>NC_054471.1:102429415-105075248 GCF_017639515.1 Carcharodon carcharias | reverse complement strand
CAATCCCACAACCAAAGGGTCAGATCTAAGCTGTGCTGTCCTGCCACATGCATGAATGGTGATGGACAATTAAACAACTCACTGGAGGAGGAAGCTCCACAAATATCCCCATCCTCAAAGATGGAGGAGCCCAGCACGTCAGTGCAAAGATAAGGCTGAAGCATTTGCAACAATCTTCAGCCAGAAGTTCTTAGTGGATAATCCATCTCCACCTCCTTCAGAGGTCCCGAGCATCACAGATCTCAGTCTTCAGCAATACTGCAGAAGCTATGGGCCCTGACAACATTCCGGTAATAGTATTGAAGATTTGTGCTCCAGAACTTGCCGCACCGCTAGCCAAGCAGTTCCAGTACAGCTACAACACTGGCATCTCCCCGGCTATGTAAAAAATATGTCCTGTACACAAAAAGCAGCACAAATCCAAACCAATCAATTACCACCCCATCGGTCTACTGTCTATCATCAGTAAAGGAATGGAAGGGGTCATCAACAGTGCTACCAAGCGGCATTTGCTTAGCAATAACCTGCTCACTGATGCCCAGTTTGGGTTCTGCCAGGGCCACTCAGCTCCTGACCTCATTACAGCCTTGGTCCAAACATGGACAAACGAGCTGAACTCCCAAGGTGAGATGAGAGTGACTGCCCTTGACATCAAGGCAGCATTTGACCAAGTGTGGCATCAAGGAGGTGTAGCAAAACTGGAGTCAATGGGAATCGGGGGGAAAACTCTCCACTGGTTGTAGTCATACTTAGCACAAAAGAAGGTGGTTGTGGTTGTTGGGGGTCAGTCATCTCAGCTCCAGGACATCACCACAGGAGTTCCTCAGGGTAGTGCCCTTGGCCAAACCATCTTCAGCTGCTTCATCAATGACCTTCCTTCCATCATAAGGCCAGAAGTGGGGATGTTCACTGATGATTGCACATTGTTCAACAACATGTACAACTCCTCAGATACTGAAGCAGTCCATGTCCAAATGCAGCAAGACCTGGGCAATATCCAGGCTTGCGCGGACAAGTGGCAAGTGACAGTCACACCGCACAAGTGCCAGGCAATGACCATCTCCAACAAGGGAGATTCTAACCATCATCCCTTGATGTTCAATGGCATTACCATCACTGAATGCCCCACTATCAACATCCTGGGTATCACCAGTGACCAGAAGCTGAACTGGACTAGCCATATAAATACTGTGGCTACAAGGGCAGGTCAGAGGCTGGGAATCCTGCGGCGAGTAACTCACCTTCTGACTCCCCAAAGCCTGTCCACCATCTACAAGGCACAAGTCAGGAGTGTGACGGAATACTCCCCACTTTCCTGGATTAGTGCAGCTCCCACAACACTCAAGAAATTTGACACCATCCAGGTCAAAGCAGCCCACTTGATTGGCACCACATCTACAAACATTCGCTCCCTCCACTACTGATGCACAGTAGCAGCAAATGTGTACCATTTACAAGATGCACTTCAGGAATTCACCAAGGCTCCTTTGACAGCCCCTTCCAAATCCACAACCACTACCATCTAGAAGGATAGATGGGAACACCAGCACCTGGAAGCTCCCCTCCAAGTCCCTCACCATCCTGACTTGGAAATATATCACCGTTCCTTCACTGTCACTGGATCAAAATCCTGGAACTCCCTTCCTAACAGCACTGTGGGTGTACCTACACCACAAGGACAGCAGCAGTTCAAGAAGGCACCATCTCAAGGGCAACTAGAGATGGGCAAAAAAATGCTGGCCCAGCCAGCATAGCCCAGATCCTGTGGATGAATTTTTTAAAAATCTGCTCCAACAATGAAATCTTCCATGCCAGTGCTTCTGATCTATCTGCATTTTTCCTCAACTGAGGATTCCCCCCCTACCGTGATTGACAAAGCCCTTGACCATGTCCATTCCATTTCACATACTTTTGCTTTCACCCTCCCCCCCAGAACCTTGATAGGGTCCCTCTGGTCCTCCGCTTCCAGCTCAACAGGCTCCGTATTCAACGGACCATCCTCCATTATTTCCGCCACCTCTAGCATGATGCCACCACTAAACCATCTTGCCCTAACCTCCTCTTTCAGCATTTCGAAGAGACCATTTCCTCCCTGATACCCTGGTCCACTTTTTAATCACCATAAACAATACCTCCACATTCTATAGCAAGCGCAGGAGATGCAACACCTGCCCTTTTACCTCCACCCTTCAAAACATCCACTGCCCCAAACAATCTGTCCAGATGAAGCAATGATTTACTTGCACTTTCAATTTACTATGTTGTATTTGTTGCTCAGGATGTGGTTTCCTCTACTTTGGGGAGGCCAAACACAGCTTGGGTGACTGCTTTGCAAAACACTGACATTCTGTCCACAAGCATGACCCCAAGTTCCCAGCCACCTGTCATTTTAATTCTCCACTTTGCTCCCACTCTGACCATTCTGCTCTTAACCTGCTATAGTATTCCAATGGAGCTCAATTCAAGCTCGAGGATCAGCAGCTTATCTTTTGATTAGGCACTTTACAGCCTTCAGGACTCAACATTGAGTTCAGTCATTTCAGAATGTAACCTCTTCCCCATTTTGTTTCCTTTCTCTTTTGCTGGTTTTGTTTCACTCTCTTGTTTTCCTCTTTTTTTGGCTTTCAGATGGTAGCAATTCATGATTCTGCTACTCACACCTCTAGACATACGTGCTGTTTCTTTACTTGTCCCATTACCACTCCCTTTGGCATTGCAACATCAGCCCTTAGTCACGTAATCGCTCCTGCCTTCCACCCTATCACAGACACGACAGATTCTGGTATTAACGTGATAAAAATTTCTGTGGGGAATTTTCCACCATAACTTCAGCAGAAACCCCGGAGAATCTGCATCATACCTTGATCCAGGGTTTCTGTTGATCTTTCATGGAATTAAGGGCAGCATATCAGTACAACCCACACGCTAATTTTTGTTACGACTACTAAATTACAGACATGACAAAACTGGAGGAGAAGGAACAAAGTTCCTTGTGATCAAAGTATTTTTTGTTAAATCTAAGTAAAATTACCAATATTATGACCTACAAACATGACTCCACTGCTGACGGGGACGCAGAGGGCACTGCACCAGTCAGTTTAAGTTGTCACAGGAAGCATAGAACATCCGTGCTGTTAGATCATGACCGCCCAATCAGTACTATTTGTTGACAACATGCTAGTTTGGAAGGGCAGAGGGGACAGATATCAGACCTCTCTGCTGCCACTTACAAAAGGCACACTCTTGTTGCAGAAGGAAGGCAACACTTGGAAGAAGATAAACAGCCACAGTAAATACTGAAAGGGCATCTAGGTTCTCCCAGCTTCTTGGGAGACCCTGATGCATATAGTGGACAGGAGCAGAGAGATTCTGGTCTTCCCGAGGGGAGAATACACTCCCCCCACAAGTCAATACTCTCAGCTAGCACGGGAAATTGCGGCAGAGCAGGTCAATGCATGGAGCTTAGCTCTAAGAACATGGCTGCAATCCTGGAAAAAGGTCAATGACCTCAGCAGAGTTACCAAGGTAAGAAAGGTCACAGGCCTGAAATATTAACTCCATTTCTCTCTTCAAAGATGCTGCCAGGCTTTAGAATATTTACAGCATTTTCTGCTTTTATTTCAGATTTTCAGCATCCATTGTATACTGCTTTTGTACAGTGGTAAGAATATTACTGTCTTGCTCTCTACTGATTATCTTCACCACCTCCAGCCTCACTACTCACAATTCTCCACTTCCCCTGTTACTCTTCACTTTCTCACAGTCACTGCACTGCACTTCCCTACCTCTCAACCTCCCTAGGTACTCACCCTCACTCCTACTCACCTCATATTTGACACACTTCACAAAACTGTCACAAACTCCCTTCTTTTGAACAGGAGAAGATCCCGCAATTCCAGGCAGAAAGTTGGCTCTTAACTGGCCTAGAAAATTGTTCAGTTGTGTCAAAACTGCTACAACAGGCTGGAGCAGCTCAAGGTGACTCACCTTCTCAAGGGGCAATAAGAGATGAGCAATAAATCCTGGCCTAGCCAGTGAGGCTCAAGTCCCATTAATGAATACATTTTTTAAAAAATTACTTCATTCTAATCACAGAGCAATTTTTTTCTTAGTAATTTTGGTCTCTGGCAGAGGGCAGACCAGCAGAACAGGTTACGTTATGACACTGCAATGTTATGTTGTAGAAGGACCACAGTAAACACTCAAAGCCACACCCCAGGTTTTGGATTACCCATGATCAACATAACAAGAAATTTATTACTATGTTCGAATTTGTGAATGGAGACAGGGCTTGGGAAGTAACGTGTGAGTTAGGAATGGGGGTATGATCAATAAGTTCGCGGATGACACGAAAATTAGTAGGGTGGTAAATAGTGAGGAGGATAGCCGTAAACTGCAAGAGAATATCAATGGACTGGTCAGGTAGGCAGGGCAGGGGCAAATGAAATTCAACCCAGAAAAGCGTGAAGTAATGCACTTGGAGAGGGCTAACAAAGCAAGGGATTACACTATGAATGGTAGAACCCTGGAAAGTATTGAAGATCAGAGGGACCTTGGCATGTAGATCCACTGATCCCTGAAGGCAGCAGGGCAGGTAGATAAGGTGGCTAAGAAGGCATATGGGATACTTGCCTTTATTAGCCGAGACATAGAGTACAAGAGCACAGATGTTATGCTGGAACTGTATAAAATGCTGGTTAGGCCACAACTGGAGTACTGCATGCAGTTCTGGTCACACATTATAGGAAGGATGTGATTGTACTGGAGAGGGTGCAGAGGAGATTTACCAGGATGCTGCCTGGGCTGGAGGGTCTGAGCTATGAAGAAAGATTGGATAGATTGGGATTGTTTTCCTTGGAGCAGCGGAGATTGAGAGGGGACCTGACAGAGGTGTATAAGATTATGAGAGGCATAGATAGGGTGGATAGGAAGGCACTTTTTGAATTATTAGAGAGATCAATAACCAGAGGGCATAGATTTAAGTTAAGAGGTAGAAGGCTAAGAGGGGAGTTGATGAAAACTTCTTTCATCCAGAGGGTGGTAGGAGTCTGGAACTCACTGCCTGAAAGGGTGGTTGAGTCAGAAACTCTTGTAACATTTAAGAAGTATTTAGATATTCACTTGCATTGCCATAACCTCCAGGGCTATGGGTCAAGCGCTGGAAAATGGGAGTAGTGTAGTCAGATCTTTGTTGACCAACGCAGACACAATGGGCCGAATGGTCTCCACCTGCACAGTAAACATCTATGAGTCTATCTATGAGTCTATGAGGGATGCAGTTCTTATAATCTGATCTTTGAAATGCTCCCTGCCAATCCGTAAAACACATGTTGCAAAATCTGGGAGAAAATAAACTATCAGTGTTTATTATCCTGATGAGCTCAATAGTCAAGGAATTAAACCACTTTCAGTTACAACATCTTCTATATTGCTGTCATATTTTTAAAAAATAATGTGGCTTGCTGCCATAAATATACATAATTGGGAACAGTGAGTATATCTCACTGCATTTCACATTCAGCACTTTGGCGTAGTTTGTGATAGTTATGTTTGAAATAAAATATATTACTGAGATTGTTCTTATTGTGCCTTCCAAGTCTGAATGCACCTTACAATTTGTCCAAACATGTAAAGCAATCCACTCCAAATTGCAATATTCAGAGAAGATATTAATCAGCAGCTTTGTTTTCTATACTGTAAATATGATGCTTAAGTATTTTTAGCATAGAATAGAAGTTGCTGACTTATCCATGTTAAAGTTATTTGAGGGTGTTTCCACTCTGATAAAATAAACACTTTTTTATTTAAACAAAAGAGCTTTCGAAACACTGAAACTCAAGGGGTCAACTGGAAGCTAGTCTGTTTTTTTCGGATAGTATTACCCAATCTATATCCTTTACCCGTGCCTCTGACATGCTTAAACAGAATCAGGCATGCTTGGAAACATAGAACTACATGCATTTTAAACAATAAACCAGTATGTTATAATTGGAACTAAGTGACCCCACAACCAACAGATCAAGTCAAAGCTCTAAAGCCCTGCCATGTTCAGTGATGAATGATGCAGCTTAAAATTAAAAATTAAAAAGCTAATGGGAAGAGGAGGCTCCATAAAGGTCCCCATCCTCAATGAAGGAAGAGTCCAGCGCGTGAATACACAAGATGAGGATGAAGCATTTGCAACCATCTTCAGACAGAACTGCTGAGGGATATTCCCTCTTGACCTCCACCTGAGATCCCTACTATCATAGGATGTCAGTTTTCAGCTAATTCGATTCAGCCCACGTGACTTCAAGGTTCAGCAGAGTGCACTAAACACAACGAATTCTATGGGCCCCAATAATAGTGCTGAAGATTTGTGCTCTAGAACAAGCTATGCCTGTAGCCAAACAGTTCCAGGTCAGCTATGACACTGCCTGACATTTACCTGGCAATGTGGAAAATTGCCCATGTACGTTCCGTCCACAAAAAGAAAACAAATCTAATTGACTAGTTTCCGCCCCATCAATCTAGACTTAATCATCAGCAAAGTGCTTGAAGGTGTCATCGACAATGCTACAAAGCAGCATTCACTCAAGTTCACTGATGCTCAGTTGGGGTTTGGCCAGTGCCACTCAGCTCCAGATCTCACTACAGCCTTGGTCCAAACAAGAGCTGAAGAGGTGAGGTGATATGACTGTTCTTAACACCAAGGGAGATTTTAACCAAGTGTAGCAACAAGGAATTCTAGTAAAACTGAAGTCAATGGGAATCAGGGGAAATCTCTCCACTGGATGGAGTCATACCTAGCATAAAGGAGGATGGTTGCGGTTGTTGGAGGTCAATCACCTCAGTCTCAGGACATTACTACAGGAGTTCCTCAGGGTAGTGTCCTAGGCCTAACCATCTTCAGCTGTTTCATTAATAATCTTCCTTGCATCATAAGGTTAGAAGTGGGGATGTTCGCTGATGATTGCACAATGTTTAGCACCATTCGCGACTCTTCAGGTATTGAAGCAGTCCATGTCCAAATGCAGCAAGACCTAGACAATATCCTAGCTCGGGCTGACAAGTGGCAAGTAATATTCGTGTCACACAAGTGCCAGGCAACAACCATCTCCAACAAGAAAGTGAATAACTACCTTCTATTCACATTCATCAACATTACTAACACCAAGTCCTCAACCATCAATGACTTAGCATTTGACTTGACACTTACTGGGCCAGCCACATAAATATCATGGCTACTAAGAACAGATCAGTGATTGGGTATCTGGTGGTTGGCCGCTCACCTCCTGACTTCCCAAATCCTCTTCAGCACCTACAAATCATAAGTCAAGAATATGATGAAAAACTCTCCACTTGGCTGAGTGGATGCAAGTGCAACAACAATCAAGCAACTTGGCATCTACCAAGCAAAGAAGCCTTCTTGATTGGTACCTCATTCACCATCTAAATCTAAACATCACTTCCCTCCACCACCAGAGTGGCAGAGCTGCAATGTCTAGTATCTACAAATCTGTAACCTACTCCACCTAGAAGAACACTGTTGCCTTCCACATTTCCCTCCAAGTCATTGACCATCCTAACTTTGGCACTTATTGCCATTCCTTCATTGTCACTGGGTCAAATACAGGTCCCCTGAGATTTGCTGTCAATTTTATGACTGCCCCCTCCTGCTGAACTCTGCACCCCAGGACTTGCCTGAGGATGGCTACTAGTGAGGCAGGTGGCCAAAAATTTGATTCAAGAGTCAGGTAAACTACCTGTGGAGTGGGCAACAGCTGAGCAGCAGACTGTGCAGATTATGTAGCTGGCACTGCACCGCCTAGCTTGGGCATGCTGTGCAACTGCATTATCGCCTTTGCAACCATAACCCAGGCCAACATGTGTACTCACTTTAAGTAAGGAGGGACTAGGGCTGCCAAAGCAAAAAAAGCCTTACCATGAGCCTCTGAAGGTGAACCGCTTGTTTCTCACACATATTGGTGAAGTGATTGAAGTTAGAGTCATCAAGCACTATGTAGACTGGAACTCCTCTTGCTGCAGCCTCAAGCACATCTCTAAATATGTCCACATCAGTGAAAATGTCCATAACAATAGCAATGACCTGTTTGAAATTTAAAATAAAGAAAATTAGTTAAATTAGTCCCTGGCAGTGGAAGTGTTTTGTTATTATATCACTATGGCAACAATGTGCTCTTTCAGAATACATGATGGAAGTTATCCAAGACCCAAAGTGCTGCCACTATTGTATGTAATACAGGAGAAGGTGAAAACATGAGAAAGCTGTTTGGAGTATGTTACTGGTATATTCACTTATCTGTGTGGAGAACATGCAGGGGCCATTACGCTGAAGCATTAGTCCACATACTTAGTGGGAGGTGGGAGGGTTTGGTGAGGCTAGAGATACTGGTTTCTGCGGCAGCGCCTCATTAACAATTGAAGAAAAGCAAAATGTTGCAGATGCTGAAATCTGAACTGAAAGCACAAAATGCTGGAAAAGTACTCAGCAGGCCTGGCAGCACCTGTGGAGAGAGAAACAGGGTTAATGTTTCGAGTCCGTATGGCTCTTCATCATATTAGAATCATATTAGGCTCGAAACGTTAACTCTGTTTCTCCCTCCACCAATGTTGCCATGCCTGCTGAGTTTTTCCAGCACTTTCTGTTTTCACTTCATCAACAGTTTGTAGGTCCACCTCCCAGCCTGGACAACCTGGCCAATGGGGATAGTCCCTGATAATCAGGGTGGGGGTGTGGGTGGATTGGCACCAGATTGTGAAGGGGAGGTTGGTTGGCAGGTGGGGTTGGGGGAGGTTGGCGATCGGAGCTGATGATAGGAGAACAATTGGGCCAGTGACAAGTCGACAATCGGAGGCAGTGATGGGTTAGCATATCGGTGGGGGTGAGGGGGGCTGAAGAGCTCCTTGAACAGAAATAATCAGTTTACAAAGTCAGCAGCCCCCACCTCCCGTTTACAACCAAGTCCCCCGATTTCCAGGACACCTAACGCTGTAATGGGAATCTGATTTAAGATGTGGGGCATCAGCACTGCCTCTTAAATCAGATTCCCAATTACAGTGTGGGAGTCTGAATTTAATGTTAATTAAACATCCCACCCCTCCATGGGGCATTTAGGTGCTCCGATATTTGCCACTGCAAAATGTATGAGCTTTTGAACAGCGGCTTGGGATTGCATTTCGTGCATTTCACTTCTTAACCCCCATGTGGCAGAAAGCCCATTTATGGTGAAGTGGGAGAAAATACTCAGCTTAAGAATAGACATATTTCTAAGGTCTGGAGATGCATTACAATACAATACAGAGCAACTTTGCAAAGGCAGGACCTTATTTCCACTCAGTATTTTGGGCCTAATGTTCATATTAGGCTTTGTCTCAATAAGATGGCTACCACTGGAAAGCAGTGTCCAGATATAACATCACAGCAATGCAACCTGAAGTGTGCAATGCAAAACATGATAACATTTGGCTAAGTTCTGTCTGAAGGAGAGCTGGAGTCAAATTGTTGCTTCAATTTTATTATTAAAATAAAAGTCACATGTACTCCAAGAGCAAATAGGCTCAAACTGTAGAAAAAAAATAATGGCACCTGTATATTCATAGAATCTTAGGAATTACAGCACTGAAGTAAGCCATTCAGTCTTAGATCCTACAGCAGTGCTAATTCTTCAGCTGGAGCTGAGACCAATTTACTCCTTATTCTTCTTTTAAAATACTAACCCCTTTTAATCTTCATTCCCAGCAATATAAATACTGTGGCTACAAAAGCAGGTCAGAGACTGGGAATTCTGAGCAAATATCTCATCTCCTGACTCCCCAAAACCTCTCCACCATCTAAAAGACACAAGTCAGGAGTGTGATGGAATATTCTTCCCTTGCCTGGATGAGTGCAGCTCCCACACACAAGAAATTCAACATGATCCAGGACAAAGCAGTCCCTTGACTGGTACCCCAACCACCACCTTAACATTCAGTCCCTCCAACACCGACAACAGCGACAGCAGTGTGTACCATAGGCAAAATGTACTGCAACAATCACCAAAGCTCCATCAACAGCACCTTCCAAACCTGTGACCTCTACCACCCAGAAGAACAAGTGTAGCTGATACATCGGAATGCCAACACTTGCAAGTTCCTCTCCAAATTACCACTATCCTTACTTGGAAATATGTCACTGTTCCTTCACTGTCACTGGGTCAAAAACTTGGAACTCCACCCCCCCAAAAAGCATTGTGGGTATACCTACACCGCATGGTTCAAGAAGAAGGCTCTCCACCACCTTCTCAAGGGCAACTAGTGATGGGCAATAATGTTCTGATGGGTAATAATGTTCATAGCCCTTGAACAACAACTACAATGTGAACCACAGTTGGCATAGCCTCCATTAAGGTGATTCTGCATGCCAGCTATAAAGCATCATCACTTATGTGGGTGTCCAAAAGAATGAGTGGAGATGAATAATACCAAAGAGATCGGCTGGTACTGATACTCCTGATACTCCCTCAGCTAAAACCCTACCTTGTGGTGTTTGTAACAATAAGATGCCAGATATTGACACATTTTAACTTAAATCTTGAGAAGAGTACACTGGGTAATAAATAATAACCATTATAAGAATTTGCATTCAGTCATGTCTTGTTTAAAATACAACTTGCATTTAGCCAGCAATACCCTTTGGAGCAACATCACTTTTTGCTTTAATTCCACCCTTATATATACATTTCCACCACCCAGTAAAGAGAACTGCAGGATATTAATTATGGCCAGCTCCTGTGGAGGTTCATGGAAGTGAAAGGGAATAGTAGGATGAATGCTGCTCCCGACCGCTGAACACCACCAGTCTTACTACTGTCAACCCCCAAATAGATTGCTTTCCAACTTGCCAAAAATGGCTGTTATCTGGACTCTGTCTTCAAAGACATAGGCCTCCAGCCATTTATGGGTGGCTAATGTTTTTAAATAGGTTAATTAGTGGACCTCCTGCTGTCATTGCTTATGGAAAGTCAGTGATTACCATCTGGACATCTTGGGACATTGAACTATATTAAAGGCGTTACATGAACACAAGCTGTTGTCTCCTTTACTCTGACTTTGTATTGTCTATATTGCTGCTTCTTTGTCTGCCTCTGTTGTGTGTGTTTCTGCTTCTCTTCCTTGCTGTTTATTTGATCCGTTCTGTTTGCTTTTGGATATGGAGGTGTTGTGTGGAAGGAAGATTGCAAGGTGTCAAAGGCTGCCATAATTGGTCCTACAGTTGCTAGATAGGAGAAAGACTGATATAGAATAACAGTTCAACAGGTTCTGATGGGGGCGGATCAGGTGTAATGAAGGACCAGGCCTTAGATGCAAGTTGGTTTTCAGGTGGTTGGATATTTTTTATAAATTAATTCATGGGATTCGGGCATCACTGGCAAGGCGAGTATTTGTGGCCCATCTCTAAATGTCCTCATGAGCAGTTAAAAGTCAACCACATTGCTGTGGGTCTGGATCACATTTAGACCTGGAGGTTTCCTTCTCTAAAGGACAATAGTAAATTGGCTGAGTTTTTACAACAATTGATGATAAGTTCAGGGTTATTATTACTGAGATAAGCAAACAACTCCAGAGTTTTAATTAATTGAATTTAAATTTCACCAGCTATCATGGTGGGATTTGAACCTACATCCTAGAGGGATAGCCTAGGTCTCTAGATTACCAGTCAAGTGTGAATACCAGTACACTGCTACATCCCTCAGGAATCCAATCTGAGTACACAGTGCCTGAGGAAGGAATTGTGAAGGGGGTGAAGTTGTAACCCCTTTCTTCACACTGCTGTCACCTTGCCCGTTCACATTTCTTGATATCCTATTTATTCCTTTGAGAACCTGCTCTCAAGAAACATTACAATTATGAGCAGATGAGATCGTTCTGAATGCTGTTTTAAGCACCCATTCTCAGAACTCCCATTAGGAGAAGGATATCAAGGTATAAAGAGGATAATTTATTTCAATAAGAATAAAAGAAAACAATCCTTACAGTTGTGCCTCATAGCTAGTAATGCAATTTTAATCCTCTCAATTTGGTGGGAAAGGGGAGTGTCAAAATGATGTCAATGGAGATTAAAATCAGGAGAGGTATAAGGTCAGTCATTGGTTCGCTATTGCCGGTTTTGCACCAAGTCCTGATCTACTACATTATTTGGTGGCAGATAAGGCACCTGCAGAAGTCCAAAAGTAACCACAATAATAAGTGAAAATCAGGAGATCTCATGACATGCCTAGAACCCTGGTGGAATTTTAACCTGGTAATGGGGTTCTCACACTACTTTTCCTGTCAGAAAGCCAGCTAAACCCAAAAGAAAGTTAAATAGAATCTTTGTTAATGGGACTTCAGGGGGTTGACTGTTCCTCCATGCCCTGTGAGGCATTTTCCTCTTAGAAACAGCAAGATCTTTGCAAAAATTTCCCCTCCCCTCACACTCTCCACTCCCACCCCGTCCCTTTTTTCCAATTCACTTTTGAAAGTTACTATTGAATCTGCTTCCATCATTTGTTCAGGCAGCGTATTCCAGGCCACAGAAATGTGCTGCCTAATAAAAAACAATTTCCTTTTATCAAGCTGTCCAAACGCCCCACCTTTCATGACCAGTGAAAACAGTTTCTCCTCATTTATTCTATCAAAAGTCTTTATAATTTTGAAAATGGTTCTGCTGAGACCAAATTTTGTAACTCTCCTTGCTGAGCTTGGAGTGCTTTCAGCCAAAGCCCTTTCCTGATCTTTCCACTAACCTTGTCACAGCAGTCAGTTCTTACCTCTAAAGGATCACATGCCTTAAATTTGGGTGTAGAATTTATTTTACTATTAAACTAGTTTAATACCTGCCGTCCATTCTTTATTAGTTTCCTGACGATCTCCTTAATTGTAGGTGAGTTTTCTCGAGGTGGATGAAAGCATAGGTCAATTTTGGTTTGATTCTCCAAGCCTCTTGCAACATCAGGCCACCCCAAGTCTAAATCTGGAGCATCTGTATCAGACTGAACAGGCCAGTAGGTACCAGAGGAGGAGCCATCTTTATCATCATCCAGAGTGTAGGCTGTGATTGATGGAGACAATTTTCTAACATTGTCCTTGATTAAATAAAGTTCCTCCTCAGCCAGGAACTCGCCCAGTCCTTCCTTTGCTAGAAACTCTACATAGGCAGGAATACCTTCATCTGCTAATGTATCAATCGCTATACGGTACCATTCCTTATAGTGAGGCTCAACATAGTCCTCAGATCTATATTCATCTCCCAGGGATGAGATACAGGAAGATAAGTTCATGCTGCCAGAATTTAATATTAAACGTTATCCAAGGATGAATTTTGTACCTACTGGGGGAAAGAAAACAGAGTATTATGATTCTGAACAGCAGGGAATACAAATCAGGCCATATACAGTGGAATAAAAGCAATATACATTGGAATCTCCTTATAATGAAAATCCTTTATAAAATGCTTTTCTCATCTTGCTTTGACTACGGCAAAGTGACACCAACATAAAACCAAAATACTGTGGATGCTGGAACTCTGAATTAAAAATAAGAACGGATGAGAGATCTCATGAGATGTATTGCAACCTAAAAATTAACTGTTTCTCTCCACAGATGCTGCCTGGCCTGCTGAGGGTTTCCAGTTATTAAGGACCAACTGTCATATAATCCTTTCACATCCAATATAACAAACTTGGCTGCTCCCAGATATTTGAAGACTCAGAGATGGCTTGTTAAAGCACGTTTGCAGTTTGAAGCATTTGTGGAGTTTCAGTGAGAGAGCTCTATGTTGAATATGCATCAATAAATGTACCAGCTAATAACTTCATACAGATCACTGGGATACAACTGCCATCTGCCATCCTTACCTGGCTTGGCCTTCAGGTGACTCCAGACCCACAACAACTTGGTTGACTCTTAACTGCCCTTTGAAATAGTCTAACAAGCCACTAAGTTCAAGGGCAATTAGGGGTGGGCAACAAATGTTGGCCTTGCCAGCAAGGTCCACACCCCCTGAAAGAATTTTTTAAAAACCAAGCCACAGGGCCACTGCATAGGTTCAGCTCGGAAAAAGCAAGTAATGTCAAACATTAGTAATCCTGGTTTAGCAAAAATTGCTAAAATAAAGTAATATAGTCTGTGGCTCCAGTGACTTTGTTATAAGCTGGCTACACTGTCTAAAGTTCCCTCATACACTAAAACCACTGTTACCAAACAATGTTTTTCAAACAATTATCTGTAACAATGCCATATTGTTGAAGCAATGCAGAAATGTCTTGTTCCACTCCCATACATGCAGCTGCACACAAACCGGAGTTGAGTTTGATTAGGCTTCTGTCTGGCAGGATTGCCCTGGGAATCTAGTTGCATTCATTGGTGCACCTATTATCACACTATTTTTTTAAAATAGCATTTCAATGTGTTACGCCGTTTTGCTAATAAAATAGATGAAGAAGGTTAATTGCCATTTCATCACAGCAATGGTAAGAAATAAGTCTTGGCCTGTTGTGAGCACTGACCAGAACTAACAGGTGAAAGACTTAAACAAGTTCACTGAAATTTCCACTTACTTTGTGCAGTAGTTTTGGGCGCACAGCTTTAATGATAGTTTGGCTATCAGTTAACTTGATATTCTCTTCAGGGTGTTGAAACAACCAGTCCAGCCTCGCTGTGTTTAATGTTCTCTGTGGCAGACTGCAAACTGAAAACTTTAGCAACTACGTAATTAGGGAATGGCACTATAGTACAGGGCGTGGAAACCAGTTCCAACATGCAGCTGTATGTCAAGGTGCGTGTGTGTCAACCAATACTCTGACACTGGGCCAAAGCTTATGCAAAAACCTGTTTCATTCTGTGAACCACCCTTTGTCACTGAAGTCAAGAGCCATGTAAGTATTTAGCTGTGAAGATATTTTCCAAAAGAAAATCAGGTAAAGATGGGTATCTATACTTGAAGCTACATAGTTCATGAGGAAAGTTTTATATTAAAGTTATATCAAGTACTTTTTTTTGCCCAATTTCATTTGCCACACCACACAGTTATCATTTGTGGGATTGGTGGGTACACATCAAAAGCGCTTCACTGCCTATGAAATATCTTGGAAACGTCTGGTGGTGTGACAAGTGCTATAAAAATGAATGTTTTTTTTCTCCATATAAATCTGATACCTGCCCCCTGTGTATGAAAGTGCTGCAATATACAGGAGCAATTTAAAAGAGCTATATTCACCATCCCCCAGTCTCACAATCATTGATTAAGGTGTGTTCTGCAAGATATGGTTTCTTCTGCTCCACTATCAAATGCCATTGCTTCTGTCAACAATTGGTCACTAAAGCTATTGTCTTTCCTCGACTGAATGAGTTGTCTTTTTGTGTTAGCAGTTGCTTTGAGTTTTGCAGCTGGGTCCCACTGACACTGACCCATCTTTCTCCTCCTGGGAATTAGATTTTGCCTGGATTGGAGTTTTTAAACTTGCAAATTTCCTGTAACACTGAATTCAGCTCCTAAGGAGCTAATTCCTCAAGGCCTTGTGCAACATTCTTTCTTGGCGCCAGGCCACCTGTCTGGATCTGCTCTCAACCATGATTTAGGGCTCTTAATTAGTAAATAAAATTTAATTAGTAAAGTTGACGTGTACAATCTCAAGCATTTCATGCCATGGTGAGAAAATGGTTTCCTTACGTCATCTGAGTGAGCAAAAGTATAAGCCCATTCCATTGTCAATTGATTGGCTTGCTTGGCCATTTCAGAGAGCAGTTAAGAGCAAGCATAAGTGTAAGTGTAAGGGCATGCCTTCTGCACACATATCAAAGGATAGGCATCTACTCATTTTAGGTCTCCACCATGCTCAATTTTATTTTCCAGGATGGAAAATAGAATCAGGTGGGTATGCGGGGGCAACTAATTGGCCTCACCAGTTTCCCATTAGGTGGGTGAGTTTAAAACTAACTCAAGAGAGTGAACTGTGTTCTAGCAGGCCACCGCAGCAAATTACCGACATGTCAGAAGTCTGAACCAGCTCAGCTTCAAATACCTAGAAAGACAAGGCCACATTGAGAGAGGGAGAGAGAGAAAGTGGCAGCTGTTATTGTTTGTCATAACAAAGGAACGTAGGAAAATTGAGAGAACCATAGACTGTTCATTCAAATATTTTATGCAAAATAAAATAATTGTTGGTTAGCAGTTGCGCCTTGTCTCAACAGACTAATCAAGCTCTTCTTCAAAATAGTGCAGACAAGTCTTCAAGTTTACTATCTCAGCTGAAAGGCATTTGCAGACATAAAAATGCATGCTTTACAAAAATGACAACATATTCTAAAATGTACTTTTAATTAGCATTACTAACTCACATTCTGTTCATTTCCAAGAAAATACATAACTTAATCATTTCATTTCAATTTGCATATAATTTCTACATATAATCTCAACAGTTTCAAATCCATTTCTTCATTTTGGACAAACAACGTCAAACATATGTGACCATGATACATTCTGTTACACGTGATAACCCTCCTGTACTGGTAAACTACAATTTGCTGTGAGCAATATCACAGGAGAGCTACAAGGATATATAAAATCTAAACAGCCTTTGGAATGCTGAACTTTTATTAGGAGAAGGAAAGCTTAATACTTGAGAATGCTGGCCCACTGCCAGAAGGGTATAAGTTGTTACTAATTAACCACTGAGTGACCTGAGGTATTTTCAAACAGCTACAATTAAAAGGACTTCCCTATTAAGATCACCTCCCCACAGAATAAACTTGAGCATTGGTTTTAAAGGGACAGGACAGATTAAACACCTCTCTATTTTAGCAGTTCACTATCACTCTTTGGTAAACTAGGCTATCCAGCACACCCATCAGCAACACTGTAGAAAATCTGCTGGTTTTTGGAAACGATGTCAATGATGCTGTTAACTGTGCATCTATATCTACAGTAATTAAAATGTATGGAAAGCTGAAGGTTCAGATGAAAGAGATACAGTTTAATGGGACCTATAGAAGCTCAGCAATTGATGAATCCCAAAATTGTATTTGATGCTCAAGTTGCTGACAAGTTTGGGGTTACTCCTGCCCCCCCACCCCCCATCATCCGATGAGTTTAATTTGATTTTCAACTCATGCACTGGGAAAAAAAAAGGACCTCACAAATATTACCATAACAAAATGTTCCTGCAGCATGATTAATGTTATTGCTGTTGTTTTGATATTTTGTAATCTTCATTCATCCCAATGGGGATCCATTGAGAAGACTCCAGAGGCTGATTAAAAGTCTGGCAGTCAGCACACTTTCTGGGGCCATATTGTCCTATGTAGCAGGAAGTTTGTAAGGACTTCCGTATCCCTTAATACGGGTATCCCATTGGATCTGAGTCCAGAATTCTGAGTCACACATGTGGGTCGCTGGTAATGGGCCAGGTCGCCGGGGGTCGGTAATGGGCCAGGTCGCCGAGGGCCGGTAATGGGCCAGGTCGCCGGGGGCCGGTGACGAGCCAGGTCGCCGGGGGTCGGTGATGGGCCTTGTCACCGGAGGCCAGTGATGGGCCTTGTCGCCGAGGGCCGGTAATGGGCCAGGTTGCTGGGGGCT
Organism: Carcharodon carcharias; assembly: GCF_017639515.1. Lineage (NCBI taxonomy): Eukaryota > Metazoa > Chordata > Chondrichthyes > Lamniformes > Lamnidae > Carcharodon > Carcharodon carcharias. Next base: position 105,057,652 of record NC_054471.1, on the reverse strand, counting down.
GGTAATGGGCCAGGTTGCCAGAGGTCAATGAAGGGCCCTGTTGCCGAGGGCCGGTAATGGGCCAGGACACCAGGGGCCGGTAATGGACCAGGTCGTCGGGGGTTGGTAATGGGCCAAGTCACTAGTAATGGGCCAGGTTGCCGAGGGCCGGTAATGGGCCAGGTCAGCGGGGGCCGGTGACGAGCCAGGTCGCCGGGGGTCGGTGATGGGCTTTGTCACCGGGGGCCGGTGACGGGCCTTGTCGCCGAGGGCCGGTAATGGGCCAGGTCGCTGGGGGCTGGTAATGGGCCAGGTCGCCAGGGGTCAATGAAGGGCCCTGTTGCCGAGGGCCGGAAATGGGCCAGGACACCGGGGGCCGGTAATGGACCAGGTCGTCGGGGGCTGGTAATGGGCCAAGTCGCTGGTAATGGGCCAGGTCGTCGGGGGCCGGTGACGAGCCAGGTCGCCGGGGGTCGGTGATGGGCCTTGTCACCGGGGGCCAGTGACGGGCCTTGTTGCCGGTGGCTGGTGATGGGCCAGGTCGCCGGGAGTTGGTAATGGGCCAGGTCGCCGGGGGTTGGTGACGGGCCGTGTTGCCGGTAATGGGCCAGGTCGCCGGAGGTTGGTAATGGGCCAGGACGCTGGGGGCCGGTAATAGGCCAGGTTGCCTGTGGTCAGGGACGGCCGTGTTCCAGTCCTTCCTCACAACAGTTGTCCAAAGCTGGGTTCTAACCTTATTAAACACATAAAACATAATTTTGCATAGCACCCAGAAATAGTGTTTTTTCTTCACTATCTCCTTTTGTCATTTTGTTGGTGAAAATAATTTATTCCACCTATTCTAATATCTTACTTTGCTTTCTAACTTTGACATCTTTCTCTTGCCTTCTTTTTCTGCTATCTGCACTCTCAGGCCCAACTTTCAAGAGGGTTATTAGCAAATTATCTCTTCACCAAACAGCACTGGAATGAGTAAACTTAGCCATGGTGTTCAAATAGTCAATATTGAGAAATATAAAACATATTGGTGCTAAAGTTACATTTAGTAAATGAAGAAGGTATACTTTCAGAAGCTCAATTGGGGATAAGCTTTGGCGTAATAATTGATCTGAGGCTAAAAGTTAATATGACGCTAATAGCAAACAATTAGCATGCTCATTCACCATGTTAAGAGAGGTGTTAGCCCATTTACCTAAATGCATAAATTATTTCGCTGCAGTTATCACCTATAGTAATGTAAGTTTTCTACTCTTCTCCTTTCAAGGTGTTGGCATTTCTTTAGATACTGGCATCCTACCCGCTTTATAGGATGGCATTGTCCTGTACTCTTATGCAATGTTCTGCCTGTTATAATTGTGGCTACATCTCATATTGTATTGGCAAAAAAAGGCAGTTGCCAGGATGAGACCATCAATGACACCACATGTTGCAAACCAACAACAACACAGCCTGTCACAGACCAACAATGGCTCTGTGTGACATAGATCAACAGTGACACAGTCTGCCACAGACTAACAATGACACTTTTATCATGGTTGATTCACCAGACACTACATGAGCTGTTCACTGGACTCTTCTGTGTGCACTGTGGAAGGCAGTAAATTTCACATTGTCAGACTATAAAGTTCAGGTTAGAAATCTCCAGACTTACTGATAAACTCAATATTTACACACAAGCAGAAGAATAAAACAAGAGTACTCAGCTGGTCTTGATTATGGGGAATGGCAGATGGGCACAGAGCTGCTCTTGTATGTATAATCCATCTGCCATCCCTCTGGAGAACTCTTCATTTTCACAGCACCTCACATTGATGGCTGCAATGATCCTGTAGAAAAGAAAATAAGTCAACTCTTTAACACCAAGATCGATGAGTACTACGTGCAATGAGAGGGAAAAGAAACAAAGGTGAAGAAACTCAGGACAGAAATAGCCTGGAAACAACAAAAGCTTATCCTTTTAAACGTTTCCATCTACCCTGCTCCGTACATCATTCCTGGACATTAATCTTTGAAGAAGATATGGAAAACCCAATTCCTCTCAATCTGACGTTAAGAACATCACAAATGCAGGGTTTTAACTGATACACATTCTTTAAACTTGTATGGATTAACATCATAAAATAGATTGACCAGTCCACATCATCTTCTCATATATTTAATTGATGAATATCATAATTGTAACAATATCAAACCGAGGAATCCCAGTAAGGTATATGAGACTCATTCTAAGGCAGATATTTATGGGACAAGAGCAAAAATTGCTGGAAAAACTCAGCAGGTCTGACAGCATCTGACAGTTTTGATGAAGAGTCATACGGACTCGAAATGTTAACTGTCTGTCTCTCCACAGATGCTGTCAGGCCTGCTGAGTTTTTCTAGCAATTTTTGTTTTTGTTTCAGATTTCCAGCATCTGCAGTATTTTGCTTTTATCTTAGATATTTATGGAATGCAGGTTTAAGCTTTTGGTCAAGAGATGCAGGGAGAATGTGAGGAAGAATTTTTTTAATACAGCAAGTGACAATGACCTTGAACTCATTGCCCGCAAGTGTGGTGCAAGTGGAAACAATGTTTTCAATTGGTAATTTAATGAATGCTTAAAAGAAATAAAATTGCAGGGCTATGGGGTTAGAGTGAGGGAGTTACCAGATTGTTCTGCAGAGGTGTGGCATGGAATTCATCGGCTGAATGGCCACCTCCTGTGCCATAAATGACTCGATGGCTCTTTAGATGGCTTTGCATTTTTATATTAATTTGTCCTCAGGACATGGACATCACTAGCTAGGCTGGCATTTATTGCCCATCCCTAATTGCCCTAAAAATTTGGTACTGTGTCTTTCCTGAACTGTTGAGATTGATGGAAGTTGCTTCCATCATGACTTCCTCCTGGAAAGCTAGAGTCCTACCTAGCACAAAGGAAGATGGTTGTGGTTGTTGAAGGTCAGTCATTTCAGCTCCAGGGCATCACTGCAGGAGCTCCTCAGCGTAGTGTCCTAGGCCCAACCATCTTCAGCAGCTTCATCAATGACATTCCTTCCATCATAAGGTCAGAAGTGGGGATGTTCACTGATGATTGCACAAGTGTCAGACAATGAGCATCTCCAACAAGCGAGAATCTAACCATTGCCCCTTGACATTCAATGGTATTACCATCACTGAATCCCCCACTATCAATATCCTGGGGGTTACCATTGACCATAAACTGAACTGGACTAGCCATATAAATGTTGTGGCTACAAAAGCAGGTCAGAGACTGGGAATTCTACATAGAGTAACTCACCTCCTGACTCCCCAAAGCTTGTCCACCATCTACAAGGCACAAGTCAGGAGTGTGATGGCATATTCTCCATTTGCCTGGATGAGTGCAGCTCCCACAACACTCGGCACCATCCAGCACAAAGCAGCTCATTTAGTTGGCACCCCATCCAGCACCTTAAACATTCATTCCCTCCATCACTGACACACAGTAGCAGCAGTGTGCACCATCTGCAAGATGCACTGCAGCAAATCACCAAGGCACATTCAACAGCCTCTTCCAAATCTCTACCACCTAGGATAAGGGCAGCCAATAGGAACATGGGAGCAGGAGTAGGCCATTTGATCCCTCAAACCTGCTCTGCCCTTTAACCAGATCATGGATGATCTTCTATTTCAATGCCAATTTCCCACGCTTTCCTATATCCTTAATGCCATTGGTGTCTAGGAATCTGTTGAGCTCTGCTTTGAACATACTCAGTGACTAAGTCTCCAAACCCCTCTGGGGTAGAGAATTCCAAAGATTTACCACTCTCTGACTGAAGAAATTACCCCTCATCTCAGTCCTAAATGGCCTACTCCTTATTCTGAGACTGTGTCCATAATTCTAGAGCCCCCAGTCAGGGGAAACATCCTTCCTGCATCCATCCTGTCGAGCCGCGTAAGAATTTTGTACACTCCAATGAGGCCACCTCACATTCTTCTAAACTGTAGAGAATACAAGCCCAGTCTCCTCACTCTTTCCTCATAGGACAATTCTGCAATCCCTGGGGTTAGTCTGGTGAACCTTCACTGCACTCCCTCTATGGCCAGTATATCCTTCAATAGATAAAGAGACCAAAGCTAAACATAAACTCCAGGCGTGGTCTCACCAAAGCTCTACACAGCTGCAGCAAGATTTCCCTTTTCCTGTCCTTAAGTCCACTTGTAATAAAGGCCTATATACCATCTGCTTTCCTACTTGCTGGCGGCACCTGCGCGTTACTTTTCAGTGGCTCATGAACAAGAACAACCAGGTCTCTTGCAACATCAACACTTCCCAATCCCTCACCATTTAACCTGCATTTCTGTTTTTCCTACCAAAGTGGATAACCTCACATTTTTCCACATTATATTCCTTCTGCCATATTCTTTCCAGATTGTCGGGCATTCTGAACAATCTTCAAGTTGCTGAAACCCTGTATTGGCAATACCAGGAGTTTCCACTATGGTTGGCTACACTGAACCTGTCCTCTTATTTGTCAAAGTATCTTAGTCAGTCTAAATCCCCTTGAAGCCTCTTTGCATCCTCCTTGCTACTCTCATTCCCACGGGAAATGTGTGGGACCACCACCACCTGCAAGTTCCCTCTTAAGTTATGCACCAACCTGCCTTAGAACTATATCACTGTTTCTTCACTGACGCTGGGTCAAAATGCTCGAACTCTGTCCCTAACAGCGTACCTACACCACATGGACTGCAACAATTCGAGGGGCAGAATTTTCACCTCGACGAACAAGTGCACGCCCAACCTGCTCGAGAGAGAAATGACGCGCGTGGATGCCGAGCGAGCGTCCCAACATCAACGCACAGTCGTGCAATAGTTCAGTCGGCAGGCACGCACAGGAATCGGTAGTGAACCCACTGACAATTAAAAGGCCTCTTAAGGCCATTAAAGCATCAATTAAGTTAAATTTTTTGCTGCCCATCCAATCATATGGTTGCAGGCAGGCAAAAAGGCCAAGTGGCTCTTGAAGTTTTTTGGAAACCTCATTCACAGGCGGTATGTGATTTCCAACATCAAATAAAAATAAAATAACATGTTTTAAATTTCACCTATGACATGTCCCTACTCAAGTGACAGATTCATGTGACAGAGTGACAAGTTTTATAACATTTCTCGCATCTTTATTTTATTTTTTGAAAACTCCTTATCTCCCTGAGGCAGCTCAGTGTTTCACACTGGGTGAGCCTTAATTGGCCTGCCAGCATGAAATAAAACCTTAACATTAGAACATAAGAACTAGGAGCAGGAGTAGGCAATTCAGCCCCTCAAGTCTGCCCTACCATTCAATACAATCATGGTTGTTCACACTTCAGCCTCAACTCCAATTTCCCGCTCTCTCCACATAACCTTTCAACCCATTACTAATTAAAAATCTGTCTATCTCCTCCTTAAATTTGTTCAGCATCTCGGTATCCACTGCACTCTGAGGTAGTGAATTCCACAGATTCATGACCCTTTGAGAAAAGCAATTCGTCCCAATCTCTGATTTAAATCTACCACCCCTTAGCCTAAAACTATGGCCTCTCGTTCTAGAATGCCCCACAAGGGGAAACACATCCGCTCCATGTCTACTTTGTCTATCCCCTTTAGCAACTTATATACCTCAATTAGATCTCCTCTCATCCTTCTAAACTCCAGCGAGTATAGGCCTAAACTGTTCAATCTCTCTCCATAAGACAAGTCCTGCATCTCTGGAATCAATCCAGTGAACCTCCTCTGAACCGCCTCCCATGCAATTACATCCTTCCTCAAGTAAGGGGACCAAAACTGCACACAGTTCTCCAGGTGCAGTCTCACCAATGCCCTGTACAGTTGCAACAACACTTCCCTATTTTTATACTCTATTCCTTTAGCTATAAATGCCAAAATTCAATTTGCCTTCCTTATTACCTGTTATACCTGCATACTAGCTTTTAGTAATTCATGCATGAGGACACCCAGATCCCTCTGCACTGAAGCATTCTGAAGTTTCTCTCCATTTAATTGATAAGTTGCCTTTTTATTCTTCCGACCAAAATGGATAACCTCACACTTATCCACCTTAAACTCCATCTGCCAAATTTTGGCCCATTCACCTAATCTGTCCATATCCCTTTATAAATTTCTTATTTCTTCATTGCAACTCATTCCTACCTATTTTGGTGTCATCTGCAAATTTAACTATAGTATCTTCTATCCCTGAATCCAAGTTATTAATATAGATTGTAAATAGTTGGGGCCCAAGGACTGAACCCTGTGGCACCCCACTAGTTACATCTTGTCATCCAGAAAAAGACCCATTTATCCCGACTCTCTGCTTTCTGTTGGTTAGCCAATCCTCTATCCAAGCAAATATATTATCCCTAACTCCATGTGATCTTATCTTGTGTATTAATCTTTTGTGCGGCACTTTATTAAAGGCCTCCTAGAAGTCCAGATATGCTACATCTACAGGATCTCCATTATCCACTTTGTTTGTCACATCTTCAAAGAACTCTAGCAGATTAGTCAAACATGATTTACTCTTCATAAAACCATGCTGACTCTGATGGGTTGCATTTTGACTTTCCAAATGCCCCATTACTACTTCCTTAATAATGGATTCCAACAATTTCCCAATGACAGGCATTAAACTAACTGGTCTATAGTTTTCTACCTTCTGCCTCCCTCCCTTTTTGAATAAGAGTGTTATATTAGCATTTTTCCAATCCACTGGAACATTTCCAGAATCCAGGGAATTTTGGAATATTATAGCCAATGCATCCACTAACTCTGCTGCCACTTCCTTTAAGACCCTGGGATGTAGGCCATCAAGTCCTGGGGACTTGTCACCCTTTAATCCCAATAGTTTGCCCAGTACTTTTTCTCTAGTGATCGCGGGCCCGTCCCAATCATGGGTGGCAGTCGACTTCCCGACTACCCCCGACCACCCCCGCCCACCCCTGCCAAGCCCACCCAACAAGGGCTAAATTCTGCCCAATAAGATAGCACATCGCCACTTTCTCAAGGGCAATTAGGGATGGGAAAAAAATGCTGGCCTAGCCAGTGACGCCCATAAACAAATAGATAAATAAAGACAATTATTTCCTTACTCATTGTTTCCACAAACTAGTCTGCCATGTTACTTGCATGAATTACCCAGGGCAATATTGACAAACCTTTCCAGTTAAAGTGCTCTGAGACATGGTAGAGCCTCTTTGACATGTTACCTTGCAGCTAATGCCTCCTGCATTTTGTGCTTGTTGTCCCGCATATTAACTGGCATGGAATCTGGTGTCAGGTTGCCCATTTTTTATTCTCTCCTTCAAATAAACTACCTGGGGGAGAATGATCCCCCCCGTTTGGGGGGCGGGCAGGAGCTGGCATGAACCCAATCGGCGCCTCAATCGGGTCTGGACCTCCATTTTATGTGGGCTGGCCAATTAAGACCCACCCAGCATGACGTGCACCTGGAATCGCTGCGCACTTCCTGTGCGGGCGGGGGTGGGGGTTTCCTGAGTCAGGGCCTGCTCTCTTTCATGCACACAGAGATCTCCCTGAGGCACCTCTGTGTTTCAGGGAGATTAGATTAAGGTTTAAAAATTTAAATAAAGAAAAGAAAATATTTTAAGACATGTTCCCTCATGTGACAGTGTCACATGAGTTGGGACATGTCAAGGAACATTAATGAAAATTTTTATTTAATTTATAAACCCTTCATGAAACCTCATCCCGCCCGTGGATGAGGTTCCATGATAAATGAAAGTCCACCTGGGCTCTTCGCCTGCCTGCCAACCTTTAGATCAGATGGGCAGCTTAGTCTATTATTTAAATTGATATTTAAATGGCCTTAATGGGCCTTTGACAGTTCAGCGGGTGTGCAGCCAACTCGACTGGGCACCTGCTGAACTGAAAATCTAAATGATGCGCAGTGACGTTGGGACACATGTCCAATGACACTGTGTGTCATTTTGCGCTTCAGCGAGCAGGCCCTACCCCCGTTCACCAAGCCGAAAATTCTGGCCCTGGTGTAGCCAGGCTTCTTAACGGCAATTATTGAAAACCTGAGTTAAAAACTTTGCAGCTCCTCTCTGCATGGCTGCTATATAATTAAAGCAACACCCATCACTGAGTATTTCATTTTTCTCCCAGCTAATTGACTTCTTGGATACTTCCTTTGAGCATCCTCACAGATAAGGTGCGGCATAAATCTTCTATTGTGTTGTTTTGGGTGTTTCTGATGATGAAATAACATATTTCTTGGGTTAAATTATGTTGCAAGCTAAGCCTGCAATTCAAGGTTTAGTGCTCTCCATAAGGCTCCGCGTGAAGGGTTAGCATGCTGAACTTTACTAGTCCTGCCAGTTCACTCTACCCCAAGCTACCATAAATACTGAATAATGTTGTCTAGGTGACTCTGTCATTCTGTTGTGCTCTGAGTTAACACAGCCGATTCCCCACTTCGAGACCGTCGGACATTCTGACCATGCTTCAGGTTGCTGCAACCCTTGTGTCAACAATGCCAGGAGCTTCCAGTGTGATCGGTCGCACTGAACCTGTCCTCTTATTTGTCAAAGTATCCATCTGTTAGCAGAATGAAAGGGACCAGAAGCCTAGAACAGAAGGGAATAAGTAGGAAGTTTTCAGGCATTGGAATCTATCTAGGCCTGCCAGATTACTGATTTTGGATGTGATTGCTGTAATTATGAGTGGTCTATCTGGAAGTTGCATGAAATGAATTGAAAAACAAATGTAGTGCTTTTTTTAAGTGACAGGAGTTCATTTTTCCACTGTTTAGTGCCCTTTAATTGATTGTTATTAAACACACGAACATGGAGCAGGAGTACGCCACTTGGTCCCTTGAGCCTGCTCTGCCATTCAATAAGATCATGGCTGATCTGATTGTAACCTCCCAACTACCCCCAATAATCTTTCACCCCTTGTTAATCAGGAAACTATCTAGCTCTGCCTTAAAAATATTCAAAGACTCTGCTTCCATTGTCATTTGAGGAAGAGAATTCCAAAGACTCTCAAACCTCTGAGAGAAAAAAATTCTCCTCATCTCTATCTTAAATGAGCAACTCCTCATTTTTAAACAGTGACCCTCTAGTTCTAGGTTCACCCACAAGAGAAAACATTGTCTCCACATCCACCCAGTTAAGACCCTTCAGGATCTTAAAAGTTTCGATCAAGTCACCTCTTACTCTTCTAAATTCCAGTGGATACAAGTCTAACCATCCCACTTTTCCTCATAAGACAACCTGCCCATTCTTGGTGTTAGTCTAGTAAACCTTTTCTGAACTGCTTCTAATGCAGTTACACCTTTCCACAAATAGGGAGATGAGTACTGTATGCAATACTCCAAGTGTGGTCTCACCAATGCCCTGTACAACTGGAGCATAGCCTCCCTACTTTTGTAATCAATTCCCCTCACAATAAACAATAACATTTTCCTAATTACCTGCTATACCTGCATTCAAACATTTTGTGATTCATGCACTAGGATAGCCAGATCCCTCAGAATCTCAGAGCTCTGCAATCTAATGAGCCGTGAATTTCCCTCATCACCAAAGCCAACATCATGAGCCTAAAGGCCAGCCCTGTGCCTTTCCAAGACCCTGCTCAGTTTGGGACTGAGTTAAAAGCTCTGATAGTCAGATTTCTTCCAGTTTAACAAGATGTGAATTCTGATTCCTGCAAAGTTGATGAGCTTTTAAGATGGCGAGGCAATGCAGTTATGAAAACGTGTTTTCACTGGAGTCAGTTATTACCACAACTACATGTCATTCAGAACAGATGTTAACAAGTCTGTACAACCCTACTTTAGACGTTCAACATTCTGCTGACAGCTGCAAAATAAAGAGAAACTCTTGAAGTTCTTCTGAAACATTTCTGCAGCTTGGGTCACAGTAGACTTCACTCTGATGCTCTCGAGTGCTTATCTCTCATCAGTTGGTCAGTTATAGGAATTTCAGTAGATTATTGGCAATAATTCACCTTTCCAGCTGCCTCTGGCATATATGGGGAAAATCCTATTTTCAGTTTTCAATAGATTAATTCAAATGTCAAATATCTTTGACCTGGAAGAGTATGATATGGATAAAAAATTACATGTTAATGCTTAATAAAATAGTGAAAAATACATTTAGTGCGGCTATGACTCAGTTTCATGCAGCTAAGCTAAGGCTACCTCAAGGCAGTTACATCTTCAAAACTAAATTGTTTTTGCCATTGTTCCTTTTGGTATTAATGGAATTATCAGTAAGCTCCACATTTAGACAGCTGTTTCATATTTGTCTTTTGCCAGACGTTTTAAAGTTACCTTAAGAGGCTTTAGTAGTAACAATTGAGCCATATTTCCACAGCACATGCCAAACATACCAAAACAGATCATTCCATCACAAACAAAAACTGAAAATTCTGGAAATACACAGCAGGTCATGCAGCTCCAGAGGAGTTAACATTCCCGGAATGGTCCTTCACCATTCTCTCTATGGATAATGCCCGACCCCAACTGATTGTTTCCAACATTTTTTAAATTTTTGTTTCGGATTTCCAGCATCTGCCGTTTTCTTGCTATTTGTTCATCACATCACAAAGCCATTACAGTGTCAATTGTGTGTAGCAGAAATTAAATCTGCCAGTCTGCCTGATCTCCCTTCTCGACAAGGTCACGTATAAAGGAAAGGGCTACATGCTGCAGGCAGAAGGAAAAAGAAACAGGAGTGGACCATAAGGCCCCTCGAGTCTTCTCCGCCATTTAATACAATCATGACTGATCTTCTGCTTCTACCATCCCCCCATATCACTTGGTTCTTTGAATGACAAAATATCTGTCCATCTCAGCCTTCAATGATGGAGCATCCACCACCTCAAAGAACCCAAATGTTCACCACCCTTTGAGTGAAAAAAATTCTGCTCATCTGAGTGGTAAATGATTGAGCTGTTATGCTGAGACTGTGTCCCCATGTTCTAGATTCCCCAGCCAGGGGAAACCTCTGACTATACCCTGTCAAGCCCCTTCTGAATCTTATATGTTTCATTCTTCTAAACTCCAGAGAGTATAGGCCCAATTTACTCAGCATCTCATCATAGGACAGCCTTCTCATCCCAGAGACCAATCTAAAGAACCTTTGCTGTACCACCTCCAATGAAAGTACATCCTTCCTTAAATATAGAGACCAAACCTGAGCCATACTCACCATAAGCTTCCTGGTTTGCTTTCCAGTCTAAACCGAGCTGGCTTATCTTAGTTGGGGCAGGAGTTAGAGTGTTACAAATAGCACCAATGCGCATATGCTAGGAATGGTGTTGTGATAAAATCACTCAGCGATCCTGGTCCTATTTGCTATCCAATGAACCTCACTGGAAGCTGCACATGTGTGAACATCAGATGAAGGCAAAGTTTGGCTTGGTTTGACCCTCTCCATAATTCATAGCTCAACAACATCCAGAGCCTAGCTCACACTTAAGGAATAGCCACATGGGAAAGCTTCTGGAATGCACTCCTGATACCATGACACAGAAAGGAGGAGAGCGGAGAACTTAAGAAGAACACAATTTATTAAACAACTTTTAGTCAATATTTTAAGAGTTTGTTTCAGGCAACATTCCTGCCTCTGGACAAGAGATTGTGACATCAGACTTCTCACAGCAACTGAAGCACATGATCAATAAGCTGATAATTGAGTAATGCTGAAGGAGTGCTGCATTGTTGGAGATGATGTCTTTCAGATAGCATGTTAAACTAAGACTTGTTTTGGTGAATATAAAAGGTCTCATGGCATTAATGAGAGAACAGGGGGTTCGACTGAATCAAACCAACATGATGCCTTTCAATTGAGACCATTAAAAATACATTAAAGACCACTCCTTTAATTTTGCTGTTTGCAAGGCATTAATTAGCTGCCATAACAATTGTGACAAATTCATTGATTGTGAAGCACATTGGAACATCTTGCAACATGATATGGTGCCATATAGTTGCAAATTCTTTCTTTAGGAGTGATAATATTCCAAGATAGATTTTACAAGTTTGCCCTCCTGCACAGATCTCCACCTGCCAGGAGTGAATGTCTCCGGAGGTCACTGCGTCCTACAATGGGTGGCAAAGCCTTTTACATCTAGGGGTTCAAAGGTCATTGGGAATGTGGAGTTGAGGCCATATTCAGGTAAGCCGTGATTTTATTGAATATTGGAACAGGCTCGAGGGGCCAAATGGCCTATTCCTGCACTTAATTTGTATGTTCGTTTTCAGTTGTCTTTCTTACTATATAGGCTCCCAAACAGATACAGTCGTATAATGACCTTGCCAAACTCAGTATCATTCCCATCATAATTTCTGCTTTCCCCCAAATGCTGGATCAGTTGTTTTTGATGGTGGGGGACTGATTTGCAGGGAGGAACCAGAGTTGAGAGGAACTTTTGATTCCACCAGTTACTAATAGTAACTCGTTGAACTTGCACTGATAAACCATCGCAACACTCAGATTCCCCTCATAACTAACATTGACATGTTTAATCTTTAAGGAACTGGGAGTAATAGCTATAAAATGCCAACATTCTTGCCTGTAAGTCGTGGCAATTCTATAACATAGGGGGATAACAAAGTGGGAATGTTACAACCCAGAGGGCCACAATAATGCTCCAGTAACAAGAGTTCAAAATCCTACCATGGCAGCTGGAGGAATTTAACTTAATTAATAAATCAGGAATGAAATGCTAGCCTTGTTAATAATGATCATTAAACTATCGGATTGGTGAGTAATAAAAATAACCATCTGGTTTAATAATGTCCTTCAGGGAAGGAAGTCTGCCATCATTATCTGGTCTGGCTTACATGTGACTCCAGATCCACAGCAATGTGGTTGGCTCTTAACTGTCCTCTGAAATGGGCTAAACAAGCCATTCACTTGTATCAAACTGCTACAGCACAAAGTACTGTGGGTGTATCTACACCACATGGACTGCAGTGGTTCACCACCACATTTTCAACGGCATTCGAGGATGGGCAACAAATGCTGGTCTTGCCAGTGATGCTCACATGCCAAGAATGAAATATAAAAATAAACTCCCTGATATTTCACCATGAAACCACAACCACAAATCCTCCTGCTCTGCACGTCATGCAGTCAGTCTCCCCAGCTAATACTGTCTTTGATAGACAGTACCTCCTCAGACTCTGGTTGGATTTCTGGTTCTTTTTGAAGTAGACAACACTGAACTGGGATCCTCAGTCAGAACTCTCCCAAACTTGCACTCTACATATCAAAACCAACTGGTACTGACCAACCTAAAACAAATCAAGTTGATGATCCATCTCAATCTCCTCCAGAGGTCCCCAGCATCACAGATTTGATTCACTCCATGTAATATCAAGAAATAGCTGAAAGCACTAGATAGTGCAAAGGCTATGGGCGCTGACAATATTCCGGCAATAGTGATGAAGACTTGTGCTCCAGAACTTGTCGCGGCCCTAGCCAAACTGTTCTAGTGCAGCTACAACATTCGCATCTACCTGACAATGTGGAAAATTGCCCATCTATGTCCTCTGCACAAAAGCAGGACAAATCCAATCTGGCCAATTACAGCTCCACCAGTCTACTATCGATCATCAGTAAGGTGAAGGGGCTTTCAACAGTGCTATCAAGCGGCACCTGCTTAGCAATAACCTGTTCACTGATGCCCAATTTGGGTTCTGCCAGGGTCACTCAACTCCTGACCTCATTACAGCCTTGGTTCAAACATGGTCAAAAGAGCTGAACTCCCGAGGTGAGGTGAGAGTGACTGTCCTTGATATCAAGGCTGTAACTGACCAAGTGTGGCATCAAGGAGCCGCAGCAAAACTGGAGTAAATGGGAATCAGGGGGAAAATTCTTTGCTGGTTGGAGTCCTACCTAGCACAAAGGAAGATGGTTGTGGTTGTTGGAGGTCAATCAACTCAGCTCCAGGTCATCACTGCAGGAGTTCCTCAGGGTAATGTCCTAGGCCTAACCATCTTCAGTTGCTTCATCAATGACCTTCCTTCCATCATAAGGTCAGAAGGGTGGATGTTCACTGATGATTGCACAATGTTCACCACCATTCACGGCTCATCAGATAATAAAGCAGCCCATGTCCAAATGCAGCCAGGCCTGCTGACAAGTGGCAAGTAACATTCATGCCACACATGTGCCAGGCAATGACCAACTCCAACAAGAGAGTATCTTATCATCACCCCTTGGCATTCAATGGCATTACCATTGCTGAATCCCCCACTATTCACATTCTGGGGGTTACCATTGACCAGAAACTGAACATGACTAGCCATATAAATACAAGGGCAGGTCAGATACTAAGAATCCTGTGGTGAGTAACTCACCTCCTGCTTCCCCAAAGCTTGTTCACCATCTACAAGGCGTAAGTGAAGAGTGTGATGAAATACACCCCACTTACCTGGATGAGTCAGCTCCAACAACACTCAAGAAGTTTGACACCATCCAGGACAAAGCAGCCCACTTAATGATCGGCACCGCATCCACAAACATTGACTCCCTCCACTACCCATGCACAGTGGCAGCAGTGTGTATCATCTACAAGATGCACTGCAGGAACTCACCAAGGCTCCTTAAACAGCATCTTCCAAACCCACAACCACTACCATCTAGAGGGACAAGGGCAGCAAATAGATGGGAACACCACCACATGGAAGTTCCCCTCCAAGCCACTCACCATCCTGACTTAGAAATATATCTCTGTTCCTTCACATGTCACTGGGTCAAAATCCTGGAACTCCATTCCTAACAGCACTGTTGATGTACCTACACCACATGGACTGCAGCAGTTCAAGAAGGGAGTATACCACCACCTTCTCAAGGGCAAATAGGGATGGGCAATAAATGCTGGCCTCACCAGGGAAGCTCACATCCAAAGAATGAATGAAGAAAAAGGTTGCACATAGGACAGTGGACTGTGCTTGGGGCAGTTCTCATAGGGCTCATTGTTCGAAACACAGCTCAGTACTAACATTTATAAATCACCCCCTGTGCTCCGTCTCAATAAAAGTCAGTTTCCATAGAATTATAGAAATTACTGTAGAGAGGGAGGCGATTTTGCCCCCAGTGCTGGTGTTCTCTCCTTTAACCCCATTTACCCCCACCCTTAGATTTCTTTATATTCGTCACTTTAAGCACTTATTCCATTTCCTCGAAACAATGGTCAGGTTTGCCTCAAAGCCACATGGTGAAGCACCCCATGGTCAATTAGGCCTAAGTTCAAGAATCTACCTTTCCCACTTTTTTCTTCCAGGGAAATACCCTCTGTCTCCATCCCTACTTATCCACAGTAAGGTCCCCAGTTTGCACTTACGCCACTTGATTCATCTCTCTCAGCACCAACAACATTCACCACACTGCTGCTCCTGACTATGCAGGAAATAGTGGGCCTCATTCTCACCATATACCAGACCCCATTCCCAGCATCTCTCCCTCCTCAAGCCCCCAATTCCCAGTCTCCATCTATCTCTAAACCTGTAGTCTCCCTCTAACACTCCCACCCTGAGCATGATCTCCCAAACCTCCATCTATCAGTGCTCTTCTCTCCCTGAGCCCTGTGTCTTTACCACTCCCCAAAAGCCCCTATTTTCCAATCTCCCACACTTATCCAGGAGTGAGACTGGAACCCACAACCTTCTGATTCAGTGGCGACAGTGCCACCACTGAGCAACAACTTCCTTCCTGCAGACATCCTTTCAGCCACACAAGAGGGCAGGTTAAAACAGGATTCAGCATGACCAGAGGAGGTAAGTGCCTGCCCTTGTTTTAAGGGAGGTAAATTCAAGGTCATTATGAACAAAAACTAGGCAAGATATACAGCAAGTGGCCAATCAACCACTGCAGCTGTTCCCGGCTGAATCTGAAAATTATCCCATGATCTCATTTACTGTCAGACATTGCACAAAAATGAAATGCCATCTCCCAGAATTTAAGCAATCAGCTTTTGTATTGTGAGACAGTTACAAGGATCATTACAAGTTGAAGGGAATTTGAAAGTCAGTGTCTTACTGGTAACATTTCTTATGCTAAATGTGAGGCCAAATGAAACTTAAAAAACATCAATGTCAAAGTCAAAATAGCATTACTTAGAATTTGGATCAGACATTTGAATATCAGGTAACAGCACACCCTTGACATTAATACCACAAGTGTTTTCTCATTGAGGTATCTCCACTGTTTTCCTTCCTCAGCCTCGGCACTGAGTGACTTCTCATCCTCAATGACTTCAACCTTGAGCTCATCTCATTATGCTCTCCCTCCACTGCCCTCTTATCCTCTCTTAATCTCTCCCTCCACGTAAACTCCCCAAACCATATTCACAGCCATTCTCTTGACCTTGGCATCTTGTGTGGTCTCGTAACTCCCAGCATGTCAATCACAGATCAGGTCATCTCTGATCACTTCCTTGTATCACTCTCCACTCAGACCCACCTTCCCCTTCTCATTCTGTGTCCAGCTCAGAGAAAACCTCTCTCTTGATTCACTTAAAACTCGCACTTTCAAAATTCCAACTATCTGTTCACCACATCACTTCTGCAGCTTCAGAAGTGCTGAACCGTACCTTTACCTTCACTATTGATGCCCTAATCCCCTTTAAATCTATTACTCTCTCTCTCTCTCACCCTGGCTGTTTCCCCTGGCACAACCCTTATCTCCATTCCTAAGGGACACAGACTTAAATGAATATGGCAACCAACTGGTTTAGCCATTCACAGCTAGATCTGGCTGGACAACATAAAGCACTCTTGGGTCCTGCTCTTATCTGCTACAACTGCTCACTATTCCAGGATCTTCTATGTTGAGGTGCATTTGAAGGTTTGGGGTAAAAAATATTGATCTGCCAGGGGCAGGCAGGCTGACTCTAGAGTTCACAGGGGTGAAGGTGAACCCTCCGCGATGGCATTGGAGCCATGGGGACAACTGTGGCAGGCAGTGGACCCCTCTATAGGCCATGGAGCGGCCAGAAGAGATAACTCACCTTTTCCCTAGTTGGGGTGGCGGCTGCCGCAATATATCTGGCAACCCCAGCAGCCTCGCCATGTGGTGTAGGGGCATGTCCTGATGCTACCGAAATGCCATTAATAAGCCATTTAAGTATCTTAGTTGGTCACAGCCTCCAGTCAGCAGGCAGCCAAGCCGCTGCCATTCCCACTTTTGACAATATCCTGTGACATTGAGAACGCTTTGAGTTTCCACCCTGATGCCTTCTGTCACCAGCCCTTGCACCTCCCTGCCCATCTCTGGAGGGCTAAGAAAATTCCAACCTAAGTCCAACTCAATCGACACCCCGGTCCCTCTGACTCATTTTAATCCCCTACCCCGAATGCTTCAAATGTTAAATTCCTGCCCTTGTCTCCACAGCTTACTTGCCCCTGAGAAAATGGGGCAGAGGCGAACAGGAAGAAACCAATCACAGTTTGGCTGAGGCCGTCAGCCGTGGTGCTGGGAGGAGCACTCTTGATGGCCCAACTCAAATGTAATCAAATATGTGTCTACTTTTTAGTTGATGGCCCCTAGTTAGGCTGCAGGTAAGCTTCAAACAAAACTGGACAGGGCTCCACTCAAGGCAGCTAACTGAATTGGATAGGATTAGGCCCCTCGTTGCCATTTTCATGCAGCTTAATGCTCATTTTAGGTGCTCACCCTGTATGTCTGTAAACCACCTGAAGCCAATGTGGCATTGGATGCTAATCAAATGTCCTTGGGGCAGAGGGTTGTAGGTATTTTCCATCCCAAAGTGGGTGCAATGGTGACCAATTTTTAGCCAAAATCTGGGATCCTGACATTCCTGGGGTAGAAGACCCTATACAGGCAGATTGACATCAGCGGATCAGAATTTGAGACAAAATCTGGATCAACTGATTTTTTTTTTGTCCATTATAACATCTGCCTGAAGCGGCACCTTGTGGGTGGAAGGCAATCTTTTTTTAAGGGACCCATCCCTATTATGTCTGTTGAATATATTAGAGAAATCTTTTCTCCCTTTCCCATCAATCTGGTCTCAATGTCCTTTGCCCATTGAAGTGAACTTGGAAATTTAAACTGAAATAATGCACTTGAAGTTTGAGATATGATTGGTCACATAAACACTAAATTACATCACCAAATGTGTCTTTATACAATGTCTTGCAGTAAAATTTCTTTTGATCGACCAGGAACTGGGCTAGACTATTGAAAAATAATTTTACAACAGTCCCACTCTATATTGGGATGTTAGCCAATGAGTTGATGGTGGCTCCAGATTGTCAGGTGCACAAACCAGTTGTCATTATTAGTCAGAGTGTCAGCTCCAATTATTGAGCAATTGCTTCGTCTATACCTTTCAGCCTGGCTTTTCATTGTTACTTATAATGGTGTTATAACTAAATGGCTAACCTTGCCATTATGGGTTACTCCATCAGTTCGCCCCGAGGGAAAAAAAATCATTTACTTTGAGTTGTCACTTTATTTGATCTGAGAGAGAGAGATTTGACAAATTCTGCAGGTATTTTGGGTGAAAGCGGTAGGAATAATGGGAGCAGAATGTTTTTGTAAACATTAATCTCAAAATGGATATAAAGTAACAGACTCATTGTTTCTGCAGTGAGTCACAGAACAAATCTGAGTCATTGGGCTTTGTGGCTTAATGTTGTTAAAACAAAATGAGTTATCTATATCCCATTTATCATCAGAAATTGCATAAGAAATTAAATTCATGCTGTTCTCATGCTGCACTGCAGGGTTTCCATGCAGAAGTAGTGTCAAATGAATGCATCTGGCTTATTCAATTGTTAAAAATAATGATGCATTTCAGTATCCATCTGGGCATCACACAACGGATTTACTCATCCAAACATCCTGAGGAAGAAATGGCTTCCTACATGACCTTTGGTCCACCCAGAGTGTAGGGTTTTTAAATTTACAACATCAGAACTACAGTAGAGGCTAGAAACTGTTCAGCTAGTGAGCTTCAAGATGGTGTTGAGAGGTCAGAGGGTTTTTCTTGTGCCAGCCACTGATGAATAGGTGAAACAGACTCCCTGCAAGATCAGGCTAGGCTGAATTTATCAACTCTTTTGAAAAGAACAAGTGGAATGTATTGTGCGCAAGTAGATTGAGGTTAAAGGCGTTATTATCAACTCGACGTAGTTTATGGAAGGCAGACAACCAATGTTGAACAATTGAGGTATGAATGTGGATGAATAATTTGGTTGTTAATGTTGACGGGCCAGCCCCTATTTGTGTAGTTTTTTCCTGCGCTAGAGTAACTGGCTAATAATGATGCACTGTCCTAAATTAGGTCAGCTCACCTGCATTATTGTGTGACACAGTGGGCACCTATCTTGTGACAGGCCAGGAATAATTGGGCTACCAGCAGCCAGTGCAAGACACATTGAGGTGGATTTTATTGGGGGGGGTGGGAGCGGGGAGGTGGGGGGGGGAGAAACAAATTACCAACCTTCCTGCCCCACAGTGATATTACGCTGGGAGAGGCCTTAATTCATTTAGAGTAGGGCATGTGCCCCCATCAGGGAGGAGATCTGCCCTGGAGAGCTGCCAGCCAATCTGATTGGCCATCAGCTCTGTAGTCGCAGCTGCGCCAGAAGTGAGTAATGGCCATGGCTGGGACTACAAGCAGTCCCAAAGAAGAAAAGATGTCCCCTGGACTTGAGGTAAGTCCAAAGATCTTGGGTGGTCCCGCCTGGGTGATCCCAGTGAGGGAAGGGTTGGTGGGAATTGGGGTTGGGTTAGAGCGGCCAGAGAATGGAAGGTGTATGACCTTTGGGTGGGAGGGGTGTCCCAATGGGCAAAAAGGACACTCCAAAAGAGGTATCTTCCTTCCTGCCCTGCAGCAACCTGTGCAGTCAAAGCTGCTGGGTTGCTCACCTTGTCCCCAGCCTTACCCCGCAGAGCGAAAAATTGAGTCGAAGGTGAATTAAGACCCTTAAGTGATAGTCAATTGGCCACTTAAGGGCTTCAATAGGCCTAAGGGTGGGTGGGCTGCCCGACATCTTACCCTCCTGCTGCAGAGATGATAGCT
Organism: Carcharodon carcharias; assembly: GCF_017639515.1. Lineage (NCBI taxonomy): Eukaryota > Metazoa > Chordata > Chondrichthyes > Lamniformes > Lamnidae > Carcharodon > Carcharodon carcharias. The sequence continues at coordinate 105,037,643 of NC_054471.1, read as the reverse complement.
TGGCCAGAATTGGCAAGAATGCAAAAAGGCAAGGATGCCCAAATTTTCTTTTCAGATTTTTAATGGCAGTCTCCTCCTTAGTTCCTGTTTCAAATAGACTAAATATGGCTTGGTCGTGCAAAATCAGCATTTAAAGAGCCTATTGACTTTGAAAGGCTACTTCACTGGACCTTTTAAGTTCACCATCTGCATTGATTTGATTTTCTGGGGAGGAGTCAATGCCTTTGGCAGCTGTCATTATATAAGCCAAGCTGGAGCCCCCAGGAGAGAAGTATGAAAAATATTGATTGCCAAGACATGAAGATTTTTAATGCATTACTTTGGAAGTGGTGATAACTGAAATGGAAATAGGCTATTGACAGCATTAGCAGAGGCAAAGGCATAGTGATATTGTCACAGGACTAGTAACCCAGAGATCCAGGTTAATGTTCTGGGAGCTGGGGTTCGAGTCCTGCCACAGAAGTTGATGGAACTTGAGTTCAATAAAAATCTGGAATTAAAAGTCTAATGATGACCACAAAGCCATTGCTGCTGGTTGTAAAAACCCACCTGGTTCCCTAATGTCCTCTCGGGAAGGAAATCTGTTGTCCTTATCTGGCCTGGCCTACAGGTGATGCCAGACCCACAGCAATGTGGTTGACTCTTAAATGCCCTCTGAACAAGGGCAATAAATGCCAGTGACACCCACATCCCATGCGTGAATAAAAAGAAATGTTTACTTAATGTGCTTGTATGACACTCCAGTTTGCCCCCTATGTTAAATCCCTTTAATTAAGTTATTCATAACATTATTAGTATTCATTCACTAATAGTGACACGATGTTTTTGGCTCATGTGTCTTATTTACAGACTTCTAAATCTAAATACATCTTTTGTCCTAGCTGTGAATTAGATTGTGACTTTCTAACTATTAACAACTGGATTCCAAATATCAAGGTAGCTGGGATTTTGTGGTCCGGTGACAGAGTCCACATTGGAGAAAAAAGAGCAGAATTTTAAAGTCCTATCACGGTTAAATTGTTACATTTTTAGGCAATTAGCTAATGTTTATTGAAATAAGGGGGTTAGATGGTTATTATACAGATAAACTGAAATATTAAAATACACTTGAGGGGCTGAATGCCTTACTCCTGTTCTTATATTGGTATGCATAAATGTTTCTTGGCAAACCACTTAAAAATAAGAACTCCTTAAAAGAGGTTCACTCGACTGATACCTGGGATGGGGGTCACGGGTGGGGGGGTCATCTTATGAGGAAAGTTTGGACAGGCTGGGCCTGTATCCATTGGAGTTTAGAACATTGAGAGGTGATCTTAATGAGACATGTAAGACCTTGAGGGGGCTTGGCAGGATAGGTGAGGAAAAGATGTTTCCCCTTGTGGGAGAGACTAGAACTGGGAGATATAGTTGAAAAATAAGCGGTCTCCCATTTAAGCCAGATGAATTTTTTTTCTATCGGTGGGTTGTGAATCTTTGGATCCCTCTTACCCAGAGATCGATGAAGGCAGGGTCAATAAATATTTTTAAGGCCGAGATAGCTGATTCTTAACTAACAAGGAAGTCAAAAGTTATAAGGGTGGGTGGAATGTGGAGCTGAGCCACATCAGATCAGCCATGAATGATCATTATTCAATGGTGGAGCAGGATCGAGGGGCCAAGTGGCCTACTCCTGCTCCTAATCATTATGTTCATATGAGGCAGTTTTCTTGGCAATCACACATGTTACAGCCACTGTGTTCTCAGTATGGTTTGGATCATGAAATCTTATATTGCCACCTCTCTGCTGGAACCTGCTTCAGTTTTTACGGGAGTACTGCTTTTAGTATAAAGCTGTAAAGTCATTGAGATATTGTGATGAGCCTAGTGCTTTGCAAAGGGTTGTGTTTGTGAGATATCCTTTTAAATCAAAGTGAAACTAGAGAGTTTTGGAAAGAGGGGTATTTGGAATTCCTGACTGTGACATCATTTTTGAGAAGTCAGATTCTGGCTGAGGTTGCTATGAGGATGAAAGCTAGGTGAAAAAAAGGGGCTAATTAAAGCTTATTGGTTGAGGGATCGCCAGTTGGTGTTGTGTTTCCACTGGTTGTGCTACAGCAGGACACAGCCACAGAATTTCTACTGGGGTCAGAAGCAAAGGCAGAACTGCTGGCGTTGAAACCAAGCAGAAATTCTCAAGGAGTCAATTTTTGAACAGAAGATGGAAAATAGAAACAGGCAGGGATCATTAGCAGTTTTGTTCAGGAGAAAGGGAACTATGTAGCTGTGAGTGGGAGACGGATAAGGAAGGAATTCGTGGGCAGCTGCCAAAAAGGTAGGTTCCGGAATCTAAGCAGTGAAGATACTGATGTCTGAAAATACTTCAAGATTACCTCATGTATGAGTAAAGGACCTGAATCCACACCTGGGAAATACAGAGGGCAGAATTTTTGGGTCAGTGGGCAGCCACGATCGGCGGGCCCGGGAGCGACCACGAAACAGACCCCCAACCGCGATCGGCCCCAGACTCCGATTTCACACTTGCTGGCCAATTAATGGCCAGCCAGCATGAAAGGCATGCTGAAAGGCTCAGCGCTGCAGGGTGGGTGGAAGCGGGAGGAAGGAGAGTGTTAAAGTCAGTGCAGGTGCGGGGGAGCACAGAAAGAAAGCTCCCTGAAGGCAAAGAGCTGCCTCTCGGAGCTGACAAATTTAATATCAATAAAAACAAAATTTAAACTCTGGAAAAAATGTCCACACGTCAGAATGAGACACCTCAACATACGGATGATGAAAATATTTTCAAAATATTTTAATCTTATTTTTCATTGATCACGAAAAACTCATCTCACCCATGGTTGAGATTTCCTCAAAAATGCAAAGGGCGTCTGGCCAATTCACCTGCCCGCCAACCATAGCGTTGCGAAAAAGCGCTACTATAATGGTCTTAATAGACCTCTTAATTGTCAGCAGGCACGCTGCCAACTCTTGCGTGTGCCCACTGACCAAAATATTGTGGGGGTGCACGATGACATCGGGGCGCTCGCCCGTCGTCATCACACACTATTTCATGCTTGAGCAAGTCAGGCAGGTGCCTGCAGGCCGAGCTGCAATTTCTACCCCCAGAGTTGTGGGACTCGATAGCTAACGGGGAATGCTTATATTTTCACAGGACCCACCCTTGTTATGTAAGCTATTTAAAGTGAAATTCATCATTTCTATTGAAATAACATTCATCTGTTAATGGATGCTTAATATTATATTGATTGTGTGTTTGAATGTTACAGTAAAAGTTTTAAAAAGTGAAATCTTGTCCATCAGTTAACTTCATTGGGATTGTTTAGGTGTTCCATTCTTTTCCGTTTATTGGTCTCAACAGTGATCGTAATAGTACATTAGAGCAGGGATGCCCATGATTTTCATGTTTATAAATTGCTCATGTGCATCACAAGAAGCTTGAAGGTACACATAGTTTAAATTCATTAATTTATGTGTGAGTCAAGTTGTCAGTGTATTGGCCTCCTGCTGGGGGTTTCAGCATGATACTTCTATCTGTAGTTATCATCAGGAATAAATTACAAATACGTACAGCAATGTGCAAAACCCAAAATGATTACTATTTTCATGAAACTGCTCTGCATAAATTTGCTGTTGAGCCCTTTCTTATTGAACTTGTACAGGTAGTTGTCTTTTAATTGCAAGGCAGCAGAAGTGTGCTGTTTCACTTTTACTTAATGCTTTGACATGCATCAGCAATGAACAGTAACTTAATTGCACAGGAACCACAAGCAGTTAGGCTTTCGGACTGGAACATAATTATTTAACCAAGAAAATCATAGACCTCCCTCAGCTGCTGTGTTGAGACAAATTTGTGGGTTTTTAATATTCTGTATTATTCAGATGTGTATAATCCATTTATTTTGTATAAAATCAATTCATTCATAATTGGAACTGTGTGGCTCCTTGATCATAAATCATTTTGTAAAGGTTTTCCACTTTAATAAAGATGCAAGCCATATTGGTCTGAGCTGAGTGATCTTCTGTGCATTTACTATATCAATTTGCTGTATACTTATCCACAAAATATCTGACAAACAATGCCAAAAACTGCTTGTTAGAGATCAGCAAGAGCCCTGCGATTAAGAATCACTGGAGAATTTTCATCTTCTCTACCTGGAGATTAATTATTCCCTTGTCAGAGAACATAAAGGAGACTTACATGCTCCTAACACAACCTGTCATATTATATTCCCAACCATTTAAGTGGAAGGAAAATCAGGCAGATCGTGTTACCATGCCTAATACATTTAACTTTCTCCACTCTACCTAGGCGATTCTTGATATTCAGGCAGTAAAACAAGAATCTACCTCATTACCTCTTTTACAGGTTATGTTCTCTCCCTCTTTAGTTGCTCGAATGAAACATATCCCAACTAAGCTAGTTCTGAAGCTGGTGCTCTGGGTTGTAGAGCACTACGTCAGCTTACTTGTCTATTATTCTCAAAGATGGACCTCTTCCCTTATAAGGGAAGATCTTCCCTTATTCCCCAGTAGAGATTGGGAACCTGTGTGAGGAGAGACTAATATCAATGACTTACTGGCCAGCAGTGATCCCCATGCTCCCAGATGCTTCTGAGACTTGTACAACCTACATCAGACACCTTGAAGAACTGGAGAATTACTACCAGTGGTGCCTTCACAAGACCCTCCAAATTGGTGGCAATGTAGTTCAACAGCAGTGCCCTCTCCCAAGCCAAAGTGCCCAGCATCGAGATGCTAATCACTCCAAGCCAGCTTTGCTGGCAAGACATGCCAAGGACAGCGGAAATGCTTTAGGGATGTTGTCAAAACATCTGCTTGCCCACATATGGCAGAGTCTGCAGATCGCACATTGAACTTATCAGTTATTTCAGAACCCATCAAACCAACCTGAGGGGCTGCCTAAGAAGAAGCTGTGGGGAGAAACTGTGTTCTATTGCTTTGTGGATTTTATTGGTATACAAGCATACATAGGAACATAGGACTTAGGAGCAGGAGTAGACCATTCTGCCTTTTGCACCTACTCTGCCATTTCAATGAGAACATGTCTGATCTGGATGCGTTCACAATTCCACTTTACCATATATTGTTTCCCATAACCCTTGACTCCCTTGTCTATCAAAAATCTGTCTAACTCTGCCTTGAATAGATTCAATGACCCAGCCTCTAATGCTTTCAGGGGAAGAGAATTCCACATACTAATGATCCTTTGAGAGAAAGATTTTCTCCTCATCTCTGTCAAAGGGCACTTAAGAGTCAACCACATTGCTGTGGGTCTGGTAAACCAGACCAGGCTGATTTCCTTCCCTTAAAGACATTAGTGAACCAGATGGGTTTTTACAACAATTTGGGGGGGATCACCATTAAACTGTAATTCCAGACTCTTATTGAATTCAAATTTCACCATCTGCTGTGGTGAGATTTGAACCCTGGTCCCCAGAGCATTACCTTGGGTCTCTGGATTACACGACATGGGGTGAAATTCTACCATTGCCGCCGGTGGGATAAACACAGATTTTTCCCCCTCCCCACCAATATCGGACATTGCCGATTTCAAAGAAAATCCCTTCTCCCCACCCTCCACCCTGTCATAGAAACATTAGAAATAGGAGAAGGGAGACTCTATTTGGGCCTGAGAGCTTGCTGCGCCATTCACTAGAATCATGGCCGATCTGATTTTGGCCTTAATTCCACTTCCCTGTCTGACCCCATCACTTTTGAATATTCCATTTCTAACGATATGCAGTTCTGATGAAACATTGGGCAGAATTGAACAAGCCCCTACTGGCAGATATGCTAACAGGAGGGCCTGTTAAATTACTGGGCAGCCTTCCTGCTGCACTCCTGCCCACTCCTGACCTGCCCTTAATGGTTTTCCACCCACGGTCATTGACAGGGCCCTCAACCGTGTCCGGCCCATCTCCCGTGCATCCACCCTCACGCCTTCTTCTCCCTCACAGAAACATGATAGGGTCCCCCTTGTCCTCACTTATTACCCCACCAGCCTCCGCATTCAAAGGATCATCCTCCGCCATTTCCACCAACTCCAGCACGATGCCACCACCAAACACATCTTCCCTTCACCCCCCCGGCAGCATTCCGTAGGGATTGTTCCCTCCGGGACACCCTTGTCCACTCCTCCATCACCCCCTACTCCTCAACTGCCACCTACGGCACCTTCCGATGCATACGCAAAAGATGCAACACCTGCCCCTTCACTTCCTCTCTCCTCACCGTCTAAGGGCCCAAAAACTCCTTTCAAGTGCAACAGCATTTCACTTGCGTTTCCCCCAACTTAGTCTACTGCATTTGTTGCCCCCAATGCGGTCTCCTCTACATTGGAGAGACCAAACGCAAACTGAGCGACTGCTTTGCAGAACACCTGCAGTCTGTCCGCAAGAAAGACCCAAACCTCCCTGTCGCTTGCCATTTTAACACTCCACCCTGCTCTCTTGCCCACATGTCTGTCCTTGGCTTGCTGCATTGTTCCAGTGAAGCTCAATGCAAACTGGAGGAACAGCACCTCATCTTCCGATTAGGCACTTTACAGCCTTCCAGACTGAATATTGAATTCAACAACTTTAGATCTTGAACTCCCTCCTCCATCCCCACCCCCTTTCCGTTTCTTCCCCCTTCCTTTTGTTTTTTCCAATAATTTATATAGATTTCTCTTTTCCCAACTATTTCCATTATTTTTAAATCTATACCTCTTATGCTGTTAGTCTCACTTCACCCCACCCCCACTAGAGCTGTACCTTGAGTGCCCTGCCATCCATTCTTAATTAGCACATTCTCTTAGATAATATCACCACCTTCAACACCTCTTTGTTCTTTTGTCTGTGACATCTTTTGAATATCTGCTCCTATCACTGCTTGCTTGTCCCTACAACCACCACCAGCCCCCACTTCTCTCCCCCCACCCCACCTTAAACCAGCTTATATTTCACCCCTCTCCTATTTTTATTCAGTTCTGTTGAAGGGTCATGAAGACTCAAAACGTCAACTTTGCTCTTCTCTGCCGATGCTGCCAGACCTGCTGAGTTTTTCCAGGTAATTCTGTTTTTGTCTTAATTTTATGGAGCTGGTTGGAGAATGGGCAGGGGCGGAGGGGTGGGGGGCGGTGGGGGTGGAGGTGAGGCCCAGTTGGGGCCCTTAAGTGGCCACTTTCCACCCAGCTGGCAGCAGGAGATCTAGGGGCAGGTGGACACCCAGCAGGTCCGTCACCCTGCTCGGGCCTCAGGAGCTAAGGGTCAGGGTCCTTCACTGCTTGCCAGATCAGGTGCACCATCTCCCCCTACCCCCTCTGCTCTCTAAGGTCTGTACCTAATCCCTGAATGGTCCCTCCTCCTTGGATCTCTTTCAAGACACCACCCACCCCACCCCCATCTCCCTCTCTCCCATTTCCCCTCACAGACTCTGCATCCAGACCCCTCCTTTCCCCTCTCTCCCCAACCATCCCGGACCTCCCCCACCCCCATCCATGCCGCCGTGTCCCCTGGCACTTATCTCCATCCTGGCTTCAGGGTTTGGACTCTGGGAACTGCTTGTAGTCCCAAAGGTGGTCACTGCTCCCAGTGGCTCTGCTGGGATTACAGAGCTGCTGCTTCTCTGAGTGAGGGGCAGAATTGTGGCCTCCAGCCAGTTAATGCACCCTGAGTGTTAAGTGGCTGAGAGGCAGTCAGCATTGGCATGGATGTGTACTCCACTGGTTCTTCAGGTGGAGTGCTAGGAAACCCCTCCATCTGTGAAATACTGCCCATTAATTTCCCAGCATCCACATTATTTTGCTCTTTTACCTTCATCGGCTGTTCGTTTGCTTTATTTCCAGATTCAGTCTTACTGGCTGTTTCTTACGTGGCTTCAGCATAAAGACAAATTTCAATCGTAGGTTACATTACAGAAGGAAGCCATTCAGCCTGTGGTGTCTGTGCCACCTGAAAGGAATTTTTCTCATTCCACTCGCCCATCTTTTCCCCAAAACCCTACAAAGTCTTCCTCTTCAGATAATGATCCAAATCTCTTTTGAAAGCCGTGATTGAATCTACCTCCACCACATTCTCAGACAGTATATCCCAGATCCTAACCATTCACTGCATAAAAGCGATCTTCCTCATGTTGTTGTTGCCTATTTTGTCAGTCACCTTATATCAGTGTCCTCTCCACATACACAGCTATGCATTTCATACCTAGTGTCCACTTAGAATCATAGAATGATACAGCACAAAAGGAGGTTATTCAGTCCATCGTGTTTGTGTTGACTCTAGGGTAGAGCCACCCAATTAATCCCAGTCCCCTGCTCTTTCGCCATAGCCATATTTCTTTGTCCCTTCAAGTATTCATCCCATTTTCTTTTAAATTCTATTGAATTTGCATGTCACTGCCATTTCAGGCAGTGAAAATCACGACAACTCACCATGTAAAACAATTGGTGGAATTGTCCAGTCCTGTTAGCGGTGGGCTTCATGGCCGATGGGCAGGCGGGGACAATTCGGTGTGAGGGGCAGAAATTGATTTCATGCTGGTGTGCAAGCATCGGATGGCATCTATCTTGGCAGAACGTGAATCACGCTGGAGGCCGGCGTGAACACGATTTGCATCCCAGTGATGAGAGGCAAAGTAAGGCCCAGATGGAATTGTCCACCCCCCCACCGCCCCCCACCACCCATGCCTGATTTACCGTTAGCCCAGTGGGAAAACACGCCGACCCAGAATGCGTATGGACAAGTGTGACATGCAGAAGTTGGGACTTACTCAGACTGTGGACAGCCAAGGAGAGGAAGATGCTGTGGCCCATCAGCTACCTGGAGGAACACATTCATCGCATGCTGGGTGGATTCTCATGGACATGGCTCCATTGCAAAGCAGCTCTTGGAAGGTGGGAGGTCTCCGTTGATGCTTCGAGTCTTCTTCAGAACATCACAGTCTTGGCCATGGGCTGCTACCGATGATCGGCAAAGTGGGTGGAGAGGAAGGTCCAGCTGTGAGTGGGAGAGGAAGGTGTACCAGAGGAGGGGACAGAATGGGTGAGAGAGGAACGTCTAGGTGTGACTGGGAGAGGAAGGTGCACCGTGCAGAGGCAGGAATGGTGTGAGGTTGGGATGGTGGGTGGGGGGTGTGCGAAGGTGTCAGGGGGAGGGTGAGGCTGGGGAGTCGGGGAATGGTGGAGGAAGGTATCAGAGGGGGTGAGGTTGAGAGGGGGCACGAAGGTGTCAGGGGGGAGGTTGGGAGGGGGTTACGAATGTGGTGAGGGTGATGGTTACCTTCACTGGAACTAGCTTTTAATTCCAAAGTTTTTAATTGAATTTGGTGGGATTTGAGCTCAAGTCACCAGAGTATTAACCTGGGCCTATGGATTATAGGCCACTGACATTACCACTACACCACTCTCTCTGCATTTACGCCTGCTATTAATAGTCCAATGCCACACAGACATCTCCTGGTGTCCAGTACTCAAGCAGTGTGTCTGTAATGGCCACAAAGTTGCCATGGCAACTCACAGTTGCTGCCGTTGCAATGTCCCAATAATAGCAACATGACACATATAAAGGTCCAAACACTACCCGCTTCATTCCAATATCATGCATGTTATCACCATAAGCATTACAAGCTTAATCAACATGAACCCCCAAAGCAGTGCTATTGCCGTAACTCTTTCCTCTTATGAGAGCTTCTATGGAATGCTTCCCTTGCTAGCTGCAACAGATGTGGAGGTGATGTTTGTCACGTAGGCTACCTGAGTATGTGGCGCAGAGGCTGAGATGCCTTTGGTACCTGTCCTCACAGTCGCAGTTACTACTCACTGCTTTATGTCCCTTAACTGCGCTTGCCCCTTAATTCCTGTGAATTAACTTTGCTAACAAGCCTAGCGCTGCCAACTCTGAATGTGTCCCCAGGGACTTAATGCAAAAATAAACACTCCATGAAATTAAATTTAAATTTCACCCTTTGAATATGAACACTCATAGTAATTTCAAAATTAATTTGATTTAATAAGGGTGAAGCTAGTTCACGTCCTTTTATTGGTTTTATTTATTTATTCATCAACTGGGCAGATCTCACTTTGCTCGGTTGTTCTGGGTTGTAAGCAGCCTAACCAGCTGACTTTAAAGGGACCACTGGAGGCTGCCTATGAAAAGGTAAGGTTCACTTTTTAATGCTTTCATTTTGGTCAGGCAATCCCAGTCTTCCTAGCTTCACTAATACACTACAGGCCACTTCCTGTCTGTACCATAGCCTGGGCTCCTCCCCCTCCTGTTCGTCTCCCAAGACTTACCTGCTGGTCGACATGATATCAGAGGCAAATAAATTTCCCTAAGTCCCTATTAGCATCTGATGATCGCCACTTGTACGGAGTTGTATAGGTGTCGCCAGGCGCGACACCCATTTTGAGCCAGTTTCCGCAGATATGCAAATTTCTCCCCCAATGAGTCATATGATTTGCCTTATTTTCTGATTTGTTAAAAACCTCAGCTTCGTTTAGCTGTGAAATGCTACTTTAAAAAAAAACGAGGCTTAGCAGAACAAACCTAGTTGATTAATTTTGGAAAAGGTAGACTGATAATTGAAAGAAAGGAAGACTTGTATTAGTCAAATGCCTTTCACTACCTCAGGGCCACACTGCCAATGAAGTGCTTTTGAATTATTGAAACTGGTGTAATGCAGGCAAGGCGACATCCAATTTGCACATAGCAGGCTCCCAGCAACAGCAATGAAATAATGACCAAATAAGAGATAAATATGGGCCAGGGAGGATTCCCCTACTCTTATTTGAATTAAATTAGAAGGAGTTGTGAGGAAAAATAAGAAATAAGATGGTACCTTTCTGTGACATAATATCAAATACTTTCCTCCTGACTTTCGTTAAAGCGTAAAAATAATAACTTTTTATCAGCAATTCAAGCCTCTGATTCCATAGTTATTCAATAAGAACAGGAGCTCTGATGCAAAAAGCAGCGCTTCAGGTCTCTTTTGTAACATTGCTGATGCACCTTCTATTATTTGTTGAGAAAGATTCTTTTCAAGCCTTGAAAGAATGCAAAGCCAGGAATGTTTGGCCTTGAAATCTTTTCTGATTTTTTCCAATTCTGGGGTCAAAAATCAAGGTGGGGTCATCTTCCTAGAACACAAATTAGGAGCAAGGCTATTCCTGCTGGTTTGCAATCTAGATTTAGGTGCCCAGGCTCACGTTTGTGGTTTGGGCCTTGCACAATCTGCCATAAACCCCCATCTTGCAATCTTAAATATACTTAAATGAAGGTCAGTGGCATTGGTGCACTGAAGTTACAGTTACACTCTCAATGGACAGGAGCAGTGTGTTATGATTTTTTACTCATCCGTGTTACAGACATGAAGAACACTTGTCTGAAAAATGTAGAAACATTCGGCATACATTATGGAGTGATTGTAAATAAAACCTTTCATGCTGTTTCGGGGATCATGTAACTGTACAGATGAAATTGGGCCTAAGCACAGCTAATCTTAGGGCGACTGGGTAGTGAAGTCATGGGTCGCTCAACCCCCGAACTGAACCAAGTTAAAGTTTCACCAGAGAGAAATTTGGCCGACTGTGAAACTGAAATGAAGGAGAGGACAAAACTCTACGGCAAGCACAAGAAGAAAAGCTTTCTAGTCGAGGTCTTGGTTCAAGCATGTAGCTTCATTAGGAGCTCTGTAAATAAAGTTTACTGTTTCTAACAAGAAATCTGTCTCTACACCAAGTTTAGTACAATTGGCGACGTGGATGGGATAGCTCCGACACTGCACTTCACCTACTGAATGTGAGTATTTCATTTTTTAAGGGAAGAAAGAAAAGTATACTCACCAATTATGCCACTCTTCAGCAGACTCGAACCATACGACTCATCCATGGAAGACTGGAGTCAGTACATAGAGCACCTAGGTTTCTACTTTGTGGTGAACAAAATAGCAGCAGAGGAAAAACAGAAAGCAATTCTTCCAAGTGTCTGCAGAAGCAAGACATATAACCTCATCCATAATCTGACGGCCCCAACATGCCAAATTCCAGATTTTTTAATAAGCTAACAGACCTCATGAAGGCACATTTTCAGTCTAAACCATTGGTTATCATGCAAAGATTCAAGTTCAGCTCTAGAATAAAGGCCCCCGGTGAATCAATCGCAACATATATCATGAAGTTAAAACAGTTAATGGAGCACTGTGACTTCGGCGATACTCTAAACGACATGTTGCGAGATCATTTTGGTTTGCAGCATACATAAAGATGCCATTCAGTGCTATTTACTTGCTGAAGTTAATATTGACCTGAAGCGCGTCATGGAAACAGCACTAGCAATGGAGAGTGCTGAGGGGGACTCGCAGGCTTTGCAAAGTGTGCAACATGGTGCTGTTCTTCAGTTGGGGTGGGAACCTACTGCTGGGCATGAAGTGAAAACCAGGGAGATAACCACAAAGCGGGATAGACCCTACCACTTGATAAACAAAGAGAAATACTGGAAGCATCTCACCAGTGATTCAGAAATTAATTTGTTACTGATGTGGAGATAACCATGTACCAGAAACCTGCAGATTTAAAGCGGCAGAATGCCACTAGTGTCACAAAAGAGGGCATGTTATAAAGCAAAGCAGGGTGAAATCGAGACAGCCAATAAGACAGTAGTCCAAGATGATTGAAGAGCATAATATAACTGAAACCAGAACAGCTGGTACTGATATCTATTCCCTATACAACGTCAGAGCAGTAAAAACTGAACCAATCACCGTCACCCTTCAAGTGAATGGGAAGCCTGTAGTCATGGAGGTAGACGCAGGAGCATTGACCACAGTGGTGGGAGAATACACATTTAAATGCCAGCCCTGAATTTGGAGAAAACCACGGCTCAGTTAAAGACGTACACTGAGAGGTAAAACAAGTGAAAGGTATCGCCTCTGTACCTGTATCCCACAGGCAACAGACAGCCCAGCTGCCAGTAATTGTAACAGGTGAAGGTCGTAGCCTTCTGGGCTGCGATTGGTTGAAAGAAATTAAACTCAGCTGGTCAAAAATTTTTCAAGTCAGATCAGGAGGAATTCCTGAGTTGATAATGGAATATGTTGGTGTCTTTTAGATTAAGGTAAAAGAACTGAAGGACCTTCACAGGATACAAGGATCCCCTCAGATCAGAATCGGTTCCATCATGAAAAGAAGTGAAACGAATGCAGTAGTGCCACTCTGAACCAACTGAAGGAATAGTTGGCAGAAAAAAATTCAACAATGTTCAATGTTTCAGGAGGAAGCCAAAAAATACAAAAAGGAGACAGAAGAGCTGAAGAATCAATTGATTGAGACAAAGGAGGTATCAGAAGGAAAAGTCATGGAACTTTTCAAGATGCTAGTAGGCAGTGAAGCTATGGGTAGCTCAACAACCGAACTGAACCAAGTTAAGGTTTCACCAGAGAGAAATTTGACCGACTGTGAAATCAGAATGAAAGACAGGACAAAACTCTGTGGCAAATATGAGAAGAAAAAACAGAAATCAAACGGAAAGACCAATAGGCTATGACTCCAGAACCCTTTCTGCAACTGAGAAGGGTTATTCACAACTTGATAAAGAAGGCTTATCCATAATATTTAAGTAAAGAAGTTCCATCAATATCTGTATGATCAACATTTCACCATAGTGTCAGATCATAAGCCCCTAATGTGTTTGTTTAGTGAAGATAAAGCAATTCCACCGATAGCCTCTGCCAGAATTCAAAGATGGGCTTTGATTTTGTCGGCATCTGAGTACACTTTCATACACCGTCCGGCTGTGCATATAGCAAATGCAGATGCCCTCAGTCATCTGCCTTTCCCAGATAGCATTACAGTTCCACAAGAAGTTGTACTTGTGTTGAATTTCCTGGACCCCTCTCCAGCCTTTGTGAAGCCTAGATCCAATTTTATCAAGAGTCGGAGAACAGGTATTGCAACGATGGTCAAATGCACAAATCCCTGAAGAGTTAAAACTATTTTATACACATAAAACTGAATTCAGTTGTCAAGATGGTATCTTGTTGTAGGAAGCAAGAGTCATCGGCCCTTTGCAAGGAAAAGAGCAACTCTTGACAGAGCTTCACAATACACATCCAGGCATTTCAGAAATGAAGAGCTTGCATATAGCTATATCTGGTGGCCAGGTATAGACAGTGATTTGGAAGAAAAGGTTAAACACTGTCTCCAGCGTCAGCAACAGCAGAAGTTGCCCGCTTCAACTCCACTGCATCCGTGGGAGTGGCCTGGTCAACTCTGGGTTAGACTACATATAGAATATGTAGGTCCATTGTTTTTAGTGATCATCAACGCACATTCTAAGTGGATGGATGTGTAAGAAGTGAGATCACCCACATCAAGTGAAACTATTGAAAATCTGCACCAATGTTTTAGTGTACATGGCCCCCCAAAAGTTACTGTTTCAGATAATGGTACTGCTTTCACGAGTACAGAATTCCAGAGATTCATGAACCTAAATGGGATTTAACATATCAAAACAGCACCATATCATCCCTCATCCAATGGGTTAGCAGAAAGGGCAGTACAAACCTTTAAAACAGGAGTCAAGAAATTATCCGAAGGAACATTAGAAACATGAATTTCAAGATTACTTCTCAACTATTGCATGGCTCCTCATGCAATTGCAGGTTCAACACAGCCTGAATTACTAAAGAAACGTTGCCTTCATGCAAGATTGAGTCTGGTATTCCCTAATTTAGAGAAGGAGGTGGAGAAGAACCAGAGTAGTCAGAAAATGAATCATGATATTCACAGTAAAGATCAAAAATTTACTGTGGGAGAGATCGTTTTTGTGCAAAAGTTTGGAACTGGACCGAGATGGATTCCTGGCACAGTTATTTCTGAAACAGAACCTTTGTCATATCAAGTTGAAGTGGAAACCCGGATTGTTAGGAAATATGTGAATTATCTATGAAGTAGAGAAACACTCCAACAACCAGTTACTCCACCTGAAATTGATATCGAACTTTTGATCCCTGAGGTGCCAGGTCGACAGAAAAGACAAACCTGAGATCTCTGTTGAAGTAAATAATTCTGGATAGCCATTGTCTGAGGATATTCCTGATGCTGCAGTTCCTGATCAAGTTGATCCTGTGGTAGAGTCTCAAGTTGTCACTCTACCCAAATCAGAAAACCACCTCAAAAACTGAATCTATAATTGCATGAACGGTATATATTTTTATATGTTATGGATTAAGATGTTCTTGTAAATAAGAGATGTAAAACAAAATTAAAGGGGAAGGAATGTAGTGATTGTAAGTAAAACTTTTCATACTATTTTGGGGATCATGTGACTGTACAGACGAATCAGCCCTAAGCGTGGGTAATATTAGGGGCAGAACTTTCTTGTTGTGGTCTTGGTTCAAGCATATAGCTTCAACTGGAACTTTGTAAATAATGTTTACTGTTTCTAACAAGAAACCAGTCCAATATACCAAGTTTATTACGCCTTACCACTACTGAGAAACAGGCTGTGAAGCGTGTATTTATAATTATTTTCATAGCTACTAAACATGCCTCTGACTCTCTGTGGCAATGTGTCACCCATAGGATATGTTTACCCTGCCGACAGGGAGAGATAAGCAATTTTCATTTGCAATTTTCCTTTTTTGCCTTTATCCGAATACAAAGCTGGAAATAACACCAAACTTAAAATCACATCATTCTAAATGAATCCTTAAAACTGTGGATGGATGGGGATGGGGGAGGGTGGTGGTGGCAGATGTATTGTATGTGTGCTGTGTGTAGCGTGTGTGTGTTTGTGTGTATGTGTGTGTGTGTGTGTGTGCACTTTGTTGTGTGCTTTTGAACTCTGTGTTGTGTGTTTGATCTATGGGCTGAATTTTATGAGGGACATCTGGACCCCATGTAGGGGTAAAAAGCGAGTACTGAGTATGCATTTGCTGGCAGTGGGACCTGCTTGGCAATTTTACCACATGTGGACTCCTAATTAGCCACTTGCAGGCCTGCTGTCCAATTAAGGATGACAGGCAGACAGACTCCTGATGCTACTGGCCCAATCACAGGACAGGCAGCTCTGAAGTTTCAGTAGCATCACCAAGACTGGTGGCCGCTGCTGGCGTTTGCAGATCTTGGGCCCACAGCAGGTAAGTAAAAGAAAGCTAAAATTCATGGGCCAAGTATCAGAGGGGAAGCCAATCTGGAGAAGTTGTTGAGGCCGTGCATGTTGTCTTCCCTGCTCACAGCCCCATCCTTAGCTCATGAGACCTTGTCTGCTGGGCTGCCACTGGGAGGCTTCTCCATTTAGTTAGCAGCCTCTCCACCCAGTGGGAATTTGTTCCATATTGGCAAAATTCCAACGGCACTGTAACATGGCCCTTAATAGGCCTTTGCATATGTTGTTCGGTTGCCTGCCTCCTTGGTGCTGGCAGCCTCTCTGCGTCTGGCCCAGCCATCGGTAAACTGCCCCCACGGTGGAGCCAAGTCAGGAGCCCATCTGTTGCGTCTCCACACAATTTTACTAATCCCCAAGCCTCTAACCCAGTACAATCCTGGCCTGGGTGTATGCTATTTGTATAGTGTGTGTGTGTGTCGTATGTATGCTGTATACATATTTTGTTGTAAGTCTGTTGTGTGTTGTATCATGTGCACGCATTTATATGTGTACATGTGTGTTAACAAATTGCCATGTGGGAAGTGTACAGCAGTAACTTCCTTTTGGGTTCTCTTGGTCATCTGCTGAAAGTTTGGCAGAATATTCATGGAGACATCTGAGAACTGGCAGGGATAGCTGCCATTCTGTGGCAATCTGCCCTTTAGATTTTCATCTGAGCACATGGGACGATATATGGCAAAGTTCACCAAAGCAACACATACCCCATGACTGAGAGACAGCAAGGTCAACAGATTCTAGCTCCTGTATGCTTGTGTAAGAGATGCATTATGGCAGTGGTAGTCTTCATCTTGCACCAGGTGAAACCCAGCATGTACTGTGAGGAAAATTTACAAGCAATCATCAGATAGGAGATGCAGAAAAATAAAAAAGATTCTTTTTGTTTTAACATTTTAAGCAATGTAATCCTCGAGTTAAAAAGACTGAGTAACATTGGCATTTGGGGTGAGGACTTTATGTTTTGGATTCGGGGGCAATGGTTTGTGCCTGGGTCAGACAGGAGTGTTTATGAAGCTGTTGTCCTTGGACATTGCAGTCAGTTCAGGCCAAGACTATGGGAATAATCATTTGTTCAAAATGAATGAAGAAATGAAAATGAAGGCAGTGCTACAAATCCATGAAAGGTAAAGCAACAAAAACACAAGGGGCAGAATTTTACGACCCTGTTTCGGCGGGGACGGGGCAGTAAAATGCAGCGAGACATTCTAAACTTCATTAGCTTCGGCGGGAATGTAAAATCCCACTGCCGTAAAATTTCACCCATAAACAATCAAAAATAAGAAGTTTTGCTAAAGAAAAAATTATCAAATTTGCTTCTATCTTAAACTCATTTTGTAAAGTGGTAGCTGGGCTCCATTGGTCTCACTTTTACCTCTACGTTGGATGGTTCTAGGTTCCAGGTCCACTCCAGTATTTGGCCCCAAAAGTTCTAGGTGGATATTTCAATGCTGTTCTGAGATTTTACCCTTCATCAGTGAGGTCCAGAATAGTTTACTTCATGTCTTTGCTTCAATAAATTTGCCTTATTGCAGTGATGGGTGAATGGTATTGGCATTCTGGGTGAAATTGCTCCATTCCAAACACCAAGGGGATGCTATTCACATAGACCGAGGGAGGGGGCAGTCAAGTTGAGGAATCACTCGTTCCTTCCCTGCCTGAAAGGTTTGACAGCATTTGTTTGCACTCATTTGACATCAGTTGTACTCAAAAACAATTACTTAGCTATCTTTTAACATTGCAAGTAATGAAACTGACATCAATGTCATCAATTGCCCCAAACCACAGCACGCAAACATTTGTGATTAGCAATGTCACTTAAGCATTTGGACACCAAAAATGATGAGTGTTTATTTTTCTTATAGATGAATTTCGATAGCTCCAAATATCATAAAACTGAGCTAAGTTCCGAAAAAGTTTTTAACATCTGATTTGATGAGGCGCTTCTTTCTCTTTCTTCATTACTAATGCAGCACAACCCTGCACCATCCTCCCCATCATGCCCTCAGCCCCAGATCGCAGCAGTTTTCTATCCATCAAACCCCCCGGAGCAATTTTACACCCCATCACCCGTACCCGAGCAATTTCCTCACCCACCAAACTCCTCAAAGCCCCCACCCCAGAGCAATTTTCTTCTTCCCCCACCACCATCCCCAAACTTTCAACAATCAAACTTTTCAAGTAGGGCGAGCCAACACAAGGCAGTATTAGGTCAATGACCAATAGCTTAGTCAAGGAGGTTAAAAGGGTTTTAGAGATGCAGGAAAATCACAGACCACTTTCCCCAGAGTATGGGCATTAGACACCTATTTAACCCCCTCGAGAGCCTGGAGTCAGTGAGAAAAATCCTTTCCTGGGTATCTGAAATGGAAGGCCTTCCAGACCTTAGCATTTACTTTTATAAGTGTAAAAATCCAAACCAGAAAACATGCCCCACCTGCCCCCAGATTGCAGCTATTCTCTTCCTTTCTCCACCACCCCCTCCCTCCACCCTCTCTCTTCCACACCCTCTGCCTCTCTCCCCCACCTTTGCCCCCTCTCCCTGCCCCATCATCCCTTCTCTCTCTCTCTCACTCTTCAATCTCACCCACTCTCTCCCCCTCCTTGCTCTCTCTCCCCTTCACGCTCTCTTCCCTACATCTTCTACCTCTACCCTCCCCCCACATCTCCCCTTCCCTGTCCCCTCTTCTCTTATCCCTCTATTCAATCCCCTCCCCTTCACCTCCTACTCCCCCTCTTCTCTTACCCCTCCCACACTTCTCTTACCCCTCTACCTGTTCCCCCTCCCCTTCCCCTCCTGTTCCCTCTCACCATGCCCTTCCCACCCTCTCTCCCTCTCTTCTTCCCCACCTTCTTCCCCTCCCTTCTTCTCCCCATCCCCATCCCCCTCGCTTTTTCTCCCCCTCCCCCTCTCTTCTTCCCCCCTCCCTCTCTCTTCTTCACCCTTCCCCTCTCTTCTGCTCCCCTCTTCTTCCTCCTACCCCCCACTTCTTCCTGCTCCCCTCTCTTCCTCCCCAACCTCCCCTCCCTCCTCTTCTTCCCCACTCTCCCCTTTCTTCTTCTTCCCCCTCACCATCTCTTCTTCCCCCTCCCCCTCTCTTCTTCCCCCCTCCCCTCCAACGCTTCTTCCCCCTCACCCCTCTCTTCTTCCCCACCCCTCTCCCTTTTATTCTTTCCCCTCACAATCTCTTCTTCCACCCTCCCCCTCTCTTCTTCACCCTTTCCCTCTCTCTGCCCCCTCTTCTTCCTCCTTCCCCCCACTTCTTCCTGCTCCCCTCTCTTCTTCCCCAACCTCCCCTCCCCCTCTCTTCTTTCCCCCTCTCCCCTTTCTTCTTCCCACCCTCCCCTCTCTTCTTCCCACCCTCCCCTCTCTTCTTCCCCCTCACCATCTCTTCTTCCCCTCAATACTCTCTTTTTCCTCCATCCCCCTCTCTTCTTTGCCCCTCCCCC
This sequence comes from Carcharodon carcharias, assembly GCF_017639515.1. Classification (NCBI taxonomy): domain Eukaryota; kingdom Metazoa; phylum Chordata; class Chondrichthyes; order Lamniformes; family Lamnidae; genus Carcharodon; species Carcharodon carcharias. The sequence goes on along the minus strand of NC_054471.1, from coordinate 105,018,042 downwards.
TCTTCTTCCCCTCCCCCTCTCTTCTTCCCTCCCCTCCCCTACCCTGCCCCCTCTCTTATTCCCCCTTCACCCATTGTTCTTCTCCCCTTCTTCCCCTCAGCTTCTCTTCCTCCCCCCTTTTCTTTCATCCCTCTCTTATTCCCCCTCCCCTTTCCCCCTCCCTCTTGCCCCCTCTCCCTTTCCCCATCCCCCTTCTTCCCCGCCTCTCTTCTTACCCCCCTCCCCCATCTGTTCTCCACCCCATGCCCCCCTCACTTCTGGCCTGCTGTGCTGCAGCTTTGATGCCTGTGCATGAGTAGGGAGGACCGTGGCAAGGAGGTAAGTATTGTGGAAATTGGTGGGTGGGAGGAGAGACAGGCCCTGGAGCTGAATGGCATTACCAGGGCCCAAGGACTGGAGACTGGATGGAGAGAGGGAAAGTTATTTTAGACCCTGAGGTGGGGATGGCGGGAAGAGATTAGACCCTGAAGCCTGGGGGGGGTGGGGTTGAGAGTGGGGGACACTAAAATGAATTAAGAACTGATGGGGGTTGAGTGGTGCTCTCAAGCATGTAATGTGTAGCTGAACTATTTTTTGGACTAAATGGAAAATTGAATAAATTCAGATTGATTTCCTTGTATTTTTCAATGCAGGCTGCTGAGTGCACTGGATATCTTTGAACCAGTATCAGATTTGATGTCAAATCCAATGCAAATTAGAACTTTTTGTGTCAAAACATAATTGAGCGCATTGAACACACTTGAACACAAAAAGGATGTCAAAATTTTCAGGTAGGGGTGATTTTCATTGCCAGCCCTGATTTGAATTAGATTGATGAGCTACCACACAACACACACTTCCAATTCAGAAACAGAAAATGCTGGAAAAGCTCAACAGGTCTAACAGCACCTGTGGAGAGAAAAACAGAGTTAACATTTCCATATGACTCTTCTTCAGAGCTAAAGTGAAGTAAAAATGTGATGAAATTTATACTGTTTAAGGGGGGATGGAGCAGCGAAGCTGGTTAGAAGGTCAGCGATAGGTGGGGGCAAAGGAGAGATTGACAGAGATGTCATGGACAAAAGGACAAAGGGGTGTTAATGATAGTGGTACTGGCTAAAGGAGGTGCTGATGGTGGCATTAAGGTCAGAAAGCAGAATGTGATAAAAGCAGGACAAGGGTAAGCACTCTGGAAAGAACAACATGAACAAGTAATAGATGGCACTTGTGGGGCTGGGGGGAGGGGACGGTGGGGGGAAAAAGATTGAAAATAGGATACAAGGTGGGGTTAAATTAATGGATAAAAATGAAAATAAATAAAAATAAAAATAAGTGAATAAAAAATTGAAAAAAATAAAAATGAATATTGAAAAAAGGGGATAAAAAAGGGGTGAGGATGGAGGAGGGACTTCATGGCCTGAAGTTGTTGAATTCAATGTTAAGTCCAGAAGGCTGTAAAGTGCCTAGTCGGAAGATGAGGTGCTGTTCCTTCAGTTTGCGTTGGGCTTCACTGGAACATTACAGCAGGCCAATGATGGACATGTAGGCATGAGAGCAGGGTGGAGTGTTGAAATGGCAAGCGACAGGGAGGTCTGGGTCATGCTTGCAGACAGACCAAAGGTGTTCCACAAAGTGGTCACTTTTGGTCTCTCCAATGTAGAGGAGACCATTGGGAGCAGCGAATGCAATAGACCAAATTGAAAGAGGTGCAAGTGAAGCGCTTCTTCACGTTAAAGGAGTGTTTGGGCCCTTGGACGGTGAGAAGGGAGGAGGTAAAGGGGCAGGTGTTGCATCTTCTGCAATTGCATGGGAAGGTGCTGTGGGAGGGGGTTGAGGTGTTGGAAATGATGGAGGAGTGGACCAGGATGTCCTGGAGGGAACAGTCCCTGCGGAATGCTGACGGGGTGGGGGGGAGGGCGGCGGGGGGTTGAAGGGAAGATGTGTTTGGTGGTGGCATCATGCTGGGGTTGGCGGAAATGGCGGAGGATGATCCTTTGAATGCGGAGGCTGGTGGGGTGAAAAGTGAGGACAAGAGGGGCCTTATCGTGGTTCTGGGAGGGAGGGGAAGATGTGAGGGCGGATGTGCGGGAGATGGGCCGGACACGGTTGAGGGCCCTATCAACCACCGTGGGTGGAAAAACTCGGTTAAGGAAGAAGGAAGACATGTCAGAGGAACTGCTTTTGAAAGTGGCATCATCAGAACTGATGCAACAGAGGCGAAGGAACTGAGAGAATGGAATGGAGTCCTTACAGGAGTCAGGGTGTGAGGAGCTGTAGTCGAAGTAGCTGTGGGAGTCGGTGGGCTTGTAATGAATATTGGTGGACAATCTATCACCAGAAGTGGAGACAGAGAGGTCAAGGAAGGGAAGGGAAGTGTCAGAGATGGACCATGTGAAAGTGATGGAGGGGTGGAAATTGGAAGCAAAGTTAATAAATTTTTCCAGGTCCAGATGAAGCAGCACCAAAATAGTCATCGATGTACCAGAGAAAGAGTTGTGTGAGGGGGCCTGATTAGGACTGGAACAAGGAATGTTCCACATACCCCATAAAGAGACAGGCAAAATGGGGCCCATACGGGTACCCATAGCCACACCTTTTATTTGGAGGAAGTGAGAAAAGTTAAGGAGAAATTGTTCAGTGAGAGAACAAGTTCAGCCAGACGGAGAAGAGTGGTGGTGGATGGGGATTGTTCGGGCCTATGTTCGAGGAAGAAGCGGAGAGCCCTCAGACCATCCTGGTGGGGGATGGAGGTATAGAGGGATTGGACGTCCATGGTGAAGAGGAGGTGGTTAGGGCCAGGGAACTGGAAATTCCCTGACGTAAGGTGTCAGAGGAATCGTGGATGTAGGTGAGAAGAGACTGGACAAGGGGAGAGAGAATGGAGTCAAGATAGGAAGAAATGAGTTCCATGGGGCAGGAACAGGCTGACATGATCAGTCTGATGGGACAGTCCTTTTTATGGATTTTGGGAAGGAGGTACGAGTGGGCTGGATGAGGTTGGGAGACGATAAGGTTGGAAGCTGTGGAGGGAAGATCTCCAGAGGAGATGAGGTCAGTTACAGTCCTGGAAACAATGGCTTGATGTTCAGTGGTGGGGTCATGGTCCAGGGGGAGGTAGGGGGAAGTGTCTGAGAGTTGACACTCAGGGTCCGCGAGCTAGAGGTCAGTGCGCCAGACAACAGCACCACACTTGTCACCAGGTTTGATATCAAAGTCAGGGTTAGACCTGAGAGAATGGAATGCAGCAAGTTCAGAAGGAGACAGGTTAGAGTGGGTGAGAGAGCAGAGAAAATGTGAAGGCCGATGTCATGCCGATAGTTCTCAATGAAAAGATCAAGAGCAGGTAAGAGGCCAGAGGGAGGGGTCCAGGTGGAGGGAGAATACTGGAGGCAGGTAAAAGGATCCATTGATGGGGGGCGGACTCCTGCCCAAAGAAGTGAGCACGGAGCCGAAGGCGGTGGAAGGAGATTTCAGCATCGTGCCAAGCCCGGAATTCATTGAGGTGAGTGTGTAAGGGTATGGAACTGAGTCTTTTGCTGAGTACTGAAGGTTCAGCAGCAGAGCTTGCCAATCAGGAGGCTGGGAAATCCAACAGGGTGGCCACTCCTTAAAGGCCTTTGGCAATTCCTTAAGGAGGAGGTGCCTTTTCTCATGGGAGACAGAACCAAACAAGATTGCGCAGCAACAGGCGGAATGACATACACGAGGGTCATCCAAGCTTCTTCAATACAGTACTGGATTTGCTGACTAACCAAATGGCCAACAGATTGTGTTCCCAACAAATGGGCCAGAGGTGCTAAGATAAATCAATCAAGATATATGGAGAGAGATGCGAGAAAATGTAAATATGCCCAGTCCTGCTTCTAGCACCAGACTATAATGCAGGAAAAAAATTCTGATCTAGCCAGGACTATTAAGGTCAGACTCCCTGCATTTCGCACAGACCGAGATGATGCTCCTGCACCCTCAGGTGATCAATAATTCCTTCTTCATGTCCCATGGTACTCCTCAAGTCAGGAGGGAACACTTCACCGCCTATCCTCTCTGCATCTGCTCACACCCTGAAAATCTGCTAATGTCCTCTCAAGCGGGTTTCCTTTATGGCCATCCTGATTTTCCTTTCTGCCAAACATGCGCTCCATCCAAAACTGCATCATTCACCTGGAAAATCTTTAAGCAAGGCACATATGAATCTACTTCCACTTTTCTTGTGGGAGAAGTTGACACACAACAAGGGGGAGAGTTCCAGCACAGGAGGAGACTGCACAGGCACTGACCATTGAAAGAGGCTACCACTGACATTGTTGGCAGAAGGAGAGCAGAAGGCAATGGGAGCTGGCCAGACTGAAGGCCAGACACATTTGGATTCAGCCAATGATATTGTGGATTTGGAGTATTCCAGTAACCCGTGCAAACATCTGAGCCTTATCATTGGTTCTTCTGGATGTCTGTGGGGACATGTGATCAATGTCAATCAGTCATTTGCTCAACACAAGCATGGACTGCAGACTGACTGATGTTACCGATATCCCTGTGGCAGCCTGAGATGTGCCACAGGTAAAAGGTGAGTGCTGCAGTGATCTTAGTTCAACAGGCAATTATGTTTAGATGTGGGAGTTGGCTACAGTTCTTGTTGCAGGAGTTGGCACATGAACAGCCTCCTGACAGAAGTATAGCTTCCTTTTGTACTGCTCCTCAGCTTCTCTGAAGCTTTTCTGCCCATTCAAGCAATGCAAAAGCATGAAGAGTGCTAGTGAATGCTCCAGAACTTTTCATCTGTCAGGCTCAGACTGCAAATTAATGAGCATTTTAGGGGGCAGCAGAATAATTGCGAAAGGTAGTCATGGCACTGTCACTGGTGGAGGTGTTCAGAGCCCCTTGCAATGTCTTTATTAAAGTGTGTACCAGCATCTCTCATGGTTGAAGCTAACAGTGCAGCCTTGCAGTGTGGGTTAGGAGAATGCCTGTGGCCTGAGCTGAGAGCACAGCATGAAGTCCAGTGGCCGAAACTGCCGCCAGTCAGTCAGGTGGAGTGGGGCAGAGATGGGTGGGTTCCACACAACCATGAAGCACACTACATACTGGCCATCCAAGTGGTGGCCAGTACTTTACTTTCCTGTATGTGTGAAGGGACCTTCAGGCTTAACCAAGAGAGGTTCTTAGGACACATGCTAACCCAGGCATCTCTCTCTTTGATCCTTCAGATCAAAGATCTCAAGGAGAGGAACGTCAGGATCATGGAGCTTGATTTACCGGTATGCCTCATTACTTACAGGGAGCAGAGAAGAAGAAGAGAGCAGCAGAGGCGCTTGGCTTGGCAAAGGGAGGAGCACCTTCCTCAAGATGAAGGGGTGGCAGGGCCTGCTGCGCAAGTAGCTAAAGACTCACAGTGAGTCATTGCTCATAGGTGCTTTGCTAGACCCAGGGCCTATAGACGCCGCCTTTCTCAGATGACTGAGGACCAGTGTCGCCGAAGACCGCACACATCTAAGGAACTGGTCATTTACATGGGCCATTTGCTGCAGGATTTGCTGCCACAGGGACATGGAGGACATCCACTGCCAGTGGCCATGAAAGTGACCGCGCCACATAATTTTTACACCAGTGGCTCCTTCCAAGGCTCCACAGGTGACCTGTCTGGGATCCCACAAGTGTATCCAGGAGGTCACGGACGCCATCTTAACAAAGGCACAGAACTTTGTGCATTTCACCCAGGATCACAAAAACCAGAAAGCAAGTGCACTGTTTTCCACAGGTACAGGGTAATATCAAGGGCACTCATGTGGCGCTTAGATCTCCGTGGCAACAAGCAGTCAACAATTACGTCAACTGCAAGGGCTTCCACTTTTTTTTATTCATTTGTGGGATATGGGCATCGTTGGCAGGGCCAGTATTTATTTCCCATCCATAATTGCTCTTGAGAAGATGATGGTGATCTGCCTTCTTGAACCGCTGAAGCCCATGTGTTGTAGGTACACCCACAGTGCTGTTAGGAAGGGAGTTCCAGGATTTGGACCCAGCGACAGTGAAGGAATAGTGATATATTTCCAAGTCGGATGGTGAGTGACTTGGAGGGGAACTTGCAAGTGGTGGTGTTCCATGAGGCAGTATTTTCCCATTGGCCTGGGAGGGGGGTGGCAGGACCCGCACACCGACGCGTAAAATGAAGCATGGTGACGTCGGGCAAGCGTCCCAATGTCACGGGACGCCATCGCGTTATTTCAGTGGGCGGGTGTGCGATGATCTCTGATGACCACCTGCCGTTAATTAACAGGCCACTTAAGGTCCTTGAGGCATCAATTGATGCCAATTTTTCGGTGCCCTGCGATCTTCAGGTCATCACACGGGCACAACGGGCAGGCGGATAGGAGACAGTTATATAACCCTCATCCGCAGGCAGGATAAGAGGGGTCAGTGGGGTCATGAATGTGCTCAGATATTTAATTTGGAAAGTTACTGACACTTGCCTGTGTGAGCAGAAATACTTCAAAACTCATACCAGCTGTTTGGACAGGACTCACAACCTTCAGGTCAGCACTCTGCAGTGAAGATCCTTTTTGGGACCTGCAGGTTTCAGAAAGTCTTCCCTTAGCCTGGGAATAGGAGTTGTGCTCTCCACTGGAGACACCTCCTCTGAGGAGGAAGGGAGGGCCAGAAGAGGGAGGAGGGCAGGAGTGCACATTCAGCCTCCAGGGGAGCCATTTTGGGAGGAGAGGCACAGGCACAAGGGGCACAAGGCCAACAGGAAGTCCAAGGCAGAAGGGGCCACAGAAGACGCCACTATCCTGCTGCCAGGGCATAAAGGCAGTGAAGCAGCTACCTCAATGTGTCTGAGATGCAGTGTCAAAGGGGGCTGCATCTCTCAAGGGAGATAGTCACCTCCATCTGTCAGATGATTGGGCCTGAGATCTCTGCTAACTGGGTGGGTGGATACCCGATGCCAGCGGCTCTAAAGGTCACAGATGCCCTCAAATTCTATGCCTTTGGCTCCTTCCAGTGCTCGGTGGGTGATCTTTGCGGTGTCTCCCACTGAGCTGTCCACACTTGTGTCAACCAGGTGACAGATGCTCTATTTAGGTGTGCGTTGGCTTTCATCTACTACTGATGGGATGATGCCAGCCAGACAGAGTGAGCCAGAGGCTTTGCAGCCATTACTGGCTTCCCCCGCGTCCAGGGTGCTATAGACTGCACACATGTGGCCATCAAGGCACCAGCAGGTGAGCCCGATGCCTTCATCAACAGGAAGGGCTTCCACTCCATGAACATGCAGATAGTGTGTGATCACAGGATGCAGAACCTATAAGTCTGTGAAAGGTACCCAGGCAGCTCCCACGACGCCTACACCCTCAGACATCCCAGGTGCCGGGGTCTTCAGTGCTCCAGTCTGGCTGGATGGATGGCTGCTGGGTGACAAGGGCTATCCCCTCAGAAGGTGGCTCATGACGCTTTCTGCTATCCAAGGACAGAAGCTGGGCAGTGGTACAATAGGAGCCACGGCACCACAAGGGCTGTGGTGGAGAGAACCATCGGTTTTCTCAATATGCACTTCCGATGCCTGGAGCGTTCAGGGGGTGAACTCCAATACCCCCCAGATCGTGGGTCGCTGATAGTGGTTTCATGCTGTGCTCTCCACAATCTTGTGCTGGAAAGGTGCAACGCTGTGGACAAAGAAGATGTAGACGCAGTGGCTGTAGCTGCACACGATGAGTCCAGCAGTGAGTCTGAGGATAAGCATGCACAGGGAAATGCTGAGGGGGTAGACGCTGAGCCAGGCATACTCCAGGGAGGCAGGGACACCCGGGAGGCTTTAACCCAACGAACCTTCAGCTAGCCCACCACAGATGGACCTTCAACAAAAGCCTGTGCTGCAGGCTCCACACTCTATACCTGAGTGCTAAATCTGCCTGGATAGGAACATTAACTAAGGGCTTTGTCAATAAAGCTCAATGTGACACAACTCACTCATAACATCATGAATGACCATCCACCTGCAGAGGAAAAGAGTCACCCTCAGCCATGGTCGCATGTCTAAATTTAATGATATAACAAAATGATCCTAAGGGAACATAATGACAAAGTTGTTAAACAGCACACCAACTAATCACGACCTCATTGCGGGGCAACACAAAAGCACCAGTGAGAAACCTGTGCTGTGCCTAAGGTGCCTTAAATTTACACTTTTGGGTGCTACATCTAGGTGCTGTCCCCTCGCTGGCACTGGTATCTGAGACAGCCTGCTCACTGTGCTGTCCTGTCGGCCTTGATGACATTCGTGGCCATGCTGTGGCCTGTGGAGCCTGTGCTGGCCATGCCTGGGAGGCAGCAGCCAGTTCCACAGCTGGCATCTCTCCAGTTGTTGCAACCTCATCAGGTGCAATGGTCACTGGCAGAGGAACGGAGGAGCTGCTGCGCTCACCCGGAGTGCCCTGAGAGTCGCTTCAGACCTCCCTGCTCACCATAGACAGATGGGCACTGAGCTAAGAAACTTGGTACCCAGACCATCTCCTGCACTGACACTGACCAGCTGAGGTAAATGCCAATGTGAGGCTCATTGCATCAGGGATGTCCCAATGGACTCCTCCACTACGGACCCCAAGCCAAGCATGTTTCTCCCCTGGATCCTCCCGCACACCCTGCTGGACTTCCAGCATTTGCTGCCTCATTGACAACTCCAGAGGCACATCATCAGCCACTGACTGAGCATGTGCCCGATCCCCTGCAGTCCTCTGACTGCTGGTGCCATGGGCACGCTCTGTCTCCACCACCTCTTCCAGCGACTATGAAGTGCCCTCACTGCTGTGCCCTGGAACACTAGCCGATGATCTAATTCCCACCAAGGTGCTAGTATCTGCGTTGGTGCCTGCCTGGCAGAGATGGTGTGATGCTAGTGGGTCAGAGACTTCAGGACCTTCAGGTGTGAGAGGGGGCCTCTGCTGCTTCTCCTCCCGGCCCTGCTCCACTGATGCTGAAAGGACATTTGATTAGTGGAGACAATGTCAATGTGCATTCCTGTCCACGGATCATTATGCACTCATCCTTCCATAAGCAACGGTCAAGCCATGTTGCAAACTTCAATCACTGAACATTCAGCAGTGCCATGGCTGCTGGGACACTAATGGTGACCTCAGTGCTGGGCAAACATACCTGCCCATGGCACCCTTGCCTCACTGACACCGGTGGACCTGGGCACATGGCGCCTCTACAGATCGAGGGCCTCCTGCTCGAACCTGGTAATGATGGCCAACTGGGCCGGCCCTCCGCCAGTCCTCATCCGCTCGGCGGCATTATGAGCATTCTTCTCCTGAAAAGGAGAGAAGAGCATTGATTAGTGCAAATTGTACCTGGATTCTCTTCGCTGCCATCCCACCCCAACCAGAGTGGGACATTGCAGATCTCCAGTGCCTCCTCACCCTGCAGCTGCCGCACACTCACAAAAAGATGCCAGACCTGTTCCCCCACCTTGGCCAAATGCTGCCTACATCACATTTGGCACCACACAGTCTAACCTTCCATAGCAAGGAAGCGCAAGCACATGAAACGCAAAGGGCAGCAGATGGATTGGTGCCCCACCACCTGGAAGCTCCCCTCCCAACATGTCAGCACCCTGACTTTGACATGTTTTGCAGTTCCAGCACTGCGCCTAGGTGCAGATCCTCCAGGTTGCCCCCAAAACAGTAATGTGGATGTCACTGTACCACATGCTGTGGGTGCAGAACCCATCTCGTCAGCACCCTCTCAGAGTGATCTCAGCATGGGCAATATCTGCTGGCCCACCCAGCGAAGGACGCAGGCCGTCAATGATTCAGTGCAGTCGCTGCACTTATAGTTGAAGAGGGGGCAGCCAGGGGGGAAAGTCTAACTGATTCGTTAAGTGACCAATGCCAACATGGTACTCATCCTTCCAGAGTGCAAAAGGTCGTTAAAGCGCTTGCGGCACTGGATCCAGGTGCATCGCACCACGTCACGGGAGCTCACCACCTCCACCACCTCCTCCCAGGCACATTTGGTCATGTGGGGGGGGGGCCTCTGCCACCCATCCCTCGGAATGAGGACCTCCCACCATGCTGCCGCCTCCTCAAGGAGAGCAGAAAGACAATCGTCTGAAAAACGAGGGGCACAGTAGCCCCCCTGCCCTACCCTCCCTCCTGGCCTGCTCACCAGCAGTGCTCTGGGGACCCTTCTGCTGGCCGTGTTTGACAGTCTTTGCAAGGCTGCAGGAGGACTTTTAAACAGGCTGCAGGGTCGCCATTGGACCCAGTGGTCATAGCAATCCCGCTGCCGCCACCCGCCCACTCCCACTGTCCTCGGGAGCCACGTTTCACGCTGGGCGGGCATAAAATGGTGGCGCGGACCCGATCGCGGGTGGCGATTGGGTCCACCCCCACTCCCGCATGGCCCACCTGACAGACAGAAAATTCTGCCCCATGTATCTGCTGCTATTGTCCTTCTAGGTGGTAGTGTTGAGGGTTTGGAAGATGCTGTTTAAGGAGGCTTGTGGTAGTCTGCAACCACCACAAACACATCCTATAGGTCTGCGCACGATTCCCTGGAAGTGTCCATGACTCCTACATCCTTAGTAGGTCTCAGACCCTGACATCTTCCAGGGTCCACAGATGCTGCAGGGATGGTTCGTTGGGGACAAAGGCTACCCATAGAGAACGTGGCTAACGCTGTGCGGTGGCCTCAGACTGCAGCAGAGAGACAGTGTAATGAGGCTCGTGATGTGACCTGGACTTTGGTGGACCAAACAATAGGCATTTTGAAAATGAGGTTCTGGTGGATCTAGAGTTTCACCTGAAAGCGGCAGATGGTCTCTCTGAATATGGTCGAAAATGGCAGCCCCCTCACTTGTACCAGCCGAGGTTCATGAGCAGGAATATGAGTTGGAAGAAATTGGTATCAGGGTTTGTAACTATGTCATTCAACCCAGATTTGCATTTATTATGAGAACGCTGCCTGGTTTTGTGGCAGCTCTTGCCATCTGGATAAAGCTCTGCGTGAAAATTGACAAGGATGAGAACTCGCCATTTATTGTGCTCATTATTTTGATCCTTAAACCATCCCATTTTCTAGGCTTAAAAGTGGACAAATCTCCAGGTCCAGATGATTTGTGTCCCAGACTGCTGAGGGAGGCAAGGGAGGAGATCGCAGGGGCTCTAACCCAAATTTTTAATTCTTTTCTGGCCACGGGGAAGGTGCCAGAGAACTGGAGAACAGCTAATATGGTTCCGCTATTTAAGAAGGGTTGTAGAGATAAGCCAAGGAACTACAGGCCAGTGAGTCTCACATCAGTGGTAGGGAAACTATTGGAGAAAATTCTGAAGAAGAGAATCTATCTCCACTTGGAGAGGCAAGGTTTGATCAGGGATAGTCAGCATGGTTTTGTCAGAGGGATGTCATGCCTAACAAATGTGATTGCATTTTTTGAGGAGGTGACCGGGTGTGTAGATGAGGGTAGTGCAGTTGATGTAGTTTATATGGATTTCAGCAAAGCCTTTGACAACGTCCCACATGGGAGACTTATAAAGAAGGCAAATGCTCATGGGATACAGGGTAATTTGATAAGGTGGATTCAAAATTGGCTTAGTTGTAGGACACAGAGGGTGATGACAGAAGGCTGCTTTAGTGACTGGAAGCCAGCGTCCAGTGGCGTACCACCGGGATCTGTGCTGGGTCCCCTATTATTCGTCATTTATATAAACGATATAGATGACTATGTAGGGGGTAGAATTAGTAAGTTTGCCTATGACACAAAGATTGGCCAGGTGGTTAACAGTGAGGTTGAGTGTCTTGGGCTACAGGAAGATGTAGATGGGATGGTCAAATGAGCGGATAAGTGGCAGATGGAATTTAACCCTGAAAAGTGTTAGGTGATACACTTTGGAAGGAGTAATCTGACAAGGAAGTATTCAATGAACGGCATGACACTAGGAAGTTCTGAGGAACAAAGGGACCTTGGCGTGTGTGTCCATAGATCTCTGAAGGCGGAGGGGCACATTAGTGAGGTGGTGAAAAAGGCATATGGGACACTTGCCTTTACCAATCGAGGCATAGATTACAAAAGTAACACTGAGCCCTGTGGAACACCATTGGAAACCTTTTCCATTCACAAAAACATCCATCATCCATTACTGACAACTTTCTGAAAATCTGATGGAAGCGGATTCCATAAATAATTTTTTTAAGATAATTGAAAATGAGGAACTTGCAGGGTTATGGACAAAAAGTGCCTGATGGTGGGCACCCATCAACGTGCCATTCCTGTGTGCCAGGGTCATGGTGCAGCCAAAGACTGCCCTGTAGGGTGGCTGAGGGGGCAGCTTCTTTGTGAATCACCCTATCAATTACTTAGGCTGGGATTTTCCAGCCCCTGCTGTGCCAGGACCCGCCACAGGGCATGCAGCGCACCAGGCAGAAGCCCATTGACTTTAGGCAGGACTGGAAGATCCTGGCAGCGGGTGGGGCTGAAAAATCCCGGCCTTGACTTGTATTGCAGCCTGGTGTGTTTCTGGAAGTCCTCTGCTTGGCCTTCCAGCTTCGAGAGCTGTCCGCCATCTTGAATTAGACAGGGAAATTGTCTCAATGCCAAATAAGGACTCACTCACATGAATGAGAATCTTAACTTGAATCAGTTTCTCATCAGAGTGGCTGAGGGGGCTCCTCATCATCAGATGTTGTTTCAAGAAGCAAAAACTGTCCCGACTCCGGTTACGTCCCTCTGTATGCAAAATTCAGCCCACTGTTTTCATTAATATTGTATTTAGACCCATAGCTACCACTATGTTCCATATTATTATTCTTTCTTTGTTAAGTATATTTTCAAGAGATGCAAACTAAAGTTTATGACCTGTTCAGCACATTCTTTCTGTGGAACTTTGAAGCTATTGAGTCATTCTTGTGGTTGTCTGAGCTAGATTTGGAAGGGTTGGGCTAATGGTTTTTAAAGGTGCATAAAGCAAATGGTTGTTGCTGATTAAGAGGCAGGAGGAGATTAATACTGTTCAGGGCAAGGGAGTAAATGCAAAGATATTTTAAAAAATTAGGGAGAAGAAAGTAATAATGGAAAAGAAATATTGTTTAACAATTTTGCAAAGAGAATTAGGAATACATTTTTGAAATTAAAGTTATACACAGCTAGTGAATTATTGATATTTTTGAGAGCACAGAAATTTGCTGACAAAATAGCCCAATGATAGAGCTGCGAGGATTTAATGTGTTTTACAAAGATTCATACTGGTTAAATAAAATTTAAGAGTGGTATTATTATTAAAGAGTGTTGTAATAGGTGTTTAAAGGATAAATGTTATCACGGGGGTATGATGCCAGAAACAATGTAGGTAGAAATTAGTAACACAATGAGAACAACTTAATTATTACCTTGAGGTACACAGGTAGAAACAGGTAGATAGAACACTGACAAGTTAGAGATTGCAAGAATCATTATCTAGGATCCTAGTGGGTATCGATATGCCTAAGGTGAAATGAACCAACCAGAGTAAGGGAGAAATGACAAAGCAAACAATTTCACAAATGTAACTGTTATTACATGGCAGTTTGTAAAGGCCGAGTTGTTTAAATCCAGAAGAAAACTTGAACAACTGTCATAACTTATATTTTTAATTAGTATGTTTGAGATGCAGCTCTGAATTCAGGAATAAGACCGCCAAGTTTCAAGAGGTTTTTTATATAAAACTAAATTAAACATTTATTAATTTAACAACAAATTAAACATGTACACATGTCTATAAATTACTATCACAATAACTTTTAAACAAATCCCCAAATTAATCACTCCCAGGTAAATCTCCACCAAGGCAACAATAACCCATAGGCTTTAAACATTCACCAACCAAAGCACATTTGATGTTCCAAATTCAAAATGAGGTTCCTTCACAGACACAGTGGGAGGTTTACAAGCTGGTTAGATCTTAAATGCCACACAATCTCCTTTCCTCTTTAGACCTAGCTTCTCCTTTGAATGTAAATTTTCCATGGTATCACTAGGCTTTTAAACTTCACATCTTTTAACAATAACATTTTCAGCCCACTATTTACTTAGTGATATAAACACATTACTTAGCATCTCCCAGCTAGGTGCAAGATTTTACTCCCACTTTTAAATGCGTTATGCAACAAATGCAAATTTACACTTTAACTTCTATCCTCCTTACGTTTTTCTAATTAACATCTCAAAACTATGATACACCAAAGCACCCAGACTAGTTGGCTTTAATCCAATTAAGACACACACAGTCAAACACATAGGCCTGGATGTTTCCTATGGCGGGTAGGCTGGGCGGGAGCAGGCTGGAGTGGGGCAGAGCCGATTACCATCCGTGATCGGTTGTGCGCCGCCATTTTACATGGGTGGGCCAATTGAGGCCCGCCTAGCATAACGCACGGCTGGTAGCACACAGCGCTACTTGTGCGGGTAGGTGGGAGGAGGGAGAGTCGGACCCTGCGCATTTTTGCGCATGCGTACGAAAGAGCACAGAAATCTCCCTGAGGCAGCTCCATGCCTCAGGAAGATTGAAGGGTTATGAAAATAATTAAGGAATGGGTTGAAAAATTTATTCAAACATGTCTCCTCATATGACTGTGTCACATGCGTTGGGAGATGTTTGTAAAGGTGGGAAATTTTATTTATTCATTTTATAAAAGCTTCAGCAAACCGCATCTCAATGTTGGATGAGGTTTCCTGAAAAATGCGAAGGCCTCTTCAGCTTTCCACCTGCCTGCCAACCTTAAGATTAGACGGGCAGCATTCTTACTTACTTTAATTAATCCCTTAATAGCCTTCATAGGCCTTTAACATTTCGGCGGGTGCGCAGCCGACTCCAGCGCGTGCCCGCTGAACAAAATGTTGCGATGACATCGGGACACATGCCCGACGCCATCGCATGTCATTTTACATTTTGGGCCCACCTCCGCATGCCGACTGGAAGATTCAGCTCGTAGGCACAGACCCCACTACAACTCCATTTTAAAAATAATTTCTAATAACATTATAGACCTTAATGTCTCTTCATGACAGTAACCAGCAATTGATTCTTAACAGAGCCGAAGGGAGAGATGCTCAGTGACCAGGATTAGGAAGAGTTCTTGGGCTTTAATGGTTACAGTTATAAATATGGATTGTAAATGAAGGATAAAACCCAAACCACTTAACTGTTGGTTATGGTGGAAAAGCATGCTGCCCTTTAACATCTCGGATCTGAGCTCAAATTTAGTCAATGTTGATGCAATGAAAAGTTTCTTCTGTCTGTTGTAACTGTTCTATGTGAAATTTGCCACACCGTAGAAAACTTCCCTAATTTGGATCGTTACTCAGATAGGCTGCTGAAGGAATTAAAAAGGTCAACTTAAGTGAGTGTTAAGCCTCATTATTGGGATAGAGTAAAAGCAGTTTGGGTGGGGGTGATGTCAGCAATTTGGCTGCCAGACTGAAGAGACTTATCTGCCTTACAGAAGAACTCAGCGCAGCCCCACAACTTTTCTCTCCAGACCTTCAAGGAGTTTAGATTCTCTGAACAGCCACATTTGGAAACTGTGTGAGAAGCCTCTTGTTTCACGTTAGTATTTTCAGCAGGTTGATTGCATCAACTGATAAATTCCACTATGCCCAGTCTTACTTACATTAATTTGCAAAAATACCTTTTTACAGATTTTTCTCTTTAGTTCTGTGAAATATTTCCTTGGTGGCTTTTGGATTTGTAGTCTTTTTAATTGTTAAGTTTAAGATGAGTTTTAAGCTCTACAGTTATTCACCTCTCCAAGAATGCCGTGTGATTGTCAGTTTTAGTTGGAATACATTACTTTTTCTTCCCCCTAATTTTGTGTGCTCTCACATAAATATGACCTGTTTCAGCTACAGTGCCAGCTGTGACTCTGTGATAACACTCGCACCTCTGAGCCAGGAGATTGTGGGTTGAACCCCCACTCCAAAACATCAGCACAGAAGCTAGGCTGACACACTGCAGTACGGTATAGAGGGAATGCTGCATGGTCAGAGTTTCTGTCCTTGGCATGAGATGTTAAACTGGGGCCCTCTATGCTCTCTCTGCTGGAAAGATCTCTTGGCACTATTTCAAAGAAGAGCAGGGGAGTTCTCTTTAGTAACAAAAACAGAATTACCTGGAAAAACTCAGCAGGTCTGGCAGCATCGGAGGAGAAGAAAAGAGTTGACGTTTCGAATCCTCATGACCCTTCAACAGTTCTGTTGAAGGGTCATGAGGACTCGAAACGTCAACTCTCTTCTTCTCCGCCGTTGCTGCCAGACCTGCTGAGTTTTTCCAGCTAATTCTGTTTTCGTTTTGGATTTCCAGCATCTGCAGTTTTTGTTTTTTATCTTTGAGTTCTCTTTAGTGTCTTGGTCAATATTCATCCCTCAAATAACTTCACTAAAGCAGATTATTTGGCCATAATTATACATACTTTTACATTACAACAGTGGCTACAATTCAAAAATAGTACTTAGTTGCCTATAAAACACTTTGAGACATCCACTGATCATGGAAGGTACTATTTAAACGCAAGTATTTTTCTTATAATCACACTTGTGGGAGCTTGCTGTGCACAAATTGGCTGCCATGTTTCCTACAACACCATAATTGCTCCATTTCAAAAGTAATTCCTTGGCAGTAAGTCACTTTTGGGAATGTCCCAAGGTTGTGAAAGGTGATATCTAAATACAAGTTGTTTTGTTGCTGATACAGCTTTATTAGAATTGTTAAGAAATAATCTCTCGCGAAACCAGCATTGAAAACACCCACGCACACACTTCTAAATGTTATATTCTGCCTTTGGCAAAATGCAACAATGTACACACATCATCCTTTCAGGAAGGCCAGCCCAGTCATCTATGCCCTTTACTGTTATGTGTAATTTACTGTGGTTCTGTCCTATTGGCATATGCCTGTGCAAAAAGATGTCTTTAAGTTCTTTTTTGATGATTAATTTCCTCCAAGTGTAATAGGAGGTGAACTATTCACATAGGTAAGTTTAGAAGTTGCCCTAATCATGGCTGAAGATCAGCAATGTGAGGCCTAAATGTCAACACAAAATGTGCAAAATCACAGATATTTCTACCTGTGCCCAGTTAAATATTCCAATTGATCAATAGCTCCAGTTCCGTATTATGTCTTATGTGTTTTTGATGAATTAAATGCATCGCTGTGTGTACCATAAATTAAACACAAGTTTCAGTGGCATTGTGCTTCCTGTCTTTATTTCTTTCTTTCACTTGGAAGAAAGACAAATACCAACTGGTGTATCCAGCCTATCACATCCTGCTGTTGGGCAATACTTCCATTCCTCATTCCACTGAGAGCCACAGGAGAGGCAGAAAACTAGATACGACCCCAGACAATGGTGGGTTGGGGGTAAGTCTGAAAAATTGCTCTCTGACACCTTTGGGAGATCAGACTAGTTCTGGAGACCACCTTGGTCTTGATCAACAATAAAGAGTTCGTAGCTCTTATGGCCACTGCTGGAGGCCACTAATACCGACAACACTGCGACATACGAGGATGGCATAATCACATGACGTCCTGACATATGAACAGGACATCATCAAGCATGACGATCCGTCACAGATCAAGGTGGAAAAGACCCAATTGCTAGGTCACTTTGAGGCTGCTGCAGATTACAAAAGAAACGAGGGTAGGCTTCTGCCACTGCTTCACTGAGGCAATTGTACAAAGGCACAAAATACTGGACATAAAGCCATCTGGTAGTAGTGGCCACACTAGCTAAAAACTGGACTGTCCGGTATGAACTGGATGAAGGACCATCCTACTTTTGCACCAAATGATCTCCACCCCAGCTAGAAACAGGTCTAACTCTCATTTGAAGAAATTCGATGAATCAGTGTTCCCCACATCAGGCCGTATAATTAGTTGGCCAGTGTAGTCCGAAGTAATTCTGCGTCTGATTTACTTTGCTTTCCTGTGAGAAACTAAACATCCTGCTCGTAGTAGAATTAAGCACAGCACAAGGATTGGTTTGATTTTTTTTATGACACATGCCATGGAAATTTCAATCAGCATAAACAGAAAAGACAGGTTTTATACTGTCTATGTACATAATTAATAGAGATCGAGAGACAACATAGAGGCTGCAATTTACAGAGGGTGTGCCTTTTAATACCTGGTTCTCTATACGCTGTTTTTGATTTGATGCCACTCTTCTTCCTGGTTATGTTCTTTTGTATCTGTGTAATGTCTAGACATGACGTAAGGATCCCAGAAATCTCTCAATGGCACCATTGCAAAATGGAGGTCTGATTTTGCTGGGTGTGACCTGGGGCAGGGGTGGGAGGGGCAGGGGTGCAACAGAGGGTGCAACAGTGGTGGGGATTTATCACTAAGCACTGTAAGAGCTCACCAATGTACTAACACCACCCCCCACCTCTAATTTGCATGAATTGGGGATGGGCCATATCTCCAGAAAGTGACACTTCCACTGCAAGTCTTAAAGGCCCATGTCACGTTAAAGCAGTAATGTTAAGCAGAGTACATGTGCTTGTCTTTACATCCATCCTGAATGCTCATGTTGAAACCATGAAGGCCTCAAGCAGATTAGAACATGTGCCTTATACAGGTTGCCTAAACAGCTAGACTGAATGGGGAAAACTATGGATAGTAGTTTCAGTACTGTATTGCTTCAGTAGAGTCAGCTCTCACCACAGAGCACAATGCAGAGTGGGAGAATTTATGAAGTTGCAAGAGTGGAATTAGGCAGGATGTAAAATTTCGATTTCCTAGTGGCAGGTTGAGATGCAGAGATAAGGTCAGCAGTGTGCCAGGCCCTGCACTGTCCTGTGGTGGGTTTGTATTTGTAATACATTTGCATGCCAGGAATACTCTAACAGTTTTATTACACCTGCTAAAGAGGGTGTGCTTTGTGCAGCTGTGTATATGGTCAACAGTTTCCCTTGTTTCACTCCATGGCATAAGGGAGGGGAGCAGGAGAATGGCAGATTGTATGGAGACTCGTAACTGGCAAGGGCGAGTCAGTGTTGAAGGAAAGGGGTAAGAAGGAGTGGGAGAAGGATCCAAAGGAGGTCAGAGGGTGGGAGTTGCATGCATGGAGGAGTGAAGTGGGAATGGTCTGGCATCCTTTGTGGAGTGCTGGGTGCTGGTAAGGACAGTCAGTCAAGGTAAGAAAATGAGGGGTCTTGGGGGTGGTGGGTGGTGGGCACGGTGGTCAGTACTATCCAAATGTGGATCTTTCTCAGGCTGTTAGCTGGCAGAGTCCTTAGAGGGCTTTGTGTTCACCTACAACATTTCAACTGTCCCTGCTGAGAGTGATATTGGACAATGTACTTTACAATTCATTGAAGAGCCAGCTGAGCCTGCGAGTTTGGCTTTGTCCCACAGAGTGAAGAATACAACACTGGATACTAACATGAACATTCAAAAAAGAGTAAAGGAGAAAAAATACAGGATTATTTCTTGCACAGCAAAGACAATGTCTCTAACTTCCCTATAGCCATCAATGAATGCCAAACATGAGGTGTGTCATTACATTCAGCTCTCTGACTAAACTAGTCACAATGACAATGAAACACAGATTAATAAAGTGAAACTAACGTAATGGAAAATATTTACAAGTGAAATTTAATTTTGAAAAGCATCTGTTCCACCTTTGCGCCCTCAACAAGTCTTACGTTATTGGTAATAGGGTTGGGCAGGAAAGCTTTGGCCGTGATTCAGAGCCTCCCTTTGTGACTAAGAAGGTCTTCAATAGCCCACCTATAACTGCATCTGACAGCAGGTTTCTTCACTGAAATGTATCTCCCACAGTGAAATTGATGCACACCGCCAGCACTTTCAAGTTTAATTGTAAGCACATGGAAATGGGAAAAAAAAGAGCGGAAATGGTGCACACCTCCAGTTCTGCCTTTGGGAACGGTGCTCCCCTGACAAAATTCTGGCCAATGATGCAGAGACTTCCTGTTTGGAACTGCTGGCAGATGTGGTTTTTGTCTTTTTACAGTGCAATCCTTTCCTGCACTTGCCAAACCTTCAATGGATGCAGGCAGCAAGCAGGGCCAAGTTGAATCTATATCAGTGGAAGGGTCATAGTCTGAAGCAGGTCCCTCAGACCCTCTTCAATCCTAAATGCTTCTTGTGAAAATGCAGCTAACAACTTCACTGCTAGAGCCATGCTGAATGTCAACCTGGCTACAAGCAAAAATAAACCAGTAGTGAGTGAGTTCTGGGACTGTACAAACAGGATGAACAGAGGCTGCAAAAGCTGATTCATTCTTCTATAAGTGGATGGTTGGAACGGGCATTTCAATGGCATTTTGAAGAGACCTATCCCACAAATTTTAAATAATGGTGAAAACTCATCATCTACATATTGAGACCCGAGTCCTGTTGTGAAACACACTGAAGCTAGGGCAGAAAGCTAACTTTTAGCCCATCACTGCACAAACAGTAACGCTATCAACAAAGAGTCCCTTAAAATGCAGCTCTAGAATCATTGAATATAAAGGCTGTCAAATTGTGAAAGAAAGTGTTTTGACACATTAGAATTCAATGCTTAAGTTTAGGTCGTGCAACTGCATAAAAAAGATGGGAAATCAGACTTTCAATATACCAAACTACCAATGATGCACTTGCTTCAAGTATATTTCCAGCCAAGGGATTATATTTAAATCCTCCAGATTGAATTGTATGAATTAGCAGGTACAGTGATATGGCATACATTAATTTCCCTATTACTTAATGTCATGAAGTGTTGTATGAAACAATGAATAAATATTAATGAAGTTTGACAAATGGTTTCTGTCGTGTCTTACACTGGCATTATAATCACAGGCTTTGGCTTTCAGAAGGACATTTGCTGCAAGTGATTATGTTAGAAGGATATAGAGTATTGGAATGAAGCATTATGAAGGGCATGGAAATCAATCATGATTTTCTTTTAAATAAATAATCTATTTCTGACCGTGTCTACCGTGTGGTCTTTATGAAAAAGAAAACAATACATATGAAGACACTTTCCTTAGCAGCAAGCACAGAAATAGACACAAAATCAAAAGTTGCTAAGTTGCAACTTTGCATTATGAAGTTATTTCTCATTTTGGCTTCTGTGAAAGAGCTAATTATATGAGTGAGTTTTCCTTCTGCACCAGTGTAATTTTGATGAGCATTAGCTAAAGTTTGGAAGCAGCATGTTATGATGCATTTCTGCGTTTAAATGCAGATCAATGACACCTTGGCACCAGGAAAAAGCCTGCTATTCTGGCAAGAAATGTTCATTCTCTATTGCTTCCCTCTGGCCAGATAGAATACAATGTACTCCCCTCTCCTGGTATGAAGAACTTCAGTGACTTCCTGTTCTGGAGTTGATCTTCCAGGCAACTTTTCTTGGTGGAAGCATTATTTACAAGACAGCAGCAGCAGCTACATGTGTGCATCTAACTCTATACCCAAAGAAGAACTCAGGGTTCCCCACACTGCTAACTCATTGGTTTACACAGATCATGTAATCGTACAACAAGGATTATCCTTAAAGCTATCCTTAAAGTCCAATGTTTATCAAAACTATAATTACTACATTCTTCCCTCTTTAACTTTTTGGTACATTTTGTATTTACAAGGATATTTATCTCATGACATTACAATATTTACACAGGTCATGAAATTACAAATTCAGTCTTTCAGGTGGTTTCCTGATCCATGTGGAACGTTGTAGCTCCACAACTTCCGATTCTTTGACAGGAACCACATCTCTGGAACTACATTAACATCAGGTACCTCATTAGGCACATGCAGTTCAGTGTCGTCCACTCTGGCAGAGACATCGGGCATGTCTATCCTTGGTTGAGCAACTTTAACAGGAACCATAGGTTCAGTAATGTTTGCAGGTGGAACAGTATTTTGTTGGGGTAACTCCCTTCTTCTTAAATGATCAACATGCTTAAATGGTGATCCAGCCCTTCACTTCCACGTGGTATGACAATGGTCCGGTCACAGAGCTTACTTTACCAGATAATTACCTTGGTCCTCCACCAAAATTCCTTACATATACTGCTTCTCTAACAGTAAATTATTGCTCACGACTGTGCAACTCATGAGTCACCTATTTGGTTCCCTTGACTTTTCTCCACTTTCCCCTCCAAATTGGGGAATATCAAGCTTGGTCTTGTTCGAAGATGGCACCTCATCACTAATTCCGCAGGTGTTGCACCTTGTCATAGTGTGGGGTGTTGTTCTGTAGTGAAATAGGAAACAAGTAAGTTTAGTTTCCAACGATTCACTTGTTAACTTTATCGTTCCCGCCTTTTATTGTCTTTGTGAACCTTCTTCCTTTTTGTCCTCTTCTTTCTACCACAGAGTTTAGTCTCTGCCTTCTTTTTGATTTTACTGTCGGGCAAACTTCCCTGAGGTGAATTCTCAACTTGTCTTTATTCAGTAATTGATCTACCCATGACTTCATTATCTACTCGCAACTTGGAAAGTTCTACAACTTTTGCTTTCAAAGCCTCTTTTGCTTAATTTACCCAGTTCTTCAGCTCTTCTGTCTCCTCCTTGTATCTGTTGGCTTCCTCCTGGAACCTTGAACATTGCTGCGTCTTCTCTGCCAACTGGTTCTTCAGTATGTTCAGAGTGACCTCTTAAATTCTTCTTGTTTCTCTCTGTAATTTTCCAGGGGGGCAAACTTTGGCCTGAGGGATCCTTGTAGTGTGTGAAAATCTTTCAACAGTTTTTCCTTTTCTTTGCGAAGCTCACTCACTTCATCTTGAATTCTGTCACTCAACAACGTCTTTGAGTTTCTTCTGCTGTTCTTCCATGTCATTGTTTAAGACAGTCTACATTTTTTCAGGTTGCTGAATGTTTACACACTCCTTTTCCATCCAATTGTGGTCCTTGGACTCCCCAGGCTTTTTCTGAAGTACCTGCCTTGTTCCTTTTTCAACTCAGGAACTCGTCCAGCTTCCTTTTGAAATCTCACTGGCTGATTAAGGTTAATTTCTCACATTCAATTTACACCTAGACGGCTTGGTCCTCTGCCTTCTAATACTGGTAGTTGTGCTGTTTAGTGTCTACAATAAACATCGACACTGATAATATGCTTTACTTGGATTTCTTCACCCGTATATGTTTTCAACTTGGCAGAAGACTGTTTCAAATTCACTTGTTGAGCATCTTTATTTAAATATCTGAAAGTGTGCCCTCCCACCACAGCGGAAGATGCAGCGGCATCTATTTCCACTTTTAAGGGTTTTCCATTCACCCTTAAAGCAGCAGTGACTGGCTCTGTCTTCCCAATTTTCATGTTGAATAAGGAATCAATGTCAGAATTGGTTTTTCCTAGTTCTTCCACATTTTATATTTTATTTGACTTTGGTCATTGCCCGGAAGCCTATTTTAATCTCGCTTTGCAATGTTTCAATATGTGCCCACTTTTATGGCAAAAATAGCATTCCACCTCTTTAAATTGACAATCTTTAGGGGTATATTTGATTTCATGTAGATAACAATCAGTTTTTGAATTTTCAGCTGAGCTGTTTCCTCTAAATTTTCAGCTGCTGGGGCCAGTTTCCCATTTCACAGTGGATTCTTGACTTTTCGCACCACTTTTAGCTTTCTGTTCCTGCCCAACCAGGAAAATGATAACTTTTTCTGCACCTTAAATAACTTGTGAATCCCTTACAGTGCTTTCCATCGCAAGAGCTATTTCTAACACCTTCTTAAATTTAAGATCCACTTCAGCCAGCAATTTTCACTGAATACTATCATCTTGCATGCCACTGAACAAATGACCCCTAAGCATATAATTCAGGGTTTCACCAAAATCATAATATTCCATCAGTTGTTTTAACTTTGCCACATAGGTAGCAATAGTCTCCCCCGGGACTCTATTCTGTGAATTGAACCTGAACCTCTGCATTGTGGCTGAAGGCTTGGGTTGAAAATATCCCTTAACGAGGCCTATGGGGCCATCAAGCTTCGAATTAAACTGTAGGTTTTGCTCCCACAAACACTCGGAGGAATCGCTCTCCTCTTTTCCTCCCTCATGATTTTGTTGGCTTGACAGTGGAACCCAAGACATTCTACATTTTGAGAGTCATTGTCTGTGGCTGGTTCAAAAGGATCAATTCTGCCAAACTGTGGCATCTCGGATGACTATATCTTCCTTTCTTTTTAATTATCTTTGATACTCACAATCGCTGGGCGTGGGACAGCACTGGATCTGATTTATGCTCATCGCAGTTTGTTATAGCGTTGATTTTCCAGGCAACTTTTCTTGGTGGAAACATTGAACTTTACTTATAAGACAGCATAAGCAGTGTGCATCTAACTTTATAACTAAGAAGATCTCCCTCTTAGAGGTTCCCCACACTGCAAACTGATTGGTTTACACAGATCATGTGATCTTACAACACAGGATTATTCTTCAAGTTATAGTCCTACGTTTATAACTACTACACTCACTGAAGTTTAATAAGAGAATTACTCCCTAATTACCATAGATAGACAAGGCCTCCTGCTGAGAGCTTTGCTCCCCTTCCTGCCTCTCTGTCTGAAACAATTTGCCCTCTTCTTTTTTTCATTCCTGGGATGTGGGCTTCGCTGGCTTGGTCAGGATTTATTGCCTATCCCTAAGTACCCTTGAGATGGTGGTGGTGAGCTGCAGTCCATGTGGTGTAGGTACGCCCACAGTGCTGTTAGGAAGGGAGTTCCGGGATTTTGACCCAGCAATAGTGAAGGAATGGTGATATATTTCCAAGTCACGATGGTGCGTGACTTGGAGAGGAATTTCCAGCTTGTAGTGTTCATATGTATCTGCTACCCTTGTCCTTCTAGATGGTAGTGGCCGTGGGTTTGGAAGATTCTGTCTAAGGAACCTACATGCAATACTGCTTGTAGATGGTATACTCTGCTGCTACTGTGCGTCAGGGTTGGAGGGATTGAATGTTTGTGGATTTGGTGCCAATCAAGCAGGCTGCTTTGTCCTGGATGGCGTCAAGCTTCTTGAGTGTTGTGGGAGCTGCACTCATCCAGGCAAATGGGGAGTATTCCATCACACTAATGACTTGTGCCTTGTAGATGGTGGACAGGGTTTGGGGACTCAGGAGGTGAGTTACTCATGGCAAAATTCCTCACCTCTGGCCTGCTCTTGTAGCCGTAGTATTTATATGCCTAGTCCAGTTCAGTTTCTGGTCAGTGGTAACCCTCAGGATGTTGATAGTGGGGGATTCAGTGATGGTAATGCCATTGAGTATTAAGGGGCAATGGTCAGATTCTGTCTTGTTGGAGATGGTCATTGCCTCGCAATTGATTGGTGCAAATGTTACTTGCCACTTGTCAGCCCAAGCTGACTTGTCCAGGTCTTGCTGCATTTGTACATGGACTGCTTCAGCATCTAAGGAGTTGAAAATGGTGCTGGACATTGTGCAATCATCAGTGAACATCCCCACTTCTGACCTTATGATGGAAGGAAGGTCATTGATGAAGCAGCTGAAGATGGTTGGGCCAAGGACATTACCCTGAGGAACTCCTACAGTGATGTTCTGGAGCTGAGATGACTGACCTCCAACAACCACAACCAGCTTCCTTTGTGCTAGGTATAACTCCAACCAGCGAAGAGTTTTCCCCCTGATTCCCATTGACTCCAGTTTTGCTGCCGCTCCTTGATGCCACACTCAGTCAAATGCTGCCTTGATATCAAGGTCAGTCACTCTTACCTCACTTCTGGAGTTCAGCTCTTTTGTCCATGTTTGAGCCAAGGCTGTAATGAGGTCAGGAGCTGTGGCCCTGGCAGAACCCAAACTAGGCATCAGTGAGCAGGTTATTGCTAAGCAGGTGCCACTTGATAGCACTGTTGATGACCCTTCCCATTACTTTACTGATGATGGAGAGTAGACTGATGGGGCGGTAATTGGCCGGGTTGGATTTGTACTGCTTGTTGTGTACAGACATACTTGAGCAATTTTCCATATAGCCAGGTAGACGCCAGTGTTGTAGCTGTACTGGAATAGCTTGGCTAGGTGCATGGCAAGTTCTGGAGCACAAGTCTTCAGTACTATTGCTGGAATATTGTCAGGGCCCATAGCCTTTGCGGTATCCAGTGCCTTCAGCCATTTCTTGATATCACGTGGAATTAAATTGTCTGAGGACTGGCATCTGTGCTGCTGGGGACCTCTGGAGGAGGCCAAGATCGATCATCCACTCGGCACCTCTTGGCACTTTCTGCTCCATCAGATTCTAATGATGCATCCCAAGGGCGATGGTAACTACAGCACCCATGACTGGAAGCAGGTTGTCTGACCAGAACCCTTAAAGTCAAAATCAATGGCCGGGATTTTCCATGCTCTCTGGCGACGGGAGTGTTCTCTAGTATAAACAGACAATATAGCGCGATTGAGTTCACGACAGCGTGAAACCAGTTTGCGCTCAGCCCCCCCCACCGATGGCAGGCCATGTTTCCTGCCAACAGATGTCGGAACCTCCTTGTATTCCATCAGCATATCATTATTAGGCTAGCCCACTGGAATCATCTCCCCCATCCCCCTTCCCCCACTGGATCGTCTGCCCATGTTGGTGAGAAAACACGCCGATGTGCTTCACAACAGCACATAAGCTATGTGCACCTCGGGGGCTGCACTTCGCTGAGGACTTCAAGATTTGTTTCCCTGCCTTGCATTGGGCAGCACTCACAGTCATCAGCACCAGGATTCGCAGGGAGCACCACATCTTTTTAGGGAGGCTCATGGCAAGTCTCTATCTACCAGACCAGCCATATCTGGATGGCAAAAGGGGAGAAGTGGCCCCAGACAAGGGAAGAGGCTACAGGGCGAGGGCTGTACTGGGGAAGGGTGTGTGTGGGGCACGTGTTGACCTGTGCAAGTTGCCTCATGATGGTGAGGGCTAAGGAGTCTCCAGTGGAGATGAGGTCAGATGGACATGTGAGGATATGTGTGTGAGAGTGAATGGTGATGTCCCTTGAGCTGGCAGTGAGTGAGATGCCAGTGAATGTGTGATGGCCTTGTGAATGTGTGAGTTTAGAGTGATGAGATGGCCTGCTTACACTGGCGGCACAGATGAGATCATTCATCCTCCATCTGCATTGGCTGGCCAAACCTCTTCTGTGCAGCATTGGCACTGACCACCACTGCCACCACCTCCCAAGCCTGGTTGGTCACACCCCTGCCCATCCTACAGCCAGAGCAGGGGTACAGAACACATGGCGGGCCTCCACGGCGTCCAAAAAGGCATTCCAGTGATACGTCCCTAAACCTGGAGGCTGCAGTCTTCTTGCTTTTCGTCTTTCCTGCAGTAGTCATGGGCTGGAAGCACTGAGGTGTGCACACGTGGAATTTAAATATGGCGTCTGGCATGATGAAGCAGCGAGGTGATGGTGTGGTGGGCGAATGAGAGCCCACCCGCCATGGAAATGGCGTTTTTCCCGGGAATGCATAACTAAAGCGACAGGTTTGGGATGATACAGCGTGAAGAGCCACCCGGTCGATGGGTAAAACGTCGTTTTACCCGCAAGCTACTGCACTTAGTTCAAACCTGGCACAATTCCACCTAATGCCTTTAGCACACACAGAACTACCCTGTGTAATTTTCACAAACTTTAAGTAGCAGTAGAAAACCCACAACATTTATACAAATTCAGTAATAGTAAAAATCAATCAGCAGCAAACTTGAGAGTAGTTGATGATCCTTTTAAATAGTGTGTGGGGATGGGGGCCCTTGCTGCTGTTGGAGAGTAAGTTCAACTGCGTATGTTTAAGAGAGGTCATTGGCTGGAGTGTTGATGTCGGAAATTACATCAAATCAGTTATACGCTCTGACAGCATGATCTGCCTATTCTGCATACTGCTGGTGCATGTTCCTAATGCACTTTTTAACATGGTGTCTGGTGTGACCCACACTGGATGTGTACACATGCAGCATGGACACCATTGTGTATCCACAACAGAATGTGCAGTGCCAAAAGTGCAGCTACATCTAAATGCAGTCAAATTTTGTGGCCGCTGTCACTAGATTTCACATTCACAGAAACTGTGGCTGAATCAAAATCCTGGAACTCCATTCCTAACAGCACTGTGGGTGTACCTACACAACAGGGACTGCAGCAGTCCAGAAAGGCAGCTCACCACCACCTTCTCAAGGGCAAGTAGGGATGGGCAATAAATGCTGGACTAGCCGGAGGCGTCCACATCCCATGAATGAATTTTTAAAAAAGTTCAAAGACACTGTTTATGTCTTTGAAGATAGTACAGAAATGGGATCTGCACTTGGTGAGACATTGGACACAAGTCTATGCAGCCAGAGTAGGAGGCAAGGATGGAGCAGGCGTCAGCTCTCTCGAGGGTAAGGTCACACATGCGTCCTGTTGTAGAGCACTTAGGTGAGGACTTTGATGGGCCAAGATACAGAAAATGGCTGATTAGGTGTCCATAAAATCCTGGAACTCCCTCCCTAACAGCACTGTGGGTGTACCTACACCACAGGGACTGCAGCAGCTCAAGCAGGCAGCTCACCACCACCTACTCAAGAGCAATTAGGGATGGGCAACAAATGCTGGCCTAGCCAGAGGTGTCCACATCCCATGAATGAGTTTTTTAAAAAGTGTCAGGTACAGACAGTGTTTATTGTGTCAGTATACTGCTTTGTGCATTGGGAAACTCCATGGCATCATGATGCATACATTTGCTGCCTTCTCTCAGGATGGCAGCATTTGTAGTCCGACTGCTGCCATTCCACTAGTGCCTGTGCATGTGAGTCAGCACTAACTGGTGCCGCTGATACTGTGATGGCTCATTTAGGAGCAAGGCCTTCTGGGCCTGGAGCTGCTCAAGGTCATCCAGCAAGGCAATCTGCAGACCCCTCACTGAAAGTCAACAGCCATGCTGTAGCCACTGGAGTAGCACTGTGAAGGAGCATTAGGACAGGCAAAGGCACATAGAAGACAGGTACTAAAGGAATGTTCAAGGGTGAATAGTTTAAGTTTGTATGCAATATAACATAATTTCATTTATAAATATATTTTCATTAGCTTATTTTATGTAATCTCTTTATTCTTTCATTGTGACCAAAAGACGATGGGCAGGATTTTACTTATGACGGGTGGACTGTTGGGGTGTGGGCGCAGGCCTGCATGGAGCCAATTGCTGCCCGCAATCAGTTTCGTGCTGCATTTTACGCGGGCAGGCCAGTTAATGCCCACCCAGCATGAATCGCGGCTCCTGAGAACAGTGGGGAGGGGCAGTCGGCGGCGGGAGTTGCATGACTGCCGGGTCCAATGGCGACCCGGACAGCCATTCAAAAATGGCACAGGCAGCCTTCCAGAGGCTGCCAACGATGGCGCAGAGCAGAATGCCGGACAATGCTGTTAGAGAGCAGGTCAGACGGGAGGGCAGGTTGGCAGAGCAGTGTGCCCAAGATTTTCGGTTGACAACCTCGCTGCCCTCCTCGCGGAGGTGGCAGCACGGCGCAACGTCATAGTGCCAAGGAGGAGGAGGAGGACTCCCCCACGTGATGAAACGTACCTGGGAGGAGGTGGCAGAAAGGGTCAGCTCCCATGATGTGGTGCAATGCAGCTGGGTGCAGTGCTGCAAGCGGTTCAACGACCTCCTGCGATTGGGAATGGTGAGTACCATGTTGGCATTGGTCACTTAGCACAGCAGTTAGGGTGCATCCCCTCCCCCCGCCCCTTCCCCCGGCTCCTCCCCACCCCAAATTTTGTGTCTGCATTCATTCATTCACAGCATATGGCCTTCGCTGGGTGGGCCAGTATCTATTGCCCATGTCTAGTTGCCCCTGAGAGGGTGGAGGTGAGCTGCCTTCTGTATCTGCTACATGTGGTGCACATACACAGTGCTACTTTGGGGCCGAGCTCCAGGATCTGGACCTAAGCGCAATAGTGGAGCTCTAAAACA
The DNA here is from genome assembly GCF_017639515.1 of Carcharodon carcharias. Classification (NCBI taxonomy): domain Eukaryota; kingdom Metazoa; phylum Chordata; class Chondrichthyes; order Lamniformes; family Lamnidae; genus Carcharodon; species Carcharodon carcharias. Next base: position 104,988,152 of record NC_054471.1, on the reverse strand, counting down.
TTTCAAAGTCACGATGCTGACTGACTGGGAGGGGAAATTCCAGGTGGTGGGGCAGCCATCCATCTGCTGGCCTTGCTCTTCTAGGTGGTAGCGCTGCTTGGGTTTGGAAGGTCTTAGAGTGGCAAATGTGATAGAGACAGCACCTGGGCAAGGGGGTCAGCCCTAGCTGCTTGGAGTGAGTATATGGCAGCTCCAGGGTCACGAATCGGATGAGCCCTGCAAGGTTTCACTCAGATGGGGGTGGCCAGGCTGCAATGGCAATGCAGGTACAGGGTGGACTAGTTAATGCTCCTCTCTCCTTTCAGGAGAAGACCACACACAATAATACTGAGCAGCTGCGGACTGGTGGAGAGCAGGCCCATCTATTCATGCTGACCAGATAGGAGCAGGAGGCTCTCGAGATGGAGGTGCACCATGCACCCAGGTCTACCGGCCACAGTGAGGTTGGAGTGTCCACTGGGAGGTAAGAGGGCCATGCACTGGGGTCACAATGTCTGTCAGTGCAAACATTCCACTGTTGACTGTATATTGATTTCAGCATCCAACATGGGTTGACATTGATAATGGAAGGAGGAGCACATCCTGATCTGGGGACCAGGCATGCACATTAACAGTGTAATGACTTCTATGAATCAAATATCCTTGTTCTTCCTTTCAGCCTCACCGGAGCACGCCCACACTCAGGAGGTAGAGGGCCACTGACCCCTGAGGACCCAGATGATATAAACGCACCAGCGTCACACCATCTCAGCCAGGCAGGCACCAGTGCAGATACCAACACCTCAGTGGGGATAAGATCATTGGCTAGTGTCTCAGTGCACAAAAGTGAGGACACTTCACACTCGTTTGAGGTGCAGGCAGAGGCAGAGAGTGCCCAGGGCACCGGCAGTCGGAGGACTGCTGGGGACTAGGAACGTGCTCAGTCGGTGTCCGATGATGGGCCTCTGGAGTCGTCCCTGAGGCAGCAGATACTGGAAGTCCAGCAGGGTGTGCTGGTGGAGATACATGAGGGAATGCATGCCATGATCTCCACGATGGAGGAGTGCATGCGGAGCACGAGCAATGCAAAGACCCTCATGGCCAAGTGCACTGCCTCCACCATGGAGAGAGTGGCGACTCTCATAGAGAGGCTGCTCCAGGAGCTGAATCAGGGCTTCCTGGAGATGCGCTCTGACCTGCAAGCCCTCACACTGGCAATGATCAGTGGTCAGTGTCAGTGTGGGAGATGGATTGAGCACCTAGTATCCCTGCTAGGTGCCTATCCATCAATGGTGAGCAGGGAGGTCTGAAACAACCTCAAATTGACGCACAAGCTGCCTGTCGTCTCTGCGGGCTCCTCTCAGGGTGCACCAAATGATGGCAGCAGTTCCTCTGCCCTCTCTCAGTGACCGTGGCATCCGATGAGACTGCGGCAACTGGGGAGATGCCAGCCGTGCCTCTGGCTGCTCCCTCCCAGCTGGGGCCAAAACAGGCTCCATGGGCCAGAGGATGCCCACCAAGGTCATCAAAGCCAACAGGACAGCAAAGTCAGCAGGCTGTCTCCAATGCCAGTGCAAGCGAGGGGGGAGAACCTAGATATAGCACCTGCAAACATAAACATAAATCACCTCAGGTACACCACGGGCTTATCACTGGTGGGTTTTTTTTGTCCCCCACCTTCAGTTGCTTTTCAGTAGGTGTGCAGCTCAACATCTTTTATTGGACTTTGATTTCTGGAAGCATGTATGCATTCATTAAATATTTTGATGCTCAACAAGCCTCTCAGTGCCTCATTCATTCTGCAGGTGAAGGGGAATCTGTGATGTTATGAGTGACTTGTTTGTCTTTCAGCTTTATTGACAAGGCACATAGTAAATATTCCTAACTAGACAAATGTTGCTCTTAGGTATCGAATTTGGAGCCTGCAGCCCTGGCATGTGGTAGTGGTTCTTTTTTGATAGGCTAGCTGAAGGAGTATTGGATCAAAGCCTCCCGGGTGTCCCTGCCTCCCTGGAGGTTGCCTGGGTCGGTGTCTACCCCCTCAGCGTTCTCCTGAGTGTGCTCGCTCTCTGAGTCACTGTTGGACTCATGGTCTACAGACACCGCACCTGCATCAACATCTTCTTCTTCCACTGCATCCCCCCTTTCCAGCACCAGATTGTGGAGAGCACAGCATGCAACCATTATCAGTGATACACGATCTGGGGAGTATTGCAGTGCAGCCCCTGAACGGTCCGGGCATTGGAAGCGCATCTTGAGAAGACCAATGATTCTCTCCACCACCGCCCTTGTGGAGGCATGGCTCCTATTGTACCACGGCTCGGCCTCTGTTCTTGGATGGCGGAGAGGTGTCATGATCCACCTCTTGCGGGGATAGCCCTTGTCACCCAGCAGCCATCCATCCAGTCGGCCTGGAGCACTGAAGAGCCTCGGCACCTGGGAATGTCTGAGGTTGCAGGCATCATGGGATCTGTCTGGGTACCTTGCACAGACTTGCAGAATCAGCATCCTGTGATCACACACTATCTGCACGTTCATGAAGTGAAAGCCCTTCCTGTTGACGAAGGCACCCGGCTCACCCGCTGGCGCCTTAATGGCCACATGTGTACAGTCTATAGCACCCTGGACACGGGGGAACATAGCAACTGTGACAAAGCCTCTGGCTCACTCAGCCTGGCTGGTCTCGTCTGAGCGGTTGTGAATGAAAGCCAATGCATGCTTGAACAGAGCGTCTGTCACCTGCTTGCAGGTATGAACAGCTGATTGGGCGACTCTGCAAAGATCACCCACTGACCCCTGGAAAGAGCCAGAGACATAGAAGTTGAGGGTAACCATGACCTTCAGCGCCACTGGCACGGGGTTAGCACCCAAATATTTGGAGCTGATCTCAGGGCCAATCATATGACAATGGAGGTCACAGTCTCCCTTGGCAGACGGAGCCTTCTTCAGCACTGCACCTCAGACATATTGAGGTAGCTGCATCACCACCTGTAAACCCTGGCAGCAGGATAGTGGCGTCTTCCACTACCCCTTCCACCTTGCGCTTTCTGTTGCCCCTGCGTCCTTTGTGCCTCTCATCCCAAAGGTGGCTGCCCTGGAGACTGAATATGGACTCATGGCTTCCTCCATCCTTCTGGCCCTCCCTTCCTCCTCAGAGAAGGTGCCTCCAGTTGAGAGCAGAATCCCCATTCCCAGGGTAAGGGAAGGCTGTCTGAAACCTGCAAGGCCGCAAGTGTTATGATTCCTCCAGAGTCCTGAACTGAAGCCTGTTTTTTCTGTTAAAGCAGCTCTGAAGAGAATTAAGATTGTCCTGTTCACACAAACAAGTAGCAGTAAGTTTAAAAACTAAATCACTAACAACCCGCATTTGCAAGCCACCCTCTTCTCTTATCCCGCCCGTGGATGAGGATTTTAAAAATGTGGCCTACCTGCCTGCCCGTTACGCCCGTGCGATGCATTGAAAATTGCACAGGCTGCTAGCAATCATTGTCAATTACTTCCTCAAGGGCCTTAACTGTCCCGTTAATTAATGGCGGGTGCGCCTCCGAAGTCATAGTGAGCCCAGCCTCTGAAATATCACGATGGCGCGCGGTGATCGTGAGTCATTTTATGTGTTGGCGTGTCTGGCCCACACCCACATGCCAATGGCAAAATTCTGCCCAATGTGATTACCAGTGATGGTAGGAAAGTAAGTAGCAAGGGAATTATTTTTTGTTATTTACTTGTGTGATATGGGCATCACTCGCAAAACCACTATTTATTTATTGCCCACCCCTAATTGCCCTTGAGAAGGTGGTGGTGAGCTGCCTTCTTGAACCAGCAATGCCTGTGTGTTGAAGATACTCCTACAGTGTTTTTAGGTAGCAAGATCTGGGATTTTGACCCAGTGCTGTTGAAGGAACGCAATATTTTTCCAAGTCAGGATGGTGTAAGGCTGTGAAAGGAGCTTGAAGGTGGTGGTGATCCCCACGGTTGCTGCCTGTGTCCTTCTAAGCAGTAGAAATCACATGTTTGGAAGGTCAAAGGAACCCTGGTGTGCTGATGCAATCCATCCTGTAGATGGTACGTGCAGCTGCCACAGTATGCTGGTGGTAGAGGGAGTAAATGTTTTATTGTGATGGTTAGGACTAATGAAGTGGGCTGCTTTGTTCTGCAAAGTGTTGAGGTTCTGTAAAGTGTTGCTTATTGTTCGAGCTACACTCATCAGTGAAGAGTATTCCATCACACCACAAATTTATGCCTTGCAGACGTTGGACAGGCTCTGGGGAGTCAGGAAGTGAGTCATCCCACTCGGCACCCTGCTCTTGCAGCCACACTATTTTTATGGCTGGTTCAGTTGGTAACCCCTGGGATGTTAACAATGTGAGATTTGACAATGGTAATGCATTTGAAGGTCAAGGGGAAATGGTTAGATTCCCTCTTGTTGGAGATAACCATTGCTGGTACTTGTGTGGAGCAAATGTAACTTGCCACTTATTAACCAAAGTATGAATGTTGTGTAGGTCTTACTGCATGCGGACATAACTGCTTCATTAGCTGAGGAATTAGATAGTGTGCAATCATTAGCAAACTCCATTTCTGACTTTATGATGAATGTGAATTTGTGAATGAGGAATTGGGGTTGAGGCTACTGGTATCGAAATTGAACTAGTTCATCACATACATTCCAGAAACAGGCTGTCGAAGTTGCCACGTTCTTTCCTCTTCCTGCCCTTCCACCTCCTTCCCTTCAGCGAACTTCTTATCTTCCTCCTCCTCCATCACCTTGTACTCCTGCTTCTTGCTTGATAGCTGGTGGTAAGGGCTGTTCCCTCATGATCACAAGGTTGTGCACCATGCAGCAGGCCACCTGCTTAACCAAGTACTGCAGAGCTCCTTCAGGGTGGTCCATTTTCTTTATCATCAGTTAATAGGGTGTGGGCATTGCTAGCAAGGCCAGGATTTATTGTCCGTCCCTAACTGCCATTGAGAAGGTGGTGACGAGTCGCCTTCTTAAACCACTTCAGTCCATGTGTTGTCGGTGCTGTTAGGAAGGGAGTTCCAAGGTTTTGACATACTGATAGTGAAGGAATAGCAATATAGTTGCAAGTTAGTATGGTGTGTGACTTTGAGGGAACTTGGAGGTGGTGGCGGCCCCATGCATCTGATACCCTTTTTGTTCTAGGAGATGGATGTCGCAGGTTTGGAAGGCACTGCATCTTGTAGATGCAGCAGGATCATTGCTTCAGCATGCTGTGACACTCATGCTATATGCCCACGAGCTTATGGAGACAATGGACATTTTTAATTTTTAAATAAGACAGTATGGCTTATGGACATATTATTTCGATCCAACATGGAGTCCAGGAGGTTAGTGATTGCTCCTCAGACAAGAACTAACTCATGTCTCTGTAAAGTCATTAAAATATAAATGTCTGTGGGTGGAGGACCCTCCCTTGAATAGGTATGTGAGACCACTTGTGGAATTTAGAGCTCCCATTGGCTGGGTATTTAAAGAAACTCATATACAATGGTCCCCTAGGCTCAATGTCTACAAACTTGAAAGCTAACAAAGAGAGGTATATTACAAGCAGGTGTGAATGGCCACCATTCATCTTCCCTTGTATAGCAATTGCTTCTAATATTGTATCATCTATTGTGGATAACAGAAATATTGATCACATGTGATCATGTAGGTCACATGATCAAAACTGACTTTAGATAACACATATTATTCCAAGGACCAGCCAAGGTTAGGTTAATCTGGGGCAACAGCACAAAGGGGAACTACCACCCAACAAGAAGCACAGAACCCAGTCTAACAATCAGTCAAGTCAGGCAGTGAGAAAGGGGCTAACTTGTTTCCATCTGCAAGGGTATATTTCTTTTCTACAGAAGTACAGCCACAACTTTGTGTGAAAACCCAAAGGCTTCCAATCTCCATTAATCTTCAGAGAACCAAGAGAAGGAACTCATCAGCCTGCAACACTTGCCCTTTTAAAGGATTAATTTAAAACATATGATTTGTTCTTTGTTATTCTGTTAATAACCTAAGCACATGCTTCATCCATAGAACTCATCTCTTCCTGTGTGTATGGGCAGCATTTCACATCCCATGGGCAGGCGCACGCCCTACCCTATTGGGCATAGAATCGCAAGAGAAGATGTCGGGTGAGTGCCCCATCATCATCTCGTTCTCGTGCAATACTTGGCTCGGCAGGTGCGCGCACAAGTCAGTTGCGCACCCGCCGACAATTAAGAGGGCCATTAAGCCCATTAACAGCGCAATTGACTCCGATTTTTTGTGGTGTGTCCAACCTTACAGTTGGTGGATGGATAAATTGGCCAGGCGGACTTTGCATTTTTCATGAATCCTCATCCAAAGGCGAGTTGAGGTTTCCGTTATTAAATAAAATTAAAATAAAAATCTATGGACAGCATTTTTATCATCTACATGTTCAGGTGCCTGATTGTGATGCTTGGACATTTTTTTCCTGATTTTCAAAACTTTATTTCATGGTTTTCGGGTCTGCAGCTCCCTGGGACAGCTTTCTGTCTTCAGGGAGATTTCTCTCAGTGCTCGCCCACACCCACAGTAACATCTTCTCCCACCCTCCTCTCACCCCACCCACGACAGCAGCACTGAGCTTTTCAGTGCCAGTCAGTGTGAAATCGCGGTCGGGAGCCAATCAAGATCCGCAGTCTGTTTCCCGACCGCTCCCGGGCCCGCCGATCATGCCCGTCCACCGAGCTGAAAATTCCGGCCTATGTGTCTGTGTGTTTGAAGGAGTGAGTGTTTTCATTGCGTTTACCTGTCAAGTGTGTGAATAAATGTTTGACTTTTTTGTTTGATTTTAAACTTACCAGAAATCCTGCCTTGTGCCTATTCCTTAAAGTCACAATACTCAAAAGGTTTAACATAACTTTTGAAAAAGCATATCTTGTTGCGATCGACTGAGAGGTGAGAGAAAATGGGAAAAGCAATCCCATCACCTCTCCCCATCTGTAACAATGTCAATGATCTGCTCTTTCACAGTTCATGCAGCAGCATGGCTTTTATTGTATACATACCGCACACACATGCCTGGGTTACAAACACTGTCATGAGCCATGCTGACAGTGGAAGCTCTTTGTCGTCAAATAGCCACCTTATACTTTACTGTGGCGGCTCAAATATCATTTGCACAGCACCTGCTGAAGCATGAAGACATTATGGCAGTGGTTAGGAAATTGGACACTGACCGGCATGATACGTTGTCCATGATCACACACGAGCTGAACATTGAGGGAATATTTTTCCATCCCAGTGCATGGCGGAGTTGACATGAGATGTAAACAAAGTGATGTGCATGTTGTTAATGGCACCCTGCACAATAAGGAAGCTTGAAAACCCTCAAAACCCTAGTTCATGTTCCACCTGCTTGTCTCTGCCAAGAAGCAATGTAATAAAGTAATGTCTCTTTGAATAGAGAGCCACAGCGGTCTCCCTTACACAATAGTGGACTACAAGCTGTGAGATGTGTTAAAAGCTCCAGCAACAGCCTGGAAAGCGCCAAAGACATAAAAGGCATAGCCATAGTCACCTTCACAGCCACTGACAATGCAATCATTGCCCTGCTCTGAAGTTGTAGTTACAGCAAGTGACAGGTTTTAGTAATTAACTCTTTATTGTAGAGACATTAAACATTGTTCCTCGTGAAGGATCAGACAACAGAATTGCTCCTTGAACAACTTGGTTGGATATGACCTTCTGCTGAGAGCCCTTCTCCTCCCTCCTCCCCCATCATATTTCAGCACCTTTTCCTGCTCTGCACACCCTCTGTTCATTCTCCCAGTATATTGTATTCTAAAGGGAATGCCTACTAGTACAGCCATGTCTGGGAGCAGCTGATTTGTGCAGAAGCCTTGAAATCAGCAAAAAGTACTTCAGAACCTGCTACACCATGCTGTGTAGAAATTTGAAACTTGAAGCAATGGAGAGCACCAAAAATGTTTTGGATTGTAACAATAGCCAGATGAAATATACCAGCAACTAACCTCTCTCAGTAGTTGATGATCACCTTAAGTAGCACTGGCAGGGTTCCTTCTTGTTGCTTAACTCACATTTAGTTATGGGAGGTTAAAAGAGGGCATCGGATGGAGAGTGGAACTCCAAAATAACAGTGCTGGCATCAAAACAATGTTGCACAATGATTTATGCTATGTCCTGTCTGCTCTTCATACTTCTGGTGGATGTTAACCATACATGCTAGCACCTTTACCAAAGTGGTGTCTGGTGCACTTCATTACAGAAGTCAGCGCGTGTGGCATGGACTTCATTTTGGATCACTAATAAACACTCGTAGTGCCCAAAAAATTGGGTAGTACTGAGTCAAATTTCTCATCCCACCCACCACTGCTCCCCCGCTCACCACTACCACCACTTGGTGTTTGGATTGATCAGAAGGGTTGACTCTAAAGAGTTCCTGGAGTCAGTTTCTATGTGACCCATATTGAAAAATGGGCAATATGTAGGGCAAGTGCAGGAACCACCTGATTAACGTCATCAGAGGCACAATTTATTTTCATGAGCAAACCACATTAAAATATTCTCAGCAAACTCCTTTAGCATCTGGAGCTCTGACAGTAGCTTGTCAATCATCAGGCTGTGGAAAAATTCATGAGTTCATCAATGGAGCCAAGGCAGCAATATTTAACTAAAGGGAGGTAGCTGGGGGTTGGAGGGTGGCAGGAGATCAGCATTAATTAAGCAACATAATTTTAGCTGGGGCATGGAGAGTATTGTTAAAGGATTTACCTGGAGCCATTTTAGAGCCAGGCAAAGGTAGTTTGGGCACTTAAATTGTGTAGGGGTTGCACAACACATGCCTTGCTTGGCAGAGCTAATATTGCCCCAAGGCCTATGTACAACATAGGAACCTGATATGTAAAAATTATTAAAAACAAAAAATAAAAAATAAAAAATACCTGGAAAAACTCAGCAGGTCTGGAAGCATTGGCGGAGAAGAGTACAGTTGACGTTTTGAGTCCTCATGATCCTTCAACAGAACTGTGTTATCCCTGTGTAAAAATTATTGATGCCTCGTCCCCATCTTATATTGGCCTAGTCCAAAATCACAATGGACTGAGCCTTGGTGGGAGTGGGGCAATAAGTGTTGCAATGTGATTTTGGTTTCACTATTACCTCACCCTCTGCTGAACAGCAGGACAATAACAAGGCCAAAATCAGGCACTTCTTACGGTGTAGCACCTACTTGATGCTGCATTCAAGTGTCAGCCTAGGTTATCTTCTTAAGTCTCTGGAATCGGGCCCACAACCTTCTGAATCAAAGGCAAGAGTCAGAATACAGTTGCACTGGTGCCAAATTGTAGCGAGGCTGGCTTATGGAGTGACAGCAAGATGTCTGCAGCATATAACATTCCTTGTTTTCAGTGTTTTTTACTAGAGAATTAAAGCCTATTCCCTGCAACCCTTCCTCTTCCAGCAGGTTGCAGATCGTTACTGCTAAGTGTAAAGCTTTGATGGTGTGCATTTTACTCAGGAAATACCAGAAGCTTTATGAATCATCAGCAGCAAATTAAAACACTGCATTATTTTTAACAGGAATTAAACACCTAATCAGACTGACACTCAGAATCATTCATACAACAAGTTATCTATAAAACAAAGAACCATACAAGTTATTTAAATAAAACAGAGGCTACCACTTGAATATTTATGGAGGAACTGGAGACCATAAAATCAGTTTTTTCCATCCATATAATTGCTTTCTTTTGTAGCTGAGTGCTGTAGGGGTGTGTGTCAACTTGTTATACTCTGTAAATGGAGACACCTCTGCTTGCGGTCTATTGGGTGTGTCAGTCCAGGTTCCAACATACTCCTGTGCAGCTCTCTGCTGGATGTGAGTCACCCCAGCCAGTTAAAGCATTGACACAAAGCTACCAAGCTCACTGCAGTTTTGGATTATCCTTTGTGTGTCAGGAATTCACACACTCCCGAAGAGAACGGCATTTATTTATTCCTTAGGTTTCATGACCCTCAGTCACAAACCCTGGATGATCTTGAACAGCTTCAGGAATAAACATAAAGATATGAACAGGTGACAATTAATATTTCTTGTTCAACAATTTATTTTTCACATTTACAATTCTAATACATGTGCATGCTATCTGGATGAACATTGACACTAATGTGAAGTAAAATTGACATATTAATATCAGAAATGTATTTGGGGTCCGAAAGGTTTTGTGCACAGTGTCATAAAATTAAACTTCGTAGGCTTACCCAGTGGGAGCAGTAATGAATAATTAATAGGCAACTGCAATCACTTAAATATAAGGCCTCCAAAATTCCACAAGGGTTCTCCCAGGTTTTCCATGGTGATTCCAGCTGGACACTGGGAGAATTGCTGTAAAACTTCAGGGCTAAGACCTGTAGTCTGGTGAACTCTAGAGTTCTCTGTGTCCAAGCAGGCCCAGGACAACTGGAGTAACTGGTGGAGGTGCAGGAGCAGACTGGAGATAATGAATAACACTGGGAAACCTTTCTTACCTCCAGACTCGACTGTTCCAAAGCTCGCCTGGCTAGCCTCCCGCCTTGCATCCTCTGTAACCAGGGCATCATCAAAAACTCTGCTGTCTATGTCCTTACAAGAACCAAATCCTGTTCACCCATAATTCCCTACCTGATCCATTAAAGTTTTGATTTTAAAACTCTCATCGGCATTTTCAAGTATCTCTGTAACTTGATCCTTTCCTATCTCTGTAACCTCCCCCAGTTTGAGAACCCTATCAGATCTCTCTGGCCTCTAATGTGTGCCAGATTTTCTTTGCTTCACCATTTGCAGACATGCCTTCAGCTGCCTAGATCCTAAGCTCTGGAATTCCTTCATTAACCTCTCTGCCTCTCCACATCTCTCTCCTCCTTTGAGATGGTCCTTAATGCAGTGTTCAATTGTTCTGTGTTTAATTATGTGAGTCTGTTATTGATACTCACTGTGCTTTATTGTTTAAGCCTGGTGGTGGACCCAGAGAAAAGTAAACAACACTGTAGAAAGTTTGCGACTGCAGACATATTTTAAATCACTGTGAATAAAACCTGTTACACACAGAGGGCAGAATCTTCTGCCTGTTGAGTGGGCCGGTCGGGAGCAGTGCGGGTGGGCATGGAACCGATCACCGCCCGCAATCAGCTGCGTGCCGCCATTTTATGTGGGTGGGCCAATTAAGGCCTGCCCAGCGTGATGTGCACCCGGTAGCGCTCAGTGTTCCCTGTGCGGGTGAGGGGAGGAGGAAGAGTCATGGCCTGCACAAAAGAGCGCAGAAATCTCCCTGAGGCACGGAGCTGCCTCAGGGAGATTAAGTTCAGTTTGAAAGTTTTTAAAAAGAAAGATTAAAATTAATCAGACATGTCCCCTCATGTGACAATATCATATGACCTGGAACATGTTTATGAATTGTGAGCAAAGTATTTATTTATTTCATAAAACCTTCAGGAAACCTCATCCCGCCCAAGGGGGAGGTTTCCTGAAATACGTGAAGGCCGCTTGGGCTCCTCGCCTGCTCGCCAACCTTAAGGTTGGGTGAGCAACCCTGTCAATTAGCTAAATTGGTTGATTAATGGTCTTAATGGGCCTTTGACAGTTCGGCGGGTGAACTAGAGTTCACTGTGTTCAAGTAGGACCAGGGCAACTGGAGTAAATGGTGGAGGTGCAGGAGCAGACTGGAGATGATGAATAACTCTATCAGGACCCATGCCTGAATTCACCGCACATCATTTTCCATGTCGCTGTGAGGGGCTCGTCCCCGCTTGCTGATGGGAAAATTCTACCCATAGAAACTAGTGTCATCCCTGCATACATCCAAGATCTATAAAATACACAACACTTAAACCTATCACTTTGACAAAGCTTTTGAATCTTCTTATGTGGATAGGTATGAAGCCTTGTTTGATAACAGCCCTGTGAAGTGCCTTTGGTTGCTTTACTATGGCCAGGATTATCCAGCCCTGTCATGGCAGGACCCGCCCGCAGAAGATTTGGTTGCCCAACCGAAATTCCATTAACTTCGGCGGGACCGGACGGTCCCAGCGGTGGGTGGGCCTGAAAATCCCACCCTATGCTAAATATGCTATCATAAATGCAAGTTGTTGCTGTTGTTACCAGGAACTTTGATAGTTTCATTCTCTCTGGATTGTCTTATCCTTCATTTGGTTAGGCTTGCTAGTAGGTCAAAACATTTCACGTCCCTTGACATCTCGATCAGCTTGGACACAAGTCTCCACTACTCTTGGTTTCTTTCAGTTGATTAAGTATTTAAAGATAGTTGTACCTACAATTGTGCAATGCTCCTGATTTGAGGCAATGGTACTGAAATTAGCACCAGCTGTAACTATAAATCTACAACCATAAAATAGCCTTCTGTTGCCTACAATGCATTTAGACAATATCTATTTCTTCACTGAAGTCAACGATGCCCTATCTCGTCAATTGTTCGTTCAGCCATTTCGCAGATTGTACAATTTTGATCTGTTGCTTATCATTCTAATCAAATGAGTGGTTCCCTCCACTGAAACAGTTAAGTCAGGTTTCTAATCTCTTGATTCTCTGAAAAATTATATTGCGCTCAGATAAATTATTACAAAAATACTGAGGGTAAATGTTAGTGCCATAGTACTTGCCCACCAGCATGTTCCTCTCTGCGTGTTGCCCTAGCTGTGTTGGAAGTGTTTTGTAATTTATCCTTCTTTGTACAACCTGTTCAGCACTTGCATGAAATAATTTTAGCAGTGCAACAGTTAGCAAACAGGCATTTCCTAATACAATGATTTAGTGCCAAATCCTGATTTGGCATGGAAGGGGCTATTTCCACTGGACTATGCAGTTACCTTTCTAAAACCAAGGGATCTTATGTCCATCACAATATTTCCTTGGTTGACCAGGATTCCGAATGATCAAAGTTCAAATGATCCTTTCCTTAGCAGGGTCATTTAAAAATCCGTCAATGGAAAGCTGTGCATAACATGTTGACAAAATTACTATCACAAAGATTACATTCTCTACTGAGTTCTATTGTATTCTAATGCAAAATTTGGCTTTATTCATAACATCTTCGTAAACTTCTCCATCTTTCTTCAATTCCAGCCTGGCAGTATAGTGGTTATGTTCCTGGATCAGTAAACCAGAAGCCTAAGCTAATTCAGAGACATGAGTCCCGATCCCACCATGGCAATTTGTGAATTGAGATTGTTAATTAAATAATGGAATAAAAAGATAACATCAGTAATGGTGACTATGAAGCCAGCGGATTGTCATAAAAGTTCAATCGGTTCTCTAATGTCTTTTAGGGACAGAAACCTACTGTCCTTATCTGGTTTGGCCTATATGTGACTCAAGACCATTTACCTGCCCTCTGAAATGGCCTAGAAAGCCACTCAGTTGTATCAAACCTGTTACTAAGAAGTGGATGGACCGCCTGGCATCAACCTTGGCACCAGATTCAGATACAACAGAGGGACACCCAGTCAGTCAGCCCTACAATTTCCTCCTCACTAACATCTGGGGATTTATGCTAAAATTGAGAAGACTGTCCCACAGACTGGTCAAGCAACAGACTGACATAGTCATACTCACAGATCATAGTTCTTGGCCAACATGCCAGAACAACTCCATCATCATCCCTGGGCAGGTCCTACCTGCACAACCATGCAAGGAAATATAGGTTTAGCGGTGTATTGTGTGTGTGTGTGTGTGTGTGTGCATGTGTGTGTGTGTGTGTGTGTGTGTGCGCGTGTGTGTGTGTGTGTGTGTGTACATGTTCGTGGTGTATGTATGTGTGGTGTGTGTGTATGTGTATATATGTGTTTGGTGTATGTTAGTGTGTATATCTGTGTGTGTACAAGTGTCTGATGTACGTGAGTGTGTGTGGCGGTGTGTATGTATACATATGTTTGATGTATTTGAGTGTGCATATGTCTGTACAAATGTGTGTGCATGTATACATGTGTCTGGTGTATGTGTGGCGTGTGTGTATACATGTATTTGGTGTATGTGTGTGTGTGTTTGTGTGCATGTGTATATATCTGTGTGGTGTATGTATGTGCGTGTATGCAAGCTTGAGGTGTACTTGTGATTGACATGGCGAGAAAGAAAGAGGAAAGGTCAGAGCAGGAAGAACAGGCTATCCAGGAACACCCACTTTCTTTGAAATGTAGAGCTTAGGCCTAGATTTTGTAATGAAAAGCAAACTTCACTGTGGCCCTATGAGATTTTTTCAACATTGGTATTCGAATGTGAAGCTGCATTCTCACGTGTAAACTAAGCATCACATTGCATTTACTATTATGTTCTCTGTAAATGTGATCTATAAAACAAAAAACATCTATTTAATGCATTCAGCATTGGTTTGTAAATTTGAGCTCAATACCAATAAATAAATAAATTTAATAAATAAATTTAAGGGCTATCATTGGGTCTTCATCATGGTGTCAATAAGTTTTGAAAATATTCTAATACTGGATTCTGATAAACATGAACTAAATTCTCAGCATTTTTTGGTATCATCATCTCCTGGAAGGGTATGTAATTCTATTAGAATGCCCAGATCACTGATTTCCTAATCAGCCTCTGCCCAATCTATGTGAACCCAAATCTAACCAACATCACACAAAGTAACAACGAAAGCATGGAAACTTGTGCTGCAAATTGTCCATATTTTGTATTCTAGCACCTAATATTATGACAATGCTGAATAAATACTAAGATTGAAGTGCCTTACATTGGTGCTTATTATAACCATTAACGAAATGAGATCTTACTGGCTGTTTGCCTGGAGGAGTAGAACTAATTAGATAGTTCATTCAAAGAGCCAGCAAAGATATGATGGGCCAAAGGGTCTCCTTCTGAGCTGCAGAGTTAAATCATTCTATGTACACTGGATCACCCAGGCACAGGCAATTCTGAAAAATTGGCTGTGTCAGGGTATACACCTATGAAGGATTTAATAGACTGTAAGGAAAAATAAGTTTTTGCTGACTAAGGGGCAAAATTTTAAGCCCAGCGAGCAATCGCGCGCCCAACCCACTCAAGCGTGAAATGAGGCGCGTTGACATCGGGCGAATGTCCTAACATCAACGCACAGCCGCAAGATATTTCGGTCAGCCGGCACATGCCGGGGTTGGCAACCCACCCGCTGACAATTAAAAGGCCTGTTCCGGTCATTAAATGATCAATTAAGTTAAAGTTTTCGCTGGCCTCCTAACCTTATGGCTGGCAGGCAGGTGGAAAGGCCAAACGGCCTTTGCACTTGTTAGGATGAGGTTTCCTAAAGCAAATCAAAATAAAATAAACATTTATAAACATCATTTATAACATGTCCCTGCTTATGTGACAGGGTTACATGAGGGGACAGGTTTTATTACATTTTTAAGTTCTTCGTTTTTTTATAACTCTTTATCTCCCTGAGGCAGCTCTGTGCCTCAGGGAGATTATCAAACATGCACTCACACACATGTGAGAAGGTCATGCTCATCCCACTCGCCCTTCCCCCACCACCTGTGTTTTAATGCAAGGAGCTTGAGAAATAAGACAGATGAGTTGAGGGCACAGATAGGCACATGGGACTATGATATCATAACTATGACCGGGACTTGGCTAAAAGAAGAGCAGGATTGGCAGCTCAACATTCCTTGTTATAGGCTATTCAGACGAAATAGAGAGGCGGATAGAAGAGGACCGGGGGGGTTGCAATATTGATCAAGGTATCAATTATAGCACTGAGGAGGGATGATATCCTGGAAGGATCAGCAAATGAGGCCAAATGGTTAGAAGTAAGAAACACAAAAGGGGAAAAACGCTGTTGGGTGTGTGCCATTGGCCCTAAACAGTCAGGGAGAGATAGAGGGTCAAATATGTAATCAAATTTCAAAGAAGTGTAAGAATAATAAGGTAGTAATAATAGGGGATTTTAACTACCCAAATATTAACTGGGATTGTTTTAGTGTGCAAGATATAGAAGGAGCACAATTCTTAAGTTGCATCCAGGAGAACTTTTTAGCCAGTATGTAGAAAGCCCAACAAGGGGCAGTTCTGGACTTAATATTCGGAAATGAGCCCAGGCAGGCGGAAGGCATATCAGTAGGGTAGCATTTTGGAGATAGTGACCATAACTCAGTTAGATTTAGAATAGTTATGGAAAAGGATGATGTTGGGCCAGGAATAAAAATTCTAAACTGGGGAAAGGTAATTTTACTAAGATGAGATGCGATTTGGCCCAAGTGGACTAGGAGCAGTTAGTTGCAGCTAAAACTGTGTCAGAGCAATAAGAGGCATTCAAGGAGAAAATAACAAGAGTACAAGGCAAATATGTTCCCGTAAAGACAAAGGAGCATACCAAATCCAGAGAACTCTGGGTGTCAAGGGACATCAAGGTTAGGATTAAGAAAAAAAAGAGAAGCTTATTTCAGATACCAAGGGCTCAATACAGCAGGGCCCCTGGAGGAGTATAAAAAGTGCAGGGGGAACTTAAAAAGGAAACTAGGAAAGCTAAGAGAGTGCATCAGAAAACATTGGTGGGTAGAATAAAGGAAAACTCAAAGGGGTATTTTAGATATATAAAGAGCAAGAGAATAAGTAGGGAAAGGATAGGGCCAATTAGGGATCATAGAGGTAATCTGTGAGTGGACCCAGAAAACATCGTCCTCAATGAATACTTTGTGTCGGTCTTCACAATGGAAAAGGACAACACAGATATAGACATCAGGGTGGAGGACTGTGAAATATTGGAGGAAATTAACATAGAGAGAGAGAGGAGGTACTAGCGGGTTTAGTGGCCTTACAAGTGGATAAATCCGCAGGCCCAGATGAAATGTATCCAGGGCAGCTGAGGGAGGTAAGGGAAGAGATATCAGGGGCCCTGGCAGTAATTTCCAAATTCTCTCTGGCCACTGGTGAGGACTGCTAATATTGTCCCATTATTAAAAAACAGAGGTAGGGATAGACCAGAAAATTACAAGCCAGTCAGTCTAACCTTGGTGGTGGGGAAGTTACTAGAAAGAATTCTGAGGGACAGAATATGTACTTGGAGAGAAACAGGGATAGTCAGCATGGATTTGTTAAGGGAAGGTCCCGTTTGACAAATTTCATCAAATCTTTTGAGGAGGTAACCAGGAGTGTTGATAAGGAAAATGCATTTGATGTGATCTACATGGGCTTTAGCAAGGCTTTTGATAAGGTCTCTCGTGGCAGACTGGTCAACAAAATAAGAGCCCATGGGATCCAAGGCAAAGTGTTATGTTGGATCCAAAATTAGCTGAGAGGCAGGAAGCAGAGGGTGATGGTAGAGGGATGTTTCTGTGACTGGAAGTCTGTTTCCAGTGGGGTTCCGCAGGGCTCAGTTCTGGGGCCCTTGCTGTTTGTGGTGTACATAAATAATTTGGACTTAAATGTAAGAGGCATGATCAAGGATTTTGTGGATGACATGAAAATTGGTAGGATGGTAAATAGTGAGGAGGATAGCAGTAAACTGCAGGAGGATATCAATGAACTGTCAGGTGGGCAGAGCAGTTGCAAATGAAATTCAACCCAGAAAAGTGTGAGGTAATGCACTTGGGGAGGGCTAACAAGGCAAGGGATTACACTATGAATGGTAGGACCCTGGAAAGTACTGAAGATCAGAGGGACCTTGGTGTGCATATCCACAGATCCCTGAAGGTAGCAGGGCAGGTAGATAAGGTGGTTAAGAAGGCATATGGGATACTTGCCTTTATTAGCTGAGGCAGAGAATACAAGAGCAGGGAGGTTATGCTGAACCTGTATAAAATGCTGGTTAGGCCACAACTGGAGTACAGCGTGCAGTTCTGGTTACCACATTATAGGAAGGATGTGATTGCACTGGAGAGAGTGCAGAGGAGATTTACCAG
Organism: Carcharodon carcharias; assembly: GCF_017639515.1. NCBI lineage: Eukaryota > Metazoa > Chordata > Chondrichthyes > Lamniformes > Lamnidae > Carcharodon > Carcharodon carcharias. Next base: position 104,970,277 of record NC_054471.1, on the reverse strand, counting down.
GATGCTGACTGAGCTGGAGAGTCTGAGCTGTGAGGAAAGATTGAATAAGCTGGGATTGTTTTCCTTGGGAGCAGTGAAGGTTGAAAGGGGACCTGATAGAGGTGTATATGATTGAGGGGCATAGATAGGCTGGATAGGAAAGCACTTTTTCCGGTAGTAGAGAGGTCAATAACCAGTGAGAATAGAGGTAGAAGTCTAAGAGGGGAGTTGAGGAGAAATTATTTCATCCAGAGGGTGGTGCGAGTTTGGAACTCACTGCCTGAAAGAGTGGTTGAGTCAGAAACTCTCACAACATTTAAGAAATATTTAGATGTTCACTTGTGTTGCCATAGCCTCCAGGGCTATAGGCCAAGTGCTGAAAAATGGGATTAGTGTAATCAGATCTTTGTTGACTGGCATAGGCATGATGGGCCGAATGGCCTCCTTCTGCACTGTAAATATCTATGAGTCTAACATCAGTCACCATTAGTAATCAAGGAATAAGGATTAGATTAATCCTCTGTCTACCATTTTTCTGTGTTGATGGTTTTGATTAAATACTGAGCACTGCTGATTTCATTGCTTGAGCTATCTTGGGCTACTGAGCTCGCACAGAATCACATTTCAATTAGTTGAAGGATATTGGACTGTGCTGGGATTCCACAGGATTTTGGACCATGCTCGGACTTTTAAGGATGTTGGACTGTGCTGGGATTCCACAAGAGATTAACTTATGCTTGGGTTTGACAGGATATTTATTGAGGAGATGATTTGAAATTCTCGTGGGGCATCAGGTCATGGTGTAGAAATCACCTAAGTACCAAAGGCCGAGGGGGGTGATGTAAAAGTTGTGGCACTGTCAGGTTTCAATTGTATCCTCATGGAGCATCAGACTGTGACAATCCATCTCAGGATAAGGAGGAGGATTTCAACCCTTAACTGGGGTTCTGGTGTTTAATATTATAACATTTTTATGGAGTAGTTGGAAGAAGTTGCTTTCACTGGTGGGAGGGTTGGTAACCAAAGGACATAAATTTAAAATAGCTCACTAAAAAAAACAGAGGAGAGAGGAGGAGAATTTTTTATGCAGCAAGCTGTTATGATCTGGAACTGTTTGAAGCATGGTGCATATTCAATAATAACTTTAAAAAGGAAGTTGGATAGGTACTTGAAAAGGAAAGGATTTGCTGGGCTATGGTAAAAGCGTTCACTGGGGTGACTAATTCGACAGCTCTTTCAAAGAGACAGCACAGGCACAATGGGCCGAGTGGTCTCCTTCTGTGTTGTATCATTCTATAAGACATTAGCCTTGGCAGTAACAATAGTATATTGTACAAGGGTTTATACAGAAACAATAAAATTGTATAAATTGCGTCAAACCGTATAAAAGGCAATTCTGGGTCTAGCTTTCACATGGAGTGCATATTAGGAAAATATTATTTTGCAATGCATAATCCGTTACCATCAATATTCATCCCTGAAATCCAGTGCTGGGAATTACCCTTTAACCATGTCAGTCATGATCCATGGCAGCCTTCCAGCTGTTCTTCCTCCATCAGATAAATAAGGCTCCTCAGCTTTTCTTCAAGTAGACAGTACCTCTTTTAATCAATAACTTCACATTTAAGATCAAGATCTTTTCTGAGTCAATTCCCTCACACACATGATTGGCCCAGAACTTCCAATCTCCGGGAAGTCGTACCCTGTAGGCATTCCTGAAGAGGCACTGGGGAACCCTGCGGAAATCCCCACACAAGCAATGCACAGCAATTCCCTGGGAAGTTTAAACTTCCAAGGAGAAATTACCCTGCACTGGAAAGCATCCAACACTCTGATTTAAATGGGAAACTTTAGGTGGCATCATCTGCTCCTGCTTACGGCAGGTGTCATAGTGGGCGGGAATGGAAAATATCGGGAGATCATAAAAATCGGTTTCACATCATCGCAAGACTAGTTTGCGATCTTCCACTCTGCCCGTCAATGGCAGACCATGTTTTCCGCTGCTGCACGTCGGAATCCTAATTTCAATACTGCAACATCTCATTATAAGCCCAGCTCACCAGAATTATCCCCCCCGCCATGTGGATCATCCAGGCATGTCTGTGCGATTGCGCACCGAAGTGTTTCACAACCGTATATTAAGCAATGTGCGACGTGCACCTGGCGAGCTGCGCTTCAGTCGGGACTTTGAGGTTTGTTTGCCTACCTTGCTTCGGGCAGCATTCGTGGTCATCAGCGCCAGGATTCGCAGGCAGCACCACATCACTGTTACAGGGGCTCACAGGCAGGTCTCTACCTACCAGACCAGCCACAAGGCAGGGTTGGCTTCTCAATGGCTGCAGAGCTAAGACTTGCTTGGGGAAGAGGGAGAAGTGGCCTCAGGCAAGGGGAGAGGCTGCAGGATGAGTAGTGCACAGGGGAAAGGGAGGTGTCACAGGGTGTGTGTGGGGGTACATGTTGACCTGTGCAAGTGGCCTCAAGATGGTGAGGGCTGAGCAGTCAGTCTCCAGAGGAGATGAGGCCAGGTGGACATGTGAGGTTGTGTGTGTGAGAATGGGTAGTGATGTCCCTTTGAGGTGGCAGTGAATGAAATGCCAGTGAATGTGTGATGGCCTTGTTAGTGTGCGAGTTTAGAGTGATGAGATGGGTGCCTTATGCTGGCTGCACAGATGAGATCATTCATCCTCTTTCTGCACTGGATGGCCAATCTCTTCTGTGCAGTGTTGGCATAGACCACCACTGCCACCGCCTCCCAAGCCGGTGGGCAGTTTGCTGACCTCCTGTGACCAGAGCTGTGGTGGAGGACATCACAGTGGATCTCCAAAAGGTATTCCAGTGATGGGTCACAAAACTCTTCTTGGTTTTCAGGGCCATGTCTTCAATGGAGCAGTCCTGGACTGCAAGAATTGAGAACTGTGTGCGCGACTACGTGGCACCGGGAGTGAGGAAACGGTAAGGTAACAGCATGGCGGGTGATTCAGAGGCTGCCCGCCAGAGAGACAACACGTTTCCTGTGGCTGCATAATTAATGAAGCAGGAAGTGGACAATACAGTGTGAAAATCAGTCATTGCAGCAGGTGGGTAAAACATCATTTTTCACGCTCGCTACTGCACTTAGTGCATATCTGGGATGATTCCGTCCTTTGGTTGGTTCTGCCTCTCTTAGCAGAGTATTTACCCAGGAAAAAAGGAGTAAAACCGCTTCCAACTCTTGGATAACTATGGTATTGACACCCCCGATGCCCCACTGGATCTCCTCATCACCCCCATATCCTTTCAAACACCACCCTGACTACACTGCCACTCCCTGAATACTCCCCCATCCCTCAAGTACCCCCCCCACTCCTGACTACCCTCCAGCCCCTCAACACCCACCCCCCGACAGACCTTGGCCACCCAATTGTCCCTCCACCCAACTCCCCTCCCTCTCCTGACTACCCAGCCCGCCTCGAACGACCTCCCAACCCCTAACGTCCCCCCGCCACCACCACCAACCACTTGACCACCCCCCCAACCCCTGACCTTCCCCCCCCACAATTGGCCCACCGACCATCTCCCCACCCCCCCACCCCACCCTAGCCCCTCACCTCCTCACCCACTTACTTACACACTTACCTTTTTCTAGGCTTCTCAAAGTGGCTGGGGCCTTTAAGTTTACCTGGATTACAGCAGCTAGTGTGGCTTCACATCCCCCAGTGCTGCTGCCCTGCACTAGAAGGCCTCGGGAACTGGGTATGCTGCACATTTCTCATGAGCCTGGGTCAGAAGTCTGGGCGAGAAAAGTGCGGCTCTAGACTAAGGTAAACGTGACAATCCACCTGTGTTTGTCACTCCAAGGAAGTTCTGGCCCATTATTACATGGAATTACATAGATATACAACAGAGAAACAGGCTACCCCGTCTAACTGGTTGAGGCTTAAAGTTGTCTGTGTCAGCTGCAGCTCCGTTATAGGTTCAAATCCCACTCTAGCACTTAAGCATAAAAATCAAAGCTGATGGAACGCTGCACTGCCAGTGGTGATGCCTTTTGGATTAGGTGTTAAACTGAGGCCACGTCTGACACTCCTTCAAACCCCCATGACACTATTTCAAAGAAGAACAGGGGAGTTATCCCTGGTATTCTGGCCAATATTTAACCCTCAATCAACATCAGAGAAACAGATTACCTAGTCATTATCACATTGCTGTTTGTGGGAGCTTGCTGTGCACAAATTGGCTGCCGCATTTCCTACAACAGTGACTATGCTTAAAAAGTGCTTCATTGGTTGCAAAGCACTTTGGGAGGTCCGGTGGTCAGGAAAGGTGCAATAAATGCAAGTCTTTCTTTTAATTTCACACAAGCCTCCTCCCAACCCTTCTTATCTCACCCTAGCAGTATCACCAACCTATTCCTTACTCCCTTTTATGCTATTCAAACTTCCCCTTAGGTGCATCTATGCTACTGCCCTCAACTACTCCTTATGATAGCAAGTTCCACTTTCTTATCACTTTTGAGGTAACAACGTTTCCCCTGAATTCCCCATTGTATTTATTAGTGTCCACCTTACATTTAGAGCTCCTCATTTTGGTCTCTCCACAAGTGGAAACACTTGCTCCATGTTCACCCTATCGCACCTTATCAATACCTTAAAGACCTCAATAAGGCCTTTATCAGCCTCCTCTTTCCCAGTGAAAAGAGCCCCAGCCTGTTCAACCTTTCCTGATACTCAAAACATCTCACTTATTATGTGATACATGCGAATCTATTTTACACCTTCTCTAATGCTTCTGTATCCTTTTTTATAAAATGGAGTACAGAGCTGTGCATTCTACTCCAGTTATGGTCCTAACCAATATACTATATAAGTTTAATATGAATTTCCTGATTTTTAATTCTTTCCCTCTATATATGAAACCCAGTGCTTGCTTTTCTTTTTTTGTGATCATATTAACCCGTGATCATATATCACGACTTCCAGTGATTTCTGTATCTTAAAAATTGAACAACAGCGAAACCTTGGTCTCCAATGGTATTTCAGCTGAGGTCTTCAAATCTGGCAGATCTTTGCTCACATCGAAACTCCATACACTCATCCTCCAGATTTGGAAGGAAAAAAACCTACCCCATCTCACTGCACCCACCCCTCCCAACAACAATCGTAACTATCTCCAAGAGGGAGTTAAATCATTCTGTGGAAACTATCGAGGTATTTCCCTTTTCTCCATAGCAGGGGAAATCCTGGTACACATTCTCCTGAATCACCTACTTCCTGTGGCTGAGGGAATCCTCCCAGAGACACAGTGCAGCTTTAGACCTTCCAGAGGAATATGTTGAGCGCTTCCCATACCTTGGCGGCCACCTCTCCCAAAATGCCACCATTGATGAGGAGATCCAATGCCAGATCAGCTGAGCCAGCTCAGCCTCCTACAAACTACGGCAGCTAAAGACCTCCACAAGTCAAAGAAGGTCCTACCGTACAGAGCAGTTGTTATCACCACACTCCTGATCTGCAATGTGACCTGGACTGTGGATCAGCGACACAGTGTTAGAGACATTCCACCAGCAATGCCTCCGCCACATCCTCCAGATTCAGTAGGAGAACCGTCAAACAAATGCTATTATCTTCCATTCAGCCAGCTCCACAAGCATTTAGACAAAATTCCTGCAAAATAAATTTCAGTGGACTGGACTTGTGTCTGGATTATCGAAAACCATCTTCTCCACCAGATCCTGTTTTCTCAACACTCAAATGGCCAACATTTCAGGGAGGACAAAGAAAATGTGTCAATGACTTTCTTTAACACTGCTTGATGTGTGGCAGCACTGACAGTAAAACTGGAAGGAGCTTGCTACCAATCATTCAAAATGGCAACAACCTGTCCATCAAGCTGCATCATGCTTTGCATCAAAACATCTCAATGGTAAGGCAAAGTGGCAGCAGAGAAGGAAAGAAAAGGCAGTAAATCCAGCACATGGGATCCCACTAACTTGTGGGAAGTCCTGTCCCAAGTGACCAAAGACCTGAAGGTCAAGAATTGGCCTGATTAGTCACATGAAGATCGAAGGCAAAAACTCACAACCCTAAGTTGATGTCATCCTTAAATTGAGGGACAGCCGATGACAAAGAACCTGCATCACTATGTTTAATGATTTGTGTATCTGTATCCCTAGATCCCTTTGCTGCTCTACACCATTTAATCTTTTATTATCCAAGCAATATGTGATCTTCTTATTCCAAAAACGCACTTTGTCACACCATCTATATTGAAATTGACTGGCCAATTAAATGCCCGTTCTCCAAGTTTATGAATGTCTTCTTGTACTTTGTTGTATTCTTCCTTTGTATTAAGCATACTCTCTAATTTGGTGTCATCAGCACATTAAAGTCCAACTTTTAAATGATGATCACCAGTGTGTCCAACACCAATTCTTGTGGAACACCATTTCTTAATTAATTATCAAAAGCATCTTCAAAATTCAAATCTATTACATGTACTACTTACCCTTGTCTACACTTTATGTTACTTCTTCAAAGAAATCATTGCGGTTTTCTCAAGAATGTCCGTCCCTTTCTAAATCTGTGCTGACTTTTCTTTATTATATTTTCAGTTTCTAGATGTTTCTTTATTACATCTTTGAATAAAGATTCCATAATCTCTCCCACCAGAGACAGTAAGCTAACTGGTCTATAGGTTGCTGGACTTGGTGCAATCTGAAGTTAAGCCTTCTAGGAGCTGCTCAAGATCACCTTTAAAGCCAACTGCAGTCACCTCAGTTGAAGGCCAGCAGCCTTCCATTATCTATGTTACTGCCACTGGAGAAGGACCTCATAGGAGCACCAGGAGAAGCAAATGCATGAGGGAATGCACAAGGATTATTAGTTTATTTTTGTTTGCATATGTACTGATATAAATGCACTTTCTGGTGTTTATATTTTTGTGTTATCAGAAAGAAGATGATGTGAAGATCAGTGATGGAGGAATATTAAGGAATGAGGGTCTTGCTCTGCTTCTTCTTCCTCCTCTTCTCCATGTCCCTGTTGTCATGAAGAGACATTAAAGTATTTAATGTTATTAGAAATTGTTTTTAAAATGGAGTTGTAGTGGGGTCTGTGTCTATGTGTTTGACTGTGTGTGTCTTAATTGGATTAAAGCCAGTTAGTCTGGGTGCTTTGATGTATAGTAGTTTTGAGACATTAGTTAGATAAACATAAGGAAGATAGAAGGTAAAGTGTAAATTTGCATTTGTTGAGTGAAGCACTCAAGAGTGGGAGTAAAATTTTGTACCCAGCTGGGAGATGCAAAGCAATGTGGTTATATTACTAATAAAATTAGCGGGATGAAAATGTTATCGTTAGATGTAACATTAAAAGCCTGGTGATACAATGGAAAATTTATATTCAAAGGAAAAGCTAAATATAAACAGAAAAGAGTTTGTGTTTGTAAGGTAGAGGCATTCAAGATCTAACCAGCCTGTAAGCCTACAACTATGTCTGCAAAGGAACCAAATTGCAAGGAACCTCATTATGAATTTGTAAGGTCAAATGTGCTTTGCCTGGTGTCTGTTTAAAGTCTATGGGTTATTGCTGCCTTGGTGGAGATTTACCTGGGAGTGATTAATTTGGGGATTTGTTTGAAAGTTATTATGGTAGGAATTTGTAGACATGTATATGCATTTAATTTGTTGATAAATTAATAAATGTTTAATTTAGCTTTATATAAAAAAACCTTTTGAGGCTCGGTGGTCTTTTTCCTGAATTCAGAGCTGCATCTCAAACATACCAATTGAAAATATAGGTTATGTCAGTTGTTCAAGTTTCCCTTTGGGGTTTAACAACTGCTGCGTCATAGCACTGTTCCTCAGCTTCAGACCTGATGAGTCAGAGGAAGGGCTATTCCCTCATAATAGCCAAGTTGCGCAGCATAAGAACATAAGAACTGGGAGCAGGAACTGACCATATGGCCCAATAAGATCATAGCTGAACTTGTATATCAACTGCACCTACATTCCCCATCCCCATTTCCTTTGACTCCCTTAGTGCCCAAAATTTCAATTTTGATTATACACAATGACTGAGCATCAACAACTCTCAAGGCAGAGAATTTCAAAGGTTCATAAATCTGAGTGAAAGAGATTTCTCCACCACTTAGTCCTAAATGGCCAATCTCTTACCCTGAGCCTATTTCCACTAGTTCTAGACTCTCCAGCCAGAAGAACTATCCTCTTGTCTTCTATCCTTTCAATCCCTCAAAGAATTTTATACATTTCAATGTGATCACCACCCATTCTTCTAAAATTCAGAAGAATTTAGGCTAATTCTCTCTCAATCTTTCCTCATAGGACAACCTATCAACTGAGGAATCAATCATGTGAACCTTCCTTGCAACCTTCTAAAGCATGTATAACCTTCCTTAGGTAAGGTGACTAAAACTGTACACAGTATTCCTAGTATGATCTCATCAAATGGAATGACATGGTCTGAAACTGAACACTGCATCTTTGCCCAGCTAAGCAATGTTGTATCTGCCCCCATGCTCCAAGAGGGAACTTCCCACAGCTGTCTCTGTCTCCATCACCTCCTTCTGCTCAGCTTATCACCTTATCTATGCATGCAGGAGGACCCACTGAAGTGACTGTATTTGAACATGTGGAAGTGTGCTTATAAGATGTGATGGTGCTTGCTTTGATATGTCTGCTGGCAGAGCTGGCCCTGGAGCAGACACAGGAATTGGTCCTTCCCCCTCAACAAACCTGTGGGAGACACAAGAAGAGATCACATGAGAACCAGTCTTGCAGTGCTGAGGCTTCCCAATGCAGCTGAATCTTTGACATGCTCCTGGATGGGGTGGAGTGCACTGCAGCCCCTTTATCTATGCATTGTAGTATCTAAACATAAGAAATAGAAACAGGAGTAGACGATTCAGCCCCTCGAGCCTCCGCCGCCATTCAATAAGATCATGGCTGATCTTCTTATGTTTTGATTTCGACATTGCCATCTAACCCCGGTAACCTTTCATTCCCTTGCCTAACAAGAATCTATCTACCTCTGCCTTAAAAATATTCAATGACACCACTTCCATCACTCTCTGAGGCAGAGAGTTCCAAAGTCGCACAACCCTCTGAGAGAAAAAAATTCTCCTCATCTCTGTCCTAAAAGGGTGACCCCTAATTTTAAAACAGTGTCCCCTAGTTCCAGATTCACACACAAAAGGAAACATTCTTCCAATATCCACCTTGTCAAGGCCGTTCAGGATCATGTATACGTCAATTAAATCATCACTCACTCTTCTAAACTCCAGTGGAAACAAGCCCAGTCTGTCCAATCTTTCCTCATAAGACAACCTGCTCATTCTAGGTATCAATCTAGTGAATCTCTTTTGAACCACCTCCAATGCATTTACACCTTTCCTTAAATAAGGAGACCAAAACTGCACACAGTATTCAAGATGCAGTCTCACCAAAGCCCTGTATAACTGAAGCATAACATCCTTACTTTTATGTCCAATCCCTCTCATAATAAAGGATAGCACTCCATTAACCTTCTTAATTACTTGCTGTACCTGCATATTAACTTTATGTCACTCATGTACTAGAACACCTGGATCCCTCTGCACCTCAGAATTATGCAGCCGTTCTCCATTTAAGTAATACTCTGCTTTTTTGTTCTTCCTGCCAAAGTGGACAACTTCACATTTTGCCACATTAATCTCCATTTGCCAGATCTTTACCCACACACTCACTCTATCTATATCTAGATCAATCAACCTACTGCCTCATGTCTTCTTCACAACATACTCTCCTACCTATCTTTATCATCTGCAAATTTAGTTATCATGTCTTCACTCCCTTCACCTAAGTCAGTGATGTGAATCATAAAAAGTTGAGGCCCCAGCAAAGACCCCTGTGAGACTCCACTTGTCACATCCTGCCAATCCAAAAAGACCCATTCATACATGATCTCTGCTTTCTGCCAGCTAGCCATCTATCCATACTAATATGATTCCCCCCCCACCCCGCCCACACCATGCATTTTATTTTTGTTATTTTCCATAATAACCTTTGATATGGCACCTTATCAAATGCCTTCTGGAAATCCAAGTACAATACATCTACAGGCTCCCCTTTATCCACTCCATTACTCCTGCAAAAAACTCCAATAAATTGGTTGAACATTCGTTCCCTTTCACAAAACCATGCTGACTCTTTCTGATTGCCTTGAGCTCTTCTAAGTGCCCAGCTATTACCTCCTTAATGATCGATAACAATTTCCTCAAGACAGACTTCAAGTTAACTGGCCTATAGTTTCCTGTTTTCTGCCTCCCTCACTTCTTGAATAGAGGGGTTATATTTGCTACTTTCCAATTTGATGGAACCTTTCCAGAATCTAGTGAATTTTGGAAAATTAACACCAGTGCATTGACCACCTCATTAGCCACCTCCTTTAAGACCCTTGGATGTAGTCCATTGGGACCTGGAGGCTTGCCAGCCCCCAGTTCCATCAATTTGCTCAGTCCTGTTTCCCTAGTGATTTCAATTTCACCAAGTTCCTCTCTGCCTTTCACCTCTTGATCTGCAGCTTTTACTGGAATGTTTTTTGTGCCCTCTATCCTCTGTTCACCCTTTCCACCAGGGATGTTCATCTTGCATTCCCTTACTGGCTAATTGTCAGCCACCCTAGCAATCTCCATTGCTCCTTTTTCCATGATGATGATGATTATGTATAGGTTGGACAGTCCTCCTCCAGTCTTTGCCCTTTCATGGGCATTATGTTCCCTTATCTCCTGCAAGAAAAATAGGGAGATAGATAAGGCACTACTAGACTCTGCAGCCAATGTCAACAGCCCATTGACATAAGAAGCTGCATTATCAATGCTGGCGTCTCCTCAACAGCACTGTGGCTCTGAGCCTTGCTGAGGATCAGTAAATGCCTTGGACACAACTCCTCCCATAGTCAGAAGCAGCATGCACCCTCAGGCTCCTTAGCTAGCATGTCTGTTGGAATTTGAAAACCGAGAGACCTGACATGTGGGTCTAGAATTGCACCCACTTTGCCCCTGAGCGAAAGTCAGCGAACTTTTTTTGCCACTGGGCCCAGTTCCTCCTGACTACACTTTGTTTGCTCATGTTCTCAGCCACTTCTATCCATGCCTGCTTTGTTTCGGGAAGGTGGCCTTCTCTTACTACCCTCCAGAAAAAGGCCCTCCTTCCTTTCCTTCACTGCCTCAAAGGGAACTGCCAGGTTGGTGTCTGCGAAACCTTGGGGCAGCCCTGCCCTGGGTACCAGCCCACTGCCTCTCTTCTGGGATCCCTGATGCTTGCATCTCTGAAGTTAAACAGCAGCCACAGTAATGGCTGCCATGGTTTGTTTAAATTGGGCTTGCACTTGCTCAGTCCCACCTCTATTCCTGCTCCCATGGCTACTAATTGACCAGCCAAACTACGCTCCAGCTACCCCTGTCAAAGTGACTACTTTTCCACTGGGGCAGGATCAGGATCAGGATCTGGAAGGGAAACCAGACCCCTACTTTCAGACTTAACCACATCGCTCTCAAACTAAAACTGACATTCAATTATACCTTTCAAACCCACAACCGCTGCCATCTAGAAGGACAAGGGCAGCAGATAGATGGGAACACGACCACCTGGAAGTTGTCCGCTAAGTCACTCACCATCCTGACTTGGAAATATATCGCCATTCCTTCACTATCGCTGGGTCAAAATCCTGGAACTCCCTTTCTAACAGCACTGTGGGTGTACCTACACCACATGAACTGCAGCATTTCAAGAAGGCAGCTCATCACCAACTTCTCAAGGACAACTAGGGATGGGCAACAAATGCTGGCCCAGCTAGCAAAGCTCACATCCCGTGAATGAATTTTAAAAAAATACAGTGATCACCTTTCCCCAGAGGATCCTTTACTTGAAGGTTACTTATTTATCTAACGTCAGTACACAATACTTTATCTAAAAAAGACTACTTCCTCATTGATTCCTTGACATTATTTTCTAGAAAACTGTTTTGAATGCTTTCCATGAACTCATCATCCAAGTGAGCTGTGACAATTCAGTTTGCCCAGTCTATCTAAAAGATTAAATTACCTCAGCATGGAGCTGAATGCAGCAGACTAACACACCTCATGATACTTGTTCGGCTAAATACTGCAGGGCTCTTCCAGGGCAGCCTAGGGGGAGAATTTTCTCCCCATCAGGGGGTGGGGCTGAGTGGGAGCGGGGGTGTGCGGGTGCACAGCTGATCGCAGGTGGTGATTGGCTGCGCGCCGCTATTTTACGTGGATGGGCCAATTAAGGCCCACCCAGCGTGAAGTGCAGCTGGAAAAGCTCAGCACTCCCAGTGCGGGCGGGAGGGAGGAGGCTGAGTCGGAGCCCGCACTCTTTCGAGCATGTGCAAAAGAGAGCAGAAATCTCCCGAAGGTACAGAGCTGCCTCAGGGAGCTTAATTTCATTTTGAAAAATTTAAATAAAGAGAAAAAAACAATTTTTTCAGACATGTCCCCTCATGTGGCAGTGTCACATGAGCTGGGACATGTCTATGAATTTTAATTAAAAAATGTATTTAATTTATAAATCCTTCATGAAACCTTATCCTGCCCGTGGATGAGGTTTCATGATAAATGCAAAGGCCACATGGGCTTTTCGTCTGCCCGCCAACCTTAAGGTTGGACGTGCAGCTCATTTAGTTATGTTAATTAACTTTTAATTGGCCTTAATAGACCTTTGGCAGTTTGGCGGATGCGCAGTGGACTCTGGTGCGCGGCAACCAAACTGAAAATCGGAATGACGCACAGTGACATTGCGACACACACCCGACGTTGTCCACCCCTGCACGCCAACTAGAAGATTCAGGCCTAGGTTATGGGAGCATCACTTATGGACACTGATGGTGTACTCTATAATGATCCTTGTAGCAGCATTGTTCTCCCTGCAGGCCTGCTGTACAAATCTGCATCGGATCCAGATGAGAATCATGAGCCATGTCATGAGTGTATAACCCTGTTGCCCAGTAGCTAGCATTTGACTTGCCATGAACAGAAGATTACTACATAATGAATGAATAGTGACTACTGTCAGGATAATGGGCATTCACTTACAAGATGCACTGTTTATGGTCACACACTAGCTGAAAATTGAATGAGCAAAATTCCTCTTGGATCAGCAAAATGGCCAAATTCACACGAGGTGCACATAAGGTAATGAGCCTGCAGATCATTGCACCCTGCACAATGGAGAAGCCTGCAATCTGTGCAAAGTCTGAACTCACTCCATCTGCTTTTCCCTGGTAAGAAAGATGAGATGAAGGTGTCTCTCTGTGTCTATAGAGATTCATTGATCTCCCTTATGCAGCAGCTATGGTATGTTGCTCATATATAAAAGTCGCAAGCAATGCTGTTCTTATGTTGCTTTGAGGTCGCAGCTGTGACTTCAACAATTTGCCAACTATTGTGATCTCTTTCTTAATCTCTCAAGACATCTCAAGCACTAGTCTGCACTGAAGTTGAGGTAGAAGAGTTGCTTCCTAAAGACTCTCTGTGGGGATGACCTCCTTTTGAGAACTCTCCCCCAAATCCTTCCTCCTCCCTCTTCTACCAGCTTGTCCTACTTTGTGTGACCTCTCATCATTCTCCCAATCATGTTCAATTCCCAAAAGAAAGCCTACCAAGTTGCTGATGTCTTGAAGCAACTTGTTTCAGCACAACTTTTAAATAAACTAAAACATGCTTCAGTACCAGTGAGGCTACATCTTGAGACTACTGAACCTTTAGTCAGGGATAGAAAACCTTGTAGAGGGATCCTTATGATATTTAATATCATTATCAGCTGTGCGACAAAAGACAGCATAGGTTGTAGCATGGTGTTCAAATATGACAGTGTTGGTGTCAGATCAGCATTGCACTCTGATCGATGTCATAATCTGCCTGCTCTGCATGTTGTCAGTGGTTATTAAGTGTGTGCACATGAACCCCATTATCAAGGTGGAATCCAGTGAACTCCCTGCCTGAAGCATGTGCATGCATTGCAGACTCATTTTGAGAATGAGGAGGCTACCTAGCACCTAGAAAACGACATTGCACAGATCAGTTTCAATCCCAATGGCTCATGTAGGCATCCAATTGATATGTGAATCTTCAAAGGTAGAAATTTGTCTGGGCCTGTTTTTGGGCCCAAACCTTGTTCTGCATGGGCAATGCACATACAAACAGACAATCCTGACCCTGTCCCAAAATTGATCCTTGTGACATATCTACACCTCCAGGGTTAGGTCAGCAGCAATCTTCTGGTAAGTTCCAAGAGGAGGATTAGATTAGGGAAAGGGTGTGGGGAGTGGTCAGTGGTGTAGATGTGTTGACACATCTATAGCAGTGTTGTAGATCTGGGGGCAAATTACTGTTCCCCTGCTTCAAGATACAGTTTCTTCCAAACTTACCGTACGTAACGTATTACATCTACCCTTCTCATCAGGAACACACTGTATAGAGGCGTCCTTCATCAGGCATCTGGCTCCTCATTAACATAGCTGAGGTGCTTATAACCAGGTTTAGCAGCCACCCAGGTTAATCAAGTTTGCTCTGAGAGTTAGCCACAATAATAGATATAAACTTCACATTTAAGTATCTCAATTATTCTATTGCTCACTCTGGTTTATATCTGCATTGTTAATACAGACAACACCCTATTTTCCCTCATTAACTAATTATATTTCCAGCTATTCCATTCTGTGGCTTGTCATATCATTGTTGCCCTAGGCCACCTGATTGCAGTTACATTACTGTCTGATGTCTAACCCAGGCTAACTTCTCTTTCTCATAACGCATATTATATCAGCCATTTTATGTCTATGTTGTCACAATGATGTGATTTGTGCATAAGTAATGAACTTGTGTTCTCATTGGCTGATCAAACATATACTGAACTGTTTAAAAAGGACTTCTTAAAGACAAGAAAAGACACTGACTAAAGATGGCTATCACAAGTCACCTGATGTTTGGTACGGTCAGTTGATTATCTTCTGGAAAGTTCCGATGTGAATTACAATTCCAATTTAGCAATTTGAAATGCAGCAGAACAAACTACTTAAAAATGCAAGGCCACCTTCCAAGATGAAGGTGAAAAAGCAAATAAGACACCCTCAGAGAAGTATGAAGAGAGAGACGTTTCGTGTAATTCAAAGATCAGTCAAAACTCACCACTGTCTAAGAAAGAGACATTAAAATGCAAAGTACTGGATATTGAAATAACAGCTTCCATGGACAGACCATCCAAAACCCCTTGGAAATACACAATGGGTGAAATATAACAGGTAGGTCTACAGCCACTTCAGGGAGATTGCAAGTGACACAGTGAGTGTTAAGAAAGTTTTCAGTAGAGGAAACAGGCTGAAAAGCTGTACTCTCTCCGTCTCTCTCTCTCTCTCTCTTTTGGAAAAAGTGTGTGTCACCCAATTTGAGAAGTCAGCTATCTGGAACCAGCCAGCAAACTGAGGTCTCGTAATCATTGCAAAATCTTTTATATCTGGCTGCATTCAATAAACTAACTAATCCAAATCGGCTGGAACATTTAGGGCAAAATTTTTGGCTGAATGGGCGAGCGTGCACCTAACCTGCTCAAGCATAAAATAGCCTGTGATGACGTCAGGTGAGTGTCCTGACTTCACTGCGCACTTGTGCAATATTTCAGTCGGCAGGCGCAAGCAGGAAGCAGAGCCACGCCTGCCATTAATTTTGAGGCCAGTTAAGGCCATTAAAAAGGCAATTGATGCCAATTTTATGTTGCTCATGTGATTTCATGCTCGTCACACAGGCAGAACGGGCAGGTGTCCAGCCAACAATTTGCAAAACCTCATCCATGGACAGGATAAAAAGGGTCAGTAGCATTGCCAGTTTGAATAGTGAGGAGTTTGATAGATAGGTTGCTGCTGGTGACTTATTGGTACTTGGCAGCTTCATCCCTGTTCAGGGTTTCATTGTTAGCATTTCCAGGCTTCATTTCAGGACTCCTTGGTGTCTCCAAGGACCCTGGAGGATTCAGACCGTGTGAACCCTTCCAAGTATCCAGCAGCCTTCCATTACCCTGGGAATGGGGATTGTGTTCTTCGCTGGAGGCACCTCCCCTGAGGAGGAAGAGAGAGGCAGAAGGGAAAGGACACCAGGTGTCGCAAAACAGGTTTCAGGGAAGCAACCTGTGGGAGGAGAGGTGCAGGTACAAGGGACGCAGAGCCAACAGGTAGTCCAAGGCATTAGGGGTCACAGAAGATGCCACTATCCCGCTGCCAGTGTTTACAGGTGGTGATGCAGCTACCTCAATATGTCAGGGGTGCAATGCCGAAGGAGGCTCCACCTCTCAAGGTAGACAGTGACCTTGGTTTGTCAGATGACTGGGCCTGAGATCAGCTCTTTCTGTGTGGGTGTATGCCCCATGCCAGTGGCTCTGAAGGTCACAATGTCCCTCAACTTCTATGCCTCCAGATCTTTCCAGGGGTCAGTGGAGGTTTTGTGTGGAGTCTCCCAATCAGCTGTCCATCGTTACCTCAAGCTGGAGACAGAAGTTCCGTTCAGGCGGATATTGACTTTCATTCACTGCCATACGGACGAGGCCAGCCAGGCTGACCGAGCCAGAGGCTTTGCAGCGATTGCTGGATTCCCCCGTGTCCAGTGTGCTATAGACTGTACACATGTGGCCATCAAGGCACCAGCAGGTGAGCTGGGTGCCTTTGTCAACAGGAAGGGCTTCCACTCCATGAACGTACAGATAGTGTGTGATCACAGGATGCAGATTCTGCAAGACTGTGCAAGGTACCCAGGCAGCTCCCATGATGCTTACATCCTGAGACACTCCCAGGTGCTGAGGCTATTCATTGCTCCAGCCCGACTGGATGGATGGCTGCTGGGTGACAAGGGCTATCCCCTCAGAATGTTGCTCATGACGCCTCTCCGCCAACCAAGAACAGAGGCCGAGCAGCGGTGTAAAATGACCGACAAGCGAGGTGATAGCAAGAACCATAGGTCTTCTGAAGATTCACTTCCAATGCCTGGACCATTCAGGGGTGCACTACAATACCCCCCAGTGCGGGTGTCACTGATAGTGGTTGCATGCTGCTCACTCCACAATCTGGCGCTGGCATCGGGGGACCCACTGGAGGAAGAGGATCTTGACACAGTTCCACAGGTCACTGAGGATGAATCCAGTAGTGAGTCAGCAGAGAAGCACGGTGAGGAGAATGCTGATGGCGTGGAAGCAGACCTCTGTAACTTCCAGGGAGGCAGGGATGCATTGATCCAATGCTTCTTCAGTTGAGGTGCCAAATAAGTGCTACCACCTCATGCCAGGGCTGCCGCCTCTATCCCAGATGTCTGAAATCACTCTTTCCTTTGAACGCCAAGTCCATTCAGTGCCTGCGTAATGAAGGTTCGAGCCACCCCCGTCCAGCATTACATATTGGCGTACCCTGCACCACATTAAATCAAAAAGGTGAAGCATACTCAAGCCATTATGACAAAAAAAAAATTATCTCATTTTGACAGTCAAAACAAATTAACAGAACCTTCTCTGGCCTTCAACCCCAGACCAGTTAAAATAAACAAAACATTGCACAACAGAAGATCACCCGTGAACTGTCTCTCTTGTGCTCATGGTGCCTTAAACATGTTTGTGAGCACTACATCTTGGTGCTCCATCCTTGTTGGCACTGGCATTGGAGACAGCCTGCTGACTGTGCTGTCCAAAACAAGAACAGAATTACCTGGAAAAACTCAGCAGGTCTAGCAGCATCGGCGGAGAAGAAAAGAGTTGACGTTTCGAGTCCTCATGACCCTTCGACAGAACTTGAGTTCGAGTCCAAGAAAGCGTTGAAATATAAGCTGGTTTAAGGTGTGTGGGGGGGTGCGGAGAGAGAGAGAGAGAGAGAGAGAGAGAGAGAGAGAAGTGGAGGGGGGGATGTGGTTGTAGGGACTGTGCTGTCCTGTTGGCCTGGATGACCTTGGCGGCCGCCCTCTGGCCAATGGAGCCTATGCTGGCCCCGCCTGGGAGGGAGCGGCCAGTGCCACAGCTGTCATCTCCCCAGTCATCGCAGCCTCATCAGATGCAACAGTCACTGGCAGAGGGGCGGAGGATCTGCTACTGCATTCCAGAGCACCCTGAGAGGAGCCGCAGAGACAACAAGCAGCTTGTGCACCAACGTGAGGTCGCTCTGGACCTCCCTGCTCACCCATGATGGACGGGCACCTAGCTGGGATACTGGGTGCCTCATCCATCTCCCACATTGACAGTGACCACCTGAGGTCAGTGCCTGTGTGAGGGCTTGCAGATCCGAGCGCAACCCCTGGAACCCCTGATTCTGTCCCTGGAGCTGCCTCTCTGTGAGAGTCACCACTCTCTCAATGGAGGAGGCAGTGCGCTTGGCCATGAGGGTCAACACAGTGCTCACATTCCGCATGGACTCCTCTATAATGGAGACCATGGCACACATACCCTCATAGATCTCTGCCAGATCCTTTCGCATTTCCCGCTGAACATCCAGCATCTGCCGCCTAATAGACGACTCCGAGGCTCATCATCTGCCTTCAACTGAGCATTGTCCTGGTCCCCAGCAGTCCTCTGACTGCTGGAGCTCTGGGCACTCTCTGCTTCTGCCTGCACCTCAAGTGAGTGTGAAGTGCCCTCGCTGCTATGCACCAACATTCTAGATGCCGATCTTATGCCCACTGAGGTGCAGGCACTGGTGCCTGGTTCAGAGACCGGGTGTGACATATGTGCATCTGAAGCCTGGCATTCCTCTGGCATCAGGGATGGGTCTTTGGGGTCTTGCGACTGGGTGCATGGTGGAAAATATAAGGGAGAACAACGGCAAGTCATTAATTTAAGTCACCACACTGTACATGCCAGGTACCCTGGTGAGACAATGAAGATCTGCATCATGGTACCATCGTCTTTCGATGATCAATGGGGACTCCAGTTTCGAGGCTCCCATCAATGTTGAGACAACACAAGAAGGTTTGCACCATCTGCAACTCTCACCTCTGTGCACTGTACTCTTACCGTCGTCTGACATCCCAGCCAGTTGACTGAGGTGCTTTCCGGCTCTCCATCTCCAGGGTGTCCTGCTCATATCTGGTTAGGATTAGGAGGTTTTGGGGGCCTCCGCCAATCTGCAACCTTTCAATGTTGTTATGGGCCATCTTTTCCTGAAAGGACAGAGGAGCATTGATTAGTCCACTCTCTACCTGCAGCGCCGTTGCAGCCAGACCAACTCCACCTGAGGAATGTCTTGCAGGGCACATCGAGCCGCAGGGCACATCGTGGTCCTCGAGCCGCAAGGCACTCAGTCCAAGAAGGCAGAGCTCACCCCCTTGGCCAGCTCCAGCGTCATTGACAGTGGGCACTCAGACTCTAACACCCATTAGCATGGCAGGGATGGCCAGACCTTAACACTTCAACACACTGATCCATGCCAACACGGTACCCACCCTTCCTGAGCACAGCAAGTCGTTAAAACTCTTGCAGCACTGGGCCCAGGCGCTGCACAGCATCATGGCTGCTGACCAGGACTGCCACCTCCTCCCAAGCTCTTTTTGTAAGGTGTGGTGGACTGCTCCTTCCATCGCTGGCGACAAGGATGTCCCTCCTGGCAGCCACCTCCTCCAGGAGGCACTCATCAGAAAACCAGGGAGCCGAGTGCACACTCGACCTGCCCTTCCACCTGGTGTCTGCAACCTCACTGGAAGCCATAATTTCCTGTTGACAACACCAAAGATGTCTTCTTTGTTGGGAGCCTTCTAGGGGTTACCTGAGCTGTTTTTAAACCAGCTGCCAGGTCGCCATTGGATGCAGCGGCTGACAGGCCTCCGCCCCCGCTCGGCCCCTCCTGGCAATGAGGAGTCGTGTTTCACGCTGGACGGGCCTTCATTGGCCCATCAGTGTGAAATCACAGTCAGGGGCTGATTGCGGGTGGTGGCCCATTTCCCAGCCACTCCCAGGCCCACCGGCAGCAACCGCCAACCAAACTCAAAACTCTGCCCTTAAAATCTATGCTTCAAGGAAAATTAAAGGACACTTAACCGTGTTGGTTAATAAATTTGTTCTTTCTTTAACTGAAGAAAACCTTGTTCAATTGCCTCCTTATTGCCCATTGCATAAATGATTAAATACATTAAATTCACTCTAATTTGAAAAAGTAATGTAAACCTTTGTTGTGACCAGCCAAAGAGGCTGGATAGAGGGGAGCCAGTTCACCCCTTCTCAACTGGTCATAACAATGCACATTAGCCATTTTATGATATGGTTGACCACACTACCCTCCTCCATGCCTCTTCCCCATCGTCCAGCTCAGTTGGACTGCCCTTACCTGGTTCTATTACTATATCCCCAGTTAGAGCCAGACAATCTCCTGCAATGGCTTCTCCTTCTGTCCCATGCAGTTACATCTGGAGAGCTCCAAGGATCTATCTTTGGCCCTTCATCTACAAGCTGTCCCTCAGCAAAACCATCAGAAAACATGGGATTTTACAGCCCCATTGCGGCATGCCCCACCCACCCACCCACCCCTCCCCGCCAGCAGATGCAGCGTTCCATTTAACTCTCCATCCAGTTCGGCGGGACCTCTGGGTGGGAGGGATCATAAAATCCTGGCCAAAGTCTGGTTTCATACGTATTCAGATGACACCCAACTGCGACCTCACTCTGAACCCTCCACTGTCTCTAAATTGCCAGGCTGCTTGCATGATAAGGATGAGCACAAATTTCTTCCAATTAAGTATTGGGAAGATCAAAACCATTGTTCAGAAACTACCACAAACTCTGTTCTCTAACCACTAAGTCTCCCTGACAACTGTCTGAGGCTGAACTAGACTGTTTACAACCTTGTCTTATTTGACCCCGAGATGATGTCCTGAGTGCACATCTGTGCCATCGCTAAAACTGCCAACAGCCACCTTTTTAACTTTGCATAAATCTGCCCCTGTTGCAGCTCATCTACGGCTGAAATCCTCATCCATGTCCTTGTGACCTTTAGATTTGACTGTTCCAACACACTCTTGGCTGGTCTTTCACCCTCCATAAATCTGAAGTCATTCCAAACTCCGCTGCCTGTGTCCTCATTTGCAGCAAGTGAAGTTCATCCTTCACTGTGCTTGCTGACGTACAACGGTTCCCTTCTGAGCATCTCAATGCTGAAATTCTCATCCTGGTTTTCAAATCCCTCTACAGCCTTGTCCCTCCCTATCTCTGTAGCGTTCTACAGTCCTGCAACCCATGGAGATGTCTACGCTTCTTCAATTCTGACCTCTCTTAATTGCAATGCCATTGGCAGCTATTGTCAAGGCTCTAAGCTCATGAATTCCTTCCCTGAACTTGTTGTTTCTCTATCTCACATTCATCCTTTAGATGCTCCTTAAAACCTTTCTCTTTGACCAAGTTTTTGATCACCTATCCTAATATCTCCACATGTAGCTTGGAAGTTTCTTCAATAATACTCCAGTGAAGCGTCGTGGTATGTTTTACTATGTCAAAGGCACCATATAATCATAAATGCTTGTGGATGCTGTGTTAATGCTAAAGCCACAGAATTCAGTTCCTTAGTGCTCGGCTTCTCAGTGCTATGAGTTCCATTTTGGCTCCAAATTGGCATGCGCAGCATCCTTCAGTTTTGTGAGGGCATTTCCACAGTGCACTGGAAGTACGCGGTGGAAACAAATCATGACCTCACTCAGCATATAACATAATTTAATGCTGCCATTTTGGAGCTAAATACGCTAATAGCTAATGCCCTCTCTGAACCTCATACATCAGACCATGGGTTCAGCAGCAGGAAGAACCTCCCACCAGCATTATTTAAAGGAAGTATCAGCTGCTTTTAGGTTAGTTGCTGATTGATTACTGCCAGCTACTGCTGAATTAAAGAAGTGTTTGATGGTCTAGCGTGTTGTTTAAAATTGAAGTCTCCAGGGAGCGTGGGGTATGGCACATGCTGAATGATTTTTTCCTGACTTCAAGGATTCTGCAGAAACCATTTGCTCCTAGACATGGTGCTACAGGAAGAATGAGCAAAAGTGACACAGAGGAAGACAAGCTGCTGGAAGAGGGAGGAGGAGAAAGGTTCTCAGCAGGAGACCATATCCACCCAGGTAGATCAGGGAACAAGACAAGACTTCGAACTGAACTCCAGTGAGGCATGAGACATCTTCGCTCATTAGGGACATCCTGACTGAATTATGCTGACTGCATCGTCAGAGGAGGGCAAGGATGGCATTGTCAATGATTGTGAAGATAAAGGTGGCTATGGACTTTTATGCATTGGGCTCCTCCCAGACTTGACCTGGTAATACTTGTAACATCTCCTAGTTGGCATCCTATGTTACAGAAGGGAGATCACTGATGTTCTGCATTCCAAGAAAAATGAACACATTTCATTGCATCAGAGGGAGGCAATCAGAGTGAGCACGTGATTTTAGCAGGATTACAGGCTTTCTCGTGGTGCAAGAGAGCCATTGACTGCAAACATATTGCCTTGTGGACACTGCACATCAACTCAGAGATATAGCACAACCAAGATGAAAGTATATACTTACAACATTGGCAGCTTGTAAATCAGAAGAGATTGTGGGATAGCGGGGAAGTGGGATATGAGAAGGAGGAGTAGGTTTGAGAATACCATAACCTTCAATGGTTTCAACTCTGTTGCTGGCCATGGGCTCCAAAATGACCAGTCCGATTATGGTGACCATGGTGACCTTGTTTCTTTCCCTGATTGGTTAGGTCCTGCAGCCTCTGGTTATGCACCAACTTGCCCTGCAAGAAAGAGGGAAGTGTGTCAGTGAGCATGCTGCAACATGTTTATAGTTGTGGCTATAATGATTGAATAGCTGGGAGAGTGAGCAAGCTGTGAGATTTGGGTATGTGTCTTGCAGCAGTGCTAAGTTTGTGAGGGTGAGTTGAAGAAAATGAATGGTAAGTTTGACTCTTGTTTGATAGACATTGTTGGTAGGTGAGAGACGGTGGTGTGGTGCACTGAGCAGTGTGTGAGGCTAGCAATCCAGCTGGTGGGTAAAGATACATTCAGGTGAAGTCATTGAACTTTTTGTGGCACTGCATCCAGGTCCTTGGGGATAGAGTGCTGGCATTGATCTCCACAGCTATCTGCCATCAATGCATTTCCAAAGTTTATCTGGGTGGATTGTTCATCCCCTGTGGATAGATAACATCTCTCCCCTTCTCCACGTCTTGCATCAGAAAATCTTGGAGCACTCTCTCCCCTGCTGCACCATAATTCACTCTGTTTCCTGCTCAGACTCTCTTCCAGGTCAATTCCAGCACCTGCTCCAATCAGAATGGACCTCCCGCTTAAAAGGTGCAGGCTAGTTTTAAGCAGTGTTAGCCTTAAACAAACTTGGGGCCCCCTGTTGAGACATGTAGACACTCAACAGCGCATTTAACACTGGGCTGCACACCACAATCATGCAAAATAGGAAGCAGCATGAAACTCATGTGCTACCTGCATTAGAAAAAATTAATGTGCATTAATTGTGCATCCCAGTCCCGACATTTTGGGGGGGCCATCAAACTTTGTATCCTTTGATTTTTATTTTGCAAATGATAGTTTTTCTATACCTCCTATCAAGATGCACCACTTCACATATGTTGAAATTCATTTTCCATTTAAATATCAACTCTGCAAATTTGTCTTCTTGTCTTTTGCTGTGGCTTTCCTCAGTATTAAATATATGCCCAATTGAAGCTGTCTGCAAATTTTGATAAACTACTTCCAATTCCCAAGTTCACGTCATTTATGTAAATTGAGAATAACAGTGCTCTTGGTACTGATGACTATGGAAGACCACCTCCCACCTTCTACCAGTCTGAGTATTAGTGATTTCCCAAGGGCAGATCCTCTGCTCATTTCTCCATGCCTCGTAGTCTCGCGCTTTCCTCTTCAGTTACTTGTAAGATCCCCCAAATATCAATTTCAACAAGCAACATGACTAGGGAAAAGAATACATGAGGTAGTTTCCCGTTGCCATCCTCATGTGTGCTTAACGGATTCTGAAGAATCCTCCACCTGGAAGCAGCCATTGTCCCTCAGGGTTCTAGATCTTCCGCCATCACCACCGAGAATTAGTTGGTTTTGCCATTGGCGATGACACATAACCCTAAGCATGTGACCCGTACCTGAGCCTGGACCAATCTGAGTAACTACTTTTAACTCCAACTATGTATTTTCAGTTTGGTAGCCAGTTTCCATTCTGCTACTTATCCCTTATCTTCATGTGTTCCAACTTTAGTCACGAGTCCACCATGTGGTACCATTTAAAGGTCTTTTGAAAGTCCATTTAAGCTCTAAGGGTAACTAAAATTGATGCCATCACTTTTGCTGATCTGAATTTACTTTTCTATCCAGTGGATTTCTAAATAGTTTTTATTAGCTTTACTCTATCTTGCTTGGCATATTGCTTTCCAAACTACAAGGTCATATTGAAGCTTTTCTGACAGCCTTCAATTGCACAGCCAACTGTTCAATGTTCAGAGTACTCGTCAAAATGATATAGGGCTGAAATAATACTCTCTCAAATTCCTCCATTTATTTCCTTTGGTTAAATGTCACCACTTTGAAATTAAATTTTGATATACAGAAACACTTCTAAAAAGTTACTCTAATTGCTTTACCATAAATCTCACCATGGCCAGGATTTTCAATGGTCATTGGCATCGGATGTCATGGTGGGCGGGGGAGGGACAACATGTTGAGAAGGCCAAAAATCGGTTTCACGCTTTGTGAAACCAGTTTGCGATCACCCGCTCCACCTGTCAATAACGTCACATGTTGGGAACCTAATTTCAATACTTTAGCATCTCATTAAAAATCCTGCTTGCCAGAATCATCTCCCCCACACTGGATCATCCAGGCACGTTGGCGTGATTGCACACCGACTTGTTTCATAACTGTACAGAAGTGACTTGCACCAGTCAAGTTGCATTTCGCTCGGTACTTCGAGGTTTGTTTGCCTACCTTGCTTCGGGCAGCACTCGTGGTTATCAGCGCCAGGATTCGCAGGTAGCACTATATCACTGTTAGGGGAGCTCAAGGGCAGGTATCTACCTACCAGACCTGCTGTAAGACAGGGCTGTATTTTCAATGGCTGCAGGGCTAGGGCTTGCTTGGGGAAGGGGGAGAAGTGGCCACAGGCAAGGGAAGAAGCTGCAGGACAGGGGTTGTACTGGGGAAGGGGTGCTTCCCAGGGTATGTTGGGGGGGGCACATGTTGATCTGTGCAAGTGCCCTCAAGAGGGTGAGAATGCAGTCCCCAGGGGAGATGTGGCCAGATGGAGATGTGAGGGTGTGTGTGAGAGTGGGTGGTGATGTCCCTTGAGCTGGCAGTGAATGTGTGATGGCCTTGTGAGCATGAGTTAAGAGTGATAAGAATGTAGCCTTACCCTGGCAGCACAAAAGAGATCATTCATCCATTTTCTGCACTGGATGGCCGACGTCTTGTGTCCAGTATTGGCACTGACCACCTCTGCCAACCCCCCACCACCACCATCACCACCACCACCCGCCCTCCTTCCAGCTGGAGTGGTGAGACTGAGGGGCATCCTGCAGCCAGAGTGGGAGTAAAGGACATCACGGTGGGCCTCCATAGCAGCCCAGGGATGCGCCACTGAATCCGGGAGTTGCACTCTTCTTGGCTCTTGGGGCCATGTGTTCACTGGAACAGTCCTGGGCTGCAAGTATTGAGAAGTGTGTGTGCGGCTGCAGTTTAAATATGGCGCCCTGCATGAGGAAGTAGCGAGCTAACGGCGTGGCTGGAAAATCGGAGACTACATGTTTCCTGTGGCTGCACAATTAATGAGGTGGGTTTGGGACGAAACAGCACGAAAACCACCACTGCAGCCGACGGGTAAAGTAACCTTTTACCTGCCCATTACCACACTTTGTGCAAGTCTGGGATGATTCCACCCTATGACTTTCTGGCAACAGAAAATATTTTCTGCTTCTTCCCCCATGATGTATTTTAGCAAGTCGATCTGAATCTCTTGCACAAATTGGACACATTTCTGTACCAGTCAAATCCTTGCACAAATTAACCCCATTCCTCCAACTTTTCAAAAAAAGACGTAGAAATTTCATTGCACCCAAAAATAGGCAGGCAGAGATCGCTGCACACACTTTGTCATGTGGGTTCAAGGACCACATGAAATTCGTGTTGATTTATTTGTCATCCAACTGTTTAGGGAATGGGAAATTGAAAATCATTTAAAGGCAGTAACAAGCTCTTAAAGAGGAGATGCACTATAGCTGAGGACAGCAGGAAAGGCTGAGAGAGGTGCAAAATGTTTACAAGAGGTCCAGGTTCTTTGTTGCAGCATTAGAGGCTCTGTCCAGGTGATCGGCTGGACAAGAGGAATTCAGAACCCCCGAGCAGGCAACACCTCCACTGCCATCGTAAAGAGGTTGTGGAGGAGATCAATATGAACAGCTTAGCTCACAGGGCCTGGCTGCTGTGAGAAAGAAATTAATAACCTAACTTAAGTTCTCATGGTAAGAATCTTGCCTCAGCCGGTCTCTCCTTACCTTCATTCCAACTACAACCTCACTGCTCACATGCAAATACTCTAATGGGGCTTTTGAACACTTCCGTGGCTTTCATGGAGACCTGGGAAGAAGCGCCATGCAATGAGGCATGTGGTACACTTCCGCTGCAGGATAGGCACCACGTATTGCACCATTAGTCCCTGTTTTACACCTGCCAAAACAATGCATACAAATTTCTGGTTCTGAATGTCTCTTGGGGTCCCACTGAAATGCTGCCATTCTTCTGCTTTCTGCCTTTCTCTTTCTGTCACTTGGCACACACGGATGTTGGAATTTTCCGTGCCCACTGGCAGAGGCCGTGAGAGGTGGCGTGAGCAGACAATATGGCGTGATCGGTTTCACGACAGCGGGGAGGCAGGTCATGACCGTCCGCTCCGCTTAACTCGCCGATGGCGGCCACGTTTCCCACCATCGGTTGTTGGGGAGCTCATTGTAATACATCAGCATATCATTAAAAGGCCATCCTGCCAGGCTCTTGAACACCCCGCCGGATCGTCCATCCATGTTGGCGGGAGAGCACATTGACGTGCTTCAGAACAGCACAGAGGTGACGTGCACTTGGCAGCCTTCACTTTAGGTGAGCTGGAGCTGAGTGAACAGCATTGTCCTGCAGATCTCGCCAGGGTCGCCTGTTGCTTTGCAGACTTCAGGGATGCCTGGGGGGCTGGGGTGAAGTGCCGATGTGCCACAGAGGCTTCTGTTGATGGGTGGGGGTGGGGGTGGGGGTGGGGGTGGGGGTGGGGGTGAGGGTGTCCAGGATCAACTACTGCCCAGCCACGGAGGCGACTATTGTCGGGGGGGAGGAGAGAGCAACTGCTGCCCTGGCAGTGGATCACACACAAGAAATTGAGGTGGGGGGCAGGGTAAGTGAGAGAAGTGACCATCCATTAGGGACACCTGTACAAACTGGCCATTCCTCTGCAACTGAGACAGTTCAGGTGCAGCTACATTGATATGATTGGTATCAGGCTCCTGTGCTGCCCATCCACGCCAGCAAAATGGAGGCACATAAGGGCCACCAAGCGCTCCAGACCTTACATCCCCCACACCCACACCACCCACCCGGCACAGACTGTGAGTCTGCGATCATTTATTGGACCGTGGAGCAGTTGGACTGCACACATTGTACAATCTCCTCACCAACACTGGCCATGTAGCAGTCACTGCTGGAGATGCTCACAGCCCCTTGCAATCTCAGCATCCTGATTTGGACCAGTGTCCCCCATGTTGCAGGTTGACAGGGCAGCCCATGCAATGCACTCATCTCTGGCCATTTGACGGGTGACCTGCACTCTCCAGGAGGCATTAAGAGGTAGTCATACAGAGCCAGGAAAGGTGCTAAGTACAGCCATGATAACCACATTTCTCTCTCTCTCATGCCACAGGAGGACGACAACAGGGTCATGGATCCTGGTGACCTAGCTGTATGCCCGATGGCCTACAGAGGCTGAGGAGTGAGCGACTGAGGCTCCTGGCCGCACAAAGGCAAGGGCAGCAACCTCACGAAGAATAGGCAGCTGGGGCACCAGCCCACCTGCCCTGGAGCGACTGCGAGCTGTGGCTGGTCGACGCCTAGCAACACCCAGGGTCTATAGACCCCGCATGACATTCCTGCAGATGACCAAGAACCAGTGTCACTGACGACTGCGCATGTCTAGGGACCTGGTGGCTCACATCTGCCACTTACTGCAGGACTTGGCGCCAAGGGGACATGGAGGGCATCCACTGCCAGGAGCTGTGAAAATGACCGCGGTTCTCAATTTCTATGCCAGTGGCTCCTTTCAGGGCTCCACAGGTGACCTCTGTGGGATTTCACAATCCACCACCCACAAATGCATCCATGAGGTCACTGATGCCATCTTCTCCATGACACACAACTTTGTGCATTTCGCCCGGACCAGGACAGCCAGGATGCAAGATCGATTGGATTCACCCAGATCTCAGGATTCCCGCAGGGTGAGATTGACTGCACTCATGTGGTTCTCAGATCTCCATCGCTACATATGGTGGGCTTCATCAACCGGCAGTGAGTGAGGGCCCTGTGGATGTATGAAGGATTTGAGAGTGTGTGAGTTGAGAGTGATGAGAAGTGTGACTTATCCTGGCGGAGCAGAGATCATTCATCCTCTTGTGTCACTGGGCAGCTGTTCTCTTCGGAAGGGCTTTGGCGCTGACCACCACTGCCACCACCTCCTAAGCCGGATTCATCATGTTGCTGCCCATCCCGGTGGGCTTTCATGATATCCAGCAGTCGCTCGGGGGTCCCATCGTCGAAGCGAGGCGCTGCAGTCTTTTTTCCTTTGCTGGCCATGTCTCCCGGGCAGCGGTGGTGAGCTGGAGGCAATGTGTGCTGTGCTTACGGCTGGACCTTAAACACGGTGCCCGGCGTGATGCGGCGGTGGGGTGATGGCCGGTGGGCAAATAAGAGCCCACCTGCCATGGAAACAGCGTGTTTCCCAGGAATGCATAAATAACGAGGCGGGTTTGGGACGATACGGCATGAAAACCCGCCATCGCGGCCAGCGGGTAAAATGTTGTTTTATTCGCCCGCTACTGTACTTAGTGTAAATCTGGGAAAATCCTGCCCAGTGTTTATTTTAGTCCCCACTCCATGTTGCTTTCTTTTAGCCTTCTCTCATATCCAGCCTGGCCCTTCTTTTGTTTAATTGTTTTCATTGTAAGTGTACATTGCCTGTCAGTTCAAGATGTTCTGGGTCCCTTTAATCAGAGTCAGACACGTAGAGAAACATGTAAGTATTAATAATACAAGTAGCAATGGAATGCATTCAATAGCCAAGTGACAGAACACATAGAAATATGGATTTACAAGGAGTGTATACCCTGCAAATCACCTATAAATGGTCAGTTTGGCGTAGATTGCTGTGTTCAGCGATCGACCAAATCACCTCTCTCTCTCTCTGTAGACTGCAGTACCGGAATTAAAAAGCTACTGTCCTTTTTTAGAGTACTGTTAATGTTACATCAGCATGTGTGAAGTTGGGGGAAGATCCCCACTTTCTGATGTTCTTCCGGATATGAAGCCTGAGTTCTTCATTTGGTGGCTAGTAATTAATTGTGTTTATCAGTTCTCAGTGATATTGGCTGACACACATCTGGTTTCCCAGGCCTTCAAGGTCTGTTTAATGGCCTGTTTAATAATTCCTTCTCTGATAACTGTCTGGTTTCCATATGAGAAAATTACCTCACAAAGACACCTCACCATTCAGCAGATTTGAGGAAAATAAGCTGTTTCTCACTAACACTGCTCCCAATTTCTCAAAGTATGATAGATATTTTAGACAAACTTATACATTTTATAAATCACCATGGCTGAATAGCCTACAAAAGTCTCAGCCATAAACTATGATTCTCCTTTCGACTGATTCCATATCTTAGAATTATCATCACCCTGTAACTTAGGTAAGTTTCCAAAGATATGGAGGTGAATTTTTGGGGGAGGATGTATTGCTCTCTGGGTAGAAAAGTCAGACAGCAGCTTGCCGATTTTAAAATAGTGATAACACTACCATAGTGATAATATGTTGGGGGCAGCCTTAACAAGGTGAAAATGGGACTTTCACCCGTCAGGGACAGGGATTTTTGCCCATGAGAGCTACCAGCCAATTTTATTAATCAGATCAATCTGCACCAGAAAGCAATAGTGGCCACTTCTGGGTTCAAAAGGGAGTCCCAGGAAGAAGACGACATGGATATCAGACATAGGTAAGCCTGGGGTTTTTGTTCAGCAGAGGGATTGGAGAAATGAGTGAGGGGGAGAAGGTGTTTGCATTTTAGAGGCCGGAGGGGAGGCAATAAGTGGGGGGGGGGGGGGTGGTGGGATTCCTTCTTGGGGGTTCCCCTGATGGGTACAGGGTACCCCCCAAAGGAGGAACCCCTCCCTTCCTTCCCATCTTTAATACCAAGTAGGAAATGTAGTGAACTGGCCACTTTCCTTCTGTCTTCCCCCGCCCACCATATTATGGCAGTGGAGGTGGAAAGAGTCCCCTTAAGTGGCCTTTAATTGACCAGTTAATTGTCTCAATAGTCTATAGCATGGGCATGCTGCCTGATGCCCTACCCACCCACCCTAATATGAGCGACAGGTCAGGAGCGGGGTGAGAGGAGGCAGTGGGCACCTGCTTTATTTTACATGCTCCCTCTTTCAGACAGGCTGGTCAGGGGCCATAGATTTCCCCCCAAAGAGATTCGTATCACTGCAAAATTCCAGGGAGTGCTGTCAAAGAGGTCTATCAGAGGCAAAGTGTCCAGAGGAAGAGATTCTCTATTGTTGGTCTCTAAAATCTAACATTTTTGGTTAGTGGGGAAGTCAGGGCAAGAAAGAACCTGGGTAGTAATCCAGAGGAATGAAAACATTCAATGGCCAACCACCATCTTGACTCATTGGTGAGACCAGGATTCTTCCCATGAGCTGAGAATAACTGCAAGACAATAGTCTAACAACCAGGAACATCTTAGCTGAGCATCAGCGAGAAGTTTAGCAGGGCTCTGTGATAGCACACAGTATGGCTTTATCTGTCAAACTGTATCATGATCATCTAGATAATAATAACTACTAGCAGTGCTCTACATACTAAGAGGACTCTAAGCCTTGCCTCTTCCCATTTGTGCTTAAGTTCTCTGATGCCCAGCTGACATAAAAAATTTTTTTGACTTTGTTTTTGTTGATGGTTCAAAGAATTAAGCCCAGAACAATTCTTGCCTGAGAAAAGCATATCATTTTCAAATTAGATAAATTTACTGAAATGTTATCTCTGAGTGGCCAGGTAAGCTAATAATTTCTATTAGAGAAACACAAAGAGGAGAAAGCAGGAAGCTTTTAAGCTTCTGAAGGAAAGGAAATATCACTAAATGGCACAGCTAGAGAGTTTCATGTTCCATTTCCCTTATCAGCCAAGTATTTGATGATTAAAAACAGGAAGAAACTTATGAAAAATATTGAAATCTTCTTATCACATTTCATATATGACATTTAGATGTGCTTTGGCACAAGTGAATATTTTTGTATCTTCACTTCGGTATCTCCACCAATAGCTGACTAGCTTTTGCAAGGCTACAAAGAGATTAAACATTGTGCACTTCAATTCAAGATCAACACTGTGCAAGACAGTTTCTAAAATGAAAAGTTCCATGGAAAGCACAGTACTTATTTGGATAGAATGGTGACAACCACATCAAAGAAACACTGGAAAATCTCTCATTTTAATTGAAGTAGTCAAGCATTGTAAATGTGGAGAATTGGTCTGGTATTGTGTAAGGGAGGTGAGGTTAAATTTAACCTAAACAGTTTTCTTTGTTCCCTTCCCTCCTTGGCACTGGATCTGATTGCACTGTGCCAGTCCAGATCAACCTCGTGAAGTTACAACACAGGACCACTTGCTGCCAAACCGCAAAAGCAGCAAGTGATAGACAGAGCTAAATGATCCCACAACCAATGGATCAGATCTAAGCCCTGCAGTCCTGCCACATCTAGTCATGAATGGTGGTGGACAATTAAACAACTCACTGGAGGAGGAGGCTCCACAAATATCCCCAACCTCAATGATGGAGGAGCCCAGCACATCAGTGCCACAGATAAGGCTGAAGTATTTGCTACAATCAGCCAGAAGTGCCGAGTGGATGATCCATCTCGGCCTCCTCCGGAGGTCCCCAGCATCACAGATGGCAGTCTTCAGCCAATTCGATTCATTCCATGTGATATCAAGAAATGGCTGAAGATACTAGGTACCACAAAGACAATGGGCACTGACAATATTCCAGCAATAGTACTGAAGGCTTGAGTGCCAGAAATTGCCATGCCCTTAGCTAAACTGTTCCAGTACAGCTACAACACTGTATTCTACGCGGCTATGTGCAAAATTGCCCAGGTATGTCCTGTACACAAAAAGCAAGATAAATGCAGCCCAGCCAATTAACACCCATCAGTCTGTCTCAATCATCAGTAAAGTAATGGAAGGGGTCATCAACAGTGCTATCAAGTGGCACTTGCTCACTTACACCCAGTTTGGGTTCCGCCTGGGCCACTCAGCTCCTGCCTTCATTGGTTCAAAAATGGATAAAACAGCTGAACTTCTGAGGTGAGGTGAGAGTGACTGCCCTTGACATCAAGGCAGCATTTGACAGAGCGTGGCATCAAGGTGTCCTAGTAAAACTGGAGTCAATGGGAATCAGCGGAAAACTCTCCCCTGGTTGGATTCATACCTAGCACAAAGGAAGATGGTTGTAGTTGTTGGAGGTCAGTCATCTCAGCTCCAGAATCTCACCGCAGGAGTTCCTCAGGATAGTGTCCTCGGCCCAACCATCGTCAGCTGCTTCATCAATGGCCTTCCTTCCATCGTAAGGTCAGAAGTGGGGATGTTCACTGAAGATTGCACTATGTTCAGCACCATTCACAACTCCTCAGATACAGAAATGGTCCATGCCCAAATTTAGCAAGACCTGAACAATATCCAGGCTTGGGCTGACAATTGACAAGTAACATTCACGCCACACAAGTGTCAGGCAATGGCCATCTCCAACAAGAGAGAATCCAAGCATCGCCCCTTGATGTCCAAAGAATTCCCCACTATCAACATCCCGGAGGTCACCATTGACCAGACACTGAACTGGACTAGCCATATAAATACTTTGGCTACAAGAGAAGGTCAGAGGCTAGGAATCGTGGGACAAGTAACTCACCACCTGACTCTCCAAAGCCTGTCCATCATCTACAAAGCACAAGTCAGGAGTGTGATGGAATGTTCCCCGCTTGTCTGGATGAGTGCAGCTCCCACAACACTGAAGAAGCTTGACACTGTCCAGGACAAAGCAGCCCGCTTGATTGGCACCACATCCACAAACATTCACTCCCTCCTCCACCTACGCAGAGTAGCAGCAGTCTGTACCATCTACAAGATGCACTGCAGGAATTCCCCAAGGCTCCTTTGATAGCACCTTGGAAACCCATGACCACTACCATCTAGAAGGATAAGGGCAGCAGATAGATGGGAACACCAACACATGGGAGTTCCCCTCCAAGTCAGTCACCATCCTGACTTGGAAATATATCACCGTTCCTTCACTGTCGTTGGGTCAACATCCTGGAACTTCCTTCCTAACAGCACTGTGGGTCTACCTCCACCAAATGGACTGCAGCGGTTCAAGAAGGCAGCTCACTACCACCATCTCAAAGGCAATTAAGGATGGGCAATAAATGCTGGCCCAGTCAGCAAAGCCCACATCCCCTGAATGATTTTTTTTTAAATTAATGCTGTTTTAGTGGGTCAAGCTACCAAGGTGATCAAGCTATAATAGCATACCTTTTTAATGCGGTTCCACTATCCTTCAGGGAGGCTTTGGAATAGTGGTATTGTCACTGGACTAGTATTCCAAAGAGTAATGCAGGGTAATGCTCTGGGAACCTGGGTTTAAAATCCACCATAGCAGATGAATTCAATAAAAATCTGGAACTAAAAGTCTGATGATGAGCAATGTTGTAAAAACCCATCTGGTTCACTAATGTCCTTTCGAGGAAGGAAATCTGCTGGCCTCCATGTAACTCCCATTATGACACAGCTAGTGGCAAATGCTGAGTTATTCAAATCTAAGAAGAAAACTTGAAACAACGGTCATAACCAGTCTTTGCAATTTTTTTTATGTTTCGAGATGCAGACTTTGAATTCAGGTACAATATGAACACCAAATCTCAAGAGGTTTTATAAAACTAAATTAAACATTTATTAATTAAAAGATTGTAAGCACGTTCATATGTCTACAAATTACTACAATAATAACTTCTAAAAAATCCCCTAAATAACCTGACTCTCAGTTACACTTCCGTTAAGGCAACAGTAAAACACAGATTTAAACAGAACCCTGGGAAAGCACACTCTGGACTGTCGAATTTAAAATGAGTTTCTTTCAGCTCTGGGTCCTTGCAAACAGCGGCTTGAGACTTATCGGCTAGAGGCCTTACATCTTAGAATCCCTCTTTCTTTAACAACAGCCTTCTCTTCCTTCCTACATATTTTCCTCTTTGAATGCAAATTCTCATTGTATCACCAGGTCTTTCGAACTTTACCTCTTCTAACAATAAAACCTCTTTCTTAGCACCTATTTTATTAGTAAGCTTTGGAAAAAGTAAACACATTGTCTGGCTTCTTCTGGCTACGTGTAATAATTCACCCATTCTTTTGGATGTTTTATTTAAAAATGCAAATTACCCCCCTCACCTTGTAACTTCCAGATGTTTATCTAATTAATATTTCAAACCTACCTCCTTCTATACATCAAAGCTTCTAGACCAGCTGGTTTTAATCCAATTAAGACACGCACACATAGATACAGACACCACGAGAACTCTATTTTAAAATAATCTGCATTAACATTATAGACATCTTCTTGACACTCCAGACCCATAGCAATGTGGTTGACTCTTAAATGCCCTCTGGACAAGGACAATTAGAGATTGGCAATAAATGCTGCCCTTGCCAGTGGCACCTACATCCCGTGAACAAATAAAAAAAAAGAATGACATTCTGTGCTTCTAAAGAACTATACAGCACCACGGTTAGTCAGGGGCTCTTATGACATCTAATGACACAGCTTCCCTCGAGAATGAGAGGCTCCTCTCTTTTCCAAAGTGAGGTATGCACACCTCTGTCTGTGGATATGAGGGTGAGTGGGAGTGGAGCACCTTTTCTTCTGCCTGGCATCCCTCCCTTGGCCCTCCTCACCTTCCTTCGAAAAGCTCAAATATATGGGAAATTTGAACCGTTACGAAGAAAGAGTCAGCAGCTCCCAGCGACAGAGCAAAACACAAATAAAATGAAGAAACAACCTTAATATTTGTACCATGCCGTTATTTGACACCACGTTGCACTCAGCCATCAACCTGTTCTCGCTGAGCACAATTGACTTCAACCTCAATGCCTCAAACTTTAAAATTTCATGCTTAAATTCCTCTGTGGTCTCATCCTTCCCTATTGCCACAAGCCATTAGCCCCCACCCCACCCAACCACCAAAATCCACCAAAATCTCAGCTCCCCCGGCTGTGCCCCTTACATGTTCTCCTTTCAGCAGCTGAGTTCCCATTCTTTGCAATTCTCTCTCTAAGCTCAGCCCCTTGACCTCCCTCTCTTCCTTTATTTTTCTCTTTAAACATCCCTCTGGCCAAGATTTTAATCACCTGGCTGGATGTTTGTTTTTCGTCATATTGTGTAGCATCTTAGGATGTTTTATTAGTAAAGGCACATAAACAACAAAAAGTATTGTGTTTTAAATACTATTGGATCTCCTAAAAACTCTAGGCACCAATAAATTTGAGAATGAGTTGCACTCTGAGTTCTGCACAAGGCTCCATGATTTCCTTTGCCCCATTGTAGGCCCTAAATCCTGAATTCTCCGCCTCTATCTTTCCATTAAGCTGCCCCCTAAAACCGACCCCTTTGACTAAACTTATGGTCACCTGACCTGATACCTCGTATTGCATGGTGTGAAACTTTATCTGATAATGCTCCTGGGAAGCACCTTGGGATGTTTTGCTGTAGCAAAGTTGCTGTATAAATGCAAGTTGTTGTTGGAAATATGCAGATAGTACGATTCGATGGAGATCTCATGGAAAACAGCTCCACCAAATATTCCTCTCCATCTGGCATACACAGGACATAACAGAGACAAAAATTGCCCCAAGAGAAAATGCAGTGAACAGGACAAGTCCTTTACAAAAACAGAATTACCTGGAAAAACTCAGCAGGTCTGGCAGCATCGGCGGAGAAGAAAAGAGTTGACGTTTCGAGTCCTCATGACCCTTCGACAGAACTAGGTGAATCCCAGGAAGGGTTGAAATATAAGCTGGTTTAAGGTGGTGGAGGGGGCGGGGGGGGGGGGGGGGGGGGGGTGGGGGCGGCGGGGTTGCGGGGGGGGAGAGAAGTGGAGGGGGTGTGTGGTTGTAGGCAAAAGCAGTGATAGAAGCAGATCATCAAAAGATGTCACAGACAGCAAAACAAAAGAACGCATAGGTGTCGAAGTTGGTGATATTATCTAAACGAATGTGCTAATTAAGAATGGATGGTAGGGTCCTCAAGGTATAGCTCTAGTGGGGTGGGGAGAGCATAAAAGATTTAAAAATATTTAAAAATAATGGAAATAGGAGGGAAAAAGAAAAATCTATATAATTTATTGGAAAAAAGCAAAAGGAAGGGGGAAGAAACAGAAGTAGGGTGGGGATGGAGGAGGGAGGTCAAGACCTAAAGTTGTTGAATTCAATATTCAGTCCGGAAGGCTGTAAAGTGCCTAGTCGGAACATGAGGTGTTGTTCCTCCAGTTTGCGTTGGGCTTCACTGGAACAATGCAGCAAGCCAAGGACAGACATGTGGGCAAGAGAGCAGGGTGGAGTGTTGAAATGGCAAGCGACAGGGAGGTTTGGGTCATTCTTGCGGACAGACCGCAGGTGTTCTGCAAAGCGGTCACCCAGTTTACGTTTGGTCTCTCCAATGTAGAGGAGACCGCATTGGGAGCAACGAATGCAGTAGACTAAGTTGGGGGAAATGCAAGTGAAATGTTGCTTCACTTGAAAGGAGTGTTTGGGCCCTTGGACGGTGAGGAGAGAGGAAGTGAAGGGGCAGGTTTTACATCTTTTGCGTGGGCATGGGGTGGTGCCATAGGTGGGGGTTGAGGAGTAGGGGGTGATGGAGGAGCGGACCAGGGTGTCCCAGAGGGAACGATCCCTACGGAATGCCGACAGTGCGGGTGAAGGGATGATGTGTTTGGTAGTGGCATCATGCTGGAGTTGGCGGAAATGGCGGAGGATGATCCTTTGAATGCGGAGGCTGGTGGGATGATAAGTGAGGACAAGGGGGACCCTATCATGTTTCTGGGAGGGAGGAGAAGGCGTGAGGGCGGATGCGCGGGAGATGGGCCGGACACGGTTGAGGGCCCTGTCAACGACCGTGGGTGGAAAACCTCGGTTAAGGAAGAAGGAGGACATGACAGAGGAACTGTTTTTGAAGGTAGCATCATCGGAACAGATGCGACGGAGGCGAAGGAACTGAGAGAATGGGATGGAATCCTTACAGGAAGCGGGGTGTGAGGAGCTGTAGTCAAGGTAGCTGTGGGAGTCGGTAGGCTTGTAATGGATATTGGTGGACAGTCTATCATGAGAGATTGAGACAGCGAGGTCAAGGAAGGGAAGGAAAGTGTCAGAGATGAACCACGTGAAAATGATTGAGGGGTGGAGATTGGAAGCAAAATTAATAAATTTTCCAAGTCCCGACGGGAGTACGAAGCAGCACCGAAGTAATCATCGATGTACCGGAGAAAGAGTTGTGGAAGGGGGCTGGAGTAGGACTGCAACAAGGAATGTTCCACATACCCCATAAAGAGACAGGCATAGCTGGGGCCCATGCGGGAACCCATAGCCACACCTTTTATTTGGAGGAAGTGAGAGGAGTTGAAGGAGAAATTGTTCAGTGTGAGAACGTTCAGCCAGACGGAGGAGAGTAGTGGTGGATGGGGATTATTCGGGCCTCTATTCAAGGAAGAAGCTAAGGGACAAGTCCTTTTCCAGTTTTTAATAGATGCATCTCAAAAGCACCAAACTAACCTTGATTTTGTACTAATTAAAGTAAGTTGCTCAAACTCAGTTATATCATTCATATTTATATCTAGTACAATCAACCAAAGAATCAGATGAAATCTAGTTAGGGGTTCTTCCAGAAGCTGTGGCTGGCTTTGCATAGGAAAATAGGGGCAGGAGAAGGCCTTTCAGCCCATCGTGCCTGTTCCACCAATCAATACGATCATGGTTGATTGAACATTTCAATGCCTTTTATTCACATTATCCGCAAAAACATTACATTATTGTTAATCAGAAAACTATCAATCTCTACATTAAACATTCTCAATGACTGAGCTTCCATGGCCGTCTGGGATAGAGAATTCTAAAGATTCACAACCCTCTGAGTAAAGAAATTTCTCTTCATCTCAGTTCTAAGTGGCTTCTCCCCTATTTTGAAATTGTGTCCCCTGGTTCTAGACTCCCCAACCAAGGGAAACATCTTACCTGCATCTACCCTGTCTATCCCTTTAAGTATTTTGTAGGTTTCAATTAGATCACCTCTCATTCTTCGAAACTCTAGAGAATACAGGCCCAGTTTGCCCAATCTCTCTTCATAAGACAGTCCCACCATCCCCGGAACAAATCTGGTGAACCTTCGTTGCACTCCCTCTATGGCAATAATATCCTTTCTGAGGTAAGGGGACCAAAACTGCACACAGTCCTCCAAGTGTGGCCTAACCAGTCTTCTATACAATTGAAGCAAGACTTCACTACTCCTGTGCTCAAATCCTCTTGCAATAAAGGCTGACATTCCATTAGCCTTCCTAATTGCCTGCTGCACCTGCATGTTAGTTTTCAGTGACTTATGGACAAGGGTACCCAGATCCCTTTGTACATCTACACTTTCTAATTGCTTTACCACTTAGGAGATACTGTGTACATTTGTTCCTTCTACCAAAGTGGATAACCTCACATTTTTCCACATTATATTCCACCTGCCATGTTCTTGCCCACTCACTAAGTCTGTCCAAATCATCCTGTAGCCATTTTACATCTTCCTCACAACACACATTCCTGCCTAGCTTTGTATCATCTGTGAACTTGGAAATATTACATTTGGTTCCTGCATCCAAATCATCGATATATATCTTGATCACTCTATGTCTAGCATTTGAATTCGGAGATAGCATTTGTTCAAAAGGATGAAAGATTGTTCCTTCCCTTGGCAAACACCCCTCACCTGAAAACAACATTGCTGTTCCCCACTTAAAACACTTCAGTATCAGTGACACCTCAAAGGGAAGTTGCTGTTTCCATTCCTGAATGGAAACTGTTTATTGTGTGCAGTAATTTTCACAAACAAGCATTTCAAATTACAGGGAAACAATTTAGGGCCAAGTAAGTGTCGCCAGGATTATTATTTGTCAAAAATATGACATTACTCTTTGGAATGTTGACTTCATGGAGCTTTGAACAATCTCAAAGGAATAAATGTTATGAAATGGACTAAAAGATAAAGGGCCACAGAAAGCTGTCTTCTCTCTAATCACTGTACCACCTAAACTAATCCTATCTTTTAATCTTTGAACAAAAGCATGTTATATATACCTCAAAGTCAAAGAGAAATTAGATGCAATTTTCGTTATGATCAATATATAGCATAAAAGCATGAAGAAAGATGAAAGGATTGTTTCCATTATAAATATCCCAACTTTCAATGGGATTAAAGTTATTTATTCCTTTTCTGCTGTCAGCATTTCTAATTGTTTATTATTCGTCAATGGGGATCAGGCAGAAAACTTTCAGTTGGCCAGGATCATACCGAGCAGAAACGAAGATGATTGGCTCGGCCAATTATTTCAGTCCCCAGACATCGCTGCAGGAGTAACTCAGGGCAATGTCCCAGAATCAACCACCGTCAGCTGTTTCATCAACTACCTTCCCTCCATGATAAGGGCAGAACTGGGGATATTCGCTGATGATTGTACTATGTTCAATACTACTTGCAACTCAGATAGTTAAGAAGTCTCTGTGTGCATAAGGCAAGACCTAGAAAGCACTCAGGCCTGGCTGAAAGGTGACAAGAACATTCATGCTACACAGAAGTGTCTGGTAATTACAATCTCAATCCAAAGCAAGCCTAGCCCCCCACCCTCTTGACATTCAAAGATATGGGGTGGAATTTTCCCATCCTGCCTGTGGCAGGTTTCATGGTGGGCTTGAGTGGGGTATCTGGAGAGAGGCAAAAAAACAGATTCCCGCCAGCATGAAAACAGTTTGTAATTCTCCCTACAACTCTTTAATAGCGAGTTAATGGCGGGTCGGGTACCCCGCTGACTAGTGACATGAATGCCACTTGCATTCATTACCATCTCATGAATGCTCATTAACTATGCTTCTTGAGACGCCTCACAACCTTGCGTCGCGCCAGCAGGAATTCATACCGTTCTGAAACACATTTGAAAAAGTGGCGTGCAGCGATCAGAACTCACTTCACTCGGAACTTTGAGGTGAGTGCAACTTTCATAGCTTACCCACAGCAGCACTGTGCGGGACTCATTGTGATGACCCCACTGGAGGTGGAGGGTTGGTCTGTGCCCGGTGGGTGCCTCCATAGTCCTGGAGGACACCTCTGTGCAGCGGCACTCAGGCTGGGCTGTATACTTAAACAGAGACCAGCGCTGTGACCGATGGCGGTGGGTGTGGGAGGGGCTGGGATGATAGACACACAGGGGGCAAAGGTGCAGGAAGGCATTGGGTGGGAGTAGGAGTAGGAAGGGTTGACAGACACACAGGGAGCAAAGAGGCAAGAAGGCATTAGAAGGGGACAGGGGGCTGATGGACACACTTGGGGGGCAAAAAAGTGGGAAAACATTGGAAGGGATGGGGTGGATGGAGGACACACTGGGGGGTGCAAAAGGGCAGGAAGGCATTGGAAGTTGGAAGTGGGGGGAGGGCAACGATGGCAGGCAGAGGGGAGACCAAGGGGTGGGAAGCTGGAGCCTGGCCAGGGAAACTGAAGTGTGGACACACAAGGGGGCAGATAGCATACCACATGTATGAATGGGAGGGGTGGTATGCAGAATCCAGAATAGGAAAGGTGGGAGGGGTGTTTGTGTAGCTCAAGAGAAATGGGTTGCACAGAGACTTATGTAGGTGGGAGGGCCGGTGGCGGGGTAGAAGATAGACAGTTTAGTGATCAGTCTGGAGGCCACTGGGGAACTCATTGAAAGTCAAAGTCTTTGGCCTAGCGCCAAGAGGTAGGAGTGAGAGAGCAGTGAAAATCCTGGGGCTCACAGTCATGAATGAGAGAGTAGAGACAGTCTTTGGGTTCACAGTCAGGAGTGTGAGAGTAGAGACATACCTGGGGTTCAGGGTCAGGATTGAGAGAGTAGAGACAGTCTTTGGGTTCACAATCAGGAGTGGGAGGGTAGAGACAGTCTTGAGGTGTGGCTGGCCATGTTGCAAGGCTATTCATGGCACCTGTGTTATGATGCAGCAGTTGGTAAAGGCTGAGTTATTTAAAATCCCAGAGGGAAACTTTAAACAATTGACACAACCTATATTTTCAATTTGTAACTTTTGAGCTACAGATCTAAATTCAGGAATCAGACCATCTGTTCTTGAGGGGTTTTTATATCAAACTAAATGAGACCCTTACTAAGTTACAACAAATTAAACATATACACATAGCTACAATTTACTACTATCATAACTTTTAACAAAT
This sequence comes from Carcharodon carcharias, assembly GCF_017639515.1. Lineage (NCBI taxonomy): Eukaryota > Metazoa > Chordata > Chondrichthyes > Lamniformes > Lamnidae > Carcharodon > Carcharodon carcharias. The sequence goes on along the minus strand of NC_054471.1, from coordinate 104,928,441 downwards.
TCCCAAATTAATCTCAACAAAGGCAACAATAACTAATGGACTTAACCAAACACCAGACAAAACATTTTCACATTACAAATTCAAAATGAGGTTCCTTTCAATTTGGTTCCTGTGGGGACAGTTGGAAGCTTACAGCCGCTTTGATCTTACACACCTCTGCCCTGCACACACAAAACTGCTTTCTGTTATACCCAGCACTTCTCTTTGAATGTAAATTATCACCAGGCCCTTTGAATTCCTTTCATATTAGTAACATATACATTTCTTGGTGTCTCCTAGCTAGGTGCAAGATTTCACTCCCCTTCCTGAATGTTCTATTCAACAAAATAGAAATGTACTTCTACCTCTCTGTTTACATCTTAAAACTACTATGCATCAAAGCACCCAGACTAGCTTGCTTTCATCCAATTAACACTCGCACAGACATACCCACAGACTAAACCTCTATTTAAAAATAAATAATTTCCAATAACATTATATGCCCATTAATAGTTTCATGACATCCTGCTCCATGGAGGTGCAAGGTCTGTTTGCTCAACTGGGATAAGGCACAGCTTGGTGTGCAGGGCATTTTCACAATCAGTGTCCATGGACTTGTCTGGCTCTGTACTGGGCTGCAGATGGAATGGTCATGGTTAGGGGAGTCATCTGTAGTCTGTAGATGGGGACAGTATGATGCGAAAGGGGGTATTCGAAGCTCGCTCCGGCACGGGGCGGGGGGGTTGCAGTCATCTCTGAAGGTGACTGTGCACCCAGCTGCTAGATGGGGAGGGGTGAGGTCCATATGTAGCACAGGCACATCAACAGTGAATGGTTCGGGGGGAGGGTGGGAATGTTGACCACAATGACAATGGGATGCAGTATACTGCGAAAGGCTGGAGAATAACAGGAGGGAGTTCTACCTGCACATCATGCGGTTCCAGGTAAATTGGAGGGACCCAAATGCTGACAGGGGGAGGGTCAAAGCTGGTCTCGAAATATAAGTGAAGAATCACCATTTTGCACACGCGAAATAATGGTGCAGTTTGAAATCAGAACTAGAAACAAATCTGCGCAGGAAGGGTTAGAGGCAGTGTGGGAGGAGCACACTGCTGGACCAAAGGGCCCTTTCTGGGGGCACTCTCAAACTTGTAGGCACAAGATAGAAATTGAGTCATAGCTGAGAGACAGTAGGAATACTTCCTTGAGAAGGTTGCCATTGGAGCCCGTGCCTTTTTCCGTGCAGTGAGAGGGAACTGCAGGAGTCACTGGCTTCACATAACAGTCATTCCATTTCAACATTAACACACAGGAATGTGGAAAATTGTGAATGCAGACAACCATTAAAGAGGCACAGCTGCTGCATATATGGCATCTCATCAATGAAATACTCTCAGTTGCTTTCCACGCATAACGGGCCAAAGGGCATCCAGTCATTAATGATGAGCAAGTTATCTTAATCAGTATGCCAGATCTGAAATTGGAGATTTAGTAAGGTCACTCAAACCCTCTCCATTGAGATACAAAGTCTCAGGGATGGCATCTTGGATGTGTCTGCGCCTCAGATACAAGGCTGTGTCATTGACAAGGCTAGTAGCGCAGAATCTGCTCGAGACCATGACAGTGGCTTTTGGTTCAAGACTCTGAGATTCACTGTTTTTCCCCGTTATTCATTAATATTTTTAATCAACTGAAGAAGACTTTCCTATCTGCAAATGAATGAGAGACAATGCCACACACGTCTGCGCTTGTCTCGAGTGCTGTAGATCACGTATGTCACATGCTTCAGGAGGAACTAATGCCCCAAGGAGCTGGAGGCTATTCCCTGCCAGTGGCCTTGAAGGTCACCGCCACACTCAATTTCTTTGCCTGTGGATCATTCCAGGGATCAACAGGAGACCTGTGAGGCATTTCGTAGTTCGCCACACAAAGATGCATCAAAGAGGTGACAAATGGCCTCTACAGCAAGGCACAGCATCATGTGTGGTTCACACTTGATGAAGCTAGCCAAGCTGCTAGATTTAATGGGCTCTCAGCTATCAAAGGCTTCCCTAGAGTGCAGGGTGTAATCGACTGTACACATGTGGCTTTGAGGGCTCCATGGCTTCAGCCTATAATTTTTATAAACTATAGAGGGTTCCACTCCATTAACATTCAACTGGTGTGCAATCATCAGAAGAACATTACACACATTTATGCCAGATACCCTGGGAGTTCCCATGACTCACATCCTGAGCCACTCCCAGATGCCTCACATATTCAATGGGCCTCAGTGAGTTCAGGGATGAATGATTGGGGCTAAGGACTACCCGCTCAAACAATGGCTCATGACACCCATGCATCATTCTCAGAGTGCCTCAGAGGAGAGATACAGCGCAGCTCATAGCTCCACAAAATCCATAATCGAGTAGACCATTGGCATGCTGAAGATGCGCTTCCAATGTTTCAACCGCTCAGGTGGGGCTCTGCAGTACAATCCAGATAGGGTCTCCCACAGCATTGTTGTATGTCGCCCCCTTCACAACCTGGCACTTCAAAGGAGTGATCCCTTGTCAGAGGGAGAAATGGAGGTCGTTGAGAACTCCTCGGAGGATGAAGAGCAGGAGGGCCAGGAACTTGAAGAGAGTGATGAGAGTCAGCTTTAACAGGATGATGCCATCAATGAAGCACGTGTGGAAGATGTGCCTGTGCCCCTTTAATTGTCACCAGGTTCCAGGAGCAGTAAAGTGAAGGCAACAGGAATTGACCACATTCCTCCTGTCCCTTAATGCCAATCCACTGCATTGAAAGGGATATCCAAACAGTCACATTGAGATCAAATTCAGCATTCAAACTTGCACCTTCCAGCCTCATGATTCACCAGGCCATGATCTCTAAGAAGGTCAGCAGCACATCCTGTATTTGCTCGGTCTGGGAAGTGAAAGTTGACACAAGAGCGAGAATGCTGCTTCAAATAACTTCATGCAATCAGTGCCACATTAATGAGAAACTACAGTAGCCAGTGATATGAGGACATGGTTGGGGATATCATCCTCTCATCAAGGTCTTGTTCTTTGGCACTACCACTGAGGAGACACAACTGCCGCTAACCCCTCAAGACTGCTGAGCTGCCCTCACACAATGGTGTGTCATAAGCAAAAAAAGTTATAAATGCGTTTAACACACACCTCCAATGAAGATTTTGACATATCTTCCTGACATCATACAGAGTGCAAAAACTATCTTCAGTGAGGTTGACATGACATGAATGTGAATCTCACAAAGGGAGACTATCACGGAGTGGGAGGACGGCTAACTCTCACAATAAGAGGACACATATGTAAATAATCACATTATCTCCAGTTAATCAAGACATTCACATTAGCATCAAATGTATTAACAAAAGTTCAATCCTCGTGCAGTAGTTGCATACCTGTGACCCAGGGGTGATTTCAATATTTCTTAATTTTCCTAACCCTACCATTACACCTGGGTGCAGCCCTGACATCTGCAGCAGAGATGGAGACAGCCTGCTGACTGTTACATCCTGATGTCTATGATGACCTTGGTGGACATCCTCTGGTGGCCCGAGGCCTGGAATTGCCCCATTCCCAACATTATTAGAGCTGCCATATCTCGAATTACTCCAAGGCCCTGGCCTCATAAAGAAAGCTTGAAGAAAAGTGAAAAAGACTTACCTCCTTGGGCCTCTTCCTATTAGGTTCTGAACCTGATCTATATATTTAAATTAGACCCTGGCAGAGCAGGTAACTCAAGACCTGTGCGAAGACAGTGGAATGACAGCAGGATTGTGAATTTACATAGCATTGTACAGGTGTTGGGCTAAAATGTAGTCTGCATCGCTTTCTTTGGACACAAGGGTCATGATTTTTGAAATGCCTGCTCCCGGTTCTGTGGACGCAGGCAGCACGCAGTGTTGCCTCCTCATTTACCTGATTGTAGCATTGGTACGAGCATGGACTGTGCTGCTTGAGTGTTCAGCAGGGGAGCAGCATTCAGCGAGCACATTGTACAGCCAGCCTGCTCTTCTTCAAGGGGACTACACTCAGTGGACGGGAGCTGTTGCTAGCTGCCTGTGCTGACACTGGCTGCATTTAGGAGCTGCACAACTGGAGCATCAGAGAAGAGAGAGGGCTCCTAGGGTCACTGGTATGGCTTGGGGGATTTAGTGGTTGTAGTAATTATGGCTTTATTTAGTGTGAATTATACCTTAAGAATAATACTTGTTAGGAGAGATCACATGATCTGTAGTAACTAATAGGAGAGTATTGCGGGCTACCTCAGCAGTCAATGTAGCGATAGAGTTGGAGTTGAAAGCACACGTGTAGTTGCTGCTGAATATATTGTAAATAAACTTAATGTTTCCACTCAAGAAGTGTCCACAGATCAACTCTATCATTAATAGTACAACTCGGTCACTCCATAACAGTGGTGGAGGTGGACAGGAGGAGAGAGGCTATGTTTCTGCCATGGACCAGGAGGCCCTCAAGGACCACCCTTTGAAGGGAATGAGAGTGTATCAATGCCTGAATTCTGGCCCAATGACCTGGTAGCAGTGCCACAAGAAGCTTACTGACCTCATGTAGTTAGTCAGCGTCAGTGCATCTTTGGAAGACATCACCTATCCACAGCTTCTCATACTGCTCAATGCACTATAACCGCACTACCCACTCAGCAGCACTCTTGGTCCTCAAGGCACATGTCTAATATCCAGGTTCTCGGCTTCAACTTCATTCACATTCCAATGACCCACCCCTCACTCCTGCTGCTTACACACCAGTTATTCAGCAATGGCAGGCACAGTGCACCACGATCATTGATATGCTGTTCTCTCTCTCTCTTACAAGCCAAAGTCATCTGTAACCACTGAGAGTAGGAAAGGACCAATGGGGAACAAAGACAACTGTATCCCCTGAGCTCTAAAAAGGAGATGGCTCTCTACATTATGGGGTTAGGTTCAACAGAGCCCATGGCATCTGACATCACTGAGAACATTAAGGATGACAGTATGTACCTGCTTTATGCCCCTTCCCAATTCTGAATTCACCCTTAACCTTAAACAGTCCTATCTCATTGGCCTGGCTGCAGCCCACTCTTGCCCAGTGACTCAACACTTGTAGATCCCAACTCTAGGCTTCTCCTGTAATGTACACTCAGTACCAGTACCTGAGCTGCTGCCCATGCAAGTCAGATCAGCTGGCACCACTGCCTCTTCACTGGTGTGATGCTGTTCTCTCTCTCTTCCTCCAGGGTGTGCTGCAGTTGGCCAGGTGGCAGTACTTTAGTATCAGAAAGCATAAGAACAAAAGGGAAAGTTAGGGGAAGGGTAGGGGGAGAGGTGGGGTATACAGCAGTAGGTCCGTGGTCACACTATCTGCAGCATTTACTTCATTCCATGTATCAGTATGAGGGTGAGGATACAGTTGAGAAGGGCCATAAGACAGTAACATACCGTCATCCTGGACAGTCTTGGCCACACTGATGGTACAGGCTCTGTTGCGTCCTACCCCATGATATGGAGCCCCATCTGCTCCATCGGGCTCAGAGGATGAAAGTGTACCTGTCCCCCACCAGTTCTCCGCTGCTCCCTCCTGTTATGGGCAGGCTTGTTCTGCATTAGAGAGGGAAGAATGTCAGTGATTCTATTGCACTGTGTTCGGGCAATGTGCAGCCAAAGTTGAAGAACTGGAGGTAGGCAGAGGCAGAAACAGGTGGATCTGAGGCTGGCATCATTAGAAGGTGTATACTATTGAGGTGGAGTATGTGACTGGTGGGCATGAGTTCTGAGTTCGAAAGATTGTTGCTGGGTGATGATGGAGGTGTAGTGCATTAGAGGCTGGTACTTTAACTGGGTGTTATAGTTGAGACAGCCAGGTGGTGAAGGATAGAACTGGGGCCTATCTTTACATACTTTAATAAGCATTTATTTACAGAGATACAGATTGCTAACATGCAGCTGTCACCCAACTACCAGAGTTTCAGTCAGTTTCTACTTATAGTATCCCAAGTGAATCCCCAGTTAATGCTCACCACCTGCATATAATTACATACAATTAACATAATTGTGAGATGTCATGTGAAGTTGCACTCGCTGACATGGATGACCCACATGTGAAGTTGTTGATCTTCTTCTGGCATTGCTGCCAGGTCCTTAGGATCAGAGTGTGGGCACGATGCCATTTGACACCTGCTTCAACTCCCTGCATTGGGTTTACCATGATCCTCTGTGGAAACATGGGCCCTCTTCTTCTCTCCACCTCCATCACTCATGCCTTCAGCACCACATCAGTGAAGCTGCTAGACCCCTTTTTCTTCTTTTTCCTTCCTTTCTCCATTTCCTTTCTTCAAAATTGCAGCAACAGTAGAAAGAGCCTCCTGTGATCCAATAAAGCTTCCATTTAAATGATTTCCTTAAGCACAAGAGGTTAGCTGGAACACATGCTAGCCTTGCATGATATTAGCCCCCCCTGTTGTGTATGTAGCCAGCCAGCACCACAGGTCATACGGCTGAATGCTGAAATTATTCTAATGAGGAGGCAGCATGAAATTTGCCTACTGCCTGCCACAGCAGCAAAAAGTGCAGTTAGTTTGTGAATCGTGATCCCTGTGCCCAAAAATAGGGGCAGACCAATTTCTAGCCCATAATCAATAAGCATTAAACTTCTGGATGTCAACCATTGCTCAGTTGATAGCAATCCTGCCTCTGAATCAGAAGGCTGTGGATTCAAGTTCCACTCCAGGACTTGAGTATAAAAATGATGGCTGACACTCTGGTGAGGTTTTGGGAGTGCTGCACTGTTGGAAGTTGTTGTTTTTCAGGTGAGACATTAAACCAAGGCCCTAGCCCTCTCAAATGGATGTAAAAGGTCAGATAGCACTATTTTAAAGAAGCTAAGTTATCCCTAGCGTCCTAGCCATACCCCTCATTCAACATCACAAAAGCAGATTATCTGCTCACACTGCTGTTTGTGTGAATTTGCTGTGTGCAAATTGACTGCCACGTATCCTGCATTTTAAAAGTACTTCATTAGCTTTGGGATATCCAGTGGCCATGAAAGGCTCAATATAAATGCAACATTTTCTTCATATCTGTTTATTTATTCAATAGCAAAATCCTTAAAGTATGACATACGAAACATAAATTGTATTGTTAGAAAAAAATCATATCTATCAAAACTGTTTTCACAGCAATGTGATTTAAAATAATTGTTTTCAATTATTTTGAATTACCTTAATTATCCTAATGTAGACTTGGACTCAGTGGGGCGGTGGAAATTGATCAATGTCAGTAAGGAACATGTAGGGAACTGGGACCATAGTATCATAAAGTTTAGGTTAGCTATGGAAAAGGACAAGGAGAAATCTAGAGTAAATAGGAGAAGTGCAAATGTAAGTGGGATGAGAAAGGTCCTGTTCCAGGTAAATTGAAATCAAAGATTAGCAGGCAAAATTGTAAAGGAAAGATGGGCTGCCTCTAAAGAGTAGATAGTTCAGGTACAGTCAAAATACATTCCCACGAGGGAGAAAGGTAGGACAACCAAAGCCAGAGCTTCCTAGATGACGGAAGAAATAGAGTAATATGAAGTAGAAAAAGTAGGTGTATGAGACTTCAGGTTGAAATACAAGTGAGAAACAAGAATGTAGAAAGTAGAGAGGAAAAGTGAAAAAATGAGAAGCAAAGAGAAAGTATAAAAAGAGACTGTCAGCTAACATAAAAGTGAATCTAAAAGTCTTTGATTGGCATATAAATAGCAACAAAGGTGGTAAAAGAATGGGGCTAATTAGGGACCTAAAAGGGGGTTTACGTATGGAGTCAGGGGACATGGCTGAAGCACTAATTGAGTACTTTGCATCTGTCTTTACCAATGAGACAGATGCTGCTCAAGCCAAGGTGAAAGAGGAAGTAGTTGAGACACTTGATAAGTTAAAAATTGATTTAAAAAAGGACATATTTAGAGAGGCTTAGAGTTGATAATTCACCAGAACCAGACCAGATGCATCTAAGGATACTGGTGGAAGTAATGGTGGAAAATGTGGGACTCTGGCCATAATTTTCCAATCTTCCTTAGATACAGGGTTGGTACCAGAGGACTGGAGAAATTGCCAATGTTATACTTCTTTTTAAAAAGGACGTAAAGATAAGCCTAGCAATGACAGGTTAGCCTGTTTTACCTCGGTGGTGGGAAAGCTTTTAGAAACAAATGTCCAGGACAAAATAAACAGCCACTAAAACCTCTGCTTTTCTTAATATATATTAATGACCGAGACTTGGGTATGCAGGTCACAATTTCAAAATTTGCAGATGACACAAAACTTCGAAATGCTGTGAGGAGGATAATGATAGACTTCAAGAGGGCACAGACAGGCTGGTAGAATGGGCAGACACGTGGCAGATGAAATTCAATCCAGATATGTGTGAAGTGATACATTTTGGTAAGAAAAACAAGGAAAGGCAACATGAACTAAAGGATACAATTCTAAAGGGGTGTGGGAAAAGAGAAGCAGCATTTGTATACAAATTTTGAAAATGACAAGGCAGGTTGAGAAAGTGGCCAAAAAGGCAGAAAGGTTCCTGGGATCTTATAAATAGAAGCATAGAATACAAAAGTAAGGATGTTATGATGAACCATAAAAACACTGGTTCGACCTCAACTGGAGTATTGTACTCAATTTTGGCTGCCACACTTTAGGAAGGATGTGAAGGTTTTAGAGTGGGTGCAGAAAAGAAATATGAGAACAGTTCCAGGAATGAGGAACTTCGATTATGATAGATTGTAGAAGCTTGGATTGTTCCCCTTCAAGAAGGCTGAGGGGAGATTTGGTACAGATATTCAAAATCATGAGGCGTCAGGACAGACCAGATGGAAAGAATCTTAGAAACTGTTCCCATGGTGGAAGAGTTGAGAATCAGATGGCACTGATATAAGGTAAGCGGCAAAAGAACCAAAGGCAACATGATGAAAAGTCTTTTTACGCAGTGAGTGGTTAGGATCAGGAATGCACTGCCTGAAAGTGTGGTGGAGGCAGATTCAATCATACCTGTAAAAAAGGGAATTGGATAAGCACCAGAAAAAAAATTAATTTGCAGGGCTACAGGTAAGGAGCAGGGCAATAGGACTAGCTGTGTTGCACTTGCAGAGAGCTGGCAGGGACTTGCTCAGCTGAATTGGCTCCTTCTGTGCTGTTACCATTCTATGATATGATTCTGTTAATCTGACAGATTGCAGATGAATAATTTATTGCTCTACAAACTAATTCATGCTCTTCCTGTATTACAAATTTCACCATCTTGTTGAAAGATTGAATGATTTATAAAACTTGCACTTTTCTCTGTTTGACTGTTTAATAAAAAGATGAAGATGGTAAATGATCAATTCAGCGTGAGTTGTTTTCAAAAGGACACCTCCTTTCAATTTATCAATTCAATGAACATTGCAAAGCCGCAATATGCTTTAGCAATTATCTGTCTTCTTGGAAGCAGATTGCAATGTGTTAAATGGGGCCTATTTTAAATTCCTTAGGTTTGACATGCAACCTTTTGGTCTAGCATTTTACGCATCATTGCCATTCTCCTGCACCATGCAGACAGTAATTATCCTGGGGTGTTTTATGCCCTATGAACAGCCATCAGGTGCATGATTTTAGGAGGCAGACAGAAAGAAAAATCGGCCTTACTAAATGCTAAGCATTAAGCAATATGTTGTTTGTGTTGGCTTCTGGGGAGTTTGCATCATCCCCTGCTTCAATTCTTCAGCTCCACACCGTTTGAAAATCATAACAATGCTGACTGATATGTATTGTTAAGATTATTTTGCCAATAACCAATAAAAGATTAAGAAGGCACAGAGTTTTACATCAAAGCTATCAGGGGCTGTCCGCCCACAGAGAACTTTAAACCTTTGTCAGTGTTCACCATTATATTGAAGTATTCAAGGTAGAGCATCTACTAAAACAGAGATTGACACAAAGGTCACAGTATGTCTTCTTCACCCCTACTACAGTCCAAAGGAAGTCAGAAACCATTGCGCTATAACATCAACATATCTCTGAAACGTCATCATCAGTTAATAGGGTCCTTGGAGAGATAGGGTGTAGGAAGGTTCCCTTAGACTAAAAAGAAGCGAACGTAGTCCCCATCTTTTAAAATATTGAGCAGATGGACCATTATAAATATTTAGTGATAGGAAGAGTGCTAGGGGAATGGTTAGGAATGTTTAGCAAAATATGGCTGTCAAGATAGAGAGGGACATATTACAGACACTCAGTATGGTGGCATAAAAGGAGATTAGATTTCACAAATCAATTTTGCACTTTTTGAAGAAGTTGCAAAGTTTGCAGAAGAAAGAAGCCCAGTAAACATTCTCTACCTCGACTTCTAAAAACCTTTTGATACTGAACTGCACAAGAGGTTTCTCTTAAAGATCTATGGTATTAGTGCTAATGTATTGAGCTGGATTGAGAGCTGGCTGTCCAGTCATAGGCAAAAAGTAGTTATCAATAGATTTGAATCTGTCTGGAGTCCAGACACCAGTGATGTCCCACAGGAATCAGTGTTGGGACTGTTGTTCTTTACTATTTTTATTAATGATCTGGATGTGGGTGTTGGAGGAACAATCTGTACATTTATTTGAGACATGTGTGAGTGTTGGGACTGTAGATGATGCTCAACTACTTCAGGCAGATCTTAATTTGTTAGGAGACTGGGCTCATGGCTGGCAAATGCTGTTTGACCTCAATAAGTGTGTTATTATGTATTTGGGTAGAATGAATGCTCAATGTTCATATACCCTTCAGGGAAAGGCATTAAAGAAGAAAGAAAAAGAGATCAGGGCATTCTAGTGCATATATTTCTAAAGGTTATTGAGTAATGCTGTGAGGCAATAACTAGAGCAAATGGAAAATTTGGGACCATTTAGAGGACAATTCACTATAAGACCAGGCAGACTACTGTGTCCTGGACAGGCCTTGATTAAACTTTAGTTAAGATGCAGTGTCCAATTTTGTTCTAATTGGATTACACTGGATATACAGCACAGAAATAGGCCATTCAGCTCACCAGTCCATGTTAATATTTATGCTCCACTCAATCTCCTCCCATCTTTCCTCATCCATATCTGCCATCGTAACCACCTGTTCCCTTCTCCCTCACATGTTTGTCTAGCTTCGCCATAAACACATCTATACAATTCACATCAATCACTCCCTGTGATAGTGAGTTCCACATTCTCACCACTTCTTGGGTAGAGAAATTTCTTCTGAATTCCCTATCGAATTTCTTGGTCACTATCTTACTATCTTGGCCTCTAGTTATGCTCCTCCCCATAAGAGGAAGCATTCTCTCTGTGTCCACCTTTTCAAAACTTTCATAATTTTAAAACCCTCTGGTCACCCCTCAGCCTTCTTTTTTCAAGAGAGAAGAGACCCAGCCTGTCAATCCTTTCCTGATTTGTATACAGACACGTTTCTGGTATCATCTTGTAAATCCACCCTCTCAAGGACCTCTATATCCCTTTTTTTATAATATGGTGTCCAGAATTGCACGTAGTACTGTAAGTATCTAATCGAGATTGGACGCATTTAGCATATCTTGCCAACTTTTCAATTCTATCCTTCTGGAAGTAAAACCTCATGCTTAATTTGCTTTTTTTTACAACCTTGCTAACTTGTAGTGCAACATTTAGTGACTGGTGTATTTATACTCTGGGATCCCTTTGTCCCTCTATCCTACCTAGACTTGCACCTTCCAAATAATGTGACCTCCCTATTCTTCCCACCAAAGTGTGTGTTGAAATTCATCTGCCAATTATTTGCCCATTCTGTAAGTTTATTAATGTGCTCCTCTAATTTGTTGCAGTCATTCTCAGTATTAAGTATTTATCCCTCCCCCTACAATTTGGTGTCATCCATGAATTTAGAAATTGTATTTTTGATTCCAAATTCTAAATCATTAATGTATATTGTGAACAGCAGTGGTCCCAGCACTGATCCCTGTGGAACACCACTTCCTGCTTTCTGCCGCTCTGAATAACTGCTCTTCACTCCCACTCTCTGCTTTCTGTCTTGAAGCCAGCTAGCAATTCTCACAGTGACAGGAAAAACAAAAGTTGTGTGGACTGAGAAATGCCAGATAGCTTTCAAAAAGCTGAAAAACATTTTGATAAATGAACCAGTGCTAGCAGCTTCGGACTTTACCCAAATATTTAAAGTAGCCATCATGTGGGGTCCCTGCCCAAAACAAAAAGGGGCCACCAGTATATCCTTACCATCATGGATGTGGCTGGACATGTTATGGATCATGGACATGTTTCCCAGAGGCTGCTCCCCTGAGAACCATATCTGCCAAAACAGTGGTGAAGGAATGGACCCAATTCTTCACCAGGTATGGTCTACCCACCAAGATCCATTCAGATCAGGGCTCAAATTTCATGTCCAAAATATTCCAGGAAGTCATAGGGTAACCCGGCATGATTCAGCTGAAGTCTTCAGCGTATCACCCGCAGTCACAGGGGGTGCTAGAATGGTACCATCAGACCCTAAAAACAATGATCAGGGCATACTGCCACAAATACCCCAATGACTGGGATAAAGGACTAGGTTTTCTTCTGATTACAACCAGGGACTCGCCCAATGTGTCCACCAGTTTTTTTACTCTGTTTGAATTAGTTTACAGGCACCAAGCATGAAGGCCTCAGAAACTAATCAAGGAGAGCTTTTTAGAACAGAAGGTGAAAGTTTCCATGTTAGATTATGTAACCATGTTCCGTGAGCAGCGCATGAGAGCCTGTGATGTGGCCCGAGAACACTTAAAAATCTCCCAGACAGCTATGAAGAAACAGACAGACAAACATGCCAGGGCCAGAGCCTTTCAGCCAGGAGAATGTTAGTGCTCCTACCAATAGCAGGTGAATCCCTAAAAGCTTGGTTCAGTGTCCCACGCAGAGTAAGAAGCTCAGGAAGTAAACTATCTTATTGACACCCAGACCACAGGAAAAAACAAAGGCTATGTCATGAAATATGATAAAACAATATCACAGCCAAAAGGGGGACAAGCAGGTAACGATCTGTCCCATTGCCACTGACCTAGAGGATGAGGATAACCGTGGGAATGAATTGGAGTGAGTCGTTGCTGAGGCTCACATTTGGACCACCTACTACTCGGCTAACAAACACAGAAATATTATCATACTTGGACTCCTTATTCACCCACCTAAGCACAGAACAGTGACACTGCTCACTGCATTTAAAAGGTAATGCAGAGACAAGCCAGGCTGCACCACGTTAGCTCTACATGATGTGGCTGTGGGAGAGGCCCGTCCCATAAGGTAAAATCCCTATAGCCTAGGCCCAGAAAAGCTGACCCAGGTTCGGAAGGAGATTAACCACATGCTGGAGCACCAACTAATAGAGCCTAGCAGCAGTAGCTAGAGATCCCCAGTTGTGCACACGCCCAAGCTGCATAGCTCCACAAGGCTCTGCATTGATGACCCAAAGATTAATGCAGTGACCACAGCCAACTCCTATTCGATACGTTGCCTGGAAGACTGCATAGATAGGGTAGGTAACACAGCCTACACTACCAAGATAGATTCACTCAAGGGATACTGGCAGGTTCCCTTGACCACCCACGTGAAGGAGATCTCTCCCTTCGTAACTCCGGATGGGATATACAAGTGTCGAGTCATGCCAATTGCACTCAGAAATACCCCAGCTACCTTCTATATACTGATGAACCAGGTAGTGACAGGTTTATCCAATTGTTTTTGCATTTAGGCAACCTCTGAGTGCAGTGACACCTGGGAAACTCACTTAGAGCAACTGGAAGACCTCTTCCAGCAATTACAGTCAGCGGGCCTTATGGTCAATCTCGCAAAGAGTGAGTTCGCTAAGGCTAAGGCTAGGTAGATCATCTGACTTGTCCAGGGCAAGTAATGGGTCAAAGGCAAGTACTGCCCAGAACAGCGAAGGTACAAGCAGTAGCCCAGTTCCCCATTCCCACAACAAAACAGGAAATCATAAGATTCTTAGGGATGTGTGTGTTCTACTGCAAGTTCATCCCAGACTTCAGCACAGTAGCCGCCCCACTGAAAGACCTACTACAGAAAAAGCAAAAGCACTATGGACTGAGAAATCCAAGACAGCTTTCAAAAAGCTGAAAAGCATTTTGATAATTGAACCAGTGCTAGCAGCTTCAGACTTTACCCAAGCATTTAAAGTAGCCATCGATGCGCATGACATCGGGGAGGAGGCTGTCCTTCTCCAGGAGGACGAAACAGGAATAGAGACATCAATCAGGTACCTCTCCAAAAAAACTAAACAAACATCATAAATGATATGCCGCAGTGGAAAAGGAAATCTTAGGTTTGTTACTAGCTCTCAAACACTTTGAAGTATACATCCAAAATGGATACATAGAGACCACAGTCTATACTGACCACAGCCCTTTAACCTTTGTGGTAAAATTTAAAACTCAGAATGCAAGGTTATTCCATTAGACTTTGTTTCTCTAACCATCTCACCTAAAAATCATTCACATTGCAAGGAAATTAAATGAGATTACAGGCGCCCTGTCCAGAACTTAAGATACCCAGTTAGAATGCTAAGAGAATGAATGGGAGTGAATGTGACTGTTATTTTACATATTTTTTTCTTTTTTTTCCTTGTGATCAAGTGAGAGTGAATCTCATTTCATTCTTCATGTTAGGGAGGTGTCACAACAACAGGAAACCACGACTGAGTGAGAACTGCCTGCAACTTCACTAGCTGACCAGAGACATATTGGACTGTTTAAAGAGGACCTATTTTTTTAAAAAATACAAGAAAAGACACTGATCAAAAATGGCTGCCACAAGTCACCTGATCTGATAATCTAAAGTTGACCACTTCCCTGGAAAGTTTTTAAAAGAATTGTACACCAGGCCTGTCACATGTACTTTCACACCTTGGGGTGTCAAGGTCCACTTCAAACAAGGACACTCTTGGGACTTTGATCAACTGTAGTTCCATCAAGACAATGGGAACTACTAACCATCCTGATACTCATCAGAGATTCAAAGCCCCTGTGGAAGACAAAATAATCCCCAACTCCTGTTGATTTATACCTTGAAATGTATCAAAGGTCTCAGAGATGAAACAATCAAAAAATGGGATTTCTTGGTCTGCAACAATGACTGCAAGACATACTAATCAAATTCCTTTCTGAGAACACACAGAATGGAGTTTAAAAATTGGCTTTGCCAAATAGAAGCAGGAGAAAGCAGCAGGAGGAAAAGAAGCATGACAGTCATCTAAAAACACTGCTGCAAAAGAGCAGGAAATATCTTTCGCTCTCTCTCTCTCTCTCCCTTCTCTCTGAAGCCAAAATAATATCTTCAACAAAGCGCAGATCTGATCCAAGTCAACCCCAGAATTCTACAGGAAACCAGTCAACTTCAAATGGCCACAAGATTCAACAATCTATGCCTCAAAAACAAGCAAAGAACTTAATTGTATATTCTTTTAACTTTTTATTGGACACTAACATTCTTATTTCCGATATCTGTGTGTGTGTTGTTGTGTTTTTATTATTTTTTCTCAGGTTTTGTCACTGATAAACTTACTCTTTCATTGAAACAAGAAAACTTGCTTTGATTGGCTGCTTATTGCCAAATAAATATATTTGGATTTGAAAAGAAATTTTAAAACCTTTGTTATGACCAACTGAGTGTGCTGAATAGAATGGGTGGGGTGGGGGCAGCTTATTCCTTCTCACCTGGTTGTAACGCAATTCTTTTTGCCATTTGTCCCCATAATCATATTCTTTGAATTTATTCAATAGTCTATTATGTGTCATTATTTAAGGCTTTTTGAGAATCCAGACAAATTACATCTACTACATTAGCACTGCCTACTCCCTGTTATGTCCTCAAAAAATTCAGCCCAGGGGCTGGATGCAACCCGTTGCCTTTATCATGGGGCCCACAGTGAGATTTCAAAAAAAAAATCCTAAGTAAATAGTCATAGAACAAAGAACGAATGAATGAAAAACAAAAACAAAAATACTTGGAAAAACTCAGCAGGTCTGGCAGCATCTGCGGAGAGGAACACAGTTAACATTTCAAGTCCGAATGACTCTTCAACAGAACTAAGGAAAAATAGAAGAGAGGTGAAATATAAGCTGGTTTAAGGGGGTGGAGTGGGGGGAGGGGGGGGCGGGTGGTGGGGGGGGGGACAAAAAGAGCTGGATAGAGGGCCAGTGATAGGTGGAGATAACCAACAGATGTCACAGACAAAAGGACAAAGAGGTGTTGAAGGTGGTGATATTATCTAAGGAATGTGCTAATTAAGGGTAGAAAGCAGGACGAGCAAGGCACAGATAGCCCTAGTGGGGGTGGAGTGGGGGGAAGGGATCAAAATAGGCTAAAAGGTAGAGATAAAGCAATGGATGGAAATACATTTAAAAATAATGCAGGTAGGTGGGAAAAGAAAAATTTATATAAATTAATGGGAAAAAACAAAAAGGAGGGGGAAAATCGGAAAGGGGATGGGGATGGAGGAGAGAGTTCATGATCTAAAATTGTTGAACTCAATTTTCAGTCCGGAAGGCTGTAAAGTGCCTAGTCGGAAGATGAGGTGTTGTTCCTCCAGTTTGAATTGAGCTTAACTGGAACAATGCAGCAGGCCTAGGACAGACATGTGGGCATGAGAGCAAGGTGGAGTGTTGAAATGGCAAGTGACAGGGAGGTCTGGGTAATACTTGCGGACAGACCGAAGGTGTTCTACAAAGCGGTCACCCAGTCTGCGTTTGGTCTCTCCAATGTACAGGAAACCACATTGGGAGCAACGAATGCAGTAGACTAAGTTGGGGGAAATGCAAGTGAAATGCTGCTTCACTTGAAAGGAGTGTTTGGGCCCTTGGACAGTGAGGAGAGGGGAAGTAAAGAGGCAGGTGTTACACCGTCTGTGGTTGCAAGGGAAGGTGCCATGGGAGGGGTTTGAGGTGTAGGTGATGGAGGAGTGGACCAGGGTGTCCCAGAGGGAATGATGCCTGTGGAATGCAGCCAGGGGGTTGAAGGGAAGATGTGTTTGCTGGTGGCATCATGCTGGAGTTGGTGGAAATGGCGGAGGATGATACTTTGAATGCGGCGGCTGGAGGGGTGATAAGTGAGGACAAGGGGGACCCTATCATGTTTCTAGGAGGGAGAAGAATGTGTGAGGGCAGATGCGTGGGAGATGGGTTGGACACGGCTGAGGACCCTGTCAACCACCGTGGGTGGAAAACCATGGTTAAAGAAGAAGGAGGACATGTCAGAGGAACTGTTTTTGAAAGTGGCATCATCAGAACAGATGCGACGGAGGCAATGGAACTGAGAGAATGGGATGGAGTCCTTACAGGAAGCGGGGTGTGAGGAGCTGTAGTTGAGGTAGCTGTGGGAGTCGGTAGGCTTGTAATGGATATTGGTGGACAGTCTATCACCAGAAATTGAGACAGAGAGGTCAAGGAAGGGAAGGGAAGTGTCAGAGATGGACCATGTGAAAATGATGGAGGGGTGGAAATTGGAAGCAAAATTAATAAATTTTTCAGGGTCCAGACGAGAGCATGAAGCAGCACCGAAGTAATCATCTATGTACCGAAGAAAGTGTTCTGGGAGGGGGCCCGGTGGGACTGGAACAAGGAATGTTCCACATACCCCATAAAGAGACAGGCATAGCTGGGGCCCATGCGGATACCCACAGCTACACCTTTTATTTGGAGGAAGTGAGAGGAGTTTAAGGGTAAATTGTTCAGTGTGAGAACAAGTTCAGCCAGACGGAGGAGAGTAGTGGTGGCTGGGGATTGTTCGGGCCTCTGTTCGAGGAAGAAGCAGAGAGCCATCAGACCATCCCGGTGGCGGATGGAGGCGTAGAGGGATTGGACGTCCATGGTGAAGAGGAGGCGGTTGGGGCTAGGGAACTGGAAATTGTTGATATGATGTAGGGTGTCAGAGGAATCACAGATGTAGGTGAGACAAGGGGAGAGAGAATGGAGTCAAGATAGCAAGAAATGAGTTCCGTGGGGCAGGAACAGGCTGACACGATCGGTCTGCCGGGACAGTCCTGTTTGTGGGTTTTGGGTAGGAGGTAGAAAGCCTCCTACCCAAAATTCCGAGGTTGGGAGACTATCAGGTTGGAAGCTGTGGAAGGAAGATCTCCAGAGGAGATGAGGTCAGTGACAGTCCTGGAGACAATGGCTTGATGTTCAGTGGTGGGGTCATGGTCCAGGGAGATGTAGGAGGAAGTGTCTGCGAGTTGACCTCAGCCTCTGAGACCCTTGTCAGCGGGTTTGATGACAATGTCAGGGTTGGACCTGAGAGGACGGAGTGCAGCACGTTCAAAGAGAGACAGGTTAGAGTGGGTGAGAGGAGCAGAGAAATTGAGATGACTAATGTCACGCCGACAGTTCTCAGTGAAAAGATCAAGAGAAGGTAAGAATCCAGAGGGAGGGGTCCAGGTGGAGGGAGAATTTTGGAGGTGGGTAAAAGGATCCGTTGAACAGGGAGAGGACTCCTGCCCAAAGAAGTGAGCACGGAGACAAAGGCGGCGGAAGAAGAGTTCAGCATCGTGCCGAGCCCGAAATTCATTGAGATGAGGGCGTAAGGGTATGAAACTAAGTCCTTTGCTGAGCACTGAACGTTCAGCTTCAGAGAGGAGAAGGTCAGCAGGTATGGTGAATACATGGCCGGGGTTAGGATTGGAAGACGGGATGGGGACAGAGGGACAGGCAGGGGTGGAGGGTCCTGGATGGGTGTTGGTGTCGATGAGTTGTTGGAGCTTTTGTTCCTTTGCACCCGAAAGAAAGAGACAAAGTTTCTTGTTGAGGCGTCGGATGAGACAAAGAAATAAAATGAAACTGGGGGCACGCGCAGCTTTGGAAAAGGGTGTGGCGGTGCTGCTGGAGGGAGAGGTCGAATGTGTTCATATGGCAGTGCATGGCACTGAGTGTGGATCTCAGAATGCGACGAGAACAGCAATCCGAGGAGCATTCTATGTCCTGGAGATACCTGTAATCCTGGGT
Organism: Carcharodon carcharias; assembly: GCF_017639515.1. Lineage (NCBI taxonomy): Eukaryota > Metazoa > Chordata > Chondrichthyes > Lamniformes > Lamnidae > Carcharodon > Carcharodon carcharias. The sequence continues at coordinate 104,909,432 of NC_054471.1, read as the reverse complement.
GGGTTCGAAACATGAGGGATGGAATTTCAGTTGAAACCCACATGGGGTAAGTTGGAGGTGGAGACAGTCACTGAGGAAGGAAATATGGCTGTGAAAGCGGGTTTTAGTAAACACCTGGTCAAACACCAGGAGAGAAATGGCGAGCAATGAAGGTGAACAAGGGAAAAGAGAGATACAACAATCCTGACGGAGAGAAGAACAAAACTTCTTCAAATTTGTATGAACGAATGAATGACTCGCTTGCCAACAATTTCATGCTAATGTTGCCTCCTACAGCAAAACCTATTGATAAGCAAATTTCTTAACAAGCAGTCAGCTGCTGGCTAGGCCAAGAAACATTTGCTGCTTCTATATGTTTTTTCAAAATGCTGCACAATGGAATCATAATGTGTTGTTAATCACTCTGAAACACGTTTGGAACCAAACAAGATACCGAACCGCGCAATGTGCGCCTCACTGCTGAGCGACTTGTAAGCTAAACATGGTTGATGTGGCTGAGAAACCAGGGCCTTTGCTGTAACTTTCTCTAATTCCAATCTCGCTCAGACAATCTCCTTATGAAGATACCAAGCACAGGGTGAACACAAGGCAAAGTAACAGTGAGATCTGCCCACGGTGCTGCCCTGCAGCCTGTGAAGTGGTTTTGCTCTATGGCTACACGGAGATAAATATAGAAATCATCGCAACAGTTGGCCTGCTATTTGTTCTGTCATTTACTGTTTTCCTAACTTGCTTCAAAGGCCTAGGGCAGAATTTTCTGCCTGTCGGGTGGGCGGTGTGGGAGAGGGCGGGTGCGGACCCGATCACCACCCGCGATCTGCTCCACGCCACCAATTTACGTGGTCGGGCCAATTAAGGCCCACCCACCGTGAATCACAGCTCCCAAGGACAGCGGGAGTGGGCGGGCGGTGGTGGGTCCAATGGCAACCTGGCGGCCTGCTTAAAAAGCTGCTGCAGCCTTTCAAAGACTGTGAATCATGGCTATTGGAAGGGCTCCCCAGAGCGCTGCTGCTGAGCAGGCCAGGCAGGAGGGTAGGGCAGGGGGGCACTGTGCCCCTCATTTTTCTGACGTTTGCCTTGCTGCCCTTGAGGAGGTGGCAGCATGCTACGAGGTCCTCATTCCGAGGGACGGGAAAAGAAGGACCCCCCACATGACCAAATGTGCCTGGGAGGAGGTGGCAGAGCTGGTGAGCTCCAGTGATGTGGTGCATTGCACCTGGATTCAGTGTCACAAGCGCGTCAACGACCTGTTGCACTCGGGAAGGGTGAGTACCATGTTGGCATTGGTCACTTAACTCAGCAGGTAGGCTTTCACCCCCTGGCACCGTCCCCGCATCCCCACCCCACCACCCCCCCACCCACCCCACCAACCCCCAAAGCCTGAGTGCAGCGACTGCACTGAATCATTGACGGCCTATGTCCTTCGCTGGGTGGGTCAGCAGATATTGCCTATGCCAAGGTCACTCTGAGGGGGTGGTGATGAGATGGGTTCTGCACCCGCAGCATGTGGTTCAGTGACATCCACATTACTGTTTTGGGGGCAATCTGGAGGAGCTGCACCCAGGCACAGTGCTGGAACTGCAAAATATTTCAAAGTCAGGGTGCTGACATGCTGGGAGGGGAGCTTCCAGGTGGTGGGGCACCAATCCATCTGCTGCCCTTTGCGTTTCACGTGCTTGGGCCTCCTTGCTATGGAAGGTTAGACCGTGTGGTGTCTAATGTGACGTAGGCAGCATTTGGCTACGGGGGTGGGGGGGAACAGGCCTGGCATCTTTTTGTGAGTGTGCAGCAGCTGCAGGGTGAGGAGGCACTGGAGATCTGCAATGTCCCACTCTGGTTGGGGTGGGATGGCAGCGAAGGGATTCCAGGTACAAGTTGCACTAATCAATGCTCTTCTCTCCTTTTCAGGAGAAGAATGCTCATAATGCCGCCGAGTGGGTGAGGACTGGTGGAGGGCCGGCCCAGTTGGCCATCATTACCACGTTCGAGCAGGAGGCCCTCGATCTGGAGAGGTGCCATGTGCCCAGGTCCACCGGTGTCGGTGAGGCTGGGGTGCCACGGGCAGGTATGTTAGCCCAGCACTGAGGTCACCATTAGTGTCCCAGCAGCCATGGCACTGCTGAATGTTCAGTGATTGAAGTTTGCAACATGGCTTGACCATTGCTTGTGGAAGGATGAGCGCATAATGGTCCGGGGGACAGGGAAGCACATTGTCATTGTCTCCATGTTAACTAATAAATGTCCTTGTTCTTCCTTTCAGCATCAGTGGAGCAGGGCTGGGAGGAGAAGCAGCAGAGGCCCTCTCTCACTCCTGAGGGGTCTGAAGTCTCTGACTCACCAGTGTCACACCATCTCTGCCAGGCAGGCACCAGCACAGATACTAGCACCTCGGTGGGAAGTAGAACATCGGCTAGTGTCCCGGGGCACAGCAGTGAGGGCACTTCACAGTTGCTGGAGAAGCTGGCAGAGATAGTGAGCGCTCACGGCGCCAGCAGTCAGAGGACGGCAGGGAACCAGGCAAATGCTCAGTCGGTGCCTGATGATGTGCCTCTGGAGTCGTCTGCAATGCAGCGGCTGCAGGAAGTCCAGCAGGGTGTACAGGAACAACTGGTGGAGATACATGAGGCTTTGCTTGGCTTGGTGTCCATGGTGGAGGAGTCCTCACGGACCATCGCCGATGCAACGAGCCTCATGGCCGAGCGCCATGCTTCCTCCATGGAGAAAGTGGTGACTCTCGTGGAGAGGCTCCACCAGGAGACCAATCAGGGCTTCTTGGGGATGCGCTCGGACCAGCAAGCCCCCACATTGGCATTGACCTCAGCTGGTCAGTGCCAATGTGGAAGATGGTCTGGGCACCAAGTTTCCCAGCTCGGTGCCCATCAATCTACGGTGAGCAAGGAGGTCCGAACCAACCTCATGTCAGCACAGCAGCTGCCTGTCGTCTCTGTGGGCACCTCTCAGGGCACTCCAGATGAGGGCAGCAGATCCTTCACACCTCTGCCACTGACCATTGCAGCCAATGAGGCTGCGACGACTAGGGAGATGCCAGCTGTGGAACTGGCCGCTCCCTCCCAGCTGGGGCCAGCACAGGCTCCACCGGCCATAGGATGGCCACCAAGGTCATCAAGGCCAAAAGGACAGCAGAGTCAGCAGGCTGGCTCCAGTGCCGGTGCCAGCAATGGGGCAGCACCCAGACACAGCATCCAGAAATGAAAACATAAGGCACGTTAGGCACACCATGGGTTTATCACTGGTGCTTTTGTATTGGCCCAAGATGAGGTCTTTATGAGTTGGTGTGATGTTTAACATCTTTGTCATTTTGTTTTCTTAACTTGCTCTTGTTGTAATATTAAATTTACATATGTCACCATGGCTGAGGGGGCCTCTTTTCTTCTGCAGGTGGATGGTTACCAATAATGTTATGAGTGATTTGAGGGATATTCAGCTTTATTGACAAGGCCCTTAGTTAATGTTCCTATTCAGGCAGATTTTGCACTTAGGTATCGAGTATGGAGCCTGCAGCTCAGGTTTTTCTGGAGGTCCATCTGTGGTATGCTAGCTGAAGGTTCATTGGATTAAAGCCTCCCGGGTGTCCCTGTCTCCCTGTAGTATGCCCAGGTCAGCATCTACCCCCTCAGCATTTCCCTGTGTATGCTCAACCTTGGACTCACTGCTGGATCAGCGTGCCCAGCTGCAACAATTGCGTGTACATCTTCATCATCCACAGCGTCCCCCCCTTTCCCAGCACAAGAATGTGGAGAGCGCAGCATGAAAACACAATCAGCGCCACACGATCTGGGGAGTACTGGAGTGCACCCCTGAGTGGTCCAAGGATCGGAAGCGCATTTTGTGAAGCCCTTGTGGAGGCGTGGCTCCTATTGTACTGCTGCTCAGCTTCTGTTCTTGGATGACGGAGAGGCATCATGAGCCACCTTCTGAGGGGATAGCCTTTGCCACCCAGTAGCCATCCATCAAGCCAGACTGGAGCACTGACGAGACCCAGCACCTGGAATTGTCTGAGGATGTAAGTGTCATGGGAGCTGCCTCAGTACTTTGCACAGGCTTGTAAAAACCCTTTCCTGTTGATGAAGGCACCGGGCTCACCCGCTAGCACTTTGATGGCCACATGTGCGCAGTCTATTGCACCCTGGATGCGGAGGAAGCCAGCAATTGCTGCAAAGGCTCTGGCTCACTGTGTCTGGCTTGCCTGGTCCTAATGGTAGTGGATGAAGGTCAATGCACACCTGAACAGAGAGTCTGTAACCTGCTTGACACAAGTGTGGACAGCTGATTGGGAGACACTGCAAAAATCACCCACCAACCCTGGAAGGAGCCAGAGGCCTAGAAGTTGAGGGCTGTGACCTTCAGAGCCACTGGCATGGGGTGTCCACCCACACAGTTAGCAGAGATCCCGGACCCAATCATCTGACAGATATAGTTGACTGTCTCCCTTGAGAGATGGAGCCTCCTTTGGCACTGCATCTCAGACATATTGAGGTAGCTGTTTCACTGCTTGTACACCCTGGCTGCAGGATAGTGGCGTCTCCTGCTGCTCCTTCCACCTTGGACTACCTCTTGGCCCTGCGCCCCTTGTGCCTGCACCTCTCCTCCCAAAGGTGGCTGAATGTGCACTCCTGGCCTCCTCCTCCCCCTTCTAGCCCTCCTTTCCTCCTCAGTGGAGGTGCCTCCAGAGGAGAGTTCAGCTCCTATTCCCAGGCTAAGGGAAGGCTTCCTGAAACCTGCAGGCCCGGAAACGATTCTTCACTGTAGAGTGCTGACCTGAAAGCTATGAGTCCAGTCCAAGCAGCTAGCATGCATTTTGAAGTATTGTAGATTACACAGGCAAGTATCAATAACTTTGAAAAATCAATATTTGACAGAGCACATTCGCAACCCCACTGAGCTCTCTTATCCTGCCTGTGGATGAGGGTTATACAAATGTGTCCTACCTGCCTGCCCATTGAGCCCGTGCGCCGACCCGAAGATCGCATGGGTGTCGAAAAACCACTGCCGATTGGTGCCCCAAGGGCCTTAAATGGCCCATTAATTAATGGTGGGTGGGCATCAGATATCATCGCGTGCCCGCCGAACGAAATATCGTGATGGTGCGCAGTGACATCGGGACACTTGCCCGATGTCACCGCATGTCATTTTATGCATCAGCATGCGGGTCCCACCCTCGCAAACCAACTGGAAAGTTCTGCCCCTAAAGCCATCGATTGAGAGTGAGGCAGAAATATATTTCATTTAAGATAAAAGCAAAATACTGCAGATTCTGGAAATCTGAAACAAAAACAGAAAATGCTGGAAAAACTCAGTAGGTCTAACAGCATCTGTGGAGAGAGAAACAGAGTTAATGTTTTGCGTCTGAATGACTCTTCTTCAGGAAATATATTTCCATTTGCTGCACTTGCAACTCCACCGAATTATAGGACCAAATTTAAAATTCAGTAGGTACTCGCTAATTTTGTTATTTTTATGTATTATACATTTCCTTTAGCAAATTTTTCCTGTCCCATTCTCTAATATTTCATATTTCCATTTTCTAACACTCAGAGCAGTATGTGGGGTGAGGAATCAGCAGCAGACAGACTGACCATAAACCGGTTGGGAGATGGTTGGTCAGATAAAGCTTTGAATATTCTCAGAGAATTGTTGGAATCATAACAGAAACACAGTTTTAAAACCTCCACTTGCATCAAGATGTTCTTCATTTTGTTTCACCTCCCTGTGCTATCCCAGTGTTATTTAAAATGCCTACATCAAGCTTCTGATTATCTCTGCACACGAACAGTTAACTCAGAGGGTAGCACATCTATGAGAAGCAAATTTCTTATTCAATATGACAAAGAGAATGTCTCTGTCCTGTTCTGCTGTTAACACTCAGTGTTTCTGGTTCTAAATTGGAAATCCAGAACTCAATGACAATTTATGAATCCCTGAGTTGTTTAACTGATTGTGAGAGGTTTATTTTTAAACCAGTTCAAGGTTACACATTGCCTAATGGGGACATCCTGTGATATTAAACAGTCCACTCATTTTTTTACCATTTCAGTTGGTGTTCAATGCAGACCTGGCTCTGCCCTTTCAAAGCGACCCTGTCCATTTCTGTTTTCTGCCACTCTTCTGTAACACTGTGGGAATTGGCCTCAGGACCATACTCTTCCTGGAGGATAAGAAAAGGAGGACACCAGGGCATATCAGAGGACCATCCCGTAATGGGATCTAGTCACAGAACCTAACCGCGTTTAGGAAGGCAGGCAAATTCAGTCTGCGCCATCTTTTGAATATTCATCCATGGGATGCGGGAGTCGCTGGCTAGGCCAGCATTTATTGATTTATTGCCCATCTCTAATTGCCCTTGAGAAGGTGGTAGCAAGCCAAACTCCAACATTTAAAGATCACCACTAGCAGCAGACACAGCCCACAGTGTTCATGCCTCTGGCGAACACAGCAGTGATGGACAGGAGCTTTTGGAAGCGGCAGTAATACAGACTGAAGTACCAGTCATTGTGAACAGTGTAGAATCTACAATAACAAGGCTCATTAAGGAATAGCAAACTCAAGCATAGCATTAAAACAGTGAGTGAGTTGAATATCTCTGTATTCTTTCTAAAAAAAGACTAAGTTGGCTTTTAAGTACATGTGGCCCACGACTGATTTTGTCTGTGTGAGTGGCCTTTGATAAGAAAAGGTTCTCCACTCCTGAGGTAAATGTTACTTCAATATTTGATAGATAGCCTACTTAAAATATCTTACTGTAATGATAATTTAAATTTAAAGTTTGATTTTCTCCTAGATATAAGATTGTGCCATTTCTCTTTTTGCTAGAACCTATCTAATGTTACGATTGCATGTTTCCACCAGACTGTGAATTGTTCGGTTCTGTAATAAACTTTTATATATTTTAGAATATATATTGTCTCACCTAGTATCCTGTATCACTAACTTGAGAACCTGACTCCATACACACTTGGGTGGAAGAATACATTACTGAGGAGTTTTTATCCGGCTCCTTATAATATCTTGGAAAATTATAATCTGGTTTTAATTTACTGGCAAGACTAACTGGAGGACGGTAATAATCTCAGTTGGCTCTTTTCCTTCAAGGAGAGATAATTTAGTCCTTCAGCATCTTTGGGATCTGTCTTTCTCAAATGAGGTTGAGAGGAATCACCTGAGAGGTATGCCTGATCTGTGATTGTCCTAAAAGGGGCTAGGGTTATAATACTCCACAGTTGAAGGGCCAAATCAATTAGGTGGGGTAAGTGCAGGCAATCTCTGTCCATTTCCTCTCCATCAGGACTCAAAAACTGGTATTGGGGCCCTGAATTACACATTCATGCCAACTAGTGCCTGTGTCAAGCATGCACCTTCCAATTTGGCAGCCATCACACTCTGAGAGGTCAAGAAGGAGACAAGAGATCATGACCCAAAATCCATCCCTCCAACATTAATTTTTCACCAAAATACAAAAGACACACAGGGCACTGGATTAAAGAAAAAAGGTATGGTCAACTTTGTTATTACTTAAAATCATAGAAGGTTTACGGCACAGAAAGAGGCAACTTGGCCCATGTTGTCTGCGCTGGCTGATAAAATGAGCCACCCAGCGTTTTCCAGCATTTGGGCTGTATACCTGTAGGTTACGACTCTACAGGTGCAGATCCAGGCACCTTTTAAATATGTTGAGGTTTTCTGCCTCTACTGCACTTTCAGATAATGAGTTCTAGACCTCTATCACCCCCTGGGTGAAAACAATTTTCCTCATCTCCCCTCTAATCCTTCTACGAATCACTTTAAATATATGCCTCCTAGTCACTGACCTCTTTGCTAAAGTAAATAGGCCCTTCCCATCCACTATAACCAGGACCCTCACAATTTTGTACATCTCAATTAAATCTCCCCTCAGCCTCCCCTGTTCCAAGGAGAACAGCCCCAGCCTGTCCAATCTTTCCTCATAGCTGCAATTTTCCAGTCTGGCAGCATCCTCCTAAATCTCCTCTGTACCCTCTCTAGTGCAATGACATTCTTTCTGTAATAACATGCAGAACTTCACAAAGCACTCAAGTTGTGACATAACTAATGTTTTATATAGCTCCAGCATAACCTCCCTGCATTTATATTCTGTGTCTCGGCTAATAAATGAAAGGGTTCCATAGGCCTTCTTAATCACCTTATCGACCTGTCCTGCTACTTTTAGGAACCTGTGGACATTCAGTCTGAGGTCCCTCACTTCCTCTACATCTCTCAGCATCCTCCCATTTATTGTGTATTCCTAGTCTTGTTTAACTTCCCCAAAAGCATCACCACACACTTAGCTGGGTTGAATTCCATTTGCCACTTTTCCATTGATACCTTCCTGCAGTCGACAGCTATCCTTCTCACTATGCATCGTCTGCAAACATCTTGATTATTCCCCCTACATTTATGTCCAAATCATTCATATATATCACAAGAAGCTGGGGACCCAGTACAGAGCCCCTGTGGAACCCCACTGGAAATAACCTTCCAGTCACGAAAACACCAATCAACAATTACCCTTTGTTTCCTTCCACTGAGCCAATTTTGCATCCAGCTTGCTGTATTCCCCTGGATCCTTTGAGTTTTTATTTTTTATAAGCAGACTACCATGTTGGGACATTGTCAAAGCCTTGCCAAAATCCATGTAGACCACATCATCTACACTACCCTCATCAATCCTCCTTGTTACCTCCTCAAAAAATTCAATCAAATTAGTCGGACATGATCGTTCCTTAACAAATCCATGCTGTCTGTCCTTGATTAATCCATGCCTTTCTAAGTGACAAATTATTCTGTCTCTCAGAATTGACTCTAATAATCTGCCCACAACCAAGGTCAGGCTGACTGGCCTGTAATTATTCAGTCTACCCCTCGCTCCCTTTTTAGAAAAAAATACAACGTTAGCAGACCTCCGATAATTTGGCACCTCACCTGCATCCAGTGAGAATTGGAGAATGATGGTTAGACCCTCCCTTATTTCTTCTTTGGTTTCTTTTAACAGTTTGGGATCCATTCCATCCGGCCCTGGTGATTTACCCACTTTCAAGTATACTAATTCCCTTAATACTTCCTCTCCTAAGTTTATCACATCCAATACTTCACACTGCTCCTTCTTAACTACAATATCTGCATTGTCCTTCCATTTTATGAAGACAGATGCAAAGCATTCATTAAGAACCATAGCCACATCCTCCAGCTCAGCACAGAGTTATCCTTTTATTCTTAATGTATTGATAAAACAATTATGGGCTCTACCTGATGTTGCTTGTCAATGTTTTTTCATGCCCTCTCTTTGCTTTTGTAATTTCCTTTTTGATTTCATTCCTCCACTTTCTATAGTCCTCCTTGCTTCCTGTAGTATTGAGTTCTGGATGTCTGACATAAGTTTTCTTTTTCTGCCTTATCTTACCCTGTAAACTCTTTGATATCCATGGATCTCTACATTTGGCTGTCCCATCCTTTTTCTTTGTGGAACTATGTTTACACTGAACCCCTTAAATTTCCCCTATGAATGCCTCCAACTGCTCTGCTACTTATTTGCCTTCAAGTAGCTATTTCCAGACCACTTTTGCTAAATCAGTTTTCAGTTTAGTAAAATTGGCCCCACCCCAATTTAGAACTTTAACTCTTGTTCTATCTTTGTCCTTTTCCATAATTATATCAAAACTAACTGAATTTGGATCCCTATCACCAAAATGCTCCCCACTCACAATCTTTCCACCTGCCCACCTTCATTCTCTACAATTAGGTCCAGGACTTACTGGATTTGCTACACATTGGCCAAAAAAATTCTCCTGAATGCACCTTAAGAATCTGTTCCCTCCATTCCTTTCACACTATAACTATCCCAGTTAATATTGGCATGGTTAAAATCTCCTACTATTACTGTCCTATTGTTTTTGCACTTCTCAGAGATTTGCCTATGTATTTGCTTTTCTATCTCCCTCTGCCTAGAGGTCTGTAGTACACTCCCAGTAGCATGCCACTTCTTTGTTCCTAAACTCAATCCATATGGCCTCAATTGATGGTCCTTCTAACATATCATCCCTCCTCACAGCTGTAATTGCTTCTCTAACCAAAGTTGCCACTTCCCTCCCCTTTTATCCTCCTCCCTATCTCATCTGAAAACCCTGTAACCAGAAACATTGGGCTGAATTATCCCCCCGTTGGGGGGGAAGTTGATGTGTGGGCGCGTGCGGGCGCACTTCTGAACGACACCCCCGATCGGCGGCAAGGCCCCATTTTAAATGGGTGGGCCAATTAAGGCCTGCCCAGTGTGACGTCCGCACGGAAGTGCTGTGCACTCCCTGTGCAAGTGGGGAGGATTCCTAAAATCAAGAGTGGGCATTTTCACGCATGCACACGAAAGAGCGCACTCATCACCCTGAGGCTAAGTGCTGCCTCAGGGGAATCGGCTCTAAATGTGAAAAAGCTGAAAATAGAAAAATAAAATTTCCCTGACATGTCCCCTCATGTGACAATGTCACATGAGTTGGGACATGTTCATAATTTCCAAAAAAACTTTATTAAATTTTTAAAGCCCTACATGAAACCTCATCCGGCCCATGGATGAGGCTTCATGCTTTTTCTAGTTCCCGCCAGGGCTCCTGGCCTGCCCACCAGCCTTAAAGTTGGACGGGCAGGTCCACTAATTACTTTAATTGCTCTGTCAATGGCCTCAATTGGCCATTGACAGGTCGGCGGGCGAGCATCTGATTTTGCTGAGCCCCCAGCCTTCCTGAAAATTTAAATGGGGCACAGTGATGTCGGGAGTTCTGCCCGACATCACTGCACATCATTTTACATGTCGGCGAGTGGGCCCTCCCCTGCTCGCCGACAGTAAAATCCAGTCCATTAAGTTGCATTCCTGTCCATCTTTAAACCCTGTTTCTCTAACAGCTATGATATCATACTGCCACGTTTCTATCCATGCCCTCAGCTTGTCTGCTTTATTTGCTATACTCCTTGCATTGAAGTATATACCTTTGAACACTGCCAAACTCTCTTTTTTATTCACTATCTTTTGTTTCCTCTGCCTTCCAGACTCCCACGCTGATTTTCTGCCTTCCATTCGATTTCCAATTTTGCCCCTTATGAGTCTACGATCAGGTTCCCACTCCCCTGCCAAGCCAGTTTAAACCCTCCCCAACAGCACTAGCTGGCTACAGGTCCCACCTCCCCCAGAACTGGTCTCAATGCCCTAGGAATCTGAATCCTTCTCCCCTATGCTATCTCTCCAGCCATGCATTCATCAGCTCGAACTTCCTATTTTTCTATGCTCACTATGTACGTGGCACTGGAAGCAATCTGGAGATTATTATCTCTGAGGTTCTGTTTTTTAACATCTTACCTAGATTCTTAAAGTCTGCTTTCAGGAACTCATCCCTCTTTCTACCTATGTCATTGGTGCCTTTAAGAATGTCCTGCAGCTGCTGTGTGATATCCTTGGCCCTGGCACCAGGGAGGCAACACACATCTGGATTCACATCTACCCTTCTTCCTTCCTGCCCATCCAGCTGAGCCAGCCGTGGTGCCCTGAACTTGGCTGTTGCTACACAACTCTGAGGAACCATTGCCATCACCAGCATTCAAAATGGAAAGCCGATTCATGAGCAGATGGACTCAGAGGACTCGTGCACTACCTGCCTGTTCCTCCTAGACTTTCTTGTGGTCACTCATTTACTCTCTGCCTTCATGCTCCTAACGAAAGGTGACCACCTGCTTAAATGTGCTGCCCATATAGCGCTCAGCCTTGTGGATGTACCACAGTGACTCCAGCCACCGCTTAAGTTCTGAAATCCAGAGCTCACGTTTCTGCAGCTGGTGAAACTTCCTGCAGGCATGTTCATCTAGGTCACATGAAATGGCTTCCCACATACCACAAGAGACACATTCCACTTGGCCGAGCTGCCCTGCCATATCTTAACCTTACTTTTAAACTAGCTGCTAGTAGAATGTAGAATTACAAACCCTCACTCACCAATCAGCTCTTTCCCCATTCTCATGTAGGTTATTTTAAAACTTTTATGTATTTCTATTATGCACATATTCATACACAATCCCCTCACTGGATACTCACTGACCAAATGGCTTATGAGTTGAGTTGCAGTCTTCTAGCTATAGACAAGGGAAGAAAACTCACCAACTCCCTCACTCGCCAAACTCCCAACTTCACACTCTGTGCTCAAGCTGCACTCCAGACTCCTGTATGTGTACTATCTGAATCTCAGAGATCAGCCAGCTCTTCTACTGGTCTAGAAACCAGATTAAGCTAGTTTGTAGGTGAATTTAGTCAACTAGATTCATCTGAAATTTATGTTATATTGAAGAAAGTGAATTAAATGGGAAGTCTGCACAGATTTCTTACTATGAAGTTTAGCCTTGCTGTGGATAATTTAATAAAGGTTATTCTACAGTTTATTTCTGTTACCAGGATTTATAAAGGGCACTGACAGGATAGGGAAGGTTTTCAACCCTACCATGCATGACCATGTTAATATTATGATCAAAACGTCAGTGTATGGCTTGCTATACCATTCCTGTCAATCCCCAAATCTCCACCATTTTGTCAGGGGGCTTAAAATGGGTGGACCAGGCATGCATCACATTACACATACAAATTCAGATGCTTTAACAATAATAGAATCATAGAATGGTTACAGTACAGAAGGGGGCCATTGAGCCCATCAAATCTGCAAGCTCTCTGCAACAGCAATTTATCTACTCCAACAAATAAGTGTGAGGTGATGCACTTGGGCAAGACAAACAAGGCACAGGAATACACGATGAATGGTAGGACCCTGGGAAGTACCGAGGATCAGGAGGACCTTGGTGTTCATGTCCGCCGGTCCCTTAAGGTAGCGGGACAGGTAGATAAGGTGTTTAAGAAGGCTTCTTGCCTTTATTAGCCAAGACATAGAATATAAGAGCAGGAAGGCTATGCTGGAATTGTATAAAACACTGCTTAGGCCATAGCTAGAGTATTACGTGCAGATCTGGAATCCGCGTTATAGGAAGGATGTGATTGCACTAGAGAGAGTGCAGAGAAGATTTACCAGGATGTTGCCTGGGCTGGAGAGTTTTAGTTATGAGGAGAAATTGGATAATCTGGGGTTATTTTCCCTGGAGCAGAGGAGACTCAGGGGAGACAAGATTGAGGTGTATAAAATTCTGAGGGGCATAGATAGGGTTGACAGGAAGGAGATTGTCCCCTTGGTGGAGGGATCAATAACCAGGGGGCATAGATTTAAGGTAAGGAGCAGGAGGTTTAGAGGGGATGTGAGGAAGAACTTGTTCACTTAGAGGGTGGTGGGAATCTGGAACTCACTGCCTGAAAGGGTGGTAGAGGCAGAAACCCTCATAACATTTAAGAAGTATTTGGATGTGCACTTGCGACGCCATGGCATACAAGGCTATGGGCCTAGTGCTGGGAATTGGGATTAGAATAGTTAGATACTTGTTTGACCGGCACAGACTCGATGAGCCAAAGGGCCTTTCTCGGTGCTGTAGACCTCTATGGCTCTATGACTCTAACTCCCATGCCCCTTCCCCGTAGCCCTGGAAATATTTCCTTTCAACTACTTATCCAGTTGCCTTTAGAAAGCAACCATTTAATCAATCTCTATTACTCTTTTCATCGGAAGATGAAAGATGGCCTGGTAGAGGTCTTCAAGATTATGAAGGATTATCATGGCATAAAAAGAATGGATTATTTCTGCTGGTCAGCAAGACTGGAATAACAAGTGACCAAGTTATGCAAATACAGTACAAAAAGAGCTGAAGGGGAAGGTTTGAAAAAATTCAGAGTGTGGTAAGTATATGGATTATTCTGCCTTAACCTGTAGTTGAAGCTGTGTTCATTAGTCACTTTTAAGTGAGTTATAGGTGGACCCTGATTCATTCTTGCTTCTATCTTTAATATATATTAATTGGTAATTTTTTGACTGAGCTACATGATCTGCGAGACTAATCTTTTCATTTGTTTGGAATGATAGAAAGTATACACTGTGTAGGCTATATTACATCTGATGTTTATCCAAAGGTAGAAAGGTCCCTTGTTAGTTCTATTCTAGATATTTTGTCTGTAAATTGCAGCTTTGGTTTATATAATTATATTCTTGGCTGTGGAAGGGCCCAATTTTAACTCCATGCAAGCGCGTGGATTTTGAAATTCAGTCCTAAGATTCTACTGTGTGCAGGCTGTCCAATGTACCAACTGGACACTTTTAAATGTGCAAGAACAAAAAATGCTGGAAAAACTCAGCAGGTCTAACAGCATCTGTGGAGAAAAAGACAGGGTTAACGTTTCAAGTCCATATGACTCTTCTTCAGAGTTAAAGGGAAGTAAAATTATGGCAAAATATATACTGTTTTGGTGGTTGGGGGGGGGCGGGGAGGGTGGTTGGGCCGGGGGGGGGTGGGGGGGGGGGGGGGTGGAGCTGGTGAAGCTGGATAGAAGGCCAGCGATAGGTGGAAGCAAAGGAGAGATTGCAAAAGATACCCTGAACAAAAGGACAAAGGGGTGTTAGTGATAATGGTACTGGCTGAAGGAGGTGCTAATGGTGACATTAAGGGTAGAAAGCAGAATGTGATAATGGCTGGACCAGCATGAGCTTTGGAAACAACAACATGAGCAAGTGACAAATGGCCCAAGTGGGGTGGGATGAGGGGAGGAGACAATTGTGGGAAAAACGATTGAAAATAGGCTAAAAGCTGGGGATAAAACTATGAATAAAAATGGAAATACATTTTTTAAGTAATAATAAAAATAAGTGGGAAAAATAAATAACAATTAAAAAATAAAAATGAATATTGAAAAAAGGGGATCAAAAAGGGGGTGAGGATGGAGGAGAGAGTTCATGGTCTAAAGTTGTTGAACTCAATATTCAGTCCGGAAGGCTGTAAAGTGCCTAGTCGGAAGATGAGGTGCTGTTCCTCCAGTTTGCCTTGAGCTTCACTGGAACATTGCAGTAGGCCAAAGACGGACATAAGAGCAGGCTGGTGTGTAGAAATGGCAAGTGACAGGAAGGTCTGGGTCATGCTTGCGAACATATTATGCATAGTACAAGCCCAAGTATTGTGTTGCTGTTTGTTAGAGGCAGCCTCACACACTGATCAATATTCTCAGCAGTCAGTTCAGGATCTAACTCAAGATAAAATGGCAATTTGGCATTGATGAACAGCAACAGATTTGCAATCTCATAGAAATGGCATCAGCCTGAATTAATAGTTTATAATTTAAAAGATCCATCTGACATATTCCTATGTCCCTGCACAGCAGCCGACAGCTGCAAATTTCCATTGTCAGCTACGATTCAACCAAATCTGAATTGATTCCATCCAGGCGCCTCAACATCAATCAACCAGCTAAATAAATTGCAGTTATTTGATCAAAATACTCAGCCACAGGCGAGTACGGGTAAAGAAAGGCTGCAAAAAAATTCTGTATCAATTAGTCAATGTATTTAATTATCTTTTACAATGGGTGGAGCCTTCCCAGATTTGCACAAAGTGCGGTAGTGGTCGGGGAAAAGGACATTATACCCATCGGCTGCAATGGCGGCTTTTTGTGCCATATTGTCTCATTCCCGGCTCGTCCCGCCGCGTTAATCATGTGTTCACAGGGAATGCGCCAGATTGCTGGCAGGCACATTTGGATTTGCCTGCCCTGCCATTACCTCAGCACTTCCTCGCTCCGGATGCCATATTTAAAGTACACCAGAGTGCAGCTTACTTCATGTCTGCAGACCAGGACTGCTCCAGGTGACAGATGGCCCTGAAAGCAAAGAAGATGGCAGCCCCTAAATTTAGTGATGCCTGCCTGGGGAGCCTGCTGGACACAGTGGAAGACCACCACATAGTCCTCTACTCCTGTTCTCATCGCAGGAGGCCCACCAGAGTCACCAGTCCAGCCTGGGAGGTGGTGGCAGTGATGGACAGCACCACCAGAGCATGAGGAGGTCAGACATCCAGTGCAGGAAGAGGATGAATGCTCTCAACTGTTCCACCAGGGTAAGTCAACCACCTCATCACCCTCAACTCACACACTCACAAACCCATCACACATCCACATGGATCTCACACTTCAAAGGACAAAACCACTAACTTTCTCACACACCCTCACATCTCCATCTGGCTCATATCAAGGCCCTGGGTGTCCTTGTACACAAAATCACTGAAAGCAAGCATGCAGATGCAGCAAGCAGTTAAGAATGCAAATGGTATGTTGGCCTTCATAGCAAGAGGACTTGAGTGTAGGAGCAAGAACGCCTTACTGCAGCTGTACAGGGCCTTGGTGAGACTACACCTGGAGTATTGTGTGCAGTTTTGGTCTCCTTATCTAAGAGAGGATATACTTGCCATAGAGGGAACACAGTGAAGGTTTATGAGACTGATTCCTGGGATGGCAGGATTGTCATATGAGGAGATTTTGGGTGAACTAGGCCTGTATTCACTGGGGTTTAGAAGAATGAGAGGTGACCTCATTAAAAAGTATAAAATTCTGACAGGACTGGACAGGCTGGATGCAGAGATGATGTTTCCAATGGCTGGGGTTCCAGAACAAGGTGTCAGAGTCTCAGAATACAGAGTGGGCCATTTAGGACTTCTTCACTCAGAAAGTGGTGAACCTATGGAATTCTCTACCATAGAAGGCTGTGGAGGCCAAGTCACTGAATATATTTAATAAGGAAATAGATAGATTTCTAGACTCTAAAGGCATCAAGGGGTATGGGGAGAGAGCAGGAGTACGGCTGAGATAGAGGATCAGCCATAATCATATTAAATGGCGCAGCAGGCTCGAAGGGCCAATTGACCTACTCCTACTCCTATTATCTATGTTTCTATGTTTATCCTCTGGAGTTCATGTCTTCATCCCATCCATGGGCAGCTCACTTGCACTCCATGATCATGGTTGTATCATGGAGATACAGCCATAAACTTTAGAAATTTCTGATCATTTGTCAGCCTTCAGCATCTGAGCCCTTCAGGAGCACAGCATAAGTGGTCACAGATGCTGAAGAGATGGGGGCCAGCCCCACCTTAAAGGTGCTGAGAGCACAGAGAGACAACGATGGAACTGTGTGATGACTGCCCATGACATTCTGGCAACAATGACCAGCACCACCGAAGGGCAGGCATCAGTAATGTTTCCAGGGAGTGTGAGGCTGGACCATCACTGTGGTCTCAAGGCTGCAGAGAGCATAGGGAAGAGGCCTTGGACTGAGACACCTGCCCTTATCTTGTGCAGAAAGGTTTAACATCTGAGTGACAAGAACACAGCGCATCAGAACAAGGAGCCACAGGCAGGGAGACATTCTTGGGAGTTTACTGACAATAGTGAGCATTATGTACAAGTGATAAACGACCGTGCCCAGGCTGTGCAACTAATTGTCCTTGACTGCCCAACCCTGCCGCCAAGTCTTGGTGCTCCCCGGACATCCCTAGCTGAGGTGGAGGCAGCCTGCTGACTGTGACGCCCTGTCTGTAATGCCTTTGGCGGGCATCCTCTGGAGGGCCAAGATCTGGAGTTCTCTGGCCTGCTTTCGGGGTCCCGATGTGTGGCAGTGGCACCCTCCTTGGCCTGTGGAGCTGGAGCTGCTGGGGTCACAGGAAGAGGAGTTGGATGCTCCTGGAGTCACCTGGGTGAATGGGCCCAGTGTATGCACCTGCTGATCCTCTTCCTTATGGGTGCCCAAAGGCCCCAGGCTGACTCCTTGAGGAGAAGGGGAAGCTGGAGTGAGATCGATCAGCCCGGCACCCCTCTCTTTACTCAATATTGGAGGCCAACTATGGCATCAGCAATGGAATTGAGCCCGTGCAGCAGTGCAGGAGCGACGTCCTGGACCAAGGTCTCCATGGCAGCCGCTATCCTACCAATGTTGATCTCGGTGTGTTGGCATGCTGGTGCTATCACCTCAGCCTGAAGGCAGACGGACTCCTCCATTGTGTCTTGCAATCTGAGGGGTGCAGCGGACATCCCTTCCTGATGTTCCCGAGCTTGCCTTTGCAGCTCCTACAACTGTGACATGACCGAGCCCAGAGGCTGGTCATCTGACTCACACTCAGCAAATTTCTGGCCTCCAGCATTCCTCCGAGTGTTGAACACCTGGGAAGTCCCCGCCACTGCCTGCTGTGGATTGAGAAAATGCGATGTGCTCACCAGATTGTGATCCCAAGGCTACTCTAAAGCTAGGTCCCACGAGGTGTGTGTCTCCGCGCTGGTGGAGGGTGTGGGTGAGCGCTGTGATGGGACTTCAGGGAGAGTGCCTCCAGATTCGTCTTCAGAGGTCTCTTCAGACCTTGATTGGAGGACCTGGGTCATAGACTCTGTTGGCTGTTTGTCAGATGTGCCTGTGAAAGCAAAGAGAGACAATTAGTGCATGGGAGTGGGCTGTGAAACAGGACACATTACTCACAGCATGGTTGTCTGATGGATGTTGCACTGCTGGATCCTCACTTGGTAGAGCAGCGCCGACCTCATCGTCAGCACAGGAATGGTCCAGATCCTCGCCGGCCAGCTGGATGGCTCTGTTTTCAAAGTCTGTGAGGACCTTGATTTCAGGCGTTCTGCCACCGGTCTGTGACCTCTCCCTGTTGTTGTGTGCCAGCTTGGCCTGCATAAATAGAAATAGAGTGAGTATAAGTAGGATGCCTGCCAGGCCAGTTGATAAATATGCCTGGCATGTATGGATGGTGAGTGGCCGCATGGACAGGATGAGGACAATGACGGTGTGTATGAGAAAGTGAATGGTGACGTCCCTTGATCTGACAGTGAGTGAAGGCCCTGTAGATGTTTGATGGGTTTGTGAGTGTGTGAGTTGAGGGTGATGAGAAGAGTGACGTAGGACACCATTCATCCCCAAGCGGCACTGGGTGGCTGTCCTCTTCTGAAGGGCATTGGCACTGACCAGTGCTGCCACTTCCTCCCTTAGCTAGATTGGTCACGTTGCTGCCCATTTTGCGGCCAGAGAGGGGGTACAGGATATCCCAGCAGACCTGCACTGCATCCAGCAATCGCTCAAGGGACCTATCATTAGATCAGTGGGCTGCACTCTTCTTGTCTTTGAGGACCATATCTCCCCGGCAGCATTGGTGAGCTGGAAACAAAGAGCGATGCGCTTGCAGCTGGCCTTTAAACATGGCGCCCGGCGAGATGCAATGGCAGGCCCATCCGCCATGGAAACAGCGTGTTTCCCAGCAGAGAATAAATAATGAGGCGGGCCTGGGATGATACAGTGTGAAAACCTGCCATCGTCATCAGCAGGCAGCATGCAGTTTTACCCGCCTGCTACCGCACTTAGTGAAAATTTGGGAAAATTCCACCTATTGTGTTACTGATTTTGTTGACACGAAGAAAAATATCTTTAGCCTCCAATGGAATAGGGCTTGAAAACAGCCTTTAATCAAATTGCTCCCCTATGGCATGTCAGTAAAGTAATGATGCAACTGCTTGTCACTTAAATTAGCATTAAAATTTCCTTATTCCACATATCACTCTGAGTTTCATATTAGTATGACAGAAATGGGAACCTAGATCCTCATTTCAAGTTATGCTTTTCAATGTTGTTGCATTGTTTGCATTCACATTTTAGCTAGGCAAAATTGGCAAATTAAAACCCGTTCTGTTGTCTGTTCTCTGGCAGATATGTACTGCTAATTGAACAAATATATATAATTCCATTTAGGGATATTATATATTAATGGCAACAGTAGTTCTTCCTGGGACATTTTCACAGTATTTTACATACCTATAGCTTGACTGAAGAGCTAAATATAAATCCGCTGTAAAAGCTGGCATTCTTTCTTTCTCTGTTGTTTTAACCATATCATCTTGTCTTACCCCATGTCCAACCATATACTGTGATACTCTACCTAGGGCTACCAATCAGCTTCAAATTCTATCAGCTTGCATCGACTGAAGTGCATAATACTGTTTTGTTACCAAATTTTTTCAATAATATATTCAGTCGCTTACATTGCCTTTCAGCTGAGAGCGAGTAACCTTAACTGGCAAACACCAATTAGATGATTCATTTGCAGTAACTGTACGTAAAAGTGATCTCACTGGGTTTAATCTAGCAAAAAAAATACAATTGTAATTGTGCCTCTCAAAAACTCCAGTCTAAGTTTACAGGACATTGAAAACCCACTGAAGTTGAGCAGCTGCTAGATAAGAGGAATCTGGCTGGGAGCAGATCTGGGGCAGTATTTTCCACCCAACCTGGGGGGATAGTTTAGGACCGGGCATTAGGAAGTTTAGGACACTGTCACATGAGTTGGGACATGTCCATCACTTTCATTGACACTTTTATTAAAAATTTTAAAACCTATGCGAAACCTCATCCCGCCCGTGGATGAGGTTTCATGCTTTTTCTTAATCCCACCAGGCCAGGAGTGTTGCCTATTCCAACACTCTACTGGCAAACCTCTCATCCTCCACCCTCCATAAACTTAACTTCATCTGAAACTCTGCTGCCCATATCCTAATTTGAACCAAGTCTCGTTCACCCATCACTGACGTTTATGCTGACTTATGTTGG
Organism: Carcharodon carcharias; assembly: GCF_017639515.1. Classification (NCBI taxonomy): domain Eukaryota; kingdom Metazoa; phylum Chordata; class Chondrichthyes; order Lamniformes; family Lamnidae; genus Carcharodon; species Carcharodon carcharias. The sequence goes on along the minus strand of NC_054471.1, from coordinate 104,888,868 downwards.
AATACAGTTGGCAATGCCTCAATTTTGAAATTCTTACTCTGGCTTTCAAACCCCACCATGGCCTTGTCCCTAATTATCTCTGTAACCTCCTCCAGCCCTAAAGCCCTCTGAGAACTCTGTGCTCCTCCATTACCTGATCATTCCAGGTGGGAGCATGTGAAATAGCGAATCTCTCCCAGTGCGACATCCATCCCTAAATTAGGAATCCATAAATGCAAAGCAAGGTGATTATATTGTAAGCCAGAAGAAGCAGGACCAGCAAGTGTGTGTGATTTACCAGAATAACAGGATTCCCAATGAAGCAGACAGCCATTCACTGCATGCATGTGGTTCTGTGGTTCCCCCCATGTCAATGGGGAAAGGCAAACTGCAAGGGCTACTTCCATCGCTTTGCTGTTGGTGTGCGACCATGCACAAACCATTATGTTGATGAATGCCTGCTATCCTGGCAGCAGTCATGATGCCAACATACTGAGGTGATCGGCCTTTCCTGCTGTCTTTGTGTCACCAAAAAGACCCAGAGGGTGGTTGCTTAGAGACAAAGGACACCCTCTCTAGACCAGGCTGATATTCCCACCTTGCCTTCCAACCATGCAAGAGCAACACGCTTATTATGAGAGCCATGCAGCCACCAAAAACCATGAAGCAAACCATCAGTGTGCTACAACAATGGTTCCACTGCCCAGACCATTTGCAGGGAGCCCTATAATTCTCACTGGAGTATAGCTCCAAATTTGTGATGGTCTGTTGTGTCCTCCATAACTTTACTCTCATGAAAGCGCTACCATTGCCACCAGGCACTTAGAGGGCACCATGAGAGGAGGAGGAAGAGGAAGAAGAGGAGTTAGGGAGGAAGCAGCCAGGATCCGTTTGCACTAGGCAGGATGTCCAAGAGTGCCTCCCCACACTCAGCTTCCCTTTGGGGAATATCCCTTCACCACTATGGGTCCACCATTCCCCCCTTAGGATGCGTGTGGAATACCCGATCAGAGTGCCCCATAGACCAAGATCCACCAAGAAAAGCCTCACCAGTAACCTTTCCATTACACATTTATCCAAAAACACATCACTTATACAAACATAAATGGAATATTTACCCTTATAGATTCCATTCATGCCTGTCTTAAAGGTGCCTTTGCCTGGTCAAGTGCTCAAACCCTGGTGGCTGCAGCATGGCTGGTGGAAGGTTACTGAATTTCACTGCAGCAGAGTGCAGATGGCCTTATAAGATGACCTTGAACAGCTCTGGGCCTTGAGGGAACGGCTTTGAACAGCACCACCTGGGCATGGTGCATTCTGGCTTGGTTGGTTGACAGGCAGCAGCAAGAGCACTACCGGAGTGGCATTGTTGGGAGCATGAATGCTGTCCTCCTGAGACAGGGCAACAGATTTATGCACATCAGAGCCAGTACCACTCCCTTAGGGCAGCACCTCCACAATCCTAGTAATCTGCTGGAGCATAGGTTGCTGGATTACTGGTGAGACGCTGCAAGCCCTTTTGAGTACTGAGATCCACAGCCATCCTGACAGCTGTCTAAGCCAGCATGGCAGCAAGCATGAATCTCATGATTTCACATCTGAATTTCCATTGCAGAACTGAGACATTGACTGGTTTGTGCCTGTGCTGTAGTGGAAGCTGACACAATGGCCACCATACACAACATCACATCTGGATCTATATGTGTTGTCATTGGCCACAATTTTGTGGCCTCTCCCGCCCAGCGGGATATTACGGTCCTGCTGAACTGGATGGAGATTTGACTGGCTCACCGCATCTGCTAGGGGGAGACACGCCACGGCAGGGCTGTAAAATCTTGGCCACAGATGCCATTTGTACCATGGAAGGAATGGGCTCTAAGCTCTACATGATGCCCTGTGCCATGTTGGACCCAGACTCCTCCATGCTCTTTCACAGTGACAGGAGGCTGTCTGGCAGGCCTGCCAATACAACAAGCATCTCGGTGTGCATGTTCTTCAGCCTTGCCCTCTATGTCACCCCCATCAAGTTCACCTGTAGAAGAGCTTGTGTGTAACCTTGCCCTCAGATGCCCTGGGACGCATGTTAACATTTCCCCCTGGCCTGGCTGCAGAACTTTCATGCCCTGTGACTCACTACATGCTGATCCTGACTCTATAGTAACCTTTAAAGTACATGCAGTGCCAATATCTGGGCTGGTGGCTGTGAGTGTTAGATTAAGTGATGGCGCTTCTGCATCGGTGCTATGCTGCTGCTCCCCCTATTCCTCCTGAGGTTGGAGTGACTGGACAGCTTGCAGTTCTTGGGTGTCCAAAAGCAGAAAATCGGAAAGGGGGGATTGGTGTGAGGGAAGCGGGAAGGGGAGAAAGCAAGAGGTCCACAGTCACATCACCTGCAGCTTGCACATCGTTGCCAGGTATCAGGATATGGATGAGGATGGAGTTGAAAAAGGGCATAAGGCAAGAAGATGACATCATCCTGAATGTTCTTGGTAACATTCGATGTTGTTATGAGTCTGTTGTAGCTGGTCCCAAGATATGGAGCACCATCTCCTCTGTAGAGCTTAGGTGATTAAAACAAAATGGTGCAGAGATTATGGTCTTATTTTGTTTCCTTCTTTTTTTGCATGCGTTGGTCTTAATCTTATATTTCACACTCTTGCTTCCAGGCAACAATTGTTCATCATTCTGCCATTCACTCCTCCCCTGGACACACCTTTTGTTTCTTTACTTGCCTCATTGCACCTCCTTTTGGCTCTGTCCCACCAGTTCTTCTGTCATATATTGTCTCCTGTCTTCTGCCCCATCACAGACTTCCTTTCCCACCTTCCCCCATTTGACCTACTTAAAACCTGTCATATCTCTCACTTCCCCGAGTTCTGATTAAAGGTCCTTAACCTGAAATGTTATCTCTGTTTCTCTCTCCACAAATGATGCCTATCCAGCTGGGTATTTCTAGCATTTTCTATTTTTATTTCAGATTTCCGCATTTGCAGTATTTTGAATTTATTTTATGTTGTCAGTGGCCTGTAAAAGGCTTCCCTCTACAGTCGCTAACATTTGTATCTCTGCCATGAACGTGTAATTATGATGTTAGAGTTTTTAAGTGCAGCTATTTTAAAGATACATTTCTGATTTTCAAACCTTTACAATGGGCAGAGTCATCTGTTCCCACTGGCGCTGAGCATCGTGACAGGCAGGGGGAACAACAATATGGTCAGAAGGCCAAAAATCAGTTTCAAGCTGTTGTGAAACCAGTTTGCGATTATCTGCTTGACCCACCACTGGCAGGCCATGCCTGCCACCGCTGCTTGTCGGAAACCTAATTTCAATACTTTAACATCTCATTATAAGCCCCGCCTACCAAAGCATCCGCCCACATCAAATTTACCACTCACATCAACGTGACTTTAGAACAGCGAACTTCACAACTGCCTTTAAAAGACGTGCACCTGGCGACCTGAACTTCGAGGGGAACTCAAAGATGAGTGCACATAACCTTGCACAGTGCTCACAAGCGTTGCCTGTAGAACAGCAAGGAAGAGGAGACGTGCATTCGCAGAAGGCACAGGCAGGTCACGTTTTCCCAGCTCGCTTTCTGGCCCTTGGCAAGGGCTCCAATGCAGGTCAGGCCAGGGCTGAGGGCAAGGAAGTGAAAGAAGTGGTCAAGCACATGTGGCTAGGGGGAATGGAGAAGTGGCCACGCACTTGGAAAAGCTAGTCAAAAGTGAGCATTCTTCCACAGTTGAGACCATTTAGCTGCAGCTCCAGTACATTCTTGGAGTTGGGCCTCTGAATCTTTTCTGCCCACTCAAGCAACACAAAAGCGTGAAAGTGTCACTAAGTGTTCAGAATTTTTCACTCCTCAGGTGCAGACTGCAAATTAACGTGCATTTTGAGGGCAGTGGAACAATTGAGTGACTGGGCAAGTTGTACAATACCCTTGTGAAAGGAGCCATGGCGTAGTCACTGGAGAAGATGCTCACAGCCACTTGCAATGTCTTTATTAAGGTTTGGTCCAGTATCCATCATAGTTCAAGCTAACAGTGCAGCCTTGCAGTGTATGTTAGGAGAATGCCTGTGCCTGAGCTGAGAGCACAGCATGCAGTCCAATGGGCAAAGCTGCCGGCAATCGGTCAACTGGAGTGGGGTGGACGTGGGTGGGGTTTTGGACAGCCAATGAGCGTACTGAACACTGGCCATCCCAGTGGTGGCCAGCACTTTCCTACCTGCGTTAAGGGGCCTTCAGACTTAACCAAGAGAGGTCCTTAGTACACCCATGCTAACCGACTTGGAGCAGAGAAGAAGAAGAAGAGAGCAGCAGAGGCGCCTGGCTTGACAAAGGGAAAAGCGCCTTCCTCAAGATGAAGGTGTGGTAGGGCCTGCTGCACAAGCAGCTAAAGATTCACATGAGTCATTGCTCATAGACACTTCGCTAGACCCAGGGTCTATAGACGCCGCCTTTCTCAGATGACTGAGGACCAGTGTCGCCGAAGACTGCGCATGTCTAGGGAACTGGTCAGTCACACCTGTTACTTGCTACAGGATTTGGTACCACGGGGACATGGAGGGCATCCACTGCCAGTGGCCATGAAAGTGACCATGCTGCACAATTCTTACACTAGTGGCTCCTTCCAAGGCTCCACAGGTGACCTGTCTGGAATCCCGCAAGGCTCAACACACAAGTGTATCCAGGAGGTCACGGATGCCATCTTAGCGAAGGCATAGAACTTTGTGCATTCCGCCTGGGATCAGGAAAGCCAGGAAGCAAGAGTGCTAGGATTTGCACAGATCTCAGGTTTTCCACAGGTACAGGGTGCCATCAAGTGCACTCATGTGGCACTTAGATCTCCATGGCAACAAGCAGTCGACTACGTCAACCACAAGGGCTTCCACTCGCTGAATGTTTAGCTGGTATTTGAGCAGTACAAAGACATCCTACAGGTATGCGCACAATTCCCAGGGACCATCCACAACTCCTACAGCCTTAGCAAGTCTCAAACCCCTGATGTCTTCCAGGGTTCAGAAAGGCTACAGGTTGGTTATCCTCAGGGACAAGGTCTACCCACAAAGGACATGGCTGATGGCACCCACGTGGCGGCCTCAGACTGCAGCAGAGAGATAGTATAATGAGGCTTATGCCATGACCCAGACTTTGGCGGAAGAAAAAACAGGCATATTGAAAATCAGGTTCTGGTGCCTTGACAGGTCCAGTGAGCACTGCAGTACAGTCCACCGAGGGTGTCGCGCATCATTGTCACTTGCTGCACACTCCACAACCTGGCGCTGCAATGGAGGGATGAGTTGGCTGAGGAGGAGATGGAAGAGCTGCAAGTATCCTACGATGAGCAGGACTTCAAAGAGAATGACAATGATGAGGTCCTCGAAGGCAAGGATGCCAGCGATGAGACCATCGCACTGGCCAGAGGCAGGCACACTCGGGAGGCCCTCATAGCTGCACGATTCGTGGAGAATGATAAGAAGATGCAGTGAGGACATGCCTGACATCTTCACCTTACAACTGTGAACGTTTGACTCCTGTGTGGCTGATGGCAGCGCACATACCCTCAGTACTCAGCTCATTTCATCGAGATGCAGCAAAGACCTTAATAAATGTGCAGTGAGCACACTCCATAGATCTTCACATAGTCTTTGTGAATGTTTGACTTCTGTCTGGCTGAGGGCAGCTCACTTATACTCTGTGCTCAGGTTCATATTATAGAAACACAGCCATGAAACTTTAAGTGCATTTGATGCTGTATCTGCTGTCAGCACCTGAGCCCTTCAGGACCACAGTGTCAGTGGTCATAGATGTTGAAGAGATGGGGGCCAGCCCCACCTGAGAGCACACAGAGCGAATGACGGAACTCTGTGACACCTGCCCACGACATTCTGGCAGCAATGACCAGCAGCGTTGAGGTGCAGGCATCAGTAATGTGTCCATTGAGTGTGAAGCCTGTGAAAGCATAGGGAGATAATTAGTGCATGGCCGTAGCCTGTGAAAGAGAACACATCACTCACAGTATGGTTGCCTGATGGATGTTGCACTGCTGGGTCCTCACTTGGTAGATCACTGCTGACCTCATCGTCAGCGGAGGAACAGTCCAGATCCTCACTGGATTGCTCTGTTTTCAAAGCCTGTGAGGACTTTGATGTTGGGCATTTCATCATTGGTCTGTGACCTCTCCCCTTTTGTTGTGTGCCAGCTTGTCCTGCTTAAATATAGGTGGAGAGAAAGTAAGCAGGATGTCCGCTAGGCCAGATGAGAAGGATACCTGGCACGTGTGGGTGGTGAGTGGTGCCATGGACAGGTTGGGGACACGATCAATAGGCTGGATAAAGATATGTGTGAGAGAGTGAAATATGGTGTTCCTTGAACTGGCAATGAGCGAGGGCCTTGTGGGTGTGTGGGGTTTGTGAACGTGTGAGTTGAGAGTGATGAGAAGAATGACTTACCCTGGCAGAACAGAGGAGATCATTCATCCTCTTTCTGCTCTGAGTGGCTGTCCTCTTTTGCAGGGTTTTGGCACTGACCACCACTGCCACTGCCTCCCAAGCTGAATTGGTGACCTTGCTTGCTGGCCTTTATCCAGAGGTGGGGGGGGGGGTGGGGGGGGATGGTAGAGGACTTCACAGCAGTCCTCCACTGTGCCCAGTAGGCACTCGAAGGAGGCATTACTAAATTTAGGGGCAGCATGTTTCCTCCCTTTGGCAGCCATGACTTTCCAGCTGCTTCTGATTCCTAGAAAGTGCTAGCTCTGTGCAGAGGTGTCCTTTATATGTGGGCCCCGGATTATTGAAGGCCTGGGTGACGGCAGGTGGGTGAATCAAAGGCCACCCCACCAGCGAGCCGGCGTGTTTCCCGAGAATGCATTATTAACCAGGTGGGATGCACCGGGAATGGGACGATACGGTGCAAAAGACTGCTGTTGCGACCAGCGAGTAAAACAACTTTTTTCATACCCACTACCGGGCTTAATCCAAATCTGGGATGATTCTGCCATTGGGCTTCAAAGCATTATTCAAAATGGAAGCATCGACTGGCAACATGGTATCTTCCGTTCTTTATTCAAAACTTGTCAGACTCTACGAAGATTCATAAAAAATGCAAACACCCCTCCGCGGATATCCATTGAATTGTTAAAGGTATGTAAAACCCTTTCACTTTTAAGGGAACAGGACATAGGAAGGGACTAGACCAAACCTCAAGTTTCAACCCTTTCAATTTGGAAAGAAGGAATTCAAGCTGTGGGCACAATGATATCTTACAGAGAGTGATCTGAGTATCATTTTTTCCCTCATCTGCATTTTAATCTTTGCATCTGTATTTTATCACTTTTACTTAAGTAACTTTCAGCAGTAATTTTGTAATAAACTAACCTGCATCTGGTTTCAGACTAAACCTGCTGGGTTATTTATCCACTCATGAATTAAAAGGGGGAGGCTACATACACACAAATTCTTAGCTCACAGACCACCGAAGGAAATGCCTTTACTGTGGTTGTGACAGTATTGGCTAAGTTATTCTAATTTCTGAAGAGTGGATTAAAAAGTGGGAATCCAATTTTTAACACTGTTGAGGGGCACACGCAAATGCTGTTACTGGAGACTTATTGTGGAAAAATCATGATCCTTGTTTTTCCTTTTTTGATACTATTTTCCCTTCTCCCCCTTCCCCTAACGCAGCAGGGGCAATTGAAAGCAGTATTAATGGCCCAGATTTCAGAGTCAACAGCGAAGCTGCTATGCTCTCCACTGGCCTCAGAGAAAACTTCCCACTAAGATCTATCAATCGCTGTAAAGTTGTTATGGAATGGCTTTTATTTCAGCATATTGGTCAGAGAGTGCTGTGATAGTCTGCAAGAGAGGAATGGAAAGGTAAGAAGTTGTTGAGCAGAGGTGATGAAGGGATGGGATTTCAAGCGAACTGGAGTCTGAGTAGCAGCGCACATACAGTGAGCAGAATTTTTAGGTCGGCATGCGGGTCCGTGCCTGACCCGCTTTGGCATAAAATAGCGTATGATAACATCAGGCGAGCGTCCCGACATCATCCCGCACTTGGTTGGTGGGCGCGCACAAAAGTCGGAAGCGTGCCCGCCAACAGTTAAAGCAGCTGTCTCCCTTCAGGGAGCTATCATTCAGCGCTCGCCCGCGCCTGTGCTTACATCAGCGCTGAGCATTTCAACGTGCACTTCACGCTGACTGGCCATTAATTGGCCAGCCAGCCAGCGTGAAATCGCAACTGGGGCCGATTGCGGGCAGTGGTCCATTCCCCGGCTGCTCCCGAGCCCACCGATCATGCCCACCTGCCAACCTAAAAATCCTGCCCTGTGTGTCTGGAGTTAAAGTGTCCTGAATGCCTCCTCTTTCTCCTCCTTCTCCTCATCTTTCTCCTGTGTAGGTGCCTAAGGTCTGTACTCTGGTGAGAGAGAAGTTGTGGAGGATACAGCAAACCACCATGAATTTGGAGACATGGTGCAGACAGTACTGGAGGGCTCCTCCACCCACCATGCCCCATTCCCCCACCCTAAGCATCCAGGTGGTTCCTGGTGAAGGCTTTGCTTTCATTGTAGGTATGCAGTCCATGCGTGGTCAGGTATGGTCATTATCACCAGCCTCCGGTCTGTCGTGGTGGCCCAATGATGGTAGGTAAGGTGGACTGACACAAGACTGACACACACATTGTGGTGGCTGCCACGATAGCAGACATTCATCAAAGTGACGATCTGTTCATGACCACACACCACCTGCACGTTCAGGGAGTGGTAACCCTAGCAGTTGCGGCACATCTTGCCCCTAATATGCATGACCAGCAGGACAATGTGCATGCAGTCAATTGCATCCTGCACCATAGAGAAACCTGTTGCCTGGAAAAGCCATGTGCTTGTTCCCCCTGCACTTCCTGGTGTTCAGGGTCTCTGTCACCTCCCTGATGCAGTCTTGCACAGCAATCTGTGAGATATTGGCAATGTCACCTACTCCCTCCTGGAAACATCCACTGGCTACTAATTGAGGGCCTTGGTGACCTTTGCAAACACTGTCAGCACCGTCCTCAACCTGCTTTGTAGCTGGAGATCCTGCCGAGGGGATGGTGGTGGGATGGGGGGAGGATGGTGGCATTGTTCAGTGATCCATCCCTAGATGAATCGTAGCTGCCTCAGACACTGCTCCTGTCTGAGGTGGAGGTAGGAGGTAGGATGTAGGCTCCTTGAAGACCCTTGCTGGGTATGTCCTTCTGACGAAAGTCCTCTTCATTTCCCTCTGCTCAGAGCTTCCCCTCTCTTCTGCCTTTTCTCCATGTCCCTGTCATATTGAAGGCTAAGGCAGCTCTCTGAGTGATCACTATCTGAGTGATTACTGCCTCACCCATCTCACCAAGTGAGCACTGCTTCCCTGAGTGTTCACTGCTCTCCCCACGTGATCACTGCTCTCTCCTATAAAGATTACTGTTCCCCAAGTTATCACTGCTTCTACTGAGAGAACGCTGCGTCCTTGATGGGTGTTCACTGCCTCACTGGTCAGCCTGAATGATCACTCCTCCCCGACCAAGAAATCACGGTTCTCTGATCTTGTGTGCTCACTGTCTCACTAGTGCCCTAATTGATTACTGCTACTCCCTGAATGCTTTCTCCAAGTGAATGCTGCCAGTCCCACAAATGAAATATCAGTCTAGTTTATGTGTTTCAGTCTGTTGAATGAGGTTTGAATACACAGTCATCTGATTCAAGAGAGGAGAATGAAATCACTGAGCCTTGGCTCACAATGAAGGTAATATTGAATGGATGCATGATTGTAACATTATCAAGGTTGTTTCAAAACTGCATCAATGAAAAATAATGACTGTTGAATTGTCGCACTTAAGGGATAAAATTGCAGGGATTGAAGCAAAGCTGGAGTGCTTTCAAATTGTGCTGTTTTTATCAGATGTAAGTTTTCACCTCTTCCTGCCTGAAGTAAATATCACATTACAGTATGGTATGCTGATAGGAAAGATTTGCAAGAATACAAAAATATCTGACTTCATTGTCTCCGATCCCAAACTTTGGGGATGAAATTCCTTGCAATCTTCGGTAATTATGCAGAGAAGATTGCAATTGCGCTAAACACACTTTTTTTTAATGGTTCTACTCACATAGCTGCCAAACACACCCAAGACACATTTACTTACAAGCACTATTAAGTACAAAGAAGTTTGTTCGATTCACATTGCTCCATTTATTTTAACTTTACACCTAAAAAATCATTTAATCTCCAGATCCCCAATTTGTACCCCACACTTAAGTGTGAGGCGGCACTTTGGTTTTGATTTTATTAGTTATGAAGTATTTGTCAACTACAATATACTTAAAAACATAGAACCTTATAGAAAAGAAGGAAGCCATTGGCCCATAATTTTTTGTGTTGGGACATTGAAAGGGCTATAATTTTCCCATTCCCCTGATCTTTCCCTATAGCCTGGCAGTTTTCTCTCCTCCAATTCCCTTTTGAAAGTTATTTTTGAATCTGCTTGCTTTGTTTCTTTACTGCAACCATTATGATTTCCTTCGCCTTTTGTCTCATGATACCTTTGTGATTTAATCTCTCATGCCCTCTACCCTATACCAGACCTTTCCTTTTATCCTTCCTCCCCCTCCCCCTTTCAACAACATAAAATCCATCTCATTTCTACCTTCCTTCAATTCTGGAAAAGAATCGTATTCCACACTAACATTAATTGAAACGTTAACTCTGTTTCTCTCTCCACAGATGCTGCCAGACTAGCTGAGTATTTCCAGCACTTTCTGTTTGTCTTACACTGAAGCATGACTGCTGTGATTTGCAGCAATGATTACTAACCACTGACAAACTCCCAAACAGTCATGGAACGTAAACACCACGAGGCAAATACCTTAACCACAATTACTCTAAAGCAGACCAGTAGAATCCTAAAATAAAGCCTCCATTATTTAGCCAGTTCAGGCAAGATGCAAAAAGGAGTAAGCATTCAGCACAATGAAGGACAGAGCAACAGCAGAGCTGCAATAAGCGTAGATGCAGCCAGAAAGCTTGATGCAGCAAGGACTCTTGATCCTTGTGATTCCCAAGCCCTGCACAAGTGTTGCAGCTGAATGAAACCTTTTATAGTGGACTCATAAACAATATGCAGTACCTGAAATTGCCAGCTTGCATTTTCCTCCCATAACTTACCAGCTAATCCCAGCAAAAACTGCAGCCAAGGAGAAATAAAATATTCAAGGTTTATTCAGGCGATGTTCATATTGCAAAGAATGTGTGGCACCCATCACTACACTTCCCCTTGGTAAGCCTAAAAGGTGTCTTTCTCCTGTCTTAACTACATCTAAATGCTGTTTCAGGTGTGTTGCCTTCATTCCTTGTGTTTCTCAGAGGTGTCATTAATCACATTTTAGATGGGTATCACATGTCTCTAAGCAGCCAGCCGGTAACTCTGTTTCCAGACGTGACGTCCTGGAGGGTGAACTGCCACAGGAAACATCATGACTGCTGCTAAGGGGCCTTGTAAACACTTGCATAAAACTCTCCTTGTGGCTGCAGACCAGGTGAACGTTGAAGGAGTGGAAGCCCTTGTAGTTGACGAATACTCCTGGTTGTTCTGGGGATGCTCTAATTGCCACATGCATGTAGTTGATGATGCCCTGTACCTATGGAAGCAATCCAGAGTCTTGAACCCGAGTTCCCATTCATTCTGACTTGCATTATCACAAGCTAAGTTGACATAATTAGCGACCCTAGCAAAGAAGTGATCCAGTCACGTGTCTTACGCATTTGTGTTCTGCCGCTGACAATGAGGTCACAGAAAGATCTGTGGCAGAACCTTGCAAGGATCCAGAAGCAAAAAAGTTGAGCACAGTAGTGGCTTTGCCAGACACTAGTAAATCATAGCCACCCAGTCCATCTGGCAGCAGGTCTTGTTCCAGATGTCTGCCAATGCCTGCACCGTCTGAACCTCCTGTTCAGACCTGATGAGGAAGCTTATCCTCTGCCTGTAGATATTGTCTGCTGGCTATGGCCTCCTGTAGCAGCCATTCTCTGCTGCTGTTCCCCACTCTTCCGTGCAGTTACAGATCTGTGAGCAGCAGTTTTCTGCTGTTGCTACTGTCGCTGGTCATCTTGGTCCTCATCTGAGATTCAAACCGTGGTAGCATACGCAGTACCCATGCTCTAGCTAGATCAGAGCTCCAAAGAGCAGATGAGACCTCCAATCCTCCAAAGTGTAGCTAACACCTCCAAAGTGTTGATGAAACCTCCCAAATGTGTAAAGCAGCCTCTCAGTGCAAGGACTGTTAACAAATCCTTTCCCACAACAGGCAAGCAAGCAGTTGTGAGCATGGAGTATTTATTGGTATAACTTCCTGAGATCGCAGTTCAGACATTTTTTTTTGACAAATATACTTTATTCATAAGATATCTGGAAGAGCATTACAAAACATTTCTAAATCACTATCACAAAAAGTGCAATCAGATTCAACTTTTACACATGGATTACAAGATGCTTCAATGCAATCAATGAATATTAGTTATTTCAATATAGTCATTACAGACAGTCAGACAGTGCAATGGTATTGCAGTTATCAATATACACCATGTTGCACTCTGAGGTGCTTCAATGCAATTATAATTCAATTAGTATTCAATGCATACATTCATTGTAAGGAGTATTTATTGGTGTAGCTCCCAGAGATTGCGGTTCAGAAATACACTGGACAATGTTCTCATGTGGCCATGGGGCCGTGCAGCAACCTAAATATTCACGCACACACCAAACACATGTCAGCCCCTTTAAGTATGTGTGTGGGGCACTTACCACACACATGAATCAGCCACAAACCCAAGGGCTCATTCATTCTGACTGGCATACTATGGGATGTTTCAAGCAGAAACTAATTATTATTTTTACCATCAAAATGACCCTCTGATTTTGCAATCCACATGAATAATCTCCATCTCCACCAAATAAGCAATCAACCATCTGTCTTTTGATCTTGTGGGATTTTGACTGCAGCAGAACCCGGGAAGGATCCGAAGAGAAAAAAAACGTTAGATGGTGATAACTTTGACAACCATTGGCAAAGCATGGTCAACAAGTCCAGCAGAGCACTGCTCTCCTTTCAGCAGGCTGCAGATGTCTGCCACTACCTGATGTGTCAATCTAAGTGTCCTGAGACAGCCATGGCCTCTATTCTCCTTATCCAGGCTTTGAACAGACACAGAGACTGCTTTTAGCCAGTCTGTTCCAACAGCTACGATACAGCTTTTGGTGCCATAGTTGACATGGACCTACTGTTTCTGTGAACAAGCTCCCAAAGATAAATTTAAGAAAGGAACATTCCTATACCCGACAGACCATCTCCATGGCAACCCGGCATACATTGGGCACAATTTTACACATCGCAGGCGAGCGCGTGCCCGACTCTATCGGGCATAGAACAGTGCGAGAAGACGGTAGGCCAGCATCCTGACATCATCCCGCACGAGTGCAATCTTCAGGTCGGTGGGCTCGTGTGGGTGTTGGAGCTGCAATTGCCATCAATTAAAAGGCCACTTAAGGCCATTAGAAGGGCAATTGATCCCAATTTTACGTTGCCCATGCAATTGCGCGCTATCGATAAAACGGGCAGGCCAGCAGCCCACATTTTGTAAAACCTCATCCAAGGCCAGGATAAAATAGGTCAGTAGCATTGCCAATGTGAGTAGTGTGGAATTTAGGAGATAGTTTGCTGCTGGTTGCTTATTTGAACTTGACAGCCTCATCTCCACTCTGAGCTTCATTCTTAGCATTTCTAGGCTTCATTTCAGGATTCTGGTGTCTCCAAGGTCTCCTACAGATTTTGACCATGTGGGAAATTATAGTTATCAGACAGCCTTCTGTTACCCTGGTAATGGGGATTGTATTCTCCACTGGTGGCACCTCCTCTGAGGAGGAAGAGAGGCACAGAAGGGAGAGAGGGGAAGGCGTCCTAATGCAGCTTCCAGGGGAGCGACCTGTGGGAGGAGAGGCGCAGGCACAAGGGGTGCAGGGTCAGCAGGCAGTCCAAGACGGAAGGAGCCGCAGAAGATGCCACTATCCCGCTGCCAGGATTTACAGTCAGCAATGAAGCTACCTCAATGTGTCCAAGGTGCAATGCTGAAGGAGGCTCCGCTTCTCCAGGGACCTCCATTTACCTGATGGCTGGGCCTGAGATCAGCTCCGACTGTGTGGGTGGACACCCCATGCCAGTGGCTCTGAACGTCACAGTGGACCTCAGCTTCCAGGCCTCCAGCTCTCTCCAGGGGTCAGTGAGGGATCTTTGTGGAGTCTCCCAATCAGCTGTCCACAGTTGCATCAAGCTGGTGACAGAAGCTCTGTTCAGGTGGGTACTGACACTTATTCTTTATCGTACAGATGAGGCTAGCCAGGCGGTACAACCAGAGAGTTTGCAGTGATTGCCGGGTTCCCCCACATCCAGGGTGCAATTCATTGCACACATGTGGCCATCAAGGTGCCAGCAGGTCAGTCGGGTGCCTTCGTCAACAGGAAGGGATTCCACTCTATGAACGTGCAGATAGTGTGTGATCATAGGGTGCAGATTCTGCAAGTCTGTGCAAGGTACCCTGGTAGCTCCTATGATGCTTACATCCTGAGACAATCCCAGGTGCTGTGGATATTCAGTTCTCCAGCCCAACTGGATGGTTAGTTGCTGGGTGACAAGGACTAACATTGAAAAGGTGGCTTATGACTCCTCTCCACCACCCAAGAACAGAGGCAGAGCAGCGGTCTAACAGGAGTCATACCTCCACAAGGGCAGTGGTAGAGAGGATCATAGGTCTTCTGAAGACTTGCTTCCAACTCCTGGACTGTTCAGGGGGAGCGCTACAATACCCCCCAGAGTGGGTGTCACTGATAGTGGTTGTATGCTGCGCTCTACACAATCTGGCACTGGCAAGAGGACCCCACCAGAGGAAGAGGATCTTGACGCAGCTTCATGGGCCACAGATGATGAATCCAGTACTGAGTCAGAAGAAGAGCACAGTGAGGAAATGCTGAGGGTGTGGAGGCAGAGCTCTGTAACCTCCAGGGAGGCAGGGACACCAGGGATGCCTTGATCCAATGCTCCTTTAGCTAGGCTGCCAAAGACTTGCTTCCACCTCTTGTCAGGGCTGCCACCTCCTTCCTAGATGTCTGAAACTGCCTTTTTCCTTGATCCCAAAGTCCATTCAGTGCTTGTGTGATAAAGTTTAGAGCCACTCACGTCCAGCATTACATACTGGCGTACCCTGCACCATACAAATACAAAGGTGAAGCATACTCAGACCATTATGCAAAAAACAAAATTTGTGTTATTTTCAGAATCCAAACAAATTATCATAAGCTTCTCTGGTCTTCATTCCCAGAACAGCAAACATAAACAAAAAATTACAGAACAGAAGATCACCCATGAACAGTTCTTCTTATGCTCATGGTTCTTTTAACTTACGTTTGCGGGTGCACCCCCCTAGTTGGCACCAGCATTGGAGACAGCCTGCTGACTCCGCTGTCCTGTTGGCCTTGATTACCTTGGCGGTCGTCCTCTGGCCCGTGGAGCCTGTGCTGGCCATGCCTGGGAGGGAGTGGCCAGTGCCACGGCTGGCATCTTCCCAGATGTCGCAGCCTCATCAAATGTCACAGGTCACTGGCGAAGGGGTGGAGGAGCTGCTGCTGTCATCCAGAGCGCCCTGAGACGAGTCTGCAGAGATGACAGGTAGCTCATGTGCCAACGTGAGGGCGCTCTGGACCTCCCTGATCGTCATTGATAGACAGGCACCTAGCTGGGAAACTCAGTGCCTCATCCATCTCCCATACTGACACTGACCACCTGAGGTCATTGCCTGTGTGAGGGTTTGTAGGTCAAAGCGCAACCCGGGAACCCCTGGTTCAGACCCTGGAGCTCCCTCTCCATGAGAGTCGCCACTCTCTCAATGGAGGAGGCAGTGCACTTGGCCATGAGGGTCAACGCAATGCTTATGCTCCGCATGGACTCCTCCACAACAGAGACCATGGTACTCATACTCTCATGGATCATCGCCAGATCTTCCCGCACAACCCGGTGGATATCCAACATCTGCCACCTAGTGGACGACTCCAAAGGCTCATCTCTACCTTAGATTCAGCATCATTCTGGACTCCAGCAGTCCTCTGACTGCTAGTGCCCTGGGCACTCTCTGTCTCTGCCTGCTCCTCAACCAAGTGTGAACTGCCCTCACTGCTGTGCACCAATATTCTAACGCCCCCAGAGGCGCTGGTATCTGTGCTGGTGCCTGTTCAGATAGTGGATGTAAAGCAGTTGCATCTGATGCCCAGTGGTCCTCTGGCATCAGCAGTGGCTCTTCAGCTTCCTGAAAATGAGTGTGGAAAAATCAAAAGGAAAACAATGACATGTAATTAGCTGAAATCACCACACTGTCACTGTGCATACAGGCACCCTGGAGAAGTAATGGAGATCGGCATTAAGGTGCCCTCATCTTCCAATGATCAATGAGGTCTCCAGTTTTGAGGCTCCCATCAATGAAGAGACTACACTAGAATGCTTGGTTAACGAAACTCTCACCTATGTGCACTGCGCCCTTACCTTCGTCTGACACCCCCGCCTCTCCAAGCCCGACTGCACGGTGTATGTGCCGGCTCTCCAGCTCCAGGGTGTCCTGCTCAAACCTGGTGAGCAACTGCAGGTTGAGAGGGCCTCCACCTGTCCGGGACCTCTCTGATTGGTTATGGCTCTTCTTCTCCTGAAAGGGCAGAGGAGCATTGATTAGTCCACTCTCTACCTGCAGCACCATTGCAGCCTGGCATACCCCACCTGAGGAACACCTTGCAGGGGACATCCAAGTTGTGGTCCTCGAGCCGCAAGGCACTCAGTCCAAGCAGCCAGGGCCCACCCCCTTGGCCAGCTCCAGCGTCATTGACAGTTGACACTCAGACTCTAACACCCCTGAGCTCCATGGGGGTCAGCGAGACCTTAACACTTCACCACACTGATCCATGCCAGCATGGTACTCATCCTTCCTGAGCACAGCAGGTCATTGAACCTTTTGTGGCACTGCACCCATGTGCAGCACACAATGTCATGGCTGCTGACCTGAGCTGCCACCTCCTCCTGAGCTTCTTCTGTCAGGTGTGGTGGCCTTCTCCTTCCATCTCTGGGGACAAGGGTGTCCCGCCTGGCAGCCACCTCCACCAGGAGGACCCTGAGGCACTAGTTGGAAGGCCAGGGGGCCAAGTGCCCACCTGACCTGCCCTCCTGCCTGGCGTCCCCAGCCGCAGTTGAGGCCATAGCTTTGGCCTTCAGCTTGCAGAAGATTTATCTTCCCTGGCTGCCTGTGCTGTTCCTAAACCACCAGCTGGGTCGCCATTAGATCCAGCGCCCAAGAGGCCCCCATCCCCGTATGGCCTTTCTCGACCATTGGGAAGACACATTGCACACTAGGTGTGCCTTAATTGGCCAGCCAGCGTGAAATCGTGGCCAGGAGCTGATTGCTGCTGGGGGCCCGTTTCCCGACTGGTCATGGGCCTGCCAATTGCACATGCCCACCAAGGGAAAATTCAGACTACTGAGATGCTCTAAACAGAAATGTTAACTAATTATTGCTTTTTACATTCAATACAACTATTTGATTCTGTGATCCACATGAGTCATTTATACTTCTCATGGAGATAAGAAAACTTGTTTTCAGACTTACTGGTTCCACCCAGAAGCTCCCTTGTTTATAAGCAAATAATTTTAACCCTTTATTGAAATAACAGTGGACACCATGGTTCTACCAAGAGGTCTAAAGAAGGTTGTCTATTGTTTAAGATTTTCCCACTACCAACCCTGACCTTATTGACTAAGATTGCCCTTTTAACTATAATTAACCCAGGTCAGTTTGGTGTGCGGTTACTTTAGATGTTTAAAAATTTCTCAACCAGCTTTTCCATTTATATACATTAAAAAAAACTCTAATCCCCAAACAAAAAGTTTTTTTCTAAAACACATGAATTATGAAACTAGATATTCATAGCACCATAAAGTAAACATCTCAAACAAATGTATAAGTCAAACAGTGGAGTATTGCATTCAAAGGTCAACGGATCACGCTTGTGCATTCCCTTAGTACTTATCCTCCATGGACGCTTCCTGACCTCATGCTCTTATTCAGTGCGATCCCAATGGCTGCAGCCAGGCTGGTTAAAGGGTGCTGACTTCCGGTGCGAGAGACCGTAGATGGCCTTGGAGGACACCCTCGAGCACCTCTGGCTCAAGGTGCGCTCACGATGGACTGCACCACCTTAGATGGATGTAAGCAATTCGGGCTGGCTGGTTCACAAGCAACGCAGCAAGGGCACTGGCAGAGTGGCAGTGGTGAGACGACAAATGCAGTCATCCTGAGAGAGCAAAACTGGCTTGTGCTCCACAGAGCCAGAGACACTCGCCCTGGGATGCCGGTTCAGCAATCCAGTAATCAATAAGTGGACAGGTTGATGGACTGCTGTAACACCCTGCAGCCCGCTTTGAGCACTAATTTCTGCAGTCATTTGGCAGCAGTCTGAACTTGCATTACAGTAGCCTGAGCTTCCACTGCAGCATCCAGAAACTGGGTGGCTCCTGCTTTGCTGTAGACCTTGGCCATCAGACACTGCAGCATGGATGGGCCCATAAGCGTGCTGATGGAGTTGGCCACCACTTCCATGCTGGAAAGGTAGGCTCCAAGCTCTGCACAAAGCCGAGTGGGCTCTGGACTCCTCCGTGCTGCTTGACGTTGACTACAGGAATCTTGCAGGCTTGCCAATGCATAAAGCATTTCAGTGTCCATACCCGTTAACGTTTTTTTGTAGATTGCCCATCAAAGTCCTCATCTGGGTGGCTTGCAGCAGAACTCATGTGTGACTTCCCCTTCCAGCGATGAGCTTCCCTCATCCTCCTGACTGGCCATTCATGCCTGATATCTCACCATGTGCCGATCCCTCCTCTCAGTTATTGTCTATAGGATGCATGGTGTCAGTACCTGAGCTGATGGCTGTAAACGTGAGAGTGAACGGCAGCATTTCTTCTTCATCATGGCCTTCATGCTTTTTCACCTCTTTCTCTTCCACTACAGCCTGCTCAGCTTGTAGTCCTTGGGTATCTGAAAGGAGAAAGGCACAAGGGTAGTGTTGTGGTGAGGGGCAGAGCAAAAAATAAGAGGTGTATGCTAACACTACCTTCAGTTTGTAAATCAGAAGAGATTGTGAGATGAGGAGGAAGCAGCATGTGAGACAGAGAATTAGGTTTGAGGATTCAGCTATCACCTATGGTTTCAGCTCCATTGCTGGTCACAATCTCAGCAACGGTCATTCTAAAGATGGTGGCCATCATCTCCTCTTTGGAGATAGCGACTTGCAGCTCTGCCTGTCCCCAGCTGGTTAGGTCCTGCTACCTGCAGTTATGCACCAACTTGTCCCATAAGAGAGGTGAAAGTGTGTCAGTGAATTGTGTTTGGATGATGTGGCTGTCAATAGCTGCCTGTGTGTGTGAGTTGTTAGTGTGATGCTTTCAGGATTTCTATGTGTGTGAGGGTGAGGTGAAGCTATGAATGTTATGTGTGAGTCACATTTGAAAGAGATTATCGGTAAAAATGATGGAGGATTGGTGCACTGAGTAGTGTCTGAGGCTAGTGGTGCAGTTGGGGAGATAACCACAGTGTAAGCAAATTGGGAGCTCTTTGCAGGATTTGAATCCACAGATGGATACAAGATTCTTTCTTCATTCACAGGAAGTGGACTTCACTGGCTTGGTCAACAATTATTGCCCATCTCTAATTGCCCTTGAGAAGGTGGAGGTGAGCTACCTTCTTGAACTGCTGCAGTCCATGTGGTGTAGGTACACCCACAGTGCTGTTAGGGAGGGAGTTCCAGGATTTTGACCCAGCGGCACTGAAGAAACGGCGATATATTCCCAAGTCAGGATGGTGAGTGACTAGGAGGGGAAATTCCAGGTGGTGGTGTTCACATGTGTCTGTTGCCCTTGTCCTTCTAGATGTAGTGGTCATGGGCTTCGAAGGTGCTATCTAAGGAGCCTTGGTGAATTCCTTCAGTGCATCTTGTAAACAGCACACACTGCTGCTACTGTGCGTCAATGATGCAGGGAGTGAATGTTTATGGATGTGGTGCCAATCAAGAGGGCTGCTTATTCCTGGACGGTGTCCAGCTTCTTGAGTGTAATGGGAGCTGCACTCATCCAGGAAAGTGGGGAGTATTCCATCACACTCCTGACTTGTGCCTTGGAGATGGTGGGCAGGCTTTGGGGAGTCAGGAGGTGAGTTACTCATTGCAGGATTCCTAGCCTCCGACCTGCTGTTGTATTCACAATTTGTATATGGCTAGTCCAGTTCAGTGTCTGGTCAACTGTAACCCCTAGGATGTTGATGGGGAGGGATTCAGTGATGGTAATGCCATTGAATGTCAAGGGGCAATAGTTAGGTTCTCTCTCATTGGAGATGGTCATTTCCTGGGGCTTGCGTGGCACAAGTGTTACTTGCTACTTGTCAGCCCAAGCCTGGATATTGTCCAGGTCTTGCTGCATTTGGACATTGACTGCTTCAGCATCTGAGGAGTCGTGAATGGCACTGAACATTATGCAATCATCAGGGAACATCCCCATATCTGACCTTATGATGGAAGGAAAATCATTGATGAAGCAGCTGAAGATGGTTGGGCTTAGGACACTACCCTAAGGAACTACTGCAGTGATGTCCTGGAACTGAGATGACCGACCTTCAACAACCGCAACCATCTTCCTTTGTGCTAGGTGTGACTCCAACCATTGGAGAGTTTTCCCCCTGATTCCCATTGACTCCAGTTTTGCTAGGGCTCCTTGATGCCACATTCTGTCAAATGTGGCCTTAATGTGAAGGGCAGTCACTCTTACCTCACCTTGGGAGTTCAGCTCTTTTGTCCATGTTTAAACTAAGGCTGTAATGTGGTCAAGAGCTGAGTGGCCCTGACAGAACCCACACTGGGTGTAAGTGAGCAGGTTATTGCTAAGCAACTTGATAGCCCTGTTGATTACCCCTTCCATTACTTTACTGGTGATTGAGAGCAGGCTGATGGGGCAATAATTGGCTGGGTTGGATTTGTCCTGCTCCTTGTGTACAGTACATACCTGGGCAATCTTCCACATAGCCGGGTAGATGCCAGTGATGTAGCTGTACTGGAACAGCTTGGCTAGGGGTGCGGCAAGTTCTAGAGCACAAGTCTTCAGTACTATTGCCAGAATATCGTTAGGGCCCATAGCCTTTGCAGTATCCAGTGCCTTCAGCCGTTTCTTGACATCACATGTAGTGAATCAAATTGGCTGAAGACTTGCATCTGTAATGCTGGGGACTTCCAGAAGAGGCCAAGATGGATCATCTACTCGGTACGTCTGGCTGATGATTGTTGCAAATGCTTCAAACTTATCTTTTGCACTGATGTGCTGGGCTCCTCCTTCATTGAGGATGAGGATATTTGTGGAGCCTCCTTCTCCTCCAGTGAATTGTTTAATTGTCTACTGCCATTCACAACTGGATATGGCAGGACTGTGGAGCTTAGATTTCATCCGTTGGTTGTGGCATCACTTAGCCCTGTCTGTTGCTTGCTGCTTCAGCTGTTTGGCATGCAAGTAGTCTTGTGTTATAGCTTCACCAGGTTGACACCTCATTTTTAGGTATGCCTGGTGCTGCTCCTGGCATGCCCTCCTGCACTCTTCATTGAAACAGGGTTGATCCCATGGCTTGATGGTAATGGTAGATTGAGGGATATGCCTGGCCATGAGGTTACAGATTATGTTTGAGTACAATTCTGCTGCTGCTGATGGCCTACAGAGTCCCATGGATGCCCAATCTTTAGTTGCTAGATCTGTTTGAAATCTATCCCATCTAGCACGGTAGTCGTGCCATGCAACACAATGGAGGATATCCTCAATGTGAAGGTAGGACTTCATCTCCACAACAATAATGCAACAGTCATTCCCACCGATACCATCCTAGGCATTTGCACCTGTGGCAGGCAGGTTGGTGAGAATGAGGTCAAGTATCTTTTTCCCTCTTGTTGGTTCCCTCACCACCTGCAAAAGACCCAGTCTAGCAGCTATGTCATTTAGACCTCAACCAGCTTGATCAGTAGTGGTGCTACTGAGCCACTCTTGGTGATGGACATTGAAGTCCCCCAGCCAAAGTACATTCTGTGCCCTTGTCACCCTCAATGCTTCCTCCAAGTGGTGTTCAACATGGAGGAGCACTGATTCATCAGCTGAGGAAGGGTTGTATGTGATAATTAGCAGGAGGTTTCCTTGTCCATGGTTGGCCTGATGCCAGGTGACTGCATGGGGACCAGAGTCGATGTTGAGGACTCCCTGGTAAACTCCCTCCTGACTGTATACCACTCTGCCACCACCACTGCTGGGCCTGTCCTGCAGGTGGAACAGGACATACCCAGGGACAGTGATGGTGGCATCTGGGACATTATCTGTAAGGTATGATTCCATGAGGATGATTATGTCAGGCTGTTGCTTGACTAGTCTGTGAGACAGCTCTCCCAACAGCTCTCACAGATGTAAGCAAGGAGAACTTTGCACGTTCGGCAGGGCTTAATTTGCTGTTGTCATTTCCGATGCCTAGGTCTACACCAAGTGGTCCGTCCGGTTTCATTCTTTTTTTTGTGACTTTGTAGTGGTTTGATACAACTGAGTGGCTTGCTAAGCCATTTCAAAGAGCATTTAAGAGTAACCCACATTGCTGTGGGTCTGAAGTCACATGTAGGCTAGACCTGGTAAGGATGGCAGATTTCCTTCCCTAAAGGGCATTGGTGAATCAGGTGGGTTTTTACAACAATTGACAATGGTTTCATGGTTATCATTAGACTTTTAATTCCAGATTTTTATTGAATTCAAATTCAACCATCTGCCGTGGCACATTACCCTGGGGCTCAGGATTACTTGTCCAGCGACAATACCACTATGCCATCACCTTGCTACAGTTAAATCTAACAGATTCTCACCGCGTAATTTACAATACTTATTCCGGATGAGCCCCCAACTTTGTTATGATCCAGTTAGGGACCAATAACTTTTGTTGTAATGTGGACAGAGTTTGAAATCCCAGTTACTTACTGAAAGAAGAGAGCTGCAATATTCCATGGTTTTTAAACAAACAGAAGAATTTTTACTAAACAAGTGTTCATAAAACAAAAACTTTGTATTATCTGTCCCATACTCTAACATCCAGAACTCACATGAGGTAACAATGAATTAACTGGCAAACTATGGTTGAACACAAACCATAAACTGCACACTAAATGGCAGACATAGCCAAGACAGAGCCCCTGAACTTTCTCAGCAGTCTGCCCAGGTATAAGTAATCACCGTGAGTCACAAAAATCCTTCATACTCTTCTTCCTCACGAGGGATTTCAGCTCCTCTCCTTTGAGGATTTAGCTTCTGATTTCTCTTTGACAGCAGTTCCAATTCAGCCTGGAGGACATCTTGCTTCTTCTGCCTGCAAGTAGCGGTCAAGGAACAGGACTGAAACTCAGAATGCCCCAATGACTGCTCATCTCCCAGCTGCTCAATGTCTTCCTCTGAGACTGTGTCCCACCAGTTTTCTCCCCAGCATCTAATCACCTGCATAAGCTCAGATCTCTAGCTGTGCTGAGCAGACAACCACCGCCCATGGGCTTTCCTGTGTGCCAGCAGCACTGAGCAAACAATCGTTTCAGCTTCACTAAGCTGACAACTACTCCTCATGGGCTTTCTGTGCCATAGCTCCCCAACAGCGCTGAGCCAACACCTGCCTTTCAGCGTCAGCTGCTCAGAGACTCGCACTGCTAATCTTCAGCTACCTCAGACCAGACTAATCTGTTCACATGGGCTAGTTTTTGTGCCCAAAAACCCCAGGCAACTTGTTGTGCCTCCTTCCCAAGTGCCATTGTGGGCTTTCACACTGTACATCCCACACAGGCACACAGCTGATCTGTGTCCCTTCCTTCAACCAGGGCTCAGCCTCCACCTCAAAAACACACAGAAAATATTTTAAAAACACTGATTCCCTCACACAGTTGTAAACATATTAAAAGGGAAGTGTGAAAGATGGTATACAGGAGAGAGGATGTAACGAATTAACTTTATGCAAGAAAATACACTGAAGTGGGGTAGTGTATGGAGTTCATTATTTTTATATGACTTTATTAAAACAAATTGTATTAACGAAGTAAGTGAACCTAATCATAATTGTACCATATTAAGCTGTGCTTGGCCAACTGTTCAGTCAGTCTACCTCTGGAGAGATTGAAGTGCATGTACAAAAGGCATGAAGTTCAGATCACAAGGGGATGCTATTGTTACATCGCTATGTCATACAATCATCCAACTAGCTGTACAGACAGCATCAGTGAACCTTCAGAATGCTTAAGGTACAATTGACACCATTGAACTCAATAAGGTACCAACAGCAGATCTGAATTTGCTACAAAAATGTTTCATTCATTTATTGCTCTGTGTTTTGACAGTTCAGATAAATAATTAAGAAGTACTGGCAGCTTCCTGAGCACAATTGTTTGTGTCATTTCATATTTATGTTTTACTTGTAACTAAATATTGCATAAATCTTATGCCAGGTGGAAATCTAATAAACTCAGCTTGGTTGTGCACAGACAAGCTAAATCTTGAGGCTTCAAGGAAATGGTCTGAATTTTTTTGGGTGCTGGGGTCTTGTTTCCCATCATCCGAAAAGTCAGCAGGGAACACACCCCCACCGACTCTGACTGCCCCACAGCCAATTTACCCTCCAACAAGTGTTAATTGGCTGCAGGTGGGACTTCCCCCTCCCCCTCACTCAGAAGGAAGTCCCGCCTTAGAGAGCTGCTGGCCAATCTCATTGGCCGGCAGCTCCCCAGTCCCTGCAACGACAGCGCTGTTGTGGACAGAAAAGGAACTTCAAGAAGATGTTGGAGACTAAGCCCAGGAACTGGAGGCCCAGGTAAGTTCAGGGGGTCCCAGGGCGTGGAAGGTAGGGAAGGCCTGGATGGTATGAGGTGGCAATCAGTGTCCCTGGGAGGGACCCAGTTGGGGGGAGATCTGGAGACCAACAGGCCTTAAGTGGGGTGGGGGGGCCTCCCAACTTCAGAAGGGGGTTTCTGAAGGGGGCTCACCCCCTTCCCCCTTCCCACAGCAAGGTGTAACTTTGTTGTATTTTTGGTTTCCCTCAAGGAGGTTTGATCTTCCCACCAACCTAAAAATTGAGGCCAGGCAGGGAACAGCCCTTAAGTCGCCATCAATTTGCCATTTAAGGGTTCAACTGGAGCAAGAGCGGGCTTCCCACCTGAGGCCCTGCCCACCCCAGCGTAAAATCACTGTGTGGTCAGAAATCTGAAGGGAATCCCATCCCTTCAATTTCACGCTCCCACCCCTATCTAAAAACCCGCCAGTGGGGGAGAGTAAAATCCTGGCCACCGGACTTTGACCCAGTGACAGTGAAGGAACAGTGATATATTTCCAAGTCAGGATGGTGAGTGACTTGGAGGGGAATTTGCAGGTGGTGTTGTTCCCATCTATCTGCTGCCTTTGTCCTTCTAGGTGGTAGTGGCCATGTGTTTGCAAGGTGCTGTAGAAGATGCCTTTGTGATTTCCTGCAGATTGGAGCATGCAGGAGAGCAGAGGCCAATAATCTCATGGTACATATAAGTAGCGAAATGCTCAACCATCAGGTAACTTAATCTGCTCTGCTCAAGCAATGGTAGCTTTGTGCCACTGCTTGAGTACCACAGTTTGACTTTCCCCTTTGTTTCAAGACTTCAAATCAGCAGCAACATAAAATAATGGCTCCCCAATGTGCTCCTGACAGCCGTGCACTAAGGTGCCCAGACCGTTCACTCTTCATGTTCTTCCTTTTCAAAATGTCATTCTGTCTCTCTCCAGCTTGTTAACAAGCTCTTCAATCGGATTTATTAGACATGTGAGATTTGTTGGTTTTTCCCCACCCGACTCTCGCTTTGAAAATTGCAGCCCGCTACTGAGGCTTCAGAAGACTGACACACCGTCCAAGAATGCTATACTTAAAGTGGGACTGTACACTACCTTGCCCTCATGGGTGATTGAAAATCCAGCCGGAAAACCCTCTCAACTGATGAAAAGAGAGTTCAAAGATAAAGAATCACCAGCAGCATTGATAGAGCAAGTTGAGAGGCAGCTAGATAAAAGTGAATATGGGCTTTAATGAAAGACATTGTAGAACAAACTTATTCAGAGGTGCATGCCAACCATTATAATAATGCATGACTCATTAGCATTCAACAACAGAGCATAGAATAAACAAGGAGATCCTCAGTGTGAGGGAGACTAACAGACTTAAGGACCAGGACATTATTCAAAGCTGCTTTTCATTCCAATGCCAGAATGAGAAAGAGAGGAAGTAACACCATGGAAATTATGGCAGGGTTTCCAGCAAAGGGATGGCAGCAGAGACGGAGCAGCTCCAAGCAAATTCTCATCTGCAGAAATAGTGTGAGAGGATCGTGGGATTGGTTTTCCTGTGACCCCACTCATCTGGAGAGTATTGGATGCAGTAAGCCCATCCTATGAACTTTGCTGGAGGTCTGTGGGATTTCATGATCAGGCCTTCTAAACAGATCCTCAGCGAGAAGCCTACACGTTTGCAGAAGTGTCGGGGGCTCATTGGAGGCAGGAAAAGTGGCGAATAGAGAGCAGAGAGAGGAGGACGTTACTCAGGAGTCCACACCCAGGTGGATCTTCAAGACCCACATCATCTGTCTTCATTTAACTGATGAGCAATGTACAACCTGCTTTTGCTTCACCAAGGAGGCTGTCAACTCAACCATCAACTCCTTCAACCACAATGCAAACCAAGGTCTGGGCAGCACTGCCCATTAATGTTGAAATTGTGCTGCACATGGTACATGCTTTAAGTTGGTAATTAAGAACAGGTGTCCCCAACTGGGGAAGAATGAGGGATTCATTGCAAGAGTATAAAAATATAAACTGGGTGTTGTGGGGGATGGGGAACTGGAAGAATCTGTGTCCTTAGTCTGTAGTCTTGGGAAATAAACCTGTGAAGACTGGCTTCAGGTTCATTCTTTCCTCAATATATGATTAGTGCAATTAACATGGTAGCAGAGGATGAACGTGGAGCTCTGATGATTGGTCATAGAATAAGAAGTTTTTTGTCTATAACCACATGAAAAAAAAGGAAAGGTACTACTCCTGGTAACCTCGGGTACAGAATGATGGAAGGCAGATGCAAAATCTCAAGCTTTGATTATCCACTGTTTTTTTCGGGGTCTGAACAATATCAGCAATGAAAAAATAAGGTGGACACGGGTTACCTCATTAACCCAAAGGAAGCAAGGCATGACTTTGGCTTTGTCGTTATCAGAAAAAAGTACAATTAGCAGTATTTTTGGAACTGGATGTGGCTGACTTGGATACCAAAGAGGGGTTAAGCCTTCTATTATAATTTTTGGATAAGTTTTACAAAAACGATGAGTTGTTGGAAGCATATGAAGTGTGGTCAACGTTTGATAAATTTAAGAAGACAGACAATCAGACCATGGAAAATATATTGTCAACATTGATAGGTGGAATAAGAAATTGAAAAAGATTAAAGTCGCAGAGTCTGAACTTGCATTCAAGTTACTGGATTGTATACAGATTTCATATGTAGATAGACTTCTGATATTGACAGGGATTCAATTTCATGGAAAAGACTCTGGGCAGAATCATCCAGACTTGCGCTAAATGTGGTAGCAGGCAGGAAAAAGAATGTTACATCCACCGGCCGCAATGGCAGATTTTCACACTGTTTCGTCTACTTCCTGCCTGATTAATTATGCAGCCAGATTAATTATGCACATGTTGTCCCGCTGGCAGGCAGCCTCTGAATCGCCCGCCATGATGTTACCTCACCATTTCACGACAGTATAAAACTGAATTTTGACCTTCTCACCATTTTGTCTGCTCACGCCGCCAATGGAAGAGGAAAATTCCGGCATTTCTCTTAAATGGCTAATGCCCTGAAAAGGTTTTTCAGAAAGCAGTCATCTCCAGCTACTTTCCTATAAAATACAGGCCAGCCTGCAGTGATGCAAAGAGTAGGGGACTCCATGGTTGCTGAATTTTGACATTGCCAAAATATTAGACACAGGCACCAGTCCAAAGAGAGGGTTGTGAAAGGCAGTCTGAAGATGATCGCACTTTTAGCCCATTTGAGCATCAAGACAAAAAGTGGGCCTGGGATGGCGACTGTAGGTTCTTGAATCCTAGAAATGCACAGGGAATGATTAATAGGTATTATTGTTATGATTCCAAATATCATTGGGCAATGAATTACCCACAGCAAAGAAATCGTGTTTTTGAAATAATGCATGGAACTGACAATTCCACGCTGAGAATTATGTTGGTGACTGCCATGAAGGAATTTTATTGATCATTGGGATCTTGAGTCCGGTGAGCATTTTGGTCATTGATTCGTTCAACTGTGCAGTGTAAGACAGCGAGTGCACTTCCACAGTGTGTGTATTAATGGGTTCTACCATCTTCAACCCCCGGCAACGTAAGCCCATTTCCTTGAACCTATTGCTAGCTTAAAATCTCAACTATAGAGATTTCTAGGAACATAGTCTTAGACTGAGTCCTCAAATAAGAAGTCCTCTCATCCAGGAGACTCCAAGTTAACAAAAATTTCTTAGGACGGGACAAATATTGAGGCATGTCTCTGTAGACTAAACCTCTTTGAAAGTTTACCAATAACAGCCCTTATGAGTCTAACGCAGACCCCTAGAGCTGTGTGAATATGTGGGTCCTCAAGGTAATACATACTTGAGACTACAACCCTTTGTATGCTTCATTAATACGTGTCTATTATTGAAGCCAATTATAGATTACAGCTTATTAATGAGGTAATAGGTAGTAATTAAAGCTAATCATAACATGCCAATAATGTTGTTAAAATATATGCAATTTTTGAACCCACCATATTCAGCAATGTTATTTAAAGTTAACGATACTCACAAATCCAATATGATTATATTAGATTTTAATGTACATCTATCTCAAAACCCTGGGAAGGGGAACTCAACAAAGGAACTCGATCCCTTTGTGTCCAAAGATGGCTGACTGCTGACTGACTTGTCTCAGCTAAAAGTGTGTATTTTAAAGTCAGATAAGCTGAGATAAAAAAATAATCATTTGATAGTAGAGAACTTGAGTATCGCTGAAAAAAATCCATATTGTTGAAGCTTTTCATATTGCACTCATCAGGACAATTGTCAGAATACCAATGTCAGGGGAAACAACAACTTTATACTATATGAGAAGAGAGTGCTGATTGGTTGGCAAGTGCACTCTGATTGTTAGAGACGTTGCCATGGAGAATTCAACAGGTCATGAGGACGTGAAACGTCAACCCTTTTCTTCTCCGCCGATGCTGCCAGACCTGCTGAGATTTTCCAGGTAATTCTGTTTTTGTTTTACAATGTAGGTACATGTTTTTTCTGTCTGCAAAGAGCAAGACCCTGTGTATTAATATATGTAGCTTTCAGTACACACAGATATGCCACATTGTGAGCCTGACTGACAATCTTAAACTAGCTGTCAGTGTAATTTTTAGCACACTGAGAATTATTTAACAAATGTTGTCTAATCAACGACCTCATAAAGAAGGCCCAAGCCATTTGTTCACCATGCAAGCTTGATGCTGAAATAGGGTGAATCAAAGGCATCCTATAATATAATGGCTACCCTGATCAGATCATTTCACACTGTATATCATGCAAACTAATGAATGGGCCAAAGGCCGTCAATTTCGGTTTTCAAAAGTGCCCAGTCTACCTCAGATTACCCTGGAAGGGCAAGGTATCTCAAAAATTTGAACCGTGAAGTTTCACACTGCTACTTTGTAGTAACAACATGAGTGATATTCACCATTAACAGGATGCTGCCTTCAAACCAAAAAGACATTCTGCCTATCACACAAATGAGTAATGCTGTGCGTGAATTCTGGTGCCAGTCTGATGCTAGGTATGTAGGCCGTATGTTCCAAAGACTGACGGATCATATCAAACAGCATGTCCCTTCTGCTATTCACAACGGGCAAGGTACAGGCCATACCCAACCAGCCCATGCTTGCAAAATTCAAAACACGGTGTCCAACATTAGATGTGAATCTACGATTGGACAACATTTGCTAAATAATCCTCAGTGTGCTAAAAATTACACTGGCAATTAGTTTAAAATTGTCAGTCAGGCTCAAATTTGCTTGTGCTAGAAGCTACATATATTAATAGACAGAGCTGTGTTCTTTGCAGACAGAAAGAACATGTACACACCTGTTTCAACTAAACAAAATAAGTGATAGCCATTCGCTGTTTCATTTCTCAGGGCAATGCCTTGGCCAATCAGAGTCAAGCTGCCTGGTTTAAATTTCAAACAATACTTGGCAGTTAACTGTCAGTCACCATTAACTGGTGCATTCTCCATGGCAATGAATCTACCAATCACTTTTTCATGGGAGTGTAAGTTGATAGATATGAAAGCTGCATTTATGCAGGGAAATCACCTCCAGAGGGAAGTGTTTCTCAAGCCTCCTAAGGAGGTGCCACAGGTAGAGGGAAAACTTTGGAAGTTGAATAAGTGCATATATGGTTTAAGCAATGTTTCCAAAGTATGGTACTTTTCAGTTCAATCAGTTTTGTTAAAGTTGGGTTGTCTCCAACTGAAGGCAGATCCTGCCATGTTTTACTGGTGCCATCGTGGGAAACTTGTAGGTATCTTCATGATGCATGTTGATGGCTTCCTATGGGATGGCACTAGTGAGTTTCAAAATAAAGTTATTGACAGGATTATAACAGACTTTAAGATTGGGAGTCAAGCTAATGGGGCCTTTAAATATATTGGATTCAAAATTAAGCAGTATGGGCCTGAGATTACTTTACACCAGCCATCATATTTAAGAAGTATTAGCCCTATCACAGTCAGTGGGGCTAAGTCCTTACAAAAAGATGCTGATGCTTCCAAAGATGAGACAGAGCAGCTACAAAGTGTGATTGGACAATTAAACTGGCTATGCACACAGACAAGGCCAAATTCAAGCTTTGAAGCCCTTGAACTGAGTAGAATAATGAAACATCCCAAGGTCCAAGACATCTTACAGGCGAACAAATATTAAAAAGGTTAAAGATGGGGAAATGTATACTGAATTTTCCATTTGGGCTACCGTAAGAATATAAAATTGATTGTGTTCAGTGACGCCTCTCGCCCAAACCTTGTTGATGGGTTACCATGTGCAGTGGGTTTCATAATATTTCTTGCGGGTGAAAATGGGAAATGTTGCCCCTTGGCTTGGGAAGCCAAGAAAATAAGGTGAGTAGTAAAGAGCAGCCTGGCCGCAGAGACTTTCACACTAGTAAAGGCAGTTAACATAACATTCTTTTTATCTAAAACATTAAGGGAGAGACACATGGGGAAAATGATGAAGGAAAGGTCCCAATAGAGTGTTGTATTGACAATCGATCACTGTGATAACATACACTCCACAAAGTTTGCGAGTGAGAAAAGATTACGAATTGATACTCCAAGTCGAAAACAAATGGTGAAGAGAAAGGAAATCCCTAAGTTCCAATGGGTTAATACAAGCTGTCAGTTATCAGATTGTTCACCAAAAGGAACGCTTGTAGTTAAAAATTATTGGGGGTATTAGAAAAGGATGAGTCATGATGAGTTTTGAAAATGTGTGACTTATTTCTCTGTCTTCAGATTTTTTTTATTTTTGTCTGAAAAGAAAATACACTTGATTTTTCCTTTAACAGGTTCCTTTTTTCAGAGTACATGACATTAATTTTGCACTTAACGACCAGCCAGCATGAAATGCGTGCTGAGAAACGTTCAGCACTGCCGGTGGGGGCGGTAGGAGGGTAGGCGCCGATGTCACCGTGGGTGAGTGCTTCCACTAAGCTCCCTGAAGGCGGACAGCTGCCTCAGGTAGCTGCAGAGCTCCAAATAATAAAATAAAGCACAAAAATACTGCACAAAGTGTCCAAGCACCACAGTCAAGCACCTGAAAGCATACCTCATACAAGTGCTATCCCCAGATATTTATTTTTATTTTATTTCTTAACAGAGATTTCATCCCACCCTTGGAGGAGGTTTCATCAAAAATGTAAAGGCTGCCTGGCTGATTGGCCTGCCCGCCAACCATAGTGTTGGATGGGCCATGAAAAATCACTGACAGTTGCGCAGGTAATGGGCTTAATTGCCTGCTTAATTGTTGGTGAGAGGTCTTCCTACAGCCGCACGCGCCCACTGAGCAAAATATCGCATGAGCATGTGATGACATCAGGACAGTCACCCAACAACAGCTTGCACAATTTTGCGCCCACCCGCAGAACGTAAAATTGTGCCCCATGCTTTAAATTGGTAATGAAGAGCAGCTGTCCCCAACTGGGGAAGGATGAGGACTTCATTGCAGGACTATAAAAATCAGTTCACACTGGGTGTTGGGGGGGAGCTGGAAGACTCTGTGTCCTTACTCTGTAGCCCTGGAAAAAACCTGTCTTAAGGTGAAGACTGGCTTCAGATTAATTCTTTCCTAAATATACGATGAGTGGAATTCACACTGCCTGTGGCTGTGTAGGCAATATGGCCCTTAACCTTTAAAGCAACATGTTCCTTCCAGGTTGCAGTGACCTGTCCCAGTTTGCTGTCGCCATTGAATCAAGGAGGTCACCTAGGTTCTCTACACCATAGACAAATCATGCTTCTCTGGGTTGCAAGATGTCATAGGCCACATTTGCATTGACATTCATGCTCCCCATCACTATCCTGGCACCTTTCTGAATAGAAAGGATTTCCACCCCATCAACTTATGATTGGTTTGTGACCAAAGATAGGACATCTTGCAGGTTTGTGCCCATTATTTTGGCAGTGCTCATGAGTCTTTCTTCCTGCACCAATCCTCTATGCCATCTTTATTCGAGTCAGGCTGTCAGTTCAAGGCTAGCTATTGAGTGGCAGGAGCTGTTCCCTTCAGACGTAGCTCATGACCTCTATTAGGAAGCTGGCACCACTGCCAAGCCAATCTACAACAAGATCCATACTACTGCAAGGAACATCATTGAGTAGACTGCTGGCTGAATTGTTCAGGCAACATCTCCACTGCCTGAACTGCTTGGGGGCAGATTTTTATTTATTCATTCACAGGATACGGATGTTGCTGGCAAGACAAACATTTATTATCTGCCACTAATAGCCCTTAAGAAGGTAAGGTTGAACTGCTTTCTTGAATTGCCACAATCTGAGCAGTGTAAATAGTCCTACAGTGCTGTTAGAAAAGGAGTTCAAGGAGTTTGACCCAGTGATGAAGGAACAACGATATACTCTCAAGACAGCACGGTTTCTGCACAGTACAGCCCTGAGTATATTTCCAGATTGATGGTCGTGTGTTGAATTCTACATTGCAGAGAGCAGTGCTTACCATTACCAGGGCAGCAAAAAATGGCAGAGGAGGAGCATGGAGAGGAGAAAGAGCAGGACCAGCATTGACCAGCAATATTCTGAGCTGCCTGACCTCCAGTTTTCGGAGCTCCCTGATCTCCAGTATTCCGTGCTGCCTGATCTCCAGTATTCCGAGCTGCCTGGTCTCCCAGAGAGCAGCTCATCAAAGAGCATTTCACCTGACCCATCCCTCCCATGCTAATGCACCATCTGTCCCTCAATCAATACCATGGCCATTCTTACCACTACCATTCAGTAGTTTTCTTTCAGTTCATCTTGATGCGTCTTGCGCGTCTTGCCTAAAATTCACTATAACTATTATCCTCAAAACTAGGCATACTGTGAAAAGCCTTATAGCATTATGAGCTCAGATGTCCAAAAAGACAAATAAAGATTTTCATAAAGTTTTACTTAATTGGGATTGGGAATTCAAAGTTGAAAATGAATAGGAAACTGTCTAAAATTTAGGAGTACTTACTTCTGGAGTGTTATCTAGTGCAGTGGGGAATTTTCTTATAGAAATACTCAGGGGCTGATGAATGGCCCACAGTATCTAATTTACAAACCGGTCAGTATTGTAAAGGTGAAATTGCAATCACCTAGTGCAGGGTATAAGCCTCAGCAAAGACTAGATCTGAATGGTCATGTTCTGTGCTGTATATTCTATGTAATTTATGTAAACTTAATACCTTCTGTATATAAAATTAAACAGGAATAATTATGTCTCACCTTTGTGCAGCCAATGTGTGTTTGCTTTTCTATCTTGATGTTCCTACAAGGCTTTTCTCCAGTGGCAACAAGTTTGGGAGGAGGAGAGATGCTGAGCTTCTATTGAGGACACTTCAGGAGGATGTGGTGACTGACCCCGAGTAGCCCTGGGCCTTGAGGGCCACACTGAAGACTGAATGCATCTTGGAGTGGGCTTGGCGAGTTTGGTCTAGCTGGTTGTGTGGTTTGTGGCATTGGTGAAATCAGTGTTGGGACAAGCAGGCATGCTGTCATCCTGAGAGGATAGTAGGTTCCTGTCTTATGACTCAAGGTCATTTTCCTGGTCCCGTGGACACAGATTTAAGGTAATTGGTAAAAAAAGGGGAAGTTGAGCAGATTTTATTATGCAACATGTTGATGTGAGCTGCAATACATTGCCTGAAAGGGAGATGTAAACTGATTCATTTGTAACGTTCAGAAGGGAATTGGTTAAATCTTTGACATGCCCAGTATAACTACCATATGCCTAATTTTCAAGATTTGGACTTAATTCAATGAGGACTTTTTGAAATTGACTTTAAAAAGTGGACAGTGTGCTTCAAAGATGGCCGCTGATGGTCAGGTGACCTGTTGTGATTTCTGAACAAAGAATAAACTCCAGTCTCTGGAAAGACCTTAAAATGTAAATGACCGTGACGGAATGCCCGCCCTTGAAAAGACATTCAAAATGCAAAACCACTTATGAATTTACACCTCCTTTTGACTGGGTATTTACTGAAACTCAGTGGTAGGATGGTGGCCTCCATGGAGTCCAGGATATCAGTCCTGCACTGCTGCGCAAGCTCAACTCCATCGCTGAGCCCATCGTTGGCCTCCAATGTTAGAGGGACGCGGGACTGCTCAATCTCACTCCAGCTACCCTTTCTCCTCAAGGAGTCAGCCAAGGGCCCTCAGGACCCTCAGGAGGAGGGTCAGCAGGTGCACATACCAGGGCCGCCCATCCAGGTGACTCCGGGAGTGTCTGTCCCATCCAAATCTCCTCTTCCTGTGACCCCAGCAGCTCCAGCTCCCCAGGCTAATGAGGGTGCCACTGCCATACAATAGGACACCGAAAGCAGGCCGGGACCCACAGGTCTTGGCCCTCCAGAGGACACCCGCCAAGGTCATCACAGACAGGGACCATTTCGAAGGAGCCAAGACATAGCAGCAGGACTAGGTAGGTTAAGTAGATAAGTTGCACAGCCTGGGCACATGTGTTAATCACTTGTACATCCTGTTCACTATTGTAAATAAACTCCCAAGAATGTCTCCCTGCCTAAGGCTCCTTGTTCTGATGAGCAATGTTTGTGTCACTCATATGTGAAACCTTGGTTCCTGCACAAGATAAAAGCTGGTGTCTCTTCCCTGTGCAGTGTGTAACATTCAGACCAAAGTGTTGGTCCAGCCTCACACTCCCTGGACACATTACTAATGCCTGCACTTCGGCAGTGCTTGTCATTGCTGCCAGAATGTTGTGGGCAGGCATCACAGAGTTCTATCATTCTCTCCGTGTGCTCTCAGCAACTTTAAGGTGGGGCTGGCCCCCACCTCTTCAGCATCTGTGACCAGTGACGTTGTGCTCCTGAAGGGGTCAGGCATTGAAGGCAGACAAAGGATCAGGTACTTTCAATGTTTCACGGCTGCATCTCCATGATATGACCCTGATCACAGAGCGCAAGTTAGCTGCCCTCAGCTAGACAGGAGTCAGACATTCTCAGAGGCTATGTGAGGATCTATAGAGTGTCCTCACTGCATGTCGTCATCATCCCCTTGGAATCTAGTGACTATTAGGGTCTCCACTGTGTCTCCATGACAGGAGCATTATCACAGAGGTTATGTGCGCTGCCATCAGCCAGACTAGAGGGAAACATTCACAGATGCGATGTGAGGATCTATGGTGTCTCCTCACTGCATGTCATCATCATCATCCTTCATAAATCTAGCAGCTATGAGGGCCTTCCCAGTGCACCTGCCTTGCCTGGCCAGCGCGAGGGCCTCATCACCATCATCTTCGCCTTCAAGGACCTCCTTACCCTCACCCCCATTGACATCCTCCTTATCAGAGGAGACGTGCTGCTCCTCCATCTCCCCCTCAGCCAGCTCCTCTGCCCGTTGCAGTGCCAGGTTGTAAATGGCACAGCAGGTGAAGATGATGAATGACACCCTCTGTGGACTATATTGCAGGGCTCCACCAGACCAATCCAGGCACCAGAACCTCATTTTCAGCATCCTGATGGTTTGCTCCATCAAGTTGTGAGCTGCTGCATGAGCCTCATTATACCGTCGCTCTGCTGCAGTCTGAGGCCACCGCACGAGTGTCATCAGCCACGGCCTTGTCCCCGAGGAGCCAATTCTGCAGCCTCTGTGGACCCTGGAAGTCCATCAGTGATCTGAATCCAGCTAAAGATGTAGGAATCGTGTACATTTACTGGAAACCGTGCGCAAACCTGCAGGATGTGCTTGTGGTGGTCACCAGCTGCACATTCAGCAAATGGAATCCCTTGCGGTTGACATAGTTGATTGGATGTTAGAACGGAGATCTGAGCGCCTCATAAGTGCAGTTGATGGCACCCTGCACCTCTGGGAAACCCGAGATCTGGGCAAATCCCAGTGCACTTGCATCCTGGCTGTCCTGATCCAGGGTGAAATGCACAAAGTTGTGTGCCTTCGCAAAGATGGCATCCATGGCCTCATGAATGCATTTGTGGGTGGAGGCTTGCAATATCCCACAGAGGTTCACTGTGGAGCCCTGAAAGGTACCACTGGCATAAAAATTGAGTATCACAGTCACTTTCACAGCCACTGGCAGTGGATGCCCTCCATGTCCCTGTGGTGACAAATACTTCAGCAGGTGGTAGATATGAGTGACCAGCCCCCTAGACATGCAGAGTCTTCGGCAACACTGGTTCTCAGTCATCTGCAGGAATGAAAGCCATCGTCTAAGGACTCCAGGTCTAGCTAGATGCAGACCATCAATGGCTTGCTGTGGCTCTTCAGCAACATATGCAGGAGCCCCAGCCTTCCCTTCTTCCAAAGGGTGCTGCTCCTTCCTCTGCCTAACCAAGCACTTCCACCATTCTCTTCTCCTTCAGCTCCACTCTCTGTAAGCCATGAAGCATATGGCTAGTTCACCAGGCTCCATGCTCTTGAAGTACTCTTCCTGCAGGATGAAAGAGAGAGACATGTGGGTTAGCTTGGGTGTTCTAAGAACCTCTCTTGGTTAAGTCCAAAGGCCTTCAACGTATCCCAGAGAGTGCTGGCAACCACTTGAATGGCCAGAGTTTAGTGCACTGCATGGCTGCCCGAAGCCCCACCCACTTCCGCCCCAATACATCAAACCAATTAGCTGCAGCTTCACCCACTGAAATGCAAACTGTGCTTTCAGCTCAGGCGCAGGCATTCTCCTAACCCACACTGCAAGGCTGCACTATTAGCTTGAACCATGGGGGAGACTGGTCCAAACCAGAATGATGACATTGTCAGGGGCTGTGAGCACCACCACCAGTGACTGATCCATGGCCACCATGAATGTTGAAGGTGGTGGATGGGCTGCCAATGGGCTGCTTTGTCCTGGATGTTGTTGAGTTCCTGAATTTTGTTAGAACTGCACTAATCCAAGCAAGTGGAGAGTATTCCATCACATTCCTGGCTTGTGCTTTGTAGCTAGGTGGACAGGCTTTGGGGAGTCAGAAGGTGACTGCCACAGAATTCCCAGCCTCTGACATTCTCTTGTAACCACTGTATTTATATGGTTGGCCCAATTAAGCTTCTGGCCAATGGTAACCCCAGGATGTTGATGTTGGAGATTCAGCGATGGTAATGCTCTTGAATATCAAGGGGAGATGGTTGGATACTCTCTTGTTGATGATCATTACCTGATACTTGTGTGGCAGTACTGTTACTTGCCACTTACTTAGAAATAACCTGCCCACTCAGATTGGTTTTTGCCAGGGCCACTCAGCTCCTGTCCTCACTACAGCTTTGGTCCAAACATGGACAAAAGAGCTGATCTGAAGGTGTGAGGTGAGAATGAATGAACTTGTCATCAAGGCAGCATTTGACCAAGTGTGGCGTTAAGGGACCAATAAAAATTGGAGTCAATGGAAATCAGGAGGAAAATTCTCCACTCATTGGACTCATATTTAGCTTGAATAAACTTGAATGTTGCCCCATCCTTGTCACATGCAGACATGGGCTGCTTCAGCATTTGAGGAGTTGTGAATGGTAATGAACACTGTGCAATCGTCAGCAAACATCCCAAGTCTAACCTTATGATGGAGGGAAGTCATTGATGAAGCAATTGAAGATGGTTGTGTCTTGGACACTACCCTGAGGAACTCCTGCAGCAATATCCTGGGACTGAAATATTTGGCCTCCAACAACCACAACCATCTTCCTTTGTGCTAAATATGAGTCCAATGAGTGGAGTGTTTCCTCCTGATTTCCATTGACTCCAATTTTTATCGGTCCCTTAATGCCACACTTGGTCAAATGCTGCCTTGATGACAAGTTCATTCATTCTCACTTCACACCTTCAGATCAGCTCTTTTGTACATGTTTGCACCAAAGCTGTAGTGAGGACAGGAGCTGAGTGGCCCTGGCAAAAACTGATCTGAGCATCGGTAGGCAGGTTATTTCTAAGTAAGTGTCGCTTGATAGCACTGTCAACACCACATTCCATCATTTTGCTGACGATTGAAAGTTGAATGATGGGTCAATAATTGGCCAGATTTTGTGGACAGGACATACCTGGGCAATTTTCCACATTGTTAGATAGGTGCCATTGCTGTAACTTCTGGAACAACTTGGCTACTGGCGCAGCTTGTCCTGGAGATCATGTCTCCTACAGCCACGATGTTGTCGAGGCCCATAACCTTTGCTGTATCCAGTGCCTATAGCCATTTCTGGAATGAGTATTTCTACCCTGGGTTTGAGTTGGAGTTATTTATGCTAACTACAAATTCTAAAATTACGAAACTGTTTTCCTTTAAGCTATGTGAATCTTGTCTCTAATTTGCGATTTGGGATAAATATGCCACTTTCTGAGTTCATAACCCACTCAGGAAGAAAATATCTTTAAGGAGCATGAAAGCATGAATATGATTGTTGATTATGTTTGTTTCAATTTAAGATTCAATTTTAAATGTCAGAAATTTGAGGAAATCTTTTGGCTTCAGTGATACTAAATTAAATTAAATTTACATTATGCCACTATTTAAGCACAGAGGTTCTTTTTACAACAAGCGACAAAATGTGGCTTTGAAGAATTGTAAGTTACAATTGCAATATGGTTTATGGTTTTAAATCAATTTGACTTTCTTCAACGCACTTTGGGGTTTAATGGGATTACAGCTAAAAACTGCTATTGTTAATTATAGGCATGTTCTCTCGTTTGATTCGAATTCGAATGATTGCAAAGCATTGTCTTCATTAATTTGACTGCTGCAATCTGCTTGTGTGATTATGGCCTGAATTTTCACAATGACAGAGAGGTTCTCCGGCTTAGCGAAAATGACACAAGTGCCCAGTGCCGGAAGCCCCGCCCCCAAACCCGGCGCACACCATTTACACCGGTGGGGTGGGGGGAATGGGAGTGGGTTGTAGTTTGCACATCCTTGGTTCAGGGAAGCAGCTGCACATGTAAACGACTTGTAGGCTTTACACTTTTCAAGAGAAGTTCTAAAAACGCTGGAGTTCTTTGGAGAGTAAGATAACCTTTTGCATAGGTCCAAAGATGAGGTCAAGTGCCTTTGGGAAAGGACAAGTGCCCTTTGGGGGAGGTCAAGTGCCCTTTGGGATTGTTAAAAATAGATATGAATGGGTGCAAAAAGTGGATAAACTCATCGGAACTCTCAAGTTGTCAAGGCATTTTTTATCTCTTGATCTTTAATTTTAAAAAAAACTATAGTGCACTATTATAGGATTTCGGCTGCATAACTGATTCCACAATCTATCATTATCACAGTGGGGTGCCTGTCAGTTCACAGTTTGATTGACAGCTCCGTGTTTTTTTAATATTTGTTCATGGACTGGGGGCATCACTGACTAGACCAGCATTTATTGCCTATCCCTAATTTCCCTTGACAAGGTGGTGGTGTGCTGTCTTCTTGAACCGCTGCAGTCCATGTGTTGTAGGAATGCCCACAGTGCTATTAGGAAGGTAGTTTGAAGATTTTGACCTATCGGCAGTGAAGTGACAGCAATATATTTTCAAGTCAGGATGGTGTGTGACTTGGAAGGGGACCGACAGGTGGTGGTGTTCCAATGCATCTGCTGCCCTTGTCCTTCTAGGTGGTAGAGGTCAATGGTTTGGAAGATGCTGTTGAAGGAGCATTGGTGAGTTGCTGCAGTGCATCTGGTAGATGCTATGCACTGCTACCATTGTGTGTCGGCGGTGGAGGTAGTAAACATTTAATGTGGTGGATGGGGTGCCAATGAAGCACAGAATTTTCCGGTCCTGCCGAAGCCAATGGACTTTGGGTTGGTTTGCCGCTGCAGCAAGACCCACCATGCCGGAATAAATCTCAGTCAAAATCTTTTATGTTTTTATAAGGTATTAATTATTTGAAGCAATTTAAATGTAGTGAATGGGTTTTTATCATTGAGTGTTTTTTTTTAAATAATGAAGTCATCAATAGACAGCCACAGCCAGTCGACAAGAACTTCAAGGCCTTGGATATTTGTTCCATTGCTTCACATAGCAACAGCAATGTAGGGGCCTGGGTGTGCTTGTGTGCACTTGGCTTGACTTGAGTTTGGGCAGTTACAGATCCCAATCAGACTTGATATCCACAGCCATTCTGAGGGTCAGATTTCTTGTGTCAGGAACAACTAAGGAAGGTCTGAATGTGCAGGATAAAATGCAGAGCGATTATGTAATACTAAACAGCACCTAATTTCTTGGATACATCGAGAGGATCAGCACCATATATAAATAGCGGGTTATCAGATCGACACTGAAACAGCCAACACAGACTACTGCCACCCATACCAGTGTGATACAGTCTGAAACCAAGCCCTCAATGCCCTGAGTTCCTCAAGGACATCCTGCAGTCTCTCACACTGGAAGTCCACAACCTTCCACCAACCATGCTGTAGCCACTACATAGGAGCACCAGGAGAAGCAAGGGCAGCCGTAAGGCTAGCACTAAGGAAATACACAAGGGTGAACAGTTCATTTTTGTTTATATAATTGAATGAGCTATTGGATGAAGCTTCTAATTACAATTTGTTGTGGCACGGCTGATGGTGAAGGCTGAGCTGCTCAAATCCCAGGGGGAAACTTGAAACAACTGCCACAACCTGTTTTGCAATTTGTGTATATTTCATGATGCTTACCTTGAATTCAATAGTAATAAGACCATTGAGTCTTACAGATTTATTACAAAACTAAATTAAACCTTTATTAATAGAAGGAATGATTTTAAGCACAAACGTAGATCTACAAATTACTACTATGATAACTTCTAAATACCCTAGTTAATCTAACTCCCAGTTACACTTTCATTAATGCAACAGTAAGACACATAGATTTTAAAAGAGTCAGGAAAAGAAACACGATACCCTGAATAATCCAATTCAAAGTGCGTTTTCTTAACTTCAGTTCTTTGTAGACAGCAGCTTGAGGCTTAGATGCTGGAGGTGTTTCACACTTTCTACATCTTACAATGCCTTCCCTTACACACAGCCTTCTCTCCTTTAACCATATTTTCCTCTTTGAATACAAATTCCCATTGTTTCACTATGTCTTTGGACTTAACTTCTCTAATAATATAAATCTCTCTTGGTACCAATTTTATCAATAATCTTTGGGAAAAATAAACACACTGTTTTTTAGCTTCTCCGAGCTAGCTGAAACATTTCACCCCTCCTTTGAAATCAATCTAGTCTGCTTTATTTAAAAATGCAAATGTTCCTTTTACACTTATGTTTACCTACTTAACATTTTAAACCTAGCTTATCTTCTGTTACATCAAAGCCTTCAGCCCAGCTGCCTTTAATTCAATTAAGTCACACACACACACACAGACACTCACATAGGCATAGGCCCATAGACACAGACCCCACCATTACTCTACTTTACAATAAATTCCAATAACGTTATGAAAATTATTATATCTTCCTGACAAAGAGTTTGGTTGGTGGGTTTTTTGCAGGATGTTGGCCAAGGGAGTATCTAAGATGAATCGTGCAGTGGAGAATGGTGGATCCATGGTGATAAATGGTGACAAAAAGGAGTCTGAGCGGGCGCGCTCAGATTACCAGTCCGAGTGAAAGGGATCCATGGTGCATTCTCCTTGCCTCTTTCTCTTCCTTGTCTTCCTCCATCTTCTCCTCCTCTATAGGTGGTCTCCAGATTCCTGGTTGCAACGGTTCCGCCCTCGTGATGACGATGTTATGGAGGACGTAGCAGACCACCATGAGCATGAACTGGGACACTTGCTCCAATGTGGTCATCATGTGGTCGTACTGGGAAATGCTGGATATGTCACTGGCTCCCACCAGGAAAGATCCAAATGCATAGCCGTTCAATGTCACCATGACCTGTACAGTCACTGGCAGTGCTATGCATGCCCATGTGGAAGGCAACTGGTCATGTTGAAGGAAGGGGCGCCGTTCTGTGACCCTCTTTGTGTTGAACCTGAGTCACCTCAACTCCTGCTCCTCTGTGAGATGGATATAAGCTCTCAAAAACCCATGTTGCATAGGGCCTTCTTTGGAGAGCCCTCCTCCTCCTCCTCGCATCTTGCAGAGCTTCCTCTCTCTGCTCCATTAGTTGGTCATATTGCAAACTCAGAGACACTGTAACCACAGCCCCCATAATTTGTGCAGATTTGGGCCACCGGATCTTTTCCCCTCCCTGACAGTATATGCAGCAGCTCAACACAAAACTGTCAAAAATGAACCAAGGCACTTACACTAACTTTGTCACAACAGAAGTAAGTCAAAAGCACCTCAATCTGCCTTGCCCTT
This sequence comes from Carcharodon carcharias, assembly GCF_017639515.1. Taxonomy (NCBI): domain Eukaryota; kingdom Metazoa; phylum Chordata; class Chondrichthyes; order Lamniformes; family Lamnidae; genus Carcharodon; species Carcharodon carcharias. The sequence goes on along the minus strand of NC_054471.1, from coordinate 104,845,645 downwards.
TAAATAATGCTAATTGTTGGCGGACGGGTGGGGTCTGTGCAGGAGGGGTGAAGTGCCTCATGCTGCTGAACACAGGTTCTATGGAGAGTGATTAGTGGAAATGTTCGACGTACGTGCGCAGACACATTTGTGAAACACATATCGAGTCAAGCGGAACATCACAATCAGACTGCCCACTCCACCACACACACACGCACACACACACAGAGCATGCCTGCACTAGTACCCCTAGCCAGAATTTTCCTGTCCTGCCCCCAGCAGGTATCGGCGCAGGCAAGGCTGGAAAATTTGGGGAGCAGCCAAAGGTCTGCTGGCTTTTTGTTGGGCATGGCTTTAACACACAATTTTGATCCTTATTGCCGATTACCAAAATTTGAACTTACTGAAGTTGCTGAAACAGACACCTGCAAGTTTAGCACTGAAGTGCTAAATAAATGTAATTTTTCATGGGGCAGTATAGGTGGGCTCCACACAACCACTTTCACTGAAAGTGTGGAGTGCACGGCTGACACAAGGTGGCATTTTTAAAATTCATTTACATGATGTGGACATCACTGGCTAGGCCAGCATTTATCACCCATTCCTATTTGCCCTTGAGAAGGTGATGGCTAGCTGCCTTCTTGATCCGCACCAACGGACAAATTAAATGGCAATCAGCCCCTTAACATGCCTCTGTACAGCCATTCCTCGTGTTGGTTTCAACGCCCTTACTATGATGGTGGCTTTCTCTCAACTCAGGCTAAACAGGCATTTCAGCTCATTATCCCATTTTGGCCACTTCAGAGGATTGTTAGCTTCTAAAATTTACTCACCCCACACCAACTTCCCCAGTGCTATTTTAAAGGTGAACCTTTTAGAAATATATACAACAAATATAAAACTCTCTTCACTTGGTAATAAATTCAAATTTAGCAATCTAACCTACAGGAACCTGCTTTACAGCTGCACGTATCCAGATCATCTACCCTTGAAACATTATTAAAGTTATATTTTATTTATAATAGCTGGAAGTGCCTCATTAGCTTGAAAAGGAATAAAAATTACTTGAATATCCTCCTTAAAGATTTATTGCTCCCTTTTCAGAATCAAAATAGCTTATGTAAATTAATTCAGCAGGTGTTTTCTTCACGAACTAGAACATCAATCTTACCATAAATCATTAATTCAGCATCCAATTTAACCATTTATGATTACAACTGATTGAATTCATTTGTGAATACATCATTCAAACTGTAATTATGGCATTTACAAACTCAGTAAAGCAAATCTTTATCAATTATGTGCTAGTCAAATGTAAAGAATCAGGTGCCAGCTGGCTGTACTTCTCCTAAAAAAGATGAGTGTTGGTGCATATAAGGTTTTGTACTGCTTGCTGATAGCTTGCTAAAGTCGTTCTGCAAGGACACTTGATATTGTTGTCAACCAAGTGTGTTCATGCCTTGCTCTTACCCTTGATCCTCTAGTTCAGATAACACAATGATGATATGTCTGAGAAATCTTCCATGCTTGGAACTAAATTATCTGTGAAATCAAACTGTAAGCAATGAAATTGTTATTTACTCTAAAAGTTGCACATTGAACTTCATAATCCTGAAATTCCTTGGCCACTTTGTCAGCCAAGACCATTGGTATTTCAAAATTGCACTGGGGCCTATTGAGCATATTGGAGTGTAATTTGCACTAGTTAATAAAGCAGTCACTGCTTCTTCATTTCGAGGACTCCACCAAAATGACAGTAACCTGGACACCAGCAGACTCGGCAGTAAGTGCTGTGTTGCCATTTTCAGCACTTTAAGATGTTCACAGTGGGTACGAATTCAAATAAAATCATGGATCAAGTCCTTTGCTCAGGGACTGATGAGAACTATGCCAGAGTTGTGGAGAAGGGGCAACCACCTCTGAGAGCACCTCTCAAGTAGTCGCATTTCTGTGGTTGTGAAACAGGCAGACACGAGAGATGCAAATCCAGTGATGTCTGCATGTACCTTCCCCAAGCAAATGAGGTGCCCTTCTATGGACTCCTCAAATTCCAGTCGGTCGCTACTGGAGGATATATTTGGAAATCACCCCAGCATAATCAGCAGGCCTGGGCATAAGATACCCTCCCTGTGATGACCCTAGTAGGGCTTGTGTAACTGCCGGGATTGTGTTCCAAGGATTTCCGGGGCCCATCTCATTTCGCCCAAATTTTCAGTGACTCCGCCTAACTCTCCAAACTCTATCTTAATCATAAAATTAGAAAATCTTACAGCACATGAGGGCACCAATCAGCCCATTGTACATGTGTCTGCTATTCAATGTAATCCTAATCCCCTGCTCTTTTCCCATAACCCTGCAATTATTCAAATATTCGTCCAACTCCCTTTTGCAAGTTACTACAGAGACTTCCACTATCTTTTCAGGGAGTGCAATCCAAATCATGATTGCTCGCTGCATAAAAATATTTCTCCTCATCCTACCTCTGACTCTTTTACCAATCACTGTGATAGTGTGAGTTAGACAAGTGATTGAACATTCAGGGCAGGTGTGTGGTAATAAATAACCTTCTCTTATTTTAAAAAAAAATTCAAGCCTGCTGCAGGAACTTATTTTAAACTTGGAAAAATCACTCTGGGGGTGAGGATATACAAACATCCTTACAAACAAACATCCTGATTACAGACTAGAAGGGAGCACACAAATCCTGACTGTAACACGATACTCACCTCTTACATAGACACTCACCATTTCATAGTTATTGCTATGAAATCTGCGATGAGGATCTCTGAGGAACACTGGGGACACTTTCCGAGACATTTAGTCAAGACATTACCAACATTCAAGGAATATATATTCTTGAAATTTTCTGAGGACTCCACCTAAAAAGAGTAAAGTGTAAAGAGTGTTGTGCTACTCCACCTTATTAGATACCTTACAGGAGTAACCAGGAGAAAGATCATTGGCACCTTGTTCAGAGAGTCTGTGTAGTTCTTGGGAAGAGACAATAAGGTATTCAGGATACAGCTTTCAAAATCAGAAGTCCATGTGCTGTTAAAGTATGAATTTGTGCTGTTAAAACATGAATTATTTTAATCTCTTTTTCAGACTCCTTCTGCTGGTACATGAGCTTATAGTAGCCTCAGCAGACAAAATACACAATGCAATTTTCAATACTCTACAGGGCCCACCTTAGTCAGAGGAGGACATGATGCCAGACAGAGCAGCAACTGTTGCTGAAGGAGCAAGGGACAAGAGGGCAAGGAGGGTGACTTGGAGTCCTTCCCCACTGTGGGTGCAGGACATCCCTCTTCCTCCGGACTTCCTCCACCAACACCTCCAGTGCCTTGCCTGCAAACCTCTCCCTCAGTACCTGAGCTATTTACAAAATGTTGCTGTGTCAGTCAGAACAATCTGCGCCCTCAGTCCCATCTAATCAGCACTTGAGTACTAAAGCTACAGGCTTCAGGTTTAGCACATCCAGATAACTTCAAATTATGGTGATCCACAAATGGGACCAAAATTGTGTGCTAAATCTGAAATGCTAGAGAGCCTTGTTAGTACTGGACCCACTCCGCTCCTGTTTTCACCCTTTGGCCAAAATAGCAACCCCACCCCACACCAACCCCACCTCCAAACCCCCCCCAGCCCCCAACTTCCCACCCATAATATTTTGGGTCATCCAGTCTGCTCAGGCTTTAGACACCCTTTCTTTCCTCCTTGTAGGAATATGTCTAATCTGTACCTAGGTTATCTCCTCTTCAAATCCTCACATTGCCCATTTACTGCTTAACTTGCCATTTTTTGATTTCATTCCAACAGGGCCAGATCCCTTTTCAACCCTCTGAAGTGTAGCCCCTTTTCAGTTGATTTTTTTTTATCCAGTGTTCCTATCCACACCATGACCTGTAGTCAGGGTTTTTTGTAAATGGTAAGGGAACTATGTAGGGTTTTATAAAGTGCTTGTGCAGCTTGAGATTTCAATAACCTTGGAGGCACACATGATAGAAGCAAAATCCCACCAGGAAAGCTGGCTAAATTCGATTAATAAATCTGGGATATAATGCTAGTCTCAGTAATGCTGACCATGAAACTATCATCAATTGTTGTACAAATCCCAACTAGTTCACTAATATCCTTTAGGGAAGGAAATCTGCCATTCTTACCTGGTCTGACCTACATGTAACTCCAGACCCAAGCAATGTAGTTGACTCTTAACTGCCCTCTGAAATGGCCTAGCAAGCCACTCAGTTCAAGAGCAATTAGGGATGGGCAACAAATGCTGGCCTTCCCAGTGACACAGACATCCCATGAAAGAATAAGAAAAAAAATGAATGGAATACGAAAGAATTATTCATAAAGTAGTTTTAATGTTAATGTTATGAATTTCTGCTCCATTAGCCATGACACACGGTTCATCTTTTCTCCTACTCTCACCATTTTCAATCAGTGTCAACATCTGAGAGAAAATGAAAAACTATTAATAAAGCGTGAATATTAAAAACATTAGGAATCCAGCTTTAAATGCCATTAATAACATCCTTGACCCAGGAGTTCAGAAAAATATAAAGCATAGTGGCCCTCTTTAGAAGGGTCTGCCTAGATCCTTTAACTGTCTCTCTTGGGGCACAGCTGGAATTGAAAACAGTCATGGACAATCACGGAAATAAAATAGGCGAAATGGAGAATTCTGAAAGTGCATTTCGTGCGTCTTGTCATACTGATGGCATTTAAAGGACTGACAGCTCCCAATAAACTGTTAGTAGGATAATCATTGCATTGAAGATGTTTGTCACGCAATGACCATTCAAAACCGAAGAGAGGAACCAGCAAGCCTTGATTCTGAATCCGTGTCTCTTACTAAAAGCAGCTTCTGTTGTAACAAAGGTGAATGCTCCAGATACCATTAGTAAGCATAAAGCAGCAAAGGCAAGCTGCACACATCAGAAAAAACAGATTATCTTGTTATTAACGCATTGTTATTTGTCTAAACTTGCTGTGCACCAATTCACCACCACATTTCAACAGTGGCTGGACTTCAAAAGTACTTCATTGACCACACGGCCCTTCTGGCTGAATATTGTTGCAAATGCTTCAGCCTTATCTTTTGCACTGATGTGCTGGGCTTCTCCATCATTGAGGATGGCGATATTTGTTGAGCCTTGTCCTCCAGTGAGTTGTTTAATTGTCCACCACCATTCACAACTGGATGTAGCAGGACTGCAGAGCTTGGATCTGATCCATTGGCTGTGGGATCGCTTAGCCCTGTCTATCACTTGCTGCTTATGTTGTTTTGCATGCAAATAGTCTTGTGTTATAGCTTCACCAGGTTAACACATCATTTTTAGGTATGCCTGGTGCTGCTCCTGACATGCCCTCCTGCACTCTTCATTGAACCAGGTTTGATCCCCTGGGTTGATGGTAAGGGTAGAGCGGAGGACATGCCAGGCCATGAGGTTACAGATTGTGTTTGAGTACAGTTCTGCTGCTGCTGATGGCCCACAGCGACTCATGGATATCCAGTCTTGAATAGCTATATCTGTTTGAAATCTATCCCATTTAGCATGGTGGTAGTGCCACACAACATGATGGAGGGTAACCTCAATGTGAAGGCAGGACCTCGCCTCCATAACAACTGTGTAGTGGTCGCTCCTACCAATACTGTCATGGACAGATGCATTTGCGGCAGGCAGGTTGGTGAGGATGAGGTCAAGCATGTTTTTCCCTCTTGTTGGCTCCCTCACCACCTGTGGTAATCAAAAGGAGGTTTCCTTGTCCATGTTTGACCTGATGCCATGAGACTTCATGGGGTCCAGAGTCGATGTTGAGGACTCTCAGGGCAACTCCTTCCTGACTGTATACCACTGTGCCGCCACCTCTGCTACATCTACCCTGCCGGTGGGACAGAACATACCCAGGGATGGTGACGGTGGTGTCTGGGACATTATCTGTAAGGTATGATTCCGTGTGGGTGAATATGTCAGGCCATTGCTTGACTAGTCTGTGAGACAGCTCTCCCAACTTTGGCACTAGCCCCCAGATGTTAACAAGGAGGACTTTGCATGGTCGACAGGGCTGAGTTTGCAGTGTAGTTTCTGCTACCTAGGTCGATGCCGGATGGTCTGTCTGGTTTCATTCCTTTCCTCTGATTTTGTAGCAGTTTGTTACCACTGAATGGCTTGCTCAGCCATTTCAGAGGGCATTTAAGAGTCAACCACATTGCTGTCACATTAGGCCAGACCAGATAAAGACGACAGATTTCCTTCCCTAAAGGACATTAGTGAACCAAATGGGTTTTTACGACAATTTCATGGTCATCACTAGACTTTTAATTCCTAATTTTTCATTGAACTCATGATGCGAACTCGGGTCCCCAGAGCATTACCCTGGGTCTCTGGATTATTTGCCCAGAGAAAATACCACTACACCATCATCTCCCCAATGAAAGCTATTTTATAAATTTCAATGAGGCTGATTCCTTCCAATGTGTAGAAGGTAAGACTATTTCCCTTTGGCGATAAAAATATTTGCCCATAGGGATAAAGCTATTGCCCCTGGGGATAAGGCTCATCCTCCTGGGCATAGCAATATGATCTGTGCCAGGAAAAGGCATATACAATTTTCACTGGTACTGAGAATACTGACATAAAATGTACTTCCACAGTGCCCCATAGTGCTGCAAGAGTCAGCATGAACAGGGGTGAAAGTGAAAATGACCAAGCAAAAGAGTCAAATCTGAAGTGGGTAAGAAATAAGGGGGAGAGCTTGAAACTGGCACCAGTCATTTAAGGAGGATGTGTGAGGGATATTCAAGATGTAAGAGGAGGAAAGACACAAAAAGCAGACGAGGGAGAAAGGATTTTTGAGACAGAGATGAGACAGTTAAGTTACTGATAGGAGCCTCGGAACAAGAGATTGGGTGGGAAGTAATATATAAACATGAGGCAGAAGTAAGGTTATCAATTTGAGAGCATAATTGGAGGATTATCTGTAATATTTTCTCCATTTCATTCAATCTTACTGCTACATTTTGTGTTAAATGGGAATGTAGAACAAGAATTGCCCATTTAGCCCCTCAAGCACTATTACATGGGCCTGAATTTTACCCTCGGCGTGCACGTACGATTGGCGGGTCCGGAAGCAGATGTGAGATCCACTGCCACCCGCGATCGGATACCAACCCCAATTTCATGCTGACTGGCCAAATAACAGCCAGCCAGTGTAAAATGTGGGCTGGCACTGGCTCAGCATCGCCAGCAGGGGTGGGAGCGGGAGCAAGGTGGGCGCTGGGTCCAATGCAGTTCGTGAGAGGTGATTTAAAAGTGCACAGGGAGCTCCCTGAAGGCTGCCAAGGGGTGTTCGGGAGCCTCAAAGAGCTGTCTGACATTGCCTGGATGGAGTAATGACTTTCATGATTTATGACCTCAGGGCCTGCAGCCCATGCCAGGTGGGAGGACAATGCCAGTGGGCGCTCTGCCCTCCGCTTCTCAAGCAATTGTCAATGTGTTCTGCTGGAGTCAGTGAGTGCCCAGCAGAAGGTCACTTCATCAAACGAAGGAGGCATGGACGGAGGTGGCTGCCCAGGTGAGCGGGCATAATGTTGTGTGCCACATTTGGATCCAGATGGTGATCAGGGAGATTCAAACCAACCTGGCCTTGGCAGACAAGCTGCAACTTGCATCTGCGGGCAGCCAGGATAATACATTTAAGGGGCCGCTCAGCAGAAACCTCTGCAAATGCTGAGGAATCAACGAGTTCTCCAGAACACAGAAAAAAATGCCAGTAACTGTCTGTAAACCAACTCACAGCAGAACTCCTACCTACTCACCTTGTCAAGATCCTGTTCACCTTTTATCCCACCCTGGATCAATGTTTCATGAAAAATGTGAGGACATGCTGGCCGAGTGGCCCATGCACCGAGCCTGAAATGGCACAGTCCATGTAAAATCACTGGGAATTGCCTTTTTAATTTGTCTAATTGCCCCTTTAATTGTCGACGGGCGTGCTTCCAACACCCGCACTCACCCATCGACCGTAATATCATGCAACGGCGCGATGACATTGGGACACCCTTGCAAGGTCATCACCCACCATTTTACACGAGTTTGGGACTGCCATATGCCCACTCCAACACCATAAAATTCAGGCCACAGAAGAGGGCCCCTGTCATGATATGATAGTTTGGGGAGATTTTAACTGTCCTTACCATCCTGGAAATAGCTGATAGCAGGGTGCCTGTCACCTGTATGCCTGTATGCCTGGCTGATTTTCCTTTCATTGAATTGGATGGCTGCTCTGATCCTGGCCCACATATCAGGTAGTATTGTAACATACTCTGCACATTCTCAATCATGTTAGTGTCCAAAGTTTTGCCAAGTTTATTTTCTTGTGAAAAGTTTGAAATTCCTTTGCTTCTTCCATAAATTTCCTGATTTCCTCAAGCCAAATTCCTCCCAAACTTTTGCCTTCATATGTTTTGTCAATACACAAAGGCAGCTTGAAGAAGACAATGGGCTGAATTTGCTGGCCACAATGGTGGCCCCGTACACCAGCCGGAGAGCCAGTGGTAATCCCAATACAGTCATTTCCAGGTCTCCCAATGAGATTAAATCCCTATCAGGCAGTTAACTGCATGTTGTCTGGGTTAAAAGACAAAGATCCCGCCTCCAAGAGCTGCTGCCCAATCAGAAGCCAGCAGCTCTCCAGTCCCAGCAGCTCCACTGCAGTAGTCCCAGAACCAAGAGCAGCCATGGAAGACCCGGAGTGCAGCTAACTGGGGAAGGGAAGGGGGTGTCCATATGGAAGGCCGGGGATGGGAAGGCGGGTGTTTCTCATTGGGGGAACCTTGCCACCAGCGTGGCACAGGGTACCTGATCAGGAGAGCACCCACACACCCTGTCCCATGAATCCACAAAGGAGAATACCAGCAGTGGCAAGATGAGGCCCTTAAGTGACACTTAATTAGCCACTTAAGGGCCTAAATTGGCCTCGGGGTGGGAAGGTTGATATTCACCATTCCTGGCTTAACGAGGGAGAGTCAAGAAGATGACGAGCTCTCCACCCTGTTCCTTCCCACCCGATCAAACCACCACCCGTGCCTCCCAGCCCACTGTTGAGGATGGGGGGTTGGGGGGGTGGGGGCACAAAATCTGCCCAGTGATTCTGAATTCAGCATCAAGAAGCAAGGTGAAATTAATAGCCACAAACATTTATTCTTCCAATGCTGGAGGGAGTGGAATTTGGTAAATTTACTGCTCTCTGAGAAAGCATTTACCTTGGGTGCAAACAGATCAATAATTTCCAGGAACTGTTAGAAATGGAATGTAGATGTAATGACTTTTAACCAGGAAGATTTTAACATAAAAATCCTCACTGAGAACATGTTAGGACAAAAAGAATATCAAAACCCTGTGAGAGAGAAGCTTGGAAAGTGATCTACAAAGGAGCGATGAAGAACTTGAGTGTTCATTTTTATTGCACTTCTAGTCTGGCAAACTTTAGACTTAATCTCAGCAAGACGATGTCCCAGGAATGGTAGAGCAAGTCCCCAAGAGATGCAGACCAAAAACATCAGACAGATTAGATTGCAAGACTCTCACGGCTTCACTGAGCAGCAGACAGTGCGGTCTCCACAAACACACACTGACTGAAACTCAACGTGGTTACCAACCATAGGCTTACATAGAATTGGACCACAAGAAAAGACTGTTAGTTTCTTTCAAGCCTCTGTAATAATTACTTCTAATACCAGAACCGCTAAGCTTTTCAATCAAATGTCAGAAAACTAAAACAAAAACAGAATTACCTGGAAAAACTCAGCAGGTCTGGCAGCATTTGCGGAGAAGAAAAGAGTTGACGTTTCGAGTCCTCATGACCCTTCAACAGAACTGAGTGAATATTAGGAGAGGGGTGAAATATAAGCTGGTTTAAGGTGGGAGGGGGTGGGGGTGGGAAGTGGGGAGGTGGGGTGGTGTAGTTGTAGGAACAAGCAAGCAGTGATAGGAGCAGATAATCAAAAGATGTCACAGACAAAAGAACAAAGAGGTGTTGAAGGTGGTGATATTATCTAAACGAATGTGCTAATTAAGAATGGATGGCTGGGCACTCAAGGTACAGCTCTAGTGGGGGTGGTGTGGAAAGACTAGCAGAGCATAAAAGATTTAAAAATAATGGAAATAGGCGGGAAAAGAAAAATCTCTATAAATTATTGGAAAAAACAAAAGGAAGGGGGAAGAAACGGAAAGAGGGTGGGGATGGAGGAGGGAGTTCAAGATCTAAAGTTGTTGAATTCAATATTCAGTCCGGAAGGCTGTAAAGTGCCTAGTCGGAAAATGAGGTGCTGTTCCTCCAGTTTGCATTGGGCTTCACTGGAACAATGCAGCAAGCCAAGGACAGACATGTGGGCAAGAGAGTAGGGTGGAGTGTTAAAATGGCAAGCGACAGGGAGGTTTTGGTCTTTCTTGCGGACAGACCGCAGGTGTTCTGCAAAGCGGTCGCCCAGTTTACGTTTTGTCTCTCCAATGTAAAGGAGACCACATTGGGAGCAACGAATGCAGTAGGCTAAGTTGGGGGAAATGCAAGTGAAATGTTGCTTCACTTGAAAGGAATGTTTGGGCCCTTGGATGGTGAGGAGAGAGGAAGTGAAGGGGCAGGTGTTGCATCTTTTGCGTGGGCATGGGGAGGTGCCATAGGTGGGGGTTGAGGAGTGGGGGGTGATGGAGGAGTGGACCAGGGTGTCCTGGAGGGAACGATCCCTACGGAATGCCGCTGAGGGGGTTGAAGGGAAGATGTGTTTGGTGGTGGCATCAAGCTTGAGTTGGCAGAAATGGCGGAGGATGATCCTTTGAATGCGGAAACTGGTGGGGTGATAAGTGAGTACAAGGGGGACCCTAACCTGTTTCTGGGAGGGAGGAGAAGGCGTGAGGGCGGATGCGCGGGAGATGGGCCGGACACGGCTAGGGACCTGTCAACGACCATGGGTGGAAAACCTCGGTTAAGGAAGAAGGAGGACATGTCAGAGGAACTGTTCTTGAAGGTAGCATCATCAGAACAGATGCCACAGAGGTGAAGGAACTGAGAGAATGGGATGGAGTCCTTACAGGAAGCGGGGTGTGAGGAGCTGTAGTCGAGGTAGTTGTGGGAGTCGGTAGGCTTGTAATGGATATTGATGGACAGTCTATCACCAGAAATTGAGACAGTGAGGTCAAGGAAGGGAAGGGAAGTGTCAGAGATGGACCATGTGAAAATGATGGAGGGGTGGAGATTGGAAGCAAAATTAATCAATTTTCCAAGTGCCGACAAGAGCATGAAGCAGCACCGAAGTAATCATCGATGTACCGGAGAAAGAGTTGTGGGAGGGGGCAGGAGTAGGACTGGAACAAGGAATGTTCCACATACCCCATAAAGAGACAGGCATAGCTGGGGCCCATGCGGGTACCCATATCCACACCTTTTATTTGGAGGAAGTGAGAGGAGTTAAAGGAGAAATTGTTCAGTGTGAGAACAAGTTCAGCCAGACGGAGGAGAGTAGTGGTGGATGGGGATTGTTTGAGCCTCTGTTCAAGGAAGAAGCTAAGGGCCCTCAGACCATCCTTGTGGGTGATGGAGGTGTAGAGGGATTGGACGTCCATGGTGAAGAGGAAGCGGTTGGGGCCATGGAACTGGAAATTGTAATGTGACATAAGATGTCAGAGGAATCATGGATGTAGGTGGGAAGGGACTGGACAAGGGGAGAGGGAAGGGAGTCAAGATAACGAGAAATGAGTTCCGTGGGGCAGAAGCAGGTTGACATGATCGGTCTACCGGGACAGTTCTGTTTGTGGATTTTGGGTAGGAAGTAGAAGCGGGCCGTCCGAGGTTCGGCGACTATCAGCTTGGAAGCTGTGGGAGGAAGATCTCCCGAGGAGATGAGGTCAGTGACAGTCCTGGAAACAATGGCTTGATGTTCAGTGGTGGGATCATGGTCCAGGGAGAGGTAGGAGGAAGTGTCTATGAGTTGACGTTCAGCCTCCGCGAGGTAGAGGTCAGTGCGCCAGACAACAACAGCACCATACTTGTCAGCGGGTTTGATGACAATGTTGGGGTTGGACCTGAGAGAACGGAATGCAGTAAGTTCAGCGAGAGACAGATTAGAATGGGTGAGAGGAGCAGAGAAATTGAGACGACTAATGTCACGCCGACAGTTCTCAATGTAAAGGTCAAGAGAAGGTAAGAATCCAGAGGGAAGGGTCCAGGTGGAGGGAGAATATTGGAGGTGAGTAAAAGGATCCGTTGAACGGGGAGAGGATTCCTGCCCAAAGAAGTGAGCACGGAGATGAAGGCGGCGGAAGAAGAGTTCAGCATCGTGCCGAGCCCGAAATTCATTGAGCATCGGAGAGGGGAAGGTCAGGGGGTATAGTGAATACATGGCTGGGGCTGGGATTGGAAGATGGGGTGGGGACGGAGGGACAGGCAGGGGTGGAGGGTCCTAGATGGGTGTTGGTGTCGATGAGTTGTTGGAGCTTGCATTCCTTAGCACTTGAGAGAAAGAGAAAAACTCCACCCCGCCCCGCCACCTTAAACCAACTTATATTTCACCCCTCTCCTAATATTCACTCAGTTCTGTTGAAGGGTCATGAGGACTCGAAACGTCATCTCTTTTCTTCTCCGCCGATGCTGCCAGACCTGCTGAGTTTTTCCAGGTAATTCTGTTTTTGTTTTGGATTTCCAGCATCCACAGTTTTTTGCTTTTATCTTTTTGTTTTTATTTTTATGTCAGAAAACTAAACGTGTTTTAGAACGAGCTGCAAATTAAACGAAAAATGCCTCAGCGACCTTGTGCAATTAAATTTGAAAGCTTCAGATGTCAAGCCTGTCATCATCATAGAAGAAAATAAAGGCTTCCATTTATATCGGGCTTTTCACAGCCACCAGATGCCTCAAATGCTTTACAGCCAATGTAGTACCTTTGAAGTGTAGTCACTGTTATAGTGTAGGAAACACGGCAGCTAATTTATGCACAGCAAAGCCCCCATAAACAGCATCACCGTCATCGGCAGCTGTCCCGTGATTTGAGGATGACATCTACTCAGCGTCGCAAGTTACTGCCATGGGTCTTCATGTGACCGATTCTCAACTTGCAGGTCTTTGGTCACGTGGGGCACAATGTCCCATAAGGTAATTGGATCCGGAGTACAGGATTTGCTTCCTTTTCTTTCCTTCCCTGCTGCTGCTCTGTCTCATCATTAAGATATTGGGACTCAAAGCATGATGTAACTTGATGGACAAGTTGTCGCCATTCTGAACAATTAGTAACAAGGGGAGGCAGTGGCATAGTGGTGATGTTGCTCCACTAGTAATCTAGAGACCCAGGCTAATGTTCTGGGGACATGGGTTCAAATCCTGCTGTAGCAGCTGGTGGAATTTGAAATCAGTTAACGAATATGGAACATTAAACAGGTCTCAGTAACGGTGACCATGACAACTGTTATTGATTGTTGTAAAACTCATCTAGTTCATCCTTTGAGTAGGAAATATGCTGTCCTTCCCTGGTCTGGCCTACATGTGGCTCCAGACCCACAACAATGTAGTTTACTCTTAACTGCCCTTGAAATGGCCTAGTGAGCCACTCAGTTCAAGGGCAATTAGGAATGGGCAACAAATGCTGGCCTTGCTAGTGATGCCTACATCCCATGAAAGAATAAAGAAAGTAAAGCTCTCTGCAGTCATTTATGTGAATGCTGTCATGCTTTAAGGAGAGCTTCAGAGTTTCTTTGTTTTCCTCTGGAATGTTGGGGCCATTTGACAATTGAGAAACAGGGCCTGGTGACAGAAATGTGATAATGAGCAGGTAATCTGCTTTTTTGAGATGTTTATTGAGGGACAAATATTTGCCAGGACACCGCTCTTCTTTGAAAAAAATGCCATGAGAACTTTTACTTTTTCGCAGATGGAGCCTCGGTTTAACATCTCATCCAAAGATGGCATCTCCAGCAGTGCAGGACTCCCTCAGTACTGCGCTGGAATGTCTGCCTTGATGTTTGTTCTCAAGCCCTGCAGTGGGGTTTGAGCCCAGAGCCATGTGACTTTCCATTGAAGAATTCTTTTGCAGTAATTCCTCGCTTAACATCCAAGTTCCATCCTTTAAAATGCAACTTTAAGCTAGACAATATTAAGCGAATCAGATTTTTCCAGAAGAATTAATATATAGACTGGAGTTAGGTTGATCCCTTGTCTCCTTGATCCCCAGCGAATCTCTTCCCCAATCCTAAACCAGTCTCTCCCCAATTCCAGCAAGCATCTGGAGCGAGGTGGTGAGTGAGGCGAGATTGATGTAGCAAGCAGAGGAGCAAATGGAGCAGTGATCTGGTCGCTGAGGAGGGCAGGAGTGACATAATACCAAACATTGCGACTTTAAAAAGATATAATCCCTGAATTACATTGGTGATATTATAAGGAAAAGTAATTGAATGGATCAATGTTAAGCAATTTATTACTGTACGGAGGTTGGCCAGATATTGAGGTTAACGGTCCACCACACAATAACTGCTGGTTTCAGCAAGCTGGACAGCCAAAAATGAGGGATTCAGAGACATCATGGAAGTGCTAGTTCAGGCCAGTTCCAACCTGAGTACTCAGCCTCTATTAGCAACATGGGACGGAATTTTCCATGCCCACTAGCAGCGTGCGTGATAGGTGGCATGTGCGAAAGTTATGGTGGGACCTGCTTCACAACAGTGTGAAGGCAGGTCACGATCATCCGCTCAGCCCGCCAGCTGCGGGCCAGGTTTCCCACCATCAGTCGGCGGGGAGCTAATTGTAATACATTAGCATATAATTAAACAGCCATCCCGCCAGGCTCTTGGAACTCCGCCAGATCATCCGTCCATGTCAGTGGGAAAGCATGTCGACGTGTTTCACAACAGCACGCAGGTGACATGCACTTGGTGGCCTTCACTTTGGGGGAACTGAGGCGAGTGAGCAGCAGCATTCTCCACAGCCCAACGGTTATTTACAGGCCTCAGGGGCACCGGAGGGTGGAGGCAATCAATGCCTGGCCCCGGAGACAACTGCTGAGGTAGGGGGCGGTGGTTAAGGGGCAAATGTTGGCCAGCCTTGGAGGCGACGGTTGTTGAAGGGGAGTGGGGAGGGGTCAAGGACTGCCCTAGCGCTGCATCCCTTGCACAGGCAATTGAGGTAGTGGGGCAGGGTAAGCGAGGGACTTGGCCAAGCATTAGGGACACCTGCCTAAAATGACCAGGCCTCTGCCACTGAGGCAGATCAGGAGCAGCTACAGTGATGTGATTGGGGTTGGTCCTGTAGCCTGCCCACCCATGCAAGCATCATGGAGGCACCAAAGAGCCACCAAGTGCTCCATACCTTACCCAGCACCCTCCCTGCATGCCCCCCCCCCCCCACCCACCCCAACCAAACCTCCCAACACAGACTTCGAGTCTGCCACCACTTTACTGGACCGTGGAGCAGTTGGACTGCACACGTTATACAATCTCCTTGCCAATGCTGACGATGTAGCAGTCACTGCTGGAGGCGCTCACAGCCCCTTGCAATCTCAGCATCCTGGTTAGGAGCAGTCTCCTCCGTGTTGCAGGTTGACCAGGCAGCCATGCAGCGCACTCATCACTGGCCAACTGAGAGGCGACCAGCACTCTCCGGGAGGTATTAAGCGGCAGTCATACAGAGCCAGGAAAGGTGCTAAGTACAGCCATGATAACCACATCTCTATCTCTCTCTCTTTCATGCTGCAGGACCACGTCAGGGTCATGGATCCTGGTGACCTAGCTGTATGTCAAATGGCCTACAAAGAATGGAGAAGATTGAGGAGAGAGAACGACTGAGGCTCCTGGCCGCACAAAGGCAGCAACCTGTGCAACAAACTCATGAAGAATGGGCAGCTGGGGCTCCAGCACACACTGCCCAGGAGCGACTGCGAGCCGTGGCTGGTCGGTGCCTAGTGACATCCAGGGTCTAAAGGCCCCGCCTGTCATTTCTGCAGATGACCAAGAACCAGTGCCACCGACGACTGCAAATGTCTAGGGACCTGGCGGCTCACATCTGCCACTTACTGCAGGACTTGGTGCCAAGGGTACGTGGAGGGCATCCACTGCCAGGAGCTGTGAAAGTGACTGCGGTGCTCAATTTCTATGCCAGTGGCTCCTTTCAGGGCTCCCCAGGTGACCTCTAGGTGGGATATCAAAATCCGCCACCAACAAACGCATCCATGAGGTCACGGCTGCCATCTTCTCCATGACACACAACTTGGTGTATTTCACCCGGGACCAGGAGAGCCAGGGTGCAAGAGCGATTGGATTCGCCCAGATCTCGGGATTCCCACAGGTGCAGGGTGTGATTGACTGCACTCATTGGCGCTCAGGCCTCCATCGCTACACTCATTGGTCTTCATCAACCGCAAAAGCTTCCACTCACTGAATGTGCAGCTGGTAGGTGACCACCAGAAACACATCCTGCAGGTGTGCACGGTTTCCAGGGAGTATGCACGACGCCTACATCCTGAGCCGCTCACAGATCCCTGACATTTTCCAGGCTCAACAGAGGCTGCAGGAATGGCTCCTCAGGGACAAAGGCTACCCGCAGAGGCCGTGGCTGATGACACCCGTGCGGCGGCCTCAAACTGCAGCAGAGTGACGGTATAATGAGGCTCATGCTGCAGCTCGCAACTTGGTGAAGCAGACCATTGGGATGTTGAATACGAGGTTCCTGTGCCTGGACCGGTCTGGTGGAGCCCTGCAATACAGTCCACAGAGGGTGTCATGCATCATCATCGTCTGCTGCGCCCTTTACAACCTGGCACTGCAACAGGGAGAGGAGCTGACTGAGGAGGAGATGGAGGAGCAGCACGTCTCCTCGGATGAGGAGGACACCGATGGGGATAAGGGTGAGGGGGTCCTTGGTGGTGACGATGACAGGAATGAGTCTCTCACACTGGCTAGACAAGGCAGGCATGCTCAGGAGGCCCTTATAGCTGCCAGATTTGTAGAGGATGATGACAACATGCAGTGTGGAGGCACCATAGATCCTCACATCACAATTGTTAACATTTGACTCCAGCCTGGCTTATGGCAGCGCCAATACACTCTGTGAGAATGTTCCTGTCATGGAGATGCGGTGGAGGCCCTAATAGTCGCTGGACTGCAGGAGGATGATGATGACATGCAATGAGGACATCCATACATCTTCACAAAGTCTCAGAATGTCTGACTCCTGTCTGGCACTTGCTCTCCATGATCAGGG
The DNA here is from genome assembly GCF_017639515.1 of Carcharodon carcharias. Taxonomy (NCBI): domain Eukaryota; kingdom Metazoa; phylum Chordata; class Chondrichthyes; order Lamniformes; family Lamnidae; genus Carcharodon; species Carcharodon carcharias. The sequence goes on along the minus strand of NC_054471.1, from coordinate 104,828,422 downwards.
CCATCTCAGAGACGCAGCCATGAAACTTTAGATGCACCTGATGTCGTCTTCGCCTTCAGCACCTCAGCCCTTCAGGAGCTGGTGCACAGTATCAATGGTCACAGATGCTGGTGTGAGGGGGCCAGCCCCTCCTTAAAGGTGCTGAGAGCACACAGAGAGAATGAGGGAACTCTGTGACACCTGCCTACTACGTTCTGGCAGCAATGACCAGCATCGTCGAGGTGCAGGCATCAGTAATGTTTCCAGGGAGTGTGAGACCGGACCATCACTGTGGTCTGAAGGCCACACGGAGCACAGAGAAGAGGCCCTGGACTGAGACACCTGCCTTTATCTTTTACAGAAACGTTTCACATCTGAGTGACAAGAACACTGCTCATCAAAACAAGGAGCCACAGGCAGGGAGACATTCTTGGGAGTTTATTGACAACAGTGAACAGTCTGTACAATTGACAACATCCATGCCCAGGCTGTGCAATGACATTTACCTAACCTTCTTAACACTGCCGCTACTTCTTGGTGCCCACCAGACATCAACAGCAGAGGTGGAGGCAGCCTGCTGACTGCTACACCCTGTCTGTGATGACTTTAGCGTATGTCTTCTGGAGGGCTGAGACCTGGAGGACCCTGGCCTGCTTTCGGGGTCCTGATGTGTGGCAGTGGCACCCTCCTCGGCCTGTGGAGCTGGAACTGCTGAGGTCACAGGAAGAGGGGATTCAGATGGACCATTCATTCCCAGAGTCACCTGGGTGGATGGCCCCAGAGCATGCACCTGCTGATCCTCCTCCCTGAGGGCCCCTGGCTGACTCCATGAGTGGAAGGGGTAGCTGGAGTGAGATCGAGCTGCCCAGCACCCCTCTCGCGTACACACTGTTGGAGGCCAACTATGACATCAGAAATGGCGTTGAGCCCGCGCAGCAGTGCAGGAGCAAAGTCCTGGACCAAGGTCTCCATGGAGGCCGCCATCCTAGCAGAATTAACCTCAGTGTGTTGCAATGCCTTCGCCATCACCTCAGCCTGAAGACAGACAGATTCCTCCATCGTGCCTTGCAATCTGAGGAGCGCAGCGGACATCCCTTCCCAATGTTCCCAAGCTTTCCTTGGCAGCTCCAGAAACTGTGACATGACCGAGTCCAGAGGCTGGTCATCTGACTTGGACTCAGCAATGTTCTGGCTGCCAGCAGTCCTCCAAGTGTTGGGGACCTGGGAAGTCCCTGCCACCACCTGCTGTGGATCAAACAGTGCAATGTGCTCACCATATTGTGATCCTGAGGCCACTCTAAAGCTAGGTCCCACCGAGGTCTGTGTCTCTGCACTGGTGGAGGGTGTGGATGAGCGCTGTAACGGGACTTCAGGGAGGGTGCCTCCAGATTCCTCTTCAGAGGTTTTTTTGGGTCTTGATTGGAGGCCCTGGGTCATGGACTCTGTCAGTTGTTTGACAGATGTACCTGCGAAAGCAGGGGGAAATAATTAGTGCATGGCAGTGGCCTGTGAAACAGGACACATCACTCACAGCATGGTTGTCTGATGGATGTTGCACTGCTGGATCCTCACTTGGTAGAACAGCACTTACTTCACCATCAGCACAGGACTGGTCCCGGTCATCGCTGGCCAGCTGGATGGCTCTGTTTTCAAATTCTGTCAGAACTTTGATCTCTGGCATTCCTCCACCTGTCTGCAACCTTTCCCTCCTGTTGTGAGCCAGTTTGTCCTGCATGGATAGAGATGGGGAGAGTGTATCAGGACGCCTGATGGGCCAGATGATAAGTATGCCTGTCCTGTGTGGGTGGTGAGTGGCCCCATGGACAGGATGAGAACAATGAAGGTGTGTGTGAAAGAATAACTGGTCATGTCCCTTGCACTGGCAGTGAGTGAGGGCTCTGTGTACGTGTGGTGGGTTTGTGAGTGTGTGAGTTGGGAGTGATGAAGAGTGACTTACCCTGGTGGAATGGGAGAGATCATTCCTCCTCTTGCGGCGCTGGGTGGCTGTCCTTCCCTGCAGGGTTTTCGCGCTGACCAGAGCTGCCACCGCCTCCCAAGCCAGGTTGGTGACTTTGCTGCCCACCTTGCGGTCAGAGCAGGGGTAGAGCACATCCCGGTGAGCCTCCATGGCATCCAGCAGTCGCTTGATGGACCCGTCGTTGAAGTTGGGGAGCTGCAGCCTTTTTTTCTTTGCTGGCCATGTCTTCCAGGCAGCGGTGCTTGAACGGATCAATGTTAAGCAAGTTATTATTGTACGGACGTTGGTCAGATATTGAGGTTAATGGTCCACCACACAATAACTGCTGGTTTCAGCGGTGCTTTGCTGACAGCTGCCTTTTAAAGATGGTGGCTGGCGTCAAGCAACAGCGGGGTAATGGCAAGCTGGTGAATGAGAGCCCACCCGCTATGGAAACTGCGTGTTTCCCGGGAATGAATAAATAATGAGGCGGGCTCGGAAAGATACGGTGTGAAAACCCACTGTTTTCAGTCGGCAGGTAGGACTCCATTTTACCCACCCGCTACCGCACTTAGTGCAGTTCTGGGTAATTCTGCCCTGCATTCTGTAGACAGGCTCAGCTCTGAAGAGGCCACTATTCCTTCAGTAAGTAAAGGGAGAAGATGCAGCAAAGATGCAGGCCCAACACAGCAGGAATGGGAAAGACTATTCCTCACAAAGAGGTAGAAAGATTCGGATCCCCATCATGTGGAGATATGAAGGTAGCAGAATCACAAGTAGATCTTCAAAGCATCTCTCAAGAATTCACCTCCTCTGTCCCTTTCACTAGGAGGACCCCATTGAAGATGAGTCATAAACAACACCCACATACGTAATGTCTGCAAAGTGACGCCGAACAATTTATCTACACACGCAACCTCACTGAGATGAAAAGGAGTTCGGAGCATTGCATTCGTATGCTATTTATTTCTGATATTATTCTGTCAGATAACAGGAATTGTAGATCATAAATATTACATTTATAATTGAATAGTTTCTGCCTTTCTGTTTTCAAAAGCACTGAGCACAGTTGTTCAAAAGGAAATATTAATTGGTGATAGCCTGCCTCAGCTGCAAAATCTCTGCCAATGCCTATTCCTCTAGGAAGGGTTAAACTCCTAATACATAAACCCGTACTTGTCCATAGAAACTGGATTTAGGTAGCCGTGCATCTGGGAAAATGTGTTGCTATGATGTTGTTAATCTATATGGATGGTGGTCTTTGGCTGCAGGGCCGATTTTAGAACCTGATTTTTGATACAGGCCAGAGATTGTGGCCCCGATAACCCTTCCTCCCTTTGTCCAGGCATTGGAGAAGCATCGTGAATCCACATTGCACTGTGCTCACCCGAACCTCAGCACTTGCATTTAGTGGACACACTCATTAGCATGGCACAATTGCAACCCCACTTCTGAATACAATCCTGGCAGAGCCTTGTACCAGGAAACAGGGTCAGGAAACACATATAACTCTGGGACTTGCACCAGCCTCAGTGTCTTCTAGGCATCATTATCCAACGTTGTTGAAGTATGTGATGAATTTTATGTCGTCCCTTTTTTAAAATTCTGCTTTCAAATGAACTGGAAGGTACATCAGGTGGAAGGTAGTTAGGAGACATGTATTGAGTTAGGGTGGTCCAGGAATCTGCAAACAGTGCCAAGGGTGATGAACCTGAGCGATCAGAAGATGTTGGGGTGTGGTACTATACTTGACTTGAAAGTGCTAGAAGTAGTATGTTGGAACGATGGAGATGGTGGGATGCAGGTTCAGAGGTGTGATATTTGTGGATGGGTGCTCTTGAAATGTTGCAAGCTTGAGATGGTAAGAGAAGGCAGCAGAGGGGTTTTGAGTATAGGACTACTGGGAGAATGATCCTAAAGAGTGGGATCCAAGACAGGGTCATGATCTGGGAAATGGGAAGTGATGAGTTGGGGAGCTGGGAGAAATGGCAAATGAATGGTGGCATTTGAGAGACTTTGATGGGGTATTAAATTCTCAGGATATTGGGGCAAGAGAGAAAGAAAGGATCAGGCAATTAGCTGACAAGATGCAGAAGAAGGGAAGGTCACTTTGGATTTGAGATGATTGAGGAATAGAAGCTTGTTAGAAGAGAGCAGGAAGAGGCAGTGGAGAGATTGCTGGGTGAAATGCACACTATCTGGAGCCTATAAACATGGGTAACTATAGAGAACAGCTCCACAATGACATCTAGCTTGGAGACAACTGCTATTTCCAGCTTCTCCAAAGGATGCTGAACCAATGGAATGGATTCCCTGGAGAGATAGTGGATCTAATTGTACTCAAAAGGCAGTTGAATAAGCAATGGATGTTGTCACATTTCAGGATTCTTTGACCATTTTCCATAGAGGGAATTTAGAGAAAGCATATGCGTAATACTAAGTATATTCATTCAAATGTCTAATATGGATAAAAGATGGTTAATGCTCCAATAGATTAGACTTTGAAGTTTTTTTTTCTGAAAGAGTAAACAATATGTAATTTTTCAGCATGGTAAACACCTTACACCCATTGTGTTGGAACGTCCCAGTTCTACGTGCTCATTAGGGGCTGTCTGTCAGATCTTCCTGTGTCTGTGAACAGAGGGAGATTAAAAACAGAGAAAGAAACATTCACTGATAGTCCCATCTGGCAAAGACCTCAAAGTCAGTAAGGTTTTAAACAGAGGGCTGCAAGGGTGTTTCTCAGAATAAGAACATGTAGGGAGTTGGGAATTATTTTGTTTGAATCAAGAAAGATGTCCCACAGATGCTGAGAAGCTTAGAGTGCTCAATATTCTTGTGTTATTATGCCAAGACAAGCTGTACTGATTAAAATAAGTATGTATAACCATTAAGATGAAAGCAAAGTACTGCGGATGCTGGAAATCTGACACAAAAACAAAAATAGCTGGAAAAACACAACAGTCTGACAGCATCTGCGGAGTGGAACACAGCTAATGTTTCGAGCCCGAATGACTCATCATCAGAACTAAAGAAATATAGAAACATGGTGAAATATAAGCTGGTTGAGGGCGATGGGACAAGTAGAGCTGGATAGAGGGCCAGTGATAGGTGGAGGCAAAGAAGAGATTGCCAAAGGTGTCATAGCCAAAAGGACAAAGGGGTGTGGACAGTGGTGATATTATTTAAGGAATGTGCTAATGGCGACATTAAGGGTAGAAAGCAGGACAAACAAGTGGCAGATGGCCTTAATGGGGATGGGGTGGGGGGAAGGGATCAAAATGGAATAAAAGGTGGAGATAAAATGATAGATCGAAATAAATTTAAAAATAGGTGGGAAAAGGAAAATATATTTTTTAAATCCCTCATGTTTCGAACGCCACCCAGGATTACAGGTATCTCCGGGACATACAGCGCTCCTCAGACTATTGTTCTCACCACATCCTGAGATCCACACTCAGTGCCATGCACCGCCATATGAACACACTTGACCTCTCCCTCCAGCAGCACCGACTCACCCTATCTCTAAGCTGTCCTTGCCCCCAACTTGTCCATCAAGCTGCATCATGCTTTGAGTCCCAATGTCTTAATGATGAGACAGAGCAGCAGCAGCAGGGAAAGAAAGAAAAAGAAGCAAATCCTGTACTCCGGATCCAACTACCTTATGGGACATTGTGCCCCATGTGACCAAAGACCTGCAAGTTGAGAATCGGTCACATGAAGACCCATGGCAGTAACTTGCGACCCTGAGTAGATGTCATCCTCAAATCACGGGACAGCTGCCGATGACGGTGATGCTGTTTATGGGGGCTTTGCTGTGCATAAATTAGCTGCCGTGTTTCCTACACTATAACAGTGACTACACTTCAAAGGTACTTCATTGGCTGTAAAGCATTTGAGGCATCTGGTGGTTGTGAAAAGCCCGATATAAATGCAAGCCTTTATTTTCTCAGAACTATAGAACCATAGAAAAGTTGCAGCACAGAAGGAGGCCATTCTAATCCCACCTTTCTAATCCCACCTTCCTGCACCCGGCCCATAGCCCTGCAGCTTACAGCACTTAAGGTGCAGATCCAGGTACTTTTTAAAAGAGTTTAGAGTTTCTGCCTCTACCACCAACTTGGGCAGCAAATCCCAGACACCCACTACCCTCTGCGTAAAAAAGTTCTTCCTCATGTCCCCCCCACACCTTCTGCCACTTATCTTGAATCTATGTCCCCGGTTCTAGAATTCTCCACTAAGGGAAATGATTTTATCCTGTCCGCTCTATCTATTCCTCTCATAATTTTGTACACCTCAATCAAGTCACCTCTCAGCCTTCTTTGTTCCAAGGAAAATAACCCCTTCTTCTTTGATGCTGACAGGCTTGACACCTGAAGCTTTCAAATTTAATTATTTCACAAGGTCATATAAACAGTCACTGAAGCATTTTTCATTTAATTTGTAGCATGTTCTAAAACAGGTTTAGTTTTCTGATCTTTGATTGAAAAGCTTAGCGGTTCTGGTGTTAGAATTAATTATTACAGAGGCTTGAAAGCCAGTCTTTTCTTGTGGTCCAATTCTATGTAAGCCTATGATTGGTAACCATGTTGAGTTTCAGTCAGTGTGTGTTTGTGGAGATCGCACAGCCTGTTGCTTAGTGAAGCCAGTTTAATTGGTCGCAACTGGTTCAAAAAGATTAAATTACAATGGACCGAGATTTTTCAAATGAGAACAAGAAACTTAGAGGAATTGTTACAAAAGTATGCTTCCATTTTCAATGATGCACTAGGAAGGATTTCTGGGCTACAATCCAAAATCCGCATAGACCCTAACACATCCCATAGATTCATCAGAGCCAGGCTACACCTTTATGCTCTATGGGACCAGGTCGAGATAAAAACTCTGCCACAAACAGTATGTGGTGGCAGCAGACGTGGGTAACGTGGCCCTCGTAGACATCCATCCACTTGGATTGGGTGTCTATTGGTAAAATGAAAATCGTGCCCCAGAAGGGCCTCACTTAGTCGACATGGAATAGTACCCATGGGCGCCCTGGTCATTCCCAGAAAAAGTTGGGTATCTTACAACCGGTGCAATTTTCCAAGTGGGCGGCACCCATAGTACCCATACTGAAACCAGACGAAAGTGTTCGCTTATGCGGTGACTATAAATTAACTGTAAACAGAGTGGCCAAACTTGATATACACCCAATACCGGAGATTGATGAATTATATTCGAAATTGGCAGGGAGCATCATATATTCAAAACTCGACATGAGTCACGCCTACCAGTGGGCAGAGTTGGAAGAAGGCTCCAGGGAATTTGTGACCATCAATATACATCGAGGATTGTATCAATATACTCGACTACCCTTTGGGGTCTCATTGGCATGTGCTATTTTCCAGTGTACCATGGAAAATCTGCTTCAGGGACTGCCCCATGTTGTTATCTAGCTGATGTCTTAGTCACTGGACGAAGTGATGAATAACACTTAGCTACTTTGGGGGAGGTGCTGAAATGCTCCTCACAAGCAGGAGTACGCTTGAAGTGAGAAAAATGTCTTTTCCAAGACAAAGAGGTAGTTTACTTGGGCCATAAGGTCGCGCACAGAGTCTGCATCCAGTGGAAGAAAAGGTCAAGGCTATTTGTGTGGCACCTGCACCGAAGAACACTACAGAACTAAAGGTCTTCTTAGGCTTGATAAAATGGGCGATTTCTCCCAAATCTATCAACCGTACTGACTCTGTAATGCGCATTGCTTAAGAAAAGCCATAAATGGATTTGGCAAGCTCCACACCAGGATACTTTTCTGAAGGTAAAGCAATTATTAAGATCATTGGCCCTACTGGTCCACTTTGACCCAAAGAAAGAATTGATTATAACTTGCGACACATCCCCTTACAGAGTCAGGCCTGTACTTTCATATCGGATGGCGGATGGCTCCAAACAACCCATTGGTTATAGATCTCGCACACTCAGTGCTGCAGAGCGACGATATTCTCAAATTGAGAAAGATGGCTTGCCTGTCATGTTTGGTGTTTGGAAATTCCATCAATACCACCACGGTCACCATTTTCACATTATATCCAACCACAAGCTCCTGCTGGGATTATGTGGAGAGGATAAGGCGATACCCCCCATCACATCTGCTCGCATCCAGAGGTGGAAACTATTGGCTGCTTACGAACAACTTTTATTCACCAATCGAGAAGCCAGTTTGGACTTGGTGACACGCTGAGCCACCTCCCCCTGCCACATAAAAACATTCAGGTTCCAATTCCCCAGGAACTTGTCTTTGTATTAATTTTTTTGGATTCCACCCCTGCCCAGGCCAAACAAATCCATAAGTGGACAAGCCAAGATCCACTTATATCTCACATCTGGGAGCATGTCTTGAATAGATCGTCAGGAGAGCCAAAAATTGTTGACATGAAGCCTTATTTCAATTGCAGATAAGAGCTCACCTGCCAGCGGCATATTGCTCTGGGGAGCAAGGGTTATCATGGCCCCCGAGAGGGCGAAGGCCATTACTGGCCGAATTATATCATGCTCATCCTGGCATTAGTAAGATGAAGATGCTCATGCGCAGCTACTTGTGGTGGCCAGGGATGGTCATGGACATCGAAACCCTGATCAAAAGTTGTCTTCAATGTCAGCAGGTACAAAAGCTCCCCCCTTAGCTTCATTGCACCCCTGGGAATGGCTGGAGCAGCCATGGGTTCGCCTCCACGTCAACTACATGAGGCCCTTCCTGGGCACAATGCTCCTTTTACTAATAGACACCCACTCCAAGTGGATGGATGTCTACGAAGTTCGGACACCCACATCTGCTGCCACTATAGACCGTTTGTGACAGAGTTTTGCAGTGCACAGGTTACTAGAGGTGCTTGTGTCAGACAACGGGACTGCATTTACCAGTGGGGAGTTACACAGGTTTACAACCCTCAACAGAATAACCCATATCAAAGCCTTGCCTTACCACCCCGCCTCTAATGGTTTGGCTGAACAGGCAGTCCAAACTTTTAAGCCCGGGATGAAAAAGCTAAACTGAGATTCTATCAGCATCAGATTGTCATGGCTGCTGTTCGCATACCAGACAACGCCACACACGACCACTGGTATTGCCCCTGCTGAATTACTAATGCAGAGATGTCTCCACACCCATCTAACTCTTATCAGGCTGAATTTAGGAGGGAGGTGGGAGAGAAGCCAAGAGGCCCAGAAAACCAGACACAATGGCATTAATCATGAAAGAAATTTCATGGTGGGAGACACAGTTCTTGGGAAGAACTTTAGAGATGGGCCCAATTGGCTTTAGGTGAAGTGAGTGCCGTTACAGGACCTCTCTCTTATAAATGTGTTGATAAGTGGCCAAATAATTAGACGACACGTGGATCATCTCCGGAGAAAAGAGACAGGCCTACAAGAAGGAATGCTGTCATCATTTGCGTTTGAGTCTGTACCACACGTGGAAGAAATGTCACATAATTTGGAAGAACCGGTGGGGCCTGTTAGACCTGAGAGGTTCGAAGACACAAACTTGCCCACCTCCACCGAAAGGCCTGGTGGACAGTTGACCCCTAAGGAGGGGGTCTCGGAAAAACTGCAGTTGTTGAGCTACGATGCTCGACATATCTAAGGAAGCCTCCTGAGAGGCTTGACTTGTAAATAGTTATTCATGTAAATAATTGGGATGTTGTGATTCTTGTCAATTGTACTTTCAAGTAAAGGAGGAGGGATGTGGTAAAGTGGAGTGCTATTAACCTTTAAGAGAATGTAGTTAGTTGACCATGTGACTGTATTGACCACAGCGCAGGCTTCTTGGGTAGCAGGAAGTCTAGAGCTGGAGGTGATTGAAGAAGCACACATGGTGTTAGTGCTCTGTTCTTGGTTCCAATAAACACAAGTGTTTGCTCTCTGCCTATATTGTTTTGAGCACCAACTAATGTGTTAATATCAAGAGACAGCTAGTGTTCACTGAACAAAGCGAACCTGATAACTAAAAACATAAAAACATTGAATAACTGGTTTCCTTGTTGAATACTCTTCCATCTAAGTAACAGGAGAATCCATCAGTGTCTTCTGGTTACCAACCATTGTGCTAAATAAAACTGTTTCACCTCGTCTACTCTATCAAAGTGCTTCATAATTTACTAAACAACTCTATAAATCTCCTCTTAGCCATATCTGCTCTAAACAGAACAAACCCAGCTTCTCTAGTCTCTCCACATGACTGAATTCCCTCATCCTTGATACTATTCTAGTAAATTTTCTCTGCACCTTTCCAAGGGCTTGACATCCTTCCAAAAGTGTGATGCTCAGAATTGTTTCCTTGTTTTGCACTCTTTGTCTCTATTTATAAAATCCAAGAACCGGTATGCTTTATGACAGATTTATCAACTTGTCCTATCACCTTCAAATATTTATGTGAACACTCAGTTCTTCCTGCACCCCTTTTAAAATTTAACCACTTAATTTATATTGCATTTTTTCCATTTTTCTTTCCAAAATGCATCACTTAACCACAGCTCTACATTAATTTTAATCAGCCATGGCGGGAATTTTCCAGCCCCTCACACCAATGGGATCTTCCGGTCCTGCCAATGCGAATGAAGATTTCAATGGCTTGCCAGCCCTGGCACAGGGGATAGGAAAACTCTGGCACATGTGTCTGCCCATTTCACCAGTCTATCTACATCCTCCTGAAGTTTGCTACTCTCCTCCTCATTGTTTGTTACATTTCCAAATGTTGTGTTATCAGTAAACTGCATTTATATCTGATTCTACTACCCAAGAAGGTATCTACAGCAGATTTGAATATGTAACAGAGGGACATGAATAGTGCCGTGGTATACATTATTTCCTAGATGGCCTGGTTTCTTCCTGGCTTGACTATTCCAATGCACTCCTGCTGGTCTGCCACACCCTTCCCTTTATAAATTTGAGGTCAAACAAAACTCTACTGCCAGTGTCTTAATTCACAGCAAGTCCAGTTGCCCTATCACTCCTGTGCTCACTAACCTACATTGTATCTTGGCCAAGCAACATCACAGTTTTAAAATTCCTATCCTTGTTTTCAAATCTCTCCATGACCTTGCCCCTCCCTATCTCTGTAATCTCGTCCACCCCCACAATCCTCCAAAATATTTGCACTCCTCCAAGTCTGGCATCTTGTGCACTCCCAATCGTAATTGCTCCATAATGGGTAGCTCCGTCTTCAGTTGCCTAGACCCTAAGCTGTGGAATTCCCTACCTACATCTTGCTGCCTCTCTAACTCGCTTTCCTCCTTTCAGTCACTTCTTAAAACCTCCCTCTTTGAGCAAGCTTTAAGTCTTCTGACCCGATAGCCCCTTGTGTGATTCAGTGTCACACTTTGTTTTATAATGCTCCAGTGAAGTACTTCGGGACATTTCATTGTGTCAAAGGTGCTATATAAATATAACTTGTTGTTGGAGAAGATACTGGGACTGATCAGATGGACCACAGTTCTGTTCTGTTTTCCTGTGTACTTTCTTTAACTATTCTTGAACTTGTTCCATTTATACATATGAATATCTAACAACTCCAGGTTTTAATAGCCATTATTCAATGGGTCTGGCTTCAGGAACAATGTAGTAACACCAAGATGAGAGACCTCAGCTCTTGTGAAGTGTATGACAAGGTATCACATTGCTTTTGTTCATTCTTTCACATTTACAGTTCTGATTAAGCTTCACTAAAGTAATTAAACCCAAAAATATTTGCATCCTTTCTCATGAGTTCCTGAGCATCCCCATTCAAGTATAAGGCAGAGTAAATCTATTTTTATTAGCATGGATTTAATTGATCTAATTGTGTTTTCAGTTTAGCAGCACATTATGTCAATGAATGTTAACGTATAGAGCTGGTAAGAATGAAACACTATGTTCCCTGGATACTGGATTGAGATGTTTCAGAACAACATTGTATTTTGTTGCACAGCTTGCTAGGGATGGTTGAGGATTTGTTACACATTTGGTATCCTTTTTAGATCTGACTCTGGAATTTACAACAATCTATTTTGATGGGTGTGTAGGTTTCAGTGCCACTGATTCAGCTGACAACCCCCCAACTCTGCTGCCGCATCACCACCCCCCCCAAATAATGGAATTCTCTATGAGTGGATGTTGGTTATTGTGGATGACCAACTTCAGATCCACAAACAGTGCAATATTATAAATGTACTGAGCCACATTCACTCCTCCTTTCTTTATCAGAAGTCACAATGATGGATTGGTATTTTCCTTGTCTGGACACTTGTCCTGAAGTTTTTTTGTTCAATCTGGCAGTGGAGGAGGGACATGCTGATCCTGCTTTTTCAACTGGAGAGAGTCCTTGCAGGGATAGAATACAGAAGTATTAAAGTCCACTCCTCTCAATTTTTAGGTAGATGAATTAGTCTGCTCCATTTGTAGGAGCAAGACTGCGAGAAAGCCAGTTGACTAGACTTTCTCCCTGTTATCTTCCCTCGGATAAGTGGGTGAATTACATGGATGCAGTGAATTTTTTAGAGAAGGAAGTACACATATAGATTCCATTGTAAAGAATGTTTATTTGGTCATTTGTCCACTTATATTGTTACAGGAGAATTCACTTTTTACCACCATAAATTCATAATCATTGGTGAAGCTTGTCCTAAATCTATTCTTTTTACAGAAAATACCTAATTTGAACCTGGTTCTATTTTTCATTTTCATCTTCCTCCCAAATTAGGTAGTGAATCACTCTTTCAGTGTGCAAGAGTAGTCATCCACTACTTTATCTTTAATAGTTCAATATATCTAAAAGCAGTCAAAAACACACCAGTGCATACTCCTTCAAAGAAAAGCATGAACAAATTTAATCTTTTGTGATTGTGGATTTTCCAAAACTAAAGAAATTGCCACATAACAACATTAAGACATTTCTTTAGTAAATGCTTATTTGCACAGGCCTGCGCTGGCTACTGGTTTGTTGTGCATCCAGTTCTGCTTATTCTTTTGCTCTGCTGTCTTCTCCAAGACAGGTGTATGAGGGAAGATTTTCTGACATTGCATGTTCAGTAGCAAGTCTCAACTCTTGGAACTATTTATCAGAAATTTGACGAAGTACACTGTGTGGCTTTCTAGGGTCAAATGGTCTGGAAATAGTGTTTAAAAGATATTCATATTTCCAAAACAGGTAAGGTTTTTAAAATTTTCATTCCTGTTTTCAACTTCCTTCATGACCTCGCCCCTCCCTATCTGTGAACCCATCTAACCCTACAGCTCCCTCAGGTACTATGCTCTTTTTAGTATGTTGCACATTTCCAAATGCCATTGTCACCTGTGCCTTCAGCTGCTTAGGCCCTAAGTTCTGGAATTCCCACCCTAAACCCCTCTGCCTCTCTACCTCTCCCCCTTTAAGGTGCTCCTTAGAACCTACCTCTTTGACGAGACTTTTGGTCACCTATCCTAATATCTCCTCTTGTGGTTCTGTGCCAAGTATTGTTTGATAATGCTCATGTGAAGCGCCTTGGGACATTTTGCTCCATTTACAGGGACTGTATAAATAAAGTTGTTGTTGTTTCTGTTGCCAAGCAAAGTCACAATATTATCATTTAAACCCATTCAACTTAACAGGAAACCTACTAATACAAAATACTGATTCCAATTCACACCAAGAACTGTCCTTTCCTTACCATAGTAATAAACTAAGGAAGACGGCATCAATTTTATTAAGATTCTCTGGTGGATCATTTGACTGAAGTGCCCTTGGTATAATGCACCTTAGGCACACCACGGGTTTTTCACTGGTGCTTTTGCATTGGCCCAAGATGAGGTCCTTATGATTTTATTTGATTTGTAACACTATTGTCTTCTCTTGTAATAGGTTACTTGCTTGATACATTAAAATCAGCTATGTCACCAGGCTGAGGATGCCGCTTTTCTTCTACATCTGTATAGTTTCCAAAACTGTAATGAGTGCTTGCTTGGACATTCAACTTTATTAACAAGGCCCATAGTTACTGTTACTAACCTGGCAGATTTTGCACTTATGTGTCGAGTATCGAGCCTACAGCCCAGGCTTCTCCTGGAGGTCCATCTGTGGTGTGCTAGCTGAATGTTCATTGGATTAAAGCCTCCCGAGTGTCTCTGCCTCCCTGGAGTATGCCCAGGTCAGCGTCTACCCCCTCAGCATTTCCCTGTGCATGCTCATCCTTGGACTCACTGCCGGACTCATCGTGTGCAGCCGCAGCCATTACGTTGACGTCTTCATCGTCCACTGCTTCCCCCCATTCCAGCTCAAGATTGTGGAGAGCGAAACATGCAACCACTATCAGCAACACATGATCTGGGGGGTACTGGAGGGCGCCAGCTGAGCAGTCCAGGCATTGGAAGAGTATCTTGAGAAGACCAATGGCTCTCTCCACCACAGCCCTTGTGGAGGCGTGGCTCCTATTGTACCACTGCTCAGCCTCAGTTCTTGGATGGCAGAGAGGTGTCATGAGCCACCTTCTGAGGGGATAGCCCTTGTCACCCAGCAGCCATCCATCCAGTCGGGCAGGAGCACTGAAGAGCCCCGGCACCTGGGAGTGTCTCAGGATGTAAGCGTCATGGGGGCTGCCTGGGTACCTTGCACAGACTTGCAGAATCTGCATCCTGTGATCACACACTATCTGCACGTTCATGGTGTGGAAGCCCTTCCTGTTGACAAAGGCACCGGGCTCACCTGCTGGTGCCTTGATAGCCACATGTGTGCAGTCTATAGCACCCTGGATGCGGGGGAAGCCAGCAATGGCCACGAAGCCTCAGGCTCGCAGTGTCTGGTTTGCCTTGTCCCAATGGTAGTGGATGAAGGTCAATGCACACCTAAACATAGTGTCTGTGGCCTGCTTGACACAAATGTGGACAGCTGATTGAGACACACCACAAAGATCTCCCACAAACCTCTGAAAGGAGCCAGAGGCATAGAAATTGAGGGCAGCTGTGGCCTTTAGAGCCACTGGCATTGGGTGTCCACCCACACACTTAGTGGAGATCTCAGGTCCAAACATCTGACAGATATAGTTGACTGTCACCCTTGAGAGATGGAGCGTCCTTCGGCACTGCACCTTAAACATATTGAGATAGCTGCTTCGCCGCCTGTATACCCTGGCAGCAGGATAGTGGCATCTTCCATGGCACCTTCCACCTTGGACTGCCTCTTGACCCTGCACCCCTTGTGCCTGCACCTGTCCTTCCAAAGGTAGCTCCCTTGGAGGCTGAATGTGGAACCCCCTTCTAGCCCTCCCTTCCTCCTCAGAGGAGCTGCCTCCAGTGGACAGTTCAGCTCTTATTCCAAGGCTAAGGGAAGGCTTCCTGAAACCTACAGGCCCAAAACCGATTCTTCACTGCAGAGTGCTGACCTGAAGGCTATGAGTCCAGAAAAAGCAATTGGAATGCGGTTTGAAGTATTGCAGATCATACAGGCAAGTTTGAAAAACTTTCAAAAATAAATACTTGACCGTGCACACTCGTGACCCCAGTGACCCCTCTTATCCCACCCATGGATGAGGTTAATACAAATGTGTTCTACCCGCCTGCCCATTGCGCCCATGCATCGACCCGAAGACTGCACGGGCGCCAAAAAATTGGTGTCGATTGGAGCCCCAAGGGCCTTAAGTGGCCCATTAAATAATGGCTGGCGCGCGTTGAACATCATCGCGCGCCCGCCCAGCAAAATGTTGCAATAGCCCATGGTGACATCGGGATGCTCGCCCAACATCTGCACATGTCATTTTACGCACGGACGTGCAGGGCCCACCCCTGCACACCAACAGGGAAATTCCGTCTATGAGCAGGGACATGTAAAATATGAGTGCAAAAGTTTTTATTCTTTTTCATCATGGATGAAACTTCATCGCATCCGTGAGTGAGGTTTTGCCAAAAGTGCAAAGGCCGCTTGGCTTTTTCACTCACCCGCCAACTGAACAGGCAGCAAAAAATTCAAGTCAATTAGTTCCTTAAGGGCCTTAATAGGCTATTTAATTGACGGCGGGCGCACTGCTGACTCCCGCGTGTGCCCTTCAACCGAAATGTCGTGCAAAGACGACGGGACACTCGCCCAACCTCATTGCCCGTCATTTTATGCTCTTTTGGGCAGGGCACATGTCCCCCTGACGAGAGCAATATTCTGCCCCATAATTTTTAATCTCCTGCTGACAACACCGAATATGTCTTTGTCACCAGTAGCCATCCAGGGTCTGACCGTGCCAGTTTCAAACTGGACGCTAGGTCACCATTGGACCCGGTGGCCGACAGGTCCCCGCCCCCGTCTGCCCCTTCCCAGCCATTGGGGAGCTGCCATTCACGCTTAGTGGGCCTTAATTGGTCCGCCAGTGTGAAATCGCAGTCTGGGGCCGATCACAGGCAGCGGGCTGTTTCCTAGTCACTCCTGGGCCTGCCGACCACTCCCGCCTGCCGAACTCAAAATTCCTAATGGCCTAAGTATTCATTCAGTCATTTTGGTATCCAAGTGCTGACTGACCATGCCATGCAAATCTGAATGTTCCACCTTTATTTTGCAGTTCCAGCAGTTTTACAGATTTGCAGCAATTGCTGGCTTTTCACCTTTTCCTCTTAATATCGCACAGGGTTATTTATGTGCTGTAGAATCGTTACTTGCACTTGCTCTGTTTTCTGATATACAGGGAACAGTTTCCTATAATCTGTGAATAGAAGTTCTATGTTTTTCCAAACTTGAAAACTTCTAGACCCACTGACAAAAATGAGCACGAAGGAGGCAGCTGCAATGCTGAGGAAATACAGAAAAGATTGAATGGCAAACCTGACTTCCCATCTGGATAGTAATTGAAGAATTACTGCACAACTTCTCGCATGCCCAAATGGCCATTTGTCTGAACAGGCTATGGAAAATAAGTGTTTCCCATTATTTGGCTTTGGAACAAGTAAGAAAGACTGGTATTTGAATACTACCTTTCACTACCTCATTGATTTTATAGCCAATGAAGTACATTGCAAGTTTGCTGCAGGAAACACAATATCCAATTCATGCACAGCAAGGTCCCATAAACAGTGGTGCCATATTGTCTGTTTTAATAAATGTTGGTTCAGGGATGAAAATTGACCAGGAGACTGTGGAGAACTCCCCTGCACATCTTTGAAATAGTGCCACTGGATCATTTATGTCCACCCATGACAGCAGATGCTCTAACAGCCTCATTCTAACATCTGAACCAAAACAGTGAACTGCAAATATGCCACGTGATGTGTTAGAAACTATAGGGCGGAATTTTCCATTCCAGGACTAAGTCCCATGGCTGGAGAAGAACGGGGAGTGTTTCCCGCTGCGGAGGTCATCTGGAATTCATGCTCTATCGCACGATGCTGGCCTCATTAATTATGCAGCGGACTATTTCCCAACACTTTGCGTGTCAGGGCAGGCTGAATGGCATGTTCCCCACCATCATATCCAGGCGCCATATTTAAAAGGCACCGAGACAGCAGCCAATCGTTCAAGGAGGAGATGGCCCTCAGGTAATAGTGAGCTCCGACCCCCAAATTCAGTGATGCCTCCCTGGGAGTCCTGGTGAATAAAGTGGAAGCCAGGAGGGACATCCTCTACCCAAGGACGGGAGGAGGAGGCTGAGTCGGCAGACGAACCCGGCATGGGAGGAAGTCTCTAGGGTGGTCGTGGTCAGTGCCCACAGCATCCACTGGAGGACTATCCTGTAGTGCAGGAAATGGATGAATGACCTCACCCACTCTGCCAGGGTAAGTGAACCCTCAACTGCTCACACTCACCTCACTGAATGATAGTAGCTGGAATGGGACATGGCATAGTGGTATTGTCACTGGACTAGCAATCTAGCGTCCCTGGGTAATGCTGTGGGGACCCAGGTTCGAATCCTGCCATGGCAAGATGGTGGAATATGAATTCAATAAAAACCTGGAATTAAAAGTCTAATGGTGACCATGAAACCCGATTGTCGTAAAAACCCACCTGGTTCACTAATGCCCCTTTAGGGAAGGAAATCTGTCCTTAACTACATGTGACTCCAGACCCCAGCAATGATGGAGAGGTCAGCGGCTGGCCTCCATCCAGTAAGGATCCATGAATAATGTAGTCACATTGAGACCTAAGAATCATGTGTTCCTCCATGTTGGAGGCAGCTCATACAGCCACTCCCTCTTTCGCTTACAGGTGCCAGCAGGAAGAGGCCAAGGTGAGAGGACAAAGCCTTGGCCAGCATTCACACAAGCCCACAGCGGACTGAGGACATCAGGGAGAAATAAACGTGCACCTGTAGAGACATCACAGCAGTCACCTGCACTCTCCACCAGTGCAGAGACACATGCCTTGGTGGGTACTAGATGTAGCTCAGGCAGGGTCTCACATTCTGGTGGTCACTGCACAGAGTCAGCCAAGCTCATCAGCACTCCAAATGACTGCTGGAGAAGAGATATCTGTGATATCCAAGGCAAATGATAAGCCTCTGTAATTGGCTGCTCACAAGATGCTGGTGAGGCAGGGGAGCATCAGGCAGAGGTGGCAGAGACCCTGAACAGAGTAGCATGTGCAGCAGAGGAGTTTATTCACCTGCTCTCTGATGAGATGGTTCCAACCTGTGCATGCATGGAGGTCTCCATGGGGAGATGGCAGGTGCCATGGAGAACCTGGTCCAGCAGATTCTGCCAGAGATGCTTGCAGACCTCTATTCCACTGTTGTAACTTTCATAGCAGCTACAAGAGATGGGGTCAAGGCACCTCAAATTCCCGCCAAGTGCCCCTTCCCCTCAAGGAGTCAGGCAGGGGCCCTTAGGTGCCCTGAAAGGAGGAGGAGTGGCATTTGGACACCCCTGGGACCTCCACTTAGGACCCTCTGAGGCTGTTCAGCCTTTCTGAATCCCCCTTTGCCTGTGATCCCTTCAGCCTTGTCCTCGTTGATGGCAGAGGGAGCAGCAGGACAGCCAAAGTAAGCCAGGGCCCTCCAGGCCTTAGGTCTCCAGAGGTAACAGGCCGAACAGGTCAGCAGGCTGCCTCCTCCGCCCCTACTGTGAATGCCAGGGAAGCACTTAGAAGAAGTGATAGGAAATGAAAAATTAAGAAGTTCTGAATTCACATATGGCTGCACGAGTGCATTATGATTGTTAATCTTATGACACTTCTGTAAATATAGTTCACTTGCACTTTACTGAGGTCTGATGTGGTTAATTTGATATGTAGTCCTTAAGCCTGTATGCCCCACACCACACCCCGCACCCCACCCTACCATCTTCTGAAGGACACACCAGGCTGGGACTATGTCCCTGGAATCAGACATCTGCAGGGAGGCAAAGGTCTTTGTCAGGGCCCTTGAAAGCCATGTACAGGAAGCCTCCTGCACACTCTAAGCCTTTGCCCTTCACGGACTCATCTGTCCCAAGGCCCTAGCATTGTAAGTACAACATGCTGGTGTTCCCCTTCAGTTGTCCAGTTGAGCTGACCGGCATATCCTGCCACCCCTGATGAACCAACTCCCATGCAACCTCTTGAGATCTCCACCACAAGGCTCTGCATAGTTCCTTGCATGTCGTCACCTTTGAAGTTGAGTCTAATGCCTTTCCCCTCCTCCTGTCACCCACACCCTCTCCTGCATAACTATTGACCTCATGGGAATTACTTTTGACTTCCCCAAGATTACATTACAACCTTCCCCCTGATCCATCCATCCTGTGCAGGTGATTGTAGAAGTCTCCCACCTTACCAAGGAGCCCAACCCATTACCGTGGATTCTGCCACCCCCATTCTGCCAACTCCCAGAATCCACTTCTCATATCACCTCCCCTCCAACAACCCTCAGCACTCCATCATCGACATTGCAGGACCCTCTTCCTCCTACCCTACCAGCTCCCACTGCCCCCTGTAACCCTCACCATCCCTCCCTATCACTGATTCCCTGAGTATGCTCATCAGGACACACCTATTGACAGCACAGACCCCTCCCTCTGAACCCCCTTTCTCTCTTTCCTTCCACCATCTGCAAACCCAACCCCCTGCCAGCATTCCAGCGCAGCCCTCCCCAACTTCCCACTCCATACCACCTCACCCATTCAATGACCCTGCAGCATCAATCTCTTTCTCCTGCCACCTCCAACCACCCCCATCCCCCTCAAGGCCTTCACACCCCCTCTTCATTCCTCCCCTCCCTGTCTAATTCACTGCCCCCCCCCACACAACCACCCCCCCCCCCCAAATCCCCAGCACAGGTCCTTGCCTCCTACAGGCGCCCATCTGTTGCTTGAAGATCCACCACTTGGCAGAAACTGCTGCTTGAAGATCCATGTGGTTGATGCACTACCCACCCACTGCTGCACGTGGTGTTGCAGGTTTTGGTCACTGGAGGCCTCCTTCTTCTACCCTAAACTCTCTGGGGTCTGCCTTTTTCAGGTAAGCCCTGACATCTCTATGCCATGTTGGTCCAGATGTGTTCTGGATGGGCCTAATACCCCACGGGCGGCATGGTGGGCCTTCACCTGTATCCCATAAACAGGATGCAAACCGACTTATTGCCGACCTCTGGCAGGAATGGCGACCCACCATAGTGGGTGGGAGCGCAAGTTCCCACCATCATTTTACACCAGCAGGAAGCTGAATTTTCAGCTTCCGCCAAATTCCCCCCCCCCACCCCCCTCCACCCCCCCACTCCCCACCAACCCCCCACCACCCACCACCCACCATGAAACCCACCATGAGGGGGACTGGAAAATCCTGCCCATAGCATCTGGCACTAAAATTATATCTGCGTTTAGTAGAACCTGAGTCAGACTGTAACAGACAAATCAGACAGTTGGTGGAATTTGCAACTAGAATTCAACAACTTAAGTGCCCTGTCATTTATCTGTTTTTTTTTGCCACTTAAAAAGCTGAATGAAAATTATGGTGTCATTATGATGGCTGCATAGTATTTCCTGTTTTTCATTTTTAAAATCAGTTTATCGCTAAGGTGTTTGACTTAAAGAATGGTTTGCAAAAGTGTTTAAACACAGCACTATCAGCCAGTCCTCCATCACTCTACTTGCAAACAATTTTAACACATGACACATCCAAATGGAAAATACATGAAAAATCATAATGTTATCCACTTCAACCTACTTAATGGTGTGTCTTTGACCGCTAAAGTAATCTCTGCCCTTGCAGTGTGGACCGATCATACGAACCTATGTTTCAATGTGTTGGAAAATGCTGCAAGAAACCATGTCTATGCTTTCATTGGATTTGACTTATTATGATGTTTAGATAATTGCAAGTGGATTAGGAACAAAAAACAGCTTCAATTTCTGAAGCCCCTTACTGCATCCTCAAAATGTCCTAAAGCATGTTACAAATAATTAATAACTTTTAAAGCGCAATGAAATAATATTAAGAATAGATTTGATATATTTTAATTGTCATGAAATCTACATTGCTGAGTGGCTGTTGAGAATGCAGCACACAGAAGAAAATGACTGTTACACCATTACAACTTTCAGTGTAGGAAGAATCGATCTCGATTCTGAGGGTGAGAGAAAACGTCAGTCCTTAACTTCATAACAGTACCCAACAGCTTGGATCAGCTGAAAGGAGTTGTCCTGTTTCCTTTTCGACTTGTGACTTGCTTCCAGCGACCAGAAAGAAAGAGTTTTTTTTCACCTGCAAGCACACGGATGCTCAGTTGATGTTTGCAGTGCACTGCCTGGAAGTGTGGTGGAAGCAGGTTCAACTGAGGCATTCAAGAGGGCATTGGATGATTATTTAAATAGAAACAATGTGCAGGGTTACGGGGTAAAGACAGGAGATTGGCACTAAGTTAAAATACTCAGAGAGCTGGTGCAAACACAATGGGCCGAATGCCCTCCTTCTACACCGTAACAATTTGCGATCCTGTGTTCTTCAGCTGTTACCTTCACAGCACACACACACCAGAACAGAATACTAGACTAGCACACAGAACTAGGGTTGCACTTGGCTTTTTAAAACACCTTTTCTTGTGTATTCCTGGAAGGGAACAACAAATATGTCTTTTGCTCAGATCAGTTTTCTTTTCAATTCAGTTCATGTTCACAGTCTGGGATATAACTCAGCAGGAGGTGGTTTTGGCTGAGATGGTAATCATTTTCCATTATCTCTGCAACTGCTGGAGATTACAGTTCAGTTTCCATTGTATCTTTTCCTTTGAATTGCCTCTGTCTGAAGTAGGCCATGTCACACATTTTCAGTGTCACATTCCATTCTCTCTGAACTAGTTGGTCAAATGATCCACATCGGAATTTTCCAGCAAGTTGTTACCTTATAGTCTCAGCCAGTTTTTGTTTGTATGTCCTCTTTTAAAAAACGTGTCAGGAAGATAGAATAATTCTCATAAGTTATTTGGAATTTATTGTAAAGTAGAGTAAGAGTGGAGTCTATGTCTATATATGCTTGTGTATCTGTGTGTGATTTAATTGAATTATAGGCAGCTGGTCTAAAGGCTTTGATAGAAGAGAAGCTAGGCTTGAAATGCTAAATAGGTAAACATGGGTGAAGCTTTACAATATGAGGCATAAAGGGAACATCTGCATTTTTAAATAAACCAGAGTAGCTGGAACTCAAAAGAGGAAGTGAAATGTTTCACCTAGCCAGGAGAAGTTAAGAAACATTGTAGCCAGGATTTTCCCCTCGGCGATTTGGGGGCAGGGCCTGGTAACCGGGGGGAAAATGACACAGGATGATGTCAGGAGGAATCCCTGATGTCACCCCAGGCCATTTAAATTTTTAGGAAGGCGAGCGGACAGCGAAATCAACCTGCCCGGCCAACCTTAAGGCATCCACTGGCGGGATGAAGTTTCATGTCCATTTTGTACAAAAATAATAAAGTTTATGTGTTCTTTATTAACATGTCCCATCTCATTTGCCATTGTCGCATGAAGGGAACACATTAATAATTGTTTAATGTTTCTATTTTTAAAGTTTTTACCACAGTCAGTATTCTCCCTGAGACAGGACTTTGCCTCAGGGAAAAGTGTGCTCTTTCGCACACATGCACGAAAGAGCGCACTTTGACAGATGGGGATTCCCTCCCCCCTCGGAACAGGAAGCGCATAGGGGATGCCGCTGGGCAGGCCTTAATTGGCCCGCCCACTTAAAATGATGGCAGGCTCCGTTACAGTGGCGGGGGTCGGCTGCACGCCCGCCGCCAAGCCGGTGGGGCTTGCCTGCCATCCAAGGCCATTCTGCCCTGTGTTTATTTTTCCCAACAATTACTGGTAAATTTGGTACTGATAGATTTTTATTATTAAAGAGGTAAAGTTCAAAGATATAGTGAAACAATGGGAATTTGTATTCAAGGGGGAAAATGTATAAAGGAGGGAAAGCTGTGTGCAAGGGCAGGCATTCTAAGATCTAACAAATGTGAAAAAGCCCCCAGCCTCTGTGCCCAAACTGCTGTATGCAAGAACTGAAGTTAAGAAAATTCACTTTGAATTCAACTGTTCAGGGTATCATCTTACTTCACCTGGGTCTTTTAAATCTGTGGGCAGAACTCTCCCTTCGGGGCTCGCTTGCCGACACGTAAAATGACATGCAGTGATGTCGGGTGGGCGGGTGTCCCAACGTCACCGTGCGTCATTTAGATTGTCAGTTTGGCGAGCATGCAGCCGCGTCGGCTGCGCGCCCACCAAACTGTCAAAGGCTTATTAAGGTCAATATTAAACTAACTAAAATTGTTTAGAATGCTGCTCATCCAACCTTAAGGTTGGTGGGCAGGCGAAGAGCCTAGGCGGCCTTCAGAAAATACATGAAACCTCATCCACGGGTGGGATGAGGTTTCATGAGGGATTTAAAATTTGTGTTGCATTTTTACAGTGTCACATGAGCAGACATGTCATTAAAATATTTCTCATCATTTATTATCTTTTTAAAAGTAATAGTGATCTCTCTGAGGCAGCAATTTGCCTCAGGGAGATCTGTGCGCTCGGGTGAAAGAGCGTACTCCCGGATCAGGGAATGCTCCCCCCACCCGCATAGGGAGCACATTGTGCTTCCTGGTGCACTTCACTCTGGGCGGGCCTTAACTGGCCTACCCACATAAAATGGCGCCTATCGGGATCTCGCCTGCTCCCACACAACCCCCCCAACGGGGGAAAATTCTTCCCTATGTGTTTTCCTGTTGCCTTAACAAAGGTGTAACCATGAGTTAGATTATTTAGGGGAGCAATGAGTTATCATAGTAGTAATTTGTAGACCTATCTATGTGCTTAACATTATTTCTTTTATTAATAAATGTTTAATTTAGTTTTGAAAAAAACCCTCTAAGCCTTGGTGACCTTGTTTTTATAGAATTCAAGGCATACATCTCGAAATAAATATACAAATTGCAAAATAGTTGTGGCAGTTGTTTCAAGTTCCCCTTTGGGATTTGAGCAGCTTGGCATTTACCATCCACCTGCCACAACACATGCCTTACTTAAAAGTTCAATATGTCCATAAGTAATTCGGGGATAAGATCCATGGTCATAACATGTTCCCACATGACGAATGAAATGAAATTCATTCTCATTTCATTACAAAAGGAGAATAAAATCAAATATAAAAGAACAAACACACTCGCACGTACATTCATTCTAGCCTTGGCCAATATTGTCTTTTCAGTTCTAACTGGGTCACTCTAAGTCCTGGATAGGACGTCTGCAATCACATTTGATTTCCTGGCAATGTGGGTGATTTTTAGGTGGTATAGCTGGAGAAACAAACTCCAGTGGAATAACCTGGCATTCTGTGTCTTAAACTTCTCCACAAAGGTTAACGAGTTGTGGTCAGTATAGACTGTGGTCTCTCTGCACCCATTTCAGACATATATCTCAAAGTATATGAGAGCCAGTAACAAACTGAGGGTATCCTTCTCTACTGTGGAGTACCATTTCTGATGCTTGTTTAGCTTTTTGGAGAAGTACCTGATTGGTCGCTCTATCCCTGATTCACCTTCCTGGAGGAGGATAGCCCCTACCCCGATGTCACTTGCATCGATGGCTACATTAAATGTTTGATTAACGTTTGGAGCTGCAAGCACAGGCTCATCTATTAAAATGGCCTTCAGTCTTTTGAAAGCTGTCTGGCATTTCTCAGTCTATATTACCTTTGCTTTTTTCTGTAGTAGGTCTATCAGCAGGCCAGCTGCTGCGCCGAACTTGCAGTAGAACGCACACATCCCCAAGGAACTAATGTGGAGAATCGGCACCCCCAATCGGCTGGGTGCCGCCACTTTATGCGGGCTGGCCAATTAAAGCCTGTCCAGCGTGACGTGCGCCCAGAAGCACTGAGTGCTCCCTGTGCAGGCAGGGGGGTGGAGTGTTGCCTGAATCGGGGAGTGTGCTTTTTTGCACATGTGCATGAAAGAGCGCAGAAATCTCCCTGAGGCACCCATTACTTTCACTTACAAAACTTGAATAAAGGTATAAAAAAATTTTAAGGACATGTCCCCTCATGTGAACTATCACATGATCTGGGACACGTCCAGTCATTTTGTTAAAAAATTCTCAAACACTTCAAGAACGTTCATGAAACCTCATCTCACCCGTGGATGAGGTTTCCTGAAAAACGTGAAGGCTGCTTGGGCTCTTCGCCTACCCACCAATCTTAAGGTTGAACAGGCAGCGTTCTTAAGGACTTTAATTAGTTTCTTAATGGCCTTAATAAGCCCTTAACATTTCAGTGGGCGCGCAGCCGACTCCAAATGAAATATCGCGATGGTGCGCAATGATCATAAGATTCTGCCCCATGTGCCCTAATTTTGTTACCAACCTTTTGTGGGAGACCTTATCAAGCACTTTCTGAATATCTAAATATACAACATCCATTGGTTCCCCCTTATCCATTCTGCTTGTAACTTTCTCAAAAAACTCCAACAGATTTGTTAAACATGATTTCCCTTTCATAAGTCAATGTTGACTCTGCCCAATTCTACCATTATTTTTGAATTGTCCAGTTATCACATCCTTTATTATAGGTTCTAGCATTTTTCCTACGACTGATGTCAGCACTAAAGACAAACACAAAAGGCAATCACAAGTGTGATTCATATTCTTGCAAAATGTTAGACAACGTTAAATCAAGTTGTTGGATAATTCTGTTTTTTGCTGTCCTTTTTTGTTACAGTTCGTGTTTATATTTGTAGCAGTGTTAAGAACAAGATCTATAAGGCTGGACTGAAAGAAAGCAATTGATTGTGGTAATGGGAATGCTGGTGATAAAAATTGAGGTGCCATTGGTGTACTGAGGATGGAAGGGATGTTCAGGTGAAGCACACTTCACTGAGCTGCTCTCCAAGAGCTCAGACAGCTCGGGTCACTTGTGGTCAATGGGGTTCCTGCTCTTCCTCCTCCTTCTGACCCTTCTTATTCCTCTGCACTTTCTCCTGCGGGTGGTGGTAATGGCTGGTCCCTCATGATAGCAAATTGGTGAAGCATTCAGTACATGCTCACAAAACTTCATATCCAGTAAAAGCTCCTCTGGAAAGGTCCCAGCGGCAAAAGTACTGCTTGAGAACTCCAATTGTTTGATCAATGATGTTTCTGGTTATAGTGTTGTTAGAAATTAGCAATATACCTAGTACATACATATAATTAGTTTGGAATAGGTAAAGAATTAGGTTAATGCTGTAAATTTAGTTTTACTGAAAACTGCTTAAGTTTCCTTTCTCCAGAAATAAACTGGTGAAATGATTATCCTTGGATGATGACAACCAGCCTAACAGGAGCATAGCTAGATAAATGCAAGAATAAATAACCTTCATCCAAAGCCGTGTTAGGATTTTCAGTTAACCTTGTTTAATTAAGGTGCCTGCTGAAATGTAGAAGTAAATTAATGTATGGAAGTAGAATAGAAGTTACTTTAGTGAATTATTTTTTACAAACAGTTCAGAGCATAAACAATTGACAATAGGCAAATACAAACACTAAAGCCCCTAAAAGTAGGCTTGAAGACCAAGAATGGTATTCAAAGGAGTTATGTGGTTGATCATGGGAAACACAACCAAATCAAATAAGGAAAGCATCCTGAGGATGTTGCAACTATATGGTTTGTTAAGAACAGAAACTACATGCAATGGCTGTAGAGACCCCTGAAAAGCAGAAGGTAATTGAAGGACAGGCTTTTACTCCATGGTTTAAATAAAGAACTCAACATGCCATTGGACATTTTATGTTAAGAAGAACTTTTACAGCACACTTAACTTCTGTCAATATAACAGCCAGGTGCACTCCAAAAAAAAGGGTATAAAGGTTAAGGTTTCGAATAGTTTAAGTTGCAATAGACAGTGAAGAGAAACTACCAAGAGTGGATCCATACTGACTTCAGTCTAACACTCTTGGCTCGTTCAGAAGGCTTTGAGAAGAAGCAAGGCACCAAGAAGAAAAGCAAAAGAAGGACAAAAGAGAAGAGCTGCTGGTGTATGTCCGCCGTCCTGTCCAACTGGGACCAGTAGTCACTGCTTGTCATGGTTGTATGGTTTATCTGTGTAATCAGCTCAATACATCCCATCTTTTTCTGAATCCCACTCTAATTAAACTCAACATACCTACCCATATCAGTTGCAGTCAATCCTGATTAATTTATTGAATGACGAGAACAACAATTTTGCTTAAATCAAATATCAACAGTGTAGCACTTGATGTAGGCCATTTCTGCAGCTGTGCAGAGGCTCCTAAAAGGACTCATGAGCCTTGTCCGGGAGGGATAGCTGTCCATGCCCAGTGTGCAGTCTATGGCCTGATGACATGCTTGGAATAAAGACAGCACAGACAACTGGTGCAGGATGATTGAATAATGACTGCTGCCTGGAAACCAGACACCAGACCCGAATGGTGCACTGTGTGCAGCCACATACAAGCTGGATATTGAGGGAGTGAAATCCCTGTCTATTCATAAAGGTACCACGTGGTGATGGGGAGCACATAGGGCAATGTGAGTACAGTCTGGGAAAGCCTGGAATAATGGCAAAGCTTTTTGTGTTGCTTCGCCTCGACCAATAGGGATGAGATGTAAGTGTTTCTCTTGGTGTGGAGAACCACAGTGATTTCCTTTACATGGTGGTGGACTGCAAAGTGGGAGCGGTCACTGGTGTCACTTGCTGCAGTGTGAAAGGAGCCTCTGTATAAAGATGAAGGCCATAGTGACTGCAGCTGCAGGTGGTGACAGAGCTTTCTGACAGCCTCCTCTGTGAAACAAAGGGGTCTAAAACATTACTCCTCAGTGAAGCCTATGCAGGAAAAGTACTCCCTGAACACCTCCTTCTGCACAGTGCCCTCGTCATCTTAGATACACTCCAAGCTGATCATGCTGCCTACAGTCTTCTTGGCTGCTCTCTTCAACTTCCAGCCCCAGAGGCAGATGGACCATAACCGCAATAAGACTGTTTTGAAAGAACCCAAACAGCACCAATAAAAGATCTTACCAGAAATCTAATGCAGAAATCAGAAAATAAACCAGGAATGGGCAAAATTTAACCAGAAGCCTAAAAGGACAAACCAGCATCTAATTTGTATGTAGTGGGTAAGCCTGTTAAGGAGCACTGCTAAAGTGTTCTCACTGTTATGATGGACGGAAGAGAGCTGGTGGGACATCTTTTCCCCTTTTCTCTCACCTCTTAGCTGACTGCAACAAGAGGTACCTTTGAGGAGGAGTGTTTCAGCTCCTTTCAATGCTGTATTATTGAAGAACAGATACAAACAAGCTTT
Organism: Carcharodon carcharias; assembly: GCF_017639515.1. Taxonomy (NCBI): domain Eukaryota; kingdom Metazoa; phylum Chordata; class Chondrichthyes; order Lamniformes; family Lamnidae; genus Carcharodon; species Carcharodon carcharias. The sequence goes on along the minus strand of NC_054471.1, from coordinate 104,799,795 downwards.
CTTGTAGGTTCAAATCAAAAGAAATGATAAATGTTTATTCCCACAACACCCAAAATGCAAATGCAACAAACACCTAATCGCCCCAAACATGCAGACACACATACACATGAGAATATTGAGGTCTAGAGATATAACATGCACTTATATTACTAACAGAGTAACAAGAAGCAAGTCACTTATTTTTAAAACAAAAACAGAATTACCTGGAAAAACTCAGCAGGTCTGGCAGCATCGGCGGAGAAGAAAAGAGTTGACGTTTCGAGTCCTCATGACCCTTCGACAGAACTTGAGTTCGAGTCCAAGAAAGAGTTGAAATATAAGCTGGTTTAAAGTGTGTGTGTGGAGGGCGGAGAGATAGAGAGACAGAGAGGTGGGGGGGGGTGGGTGTGGTTGTAGGGACAAACAAGCAGATCATCAAAAGATGTCAACGACAATAGTACAATAGAACACATAGGTGTTAAAGTTAAAGTTGGTGATATTATCTAAACGAATGTGCTAATTAAGAATGGATCGTAGGGCACTCAAGGTATAGCTCTAGTGGGGTTTTTTTTTATATAATGCAAATAGGTGGGAAAAGGAAAATCTTTATAATTTATTGGAAGAAAAAAAAAGGGAAGGGGGAAACAGAAAGGGGGTGGGGATGGGGGATGGAGCTCACGACCTAAAGTTGTTGAATTCAATATTCAGTCCGGAAGGCTGTAAAGTCCCTAGTCGGAAAATGAGGTGTTGTTCCTCCAGTTTGCGTTGGGCTTCACTGGAACAATGCAGCAAGCCAAGGACAGACATGTGGGCAAGAGAGCAGGGTGGAGTGTTAAAATGGCAAGCGACAGGGAGGTTTGGGTCATTCTTGCGGACAGACTGCAGGTGTTCTGCAAAGCGGTCGCCCAGTTTACGTTTGGTCTCTCCAATGTAGAGGAGACCACATTGGGAGCAACGAATGCAGTAGACTAAGTTGGGGGAAATGCAAGTGAAATGCTGCTTCACTTGAAAGGAGTGTTTGGGTCCTTGGACAGTGAGGAGAGAGGAAGTGAAGGGGCAGGTGTTGCATCTTTTGCGTGGGCATGGGGTGGTGCCATAGGAGGGGGTTGAGGAGTAGGGGGTGATGGAGGAGTGGACCAGGGTGTCCCGGAGGGAGCGATCCCTATGGAATGCTGATAAGGGGGGGGGTGAAGGGAAGATGTGTTTGGTGGTGGCATCATGCTGGAGTTGGCGGAAATGGCGGAGGCTGATCCTTTGAATGTGGAGGCTGGTGGGGTGATAAGTGAGGACAAGAGGAACCCTATCATGTTTCTGGGAGGGAGGAGAAGGCGTGAGGGCGGATGCGCGGGAGATGGGCCGGACACGGTTGAGTGCCCTGTCAACGACCGTGGGTGGAAAACTTCGGTTAAGGAAGAAGGAGGACATGTCAGAGGAACTGTTTTTGAATGTAACATCATCGGAACAGATGCGACGGAGGCGAAGGAACTGAGAGAATGGGATGGAGTCCTTACAGGAAGCGGGGTGTGAGGAGCTGTAGTCGAGATAGCTGTGGGAGTCGGTGGGTTTGTAATGGATATTGGTGGACAGTCTATCACCAGAGATTGAAACAGAGAGGTCAAGGAAGGGAAGGGAAGTGTCAGAGATGGAACATGTGAAAATGATGGAGGGGTGGAGATTGGAAGCAAAATTAATAAATTTTTCCAAGTCCCGACGAGAGCATGAAGCGGCACCGAAGTAATCATCGATGTACCAGAGAAAGAGTTGTGGAAAGGGGCCGGAGTAGGACTGCAACAAGGAATGTTCCACATACCCCATAAAGAGACAGGCATAGCTGGGGCCCATGCGGGTACCCATAGCCACACCTTTTATTTGGAGGAAGTGAGAGGAGTTGAAGGAGAAATTGTTCAACGTGAGAACAAGTTCAGCCAGACGGAGCAGAGTAGTGGTGGATGGGGATTGTTCGGGCCTCTGTTCGAGGAAGAAGCTAAGGGCCCTCAGACCATCCTGGTGGGGGATGGAGCTGTAGAGGGATTGGACGTCCATGGTGAAGAGGAAGCGGTTGGGGCCAGGGAACTGGAAATTGTTGATGTGACGTAAGGTGTCAGAGGAATCACGGATGTAGGTGGGAAGGGACTGGACAAGGGGAGAAAGAAGGGAGTCAAGATAACGAGAAATGAGTTCCGTGGGGCAGGAGCAAGCTGAGACGATCGGTCTACCGGGGCAGTTCTGTTCGTGGATTTTGGGTAGGAGATAGAAGCGGGCCATCCGAGGTTGGGCGACTATCAGGTTGGAAGCTGTGGGAGGGAGATCCCCAGAGGAGATGAGGTCAGTGACAGTCCTGGAAACAATGGCTTGATGTTCAGAGGTGGGGTCATGGTCCAGGGAGAGGTAGGAGGAAGTGTCTGCGAGTTGACGCTCAGCCTCCGCGAGGTAGAGGTCAGTGCGCCAGACAACAACAGCACCACCCTTGTCAGCGGGTTTGATGACAATGTCAGGGTTGGACCTGAGAGAATGGAGTGCAGTAAGTTCAGAGAGAGACAGGTTAGAATGGGTGAGAGGAGCAGAGAAATTGAGACGACTAATGTCGCGCCGACAGTTCTCAATGAAAAGATCGAGAGAAGGTAAGAATCCAAAGGGAGGGGTCCAGGTGGAGGGAGAATATTGGAGATGGGTAAAAGGATCCGTTGAACTGGGAGAGGACTCCTGCCCAAAGAAGTGAGCCCGGAGACGAAGACGGCAGATGAAGAGTTCAGTATCATGCCGAGCCCGAAATTCATTGAGGTGAGGGCGTAAGGGTATGAAACTAAGTCCTTTGCTGAGCACTGAACGTTCAGCATCGGAGAGGGGAAGGTCAGGGGGTATAGTGAATACACGGCTGGGGTTGGGATTGGAAGATGGGGTGGGGACGGAGGGACAGGCAGGGGTGGAGAGTCCTAGATGGGTGTTGGTGTCGATGAGTTGTTGGAGCTTGCGTTCCTTAGCACTTGAGCGAAAGAGAAAAAGCTTCTTGTTGAGGCGTCGGATGAGCCGAAGGATAAAATGAAACTGGGGGCACGCGCAGCTTTGAAAAAGGGTACGGCGGTGCCGTTGGAGGGAGAGGTCGAGTGTGTTCATATGGCGGCGCATGGCACTGAGTGTGGATTTCAGAATGTGAAGGGAACAGCAGTCCGAGAAACGTTTTATGTCCCGGAGATACCTGTAATCCTGGGTGGGTTCGAAACATGAGGGGTGGAATTTCAGTTGAAATCCACGTGGGGTAAGTCGGAGACGGAGACAGTCACTGAGAAAGGAGATATGGCTGTGGAAGCGGGTTTTAGTAAACACCTTGTCAAACACTAGGAGGGAAATGGAAAGCAAGGAAGGTGAGCAAGACAACAGAGAGATACGGAAATCTTGTCGCAGAGAGGAACAGAACTTCTTCAAGGAGGTAGGCATTTCTTGAAGAGCAGTGGCACTTATTTTTAACCTGTCTGTTAAAATAAAGGTTGAGCAGCATTACAGATGTGAAGGATTCTCTCTCTTGGTTCTTTGAAGACAAATAGAGGTTGGATGGTTCTGGCTTTCTCAGCCAAAACTGTGGCCAAGCTCCTGTAGAGAAGAAAAGTAATATTCCAGGTAAAACTCTTTTCTGGATGTGAACTCTCTGTGCTGCTGTCTGAGACTGTCTTGTTGGATTCCTTCATGGATTATTAAAGTATCTGCCCTCTCTCCAGCAAGTTTCAATCATGTGATGGCAACTTCAAGGCATTCCATTGTCCATACCATAGGTTGGAATTGATGTAATTCAAACACAATGTGGCGGAGGTGCTAGGAGAGGCGTTAGTAATGAGTGATATCCTATCAATATTCCAGGAATGATTACCTCACTGAAAGACTTTGTTTGACATTCATCTTCATGGGCTGACAGGCCTGCTATCTATTGACCTTAAAATCTCTTCAATTGAAATGGTGAGGTGTAGTCAATTTTCACCCAGAAAACCTGGCTGTATTTTTAAGTACTTTCCCAGGCAAATGGGGTGGATTTTCATACCTTGGCATGGAGGGCATGAAGAGGACCTTTTGAACTTATCTTTCAGACAGCACATTGCAGATCATTGAAACTCACTGCATAAAGAAAAAAGCGTCCTCATCTCCTCTCTGGTTCTTTTGTCAATTTTCTTAAATTTTCATCCTCTAGTTATGGATCCATGTGCTAGTGGAAACAGTTTCTCCTTATTTACTCTGTCAAGACCTCTCATAATTTTGAATGCCTCTATTAAATCTCCCTGATACTTCTCTGCTTTGAAGGGATAATCCCAGCTTCTCCAGTCTCTTCACATAACTGAAATCCCTCTTCCCTGGTACTATTTTGGTAATTCTCTGCATCATCTCCAAAGTCTTGACATTTTTCCTAAAGTATGATCCCAATAATTGGACACATTACTCTCGCTGAGGCCTATCCAGTGATTTATAAAGGTTTAGCATAATGTTTTCGCTATGGAGCTGCTGTGCCCTATGCCCCTACTTTTAGAGCCAAAGGTCCCATAGAATCTTTTGAAAGCCGTATCAACATGCCCTTCAAAGATTTGTGTATTTGAACCCTCATTAAACCCCTTTAAAATTATACCATTTAATTACTATTGCATCTCCCCATTTTTCCTTCAAAAATGAGTCACTTCCTACTTCTCTACCTTAAAGGTCATCTGCCATGTATCTGCCTATTTCACCAGACTCTCCACATCCTCCCTGTTATTATCCTTCTCACCATTGACAAGGTTTGTGTAATCTGTAAGCTTTGAAGTCCAGATCATTAATGTGTATCAAACAGATTAGTGGTCCTAATGCTGATCCTTGGGAGACATCCAAGCAACACACAACCCTGACTTGGAAATATATCACCGTACCTTCAATGTCGCTGGGTCAAAATCCTGGAACTCCCTCCCTAACAGCACTGTGGGTCTACCCACACCACATGGACTGCAGCAGTTCAAGAAGGCAGCTCACCAACACCTTCTCAAGAGCATTTAGGGATGGGCAATAAATGTCAGTCTAGCAAGCAACACGCACATCCCATGAGTGAATAAAAATAAATCACTGTATATTTCCCTCCAGGCCAATAAACAACCATTCACAACTACCCTTTATCCTCTGTTAACTAATTTCATATCCATGCAGCTACTTCCCTGTTAATCCCATGGACTTCAATTTTGCTAACAAGGAATGTAGGAATGTAGATAATCTGCTGTAAACATACTTGACAGCTGGTGTTGAAATTGCTACAGATGAAGTAGAAGACCTATCAGCCTTAGTAAACTCAACATTTAACATCCAAATCAATGCAGAGCAGCGATCAGTAAAGAATGTTTAATTACATAGGGAAAATTGTTGAACACAAATCAGAGTGTCCTGATTGTATAAGTGTCTTGTTTGGTTCTGGTCTGACACAAGGCAGGCTTTCAGGATTTGGAAGTAGTGCAAAGTAACCACAAGGAGTTACAAGAAAGTGGCTCTCTGAAAGGTGATCTTATGCATGTAGGTAGTATAGTAAAAAGCATGGGAAAGGCAGACCCTGGAAATTACTTTTATTTGTGAGAATAGAGCAAGGACACATAGGTTCACTCCAGCAAAGATAAAGTTAAGGAATAAAATCACACAAAGATTGATCAGTATTTAGATTGAATAAAGTCATGGAGGTCAAAACCCTGGAATGACTTCAGCATTAATTGATTGTTGCAATAGGGGATTTTTTTGGATCTTTCTGGATAGGTGAACCAAGACCTAGCTTCCATCTCTAATTATTATGTGATATAAATCAGAGTATCATTAATACTATTCAATAGCCCATTCGCAGGATATGTAGTCAAGCAGCAGCCCTGCAAACAACGCCAACTCTCTCCAGAACAATGGCCTATGAGGCTGTGCTGACAGAATTTGACTGACAAGTTGTCATATATCCCCCACATGCTGTGAATAAACTAGCAATGGAATGTCTCTCTCTCTCTAGTTCTGACCCATAGCTCAAACAAATGTTCTCCCTTCTTTGCCTAGCCCTCTAGCAGTTGGTAGATACTTGCAACTTCCCAGTTTCAGTAGTTTCCAGATAGTAAATTAAAATGTAATTCTTCACTAAATGGGAGGTTTCAAGTTACTTCACCTTGCTGCTCGCAGAATGGCACTAGCTGAAACTCACATAATTATGGCTATTGATTAGATTGCTTCTAGAATGACATGTACCCTGGCTGTACAACTGATAGTTTGTTTCCCACTTTATATATCCACCTATGTCCAGGGTTCCATCCAAATTTGAGAATGAAGGTGAATCGGGGCCAGCACTATGAGAGTCGGATAGTAAAGTCTTGAGACCAGGACTAATTTCCAATTCATGAATAGAGACATGCTGCTCAATTGTTTCCTGCTTTAATGTGGACATGCCCTCAAAGCTGATTCTACAAAATCAAATTGAACAGCAGTAGATTTTGCAGGGAGGGTGTTGGTGAAAAAAAGTCAATTGCACTTAGTAATGACAAATAACACAGGTTTTTTTTATTAGCTATAACTGTTAATTTAGAAGATTTGCATGTCAAGTCTGATTCTTGAAAAATGAGCCAGCCAGTGATGTGAATTTCTTATATCCTGCGCACACAGGCAATTTACTCCCCTGGGAAGTAGATATCATGCCAGTATCATTTCAAAGCCATCAGTAAACAAACACAACAGGTATCGCAAGTCAGTTTCTCTATCTCAGCAGACACATTGCTGAACAACATTAACTAAGCCCTTGAGGAATCATCCATATCACTTTAATAGATTTTCAGGCCAGTTCTTTCACATCTTTAAACTCTCCCAGACAGAATAACAGAATTGGTCCCTATTAAATTAGATTTGAATGTTTCTCTTCATTTATTACATTAATTAATATTTTGAAGGTCAAAACTGCAGCCTTTCCAATTAGTGCTTGCCAAAGTGACCCCTAACTCTGCAGGTTATAAAGTAACAAGCAAAAACGTAATTTGCATCCTTAATTTTCCTCATTATGGGTGCTGTGCTGCATAGTGGCCCCACTATGTCTGTGTGGTAAAGAAAGAACCTTCTCTGTCGAAGGGCCATGAGGACTCGAAACGTCAACTCTTTTCTTCTCCGCCGATGCTGCCAGACCTGCTGAGTTTTTCCAGGTAATTCTGTTTTTGTTCTGCAAATATATAATCTATTTCAGGATGCTCCAAAGCATGATTCAGCTGTTCAAATATTTTGGATTTGGATTCACAGCTGTAGGACGGGATCTTCCAGCCCCGCTGAAAGTCAATTAACGTTTAGCTGGTCCGCCGCATCCCCGCCCACAGCGGGGCTGGAAAATCCCAGCCATAGTGTAGATAAATACAGCAGTCAATCTGTGCACAACAATCAGAAATAACTAAATGAAGAGATAATCTTTCAGGAATAAACCAAGAGAAACCACTGATCTTTTTCAAATACAGCTTTTGGGATCTTTCACTTCGGCCTGAGAAAGCAGATAGAGAGCCTCAGTTGAATGAATGATCCAAAAAGCAGCACCTCGGTCAGTGCAGCATACCCTCAGTTGTTAACCAAAGTGTCAACCCAGGTTATGTGTTTGAGGTCACACCTGTCTAACTGAGAGGCACCAGTGCTACTGCAGGGCCAAGTCTGAAAGACATTACAAGGGGAAGTATCCAACAGCTTGCCTTTGAGGCAACTTGCGGGGTTAGGGGGGAGATTTGCAGGGGAGGGTGGGGGGCAAGGACAGCCCTGCCATTGAACATAGTGCACAAGCATTTGGGGTGGGGGGGTAGGGCGGGTGAGGGAAGCAACCACACATTAGGGAAACCTGTATAAAGTGACGATTCCTCTGCAGCTCAGACAGTTCAGGCTCAGCCACATTGATATGATTGGAGTCGGGCCTCTAGCTTATCTGCCCACTCAAGCAATAGGCTGTGAAGGAGTCAAGAGAGTTGGGGAGAGGTAGAATTCACTGTTGTCACAACAAATACAAGCAAAATATGTCCCAGGACCGAATTTAGAAAAGTCTACCTCCCGATGCACTAAGGACCTGGAGGTAAAGGGGTGGGTGGGAGGCCCTCTTTTCCAGCCTGGGTTCTGGTCGCCTAAATCAATGCCCATGAGCTAAAAAATGGAAGCTGGGAAGAAGGGTGCAGAGAGTTAGTTTAGCAACAATGGACTGGATAAGGAAATTACTTATGATCAAAGAAAAGTCCAGGCACAATGAAAAAAACATATGCCATCATGTGACAAAAGGAAACCAACAGGGGAGAACCAAGGACATGGGCAGTACTCATTAACATATACCTAGACTATGATGTTTAGTTTTTAGTTGTACAAAAGCCAAATAGGGGCCTCATGCAATAGCTACAGGATATCCGAATCTGAAGACTGTGTGACCATGCTTGATTGTTCTCTGCTTGGCTAACTTCTCTTCATGCTGAGCTTAATAAAGGAAGTAACCTCGGGTGTCTAAGACTACTAACTGATTCAACATTGATCAAAACACGCAAAAATTCAAACCAGTGGGCTTCCAGTGACAAGCTGTGGGAGTATTACCATCACTGAATCCCCCACTATCAACATCCTTGGGATTACCATTGACCAGAAACTGAACTGGACTAGCCATATAAACACTGTGGCTACAAGAGCAGTTCTGAGGCTAGGAATCATGCGACGAGTAACTCACCTCCTGACTCCCCAAAGCCTGTCCACCATCTTCAGGGCACAAGTCAGGAGCCTGATGGAATACTCTCCACTTGCCTGGATGAGTGCAGCTCCCAAAACACTCAAGAAGCTTGACACCAGGACAAAGCTGACTGGCACCACATCCACAAATATTCACTCCCTCCACCACCGACACACAGTAGTGTGTACCATCTACAAGATGCACTGCAGGAACTCACCAAGGGTCCTTAGACAGCACCTTCCAAACCCACAATCACTACCATCTAGAAGGACAAGGCCAGCAGATAGATGGGAACACCACCACCTGGAAGTTACCTTCCAAGTCACGCACCATCCTGACTTGGAAATATATTGCCATTCCTTCACTGTCACTGGGTCAAAATCCTGGAACTCCCTCCCTAACAGCATTGTGGGTGTACCTACACCACATGGACTGCAGCGGTTCATGAAGGCAGCTCACCACCACCTTCTCAAGGGCAACTAGGGATGGGTGATAAATGCTGGCCCAGCCAGCGACACCCAGATCCCATGAATGAATAAAAACAAACCCCAGTGCCACCACCATCCCAGCAAGAACAGGGAGGTAGCAAGACAAAACTTTTCCCAGAATATTCTGAGAGCTATAAAGAGTTAAATGCAATTAAAGCTTGTAACAACATTTGTTAATGCCTTTGATTGATCTCTAACTAATGTTGTGTTTTTCAGGCTGTGTCCAACAGCTTGCCTTTGAGGAAACCTGCAGGGCGGTGTTGGCGGGGCGGGGGTGGGGGGGGGGGGGGGGGGGGGGGGCTGTCGGGGGGGGAGGTTTGTGGGGGGTGGCAAGGGCAGACCTGTCATTGAAAAAGCACTCGAGCATTCCGGGTTGGGGGGTGGGGTGGATGAGTGAAGCGGCTACACATTAGGGAAACCTATATAAAGTGACCATTCCTCTGCAGCTCAGACAGTTCAGGCGCAGCCACATTGATATGATTGGAGTCAGGCCTCTTAGCTTATCTGCCCACTCAAGCAATGCAGAGACATCAAAGTGACACCAGGTGCTCCAAAGCCTCTCACCCTTCCTGGACAAGCTGAAAACTAATGAGTGTTATAGTGGCCTGCAGAACAGCTGGACAACAGTGCACATTGTACAATCTCCTCGCTAAAGCTGGCCATGGAGCAGTCACTGGTGGAGGTGCTCACAGCCCCTTGCAATGACATCAACCTGGTTTGGACCAGTCTCCCCCATAGTTCAAGCTAACAGTGCAGCCTTACAGTGCGGGTTAGGAGAATGCCTGTGCCTGAGCTGAGGGTACAGCATGCAGTCCAATGAGAAAAGCTGCTGCCAATTGGTCAGGTGAAGTGGGGCAGAGGTGGGTGTGGTTTCGGGCAGCCATGCAGTGCACTAAACTCTGGCCATCCAAATGGTGGCCAGCACTCCCTGGGATGCATTAAAAGGCCTTCACACTTAACCAGAACAGGTTCTTAGTACACCCATCCTAACCACATGTCTCTCTCTTTCATCCTGCAGCAGGAGTATATCAGGATCATGGAGTCTGATGAACCAGCTGTATGCCTCGTGGCTTGCAGACTACAAAGACAATGGAGGAGACAGCGACTGAGGTTCTTAGCTGCAGAGAGGCAGGAGCAGCAACCTCAGGAAGAAATGTCAGCTGGGGCTCCCGCTCACGCTGCTGAAGAGCCACAGTGAGCCATCGCTGGTCGGCAACTAGCAACACCCAAGGTCTATAGATGGCGCCTTTCATTCCTGCAGATGATCGAGAACCAGTGTCTTCAAAGACTGCACATATCTAGGGAACTGGTCGGTCACATCTGCCAACTGCTGCCGGATTTGGTGCCACGGGGACATGGAGTGTGTCCACTGCCAGTGGCTGTGACAGTGATGGCGGCGCTCAATTTCAATGCCAGTGGCTCTTTTCAGGGCTCCATAGGTGACCTCTGTGGGATATCACAATCTGCCACCCACAAATGCATCCATGAGGTTACAGATACCATCTTTGTGAGGGCTCACAACTTTGTGCATTTCACCCAGGACCAGGAAAGCCAGGATGCAAGAGCGATTGGATTTGCCCAGATCTCGGGTTTCCCACAGGTGCAGGATGTGATTCACTGCACTCACGTCGCAATACATTGTGAACTACATCAACCACAAGGGCTTCCATTTGCTGAATGTGCAGCTGGTGTGCGACCACCAGAAACTCATCTTGCAGGTCTGCGCACAGTTTCCAGGGAGTGTGCACGACTCCTACATCCTCAGTTGGTCACAGATCCACAGAAGCTGCAGGGATGATTCCTGAGGGGCAAGGGCTGCCCGCAGAGGCCGTGGCTGATGACACCCGTGCGGTGGCCTCAGACTGCAGCAGAGCAACGCTATAATGAATCTCATGCTGCAGCTCACAACTTGGTGGAGCAAACCATCAGGATGCTGACGATGAGGTTTTGGTGCCTGGACTGGTCTGGTGGAGCCTGCAACACAGTCCACAGAGGGTGTCACACATCATTGTCATCTGCTGCACCCTTTACAAACTGGTGCTGCAATGGGGAGAGGAGCTGGCTGAGGTGGAGATGGATGAGCTGCACGTCTCCTCTGATGAGGAGGACGCCAATGGGGATGAGGGTGAGGAGCTCCTTGGTGGGACAAATATGGGGATGAGGACCTTGCACTGGCCAGATGAGGCAGTTGGGCTCATGAGGCCCTCATAGCCGTTAGATTTGTGGAGGATGATGATGACATGCAGTGAGGCCCATCGATCCTCACATCGCAGTTGTGAATGCTTGACTCCAGTCTGGCTTATGGCAGCATGAATACCCTATATAAGAATCCTCCTGTCATGGAGATGCAGTGGAGGGCCTAATAGTCGCTCGATTGCAGGAGGATAATGACAACATGCAGTGAGGATACTAGATAGATCTTCACATAGCCTCTGAGAATATCTGACTCCTGTCTGGCTAAGGGCAGCTCGCTTGCACTCTGTGATCAGGGTCATATCATGGAGATGCAGCCATAAAACTTTAGAAGCATCCCATCCTTTGTCCGCCATCTGCACGTGACCCCTTCAGGAGCACAGCATCACTGGTCACAGATGCTGGTGTGATGGGTCCAGCCCCACCTTAAAGGTGCTGAGAGCACTCAGAGAGAATGAGGGAACTCTGTGACGCCTGCCCACGACATTCTGGCAACAATGACCAGAACCACCAAGGTGCAGCCACAGTAATGTGTCCAGGGAGTGTGAGGCTGGACCATCACTTTGGTCTGAAGGCTGCACAGAGCACAGGGAAGAGGCCTTGGACTGGGACACCTGCCTTTACCTTGTGCAGAAAGGTTTCACATCTGAGTTTCAAGATCACGGCTCAGCAGAACAAGGAGCCACAAGCAGGGAGACATTCTTGGGAGTTAATTGACAATAGTAAACATTATGTACAAGTGACTAACACCCATGCCCAGGCTGTGCAAATTCCGTACTGCATGGTGCTTTCCATCTCCTGGAATATTGCTCCTGTTGAACAGCCCAGCATTACAATGCCATCCACCAGGACGGTTAACTTTATCAGACTGTTGACAGATTATTTTGTCAATCTCTGAAAAATGCTGGGTCCATTTGTTGAAAATGATTGCTGAAAGATATAATTCTTCTTAACTTTCCTAACCCTGCTGCTACATCTTGGTGCTTCCCAGACATCCACAGCGGAGGTGGAGGCAGCTGGCTGACTGTAACACCATGTCTGTGATGACCTTGGTGGGCGTCCTCTGGAGGGCCAAACATTGAGAGCCCCCTCCAGCTTTCGGGGTCCTGCTGTGTGGCAGTGGCACCCTCCTCAGCCTGTGGAGCTGGAGCTGCTGGGGTCACAGGAAGAGAGTACTTGGATGGGCCAGACGCTACCGGAGTCACCTGGGTGGATGGTCTCAGAGTGTGCACCTGCTGATCCTCCTCCCTATGGGTGCCCAAAGGCCCCATGCTGACTCCTTGGGGAGAAGGGGTAGATGGAGTGAAATCGAGCTGCCCCACACCCCTCTTGTGTGCACCCAGTTGGAGGCCAACAATGGTGTCAGCAATGGGGTTGACCCCACGCAGGAGCAAGGTCTCCATGGCAACCGCCATCCTACTAGTGTTGACCTCGGTGCGTTGGCCCGGCGCTATCACCTCAGACTGAAGCTAGACGGACTCCTCCATTGTGCATTCCATGGAATGCAGCGGACATCCCTTCCTGATATTCCCTAGCTTGCCTTTGCATCTCCAGCAACTCTGACTTGACCAAGTCCAGAGGCTCATCATCTGACTCAGACTCAGATAATTCCTGGCCTCCAGCAGTCCTCCAAGTGATGGACACCAGGGAAGTCCCTGCCTCCACCTGCTGTGAATCAGACAGTGCGATGTGCTCACCAGATTGTAATCCAAAGGCTCCTCTAAAGCTCGGTCCCACCGAGGTGTGTGTCTCTGCGCGGGTGGAGGGTGTGGGTGAGCGCTGTGACGGGACTTCAGGGAGGGTGCCTCCAGATTCCTCTTCAGGGGTTTCTTCAGAGCTTGATTGGAAGCCCTGGCTATTTCCCAGATGTGCCTGCAAAAGCAAGGGGAGATAATTAGTGTATGGCAGTGGCCTGTGAAACAGGACACATCACCCACAGCATGGTTGTCTGATGGATGTTGCACTGCTGGATCCTCACTTGGTAGAGCAGTGCCGACCTCACCATCAGCAGAGGAATGGTCCAGATCCTCGCCAGCCAGCTGGATGGCTCTGATTTCAAAGTCCGTGAGGACTTTGATTTCCTCCACCAGTCAGCGACCTCTCTCTCTTGTGCCAGCTTAAACTGCAAATAGGAGATGGAGAGAGTGTAAGCAGGACACCGGCCAAGCCAGATGATAAGCATGCCTGGCATGTGTGGGTGGTGAGTGGTCCCATAGACGGGATGGGGACAATGACTGTGTGTGTGAGAGAGTGAATGGTGATGTCCCTTGCACTGGCAGTGAGTGAGGGCCCTGTGGATGTGTGATGGGTTTGTGAGTGTATGAGCTGAGAGTGATGAGAAGAGTGACTTACCCTGGCAGAACTGAGGAGATCATTCATCCTTGTGCGACACTAGGTGGCTGTCCTCTTTTGCAGGGCGTTTGCACTGACCACCGCTGACACTGCCTCCCAAACCAGATTGGTCACACCGCTGCCCATCCTGCGGCCAGAGCGGGGTTGGAGGGCAACCCGGTGAGACTCCACAACATCCAAAAGGTGTTTCAGTGACACGTCGCTTAACCTGAGGGCTGCAGTCTTTTTCCCTTTCATGGACCTCTCCCTGCAGCAGTAGCAGGCTGGAAGCACTGAGTTGTGTGCACTAGGCTGGACTTTAAATATGGCGCCCGGTGTGATGAAGCGGCGAGGTTATAGTGGGTGGGCAAATGAGAACCCGTCCACCATGGAAACGGTGTGTCTCCTGGGAATGCATAAATAATGAAGCGGGTTTATGATGATACGGCGTGAAAACCCACCATCGCGGCCAGCAGGTAAAAAACTGTTTTACCCGCCCACTACCATACTTAGTGCAAATCTGGTACGATTCCACCTTCTGTGTCAATATAAAAGATGTCAATATAAAAGACCTTTTTGGATTACAAGGTTTAAGAATTCATATATTATGAACATGTCCAGTGCGTGATGACATTAAACGTGATCATCATTTAGCATCCTGATGCCTATCTCCCTTTATAACAACTGCTCAAGCCTCTGATTGATCACTAACTGATGTTGCGTTTACATATAACAATATCTAAGGGAAATGGGATTAAAGTGCAAAATATTTGCCACAAACAGATCGAGACTGTTATGAACAAAATAAACCAGCTCCTGGTGACCTACCTGCTAGGAGGTTGAAGAGTTTCCACTAGATTGTGTTGAGTCTCATTGTTTCTGGAATCGTGAGGTGACAGGTGAATAGGCTGCTGCCGGGTCCTTGTGTTCATATTGTCCAATGACTAACTAATAATGGCCTTGGTGAGTTGGTTCTAATTAGGCTGACTTAGCTTCTGATTCCTGTTACAGGCAGTTTACTGGGTCACTGTTATATTTGAAAAAGGAATAAAATGGCTGTGCATTACAAAATAGATTTGTGTGTGGATTGGTGGATGAAAGAATCCAGTTACCAAAAGTTACCAAACAGACAAAATCTACCAGTATGTAAGATTGCTTTTAACATGGGAGTGGCATCAAAGAATGCTCTGGAACTTCTTCCTGTGACTTGTGACTCGTGCTAAGTGACTAGTACAGCTTCCACTGTCAGACAGCTTCCACCCAGTCTAAAGTTGGGGGACATGATCAGAAGAGTGTTGTTCATAGAGGCTTTGTGACTGGTTATCGCTGTAATGTTAACCTCATAGCACAGGCATGTGAGTACTGAAATGCCAAATTCTTTAATTGCCAACAGATGGACCACTTTGCAACTGCTTGCCGAGAAAAGGCCAACAGGAAAGATAACCCTTTCCAGTGGTAACAGAAAGCAGCGATGTCACAAGGGTGGAATTCACTTATTGAAGTGAATCCTGAGTGATTAAGCGAAGAGGAGCAAGGGTTATGCAGCTTTTATGCCACTAGCAAACAGGCAAATAACAGAGACCCTTACACTAAGGTGTTGCTAAATCAACAGTACATTAACATGCGCATCGATATGTGCAGATTGCTCATTTATTAGTAGAGGCATGTACAAGAGCAAATTTAGTGATGTACATCTAACTGAAAACACAGTTCAGTTGAAAACCCACAGTTAAGAGGCTGGAAATGTGTGGACAAATGCAGGGAAATGTCTAATATGCAAGACCCTCGTGTTGTAGCAAGATATGTCAACAAGCCAACATTAATGATTAAAGGCTGGCTTCGTAAGCTGAAGTTAGACTGGAAGCATGTATTCCAAGCTGAGATGATCAAGAAACTTGATCAGCTATTGAATACCTATAATAACATTTTCAAAGACAGTTATGAAGGTATAATCACAGTGAAAGCAGATACCCAGGTCAGGCTGAATACAAGGCTAGGTCGGTATCTCAAAACCCAGGTTGAGGAGGAACTAAAAATGCCAGAGAGAAATGGTGTGCTAGTGAAAACTGACTACACTGACTGAGCAACCTCAATTGTGGTAGTGCACAAGTCAAACAAAACCATGAGATTATGAGGGGACTACAAAGTTACAATCAACTAGGCAGTTGATGATGAGCAGTATCCACTACGTCCTTCTCAAGATTTGAATGCAGAGTTAGCAGGATCTATTCACAAAGTTGGAAAACTCCTGACTCTGCTTGGGAAAAACAGCCCAGACTGTTCCAATTTTCATTCTGGTTAGGTGGGGGGTGGGGGGGGCGGGGTGGATAATGGGAGTCGGGCCCGCCAATCCCAGAAGTAGTAGAGAGGCAGAGGCGGGCCCAGTGTGACTTACACAACTTGATCAGGGATAAAGGTGGGCCGGTAGAGAGTTCTTTCTACGAGGCTTTTGCTTAGAGGAAACATCATTCAACTGTCAGGTGAGTGCAAACTGTAATAATTGATCAACTGGTTGCTGACACTGAAAAAGTGTCCCATCATGGACTTTCCATAAGAAAATATAGTTATTGCTGCTACCTATTCACATTGTGATGAAGGAATACACACAAGCAAGATAACACTGGAAAAGCGTCATAAGACACATGGCAACATTTTGGCACTATCAGCTGTTCACAATATTCTTTATTGACTCAGGTTACTATAATGCCTCAGGGGATGACTGATTGATGCCACAATTGCCACAATCCTTTGCCCTTCCACCTACCCTCTTTGCACCCATGTCTCAGGGCCGCCCATGCAATGGGCCCTTGACCAGGACCCTGACAGATGCACACTGTCATTGCAAAACAGTGTGGCCCAGATTTTCACCACAAAATGGAGAGCCTCTCTCCATCGTGGCAAAAATAGCGGAAATGACTGAAATTCCTAGGGAACCCCTCCCCCTTCCAAACATGGCATTTCAAGTTTTCACAGGGGACAGGACTGGATTTGGGCCAGGATCGTGCATACGTGTTTTACAGAGGCAGCTTCCTCCACTGAAGTGGAATTTTAGTAGCCCAGAAGGGTGAAACCTGGCATGTGCAGATTAGGCAAGGTAAGAGCAGATCTGAACTTGGGGGATTTGTTTGGATAGCCATGGTACCCCACCCCCCACCCGCCTTGTAGAAGTAAGGTACCTCTTTGGATATGGTCCCAAGACACCTTTGGGAGAGGTGAGGCAGTCTTTGTGATAGGTAAGGAATTGTTAAAAGCAAAAATGATTGAGTGTAAAAAGTGCATAAACTCATTAGAACTGTCAAAGCTGTCAAAGGATTGTCAAACTGTCAAAAAACTGTCAAAACTCATTGGAATTGAAAAAACTCATTGGAACTGTCAAAGCTGTAAATGGATTTAACTCTGCTGGGCTTTAAATTAAAAAAAAGTCCAGAGTTCAATACAAAAATAAGTACTTGATATTTCATTCTGTCTGTTGACATAAACCTGAGAGATGTCATAATAGGATTTTTGCTGCAATGACTGGTTTTACAAACTAACATTTTCACAGTTGGGTGCCGGTTAACTGAGCAGATTAATTGACATCTCCATGTGGTTATAAAATAGAAATGTTTGTTTTCATGAGAGATTAGTCGAAGGAATGTCTATGTATTGAATAGCCTTTTTATCAGAGGGTTTTTGTTTAAATAGTGATGTCATTAATTGGCACATAAATTTATTTTATGCCAGCATGGGTCCTGAGGTTTGCCCATTGTGGATGCCAAGTGAGTTAGCAGGGAGGGGGTAAGGGCAACGTGTGGTGGGTGGGCATATGTGTTGGCATGAGTTTGTACTGTTGGCATGGGGCTATAAAGGGCTATGGAGATGTGAGGGTCATAGGGGGTTTGAAGGGTCATGGTGGGTGGGTAGAGGAGCAAGGGTTGGCACAGGAGGTATGAGGTGCCATGGAGTTGGGTAGAGCAGCATGTGTTGGAAAAGGGGGCATCAGGGCCCATGGGGGGTCTAGATGGGGGCATGAGATGTCATAGGCTGGCATTGATAGGATATGGGGTGTTTTTTGGGGGAGATGGTGGTATAGTGGTGTTGTCAATGAACTAGTATTCCAGAGATCCAGGGCAATGCTCTGGGGACCTGGGTTTGAATCCCACTATGGCAGATGGTAAAATTTGAATTCAGTAAAAAAACCTGCAATTAAAAGTCTGATGATGAATAGGAAATCATTGTTGTTTGTCGTAAAAACCCATCTGGGTCATTACTGAAGGAAATCTACCATCCTTACCTAGTCTGGTCCACATGTAACTCCAGATCCACACCAGTGTCATCTGAGCAAGGGCAATTGGGGATGGGCAATAAATGCTGGCCTAGCCAACAATGCCCACATCCCTTGAATGAATAAGAAAAAGGAGCGAAGGGTGTTTTTTTTTGTTTTAATCATTTTTTATTGAATTCAACAAAGTGTTGGAGCACAGAGGCAATCCTTTCATTCAGCCCACCTCTGCATGCAGCAGCCTCTGCATTCATTCCAGGGATGGTGGGCCTGCCTCCCGGAATGACAATTGGAACTGTGAGCACCCATTTTTAAAGGTCGATGTTTGCAGAGCCAGAATTCCAGTGACAAGGTTGCCTCTGCAGTCTGAAGCAGGTCCCCACCAGGTCTCTGCACAGTGAGGCCAGCCAACATGCTCCTCAATGCCATATAGAAAGAGTGTTGAGCATCTTGCCTCCACCTCCTCTGAGGCTACATGGGAGGCACATCTTAGGGATGATCACGAGTGCAAAGTGCCATTTCTCCTTGATTACTAATGGGTTCACCGTGGTAACACTATAACTTTGTACCTATCACAAATAAGCACTTTTGTAATACATTTCACTATAGTTAAAATGCCTCTGTTATGCATGGACAACAGAGGAAGGCTGGTTCCTTCTCCAGACCTTCAGGTAAGGTAGAAGTGTACCAAGGGTTGTGGATTGACATACTCCTTGCAGCATCTCTTGTTCATCAATGATTGACTATAAGGGAGGATCATTGTTCATACTCAAATATCAGATAGAGTTTATCAGGTGCACTTCAAGCAAGAATGCTCTATCAAAGGCCATCATCTGCACATGAGTGTTACACAGCCACTTACGTGGATGTTCTGCATGTCAAGATGCCATGTGTGCTCCAGGGAAATCTGCTTGTGTGAATGCCCCACAACAGTGGGAGCCTTTGTTCTCTAGGTGGCACAGGCTGTGGTTTCTAAGGGAGCTGAGGCATTGCATGTTGCAGATGTCACATCCTCCAGAAACAGGATACCAGTGGAGGGTGGTTAAGGTGGACAATAATTAAAGAAGATGTTCCAACAGTTTTGGCCTCAACCTGCAGAATGTGCATTAGCTACAGTACATTAACATGTATAATCATATCTGTAAGTATTGGGCATGGAGACCTGCTTCCTACTGCCACTCTCAGTTTAGTGGGCATGGTTTGAGTCAGCACAGGCCTCTGCCTCCTCGAGTGTAGGTCGCTCCGCTGCACCATATTGTGTACCATGCAGCACACCACTACTGTTCAGGAGACCTTTCAGGAGACTGTAGAGCTCCTCCAGAATGGTCAAAGCACCCGAGGCACATTTTAAGAATGTCAATAGCCTGCTCTATTGTACTGCTGGTCACCACATGTTTGTTGTTATTGATCCATTCAGGCTCGGTTTGCGGCCACCTAAAGGGGGGTCATTAGCCACCTGCTTAAGGGGCACTCCTTCTTCCCCAGAAGCCAACCACAGATCTGTGTCAGTGTTTGAAAAAGCTGAGGCAGTTGGGAATTCCTCAGGATGAATGAATCATAGCTTCTAGAGTACCGTGCATATACGTGCAGGAAAGCCTTGGTGTGTGGTCATTCAGGCTGTTCACGTAGGTGTCAGGTTGATGTGTTGGTACCCTTATGATGATGTGGTACAGTCAAAAGCCCCCTGCCACTGAGGGAAGTCTGTAAGCTCCATGGCCCTCTGCACCAGAGATGCCTGGCTCTGAAAGCGAGTTTTGGTAAACACGTTGTCAAACACCAGGAGGGAAACAGAAAGCAATGAAGGTGAACAGGGCAAAAGAGACAAGAGGAAATCCTGTCGGAGAAAAGAGCACTACTTCTTCAAGGTAGGCATTCGTGGAAGAGAAGTGGCAGTCAATTACACACTAAAATAAAGACTAAAACAACCACGTGGATTCCAACTGAAGTTCCACCACTCATGTTTCAAATCCACCCAGAATTACAGGTATCTCCGGGACATACAAGGCTCCTCGGACTGCTGTTCTCACAGCATCCTGAGATCCACACTCAGTGCCATGCACTGCTATATGAACATATTCGACCTCTCCCTCCAGCAGCACTGACTCACCCTATCTCTAAGCTGACATTGCCCCCAGTTCCATTTTATTCTTCGTCTCACCTGAAGCCTTAACAAGAAACTTTACTTCTTTCTTTCAGGTGCTAAGGAACAATTCATTGATACCAACGCCCATCCAAGCCCCTCCACTCCTTCCCGTCCCTCTGACCCCATCCCGTCTTCTAATCCCAGACCGGACCATGTATTCACCATACCCTCTGACCTTCCCCTCTCTGATGCTGAATGTTCAGTACTCAGCAAAGGACTCAGTTTCACACCCTTACACACTCATCTCAACAATCGGCATGATGCTGAACTCTTCTTCCGCCGCCTTCGTCTCCGTGCTCACTTCTTTGGGCAGAGGTCCTCCTCCCCATTCAACGGATCCTTTCATCTGCCTTCAGTATTCTCCCTGCACCTGGACCCCTCCCTCTGGCTTCTTACCTGCCCTTGATGTTTTCATTGAGAACTATCAGCTTGACATCAGCTGTCTCAATTTTCTGCTCCTCTCACCCACTCTAACCTCTCTCTTTCTGAATATGCCGCACTCCATTCTCTCAGGTCCAACCCTGACTTTGTTATCAAACCTGGCGGTAAGGGTGGTGCTGTTGTTGTCTGGCGCACTGACCTCTAGCTCACAGAGGCTGAGCTCCAACACTCAGACACTTCCTCCTACCTCCCCCAGGACAATGACCCCACCACCGAACGTCAAGCCATTGTTTCCAGGACTGTCATTGACCTCATCTCATCTGGAGATCTTCCCTCCATAGCTTCCAACCTCATAGTCTCCCAACATCGGACAGCCCACTTCTACCTCCTCCCCAAAACCCACAAACAGGATTGTCCCGGTAGACCAATCGTGTCAGCCTGTTCCTGCCCCACAGAACTCATTTCTTCCTATCTTAACTCCATTCTCTCTCCCCTTGTCCAGTCTCTTCCCACTTACATCTGTGATTCCTCTGATGTCCTACATCATATCAACAATTTCCAGTTCCCTGGCCCTAACCGCCTCCTCTTCACCATGGATGTCCAATCCCCCTACACCTCCATCCCCCACCAGGATGGTCTGAGGGCTCTCCGCTTCTTCCTTGAACAGAGGCCCGAACAATCCCCATCCACCACTACTCTCCTCCATCTGGCTGAACTTGTTCTCTCACTGAACAATTTCTCCTTAAACTCCTCTCACTTCCTCCAAATAAAAAGTATGGCTATGGGTACCTGCATGGGCTCCAGTTATGCCTGTCTCTTTATGGGTATGTGGAATATTCCTTGTTCCAGTCCTACTCAGGTCCCCTTCCACAACTCTTTCTCCAGTACACCGATGACTGCTTC
This sequence comes from Carcharodon carcharias, assembly GCF_017639515.1. NCBI lineage: Eukaryota > Metazoa > Chordata > Chondrichthyes > Lamniformes > Lamnidae > Carcharodon > Carcharodon carcharias. The sequence continues at coordinate 104,778,433 of NC_054471.1, read as the reverse complement.
GGTGCCGCTTCATTCTCTCGCCAGGACCTGGAAAAATTTATCAATTTTGCTTCCAATTTCTACCCCTCCATCACTTTCACATGGTCTATGTCTGATACTTCCCTACCCTTCCTTGATCTCTCTGTGTCAGTTTCTGGTGATAGACTGTCCACCAAAATTTATTACAAGCCCACTGACTCCCACAGCTACCTCAACTACAGCTCCTCACACCCTGCTTCCGGTAAGGACTCCATCGCATTCTCTCAGTTCCTTCACCTCCGTTGCATCTGTCCCGATGATGCCACTTTCCAAAACAATGTTTCTGACATGTCCTCCTTCATCCTTAACTGAGATTTCCCACCCACGGCGGTTGACAGGGCCCTCAACCGTGTCCGACCCATCTCCTGTGCCTCTGCCCTTCCTCTCCCCCCCAGAAACACGATAGGGTTTCCCTTGTCCTCACTTTTCACCCCACCAATCTCCACACTGAAAGGATCATCTTCCGCCATTTCTGTCAACTCTAGCATGATGCCACCACCAAATACATCTCTCTTTCACCAGCCCCCCCCCACCCCACGTTGGCATTCCATAGGGACCATTCCCTCTGGGATACCCTGGTCTACTCCTCCATCAACGCCAAGACCTCAACCCCCTCCCATGGCACCTTCCTATGCAATCGCAGAAGTGCAACACCTGCCCCTTTACTTCCCCCACCTCACTGTCCAAGGGCCCAAACACTCCTTTCAGGTAAAGCAGTGCTTCACTTGCACTTCCCTCAATTTGGTCTATTGCATTCACTGCTCCCAATGTGGTCTCCTCTACATTGGAGAGACAGAGCGGGTGACTGCTTTGCGGAATACCTTCGGCTTGTCCACAAGCATGACCCAGACCTCCCTGTCGCTTGCCATTTCAACACACCACCCTGCTCTCATGCCTACATGTCCATCCTTGGCCTGCTGCAATGTTCCAGTGACGCTCAATGCAAACTGGAGGAACAGCACCTCATCTTCTGACTAGGCACTTTACAGCCTTCTGGACTTAACATTGAGTTCAACAACTTCAGAACAAGAAATCTCCCTTCCATCCTCATCCCTTTTTGATCCCCTTTTTTCAATATTCATTTTTATTTATTTTTATGTTTTTTTTAATTTTTACTAATTTTTCCCACTTATTTTCATTATTATTATTTTTTAAATTTATTTCCATTTTCATTTATTGTTTTATCCCCAGCTTTTAGCCTATTTTCGATCTTTTTTCCCACCACTGTCTCCTCCCCCACTAGTTCCATCTGTCACTTTCCAGAGTCCTTACCCTGATCCGGTCATTATCACATTTTGCTTTCTTAATGTCACTATTAGCACCTCATTTAGCCAGTGCCACCACCATTAACAACTCTTTGACCTTTTGTTCATGACCTCTTTTGCAATCTCTTCTTTGCCTCCATCTATCCAGCTTCACCTGCCTACCCACTTTAATCAGTATAGATTTCACCACATCTCCAGCTGCCTTTAGATCTGAAGAAGGGAGTCATACAGACTCAAAATGTTATCTCTGTCTCTCTCTCTCCACAGATGCTGTCAGACCTGCTGAGTTTTTCCACCATTTTCCGTTTCCTCTCCAAAAGGAGACATGACCTCCCCAAAAGGACACATAACCTTTCTAAAAGGACACATGAACTCTCCAAAAGGAGACCTGACCTCTTCAAAGAACTCTGGTAAATTTAGACTTTCTCCTCACATGTGTAAGGACCACAAGTCAACTTTCAGGTTCCTGGGTGATAAAAGTCACATCTAACTGAAGGCAGCTGCATGTTTAAATATGCAGCTGCCTCTCGAACCACACAAAATACAACCCCCACCCCAAACCCAGCAAAAATGGTGGGTGTCAGCTTTGGGTGCAGGACTTCCAGAATTTGGGCTTCGGCTCCATTTTGGCTAAGGTGTGGTGCCCTTGCGCCTTTACAAAAATTCAGGCCTGCGATCCCTAATTCTGGACCCTCCAGCCAGGGGAAACATCCTCCCAGCATTTCACTTAGCAAGTTCTCTGAGGATTTGTGCTGCTTCAATGATCTTCCATCTTATAAATGCCAGGGAATGTTGACCTGCTCTCCTCAATCTCGGTTCCCAGCCCCTCCTCCCAGAAATCAATCTGGACCATCCTGGTTGCACTTCCTCTATGTTAAGTGTACCCTGCCCCAGGTTAAGGGGTGAAACCTGCAGCCCGGACCATTCACATGGGCCATTTCTGGGTTGGCCACCTTCCCATCAGGCCCCATTCCTCCTCTCCCTACCCCTCCCCGGGGTGCCGCAATGGCAACCATACCACACCCCCTGTGTCCCAGAGCCACACCCTGGAGGGCTATCCCTCAATAACCACCCCTCTCCATCACACTAACTTCCCCCTCCTACCCCTGTCACCATAAAGAAGGGCAAAAAATATCTCAGGTTTCTGACAATCAGAGACAACTCCAATGCTGCTCAGGAAGAAACAGCAAAAAACAACTCTGAAAAATCTCATTTCCAGGTCTAATAATCTGTAGTAAAAGTTTCTATCCCTCACTTTTGCAAGCCACAGCTGATCCTAGCAACAGATCCATCTTATAATGTCCCTTCTAAATTACCCTGAGCACACTACAAGTACTAGTTCCAGAATTTTGGTCAGCCAGCACCACTGGCCCTCGATTTAATTTATTTCAATAAGTTCTGCATGAATGTCCAGACGGCAAACAGGAGACTGGGGACATCAATATAGAGGGAGAGAACCGGGAGAAGTGACACTGTCCCAATTTCTAGGTTGAAAAGCACAGTTGCGTCAAAAGCCGAGAATGCTGAGAATTTCAGGCTTATTTTCCTCCGGCAGAGATGAAACTGACTACCCTCAAGAACTCACTTCAGATAATCTGGGAATACATGAACTATTGCATAGATGTGGCTTCTGTTTGCAAAATGACATCTCAACAATACCTCCTGTCCTTTTCTCTGCTTAAGGAGATGATCTTCAGCAGGTGCCTATGTACTGTGATTGGAACATAATAGAGAAAGCCCTTTCCCTATAACCATTACGGAGGTTTCAGGCTGGGAGTGTTGAGATTTGTGACATGGACAGCACTCTTCATTTTTTTAGTGATCATCCACACTCTGGGGTGCTATTTTGTGAGGTGGGAGCAGCAAAGCCAAGGCTCCTCTGCTTTGTCCAGATACAGATTCCCTTGTGCTGTGGATGTGGCCAAACCATCACATGGGATTACCTCACATTCATCTGTCAGCCCTTCATGGACTTCTCTTCTCCATGCACCCTGTCATGCAGTGAGTATGGGACCCCCACAGGAATGCCCATTCTCTCCCCACTCTCAAGTGTATGACAAAGCTAGCAGCAAGGAAAGATAGTGAAGACAATCACAGGCGGAAAAGAAAGCTTCACAATACAAAGACAGTACTTCCCGGCCAAATCAACCAATGGTTGAGCAAAGGAAACATGAAACCACAAAATAAGAACCTGCCAAAAACCTGCCTTGCCCTTTGAAGGGGGCTACTCAAGTAGATCAGCTCCCATGCTCCCAGTTTCAATGGGCAAGACTAATGTTTAACACAGGTAATTCAGAAGATCATTGTTTAGGGTGGGATGTTAATATTTCAGTGAGGCCACTCATGCTACCTTACTATTTGTCCCTATTTTGTAGTTCTCCTGCCTCTGAGTCAGGAGTTGTGGGTTCAAGTCCCACTGCACGATTTGAGCGCAACAGTATAGGCTGACCCCTCCAGAACGGAACCGAGGGAGAGCTGCCCTGTCAGAGACAGGGCTTTTGAATGAGACATCAAACCGAGGCTCTGTCTGCCCTCAAGTGAATATAAAGGATATCCCATGGCACTATCTTGAAGAGGAGCAGGATAGTTCTCCCTGGTGTCATGGTTAATATTTATCTCTCAATCTGTCACCAAAACAGAGTATCAGTTCATTATTACATTATTGTTTGTGGGAACTTGCTGCACACAAATTGGCTGCTGGATTTCCTGAATTAGAACATGATTACACTTCAAAAGTACTTAATTGACTATAAAGCATTTTGGGACATCCTAGGATCATGAAAGTCATTACATAGGTACATTTTTTTTTTTTCCTTTTTCTCATAAAATAAAACATCAACAAAGCAGGTTTCCAATTTTACAAGCTCAGTTGGTTGTGTGTGGAACTGTGGTAATGGTGTGGAAAATAATCAAATTACTCTTTTATACCATCAATGGTTTGTCTCTTGCAAAAAAAAAGATTTTCAACTTGACCATTAGTCAGTGGCAATTGGTGACCTGTCTGTTTATTAATGATTGTCTTGATTGAAATCATTTTAAAATAATTCATACAGATATTCATTTAAACCAGATGTCAAATTGTTCAGCGCAAGTTAGCCAAATTTTGCAGAGTATCACTCTGACCCACGTTCAAATATTCAAGTATCTCGCCATGTGTAAGGGCTCCTTAAAATAACCTAAAGGAAATGTAAACCAGCGTGAAAGAGTAAAATATACAAAAATTAAACATTTACAAATTATAGACAAAATCTGTTCTCTGAGAAAAAGTATCACAATTTCATGGAAATAATAATTTCTAAAGCAATTCATCACTCACAGGAGCAGGCGGTTTCCTTGCACTTAGTATCAGCAACTGCAGGACCAACTGAACCACGGCTGACACTGCAACAATGACCTCTCTTACACCCTCTCAGAGACAACTAAATCCAGAAAAACTCAGCACTTCTGGCAGCATCTGTAGAGGGAGAAAAAGAGCTAACGTTTTGGATTTGTGACCTTTCATCAAAACTGGGGTAAGTTAGAAATGTAATAGGTTTGAGCAAGTGAAAACGGAGAGGGCAGGGAAGAAGAAGAAAAGGGAAGGTCAAAGGCAGGGTGGAGGGCAGGGAAGATGAAATGACCAAATATTTCATGGTGCAAGACCAAAGGGAGGGGTGAGAGGACAAGTAAAGAAACAAAAGATGCCACTCGAGGAGATGTGAATGGCAGGATCTGTTGTGAATAGCTGCCAACCAAAATCAAAGGCTGGGATTTTCCATAGTGGGACCACAGCGGTTCCATTGACTTTGGTGGCAGTGATAAATCCCACTTGACTGGAAGATTCCACCGAAAGAAAAGGAATTGAGGGAAACTAGGGAGGAATAAAAAACAAAAGCAAAACAGTAAATAAAAATCAAACAAAATGGGGGAGTGGTTAAAATTTATAGTTGTTGAACCCAAAGTTGAGTCCTGAGGCTGTAAAGTGGCTAATCAAAAGATGAGGTGCTGTTTCTCGAGCTTGTATTGAGCTTTATTGGGGCACTGCAACAGGCCAAGGACAGGAAGGTCAGAGTGCAAGCAAGGTCGAGAATTAAAATGACAAGGAAGCTCAGGGCCATGCTTGTGGACTGAATGGAGATATTCCATAAAGTTATCACCATCTGTGTTTGGTCTCCCCAATGTGGAAGAGACCTCATCATGAGCAGCGATTACATTATACTAAATTGAAAGGACATAAAAACAAATATATGAATTAGGAGCAGGAGTAGGCCACTCAGCCCCTCAAGCCTGGTCCACCATTCAATAAAATCATTGATGATCTGGCTGTGGCCTCAACAGCACTATCCTGCCTATTCCCGATAATCTTTGACTCCCTTATTAGTCAAGAGTCTATCTACCTCTACCTTAAAAATATTCAGTGACCCTGCCTCTACCAAGTAAATCACTATGTGACGTGGAGGGAGTGTTTGTACCTTGGACAGTGAGAAAGGAGGAGGTAAAAGAGCAGGCATTGTATATCCTGCACTTGCATGGGAAGGTGCCATAGGAAAAAGGAAAGGGTGTTGGGGCTGAATGAGGAATGAATCTCCAGAATGTTGAAAGGGAAGATGTGTTAATTAAACTTTAATAAAGTTAATAAACTTTTTTATAAGCATAAAAATATAAATCGGATTTTTTCTCCTTTTGTCTCGAATGTCTGTGTATCAATTGATGAACAGGAGCAGTCCAAAAGGTGCACATTGCTACATTGTGCCAACTGGTGGCACATCACATTCACTGCATTGAAACATTAAAATTTACAAATAATAACAGTACTGCCAAATGGTAGACCTGAAATATTAGCCCTACTTTCCTCTCTCCATAGATGCAACCTGACCTGAGTGTTTTTCTATTTTTATTTCACAAAGGAAGATGGTTGTGATTGTTAGAGTCAATCACCTCAGCTGCAGGACATCGCTGCAGGAATTCCTCGGGGTAGTGCCCTAGATCCCCCATCTTCAGCTGCTTCATCAACCACCTTCCTTCCATCATAAGGTCAGAAGTGGGATGTGTGCTGATAATTGCACAACGTTCAGCACCATTCACGACTCCTCAGATACTGAAGTGGTCTATATCCAAATGCAGCAAGACCTGGACAATATCCAGGCTTCGGCTGACAAGTGGCAAGTAACATTCACACCACACAAGTGCCAGGCAATGACCATCTCCAACAAGAGAGAATCTAACCATTGCCCCTTGACATTCAATGGCATTACCATCACTGAATCCACCACTAACAACATTCTGGTGTTAACTTGGACCAGAAACTGAACTGGACCAGCTACAAGAGAAGGTCAGAGGCTGAGAATTATGCAGCAAGTAACTCACCTCCTGACTCCCCAAAACCTGTCCACCATCTACAAGGCACAAGTCAGGAGTTTAATGGAATACTCTCCACTTGCCTGGATGAGTGCGGCTCCAACAACACTCAAGAAGCTTGACACCATCCAGGACAAAGCAGCCCACTTGATTATCATGCCATCCACAAACGTTCACTCCATCCACCACCAACACGCAATGGCAGCAGTGTGTACCACCTACAAGATGCTCTGCAGCAACCCATCAAGGGTCCTTCAACAGCACCTTCCAAACCCGTGATCTCTACCAAACAGAAGATCAAGGGCAGCAGGTGCATGGGAACATCATCACCTGCAAGTTCTCCTGCAAGCCACACACCATCCTGACTTGGAAATATATCGCCATTCCTTCACTGTCGCTGGGTCAAAATCCTTGAACTCCCTCCCTAATAGCACTGTGGGTGTACCTACACCACATGGAGTGCAGCGGTTCAAGAAGGCAGCTCACCACCACCTTCTCAAGAGCAATTAGGGATGGGCAATAAAAATGGTGGTCTAGCCAGCAATGCCCACATCCCATGAAAGAATTTTTAAAAATCAGCATCTGCAGCAATTTGTTTTTTTTTGTATTAACACTTACAGTTCACATTGGAGGGCACTTAAGCAGAGATGAGACCATTTGGAACACAGAAACTCACTCTTGAATATTAAGGCTTGAGCACTTAAAACAAAGCCACCTACAAAATCATGTGTTTTAACATTTCTAACCAGTCCCATTTAATCCAGTGGATGCACAATAAGTTTATGACACAATTAATGCATACGAACAATCATTATCTTTCAAATCATACTTTAATTTTACACATGTCTGTTTAACAATACCTGGGGTTGAAGGTGAATGCCTTCATTGTGGTGAATCAAACTTCAGAAGCAAATAGCTTAGCCCTAGCTGTAATAATAATTCAAATCAATATTGGCACAATCTGAATCTTGAACATTTATTGCAAATCCTTTCACTCCACTGAACTTACCCAGATAATTGTTTGAGTAATGGACGCACTCAGCTGCTGCATTCAGTTTTCAAGAATTTTCTAAGCTACGGGTTTTTTTAATAACCATTTACTTAGAATATAACTATCTTAAAAAACACATATGAAGCAAAAGGGAGGATGAATATAGACTTTGTTTAGCCTGATTCTTAGATGCAAAGCGAATGTGGGAGGGTGTAAGGGTGGAAGGCAAATATGCCCAATTTCAGCATTAAACATATGCCTGAAGCACAATTAGCACTGACAGTATTCAGGCAACCCTAGTGGCTGCCTTAAACAGCTGTTAGGCCTCCTCCCCACTACTGCCCCACTAAACTAACCCCTATCCAAAATTGAACATAAATGGCAATAGCTCATACTATCTCCCAACGTACCTCAACTGTGTAAGCGTTCACTGTTCACCCAGGGGCCTTCTTTGTAGATAGGGTCAAATTTTACCTCATAGGAATCATTTGCTTGCATATGGAAAGTGGCTGTTATATTGTATAAGTTAAGAAGTGTCCAAAGTGTGCCTGAATTGTGAGGTACCAACCAGAACCCAGAGGCAGGGGGAGTGGAGAGCAAAATTTGCTATCACTTGCCTTTCAGTGGCAGGGCTATTGGGTACCTTGAAACAGATTACTTCAGTAGCCTCTCTGATGCAAGCTATTATTCGCCTGGAAAGACTGGAGGGAAAATAGAGAGGTTTAGGATTTGATATCTTCACCAGGAAAATATAACCAGAATCTGTTTCTTTGCAGCTATATTTTTCTGAACAGCCTCTGGCAGAGAAACGATATACGAAGTAGATATCTTCCAAAGTATGTAAGGGCATCCTAGTGTCTTAAAATTTAACCTGGAGAATACTGACGCATGAAAGCTTACCATGTCTGTCTGAATGAATCTCTTTCCCTCACTATTGTAACAGAATCAGGCTAGCTCTATAAACAAAGAAATCTGGATAGGAGCTCAAATCTGCTAAAGTAATACGTTAAGGAATTTCATTGTACAGTAGCATGCCGTCGAGTAGTTTCAGGGGCCGAGATCTTCTATTAAACAACATTTACAAATGAATAGTTTTCAAATCTACAATATCCAATAGTAAAATCAATTTGGAGGAAGAGTGTTTTTATCACCAAAACTTTCTAAATGCATGGGAATGTTCTGTATTTGGAGCAATAATGCAGATATGTGTTCCAGAGAATTAACATTATCTCCCAACACATTCCAGAATAAAAATTATTAATACCCCAATTTGAAATTTAATACTACAGGATGAGCACCAACACTAAATTACTCCTGAGGCTGCTCTTGTCTTAGCAACCAGACATCAATGGAACATCATTCCCATATATTGAATTACTTTCTGCTATGAACAAGAATTGACAAGGCATCATGCCATAATAAATAACAAGTCTATCCGCCACGCAATTAAGTGTGTTATTAGGGTGAAGTCGTATTAATTATACTTGAAATTCCAGTGTGTGATATCAGTGGAGAAAATGTTACTGCATTAATGTGAAATTTTGCTGTCCATTATTTTAATGAAGCAATAGAAGAAAGATTTGAACTTAAATGTTGCCTTTCATGAGTGCAGGACTTCCCAAAGTGCTTTACGATGTGTGTTCCTTTTAAAGCACGGTCATTGTTGTAATTTAGGAAATGCAGCAACTAATTTGAACACACCAAGTCCCCCAGAAACAGCAACATGGTAATGACCAGGCAATCTGTTTTTTTTATTGACATTGATTAAAGGATATATGGTTAGGGAGCCAGGGATGACTCCCCTGCTCTTCTTTGAACAGTGTCATGGGATCTGTTCAATCCAGCAAAGAGGGAGACCAGTGTTCAGTTGAACATCTCATCCAGAAAACAACATCAGTGACAGTGCAGCACCCCCTCAGTATTACACTGGAGTGCCAGCCTCAATTTTATGTTCATTTCCCTCTAGTTGGTCTTGAACCCACAAGCTTTTTACACCTAGTAGTGAGAGGGCTACCAACTGAGACACAGCTGGCACCAGATGTAATCAATTTTAAATAAATGGCTTAGCACTTTCAAATTCACAGGCAGCAGAGTTCCACATATCTAGTGCTAACAGTATAATTTTAACTCCTCAGCTTATTTTTCCTCCTTTGCATTTTAAACTATGTACATTAATTGTTCTTGTGTTATCTAAACTGTAATACTTAAAATTGTTCTGATGAAAGATTATCTACCTGAAACGTTAACTTTGTTTCTCCCTCCACTGCTGCTGCCTGACCTGCTGCATATTTCCAGCATTTTGTGTGTTTATTTCAGATTTCCAGCATTCGCAGTATACTTAAATTGAATGCTTTTACATATTTAAATTGTTCTTATGGGATCCTGAGAGACAATGACATATGTATCTTTCTGTGTATCAGCCAAATATCTATAGTTACTGTAATCAGTCACATTTTTCCTATTCAGTAACATGAGAAAAACTTGTGAAGATAACAGTGAACGTCTCTCTGGAGCTGGTGTCTAGTCAATTACCCGTGCTGCATGATGCTTACACAGACCAAGTGCCATGTATAGAACTGAAGCATTGCTGCTCTGTATTATTCATGTCAAGCATCATAAGGGACATATATCTTTATTCATGAATTCTCAGGATACCTCCCATTTGAGCTATTTTAAACATTCTTTTTGATCACATGCTCAGAATCTAACAAACAATTTGTTTCCCTTTAAATTATGCACATTACCCTTGTTCCAACAAAACAAAAGGAAAATAAAATTATTGTTAAAGAGATTTCTTCCATTATGAAACCTGGTAGAATTTCAAGACACTCAGTGCATGACATGCCATCAAGCGTGAAAGAAGCAAAAGTGAAAACCAGGGCCTAGAAATCCATTATGCTCATAACAGGCATGTGAGGTGAGACATGCAGGACACATTGGGGATGGGGCACACAGGGCCAGGGTGCACAGGGATAGGGAACAGATTGGATGGGATGTGCAAGGGGTGACATACACAGTAGGGACGCAGAAGGGGAGGAGCGTACAGCTGCTGGAATACACAGGGGTGGGAGCACAGCAGATGGGGCACACCTTTCTCATGTCTGTTAGCACTGACTCAGGAAGGATGTAATATCCATACTACCTGATTATTTTAATCTATCAGGCATGCAGACTGCACAACCTGTACTTTTGACTGGACTCCTGTCAGAGAGCTGGACATCAAGCATTCCTGATTGTTTTGTGTTTAAAGACAGCAGAGCTTCTCAGTGCTTTCCCTTTGTAGGTCTTTATTGAACTGAACACAAGATGGCTGCTTACAGAGACTGCCTCACGGCAGAGGTCACCTGACTTGTGGAAAGCCAGATGGGACATGTAGAACTGATTGTATTTCAAACCCAAACACTGATGCCACTCAAAGGCAGACAACATCTCTATGGTAATTATGGTTTTATTTGATGTGTAATATACCTTTAAGAAGAATGTTATAAAGGAAGATCACATGTAGTATCCAATAGTAGAATAGCGTGGGCTACTTAGCGTGAGCTACTGCTTTTATTGCTCTGGGCTCTCTGTCAAGTAGGCATGATTAGGGCATTGAGTTGACACAGAGACTTTCCATGAGGGGCCATGGAAAGTATCTAAGAAACATGAGTTGGCATTGCAAAAACAGAATTACCTGGAAAAACTCAGCAGGTCTGGCAGCATCGGCGGAGAAGAAAAGAGTTGACGTTTCGAGTCCTCATGACCCTTCAACAGAACTTGAGTGAGTCTAAGAAGGCATTGAGTTGGCATGTAGAGTATGAGGGACCATGGGGAATGGCTAGGGGACATGAGTTGGCATTGAGTTAGCATGGAGGATATGAGTGGCTACAGGCATGGATAAGAAATTTTAAACTTACCTTTCAAAATGTTCTGGAATCCTGAATATGGCTCACAACTCCTCTGAGGGGCCATGGCTGGCATGACTCCATGAAAATTACAGGCAGGCTGAATGGCTAGGAGATGCCTACTCCTGCAATGGAGCAGACCAGTTCAGGAGTACAGCGTGTGTGCGCTTGCTACCCACATCCTTATCCTGCACTTGCAAAAATCGTTGGCGCTGGAGCAGAGAACCCATATTTCCCAGTAAGCAACTTTATCGCAAAGCAAATTTTTCAGATGCTGGAAATTTGAAATAAAAACAGAAAATGTTGGTAAAGCTTGACAGGTCGGGCAGCATTTGTGCAGAGAGAAACAGAGTTAATCGGCAAAATTTTTCGTGCCCTCTAGCATTGGGCATGCTCAGTGGCGTGAGCGGACAATATGGCGAGAAGGCCAAAAGTCAGTTTCATGATGTTGTGAAACCAGTATGACTCTTCTTTGGAACAACTCCATATTGTTTTCGCCCTTGAACGGTTGGATAATGTTTGATTGCATGGAGCTGTGTGTGTCGTGAACTCTCCTCAGAAATCTATCAGCTAAAGTTATATTTCCTGCTGCTTTATGATGCTCTCAGTAGAGAACAGTAACGTTTTTAATATGTTTTAGAATCTGATAGCCCAGGTATTAACCAAAAGAACTAAGCCAAAATGTTCACGACTTAGCGAAAGAATTTTACTACACAAGAATCAAAAAGCGTGAACTGTAATAATTACACTATCTTAAATAGTCAGTTACATTAAAGATAATAAAAATCAAAGCATAATGACTTATACTCCAAATCAAATGTCTTAATCCGACTTTCCTTCTATACCCATACATGCCAGAATACTCAAGTCAGACACTTATCAAAACTTGGAAGATTAACCACTAGGTCTCAAGACTGTGTCAACGATTCATATACAGGCTGTGATTTCTTGGACCTTCCTTCTACTTTTGGAAAGCTTGCCCCCTCAATTTCCTCCGACCATCCTAAAGTTGCAAACACCCCATTCAACATAGGCATCTCTGGCATCTTAAGCATAGCCACATTAGGTCAGAACTCTCCTGGTTCTAATATTCTTCTACTATTGAACTTTGTATCTAAAACTCTCACTTCTCAGCTTGGCCATACCAGAAATTCAACTCAATGTTAATAGAGTCCTTCAATTAACATAAATTTTAATCTGTTTTGTCAACACATAATTTCAACTGAATTCTGCTGAAAGAGATGTTTCTTTCACTCCAGCTTGTTTTAAACTTTCAAACTAAACTGCTTGAATTGAGAACCACCCCTAGGAACCTACTCATCCCTATAATTAACTTGTTGACCCTTTTTAAATTATTATTCATCTCCCAGGCAACATGGTCCCATGATCATCTACAGGAACTGAAGTTTTTTTTAAACCAGAAACCAGATCCTAATTCTTAAAGGGGCCGTCACATCACATAAAATATAGTTTTCTTCCCCTAAAAGCCCATGGGCCATCACACTTTGGATACCATTTGCATCCTATACAATGGGAGCCCTTCTGCTCATAAAAAAGTATATTCCTAAAGGTGAATGAGTAATGCAAGTGTGATAGATGACACCTTGTACCAGGGAATGTTACAAATCTGAATAAAATGCCTATTGCCTCTTCTGTTGTTTCTGCATTACTTTGCTGAACTATGTGGGGCCAAGACAAAATAGGGTATCTGTTTGCTACATGATACAGCAATCATGTGCAGTTTTGGGTGAGCCGCTTAACTTTTCATGCTTTGGCTTGACAGGAGCCAATAGCTGAGCTGTTTAATGAGTGCTCACATTTCACTTTCACTGGCATTATCACCTGGATGTGATTGCACCTTGATTGCACTGAGGTGACAGATCTGTATATCACCAGAAACATTCAATGATCCTCCAGATACACTGCTCCTTACAAACAGGGAGCTGATTCATGTGTGGTACTAATGCTTTGGTTTTCATAACAGCAAGTCCCAATGGTTCATTTTCTATGCTGCTTTTGCTGCAAGTACAACTAGGGACATTTTTGCATGTTTGATTGGAGGCAGTAGGCAGATCCTAGGCAAATTGTTCATGGTTTTCATTAATCGCTCAATTACAAAAATGCAAGAAGATAAATTCTACAAACACAGACTGTGGGGCCTTGCATATAGCCAGTGCATATCAGAAAATCATGTGAAGTGGGTCAGGAAGCTTTTAATCTGCACTGAATCCTTGCTTGCAGTGTAGGGTTTAAGAGAATTTAAAACAAAAACAAAAATGTTGGAAAAAATCAGCAGGACTGACAACATCTGTGGAGAGAGAGAGAGAGACAGAGATAACATTTCGAGTCTGTATGACTCTTCTACAGATCTAAAGGGAGATGTGGTGAAATATATACTGATTAAAGGGGATGGAACAGGTGAAGCTGGATAGAAGGCCAGCGATATGTGGAGGCAAAGGAAAGATGGCAAAAGATGTCATGTACAAAAGGTCAAAGAGTTGTTATTGGTGATGGCACTGGCTAAATGAGGTGCTAATGGTGGCATTAAGAAAGCAAAATGTGATAATGGCCGGACCAGGGTAAGCACTCTGGAAAGTGACAGATGGCCCTAATGGTGGTGGGGTGGGGGGAGGGGACGGTGGTGAGAAGAAAGATCGAAAATAGGCTAAAAGCTGGAGATAAAACAATGAATGAAAATGGAAATAAATTTTTAAAATAATAATAATGAAAATAAGTGGGAAAAAGAATTAATAAAAATTTTAAAAATAAAAATTAATATGGATAAAAGGGGGATGAAAAAGGGAGGTGGAGTAGGAGGAGATATTTCATGGTCTGAAGTTGTTGAACTCAATGTTAAGTCTGGAAAGCTGTAAAAGTGCCTAATCGGAAGATGAGGTGCTGTTCCTCCAGTTTGCGTTGAGCTTCAGTGGAACATTGCAGCAGGCCAAGGATGGACATGTGGGCATGAGAGCAGGATGGAGTGTTGAAATGGCAAGCAACAGGGAAGTCTGGGTCATGCTTATGGACAGACCGAAGGTGCAAGTGAAGGGCTGCTTCACTTGAAAGGAGTTTTGGCCCTTGGACAGTGAAGTGGAGTGGGGTGGGGGGGTGTGAAGTAAAGGGGCAGATGCTGCACCTTCTGCGATTGCATGGGAAGGTGCTGTGAGAGGGGTTTGAGGTGTTGGGGATGATGGAGGAGTAGACCAGGGTGTCCCGGAGGGAACGGTCCCTATGGAATGCCAACAGTGGGGATGAAGGGAAGATGTGTTTGGTGGTGGCATCATGCTGGAGTTGGCTGAAATGGTGGAGGATGATCCTTTGAATGTAGAGGCTGGTGGGGTGATAAGTGAGGACAATGGGGATCCTATCATGGTTCTGGGAGGGACAGGAAGGTGTGAGGGCAGAGGTGCGAGAGATGGTTCGGACACGGTTGAGGGTCCTCTCAACCACCATGTGTGGGAAACCTTGGTTAAGAAAGAAGGAAGACATGTGAGAAGCACTGTTTTGGAAAGTGGCATCATCAGAACTGATGCGACGGAGATGAAGGAACTGAGGGAATGGAGTAAGCACCTTGTCAAACACCAGAGGGAAGTGGAGAGCAATGAATGTGAACAGGGCCCTGGTGAAAAAGCCTTTACTGCTAGGTGTAACTTGGACAATAGTCATTGATGCACTTTAGGTCACTTCAACAGAGGAAATATTTGGATGATTGAGGAGCCACCACTCAAAATTACAATGGAAAAACATGCATTTAGAGCTGAAATGTGCTGCATAAGGGTTCCAATTCTCAGCTACTGCACACCACTCCATCCCTTTGCATCACCATTGTGCAGAATTGTCAGCCATCATTCCCTGTAATTTGTTGAAGCCTTCTTCCCAGCTTCTTTAGACGACATCCTCAACTTCTGTTTGGTTTGCATTCTCTGTTCCCCCATGTCCCCTCCTCTTGCAATACTAAAGGCACTATGCAAGTGCAAGTTCTTGTTATAAAAATAGGCTGGAAAAAAATCAGCAGGTCTGACAGGATCTGTGCAGAGAGAAACAAAGTTAACATTTCGAGTCCAATGTGACTTCTTAGGAACACAGGATCTTGTGGCTGTCTACTCACATTTTATCCAGCAAAAAGGTGCCTGTCAGAAATAAATAATAATGACCTGCAGTGATTACTCTCATTCAGAAATCACTTAGTTCTGAAAGGGATTAGCAAGAGGTAATTACAATAAAAAAGGTCAACTTCTCTCAGGTCTAGTGCAAAATTCTATCAAGCTCTGGAAGTTATTCATGTTTTTTGGGTGATTGTAAAGACAAACTGCAGGACAGTTAGCATTAGATTATTTTGGTGCGATCACTCAGTGGTTCCTAGCACTGTCTCATTTTATTTCAAGGTTTCCACAGTGTTTTTTTATTTTTCCCACTGTGAAGTAATTGGGGGTGAGATAATGTTCAAGAATACGCAAACAAGGCTTCAATTGTTCGATTAATGAAAACAAGTTTAAATAAACCTCTATCTTTTTAATCCAAAAAGACACATGGGTATATCACACTGTGTGACTAAATGCAAAAGAAAATTCTTTAGTTTAAAAAAAGACTTATTTCACTGAACAAACTTGTAGTAATTATGAGATAAAAACAAAAACAAAAAACTGCGGATGCTGGAAATCCAAAACAAAAACAGAATTACCTGGAAAAACTCAGCAGGTCTGGCAGCTGGAGAAGAAAAGAGTTGACGTTTCGAGTCCTCATGACCCTTTGACAGAACTAGGTGAATCCCAGGAAGGGTTGAAATATAAACTGGTTTAAGGTGGTGGGGGGAGAGAAGTGGAGGGGGTGGTGTGGTTGTAGGCAAAAGCAGTGATGGAAGCAGATCATCAAAAGATGTCACAGACGGCAGAACAAAAGAACACATAGGTGTCGAAGTTGGTGATATTATCTAAACAAATGTGCTAATTAAGAATGGATGGTAGGGCACTCAAGGTATAGCTCTAGTGGGGGTGGGGGGAGCATAAAAGATTTAAAAATATTTAAAAATAATGGAAATAGGAGGGAAAAAGAAAAATCTATATAATTTATTGGAAAAAAACAAAAGGAAGGGGGAAGAAACAGAAGGGGGGGTGGGGATGGTGGAGGGAGGTCAAGACCTAAAGTTGTTGAATTCAATATTCAGTCCGGAAGGCTGTAAAGTGCCTAGTCAGAAGATGAGGTGTTGTTCCTCCAGTTTGCATTGGGCTTCACTGGAACAATGCAGCAAGCCAAGGACAGACATGTGGGCAAGAGAGCAGGGTGAAGTGTTGAAATGGCAAGCGACAGGGAGGTTTGGGTCATTCTTGCGGTCTGTCCGATGCTGCCAGACCTGCTGAGTTTTTCCAGGTAATTCTGTTTTTGTAGTAATTATGGTTTTACTTAGTGTGTAACATACCTTTAAACAACCCCTTGCTTCATGAAGACGAGACTGGCGCCATACACCCTGAGAGAAAGATTCAGCATTGAGCTAGAGAAACTGGACATAATACAACATGTTCAGTTCTCAGAATGGGCAGCGCCCATAGTACCCGTCCTTAAACTTGATGAAAGCGTCTGAATTTGTGGGGATTACAAACTGACGGTTAACAAAGTAGCCAAATTGGATAGGTACCCCACTCCAAAAATCGAAGACCTGTATGCCAAGCTGGCAGGAGGGACTACATACACAAAGTTTGACATGAGTCAAGCTTATCAACAGCTACAGTTAGATAATGCCTCCCAGGAACTTGTCACAATTAATACCCACAAAGGGTGTACCAATATACATGATTGCCTTTCGGTGTCTCCTCAGCTTATGCCATCTTTCAAAGAACAATGGAAAGCTTACTGCAGGGACTGCCTCAGGTTGTAGTCTATTTAGACAATGTTTTGGTGACAGGGTCCACTGAAAAAGATCATTTGGCAAACTTAGAATTTATCTTAAAATGTTTCCTGCAAGCTAGAGTGCATCTAAAAAAAAAGTGCATGTCCAAGTAAGGGAGGTAATCTATGTGGGTCACCGGGTAGATTCATGGGGCCTCCACCCGGCTGAGGAAAAGGTGAGAGCCAGAAGTGAGGCACCTGCGCCAAAGTACGCCTCAGAGCTCAAATCATTCCTAGGAATGATCAACTATTATGGCAGTTCTTACCCAATTTGTCTACAGTGCTGGCCCCCATGCATTCTCTACTCAAAAAGAATAAACGTTGATCTTGGGAGGTGCCCCAGAAAGAAGCTTTCATAAAGGTGAAACAATTGTTGCACTCGTGCTATCTATTAGTGCATTATGAACAGATGAAAGATTTGGTGCTGACAAGTGTCTCACTAACTTGATCAAGTTTTTCGAGGAAGTGACAAAGATGATCGAATATGGAAGGGCCGTGGATGTTATCTACATGGATTTCAGTAAGGCCTTTTGATAAGGTCCCTCATGGCAGACTTGTACAGAAGGTAAAGTCACACGGGATCAGAGATGAGCTGGCAAGATGGATACAGAATTGGCTTGGTCATAGAAGACAGGGGGTAGCAATCGAAGGGTGCTTTTCTGAATGGAGAGCTGTGACTAGTGGTGTTCCGCAGGGAACAGTACTGGGACCTTTGCTGTTTGTAGTATATGTAAATGAGTTGGGGGAAAATGTAACTGGGCTAATTAGTAAGTTTGCAGATAACACTAAGGTTGGAGGAGCTGCAGATAGTGAAAAGGATTGCCAAAGGATACAACGGGATATGGATCGGTTGGAGACTTGGGCGGAGAAATGGCAGATGGAGTTTAATCCGGACAAATGCGAGGTAATGCAGTTTGGAGGTCTAATACAGGTAGGAATTATACAGTAAATGGCAGAACCCTTAAGTGCATCGACGAGCAGAGAGATCTGGGTGTACAGGTCCACAGGTCAATGAAAGTGGCAACGCAGGTGGATAAGGTAGTCAGGAAGGCATATGGCATGATTGCCTTCATCGGCAGGGGTATTGGGTATAAAAGCTGGGAAGTCATGCTGGAGCTGTATAGAACCTTGGTTAGGCCACACTTGGAATATTGCGTGCAATTCTGGTCGTCACATTACCAGAAGGATATGGAGGCATTGGAGAGGGTGCAGAGGAGGTTTACCAGGATGCTGCCTGGTCTGGAGATTATTAGCTATGAGGAAAGGTTGGAGAAACTCGGATTGTTCTCACTAGAGCGATGGAGATTGAGGGGCGACTTGATAGAAGTTTACAAAATTATGAGTGGCATGGACAGAGTAGATAGTCAGAAGCTTTTTCCCAGGGTGGAAGGGTCAATTACTAGGGGACATAGATTTAAGGTGAGAGGAGAAAACTTTAGAGGAGATGTGCGGGTTAGGTTTTTTTACACAGAGGGTAGTGAGTGTCTGGAATTCGCTGCCAGAGCAGTTGGTGGAAGCAGATACAATAGTGGTGTTTAAGAGGCAGCTTGACAAATACATGAATAGGATGGGAGTAGAGGGATACGGACCCCGGAACTGCAAAATATTGTAGTTTGACAGGCAATATGATTGGCGCAGGCTTGGAGGGCTGAAGGGCTTGTTCCTGTGCTGTACTTTTCTTTGTTCTTTGTTCTATGTGATGCATCTCCCTATGGAGTGGGAGCAGTGCTCTCTAAGTGGATGGACAACAGCACAGAATGGTCAATAGGCTATGTATCAAGGACACTCACCACAGTGGAAAAGGGATATTCACCAATAGAAAAAGGTCTGTCCATCATCTTTGGTGTCAAGAAATTTCACCAGTATGTACACGGACACCATTTTACTATCATATCAGATCACAAACCATTGCTAGGATTGTTTAGTGAGGAAAAAGCTATACCGCCCATTGCCTCAGCAAGAATACAGCGATGGGCCTTAATTTTGGCAGCATACGAATACTCGTTCATACATAGGCCTGGCAATCAAATCGCAAACACCAAAGCTCTTCGTCATTTGCCTTACAAGAAAATAATGAGCACATCCAAGTTCCACAAGAACTTGTCTTACTGTTAAATTTCTTAGATTCCTCGCTGGTATGCAATTGACAGATCAGACTGGACAAGTCAGGAGCCAGTCCTATCTCAAGTACGAGAACAAGTGCTTCATGGTTGGTCGCAGGAGCCTGTATCTGATTAAATGAAACTACTTCAACAGAAGACATGAAATAACCAGGCAGGATGACATCTTATTGTGGGGAACACAAGTGATAGTTCCTCCAAAGGGAAGGGAGCCACTTTTAATTGAACTACACAGTGCACAGCAATTTTCCAAATGAAGACCATAGCACGCAGCTATCTATGGAGGCCTGGGATGGATGGCGAAATAGAGAGGTTAGTAAAGCACTGTGTGCAATGTCAGCAACTGCAAAAGTTTCCAGTAACAGCTCCATTACACCCATGGGAGTGGCCAGGTAGACCCAGGCTGCCGTTACACATTGACTACATTGGTCCTTGCCTGGGAATAATGTTTATGCTTATTATCGATGACCATCAAAATGGCTGGACGTATATGAGATGAAGTCACCAAATTCAGTCACTACAATTGAGAAACTTCATCAGAGTTTTGTCATTCATGGGACACCTGTAGTCATTTTCGATAACGGCACAACATTTACAAGTGCTGAGTTTCAACTGTTTATCAGCCTCAATGGTATCACTCATGTGAAAACTGCACTGTACCACCCTTCCTCAAATGGACTGGCTGAGAGCGTGGTTCAAACATTCAAGGCAGGCATGAGAAAGCTAACTGGTGATTCCTTGGCAATCAAATTAGCATGCTTTCTTTTTCATTACAGGACTACCCCTCACAACGAAGCTAGACATGGCTGGCATAGTCACAAGAGGAAATTAACCGTAGGAGAGCAGGTATACGTGAAAAACTTCAGGGAGGGACCAGAGTGGTTTCTGGGTGAAGTAAGTGTGGTGACTGGACCTCTATCTTACCACGTGGAGGTGGAAGGCCAAGTCATACGGAGACATGTGGGCGATTTAAGGAAAAGAGAGACAAATCATCAAAATATGGTTCCACCAGTGACCATGACCGAATTTGCGTTTCCTGTTGAGGATGCTCAACCCAGGACAGACATATCTGATGTTCCTGTAAGAGTGGAGGATACAGAACTGCAAGTGCTCACCAAAGCACCTGATATTCAGGCAACACCAGAAAAGGAGAATCCTGGCAAAGAATCTGAAGTTGTGGAGCTGCGACGTTCCACACGTACCAGGAAACCACCTGAAAGACGGAACTTGTAAATTCCTTACCCATGTATAGCTGAATTAAAGGGGGAGGAGTGTAGTAATTATGGTTTTATTTAGTGTATAATGTACCTTTAAGAATGTGTTAGGGAAGATCACATGATCTGTAGTAACCAATAAGAGAGTAGTGCAGGCTCTCTCAGCAATCAGTGTAGAGATAGAGTTGGAGTGAAAGCATACGTGTAGTTGCTGCTGAGTATATTGTAAATAATCTTAATGTTTCCACCCAAGAAGTGTCTGCTGTTCAATTCTAGCACTAATAGTGCAACTTGGCCACCCTTTAACAAAACTATACCTCTAGGTATGTAAACTACAGCTTCAAGTCTTCTGCAGGACTGGATTATAGGTAGCTTTCAATCCCTTTGATGGAGTCAGTAACACTTCCTTACCTCTTCCAGTATGTTGATTCCAATATTTGATTTTAGATAATGAACATCCCAGGTAAACCTGCTTACTCACCTTCTAAATCTGCATTACTCTTGTGCATGGAGGCCATTATAGGAGATGCTGTAGTTTTGAACAGTTTGCTATATATAAATTCAATATATGTAAAAAGCCTGTTTCATTTGATTTAGCAAGATTCATTTTGTATTTTCATTCTACTTAATTAAAGCATTATATTTTATCTTCTTTTGAAATGTATAGTTGCTATTCTAATTGTGTTTATATGACGCAGAGTGATAAACTGGTAACTCTAAGGTGTGAAGAAAGTAACAATTTGAAACTCAAGATAGCTTGTTTTAAAATAGTATCAATAAAATTTGACGTTTCTTTATTTTTCCAAAAAGCATCCAAAAATTGATACATTCATACAGAAAATATGAAGTGACATCTATTGAAGTCATCTGTAGATAGCTTTGCTGATGAGTTGGTGTGAAAATTAACTTTGTTTTTTCAAAACGTCTTTGAATCTGGCTGAAAAACATCAAAAGCAAATACATTGGGAACATGTGACATGTAAATGTTGCACACTCAAATAATTTTCCATATACCTGCTCTTCCCAAGATTAGCAGACGTACAAAATGGCATCCATTAGAAATAATCGCCAGGTACATAAGCAGAAATGTCTCAGCTGTTTATCGATTACTGTAGTTACAGAAACATGTGACTGATTATTGGTAACTGACAATATTGAATGATTACATTGTGCATAAGTGACAACTCAGGCGCATATTTTGAAAGGTTTCAAAATACAAAAAAAATAATGTAATGATCATCAGAGAGTTTTACTTCAGATGGTGTTGCGTACTCACTCAACAGTTTTCATATAATATTAGCGTTTTAAGAAATACAAATTTACAATAAAGAAGCCCTTATAAATGCAGTGAGGTGATGTTACTTCATGAAATGACATGGCGAGTTGCAGTCTTATACCTGGAGAAGGAAGAAAAAATGCTTAGTCATTCAACATCAAAATCAGCAGCTTATTGAATTTCTTACAAAAACAGAAAAAAAACTATCCCCTTGTATTTGGCTTATCTCTCCACAATAAACATTTTGCCATCTTGCAGTTTCTCAGATCCATAGTTAGTTTCTCAGGTGAATGTAGGCATCTACCAGTGTTGCTCACATTAAATACTAGAAAGGGAGTCTATCGTGACTTGACATTCAGCATCTTGGTCTCTTGACACTATGACTACACAACAATTACTTACATGTACAACCCCAAACACGGTTCTTCCATTGTAATAGACTCATATATACCCATATCCATTACTTCACTTCCTCCATACTGCTTGCTAGTAACCGCTTGCCTTACTTTCGTTCATTCTGTTATCTTGCAGGAGAAATTGGCACACAATATCCACCTCAGGCAGACCATCAGAGGGGGCTTGCGTAGCCTGTAGTGCTTCATCCACTTTGAGGGGAAAACAATGGAGCTCTGGGAGGTATTCAGCTCTGGGCAGCAGCAAATCAGCAGCATTTTGCTAGCACCAGGTTTCCAGTTGAGCTCTGGTGCCCCAGCATTTTCTGTGAAGCACCACATAGCCACAATCTTCAACTTCACTGCTTCCCTGTCTCGCCACTCGTTCTTGGTTTCTACCCACTCCCCTTGCACATCTGTGGTAAAGTGGAGTACTATATACCTTTAAGAGAATGCAAGTGGACTAACCACGTGACAATACTGACCAATCACTGTACAGCACGAGCTGTTGGTTACCTGTAAGTCTAGAGCTGGAGGTGGTTGTGGGAGCATGCAAGGATTTAGTGCTCTGCCCTCTGTTGCAATAAACAATCACAGTTTGATCCTTATGTTGGTCTCTCTCCATCATTGTTAGCGAGCATCAACTAACAAGTGTATATGAAGGCGTGCAATGGACTCAAGGCATAAAAACATCCATCACAGCAATTGGCAGTACAGGAGGAGGAAGATTATGGTGAAGAAAAGAATGAGGAGCAAGTTGCCCAGCAGTCACAGAAGCATGATACTGGCACCTCTCTGGACAGCAGCAAATGCCCAGCTCTCTTGCCTTCCTCCTCTTAGCACTGTACCAGTGGAATGTGGGAGGTGACACCAAGATGACCAAGTATGCAGCCATGGTACAAATTTCACATTAGCCCCATGCACCTTTTGTAGAGTGTGAGCATTGAGCAGTTAACTACCTCCTGCATTCCTGACCTCAGGTGGCACCTAGAAGAAGCACGAGGAGAGATCACCACCCAGGGGAAGCACAGTGTGAACAGCGAGCAGCATGATTGCACTTTGAAATTGACTGTAATAAAGTTAAGTGTACGCCGCTTTATTTCTTATGCAGGTTACAGTCATAAAGGTGACTTATATCCTCACTGATTTGATGATGATGAGAACAGTCATTCGGGGACAAAGAAAAGCTATTGTGTTGACATATGGTAGGTGGCAATGGTTTGAGGGCTAAGGTAGAAAACATGGACTAAGATGTCAATGATAGACATGTTCCACAAAAGAGGAGACTCCAGTGC
Organism: Carcharodon carcharias; assembly: GCF_017639515.1. NCBI lineage: Eukaryota > Metazoa > Chordata > Chondrichthyes > Lamniformes > Lamnidae > Carcharodon > Carcharodon carcharias. The sequence goes on along the minus strand of NC_054471.1, from coordinate 104,754,755 downwards.
TGCAACATTCTGTAACATTTATTTAGTAAATGTGGTGTGAGTTCCCTTTGTTCCCTCATCTGGTGTTGTTACCTGTCATTACCTATCTGTGATAAATGGTATACAAGATTATTCCTCTACCTGCTCTTGAGAAACCCTAACATTTGACAGTGTCTAGTAGAACAAAAATATGTTGCTGCTCTGATCCTCTGAAAAGCAATCAGAAGCAAATGCAATTGTCGGGAGGCATTTTAAACACTTTATTTTAAAGTTTTCTAAGTTTGTAAATCTTTAAAAAAAGAAATGTATAGACTATTCTCGGTCAGAAACTCCTCAATTCCACCAGTATATCCTGGCAGCAATTTCAACCTTACTGACTTCAAAACTTACTTACTTCAAAAGCAATGGCGGGATAAATCCAGCCAACTTTCATCTACAATACCCCTGGACAACAGGTAGTTGTCTGTATATAAGGCCAATGGTGTTTCACAGGATGGCTACATTACATAAGAGAACATAGGGGAAGCTACTTAAAGGGGCATTAGTGCTAGAATTATCTACAACATGGATTTCCTCCCTGGAAAATAAATTCCCTATGCTGTTCCAGCTCCTCTGATATGCCTGAAACAGTGAGGAAGTTCACTGATTTTATTGTAAAGGGCTATTTGGTGGCCTTGTGGTGCAGTGGGTAGCATCTGCACCTCTGAGCCAGAAACTCCACGTTTGAGTCCCACTTCAGGACTTGATGACCATGGGTAATGTGGCCAAACAAGATGACTATCAACCGGTAAATCCTTCCAATACAGCTATGGCAGACAGTAAGATCAGGAGCCATGCCTGATGTGAAGTGTCACATGGTCAGCCACATTTGATGCGAAGTGGTACCCCTCAAGCCATAGTCGCTGGCTTCAAGCTAGTGCCCTGTTCCAGGAAAAACTGGCTACAGAAACAGATATAGCCAGGTGCTTTGTCCACCTCATGCATCATTAGACATGGGAACTTTCTAAGTCTAAGTCTAAAAGGCTATTCCAAATGTATTAATTGATGAAGAGGGATGGTGGCCAATTCTCTGATAATCCGGCATTCAAAGTGTGAGATTCCTGTGATGAGGTTGACCAAGGTGGACACATTATTTGACCTTTGAACTCTTCACCTATGCTTTTGTGCTTCAGTTTAAAAAAATAGTTTATTCAATGAATATTTCTAATCCTGAAAAGTTCTCTAATTTACAATGTTCACCTGTTCTAAAAGACAGGAAATTGTGCACAATTTGAATTTTCAGTTTCTTAAAACTTGCAAAAATTAGTCATTGCACATTAAAAGGAATGGTGCTTCATGTAATAAAATACCTTTGATTCTTGCTGTGAATTGAGACATTTGCTGCAAGCTCAGTTTGTCAGTACAAATCATGATACATGACTCATAACGCTAATCCTAACAGCAGCTGGTGTCTAGGAAGCCTATATCCAGCTTCACACTGCGAGGCTAAATTCCATTCTATACAGCCTGAAAGTCAGATGTAAATGGCAAAGTTAAAAGTAGAGGGCAAGTTGCCAACCTAAACCCTTCCACCTCTTCACCCTGCACTCCTCCTCTGAGACACTACTGGGCTCAAAACCCATCTCCTTAATCAAGCGTTCAGTCACTTCTCCTTACAGGGTTGATCGATATATTCATTTCTTAATTCTTATGTTAATTACATTTATTATTACTAAGGGATTGACAGACGGATCAATGAATTTACCCTGTAAATCACTTCACCGCATAAAACAGGGAGATCTCAGATTCATTCTGTGCTGAGTCAGCTGATTTTAACCAGAGTAACAATAGAGGTGCCCTAATTGCCTCATAGTTCCCTCTTTGATGCAGGGGCTATCAACCAAGATTTCCGCTCTTGATCACTTTATAGTTGCCTGTATTGGAAATGTTTGTGAGGATTCTGGGTGAGGTCAGGATCAAGTTTTTCTTTGATGATGCTCACTTGACACTTGTGTATGGGGCTCTGCATTTTGCATGAAGTACATATTTCTTGCAAAGTCATTGAAGTTTTGCCAGATCACTGGAGGGAAGGTGGGAAGCTATTGTAATTCATAGAAGTGTTCTCCAATCTACAAAGCCATAATCATCCATACAATACATTAAAATCCTTGAGATTTTTGCATTGTTATGATTGTGACAGTAGGCCATTGAAAGAATGGCCTAGAATTTGTGGTGATAATGGCAGCAAAACTGTCAGTGTTCACTGTCTTTGCCTCCTCTGAAACTATAAGCTACTTGTGGAGTCCGTACACATGGGGCAGAATCTTGCGCTGATCGGGTGGGTGTGTGCCCAACCCAATCAGCCACAAAGTCATGCACGATGATGCCGGCCAGCATGAAATCGCGGTCAGCGGTCAGTTCCCCGGCTGAAATTGGACCCGTCAATCGCGCCCGCTGATCTAAAATTCTGCCCATGGAGTTAAATGGGAAAATGCAGAAACTGTTGTCAGTGATTCCACATTTGTCCAGAGGATATGCTGTTTAGTTACTCTCAGGTTGCAATCATTAAAAATCATTGAGTTGTTGAAAACCTCCACTCTTACACTGTTAGTCATGCAGTAAAAACACTTGAAAAGCTACACCTCGTTGAATGAGCCGTAATTGGGTTTTTAACAATGTGCTAAGTTCATAATTACTATTGAACAGCCTCACAGGCCTTGAAAGAGTAATTTTATATTTGTGGAATGTCAAATTTCTCCATTATGATAAGTTCCACAAATTACTAAACTACTTTTTAAAGTAAACATTGTTCATGATATTTCAGCTTGAAACCTTTTGTATGTCCCAATCATTTATTGCACCCTATGTAAAATGTAAAATTAAAAGTGATGGGATTTAGTGTTTTTATTTTCTGATTTGCAGACTATGAGAATATTTCAATGCGGCTAACTGCTTACCCTGTTTGATGACATCACTACTGCTGAATCCTTGGTGGTTCCCTTGGTTTGGCACCAGATTCAAACTGAGGTTAGGAAAGGAAAAATCCATACCACAGAGATTGCTTGGCCTCTGTGGGAAGTTTTCTCCAAGGTCAGTGCCAAGTGCAGTTGTGTCACTGCTGACTATGAAAGCCAGCCCTACAGGTAAAACTGCAGCAGTGGTGCATGCTATTCTTACTGTCTCTACAGGTGGTTCAATTACCACAAATAAATAATAGCAGGTAAAACTGTTATTCTTGCTTGCTCTAGAAATGCCACCATAACCCCTTAGATTGTTAGAATAAGCACAGTTAAAAGACTTGTCATTTTCTCTGGCCAACCATAAGCAAAGCCTTGGGAGATTGACTAGGCTTGAATTGTAATAAAGAATTCCTTCATGATCTTGTAAAAGGGTGTCTATTTAAATTTTCAAAAGTCAACAGAGAGAGAAGAAAGACTGCGCATTTATACAGCATCCGTCACAACCTCAGGGTGCCACAGCCAAAATGAAATTCTTTTTGAAGTGTAGTCACTGTAGTAATGTTGGCAAACAGCAATGTAATAAATAAGCAGATAATCTGTTTGCAAGTGATGTTGATTGAGGAATGAATATTGGGCAAGTCAATGGGGGAAGTCTTCTGCTCTTCTTGAAATGGCACCACGGGATCTATTGCACATATCTGAGAGTGCACACAGAGGGCAGTATTTAATGGATGCAACAGCAGTCTCACCCCCAGGCTGAGGAGAAGGCAAGAGACCCTGTCATATCTTCTGAGGAGGGCCCACCAAATTAAGTGCCACTCTGTGACTTAATTGAGCAGCAGCAGCCTTCCCTGGGTGCAAGGACACTGGTGGGAAGAAGTCCCGCCCACCAGGAGGTGGTGGCCAGAGGCTGGCAGCTTGCATTGTTCAGCAGCTCTACTGGGAAGGCAGTGGCTGCTGCCGGTAATGCACTCACCCAAGGTCCAAGACTCAGGCCACAGGTACGTGATAGCAGGTCTTGGGGTGGGGTCATGGGGAGGGGTGGTCAGCAGCAAGTGCAAGGGGGCAGCTCTTAGCACCTCCCCCTTCCTGATGCTGGGACCCTCGATCAGGTATTGAATGCCTTTGAACCCCACCCCCCCACCCCCTCCAGGTGCTGGTAAGCAACTCCATATGGGTTTGCTTGTTGTGCTCCTGTTTGGCAAGTTCCCACCTCCCCCACCCGCTCCTGCCACTGAGTTAATACCAGCTGTGGCTGGATGAGGCCCTTAAGTATACATTAAATGTCCACTTAAGGGCCTCGCAGGATGGGAAGGCTGTCCATGGGCCTTCCTGCCATGGTGTTAACTGGTGTGGGGGTGGGAATGTGACGGGGACCCCACCTGCTCTCCTCACCCGAGACAACTCAGAGATTTTACCAGGATAATCTTGACGACTCCCTCACTGAATCTCAGGTAAATGTGGGAGATGCGGTGGGATAGGGTTGGGGGGGTTGGTGGGCTGGTGTGGTGAGGTGAACGGGAGGGAAAGTGAGGTGCACTGATATGCAGCAACCATCCTAAGTACTGTGGAATGGGAAGGAACATTGCTCCTCCTCATGAAAGGAAAATAAAAACTCACCTTTTTGATGAAGCTGCAGCAACCGTTGAAAAACCTGAAGCCCAGCCCCAGCCAATTTTGCCAAGAGATCATTTAACAGGTGTTAAGTTCCTCATATACAGCAAGTCCAACAGCTGTCAAACAATTTATACTTTGCTTGTTGTGCTTTAGATATTGGATTCATTGAATAAATCAAATATTTGCCTTTGCATTGCTTTGTGAAACCATACCCATTGTACTGGCAGGGACTTGACAAGGTTGGGGAAGCAGAATTTCTGAGCGTGGAAACAACTGGTGTCCAGAAGCACCATTCGGCTACTGTGTGGGGATGAGGATTCAAGTCAAACATGATCCCATTCCTAACTTATTCCCACAAAAAGACACTGTCCAACAGAGTGGCTGAGATATGCAATCAGTACCAGGTGGAATCTTTCTGATTTTTACCCACCCAAGAGAAACTGAGGTAAGGAATCTTTAAACTCCTTTCTGTCCATTTACTATGGGGACTGAATAGTGTCTTCATACCCTGGTCGAATTACCCTTGGACTCTATTTCTGTTTCCCCATTAGAATTCTGGCTCAGGCACAATGGGCCAAATGGCCTCCTTCTGCGCTGTAGGATTCACAGAATCACAGAGTTGTTACGGTGTAGAAGGAGGCCATTCATCCCATCATGCCTGCAATGGCTCTCTGAGCATTATAATTTAGTGCCAATCTCCTGCCTTTTCCCCTTAACCCTGCATGCTGTTTCTATTTAAATAATCATTCAATGCCTTCTTGAATGCCTCAATTGAACCTGCCTGCACTTCACTTCCAGGCAATGCATTCCAGACCCTAACTACTCGCTGTGTGAAAAAGCATTTTCTCACCTCACATTTGCTTCTTCTGCAAAATGCTTTAAAACTATGCCCTATGGTTCTCGATCCATTTACAAGCGGGAACTGTTTCTCCCTATCTACTCTGTCCAGGCCCCTCTATGATTCTTTGATTATAAATTCAATGCTCGACTTCCACTTCAATTGAACAATGGGCATAAAGCTAATGGCTGATCTTTAATTGTGACTGTAATTTCCAAACAAACAACATTCCCGTGTATGGAAACAACCACCTCATTGCAAGATACGAGCAGCAGCTCCCTTGCCAAATGGTGCATTTGAAAGAAAATGACTTGATATCAGATCTCCTGAGACAGTACACTTTTATAAAAGTGTACTTTTATAAAAAAGTACATTGCTACCTCACCACTCCCCCTATCCCCGACACCACCACTTACAGTATTCAAATTAAATAAGATATTGGGTGCAATTTTCAGTTGATCATCCCAGCCGAAATGATGGGACCTGTAGTGGGTCGGGAATGAGCCATGGCATAAGCACTTGTGTTCCACGTACCCCAACCAATCAGACACAGTGGACAGAACGACGTATGAATGCTGTCGAAGGAAGGATTTCTAATTAAAGGGACCCTGAGCAGAGGTCAGAATGACTAAACTGGACAAGGATTCCTGTGATATATTTTGAAGTCAGGATGGTGAGTGACTTGGAGGGGAACTTCTAGGTGGTGGTGTTCCCATCTACCTGCTGCCCTTGTCCTTCTAGATGGTAGTGGTTGTGGGTTTGGAAGGTGCTGTCGAAGGAGTCTTGGTGAATTTCTGCAGTGCATCTTGTAGATGGTACACACTGTTGGTACTGTGCTTCGGTGGTGAGGGAGTGAATGTTTGTGGATGTGGTGCCAATTAAGTGGGCTACTTTGTTCTGGACAGTGTCAAGCGTCTTGAGTGTTGTGGGAGCTGCACTCATCCAGGCAAGTGGGGAGTATTCCATCACACTCCTAACTTGTGTCTTGTAGATGATGGAAAGGCTTTGGGGAGTCAGGTGAGTTACTCACCGCAGGATTCTTAGCCCCTGACCTGCTACTGTAGCCACAGTATTTATATAGCTAGTCCAGTTCAGTTTCTGGTCAATGGTAAACCCCAGGATGTTGATAGTGGGGGATTCAGTGATGTTAATGCCATTGAAAATCAAGGGCCGGTGGTTAAATTCTCTCTTGTTGGAGATGGTCATTGTCTGGCACTTGTGTGGCACAAGTGTTACTTGCTACTTGTCAGCCCAAGCCTGGATATTGTCCAGGTCTTGCTGCATTTGGACATAGACTTCTTCAGTATCTGAGGAGCTGCGAATGGTGCTGAATTTTATGCAATCATCAGCGAACGTCCCCACTTCTGACCTTATGATGGAAGGAAGGTCATTGATGCAGCAGCTGAAGTTGGTTGGGCCAAGGAACTACTCTGAGGAACTCCTGAAGTGATGTCCTGGAACTGAGATGAATGACACCCAACAACCACAACCATTTTCCTTTGTGCCAGGTATGACTCCAACCAGTGGAGAGTTTTCCCCCCTGATTCTCACTGAGTCCAATTTTGCTAGGGCTCCTTGAAGCCACACATGGTCAAACGTGGCCTTGATGTCAAGGGTAGTCACCTCACCTCGGGAGTTCAACTCTTTTGTCCATGTTTGGACAATGCTGTAATGAGGTCAGGCGCTGAGTGGCCCTGGCAGAACCCAAACTGGGCATCAGTGAGCAGGTTATTGCTAAGCAAGTGCCACTTGATAGCACTGTTGATGACCCCGTCCATCACTTCACTGATGATGGAGAATAGACTAATCGGGTGGCAATTGGCCGGGTTGGATTTGTCCTGCTTTTTGTGTAAAGGACATACCTAGGCAATTTTCCACATAACCAGGTAGATGCCAGTGTTGTAGCTGTACTGGAACAGCTTGGCTAGAGGTGCAACAAGTTCTAGAGCATAGGTCTTCTCAGTACTATTGTTGGAATATTGTCCGGGTAAATAGCCTTTTCAGTATCCAGTGCCTTCAGCCATTTCTTGATATCACGTGGAATGAATCGCATTGGCTAATGACTGGCATCTGTGATGCTGAGGACCTCCGGAGGAGGCCAAGATGGATCATCCACTCGGTGCTTCTGGCTGAAGATTGTCGCAAATGCTTCAAACTTTTCTTTGCACTGCTGTGCTGGGCTCCTCCACCATTAAGGATGGGGATATTTGTGGAGCCTCCTCCTCCAGTGAGTTGTTGGTGTCCACCACCATTCATGACTGGATGTGGCAGGACTGCAGAGCTTAGATCTGATCTATTGGTTATGGGATCACTTAGCACTGGCTATCACTTGCTGCTTATGCTATTTGGCACGCAAATAGTCTTGTGTTATAGCTTCACCAGGTTGACATCTCATTTTTAGGTATGCCTGGTGCTGCTCCTGGCATGCCCTCCTGCACTCTTCATTGAACCAGGGTTTATCCCCGGCTTGATGGTAATGGTAGAATGGGGGATATGCCGGGCCATAAGGTTACAGATTCGAGTACAATTCTGCTGCTGCTGATGGACCCACATGGATGTCCAGTCTTGAGTTGCTAGATCTGTTCACAATCTATCCCAATTTAGCACGGTGGTAGTGCCACACAAGATGATGGAGGGTATCTTCAATGTGAAGTTAGGACTTCATCTCCACAACAACTGTGCAGTGGTCACTCCCACCGATACTGTCATGAACAGATGCATCTGTGCCCTTGCCACCCTCAGTGCTTCCTCCAAATCGTGTTCAATGAGGATCACTGATTCATCAGCTGAGGGAGGCAGCGTGTGGTAATCAGCAGGATGCTTCCTTGCCCATGTTTGACCTGATGCCATGAGACTTCTGGAGTCGATGTTGAGGTCTCCCAGGGCAACTCCCTCCTGACTGTATACCACTGTGTCGCCACCTCTGTTAGATCTGTCCTGCCAGTGGGACAGGACATACCCAGGGATGGTGATGGTGGTGTCTGGGATATTATCTATAAGATATGATTCCATGAGGGCAACTATGTCAGGCTGTTGCTTGACTAGTCCATGGCAGTAGCCCCCAGATGTGCGGCAAGTAGCGTAGTATGAAGGACTTTGCAGGATCGACAGGGCTGAGTTTGTCGCTGTGACTTTGTCACGTTTTGATATGTGTTAGGCCTGGTCTAGAGTCACATGTAGGCCAGACCAGGTAAGGACGACAGATTTCCTTCCCTAAAGGGCGTTAGGGATGGGTTTTTACAACAATCGACAATGGTCATCATTAGAATTTTAATTCCAAATTTCATTTAATTTCAAATTCCACCATCTGCCGTGGTGGGATTCGAACCTGGATCCCCAGAGCATTACCCTGGGTCTCTGGATTACTGTCCAGCCACAATATCACTATGCCCTCACCTCCCCAGGTTTCCATGATTTACCTGAAAGTCACTGGCAGTAAGGTAACCAGCCAAACTTGTCCTGGTCAAATCTGAGAGCTGCCCCATGGTGCCTGGATTCAGAGATTAATTAATTCAAAGAATGTTCAGTGGCATGGGCTGTTTCTCTTTAAAGTGTTAACATATCTAAGCCCACAGACTCAATGAAACCATTAGAAGTAATTTATCAATCTTCCATTTCTGCCTGAAAAGTGAAGCTGGAAAATGACTCCCATTATCTCTTATAAAGGAAATTGTTTGAAAGATAATTAATAGAGCCGATTTTCAGGGTATGCACTAAGGAACATTGTCCCTTTGGAACATACATCATTGACGGCTGCACTCAGCTCCAAACATATCAATTAAAGGCTGATGTACCCAGATAATCATCCCTAATCTCTCGATATTAACAGCTTGCCTCACAGTGTATAGGATACTGCTGAAATTTTAGGTCACTGCTAGTCCTCCAAGTGTAAACAGGCATGAAAAACTAGTGTTCAGAATAAATGACTGTATTAGCTGCTCAACACTTGCTCAACTCTGAATGGGCCTTCAGATTCTGTTAAATGATCAGGAAGCTTGTTCTGACCATCTATACGATCACATCATGAAGGTCTACAAAGACTTTTACTCTAAACTTTGCCACGTTACAAAACAAGTTAACAAAATATGCTTCTAATAAAGAGCATTCTAATTCCTTGCCCATTGATTCTACCCTTAATATATTATAGTATTATACTGTAAGCATCCTGCTGTGATTTACTGTTTGTTGATTTATCTGTAAATAAGTACACTAGTATTAGCCCAGACACACTGATCTGAATTTTTGTTCCAGGGTTTTGATCCCACCTCCAATTGTCAATTCGGGAACCCGGATTTGCTGATGAAGGGACCCCAAGGTAGATTTTGGACAAGGTGGCCAATTAAAAGGCCAGTACTGGGAGCCCTATCCAATTAAGGCGAGTCTCTGGGTATCAGCAGCCGCACCTGCAAAGCTGGGAGAACGATAAGATAGAGGCACCGTCCAAAATATTTTCAATGTTTAAAAATGAAATATGGCCACAGCTACCAGGCCAGCATTGTGGAGGGGCAATCCCACCACAGGAAAGCCTGCAGCTGCAGTTGTGACCCACTGGCACTCGTGGCTGAGGGAGGTGGGGGTATTTAAATAAGGCATTGGTGGCCACCCCAGCCTGCTGCCAGGAGTCCGTCTCCACCCATCTGCTTGACTTTGGCCTCAGCTGGGGGTCCATCTGCAGTCTGGAAATTTCCAAACAGCATGTGAAGAGTGCACTTTAATTAGCCTAACTAGTTAGCCAACACTGGCAGGCACAAGGCAGTCCCCCGCCACCCCATCCCACCCCAGAAGCAGCCTCCCTCAAATTAAGCCGGAGTCAGGAAAATGCCGGCAGACCAGCTGGTTATGCAAAAATTGTCTGTACACCCACCTTCAAGCATACTGCCTTCGCAGAATGAAAACACAGCCCAATGACTTGACGTGGGAAAAAGACAGGAGATCACTTCAGGGAACCCAGTTGTTGCCAGGGCCAGTAACCCAGATACAGGTTGCCGATCGTGGACTTACTGTCTGAGAAATGAGGAATACAGGTTTCAGTGCAGAGACTCACTCGTCCTGGCTACAAAAACCATCTTTTTGCTGTGAGCACAAAATATTTACTGGGGAAAGTGGAGGGCACATAGGGTGCAGGCGAAGCCAAAAATCAGCCAAAGAGCCCAGCAAGGCTGAGGGCGCAAGGTCCTAAGGAGCTACATTAACATTTTCTTTTTAGCTCCGAAGGCTTCCTTGAGGGGCCAGGGAAGAGTTTCCATTTCTCCAGCGCCCACAAGGAGTGCTGAAATAGGCCCTTGTCTTAAAGAGCCAGCAGCATCTGCCTCGCTTTCACTGTTGAATTTCCTGGCTTCTGGAAATGTGCACAGCAACAATGTATTTTAAATCAGGCACTTAATTGCACCCTAAGAGCCCATTTAATTGTTAATTAAGCGCACCCCCAATCTACCACCATAAAAAAGGCAGATTGCTGCCACCGTCCCCATATTTAACTCTTTAATCTCCAGACCTTCTCCTGCCATTATGGGGTCAGGGGAGGCAGTGGGAAGCAGGGATTAATTGAGACTGTAGTGCTGGGAGGAAGCTTATGGTGGCCAAGTCTTTGAAATGTCGAAAAACCACAAATAATGTGAATGCAAAGAGAATATTTAACCACAGTGATGAGCAGTAAAAGAATAAGGGTACAAATTTAATAAGTTCATGTCAGACTAGTGATTATAATAATCCACCTGCTCCCCACCACCCCCCACCCCACCCCATCCCCCGCCAACCACACTCCCCACAGTAGCAGAGTGGATATCTACCTCAGATTTCAACCAAAAGCAGATGAATAACTCTTTTAATATCATTTGTGGAGAGCAAGCCAAGGGTTAAAGAAAGTGGGATGTTTCTTTGGCTTTGCTCAGCAAATAGGCAGGTTATGTGCTGAATTAACCAGACAGTATCCAGGTTACAAATCCCATGAAAGAACTGGGCTTAATGAATGCAAATAGCCCTTTCCTAACTTAATTTCTTTTTATGCACAGCAGCAACTTTTGCTAATGTCACATCATGTGTTGTATTGTTGCAATCTCAAATGTTTCGTTACTGGGCTTTGCATCGAGGAAGTGTGCTGCTCACCTTTGCTCATGTTTTGACAGCTTGCTCTAACTCCTCTTCCATTATCATCAGGACTTCCTGGTTAGAATCAGTGTTTGGCAGTAGTGACCTCTCAGATTCCCTTCGCCTGCCTTGGCTTTGGTGCTGATCCCTGTTCAGTTTTGTTGTCACATGAGTGAGCTGCAACAGTCAAAAACAAGGAAAGTGAAAGTTATCTTTTTCCCCCAAAATATCAATTCAAAGTCATTAAGAGTGAAACATTCACTGCTGAATTTCCTGGCCTCTGGAAATATGCACAACAACAATGTATGCTGTGAAACAGGTGCATTACGCCTGTGCAATCAGTTTACTTATACCAGAACTGTGTTGTTTTGTTCACGAGTTTACTGATCTCAGGTTGGAAGGGGTTGAGGGTGGGAGGTGGGGGGGGAAGGGGTTGGGGGTTTGGAGGTTGAAGGGTGGGAGGTGGGGGGTTTGGGGGTGGGGGGGGTTGGGAGGTGGGGGTGTTGGAGGTTAGGGCTGAGGTTGGGGAGTGGGAGGTTGGAGAGTGGGAGGTTGGAGAGTGGGAGGTTGGGGAGTGAGAGGTTGGGGAGTGAGAGGTTGGGGAGTGAGAGGTTGGGGAGTGGGAGGTTGGGGAGTGGGAGTGGGCAGGGAGGTAGTGGTGCTGCAATTAGCTTCAATGCTCATGGGTGAAGAAAGGAAAATAAGCTACAATTCCTGCTCCTGGCTGTTATCCAACACCCAATGTTGCAAGTGAGCATCTGCAGATTTCAGATGAGGAGAGGATAAGATACTGCTGAGGGTTAATAGCCTATAGGTGAATTGCCATTACTCATCCCCTGAAGGCGTTACTTAATTTACTTGGAACATGGATCTAAGGTATCATTTACTGCCTGTACCCCATCCAAGTACCCATCATTTATCATTGAGCTGCCAGTGTGCATTGTCAAAACTTTCAACTATCAGCGATATAATCTTAAATTAGGAGTTTGGTAGATAGTGGGTAGATGGGCTGGATAAAGGGTCAGGAGAGGCTCAGGTAAGTTTAATTTATTTTTTAAAAGGTTGCCTCTGGGCCAGGAGGAGGTGTGAACTTCTCTGCCTCACAAGGAAACCTTAGGCCTGCCCTGCCCTGGGATTTACCCACTCCTTTCCACGACCACCATTATGATCTACTTTCGTCGATTGAGTCACCTGACTGCTGGGGACTGTTCCATTGGTTGGCTGATAATGGCCTCCTGTCACTCGAATACTCCTGCTTGCTGGCCAGGGAGTTATTCGCACCAACCCTGGGTAGCAGTCCAAGCTACATTCTGAGAATGAGGACGAGGAGCTAGAAACTCTCCATGCCTTGGACACTGCCAGCTTTTGCTCTTTCTGTTCATCTGGCACCAATCCCACCTTCCAGTGAATCTTAAACGCCACAAATCTCAGCGCCAGATTAAAAACTCAAAAGCAGATATTTACCCCACCAAAAGTGTCAGGCAAACAAATAGTTAACAATCTTAGCACTGTTGTGGACAATGGAACCAATAGTTCTTAACTAGCTGACATTTTCCACCACTTCCAATTATCCTCGTACAGCAAATTCTGTGTCCATTGACATTATCACTGCATCCATCCCATCGAAGATCATTACTTGTCGACAGCACAACTATCCAGTCTGACTCAACCAAGTGGAATGTCTCTCATCTAACATTTAACGTTGAGTAAAAAGAACAGTCTCTATTTTAAACCCAAGCTATCTGAACAACACAAGGCCAGAGACAAAATTTCCTGCTTATGGCACGGAATCAAGTTGAAAAACATGCAGCTGACACCAACTTGTCCTGCATTTCACAGTGGCCATTTCATCATAGTCATTCCTTTCCATGTTACACAGCTGCTTCCAGTAAACATGTGCATTATGTGTGATCTTCTGTCCAGTGGCCCAAGCTTCAAATGTTCTGGACAGGACCATCACAGACAGAATGCCCTCTCTGGAAACGTATAAAAACTGGTGAATCAGCAGATGACGCTAAACTTGTATATTGTCGCAGAAATTAAAGTATAGTTTTCCCTTTCTCTTCCAATTACCTCCTCCACACTCCTGGGGGGTAGTGGGGAAGGGTGGGGGTGGGAGTGCTGACTCTCACCCAGGCACAGACCCACATGGGCTGGCCAATTCCCGAAGGCAGTGCATTATAGCACTATATCCACAAACACCCACATTACTGGAGGGTTCACTGGATAGTGAAACCTTAGTTAACGTTTGCCTCACCTAGCCCAGATTCACTGAGACCAATTGTAACTCTTTCGAGTACAAACCCATTTCCATCTGTTTCAGTTGAAGTTACATTGTTTCATAGTTTGCCATTGTGAGATTTGAACTCTTGATCTTGGGGTTACAAGCCCAGTACCATAACCACTTGGCTATTTAGGCCAAGCACTGAGACCAATTGTAACATCCTTCTCACTAACTCAGCCAGCATCAGCCTGGCAACTGAATGTGATCTATGTGCGATTGAGTTCTATGTACTTTATTTTAAACTGATGATTTCATTTCAACCAAAAGTGCACATCATGAATTCAGACATGGAGGTCAGTAGATCCTACAGGATTTTCTGCTATTCATTTCAATAGATGTAAAATCCAGTGGACCAACTAATGCTCTGTTGCTTCACTGTTTACAAAGCTCCTCCACAGTTTCAAATCTACCCTACAGCGTAAATAACTTCTATTCAAACTGTCACCATGCTGGGATAAGCAATTTTGTTTTGAAATGCAATTGAGAAGCAGCTGCAGGGGACGCTGCCATTGTCCAAAGCTGCATTGGTTGCGTATGTTACTGTCAACCAGTCTATGGCAGCAAAGCTCAGCTTCCCCAAATACTGTACAGTACTGTACAAGTTCCACAAAAAACTACTGCAAGTGAATGCACAAGCACTGACTCCTGGAAAATCAAACCCCTAAACCACACCCAAAATGGAATCCAATAAGATAGGACAGAGTTTGCGGGGGTGTGGGAAGCAGGTTTTGTGAGCAAACAGTAAACAGGCAGGTGATGGGTGGATCACACCCAGAGGAGACAGACTTGGGGACCTGTGCAATTTCCATTGTTGGCTCTCATTTTAATCAGCCCGGCGAGCTGTCGGCACAAAACACATTCCTCATGGGGAATTGGGAACTCTAGCAGTACAGTCACATGACAAGGCCCTGCAGCAGCAGGGAGTCATATAAAGCCTTGGAACCAGAAAGGAGCAGCAGACAGCACGATTGCAGAGCTTCCATAAGTTTTCAGATCTGTTAAAACAGGAGACCCACAAGTGAGCAACAGAAAAAGCTTCCAATAGCCAATGCAGATTAGTTGGCAACACCTTAGCATCCCGGAAAATATTGCCAGTACTGCCCATGGTTGTTGGGTGAGTGTGGGAACTGGCAGGCGCCAGGTGTCCAAACATAATAATGGGGTGTCACATGCCCTCTCTTATTTTCTTTTATGCACCACACCCTGTTGGTTAAAGGTAGTAGCTCTGGCCACCAAAAATCAAAATTTACCAACAACACAGCAGGAAGTCAGCCTGACAAGAGTTGAGACTCAGTATTGCTTCCGCTACACAAACCAGGTGGTAGTGAGATGAACATCACCCACCATGCTCCATGTCAGCTCGCAGCTTTAGGGTTGCACATTTGTGGCCAAACTCACTAACCAGATGGTGTAAAAAGTTTAATCTGACGCAGTGATTTACTTCAAATTGTAAAAAGCAGAATTGTTCAATGAATGTAAAATTCAGAGTTGAGCCGATGCAGCAGGAAACTCAAATCTCTCAAAATGTTGCTGGCTGCAATTCTAAACAGCCAAAACTATTCTGCTCTGCCTTTAACAGAAAAGTAATTTTGTTAGAATTTCTGTGAAAATATTAACCACCTAGAGAAATCTGTATTGGCACTGATATGAGGAGCTCCTCAATCTCGATGAAAATGGAATAATAATTGTGATTGCCCACGCTACACAGGGCACAGTTATTCCAGTACTTACCTTTCACTTTCAAGATGCCAATCATTGTACGATTAG
Organism: Carcharodon carcharias; assembly: GCF_017639515.1. NCBI lineage: Eukaryota > Metazoa > Chordata > Chondrichthyes > Lamniformes > Lamnidae > Carcharodon > Carcharodon carcharias. The sequence continues at coordinate 104,739,244 of NC_054471.1, read as the reverse complement.
TTTCCTATTTACATCAAGATTATGAAGAATTAAAATGTGCTGTTAGTCCCAGAATACAGACCATGACCAAGAGTTCCCACTGTAGGCACAATTAGAAATCTGGACACAAAATGCACAAGTTTCCAGACAAGATCTCCAGTATCTGCTCAAACTCATTTGCATAATCACTGAATGTCACATCTTCCATAAAGCAGTGCAATTTGGGGAGTTTTTTGGAATGTGATATTTTTTAAAGAAATGCTTGCATTAATACATCGATACATATAGTAATTTGGTACAGCGATAGTAACATAGCAGAAAATGGGTTCATCACAGAACATATACATTTTTGATAAAAGTGACCAGTCCACCACCTGCAAGTAACCTGATTTAAAAATCACTGAAAATTATTTTTTTTAAAAAGCTATACAGAACCATTTACTGGTTACATTGGTATACAGTAGTCAGTTTCTTAGTAACTTAAAAATAATCATAGAATCATAGGAACTTACAACACAGAAGACGACCATTTGGCCAATCACACCTGTTCTCTCCCTTTGGAAGAGCAGTCATGCTTAGACCCACATACTTTTTGTCTGTAACTCGAAGCTCCTCATCCTCAAGAACCTGTCCAACTCTGTTTTAATGTTATTTGTGAAATCAGCTTCCACCATTTTTCTGGTACATCATTTCAGATCCCAACCACTGAGTGAATAACATTTTTTCTCATTTGCCCTCTAGACATTTTGCCAATGATTTTAAATATATGACCTCTCATTATGGACCACTCACCAGAGAGAATAGAATAGATAGAGAAAAACCATCAAAATCTCTATTAGGTCATCTCCTAACGCTACATACGAACATGTGAATTAGGAGCAGGAGTAGGCCATTAGGCCCCTCGAGACTGCTCCGCCAATCAATAAGATCATGGCTGACCTGATTGTAACCTCAACCCCACATTTCCACCGACCCTCAATAACCTTTCACCCCCTTGTTTTTCAAGAATCTATCCACCTCTGCCATAAAAATATTCAAAGACTCTGCTTCCACTGCCTTTTGAGGGAGAGAGTTCCAAAGACTCACGACCCTCAGAGAAAAAAATTCTCTTCCTCTGTCTTAAAAGGGCAGCCCCTTATTTTTAAACAGTGACCCCTAGTGCTAGATTCTCCCACAAGAGAAAACATCCTCTCCACATCCGCCCTGTCAAGACCCTCAGGATCTTGTATATTTCCGTCAAGTTGCCTCTTACTTTTTTAAATTCCAGCAGATACAAGCTTAGCCCGTCCAACCTCTCTTCATAAGACAACCCACCCATTCCAGGTATTAGTCTAGTAAACCTTCTCTGAACTGTTTCCAATGGATTTACATCCTTCCTTAAATAAGGAGACCAATACTGTACACAATACTCCAGATGAGGTCACACCAATGGCCTGTATAAGTGAAGCATAACTTCCCTACTTTTGTAATTAATTCCCTTCACAATAACCTTTAATGTGGCACCTTATCAAATGCCTTTTGGAAATCAGTACCCTGTTCCAGGTAGAATAGTCCCAGCTCCTCCAACCTCGCCTCATAACTGAAGTCCCTCATTCCTGGTAACATCCTGGTAAACATTCTTTCAACCCTTTCTAAAGCCTTTACATCTTTTCTGAAGTGTGATGCACAGAATTGTTCACAATATTCCATCTGAGGCCTGACCAGTGATTTACAAAGTTCTAGATTGATCTCTTTGCATATTCTACCATTCTATTTATAAACCCAAGTATCTCATATACTTTTTTCAACCACTTATCAACTTGCCTTGGTGCCTTTAAGGATTAGTGTATATGGACCAAGATCTTTTTGCTCATTTGTACTTTACAAAGCTCTGTAATTTATGGTATAATGTCTTTCTATATTAATTCAGTTAAAGTGTGCCACTTCACAATTTTCCACATTGAATTCCATCAGCCACGCTTCTGCCCATTTTACTGTTCTCCCTGTCAGCCTGAAACCCATAACCACCATCATAGTTATCTACTATGGCAAGTTGCACCATCATGTGCAAACTTTAGAATGCTGTCCCTTACACCTGAGTCTGGTTCATTTATAAAACTGGAGAAGAGTAATGAATCCAGAATTGAACCTTAGCAAGCATCACTGCAAAGTATCTCTCAGACTGAAAAATATCGATTCACCACCAGCTGTTGTATACTTCAGATATCTCAGAGCTATGCAGAGGTGGCATCCCAGCTTGTGCATGTGCAGGAATTTTACTTACAACAGTTTCATCCAGTGCTTCAAAATGTCTGCAATATACAACACCATCCTTTTCTTCCTGTCATTGCCAATTTTGAATGCCTAGTGTCCTTGTACCTAAAATTAAAGCTTAAGTGCTTCCACAAATATTAATTCAGTCGGGGTATGGCCAGCTTCTAGCTTTCTAAGTCAGCATTAAAGATTGCAGGAACTCAATTTACGCTGCACATAATCTGTGTAATTGTGTACATTGGCTTGACCAGTTTAGGCAAATTGCGCTGATAAACCAGCAGAACCTAGCAGAAACTCCAGGTCAGTGTCCTAACACTTCACATTAAATCTTTCACAACAGAAAAATCAAAGCTTCAAAAACTATCTGAAAACATAACATTCTTTGGGTTGCATTCTGGCAAATTACATGCAACTAATTAAAGTTAAGTTTCTATGAATGCAGATTAACTCATTTACCTCATTGATGCCCAGAGCTTCGTTTTCATGGATTGTCATTATTGAGTGACGTGGCTTCAAAACATACAAATGGAGAAAACAAGAAAAATGAAAGTGTGGAATTCAATACTTGCTGTTCAAACACTAGAGCACAGTGACACATTACTGCCGGCTATGTTTTGTGCTTGTTCTAGGGATGGTATGATTTTTTGTTATAATTCACTCCTTTAAGTTGAAACAACAACAAAAGAGTCATTGACTAAGTGAAGACAACCAAAATAAGTCAATCCCATTAAAAGAGAAAATATACAACAAAAGTCAGCATAATTTCTGTCTGCAGTCACACCCTTTCGTAGAATATAAATCATATCTCATGATGAGTCTCTATAATGCATCCTCAGTTACATTATACAGTTAGAGTAAATTGAAAGTAAATAACAATTGTACATGCTATTTTGTCTTTAGATGTAACAAGCTGAATTGCTGACCATTTTCAAGAGTGCAGGGTTACACTACAGTCAGAGATTTCCCTAGTCCTGCAATACAAAGCACAGATATCCTTCACATTGGGTGAGTGAGTAAGTGAGTGAGTGCAGTACTTAAAAATCTCATTCCCCAATAAAAATACGTAGATATTTAGAATCACACCAAACACAAATCAATTCAGTAAATTAATTGTTCACCAATATTTTGGACTTGCGGTTCCAGTGAACAGAAATCTTCAGTGGGGACAAAGGGTACAGGCAGAGAAATTTACTTTGTCAGTCGTTTCTTTTCCCACCTTCAGCTTTCTCCCCCTCTCTCAGCTTGATGCCCAAGTTTGATCACAGCATCAATCACCTATCAATTCTTTGCACAATTTCTCATTTCTCATTTAGTCGTCTGAAAATTGATAGCAGTGAAGTATTCAAAAATGATGGGAAGCACTGACCTTGTCCCAATTAGTGTGGCATATCCACATATGCTTTCCAACAGTAATAATGAGATATCAAGGGACAGTAACTTTGGATAATTCTCCCTTTCCCAACTCAAGACATTGAGGCTAATTCGAAAGGGTGAAGATTGACTAGAATGGTACCAAGGATATGGTACTAAAGGCACATGGAGAGGGTAGAGAAGCAGTGAGTGTTCTCCTTAGAGCAGGGGAGGTTAGGGGGAGATTTAATAGTGGCATTCAAAATCATGAATGGTTTTGATAAAGTAACTAAGAGAGAAACTGTTTCCACTGGCAGGAGAGTCAGTAATTAGGAGATACAGAATGGAGGGAATTGTGAAAAAACCAGAGGCGAGATGAGGAGAATGTTTTTTATGCAGTAAGTTATGATGGTATGCAGTGCACTGTCAGAAATGGGGATGGATGCAAATTCAACGTAACTTTCAAAGGGGAGTTGGATAAATACCTGAGGGGGAAAACTTTGCAGGGCTATGGGAATAGAATAGGGGAGTGGGACTAATTGGATTGCTCTTTCATAGGGGCACGATATGCGCTATATCATTCTATGACTCAATAATTGCATTTCCCTTAGTACTGCCTTGATGTTTAACAACAAAGAGGGATTAGACTCAGGACCATGCTGATCAGTGTGGGACACAATGGGTATTACAATTAATGATCAAGCCATGAAGGAAACAGTTTGTTCCAGAAGTTGAGGAATAACAGGGAGAAACTAAACAGTGAAAGATTGGGTGAAATATAGAACAACAACTTAAGAAGCTATCAAGGTAAGATTGATGGAAATCTTTTCATATGAAAGTGAGGCTGCTTTCAAGCTGTTTTCACTGAGAATCCTTTTTAAACAGGCTGAAAGTGAGTTGTAAGACAGCAATCCAAGTCAGTAAAATTGTAATCCTCACAAACAAAATTAGTGAATTATGAAAATATATAATCTAAAGATTTCATAACCCACTGCCAACTATTAATTACTCATAATTTTTCAATGAATTTAAAAATTTGTCTTAATCACTCAGTGAAATGCAACAGGTAAAGGTAAAGGTTGCACATCATAGATGAAGGGTTAATAAAGGTGATGGTTAGGAGAGATCTGGTTTGTAGCATCATAAAATTTGTACTGTAGCAATAATGATTGTTGTTTCTGTTGTCTGTTTGCTTGAGCAGGGTTTGGCAGAAAATAAATTGTACTCCATATTATATATCAATGGAATCAAACATGGAAATCACTGTTATTGTGCTTAATGCTCATGTGTGAACATACTGTTCATATGCATCACCAGTTTTAAAAATTCAAGAAGGGCCATATTATCAAGGAGATAGAAATGTTCAACTGGAATGATACAGAATGGATAAGGCAGCTGGCACTGGGAGCTGCTGGGACCAAGACAGAACTAATGGTGAGAGCTGCCATCAGTGTGTGCAGGAAGGAACACATAGCCACCCGTGCAAAAGCAGAACACAGAGCCAGCAGTAAGTGGGCAGGAACTGACACAGAACACCACCCAACTTTACTTACTGAGCCCCATGTTAATTGGGCTTGTTGATAGTTCTCTCTCCTCGGATACTGTGCTCCTCCATTCAAATCTTCTTTCATCAACCCCTCCTCAAAAGTCTAACTCTTGACTGCCCCCCTCCCCCCGTAGCTGAAAACTATCACCCCATTTCTCTCCACATTCCTTGAATGTGTTGTCACTTCCCAAATCAGTGCTCATTTTTCCCACAATTCCATACTTAAATCCGTCCAGTCGGGTTTTCAGTCTGGCCACAGCATTGAAACGGAATTTGTTGAAGTTAAAAATGACATTATTTGTGACTGTGACTAAACTACCCCTTTTCATCCTTCTTGACCTATCTGCAGCCTTTGACATGGCTGACCACATCATCCTCCTCTAATGCCTTTCCTCCATCATCCACTTAGCGGAACTGCCCTAGTTTGGATCCATTCTTATCTATCTAACCATAGTCAGAGAATCACCTCCAATGGCTTCTCTTCCCACTCCCTCACTGTTATCTTTAGAGTTCTCCAAGGCTGAGATGAGAGTGGCCTTGGGCATGGTCATGACACCCACCTGCCTGTGACATCCCACCTGTCCCCAGCCCCACGTAGCAGTGACTGGCCTGCCAACACTCAATGTTTAAGCTCACACGTGAAGAATGAGTACTTTGCTCAGGTGATGACCTAATGCTGCAGAAACATACCACAGCATCACACTGACATACAGCACAAAAAAAGAGGGTGAGAAAATTGGAACAAAAAATAACTCAAAATGAATCAATTGATGGGATAAAATTGATGTATTTCAAGCTGACTCTAACGTATTCTTTACTCACTGCTGGCTGCATTTCTTGATTCTCAATAGTTACAGATTTTTAGATCAGATTGCTGGCTCCTCGATTTACAAGCACTGAAAGGTTCTGCATTTTGTTTTGTTGCAACGGTAACAGTTGGATTCATGTCTGATGAGTTAAGTGAAGAAATAGTGGTCCAATGTTGTCAAAAATTGCCATTTAAAAGTCAGAAGATTGTCAAAGTAAGGAAGGATTGCAGCTTTCAATGAGTTAACAATCAGGGAGGGAGGGGGGGGGAGAAAGCATTGGAAAACTACAAAGATAAACAGGACATGACCAGCAATCCACTTCTGGAGGTTATCTGTAACCAGGTTTTGGAATATGGGATAAGCTCATACTCTTCTGTCCTGCATAGTAACAGTAGAATTTATTGCTTTTAGGATTTTATTTTTTCATCCTCAATCAGAAGTTAATCCTTTCAGCCAATTACTGTGCAAGATAGATAGTTTTCAATACCACAATGTGGATACTGCACTTATTGATAAAGTTCCCAAATAATCCCATGGTTACTTGGAGGGAAACTAAACACTGAAATAGCAAAACTGTTATCATTGTGCGAGCTTTCCTAAACCTGTCCTGTGAAATGAGAATCTATTTGCATAACCAAACAGCTTATTGCCAGCTGGAGAAAACTCAGTAGTAAAGTGCAGCTTAAGTGCTGCAAATGCTCTCTTATCATGTCCGAAATCAAAATTGTTGGAACTGTACGGATGGACCAGCATTTGTGGGAGAGAGATGGCTTTGTGCTTTCAGTTAGGTTCTGTTTCAGAATTGGGCCCACAATATTATCTTTTATTTTTCAAATGCTCGCTAGCTTGCATCTTTCCAGCATTTTCTGTTTTTATTTCTGATTTTCTGCAATATCATCTTTATTTTTACTTCATTTGGTGCCACATTGAGATAATTTCCCCAGCTTCTCCCTTTGCCTCCTGTCCTCTTGCAGTGACACCACATCCCGTGAACAAATATTCAAAAATTGACTACACGGGAGATATTCATTGGCAGTATCCATGATTAACAATCCTAATGGGAAACAGGTTAAAAAATGTTGTATTTCATTAGTGGTTTCTCACAGTGTAATGTCTATTTTATTCTATATGAGACAGACCATAATAAACTTCATTAAAAAAATATCATTCTTCGGCATGTGGACATTGCTGGAAGGACCTGCATTTTTTCCCCCACCCTTGCTGACTTGAGAAGGTGTGGCGTCAACTTCTTCTTAAACTGCTTCAGTTATAGTGATGAAGCTACTCCCACAACAGTGTCAGGTGAGGGGAAGATGGTGTTATAATGGTAATATCATTGGACTAGTAACCCAGAAGCCCATCCTAATTTTCTGGGGACATGGGTTCAAATCCCATCGTGGCAGGTGAGGGAATTTAAATTCAATTATATAAAGCTAGTCTCAGTAATGGTCACAACAATCATCAATTGTCGTAAAAGCCCATCTGGTTCACTAATATCCTTTAGGGAAGGAAATCTGTCATCCTTACCTGGTCTGGCCTACATGTGACTCCAGACCCACAGCAATGTGCTGACTTTTAACTGCCCTCTGAAATGCCCTAGAAAGCCAATCAGTTGTATCAAAGTGCTATGAAGTCTAAACAAAAGGAATGAAACTGGATAGTTCCGACAGCACTGTGGATGTTCCTAGGCCACATGGACTGCAGTGGTTCAAGAAGGTGGCTCACCACCAATTTCCCAAGGGCAATTAGGGAAGAGCAATAAATGCTTGCCTTTCCAATGACTCTCAATCCCATGGAACAGTAAAGAAAAAGGTAGGGTGTTCAGCATCTTGACCCACTGACAATGAAGAAGCTTGATGGCAATCAATGATATAGATGGTGGGGCCTTTCTGACTCATAACAATAGATTTTAATGAGGCACGGCTCCCAACACAAATCCTGGGTCGAATAATTGGGTGCAGAGGCCAGCAAATTCAATTCACAGCATCACAATTTTATAGTTCTGAAGAAGAGTCATATTGGACTTGAAACATTAACTCCTTTTCTCTCTCCACAGGTTCAGCGTTTTCTGTTTTTATTTCAGACTTCCAGCATATTTATGGCAATTTCATGCTGGTCACTGGAAAACTTGCGGAGAAAATTGATTGTATTGATCTCCATGTTTGATTCTTCAAGAATGAAGTCTCACAAAACTTATCATTGGAGAACATTGTATATCTCACCATTCCCTATGATATGTTGAATTGCCTTTTATTTGTCTCTACTGTTTCAACTGAAGATTTTCTAAAGCAATAAGTCAAATGGGCCATTTAAACGGTCTGGGTTATTTTCACAAGAGGATGATAGGTGGACTTTTAGATTACAGTTATGGCGCTGTATCTAAATATGCTACAGCCACAATTAATGATTTTTTTTTAATTCACAGATTTAAGTGTAGTAAAAGTGTTAAGCCCACTGCAATGAATGTCTCTCTCATAGATTTGATAGCACAAGGTTGAGCGGGATAAAGAATCCGTCCAACATCGGGTATGAATACAGCATGACAGAGATTGCTGAATTGCTACAATAGGTTACATATGCCTCATATCATAGTTCATATGTTTTAGAGCGATAGATTTTTAGTTTTAGTAATTGAATTTTAAATGTTAAGTTCAGTGGGAAAACCCCCTGGCAAACATCTAGAGGCTGAAAAACCACACAGACTTAAACTAATTACAATTCAAAAGGTAACTGGATAAGGTCCAAGTAAAATGGTGAGAGTCATAAAATGGCAGGTGGGTTTACTGAGCTAAAAGAATTGGAGACATAATGTCTGCAGTTATTCCAGTAAAGGATATAAGTTATTCATGTGGTTTCCCAGAATTAAGGAGAGCTTTGAAATTAAAAGGTAGTTAATTTGCATTCCTACTTGGAAAGAAGCCTTAGTCATATTGCCATGGAGATGGGTGGAGCTAAGTACGATTCTTTGTTTTGAGTTTATCTCTGTGAATTTATTCACCAACAGGAAAACTAGTTGATGTTTGGAAGGCAGCTAAGAGAGTGTGTCAGCTCAGGTTCTTATGTAGCTTGTCATTCCTTGGAAGTCGAGAGACAAAGCCAGGTCAACACCTGAAGTACAGTAAATGCTAGATCTCTCATCCATGATACAGTCTACAGATGGGAGCTAATATTCAGTATAAGACAAAGTTGGTAAGGGAGAAAATAACTGGAAGAATTGTTTAGCTGGAAGGAAGAAACCTACAGTAACCCTCAAGAGAAGGAAGTTAACCTTGTTGCGGTTGAAGTCCTGAGAGTAATCAGCTTGGTTGCAGTTTGAAACCATGGCAGCGGGCTATTGAAAACCAATGGGGTGTTTTCTGATGTTTGAAGCCACTGCACAGGAGTCATAGTGCTTGAGCTATGAAATTCAGAATTGAGAGGTTTTAAGGTAAGTTGCGGGGCACTTAACCCCCATGAAATCTTGTAACTTGGAGAATAGCTGGAACATTGAAGAGAAATCAGGGATCTGTGATATACCTTTTATTTGGTCCCAGAGAAGAAGTCAAGATCCTTGTAACATATAAGGGAATTGTTGGGGGTGGTGAAATAAAAAGTGGAACTGGATTTATACTTGGGCCTTTATAAGCTATAGTGAAGTAGTGGTTGTTTCATTTCTGATTTATATACATTAAAGTTTGTTTTTGTTTAAAAACGTGAACTCTTGTGACGTAGTTCTTTCCATTGATCACAGGATGTTCGGATTTCCTTTTTTAAATGTTAATAGTCCCTAACAGGACCATAACAAACATGATACAAAACCCGGAAGTAAAACACGCTAAATAGCGGTGCATATTCTCTGTTTACTCTGAGCTTTACACTCGCACTGTCTATTTTGCTATCATCGGCACATAGAGGAAAAATCTTGCTTTTCAAGTATCATCTCTTGTCCTCATGCCCTCAAACCCATAACCTGGATACATAATGCCGAAAAATGAAATATTCAGCACCATTTACAATTGTATACCAACGGCAGGGGTTTTTCAGAGTAATAGAAATTAAACCCATCATGAGGTTTCTTGTAATGTAATTGCAAGTAAGAAATTAGTGAGGGTACAATAGCAAAGTGGTTACATCACTGGACATGTAATGGACAAATGACATATAGTCATGAGTTCAAATCCTTCAAATGGCGAACTTAAAAGTAATTAGTTAAATAGGTTCAGTAATGGTACTCGTAAAACTGCCGAATTGTTGTTAAAAACCAAACTGGTTCACTAATGTCCTTTAGGGAAGCAAACCTTACCATGGTCTGACTCTAGATGCACAGCAACTGCCTTTTGAAATGTCCTAGCAAGCTGCCAAGTTGTATTCAAGACAACAGCTCACCACCATCTTATTAAGGGCAATTCAGAATTGGCAATAAATGCTGGCCTTGCCAGTGATACTCACATCCCGAGGATGAATGAAAAAAAAATGCATGTTGTTCTTTCACTTAGTAATATCCATGCAAAACACAAGCTCTGTTGAGTGCAACAAATACAGTCAGACAGAAAAAAACATATCAAAGCATTACTGACCAGCTTCTCACCTTAATGTACAGGGAGTGGAGGCTGCGAGAGAGGTTAGAGGTCATGTAGTAGTTACATGGGGCAATGGGAGAGAAACGAATATGTGATCCAGAGGTTAGACAAGTGACAGGTGAGAGAGACAGTGGAATTGACTGGGACATGTCCTGAGAGCACAGCATGGTCTGGTACGTTTCGTGGCACAAAGTGGGATATGAGACAGAAGTTAGGATGGTGGATAATGGGAACAGCCACTGTTGAAGAAGAGCAGATAATAAAACAGATGGAACAACACTGAATTAACTCCTGCGCTCAATAGCATTTTGGAGGTGCATTTTTTAATGGAGATAATTTTAGCAAAAAAGTCAGTGCAAATATATTAAAAGATTTCTCTTTTTTAAAACTCAGGTCAAATTTCTTATTAAAACTGTCAATAGGAATTTTGCTCTATAAAAGATTATTGTGCCGTACACACATCAGTAACAATCAATAAAAATGATGACCTATTGTGTAATTCTAATAGCAAATACAAATATAAAGTTTGATCACAATAATTTGATCTGTGCACCAAAGAACATTGTGTACACCCATACAATGCTTCACTCACAATCAGTATCAGAGTCAAAAATGAACACCATTAAAATTGCAGAAAAAGATTTTCAGCTAAAATGATGCTCAACTGAGAAATTGTTTCTCTACAGCAGATCCTTCGTACCAAGGAGTGAAGAGACATTTGTAACCGCATTTAACATCAGAGCTTAAGTTTGGAAAACACCATTTTTGAGAAGTGGTTAAAGGAGAAATGGATCAAAACAATTTTTAAATGACATGTTTTGTTTTCAGTTCATTATCTTTTAGGTATAACAGATCGCCATTGATTTTTCACTATGCTTTCCCCAAAGTGTATGAACCTTCATTGAAGAGGCTACCATTCAAATAACATTAAGGCTATTAAACTCAGGAAGTAGCAGTTCTGGGATTCTAATGTTATGCATTATAGTTTTTGATTACAGCAGCAGATGAAATTAATGCTGCAATGATATCATTCCATCATCTGTCACCATGGTGTTGCATTGTACACTTGGAACCAAATCTAAGTGCTTTTCCAGGCAACGCTAGCCTTTTTTTTAACACTGGGTTTAAATATAGCCAGTGCCATAGAAACAGCAGATACAGGTACCACTACCTCAACATCGAGATGATGTTAACTTAATGAAAACAATTTCAATGTTTACTATTGATGGTACAATGAAACGCATGTGGCTGAGCTCAATACTATCACTGTTCAGTGAACGACACCATCAACAACATAATCATCATTTTTAACAGCCTGCTTCAATTAGCTTTAGATCACTATAAAGCTGACATTTGGGTTGAGTTATACATGAATGGGAAGAAGCAGCAAGCAGACAATATTCCAACAATATTGTATATCTTCCAAGGAGAATGTCTGATGGTTTTGTTCAACATGCACCAACCCCAGCAGTTTCAGATGCCTACCTCTTTGATTTCAGTATCACTGGTTTCTTCAAGACATTGCCTGAAAGGATTGAGACCGCTCTCTTCCATCTTTGGGGTTGCAGGTGTTTTCTGAACAATGGCAACTGGACGGATCACACCAGGTCTAGTCTAGATTCAAAGGTTGGAAGGAAAATAACACAGATAAAACATGGTAGTGTGCTACATGCAGCAACTAGTCAACAGCGATAATAATTACACGAATTATCTCATTAGTTTCAAAATTACACTATGAGATACTGGCGGTAAAGATTAGCATCTTTGAAATTCCTTGCTCTGTTATGGCATTAACTATCATTTAACAAAAACAGGGTACAAAATAAATGCATAAACATCTGTTCAATCAACAAGGAAAGTGGTGGCGGGGAGGGCGAGGAAGGAGGTGGGGGGAGGGACACTTGCATTTGTAGGGAGCTTTCCACAACTACTGGATATTTCAAAGCACTTTACCACCAATGAAGTACATTTTGAGGTGTAGTCACTGTTGTAATGTTGGAAACACAGCAGCCAATTTGTGGACAGCAAGCTCCCATAAAGAGCAATGTGATAATCGCTGGTAATCTGTTTTTGTGATGTTGATTGAGGGATAAATATTGGTCAGGATAACTCCCCCGCTCTTCTTCAAAGTAGTTCCATGGGATCTTTCATCTACCTGAGCAAGCAGATGGGGCCTCAGTTTAACATCTCATCCAAAGGACAGCACTTTTGATAGTGCTCCCTCAAAGCTGCAGTGGAATGTCAGTTTTGATTTTTGTACTCAAGCCCTAGAGGGGGACTTGAATCTGGAATCAGGTGAGACTGCTACCAACTGAGCCATGGCTGACACGACAAGTTTCATCTGAACACATAAGTCAGCATTAAGCACAGGTTTTCCAGCACTCCGAGCATTTGCATTTGTATGTGTACGTTCATCGGAGTTCTTCTGTAGTCTGGCCCATCGAAGATCTTATCTGAGTACTCTGCAGCAAAGCCCATGTGTAACCTCACCCTCCGACGAGCCGGTACCTGGGCTATCCTTTCCCCCGCCCTGGCTGCAGCGCCTTTGTGTCTGGTCTCACCATACATCAATCTGTCTCTATGCCATCCTCTAAATTATGTACATTGTCAGTATCTGAACTGATAGTCACGACGATGAAATAGAGTGTCAGTGTCTTCATCCTCACTTTCTTCTTACTCTCCTTCCATTGCCTAGATATCTTCCATAGCTTCCAGAACTTGGAAAAAAGGGATGAGAGTTAGCTCGTGGTGAAGGGAGAGGAGAAATGATGAAGTTCATCTGCAGTTTGTAAATCAGAATAGACTTTGCATGAGGGGCAAGTAGGATAAGAGGAGGAGGATGAGGTATGTAGATACTCTCACCTTCAATCCCATTAATGGCCTCAGTCTCAGCAATGGCCCTTCCAGTAATGGCCAGCACAGTCTCTTCCCCTCCCATTAATTTCTGCCACCTGCTCCTGCAAGGAAGTGGGAAATTTGTCAGTGAGTGTCATGCAAACCTTTGGGTGATATGGTCATGGCTGAATAGCTGCCAGTGTGTGCAAGTTGTGACATGTGGGTGAAACTTGAAGCAGTGCTAAGTGCGTGGGATGAGGTGGAGCATCTGAGTGTTATATAGCGCTGAATTTTCCCCCTGTCGGGGCGTTTGTGCGGGGACAGGCAGGTGGAGCGCGAGCCCGATCGGCGCCCCCGATTGTGCGTGCACCGCCATTGTACGTGTGCGGGCCAATTAAGGCCTGCCCAGCATGACGCTCACCCGGAAGCACTGAGCGCTCGCTCCCTATGCATGCGGGGGGATTCCCTGAGTCGGGGCCTGCGCTGTTTCGCACATGCACGCAAAAGAGCACAGAAATCTCCCTGAGGCATAGAGGTGCCTCAGGGAGATCAGTTTAAGTTCTGGGATATTTAATAAATGTGAAAAAAAATTTAAGGACATGTCCCCTCATGTGAAACTGTCACATGAGCTGGGACATGCCCATTAATTTTTCAAAATTTTTTATTTAATTAATAAACCCTTCATGAAACCTCATCCAGCCCTTGGATGAGGTTTCATGAAAAATGCGAAGTCCACCTGGGCTCTTTGCCTGCCCGCCAACCTTAAAGTTGGACGGGCAGCATTGTGAACAACTTTAATTACTTTGTTAGTGGCCTTAATAAGCCTTTGACAGATCGGTGCACCGGCTGTTCGCCCACCGAACTGACAGTCTAAATGACACACGGTGATGTCAGGTCACTCGCCCGACGTCACCCCACATCATTTTATGCATCGGTGAGTGGGCCCCGTCCCTGCTCGCTGACGGGAAAATTCTTACCATAGAGACCTGATTGATAGAGATTATTGGTAGGTGAGTGATGGGTTTAGTGAATTAACAGTGGATGAGACCAGCTGAGTAATTTGTAGGGTATGGCATTTTAAGTTGCATGAACTGATCTTGACATCTCTTCTGAGATCATTAATTTTGGTTTTACATGGCATCTAGATTTTGGGGCTGGACTCCTGGCATTGACCTTCAGTATTAATTCTTGACACTCCCTTCTGTGGATGTAACTTGATGTCCTCCTACCCCAGCCCACACAGGATACAGATACTCTGCTTTTCACCTCTTCTTTCAAGTCCTCCAGTCCAGCATCCAAAAACCTTGGTGCATGCTCTCTCCCACACTCATTGCTAATTCTTCCAGAGCACAATTTCCAGAATAATCTGAGCACCACTAGCAACCACAATGCACCCCCCCTTCAAAAGGTGTTGGCTTTAAGTAACACTAGGTACCTGTGGATCTGTCCAGCCATCTAACAGTATGGGGAGTGCTGGTTGCACGTAGAGTCCTGGCAATGAACAGGCAGCATGAAGTTGGCACCCTGCCTGCAGTGCAACGAGTGCGTTTTAATCGCATTCTCAATTCCCAGACTGGGGGGATTATCCAATCTTGCCCCCAATAATGGTAGTTTGTAGGTTAGCACCTGAAAATTATTATGAAAACTCCTCTATTGTTGTGAAAACGCAACTTGTTTGATAATGTTCATCAAGAAACCAAATCTGCAGCCCTTACCTGGCTTGGCCTTTGGTGATTCTAGTAGCACACCACATGTTTGGCCGTTTATGCTTTCAGGGCAAGTAGGGATGGGTGACAACAATCCTTTAGTCTCAGTGTCATCCACATCCCCAGAGCAGATAAACGCAGCTTGATCTGGGAGTCCGCTCCATACATTGCTCACTCCTTTCTGCTGTGCTGGTATCCACAGCTTGCAGGGCCAGTGGGGGGAGTGAGTGTGAGCTGTTGCCTGGACAGATGAGTGCTCAAGTGTTCTGCTTGGTGCACTAACCCTAACTGAAAAGGAAACGGAACCTTCATGTTTCTAGTGAAATTAAAACGGAAAGGTAATCCGAAGCTTATCGAAACCCAGTAAAATACACAGAGCCACATGAGCTCCGAGAACCCAGAGATGAAGTGCAGGAAGGCTGAAGGAACACCAAGGCTGGAACTGGGAGCAGGAATAAAGGAAAATAAGGTTATTGCCGCCATTTCAGTTATGTTAAAAGAACTGATTGACCAAAGCCTGCCACACAGTGCACAGAGTTGTTACTGAGATTTCGGATAAAGGTGTTCCTTTGTAAAGGGGGATCCACGCCATCAATGCTATTGTGAGCAGGGTTGAGGAGGTTCTCTAGAAATGTGCCACTTTGGTGCCCCTGGAACTCAGGTTGGTCAGGAGCTGCTGTCAGATGAGAGTTGGTGGCTAAATACTTGCGGGAAAGGAGCTGGGATTCTGCCTGAGGATGTTTGTATCTTTAAAGGATTTTAGAACCTGAAATTAGTGCCACATATGCTCAGTGGACTGCCCAGTAAATCCATGACATCTATTTTTGAGGTATTTGATATTTAATATGTAACGTATAGCTGACATTGACTGCAATTTTCTTGTTAATTTATGTTTAATTTATAATGATTTTTGGTTTAATTGTTAAAGTAAAAGTTATAAAAAGTGAAACCTTGTTCATCGGGTTTTCTCGCTGTAGTGTCGATTGGAAAACTTGGTTCTTTGATATGTTGGTCTGCACTGGAATCTGAACACTGTAAATGAGAACTTTGTGATATCGGCCTTAAAATACCTTTCAACTGTTTGAACCTAACCCCATTGTCCTATTCTCACAATTAAGCAAGTTCAGATTTCATCTTTTCCAATCCTTTAACCTTATAACAAAAGCTGGTCCCTCAGGCACCTCCTTCCCAGACTGAAATAGTGTCCATTAGTTTGTAAAATTTGCACTATTCTATGTGCAATAAAAATATTAAATCTGCACATTCCTCATGGTATCACTCCACACGTTGTGAGGTCAATGTACCCTGTAAGGACAATGAAAACTGTACAGAGAGCCAGTGGGTGCCAGTAGCTTGATTACCTGAGCCAAGGGATCATTCTTCACAACCTTGACTATGAGCACCACAAAGCTGTTGGACCATTGAGTTTGGGGATGTGCACAGCCAAGATTGATGTGGCCCTCAGTCGGCATACATGCATGGCCAATTTCCAGCAGGGATCAAAATTTGGGAGTCAGGAATGGAAGCTTTGGCTGATTTTTCTACTTGCGAGCTTGGGGGTGCTGGAAATTACCAGTCTTACCGAAAGTTTGACTGAGATCAGCAGCTAATTTAGCACAAACCAGGAGAAGCATTCATTAAAATTAGACTTCCAATTATTCAGTATGAACCACACTGACTCATCCATCCACTCATTTTATTCCAATTTTCATTCATAGAATATATTGAAGCACCAGTCCTGTGTACATCATTTGAGCTTTACTCTGGGTTTGTGTAACGATATACAACGGCTCATACTTATGTAGATTGCTTTCAAGGCATTGCAAGAATTTTAATTATCACTGACAATTATCCCATAGAGAAAAACATCAGTTACATAACCACTTAATCTACAACCCACAAATTAAATGTATGTATTGGAAAATCTCTGCAATTTTCTAAAACTTCCCAATACACATCTTGGAGCCAATGATTTTTACATAAAAAAGGTATAAGAGAATAGAAGGCAATTACTGTTCATCATTGGCTCCGCTCTTCCAATCTCCAGCAGAAATCGCATTAACGATTACATCTGTGGGAATTACTGAATTGCAGGTGAAATGAAGCAATTGCATGTTATTTTGTTTGAAAGGAATACTTTTAACCATTATTTTGGTCAGTTTCATAGAAACATAGAAAATAGGAGCAGGAGTAGGTCATTTGGCCTTTCAAGCCACCTCCGCCATTTATTATGATCATGGCTGGATAACTTCACAATTTCCCAATTTATACTGCATCTGCCATGTATTTGCCCACTCACTCAACCAGTCTAAATCGCCTGGAAGCCTCTTAACACCTTCCTCACTGCTCACATTCACACCAAGTTTTGTGGCGTAGCAAACTTGGAAGTATTACATTTGGTTCCCACATCCAAGTCATTGGCATATATATAGCTGGGGCCCAAGCATCGATCCCTGCAGTACCCCACTAGTCACCACCTGCCACTCCAAAAAAGACCCATTTGTTCCTACTCTCTGTTTCCTGTCTGGTAACCAATTTTCAATCCATGCCAATATATTATCCCCAATCCCATGTGCTTTAATTTTACACACTAACCTCTTGTGGGATTTTATCAAAAGCTTTCTGAAAATCCAAATACACCACATCCACTGGTTCTCCCTTATCTATTCTGCTAAGTTATGTCCTCAAAGAATGCCAGTAGGTTTGTCAAACATGATTTCCCCTTCATCAATCCATGTTGAGCTTGTCCAATCCCGTTGATATTTTCTAAGTGTCCTGTTATCACATCCTTTATAATGGACTCTAGCATTTTCCCTACTACTGAGGTTAGGCTAACCTGTCTGTAATTCACTGTTATCTCCCTTCCTCCTTTTTAAATAGTAGGGTTATATTTGCCACCCTTCAATCTGCCAAGACTAAACCAGAATCCACAGAATTTTGAAACCAACGCATATACTATTTCCAGGGCCATCTCCTTTAGTGCCCTGGGATGTAGTTTATCGGGCCCTGGGGATTTATCAACTTTCAGTACAATTTCCCATGCATGCAGGGCTCCCAGTGAGATTCCCACCATCAAGAGGGAGCCTACTAGTGCCAACAAGGAGAAATCGGAGAGCGCTACAGGTCAGACCATCAGTGCAGCACCTGGGTATGGG
Source organism: Carcharodon carcharias (assembly GCF_017639515.1). Lineage (NCBI taxonomy): Eukaryota > Metazoa > Chordata > Chondrichthyes > Lamniformes > Lamnidae > Carcharodon > Carcharodon carcharias. The sequence continues at coordinate 104,721,052 of NC_054471.1, read as the reverse complement.
ACAAGGGGCTTCAAAGAAGCAGATGGTGCCAGAAATAAAAAGGGATATTTTGTAACATCTCAGCCAAGGCTGAGATACGCAGATTGGATAGAAATGGAAGGCCCTCTCCCTGCAATAAGAATTTATGGGCCTTCCTGCTATGGCCCAGCCCCTACCATCCAAAGCACTGTGGTGTTGGGAAGTGGCAGGATAAAGGCTAATAGAAGGGAATTGAGCCCGAGACCCGTACAGTGCTGATATTTACACATAACAGAAAGGGCAGGAGAAAGTGAAGCAAATGCAGTTTGGGTTGAGGGGGCGGTGGTAGACTTCACAACCTCATTTTCACCACCACAATAGTGGAGGAAAGGCCACCCCAAAATGTCCACAGCCAAGGCTAAAGTTTTTGCCATTTTGCCCCCTATACGTGCCCGTTCAGGAAGAGAAAACCAGATGGTGAAAGACAATATGAAATGCTGCTGCTGATGATGAGCATTTCTTCAGTGTCACCGACAGCTTAAGACCCACTCAGTAAACGGTAACCTTAACAAGCCAGGAGGAACAGTTTCAGGGAGTACTTACAGGCCTATTCTCTGTGGACTCCAATACTGACAGATGGAGATTAGCCTGTTAAAAAAAAATACAAAAGGACATTACAAAGCAGCAGGCACTTTAGAACAATGGATTGCAGAGAGCAAAAGGATGTTGTAGGAAACAAATAGACCAGATAACCTAACTCCAGTGGTTGCTGACAGCATGTAAGAATATATTCTGGGATGACAACAGGCAACCAGCAGCATTCCAACAATCTACCAGAATCTCCAGTAACCATGGTGCTACAAGCGGTGGTTAATCCTTCGTATTAAAAAGGAGAAAATTCTAATGTTCCAATTAAGTGCATTGTTCACTTTGGATTTTGAAGTGCAGGAGATGGTGCAGAATAAGGCTGATCTGCTACTGCTTACTTTGCTCCAATGCCAAGGATCACAATTTCACCCTCTGGGTAGAATCGTCCCAGATTTCCGCCTAAGTGCCCTGCTAGGCATGGAAAACGACGTTTTACCCACCGGCCGCAATGGCGGATTTTTGTGCTGTATCGTCCCCTTCCCAGCCTCATTAATAACGCATTCTCGGGAAACACGCTAGATTGCTGGCAGGCGGGCTCAGGTTTGCCCCACCCTGTGACCTCAGCGCTTCCTCGCTCCGGGCGCCATATTTAAAATGCACTAGAGCGCAGCCCTAATTCATGTCCACAGACCAGGACTGCTCCAAGAGACAGATGACCTCGAAAGACGACGACAGCCCCCAAATTTAGTGATGCCTCTCTGGGGCGCCTGCTGGACGCAGTGAAGGGCTGCTGTGATGTCCTCTAACCCCAGCTCTAGCCAGAAGAGGACCAGCAGCGTCACCAATTCAGTCTGGCAGGCGGTGGCAGTGATGGTCAGCACCACCAGAGCACAGAGGGGGTCAGCCATCCAGTGCGGCAAGAGGATGAATGCTCTTATCCATTCCACCAGGATAAGTCAACCACCTCATCACTCTCAACTCACGCATCCACAGGGATCTCACACCTCAAGGGAAAACACCACTAACTCTCACACACACCCTCACATCTCCATCAGGCTCATATGTCGTGTCCTCATCCTGTCCATGGCTCCATTCACCATACAAACATTCTACACAGTGCCATGTGACCCGTTCACACTCTCTCCACCTGTTTTCATGCAGGAGAAGCTGGCTCACATCAGCAGATCACCCCCAGACCGGGGGGGTGGAGTGGCCCACATTAGGCCCCTCACTCACCTTGAGGAGTGTGCCGTTATGTTGACTGGTGAGGACGTGGACGCTGCCTTCAGCGACGGTGAGGTCAGCGGTGAACAGCCACGTGAGGATCCTACACCACATCATCCCTCTCTCAACGCAACTGAGTGCTCTCTCTCCTGCCGTGCACAACATATCTCTACACTGGTTCACAGGGAGCTCTGCCAAATGACTGATGCCCTCAGCCAGCCAGTCCCTCAGCTCCATTCACATCCTCACCTCCAGCCAAGAGGACTCTTCCTCCATTGAAGAGCTGGAAATAAGCAGCCTGGAAGACCCATCAGTGCTTACCCACACCCTCCACCAGCTCAGAGACACACACCTTGGTGGGACCTAGGTCTAGAGCAGACTCGGGTTCATAATCTGGTGGTCAACACATGGATATGTGTCCGCAGGAGGAGGCAGGTTCAGCCAAGCTCCCTGGCACTCAGAGGACTGCTGGGGAAGAGGCATCTGTGAGGTCTGAGTCAGATAACAAGCCTCTGGATTCGGCCTTCCACCTCATCCTGGAGAGTCAGCAGAAGGTGGGGAAACATCACACACAACTGTTGGAAGCCCTCAACAGAGTGGCATACGAGTTAGAGGAGTGCATCCGCCTGCTGTCTGATGAACAGGTGCCCAGATATGCACATATGGAGGTCTCAACGGGAAGGATGGCAGATGCCAAGGAGACCCAAGTCCAGCAGAACGCAGAGATGTGCACAGACCCACACTCCATTGCGGTAGCCATTGGTGAGTTCCTGCAGTGGCATCATGAGGGGGAAATGGGGCACCTCATGTCCCTGCAGGTACTCCTTCCCTTCAAGGAGTCAGGCCAGAGCTGTCAGCCACCTGAAGTGAGGGGGAGTGGCAGCTGGACACCCCTGGGTCATCCTCTCAGGAATGTCGGTGGCTGTCCGCTCCCTCTGAGTCCCCTTTGCTTGTGATTTACTCGACCTCATCCTCCATCACTACAGAGGCCCACAGGAGGGCAGCCAAAGCATTCTGGGGCTATCAAGGTCTCAGCTCTCCAGGGAAACACATGCCAAAGTCATCAGGGGCAACAGGGCCAACCATTGCACAGGCTGTCCCCATCCCTACTGTGGATGTCAAGGCAGCACCTAGAAGAAGGGGTAGGCCTAGAAAAGTTAAGAAAATCTGATCACAAGTGGTTGCACGGGTGAACACATTTTTTTTATTCATTCACGTAATGTGGGCTTCGCTGGCTGGGCCAGTATTTATTGCCCATCCCCAGTTGCCCTTGAGAAGGTGGTGGTGAACTGCCTTCTTGAACTGCTGAAGCCCATGTGGTGTACGCACAGTGCTGTTAGGGAGGGAGTTCCAGGATTTTGACCCAGCGACAGTGACGGAACGGCGATATATTTCCAAGTCAGGATGGTAAGTGGCTTGGAGAAGAACTTCCAGGTGGTGATGTTCCCATCTATCTGCTGCCCTTGTCCTTCTAGATGGTACCGGTCGTGCGTTTAGAAGGTGCTGTCAAAGTACCCTAGGTGAATTTGAACAGTGCATCTTGTAGATGGTACACACTGCTGCTACTGTGCATCAGTGGATGTGGTGCCAAGCAAGTGCTTTGTCCTGGACGGTGTCAAGCTTCTTGGGTGCTGTGGGAGCTGCACTCATCCAGGCAAGTGGGGAGCATTCCACCACACTCCTGATTTGTGCCTTGTATAAGGTGGACAGCCTCTGGGGAATCAGGAGGTGGGTTACTCATCGCATGATTCCTTGCTTTTGACCTGGTCTTGTAGCCCCAGTATTTATATGGCTAGTCCAGTTCAGTTTCTGGTCAATGGTAAACCCCAGAAGGTTGATGGTGGGGAGGGTTCAGTGATGGTAATGCCACTGAGGTCTTGCTGCATTTGGACATGGACTATTTCAGTATCTGTGGAGTTGCACATGGTGCTGAACATTGTTTAATCATCAGCAAACATCCCCACTTCTGACCTTATGATGGAAGTAAGGTCTTTGATGAAGCAGCTGAGGTTGGGCCTAGGACACTACCCTGAGCAACTCCTGCAGTGATTCCCTGGAGCTGAGATGGCTGACCTCCAACAACCACAACCATCTTCCTTTGTGCTAGGTATGACTCCAACCAACAGAGAGTTTTCCCCCTGATTCCCATTGACTCCAGTTTTGCTAGGGCTCCTTGATGCCACACTCGGTCAAATGTGGCCTTGATGTTAAGGGCAATCACTCTTACCTCACCTCAGGAGTTCAGCTCTTTTGTCCATGTTTGAACCAAGGCTGTAATGAGGTCAGGAGCTGAGTGGAACGCAAACTGAGCATCAGTGAGCAGGTTATGGCTAAGCAGGTGCTGCTTGATAACATTGTTGGTGACCCCTTCCATTACTTTACTGATGACCGAGAGTAGACTGATGGGGAGGTAATTGGCCGGGTTGGATTTGTCCTGCTTTTTGTTTACGGGACATACCTAGGCAATTTTCCACATCGCCAGGTAGATTCTAGTGTTGTAGCTATACTGGAAGAGCTTGGCTAGGGATGCAGCAAGTTCTGGAGCACAAGTCTTCAGTACTATTGCCGGAATTTTGTCAGGACCCATAGCCTTTGCAGTATCCAATGGCTTCAGCCATCTTTTGATATCACATGGAATGAATCGAATTGGCTGAAGATGCTGGGGACCTCCAGAAGAGGCCGAGATGGATCATCCACTCGACACTTCTGGTTGAAGATAATAGCAAATGCTTCAGTCTTATTTTTTCTATTGATGTGCTGGGTTCCTCCATCATTGAGGATGGGGATGTTTATGCAGCCTCCTCTTCCAGTGAGTTGTTTAATTGTTCACCACCATTAACAACAGGATGTGGAAGGACTGCAGAGCTTAGATCTGATCCGTTGGTTATGGGATCACTTAGCTCTTAGCAAGTAGTCCTGTGTTATAGCTTCACCAGATTGACACCTCACATTTAGGTATGCCTAGTGGCATGCCCTCCTGCACTCTTCATTGAACCAGGGTTGATTCCCTGGTTTGATGGTAATGGTAGAGTTGGGTATACACCGGGGCATGAGATTACAGATTGTGTTTGAGTACAGTTCTGCTGCTGATGGCCCACAGACTCTCATGGATGCCCATTCTTGAGTTGCTAGATCTGTTCAAAATCTATCCCATTTAGCCACATAACATGGTGGACAGTATCCTCAATGTGAAGGCGGGACTTCGTCTCCACAATGACTGTGTGGTGGTCACGCCTACCGATACTGTCATGGACAGATGCATCTGCGGCAGGCAGGTTGGTGAGGATAAGGTCAAGTATGTTTTTCCCTCTTGTTGGTTCCCTCACCACCTGCAACAGACCCAGTCTAGCAGCTATGTAATTTGGGATTTGGCCAGCTCGGTCAGTAGTGGTGCTATCGAGCCACTCTTGGTGATGGACATTGAAGCCCCCCCACCCAGAGTACATTCTGCACCATTGCCACCCTCAGTGCTTCCTCCAAGTGGTGTTCAACATGGAGGAGCAATGATTCATCAGCTGAGGGAGGGATGTATGTGGTAACCAGCAGGAAGTTTCCTTGCCCATTTTTGACCTGATGCCATGAGACTTCATGGATGTTGAGGGCTCCCTGGGCAACTCCCTTTCGACTGTATACCACTGTGCCGCCACATCTGATGGGTCAGTCATGCTGGTGGAACAGGGCATAAACAGGGATGGTGATGGTGATGACTGGGACATTATCTGTAAGATATGATTCTGTGAGTATGACTATGTCAGGCTGTTGCTTAACTAGTCTGTGAGACAGCTCTCCCAATTTTGGCACTAGCCCACAGGTGTTAGTAAGGAGGATTTTGCTGGGTCGACAGGGCTGAGATTGCCGTTGTCTTTTCCGGTGCCTAGGTCGATGCCAGGGGGGTCTGTCTGGTTTCATTACTTTTTTGAGACTTTGTAGCAGTTTGTTACAACTGAGTGGTTTGCTAGGCCATTCCAGAGTCAATCACATTTCTGTGGGTCTGGAGTCATATGTAGGCCAGACCACGTAAGGAAGATAGATTTCCTTCCCTAAAGGGCATCAGTGAACCAGATGGGTTCAACAATTGTCAATGGTTTCATGTCATCATTAGACTTTTAATTCCAGATCTTTATTGAATTCAAATTCTACCATCTGCCATGGTGGGATTTGAACCCAGGTACCCAAAGCATTACCCTGGGTCTCTGGATTACTAGTCCAATACCCCTAGTGACAATACCACTACACCATCACCTCACTCTATAATCTGAAAATATATTCACTTTCACTGAATAATGTGTGATGTTTTCCTTCAGCTTCATTGACAGGCTTTGTGAGTCCTCCCACTGTTTTCCCCTCCTTACTAGCAGCTCAGCTGCTCGCAGCCGGACCAGAAGTGATTCTGATGGGAGAAGTGCTTGTGTGCCAGGGCCTTTTTGAGCTTCGTGCAAGCAATCTCCCATGAACGTGGAGCCTCCCTACATCACACTCATCTCACTGTCCCGATCATTTTCAATGCTGTCTGCTGGGGTTCTCTTTCCGTTGTCCATATGAGCTAACCTGCAGCTCCGCCCACCTACTGATCACAGTCCCATGCAGCACCTGTGCCCGTCCAACATGAGGCTCCACTCACTTTCAATTTCGGCAACCACAATCGTGACTAAGTATCTCATCAGCCTCCCCATCCTTTCCCCTCCCCCAGTCACCCATGCCCTTTCCCCCATCACTGTGGACAGCACCAGGAATCACCTCCAACCTCCCCACTGTCACCCATCAGCCCGAACCTTTGCCATTCCAGAATATCCAGGTGAATGTGCACATTCCGCACCTTCCTGAGAATCCCACCCCCACCCATATTGACCTCCCCGGCCTCATCTTTCCCACCAACCATCCTCGCCATCCCTTTTATCGTTAACCAAAACACCCTCACCCTCCCAGCCCGCTAGCTCCCTCTGCCCCTCTCACACTCTTTCCTAGCACACCCACCCTCAGTTTGCTGCCCAGGAGGCAGCCATCGACTTCACAGGCCCCTTCCCTGCAGATTCACCTGGACATCCTCCCCTCGTTACTCACTCCTCCAGTCTTACTCTTACCTCCCCCCGGACAGCTTCCCCTCTCCAAACTCCCTCCTCCCCCCTGGACACCTTGCCCTCTCTGAAGTCGCTCCTTCCCCCCGCACCCCCCCCCTCCCCGTTCCACCCCAGACATTTCTGCCTCTCTGAACGCCCTGCTCCTGCCCCAGACACCTTTCTCTCTCCAAACGCCCTCCTTCTGCCCTGCCCCGGTCACCTCTCCCCATCCGAGCTCCCCTTCTTACACCTTCCTCCCCCTTGCGCCTACCTCCTCACTTGCAGCATTCTCCCCCATTACATCATCCCACCGCCCATACACCATCCCTGCAACCTCTCATCCCCCTGACACCATCGTCCCCCCACTCCCAAACTCAACCACCGCACCCCCTGCCCCCCCTGCCCCCACCAAACACTTTTGTCCCCCCTCTCCCAAGCTCAGCCCGGCCCGGTACACCTTCCTCTCCACTCTCAGCTGGACCGTCCTCTCCCTCGATCAACCATAGCAGCCCATGGCCAAGACCATGATGTTCCAAAGAAGGCCCGAAGCACCAAAGGAGACCTCCCATCACTTGTCCAGATGTATCCTGGTGTGGCGTGTTTTCCCGCCGTTGTAACAGTAAATCTGGCATGGGGGAATGATTCTAGTCGATCCATACTTTGCATCCCATTACCGGGATTCAAATCGGGTTCACGCCGGCCTCCAGCGGGATTCGCGTGCACCATCTGATGATATGACGCTGGGGTAAAACCGAGTTCTGCCCCTCATGCCAAACTGTGTCAACCCCCCCCACCCCCGCCCTGCACGCCATGATGCCAGGCACCAACGGGGCCAAACAATTCCATCCTATATTTTTCTTGCTATTTAATTACAAGACCATCAAAAAATGCATTATATTGATTACAGTGCAGCCTCAGGACTAGTTCTTTACTCTGAGCCCCGCAGCCCATGTGAATCAACACTCCAGCCCATTATCTATTAAATCAAAAAACTTCTCTAACGGACCCTGCCCCAGCATGCACCTTAGTGGCAGAAACACATATCTTATAAATGTGATGTGTCCTGACAACATGGCTTGAAAACATCTTTTTATGTTTGCTTTCATTACTTATTACATCTGAGCCTATAGTTCCTGCTAGGCAAAACCAGCACGTCCCACCAGAATTTGGTCAATTTGGCATAGAAGATCACTGAATTTTAAGCGCAAGTTATGTAGAATGTAAATTGCATTTCCACCTGAATATTTTGGATGGTGTTTCCCTTCCCATCATCCGAAGAGTCGGTGGGAAATACATCCCCCCATCCCCCCACCCCCAACTCTGACTGCCCTGCAGCCATTTCACAATCAAATGAGCATCAGTTGGCTGCAGGTGGGACTTTCGCTCCTCGCCTGGAAAGAAATCCCGCCTTAGAGAGTTGCCAGCCAATCTGATTGGCCGTCAGCTCTCTAGTCCCTGCAGCGACAGGAGCTGAAGTGGACAGAAAAGGAAATGCTTCATCATGTCACAGCCTATGTCCCGGGACCGGACTGCAAGGTAGGTTTCAGGGGTCCCAGGGCAGGGAAGGCCTGGGTAGGGTGGAAAGTGGTGATTGGGGTCGGGAGAGACCCCGGTGGGGGAGGGAGGTCCAGCGGCCAATGGATCTTAATGGGATGGTAGGGGGAGGGTGGTGCCTGAAATCAGAAGGGGGCTCCCAATGAAGGCGCAGCCGCCTCCCCCCCCACACACACACCCCCACTCCCGGCCCGAGATTTAAGCCTGTTCGTTTTAAAGCTTCCCCTATGCCAGGTAAGTCCTCCCGCCAGCCTAAAAATTGAGGCTGGGTGGGAAATGGCCCTTAAGTGGCCAATAATGGGGCAAGAGCGGGCAGCCCATTCAAGTCCTTGCCCACTCCAGCATAAAATCACTGTGAGGTCGCGGCGGGCGGGACCCCAGAGGGAATCTCGTTTCTTCAATTTCACGCTCCCCACCACCCCCTGTCTAAAATTCTGCCAGTGGGGGAACATGAATTTCAGGCCACCAGTTTATAAAAACATTGAACAGGAAGCTGGTCCCATTCATAAATCTGGCCACACCTCTCCATCAAAAAGCTCGGAATGGCAACTTACTACTGACTGCAGCCATTGTAGGCCTTCGAGGAGGCTTTTCAAATGAAGCTGTAGTTTTAGGTACAAATTTATAAATCTTTTAAAGTCAGTTTCAATTATTTAAAGTCATGTTATTTACAAGTGGAAGACAGGTACTCTTTGTAAAATGATTTCTTGTGACAAATCCAAATCCAGCTTCAGCCATCATCTTTCTGCTCGCTGACCTACACTGGCTCCCAGTTAAGCAAAGTCTCAATTTTAAAATTCCCATCCTTGTTTTCAAATCCTACCATGGCCTCACCCCTCCCTTCTTCTGTAAACCCCTCCAGCTCTAAACTCCTCCAATTCCGGCCTCATAAGCATTCCCGGTTTTAATGGCTCCATCAGCTGCCAAGGCGCTAAGCTCTGGAAATCCCTCCCTCAACCTCACTTTTCTCCTTTAAGATGCCCCTTAAAACCCATCTCTTTGACAAACTATGGCCATTTGCCCTATTATCGTATCTGACTTGGTGTCAAATTGTGTACGTTAACATTTTAATATGTTACAGATGCTATACAAATGTAAAATGTTGTTGTTGTAGTCATAAAATTGTATCAGGCTTCTACCCTTAAATATAATCAAGGAACATTTTTAAAGTTGGTAAAATAAATTCAAAATAAAACATAAGCAATTACGTTCTATTCCACTGCCCGATGGTGAGAGTTCATTGAAGAATTTGCATTTTTGGCTATGCAAATAAATGAGTTTCAGCAGAAACTTGAACCATAACTTCATTTCAGAAAAATAGCACTATTTGCACCAGAATACAGATTGTGCCCAAAGTGGAAACTCCAATCCTGATCTTTAAAAATAGAGCACAGATCCATTATAGCTTGGCTAAGTGATAGTGGGCTAGCATCTGAGTCAGGAGTCTGGAAATTCAAATTCCACTCTGGGACTCCGGCTGATACTTCACGACAGAACTGAGTGAGTACCAGAGATAGTGGGAATGAAATACAACCTCAGGTAGACTGCAAAGTGCATGATAGCAGATATGCTGACTGTTACATACGTCCCATCCAATTTCCCTTCCCACTGAAGCCAATGTTCAGGGGAATATATAAAGTCCCATGGCATCTATTTGAAAGGTAGTGGTGTTCTGCAAGCATCCTTGGCAGAAAGCTTTCCCCAAACAACACCATTGGATAAAGTAGATTTACAGGTTAATTGTTTCATTGCTTTTTATGGGAGGCTGCATGCAAAACATCTGTCATTGTTTACCTACTGGGAGGCTGCATACAAAACATCTGTCATTGTTTACCTACAAAACAGTGACTAAATTTCAAAAGTAGTCCATTAGCTAAGAGAAGTCTTGGACATGCTGGTGACAGAAAAGGCTCTACATTGATCTATAGAAAGAACTTTTATTGACCAATAACAGGTCAAACTCTCAAATTGTTTGCAGACCCACTTTTGTACAAAAAGCACGCATAACCATTGTCAAACAGTATACTGTCCTTTCAAAGTCCTTATATTGTATGTTTGACCTGTCCACCATAGTGTAAAAACATTCAAAATGCAATTACTTCACAGCAGTAATACAACTTTTCATACACTAAAACTTAAAGTTATATAATTGGTAAGTTTTCTTTTCAAAATATTGTTTTCATGAGGCAAGAGATGTTAATAATGGATTTGGGAACTTTTTCCATTTCGGTCACCTACTTGACAGAGACAAGCGCTCGCAGCTCAGGTACAGCACAATTACATGTGATGTGTAGATACTTCTAACCTGTCCCAAGAATGTGTACCCACATCACAAGTGCACCCGACACTGCTTGAGTGTGAAACTTTTCCACAGCTAAGCTACTGCCTCCTCAGCATTCAACACCCACAACATGATCATCACTAGACCACAAATGATCATGTGTCATGAGACATTTATCATGTCTCTCCCTTAATAGACTCATATATCTACCATCCAGCCCTGTAAACATGTTTGTTTTATTATTTAATATCTCCATGTCCTTAACATTCAAACCTTTTTCGATCCATTTCTGATCAGTGGTGTCTCTAATAAATACTTCAATGATACATTATTGAGCACATTATCTCAGGGTGGAGGTGGTCTCACTAAAAGTAAACAGGTTGCTTTCCTCAATGGTTGGAGGAAAACACACTTAAAGTTATTGAGACCTCTTGGATCTCTGGTCCTATGCTAAATAACACTTGGGAGAAATTCCTGTGTGCTAGTCTTAAACTGATGAACATGTTCAAGTGAAATTATTCTGTTCTCTGTTTTAACAAAAGTTGTTCATCAATTCGTTCATGAAGTTGGAGGACTTTGTTGATCTGTGGATCTGTACCATCAGCATTTTCCTCTGAAATGAGGGATAGTTAACCACAAGTCAGAAAGGAGTGGTATGACCAAGATGCTGATGTCCCATCCAGTACAAAACAAGGCGTGCAGTCCTTATATACCTTGAAACAAAATTTGTACTAACAATGGAAACAGCAAACAAAATGAAAACGTACCCAATGACAGTTCTACCATCAAAGTATACAAATAATGAAAAGTCCCCTGTAGTTCTGTGGGATCTTTTACATCTACCTTAGAGAAGAGATAGGACCTCAGCTTGGTGTTTCATCCGAAAGACAACTAGCACCTCTGACAATGCAGCACTAACCTGGTACCATACTTGAGTGAAGCCTTGATTGTGTGAAGTCCCTGGAGTGGGAATTGAACCCTATTTGTACTTAAAAAGCAACTTCCCTTTTTACTCTTAATTTCTAATTTATTTTCAATTTCTAATTTGTCTTTTCTGATAAAAGCCAGCTAATGTTGGTTGGACTGTTGGATCAGCAGGAACTTGAAGACTATAAAGTTGGAAGTAAATGTCACTATGCATGAATGAGGTTTGTGTTTCTTAAATGCTATCCAAAGAAATCTGAACCTTGGAGTTTATGGCCCTGCATGGATACAAGAGATGAAGACGTAAAAAAATGTCACCCACCCTGCCTCGGCACCCCAACCCCATCCATCCAAGTCATACTTGATGGTGATCCTGAATAACCAGCCATCAGTGGGTGTTGATTACAATGAGACATATGTTTTGCATAAAGCACAAGTTATTTGAGAGGAGAATTAAACTTTTCTAGGTAATCATTAGCAAGGTTACTATTTTTGGCATCCCACAGCAAAAGTAGAACAACTGTAATCCTACAGAGTTTCATTTTGAGTACTGAATACTCAATATATCCTCTCTAGCAAGTCAGAAAATCTGATTACACTCAACATTTATCACAACAAAAAAAAATACTTACATATTTGGTTTCTCTCCCAACTGACTTTAGTGTGGGACTAACATGCTGGAAAGGAAAAATATTGAAGGATTACCTCTCAGCTGAAATGGAGGGGAAGGGTAGCATTCTTCTTTAGTGGCACTTGAAGCAATTATTTAAGAATCTCCAAAAACAATTGACTTCAAAATAGGTCAGCAAAACATAGCAAAGGCTGAAAAGCTTTTCATAAGAATTGCAATTTATTAGAGGCCTAGAATTAAACTTCAAAAGACAATCTAAGGACCTCCACTGTTATTAGCTTTCCACAGTTTGGAACATATTTTGTTCTTCTTAGATCCAAAGTGGATGACCTCACATTTGCCTACATTGAAATCCATTTGCCACAGTTTCATCCATTTGCTTGATCTATCAATATCTCTTTGTTATTTTATGCTTCAACCTACATTGCTCACTATATGCATTGTTGTCTTATTAATTATGAAATTCCTCACCCTTCAAAAACATGATTAGCGATGAGGGTGTTGAGCAGAGTTTTTGCCTCAAGGACACAGATTTCTGCAGTGTCATCTCCTGAACAAAGTGCACAGAAACATGTATGAAAATGCAGGATTGAGCTGCATTTTTAACTAGGGGCATTACATGACTTCCTATCATTGTAATTGGCACCATGCCATTTACCTGTGTAGTAGTTATTGTGTAGAATTCTGTAACCCGCCCAGTGGATTTAAAATCTAGCAGTTTTTTTTTTAAAAGGTACAAGAAATAACTTGGCAGCGGTTGATCATCTAAGCTTTTAAATTGGAAGGACAGGTGTGACCATCTTTTTCGCAGAAGCAGTAGAGTATGAAACAATCATAACTTTTTTAAACGTTTAGGGAATCTAATTGTTTTTTTTAAAAAGAGTGTTTTAAAGGACTCTTAAGAGGCTGCTTCAATTGTAAAGGGATTGATTGTAATTTTCTTTGGATAATAAGAAATACTGGTCCATGTGACCTCGTGACCCTTAATCTAGAAGCAGTACCATCAGGAGGGAAGTTAGACAAAAGCCATGTGGCATGACACAGAGAAGATAGACAAAAAAAGACTACTGCTGTAACAATATTAGGACAGCTGGAGGGTAAAGGTGACCAGCACACAGGTGCAGACAGAAAGAGAAAGCAGACAAAGGCAGAAAGAGGAAACACGTTGAATTCTTGTGAGGAGAAGAAAATGACTCTTAGGAGGAGGTCAGTTTTTCTATTTTGGCAGAAAAGGAGACAGGAGCTCCTGGAGGCAACATGAAAGCTAGCTAAAAAGGTTTAAAGCTTGGAAGGCAGTACAAATACCTTGGAGATGCTGAAGAGCTGCATGGTTTTAACTTAAGTGGCAAAACTGTGAATCAAGGTGTTATTGGTTGATTAGTTGAAAAATAACTCCGGAAAGCTACACCATCAGGAGTGGTGTGAACCGAGGAAGAGGGGGCTTTTGAGAAGTATGCCTTGTTGATGATAATTGTATTTGTGAAACTCAGAGATGAAATCCGTCGTCGGATAGGAACCTGACCTACCCTACATGAATAAAGAACAGCATATTATGGAACTGTATAGCTACGTAGTGCCACGTCTGCAGGGAATGATGTAGGTGGTTGTGGCTGTGTAAGACGTATCTTTGCTGTATCATCTATTGAAGGTGAAATTTACCTTTTTATTTGGAGTATTATTTGCCTGTTAATGTGCATTGATTCTGACTTTTGTTAAAGTAAAAGTTACAAACAGTGAAATCTTGTTCATAATTCCTTCATTTGGGGGTCATCCATGAAGATTGTAACAAAGTTTATTTAATAATAACAGCCATGGCATCAACAAAAAAATAAAGCCACATCACTAAAAATAAGAATAATAATTAATTTTCAACATCAAGTTATACGACAATCAGTTATAGGACATCAGAATCAAAAGATTCACAAGCCTGGAATAATAATGTGTGTCAACAACAGAATTTTGATGAACCAAGGAATTGCATTGCAATTGTAAAAGAAACATTTTATTCCACAGAGATTTGCCAGTGAGACTGAAAATGTTTAAACAGCGAATCAGCATATGATCATGTCCTTATTGCAGGTTGATTAAAATTGGCATTAATTGGTGCAAAACCGTACCAAAACTTGTGCCTATTTTTGCAAATCAATGTTGTCTAAATGATCAGATTCAGCAGAAACAGCACACCTTCCAAGTACATGCAAGTTCGACAGTTCATGCAATATTACTCACGTACTTTATGTGCTTTTGCATCCTGCGGCTTCTGCAAGGACTTGGGAGCAGAACTTGAGCAACACTAGAAGAGGGGAGGGTGAAATGTGAGGAACATGGTTAAAGGCATGTTCGGTGGGAGGAGGGAGAAAGATGGAAACAGGAAAGAAAATTTAAATGTTTGCTCAATTATTTTATTACCGTTGGCAGTGGATCCTCTAGCAATTGTTCAATTGTAGCATACAGTTCCTCAGACTGCTGCCTGAGACTCTCAGATTCAAATAGGAACTGTGTGAAGGTAAACAATGTTAGACATGTTAATTGTACAATCACCTATCACAACACCGGCAATAATAATTAATGCTGTGTCTGTAAAGCTTACTTGTGAATGGGTTTTCTCAGATGTGTTGGCTGCTGCAGATTCATCCAAGTCACTGATTGCTTCATCAATGGCCTATTAAAAGGAAAGGAAAAACCTTTCACAAACAACCACCAAAAATAGTCATATGGACCTTAGGATCTACCTTGATTAAAAAGAGTGCATCTCAATCAATTACTCACAAAAAGCCCCTTCCCCCCAGCAGCTGAGATTTTTTTATCCTGTGTTCCTGCATCATGAGAAAATACACTATAACACAGCCAGTGAAAATATCCATCCAGTAATATAGTCTCCAATCTGTTTCTGAACTAAATATTTGAAAGGTGTTACAGTTGGGAGTTAAGTCTTGTGGCGCAGTGGGTAGTGTCCCTGCCTCTCAGCCAGAAGCTTTAAGACTGAATACGAATGAGGCCTTCTTTCCTAAAAGTGGAATACATGGTCTGCATATGTGGTATTAACCAAAGGGGTAGCCTGGATGGACTCAGTGATCTTTCTCATTCTTTCCTCACATTCTTGGGCATTGCCTTGAGCTAATAAAAGAAGGCATTTAACTGTAGATTTACTACTGCTATTAAAAAACTTGTTCAGTGGCAATAAGAATTTCAAGAGGTACAAATGATACATTGACATTCTATAGTTTCACTCATCTCTCAGGCACACAGAGTTGAGCAAGATTATTAAATATCAATTGAACACAGCAATCTTCATCATTCACCTCTGACTGACGAAAGGAATGTCCAGGGCTCAGCCACCCTACAACCATAATGTTTCGCAGAGCATTTGATTAGCTCTGTTTGTACTCTTTCATATAATCTCCAATCTGTTTCTGAACTAAATATTTGAAAGGTGTTACAGTCAGGAGTTAAGTCTTGTGGCGCAGTGGGCAATGTCCCTGCCTCTCAGCCAGAAGCTGTAAGTTTGAGATCCATGCAGGACCAAATGGCCAAGGAAGGTGTGTTCATTATGTGGCCAAACAGGTCAAGTATCAACTTGTAATTCCTTTCAACATACGCCAATGGTAGGTGGTAAGAGCAAGAGAGATTCCTGCTCAGCCATGTGGTGGAAAGCACATTGGAGCCCCAACCATCACTATCCATTGCTCCAGGCTACAACATGTAAAAGTGCAAATTGCCACAGCAATGCGGACTCCCTGAATGAACTGAAACACAACACACCACCGTCACAGTAAGAGTTCAAACTATGAAAAGTCTAATCCTTGAGAAAAAAGGCCCCAACTTTATTCAGAAAATTAAGAATTCAAGTTTGAAAATTTAAAAACATGAGAAATTGAAGAAAATGAGCAAATGGAAACAAATTAAATTAAATAGAAGAACAAAGGTAAAAGGGAAATCAAGTTGAGCAAAAATAAAACCAAGTATATTGGAAAGATCTAGAAGAAAAAAACTTAAAAGGGAATAAATAACACAAAAATATCAAAGATTTAACAAAAAAAAATGAATGCAAAATATAGAAGGGGCAAAGAGAGAGAAGCTTGTTAACTGAGATAGTACCAGGGCTAATATAATAATGATCTCCCTAAGGGCAGATCCTCTGCTCATTTCTCCATGTCTTGCATGTTGCACTTCCCTCTTCAGTTTCTTGTAGAAGCCTCTCATTTCAATTTCAAGTTATCTAACTTTTCCATTCTCTTTTTACCCTCTTGGTTGACATCCTTCTCATCTTCCTTCAGTCACCTCCTTCAGCAAATTCTCATGCCTTAGAAAATGGTCACTCCAAACTTGTTGCCTCTTCTTGATGATTTTCACTAACTATTTTTCCTCCTCCACCACCATGAGAACTACTTCTTCACTTGAGTGTTCTCTTCAACTGACCCCTTCAGTCCTTCTCCAGAAACACATTCCACAACTTCCTAATCTTTGGATGTCCAGGAGTTACAATTCTCCAATGCGTATTTGACATGATGGATGTTCCAGTGTTGAAATAATATCCCAGAAATTTGTTGGAGCAGGACATCTTGCATCATGTCAGATTACAGTTAGACATTTTTCCTCGTCCTTCAGCTCAAAAGTGTTTTGCCCTGTAACCTGTAAATTGCCTGGATGTGAGTTAATAACAGAATGACCGAGCATCCGGCACCTTAGTGAACAATGGGTGCAACAGTCTATCGCCTTAATCAATGGGTTTTAATGCTTGGAGAAGGGAGTGGAGGAATGACAAAAAAGGAGAGAAGGAGAATTAGAGTTAATTCAGGTTTAGAAAGAGAAACAACAAGGAGGAAAGATTGGATTAAATGAAAAAAGAAAGAAAAGAAAATCATTTTTAAAATCCCTAACAATTTACCAGCTGTAGGAGTGATACTGCAGCTTAAATTGTTCCCTTTTGGGGCCAGAGGGGTTGAGTGGTATTGCTGGAACATTAATTTCATCATTAACAAGGCACATAAAGCTGTTAAATTCCAACTCTAACTTCCTGTGGTGAGATTAATGGCCAAATGGTGCAAATACAACAACTTCATGAAAATCAGTGAGAGCCCAGAGAGCGTGTCTTAGGGGAAATGTTACAAGGGGTAAAGTTAGAGTCAGAACATGAGCTAAGAATGGAAAAGTGGCAAAATAATTCAAAAGTAAAGTTACTGTCAGGGAGCAGGTGGATTGGTGGGTAACAGGTAAGTTTTAGGTTCTTTTATTAAATTGCTCATTTTTTCATGGTTGAAATTCACTTGATGGTAGTTTCCATTGTGTTTTAGATTTATAGATATAATTTACAGTACATTTAGCTAACTTTTTACTATTTAAGTATTGCACAGTCTTTCAGGGAGAGTTTTATAGGTCACTATCTCTGTGTCTTAGATATCAGTTTCTTAGGTATTTAGAGTTCAGTATCAAGTGTTTTAATGGTCAGGGTCCTAGAGATTCAGAGGTCGGTGAAGTTA
This sequence comes from Carcharodon carcharias, assembly GCF_017639515.1. Classification (NCBI taxonomy): domain Eukaryota; kingdom Metazoa; phylum Chordata; class Chondrichthyes; order Lamniformes; family Lamnidae; genus Carcharodon; species Carcharodon carcharias. The sequence continues at coordinate 104,703,355 of NC_054471.1, read as the reverse complement.
AGGCTATAGTCAGATCAGCCATGATGTTATTGCATGGCGGAGCAGGCTCGATGGGCTGAATGACCTATTCCTGCTCCTACTTCTTATGATGTTATGAGCAGACAAAGAGTAGAAATATAGTAGCCATGGGGAATCAATAGATTATGGATATAGACAAGCATTTCTGTAACAGTAAGTATGATTCACAAATGGTACACTGAAGATATACTAAAGAGATTAGCATTACTAAATGTTGCCATGTCAACTATTCCAAGACTACAATGGCAGACTAATTGGGACCCACTACATCCTCCTATATGGGAACTCCAGGGGCGGAATCGTCCCAGATTTGCACTAAGTGCGATAGCGGGTGGGTAAAACAATGTTTTATATGAAATATTATATTATATTAATACTATATTTCAGCTCTTTTTTATTTTTACTTAGTTCTGTTGAAGGTCATTCAGACTCGAAACGTTAACTGTGTTCCTCTCCGCAGATGCTGCCAGAACTGCTGAATTTTTCCAGGTATTTTTGATTTTGTTTTGGATTTCCAGCATCCACAATTTTTTGCTTTTATACTTATCATCTGGCCTGGCAGACTTCCTGCTTATGCTCTCTCCATCTCTATTCATGCAGGATAAGCTCCCACACAACAAGAGGGAGAGGTTGCAGAGCAGTGGAGGAATACCTGAAATCAAGGTCCTCGTGGACTTTGAAAACAGAGCCATCCAGCTGGCTGGTGGGGAAATGGATCAGTCCTGTGCTGATGGTGAGGTCAGCGCTGCTCTACCAAATGAGGATCCAGCAGTGCAACATCCATCAAGCAACCATGCTGTGAGTGATGTGTCCTGTTTCACAGTCCACTGCCATGCACTAATTATCTCCCTTTGCTTTCACAGACATATCTGCCAAACAGCCGGCAGAGTCCATGACCCAGGACCTCCAATCGAGCCCTGTAGATACCTCTGAAGAGGAATCTGGAGGCACCCTCCTTGAACTCCCGTCACAGTGCTCACCCATACCCTCCACCAGCACAGAGACACACACCTTGGTGGGATCTAGCTTTAGAATAGCCTTGGGATCACAATCTGGTGAGCACATCGCACTGTCTGATCCACAATAGGTGGCAGCAGGGACTTCCCATGATGTTCAGCACTCGGAGGACAGCTGGAGGCTAGAACATTGCTGAGTCCGTGTCAGATGACGAGCCCCTGGACTCGGTCATGTCACAGTTGCTGAAGCTGCAAATGTAAGCTCAGGAACATCAGGAAGGAATGTCCGCTGTACTCCTCAGATTGCAAGGCACGATGGAGGAGTCTGTCAGCCTTCAGGCTGAGGTGATAGCGCCTGAATGCCAATGCACCGAGGTCAACACTGGCAGGATGTCAGCCGCCATGGAGACCTAGATCCAGGAAATTGATCCTGCACTGCTGCACAGGCTCAAATCCATTGCTGATCTCATACTTGGCCTCCAAAAGTGTGTACATGAGAGGGGTGTTGGGCAGCTCGATTTCACTCCAGCGATCCCTTCTCCTCATGGAGTCAGCCAGGGGACCTCGGGCACAAATAGGGAGGAGGATCAGCAGGTGCATCCATCCAGGTGATTCTGGGAATGTCTGGCCTATCTGAGTCCCCACTTCCTGTGTCCTCAGCAGCTCCAGCTCCACAGCCCAAGGAGGATGCTACTGCCACACAGCAGGACCCTGAAAGCAGGCCGGAGCCCTCCAGGTCTTGGCTCTCCAGGGAACACCCGCTAAGATCATCACAGGCAGGGTGTTGCAGTCAGTTGGCTGCCTCTGCCTCCGCTGTGGATGCCCGGAGAGCACCAAGACATAGCAGCAGGGTTAGGAAAGTTAAAATGATGTAACTCTTTTGAGTTAAAACCAATAAAACCAAATTAACAAAATTGGGATAAATCAGGCACAGCCCCTAATTCAGGTCAGCTGTAAAACCAAGAACAAAGTTTAAAGGAAACTTACAAACTTTAAATCAAAATGTAATTAAAGGGGTCAACAAAACACCCCAGTCCCCGTGGTGCCCACCGGGCACGGAAGGCCTCGAGAGTGCCAGCAGACACCGCGTGCTCCCTCTCCAGGGACATCCGGCCACGAACGTAGCCGTGGAAGAGGGATAAACAATCGGGTGGGACTCCCCCGTCGATCGCCCACTGCCTGGACCTGTTAATGGCCAACTTGGCCAGGCCCAGGAGCAGGTTCACGAGGAGGTCCTCCTCCTTCCCGACCCGCTTCCGCACCGGGTGCCCATAGATCAGGAGCGTGGGGCTGAAGTGCAAACAAAACATCAATAAAAGGTTTTTCAAATAACTAGAAAGGGAGTGCAGCCTACCACACCCTATATAAGCATGGTCCATGGACTCCACAAGACCGCAAAAAGGGCATGTGTCCTGAGAGTCCGTGAACCTATGCGTTCTCCTATTATAGGGGACTGCTGCATGTAACACGCTCCAACCCAGGTCCCTGATAGAAAGGGGGAGGACACCTCCGTAGAGGGCCTCCCGTTGGGGGCCTCCGCCGCCGAACGGCAACAAGGCACGCCAGGGCGTGTCCGGGCGGCGGACAAGGGCGAGAAAATGTAAGGTGTGCAGCAGCAGTCCGTACAAAAAGCTCCTCTTTGCCGTGCCAAAAGGCACAGAGGGCATGTCCCCGAGGTGGCTCATATTGCGGGGCACCAGCACCCGAGGGAGGGTTCGGGGCTTGGGGCCAATGTGGAATTCCGTCCGAACAGAGGAACGCTCAGACGGAAGACCACCGCGCACCTGGGCCACCTCAAGACCTAAAATTACATTGGGTCCAAGCACGGCCGTTCTCAGGTCTTGGATGGCATCAGCTGCGAGCTGGACACTCACAGACGAGCGACGCACCAACTCCTGCGGGAGCATCCAGCCCAGTCCTCCGCAACCCAGCACGTCCCCGATCCTAGTCCCCCCTGCGGCCACAGCCCTCCTCTCCGCCAACCATTGAAAAGGACGGAGGGGCGGATTCCTGAGCAGCGGCTCTCTGACGATAGCCGCTACTCCTGACGGGGGAGAGCTGCGTCGCGAGGTGACCATATTCCAGACTTTGATCAGGTCCTGGTAAAAGACGGGCAACGCCTGCAAGGAGCCACCGAGGCCCCTTGCACAGCCTGGGGACGGGTGTTAAGCACTTGTACATACTGTTCACTATTGTCAATACACTCCCAAGAATGTCTCCCTGCCTGTGGGTCCTTGTTCTGATGAGCAGTGTTCAAGTCACTCAGATGTGAAACTTTTCCGGACAGGATAAAGGCAGGTGTCACAGTCCAGGGCCTCGTCCCTGTGCTCTGTGCAGCCTTCAGACCAAAGTGATGGTCCAGCCTCACACTCCCTGCAACCTTACTGATGCCTGCACCTCCGTGGTGCTGGTCATTGATGCCAGAATGTCGTGGGCAGGTGTCACAGAGTTCCATCATTCTCTCTGTGCTCTCAGCACCTTTAAGGTGGGGCCGGCCCCCATCTCATCAGCTTCTGTGGCAAGTGACACTGTGCTCCTGAAGGGCTCAGGTGCTGAAGGCAGACAATGGATCAGATGCTTCATGGCTGCGTCTCTATGACCCTGATCACAGAGTGCAAGTGAGCTGCCTTCAGCCAGTCAGGAGTCAGACATTCTCAGAGGCTGTGTGAAGATCTATGGAGTGTCCTCATTCCATGTCGTCATCATCCTCCTGCAATCGAGCAATTATTAGGGCCTCCACTGTGTCTCCATGACAGGGGCATCATCACAGAGGGTATTCACATTGCCATAAGCCAACTGGAACCAAACGTTCACAGATGCAATGAGGATCTATGGTGTCTCCTCCCTGCATGTTGTCATCATCCTCCACAAATCTGGCAGCTATGAGGGCCTCCCAAGCACCTGCCTCATCTGGCCGGTAGAAGCACCTCATCCCCGTCATCGTCACCACCGAGGACCCCCTCACCCTCATCCCTGTCCGCGTCCACCTCATTGGAGGAGACCTCCAGCTCATCCAACTCCTCCTCAGCTAGCTCCTCTCCCCGTTGCAGTGCCAGGTTGTAAAGGGCACAGCAGGTGACGACGATGCGAGATGCCCTCTGTGGACAGTAGACCCTGGGTGTCGCTAGGCGCTGACCAGCGATGGCTCGCTGTGGCTCTTCCAGAAGCCCCAGCAGCCCCTTCTTCCTGAGGTTGCCACTCCTGCCACTGCATAGCCAAGCGCCTCAGTCGCTCTCTCCTCCAACGCCTTCACTCTCTGTATGCCATCAGTTATACAGCTAGTTCACCAGGCTCCATGACCCTGATGTACTCCTCTTGCAGGATGAAAGAGAGAGACACGTAGTTAGTATGAGTTAAGAACCTGTCCTGGTTAAGTGCAAAGGCCCCTTAACTCTTCCCAAAGAGTGCTGGCCACCACTTGGATGGCCAGAGATTAGTGCACTCCATGGCTGCCCGAAACCACACCCACCTCTGCCCCACTCCACCTGACCAATTGGCGGCAGCTTTGCCCACTGGGCTGCATGCTGTGCCCTCAGCTCAGGCGCAGGCATTCTCCTAACCCGCACTGCAAGGCTGCACTGTTAGCTTGAACCATGGGGGAGACTGGTCCAAACCGGCATGATGACATTGCAAGGGGCTGTGAGCACCTCCAGCAGTGACTGCTCCATGGCCAGCTTTAGCAAGGAGATTGTACATCGCGTGCTGTCATCCAAATGTTCTGTGGTCCACTAAAACGCTTATGACTTTGCAGTCAGTGCCGGGGTGGTTGGGGGGGATGGTGCAAGTTTTGGAGCTTTGATGCCTCTCCATCGCTTGTCCATGTCAGTGGAAAAGCACACCGATGTGTTTCACAACAGGACATAAAAGGCATGTACTTAGTGGGCTGCACTTTGAGGGGAACTTGGAGGTGAGTACACAGCAACGATGTGCAGCGAGCGCTTGGGTCGCTTGTTGGACTTCAAACTTGAGGAGTGTTGGCGGGAGGGTGGGGTTAAGGTGACTTCTGGCAGGGTGGGGGGCAAGGGCTGTCTTGCGGTTGAGGTGACTTGGGAGAGTGGGCAGATAAACCAGAGGCCCGACTCCAATCATGTCAATGTAGCTGCACCTGAACTGTCTCAGTTGCAGAGGAATGGTGACTTTAAACAGCGTGGCCGCTTCCCTCACCCACCCTATCCCCCACCCTGAATGCTTGTGTGCTATATTCAACCCCTTGCACCCCCTCTCCCAAGTCACCTCAACCGCAAGACAGCCCTTGCCCCCCACCCTGCCAGAAGTCACCTTAACCCCACCCTCCCGCCAACACTCCTCAAGTTTGAAGTCCAACAAGCGACCCAAGCGCTCGCTGCACATCGTTGCTGTGTACTCACCTCCAAGTTCCCCTCAAAGTGCAGCCCACTAAGTACATGCCTTTTATGTCCTGTTGTGAAACACATCGGTGTGCTTTTCCACTGACATGGACAAGCGATCCAGCGGTGGGAGGTGTGAATGATTCCAGCGGGCTGGCCTAATAATGATATGCTGATGTATTACAATGAGGTTCCTGAGGTCCAATGTCGGGAAGCGCGGACAATCGCAAACTGGTTTCACACCACTGAACATGCTCGACACTGGCGGGCACAGAAAATCCCTGCTCAGGGCAGTTCATGATTCCTGGATAATGTGTGCAGCAAGTTGCTTGAGGACAAACTCTGAAGAGTGCCTGGAGTCACTGCAGTGAATGCAGGCGTCTGACCTTCCCCTTCTATTTGGTCCAGGATATGATCACCCCACAGCCACAACAGGTGAGGGATGGGTGATGAGCAGACAGGACAGGAGAAAGACACAGGCAGCACAGAAATCCCCCAGACATTGGCACTCACTAACCAGTTTTCAGCTTTGAATGCCGGAGAAGGTGACAATACCTTGGAAGAATGCAAGAAGAATCAAATCCCTAGTGCCATGGGAGATTTTACCGCACACAGCCTATACTCATTGGAGTTTAGAAGAATGAGAGATGATCTTATTGAAACATATAAGACTCTGAGGGGGCTTGACAGGGTAGATGCTGAGTGGATGTTTCCCCACATGGATGAATCTAGAACTAGGGGGTGAATCTAGAACTAGGGGGTGGAGGTTCAAAATAACAAGACACCCATTTAAGAAGGAAATGAGGAGGATTTTATTTTCTCAGAGGATCTTTAATCTCTGGAATTCCCTTCCATAGAGAAAAGGGGAAGCTAGATCATTGAATACATTCAAGGCTGAGTTAGAGAGATTTTTGATTGACAAGGCAGTCCAGGGTTATGGGGGGCTGTTGGTGTAGACAAGAAAGTTGAGTTAAGGCCACAATCAGATCAGCCATAATGTTACTGAATAATGGAGCAGGCTTGATGGGCCAAATGGCCTACATCTGCTCCTATTTCTTATGATGTTATGAGCAAAAAAAACAAAGTAGAAATATAGTAAGCCATGGGGAATCAATAGTTTTGGATTTAGACAGACATTTCAGTAATGGTAAACATGATTCACGAATGGTATACTGAAGATATACTAAAGAGATTAGCATTACTGAACATTTGTAAGTCACCTAATCTCAATGGAATACATCCTCAGAAGCAAAGGTTGAAATTGGTCCGAACCTTACAATCATTACTGGATACAGGAATCATGCCAGAGGACAGGAGGGTAGCTACTGTTATACCACTATTCAAGAAAGGATAGAGAATGAACCAAGAAACCACAGGTCAGTCACCCTAACATCAGCGCTGTGGAAACTACAGGAAGCCATTCTCGGGGGCAAAATAACCTTTCATTTGGAAAGGCATGGGTTAATCAAGGAGAGCACAGAAGTATTTTTAAGGCAAATCCTGTCTGACTAATTTAATTGAATTTTTTAATGAGTGGATAAGGTAACAGGCAAAGCTGATCAAGATAGTGCTATAGCTGTACATATTGGATATATGGATTTTGGAAGGCATTTGACAAAATGCCACATAAAAGGCTTATTAGGAATGTGGAAGCTCATGAAATTAAGAGGAAATGGCAGTATGTTTACAAAATTGGTATGCTGATAGGAAGCAAAACGTGGTGGTGGATGGACGTTTTTGAGACTAGGAGGTGGATTTAGTGATGTTTCCCAAGGCTCAGTTTTGGTCTTCATTACTCTTTGCAATTTAACAAATGACCTAAACTTGGAGCAGTGTACGGAGCAGAACTAGAAAGTTTGAAGATGTTACAAAATGTTGCAATGTAGTAGATAGTGATGAGGTTGGTCAGAGGCTTCGGGATTACAGACAGTTTCTCGTGGTTTGGTTTCCACGTTAAAGAGTGTTCAGATCTCTTTTCGGATAACTTGTGACCTCATCTATATTAAGGAGGATTCCCTCTACTCATGAGTGACTCAGGTAGGTTTCTTGCCAAACTATTTTATTTACTCTATATACATAATCAGCTTTTAGGTAAGTACATCTCTCTTGCGTATAGACTATTCCATCTTTCTACAGTCTCTAGCACATGTCTGCTGATGTCACTGTTACAGCATGATACACATCATTATCTCATTACCATAACTATTAAACCATTATGCTGCATTGCCCTACCAGTATAATCTCAACCTTTTTAATAACAATCTTAAACCATTTCCTTAAATTATTTACATTACTTTCTCAAACTTATGTAACCTCCTTTACAGTTACAGATTATATCCAACTCCTATTCTTCCCTCCAAGTCACTGTTATAAAGAGCTTCAATCTCCCACATTGTTCTCGGCTATCTGGGAGGATGTTGTGGACATACGCGGTCACTCATCCTTTCCCCAGAAGAAAATAATATTGGTGGAGTGGGACCACAGCTTGCCACAATTGCTGCTCACTGGGATATGATCTCTACGATGATTGAGTGGAAAGGATCGTGAAACCTTTTCAATGAAAGACTGATCCAAGAAAGAAGACTTCAGGATGTGGACAATCACACTCTCTTGAACGGGGAGAGGTAAACTAGCATTTTCTCAGGAAACTTCTGCTCCCATTAAGCATACCAGAGAAAGGCCTGAAGGGATGAAGTATCTTCAATTTCGACAAAGAATTGCACAGGACGAAAAAGATATTCAGCATCTGAGATTTGAGCAAATCTGGAAGACAAGAAGAATGACGAAAATCCTGTAGGCATGGCAGGATACAAAGAAAATACGACTTCCCCACTGCACTTTGGAAATGACTTTCACTTTCTCTAGGTAGTGGTAACATTGCCACACTTGTTTTAGCATGAGGCTGCTTCATTGTTAGTAATAGGATAACTGTGTCAGCATTAGAAGATAGGACAACATCATTTCAACACTAGAATGAATCTCCAGAACTAAATCTAAACGAAATTTCTGTACAGGACTCTTCAAGTATAGAAGCTCTGTAGTTATGGCCTCAGCTTCTGCACTGAAGAGCAACTTTAGCAGAAGGATGATTTTCTGATGCGACTGAAGTGTGGGCATCAACTTACCTTTACACAAACTAATAGGCTATACTGACACTCTAGCAATGTGATCCACTGTGGAATCAAGCATTTTGTTCTCCCTGCACAGCTCTCTATGATCAGCCAGCGATTTACAATACATCACATTGGTAGATTCAGTGGAACAAATATACTTATTCTGCTCTTCGACAGCAAACACAGCTGACTCGATAAAAAAGAACAACAGATTTCACATTCTTTGGCAGTAGATTTAAAGATGGTACAAATCTCTAGGGCCTCATCTTCCAACAGATCACTTGTTGCTACCACAGCTCCTTTCTCATAATCTTCTGCAGGAAAGTGTCAACCTAGGATTAGAAGGTCCTCACTCCTGCTCCTATTTTCTATGTTTCTATGTAATGAGATCATGAATAAATTCATCTTTCAATGCACCATACCCGCAGCGACTGGCAAGCTATACAGGTCTGTAAGAAACAATTTGACTGATTCCTCTGGCCTTTGGCATCTCTGACTGAACCACATTCGCTTGATTATGACGTTCTGTTTTAGGCTGAAATATGCATCAAACACTTTTAGGACAGTTTTGAAGTCTCCAGAGGTCCCTTCTACCCCCGTCTCAGGATGACACCGTTGGCAACAGGCCACGCTGTGTAGAGGAATGAATTAACCAGGTGCTTCTGCTCTTTGACATGCAAAACCAACGCTGCTCAATACCTCAGGAAGTGTTTTTTCCACCACTCCTAACGCTAGCCTCTCTGTGGAACTTCAAGGTTTCTGCATGGCGGGCGAAGGGAGAACCACTGCTAAACTGGTGTTAACATCGCTACCAATTCTCAGTGTGCCTCCCACCTAGCTAAGTCTTCTGATTTTTTCTTTGAAGAAGTGTTCCGATTTCTCCCCGTGTGTATTCTGTCGATGGCACCAAAACATTGTTAGATTGGTGTCACCACCATTGCTGATATGATTCGTGATTTGGTTTCCAGGTTAAATAGTGTTTGGAACTCTCTTTTGGGTATCTTGTGGCCTAAACTATATTAAGAATATATGTTCCCCTTATTCATGCTTGACTCAGGTAGGTTTCTTCCAAAATAACTTTATTTCCACTAAGTACATATTAAATTTCTAAGTAAGTACGTCTCTCATGTGGACTACTCCATCTTTCTACAGAGTCTATAGCACATATGTTACACATGATACACATCACTATCTTATCACCATAACTATTAACCCATAGTGCTACAGACAGGTTGGTGAAAATGGGCAGATGGAATTCAATGCAGAGAAGTGTGAAGTGGTACACTTTGGGGGAATATGGAAAACAGTACGCTATGAATGGCACAATTTTGCAAAGTGCAGATGAACAGAGACACCTTGGTGCCTATATACGTAAATCCTTAAAAGTAGCAGGACAAGGTTTTCAGGTGGTTAATTTAAAAAAGTATATGGGTAACTTGGGTTTATAAATAGAGGAATGGAATATCAAAACAAAGAGATCATGCTAGGGCTTTATAAATCACTGGGTACGCCTCAGATGCAATATTGTGGGCAATTCTGGGCACCACACTTCAAGAAAGGTGTAAAGGCTTTAGAAATGGTACAGAGGATGTAATCAGGGATGAGGGACTTCAGTTATGAGGTGAGGTGGAAAGGTTAGGGCTGTGCTGCTTGGAACAGAGAACCTCATGAGGTGGGCCAATCAAGATGATGAGAAGTTTTGAAAGAGAAAAATTATTCCCTCTGCTTGGTTATGGACTCAAAATCAATGCCAAAAATCTAGAGTGGACTTGGGAATTTTCTTCACTCAGTTGTCGGGATCTGAATGCTCTACCTGAAAAGGTGGTGGAAATGGATTCTACCAATAATTTTAAAAGAGCTCTTGGATGGGTATTTGAAAATGAGGAGCTTACAAGGCAATGGGTAAAAACACAAACACAGGTGTGAGGCTAAGTATGACTGCTATTTCAAAGGGGCGGCACAATTAGTCTTTCAAAGAGCCCAGCTAGGAATGATGGGCCAAATGGTCTCCTCCTGTGCTCTAGGTTTCCATGATACAATAATCTTATGATTGCATGGAGCACACATGCTGCTGTAGCATTAATAGCAAAAAGCATCACATATTAAACCATCTGCAAACTCCACAATTGCTGGTGTATTAAAATGGTAACATGGATGGCAGCAGGCTCAAGTCTGCAATCTCATCTCTAATTTTATATTGCTTGCAGACCAAATAGCCAATACTCACGCGGTCGTTTGAATCTGCTCAGTAAGATTACAGGTCTATATTTCATCATATTTATCATCATAACTGATTTAAACTAGAGTGTATGTCAATGTCACCAACTTGCCTCTGTTCAGGTCTCTATTGTCTGTTTTTTAACAAGGGTACAAGAAAACCATTCTTCTTACTGACGTGATTGGAAAAGGAACACTTACTAGATGGTAATGCAAACAACACTTCAAAACTCAAGGGCAGGACATTTTTTTGATTAAAACTTCAATCAGTATCTGGTATGCTGCAGCTACCCCTGCTGGTCAGACCAAGTAATTACCTTGTGACAGTAGAGTGGAGTTCCACACATCCCAACAACATTGTACATTTAACATGGTCAAATATCTTAGGCACTGCACAGGAGTGTTGTCAGAAAAATATCAGCTTTTAATGGCTCTAGACTTCTGCTCATCCAATACTGGATATTGGAAAAGCAGCGTGACAAATCAGAGGTAGCTGAGGGGGTCAAGCGAGGTGGTGATGAGGTAGAGTTGTGTGTTATCAGTGCACTTCTGGAACTTTTGGGTCAAAATCTTGGAACTCCCTCCCTAACAGTACTGTGGGTGTACCTACAGCACAGACTGCAGCAGTTCAAGGAGGCAGCTCACCACCACCTTCTCAAGGGCAACAAGGAATGGGCAACAAAAGCTGGCCTAGCCAGTGACGCCATGTGCCATGAAGGAATGAAAAATAAATTGAACATTGTGTTTTCAGATGATATTGTCAAAGGGCGGGATGGATTCTTTAGGAACTCTAGATGTAAACAGTGTGAGAATCTATTTCATGAAATTCTCTGGCTACGACTGGATAGATAGGAATGGATGCAGATGAGAGCAGTCCCACCCAGCTGCCTAACAGAGGAGAAACATTGGAGGCGGAAGGTGTGGCCAACCATGTCAAAGACTGCAGAATGGTTGAGAAGGAGGATATCTTACCACATTCACAGTCAAAAGGGTTGTCATTTGTAACTAAGATGAAGATTGTTTCAGTGTTGTGGTGGGGCAGAAACCTGATTGGACGTTCAAATAAGAAATTGCATGAAAAATGGTCACTAATTTAGAGTTGGCAATGACATGCTCCAGGACTTTGGAGGAGGAGGAAAGATTAGTGATGAGCTGATTGTTGGCAATGACAGGGTCAAGGGTGGGTTTTTTGAGGGGGGTTGGTGATTTGAATATGAGGGGGAAGAGTACCTGAGAAACTAATACTGGGGCCAGGAAGAGAAGTTGCCTGGTCAGCAGTTTCGTCGGAAGAGGGTCAAGGGAGCAGGAAGTTCTTCTTGAGGCCAACGTAAGCTATGAGAGTCAAGCTATCCTTCCCAAGGTTTAGTGCTCAGTACTGAAAGTGGTACTCAAAATGGAGTCTAACCGAAGATCAGGACAGCTGTGGCATAGTTCACATTCCTGTTGAGCTAAAGGCCAACATTCCATTTTTTAAAAGTTATTTTATGTGCCTGATCCCGGAGCCTTTCTGCTATTCTCACTATTTAGAAAACACTTCAGTTTAGCTTTCTTAGGTTCAAAGCAGTTAACCACACTTTCCCACACTGCCACAATTTTGCCCATTCATTTTATTAACTTTCTGCCAATACTATTCATTGTGCCACCTAACTTGGTACTATCTATTCCTTTGTCTAACTCCTTTGTAAACATAGGGACAAATTAAAGCCGCAGTTCAAAACCCTGGAGGACATGCCTAGTTACATCCTGCCAATTTAATTATATATCCATTTTTCATATTCTCTGTTTCTCACCTCCTAACCAATACCCTATTCACGTCAGTACATTTTCTCCAATTTCATGTGCTTTTATTTTTGTTAACAGCCTCATATGTGGAATCTTATTGAATGCTTTCTGGAAGGCCAAATAAATAACATCCATAGACATTCCCTTATCCACCATATTAGTTACCTCCCCAAAACATTCAACTAGGTTAATTTGGCATGACTCATCCTTTACAAATCCCTACTGGTTTGCTCTGACCAGTGCATACTGTCCAAGTGCTCGGTCACTCTGTCCCTAATAACAGACTCGAGTAACATCCCCACAAAAGACGTTAGGCTCATCGACCTATCATTTCCCAGTTTGTCTCTCTGACCCTTCTTGAGTAATGAGGAGACATTGACAATTTTCCAATCCTAAGGAACAATTACTGAATTCGGAATATCTACAAATTCCTCACCTGTATTTTATAAACACCTTAGGATGGAAAGATTTAGGCCTTGAGATTTGTCCAACTTGCGTCTACTTATTTTTTCATTACCTTTTTTTATTCATATTAAATCTAGTTAGCTTCTACCCCCTATTTATTTCTGGTTTTCCACGTATCTCTGGTACTTTATTCTCAATCTTCACCATGAAGTCGATAAAAAGTAAGAATTTAGCAAGTCTGCCATTTCCTGATTTTCAATGAAACTGTAACCTACATCTGTCTTTAATGGGCCCACATTACTCTATTTTCTCTTGCTCTTTCCCTGTCTCTTAGTAAACTTCTAAAATCCTTTGGTTTGTCCTTGATATTCTTCACAAGTTTTTTTCTTGTATTCCATTTGAACTACTTTTGTTGCAACTACTGTTCTTTGCAGCTTTATGAATGCACTTGGAAAAGAACATTCAAAAGACATTGCACGTGGATTTAACAACTGGATGAGCTTGTTGGGCTGAATGTCCCAGGATCTTTAGAAAGATATACCATCTACACATTATCAAAAATAATGTATGCATTACATATGTTATTTGTATACATTTCAGAGTTGCAGGGTCAGAATGCCAACTCAACGCCAATTTAAAGTTTCATATACCATTACTACACAGTGTGCATCATCTAGTCTTGACATTCCAGCAGATTTTCTGTACTGAATTCTGATAGTGTTAACACAGATACAAGGACTCAGTTATGCTAATATTTTTTAAATGCCTTCAATCTTTATCAAAAAGATATTAAACTATAAAAAGGCAAATAAAGACTTATACTTAAAAATTGTGTTGTAAAGCACAAGTTTATAAAAAGGCACTGAGATAAAAGGTTCTTTTCTAAAATTGTAAATAATAAGAAACTTGTTGGCCTGTCTTGGTAATGGATAAACCCCTCCCACTCATTTTGTTGGCAAGCCTTGATCCTAAATACTCAGCAGAGGGTGGCTGGAAGACCTTTCCTCTGGCTGTGAGTATAGGGAGATAAGAAGCAAAATAGAGAGATATGCAGTTGTAGGGCCAACCCACATTTTTCAGAGGCCTCCACAGAGGTCCTATTTAAGGAAGAGAGGAAAGAGGGAGCCTTAGTTCCTCAAAACCTACAAAGGATTCTCCAATACCACAGTGAAACATACCTGAACAGAATTGACAATGGGTCCTGGGTTCGATGTAGAGAGTTTCAATTATCTCAGGATTAAGATGAGCACTGCTTTTTTCATCCCAATATCATCTAACAATGCGCCGGTCACCCAATTACCACAAATCAACAATTTCCTCTCCTTCACCATACAATCATAAGGGTAAGGTGCAACATCTCTCTCTAACTTCAAACACACTGATCACTTCTTTTCCTATTTTTACAACACATACTAGCATCATTCTGTTTTCAAGTCCTAGCATTTGCACCACCAACTTCTCCCAGCTCTGCTTCCTCACTTCACATTCCACACACTTGGATTTACATTTATCATCTCTCCTTCCTCATTCTACCTTGCTTCTTGCCCACCTCAGATCTCAGTGACTTTACGCAAAAACACCACATATCTCCATTTTACCTCATCAACAGACATTTTTCGGTTCTCACTCTCTGCAGGACAAGACAGGATCAACATTGCAAAGGTGAACACACATCGGAAGCACTTCATTGGCTGTAAAGAGCTTTGAGACGTTGGGTGGCTGTCAAAAGTGTTATATCAATGCAAGTCCTTTTTTCTGTCAAGAACAAAATAATGGGGAATGGGGGGGGGGGAGGTGTGGTAGTCTGGGGGAGTGGGCAGGGTGGGGAAGGGAATAGAAGGATTCCCCAGCATCATTGCCCTCACTCAAGCAAAGCAGGATGCCCTCAAGATCAGAGACCCAGGCAAAGCCAGCACCTCAGGGAAGGAGAGGCTGATGACTGACCAGACCAGTGCATCTGCATGTTCCCTACACTCAGCTCAGCAAAGATTCCGCAAGCTTCACAATCTTAAACTACATTCTCAAGAATATCTCCTGGCCAAGACAAGAAATCTGCTGACCTCACACAAGAGGATATACGAGGTCCTGGATACACCATAGTTTTCGAACTATGGTTGAAAGTATGGAGGAGTCCACTACCAACATGTGATTTTTTCAACATCAGCACTCTGTAATCTACCCCCTGCTGGAGTGTAGCCACCTCCAGGTATGCTGCAGCTGGGCCCTCACAAGCAATGTTTGCACTCTTTGCAGGGTTAGTGGAAGGTCAAAAGGCTGCCATGCAGATTCTGGGCTATGGCTTATAGACAGAGGTGGCCAAGTTGAACAGAATGCTGGATGAAATAGACAGCAGCTTTTGAGGCATCAGTCACCTTCTGCAGTCTGCTCTCCTGCAGACCAATGGAATGGATCAGCTTCAGGTCCACAAGAGTGACGCTGCAGTTATGGGAGCAGAACATAATGCTCCCTCTTGGGATATCAGCATGGCTGCTTCTTTGCCAATCTGTCTATGACCTCAGCCAATGCCTACCATGCAGCCAGCATGTCAACTGAGTCAGTCTGCCCTGGCAGCAGCTGAGGTGCAGCACTCTGCAATCAAGTTCATTGCTGAGCTGTTTCTCCTTCCTTTGCTGTTTCCTCTCCTCCCAGGTCTGCACCAGCTGGTGAGGACTACTACAGCCACTGTGCCTGCCCCAAACACATGACTTGCTGTAATGCAACATTATCCAGGATGCAGCACCCCACAAGGATGTGGGAGACTGTATCGCGATCATATTGTAGGAAGCTCTCTAACCACTTGATACACCTGACCCTCTGTTTGAGCATCCCTATGCTGTGTTGATTAATGACCTCATTGATTCCCTGGTTTCTACTATACTCTTGTTGCTCAGACCTCATAGGATTGTGCAGGAATGAGATACAGATCCTCTCAGACCCCATGTAAAGTGGGGTGGATGGGGGAGGGCAATTTTTTTTTAATAATGGGAATCAACCAATTAAGTACTTTTGAAGTGTAGTCACTGTTGTGCTGTTTGGAAACATGGCAGCTAATTTGTGCACAGTAAGCTCCCACAAACAGCAATGAGGTAATGATTAGATCATCTGTTTTTGGGTGTCAGTCGAGGGATAAATACTAAACACAATATGAATAAGTCCCATTCTCTTTTTCCAATATTGCCATTGATGCTGAGTTGAGGGGGAAGACATCTCTTTTGAAAATCAACACCTCTGACAGTGCAGCACTTCCCCAGTACTGCACTTAAGTGCCAGGCTAAATTTTTTGTATTCAATTTTTTTGGAGTGGAGCTTGAACCCACAACCTTCTGACTTAAAGGTGAGAAGGCTACACTGAGCTAAGGCTAACACCAAAAATGTCAAAAAATCTAAAATTTTCACAATTTCCACAACTCCTCAAGAAAATAAATTTCCTGCCATCAGCACTCATTTCAGTAATTTTTAAACTCACCACTGCTGCAAACTGCACTTGAGATTTGCTTTCCTGCAATAAAGGTGACTGAATGGTGGATAAACCTGAAACTTAACAGATGACAAGCTTGTGCCTTTGCGCTTTCAGTTTAAACATTTGTCTTCATTATGACTAAATTTGAACTGTCACCTTTTGGAGAGCTCAGGTTTTGGACAGCTTTTGCTCTTTTTTTTTAAATTAACGTCCATGATCACCAGGACCAGAGGTTCAGGTCAGCAGGATCTTAATTAAGGTAATAGCTCAGGTTTGCAGATTAGCATTCTTCAAGATGAAAATGCATGCTTACTTTGACAAGACAGGTATTCTGGTTAATTAACGGAGTATGTGCATTCACATTCCCTTCATTTTCAATGGAAGAAGAAAATGCTGTCATAAGACATTACAATGACAAAAGAAGTACACATTATAAAAACCACATCGTACTACAGAACAAGATATCCACCTCACAACAAGCATTCATCATGCAGCAACATATGCAATATTATTAAACATATCGGCTTGAGATCCTTTACTGTATGACAGAAAGGATTCACCTCACTCAGTCTTCCTCCAACCACCATCAACAACCCCAGTGCTCACTAGTGGTCTAATTAATATTGAATTGCAAAAGTCTATGGCTTGTTGACTTGTACAAAGAGGAAAGCAGGACCATTGAAGCAAAGTTTCCTATGGCTGACACTGACCTTCTGCTCCAAAAGCAGTGTGTTTGTTGGTATTGCTGCAAAAGCCTTATAACTTGACTTGATCTTGTACTGCAGAAGAAGTGAGGGAAATAATCAAAAAAGGAACAAGCAGTGAAAGTGAGCGATGCAGTAAAAATAGCAAAAAGAATTATTACTGAACAGAGATGACTGAAGATTATGGTTATAATTTGAAAAGAATTGCAATTAAAATGAGTTGTAGATGTGGTAACAACCATCTTTTGTAATCCTGCAATAAATTCATCTCTAATAATGCCCACTAACTTTGCTTTCCATTTGCAAAATAATATTTCAATGTTTAAAAAGGGCCAATTTAGGAGCAATTTTCGGTATCTAGTCCCAAGGCTCGAAAGAGTTATGCTAAAAGAGACTGAAATGCTCATTTCACGAGTTCCGTTGAGCAATTTCTGAACCTCAGTAATCAGTATTTAACATTATAAGTAATGAAAAATACACGTCAAGTCTCAGAGATAGCAATTCTGGCAAACTCAGGAAAGCTAAGGAAATGCAGGATTTTTCTCATTAGTAGTAGAAGAGGAAGATTAACCAACTAAATAGATTCAAAAAACACCAACTATTTCATGCAGGTTAATTAATACGAGCAAAGGGTGAGACGGCCATTCCAAGAGAACAGTATTCATCACTATCTATAACATGCAAAAGAAAGAGATGCAAAATACCTTTTGTTCTGGTTTCTTAGTCTCATTCTCAGAAGAACAGAATAAAGATTGTGGTGGAGATTGTGTGCCAGGCCTTGAGAAATGTGATGGTAGTGAAGGGGACTGGACTGGACCAGGTGATGTTATATCGAGTATTGGGTTAGAGAAATGTGCTGCAGATTGAGCTGGAGTAGAGACACTAGCGTTGGGTCTAGGGAAAGGAGAAAGGTGGACAGGTAACCGTCCTGGGGTAGGAGGTCTTGGTGAGGAAGAATAAATTGGAGTAGGGGAACGCGAGCTCGGTCTTAACGAAGAGGAATGAGGGGTGGTCTGATTTTGGCTAGCAGAAACAGAGCTTGATCTTAGTGAAGAGAAGAGAGAACTAATATTCAAAGGAGTAGGTGTAATGGAACCAGATTGTGGGGAACAGTTAACTGGAGTAGGAGATGAAGAAATGGAGGTTGTGGAAGATGGAAGAGACTGTTCTGATAAGGGAGAAATACTATAGAGCCTTGTAGAATGAGAAAGGGGAGGACTTGTTGGAGTAAGAGACAGACTGCCAAGTTTTACAGGGCAGTAATTTAAATTCGAATAATGAGGGGTGGGGGAAATTTTATTAGCTCTTTCAGAGGGTAAATTATCTAAAATGCGGTCTGATAAAGGAGACGCTAGTTCTTGCGTTGGGGAGAATGAACTGATTGGTGAGAAACGATGTGAAGTGAACTGTCCTGTTCCAGGAGAAAGCAGTCCATGCCTTGGGGAGGGACAATGGGGCAATATAATGGGCTTTGAGCCATGACGTAATGAAGTCAGTGCAGCTGTGGAATTGCCTGGATTCAAGTGATCAACATTATGTTTTATGGGCGACAGGCCTGATGAAGCTTGAGCTGTCTCTGTGGAAACATTTCCATGTCTTTGAGATAAAGATGTAAGAGAGGAATGAAGAGAATGTTTTCCTGGCTCTAGGGACAAAGGAGAGATTATGGATCTTGATGAGACTGAAGAAACGTCTCCAGGTGTTCCAGAAGAATCCAGCAGAGACTTCCCTGGAGTGGGGGAAAGTGTCCTGGCTTTTTGGCAGGAGGATGATGCTTGTGGGGTTGTCGGACTTGGAGATTTGCTAGAAGATTGTGAACCGATGGTGCTCAGGGATGTGGTCGAGGACAGTAGTTTTGATTGGTCTGAGGATTTGGATGATACAAGAGGCCGTTTTCCAGACCTTAGAATCGAAGTCAATAATGACAACTGAGTTGGAGGAGAAGATACTACAGCAGATTTTGCTGCATTAGTGTGTGTCAAGGTCAGACTGGAATCATTAAGAATTCTAGGAGAATAACAAGTGGGAGAACGTATATTCTGTTTTGATGAATGAAGTGACGACTGCACACGAGTTGAAGAGCACGTGGTGGATCTTGAAGAAGGTAAAGATGAGGAGGACCAGGCTGGAGAAGACTGCAAATCACTACAGCTCAGGAAGTGTAATGGGGGTGGGGGATAGGAAGGTGAAGCAATTTTAGACTTTTTGAGGGAAGAGTTGGATAAGGAAAGGGATTTATTATTAAGGGCTGAGGGCAAGGAGCTGGAAGATAAGAAGGATGTCTCGGAAGAAGTCAAGAAAGTGGACCTGGGTAAACTAGAAGATTTCTTTTCTGAATTTGTTTTGGCAGGAAAACAGAGTGAAGATTTATTTAACAAGGATGAAGTGCAAACATGTCGCAGGTCAGCAGGGATGGAATCTCCATTCCCAGTTGTGGAAGTTAGTGGTTGAATAGTGAGGTTATCAGGAGTACGAGAAGTGCTTGACTGTAAGAAGTAAAAAAGGAGAAAATGAGTAAAAGCAATATGGTAACAAAAACTTAACAGCATAAACTGTGGATTATCAGATCATTTGTAGCTGAGTTTCTCTTTTTAAATTTGATTTTTTGCCAATACTCCTTTTTATTGTTGTTCGATTTTTTTAAAAATCGATTCCTAAGATGTGGGCATCTATGGCAAGGCTGGCAGTTATAGCACATTCTTAGTTTTCCTAAGAAAGTGGTAATGGGCCTTTTGAACCATTTAGTAGTGGTGTGATATAACTAGGTGGCTTCCTTGGGCACATTAGAGGCTGTTAAGCATCAACCACATTGCTGCCAGACTGGACATACATATAGGGCAGAGCAGCCTTCCTTCCTTCCTTGAAGGACACTAATGAACCAATTGGATTTTCACAAGAATCTGACAGCTTCATGGTCAGGATTCTGCATACCAGCCTTTTACTTCCAGATTCTATTTTTTAAGCTGAATTCAAAGTCTCATACTGCTTTGATGGGATTTAAATATGCATTCTCTGGATTACAGCTTCAAGCCACTGGTTTACTAGTCCAGCGGCAAAAATACTGCACAGGCGTACCCAGTTAAAACAAGATTTCAAAGTTCCTGAATGCTGTGGTAAGAGGAAAGCCTTGTAGATTATGTTCATCAACATGTTATCTTCAGTCAATCAGGGTAATATTAAAAACAAAAAACAGCGGATGCTGGAAATCCAAAACAAAAACAGAATTACCTGGAAAACTCAGCAGGTCTGGCAGCATGGGCGGAGAAGAAAAGAGTTGACGTTTCAAGTCCTCATGACCCTTCGACAGAACTAGGCAAATCCCAGGAAGGGGTGAAATATAAGCTGCTCTAAGGTGGTGGGGGGGTGGGGTTGGGTGGGGGGAGAGAAGTGGAAGGGGGTGGTGTGGTTGTAGGCAAAAGCAGTGATAGAAGCAGATCATCAAAAAATGTCACAGACAGCAAAACAAAAGAACACATAGGTGTCAAAGTTGGTGATATTATCTAAACGAATGTGCTAATTAAGAATAGATGGTAGGGCACTCAAGATATAGCTCTAGTGGGGGTGGGGGGAGCATAAAAGATTTAAAAATATTTTAAAATAATGGAAATAGGTGGGAAAAAGAAAAATCTATATAATTTATTGGAAAAAAACAAAAGGAAAGGGGAAGAAACAGAAAGGGGGTGATGATGGAGGGGGGAGGTCAAGACCGAAAGTTGTTGAATTCAATATTCAGTCAGCAAGGCTGTAAAGTGCCTAGTCGGAAGATGAGGTGTTGTTCCTCCAGTTTGCGTTGGGATTCACTGGAACAATGCAGCAAGCCAAGGACAGACATGTGAGCAAGAGAGCAGGGTGGAGTGTTGAAATGGCAAGCGACAGGGAGGTTTGGGTCATTCTTGCGGACAGACTGCAGGTGTTCTGCAAAGCGGTCGCCCAGTTTACGTTTGGTCTCTCCAATGTAGAGGAGACCGCATTGGGAGCAACAAATGCAGTAGACTAAGTTGGGGGAAATGCGAGTGAAATGTTGCTTCACTTGAAAGGAGTGTTTGGGCCCTTGGACGGTGAGGAGAGTGGAAGTGAAGGGGCAGGTGTTACATCTTTTGCATGGGCATGGGGTGGTGCCATAGGTGGGGGTTGGGGAGTAGGGGGTGATGGAGGAGTGGACCAGGGTGTCCCGGAGGGAACGATCCCTACGGAATGCCGACAGTGGGGGTGAAGGGAAGATGTGTTTGGTGGTGGCATCATGCTGGAGTTGGCGGAAATGGCGGAGGATGATATGCGGAGGCTGGTGGGGTGATAAGTGAGGACAAGGGGGACCCTATCATGTTTCTGGGAGGGAGGAGAAGGCGTGAGGGTGGATGCGCGGGAGATGGGCCGGACACTGTTGAGGGCCCCGTCAACGACCGTGGGTGGAAAACCTCGGTTAAGGAAGAAGGAGGACATGTCAGAGGAATTGTTTTTGAAGGTAGCATCATCGGAACAGATGCAACGGAGGCGAAGGAACCTTCACTTCCACTCTCCTCACCGTCCAAGGGCCCAAACACTCCTTTCAAGTGAAGCAACATTTCACTTGCATTTCCCCCAACTTAGTCTACTGCATTCGTTGCTCCCAACGCGGTCTCCTCTACATTGGAGAGACCAAACATAAACTGGGCGACCGCTTTGCAGAACACCTGCAGTCTGTCCGCAAGAATGACCCAAACCTCCCTGACGCTTGCCATTTCAACACTCCACCCTGCTCTCTTGCCCACATGTCTGTCCTTGGCTTGCTGCATTGTTCCAGTGAAGCCCAACGCAAACTGGAGGAATGACACCTCATCTTCCAACTAGGCACTTTACAGCCTTCCAGACTGAATATTGAATTCAACAACTTTAGGTCTTGACCTCCCCCCTCCATCCCCACCCCCTTTCTGTTTCTTCCCCCTTCCTTTTGTTTTTTTCCAATAAATTATATAGATTTTTCTTTTTCCCACCTATTTCCATTATTTTTAAATATTTTTAAATCTTTTATGCTCCCCCCACCCCCACTAGAGCTATACCTTGAGTGCCCTACCATCTATTCTTAATTAGCACATTTATTTAGATAATATCACCAACTTTAACTTTAACACCTATGTGTTCTTTTGTATTATTGTTGTTGACATCTTTTGATGATCTGCTTCTATCATTGCTTGTTTGTCCCTACAACCACACCCCTCCCCCTCCACTTCTCTCTCTCTCTCCCCACCTCCCCCACACACCTTAAACCAGCTTATATTTCAACTCTTTCTTGGACTCGAACTCAAGTTCTGTCGAAGGGTCATGAGGACTCGAAACGTCAACTCTTTTCTTCTCCGCCCATGCTGCCAGACCTGCTGAGTTTTCCAGGTAATTCTGTTTTTGTTTAGGGTAATATTAAACATCAGTTGTCATCCTGCTTTCTAGAGCATGAAATAAAACTTCAGCAATATTTTAAATACAAAATCAATACTTCGTTGGCATCCACGAGCAATTCCCTACTTCATTGAAAATTGTCACTTTGTAATTATTCGCCTCTGATCCCATAAGTACATCAATCAGCTCTTTTCTCTCCAATGTTTTCCTTTCCCTACACAAACTTCTGTAGTGGCCAGCAGTAATCAACCACCTGTTAAGCATGCTGCTAAACTTAAAGAAATTCAAGTCTTCTCAGGGCAATACGACAATACTAATTAGCAATTTCCATGTTCTGTACTATGAAGTGATTCAAACCCTGCACCACTTGGTTTCTGATCTGAGTCACGAGGAGTTATTTAGAGCCTGCATTGTCTTCCAGCAAGGCGTAGAGATGTTTGGGAAGCCTCTGGGAGCTAGCTACAGTGGAAAACAGCAGTTGCCAATATAAGTTTACCCAAATAAACAATGCAAGCTTGCAGCATATTGAAGCTTTAAAGAAATGCATCAGAGAGAAACAGGCATGTTCACATGTGCAGTCCTCTTCATAGAATCCCCCACCTCAATCATACTGCAGGGAGCTGTCCATAGCCTTCTTCACAGAGTGAGAGGGATATGTTCCCACATTAGTTCTGTCGAAGGGTCATGAGGACTCGGAACATCAACTCTTTTCTTCTCCGCCAATGCTGCCAGACCTGCTGAGTTTTTCCAGGTAATTCTGTTTTTGTTTTATGTTCCCACACTGCTCTCTAGCAGGCATTTCAGATCATCAACAGAAGCCTGAGGGCAGATTACACAGGCTCTCTCAACCAGAGATAGTGCAAGGCACAAGGTACACAAGGAAGGGAAAGGGAGGGGAGGGTTGAAAACACAGTCAGACTTAAATATGTGCGCATAAATTTTGTTGCTTTTCTTCACTCCACGTACAAATGATGCCTTCCCCAATTAGAATATGATAATGTTTTCCTTCAATGTTGACACTGTTTATAAAAATTTTCGTTGTTTTCAATCCCTAAGGATAAAGCCTGAGGCAAAGTTGAAGAAAAAAAAATCAAAAACATTTGGAAGAGAAGTTTAACATGGCATTCGGTTCCTTTTCAAATGGGGAGTTTTTTTAAAAAAAAAACAACAAAAAAAGTGATGCGATTGTGTGCGCGAGAAGTTCCTCCCCACCACCACCTCCACAAACAAACAACAAAGTCACCCATTTTTGCTGACATGTTTTTTTTTATTCATCACACAACTTTGGTGTTGCTAAATGTAAATTTATATATTGGGCATTATTAATTTTAAATTTCTAAATCAGCAGATGTGATTGGGCAGATTAACCCATTGGGCTCTTGGGCAGTGTCACGATGGAATATTTATGTTTTTTCAAACAGGTGACAACATTGTTCAGGTCCACATGAATATTGATGTTGCAGCAAGAAATCCAGCAGTTTTCAGAATTAAAGCGCAGCATGGCAACAATTTGAACTAAAGGCTTTGTCTTTCAAAAACTTGGCCTGAACCATTCAAGCCATTTGTAATTTTCTAAGACAAATATGTAAGAACAGGAAATGTAGAAGTTACCTCTAAACTGATTGCAAGCACTTCTGTCTCTGATGTAAGAGCACCATTTAAAACCACCAATCCTGAGCATAAGTGTTTCTGAAATTAGAACTGATTAAATAAATTGGCTTGAGTTGCTATTCCAAACACTCAAAGGGCTATTTACCTGATGTTTAAAGGGATAATCAAATTTTCAAGTTAAAAACTAATGAAAAGCAGTCTAGGTGGTTCCCGAGTATCAAAAAAGGAAGTTTCTCTTGGGAAGGAATAAATTGAACATTAATAAAACCTGTCTCCCCAACAATAATGCTATTTGAATTTGGGATAATTTTGAAATGATAATATGATGGGCAAAATTTAACAGGTCATTCTTAAATAATTAAAGGTCATCTCAAATAAAGAACAAAATATGTTAATACCTGGAATCAAATGGGGATGTTTGATTTCTGTTTGAAAGATATGAGAATATTGTACTGGTCAGTAAAGGTTCTCCAAGGCTCATGAAGGAGATAGGATGGTAACCAATGGGATATGTAAAATTGAATGCAAGGAAATGATTGGAGGTATGCGATAGAGACAAGGGGAAAAAAAAATCATCAAATGGGAATTGGAATAATTCACTTTCAGTGTAGTGTGATGGAATATGTCAATCTGGTTTCAATATATATTCTAGCGAAAGGAAAGTGTAGATGAGACTAGTAAATTGATAGCTTTCTCATGGAGATGTTTGTATCTTTTACCTATGAACTTTAAGATATCTGCTTTTGATTTTAGTCTGGCCACTCTTTGAGACATTGGGTGCATGCAGGTGGAGATAAGCAAAGCTTTTGAGATAGGCATTCTCCTGATCTTTTGATAAGATCACCCTGAAAGTGTATTGTATTGGATGGTACATGTGGTGTGATATTGGGAAAGTGGTGTAAGCGTGCAGATGTGATTTATTACATTAACATACAGAAATGTATGCTGAACTTACACTGAAGGGGTCCCAGACATTTTCAGCTATTTGATAGATGAACAGCGTGAAATGGTTAATGTGCCCACTAGATTGAGACTATTTTCTTTAAATCATCAAAGCACATAGTTCATAGAGAAACTAACCACGCTGCTCATGTTCAGGAGTAAAGTTAAAGTCATTAGGATTGGACAATTGAAGGCTAAGGAAAAATAATACCTATAAGAATTATCCACAAGATGGATACAAATGTACTGAGAGATGGAAAACTTTTGTTTGAAGCATATGTATTTATGACATGTCAAAAATTTAGAATTTTGTGGGGTGATCTGTAGGTGGGGAATACTAATCCACGTAGATAGTGATCACATTTTACAGGGTGTTTATTCTTAGTGACAGCTCAACACGGTTTGTATTGATGTTTCCAATAATTCTAGGAGGTCTAATATGTTACCTACAGTATGTAAGAAATTAGGGAAATTAGTTCATGTCTTAGAAATAGCTAGATTAGCCAAAAATCAGTTGTGAGAAGTCAAAAAGGATATTTCCATCTCCAGTCATGGAACCATAAGAAATTGTAGTTTTGAAAATCCTATAGCATTAGCAGACATAGAGTTGTGAACTCCTGGCAGTAGGTTGTTTTTCTTTTTCCCTCTTTCTCCAAAATCAGTTTCTTAGCAGCCAGAGATAGACATAAACATAGCCGAGGAGAGTGACATTCTCCAGAGGGTTTTACTGATGTTACTTGACACTCCTGATACATGCCTTCCTGTAGACATTCCTGAGTTAATAAGATGGAGCCTTGTACCCTCTTATCTGTACAACTGTCTGCAGGGAATTGAAAAATGGCATCAAGCATGAGGCAAGCTGAAAGATTATCTCAAGGCAAAGTAATGATCAGGGGAAGGTTTTACCTTGGGTACCTGTCCCATGGTGATTGGAAAAATGGGATCAAACAAGTAATTGACATGGGCTAACCTCTAGCCTCTAGAAACAAGGTATATACTTGGGAGGGAAATGTTCAGCCTCCTTCAGGCGAAGGAAGACTGGGGGAGAGCTTCCTAACATTTTGGTTAGCTCAAGGAGGCCGCAAGCAGAAGGGCGTCAGGGAAAGCATATTACAGCCATGAATTACTTAAGGGCATATTGAGCTTTTTAAGGAAGATGTGTGTGTTTTTAAAGAAATACAAGCAAGGACACTGAGCAAAAGATGGCTGATAATGTAAAGTGACCTCTTTCTGCAAAATTCCTATGTGGATTATACAGACAGACCTATCCCTGAAAGAACATGGAATGTTGCACCTGAAAAGATGTCATGGCCTTCTTCAAGCAGAAACACTCAAATAGGAGATAGGAAAGATGCAAAAAGGCTGAAATTTAATCTACTGTTGTTGCAGAGACAAAAGACTGATTGCCATGGCCCAGCAGTCATCTAACATCCATCTCCTATTGATTCATATCTCAGCATGTGTAAAATGGTTGGAGGTCAAAGAAAGCAAACTCTGGGAGCAAGATTTTTTCTTCCCTTACAGGAATACGTACGGGGAAAAGAGTTAAAAAGCTCACTGCAGAGCCAGTGCAGTGTGCACTCGTGTGCTGTGAAAGTGACAGCATAAGACCAACTAGTCACCCCAGTGGCTTCAGGTTCTCTCTCTGTTGCCGGAGGCAGGATTCAGCAAAGCCACAGTCAAAACGGAAATAGGACAGCTTCTTCAGCTATCCTGTAGAATCAAATATCTCCAAAGCAACTGCTAAACTGTCAAAGTCAGTTCTACTGGAATCACCCAACATAACAGCCACAACGTATCACCATCTACGCCTCATGGACAAGCCAAAGGCTGATTCGTTTTTTTTAAAACTTTTTTTTCGACTCTTAACTTCTCATTTCTGATCTGTGTGTATGCGTGATGCATTTTTATTATTTTTCTTGGGTTTATATTAACTAATAAACTTACTCTTTCTTTGACTCAAGAAAGCCTGATTAAACTGGCTCCTTCTAAAACTTAAATACATTTGAGGCGGAATCGTCCCAGACTTGCACTAAGTGTGGTAGCAGGCGGGAAAAAGGAAGTTACATCCACCAGCCATAATGGTGGCTTTTCACACTGTATCATCCCCTTCTTGCCTCATTAATTATGCAGCCACAGGGAACAGGCTGTCTTGTTGGCAGGCAACCTCTGAATTGCCTGGCATGCCATTATCACATCGTTTCCTCACTCCGGGTGTCACATCTAAACTCAGGTAGCACTCGCGGTCATCAGTGCCAGGTTTCACAGGCAGCACCATGTAACTTTTAGGGATCTTACGGATAGGTCTCTTCTTGCCAGACCAGCCATAATGCGGGAGTGGCTTTTCAACAGCTGCAGGGCTAAGTTCTCAATGCTTTCTGCCCAGGGCTGCTCCAGTAAAGGCATGGCCCTGAAAGCCAAGGAGAGTTCAATGACCCATCACTGGAAGGCCTTTTGGAGGCCCACCATGATGTCCTCCACCCCTGCTCTAGCTGCAGGAGATCCAGCAAACTCACCACTCCAACTTGGGAGGTGGTAGCAGTGGTGGTCAGTGCCAAAGCTACACAGAAGATGTTGACCATCCAGTGCAGAAAGAGGATGAATGATCTCATCCATGGCACCAGCATAAGGCACCCATCTCAGCACTCTAAACTCCCACACTCACAAGGCCATCACACATTCACTGGCATCTCACACACTGCCAGCTCAAAGGACAACATCACTCACTCTCTCATACACACCTTCACATCTCCATCTGTCCTTATTACCTCTGGAGATGGCTTCCTCAGCCCTCACCATCTTGAGACCACTTGCACAGGTCGACATGTGTCACCACACACAGCCTGGGATACTCCCCTTCTCCAGTACAGCCCTCATCCTGCAGCCTCTTCCCTTGCCTGAGGCCACTTCTCCCCCTTCCCCAAACATGCTCTAGCCCTGCAGCCATTGGAAAGCCTGCCCCACATTATGTCTAAGCTGGTAGGTAGAGACCTGCTGCTGAGACCCCTAAAAGTGATGTGGCACTGATGACCTTGAGTGCTACCTGTAGCAAGGAAGGCAAAAAAACCTCAAAGTCCTGAGTGAAATGCATCTTGCCAGGTGCATGTCACTTATGTACAGTTGTGAAGCATGCCAACATGCCTGATGATCCAACTTGGAGGGGACGATTCTGACAAGTGGACTTATAATTATATGCATGTATATTAAAATGACATTCCTGACGTGTGGCAGTAGGAAACGTTGTCTGCCATTGAAAGGCAGAGCAGACAATGGCAAATTGGTTTCACAATGGTATGAAACTGATTTTTGGCCTTCCCACCATATTGTCCACTCACACCCGCCATGATGCCTGTGCCATCAGGGATGGAAAATTCCACCCTTGGACTGGGAAAAAGTATCCAAGGGGGAACGGGTCCCTTTTAAATTAATCTTGTTGCCACCAACTGAGGGGTTTGCCAGCTCATTCCTCCTCACCTGGGAGCATTACAAAATTGGGGTCCCATTCAGCAAGATAAAGTAGGGAGCCTCGCCCAGGGACCAGTCATAACAAATTGGGAGCCCAGTGCCAGAATTGTTCCCACAGATGAAATGAAAGAATTAGAGTGGGGCAAGTAAATTGTTACTTTGAAACTAATTTTCTTTTAAAATCGTAAAAATGTTTTCTTGATTCTGCCCTACTAAAGTGCAAAAATGTCCACATTTGATGCCAGCATTTTTAACAGGCAGAAGGGATGTTAGTTAAACAGCTAAAAGATTTAGCACTTAGGATTAGAATTTCACCCGAAAGCCAGAAAACCCAAAATTTTAAAAGGGGTGGCCAACGGTCTATAGGTGGAAATTGAGGACGATGAAATGAGTAGAGTAACAGTAGAGAGATTAAAATTGGAGCAGTGGAAATTATAATTTCAGAAAAAAGAAAAAGAAAGGAAAAGTGAAAGAGGGAAAGAGGAAAGACAGGAAAGGGCACAGAGAGAAGAGAAGGAATTTCAGGACAGAGACAGGGAAATGGAGTTTAAACTAAAACAGCTCAAGCTGAGGGGCAGGAATCCCACTGTGTGCATTGTAAAGGAAATATAATTTTTTCCAATATTATTGTGGGTATGGGGGGGGAGGTGTGTGAGTGTATGGTATGACGTGTGTGTGTGTGTGTGTGTGTGTGTGTGTGTGTGTGTGTGTGTGTGTGTGTGTGTGTGGTGTGTGGTGTGTGTGTGAGAGACTAATTTAATTAGACTGAAGACAGTCATACTGCAAGATTTAAATCATCAAAGGGTTAGGTGTAAAGTAGACATTTTGAAGTGAAAATGAACAATGGGATAACAGTAGATCCAGCATGAATAGGAATTTGCATTAGATGAGTGAGGAGTTGAATTTTTGGCTATTGAATTTCAAAGAGAAATCAAAGGAAGTTTTGCAGCTGGCTAAGATCAGCAGTGGCTAAAGCAAACTTTTTAAGTTTATTTTTCCCAAAAGTGATGGCCATAAAGAAAACATGAAAGATTTTTAGATTCTGGGAAAGGTAACATTCAAAAGAAAGTTAAAAACAATGGGTTTAAAGATGCAAGGGGGCAAATATCTTTAAGGAAAGGTCAAAAGCTGTATGAGGTGTGTGGCCATGTGATACTGAAGAGTGTACTGTGCAAGAACATTCCTGTGAAGGAAGCAGTTTCTAGCCACCCCAGATAAGTGTCTGATTGTTCCAGAAAGCAAGATTTTGTTACAGCCTTGGATTTCTAGTGTTGAGTGAGAGGGAGAGAGAAGCTTGTGAAATACCTCCCTTAAAGCAACAGTGGGTACCTTGCGGTAATATTACTGCTTTATAGACTAAGAATCTATTGAGGCTGTTGCCTGGAAAAGGATGTATATTTGTGAGTCTAGTTAAGTAGAAACCTTTTGGGAAATGTTATAAGACTAAATTTAACTGTGTTACTGTAATCTTGTGTGCTTAAGTTTTCTTTTCTTAACAAATGTTTTAATTTTACATTTAAGATCTTCAAAAGTGGTAGTGGAATCTCTACTTCTGACTTCAGTACACATACCTTCTCATAATAAATACCAATTGCAAAATCGTTATGATAACCTGACCAAGTTTCTCTTTGGGATTTGGTCAGCCCAGCAAATACCACCTGCTTGGCATAACACCCTTGAAGACACCACTAGCTTAAACTTAAGGGCTGAGGCAATCGATTTGCTCTTTTAATCCCTAATTTTGATGAAACAGAACTGGAAGCCTTTTTTATCTCTTCCGAGCGGTCAGCACAGCAGGTAGTGGCCAGTCCAACATTGGTCCCTGCTATTGCAGAGTAAGCTTTCAGGAAAGTTCACAAGGTTTACTCCCTCTTGCCTGAGGAAAGTGCCACAAGCTATGAGCCAGCAAAATGGATATTTTAAGTATGTGCCAGTTAGTGCCAAAGGATGTACCATCAGAAATTCCGTATCCTCAGGAAACAGCCTGACCAGACATACCTGGAGTTTGAAAGGCTTAGGCAACTTGCTTTGACCAGTGGGTATGGGCACTTAAAACAGAAGCCACTTACAAAAACCTCTGTGAAATAATTCTCCTTGAGGAGTTTAAAAAGTCCATACCCTTCCCAATAAAAACACACCTCGAGGAACAGAGGGTAACAGGGGCCAGGCTGGCAGCCACACTGGCTGATGATTATGAGCTGATTCACAAACTCTTGTTCCAGAAGAGACCCTCCCCTAGTCACCCCTGACCAACTGGAAAGGATAGAGGTGGAGAGATGATAGGAAACTGAGCACCCATGGGAGAGAGAGAAATGCTGGGACCCTTCTCAGGACAGAAAGGGTGGTGCTGAGATAAAAAGTGAGGCCAAGTGTGTGTTTAAACTGCTGAAAGGTAGGGCACGTCCAGGCAAATTGCTGGAGGTTACAGGAAAAACCAGATGGATTCATCAGGGCACATACACCCTGTGCAGAGAATGGGAGTCAGTCAGAGAGCATTGCGGAACAGGCTAAGGCTCTGACTGCGGCTGCAAATCCCTGCAGTTGCACTCCTGAGAGTGCGGATAAGGTTCACAAATGCCGGAGAATTACAAGGATTTTGTATCTGAAGGAAGGGTGGCCACATTTCCCCAGGGCGAGGCAAGTAAGCCCGTAATAATGCTGAGGGATACAGGGGCCAGCCAAACTCTATGGCTGGGAAAAGGCATGACCTTCCCACCAGAGTGTGCAGCAAGTGCCAAGGTGTTGGTAAAGGGGACTGAAGGAGGGTACATGCCCATCCCTTTATACTGGGTGCATCTGGAGCACAACCTTGTATCAGGGCCAGTGGCCGTGAGAGTCATCTCCAGTTTGCCTCTGGGCAGGGTCGATCTGTGCCTCAGCAATGCCCTGGAGGGGGTCAATAGTAATAGCATACCCAGTGGTCTCAGAGAAGCCCACTGAGGTCAGGGAGGCAGAACAGCTGCAGGAGAAAGTGCCTGGCATTATCCCTGACTGTGTGGTAATGTGGTCTATGGCCAGACAAGCTCCGTCAGCGGAGGCTGAAGTGGCACTACAGACACAAGACCCTACATTCCAGTTGTCTGAAAATCTTTTCCAGAGTCTAGAAGACCCTAAGGAGGCAATAAATTGATCTTCCTTGGTAGCAACCCAGCAAGCTGATCCGCAGTTTAAAAAAGTTAGCTCAGACTGCACACACTGAAGCTGAGCCAGAGACAATCCCTGAATGGTACCACATTAAAAATGAGGTGCTGATGAGGAAATGGAGAACCCCTAACAAACCTGCAAACGAGGAGTTGCCAGTGATCCACCAGGTAGTAGAATCTCCGAGGTACCATAGGGAAATATTATGGATAGCACACACAAATCCAATGGTTGGGCATTTTGGTATATGCAAAACCCAAGCCCACATCAGCCAGCACTTTTACTGACCACACCTCTACAGGGACGTAGTAAGGTTTTGCAGAACCTGCCACATTGTGGGAAAACCTCAACCTGCAATAAAACCTGCACCTATGATTCCCGTGCCATTTGGGGAACCATTCAGCAAGGTATTAGTGGACTGTGTGGGGTCTCTGCCCAAAACAAAAGGGGCCACCAGTATATCCTTACCATCATGGACATGGCTACATGTTTCCCAGAGGCTATTCCTAGAGGAAGAGGGCAGCAGTGGGGATGAATTGGAGGGAGACATGGGTGAGGCCCACATTGAATCCCCTACTGTCTGGCTAACCAACAGCGAGATACTAGCAAACTTAGACTCCCTATTCACCCATCTAAGTGCAGAACAATGAGCAGACTTGACAAGGCTGCTCACTGCATTTAAAGGCTTATGCAGGGACAAGCCAGGCTGCACCACGCTAGCTCCACATGATGTGCATGTGGGTGAGACACCTCCCATAAGGCAACATCCCTATCGGCTAGGCCCAGAAAAGCTGGCCTAGGTTTGGGAGGAGATTAACTGCATGCTGGAGCACCAACTAATAGAGCCTAGCAACAGTAGTTGGAGTTCCCCAGTTATGCTCGTACCCAAGCCAGACAGCTCCACAAGGCTCTGCATTGACTACCGAAAAGTAGTGGCCAGAGTTAACTCCTACCCAAACCCTGCCTGAAAGATTGCATAGATAGGGTAGGTAAAGCAACTTACGTTTCAAAGGTAGATTTACTGAAGGGATACTGGCAGGTTCCCTTGACGGCCCGCATGAAATCTCTGCCTTCAAAACTCTTGATGGTTTATATCAGTGTCGAGTCATGCCATTTGGACTCCAAAATGTCCCAGCCACTTTTCAAAGGCTGATGAACCAGGGAGTTGTGGGCGTAGTGTACCTAGCTGACCTCCTAGTATACAGTGACACCTGGAAAACTCAAAGTAACTGGAAGTCGTCTCCAAGGAAGTAGTTAGCTGACCTGGTGGTCAATCTCGTAAAGAGTGAGATTGCTAAGGCTCAGGTCACCTATCGAAGGCATGTATTGGGTCAAGGACAAGTCCTGCTCAGGGTTGCAAAGGTACAAGCAATAGCACAGTTCTCCATTCCCACAATAAAATGGGAAATTATGAGGTTCTTGGCTACGTATGGGCTCTACCGCAAGTGCGTCCCAAACTTCAGCACAGCAGCCGCCCCACTGACAGACCTACTACAGAAAAAGGCAAAGGTAATATGGACTGAGAAATGTCAGACAGCTTTCAAAAGGCTGAAGACCATTTTAATAGGCGAGCCTGTGCTTGCAGCTCCAAACTTTAACCAAGCATTTAGTGTAGCCATCAACGCGAGAGACATCGGGGTAGGGGCTGTCTTCCTCCGGGAAGGTGAATCATGGATAGGGAGACCAATGAGGCACTTCTCCAAAAAACTAAACAAGTGTCAGAAACAATACTCCACAGTACAGAAGGAAACCCTCAGCTTATTACTGGTGCTCAAGCACTTTGAGATGTATGTCCGAAATGGGTACAGAGAGACCACAGTCTATACTGACCACAACTCGTTAACCTTTGTGGAAAAGTTTAAGACACAGAATGTCAGCTTATTCCACTGGAGTTTGTTTCTCCAGCCATACCACCTAAAAATCACCTACACTGCAGTTAAATCAAATGTGATTGCAGACGCCCTGTCCAGAACTTAGAGAGACCCTGTTAGAACTGAAGAGATAATAATAACTAAGGCTAGGAGAATTAATGTGTGTGTGTGTGTGTGTGTGTGTGTGTGTGTGTGTGTGTGTGTGTGTGTGTGTGTGTGTGTGTGTGTGAGAGAGAGAGAGAGAACTTTGAACCACATTGAACTTTTTTTTAAGAAGAGGTGTGTGTTTATAAAGAAATACAATCAAGGACACTGAGCTAACACACATGGCTAATAATGTTAAGTGAACACTTTCTGGAAAATTCCTATGTGGATTATACTGACAGACCTGCCCTGAGAGAACATGGAATGTCGCATCTCAAAAGGTGTCATGGCCTTCTTCAAGCAGCAACATTTAAAGGGGAAAAGGAGAGATGCAAAAGACTGAACTTTAATCTACTGTTACAAAAACAAAAAATGCTGGAAAAGCTCGGCAGGTCTGACGGCATCTGTGGAGAGAAAGACAGAGTTAACCTTTCAAGTCTGTATGACTGTGCTTCAGAGCTGCTCAACAACCTCTACTGTTGTTGTAGAAACAAAAGAGTGACTACCACACCCCAGCAGGCACCTAAAATCCATCTCCTGTTGATTCATATCACAGAATGTGTAAAATGGTTCGAGATCAAAGAAAACAGATTCTGGGCGCAAGACAAGATTTTTATCCCCCTTACAGAAATACACAGGGAAAAATGGGTTGTAAAGCTAGCTGCAGAGCAGTGCAGTGTATGCTATGACAGTGACAGCACAAGACCACCAACTAGTGTCCCCTGCATGCTTCAGGCAAAGTCCTTCTCTCTCTTTCTCTGTTGACAGAGGCAAGACTCAGCAAAGCCATAATCAAAAAGGATAGGACAGATTCTTCAGCCAACCTGCAAAGCAAAGTGTCTCCAAACCAACTGCAAAACAGCCAAAGTCAGCCCTACTGGAATCACCCAACTTAACGGCCGCAATGTATCGCCATCTATGCCTCATGAACAAGCTAAAGCCTGATTCATTTATTATTTAAACTTTCATTTGGACTCTTAACTTCTCATTTCTGATCTGTGTGCATGCATGTTGTGTTTTATTATTTTTCTCAAATTTTTAGCAATTAATAAATGTACCCTTTCTTTGACTCAAGAAAGCCTAGTTAAATTGCTTCCATCTAAAAAGTAAATACATTTGGATGGGGAAAAGGTATCCATGGGAGAAGGGGTCCCTCTTAGGTTAAAATTGTTGCAACCAACTGAGGAGCTTGAATAAAGAAGGGGAGCCAGATCATTCCTCCTCACCCGGGAGCATAACAAAATTGGGGTCCTGTTCAGGAAGTTAGCAAATTGGGGACCCTCGCCTGGGGACCGGTCATAACAAGGGACTGCCACCACCAGCTGTGGAGATCAGCACTCACTCTGAGTCTCCCATCTGTTTGTCCTCCAGAACCACTAAACCATTCTCACCTCTCACAGGTCAGATGTTTTTTAATGTCTATTTAGCTTATGTGCCTTATTTAAACTGTTTTTCCTTAATAAACTACTTTAAGACAATTTAAAAGCTTGATCCCCTTTTTGGGTAATCTGAAATTCCCAGACCAAAATCTTACAACAGTGACATGAATGAAGATCAATTAGATAGCCAAATATTACTGGAATTGCCCTATGAATATAGCATTCTCTTTGAACGACATTGTGTTATTTAATTACCTCTAATATATGTAAACATAGAAAATAGGAGCAGAAGTAGGCCATTCGGCTCTTCTAGCCTGCTCCGCCATTCATTATGGCTGATCATCCAACTCAATAGCCTGCTCCCGCTTTCTCCCCATATCCTTTGATCCCTTTCACCCCAAGAGCTAAATCTAACTCCTTCTTCAAAACATACAATGTTTTGGCCTCAACTACTTTCCGTGGTAGTGAATTCCACAGGCTCACCACTCTCTGGGTGAAGAAATTTCTCCTCATCTCAGTCCTAAATGGCCTACCCCATATCCTCAGATTGTGACCCCTGGTTCTGGACTCCCCCACCATCGGAGACATCCTTCCTACACCTATCCTGTCTAGTCCTGTTAGAATTTTATAGGTTTCTATGGGATCCCCCCTCATTCTTCTGAACTCTAGCGAATATAATCCTAACCGACTCAATATCTCCTCATATGTCAGTCCTGCCATTCCAGGAATCAGTCTCGTAAACCTTCGCTGCACTTCCTCTATAACAAGAGCATCCTTCCTCAGATAAGGAGACCAAAACTGCACACAACATTCCAGCTGTGGTCTCACCAAGGCCCTGTAAAATTGCAGCAAGATATCCCTGCTCCTGTACTTAAATCCTCTGTCTATGAAGGCCAACACACCATTTGCCTTCTTTACCGCCTGCTGCACCTGCATGCTTACCTTCAGTGACTGGTGTACGAGGATACCCAGGTCTCATTGCACATTCTCCTCTCTCAATTTATAGCCATTCAGATAATAATCTGCCTTCCTGTTTTTGATACCAAATCAAATAACCTTACATTTATCCACATTGTACTGCATCTGCCATGCATTTGCCCACTCACTCAGCTTATCCAAATCACATTGAAGCATCTCTGCATCCTCCTCACAGCTCATCCTCCTACCCAGCTTTGTGTTATCTGCAAATTTGGAGATATTACATTTAGTTCCCTCATCCAAATCATTAATATATATTGTGAATAGCTGGGGTCCCAGCACCGATCCCTGTGGTACCCCACTAGTCACTGCGTGCCATTTGGAAAAAGACCTGTTTATTCCTATTCTTTGTTTCCTGTCTGCCAAACAGTTTTCTATCCATCTCAGTACACTACCCCCAATCCCACGCGCTTTAATTTTACACGCTAATCTCTTATGTGGGGCTTTGTCGAAAGCCTTCTGAAAGTCCAAATAAATCACATCCACTGGCTCCCCCTCATCAACTCTACTACTTACATCCTCAAAAAATTCCAGTAGATTTGTCAAGCATGATTTCCCTTTCATAAATCCATACTGACTCTGTCTGATTCTGCCACTGTTTTCCAAGTGCTCAGCTATTAAATTTTCTATAACGGACTCTAGAATTTTCCCCACTACCGATGTCAGGCTGACTGGTCTATAATTCCCTGTTTTCTATCTACTTACCTTTTTAAATAGTGGGGTCATATTAGTTACCCTCCAATCTGTAGGAACTGTTCCAGAATCTATAGAATCTCGGAAGATGACCACCAATGCATCCACTATTTCTAGGGCCACTTCCTTAAGTACTCTGGGATGTAGATTATCAGGCCCTGGGGATTTATCGGCTTTCAATCCCATCAGTTTCCCCAGCACCATTTCCCTACTCATACTGATTTCTTTCAGTTCCTCCCTCTCACTAAACCCTGTGTTCCCCAACATTTCTAGTATGTTATTGGTGTCCAACTTTGTGAAGACAGAACCAAAGTATGTATTTAGTTGGTCAGCCATTTCTTTGTTCCCCATTATAAATTCCCCTGTTTCTGACTGTAAGGGACCTCCATTTGTCTTCACCAATCTTTTTCTCTTCACATACCTATAGAAACTTTTACATCAGTTTTCATGTTCCCCACAAGCTTGCTCTCGTACTCTATTTTCCCCTTCTTAATCAATCCCCTGGTCTTCCTTTGCTGAATTCTAAACTGCTCCTAATTCTCAGGTCTGTTGTTTTTTCTGGCCAATTTGTATGCCTCTTCCTTGCATCTAATATTATCTCTAATTTCCCTTGTAAGCCATGGTTTGACCATCTTTCCTGTTTTGCTTTTGCGCCAGACAGAAATAAACAATTGTTGCAGTTCATCCATGCGCTCTTTGAATGTTTGCCATTGCCTATCCACCCTCATCCCTTTAAGTAACAATTCCCAATCCATCAAAGCCAACTCGCGCCCCATACCATCGCAGTTTCCTTTAAGATTCAGGTCCCTAGTCTCAGAATCAACTATGTCACTCTCCATCTTGATGAAGAATTCTATCATATTATGGTCACTCATCTCCAAGAGGCTTCACACAATTAGATTGCCAATTATTCCTTTCACATTACACAATACCCAGTCTAGGATGGCCTGTTCTCTAGTTGGCTCCTCAATGTATTGGTCCAGAAAAATATCCCACATACACTCCAGAAATTCCTCCTCTTCAGTATTGTTACTAATTTGATTTGACCAATCTATATGCAGATTAAAGTTACAGATGTTCCTTTATTGCATGCTTCTTTAATTTCCTGTTTAATGCCTTTCCCAACATCACCACTAAATTTGGAGGCCTCTCTACAACCCCCACTAACATTTTTTGCCCCTTAGTGATTCTCAGCTCTACCCATACAGATTCCACATCTTCAGAACTAATATCTTTTCTCACTATTGGGTTAATTTCCTTTTTGTCTGTCCTTCCTAAATACCGAATGCCCCTGAATGTTCAGTTCCCATCCCTGGTCACGCTGCGGCCATGTCTCCATAATCCCAACTATATCATACCGGTTTACATCTTTTTGCGTCATTAATTCATCAACTTTATTACGAATGCTCCTCACTTAAGGCACAAAGCCTTAAGGCTCGTCTTTTTAACATTACTTGTCCCGTTCCCACTATTTTTCAGTGAAGCCCTGTTTGATTCTTGCCCTTGATTTCTCTGCCTATCACTTTTCTTATTCCCCTTTCTGTCTTTTGTTCTTGTCCTTGATTCCCCCTCCTCTGACTCCTTGCATAAGTTCCCATCCCCCGGCCACTTTAGTTCAAACTCTCCCCAACCACTCTAGCAAATATTCCCCCTGGGACATCAGTTCCGGTCCTGCCCAGGTGTAACCCGTCCAGTTTGTACTGGTCCCACCTCCCCCAGAACCGGTCCCAATGTCCCAGAAATCTGAAACCCTCTCCTTCACACCATCTCTTCAGCTATGTATTCATCCGATATATCCTGCTAAACTTCCAGCTCTTTCACAACTAGAGAATTTAGATGGATCAGCACACTTGGAATGATCATCTTTAATGCATTCTGAGTAAGTTTAAGTTTGGGGTATCTTGCCTTTGGCTTGCTGTTTATTGATGTGTTGAGCCATTTGACAAGGTGCCTGAATCAAGTTGCTCATTTGCAGCTTGATATTCTCCTAAAATTGTCATTAGGAGCATGCTGCTGGTTTTTGCTGCCAACAGAAATTCATTAACTTTACTGAGTTGCCACCCAAAAAGCAGATGGCAGCTGGGTTTTTGGTGGGGAGTGAACCAGCATGTACTTTAGCAACAATATGCATTTACATACGTCTTTAATGTAGTAACATCCTAAGGGGCTTCAAAGGGGCATTATCAAACAAAATCTGACGCCAAGCTGCATGAAAGTTAAGACAGATGAGGTAGCTTTTATGGAGAATCCTAAAGTAGGAGAAGGAATTAGGGAGGTGGGAGATGTTTGGGAAAGAAGTCCCAGAGCTCAAGATCAAGGAAACTGAAAGTATGCACTTGGCAGTGGGTTGCATTTTCTAACCTGTCCTTGCAATCTCCTCACCGATCATTACCATGAGTTAGTGTAGTAAGCAGCCACTTCAGAATGGCTGTTCTGAGAAGTTGTCAGCTAAGTCTCTAAGTCATTATAATAATAGTTCAATCCATTCTCCCAGTTTCTCTGTCATATCTGTTCTAACGATGCTATCTTCATTGTCAGGGTATATCTTCCTTTTCTTCATCCAGTTTTACCCTGCACTGTGGTAGGCAGGGTCCTCAACTTGTCCGTCTCATTTCCCAGACATTTTCTCTTATACCTTCCCCTCCTTCCTAGAACCATGATAGGGTTTCCTTGTCTTCACCTTCCAACCCCATAGCTTACATATTTAATGGATCATCCTACGCTATTTCTGCCATCTCCAGGCCACCACCAAATACTTCTTACCCTCCCATGCCCAAATCAGCAATCTGAAGAGACCAGGCTTTCTGTGACATCCTAGTCCATACTTCAATCACCTCCAACATCCTTCACATAGCTGCTTCCCATACAAATGGAAGAGATACAACACCTGCCATTTTATCTCCTCAGCCCAAGCAGTGATTCCAAGAGATTTACTGGTACTCTTTTTCTGTTCATGATGTGGTCTCCTCTACACTGGAAGGACAAGTAGACCATATGGCCTGTTGAGCCTGTTCAGCATTTAATACAATCGTGGCTGGCTTTGGCTTCAACCCCACTTTCCTGCTCATGCCCCATAGTTCCTAAGTCCAATGTTCCATGTCCCTAAATTCCCTGAGACACCAAAAATCTGCCTATCTCAGCCTCAAACACATTAAGTGCTGGAACATCCACAACCCTCTGGAGTAGAAAATTCCAAAGAATCATAACCCTTTGAAGAAGAAATTTCTCCTCATCTCAGTCTTAAATGATTGGCCCACTATGCTGACACTGTGTCCCCCTTCTAGGTTTCAGTATTAAGGGAAACAACCTCTCAGTATCTACCCTGTCAAGCCCCTTCAGAATCTTGTATGTTTCCATGAGATCACCTCTCATTCTTCTAAACTCCAGAGAATTAAGACCCAATTTATTTACCCTCTCATCATAGGACAACCAGAGGACTAGGTGATTGCTCTACTGAACACTTTGATTCAATCTTTTGTCTTATTCTTTCATGGGGCATAGGCATGACTGGCAATGCCAGTATTTATTGCCATCCCTAATTGCCTTTAAGAAGGTGAAGAAGAGCTACCTTCCTGAACAGTTGCAGTATATCTGGTGCAGGCTCACCCGCAGTGCTGCTGGGAAGGGAGTTCCAGGATTTTGTTCCCATGACAGTGAAGGAATGACAATATAGTTCCAAATCAGGATGGTGTTTGACTTGGAAGGGAACTTTCAGGTGCTAGTATTTCCAATTGTCCACTGCCCTTGTCCTTCTAGGTGTTAGAGGTTGTGTGTTTGGAAAGTCCAGTCGAAGGAGCCTTGGTAAGTTGCTGCAGTGCATCTCGTATAAGATATACTATCACTGTGTGTCGGTGGTGAAGGGAGTGAATGTTTAAGATGGTGAATGATGTGCCGATGATGTGGGTTGCTTTGTCCTGAATGGTATTGAGCTTCTTCAGTGACTTGTGCCTTGTAAATGGTGAACAGACTTTGGGGAGTCAGGAGGTGAGTTACTTGCTGCAGGATTCCTAGCCTCTGAGAAACTTGACACAGAATTCCCAGTCTCTCTCCTACTCTTGTAGCCACGGTATTTATATGGCTGGTCCAGTTCAGTTTCTGGTCAATGGTAACCCCCAGGATGCTGATAGTGATGGTAATGCCAATGATGTCAAAGGGAGGTGGTGAGAATCTTTCTTGCTGGAATCTGCAATCTTCCAATCACTTACCATTTTAATTCTTTGCCCCACTCCCTCACTGACCTCTCTGCAATTGGGCTGCTGTTCTAATAAAATTCAACAAAAGCTCAAGAGACAGAGCCTCATCCTTCCAGACTCAACACTGAGCTCAACAGTTTCAGGTTATAACCATTGGTCCCATTTCTTCAGACAGCAATTGCTGGTCATTTAAAATCCCTGCTGTCATTTACAGCTCCTCTCACCTCATCTTTCATTTCTACACTTGTCCCATTAACACCTGAGTTTGCACAGCACCATATTACCTTCTGTCTTTTAAACCATCCTTGCCTTCCAATCTAGCAGTCCTTCCCTTTTGTTATCTCCTCACATCCCACTTCCCTGGCCTCTGTATTTGCTTAAAATCTGTAGCACCTGTGATGTTTTCTAGTTCTGACAGCAGGCCACTGACCTGATGCAGTAATTATTGTTTCTCTCTCCACAGAAGCTGCAAAACCTGCTGAGTGATTCCAGCATTTTCCAGTTACATTTATATTCTCCAAACCATCCCATTGCTGATCCCTTTTGTAATCCAAGAGCACGGCAGGGATAGGCTTCGTCAAGTCTTCTGTCCATTTCAGAATAGAGTAAAATGCCAAGCATCTAGGTACATCAAAAACTATGAAACCCCGGACAACTTCTTTTAAGTACACCCTTGTCATGTTCTTTACCGTTGATCCAATGCTCTGTGTCAACACAAGTATCTGACCAATTGCAACCATTTAGTTCAGATTGCCCCTTCTCATTCTTCCTGTGAAAATGTAACACTTCACCCTTTTCCTCATTAAATTTCACCCACAACGT
Organism: Carcharodon carcharias; assembly: GCF_017639515.1. NCBI lineage: Eukaryota > Metazoa > Chordata > Chondrichthyes > Lamniformes > Lamnidae > Carcharodon > Carcharodon carcharias. Next base: position 104,661,745 of record NC_054471.1, on the reverse strand, counting down.
GTCTGTCCATCTCACCAATCTGTCTACGTCTGTTACCATCCTCCTTGTTGGTTACTATATTTCCAAGTTCTGCATCATCTGCAAAGTTTGAAATTATGCCCTGCGTATCCAGGCCCAGGTCACTTCTACCATGAAGAGCCACGATATCAATAATGATCTTTAATTGGGAAACAGCACTTCCTCTCCAGTCTGAAAAATAATCAACATCACTCACTACTCTCTACTTAGTGTCCCTGAGCCAATTTTGTACCCATGCTTGCCACTGCCCCTTTAATTCCATAGGCTTCAATTTATGAACATGTCTACCATGAGGTTGTCAAAAACATCTTTAGTACGAAACGCAACATCAACACTACCCTCAACAACTTTTTCTGTTACTTCGAAGAACTCAATCAAGTTAGTCCAACATGATTTGCCTTTAATAAACCAACGCTAACTTTCGTTTATTAGCCCATACTTCTCCAAATGCCAATTCATTTTGTCAGGAATTATGGCCCTAAAAGTTTTGCGTTAGGTGAATAGCTTATAGTTGCTGGGGTTATCCCTCTCTCCACCTTTTTTTTTAAACTGACATGTGACATTTACGATCATCCAGTTCTCTGGCCTAAATCCACATCCAAAGAGGATTGAAAGATTGTGATCGGAGCCTCTGCAATATCCATCTTTAATTCTCTCCATAACCTAGGACATATACCATCCAGAAGAGCTGACTTTTCTATTTTGAAGACTGCTAAAGACTTTTAAATAGATCCTCATTTTTAAAATCATATCTAATATTGCTACTGCCTCCTCTTTTACCGCTACATTGGGAGCATCCTCTTCTCTAGTGACGACAAATGAAAAGTGCTCATTCAGTACATCACACATCCCCTCTGCCTCCGCATGAAGATCATTTATGTCCTTAATTGGCCCCACCCTTCCTTTAACTGTGCTGTTACTATTTATGCATTTATAAAAGATTTTTGAGTTCCCTTTGTTAACTGTTAACCTATTCTCATACTCTTTCTTTGTCCCTCATTCTCTTTTTTTTAAAGATCTTCCTTATACCTTCTGTATGAAGCTTGGTTCTCTAATGTATTATGAACCTTACAATTGTTATAAGTCTCCTTTTTCTCTCTCATTTTAAGCTCTATATATTCAGTCATCCACAGAGCTCTAACTTTGAACATCTTTCTTTGCCCCCTAAAGGGAATGTTTTTACTTTGCACATGAACCATCTCCTATTTGAAGGCCACCCTTTGTTCAAAAACTACATTGCTTACCAATTTTTGATGCCAATTGAAGTACAGGCACACGTTGACCAATGGAGTTATGATATTATTGCTATAACAGAGACCTGGTACAAAGAAGGGCAGGACTGGGCGCTAAATACTCCAGCGTGCAAAGTATTTAGGAGAAACAGGAAAGGAAGAAAAGGGTGAGGGGGGAAGGGGGGGGCAGAGTGGCAAAGCTGGCATTACAGTAATGGAGAGAGAGGATATTCCAGAGGGGTCAAGGACAGAATCTCTCTGGCTAGAGGTAAGGAATGGGAAAGATGCAATAACATTGATTGGTGTAATATATAGACCACCAACAAGTGGAAGGGATGGTGGAGAAACAAATTTGTAAAGGAATTACAGAGGGATACAAGAATTATAGAGTAATTATAATGGGGGACTTCAGTTGTACACATATAGACTGGGATAGGAATAGTACAAAAGGACAAGAGGGGACAAGGTTCCTGGAGTGTGCTTGTGATAATTTTCTACAGCAGCATGTTTCCAGTCCAACAAGAGGACATGCACCTTTGGACCTGGTTCTGGGAATGAGTTGGTCCAAGTGGATCAAGTATCAATGGGAGACCCTCTAGGGGACAGTGACCATTGTTCATAAGGTTTATGTTAATCATGGAAAAGGACAGAGAACAATCCAAAGCAGGGATAATTAATTGGCGGAAAGCCAACTTCAATGGGGTGAGAATGCATCTGAGTCAAGTGAGTTGGAATCAAATGTTGGCAGAAAAGACAGAGAGGCTGAACAATGGGCCACCTTCAAAGAAAAAGTATCGCAGGCAATGTCAAGGTATATTCCCTTGAAGGGAAAGGTAGGACAAATAAATCCAGAACACCCTGGATGACGAGAGAGATAGAAGTAAAGATGAAAAGGAAGAAGTGCGCTTATGACAGATGTCAGGTAGAAAATACAATAAAGAATCAGGCTGAGTGCAAGAATAAGGAGGCCATGTTGAACTTGCATAAGGCCTCATCTCAAGTACTGCGTCCAGTTTTGGATGCCATGCTTGAGGAAGGATGTGGAAGCATTGAAGAGAGTAGATTCACAGCAATGGCTCCTGGGATGAAGAATTGTAGCTATGAGGTTAGATTAGAGAAGTTGGGACTGTTTTCATTGGAGAAAAGGCAGCTGAGCGGAGACTTGATAGAGGTATTCAAGATCCTGATGGGTATGGGCAGGATAAATAGTGAGAAACCGTGCCCACTCAAGAGAGCATCAAGAACTAGAAGGCATAGATTCAAAATAATTGGCAAAAGGAGTAAATGTGATATGAGGAAAAATTTTTGCACCCAGAGGGTGTTTGGAATCTGGAACAAACGTCCTGAAAGGGTGATGGAGGCAAGTTCGATCGAGGTATTCAAAAGGGAATTGGATTGCTACCCGAAGAGAGAAAGTGCAAGGTTACGGGGATAAGATAGGGGAGTGGGACTAGATGGAATGCTCTTTCAGAAAGCCAATGCAGACTCAATGGGTCAAATGGCCTCCTTCTGCACTGTAAAGATTCTGTGATACTGTGAATCCACTTTTTCAACTCACTGAAGTTAGGCCTCCCCTTATGCTTGCTTGTTCCTTGCCCTTTGGTGTAACTACACTAAGCCTACTGATATTATAATTACTGCGCTCCCACTGAAATATGCTTCAATTGCCCCATTTCATTTCCCCTGAGCCAACACTGCTTCCTTCCACGCTGGGCTGAAAAAATGAAGGAGAAAGTTCTCCAGCACAAATTTCAGAAATTCTACAGCCAAAAATGCTCGTGGGACAAAACTATAATACATTCTTTTTCAGATTGTTTAATAATTGTTCTCTCCTCATCTTGTGTCACATTATAGGGAGCTTTGTGTCTTTGATTTCCATTAGGAGACCATCAAGACTACTCAAACTTGTTTCAGTTGGGATCCTCACAGGCATCAGGTAGTAGTCACTCCCCTGCAAATTTGGATCTTGTCAAATGCTGCAGAACCAGGTTTACTGTTACAAACTTATTATACCATTCAATCACATTTCCTCCATGGGTTTTAAAATCTACAGATCCATACTTTGCAAATGTTATGCACATTGAGAATTTCAAGTTGCTGTGCTGCAGGCCTGCAGGAGTTTCTGGAACAGTGTTTAGAAAAATTGCGCAACCTGAAAGGAATTTCTGAAACGATAAATCTTAATGAATAGCAAGACCGCCGTGGACAGAATGGGATTTCATAACAAAGTTATGTGATCTGGAATTTCCTGACCATAAATTAGCATTTGAAATTAAGCTGAATTTGAGTTAAGCTGAACTTTGTTTGAGATCTCACCTCTTCAGTGTTGCAGCAAATTGACAATGCTAAAGATGGTGTGCAAACAATGGCAATGTCAGATCACATAGAACTACAAAAAGAAGAAAGAATTTATATTTATATAGTGTCTTTTATAATTTCAGGACATCACAAAGCACTTTTCAGCCACTTTTGAAGTGTAATCACTGCTGTATGCAAGAAATGCAACAGCTAACCAAGCCAGTGTCCCAAACACAATGTGATAGTGACCAGGTAATCTTTTTTTTAGTGAAAGTGATTAAGGGATAAGTATTGTCCTGGAGGATTGGGAGAACGCCCCCCGATCTTCTTCAAATATTGCTATGGAATCTTTTACAACTGCCTGAAAGGGCAGAGTGAGCCTTAATTTAACATTTCATCCAAAACACAACACCTCCAACAGTGCAGCAATCTTTCAATGCTGCACTGAAGTGTCAGCCTAGGCAATGAAACAGAACCAGAAGCCCCAGTATCTTTTGGTTTGAGTCCTGAAGCATGAATTCTAGACCATTGCTGTTTTGAAGTTCAGATTGTGATCAGATCTGACTTAACTTCTTGTGGAAGGGGCCCAGGAGGTTCAAGTCATGACAGGCCTCAGGGGGCGGGCTGTATATGCGCAGTCCAGCAGTTAAAGGGCTCAGCCATCCTGACAGCAGTGCACCTGCTTAAAAAGAGAAAAAAAATGGTGCAAGCGCGCCAGTCATGTTACTGGGACAGGGCGCCATAATAAAGAGGTCCCCAGGCAAGGGAGAGGGAGAGGTCTGAAAGGAAGACTCTGGCAGGGGACAGAGAGGTCCCAAAAGGGAGAGGGGACAGGGTGAGGTCACAGTTAAGAAAAAAAAAAGAGGAGCAGAGAAAGAGGCTCAAAGCAGAAAAATAAGGGTTGTAGTTGGCAGACTTTGAGTGATGAGGGCTCAGGAGAAGCCCTGGAGATCAAAGAGACTGCCAGAGAAGCCCTGAAGATCCAAGAAAAAAGAAGAAGGTTGGTGACTCCGTTCTGCCGGCCACTGGAGCGAAGGTAAACCTTTGGAGCAATAGTATTCTGCTCAGTACAGAAGAACTGAAGTTGTGCTTATAATTTGATGCTTGAATGCATACTCGGGAATCCAGGGGAATAGAATCTTGGAGAACGAGATTGAAACCCTGCAAGGTGGTCTGTTTTTAATGCCTAGTTGGAGCAAATTTGGAGAGAATTCCAAGGCAAGATCTTTGAAAGTGAACACTGGAAACCCTCATGAGAGAGACAGAGTTTCAATGAGATTGGTTGACTCACATTGCTTACTAGTGCCGTGGTGGGTTATTGAGAAATCCATGGAATCTGCCTTGGTCGCATCTGCCATTTATTGTGCAGTGTGATGTGTTCGACCACCATTTATCTGTTAATTCACATGTTCCTTTTATTAACCCTGAATGTTAGCGTATAAGACAAATGTTGTAAATTGTTTTATCTTTCTGACCTAGTATAATAAAGTTTACTTTTGTTTGTTCAAGCCCCATGGAATCTTGTGGCTTTATTCTGTTAGCAGGCATCCAGTATCTCAAGCTTTGTCTATTTTAAACAAAAGTTATTGTGCCCTAACTGGATCATAACAAACATTTGGGGGTCAGGTCCAGGATCCTAACAAGATTCAGAAGTGTCAAGGGATGGGGTGTAAGGGTGGTGGGAAGGGGGTGGAGGGAGAAGGTGGTTGATACTTGATAAGGCAAGAAAATAGAAATTGCAAGATGACAACTTTGTACCATTGATTGTCGCTCTCAGAGATAATACAAAAATCCTGTGCACTTTTTGTGATGTTTCCACACACATATCATGACACAATGGTACCAACAGTCTTCATAGTAACTTAAGCCCAGATTCTGAGGAGCCAATATGAATCAGCTTTCTAAACCTGAAGCAAATTGAAGTGCAATTTCCATCTGATTCCATTTTCTGCAGTGTGAATGCACTCTAAGTTTTAAAATTAGAATTGAATTAAACTAAATGAACTTCATTTTTGCTATTAATACTTCCCTATATATACAAATAATTACATAAAATTAAATCAGCAAATGCTTCACAAAATTCAATCAATAAGTGTGTAATTAACAAAAATGCAATCAACAATTAATGGTTAGTGATGATCCTACTCAATATAGACATGGTTTTCTTTCAATAATTGGATTAAGGTCACCTAACAAAACCAGCAGCCACAGAATCAGCTTCCTATTTTGTGAATGGCCAGTGATTATAGCAGTCAGTATAATCACTTCATCCTGCATATAACTGCACACTGATTACAAACACTGCTTGGATCGAACTGCGCTCGGGAAATATCCAGTAATGGAAATATTTACTAAGCTTGAATTTATTTTTGTTTTTGCAGTGCACCCAAAACAAATCTGCACTGTAAGAATCCATATTTTTCAGCTAGAATATCCCTCAAAAGGACATCCAAATTTCACTGGTTCAGAGCACTTAATGCCACGAACTCATCACCATTTCTCCAGCAAATTCTGTGCGAATAACTGTTACTAGCAAGAACCCTTCTCAGTCATTCCAAAGAAGGCTTTGAAAATCTCAACTAAATTCTTCTAATGGAAATTGGCTGGCAAGATTTAGCATTGTAGTTAAATATTTAAAAAAAACACATTTACACTGACTAGAAGATCTGGGCCTTTATGTTTCTGTCACCTATAAAGTCACTCAATTTATTTAGAGAAACCAGATGTTTCTTTTTTATACAGTGAATGGAAGATATTTGAAGATACATTTATGTCTGGTTAGAACAGCTGGTATGGTTTTGGTAAATATCCACCTGTCTCCTTCCAAGGACTTGGCACTAAACCAACTACACCTGAGAGGGAAACATGTTCAACAGGAAAATCATAGATGCGTACAGGAAATACCTGCAACATAACTCCCAACCATTCAAACTGGAGCGATTAAAGGTGCTACAATTCCAAAATGTGCTGGCTTATTGCCCTGCTTCGTGTCTGACACTGGCACATTTGGTATTGCATTTCAGACAACATTGTTTGCAGAGATCATATGACTTTAAAAAATGTTTTTGTTCATTCATAGGTTGTGGGCATCACTGACAAAGCCAGCATTTGTTGGCAATTAGGGATGAGCAATAAATGCTGGCCGATACCCACATCCCACGAACAAATAAAAAAGTGACGTGGGACTGATAGTCAGATTTCTGAACATTCAACAAAACCAAACATAATCTTTCAGAATGATGGACTCATATATGTTTTCTTTGCTCCCCATTGACATTCTTACTGGGAAATGATCTGCAGTGTTCTGCCAATTGCTATTTGGGCTGAAATGAAAACAGAGTAAAATGAGAGTGACCTCGATAATCACATACAATTTGGAAATAGTTTCACATTGCACTGTCGCTGGCTTGAAAATAAGAGCTGGAGAGTATTCTATTCAAAATTATTTCACAGTGTCTTGACATTCATAGAACAGAAAATAGATCATGAGGCCAAGGCTGAATGTTAACCAAAAGTAGTGTAAAAACTGTATCTAAATTATATAGGAACATAGGAACAGAGGTGAGCCATCCAGCCCCTTAAGCTGTTCCATAATTCAATTAGATCATGATTGATATATTGGATCACAGTCAAGTTTTACAGTAGTTTGCCCTTAACGGTTGACTGCATTTTTGTCAGTTTGAATGTAGTCAAATATATATTACAAGCAATATTATTTCCCTCAAAGCTCTACAATTCTGAATTGAGAAGTGAGTCCATAGATAAAGAAAACATTAAAATCCATCGTTCTGGATGATCTTATTTTCCTTGTGCTGGAAGTTCAACCAAGGTGGGAAGCCAGCAGGAGAATATTGAACTAGTCTCATATCATAGGATCTCTACAAATAATTTTATCACACGTGCACTACAAAATGTGCAAAGTGACAAACATTTGACAGCATAGCATCATCCATGTCAAAAACTGTTCATTAGATCAGCAACCCATCCACCACCTTAAACATCCAATCCCCTCCAATAACATGTCAAGGCTGCATTACAGCAATTGCCAAGGGTTCTTCAACAGCACCTCCAAAGTCCACAATCCCTACCACTTAGAAAGACAAAGGCAGCAGCCCCATCCTGAATTGGAAATATAATCAACGCTCCTTCATCACTGAGTCTTGAAACTTCTGACCTAACAGCACTGCAAGAGTACCTTCACCACACAACTGCAATGGTTCAAGGTGCAGGCTCATCACCAACATCTCAAGGGCAACTAGAGATGGGCAATAAATGTCAGCCTTGTCAGCAGTACCCGCATCCCAAAAATAATTCTTTTAAAAATAATTTCATTGGATGGCTGCATGTTTAATCATTACCCATTAAATGATGCTGCATGAACACTGCTTAAAATATCAACAAAAGCAGCAGCATTATCAAACAAAATTTGACACAAGCCATGTATGGAGCTATAAGTGTAGAAGGCCAAAAACTGGGCCAATGAGATAGGTTTTAAGAAAAGACTTAAAGGAGGAGAGGGAAGTAGAGAAGGAGAGAATGTTAGGGAGCAAATTCCAAAGCTTAAGGTTTGGATGCCTGAAGGCACAACTGCTAATGATAGAGTGTAGAAAATCAAGATACTCAAGAGGCTAGAATTGGAGGAGTCCCGGGAGGGTTATAGGGCTGGGGGAGGGTTGCAGAGACAGGGAGAGTTGAGGCCATGGAAGGATTTAAAAACAGGGATGAGTATTTTAAAATTGAGTTGTTGATGAACTGGGAAATAATGTAGTTCAGTGAGCAGGGGGGCAAAGGGCAGAGATTTTTATTTGTTCATGGGATGTGAGTTTCGCTGGCAAGGCCAGTACTTATGCCCATTTATTTCCCATCACAAGTGGTGGTGAACTCTCTCCTTGAACCACTCCAGTCCAGGTAGTGTAGGCACACCCGCAGTTTTGTAGGATCTTAAGTTTATGCAAGGTGAGAGGCCAGCAGGAGGATATTGAAATAGTCGAGTGGCACAGGGTGGCAGAGAGAGCAACCTGGACTGACTTGCCAATCCATGCTCCTTTCTCTCCATGTGGATGCACACAATTTCTCTCCTTGGCCGAGTCTAGATCAGTGATTATCAGCTGTGCGAAGGTCTACAGATGTAAAGTCACAAACTTCCACTTTAACACTGTAAAGCCCTATCCAACAATTAACGTGGCCATTAAAATGCCCACAAACACTGCACTGTTCCCAATAACATCCAACACTGTGCACGGTTCCTAAGTAATACCCATTAATATTATGCTCAGCTTCCATGTAATAGCCATTATCACCATGCAAGGTTCCCAAGTCATCAGAATGTTATAAAACAGTCGGTCATCAGGGGGTCCATCATGCCAATGCCAGCTCTTTAAAAGAGCTATGCAATTAGTCATGTTTCACTGCTTTTCCCCATTTCCTTGCAATTTTTCCCACTTCAAGTATTTACCCAAATCCCTCTGAAAGCTGCTATTGAATCAGCTTCCACTATCTTTACACAGAATGCATTCCAAATCATAACAACACGAGATTAAATCAAAAAACCCTTCATCTCACCTCTGGCTCTTTGCAACTACCTTAAATATGAATCTTTGGTTATTGACCCTTACATAGAATTACATAGAACATACAGCACGCAAACTGACCAGTCAAGACAACCAGTTCATGCTGGTGTTTGTGCTCCACTTGAGCCTCCGCCCATCCTTTCATCTTTAACTCTATCAGCATAACTCTCTATTCTCTTCTCTCCCATTTCCTTTTCTAGCTTCCTCTTAAATGAATTTATACTGCTCTCCCCAACTACTCCCTGTAGGGAGTTCCATAACCTTACAAATCCCTGAGTAAAGAGATCTCTTTCGAGTTTCCTCCAGGGTTTCTTGTTGACTTCCTTGTATTGATGGCCTTTATTCATGCCCTTCCCTATGAATCCCCTCTGTATCCAATCCATAATTTTAAAGGTCTCTATTAAATCACCCCTCAGCCTTCTCATTTCAATAGAAAAGAGATCCTGTTAATCCTTTCTTGATAGATATAAGCTCTCAGTTTTTGTATTATTCTTGTAAATCTTTTTGCCCTCTCTCAAATGCCTCAATATCCTTTTCATAACATGGCAATCAGACCTGTACACAGTACTCTAAATGTGATCTAATCAAGGTTCGATACAAATTTAGCATAATTTCACTACTTTTCAAATCCCACCCTCTAAAAATGAGTGGTTTACTGTTTTTTTATGGTCTTGTTATTCTTTTAGCAATTTGTGTATTTGTTTGTCTGAATCCTTTTGCTCCTTTACTCAATTTAGATTCTTATTTTCCAGGTAAGATCTGACATCCTTATTTTTCTTACCAAAATGTAATATGCTGATATCAATTTTGAAATTTATTTGCCAATTATATACATATTCTGAAAGGTTATTGATGTATTTTTATAATTTGTTACGGGCCTCCTCTGTATTGACTATTGCCCCATCCCTCAGTTTGGTACTGTCCACAAATTTAGAAATTGTACCTTTAATTGCAATGGCTAAATCATTAATATAAATTGTGAATAACAGTGGTCTCATTACTTATCTTTGTGGACTTTCTGTTGCTTTGCCAAGTAGTTGCCACTTGCCCATAATCTCTGCCTCCTGTCTTGCAGCAATATGTTGTCCATCATGATCCCTGTTCCTTCTCCTCAAGCTATGACCTTATTGATTAGTCTATGTTGTGATGCTTTATCAAAGGCCATTTGGAAATCTAAATGTATTACATTTACTATATTACCCTTGTCTACATTCGCTCTGTTATCTTGCCAAAGAATTGAATGAGGTTGTCAAGCTAGATTCTCCCTTGCTATTCTTCATTATAGTTTTGGTTTATAGAGATTTTGCTGTTTTCTTCTTTAGTATGAATTCCATTGCCTATCCTCCTACTGATGTTAAACCAGTGGGTTTATTGTTGCCTAGACAGATACTATATCCAGTCTTAAACATAGGTTCTTCAATCTATCCACACACTTCATGGTTTTGAACACACCTACTAAATTGCCCCTTAACCTTCTTTGCACCAGGAACAATCCCAGGGTCTCATGTCTCTCCACACAACGGAAGTCCCTCATCCCAGATACCATTCCAGTGAATCTCTTCTGCATTCTCTGCAAGGCCTCAAAATTCTTCTGGAGATGTGGTGCTCAAAGCTGAAATCAATATCCAGCTGAGGCCTATAAAGGTTTAACATAACTTATTTACTTTTGCACTCTATTCTTCTAATGCCAAGAATTCTCCAAACTTTAAAAAAAAATACAGCCTTCTAAACTCGCCCTGTCACTTTCAAAATTTCTGTGTATTAATTTCAAGTACCTCTTTAAAATTGTACCATTAATTCTGTATTCCTCTCATTGTTCCTACCAAAGTACATCACTTTACAATTTCCTCCATTAAATTTCATTTGCCGTGTGTATGCTCATTTCATCAGTCTGTCTATGGATTTCTGAAGTTTGCAAATTCCTTCATGCTGTTAACTACTTTTCCAGTTTGTATCATTTGTAAACTTAGATATTAAGCTTGGTAGACCCAAGTCCAGGTCAATCATATATAACTACAGCAATAGAGGCCCTAATACTGACCACTTGAAGACACCATTGTCTACTTTCCTCCAGTCTGAAAAAGGTAACCATGACAATTCTGTTTTGTCCATTAGTCAAAGAGCTATTAACGCTATGCACTATTCTCAAATCTCAGCTAATAACTAACAACGTGCACAGTTCCCAAGCTCTGCCCATTAACACTGTGTGCACAGTTCCCAAGCTCCGTCCATTAGCACTATGTGCAGTTCCCAGGCTCTGTCCATTAACACTGTGCTCAGTTCCCAGGCTCTGTCCATTAACACTGTGCTCAGTTCCCAGGCTCTGTCCATTAACACTGTGCTCAGTTCCCAGGCTCTGCCCATTAACACGGTGTGCAGTCACCAGGCTCTGTCCTGAAACATTGTGCGCAGTTCCCAAGCTCTGTTTATCAACACTGTGCACAATGCACAAACTCTGTCATTAACACTTTCCGCAGTTCCAAAGCTCTGACCATCAGCACCATGCACAGTTCCCAACCTCTGTCTATTAACACTTGACACAGTTCCCAAGCTTTGTCCGTTAACACCGTCAGCTGTTCACAAGCTTTGTCCCTTAACATTGTGCGCAGTTCCCAGGCTCTGTCCATTAAAACTGTGTGCAGTCACCAGCCTCTGTTCACTAATACTGTACACAGTTCCCAAGTTCTGTCCATTAACGCTGTGCACAGTTCCCAGGCTCTGTCCATTAACACTATGCGCAGTTCCCAGGCTTTGACCATTAACACTGTGCACAGTTCACAAGCCTGTCCATTAACACTATACACAGTTCCCAGGCTCTGTCCATTAACGCTGTGCACAGTTCCCAGGCTCTGTCCATTAACACTGTGCACAGTTCCCAGGCTCTGTCCATTAACACTGTGCACAGTTCCCAAGCTCTGTCCATTAACACTGTGCACAGTTCCCAGGCTCTGTCCATTAGCACTGTGCACAGTTCCCAGGCTCTGTCCATTAGCACTGTGTACAATTCTCAGGCTCTGTCCTGAAACATTGTGCGCAGTTCCCAAGCTCTGTTTATCAACGCTGTGCACAATGTACAAACTCTGTCATTAACACTTACCGCAGTTCCAAAGCTCTGTCCATCAGCACCGTGCACAGTTCCCAACCTCTGGTCTATTAACACTTGGCACAGTTCCCAAGCTTTGACCATTAACACCGTTGGCTATTCACAAGCTCTGTCCATTAACACTGCCTGCTGTTCACATGCTCTGTCTATTAATAATGTGAATGGTCTCCAATTAATATAGTTTAAGCCTGTGGGCCATAAATGCTGTGGATTTTTCCCAAACAATGTTCATTAACACTGCAACCAACTCCTAAGTGTTGAGACATGGGAAGGAAGTAGTTAAGTTGAAAATGAAGAGAAAGGTTAATTGGAATACACAATAATGTTGTGCTTAAATTAGCACAAGACAAAGACTCTGATCATCTCAACTATTGATTAAATTAGCAGTTTAAGCACTTGTTTACTGTTGGTCATTTGGGGGTGGGGGGCTCAAGTTAGCTGAAAGTAGCACAGACAGAACAGTGTGATGCACCATAAAAACAATGCATAAACTGATAATCAATCATGGAGTTGATGGAAACAAATGGGAAATTTGAACGCATAAAAATGGATGATTCACTTAAAGCAATGGTACTGTTTGGCAATGCCTGTCAATTGCACTGACATTGAAATAAAGGTGGGACAAGAAATTAGGACTGTGTCTGCCTATTATTTTACTCGGCAGATTTAACTTCACGGAACTTCACTGAGCAATGTTCATTGACACTGTGCACGGTTCACAAATATAGTCCATTAACACTGTGTACTGTTCCCAGGTAATCTTCATTAATTCAGGCTTTGTTCACATGTAATATTCAAATCACAGTGCTTAGAAACCAAATAGTCAAAATTTTCAATTCTGGAATGAAGCTCTTGAACATCAGATTAATTTAAAAGAAAAAAGGTAAGTGAACATAAGTGAATAAAAAAGTTTCTCTTGCCTGAAAGAATGGTTCTTGCAAAGCATCATCCACCTTCTGCTCAGCATCTTGTAACAATGGGGCCTTTGATTCACCCACCACTACTTTTGCTCGAATAGAGCTACTCTTGTCATCCGCAAAAGTTTTTGGAGACAAACTTAACAAAGGTAATGTTTTTGCTGAAAGATTGACTTCTGCTTCAGTTCCTCTTGACAAACAATCACTGTCACTTCCATATGAATCTGCTAAGAACACAAGCTCAGCTTTGAAAATCCCCTGGACCGGTGCAGCTTCTTCAGCAGGCACATACTCTCCCTCCTTATTCAACCAACTTTGGCCTATCTCCATGTGTTGCCTTGGAGTTCCTCCACCAATGGTATCTGACATTCTAACATCTGCAGAGGGCATTTCTTCAGTGATATGCAAAGGCTGCAAGGAAAGTTTTAACAGGTTTGTTTTTCTCTCCCAGATACGGACGACATTGTCTATTAGACAAGGATTACAAAGTGCACAACATTATTAATGCACAAAAGATACAAATTAAGGGTGTGGGATAGTTCAGGTACAAACTAAAGATGTTCCTTTGAAGTGAAAAGATAGAGTATCCAAAGCTAATTGGTAGCATAGTAGTATTGTCACTGGCCTGGTATTCCAGAGACCCAGGGTAATGCTCTGGGTGCCAGGGTTTGAATCCCACCATGGCAGATGGCGAAATTTGAATGCAATAAAAATCTGGAATTAAAAGTCTGATGACGACAATGAAACCACTGTCGACTGTAGAAAAAACCCATCTGGTTCACTAATGCCCTTTAGGGAAGGAAATCTGCCATCCTCACCTGGTTTGGCCTACATGTGACTCCAGACCCACAGCAATGTGGTTGACTCTTAACTGCCCTCTGAACAAGGTCAATTAGAGATGGGCAATAAATGCTGGCCTAGCCAGCGACGCCCACACCCCATGAATGTATAAGAAAAAACACTAGATGATGAGGGAAATAAAATTGAAATAAAACAGAAGAAGAAGGCTTATGACAAACATCAAGAGCAAGATTCAGAAAATAACCAGGAAGATTATAGCAAATACAAGAAGGAGTTGAAATATTTAATAAAACAGGAGACAAAGACAGATTATGAGAAAAGATCAGCAGGCAACATTAAATTGAACCCTAAAACATTTTATAAACACATAGGGCAGAATTTTATCAGTGGCACACCGGTCCCGATGGCGTAACTGAAATGTGCGCCACTTCTACTCTCTTACATTTTTTTTCCATTTCCCAAGTGATTACAATTAAAATTTAAAGTGCCACAGCTTGCATGGGAGACATTTGGATTTCCACATCAGGGAAGGCTTTCGTTGGTGAAACCCACCATCAGTTAACAATACGGGTGGGCTATTAAAGAGCTGCCTGGTCAAACAGGGAGATTCTACATCATGGCTAAAATTTTCCTGCCCAACTCCTTTGCCACTATCATAAGGGTAACTGAGAGCATAAAGGTGGCACAAATATTGTTAAAATTTAAATTTCACTTGTAAATATTTCATACTACATTGGTTTCACTTTATTTGTGTGCATCCTCATTATTTGTTGAGAGTAGATTAGTCAGAGAGCTAAATGTACTGGTATGCCTTGAAGAGAAGTGGCAGTCAATTAAACACAGAGACGAAAACAAAAAAACTGCGGACGCTGGAAATCCCTCATGATCGGTATGCATTGATGGTTAAAGGGGAGATTCCTTTATTGTGGAAGAAACAATGTTGTGTTTTTTTTTGTTCATGCTTTATTGAATATTCCTGTTAGTGTCTAGTGCTGTACTCACCACTTTGTGGGACATGGCTGACCTCGTAGGCTCAACTGGCCCTCCCTTCTGTGCATCGCAAAGGAGATTCTCCAAGATCACTCTCAGTGCGGATAATTGAAATGTTACAGGTTGTCATGTTCCAATATACTCTGAGCTTGAAAATAATTTTTATGTTTTAAAACTAAACACAAAAACATTGCAAAAAGATGGCCACCCAAGGATTTTATGGATTGAAACACTCCTTGCTCCACGAGGGGAATAAAGCAACCGTCCAGACTGATGCTGACTCAATGTCTTTTCCTGAATGGGTCATTCAGATATAAAACCACTAACTGTCGCAAACTCTCAAGGTGTGAAAGTCACCACACAATATGTATATTAACCTAATCACCCAGTTTATTTGGAAAAGGACTTTGGACTTGAAAAAGGTCACATGATGAAACAGCCAAATTTTCTAATTGCTTTTAAAATGGCCAGAATTTGTTTTAGAGACACAGTTCCATCAGCAAAGCATTGAACCAGCTGTGAGGCATCTAATCAGCCAAGGTAATAAACAGCAAAAGCTCAAAAGTGGGAGGAGGACTCCGCCAACCTGCTCCAACTTCGAGATCACCTGAGAACCAACCTCCTGGAAATTTGACTACAAGAAGCCTCACAGCTTACTGAAAATCTTCTGCCTTACAAATCTTCACTTCAACTAAAACATCAACTCATCTAAAAAAAACTACAGGTCTGCCATGAAAGAGACTGAGATAATCATAAGTTGTAATTATATAATTTTACCTTCATCTGTATCTAATCTTAGTGTGCGTGACTCTGTGTGTGTGTGGCAAGTATGTCATAATAAGAGGGAGGTCATGCCTAACAAATTTGACTGAATTTTTTGAGGAGGTGACCAGGTGTGTAGATGAGGGTAGTGCAGTTGATATAGTTTATATGGATTTCAGCAAAGCCTTTGACAAGGTCCCACATGGAAGACTTATAAAGAAGGCAAATGCACATGGGATACAGGGTAATTTGAGAAGGTGGATTCAAAATTGGCTTAGTTGTAGGAGACAGAGGGTAATGACAGAAGGATGCTTTAGTGACTGGAAGCCAGTGTCCAGTGGCGTACCACAGGGATCTGTGCTGGGTCCCCTATTATTCGTCATTTATATAAATGACATAGATGACTATGTGGGGGGTAGGATTAGTAATTTTGGATGACACAAAGATTGGCCAGGTGGTTAACAGTGAGATTGAGTGTCAGATGGAATTTAACCCTGAAAAGTATGTGCTGATATACTTTAGGAGGAGTAATTTGACAAGGAAGTATTCAATGAACGGCATGACACTAGGAAGTTCTGGGGACAAAGGGACCTTGGCGTGTCTGTCCATACATCTCTGAAGGTGGAGGGGCATGTTAGTGGGGTGGTGAAAAAAGTACATTGGACACTTGCCTTTATCAATCGAGGCATAAATTACAAAAATAGGGAGGTCATGTTGGAGTTGTATAGAACCTTAGTGAGGCCATATCTGGAGTAGTGTGTGCAGTTCTGGTCGCCACATTATAGGAAGGATGTGATTGCACTGGAGAGGGTGCAGGGGAGATTCACCAGGATGTTGCCTGGGATGAAACATTTAAATTATGAAGAGACCTTGGATAGACTTGGGTTGTTTTCGTTGGAGCAGAGGAGACTGAGGGGTGACCTGATCGAGGTGTACAAGATTTTGAGGGGCATGGACAGGGTGGATAGGGAGCAGCTGTTCCCTTTAGTTGAAGGGTCAGTCACGAGGGGACATAAGTTCAAGGTGAGGGGCAGAAGGTTTAGGGAGGATGTGAGGAAAAACCTTTCTACCCAGAGGATGGTGACGGTCTGGAATGTGCTGCCTGGGGGGTGGTGGAGGCGGGTTGCCTCACATCCACAAAGTACCTGGATGAGCACTTGGCACAGCATAACATTCAAGGCTATGGACTAAATGCTGGTAAATGGGATTAGGTAGGTAGGTCAGGTCCTTCTCACATGTCGGTGCAGATTCGATGGGCCGAAGGGCCTCTTCTGCACTGTGTGATTCTGTGATATGCTGGTCCATGAGACTACCGATTGTGGTTGAGCACAATTCTGCTGTCACTGATGGCCCATAGTGCCTCATGGTTGCCCAGTCGAATTGCTAGATCTGTTTGAAACCTATCCCATCTAACATGGTGGTAGTGCCACACAACACGATGGAGAAGGTGGGACTTTTCTCCACAAGGACTGTGCGGTGGTCACTCCTATCGATACTGTCATAGCCAGATACATCTGCAGCAAGCAGGTTCGTGAGAATGAGGTCAAGTTTGTTTTTCCTTCTTGTTGGCTCCCTCACCACCTACCACAGACCCAGTCTAGAAGCTATGTCTTTTAGGGCTTGGCTAGCTATGACTGTAGTGGTGCTACTGGGCCACTCTTAATGATGGATTGAAGTCCCCACCCAGAGTACATTCTGTGGCCTTGCCACACCCAGTGCTTTCTCCAGATGGTGTTCAACATGGAGCAGCACAGATTTATCAGCTGGGGGTGGGAGTGGGGGCAGTCATGTGTCTTGAGGGTCCAACTCTCGCACCCATACAGCACAAAGCCCCACATTAGGGATTTTGCAAGTTTTTTTTTCAAGTGCAGGCCGATGTTGCATGCCCTCCGTATTTCATTCAGTTGGCACACTGTAGAGCAGGCCTGCCTTCTCTCGATATCAGTGCTGCTATTTCTGGTCACTTTTGATCCGGGAAATTGAAACCAATCTATGCTTGCAATGGTTACAGACTGAAATGCCACAATGTTCTCACTATGAATTGTCATCAAGGATGTCTTGTTGCTGATGCTCAACACAAACTTCAGACTTGACCTTCTCAGCTCTTCAGCAATCATGGATAGTTCTTGCTGGTCTTTGACCATTAAGGTGGTGTCATCAGGGTATCTAATGTTCTGGATGCTATGACCACCAATTCTAGCCACAAGATCTTCTAGAAAAGCAAAGCTGGCTTTCTCTCATGACTTTTTCTCCAATGGCATTGATAAACAGTGGTGAAAGCAGACATCCTTGTCTGACTCCTTGGCCAAAACTGAATGACTTTGGCTTAACTTCAAACACACACACCACATCTTTTGCCTGTGTAAAGTCTCTTAATGATTAAGTGATGTGGGACTCCAAACCCGCTCAGGCTTTTCCATTCCTCTGCATGGCGGATGAGTCAAAGACCTTTGGGTAGTCTATAAAGAGTACCCACAATCCCTTCTCATTTTGGGTAAGAAACAATTGGTTTCACCGCAAGCAAAGGGACGTCAGATGCCATTCTAGTTCTGTGCAACATAATTGAGGAGTATGTCAAAAAGCATGAAGACAAGTAAATGTGGAGGCAGCTCCACAGGATGGTAACAGCTACAGTTAGTATCAAGCAGCCTTGGAAAGATTATCACTGTGTACTATAGATGGTCTGAGGGATGGGAATAGAGATGTAAACCGTGCCAAGGTGAGAAGTAGTTTACGAGTGTTGGAAGGTATGCAAGCTCAAAATGTTTCATGTGCCAGAATGACTGGAGATTTACCAACTGTGGGGATATTTAGCTTTATTTTCCAGTTGCCAGGCTACACATTATAAATAACTGCATTACGGGTTGTATGTGAAATCGGACTCCTACATAAATTGTTGTTAGTCTATCATATTAAAAAGGCCATTTGTAAATATAGATAATATCAGAGAACTGAAACAGCCATTAGTTACAGCCAAAAGTGTTTCAACACTATTTCTAGTGAAAGGTCACCTCAACAGCTCATCTGAGAACATAATGCAATAATAGTAACAGAGCACCCCGTCGGGTGTAGACTTTTCGACATGGTAAATCCATTTTAAAAATTAGTAAATGTAGTCAGGGATTTATGTTTGAAAAAGGAGTTGCAAAGTGTAGTGTCATCAGCATACATCAAAACAGGAAGGTAACTGAGGCATTAAAACAAACTCATTGACTATATTTATTAATTGTTAATATTAGGAGGACAGTACAAACAGTGTGTATTAGGACTATATAGAGTTTGTTTTCTACTGGTGGAAGAAGTTACTCAATTAAAAGGATCTGTTCATGGGGAAAAATGCATCATGTTGAAAATGATGATGTTACCTCATTCATTATTGAAGAATTAGCTTCAGGCTTTTGCTGTTTTCCAGGCTGGGGTGAGGATCTCGTGGTATCAATTACCTGAATGTGTACAGGAAGTCTTCTAACAGTTGGCACAAATGTGAAAGCCAAAGGCTTGGCTGTTTCATTCACATGGACCTGTGTAATTAATATAGTAAATTAGAAAATAATTTTCTCTTTAGTTGTTGTTTGTCCTCTCAAAGGTACTGATGGGAACAGTGTTGTTGATAACAATAAAGATCAGAGGTACATTGTGTGCTGATTGCAAATCCTTTTTAGGAGGCATTGTGGCATTCTCCCACATCCTAGTTAAAAGCCACCAAAATATCACATGCGATGTTGAATAAAGGGCAGACAAGAGGTAAAGGCATTATCCTAACGAGAAAGCAAATGTAATCAATATAACCTCCTCAACCTAACATCAAGTTCACCATAATGGAGATACTCGTCAAAAGAAAAGCCAGGTATTAAAAACAGGGATAAATAGTCAAAGAAAAGATCCAAATTTAGAAGTTGCAGAGCATCTAGAAAGGAACAGGATGATAGCCTCTAACAGTACTCTCATGAAGCCCAACATAATAGATTAATTTTCCATATCTAATATAAGTAGGTTTGTATTAGACAAGAGACAAAAACCTTTGCAGACATTGAGAGGCATTATCTAAATGCCATAGATTTTTGTGACAAAATGGAATCTTTTGGTGACAACAATAATGTATGCAAAAGTTCGTCATCAGCAGCATCAGTATCTTGATGGATGGATGAAGATTATATAACAAGAAAGAGAGGGGTGCAAGAGTGCTGATAAGAATGTATTAGACTCCACAATCTCAGCAATAAACCAGCCATAAGTGCTCATCAAAGTAAACTGTTTCTACTTACTTTGAGTCAACACTTATCACTAAACTAATCAAGCATGTTTTCTTTTGTAGTTACCTATTGGCAGCTTTCTGGCTATGTATGTACAGGAGCCTGAAACGGTTTTGTTGGGTGGCAGAATCTTTAGCAGCTGAAAATATTGCACAATATGAACTATGCTAGCTTACTATTTCCACAAATACTAAAAACTCAATGACAATAACATTAAACAGTTTGTGCAAGCAGTTGTAGTGCTCGTACTTCTGCCTTTCTCTCACCTCAATCAAAAGGAACCGATGATGACACTAAATGGTCATCAATCTTTACTAACATAATTCCTGTTTCTAAATGATTTAGCTCACTGACATGTCCTTGGTTATGTAATTCATGCTGCACCTTTTTCTCCGATACTCCAGCTCACGTTACTACCATTTGAGGCAGTATCCCTCAACTGACAAACTGACATTCTGGTTACACCTATAAAATTATAGTCAAAGAGATTGAAACGTACTTTTAAGTTCCAGTACAAATCAAAAGACTGATGGTGATGCTGATGAAAAATCACCAACTTTTGCTCTTAGTGTTGCCAAAGGATTCTATTTCACAGAATCATATAATCATAGAATGTGAGAGAGGACGACCTTGGAACAGGCAGTCAGCAGCACCTAGGACCTAACCACATTTTTTTTAAAATAAGGGGCTACTTAAGTATAAGTAAGAAACAAAAGCAACAGGGAAATAAAGATAAGTCAAGGCCAGGCAAAATAAAGTTGCATAAGTAAACCAAAGTAAAATAAAGTTAATGCAAGGGAAGTAAAATGGCAGGACAGCTTGGTTGTGTGGAATGTGTGTCCTGTAATATGTGGAAAGTTGTGGGCACTACCAGTGTCATAGGCGACCACATGTGCAGTAAGGTGTCACCAGCTGCAGAACCTTGAGTTCCAGGTTTCAGAGTTCAAGTGGCAGTTGGAGTCACTGGCACACCCGTGAGGCTGAGAGCTACGTGGGTAGCACATTCTGAGAGGTATTCACACCGCAGCTTAGGAAATGGAGGCAGAAAGGGAATGGGTGACTGCCAGGCAGTCCAAGAGAATTAGACAGTTTTGCAGGAGTTCCCTGGGGTCCCGCTCACCAATCGGTTTTCCGTTTTGGATACCGGTGGGGGCGTTGGTTCCTCGGAGGAGTGCAGTCAGAGCCAAGTTGGTGGCACCTCAGGCAGCTCTGCTGTACAGGAGGGGAGAAAGAAGAGGAGAATAATAGTTGTAATAGGGGATTTGTTAGTTTAGTTAGGGGAACAGGCAGCCGTGGCCATCGGCATGACTCCAGGATGGGAAATTGCCTCCCTGGTGCCAGGGTCAAGGATGTCACGGAGCAGCTGCAGGGCATTCTTCTAGGTAAGGGTAATCAGCCAGAGGTCATGGTCCACGTTGGTACCAATGACTTTGTTAGGAAAGGGGGTGAGGTCCTGAAAGCAGACTTTAGGGAGCTAGGAAGGAGATTGAAAAGGACCTTTAAAGCAGTAATTCAGGATTACTCGCAGTCCCAAGTGCAATCGAGTATAAAAATAGGAGAACTAAGCAAATAACTACGTAGATGGAAAGCTGGTGTAGGAGGGAGGGCATCAGATTTCTGAGGCGGTGGGACCTGTATAAGCTAGATGGTCCACATCTGAACAGGACTGGAACGAATATCCTCACGGGGAGATTTATTAGTGCTGTTGGCAGAAGGTTTAAACTAGATTGGCAGGGGGATGGGAACCTGTGGGCAAATTCAGAGCAGGGAATGGGAGATGGAGATGGAGATGACTCTGAAAGACAGTAGCAACACAGGTTAAAAAGTTTACAGCACAGGAATTTGGAGTGCTAAAAGGTATCTATGTCAATGCAAGGAGCATAGTAAATAAAGCCAATGAGCTGAGGGCACAGATAGACACATGGCAGCATGATATTATCACTATAACAGAAACTTGGCTTAAGGAGGGGCAAGATGACAGCTCAACATCCCTGGATATAGAGTTTTCAGGCAGGATAGGGGACTGGATAAAAAAGATGGGATTGTAGAATTATTGATTAAAGGATCAATTACAGCTGTGAGGAGGGATGATATACTAAATGAAGCACCATATGGATTCAGCTCAGAAATAAAAAAGGAGCAGCCGCACCTGCTAGGAGTGTACGTGTACTATGGACACCCAAATAGCAGAAGGGTATTAGAACAGCAAATATGTAGGCAAATTTCTGAATGAAAAAACAATTTTCTGTGCCCACCAGCGTCTGGCGTGTTCAGCGATGAGTGTGGACAATATGGTGGAATCAGTTTCACAACGGTATGAAACCAGTTCATGATCGTCCACTCAGTCCACCGATGGCGGGCCGTGTTCTCCACCATTGGACATCGGGAACCTCATCTTAACACATCAACATATCATTATTAGGCCTACCCATGGGAATCGTCTCTCCCCCAGCTTCGCAAGCAGCAGCGCACGGAAGTTGGAAAGTCACCATTGATGCTAACAACAGATGTTGGTCAAGGGAGTGGGAGAGGAAGGTCTAGGATCAGCTGGGAGAGGAAGAGGTGGCGGGGTTGAGGTTGGGGAGGGGGATTGAAGCTGTCGGGGGAATTGTGGTTGAGGGGGGAATGAAGGTATCGGGGGGTAAGGTTGGGAGGAAGGGCATGAAGGTGTCGTAGGGGAGTTTTGGAGGAAGAACGGTGAAGGAGGAGGTAATGGGGGAGAAGAAGGGGGAGTAGGTGAAAAGGGAGCAGAAGGTGTAAGGGAAGGGGTGTGGAAAGGGGAAGGAGTGGATAGAGGGGAAGGTGTCCAGGGGAGGAAGGGGTGCAGAGAGGGTATAGAATCCAGGGGAGGAAGGAATGTGGTGAGGGGAGGAAATAAGGATGGAGAATGGGTAAGAGTTGAGGAAGGAGTCAGATAGGGGGTAGGAGTAAGGCTGGAGGAAGGAGTCAGGAAGGGGGAGGGACTAAGTGAGGGCAGTCTGGGGTGGTGAGAGGACTGGGGGAAAGGGTTTCGGGGGAAAGAGGTTCAGGGAGTAGGAGTGCAAAGAAGAGGATGTGCAGATGAACGTGCATGGGAGGAGTCGGATAGGTCCATGTCTGTCTCCTGGGGACCGAACTGAAGGTGGGCATGGTATGGAGGGAGGGTGAGAATGACCAAGGGCAGAGTGAGGCGGTCAGGTGGGAGGGGAGGGTGAGTAGTAGGAGGGACGGCGAGGGTGATTGGTGGAGATTCGGAGGCAGACACGGAACCTGTGGGTGGGAAGGTGAATGTGGATAAGGGTGGCATTTTCAGGAAGGAAGGGAATGTGCACGTTATCCTGGACATCCCTGGAGGAAAAGGGTTGTGGCTGGTAGGTCACAGAGGGGAGGTGGAAGGTAATGCCAGGAGGTGGGGGGGGGCAGGTCAACTATGATGCGGGAGAGGAAATGAATGACTGGGGGAGGGGAAAAGACGGGGCGGGGGGGGGGGGGGAGCTGGGGGCGGCATAAAATGTAGTGAAACCAGACCATACTTGCTAAATCAAAAGTGAAACGAGAGTGGTGGTGGGTGAGATCAGGTGCTGCTTGGGAGTGTGATCAGTGGGTGGGCAGAGATGCAGGTCAGCTCAGATGGACAACTGAAAGTGAACCCCAGCAGGCAGCATTGAAAATGCTCAGGACATTGAGGTGAGTGTGAAACGTGAAGGATCCGCATGCATGGGAGAGTGCTTGCACGAGGCTCCGAAAGGCCCCGCCACACACACACACTTCTCCCTCCAGAATCACTTGTGGGCCGGCTGCTCCCTCTGTGGTGACAGAGGATAAGATTGAGGGGGTCACAGGCAAAGGGACTTGGAGGGAGAGGATAGCCTCTGAGATTCCTGATTGGATGACCCAGGGTGTCCAGTGTCGCTCCTCCTCCACCTCTCGGGTGCCAGGGGGCCCCGGCCCAACTCTTTGAGGGGAAGGAGCAACTGGAGGGACGTCGAGGTGCTCCATTTTCCTCTCAAACATTGCCAATGCAGGAACTCACCCATGGCTACCGTGATGGAGTGCAGGTCTGCGCACTTCCCCATGTTCTGCTGCACCAGGGTCCCCAAGGCATCTGCCATCCTCTCCATGGAGACCTCCATAGGTGCAATGAGGGCACCTTTGCATCAGAGAGCAGGCAGATGCTCTCCTCCAACTTGTATGTCACTCTGTTGTGGGCTTCCAATAGCCCTGTGTGATGTCCTCCCACCTTCTGCTGACTCTCCAGGATGAGCTAGAAGGCCAAATCCAGGGGTGCATCATCTGACTTGGACCTCTCAGATTCCTCCTCCCCATCAGACCTCCGAGTGCCGGGGAGCTCGGCTGAACCTGCCTCCTCCTGCTGTGGACGCATGTCCATGTGGTGACCCCCCAGATTGTGAACCTGAGTCTGCTCTAGGTCGAGGTCCCACCAAGGTGTGTGCTTCTGAGCTGGTAGAGGGTGTGGGTTAGCACTGACGGGTCTTCCAGGCTGCTTATTTCCAGCTCTTTACTGGAGGGGGTGTCTTCTTGGCTGGAGGTGTGGACCTGGCTGGAGCTGAGGGACAGCCTGGCTGAGGGTGTCGGTCCCTTGGCAGAGCTTCCTGTGAACTAACATAGAGATCACCAGTGCATGGCAGCAGAATCAAAAGCAGGAGACAGGACATTCGCAGTTGCGTTGAGGGATGATGTGGTGCAGAATCCTAATGTGAGTTTCGCTGCCGACCTCAGCATCGCCGCAGGCACAGTCCACATCCTCACCAGTCAGCGCAATGATACGCTCCTCAAAGCGAGTGAGGGGCCTAACGTGGGCCACTCCACCCTCGGTCTGGGACCTCTCCCTGCTGCTGTATGCCAGCTTCTCCTGCATGAAAACAGATGGCAGGACATGAGCAGAACACATGGCTCTGTGTGGAATGTTTGTGTGGTGAGCGGTGCCATTGACAGGACTGAAGATGTGAGCTCAAGAGGATATGAGCCTGATGGAGACGTGAGGGTGTGTGTGAGAGTTAATGGTGTTGTCCCTTGTGGTGTGAGGTCCCTGTGGATGTGTGGTGGGTTTGAGAGTATGAGAGTTGAGAGTGATAAGAAGAGTGAATTACTCTAGTGGAATGGATGAGACCATTCATCCTGTAACAGCAGCAGGTGGCTGTCCTTTCTTGTCGGGCATTGACACTGCCCTAGCTGCCACCAGCTGCCATGCTGGATTGGTGATGCCGCTGCCTGTCCTGCGGGGGTACAGGACATCACAGCGGGCCTCCACGGCATCCAAATGGCATTCCAGAGACGTGTCATTAATCCTGAGGGCTGCAGTCTTCTTGCCTTTCGCGGACATCTTCCTGCAGTAGTCGTGGGCTGGAAACACTAAACTGTGTGCACGCAGCTGGACTTTAAATATGACGCCCAGCGTGATGAAGCAGCGAGGTAATGGCGTGGTAGGCAAATGAGAGCCGCCAGCCATGGAAACAGCATGTTTCCCAGGAATGCATAACTAACGTGGCAGGTTTGGGATGATACAGCGTGGAAACCCACCATTGTGGCCAGGGGGTAAAACGGTGTTTTACCTACCGGCTATCGCACTTGTGCAAATCTGGGACAATTCCACCCAATAGG
This sequence comes from Carcharodon carcharias, assembly GCF_017639515.1. Taxonomy (NCBI): domain Eukaryota; kingdom Metazoa; phylum Chordata; class Chondrichthyes; order Lamniformes; family Lamnidae; genus Carcharodon; species Carcharodon carcharias. Next base: position 104,636,200 of record NC_054471.1, on the reverse strand, counting down.
GCAGTAATCATTGGGGACTTCAACTACCCTAACACCAACTGGGATACGAACAGTGTGAAGGACACAGAGGGTGCAAAATTCTTGAGTGAGCATTCACAATCACAGAATTGTTACAGCGTAGAAGAGGTCATTCAGCCCATCATGTCTGCACCGGCTCTTTGAGCATTTTAACTTAGTGTCAATCTCCTGCCTTTTCCCCATAACCCTGCACATTGTTTTTATTTAAAGTATCATCCCAAGCCCTCTTGAATGCCTCAGTTGAACCTGCTTCCACCATACCTCCAGGCAGTGCATTCCAAACCCTAACTACTCCCGTGTAGCAAAGTTCTTTATCACCTCACATTTGCTTCTTTTGCAAAACACTTTAAAACTGTGCCCTCTGGTGCTCGATGCATTTACAACTGGGAACAGTTTCTCCCTGTCTACTCTGTCCAGACCACTCATGATTTTGAAAACTTCTATCTAGTCTCCTCTTAGCCTTCTCCTCTCCAAGGAAAACAGTCCCAACTTCTCCAATCTTTCCTCATAACTGAAGTGTCTCATCCCTGGAACCATTCTCATAAACCTCATCTGCACTCTCTCCAATGCATTCACATCCTTCCTATAGTATGCCCCCAGAACTGTACACAATACTCCAGCTGAGGTCTAATCAGTGTCTTATATAAAGTTCATCATATCCTCCCTGCTCTTGAACTCTATGTCCCTATGAAGCCTATGATATTGTATGCTTTAGAAACAACTCTCTTTACAAGAGAACTTTTTTTAGCCAGTACGTGACAAGCCCAACGACAGGGGGCACAATTCTAGATTTACTCTTAGGAACTGAAGCTGGGCTAGTGGGTAAAGTAGCAGTGGGAGACCATTTTGGAGCTAGTGACCATAATACAGTTAGATTTAGTATCATTATGGAAAAGGACAAAGATAGAACAGGAGTAAAAGTTCTAAATTGGGGGAAGACAAATTTTACAAAGCCGACAGGTGAGCTGGTGAGAATGGACTGGATACAGCTATTAGAAGGAAAAACTATGTCAAATCAGTGGGAGACATTCAAAGGCGAGATTCTACAGATACAGTGAAGACATGGCCCCACAAAGAAAAAGGGTGGTACTGCAAAATCTAGAGCCCTTGGTTATCCAGAAGCATACAGGCCACAATAAAGCCAAAAAAGAAAACTTATGACCGTCACAAAAGACTGTAGAAAGCCTAGAGGAGTATAGAAAGTACAGGGTGAAGTGAAAATGGAAATTAGGAAAGTAAAGGGAGGATACAAAAAATATTGGCAGGTAAAATCAAGGAAAATCCTAAGATATTTTAGCAGTACATTAAGAGCAAGAGAATAACTAAGAAAAGGGTAGGGTCTATCAGAGATGTACATGCTATCCTGTGGGTTGGATGTAGAAGATGTGGTTAGGGTTTTCAATGAGTATTTTATCTCTGTCTTCACTAAGGAGAGAGTTGATGCACACATTTCTAGTTAAAGAGGAGGAGTATGAAATATTAGATACAATAAGCATAGTGAGAGAGGAATTATGGGAGTGACTGACATCCTTGAAGGTGGATAAATCACCAGGGACAAATGGATTGCATCCTAGGCTGTTGAAGGAAGCCAAGGAGGAAATAACAGATGCTCCGAGGATCATTTTCCAATCCTCACTGGATACAGGCGAGGTCCCAGAGGATTGGAGGTTGGCAAATGTTGTACCATTATTTAAAAAGGGTGCAAGGGATAGGCCTGAAAGTAATAGGCCAATCAGTCTGACCTCGGTGGTGGGCAAATTATTGGAAACAAATCTGAGAGACAGGATAAACTATCACTTAGAAAGGCACAGATTGATCGGGGATAGTCAGCATGGTTTTGTTAGGTCAAAAGATCATGTCTTACTAACTTAATAGAATATTTTGATGAAATAACAAGGAGGATTGATGAGGGTAGTGCAGTGGATGTTGTCTACATAGATCTCAGTAAGGCATTTGACAAGGTCCCACATGGCAGACTAGTCAGGAAAGTGAGATCTCATGGGATACAGGAGAAGGTGGCAGGTTGGATCCAAAATTGGCTCAGTGACAGGAAACAAAAGGTAATTGTCGATGGATGTTTTTGCAAATGGAAAAGTGGTTTCTAGTGGTGTTCCACAGGGCTCAGTGTTGGGGCCTTTGCTGTTGTAAATATTAATGATTTAGATTTAAATGTGGGAGGCATGATTGGAAAATTTGCAGATAACACAAAAATTGGTCGTTTACTTGATAGTGAAAAGGGTAGCTGTCGATTCCAGAATGATATCAATGGTTTGGTTGAGTGAGCGGAAAAGTGACAAATGGAATTCCCCAGAAAAATGTGAGGTAATGCATTTGGGGAGGGAAAACAAAGTAAGGGAATACACAATAAATGGGAAGTTATTGAGAGAGGTTGGGAAAGTGAGAGATCTTGGAGTGCATGTGCACAGGTCATTGAAGCTAGCAGCACAGATGGACAAGGTGGTCAAGTAAGCATATGGAATGCTTTTCTCTATGAGGGGCCTAGATAGGGTAGACAGGAAAGAGCTGTTTCCCTTAGCTGAGGTGTCAATTACCAGGGGCCTTAGATTTAAGGTAATAGGTAGAATGATTAGAAGGGACATGCAGAAAAATATTTTCACCCAGAGGGCGTCTGGAATTCACTACCTAAAGTTGGTGGCTGAGGCTGAAATGCTCAACTCATTTAAAAGGTACCCGAATCTGCATCTGAAGTGCTGTAACCTGCAAAGCTACAGACCAGGTGCTGGAAAGTGTGATTAAAATGAGTGGCTAGTTTCTTTTTTGGCCAGAGCAGACAGAATGGACTGAATGGCCGCTTTCTGCACTGCAACTTTTCTATGGTTCTATGATACAGCACAGAAGTCCATTCAGCCCACTGGCCTGTGCCAGGTCTTTGGTTGAGCTATCCAGCTAATCCCATTCCCCAGTTATTTTCCCTTAATCAAGTAAATGTTATCCTCAAAGTATTTATCCAATTCTCTTTTAAATGTTGTTACTGAATATGCTTCCATCACCCTTTCAGGCAGTGCATTTTAAATCACAATAATTCACCATGTGAAAGAATGCTCCCTCGTGTGGTCTCTGCTTCTTTCATCAAGCAACTTAAGTCTGTCTGCTCTGATTACCCGTCCTTCAACCTCTGGAAACCAATTCTCCTTATTTACTCTATTAAAGGCATGTATGATCTTGAGCACATCCATCAAATTGCACTTAGCCTTCTCAGCTCTAAGGAGGCCAACCCCAGCTTTTCCAATCTCTTCACGTAACTGAAGTCCCTCTGCCCTGGTATATCTATTCTTCACTCTCACTGCAATGTCTTGACAGCTTTCCTGGAGTGTGCTGTCCAGTATTGAACACAATACACCAGCTTATGTCTATCCAGTGTTCTACTGCTTTTGTCCTCTATTCCTCAACTAAGGAGCCCATTTTTTTTAAAAACAGGCTTCTTAATTTTTCCTGCCACCTGCAAAGATTTGTGTACACATACCCCTACACACCTTTTAAAATTGTATCATTTATTTTATACTGCTTCTCCTCAATCTTCTTTCCAAAATCACAGCATAACAGAATGGTTTCAACGAAGAAGGATGCCATTCAGCCCATCATGTCAGTACTGGCTTTCCAAAGGAGCAATTTACTTAGTGTCACTCCCTAATCTTCTCCCGGTCACCCTGCACATTCTTCCTTTCAGATAACAATCCAATTCCTCTTAAATGCCTCAATTGAACCTGCATCCACCACACTCTCAGGCAGTGCATTCCAGATCCCAACCACTCACTTACATCATTTCACACTTCTCTGCATTGAATTTCATCTGCCTTGTGTTTGCCTATTTCACCAGTTCATGTTCTCCTCAAGTCTGTTTTTAACCACCTCAATGTTTACTACTTTTGAGTTTCATCTCTCTGCAAATTTTGAAATTATACGCTGTAGATCCAAGTCACCATGAAAACATGCTAATTTTTTAAAATGAAAAACCAGAACCATTTTAATCCTTTCTCAAAACTTTCTCTATGGTTCAAAGTGGTGAATTCTGATTACAGTGTTCCTCAATTGCTTCTCAGTTATAGTGTTCTCTGCAACTTGGTCCATCTGCCAGAATAAATTCTACCAGCGATTTGTACCACTCATCTCTGTCTTGTTTGAAAAAACATACGGCATGTTCGGATGTCTGCTAAAGATGACCAGTATCAAATGGTGTTTCTTTCTGCCATCAGCAATGCAGCTCCTGCATCGTTAATGATCCCACTAATATACATACACCCAAATGACCAATTTTACCTCAGGGGTAAAGGGAACTTCCTTGACCTGCACCCCTATGATGGTCCATACACCTGCCTTTCAAAAGCTCTCGAACAGCTCCTGACCTTGGCACTCCCCAAAATAACACCAGTTCCCTTTGATGCATAGGATGCAGGAACACTCCCAGCTCCACCCCATCTGACACAGACAAACCCAACAACCCTTATTTGCCCCTGCAGCATAGACTGCAACTAAGTCTGTTTTCCAGCCCATCCACTTTTCTCTCACCAGTGTAGCAGCAGGAATGTGTCGCAAGGACGGTGAACTTTAAACTCTCTTCCTGGGCTATTGATCTTTAATTCAAATTTCTTGACAGCTATGATCCCTCTCTTGGCAGCCCCAATGGCTCTTTATTGTATTCTGACAGCCTCAAGCTTGATTTGGATGGCAAGCTTTGGTCGTTATGAGATGAAATATCCCTCAATAAATTCTGTGACAAGTGCACAGCCCTTTTAGTAACTTATAAAAGTTATCAGGCATTTCACAATTCCTGTACAGAATCCAGAAAACATTTCCAAACACCAACTTTCAATGTCTAAAGGTACTATGTAGCATGCTATACACTTTGTAATACTGTTTGACTTAGAGCAGAAAAAGTAAGCATCTCTGCTGCCAGAAGATGTTAATGTTCCTCAGCCATTGCTTTTGGTTTTAAAGTTTGCAATTATATACATATATATTTACACTACACATACATGCATGTGTCTCACACTATTTGAAGAGTTCCAATTTCTAAAATTGCAACACCTACTTCAATCCTCCTCATTTGTTGGCACTGTTCTCTTTTCACAGACATTCCCCTTTCTAAGGAATGAGATGTACTTTCTGTAAGTTCAATCACATCTAAGTAATTTTCATAGAAGTGGGAGATGGTGACATAATGATAATGTCACTTGACTAGCAATCCAGAGGCCCAGGAGGACATGGGTTCAAATCCCACCAAGGTAGGTGGCAGAATTTAAATTCAATTAATAATTCTGGAATTGAGAAGCTAGCCTCAGTAAAACTGACCATAAAACTTCCATCAATTGCTCGCTAATGTCCTTTAGAGAAGGAAGTCTGCTGTCGTTACCCAGTCTGGCCTACTTGTGGCTTCAGACTCACAGCAATGCAGTTGACTCTTAACTGCCCTCTGAAATGGCCTTGCAAACCACTGAGTTCAAGGGCAATTAGGGATGGGCAACAAATGCTGGCCTTGCCAGTGATACCCACATCCCATGAAAGAATTTAAGTGTTAGATGCTCCAGCCATTCTTTCACACACTAAACTCTTCATTTCAGACTGAAGTTAATGATCTTGCAATCCCAGTGGAGCCTATGCTCGATGGGAGTGCAGGTTGAAAACAGAACTACAATTAATGCTTTATAGCACCAGCTTCTTTTCAGAGCAACACCTTGCTCCAACTGGATATGGCTGACTTTATCTTTACAAATTCAGCCACCTTTACATAACTTTTAGTAGCTCTTTAGAATTGGTCTTCATAGGATTTATCTGTGAAAGTAAAAGGAAAAGGACATTTATCCTACTTTAACACTAAACTATTGAGCAGATCTAGGTCAAATATAGGAAAGCCAGTCACTGGTACAAAGTTCCTGCTGTGATATCCTAGAACTGACCTTGTTTCTAATTGGCCTGGCTCATAGTTGTGTCAGATCAGGTTGTGTCTGGAAGGAACTGGATCAGGCTACATTTGGCCTTCCCTAAGATGTAGGTTGGGAACAGAATACCATAAGTCAGCAGTAAAAAAGCACCTACCAAATTGGCTCAGATATAACAAAGTCCTCAATACTTTCAGCCCATGGAAGATAGTATAATCTTCTCATACAGCACTAAATCCGGCAGATGCTTAAAAACAAAAACTGTTTTCTTGTTCCTTGCCTTTTATTTTACTACATTTGCTATTTAAGGTCCACCTTTTGAACCCTTAGTAGAATTTCTATCCCAAAAAAAAAACAAACCGTTCAGATTAGAATTTTTAGAGAAACTTCAGCCTAAGTGTTTGCAACATTGCTCATAACTCTTGCTGCTTTCTAAACTTCAGAATCGAAAGTGCTCAGGCAACTGGCAAAGAGTATAGTGTAACAATTTGCTAATGTGCTGCTTTCCACTGTAGGTTCATACTTACTACAATCTCATCATGTGAGAACTGTTGAGTACAGTGACCTAGCTAACTGGTGAGCTAAGAATTAGAGTGTGATTTACAATGGAACCGACAATTGGGAAAGGTAAAATTGGCATAAGCTAGCTAGTGTGCCCTCATTTCAATGAGTACAAAAAAAACTAGTTCAAATATGAAACAAAGAATAATTTACAGAAATGTATTTTAAACATTTTGTAACAGACTGAGAAAATTGTTTCTTGATGTTAAAATACAGGAAAGCAATTGCATCAGGCGTGTGTTTTATATATATTGTATGAAAGAGATGCTAGCTTTACATGGAAGAATGGGGAACCATCCTGTTTTTCCTAAATGCAGTCATCAACATGTTACCTGAGGTGGTTCTGTGTTTACATTATTTTATTACATGCTAGCAAAAAGAAAAATCAACTAATACCATTGCCCCTGGATTTGATACTCTTCGCATATGATACTCAGCTAGCCATGAGAGCCTGGGCCTACTGAGGTACTGGTGTTCAGACATGTGCCAAGAAAACTGGTCCTCTGCCTATAAGCCCTGTGTTGGGGATCTTGCCTCCTTCCGGCTGGATCTCGGTTTCCATCACCTCTGTCCGGTGGAGGGAGGTAAGGCTGAGGAGAAGACAGTGGGCGGAATCATCCCAGGTTTGCACTAAGTACAGTAGTGGGCAGGTAAAACAACATTTTACCCACCGGCCACAATGGCAGGTTTTCACGCCTTTTCATCCAAAACCCGTTGCATTATTTATGCATTCCCGGGAAACATGCCATTTCAATGGCGGGCGGGCTCTCATTTACCTCACCGCTTCATCATGCCAGGCGCCATATTTAAAGTCCAGCGCACACACCAGACCTCAGAGCTTCAGCCCACGAGTGCTGCAGGGAAGTTGTCCATGAAAAGCAAAAAGACTGCAGCACAGATTTAGTGACATGTCACAGGGAACGTCTTTTGGTGGAGCACGTGGAGGCCTGCTAGGATGTCCTCTGCCCCTGCTCTGGCTGCAGGCTGGGCAGTGGTGTGACCAAGCAGGCTTGGGAGGCGGTGGCAGCAGTGGTCAGCGCCAATGCCCTTCAAAAGAAGACAGCCACCCAGTGCTGCAAGAAGAGGAATGATCTCCACCGTTCTGCCAGGGTAAGTCACTCTTCTCATTGCTCTCAACTCACACACTCACGAACCCATCACACATCCACAGGGCCCTCACTTACTGCCAGCTCAAGAGACATCACCATTCACTCTATCATACACACCTTCATTGTGCTCATCCCATCCACGGGACTACTCACCAACTATACAAGCCAAGCATACTTATCATCTGGCCTGGCCAGCATCCTGCTTACACTTTCTCTATCTCTATTCGGGCAGGACAAGCTGGCACACAGCAAGAGGGAGGGGTCACAAACCAGTGGAGGAATGCCTGAAATCAAGGTCCTCACAGACTTTCAAAACAGAGCCATCCAGCTGGCCGGCGATGACCGGGACCATTCCAGTGCTGACGGTGAGGTCGGCGGTGCTCTACCAAGTGAGGATCCAGCAGTGCAACATCCATCAGAAAACCATGCTGTGAGTGATGTGTCCTGTTTCATAGGCCACTGCCATGCACTAATTATCTCCCCTTGCTTCCACAGGCTGATTTTGGGAAACAGCTGATGGAGTCCATGACCTAAGACCTCCAATCAAGCTCTGAAGAAGAATCTGGAGGCATCCTCCTTGAAGTAGCATCACAGCATTCACCCACACCCTCCATCAGCGCAGAGACACACACCATCAGCAGCAGTGACTTCCCAGGTGTCCAGTACTAGGAGAACTACTGGAGGCCAGAAATTTGCTGAGTCAGAGTCAGAGTCAGACGATGAGCCTCTGGACTTGGTCATGTCACGGTTGCTGGAACTGCAAAAGAAAGCTAGGGAACAGCAGGAAGAGATATCTGCTGCACTCCTCAGATTGCAAGACATGATGGTGGAATCCATCCGCCTTCAGTCTGAGGCATTAGCACCAACAAGGCAACGCACTGAGGTCAACACCAGTGGGATGGTGGCCGCCATGGAGACCTTGGTCCAGGATGTTGCTCCTGCACTGCTGCACAGTTGAACTCCATCACTGATGCCATAGTTGGCCTCCAAATGTGTTTACTCGGGAGGGGTGCTGGGCAGCTTGATCTCACTTCAGCTACCCTCTCTCTTCAAGGAGTCAGCCCAGGGTCCTTGGGCACCCATAGGGAGGAGGATCAGCAGGTGCACACCCCGGGGCCATCCACGTGACTCCAAGAGTGCCCGGTTCATCCAAACCCCCTCTTCCTGTGACCTCAGCAGCTGCAGCTTCACAGGCTGAAGAGAGTGCCACTGCCACACAGCAGGACCCCAAAAGCAGGCAGAACCCTCCAGTTCTCGGCCCTCCAGTGGACACCCACCAAAGTCATCACAGACAGGGCGTAGCAGTCAGCAGGTTGCCTCCACCTCCACTGTGGATGTCCAGGGAGCACCAAAATGTAGTGGCAGGGTTAGGAAAGTTAAGAAGAATTAGTTGCATAGCCTGGCCACAGGTGTTAATCACTTGTACTTACTGTTCACTTTTGTCAATAAACTCCCAAGAATGTCTCCCTGCCTCCTTGTTCTGAAGAGCAGTGTTTGTGTCACTCAGATGTGAAACATTTCTGCACAAGATAAAGGGAGGTGTCTCAGTCCAGGGCCTCTTCCCTGTGCTCTGTGCGGCCTTCAGACCAAAGTGTTGGTCCGGCCTCATTAATGGATTAATTGGACACATTATTGATGCCTGCACCTCGGCGGTGCTTGTCATTGTTGCCAGAATGTCGTGGGCAGGCATCATGGAGTTCCATCATCCTCCTGTGTTCTCTCAGCACCTTTAATGTGGAGCTGGCCCCCATCTCCTCAGCATCGGTGACCAGTGATGCTGTTCTCCTGAAGGGGTCAAGTGCTGAAGGCGGACAAAGGATCAGATGCTTCTAAAGTTTCATGGCTGCGTCTCTATGATATGACCCTGATCACAGAACGCAAGTGAGCTGCCCTCAGCCAGGCAGGAGTCAGACATTATCAGAGACAATGTGAAGATCTACAGCATGCCCTCACTGCATGATGTCATCATCCGCCTGTGATCAAGTAACTATTAGGGCCTCCACTTTGTCTCCATGACAGGACCATTCTCACAAGAGGGTATTCACGCTGCCATAAGCCAGACTGGAGTCAAACATTCACAGACGCGATGTGAGGATCTATGGTGTCACCTCGCTGCATGTCGTCGTCATCATCCTCCACAAATCTAGCAGCTATGATGGCCTCCCGAGCACCCCAACCTCGTCTAGCCAGTGAGAGGGCCTCATCCCCATCATCATCGCCTTCAAGGACCTCCTTCACCCTCATCCCTGTCAACGTCCTCCTCATCGGAGTAGACCTCCAGCTCATCCATCTCCACTTCAGCCAGTTCATCTCCCTGTTGCAGCACCAGGTTGTAAAGGGCGCAGCAGATGATGATGATGCATGACACCCTCTGTGGACTGTATTACAGGGCTCCACCAGACCGGCCCAGGCACTGGAACCTTATCTTCAGCATCCTGATGGTTTGCTCCACCAAGTTGTAAGATGCAGCATGAGCTTCATTATACCGTCGCTCTTCTGCAGTGTGAGACCGCCGCACGGATGTCACAGCCACGGCCTCTATGGGTAGCCCTTGTCCCCGAGGAGCCAACCCTGCAGCTTCTGTGGACCCTGGAAGACTTCAGGGATCTGTGACCAACTGAGGAGTCATGGGCACTCCCTGGAAACCGTGCACACACCTGCAGGATGCATTTCTGGTGGTTGCACACCAGCTGTACATTCAGCGAATGGAATCCCTTCTGGTTGATGTAGTTCACACTGTGTTGCGGCAGAGATCTGAGCGCCATGTGAGGGCAGCCGATGGCACCGTGCATCTGTGGGAAACCCGAGATCTATGCAAATCCAATAGCCCTTGCATCCTAGCTATCCTAGTCCTGGGTGAAATGCACAAATTTGTGTGCCCTCGCAAAGTTGGCAGCCATGACCATATGGATGCATTTGTGGGTGAAGGCTTGAGAGATCCCACAGAGGTCACCTGTGGAGCCCTGAAAGGAGCCACTCATGCAGAAATTGAGTGCCGCGATCACTTTCACGGCCACTGGCAGTGGATGCCTTCCATGTCCCCTTGGCACCAAATCCTGCAGTAGCTGGCAGATGTGAGCGATCAGTTCCCTAGAGATACGCAGTCTTTGGTGACACTGGTTCTCAGTCATCTGCAGGAATGAAAAGCGGCGACTATAGACCCTGGCTGTCGCTAGGTGTTGACCAGCAATGGCTCACTGTGGCTCTTCGGCAGTGTGTGCGGGAGCCCCAGCCACCCGTTCTTCCTTGCACCATGGATGAGACTGGTCCAAACCCGAATGATGACATTGCAAGGGACTGTAAGCACCTCCACCACTGACTGCTCCACAGCCAGCTTTAGCAAGGAGATTGTACATCGCGTGCAGTCATCCAACTGTTCTGCAGTCCACTAAAATGCTCATTAGTTTGCATTCTGTGCCGGTGAAGGGGGTGAAAAGCTCTGGAGCACTTTGTGGCAATTTGATGCCTCTATGTTACCTGAGTGGGTAGTGAAGCTAGAAGCCTGACTCCAATCATACCAATGTAGCTGTGCCTGAACTGTCTCAGTTGCAGAGGAATGGTCACTTTATACAGGTTTCCCTAAGCTTCCCTTACCCACCCTACCCCCCACCCAGAATGCTTGCATGCTATATTCAATCACAAGGCACCCCTTGCCCTGCATCTCACCCCCACAAGTCACAGTGGCTGGTCTGCCCTTGCCCGTCACCACCACCACCACCCCCCCACACCCCCCTTCCCCCCACCCACAAGTTGCCTCAACCACAAGGCAGCCCTTGCTTTCCCAACCACCCAACACGCCTCAAACTTGAAGTTCAACAGGTGACTCTGGTGAGCACTGTACATCATTGCTGTGTACTCACCTCTGAGTTCCCCTCAAAGTGCAGCCCGCCAAATGCACTTTTGCGTGCTGTTGTGAAACACATCCATCTGCTTTCTTACCGATGTGGACGAATGGTCCAGCAGGGGGGTACAATTCCAGTGAGCTAGCCTAATAATGATATACAGATGTATTACAATGAGGTTCCCAACATCTGATGGCAGGAAACGTGGTGTGGTGGGCTGAGCGGATGATCACAAACTGGTTTCATGCCAACATGAAACCAATCGCGTCATATTGTCTGCTCACACCACCGATCACACCTGAGGTGGCGGGTACGGAAATTCCAAGCAATGAATCAAAGCTCGCTGAGTCCTAGCACATCCAGTCGTGAATGGTGGTGGACACTTAAGTAGCTAACTAGAGGAGGAAGCTCCACAAACATCCCCATTTTCAACGATGGAGATCCCTTCATCAACGCAAAAGATAAGACTGAAGCACATACAACCATCTTCAACCACAAGTGGATGATCCATCTTGGCCTCATCTTGAGTCCCCAGCATCACAGATGCAAGTCTGCAGCCAATTCAATTCACTCCACATGATATCACAAAACACTCAACGCATTGGATACAACAAAGGCTATGGGCCCTGACAACATTCTGGCAATAGTACTGAAGACTTGTGCTCCAGAACTAGCCGTCCCTAGTCAAGCTCTTCCAGTACAGCTTCAACACTGGCATCTATCCAACGATGTGTAAAGTTACTCAGGTGAGTCCTGTCCACAAAATGCAGGACAAATCCAATCTTTTCAATTACTGCCCCATCGGCCCATTCCCATCCTTAGCAAAGTTATGGAAGGTGTCATTGACAGTGCTAGGAAGTGACACTTACACAGAGATAACCTGCCCACTGATGCTCAGTTTAGGTTCCACCACAGCCACTTGGCTCCAGATTTTGTTCCAAACATGGAAAAAGAGTTGAATTCCAGACGTGAGCTGAGAGTAACTGCTCTTGACACCAAAGCAGCAATTCTGCAAGGGTGGCATCAAGGAGCCTTCATGTAAATGAAGCCAATGGGAATCAGGGGAAAACTCTTCACTGGTTGGAGTCATACCTAGCACAAGCGAAGTTGATTGTGGTTGTTGGAAGTCAATCAACTCAGCCCCAGAATATCTCTGCAGGAGTTCCTCAGAATAGTGTCCTAGGTTCAACAATCTTCAGTTGTTTGATCTATGACCTTCCCACTATAAGGTCAGGCATGGGGATACTGACTGATGACTGTACAGTGTCCAATATTATTTGTGACTCCTCAGATACTGAGGCAGTCTGTGTCCATGTGGTGGACAATTGGCGGTGGCAGCAAGACCTGGACAAATTCAGGCTTAGGCTGATAAGTGGCAAGTAATATTCTCGCCGCACAAGTGCCAGGCAATGACCATCTCCAACAAGAGAGAAGCAAACTATATCCCCTGGACATTCAATGGCATTACCACTGCTGAATCCCCCACTCTCTACAGCCTTGAGATTATTATTGGCCAGAAACTTAACTAGACCAGCCTTGTAAATAATGTAGCTACAAGAGTAGGTCAGAGTCGGTGAATTCTGCAGCAAGTAACTTGCCTCCTGACTCCCCAAAGCCTGACCACCATTTCAAGGCACAAGTCAGGAATGTGATGGAATACTCTCCACTTGCCTGGATGAGTGCAACTTTAACAACACAAGAAGCTCAGCACCATCCAGGACAAAAAACCTCTCTTTGATTGTTACTCCATCCACCACCATAAATACTCACTCCCTCCTAAGTGGTGCAGAGTGATGTGCTGCAGCAATTTGCCAAGGCTCCTTTGACAGCACGATTCATAACCGCGACCTCTACAGCCTAGAACAGCAATGGCAGACAGCAAGTGTTTGGGAAAACCACCACATCCAAATTCCCTGCTGATCCACTCACCATCCTGACTTGGAACTACATCGCCGTTCCTTCACTGTCTCTGGGTCAAAATCCTGCAACTCCCTCCCAAATAGCACTGTGGATGTACCTACACCACATGGATTGCAGCGGTTCAAGAAGGATGCTCACCACCACCTTCTCAAGGGCAATTAGGGATGCGCAATAAATGCTGGCCTTGCCAGCGACACCCACATGCCGTGAATGAATAATAAAAAGCTGGTGCTGCTGCTCGGGTTGCTCCTATTGCTGATGAGACTGTTAGTGCTGGTGGAGCCTCTGTCTTGCCCTCAGTAGAGGTGAAAAGTAGTGCCGTATAGGCTGTTCCCATGCCATGGGGAAGGCTGGCAAGCAAGGAAGTGCACCTAAAGGTGTGGGACATTCTGGATTGATGAAGTGCCTTCCAAGGAGTTAGAAATCACTTGTCAAGTAATAAAAGCACTCTCTAAGAAAAGAAGTGCTTTCAACAGCAGCCTCTCAATGGTCATGGCTGGAGCTCTTCAGTATAACTGATCAAAGCCTGCTCAGCTTGTTAGTTTCACTGAAAAAGCTACTCCTGCTGTGCACTCAGCTTAGTGACACTGGTGAGTTGCTGGCAGGTCAAGAAACAGATCCTCTGGCTGGAGGATCCAGGATTCAGAGCTAAAACAGATCTTACTTGCTTTATTAGCTTCCACAGCCACTTCTTAATTACTGACTTGACAGATCCAAGGGGGTTCCCTGCTCGACTTTAATCCCACCGCAAGGAAAAGTGGATGAGGGTGAGAAGACATTGAAATTTGACTGTCAATTCCCCAGTCTGTAAGCACGGAACCCATCAAGTTGGGAACATTCTGTCCTAAACTTTCTCATGAAATATTGGCAATGTGTATATAAATTTCACAAGCTTAATCCCTCCAGTCTGCATGACTGCTACAGAGGCAATGGCCAGGGGAGCCTCCTCCTATTCTGACCATTCCAGCCAGGAAGCCATAAGAATCATGACAAGACTTTGATCTCCAAAAAAACCATCCTAATGCATAGTGGACCTACCCACTGGGGACAGAGCATTGCGTGCAGCACACAGATGAACAAAAGGATACATTGTTCCTCCTGCTTATGGAAAAGTTCAATAGCCATGTGGTTGAAACACCCATGGAACACACCTAACCCAAACAATATTGGTCCTGGGTCTAGAGTTAGAGAACCTCCAAGCAGTCTGAGTTCTACTTTTAGAGGGCTTACTCATCACGATTCTCTCTCCCAAATCTCTCTTAGACAGAGAAAGCAGAACAGCAACAACCACTACCCAAAGTCAGGTAAGGATCTTGCCACCAATTAAAGTTTCGACGGCTTACAAGGCACATCTCCACTTTCAACCCTTGCTCCCTAACTCGAACAAGAAGATATCGCTACCATTCATTTTCTGCCATCACCACAAGTTAAAATTATGTTGATCTGAACTCCTGAAATTCAATGACGACAAATCAAAATAAAACAAAAATTTCTGGAAATAAGACAGTAGGTGGGTCAACAACTCGAACATCATGAATGATTCCAACCAGAAAATCTCTCTTTCATTTGCCAGCAGATGTGCTGTGCTTTTCCAGCAATTTCTGTCTTTATTTCAGACATTTGCAATTCTTTTCAGCTCTAGCATTATTGTTCAACAAACTTTTACACAAAGCTCCCCAAAGTGGTCAGTGTACAGATATGTTGCATGCAGACTGTTGCCAGTCATTAAATAGTTACTGTTAATGGGTAAAAGTGGAACGTTACAATTTATGGCTTGGGTATGTGACATTTCATTTCACTTTTTACAGAAGACAGGATAAACAAACTGAATAAACAGAAAGCAGCTTACTTTCGCCACTCAAGATACCAATGGTCAAAGTATTAGTGAAGAAGCAAATCACATCAAAGTAATGACTTACTCAAACTCTCAGCTGCTTTGTAGCTTGGAGACTCGGTGTTAAACTTATAGCACAGTCTTCATTTCCCAGCTGAATGGAAGTAGTACAGTGAGCGGAAAGGAAAAAAAAAACACGTGGAGTGCAAGGAATAATAATTTGTGTACAAGTAACGCTGAGGCTGCGTGAGAGGACTGTGTTGACGAGTTCTATTTTTGTAAACTACTGAGTGGGCTTTATGTAAGCCCTGAAGAATTCCTGGTCTTAAAATGTCACAGTGTGGGCTTGAATACTGGTGGCTCCAAATTGGCATTTTGTTGCACTAATTATATAAGGGACCATTGTATCTTAACATATGATTTAGCTGTTAAGGATATCTGCACAAAGGAAGAGCTTGCATCACTGTTATACACAGCTTTGACTGAAGAATGACTGAAAACAGGATCTCTAGGCTTGTTGCTGACATAGACAATGTAGGAAGACAACCAATGAGGTACAGCCAAATGTTGTTTGAAGAGGTTTGGAGTTGAAATGCATAAATCTGCTTAAAGTATCAATATTACTTATATAATAAATAGGCATCTGGAAGGTAGAAATGGGAATTTTATGATCAGGAGTTACCATAATACAAATACAGAACTCAGTGATCTACAGAACATTCTGATGTATTGACATCTTTAAAGTTGCTTCATCCTTGCGTTTTTTATCCCAGTTATCTAGCATCAGCAACACAATTGAGGTGGCTCCTTAATGTTCTTGAAAAAGCAATTGTGAAATAGAACTGTCATGTTCCAGCATATTCTGGACTTTCAATCAATACTTTATATTTTTAAAAACTGAACAAAGACTGCAAAAGATGCTGCCAGAGAATCACCTGATTCTCTTGTGGGCTGAAAATATTCCCCTGTCTCAAGTGGGAACAAAAGAAACCTTCCAAACTGATGCTGTATCAATGCCCCCTTTCCTGAAATTAATTCAAAAGGGTAATTTCAAATTGAATGGGTCATTCACACATAAAGACACTGGCTGTCTCAAACTCTCAAGGTGTCAAACGACAGCATAGGATGATTGGGTTAAGCAGACAAATCGCCCTTTGCTTGCACTGCTGGAAGTTACATGATGAGGAAACCATTTTGGTTGTCTGCTGTTAAACTGGAAGAAGCTGCTTGCTTCTTGGAAAGCTCCACCAAAAGTCATCAAACCAGCTACAAGTCATCCAAGTAGCCAAGGTAATAAATAGCAATATCTTGAAAGTTGCAGAAGAACACCCTCCATCCTGTTCTAACTTCAGCTTCATCTGAGAACCAACTTCTTGGAAATTCAACTACAAGAATCTTTGTAGTTTAAACAGAGTCCTTGTCTTTACAAGACTTTCACTTCAACTAAAGCATCAACTTCATCTAAGAAACTACAGGTCTGCCACAAAAGAGACTGTGATAATTATAAGTTGTAACCATATTGTTTTACCTTAACATGAACGTATGAATTCGGAGCAGGAGTAGGCCATTTGGACCCTTAGGCCTGCTCTGCCATTCAATAAGATCATGGCTGATCTGCTTGTGGCCTCAACTCCACATTCTGTTTATCCCTGATAATGTTTGACTCCCTTGTTAGTCACAAATCTATCCACCTCTGCCCTAAAATTATACATTGACCCTTCCTTCACCACTCTCTGGAGAAGAGAGTTCCAAAGATTTACAATCTTTATAGAGAAAAAATTCCTTCTCACCTCCATCTTAAATGTAAGGCCCCATATTTTTAAACGTTGTCCCCTTGTTCTAGTCTCTCCCACAAGGAGAATTCCAGCATCCACCCTGTCAAGTCCCCTCAGGATCTTAGATGTTTTACTAAGATCACCTCTCATTCTTCTAAACGTCAATGGATACAGGGCCAGCCTGTCCAACCTTTCCTCATAAGTCAGTACCTCCATCCCAGGTATCAGTCGAGTGAACCTTCTCTGAATGGCTTCTAACACATTTATATCCTTTCTTGCATAAAGAGACCAGAACTGTACACAGTACTCGAGATGTGGTCTCAGCAACATACTATACAACTGTAGCAAAACATCCTTACTTTTATAAAAGCAAAACACTGTGGATGCTGGAAATCTGAAACAAAAACAAAAATTGCTGTAAAAACTCAGCGGGTCTGACAGCATCTGTGGAGAGAAAGACAGTTAACGTTTCGCGTCCGTATGACTCTTCTTCAGGACTGAAGAGTCATACAGACTCAAAACATTAACTCTGTCTTTCTCTCCACAGATGCTCTCAGACCTGCTGAGTTTTTACAGCAATTTTTGTTTTTATCTCTACTTTTATATTCAATTCCCCATGCAATATATGGCAATATTCCATTTGCCTTCCTAATTGCTTGCTGTACCTACATTCTAACCTTTTCTGATTCATGCATCAGGACACCCAAATCCCTCTGTGCCTTAGAGTTCAGCAATCTCTCTCTATTTAAATAATGGCCCCTAACTTCCACATTCCCAAGCGCCGAATTTGGGGGTACCCCAAAGATGCGCTGGAGAATCCCTCTGGCAAGTTACCAAGTAAGGGTTTGCACAGCAATTGCCCAGAAATGCTAACTTCCTCTGGACAATTGCGCTGCTAGGAACCATCTGAAAATGCGATCTAACTCGCAAACTTCAGATGGTTCCACCAGGATTATACCAATAGTTACCCAGAAAAAGTTAGAAGAATTAAAACCTCTCCTAACCTCTGGGTAACTATTGTAAAGAGCCAGAACAACCCAACGGGACTCCCCCACACCTCTGCACCCCCCCCCCCCTTCCCCCGACATCCTACAACTGCACATCCTCCCCCACCCACCAAGCTCAGACCCCAACACCCCCACCCCCGACGTTCAAGGGCACGATGAGGTTTCCATTATTAAATAAAAATCTATAGGCAGCATTTTTATCATCTCTATGTTCAGGTGACTGATTGTGATGCTTGGACATTTTTCTCCTGATTTTAAAAACTTTATTTAATTGTTTTGCAGTCTTCAGCTCCCTGAGGCAACTCTCTGCCTTCAGGGAGCTTTCATTCAGTGCTCATCCATGCCCACGTCAGCATCCACCTCCCGCTCCCACCCCGTAGTGTCAAGCATTTCAGCATGTACTTCACACTGGCTGGCCGTTAATTGGCCAGCCAGTGTAAAATCACTGTCGGGGGCTGATTGCGGTCAGCAGTCCGTTCCCCAGCTGATCCAGGACCCGCCAACTGCACCCGCCCGCCGACCTAAAAATTCTGCCCATATGTTTTTAGTCACAACAGAATTTAAGAAACTACAGAATATGAATAAGGTCATTCAGTATCTAAGCTCATTCTTTCTAATAGATCATGTGCAGATTTCCACCAACACATCCTCTGCCCAATCTAGAATCTGGTGACAGAGGTAAATGACTCTGTTAAATTTCTATTTGACTTTCCATCAAAGGCTGCAAAGGATTATCTCAACATTGCAATTTACTTGATTCAATCTTGACTAACTTTACTCCTTTTATCACCTTTCCATAGTCCCACTACTATGGGAACCATTATCTTCCACAGAATGTCTGTCATCTATATCTATACTTAACCTCACAGACTTCAACCCCATTTTAAACAAGGCATGTATTCAATGTGATAAAGAGACTTAAGGCTACAGACATAAATCTACACTGCCAATCCTTTGTATGACCAGTGGTTTGAGAGTAGAATACAATAAGTACAGATTTTCCATTAACAGAAAATGTAGCTGCATAAAACTAATGATTACAAGTGTTGGACTGTAATGCTGAATACAAGTTATACCAAAGAAGCTCCTGCAAAAAATGAATTAGTGAAAGGCTGTAAGGACACTGAATTGGCCATAATCTATAAAAGGGCCTTCCAGTAACATTACTCGAGCCTTCAGACATCACTTGCTACATTAGTTATACATTGGAAATGCTGCTTAGAATCCATTTGAGAGTATGCACTTTCCATTTGATATCATTGGATATGTTTCTGTCTTAGCATATGAGTTTAGATGGACAGACAATTGTAGAGGGTCTTTGTCCAAATTCCCAATAAACATCCCTGGGGCATGAAGATCTGCACCAAGAGTGCTGGAGAACCACATGTGGTTATAGAAAAATGGTGTTCCTGAAACTCCAGTGATGGCTCGGAGAGTAGCTTAATTATACAAATCAAAAGATCCTAGGTTCAATCCCCATTTTCTAGTTAATCTCAGCTAGGACAAGAGATGTCAGTGCCCCGAATTTGGGAGGACAAGGGATGTCAGTGCCCCGAATTTGGGAGGGTAACACTGGCCAGGATTCCTGTTCCTGATCATTGTTCAATGGCCCCTACTGCAAACGCATATGTATGGTAATCAGGTGAGGACAGGAAAAGGGTGATTGTGTTCCCCCAATTGTAGTCAAATGTCTGCTGAGTTTTGTTAAGGTTCATATATGAGCAATGGCTGATAGGGGATGATATTGGAGGGCACCCAGCCTCCAAGGAACCTTGCTCCAGTAAGAGGTCAAGGCCTTTAGAACAGGAAGAGAAGGAAAATAAGTATTAAACTCCAGTCACTGCATTCTAATAGATGTTACTCCATAAACACACACTAAAAGTTGGCCTAAGCTGATGTTTTGCAAACTAAATAGCAATAATAAAATTCCTGACAATTCCCAGTAGTTTTAACTAAATAGGGCACAATAAAAAGCTAAGTTACATTTATATAACTCATGGATCTGGCCAGACTTTAGTCATCTGCAGTTTAAGAACACATGAATATTTTGGAAGACATTAATGTCTCAAAAATACCCATCTCTTTTTCAGATATCACCTTTTCTCCCTGCACCAGATTTCAATACCACCAATACAGCAGAAGGGCAGAGACTGGGTATTTGGCATCAAGTGCCTCACCTAACTCCTCAAAGGTTCGCCGTTATCGATAAGGCTCAAGTCATGAGCAACATGGAATACTCACTCTGGATAGGAACAGCAGCAACAATACTCAAGACTCTCATCACCAGTCAGGACAAAGAGGTCGACCTGATTGGTAGCCAGCCACTGAACTCAATAACTATTGGTCCATTACTGATGTGCTGTGGTCTAGTATGTATCACCTACTGGTTGCAATGCAGTAAATCACCAAGCTTAATTAGCACCTCTCCATCTAGCAACATCCACCATTGAGAAGGACAGGAATATTGTAATAATAAAATAATAAATAACAATACGATCCCTGGATTTTACCCATCATTTGAGTTGGACATAAGGATATATCTGCCGTTCCTTCATCACCAGTAGGTAAAATCCTGCAAATGCCTACCTAATGCCATCATAGGAGAACTATCAACAGAAGTACTGCATCAGTTGAAAAAAATAGTGCACCAAATACATCTAACAAGTGCATGGAGCTCATGGATTATTCTGTTATCAAATAGGGGCCACTCAGCAGTATCCTACATTTTGCTTGGCACACCAAGAAAAACCTCTCTCAAGGTCCCATCTACCCTAGCCCTGAAGCCCTGGTTCTCATTAGTTTATCGCCATCTTCCCCATGCATCTTCAATACTCATTGGATCTATGTGATTGACCTTCTGTTCCGTCAACTCCATTCCCACTAAACTCTGAAAAAGCAACATTCTTTCCTCATCCCCAAACTAGTACGTAAATAACTCCTTTTCTTCGTCACCGTCCTCTTTTCTTGCAAAACCCACTTTTTTTTTTAAATTCATTCATTCATGGGATGTGGGTATCACTGGCTAGGCCAGCGTTTATTGCCCATTCCTAATTGCCCTCGTTCAAAGGGCATTTAAAAGTTAACCACATTGCTGTGGGTCTGGAGTCACATGTAGGCCGGACCAGGTAAGGATGGCAGATTTCCTTCCCTAAAGGGCATTAGTGAACTAGATGGGTTTTTTATGACAATCGGAAATAGTTTTGTGGTCATCAGACGTTTAATTCCATATTTTTCACTGTTACACCTTCCTGAAAAAGAGGACTACTGATTTATCTGTCCTCCCTTACCAATGCTCCATCTCTAAACATACCTAATATGTTATTTTTCTGAAGTTCCCTGTTAGAACCGTCCTACCACATTTCTATTCTTCCAAAACCAGCAAAACTGCCCTAACCAAGACACAAACAACATTTTCTTTAATCATATTGCTCCTTGTCCTCTCTGCAGTTCTCAATATTGTCCCAGTCTCAATTGTCCATCTTAATACCTTCACCACAAACACTATCACATTCCCTGGCCACAATCTAAGGTTGAAACAGATTGATCATGATTTCAATACCCTAAGATTTAGACTCCACCTCCCCACCACCAAAGTCCATCTGCTGCTTTACCTTCATCCATGCCTTTGTCACTTCCAGACTCTACTTCAATACCCTGCTGGCTGGCTCATTTCCATCTTCTGTAAACTTTATTGCTTGTATCTCGTAACAAGTCCCACTTGCCAATCATTTCTTTCCTCAGTGACCTGCATTGGTTCCCACTTCCTCAAAGCCTTAATGTTAAAATCCTCATTCTTGTGTTTGAACTTGCCATTGTCTCATCTCTTCTAACAGCTGGAGCCAACTCCAATCCTCCAACATACGCCATGTTCTCCATTCTGCTGACTCAGACATCTTGTACATTGCTTTCCATTTCTCCCCTGGTGTTTGACAAGGTGTTTACTAAAACCCGCTTTCACAACCATATTTCCTTCCTCAGTGACTGTCTCCATCTCCGACTTATCCCACATGCATTTCAACTGAAGTTCCATCCCTCATGTTTCGAACCCATCCAGGATTACAGGTATCTCCGGGACATACAACGCTCCTCAGACTGCCATTCTCATTGCATTCTGAGATCCACACTCAGTGCCATGCACCGCCATGCACTCGACCTTTCCCTCCAGCAGCACCGCTGCACCCTTTTTCAAAGCTGCGTGGGCTCCCAGTTTCATTTTATTCTTCGTCTCATCTGATTCCTCAACAAGAAACTTTCTCTCTTTCTTTCAGGTGCAAAGGAACGCAAGCTCCAACAACTCATCAGCACCAAAACCCATCCAGGACCCTCCACCCCTACCTGCCCCTCTGTCACCATCCTGTCTTCCAATCCCAACCCTGGCCGTGTATTCACTATACCCCCTGACCTTCCCCTCTCCGAAGCTAAATGTTCAGTGCTCAGCAAAGGACTTAGTTTCATACCCTTACGCCCTCACCTCAATGAACTTCGGGCTCGGCACGCTGCTAAACTCTTCTTCCACCGCCTTCATCTCCGTGCTCACTTCTTTGAGCAGGAGTCCTCTACCCGTTCAACGGATCCTTTTACCCACCTCCAATATTCTCCCTCCACCTGGACCCCTCCCTCTGGATTCTTATCTTCTCTTGATCTTTTCATTGAGAACTGTCGGCGTGACATTAGTCGTCTCAATTTCTCTGCTCCTCTCACCCATTCAAATCTGTCTCTCTCTGAACTTGCTGCACTCCGTTCTCTCAGGTCCAACACTGACATTGTCATCAAACCCGCTGACAAGAGTGGCGCTGTTGTTGTCTGGCACATTGACCTCTACCTTGCAAAGGCTGAGCATCAACTCGCAGACACTTCCTCCTACCTCCCCCTGGATCATGACCCCACCACTGAATATCAAGCCATTGTTTCCAGGACTGTTACTGACCTCATCTCCTCTGGAGATCTTCCTTCTATAGCTTCCAACCTGATAGTCTCCCAACCTCGGGCGGTCCGCTTCTACCTCCTACCCAAAATCCACAAACAGGACTGTCCTGGCAGACCGATCATGTCAGCCTGTTCCTGCCCCACGGAACTCATTTCTTGCTATCTTGACTCCATTCTCTCCCCTTGTCCAGTCCCTTCCTACCTACATCCGTGATTTCTCTGACACCCTACATCATATCAACAATTTCCAGTTCCCTGGCCCCAACCGCTTCCTCTTCACCATGGACGCCCAATCCCTCTATGCCTCCATCCCTCAGCAGGATGGTCTGAGGGCTTTCAGCTTCTTCCTCGAACCGAGGCCCGAACAATTCCCATCCACCACTACTCTCCTCCGGCTGGCTGAACTTGTTCTCACACCGAACAATTTCTCCTTCAACTCCTCCCACTTCCTCCAAATAAAAGGTGTGGCTATGGGTACCCGCATGGGCCCCAGCTATGCCTGTCTCTTTATGGGGTATGTGGAACATTCCTTGTTCCAGTCCTACTCTGGCCCCCTCGCACAACTCTTTCTCCGGTACATCGATGATTACTTCGGTGCTGCTTCATGCTCTCATCTGGACCTGGAAAAATTGATTAATTTTGCTTCCAATTCCCACCCTCCATCATTTTCACATGGTTCATCTCTGACACTTCCCTTCCCTTCCTTGACCTCTCTGTCTCAATTTCTGGTGATAGACCGTCCACCAATATTCATTACAAGCATACCAACTCCCACAGCTACCTCGACTACAGCTCCTAACACCCCGCTTCCTGTAAGGACTCCATCCCATTCTCTCAGTTCCTTCGCCTCCTTTGCATCTGTTCTGATGATGCCACTTTCAAAAAGAGTTCCTCTGACATGTCTTCCTTCTTCCTTAACCAAGGTTTTCCACCCACCGTGGTTGACAGGGTCCTCAACCGTGTCCAGCCCATATCTCGTGCATCCGCTCTCACACCTTCCTCTCCCTCCCAGAAACACGATAGTGTCCCCCTTGTCCTCACTTATCACTCCACCAGCCTCCGCATTCAAAGGATCATCCTCCACCATTTCTGCCAACTCCAGCATGATGCCACCACCAAACACATCTTCCATTCACCCCACCGGCGGCATTCCGCAGGGATTGTTCCCTCCGGGACACCCTGGTCCACTCCTCCATCACCCCCTACACCTCAACCCACTCCCACGGCACTTTCCCATGCAACCACAGAAGGTGCAACATCTGCCCTTTTACTTCCCCTCTCCTCACCATCCAAGGGCCCAAACACTCCTTTCAAGTGAAGCAGCATTTCACTTGCACTTCCCTCAATTTAGTCTACTGCATTCATTGCTCCCAATGCGGTTTCCTCTACATTGGAGAGACCAAACGCAGACTGGGTGACCAGTTTGCAGAACACCTTCGGTCTGTCCGCAAGTATTACCCAGACCTCCCTGTCGCTGGCCATTTCAACACTCCACCCGCTCTCATGCCCACATGTCCGTCCTTGGCCTGCTGCATTGCTCCAGTGAAGCTCAACGCAAACTGGAGGAGCAGCACCTCATCTTCCGACTAGGCACTTTACAGCCTTCCGGACTGAATATTGAGTTCAACAATTTTAGATCATGAACTCTCGCCTCCATCCCCACCCCCTTTCCGATCCCCCCCTTTTTATTCCAATAATTTATATAGATTTTTCTTTTCCCACCTATTTCCATTATTTTTAAATGTATTTCCATCCATTGTTTTATCTCAACCTTGTAGCCTTTTTTGATTCCTTCACCCAACTCCACCCCCCCTAGGGCTATCTGTACCTTGCTTGTCCTGCTTTCTACCCTTAATTAGCACATTCCTTTACATAATATCACCACCGTCAACACCTCTTTGTCCTTTTGTCTGTGACATCTTTTGGCAATCTCGAACTATCACTGGCCCTCTATCCAGCTCTACTTGTCCCACCCCCCTTTAAACCAGCTTATATTTCACCTCTCTTCTACTTTTACTTAGTTCTGTTGAAGGGTCATTCGGACTCGAAACGTTAACTGTGTCCCTCTCCGCAGATGCTGCCAGACCTGCTGAGTTTTTCCAGGTATTTTTGTTTTTGTTTTGGATTTCCAGCATCTGCAGTTTTTTGCTTTTATCTTGTACATTCCTTTCCTTTGCCCCCAAATTGGCACCTGAGCCCTAACTTCTGCAATCAAATTCCTAAGCCCCTCCACCTTCTTGTCCTCCTTTAGAACCAACCTTAATAAAAACACTTTTTTGAATTAGTCTTTGATCCTAGTTTTTCCTTACTTGAATTGGTCTCCATTGTCATTGCATCTTTATGAAGCATTCTACATTAAAAGCACTAGATAAATGTAAGCTGTTTCTTGTTGTACCCAGACAGGGTACAATGCAGCTCGGCCTTCACCATCCACATTCTATGAACAATTAATTTTAAACTATACAATTCCATCTTTTTGCTTTCCAAAAACACATCGAAATATCTCCTGAATGGTTTAATGGCTATCCTAAGTAAATTATTTCACTATTATCTCACTGTTTGAGGTGAAGGCTCTCTGCCTGACTTCTGTTCTTAGTTTTCTTCATTTTTAATTTGTGTTTTCTGTATTTTGACACTTCCCAATCCTGAACAATTTCCCCAGTTCAACTTTGTCACCCCCTGCACCGCTCCTGGCTTCAAATGATACCAAAAAGTTTGGGAAGACTTTTTTTCTGGCACTGTTGGTGCAGCTCTGAATTGGAAGATTGTAGGTTCAAACCCCACGCTGAAGAACATAAACTAAGGTCACACTTCAAGGCAATTCTGAGGGACTTTCTGCATTATTGGAGGTGCCACTTCTTAGATTAGATAATGAGGGTGAAAATGATCTTTGCCTGTAGTAAAAATGGGTGATAATGGATCAACAGTTGTTCCACTCACTGATTTCAGTGGAAAAGAATATCAGGCATATTATAAAACAGGCTGCTGATTCACTTTCTCCAAATCAAGCTACTGCTGAAGACTAATTACAGCCCTCACTCCACCACCAACCACTCCAAACATTAAAGTTAAGCCCTACTTGCCTGGTCAGATGGAAGTAAAAGTTCATATGAGGCGTTAGTGGTGATCTTTCAGGAATCACTCGAGTAAGGGAGGGTCCCAGAGGACTGGAAAATCGTTAACCTAACCCCCCTATTTAAGAAGGGAGTGAGGCAAAAGATGGGAAATTACAGGCCGATTAGCCTGACCTTGGTCGTTGGTAAGATTTTAGAGTCCATTATTAAGGATGAGATTTCAGAATACTTGGAAGTGCATGGTAAAATTGGGCAAAGTCAGCATAGTTTCATCAAGGGGAGGTCATGCCTGACAAATCTGTTAGAATTCTTTGAGGAGGTCACAAGTAGTTTAGACAAAGGAGAGCCAATGGATGTTATCTATTTGGACTTCCAGAAGACCTTTGATAAGGTGCCACACAGGAGGCTGCTCAGTAAGATAAGAGCCCATGGTGTTAGAGGCAAGGTACTAGCATAGATAGAAAATTGGTTATCTGGCAGGAGGCAGAGAGTGGGGATAAGAAGGTCCTTCTCAGGATGGCGCCGGTGACTAGTGGAGTTCCGCAGGGGTTAGTGTTGGGACCACAACTTTTCACTTTATACATTAGTGATCTAGATGAAGGAGCTGAGGGCATCCTGGCTAAGTTTGCAGATGATTACAAAGATAGTTGGAGGGACAAGTAGTATTGAGGAGGCGGGGAGGCTACAGAGGATTTGGACAGGTTAGGAGAATGGGCAAAGTAGTGGCAGATGTAACACAACATGGGGAAGTGTAAGGTCATGCACTTTGGTAGGAAGAATAGAGGCATAGACTATTTTCTAAATGGGGAGAGAATTCAGAAATCTGGAGTGCAAAGGGACTTGGGAGTCCTAGTCCAGGATTCTCTAACGGTTAACTTGCAGGCTGACGCAGCAGTTAGGAAGGCAAATGCAATATTGGCATTTATTTTGCGAGAACTAGAACATAAAAGCAGGGATGTGCTGCTGAGGCTTTATAAAGCTCTGGTCAGACCACATTTAGGATATTGTGAGCAATTTTGAGCCCCGTATCTCAGGAAGGATGTTTTGGCCCTGGAGAGGGTCCAGAGGAGGTTCACGAGAACAATCCCAGGAATGAAAGGCTTAACATATGAGGAACGTTTAAGGACTCTGAGTCCATACTCGATGGAGTTTAGAAGGATGAGGGGGGATCTAATTGAAACTTACAGAATACTGAAAGGCCTGGATAGAGTGGACGTGGGGAAGATGTTTCCATTAATAGGAGAGACTAGGACCTGAGGGCACACCCTCAGAGTAAAGGGAAGACCTTTTAGAAAAGAGATGAGGAGAAACTTCTTTAGCCAGAGAGTGGTGAATCTATGGAATTCATTGCCACAGAAGGCTGTGGAGGCCAAGTCATTGAGTGTATTTAAGACCAAGATAGATAGTTTTTTGATTGGTAAGGGGATCAAAGGTTACGGGGCGAAGGTGGGAGAATGGGGTTGAGAAACTTATTAGCCATGATTAAATGGCGGAGCAGACTCGATGGGCCGAATGGCCTAATTTCTGCTCCTATGTCTTATGGTCTTATACAGCCCTAATCAAAGAGTAGAAGAAGTTTTACGAAATCCAGGACTGACATATAAGAACATAAGAAACAGGAGCAGGAGTAGGCCATTTAGTCCTTCGAGCCTGCTCTACCATTCAATAAGATAATAGCTGGTCTGATTGTGCCACTTAACCCAATCTCCTGCCCCCCCCGGCCTGCCCCCCCCCCCCCCCCCAAACCTTTGACTCCCTTGTAGATCAGAAATCTGTCCAACTCAGCCCTGAATATATCCACAGACCCAGCCTCCACTCCTCTCTGGGGGAAAGAATTCCAAATACTAATGACACTCAGACATGAAATTCCTCATCTTAGTCATAAATAGGAAACCCCTTGTTTTGAAATGGTGCCCTCTGGTTCTATATTCCCCACAAAGGGAAACATCCTCTCAGCATGGACCCTGTCAAGACCCTTCAGAATCTTACCTTTTTCAATGAGATCACCTCTCCTTCCTCGAAATTCCAATGAGTATCGGCCCAACTTGCTCAACCTTTCCTCATAAGACAAGCCCACCATCAGAGGAATCAACCTGGTGAACCATCTCTGAACTGCCTCCAATGCAAGTGTATCCCTTCTTAAGTAATAAGATCAAAGCTGTATGAGGTACCCCAGGTGTGGTCTCACCAACACACTGTATATTTGTCCATCCCCCTTGCAATAAAGGTCAATAGTGACTTCAACAGCTAGTCATTAGCAAAACACATTAGAACATTCTGATGAGGTAAAAGGCAATATATATAAATTCAAGATTTTATTTTCTTATCACATATGTATTACTCATGCATAAATACAATATCACATCAGAAGTTCTGGCCTGCCTTCTATTACCACTGTCCAATGTTTGTATTTCCACAAGTCAGGTCCTGCAACAACAGAAAAACTTATCGCTATGGGAAGGGAATGTTTGTGAGTGTGGGATGTTGTAGATTTTAGAGTGTTCTCAGCTGCTTGCTCCACTATGTGTGTTCGATTCCCAGCTTCTTCCTGCTCCGACTTTTTTTCATTCATTCATGGGATGTGGGCATCACTGGCTAGGCCAACATTTATCCCTACTTTATCCCTAATTACCTTTCTTCAGAGGCCATTTAAGAGTCAACCACATTGTCATGTAATCCAGAGTAGGTAAGGACAGCAGATTTCCTTCCCTGTGGCATTAGTAAACCAGATCAGTTTTTATGACAATCAGCAATGGTTTTGTGGTCATCAGACTTTTAATTCCAGATTTTTATTGGATTCAAATTTCACCATCTGCTGTGGTGGGATTCGAACCTGCGTTCCCAGAGCATTACCCTGGGTCTCAGGATTACTAGTCCAGTGACAATGCCACAATGCAACATGGCAGAAATGGGATGAGGAGAATTCATGTGGCATAGTGTGTTATGCCAATTTGGAACGCTGTGCCTGAAAGGGTGGTGGAAGCGGATTCAATAATTACTTTCAAAAGAGATTTAGATACATTTGCAGGGGGTGTGGGGGAAGGGCAGGATAGTTGGACTAATTGGATAGTCCTTTCAAAGAGCCGGCCCAGACACAATGAGCCAAATAGTCTCCTGCACTTCATCATTTATAATTCTACAACAATATTATTTTGCTATGGAAGGATAGCTGCTTTCACATTAGCATTATATTTAAGGGATCTGTCTCTGAAGAACAATATTTTAAATATATATTCTTCATTTTTTTGAAAATGGGTGGAATAAATAAATGTCATATGAGTGTAATATAACATGGTCTTGAGAAAAGACTCACTTGAAATGTTGTCCCTTGTAAATAATCAGCTCGTTTCACTTGTGTGACTATTTATAATATTACTACCCCTCTATTTATATCTTGTCTTTGTAAACAGCTCAAGTGTACCTAAAGTCCTGGTGTGAATGACAGCGGCACTTGCAAGATAACAGCTTAATTTGTTCACTGGACTGATAAATGCTACAGAGCTGGGTTTTGGATTTATTTCTTCTCTGTTATTTAAATTTATTTTCTTCCCATCTTCCTTTAGGGTCAAAATGCCAGCAACATTTTAGCAGGGTATTGTCCATGGGTCTGATGGCAGGTGTTGGCCATAATTCTGTGAGGTCAGCCAAGAGTTAAATATAGGTGGGCGCTTCCAATGACCTTCCCTTCATGTGTGTAAAATGCACCTTTCCTCCATTCAGCGCCGTCACAAGCGTGAGATTGGATATTTGCCCACAAGGTGGATTATGGAAGTGTAGGCAAAGGGCCTTTGTTAGCTCAGTGAAAAAAATGAAACTGTCGTATCCTGCAATTGCAACTGTGGTTCTCATCATGACAGAAATGAAACATCCCGCTCAACTATCAACAGTCGCACTGAACCTCTTATTCGGCCTGTTGACCAAGTTCAACCTGTGAGGAAATGAAGGACATTTAAGTAGAGGCGGAGTGTTCATCGTTAGAAATCGAGGTGGAGAAATTTCAACCCATCGGTTCAACTCAGAGCCATTATGTTTCAAATTCAGCAAAAATCTTCCTGTTCATTTTCCTGGCACCAAATCATTTTGCATCGAAAGTTCCTTCCATTGTGGCTGGGGAAAGCATATTTATATTTATGGGGCCTTGGGGGGAAGGGTTAAGGGATGGAAAATGCAGACTTCCCTAATGTTATTCACCTTTTGCACTTTTTCTTCAGGTTCCATGCCCAACAGCCAATGTTATTAACAGGCTGATTGCCTGTCAGGCGATGGGAAAAGGCCACAGCAGTAGAAGGCACCTAAGCAACAGGGGAGGAGAAATCAGTGATGGGAGCTTCTAATGGGTGCGAGGTAGAGATGGCGTTTAGGAGTCAAGATCCCAGAGCTAAGGCGGGGGGGATGAGAGTAGGGCTCCCAGGGATGATATGGGGTGGGGGGGTGGGTTGTCAGGACCTTGGGGGTGAGAGGTAGGTAGTTGGGTTCATGGCGGCAGCGGGGAGGGAGTAAAGATCCCAGAGATGAGGTGAAGGAAGTTGAGTCCCCTGGGGCAAGGAGGGGGGAGTCAGGATCCCTGGGGGTTGGGGAAGGAAGTCAAGGCCTAGCTTGCTCATTGGCTTTTGAAGAAACACTCCTGCTCCCCCAGCCCACGAGCAGTGCTTGATAGGCACTTCCCTTATGAATCAAGCTATTCTTGCCTGCTTTCCTCCTGTTGGGTTTCCTGGTCAACATTAATTAAACATATGCTAATGTGACAGCACGCAGCCTCCATAAAACTTTTACCCACCGATCCACCTCCTGACATTGAATTAGCTATGGAAACATAGAAACTAGGAGCAGGAGTAGGCCAGTCAGCCCTTCGGACCTGCTCCGTCATTCATTATGATCATCCAACTAAATAGCCTGCTCTCGCTTTCTCCCCATACCCTTTGATCCCTTTCACCCCAAGAGCTAAATCTAACTCCTTCTTCAAAACATACAATGTATTGGTCTCAACTACTTTCTGTGGTAGCAAATTCCACAGGCTCACCACTCTCTGGGTGAAGAAGTTTCTCCTCATCTCAGTCCTAAATGGTCTACCCCATATCCTCAGACTATGACCCCTGGTTCTAGACTCCCCCAACATCAGGAACATCCTTCCTGCATCTACCCTGTCTGGTCCTGTTAGAATTTTATAGGTTTCTATGAGATCCCTCCCCCTCATTCTTCTGAACTCCAGTGAAGAAAATCTTAATCGACTCAATCTCTCCTCATATGTCAGTCCCACCATCCCAGAAATCAGTCGGGTAAACATTCGCTGCACTCACTTTATAGCAAGTACATCCTTCCTCAGATAAGGAGACCAAAACTGCACACAATATTCCAGGTGTGGTCTCACTAAGGCCCTGTACAATTGCAGCAAGGCATCCCTGTTCCTGTACTCGAATCCTCTGGCTATGAAGGCCAACATACCACCTGCCTTCTTTACCGCCTGCTGCACCTGCATGCTTACCTTCAGCGACTGGTGTACAAGGACACCCAGGTCGCGTTGCACATTCCCCTCTCTCAATTTAAAGCCATTCAGATAATAATCTGCCTTCCTGTTTTTGCTACCAAAGTGGATAACCTCACATTTATCCACATTATACTGCATCTGCCATGCATTTGCCCACTCAATCAGCTTGTCCAAATCACACTGAAGCATTTCTGCATCATCCTCACAGCTCACCCTCCCACCCAGCTTTCTGTCATCTGCAAATTTGGAGATATTAAATTTAGTTCCTTCATCTAAATCATTTATATATATAGTGAGTAACTGGGGTCCCAGCACCAATCCCTGTGGTACCCCACTAGTCACTGCCTGACATTTGGAAAAAGACCCATTTATTCCTACTCTTTGTTTCCTGTCTGCCAACCAGTTTTCTATCCATCTCAATACACTACCCCTAATCCCATGCATTAATCTCTTATGCAGGGCCTTGTCAAAAGCCTTCTGAAAGTCCAAGTAAACCATATCCACTGGCTCCCCCTCATCAACTCTACTAGTTACATCCTCAGAAAATTCCAGTAGATTTGTCAAGCATGATTTCCCTTTCATAAATCCATGCTGACTCTGTCCGATTTTGTCACTGTTTTCCAAGTGCTCAGCTATTAAATCTTTTAGAATGGACTCTGGAATTTTCCCCACTACCGACGTCAGGCTGACTGGTCTATAATTCCCCGTTTTCTCTCTACTTCCCTTTTTAAAGTGGGGTTACATTAGCTACCCTACAATCTGTAAGAACTGTTCCAGAGTCTATAGAATCGCAGAAAATGACCACCAATGCATCCACTTTTTCTAGGCTCACTTCCTTAAGTACTCTGGGATGTAGATTATCAGGCCCCAGGGATTTAACAGCCTTTAATCCTATCAATTTCCCCAACACCATTTCCCTACTAATACTGATTTCTTTTAGTTCCACCCTCTCACTAAACCCTGTGCTCCCCAACATTTCCGGTATGTTATTAGTGTCCTCCTTTGTGAAGACAGAACCAAAGTATGTATTTAGTTGGTCAGCCATTTCTTTGTTCCCCATTATAAATTCCCCTGTTTCTGACTTTAAGGGACCTACAATTGTCTTCACCAATCTTTTTCTCTTCAAATACCTATAGAAACTTTTAGTCAGTTTTTGTGTTCCCCACAAGCTTACTCTCGTATTCTATTTTCCCCTTCTTAATCAATCCCTTGGTCCTCGTTTGCTGAATTCTAAAGTGCTCCCAATCTTCAGGTCTGTTGTTTTTTCTGGCCAATTTGTATGCCTCTTCTTTGCATCTAATACTATCTCTAATTTCTCTTGTAAGCCATGGTTTGGCCACCTTTCCTGTTTTACTTTTGCGTCAGACAGGAATAAACAATTGTTGCAGTTCACCCATCCGCTCTTTGAATGTTTGCTGTTGCCTATCCACCGTCATCCCTTTAAGTAATATTTCCCAATCCATCATAGCTAACTCCATCATGCCTCATACCATCGTAGTCTCCTTTATTAAGATTCAGGACCCAAGTCTCAGAATCAACTACGTCACTCTCCATCTTAATGAAGAATTCTATCATATTATGGTCGCTCATCCCCAAGGGGCCTCACATAACTAGGTAATTATATAACCATCACTGAAACTTCCCTTCCCTTCCTTGACCTCTATATCTCAATTTCTGGTGATAGACTGTTCACCAATGTTCATTTCAAGCCTACCGACTCCCACAGCTGCCTCGACTCCAGCTCCTCACATCCTGCTTCCTGTAAGGACTCCATCCCATTCTCTCAGTTCCTTTGCCTCCTTCGCATCTGTTCTGACAATTCCTCTGACATGTCTTCCCTTCTTCCTTAACTGTGGTTTTTCACTCACGATGGTTGACAGGGCCCTCAGCTGTGTCCGGCCCATCTCCACCCGCATCTGCCCTCACACCTGCTTCTCACTCCCCGAAACATGATAGGGTCCCCCGGTCCTCACTTATCACCCCACTAGTCTCCGCATTCAAAGGATCATCCTCCGCCATTTCCACCAACTCCAGCATGATGCCACCACCAAACACATCTTCTCTTCACCCCCGATGGCACTCCACAGGGATCATTCCCTCCAGGACACCCTGGTCCACTCCTCCAATCACCCCCTACACCTCAGCCCCCTCCCACAGCACCTTCCCATGCAACCACAGAAGGTGCAACACCTGTCCCTTTACTTCCCTCATCCTCACCGTCCAAGTGCCCAAACACTCCGTTCAAGAGAAGCAGCATTTCACTTGCACTTCCCTCAATTTATTCTACTGCATTCGCTGCTCCCAATGCGGTCTCCTCTACATTGCTGAGACCAAACGCAGACTGGCTGACTGCTTTGCGGAACTCCTTTGATCTGTTCACAAACATGACCAGATGTCCCTGTTGCTTGCCATTTCGACACACCACCCTGCTCCCATGCCCACATGTCTGTCCTTGGCTTGCTGCATTGTTCTAGTGAAGCTCAACGCAAACTGGAGGAACAGCACCTCAACTTCTGACTAGGCACTTTACAGCCTGCCAGACTTAACATTGAGTTCAACAACTTCAGATCATGAACTCTCTCCTCCATCCCCTTTCTGATCTCTCTTTTTCCAATAATTTATATTTTTTAAATATATATTTTTCTTTTCCCACCTATTTCCATTATTTTTAAATGTATTTCCATCCATTTTCTCATCTCCACCTTTTAGCTTATTACGATCCCTTCCCCCCACCCCACCCCCACTAGGGCTGTCCGTCACTTGGTCATCCTGCTTTCTACCCTTAATGTCACCATTAGCATATTCCTTAGATAATATCACCACCATCAACACCCCTTTGTCCTTTTGTCTCTGACACCTTTGGCAATCTCTTCTTTGCCTCCACCTATCACTGGCCCTCTATCCAGCTCTACCTGTCCCACCCCCCTCATCCAGCTTATATTTCAGCTCATTTCTATATTTCCTCAGTTTTGATGAAGAGTCATACAGACTCGAAATGTTAACTCCGTCTTCCTCTCCGCAGATGTTGTCAGACCTGCTGAGTTTTTCCAGCTATTTTTATTTTTGTTTCAGATTTCCAATTATTCCTTTCTCATTACACAATACCCAATCGAGGATAGCCTGTTCTCTCGTTGGTTCCTCAAGTATTGGTCCAGAAAAACATTCCGTATACACTCCAGGAATTCCTCCTCTATGGTATTGTTACTAATTTGATTTAACCAATCCATATACAATTAAAGTCACCCATAATCACAGATGTTCCTTTATTACATGCGTCTCTAATTTCCTGTTTAATGCTATTCCCAACATCACCACTACAGTTTGGGGATCTATATACCACCCCCACTAACGTTTTTTACCCATTAGTGTTTCTCAGCTTTGCCCATACAGATTCCACATCGTCGGAGCTAATATCTTTCCTCACTATTGCGTTAATTTCCTCTTTAACCAGCAACGCAACTCCACCACCTTTTCCTTTTTGTCTGTCCTTCCTAAATACTGAATACCCCTGGATATTCAGTTCCCATCCCTGGTCATCCTGCAGACATGTCTCCGTAATCCCGACCAAATCATAGCTGTTTACATCTATTAGCGCAGTTAATTCATCCACTTTACTGCGAATGCTCCTCGCGTTAAGGCACAAAGCCTTAAGGCTCGTCTTTTTAACATTACTTGTCCCATTCCCACTATTTTTCACTGAGGCCCTGTTTGATTCTTGCCCTTGATTTCTCTATCACGTTTCTTATTCCGCTTTCTGTCTTTTGTTCTTGTCTTTGATTCCCCTTCCTTTGACACTTTGCATAGGTTCCCATACCCCTGCCATTTTTGTTTAAAGTCTCCACTCTAGCAAATGTTCACCCTAGGACATCAGTCCTGGTCCTGCCCAGGTGTAACCCATCCAGTTTGTACTGGTCCCACCTCCCCCAGAACCAGCCCCAATGTCCCAGGAATCTGAAACTCTCCCCATCACTTCATCTCTTCAGCCACGTATTAATCCGACATATCCTGCTATTTCTACTCTGACTGGCATGTGGCACTGGTAGTAATCCTGAGATCACTACCTTTGAGGTCCTACTTTACAACTTACTTCCTAACTCCCTGTATTCTGCTTTTAGGACCTCATCCCTTTTTTTAACCCATGTCGTTTGTACCAATGTGTACCACGACCACTGGCTGCTCCCCCTCCCCCTTTAGAATATCCTGCAGCCGCTCTGAGACATCCTTGACTCTAGCACCAGGGAGGCAACATACCATCCTGGAGTCTCGTTTGCGGCCACATCTATTCCACTTACAAATGAATCCCCTATAACTATTGCATTCCCACGCCTCTCTTATAAGTAGAAGTGGGCGAATTTCAGGCTGCTTTAGTGAGAGTTTGAAATTTGTAAAATTTTAACTGCTCACTGACCCAAACCCACCTGTTTTTGGGGTTGAGATTACTTCAGTTAGCTCTCCAGAGATGCTGCTGCCTGACCTGCTGAGAGTTTTCCAACATTTTCTGTATTTATTTTAGATGCCTTGTAGCTGTTGGACAGGCTTGAGGGAGTTCAGGTAGTGAATTATGCACTGCAGAATTCCCAGCCTCTGACCTGCTCTTGTAGCCACAGTATTTTACGGCTGGTCCAGCTCAGTTTCTGTCCAATGATAACCCCAGAATGTTAATAGTGGGGGATTCAGCAATGGTAATGCCATTGAATGTCAAGGGGAGATGGTTGAATTCTCTCTTGTTGGAGATGGTCATTGCCTGGCACTAGTGTGACACAAATGTAACTTCCCACTATCAGCTCATTCCTGGATATTGTCCCGGTCTTGCTGTATTTGGACATGGACTGCTTTAGTATCTGAGGAGTTGCGAATGGTGCTGTACGTTGTGCAATCATCAGTGAACATCCCCCCTTCTGACCTTATGATGGAAGGAAGGCCATTGATGAAGCAGCTGAAGATGGTTGGGCCTAGGACACGATCCTGAGTGTGTATATTTGATTTATAATGGTCCACCATTATGCATCTAAATCCCAGTATCAAATGGTCAGATTGTAATTGTTTGCTGATAGTCAATAGTTGAAAGGAATAGGGCATATGTACAGCCATTAGAGGCCTAAGGGAGATCCTGTGAATTCAAATCCAGCAACAGGTATTAGGGATCCCTTGTGGTTTAGTGAGGAGGTAATGTTTTTGCAGTTAAATGTAGAGTTATGCATCTGATCCCTGCTGTGTAATGCATGGGAGAGGAGTTATGCATCAAGCCATTAGCGGACAAATGCAGAGGTATACATCTTTTCCTCGGCATTCAAATGTGTGTCAATCAATGAGCTTCAGCAAGGCTAGAGATTTTTCTCCAGAGCAAATGTGTGGAACAGAATCCCAGCAAACGTTCTTAATATCATGTTGACTAATTCCTTCAAAAAACTCAGTTAAATGAGTAAATAGTTAGGAATTGAATTGACAATTACAAGGGTAAATATAAACAGAGAAGATCAAATACTCCACAGCAGAACTTTAGGAGTTTGAAGTGTGGTGAGGGGGTCTTGGGGGCATGATGGAACTGATTATTCATGGTCCAGCAACCTCCATGAGCTAAACAGTCACATTCTATTCAATGTTTTCTTACATTCCCATGTATGGGGGAAAAAAAGAGAAGTTTTGCATCCAGTTCTGAAAATTTAATCACATTATGCAATAAATGTTTAATTAGTTTTTCTGGTAATATATATCTGATAACTCAGTCTCAGTGGTATTGTGGAAAGGAGAAGTATGTAACCCCTGACGAAGGGGCGAAGAGCAGTAGGAAACCAGGGGATTGGGAAGCCTACAAAGACCAACAGAGGACAACTAAAAAAGAAATAAGGAGGGAGAAGATTAAATATGAGGGTAAACTACCCAGTAATATAAAAGAAGATTTCAAGAGTTTTTTTAGATATATAAAGGGTAAGAGAGAGGCAAAAGTGGACATTGGGCCGCTGGAAGATGACGCTGGAGAAGGAGAAGTGGGGAACAAAGAAATGGTGGAGGAACTGAATAGGTACTTAGCGTCAGTCTTCACGGTGGAAGACACGAGTAACATCCCCAAAGTTCAAGAGAGTCGGGGGACAGAGGTGAGTACGGTGGCCATTACCAAGGAGAAGGTGCTAGGAAAACTGAAAACTCTGAAGGTGGATAAATCACCTGAACCAGATGGATTACACCCCAGAGTTCTGAAGGAGATAGCTGAAGAGATAGTGGAGGCGTAAGTAGTGACCTTTCAGGAATCACACGAGTCAGGGAGGGTCCCAGAGGACTGGAAAATTGCTAATGTAACCCCCTTGTTTAAGAAGGGAGTGAGGCAAAAGACGGGAAATTACAGGTCTATTAGCCTGACCTTGGTCGTTGGTAAGATTTGAGAGTCCATTATTAAGGATGAGATTTCAGAATACTTGGAAGTGCATGGTAAAATAGGGCAAAGTCAGCATGGTTTCATCAAGGGGAGGTCATGCCTGACAAATCTGTTAGAATTCTTTGAGGAGGTAATGAGTAGGTTAGACAAAGGAGAGCCAATGGATGTTATCTACTTGGACTTCCAGAAGGCCTTTGATAAGGTGCCGCACAGGAGGCTGCTCAGTAAGATAAGAGCCCATGGTGTTAGAGGCAAGGTACTAGCATGGATAGAAGATTGGCTGTCTGGCAGGAGGCAGAGAGTGGTGATAAGGGGGTCCTTCTCAGGAGGGCGAGTAGTGACTAGTAGAGTTCTGCAGGGGTCAGTGTTGGGACCACAACTTTTCACTTTATACATTAATTATCTAAATGAAGGAACTGAGGGCATCCTGGCTAAATTTGCAGATGACACAAAGATAGGTGGAGGGTCAGTTAGTATTGAGGAGGCGGGGAGGCTGCAGAAGGATTTGGACAGGTTAGGAGAATGGGCAAAGTAGTGGCAAATGGAATACAACGTGGGGGGAGTTTGAGGTCATGCACTTTGGTAGGAAGAATAGAGGCATAGACTATTTTCTAAATGGGGAGAGAATTCAGAAATCTGGAGTGCAAAGGGACTTGGGAGTCCTAGTCCAGGATTCTCTTAAGGTTATCTTGCAGGTTGAGTCAGTAGTTAGGAAGGCAAATGCAATGTTGGCATTTATTTTGAGAGGACTAGAACATAAAAGCAAGGATGTGCTGCTGAGGCTTTATAAGGCTCTGGTCAGACCACATTTAGAATATTGAGAGCAATTTTGAGCCCCGTATCTCAGGAAGGATGTTTTGGCCCTGGAAAGGGTCCAAAGGAGGTTCACGAGAACAATCCCAGGAATGAAAGGCTTAACATATGAGGAACGTTTGAGGACTCTGGGTCTATACTCGATGGAGTTTAGAAGGATGAGGGGGGATCTGATTGAAACTTACAGAATACTGAAAGGCCTGGATAGAGTGGATGTGGGGAAGATGTTTCCATTAGTAGGAGAGACTAGGACCCGAGGGCACAGCCTCAATGTAAAGGGCAGACCTTTTAGAACAGAGATGAGGAGAAACTTCTTTAGCCAGAGAGTGGTGAATCTATGGAATTCATTGCCACAGAAGGCTGTGGAGGCCAGGTCATTGAGTGTATTTAAGACCGAGATAGATAGGTTCTTGATTGGTAAGGGGATCAAAGGTTACGGGGAGAAGGCAGGAGAATGGGGTTGAGAAACTTATCAGCCATGATTGAATGGCAGAGCAGACTCGATGGGCTGAATGGCCTGATTTCTGCTCCTATGTCTTATGGTCTTATGGACAAGGCAACATGGCAACCAGAGGTGGGAATGGAGCAATAAAGACATATGTCACATCCTTTTAGTCTGGTGGGTGTAATGGGGGAGACAACACATTTGATTACTAGAACATGTATCAGTCCTACCTGTTTTCCCTCATGGGAGTGGAAAGTCTACTGGTTGAGATATGCATCCAATCCAGACAGAAAGAGTTTGCATTTATGTAGCACCTTTCATGACTACAGGACATTGAAAAGTGCTTCACAGCCAATGAAATTATTTTCTTTTGAAGCGTGGTCATTGTTTTAATGTAGGGAAACTAGGAGTACCTCAGCAATGATGTGGGAGGGAGTATTGCAATTTCTACTTTGTCAAATTTCCAATCACTAACTTGGGTGTCCCCCCAAACCCTGTTTAAAGCAGTAGGGTAGGAGGTCCCTTGTATGGACTATGCTTGAATGAAATCCCCTATGGCCAATTTTCTGATTAGGTCAGCCTGAACAAAGCAAAAATAGAAATACTTGGAAAAACTCAGCAGGTCTGGCAGCATCGGCGGAGAAGAGCAAAGTTCGAGTCCTCATGACCCTTCAACCGAACTAAGTAGAAATGGGAAAGGGGTGAAATATAAACTGGTTTAAGGGGGTGGGGGGTTGTTGGGACAAGCAAGCAGTGATCGGAGGAGATAACCAAAAGATGTCACAGACAAAAGAACAAAGAGGTGTTGAAGGTGCTGATATTATCCAAAAGAATGTGCTAATTAAGAGTGGAGAGCAGGACAAGCAAGGTAGCTCTAGTGGGGGTGGGGTGAAATAAACCATGGATGGAATACATTTAAAAATAATGGAAATAGGTAGGAAAAGAAAAATCTATATAAATTTTTGGAAAAAACAAAAGGGAGGGGGAAGAAACAGAATGGGGGTGGGGATGGAGGAAGGAGTTTAAGATCTAAAGTTGTTGAACTCAATATTCAGTCCGGAAGGCTGTAAAGTGCCTAGTCAGAAGATGAGCCCTGGTCAATAGCTCTCAAATCCACCACTGTATAGTGTCAAAAGATAGAATATGTAGATGATCTGCCTCTATGCTAACCAAAAGGTATGGGTCAAGCTATAAATTAATATTCTAGTATTCTAATGCAAACAAACTATTCCGCAGCCACCATTCTGACTTTTGAACCTATCTGAGGTTAGAACATGTCATTTCAATCAGCTGACTTTTGAATTTTGTTAGTTTTTTTTGTAGCTTTGGTTTTGTGGGAATATTTGGGTCCACTTCCCTTTTTACTCTGTTGTACTTCTGTCATCTCCTTGGAGATGCCTGGCACCTGCAGTGAGGAGGGAGAGTTCATGACATTCTTCCAGGCTGCCACCATAGCCTTTTGAACTTCCCATTAAGTAGAACCAAGAGTCACTCTTGCCTTCCAATTTTTTCTGCCCCTTTCTAAAAGCCACAACAGCCTAAAGATTGTACCTATCTCCACAGTGATTATAGTTAAACCCTGCTATGCAGGGAAATAGTTGGGGTTTTTGGAAAACAATCATCACAGCTCTGGGGGAATCAATGCCAGACATCCTGAGGTAGCATCCTGGGTCCAACCACCTTCAACTGGCTCATCAATGACTTGCTCTCCATCACACTCCATCAAGTTTAGAATAGAACTGATGATTCCACAGTGTCAAGTTTCATGCACCATTCCTTAGATAATGAAGCACAAATGCCAGCCTACACCACAACTTAAACAACATTTTGTACTGGTATGTAACATTTATACTACACAACTGTCAGGTGACGACCATCTCCAGTGAGAGAAATTCCAACCATTTTTCCATTATCTTCACTGCACAATTATCTGGGAATCAGTCATGATTAAACTGTATCAGCCACAGCAACTGTATGGCTACAAGAGCAAGACAAAGCTTGGACATTGTGGTATGTGGCTCACCTCCTGACCTGACACAGCTTCTCCACCATTTATAGGGGTCAAGTGAGAAGTGGATTGGGATACTGGCCACTCACCTGGATGGGTACAATTGCAACAAAACTCAAGAAGCTATATTTCGCCCAGAACAGTCTGCTTTGCCAATGCTGCTGCTGCTTTAGTCAATATCTGTCCTTTCATAGCCAACAAACATTATGTGCTGATAGCATTATTATCTACACAATGCACTGCAGCAACTCTCCGAGTTTACTTTGACAGTATCTCCCAGCCTCACAAGAAGAGAAAATTGGAGCATGGTAAATGTTCCGAGTCATGCACAGCTCGGAATCTAATCAAGGGGTCCAAGACGCTAGTAAGAGTGAGAAGCCAGATGAGCTTATAACTGTTCTCTGAACACAAAGACAAATTACAGCTTTTATTGCAGCCTATAGCATATGCTTTTTTAAATCAAATATTATGTATACCGCTTTATTTGTACACGGTGGGCTATTTAGCTTTGGGCAGTGATTTCTGCCAATCAGTGCACATCCCGACTGCATGTACATTCTACATCTTTCATATCTGATGTTAAGAATGTTGATC
This sequence comes from Carcharodon carcharias, assembly GCF_017639515.1. Taxonomy (NCBI): domain Eukaryota; kingdom Metazoa; phylum Chordata; class Chondrichthyes; order Lamniformes; family Lamnidae; genus Carcharodon; species Carcharodon carcharias. The sequence goes on along the minus strand of NC_054471.1, from coordinate 104,594,519 downwards.
TCCCCATTAAAAACCTGCTACAATAACTTAAACTTATCCCCTGCTTTCAATGTAATAAAACATCCCAAGGAGCTTCGTAGACCACAACTGAGGCAGGGAGGTAAGCATGAGTGCCCAGGTGTTTGGCCAAAAAGATGAGCTTTAAGAAAGTTTTAAATAAAATAAGGTGGCAAAGCAGCAGCCAAAACCAAGCAGGTTTGGATGGTAAAGTCTCAGTCCAGTATTTATTTAGTGTTGCGAACTAGACTGTGCAGCAATTATTTTACGAAACTGCGGTTTGCATTAATTAAGGCCATGACATTCAAATGGTGAGAAAAGAAATTGCAGGTAATGTAAGTAGCCAAGTGTATCTAAATCCTGCTTCCATTCATCAGCTACTCTTACAAGACATTCAATTGAAGAGCAAAGCTCACAGGAGGTGACAGGCTTCACTTAGACTGCAATACTGGGTAACTTTGGCTACTGGGTTGAAATCTAAACTATTAACACTGAAAAGTGTCCACCAGAATCCACAATGGAGAGAGGTGTTAGCCCAAAATATAGAAAACCATCTGCAACCGCACCAAAATCTACCGGTAATAACAATGACTTGAAAACACAAGCCTTTGTGTTCTCTTTTTAAAATCCACTTAAAAGTTATAGATTTTCATATATATAAAATAGTTATAGGCTTTTCTATCATTTATATTTAAATGGATATGTTTAGAATTTCTTCAGCTGCTATTTATATTCCCAATTCCTCTCACACGTTGAAAGATGTTTCAATAATCAATTCCAAGGTGGCTAATACCATATCTTAACTGTAGCAATAATGGTCTGCTGATCGGATAGTCCCTCTTCATGTATTCAATTTGTACACAATCCTAACTTCCATAACACAGTCAACAATAACTGAACCCTAGCTCTATCATTAATTAAACTGACTTGCAGACCTGGTCTGTGCTAGTTGGGTAAGACACACATCACAATGAACTTAACTAGGAAAAGGAATCCTTTGGGTTAAATCAACTACAATTCTTTATAAAAGGTTTTTACAAAGCCTCATGGCAGAAATGCATAGTTTGAATTTATTTCTAGAATTCAACATTAGATATAGCTGTATGCTGTTGGGAGATTCAGTTGCCTATACTTTAATGCATTAGAAATATCTTCCATCAAGGATGAACTTATTTGCAGCAACTCTACAATATTATTTATCTGGAATACCATAAGCCGACACAGGAGGATCAATGGCATTTATGGAGTAGTCAACAGCTGCACTCTCAGAGTTTGGCTGCAGAAAGATTTGCATCACACTCAATATTATCTAGATCTGTGCCTCCACAGTATTTGATATTTAAAAATATTAATGTTGGTTGAAGTAGATTCTCATTAATACTTACCGCTGACTTCATTGCAGAACACTGCTGGGCTCGCTTCTTATAAATTATAGGATCCTATAAGGTGACAAACAAACATAATGTTCAAAGTAAGGAATGACTATGCCTGGAATTTCCGACGCACCAGTTGTTATTGCCCTGTGGGATGTTTTATTGCATTGAATTTCATAGTAACTGCCAGAGATCATATTTCAGAGGAGAGAGGTGGGAGCTAAGCCAGGGAAAAGATTCACGCTTCCAAGCTGTCCAGTTAAGTAGCAAGATCTTTGGTGGAACCATGGCATTTTTTCTGCAAAACAACTAGGCAACACTGCTACTGATAATAATGCATCCCCAAACCTTCGCATACACATCCAAGTGCATAGTCACACTTATAAATATCTTTAAAAAACACGCTAAATAAAAAAAAATCTATTTTGCTAATGTTGCCAAAATGATAACTATGTTAAGTAATATTGCATGCCCTGTGTCACATATGTTTGGCCTAACAATTTGCATGTAAAATATTCCTCTTATTTTATTAGCAACACTCCAGCCTCCACATTGCACATCACATCTCAGGTGGCTATAGAAAGCCACTTAGGCAGTGGTTACCATTCGTCAGGTTTTTTTCTCTTACAAAGTACAATTTGGCTTCATTGTTCATTAACTGCCATTTTTCTATTGCAGTTTCTGAGCAATACCACTCAATGCTGCTTCAGAGAGAGCTAAAGTGCTTGTTGCTCAATGGTCCTTCGCTAGGGAGACAAAATGCAGACTAAGACTTTAGTCCTGGTCATGCTGGAGTGGTGCATCTCACCACATGTCTTAAGTTTTGGATTTATTTTCTCCTCACCCTTCATCTGATAAAAAGTTTGCATTGCAAATTGCTGGCAGTGTAAATGCAACACGGCATCTGGGATCTAAGTGAACAATAGGAATAGTACGGCCTGGATTTTTGCCACAATAGAGCACCTCGCCAACGTGGCAAAAAGGGCAGACATGCACAGAAATCGGAATCCCACCCCCGGTACTGCACTTACCCTTTCTGCGGGGGTGGTTTACGTGCATGGTTCACAGAAGAAACTGGCCATTTAAGTCAGCAGCTGCCTCAACTCAAGTTGAATTTTGGTAGGGCAGGTGTGTGAAACCCAAAGTGTGCCGAGTTGGCCAGGTAAGAGCAGGTCTGAGCATTTTGCATTTTTTTTTAGATAGCTAGGATGACCCATTTGGACATGGTCCCAGGACAACCTTTGGGGGTGAGAGGGGAGGGGTGTCATGTGCCCTTTGCAATTGTTAAAAGTAGGTAAAAACGTGTATAAAAAGTGCATAAACTCATTTACTGTCAAGCTCATTGGAACTGTCAACAGATGTGTCAAATTAATGTCAAAACTATCAAACGCCACTGTCAAGAGGACCTATCAAAAGTGTCAAGAGGAACTTTCAAAAGCACCTGTCAAAGGGAGCTGTCAAGTAGTCAAGGCATTTAAAGTTCCTGCCCATTAAATCTTTGAAAAAAATGTCTGGAGTGTTAAACAAAAATAATTGTTTGCTATTGCACTCTGTCTATTGACACAAGCCTGAGGGCTTCCATTATTGTATTACTGCTGCATGACTGATTTTACAACCATCCATTATCACAGTAGGGTGTCTGCAGTTTACAGTTTGATTGACAGCCACAAGTTGTTATAGACTCTTTGAAATGGGACTATGAATTTCAATGACTTTGTCCTTTTGTCTGTGACATCTTTTGGTTATCTCCACCTATCACTGGCCCTCTATCCAGCTCTACTTGTCCCACCCTCCCCTTAAACCAGCTTATATTTCACCTCTCTTCTATTTTTACTTAGTTCTGTTGAAGGGTCATTCGGACTTGAAACGTTAACTGTATTCCACTCCGCAGATGCTGCCAGACCTGCTGCGTTTTTCAGGTACTTTTGTTGTTGTTTTGGATTTCCAGCATCCACAGTTTTTTTGCTTTTATCTTAGTGTTTAATTGACCGCCACTTCTCTTCAAGGAATGCCTACCTTGAAGTATTGCGCTTCTCTCCATCAGGATTTTCGTATCTCTCTTTTGCCTTGTTCACCTTCGTTGCTTTCTATTTCTCTCCTGGTGTTTGATAAGGTGTTTACTAAAACTCGCTTTCACAACCATATCTCCTTTCTCAGTGACTGTCTCCGTCTCTGACTTACCCCACGTGGGTTCCAACTGACGTTCCATCTTTCATGTTTCGAACCCACCCAGGATTACAGGTATCTCCGGCACATACAACACTCCTCAGACTGCTGTTCTCGTCGCATTCTGAGATCCACACTCAGTGCCATTCACCACCATATAAAGACACTCGACCTCTCCCTCCAGCAGCACCGCCGCAACCTTTTTCAAAGCTGCGCAGGCCCCCAGTTTCATTTTATTCTTCGTCTCATCCGACACCTCAACAAGAAACCTTTTCTCTTTCTCTCAAGTGCTAAGGAACGCAAGCTCCAACAACTCATCGGCACCAACACCCATCCAGGACCCTCCACCCCTACCTGTCCCTCTGTCCCCATCCCGTCTTCCAATCCCAGCCCTGGCCATGTATTCACTATACCCCCTGACCTTCCCCTCTCCAAAGCTAAATGTTCAGTGCTCAGCAAAGGACGCATTTTCATACCCTTACGCCCTCATCTCAATGAATTTCAGGCTCGGCACGCTGCTAAACTCTTCTTCCACCGCCTTCGTCTCCGTGCTCACTTCTTTGGGCAGGAGTCCTCTTCCCGTTCAACGGATCCTTTTACCCACCTCCAATATTCTCCCTCCACCTGGACCCCTCCCTCTGGATTCTTATCTTCTCTTGATCTTTTCATTGAGAATTGTTGGCATGTTGAGAGTTGTTTCAATATCTCTGCTCCTCTCACTCACTCTAACCTATCTCTCTCTGAACTTGCTGCGCTCCAACCCTCACATTGTCATCAAACCCACTGATAAGAGTGGTGCTGTTGTTGTCTGGTGCACTGACCTCTACCTCGCAGAGGCTGAGCGTCAACTCGCAGACACTTCCTCCTACCTCCCCCTGGATCATGACCCCATCACTCAACATCAAGCCATTGTTTCCAGGACTGTTACTGACCTCATCTCCTCTGAAGATCTTCCTTCCACAGCTCCCAACTTCAGACGGCCCGCTTCTACCTCCTACCCAAAATCCACAAACAGGACTGTCCTGGCAGACCGATCGTGTCAGCCTGTTCCTGCCCCACGGAACTCATTTCTTGCTATCTTGACTCCATTCTCTCTCCTCTTGCCCAGTCCCTTCCCACCTACATCCGTGATTGCTGTGACACCTTACATCACATCAACAATTTCCAGTTCCCTGGCCCCAACCACTTCCTCTTCACCATGGACGTCCAATCCCTCTACACCTCCATCCCCCACCAAGATAGTCCGATGGCTTTCCGCTTCTTCCTTGAACAGAAGCCCAAACAATCCCCATCCACCACTACTCTCCTCTGGCTGGCTGAACTCGTTCTCACACTGAACAATTTCTTCTTCAACTCGTCTCACTTCCTCCAAATAAAAGGTGTGGCTATGGGTACCCGCATGGGCCCCAGCTATGCCTGTTTCTTTATGGGGTATGTGGTACATTCCTTGTTCCAGTCCTACTCCAGCCCTCTCCCACAAATCTTTCTCCAGTACATCAATGATTACTTCGGTGCTGCTTCATGCTCTCGTCTGGACCTGGAAAAATTTATTAATTTTGCTTCCAATTTCCACCCCTCCATCATTTTTACTTGGTACATCTATGACACTTCCCTTCCCTTCTTTGAACTCTCTGTCTCAATTTCTGGTGATAGACTGTCTACCAATATCCATTACAAGCCTACCCACTCCCACAGCTACCTTGACTACAGCTCCTCACACCCCGCTTCCTCTAAGGACTAAATCCTATTCTCTCATTTCCTTCACCTCCGTCACATCTGTTCTGATGATGCCACTTTCAAAAACAGTTCCTCTAACATGTCCTCCTTCTTCCTTAACCGAGGTTTTCCACCCACCGTGGTTGACAGGGCCCTCAACCATGTCCGGCCCATCTCCCACGCTTCCGCCCTCACACCTTCTTCTCCCTCCCAGAAACATGATAAGGTCCCCCTTGTCCTCACTTATCACTCCACCAGCCTCCGCATTCAAAGGATCATCCTCTGCTACTTCCGCCAACTCCAGCATAATGCTACCACCAAACACATCTTCCCTTCACCCCCCGGCGGCATTCCACAGGGATCGTCCACTCCTCCATCACCACCTACACCTCAACCCCCTCCCACGGCATCTTCCCATGCAACCACCTGTCCCTTACTTTACTTCCCCTCTCCTCACTGTCCAAGGGCCCAAACACTCCTTTCAAGTGAAGCAGCATTTCACTTGCACTTCCCTCAATTTAGTCTACTGCATTTGTTGCTCCCAATGTGGTTTCCTCTACATTGGAGAGACCAAACACAGACTGGGTGACCACTTTGCAGAACACCTTCGGTCTGTCCGCAAGCATTACCCAGACCTCCCTGTCGCTTGCCATTTCAACACTCCACCCTGCTCTTATTCCCACATGTCCGTCCTTGGCCTGCTGCATTGTTCCAGTAAAGCTCAACGCAAACTGGAGGAACAGCACCTCATCTTCCGGCCAGACACTTAACAGCCTTCCGGACTGAATATTGAGTTCAACAATTTTAGATCATGAACTCTCTCCTCCATCCCCATCCCCTTTCCGATCCCCCCTTTTTTTTCCAATAATTTATATAGATTATTCTTTTCCCACCTATTTCCATTATTTTTAAATGTATTTCCATCCATTGTTTTATCTCTACCTTTTAGCCTTTTTCGATTCCTTCATCCCACCCCATCCCCACTAGGGCTATCTGTACCTTGCTTGTCCTGCTTTCTATCCTTAATTAGCACATTCTTCAACACCACCTTCAACACCTCTTTGTTCTTTTGTCTATGACATGGTTTGGTTATCTCCACCTATCACTGGTCCTCTATCCAGCTCTACTTGTCCCACCCTCCCCTTAAACCAGTTTATATTTCACCTCTCTTCTATTTTTACTTAGTTCTGTTGAGGGGTCATTTGGACTCGAAACATTAACTGTATTCCTCTCCGCAGATGCTGCCAGACCTGCTGAATTTTTCCAGGTATTTTTGTTGTTGCTATGAATTTCAATCCTGGTTGTTATAAGCCATTGTGCACTTGAATGAAATGTTTGTTGCTGTAAGGCTTATGTTGCTGAAGGAATATAAATGTAGTAAATTTTTTTTATGAATGAGTGTGTTTTTCTATATATTAAAGTTTGTAGTAGACATTTAGAAGTTTATTTTATCGCATCTCTGCATGTGTCCAGAGGTCTGCCCATGGTGTATACTGGTTGAGTTGGCATGGTAAGGACAAAGTGTGTGGGTGGGGCATGAAGTTAGCCTTGGGGCTGTAAAGGATCATGGTGGTGGATACAGGGGGCATAGTTGGCATGGAGGGTACAAGGGGTTATGGGGAGGGTAAGGGCATGAGTTGGCATGGGGAGCCTATGAGGAGAGGAGGTAAGGGGTTGAGGGCTGGAGGGATGTTCCTTGTTTTATTCTTCTTTAAAAGATTTAGGATACATTGTCGAAGCCCCAAGACAGGCCTTTCACCCAGCCAGCCTCCTCACCTGGCCTCCTCCTCATTACTTCTGTGGTCACCTGACCTGACTTCTAATATAGTCTGCAGCCTCTTCAATCCCTGACACTCCCACACCCCTCCCCCAACACCCACCTACCACCAGACTGAACATCTGACATCCAGGCAGCTATATTTAAAAAGTTGGGGTCACAGAGCCGGGATTTCTCCCAACTGTGCACCCTACTCTCGGATAAAAATACACGTCTACATCTCCTTAAGCGTTGACATTGAAGGATAGAGAATGAAGCAGAGGGATACTAGAAAAAGAAATCGGGCAAATTAAAGTCAAATTAGATACTGTAAGTGAAACTGAGGCAAAGAAAGATTGGATTGAGAGAGACAGAAAAAAATGTAACAGGGAAAAAGTAAGAAAGAAAAATTTAAATTTTGAAAACCTCCAAGAACTATTCACAGTTGTTGCCTTTCTTGACCAAAGAAGTTGAGCAGCATTGCTGGAACAATAATCTCATTAAAAGGGTTCTTAAGTCATTAAATATCAACACTAACTTTCTGTGATGAGTTTACCTCAATTTAATAATGCAAATGCAGAAACTTCTTGAAACTCAAAGGTTTATGCTGAGCTTCTGTTAGTGCAGGGCTAAGGCAAGCACTTTGCAACAAATGGTGTAACTCTTCCTCACCACAAATATTTACACACGAATAATGGTGTGCCCATTTAGCTCGCCATTATTTTCTCATCAAATGCTGGTTCCAAACTCCGTAGGCATTTTTCCTTGCCCACATTCAGTAATATGACATGTCTAGAGTTCAGAATTTAGCAGAAGCAACAGGTATTGCATTGGCTAAGATCTCTACATTTAACAACTGTGTCCAAGTAATCCAAATCCTTTTGTCTCTCCAAACTGCAGTTTTATTTTATTCCAATTATCTGAACTTTCTTTTCTGAGGGCATTAAGTCATAAATAAGTCAGTTGCACAATTGTGAAAATTAATTGTATATACCAATTGGGTGTTTAATTGTATTCAGGTGCTGGGTATTCAAGCCCACATCATCCCAGGACCTTGACTAAATGGTCTTTATTCAGGGTAAACTGGGTTGGCGAGACACTGGTTATGCTGGGTCTCCAGCGTTGATTTTGGGGTTCTGCTGATCTCCCAGAGTTACGGTGGGAGAAAAGGAATTTCAGCACCCGAGTGTTAGCAGGTTAATCATCTGGGGAGTTGAATCACACTGAGCTTGATCTAGCTCACCGTACACCGCACACCGCACGTGCACACATCCCATGAGGGAAGGAGAGCAAGAAATTTAAAGGATAAGTTAGGAAATACTGCTTTACCATAGCTTCCAGTGAATGGACCTGAAAATGGGTCAGTCCTCTTCAAAGAATTGTGCATGGAGTGAGATAGTGTAAACAGAACAGAATAACAGAATGGAAATGAGAGAAGCATTTCATGAAAGAACTCATTTGGCTCAGGCAGCTCCTTGCTTCGTGTGACAAAATAAGAGATTTTATCCCATGTGAAATAAGGAACATTTCTACCTTCATATCCACACAGTATTTTAAAAATACCTGGGGTTAAAATGGAAGTTTCTTTCCTTATCAAATTTAACATGGATGCTAAGTCAATCTGCAGGAAAACAGTCCAGTTAGTTTGATCTGTAATTAAGCAGGTATGGGGGCCTCGAGGAAACATTTCTCTCATTTTAAATCATGTTTCCTTGCCCTGATCTGGCAATTTAGTTTGAAGGAATTGTCTAGACCAGTCTTTTCTATACTGTTTATACTTTCTCTATAAAATTACCTTCAGCTGTTTCATTTGGGGAGGCATTAAAAAGGTTTCACATCTTTCCTGATATCATAAACCTTATATAAGAGATCAGCCTCTGGACCCTTCTCTGAATTGCCTCTAATGCTTGAATCTCTCTCTTCCATGCCTCAGTAACCAGCAGTGGGCACAGTTCTCAAAGTAGACTCATACCAGAACACTACATACAGTTTCAGCATGACTTGCTCTACCTCATCCTCTTTTTGTTTCCATCTGAAAATGCTAGCAATACATTCTAAGAAGAAAGGAAGTGAGTTCCTAATGGGTTTTCTGATTTTGACAGCATGACCTTTCCCCAAGTGGATCAGCCAGAGATTTACAATGGCTACCAGTCTGCAGAAACTTCCCATGGTGATTAGTTTCTATTGATGGCAAGTTCTGCCTGTTTGTGCCAATTCCCTACTGGAAGTAACTAAGCAGATACCTCAAAAGGCCAGTGCAGGTTAAACATGGCTATTACTCGCATTTAAACATCAGAACAGTCTCCAAACCATTGACCAATACCATAGGAAATCAGCTCGAATATATGACCATGTTAAGCATCCAGCCACTCAGAGCCCAAAAATAATTTGAAAATTGAATTTCTTTTTAATCTGCATTTTACCAGTGATTCCATGTCTCATATCAAATTCCAGCTGGTTTTTATTGTGAAATTATCTTGCATTAGCACTTATTTCAGCTGTTCATTCAACAATACATTTGAATTGAGATTATTCCACAATTAACCTTTTCTTTCCCAAGACAATAATTCAAGACCTTTTAGCCTGTCTTCAAATTTGCTTACTGCCCTTTCCAACTTTATCCGAGCGGAGTATAGTTAAGATTTACAGCATTCATTAAGCAGACTACAAAATGGACTCAACTTTAGATTGTGACTAAGAACCTTTTTCACCCAGATTTTGCTGAAAAAGTGATGGTGTGTGAATGACGCACACCATTATTAATGTACAAGTCAGCCGGCAACTTGTAGGCGATGTTCAGAAGGACCTGGATGTACTTGCACGAGACATACAAAGTTAGATGCAGGTACAATAAGCAAGTATATGTCATGTTGGCCTTTATTGCAAGGGGATTGGAGTACAATAATAAAGAAGTCTTGTTACAATTGTACAGGGCTTTGGCGAGACCACGCCTAGAGTACTGTGCACAGTTTTGGTCCCCATATTTAGGAAAAGATATATTTGCATCGAAGGTTGAACAGTGAAGATCCCCTGGGATGAGAGGTCTGTCCTACGATGAGAGGCTGAGTAAATTTGGCCTATACTTTGTCATGACAGTGGATCACAGCCCTAAGTTACTTATGGGCATACTGAACTTTTAAAGGAAGATATGTTTTTTAGAAAGCACATGCAAGCAAAATTTGGCTGAGACTGTAAAGTAACCACTTTCTGGAAAATTTCTACATGGATTACACTTGACCGATTAGTCCAGAGAACAGAATGTGGCACCTAAAAGGGGTCAAGGCCTACTTCACTCAGAGACACTTGAAAGGGAGAGATGCAATGCAAAAGACTCTAATCTCCTGTGGTTCCAGAGACAATGGAGACTGATTACCAGATCTCAGCAGAAACCATCTCCTGTTGAGTTATATCTCAGAATGTGGAAATGGTCTGAGTTGAAAGAAAGCAGATTCTGGGCAAAAGACAAGCTTGCTATTTTCCCTTCCAGGAATACACAAGGAAAGGGGTTAAAAATCCAGCTGCAAATCTGGTCTGTGCACGCGAGTTCTGGTGTGCTCATGTGCTATGAAGATCACAGCTGAAGAACATCAACCAGGCATGCCTGCAGCTTGCAGGTAAGAAAAAAAAAAGTATTTCTCTGTTGCTGGAAGCAAGTCAGCAAAGCCACAATCAAAAAGGAAATAGAACAGCTCCTTCAGCTAACCCATAGAACCAAGTGTCTCCAAACTAACTGCTCAACTACCAAAGTCAGCTCTACCAGAATCACCCAAATTAATGGTCACAACTTTTCGCCATCTACTCCTTACGGACAAGTTAAAGACTGATTCGTATATCTTTTTTAACTTTGATTTTTGGTCTCAACTTCTCATTTCTGATCTGTGTGTATGTGTGTTGCATTTTTATTATTTTTTCTCAGGTTGTAATAACTATTAAACTTACTTTTTCTTTGACTCAAGAAATCCTGGTTAAATTGGCTCCTGCTAAAACATAAATGCATTTGCACTGGGAAAAGGTATCCAGGGGGGAAAGGGTCCTTTTTAAATTAACCTTGTTGCAACCAATCTAGGGGAGCCAGTTCATCCCTCCTCACCCAGGAACAAAACAATTTGGGTATCTCAGCCAAGATCATAACAAATTGGGAAAACCTCGCCCGGGGGCCGGTCATAACACTTTCTGGAGTTTAGAATGAGAGCTGATCCCATTGAGACATGCAAAGTTCTGAAGGGTCTTGACAGTGTGGTGTAGGAAGATGTGTATAGTTGGGATAAAGACTTGCAGGGAGATGTAGAGTAATGTTACTGACATAACTATTGTTATAACTATGATGCAATGCCACATGACTAAGAGGCTGAGATCTGGTGGGAAGCAGAAATACAACTTCATATAGACCTCGTGGCAGGCATTGAAGAGTAGTGCCCCTGGTTGCCAGAGCTCTCAGATGGCATTCCATTGGAGAGTGTTTCCCCGAAACCTTATTGCCTAATACATTAACAGTACTGGAATCTTCATCACCATTGTTCATGTAAATACCATCTGATTACCCAACTTAGGCCAGTCTTATACATCGTCTCTTTACTTCACTACGAACAAACAATAAAATCCAATCTATGTAAAAAAAAACAAATTCAAACAACTCAATTCAATCTCTATCCAACAGGTAACATGAATAATTATGAATCTAACAAAGTGCTTTTCCCACTGACTACTGTTTAGGAGCTGGAAGTTTGCTGAGTTTCCATTGAGGACACTTCAGATGGCTGTGATGGCTGACCTTGAACAGCCCTGGGTCAAAGGCTCAGCTGTAGACTGCAGCATCTCAGTGTGGGATGGGACAGTCTGCACTGACTGTCTGGTTAGCATTAACTACAGCACTGACATGGGGCATACTGGGGATGCAGGCATGCTGTCACCCATCAGAGGACAAGAGGTGTTTCTGCCATGCAGCCAAGGCAACTCTCTTAGAATGGGCATTAGCACTCCCATGACTGTGTGAGAATGCAGTGCTGGAGTGACATGACAGTCTGAGCGCTCCTGTTAACAGGGAGTCCAAAAGCAAGAATGGAAACTGTCTAAGCTCCATGGCAGTGGTCAGGTGAAGCTCCATGACAGTGGGCAGCTTTGTCATGTTTGTAGAGCTGATTACTTGTTCCATGTTGGACAAAAGTGCACCATTCCACATTCTGCACAAATCCTTGACACAGGTTAGAGCTGGATTCAAAGAACAAAGAACGAAGAAAAGTACAGCACAGGAACAGGCCCTTCGGCCCTCCAAGCCTGCGCCGATCATATTGCCTGTCAAACTAAAACTAGAGGTCTGTATCCCTCTAGTCCCATCCTATTCATGTATTTGTCAAGCTGCCACTTAAACATCACTATCGAACCTGCTTCCACTACCTCCTCTGGCAACAAATTCCAGACACTCACTACTCTGCATAAAAAACTTGCCCCGCACATCTCCTCTAAAGTTTTCTCCTCCCACCTTAAATCTATGTCCCCTAAAAACTGACTCTTCCACCCTGGGAAAAAACTTATTGTGCATGAGGCTGGAGGGGAGTAAGAGAGCAACACTGTTACCTTAACAAGTGCCATCACACTCCAGCCATGTCCTGGGAGCTAAGAGTCTGGCATTGGCCTTCTCTGTGACGCCTTCCCACTGAAAGCAGAGAGGTTGGCTGGAAGACTTTCTGTCCCCTGCGCACAAGGATCTCCTTCCACCTGTCCACTGCCTGCACCTGGGCCTCCAAGGCAGTAAATGAAAACTTTTGTATCTTCTCAGTACTTGTTGCTGCTATTTCTCTTTTCCCATGTCTTCCTGTTGTGGGAACTCAGAATACAGCTCTCCATTACGAGGTTTTGGCTGCCTTTGAAGTAGGCTCAGAGATTCCAGATTCCCAGTTCCCTCCAAACAGGCATGCAGCCAATGAATAAGGCAGGCAGTGCTGGCTGATATCTGAGCAAAAGGTACAAATATTATTTGCCACTTGCAACAACACTGGCAGGTGCATGGAGGATACACTCTTCCCTCTTTGTGCATTTCCCTCTGATTTCCCTTTGTTTCTGTGGAATATTCACAAGTGAGAACCCTAACTGTCAATGCTGGCAGTACAGAGTCTCAGAGCAGGAAATAGAACTCTAATTTCCAGGCACCAGCACCATAAACCTGACCTCACTGGGTCAGCACAACTCTAAGGTGGATGCTGATATATGGTTATTGAAGAAGTGAACTTGGCTGGACTTTCCCCTCATCGGGAGGTAATCCAAGCTAATGCCTCAAACAAAGCTTCTTAACTGCAATCACTTGCAATTACATAATGCCTCTAATTCATAGTTGGGTATCAGACCCACATAAAAGTAAGGTGGGTGGGTAAGTGGAGGAGGGTAGGAGAGGTGCCATACAGCACAATCCAAAAGGCAGGTTTTAGGGTAACATTGAAGTGGGGGGAGAGATGTATTAAGTCAAGCCACACTATAATGAGGGGCATGGTTGCCAAGTAATAGCACAAAACAATAAGGAGCATGGGAATATGAAATGATATAACCATAGTGAAAGAAAACAGTGTCACTGCTACATCAGAGCAACTGTTAGCTGAGAAGTGAAGAGTAGACAATCTTCCGCATCTTATTAGGCTTCACTGAAATGGAATAATATTGCAGTTATCATTGATAATGACTTCTGACTGACAAATGCTAAATGCCATTTAGATTGCAGTGAGCATGACTAACAGCAAAACCAGTCTCACACTTCATTATAATCTTCCAAGTTTCCAAGTATTAATTTATAGCCTTAAGTTATTTATTTACAATCAGGATTAATAGAACAACTTGCAGAAACATTATTAAACAAAAACACTGTACATAGTAAGACAGATGACAGAAAGCTTGGTCTAAGATGTCAGTAAGGTGTACCTTAAAGGAGCAAAGGGAATTCACGGGGGGAAAGGTTTAGGGAGGAGAATCCAAAACTTAGTGACTAGGCAGCTGAAGGCATGGACACCAAAAATGGAATCATTAAAATCAGGAATGTGCAAGAGATCAGAATTGGAGAAGCACAGCTATCTCAAAGGGTTGTATAGCTGGAGGTGGCTACTGAGAAGCCATGGAAGAATTTAAAAACAAAGATGATTAAAGTGGTAGTGCCTCTGCCCAAGGTCATTTGCTGTCCTGCAGTACATAACAGATCATATGAATGTCAAATCATCTAAGCACATGACCACATTTCATGACTTGTTACTTATTATATTTACCTTAAAAGTAACTTTGTATTCATCTCGACAGATTGTTTTCTGATGTTTCCATCAGGTATCAGTCCAAACAATTAGATGATTGGTTGCAGTCAGCATCGAATAGGGCTTAATATGGTCAACAAAAATCAGTTTATTGTGTTCTCTAGACTTTGATTCAATCGATCTGAATCAAGGTTGTAAAGGTGAAAAATAGAGTGAAGATGGTATCCTAGCTCAATTCATCATTCATCTCCCAATAAAAGTAAAGGTGCTTGGAGCAGGTTAATGCAGGCCAGCATGCTGATTTTCGACTACTAATGAAATAAAAGTGTAACCCCATTTTGTGTTGGATGCTGCAAAGGGATAATTTCCTCAGTGAAAGCTAAATCCTGGGTTAAGTTCTCAAGTTATTTACACCTTTGATCTCTAAGCCACACTAACATGAGTCTGGAAGATAGAGCACTATTACCTCTGGCATCCCCCAAAGCTCTATCCTTCGCCCCCTCCTACTTCTCATTTACATGCCGCCGCTAGGCGACATCACCAGAAAGTACAGCATTAGTTTTGACACGTATGCTGACAACACCCAGTTCTACCTCACCAACATCTCAACTGTTGCTAAGTTATTGGACTGCATATCAGGCATCCAGTATTGGATCAGCAGGAATTTCCTCCAATTAAATTTTGATATGACCAAAGCCATTGTTTTTCATCCCTCCCTCGCACTCCGAACTCTGTTCCTCAGCCATAACTCCATCACTCTCCCTGGCAACTGTTTTGAGACTAAACCAGGCTATTCACAACTTGGTATCATATTTGACCACAAGATGAGTTTCCAATCACATATTCGCACATCATGAAGACCACCGATTTCCATCTCCGTAACCTCACCTAACTTCACCCTTGTCTCAGTTCTTCTGCTGCTGAAATCCTCATTCATGCCTTTGCTCCCGCTAGACTTGACTATTCCAACACACTTCCAGCTGGCCTCCCACATTCTCCCCTCCATAAAGTTGAGGTGGTCCAAAACTCTGCTGCCTGTGCCCTAAGTTGCACCAAGTCCCTTTCACCCATCACCTATGTGTTCGCTGACCTGCATTGTCTTCCAATCAAGCAATGTCCTGATTTTAAAGTTTCCACCCATGTTTTTAAACCCCTCAATGGCCTTGCCCCTGCTTATTTCTGTAATCTCTTCTAGCCCCACAACCCTCCAAGATAGCTATGCTCATCTAATTTCAGCCTCTTGAGCATCCCCAATTTTGATTGCTCCAACATTGTTAGCCAGACCTATAATTGCCTAGGCCCCAGCTGTGTAATTCTCTCCCTACACCTTTCTACTGCTTTACCTCACTTCCCCCTTTAAGAAACTCCTTAAAACCTACCTCTTTGATCGAGCTTTCAGTCATGTGCCCTAATATCTCCAATTTGGACTAGTATCATAGTTTGCTTTACAGTGCTCCTGTGAAGTGCCTTGGGACATTTAGCTATATAAATATAATTTTCTGTTGCTTAAACTAGCAAAACTGGAGTCAATTTGATTCAGGGGGGAAGCTCTCCACTGGTTGGAGTCATACCAAGCACAAAGGAAGACAGTTGTGGTTGTCGGAGGTCAGTCATCTCAGCTCCAGGACATCACTGCAGGGTTTCCTCAGGGTAGTGTCCTCTGCCCAGCCATCTTCAGCTGCTTCATCAATGACCTTCCTTCCATCATAAGGTCAGAAGTTCGCTGATGATTGCACAATGTTCAGCACCATTCGCGACTCCTCAGATACTGAAGCATGTCCATGTCCAAATGCAGCAAGGCCTGGACAATATCCAGGCTTGGGTTGATAAGTGGCAAGTAACATTCGCACCACACAAGTGTCAGGCAATGACCATCTACAACAAAAGAGAATCCAACCATCGCCCCTTGATGTTCAATGGCATTACCATCACTGAATCCCCCACTAGCAACATCCTGGGGATTACCATTGACCAGAAACTGAACTGGACTAGCCATATAAATACTGTGGTTGCAAGAGCAGGTCAGAGGCTAGGAATTGTGCGACAAATAACTCACCTCCTGATTCCCCAAAGCCTGTCCACCATCTACAAAGCACAAGTCAGGAGTGTGATGGAATACTCCCCGCTTGCCTGGATAAGTGCAGCTCCTACAACACTGAAGAAACCGGACACCGTCCAGGACAAAGCAGTCTGCTTGATTGGCACCACATCCATAAACATTCACTCCCTCCACCACTGACTCACAGTAGCAGCAGTTTGTACCATCCACAAGATGCACTGCAGGAATTCACCGAGGCTCCTAAAACAGGACCTTCCAAACCCACGACCACTACCATCTAGAAGGATAAGGGCAACAGATAGATGGGAACATCACTACCTGGAAGTTCCCATCCAAGCCACTCACCACACTGACTTGGAAATATATTGACATTCCTTCACTGTCGCTGGGTCAAAATCCTGGAACTCCCTTCCGAATAGCACTGTGGGTGTACCTACACCACGTGGACTGCAGCGGTTCAAGAAGGCAGCTCACCACCACCTTCTCAAGGGTAACTAGGGATGGGCAATAAATGCTGGTCCAGCCAGCGAAGCCCACATCCCGTGAATGAATTTTTTAAAACTGCACCGTTCTACGATCATAAGACATGGGAGCAGAAATTAGGCCATTCGGCCCATCAAGTCTGCTCCACCATTCAATCATGGCTGATAAGTTTCTCAACCCCATCCTCCTGCCTTCTCCAATCAAGAACCTATCCATCTCGGTCTTAAATACACTCAATGACCTGGCCTCCACAGTCTTCTGGGGCAATGAATTCCATAGATTCACCACTCTCTGGCGAAAAAAGTTTCTCCTCATCTCTGTTCTTTACTCTGAGGCTGTGCCCATGAGTCCTAATCTCTCCTACTAATGGAAATATCGTCCCCACGTCCACTCTATCCAGGCCTTTCAGTAGTCTGTAAGTTTCAATCAGATCGCCCCTCATCCTTCTAAACTCCATCGAGTACAGATCCTGAGTCCTCAAAAGTTCCTCATACGTTAAGCCTTTCACTCTTGATACCATTCTCGTGAACCTCCTCTGGATCCTCTCCAGGGCCAGCTTATCCTTCCTGAGATACGGGGGCCCAAAATTGCTCACAATATTCTAAATGTGGTCTGACCAGAGCCTTATAAAGCCTCAGCAGCTGCTTTTATACTCTAGTCCTCTTGAAATAAATGCCAACATTGCATTTGCCTTCCTAACTACCAATTCAACCTGCAAGTTAACCTTAAGAGAATCCTGGACTAGGACTCCCAAGTCCCTTTGCACTCCAGATTTCTGAATTCTCTCCCCATTTAAAAAATAGTCTATGCCTCTATTTTTCCTACCAAAGTGCATGACCTCACACTTCCCCACATTGTATTCCATCTGCCACTTCTTTGCCCATTCTCCTAACCTGTCCAAATCCTTCTGCAGCCTCCCCGCCTCCTCAATACTACCTGTCCCTCCACCTATCTCTGTATCATCTGCAAACTTAGCCAGGATGCCCTCAGTTCCTTCATCTGGATCATTAACGTATAAAGTGAAAAGTTGTGGTCCCAACACTGACCCCTGTGGAACTCCACTAGTCACCGGGCGCCATCCTGAGAAGGACCCCCTTATCCCCACTCTCTGCCTCCTGCCAGACAGCCAATCTTCTATCCATGCTAGTATCTTGCCTCTAACACCATGGGCTCTTATCTTACTGAGCAGCCTCCTGTGCGGCACCTTGTCAAAGGTCTTCTGGAAGTCCAAATAGATAACATCCATTGGCTCTCCTTTGTCTAACCTACCTGTTACCTCCTCAAAGAATTCTAACAGATTTGTCAGGCATGATCTCCCATTGATGAAACCATGCCGACTTTGCCCAATTTTACCATGCACTTCCAAGTATTCTGAAATCTCATCCTTAATAATGGACTCTAAAATCTTACCAACGACTGAGATCAGGCTAATAGACCTGTAATTTCCCATCTTTTGCCTCACTCCTTTCTCAACTAGGGCAGTTACATTAGCGATTTTCCAGTCCTCTGGGACCCTCCCTGACTCCAGTGATTCCTGAAAGATCACCACTAACGCCTCCACTATCTCTTCAGCTATCTCCTTCAGAACTCTGGGGTGTAATCCATCTGGTCCAGGTGATTAATCAACCTTCAGACCTTTCAGTTTTCCTAGCACCTTCTCCTTGATAATGGCCACCATACTCACCTCTGCCCCACAACTCTCTTGAACTTTGGGGATGTCATTCAGGTCTTCCACTGTGAAGACTGGCGCAAAGTACCTATTCAGTTCCTCCATCATTTCTTCGTTCCCCACTACTACTTCTCCAGCATCATTTTCCAGCGACCCAATGTCCACTTTTGCCTCTCTCTTACCCTTTATATATCTAAAAAAACTCTTGCAATCTTCTTTTATATTACTGGCTAGTTTATCCTCATATTTAATCTTCTCCCTCCTTAGTTCTTTTTTAGTTGTCCTCTGTTGGTCTTTGTAGGCTTCCCAATCCCCTGGCTTCCCACTGCTCTTTGCCGCATTGTATGCTTTCTCTTTAGCTTTTATGCTGTCCCTGACTTCCCTTGTCAGCCATGGTTGCCTCGTCCTCCCTTTAGTATGCTTCTTCTTCCTAGGGATGAATCTTTGCTGTCTCTCCCAAATTCCTCCCAGAAACTCCTGCCATTGCTCTTCCACTGTCTTTCCTGCTAGGCTCATCTCCCAGTCAATTCTGGCCAGCTCCTCCTTCATGCCTCTGTAGTTGCCTTTATTCAACTGTAATACCATTACATCTAATTCCAGCTTTTTCCTCTCAAATTGCAGGGTAAATTCTATCATATTATGGTTTCTTCCTCCTAAGGGTTCCTTCACCTTAAGCTCCCTTATCAAATCTGCCTCATTACACATCACTAAATCTAGAATTGCCTGTTCCCTAGTGGGCTCCACCACAAGCTGCTCCACAAAGCCATCTCATAGACATTTCACAAATTACTTTTCTTGGGATCCACTACCAACCTGATTTTCCCAGTTTACCTGCATATTGAAATCACCCCTGACCACTGTAACCTTGCCTTTCTTACACACCTTTTCTATCTCCTGGTGTACCTTGTGCCCCACATCCTGACTATTGTTTGGAAGCCTGTACATAACTCCCATTATGGTTTTTTTTACCTTTGCGGTTCCTCAACTCTACCCACACAGATTCTACATCATCTGACCCTACATCATTTCTTGCTATCGATTTAATTTAATTTCTTACTAACAAAGCAACCCCACCCCCTCTGCCAACCTGCCTACCTTTTTGATGGAATGTATATCCTTGGATATTTAGCTCCCAGTCCTGATCCCTTTGCAGCCATGTCTCCGTGATGCCCACCACATCATACCTGCCAATTTCAATCTACGCCACAAGCTCATTTACCTTATTTCGTGTTCTGTGTGCGTTCAGATACAACACCTTCAGTCCTGTATTTCCCGACCCTTTCTCATTGTTGTCCCTTTATCCGATGTTAGAAGTTAGATTCCTGGCCCTTTCCAAACACTCTGTCCTATTTTGTGTTCTGGAGACTTTAATAGACTCTCCTGGGCTCTCTTTTCTTTTCAGTTTTTTCATAATTTTCCATGAAGTTGAATCCACCCCCCACTACCCCCCCTCTCCCCACCCACACGCTAACCTGCTGCTTTGTTTCCCATTAGTCATACTTCTTGGAGTTCTACCCTTTTCGCTAGAACATTGGTCCCAGATCGGTTCAGGTGGAGACCGTCCCAATGGTACAGACCCCTCCTGTTCCAATACTGATGCCAGTGCCCCACAAAATGGAACCCCTCTTTCCTGCACCACTCCTTTAGCCACGTGTTTACTTCCCTTGTTCTCGCGTCCCTATGCCAATTTGCACATGGCTCGGGTAGTAATCCGGAGACTATAACCCTTGAGGATCTGTTCTTTAATTTAGTTCCTAGTTCCTGATAATCCCCAAACAGGTCCTCTTTCCTAGTCTTACCTATGTTATTTGTCCCAACGTGGACCACAGCAACTGGATCCTCCCCCTCCCTCTCCAATATCCTTTCAAGCCGGTCACCCTGGCACCGGGCAGGCAAAATACCATGCGGGACTCTCGATCCTGCTTGCAAAGGAAGCTATCAATTTCCCCTAATTATAGAATCCCCTACAACTACCACTTGTCTTTTTGCTCCCCCCTCTTGAATGGCCTCCTGTGCCACGGTGCCGTGGTCAGCTGGCTCATCCTCCCTACTGCCATGTTCCTCATCTACACAGGGAGCAAGTACCTGTTGGACAAGGTCAAGAGCTGAGGCTCCTCTATTCCTGAACACAGGATCCCTCTACCTGCTTCACTTGCAGTCACACCCTGCTGACCCTGACCACTGACCGAATTTGAGGTATTTAATCTACCGGTACTTAATCTAAGGGGAATGACACCAGCTTCTGTAATATCTCCACCCAACTGAAGCCCCTCATCCTTGACATGATTTGAGTAAATCTCCTCCAAGGCCTTAACATACTTTGAAATATTTGATAAAACACTAATCAAGAACAGCCTGAAGAACCATCTAAGAACCAGTGATATTGCCAAAATGTCAAGTGTGCACACACAAATCTCGGGCTATTCAGGATTGGCAAGAAGTGCCAAAGGCTGTAAAAGCTTGGGATCCATTAAAAAATGGTAGCCACAGAGAGAGATGGTAAATAGGGCCAGGGCTAAGACTTTAAACCGGAAAGGCGGGAGGAGATATCTGGTGGATAACCATCCCGGCAATAGCAATCATAGCATATGGAAGTTTACCAGTAACGCTATGAAAGAAATAAGCTATGGATGACCAAAGGAATAGATTGCAAAAAAACTAATTTTCAGCGGATGAGAAGGAACTAGGAAACTAGATAAATTGAAATTTAGTCAAAGATAAGACAACAGGGGGAAATATTTATAAAGTTGATCAGGAGCGTTCAGGAGAAACTTATTCTGCTAAAACGTAAGAATAAACTAACCAATAATGAAACACTATAGATGAATAAAGAGATAAGCATTTACTTTAAACTAAAGAAAAGGGCATTCACGAATGCATGAATAATGAACTTAAATATTAAAAAAGGGAATATGAAGAGGTCACGAAATCAGTCAAAAACAATTAGGAAGAAAAAAGAAACCACAAAATTAAACTATCAAGTTTTAACTAAAGAAACCATATTCTGCAGGCACATAAATAACAAAAGGAAAGTTAGAATAGTGCTGCTAATGGATATACAGGGTAAACTCACAGGTAATGAGAGTGAAATGGCAGAAATATTTAATAGTTACTTTGCCTCAGCAGAATTGACATGACATTAGAAGAATTGACATGACATTAGAAGAATAAATCTTTAAAAAAACTTCAAAGATAGAAAATGGCTAGATCATTGATAAACTAGTCAAAATTAGAAAAGATAAAATCCCTGGTCTGGATAAATACATCCATGCATATGAAAAGAAGCAAGGGGAGAGATAGCAAAGCATTATTTACATAGGGTTAATGCTAAAAGCTCCTTAGACAAAGAAATAGTAAAATCCCCGGTCTGGATAAATACATCCATGCATATGAAAAGAAGCAAGGGGAGAGATACCAAAGCATTATTTATATAGGGAATAATGCTAAAAGCTCCTTAGACAAAGAAATAGTGCCAGAAGACTGGCAGACAGCTAATGTTTTTTTCTATATTTAAAAAGGGAAGTAGTACAAGTCCAAGGAGCCACAGGCCAGTTATGTAATGTTGGTGATAGGAAAAAAAAGGAATTTTCACTCAGAAATGGAATAGAAACCAAAAATATAATGTGCAGTCAGCACAGATTTTAGAAGAGAAGTTCAGGCTTGACCAACCTTCCTGAATTTTTTTGAAAAGGTAACAGAAAACAAAACAGGTAAGAAAAAAAGACTTACATTTATATAGCATTTTTCACAACCTCTATGTGCTGAAGCCCTTTACAACCAAAAATGTAATTTTGAAGTATGGTCACTGCTGTAATTCAGGAAACGCAGTAGCCATTTGTACACAGCAAGCTCCCACAAACAGCGACATGATAACCACCAAATAACTTTTTTTTTAAAGTGACATTGAATAGGGGAATACATATTGGCCAAGACACCAAGGATACCTTTCTGCTCTTTGAAATAGTGCCATGGGATCTTCTACTTCCACCTGAGACAACAGATGGGTCTGCGTTTAACATCTCATGGCACCTTCAACAGTGTAACATTCTCTCAATACCATACTGCAGTATCAGCCTTGATTGTTTGAAGAAGTCTCTGAAGTGAACTCTGGTTCAGAAACAAAAGAGCTACCAGCTGAATCACAGTTGACACAGTCATATTTGGGTTTTCAAAAGGCCTTCAGAAAGGTACTACATAATAACTAATGACTACAGTCAGAGCATGGGGAACCGAGGGATAAGGAGCAGAATGGATAATAAGGCGGCTACAAAACAGAAAGAAAGGCCTTAAGAAATAAAAAAAACAAAGGGCTGAAGCAGAGAACTAAAGGAGAAATTTCAATAGGAAGGGCTCTGCTGGGACAGCTCCACTGGGAGAGCTGTACGGGAAGATCTCTGCAGAAACAGACTTGGATACTGAAGTGGAAAAACTGCAGAAGTGCTTTGAATAAAAGGAAAATCTAAATATTTACAAATGGCACATCTGTTTAAATAAAGAAAAAAATCTGATCAATGAGCTGGGAAATGATAAGGAAACGAAGGGTGAAAATAACTTGTATTTAATATTGTGCTGTTCATGACCTCAGGGTATCCCAAAGTACTTCATATACAATTAAACACTTTGAAGTATAGACACTGTCGGAATGTAGGCAAAACCCAAGTGAAAGAATCAGAAGTATCTAAAGATCGATGAGGAAACAGTGAATTAAAATTTTAAAATGACTTAATGTAGTTGTTTCCAGTTATACTGGTAAACAATGGGGGTATGGCAAAGAAGGGTTAAGTTAGGAAGAATAAAAACTTAATGCTACTAGTTGCTGATAGAAGAAAGCAAAATACCAGAGTAATAAAGAAACAGAGATGAAAGCTAGAAACTTTTCAACTTGAGGTTGGAGATGGGAAAAGTACCAACCTATCTCAGGGAAAGGGATAAATCAAAGAAGGAGAATTGTAATCACATCCTACTCCACAGGATTTAAGACCCAGATACCTCCTGCACAGACACTATGAACTCTACATATGCATTGTTCTCACACAAAAAAATTCTGGGCCATTCTGGAGCAACAGTGCATATTTGTTGACAAATTAAGAACACGTGTTTATTAGTAAATGACATTGCATCGGCAGTACTTAAAAAACATTGGCAATCCACGCAAAAAGGCAGTTTACAACAATGCAGTTTCTATACAGCACTAGGAACTGACCTCAACTAAACCATCATACTGACTGAACCAACATGCACATGCATATAATTCTTCTGTGACTCAAATTTAGATTGGTTCTTTAGCATTAATTCATTTCATGAATCACAGCACTTTTTGTAATGTTCACACTCCATATTATTTAGCCATTGGACTAATTGATGACTGCAAACATTCTATTGTGACATACCTCGAGTACATATCCACAAATCGTTGAAGATAGCAGGACAGATTGAGAAAGTGGTTAAGAACGCATACGGAATCCTGAGCTTTATAGAGACATAGAGCGGAATCGACTGCTCCCATTGGCGGAGGGCGTCATGGCGGGCATGAGCGGGCAATATGGCGAGAAGGCCAAAAGTCACCTTTATGCTATCGTGAAACCAGTTTGCGATCAGCTGCTCCACCAATCAACGGTAGGCCACGTTTCCTGCTGTCGCATGTCAGGAACCTAATTTCAATACATTAGCATCTCATTATAAGCCCTGCTCACCGGAATCATCCCCCTGTGCTGGATCATCCGAGCACGGCAGCGTGTTTCACAACTGTACATAAGTGATGTGCACCTGGCAAGTGCAAGTGGCCTCAAAATGGTGATGCCTGAGGAGGCAGTCTCCAGAGGAGATGGGACCAGATGGAGATGTGAGTATGTGTGTGAGAGAGTGAGTGGTGATGTCCCTTGAGCTGGCAGTGAGCAGCATTGGCACTGACCACCAACGCCACCACCTTCCAAGCCAGAGTGGGGGTGGAGGGCACGGTGGGCCTCAAAAAGGCATTCCAGTGACAAGTCTCTGAGCTCTTCTTGGCTTTCAGGGCCATGTCTTCACTGCAGCAGTCCTGGGCCAGCTGCAGTTTAGATAATGGACCCGGAGTGAGGAAATGGTGAGGTAACAGCGTGGTGGGTGATCCAGAGGCCACCTATCAGCAGACAGCGTGTTTCCTGTGGCTGCATAATTAATGAGGCAAGAAGAGGACGATACAGTGTGAAAATCCACCATTGTAGCCGGCAGGTAAAATGTCTTTTTTCACGCCCGCTAAAATACACATTGTGTGAATCTGGGACAATTTCACCCATAGAGTACAAAAGCAAGGAAGTTATGATGAGCCTTTATAAAACACTGGTTTGTCCAATTCTGAGTATCACACCTTTGGAAGGATGTGGTGGCTTTAAAGAGGGCTCAGAAAAGATTTATAAGAACGATTCCAAAATTGAGGGACATCAGCTATATGGATATGTTGGAGAAGTTGGGACTGTTCACCTGAGAGCACAGTAGGTTGAGAAGAGATTTGATAGAGATCTTCAAAATCATGAGGAGTCTGAACAGAACAGGTGGGAGAATCTGTGCCCATTAACAGAAGAATCAAGAACCAGAAGGCACTGATTTAAGGTGATTGGCAAAAAAACCAAAGGTGACATGAGGAAAATCTTATTTTTGCAGTGAGTAGCTAGGATCCAGAATGCATTGCCTGAAAGGGTGGTGGGGGTAGATTCAATCGAAGTTTTCAAAAGCCAATTTGGTAAGAACCTGAAGGGAGATAATTTTCAGGAATAGAGGTAAAGGGCCAAACAATGGGATTAGCTGAGAGCTAGCAAGGGCTCTACAGGCTGATTGGCTTCCTTCTATGCAGTAATGATACTATGATTCTATCTCCCCTCATCACTACCTTTCATATTTTCTCAATTTTATCAATAATGCAATGATCAGTGTTCCTCTGAACTTCCATCTCTTCTTCTCCAAAGCTGCAAAACACCACCTCACACACTTTTCCATTCGCCCGAACCTTCCCTACACTGATGTCAAGTCATTGCACGTACTTTGACTTGCTCTTTCCCAGGGTGTTAAAAGTTGTCACATTCTTTCCCTTTTTAAATCTTTCTTCTCACTTAAAATCTAAAGATTTTTGAAACAAATGCTTGACATCACCAAACTATAGCTCTTCGAATTATCTTACATTTTTCCTTAACCAAAAGTGGCACAGTATTCTAGCTGGGATCGAAGCAATGTTGAAACAAGGTAGGAATCCTGCTTCCAGATTTCTATTTAATTGTCCTAGCTATACAGTCCAACACTCTGGCTATGACTGGGTAGATGATGATGGAACCAAGCAACTAGCTGAAGAGCACAAATGAAGCATTGGAGGAGAAATGGTGTAGTTAACTATGCCAAAAAAAAAGTCTTTCATTTATATAGCACCTTTCACAACCACAGGACTTTCCAAGCTGCTTTACAGCCAATTAAATGTTGGAAGATAACAAAAACACAAAATGCTGGAAAAACTCAGCAGGTCTGACAGCATCTGTGGAGAGAAAGACAACATTAACATTTCGAGTCCTTATGACTCTTCTTCAGCATCCACAGTATTTTGCTTTTATCTAAATATTGGAAGATGTTAGGAAGGCTGCAGACAGGTCAGGAAGGATGAGGATGGACTGTTTAGCAGTGTCATAGTCACATAGGATATAATTTCTGACTTCGGTAAGACCCGTTTCAGTACTATGGTTGGGCAGAAACCAGTTCAAAGGGATCCAAATATTGAGTTCTGAGAAAGGTAAACACAAATTGGGAGGTGACAGCTCATTCAAGGACTTTGAAGAAGGAAGGGAGATTGGAGATGCAAAGACAGAGGGTGTCAAGGGCTGGTTTTTGGAAGAGATAGGTGATGACAGCAGATTTGAATGGGATGGAGACAGTACCTGTGGAGAGAAATCCAACAATAATATCAGCTACATGGCAGCCAGGAAGGGACATTGGGTGGTCAGTAGTTTAGTCAGAGTAAAATTGAGGGAAGAGGAGTTTGGTCTAATGGTTAAATAATCTCAGAGAAGGCCTGAGGATAAACAGAAGAGAAAAATGTGAGCGTTCAGGGCTAGGGCATTGTGCTCTCCTTCTCCATCCTGATACCTCCATTAGGTTCTCTCCTTCCACCCCACCAACTCTTCCCTCCACCCCGACTATCAATGATTGCAAATATGCATGTTGGACCAAGCTTTGGAAAAACAGCAAGGTTGTTAATTTCAGCAAATCAGGGCTAGGGAGATGTGCATTATCAGAGAAGAGCCCAAAACAAAAGTCATGATCCAATGTCAATGTTCGGACCCTTTAAATATCAGCATCACATGGACCTCTTTCTAGTCAATGGAAATAATCCCAGCCCTTAAAATGTATGCGTTACTGACCTGCATAACACATCTTCCATGTGGTTTAGCAACCTAAGGTGTGTATCATCAGGGCCTGCAGCCCCTTGCTTATATATTCAGCTTTAAAATCATCTCTATGTAACAACACATCATGAAGTATGATATAAAATGACCAGTCAAATTTCAGACATATCTGCCCTGCAGAATACCTCAAAGGTCCTATTAAATATTAATGGTCCTATACAATATTAATGTTATATTAACAACTATTCTTAAAATGTTGCAGATGGCAAAGATTCAGGGAGTATAAGTATTTTGTTTAGCTATCTCACTCTAAATGTGGCATTGAGAAACTATTCTCAAATGATTCCAGAGAATTCAATACAACTCAATGCAGGAACAGGACCAAGGGGACAGAAAGGAAACCATATGGGGGGTGGGGTGGGGAGAGCATACTATGGAGCTTTACAACACTTCTAAAAATAAAGCTGAACTCATTATAAATAAAGTAGCTAGATGGAACATATTAGCCCACATCATAGCTGCAGTGCAACCCATTAAGAGTTTTTTTTTGTTACACTATATCAGGAATCAACTCGTAACATTTACCATTGGTCACCAAATAAAGGTGAAAATTCATGTGCATGTGTCAAAATTTAATATATGTTTGAATAGCCCATAGTTGGCCAAGGTTCTAGAAATGGACCACCAGAGATTTAATAACTCAACCTCACAATTACACAAAGAATGGAGTATCTAAATCAATTCTAATTTTACATCCACTCATCAAGCCATGGTTTTGCATAAGCTCAGTGGATGCAAGAACATGCTTCAAAAACATGCAAACAATTCCTCAAATATGATAACAAAAAGGTTACAAACAGACTGACTGTATATAACAGCAAATACGGCACGACACATCAAACTTAAGTTTTTAAATATAAATCTTAGCTATTTCTCCACTTTTATTGCTAGGGTTCTCAAATTCTGCTGCTTCACCTTTCATTTTGGAGCCATGTCTGACTCATCCTTTCTCTTTGCTTTAGGAAGCTAAGGTTATTTTGATATAGCATTCAAGGTTTTGCACCTCTTCAGCATTTACAAGCTATTTTTAACCCATTAGCTGCTTTTTGATGAAAGTACTCTAGAAATGTGAACTTTTGACTGTTCCCCTTCCCCTTTGTTTTGCTAGATCCTGGGAAGTAACTCCTCCAACTTGGATATAGATTCTGACAAAAGATTTCACCAAAAACCTTTCACTTTGAGACGTTGACTTACCCATGTAGTTTCCCTGAATTTTCCTTTTTGCCTAACAGGATAAATCCATCATTCATGAAGCAGTAAGAGCCTCCTCAGCTTTGTTTGAAATGTTAGAGGAAAAATTCAACAAGTTGCTTCATTATCAATGTGTTTCCATTTAACAAAGAAACTTAGAAAGTATTAGTCATGTTCTGCAACATATTAAAGGATCTCCCATCTTCCATATCATCTCCACCATGGCTCATCCTAAACCTAAGCACTCAGGTTATTCATATATTAAGGGTGGGCACTCAAATCAGTGCCACTGCTATAGAGGAATGGACATATTTGGAGACTATGGGAGCAGGCACAGGTTAGGTTGGCCAATGGTGATATGGATTCCCCAACCAAGAAAATGCTACTCCCTTAACGGGAAGCCCACACAATGATGTCAGTCAATTCCTCCAGGGTCAGTTGCCATTTGCTTACTTCTCTATATGACCGCCATGCAACCTTTACATTACATCTGTTTACCTCCTGCACTGAGGTACATATCCAAGTTTTTCACGGAAGGACCCCAAATAAATTGCCCTCCCCTGATGCAAACCCCAAAATTGACTTCAGGATGGGG
This sequence comes from Carcharodon carcharias, assembly GCF_017639515.1. Lineage (NCBI taxonomy): Eukaryota > Metazoa > Chordata > Chondrichthyes > Lamniformes > Lamnidae > Carcharodon > Carcharodon carcharias. The sequence continues at coordinate 104,565,865 of NC_054471.1, read as the reverse complement.
ATGGCAAGCTGAAAAGCATCCACCATTGTGATTTGAGGTGCTATCAAAAGGGGGAAACGCACAGGAACAAACCCCAACGCAATTTACAACCCCTCCAATGCTACAATTCCCCAATTCTTTCCTACGTAAAGGTGAAGTTTCTCGGCTTAATCCATTAACAGCTTTCAAGAAACTTACTTTCAAAGGAAATACAAAACATTCCAGAGGTTTACCTGATTGTTGGCCACTATGGCAAGCTGCTTCAGAGAAATAAACAAACAGAATTCTGCAACACTTCATGATTACTGGTTCTGCTTAAATATCGCAACTGTTTTAGTGTTTTAAGTGTTGCGCCATAGGTGCCAAGCTGCTAACACATCAAATTCAGGGACATTGCATAGGTCACCTGTCCCAGGTGGCAATTACAATCCATGTAAATGTAGTTTTGTGTACAAAGCAATGAGAACCGTCTCCATTAAACAGCCAATGTTGGAAAGGAAACAGTTGAGCTGTGAAGTTGTTGAAATTGTTTTCCAAACATGAATTAATTCTATTAAAAACATCTAGTAGCTTTCAATAATGCAGACTTACCTTTTTAAGATGACAAAAATCTAAACAGCCCAAACAGAAAAAGCCGGGAATCTTCAAGGGCACAGGCTAAAGATGAATGATACCCATAAGGGCACAGCTTTGTTACTCAAAGCCAGATTTTTTTTTTTACTTAACAACAGCTGCGCTTCCACCCAACCCTACTTACAAATAGAACATGACTAATTTTTATTTTCTTACCGTCAGTGTTTCAGAAATGTCTTACTAATTGAAGTTTCTGCCTCCTGGCTGTTTTTCCCTCTGTGCTTTTCCAAGACATTTACTGTTCAGCTGCATCAGTGTGTTATCTTTAAAAAGTCATCTACATGTTGGAATTTGCAACACTGAAAGTTCTTCAGCAGAACTTTCAGGCAGCTGAACTGATAACGGCCGTGTAGACTGACTTTCTATTTATATAGTTACCAAAGCTACAAATAGATGGAGGCACTAAGCCACTGATTATAATGGCCATTGTTTTGATTTTAACTTTCCAGGTCTGCAGTAGAGATAGGTCAGTCTTTCATTCTATTTACATTTTTCCTCCCTCCTCTGCTGAGGACAATGATTCACACAAGGATATGGATCCACACTTGGGTAATTGTCCAGTGCATCATCATCGTGACTGGTATCCTTAATTCACAGCTAGTCCTTTTCATATATCTCTATTGTGCTTGGTGACCTTGGCAAAGCAACACCTTAATATTAAAATTCTCATCCTTGTTTTCAAATTCCTCCACGGCCTCACACCTCTCTCTTTCTGGAAGCTCTTCCATCCCTTTGTGCCTTTCTACTTCCAACCTCTTGCACATCCCCGATTTTAATCACTCCACCAATGGCAGCCATGACTTCAACTGTGTGGTGCCTAAACTCTGGAATTATTTCTTTAAACTGTTCTACCTCTCTACTCTGATTTTGTCCTTTAAGATGCTCTTTAAAACCAGCTCTTTCCCAAACTTTAATCACCTGTCCTAAAACATTATGTGACACCGTGTCAATTGTGTTTGATGATCACTGTGGGGCATCTAGGGAATTTTTACTTGCATTAAAGGTGCTATATAAATGCAAGTTAGTTTTATTGTTCTTCATGTATTAGCCTGATAATCAGTATCAGCAAGCTAACAGATCGTGGAGTGAAAGGAGATGGTGGGAGGGGGAGGGGGTGGGGTGGGTGCAGGGGGAAATCACAGCAAAGCCCAATCTTGTTTCCACCCAGTATTGAAATAGGGTTCACTGAACAGCAGTCGATACCAGGAATCCGAACATACGACACAATAAGCCCAAATGTAACCTCACTGATTGGTAATCAGATCTAGGACCTTTTGATCTACACAGCTTGGTTGTGAAAGGACTCAGCTATCAGTGAAGCTGAAACATTTATTTCAATTAAAACAGATCAAGGAATAAAATAGAAAATTTCCATCAATAATTTCCATCTGCAGATGCAAGAGCTATGTTTTGTTAACTGAAGGTCCAAGTGCTATAACATGAGATGCCTGCAAGGTTGGAAAGAGAAAAATAATATGAGCCAAATCAAGTAGTAATGATAAATGATAATAAATTTGAGGTTCTGTTACGGCTCTCATACTAAACTGGTACTATAACAAACAGTGATAAAATTAATCATTTCAGAATATGATGGGTTTTCTTTTGCTAATCACAGCACACATATGGGATTAGAATTCATTACTATAAACTACAGGAAATGTCCTTTTTACTCCTGATTGATTGGGAGATTTGATGTGCTTGTTTCCTCTATCCTTGGGTGGGGAACCACATTCTTACCAATGGATCAAGCCATTGCACTTTTGCTTGTTTGACAACTGTATTTGTGTGACCAAATACTGTTTTGAATCTTGAGAATGTCTGACTAACTATAAGGTGGTTATATAAAAAAATAGTTTTAAGGCCTTTTATTCTGGGATGAAATTAAAGGAACTTGGAGCTATATCTTGGATAGCATCACATGAAGCCCGCAGCCAGTCCAAAGGCAGCAGAATTACAGGGTTAATCAGTGATGGAGGCTGGAAAATTTGACCGTAATGCCTGTGATTTTGGTGCTATGGGAGCCAGTTGAGGTTAAAAAAAAACAAGACTCCTTGTGCCAACTTCTGGCATGAACCCTGTGTCAATCACGATGTTGTGAAAGGCATCCCATGCGTGTGGCAACGTATGTTGAGTAGATAGGTCATGACATCAGTCAATGCCTAACACTAATCTGATACTTTAACTTGCTGTTTAGGATCTTGCCACTCCTGTTAATGCCCTCTCCTAGAAATGCACAGCTGAACATGTGTTCTGCAGCACGAGAGACCTCACCACCAAGTCTATCTCAAGGCATCATCATCCAATCTGGAAGTGAGGTGTTTTGACAATCTACTCGCTGATGGAGAGTTATTGGAAATACTGCATTGTTGGAGGAGTTGTGATAAGGTTTTTAAGTCTGCGGGGAGTGGTGCTGGATATTTGGAAGGAATTGAGAGATTCTGAAAGGGTGCTGAGTACACCTCTTGCTCTTAGTCATGGGGGTGATAGTTGGAGTCCCCTTTTGATTGCAAAGGACAAACTGGTCACAGAGGCAGGTCTTACCCCCTTTGGGTCTTCAGCAATCATTTCTCCCACCTCCACCCAAGCCAGGTGCACCGTCAAGGAGGTGGTTCCCGAATTGAGCTGAACAGGCAGCCTTAGTACAAAGCAAGGATGGCCATTAAGGTACCTGTGAGCATCATGTGAGCACACATCTTACCACCAGGGCTTCGGTTACCACCATAAGAGGAATGGGAGGAGGAGAATGGAGAGAGGAGGCAGTTGGCACACCCATATTCTAGATGGGCTGTTTGTGAAGGTACCATCAGACTCCAGTCCCCCCTGAATGAATCTCCAAATCCCTGTTGCTCAACACCTCCCCAATTCACTGTTACAGACACAGCATCCTCTTGGCCACAATCCAGGAATAAAAGACACCAAAAAAAAAAACCATTCCAAGCCAACTTTATCCAACAGCATGTCCAATGCTCCAGACAATACTCAACCAATCACCCTTGTGCATTTAATCCATGCCAACCTTGGCCTTCACCCATCCAGTGTTCCAGCAGTTGTAGCATGGCTGCTGGAAGGCTACTGACTTGCAATGGGAGAATCAGCAGATGCCCTTACAGGACACCCTCCAACAACTCTGGGCCTGGCTTTGGACTGTGCCACTTTGGCATTTGCAGCAGCAGTCTAGGATGGTTGGCTTCGCGGCAGCAGCAGAGCTGTGGCAAATAGTGGTATCATCCCGAGAAAGAACAGCAGATTTGTGGTTCACAGAGTCACTGCCATTCCCCTTGGGGATGCTGCAATCTGCTTGTGCACAGGTTTCTGCACTGTTGAGATCCTGAAAGTCGCTATGAGCACCGGTATTGCAGCCATGATGGCAGCAGTCTAAGTCCACATGGCTACAAGCATGAATCTCATGACTTCAGCTTGAGCTGCCAATGCAGCACTGAGAATCCGCGCAGCTTCGAACTGTGCTGAGTGGAAGTCGAGACATTGGCCTTCAGGAGCTGCATAACGTTTGGGTCCACAAGTGTTCTCGTAAAGTTGGCCATCACTTCTCAACACTGAAAAGGATGGGCTCCAAGATCTGTACCAAGTCCTGTGCTGGATTCCTCCTTGCCCACGTCGTAACAAAGTCCTCATCCGAGTCCTGTGCAGCAGAACCTGTCTGTGACCTTGCCCTATGCTGAGCTGGCACACGCACTGACCTTTCCTCCTGGCCTGTCACTAGTCCATTCATGCTCAGTGACTCAGCACACACAGATCCAAACTCTGTACTGCCCACCAGTCACGAGCTGTGCTACGGTTTCTGACCTGGTGGCTGCGAGTGTCAGATCACATGTTGGTGCTTCTTGCTCGGAGGTCGGCCCTTCCTCCAAATCTTCAGCCTCAGTTACCACTCATGGCAGTCCTTGGGTAAGTGAAAACATAAACGCAAAAGGGAGGTTTGGGTGGAGGGATATGGGGGGAGAAAGAGGTGCATGGTTACACTCAGCTGCTACACTTACCTGGCAGCTTGGAAGTCATAGCTGGTGTGGGATGATGGTGACATAAGATTTGAGAGGGTGCACTAGGTAGGAACATATAGTCATTTTGGATGGTTCAGTGATGCAACTAACCACTCCCTCAGTGATGGCCACTCCAATTATCACCAGCACCATCTTCTCCACAGGGATCAGCATGTGCAGCTATACCTGTTCGCCATTGGTTTGCACTTAATAGAACAGACTGAACCACATGCACTGATCCCTGTGGATGAGAGGCAAAATGGATTAGGTTGGGTGTTAACATCAGAGGAAACAGTAAGGAGAAACTGGGAGAAATGGATTATAATAAGATGGGAAGAGGTAAGAAGAAAAATTTACAAAAGGCAGGAAGAGGGATAATTAAATAAGGAACAAGTTTAAAATAGGAATAAAACATGGAAATAGAATAAGAAACAAAATAAAATTTCATCTCACCAGTACATAGATTACACATTAAGTTAATATTACTCACCTTCAAATCTTGGAGCCTTGCTACTTTCCTGAATGCTGCTTACAATTTTCTTCCAATTATAGTTCGGATGATATGGCCACCATTCCAAAGCTACTGCAATGCCCGAGACATCAGCAAAGCTTCAATCCCCGTCTGCAAAGCAGTGAGTGCCAAAGTCTTCGCATTGCATAGTGCCCAGGATCTGTGTAACTACAATCTCAGTGACTGTATGGAAAGGGGATAGAGGCTTGAGAATGCTGCCAGTTTGGAAAAGTTTTAGAAATGAGGAAAGATTGGAAAGGCTGAGGCTGTTTTCCTTGGAACAGAGTTCGACTGTGAGGAGATTTAATTCAGGTGTATGAAATTATAAGAGATCTAGATAGAGTAGGAAGGATGTATTTCCATTCACAGACAATAACCAGGGGACATAGGATTAGGGGGGAATTGAGGAATTTTTTTCACCCAGAGGGTGGTGAGGGTCTGGAACTCTCTGCCTGAAAGGGTGGCAGAGGCAGAAACCATCACTGAAACATAGAAACATAGAAACTAGGAGCAGGAGTAAGCCATTCGGCCCTTCGAGCCTGCTCTGCCATTCATTATGATCATTGCTACTCATCTAACTCAATAGCTTGCTTCCGCTTTCTCCCCATATCTTTTGATCCCTTTCACCCCAAGAGCTATATCTAACTCTTTCTTCAAAACATGCAATGTTTTGGCCTCAACTACTTTCTGTGGTAGCGAATTCCACAGGCTCACCACTCTGGTTGAAGAAATTTCTCCTCATCTCAGTCCTAAATGGTCTACCCCATATCCTCAGACCGTGATCCTTGGTTCTGGACTCACCCACCATCAGGAACATCCTTCCTGCATCTACACCGTCTAGTCCTGTTAGAATTTTATAGGTTTCTATGAGATCCTCCATCATTCTTCTGAACTCCAGCGAATATAAGCCTAACCAACTCAATCCCTCCTCATATGTCAATCCCGCCATCCCAGGAATCAGTCTGGTAAACCTTCACTGCACTCCCTCTATAGCAAGAACATTCTTCCTCAGATAAGCATTTAAAAAGTATTTGGGTATGCACTTGACGTATCGGAACCTAGAGAACTATGGATCAAGGGCTGGAAAGTGTTCTCCGACTGACCCTCTCAGTCCTTCAAAACAATTGTGATAAGATCCATCCATGTTTGAAAATTCCAGTATAAAACCATTCACAGTATGAACATAATACACATAATGCAAAAGGAGGATTTTTTTCCACTAGCAACGTGGATCAGTAACTCTAAGACACAGGTTTAATATAATCACAAAGAAATTAGTGGAGAATTTTTTAAAACTCAAACTCAGAGTTGTGATGATCTGGAATCCACTACCTGACAGAATGGTTGAAGCAAATTTAATGGTAGCTTTCAAAAGGGAGCTGGGTAGATATTTTCTATATACATATATGATGTATATACACTTACTTAAAAAGAAAAAAATTTGCAGGGTTACTGGATAGCGTTTCAAACTGGATAGTGCTTCAAACTGGATGGTGTTTCAAAGAGTCAGTATAGACTCGGTAGACCAAATGGCTTCTTTCTGTGTTGTGTAATTCTATTATTCTATAATAGAAAATCAACTTTGCCAGATTTTATCTCCATCTACAGTTTTAAACCAGTAATTTAAGATGATTTATTGCCCTGCACATCCCACAAGGGACATTTCTGTCAGTGAAGGTAAGGTTCCTGACATGCCATTTTAGCACCATTAGGGGACTCCTGATTATATTAAAATGCTGGACAGCATCATATCTAGCTCCATAGGGTATAGACAATGTCCTGAGTAATGGGGTTATTTTTAACTGGAAGTTCAGTACCCACCATAAACACCCCTTTGTGGTAAGTTCAGCTCTACCAACAAGCACACAAGTGCCTATCTCCAAAAAGCAAACAAACATCTCCCTGAGCTTCAACAGCACTACCAGCACTTAGCACTGCCACCCCCACCCCTCCAACCGCCACCAACTCCCACCGCTGTCAACATCCTACTGGTCACTATATGCCAGAAGATTAACCGGATCACCCATATCGACACTGTCGCTACAAGAGAGACTTGGTTCCTCTGTGATGACTGGTTCCCCCCAAAGCCTCTTCACACTCAACAATGCTCAAGGCAGGGGTGTGACAGAATACTCACCAAAATGGGTTCAGGCACAACAGCTGTCAAGCAGCTGTCGACAAAATGCCCCAAGAGTTACCTTACATGTATCGTCAGAATGGAGTCAGTAGTTAGACTGAATGCTGGGAAATCAAGAGGAGCAAATTCCAATAAAAGTCACAAAGACTCATGTGAACAACGTGTTCCTGTAAATTCTAGAATTCATTGACTACCAAGGTCATAGTGTCAGAGATGATTTATTAGGAGATACAAATGTTATTCTTTACCTGAAAAAGGATATCAAAGAGCTCATCTCACTGAGTGCAGCGAAAGAGATTGCTGAAGCTAAAAACAAATAAAAGCTGCAATAGTCAGATACAGAGAATGTATCACTGAAGTGCACATGATTCACAAATTTGATGGGGAGAGATTTAAGGCAATTAATCCAGATACTTCTATCAGTATGTATAACAGATTTACCCAGCAGCAGAGGGTCCAGCAGAAATGGAAAGCTCCCCTACAGACACCATTCATCAGTCTGACATCTGAAAAGTGTTAGCAACACCCTCTGGAGGAAGGCGAGGATCATGTGCTCTGGCACCTGATGGATATGGTCATAAATTCTAAAAACATTGCTAACTACAAGCAAATAGTATTAAATTATATTAAAGTCTGTTAACTTTTCAGCCATGTAATGAGTCTAATTCTAAATTAATCTGACCAATGTGCAACAACCTCAGACACAAATCGCAAATGCTAATTTATAATCACCAAGCACTAAATATCATAAAATAACCTAAATGCCTTTGTAATCTCTCTATTCATTCCAAGAGTTAACCCTATCGACTAACAAACTGAACACTAAAGTTTAAGTCTATTAATTATAATCATAAGATTAATAAACAATTGTTAGTTCACGGCTTGACTGTCTGCTTTCTTCCTTGAAGATTCGGTAATTTATTTGCTTAGTAATTTATGTGGATACCAGTGGTGGCTAATCCAAACTACTGGATGTAAAACAGTTCAGTGACCCAAACTTAGGCATCATTCGCTTCTAGGTATAGAATGGGTGCTTAAAGCCCACATGGTTATTTGACAGGGAGTTAAAGATTCTTCTGGCATATTTGATGAATATTCTTGTCAGGGTGCCTGTCCAAGTGTCCTTATAAAGATCAAAATCATCCAAGACAGCAGTACACTTGCCATAGAACTCGATATCCACCATTTCAGAAAATCCAACACCATCAGACTCAAGCACTTGTTCTGCCAACATGCTGGGAGTGACTATTAGTTTACGTAATGCTTTATTTTGGCAGCGGCAAACAGTCTGCCTCACAGTTATGATGGCCTTGGTATTAACCCTCCCACAACAAATGGGAAAGTGGAAGAGGGGTTGAACTATCAAATATGAAAAATGCACCCAGGTACATTCTTTTAAAACAGTGACAGATATTGGGAGTGTCAGAGAACCCCAGAGTAGAGAAGCGGGATGCTCATTAACCTATTTAAATAGAGCTCCTATAGTGTGGCCAGGAGTATATGGAACAAATAGCTACTTTTTTAAAAATTCATTCACGAGATGTGGGCTTCACTGGCTGGGCCAGCATTTATTGCCAATCCCTTGTTGCCCTTGAGAAGGTGCTGATGAGCTTACTGCATAGATTTCAGGAAATGGAGACAAAGTTGGGCAGTCTTGGGTCTTGGGTACTCTTTGTCAAAATTGTAAATGATCAGAGTCCTGAGATTAATAAGTGCTCGTAACTGCTTTCTCAGTTCCCTCTGGGACATGGTTTGGTGACAATACTTGGTGGGAGGGAGTGGTTGGGAGAGAGTACAGTTGTTCAAACAGAGAAACTCATGATGGCTGACACTATGGCTGTTTTTGATTTGGAACTAGGAAGAGAATGTGGGTCAGCAGCAGCAAGGCCACGCTGTGAGCAGAGCTGCACATAGCCAGCAGAGAGGGGACAACAGAAAAGTGAAGCTCGAAGGAGACCCATATAATAGGGCTCACAGGCAGAGGTTTAGCTTCCTTGACCTTTCAAAGGAGATGTTTTTCTGAAGGTAGAGATTGTCACATCAGGTATTCATCTAATGCCTCACAGAAGATGATCTGCTCCCCGCTGGACCTGGTGGACACACATTTAACAGTGGCTGTGAAAGTCACCACCAATTTCTTTAGCTCCAACTCCTTCCAGGGTGGTATTGAAGAGATAGCAAGGGTCCCGCAGTCGACTCACATGTATATATAGGACAGGTGTACATAAAATGTAAAAGGTGGAGGGATTGCTTGCCAGGGTTGGAGGTATGTAAACTTTCCTTCTGATAACAGTAGCCAGAATGAGCAAACACTGGGATTTGAGTCTCTGGCTGAGTTCCCAAAGTCAGGGTGCCATCACTTGCACACACGACAATCTGAGCACCCCAGATCAAACAGGAGAATTTGTCAACGGCAAGGGGTTTCATCCCAGCAATGTTCAGCTGCCGTCTAATCACAAGAAAGGTTCATTCAGGTGGACCATGCTGCTTTCAGATTGCAACAGTTCAACATCCCTGACGCGGTCAGGCCTGGAACCAGTCTTGAGGGTGGTTGCTAGGAAACAAAGGATACCCTCCCCCTGCAAACCTGGTTGCGGTCTGGTAACCGAAAAACACCACAGTGCTATAACATAAGCCAAACAACAACCAGGTACCACCAAACAAGCTATTACATACAAAAGTGTGCTTCAGGTCCTGGAAAGATCAGGAAGCATCCTTGAGTACTCATCAGCAAGAGTCTTGAGGATAATAATGGTGTGCTGTGTTCTGAACAACATAGTGCAGCAGTGAGGACTGGAGGTGCAGGAGGAACAAGTCATTGATCACAGTTCATCTGATGAGGATGCCAATGGAGAGGTGGAGGAGGAGGAGGAGGAGGAAGATGAGATTCCCAATGCCAGAACATCTGATCTCTTTGCTACTTGAACTACCACAGATCCTCCAATAACTCAAAGGTTCAATTGGACACGCACTGGAGCAAAATATCTGCCACATCCCTTCCTCTGCCTCCCCAATTCTCACACGTCCCCAATTACACAATCAGTCCTGTACATACCAACATATGAAATAGGAGCAGAAGTAGGCCATTCAGCCCCTCGAGCCTGCTCCACCATTCAATAAGATCATGGCTGATCTGTTGGTGTTTCACATTCTGATCAGTAACCTTTGGTTGCCTTGCCTAACAAGAATCTATCCAAGTCCATTTGAAAAATATTCAATGAGCCTCACCCCCTCCCTCCACTGCCTTCTGAGGCAGTTTCATCCATCTATTCTTTCCACATTCACTAATTGCTGTCAGTCAATTCATGCCTTCAATAAACACATGAAAAGCAGAGCTGACAATTGCCTGTCATGAATGGAGGAACACGGGAAAGTGTCGTGAAGTAATAACTTTAATATGACTTAATAAATTAAATATATTAACACATTTTCAAAAATATTCATGCAAGGTACCTTCAGTGAAACTCATTCTCTCTCTCCCACTAGCATTCCTATGTGGTGCATTCCTGTCGCTTCAGCAGAGATAGAGAGAGGCTTTTCTTCATTCTTCAAGGATGTGGGTGTCACTGGCTAGGCCAGCGTTTATTGTCTATCCCTAATTGCCCTCAAGAAGGTGGTGGTGAGCTGCTTTCTTGAACCGCTGCAGTCCATGTGGTGCAGATACTCCCAGAGTGTTGATAGGTAGTGAGCAACATTCCCATTAATTTATTTTGTTGTTGTGTGCAACCTATTCATCTGAGAGCACAGGCCCTTTAATTTATTTTTGCCTGGTTGGGCACACACAGTAACTTAAAGGTGTTGTATCTGTTATGTCCATTCAGTAGGTCTCACAAAGTGGCTCTGAGGCTAGTATGGTTGAATATTAACTATTTATTGATAGCATAATACTATGTACATATATACAGGATATCACCCAAGTTATGAGCTAACTCCATGCTTGCTTCTACATAGCTCCCTGTCCAGCCTATAAGTTACCCTCGTCTCAGGTCATGTCTCCCTTTACATCATACGGTGGGCAGTACTGTTTCCCAGTCCCACATTAGCTCATTATATGCCAGATACCCTTAAAATACAAAAGGGAACAACTTGTGCTTGGCCTGTGCATAAACTTCTGGGTTGCTGTGTGGCCGCTCAGCTTAGAAGGAACACTAGTAGTGCATTCCAGGATACTGACTCAGTGACAATGAAGCAACAGTAATAGATTTCCAAGTCAGGACAGCATGTGACTTGGAGGGGTACTTGCAGGTGGTGGTGTTGCCATGCACCTGCTGCTGTTGCCCTTCTAGGTGGCAGAGGTTATTGGTTTGGGAAGCGCTGTCATTGGAGACTTGGTGAGTTTGCTAAGATCCCCAGCTGAGGTTAGCACTGGACAAGCCTGATTCCAGGGTGGAACCCAGCCTGATAGATCCTAATTTTTAATTTGTTTGTTTAGATACATGGAAAGGGGCTACTGAACAGAGTCATCATGACTGAACTTTTTAATAAATGTTTTACCCTTTTGTTAACCTGTATTACAATTCTCCTTCACCCACAGCTAAACCTTTACAGATATATACAGATTTATAAGGATAAAACAAGTTACAGAAGCTATTTTATACTCTAATATTCACAGTAAGTACACCGTCCATGTTTACCAAAAGGCAAACTGTAGTCAGACACACCACTCTCTGAAACCAAGTGACAGATGCCACCTCAACCAGATGCTATGGATCTCTCATCAACTCCCCCCAGCCCCCCAGATGTTTGTTACAGCATTAGCCAACCAGTCTCACTGGACTCTACCTTTCACACGGGGGTTTCCAACCTCCACTCTCCAAGAACTCACTCTGGAATTTTCTCCCAAACTGATGTTTTCTCTCAGAAACCTTCTGAAAGGGGCCACACTTCCAAGGTTTCGAATTCTCCTCCCGATGTTCCTCTTCCCTGGGTCACCACATGCATTCAAGCTGTCTTCATGCACTCTCTCTCACCGACTCAGCCATCAACAGTACACTGCTTCACATGCCCACTGCAAAGAATTACAGACCTTTGGTTGTCTCTTTGGACCTTCTTGCCTCTTACAAGCTGTTCTCACTTTAAATCTGTTTTTCTGCAGCTTTTGTTTCTTTAAATCTGAAGCTTGGAGCTTTTCTCTTTGCCCTTCACTCTTAACTTGACATAACATAACCTTTTCCAGGTTCCTGTCCTTCTTTTGACCACAAGGTCTGCTTGAGACTTTCTCCTGTTCTACTCCCCTGGATTTTGGAGTCTTTTCTTTAGCTTAGGACCGACTATCTTCCCCCTTTGCTTCATTCTCTCCTGGCAGTTGTCTTCAAAACCAACTGAACTCAAACAGCTTTCAAATCAAACTGCTGTTTCTAGTTTCTTGTGTTTGTGTCTATGAGAGGGACCTGCTTCTCTGGACCCCTATTGTTAGGCAACAGCACAGTTTCTCTACTCTTGTTTGTTTAACTTAGATGCAACAGTCGTAAAACTCTCATTAGAAATTTTAAAGTGAAACTAAAACTCAATTTGACCTTTTCTTAACACACAAATACAGAAACACAAATCAAACTTAAACTTTAAAGCTAAAACTCATTCCTAACACCCACAAATACCAATACAACTTAAACTATCTCTATTTCCTAACAAGTTGCTGCAGTGCCTGTAAGGTAATTATCTGGTATGGGAGACAATCAGACAGACTCATCACGAGTGACACTGGCATGCACTTGGGGAACATGTCGAGTGCCACTTGAACTGTCTAATAAGAATTAAGGGGGAGCACTGAAGTGTTATCAAATTGGATGAATATTGGGCTGACTGGTAGAGGCTGATAGATGAAGGGGTGGATAAGAAAGTACGTTGAAAAATGGACTGATGGGTGTTGCTGAAAGTGGAGTGCATATGAGGAGTGATGTAAATGAAGTACAGTTGACAAGACAGAGAGATGTGGGTGCACTACGGGATATAGCTGAATCTGCAACTTTGCTCACTTGTCCTGACATGATCATATCTTTGAAACGTTTCCTGCATTAGGTCCAAATGATGACAGATCCACAGCTGACCACTTGCACCACATCCGACCATGCCTTCTGTAGTGACTTCAAATTTCTTTTTCTCAGTACTGGGAAACAGGACCTTCCTACTGCACTCAACTGTACATCCAAGGGCACTTTGCTGAACCTGGGAACAGGCTTTGCTCTCCTCCCTTCCATTACTCTGCTTCTGTTTCATGCAAGATAATGTTCAAAACTCCAAGCCTCCTCTACCACTGCAAGGGAATTGAGCCTTTAAATAGAATGGGAAATCATGTAACCTGGGTTCTCCGGGTGCACAGCGAAGACATAAAATGTTAAGGAGGCATCCTTGTTGAAATTACACATTTCTTCATGTTCCTCAATGTTGGGTGTGTGCCACCAATTCCCGCCTCGAAAGAGGAAACTGAATCAACATCTAGAATACAGCAACACAAAGGCAAAATACTGGGGATACTGGAAAATAAAATAAAAACAGCCTGAAGAAACATCACCACCCTAAAATGTTAACTCTGTTTCTCCCTCCACAGATGCTGTCTGACCAGCAGAGTATTTCAAGCTCCTTCTGTTTTTAATCAAAGCTACTGTAATTGGAAGCTGAGCTTTTGACTGTATTTCAACTTGCGATTACTACAGGCAGTGTCTCAAAACCAACAACCTCGTGACCAAGTCCATGCCGTATTTTGGATCTTGCCATATTTCGGATCGGGCAGTTCGGGCCAAGCAGTTCGAGCTGGGTCAGGTCAGGGGGATCGAGCCGGGTCGGGTCGGGTTGGGTGGGATCACGGGTCGCTCGGGCCACTCAGAGCGCAGAAGATGACCGGCGTGAGAAGCCAATAACTAGTCCAGCATGACAATGCAGCACCTAGTCGAATAAGCCGCTGAGATATTTTACTCATTTAATAAGAATTAAAACCGATATATGGCAGTTAATATAAATGTCCGGCTTTCGGACATCTCCAGGTTTTCAGGTTGCCAGAATTGAGAAGGTATACCTGTACATCATCCATTTCTTAATGTGCCCAATGTGCCAACTTTTGAAATACACCTGGTTTTGAAATTCTGCTATACTGATATTTTGTTGTTAAGAGCCAGCAGTCATTGTTATTGGGCTCGACTCCCATTAATCAAAACTCTAAAGGACTTCTGTCTGTCTAATTTAAAATTTCACTCAACATTGAGTTAGTTTAGTAACAGAATATCTATTCCCATCAAGGCACTGAACAGAGACTATTCAAAGTGCCATTTAATTTCAAACACTAGTGAACATATTGCATTTGATACTGTATTTGGCACTTGCGGAAAAGTTAAGCTGAGTAAAGGGAACAGAATATCCCAGTAAACAGTTTATACAGGATTCAAGTACATTTCCGAAAGGCGTCGGGGTCCTGTGTGAATGGATACCTGTCATGTCCCGATGACTTCATTTTAAATGGGCAGATGGTGCGGGAAGCCACTGTGCCTTTCCAGCCAGGTCAAGGCAGCAGGAAAAGGGTTCGGAGCCAGAAGAGGCCCAAACAAGTGAGTGTTTTTGCTTTCCTGCGAGGCCAGGAGGAGCAGGAGTGCCTCCAAGCCGTGCGGTTTTCTGTCCCTTTCTGCCGACTTTCTGGAATGGGCGGGGAGTCGGCCGGTGAGATTTAAAAGGGGGCAGGGAGTCGAGATGCCCTGCCCCTCATTTCAGTAGCAGCATAAGAGACTTTAACTCACGCTGCTATTTGCCCGCCCAAAACTGGCCCACAGCTAAAATCAGGCCCGGGGTTGGAAAAGGAAATACAATTTGCGAATTAAACTGCCACCCCTCAAAACAGTCACTTGCAGCACTGGTCTACAAATGGCTGGTCTCCAATTTTATTCAAATTTTTCATTGAGGGGGGAAATGTTTCTAGTCCCAGGTACTTTCTACCTAGACAATTAAATTGCGTTGGGCCACTTTCCAGCCAGAGAAAATAAGAAGAGGGCACAAAGAGACTGCCAGCATCAGTGAAAGATTGGGAAACCCTTGGCTGGTTAGTAGCTATGTGGCGGGGAGAAGATTTTAGGAGGGAAAGGAGGAGAAGAGAGTTGGGGCAGGGGGGACATTGGGACTTGACTTGTGGGATCTAGAGGAACTCTCCTGCTCTTCCTGGCAGACAAAGGAAAGTTTCACACTTACCTTAGAGGGCCTTTTCTATCTGCCGACCTGCTTCAACCTGGCCAGAAATCCTCAGCATCTCTTCTCAGAACTTAGTGACTATGCAATCGGAATGGCATTGACATAATGGGTCCCTGATTTGCAGCTCTTGCCTGGATGCTTCATCTGCCTGTAAGTTAAAATCAGAAATGGTGGGAAAGAGTTGTGTTCCAAGTGAGTAAGTTTGATTTTAAAAGTGCCCACCATCCAGTTTCTACTGAGCAAGTAGAGCTAAAATCAACCCCACATTTTTTTTTATTATGAATTTCTATAAGCCCTCCATGCTCAGAGGTCCAGATGATGGCAGTTTGTTCAAAGAGCACTATTATTGTGATTGAACACCATCCCATGTAATTTGAACTTGACCCATGCATTTTCTTGGTTTGCTTACCGCTGGAGTGAAACCAGATCCTGAGTTGTGATGTTATTCCATGACGGAGCCACAGTTCACATTCTTGGTCCAGCTGGTGCTGTCAGTCTTTTTGTCTGCCAGCACTGACTCTGTATATGCTGTAGGGGAGGGACAGAGGGCTAACAGGGTGAAGGTAAAGTTGTAGCCAGGTACTAGTAACTTGAACCATATGTACAAAGCCAGGACAGTCTTTATCAGAGACTTCTAATGTGCTACTTACAAATCTCTTTTTCCTCCTCTTGCTATTTAGCTAAACTCCTTTCTTTTCCCAGAGTTAATTCAGGGTTAATCAGTTCTAGGTAACCCTCAGGTTCAAGGTAATTCTCTTACTAACCACTGGTCCTTTTAACTTTCCAAACAAACCATACTGAAACCTCATTTCTTTGCAAACTACATTCTGGACTGAAATCATCATGATGCTCCAGTGAAAGACTGCATCTAACCTGTTATATATTTCAACCAAATAACTCACAAAGGCTTCATTAATTGCAGACACTTTAACCGACAGTATATGGTGGAAATATTTTTGCATGATGTTTTCATGAGTCAATCCTGCATTGGCAGAAAAACTCCAAGAAGAATAGTTTAGGCTTTGCTCAAATCAGTTGGAAGGGGACCAGTGTTTTGAAGTATTCGCATTTTCAGGCCACCACAGGCCTTTGTTTTGAGAGAAGATTTCTCATTAAGCCGTTGCTAAAAATTTAAGGGCCTAATTTCCTGAAGAATGACTCTGCATTTTGAGATATTAATTTCTTCCCTGTGTTTCCTCATTCACGTACTGGAGGTGCCCCAACTTTTTTGTCGGTTGACAAATCTGTTAGGGCTTAGGTGAATTTGATCTGAAAGTCACAATGGTTTACATAACAATATATGGGTAAATTGGAACCTGACCTGTGGCAAACCATGGTATGCTTGTGAGAGGTGACTTTGGACCCATGGTTCCCAAAGTTCCCCAACACTAGGGCTTTCCTCATGTCATTTTTGGCTCTGTTCCAGACTAATTAAGAGAGATTGATTGCTACGATTAGTCAACAGCTCCATTATCATGCAACTAGGCTTGGCCTAAATAGCCAAGTGGTTATGGTACTGGGTTTGTAACCCCAAGATCAAGAGTTTAAATCTCACAATGGCAAACTATGAAACAATGTAACTTCAGCTGAAACAGATGGAAACGTGTTTGTACTCGAAAGAGTTACAGCTGGTGTTGTGCTGAGGGACAGCAATAAAAAAAAGGATCATGCGACTACCAGGATGGTAGAAGGCAAATTAGATGGGCCCTCGGTCATTTAGCAATTCCTATTTCTATATCAATGTCCACTTTTTGTGGCTGACTGTTCCAACTTTCAAGCACTATTCCCAAATGTCCTCCTCACCTAAAACTGATAACGCTGAAATATATTTTTGGAGTTACAGGAAAAGGTGAAACAAGTCAGAAATGCTTAACTTTTTTTACATCTGGGTTAGCACTTTTTTTTGATGCGATAGTTTTTATTTCTTGGTGTTATAGAATTTAAAAGGAAAAATTACTGGACCAAATTTAATTATCTTGTAGCTCTTTTAGTTTATAATCTCATTCCATGATTCTCCTATCTGGAATTTGCAAAATATACCTGCTTACCCACTGCTAATAATTCATTTCATTATTTTAAAATCTTGAATACCACACCGTCTGCCAGCTCTTGCAAGAAGCTGTAGAAAGAACTTTTAAACAAGGGGAAGGAAATTGTTTAAAATATGTTTATATAAAAGTCACATCAATACTTTTAGATGGTTATATATTATTAATTATTATTTAGGTGGAATATTAAAAGGGTAAAAAAAAATCTCAGAATGACAGGAAAGGAAGATAGTACACAGTTCTCACTGTAACTGTCCAAATTTATCAAGAGCTAAATTCACATCAGTTTACATAGCTGACCTTTACAAGCCTGAAAGCAAAATTGAAAAAATAACTAACACCTTTCAAGACCTCAGATATCCCAAAGTGCTTTACAGACATTGAAATGCTTCAAAAGTGTAGCCATTGTTGTAATGTTGGAAATCCGGCAGCCAATTTGCACACAGCAAGCTCCCACAAAGTGATGATGACCAGATAACATGTTTTAGTGACATTGGTTGAGGGATAAACATTGGCCAGGACACCAGGGATGGCTCTCCTATTATTCTTCGGAATAGTGCGACAGGATCTTTTGCGGTCATCTGAGAGGACAGACGAGGCCTCGATTTAACATCCATCCAAAACACAGCTCCTGTAACAGTGCAGTACTCCTTCAGTACTTGGGAGCTCAGTTAACCTAATGACTCAGAAGCAAAAGTGCTGTTTTGTGAATATTTGTAAATTTTCTATTTGCCCAAAGTTTGCTTTTGATTTCCACAATTTTAATAACAGCAATTATCAAGATTATTCGGTCATCCTAAGTGACTTGTGCAGGTTTACAATCCCCTCCGGGGTGGCAACCCTCACCTACTTTGCTCAAGTGGCCACTGTCAATGCGTGAGGCTCCACTGTAAAGGCTGCAGACTATCCAAGCATGGGATGCCACTACTGATCCCAGTTCTGAATTCACCCGAAATCTACACAGGTACGTACAGATTTCAGCCGAAATTAGGATTTGGTGTTCAAAAGAGCAGGTAGTCTGGTTCATTCGCCCCCTCCAGTGGCACTGCAGCCAATTGGTCCCTCTGACATCAGCTAACTTGGCACAGACTGGAGGCTGAACTGTGGGCCTTTCTGTACGACAGAGTTCCACATCAGGCCTGCACATTTACCATCAGGGAAAGACGGTTGCCTTGCCTTTGTTCTCAGTTACTCCATGTCATTCTTCGTGCAATGAAAAACTATTCTGAGAACTCATAAAAGAAAAATTTAATGAGCTCTTTAGTGCTGCCAACACCTGCTTGTTGGTTATGAGTTGGATTTAAGCTATAACATAACAGCAGCTTTTTTCTTGCCTCCAGCTCCTGTTTCTAGGCCTGAACTGACTATTTTCCTTCTCTCCCCTATCCCACACTCATATTCCTGATGATTTCGGAATGAATCAAGTTCCTATCTAAGTATTGCAACCTAATCACTACTAATCACACAAACCAACAAATCTAAGTATGAAACGAAGTCTCAATGCTGAATTTAGCTTGTGGCATCTTTAGATTATAACCTCATTCCTTGATTCTTCTGCCCTGATCTTGTGAATTTTACTTCTTTCCTGCATGTTAGTGACTCAATCCATTATTCTAGATTGCACAACACCCTTGGCAGCCCCTTGCGGCCCCCACACTCTCTATGAGAAAAGAGGTTATCACATGGTCTGTGGAGAGAACTAATACAAAACGAAGAGGAAGGGGCGATAATTTTAAATATTCGTTTACAAAATGACAGCATGATTGTTTTTGATGTTTATATTTTATTCAAAACATTTTAGGTGAAACATGATAGGGTAAAATCTCAGAATGACAGAAAGAGGGGATAAGACGCAGTACTCAGTATAACTGCCCAAACCCAGGACAAAGACACATATGTACTAATTATACAACTGGCCTTTACAACCGAGAGTAAAATTATTCATTTTTTGAACATCAATTTAAAGATCAGGATCGAGTCAGCAGGTTTTCTGTTAAAGTTTGTTCTTATGCTTTCATTTTTTTTAAATGAATACAATTGACTAAATTATTCTGCAGTCCAAAGTGACTTCTGCCGGTGTACAGCCCCACAGCTGTCCTTGCCTATAGTAAAAGTCACAGGCTATCTGATGGTGCAGTGTCATAACTGAGCCCAACTCTGCCCTCCCCCAAAATCCATTTGCACACATGCACATTTCATCAGGAACCAGTGGGTGGCATTCAAAAGAGCAGGTAGCCTAGTTCATTTCCTCCTTCACTGGCACTGTGACTAATGGCCTCCTCTGATATCAGCTAAATCAATACTGACTGGAGGATGAACTGTGGTTCTCTCTGTTCAGCATGGCTGAGTACCACCTCAGGCTTGTACAGTATCAGCAGGGAAGGATGGTAATTGCTTTGCCTTTATTCTCAGTTATTTCATGGCATTCTACATGTGATGAGAAACGATTCTCTGAACTATAAAAGAAAAATCTGGTGAGCTATTTAATGCTGCCAACATCTGTTTGAGTACACATGGTTGGTTACTAGCTGGATTTAAACCATAACATAAGGGCAGTGGAATGAGAAAGGCTAATTCAATCCATCCACTTTGCTCCTTCCTCCAGCTCCTGTTTCAGGATTTGAGCTGACTCATTTTTCATCTTTCCCCTATCCCACAACCAGACGAAAGAGGAATGAATCCAGTTTCCTCCTAAATGCTTCAATCTAATCAGTGGTTGTGGTGCAAGTGCACAGACTCTACTCAGTTCAATCTTGCTTGTGGAGTCCTTAGTTTACAATCTCATGCCCTTTAGGGAAGACGATGGCATAGTGGTACTGCCACTGGACTAGTAATCCAGAGACCCAGGGTAATGCTCTGGGGACCCGGGTTTGAATCCCACCATGGCAGATGGTGGAATTTGAATTCAATATAAAATAATCTGGAATTAAAAGCCTGATGATGACCATGAAACCATTGCTGATTATTATAAAAACCCATCTGTTGCATTAATGTCCTTTAGAGAAGGAAATCTACCGTCCTTACCTGGTCTGCAACACATTTCCTGTTTACCTTCTTTATTTTAAAATCACAAACCATACAGCGTCCACTGCCGCAATAAACTCTGTGCACAGATCTTTGTCAGCTCTGTTGGAGAGGAGTTTATTGTACAGATGGCAGGGAGATCTATCATAGCCTAACTGGAGAAAACAAATCATTTCCAAATGACTTCATGCAAAAGGCAGACTCGTTTTGGGTGGTCATTTTATTGAAAGAAAGAAAAAAAACATTCAACATTGGTGAAATATTAAAAGGGTAAAAATATCCCAGAATGAAAGAAATGAAGGATAGTGTACAATTCACATTATATTCACATTTTTCACATGTGTGATTTATTGGGAATCCTTCTAAGTTTTTCATGTGATTGGGTTTTTTACCCCTTCAAGTTTCTCCCCAATCTCAATAGTAGCCATTCTTCAGGTATGAATTTAGTCAGTGTCGGCAGGAGGCCTAACAGTCAGGCGGGAGTGAAAGGAATGGGGGAATGTCAGCAGAGCTCATCCTGTCCTCATCTGATGGGCACATAGCACAGCTTCCAGCAAAACTCACTAGACAACAATCAACCAGAGAAACTCAGGCAAATTTTGCCTTGCAAACAAGTGTAAGACCAACTAAAACAGAATTACCTGGAAAAACTCAGCAGGTCTGGTAGCAACGGCCTTCTGAACTGAATATTAAATTCAACAACTTTAGATCTTGAACTCCCTCCTCCATCTCCACCCCCTTTCCGTTTCTTCCCCCTTCCTTTTATTTTTTTCCAATAATTTATATAGATTTTTCTTTTCCCACCTATTGCCATTATTTTTAAATCTATATCTTTTATGCCCTGTTAGCCTTCCACCCTACCCCCACTAGAGCTGTACCTTGAGTGCCCTGCCATCCAGTCTTAATTAGCACATTCGTTTAGATAATATCACCACCTTCAACACCTCTTTGTTCTTTTGTCTGCGACATCTTTTGATTATCTGCTCCTATCACTGCTTGCTTGTCCCTACAACCACACGCCCCCCAACTTCTCTCCTCCTTCCCCCACCTTAAACCAGCTTATATTTCACCCCTCTCCTAATATTCACTCAGTTCTGTTGAAGGGTCATGAGGACTCGAAATGTCAACTCTTTTCTTCTCTGCCGATGCTGCCAGACCTGCTGAGATTTTCCAGGTAACTCTGTTTTTGTTTTAGATTTCCAGCATCCGCAGTTTTTTTTTATTTATGTAAGACCAACTAACTCATTTCGGCACTGCTGAGATTTGCAAACAAGCACAGATCAGGGATCCTTCCCAGCCATAGATCCGGAGTGGTTACCATTTTGAAAGGAAAATGGGCACTTCAGCGGCATACATCCGATGCAAAAATGTTCACACTGCCCTTCACCATGTTTCAGAGCCAGTCACATGCTTAAACTTGCTAGCCCCCATTTTTGTTGCTTGAACATGAAATGCAACGACCGAATTTGCAGAAAACGGAAACCATCATTGCAATGCAAAAATGGCACTGGCCGTTATATTGTCACAGGTGTTAAACTTGCCTTCTGCAGATGGTCCCTTTTCAAACTAATATCTTACAGAATAAGGCGGGCCATTTTGTCTACTTGAAAAATGGTGAATCTTTGTGGGAAATGTTTCTTCTTAGTGTGAGGGGCTTAATTTTATAGGGAATAAAATGCGCTATTTAAATAGTCTGAATAATCACTGCTGTCTGAGTTTTCAAATTGTTCCAGGCAATAGTCATCCTGCTCTAATGTTAACTGATTCAATTCCTCATCTGAAGATGAAGGGCAAGTAAGGATAATCCGTGGCATCTTGGGGATAAGAGTTAGGATCAGGACAGGAAATGATGAAGCAAGAAAGTCAGGTACAAGTATCAAGGAAAAAAATTAAATACACAAAAGAAGGAAGCAAGACAAAAATAAAATTAAGGAAATTATATTTAAATGACATACTTAACACAGAAACATGAATAATCACATATCAAAAATACCGAAATAATTATATGCAATGGGAGGCAGATGAAGAGATATTTTGAATTTGAATCCACTTCAAATAATTGCTGCATTGCTTTTAAAACCAGTTTGCTGTACACCAATAATGTTTTGATGGCATCTCTATTCTTAATAGATCCTGCAGAGGAATTTGATGCTGACAAAGGTGAGGGTGTGGGAGGGGAATCTGACTGTTAAAACGAAAACCACACAATATGGATGAAAAGCTGTGGGAGAAGACAAAGCTAAATGAAAATGGAATAATGGCTAAAATCAATTCAACTTTCACCACCTCCCCCCCCCACCCCCCAACCCACTACATTAGCAGTTTTCAGTCATTTTGTCGATTGTTTTCTCACTTTGAAGAGTTAAAAGGGACTAAATTATTTTGGTATAAGATACATTACACTCAAGAAACCATGCAGTGTTCTCGCTGGTTAAGATCATATTAGTTAACAAAAAAGCAATGTGGAAAGGATAGTGACTTTGATTTGCTTTCATCAAGTGTGGACTGATAATGCTGAAAAATAGAATACTATCCACTCGATCCTCATCAAGCGCCGCTCAAGTTGGATTAATTAACTTATTTACAGATTAATTCCAGTTCAAAGCTCTCTCCAGATAGTGCCAACAATTTATTTTGAGTCCAACAATAACACCAAGTATTAGATGGACATATTGGATACATTAATCTTCCTCTCATGGCCATGTTGAGAAAGGTTGCTCAGATTGGTTCTGAATTATGGGCAGGTATGTGTGTTGTGAACTACTCCTAGCTAGTAACTGGATGGAGACTTTGTAGCTGCCAGAGAGAAGAGATTCTTGTCCCCCAGTTTAGGCTGATTTTTGAGCTCTGTATTGAAGAACGGAACTATGGTGTTCCCACCTAGTATGTCCCACAGTCCCTGTTTGGCAATAAAACGCATCTAAAATTAACGTTCAAGATACATAGCATATACAACTGCATACAGCAATGCATCAGTAATATCAACATTTGAACTGTAATCAAATGATTTTACCATATATAGTTAAAGAAATCTACAGCACAAACATTTGATCAGTTTTTCAATCCCTTGTCCCATTCACTGTGAATCTTGGAAGAGAAGATTTGTCTAGCCAATCAGATGCTGCTGTGTGATCACCCTATGCAATTCAAGCTGGTGTCAAGTTTTACTCATCCTTTTCTCTCCATCTCCACCCTCTGAGGCGAGAATGCCTAATTCAGGTACTTTTTCTGATCAAGGAGCTGACAGTGAATTAAACCTTCAACCTTTAGGCTGAGAGAAAATGCACTAGACTTCCAAAGGTGTTGGACTGCCTTGTCTGAGAACTACACAAAACATTATTAAACTGTTTTTTTAAAGAGTTTTTTTTTTATATATCCAGAATGGCAAATGGAGGAATTCATGCAACAAAACCATAAAGCTGCTTGTAAAGAACAGCTTATAGTTTAATCCTGCACGGGGATGTCTTCCTCATTAAGAGCAAAGGCAGCAAAAATACATCAGTGGTTATAAATTGCTTACATGGTTCCTGCTTTCTCCACCTTAAATTGTTTAACATCTCTTCTGCTATAATTTTCTCCACTTTAGTTTTCAGATCTAATATTGTAAACTGATTTTTCATTTTCTGATGGTGTTGCTGATGGGATTGAAAGAATATTTTTTTCCCCCTCTAAAAGGTAAATTTTCCCCGCCTGATTTAAATCACTGAACTTAAGTGTAATGTCTACCCAGTGGATTTTGTGTACTGTGTTGGCCAGGCTTCTCAGCCATCGGTAACATCCAGGGAGCAACGTACCCAATGGCTCAGAGATTCCATGCACCACCAGCTGTGGCTTTGATGGGCATAGATCAGGAAGCTCCCAGGTTCAAACCTCAGTCTTATGCTGAAGTAGCTTCTCTTAGCTGGGATGCCAATGGAACAACTGCAATTATGGTCTCTCCATTCCTGAACTGTGGAAGTGGGGATGGATGGAGTGGCTGGAAAATACAACTGCATGCGCTCTGTTTAAGGACACGATTGGATTTAGGGTATGGTGTCCCATGATTTCCAAATGACAGTTTAATTTCACATATGAGGTCTGCTGGAACTTGTGAAACCTATGTCATCAACCATACTTGACCATGATGATCATTTAACAATTGATTGAAAAGTACAGATTGTTATGGGGAAAATTATACCTTGGGCAATTTTTGATACATAACCTACCAAGACCTTTTCATTACTGTATTGTGCAATGTGTAATTAAACATTTTACAATCTAAGTTAATAATTTTGGTAAAGAATTATCGGCATTCCACAGGCACATAAAGTTGGAACAAAACTGAATATTATAGTGGTGATCAATAGGATATTTTTATAGTTCTAACACTTCTAAATCTCCAAGGCACAATACCCCAAAATCTTAGGAAAAGGCTTCTACTCACTGGCATTGGATGGTGCACAATGCGGAACAAGGTACTTTTTTGCAGCATTTCACTTGCAGGGCTAACGGTGTGGTTCTTCGATGTCACAGATTCCTAATATAAAGAATTTAAAGGAGCAAAGGCCTATTGAGTTGTTTGTATACTGTATACATTTACACATTAGAGTCTGTAAAAACAAATTGTGCACTGTTCAGCACACTGCTACGATTTTGGAGATGATGTTTGGTCTTTTTTTTCATTTTGTCCATGCATTGAAGAGTTACAGCAAGACAAATCCTGGGTGGCTGGGCTGTCTGCAGCACCACCATGTGGAATCAGCAAGGAAAGAACAGAAAGGAGAACATTTTAATTCAATAGCCGCCTTATAGGAAGAAACAGCAGCTAGTTTTACTACTGAGGGTTTAGGCAATGGAAGTAACATTGTACCCATTTATTTAACTGTATTGATCTTTCCCATGGTCACTAACTGTGCTTCCCCTGATGATTCAAAGTATTGTGTCCTTGAGCCAAACACGACCAGAAAGGCACAAATCCAATCTTTGAGTTGACTGATTTCAGTGTTGAATGCAGTGGTCTGTAAAATTGTCTTCAACACCTTCAAGTGAAGAAGTGAAGGGGACAACTGCTCAATTGCTATCCAATCACTCCCTAAAATCAGCATGTGTGAAGATATGATAGTTTTCACATGTACAGATGTTAAGGCATGCCAATGCCCATTTGGCTGTTCTCAATAAGTCTCTAGGTGAAGATGACAAGGGAGGAGAATTGAAATGGGAGGCAGGGGTCGGGGAGGGGAGAAACTAGCTAAGGTTAACATTAGTTCACTTCATTCAGATGCACGAGCTTTACTTACCGTGCTTGTTCCATTGCATGTAGTTGCCAGCTTTCCTTCAAGAAAGATATTCCCTGATTCTGGCTGCTCGGAGCTGGCAGCTGCCTCAGTTATAAAGCAGGGCCGTTCAGTCTGATGAGGTCGAATGGTGTCGGCTTCACCACTGTTCACACTGGGGATAACTGTGTCGTCAATTGTCAACGCCCTGTCCCTCAAAATTAGTATCTTAATTACAGTCCCTGAATTCTTCAAGGCATTCACTGCTTCATGATGGGTAACATTTTGTAGACTTATTCCGTTGACCTGCAAAACCAGAGACTTTGTTGCCATTTATTATTATCCATCTTGGAAGATCCTGTAACTAGGGGTTGGTGAATATTACATTATTAAATACAATTGAGCCAATATTTGTTTGCTCTCCACCTCTTCCTGGCAATAGCCAAGAAGCAACTGCACAAAAATTGACAAGGATCAGATCTTGCTGAAATTGCATCGGATGGGTCTTGAGAAAGCCATCCAGTAATCCTGTGGGAGCCTTATTTAAATTTAGGTCCTACAATCCCAATGCGATCTTTGTGGACCAATTGGTGTCACACGTGCATGCCCCACTCACTGACCAATGGTGTGAAGCTGTCTCACCAGTGTCCTTAAGGGGGGCCACTGCAGAAATCCACAGATTTTTTTTTTCCCTTTTCCCTCATTTGTGACATCAGAAGGAGAAGGAACGGCTTCCCTCAGAGCCCTCTCCCTCATTCACCCAAGTCTGTACAGCACCGAGCCTAATTGGCCTATTACCCAGCTCTATGATCAGCAAGCTGCCTTGAAGCAACGTTCAGCATTTGCAGCTCCCTGGCCGCATGCTTATGAGGCCCGGTCAAAAATGGTTCAGGCCTCTGAGCCTTGCTATGATAATCGGGAGCAACAGCCCCCGCCTGCCAGGTTACCACAGCAATTGAAGACAACCGCCCTCCCCCATGCTTATTCCAATAGTGAAGGAGACCTGTGGAACTTAAGAATGTCACAACTGAGTTATAGAGGTTTCCTGACATGTTGAAAAAACATCTAACTTCACTTGCACCATTCCAGTTAAAAATATTGGTGTTTGACTTGTGTGTGGAAATTGTTAAATATCAGCAATATACAGTGGAGTAACAACTCAGGAAAGGGACAAATGTTGGGCTGTAGACATGACATTAAAGTTGATGATTAAACATTGAAGTAGAGGCAGCAAAGGTCTGTGCATAAATGCTTGTTATTACAATGGGATCTCTTTGCAGATTTTTCCAGTTGGACTACGCAAGCACCTTCTTTTCTGTAAATCAGCCATGTAGCAACAACAAAAGTTTTTATTTGCACAATTAACATTCCACAATGCTTTGTGGAAGTTTCTGCAAGGATATTGCCATGACGACGGGTTATAGTGTGCTGAAGGGGAGTCAGCAGACAGCAGTTTGAGGGTGTTTCTTTGGTATATTAAACTGCCTGCGGCTCATTACACAATGCTTTCACTAGGGTGTTGTCTCACAAACTGTAGCTGGAATAAATGGCACATTCCATGTATGTGAGATAACAGCTATGTGTTGAATTTTGTTCCGGGCCACAAGCACCGTCTAGCAGTAGTTAAAGTTTGCTGCAGAGCTTTATTTAGGAATGATTTGCAGTTATGCAACAGCAGTGACACTATATAAAAGCCAACTTCTGGTTTTCCTTTAAGCACCCTTTGAATATTATATTATGTATATATTAACGACATGGAATATCATTTAACTGGGTCAGACAAAATTTGAAGAACCACATTTTAAGATTTGTGAGAGAAACTGCCCAAGGACTGAAATACATTCTGTACATTTTATTGAATTAAATAAAGCAAACAGAAAAATCCTGAAAACTTGGCAGTAGGAACTATCAAGGCCACAGCATGCTATGAGCTTACCACTTGTTTTCACCTGAAGCTAACCTACCCTACCCATACGAGTCACTCTGAATAATGGGAAAACACTTATCACACATGTGCTAACATGTCCTGCCAGGAAGGAGTTGAAAACTTCCAATTCATTCTGAGTATGAGCAGAGAGATGAGACACACTGCAAATAGAGTGATGCTCAAGGATAGGTGCTTGGGTCCCCTTTAAATTGATTTGAGCCACACTTACCCCCTCCTCACATATCCTGATCCTTCCTTTCTCCATTAACCTGTCTATTTGCCTCTTGAATCCATTGGTACCTTTCACTTCAAATCTTATTCCACAATCCCTTGCCCTTTGGGATGGAATCAGCCTTTTAAGATCAGCCATGATATTATTGAACGGCAGAGCAGGCTCGAGCGGCCGAATGGTCTACTCCTGTTCCTAATGTTCTTATGTTTGCCTGACTTCCCTCCTTATTGTTAGGTTCCCACTTCTGTGTTAAACTCCAAAAGGACATAGACAGGTTGGTGGCAGACAAGTGGCAGATGTAACTTAATGCAAAGAAGCATGAAGTAATTCATTGTGGTAGGAAGAATGGGGAGAAATAATATAAAATAAAGGGTACAATTCTAAAAGTGGGTGCAGGAGCAAAGAGACCAGGATGGGGAGGTCATATGTGCACAACCCATTGACAGCAGCAGGGCAGGCTGAGAACATGATTGAAAAAGCATACAAGTGTAGAGTAAAAGGTTAACATCAGGAGCATATATGATGCTGATGTAATAGTGAAGTTGAATCACATGACTGAGAAGTAAGAGCGATCTGGAAGGAGAAGCTCCAACCTCATGTCAAGGTCCAAAATGTGTAAATACTTGCTGTAAATAAAGAGTAATAGTTTGAATAAACTATAGACTCGAGCCGCATAATTTGGGAAAATAGACAATCCCTGAAAACCCCCGTCCAGACCCCAACCACACAACGAAACATGGTAGCAAAGAGTAAAATACCCAGTGAACCTTAAAAAGATACAGGGCTGGCAAGAAAAGAGATCCTCAAAGGAAGGACAAAAGAAAAAAAAATAAGACTCACCAAGATGTCGTGGGAACATCACAAGAACATAAGATACAAGCTGAGACACAGACCCAGAGACTGGACAGCAGTGAGAACAGGCCCGAAACAGCAAGCAGCAACACAGAAGCAGGAACAATTCCAGGGCTCAGCAGAAGCAAGGAATCCACACTACCACTCCCAGAGCCGTTTCAGTGTGCAGAAGGCTTGCAATAGGCCCAGAACTGGGACATCTGGAGAAAAAGGTTCACAAGGTAGAGAACTGCTTCAGGATTACACAAAAAAGATCAAGACCACCAGGTCAGTACACTACTTTATGCAGAAGGATGTATCGCTGATGACATGTTAGCAGGATAGGGAACTGATGTTGCCTCAACTTCTCATAAAGAAGTTCGACAAGCATTTGACTCTTGTTTCAGTGTCCATTGGAATTTGTTAATAGAGAGGGCTAAATTTAACTTAAGAAAGCAAAGGTCAGGCATTCATCAACAATCTCTATAGGCTGGCTGGGAACTGCAATTATGGAATCTTAAAGGATGAGCTGATTTGCAACAGAATCATAGTTGGAGTTCTAAATAAAGCATTATCACATCTCTTACAGACAAGAAAGGATTTGATGCTAGAAAAAGCAGTGCAGATTGCAAGGCAAACAAAACTCAGGGGTCCCTGTGCGGTCTTGGTTGCTGATTTTTTTCAATAATTGTGCCCTCCCTCCGTTGGCCTAGGATCCATACCCTCTCCTTGGGATTTAGCACTGCTGACTCACGTGCTGTATGCCAGTGATAGAAGTTCCAAGCCTGGTTGCTTCTCTGTTCTTCCTCAAGCTGTCTTACCATTTTGTGATCATTTGTGGTGATATTGGGTTTGAGTTTTTGTTCTAGAGATGGAAGCTGTGTTCTCAATCTCCTAGTAACTCTGATGGAGAGAAACATTTTTCTAATGGTGAGGTTTGATAACGCGAAAGAGCTAGATTAAGGTCTTCATTTTTCATCAAGAAATCTTTGAGTTTATACCCCGTTCTCTGCTTCTCCATTCACTTGCGAATAGCGAGCTGAACTGGTTATATGAACAAGGCCATATTTGCAAAATTGTGGAATAGCTCATTAGCAAATTGTGGCCCATTGTCGAGCACTATGATGTCCAGGATGCCATGTGTTGCATGAATTATCTTGAGGGATCCCTGTTCGCATGGATCGTGACACGTTGAGTGAAGATTGAATGAGACCATTCAGTTTATAGGCCATAAGACAGAAAGCACGCCAAAGCCTGCCAAAACAGGCAAAAGTGTGTCAAAAGCCATTTTGAAATGTCTTCGAGTGGCAGGAACAAACCACACAAGTGAGATGAATGTCCAGCGGGGGTGGCAGGCCACAACCTAAAAAAAAATAGGCCACTTCAAAACTGTTGGTCACTTGAAAATGCAGACCACCTGTAAAAAGTGGGAGAAAATTTTCAAACAGGTCCGTCCTTGCACAAGAAGTGGAAGAACCACAAGCAAAGGAATTAACCTTCCTGGGGGAGGTAAATGATATTGAAAACAACTGTTGGAGTGTTGAACTTGAAGCGGATGGACAATCCACAGAGTTCAAACTAGACACAGGAATAGGAGCTTCTGTTTTATCAGATGAAGTCAAGTAGTTCAAACAGATTACGATACAATCATCATCAATCAAATTATAAGGCCCTGATGGGGCAACTTTAAAAGTCAAAGGCCAACCCATGGCAAATCTGAAATATAAAGACCAAGAAATCCTCGAACCTTTCTCTGTCATTCAAAATCAAAAGTGCTCTCTACTATGCAGAAAGGCATGTCTAAACTATAAAGTGGATCAAATTGCTGATGAGAACTATAGCTGTACTTTTCAAAGTGAATTTCCAAAATTGCTTACAAGCCTAGAGAAATTAAAGACTGAGTACCATATCATCCTACAAGCTGATCCTAAACCAATTTGCCTCTTTACACTGAGGAAAGTCCCTCACCCACTCTTCTGGACAAAGTCATGGGTGAAATTGGAAAGATGCAGCAACAAAGCGCTATCTCACCTGTCACCATGCCAATGAAATGGTTCAGGAATGGTTGTGGTCCCAGAGCCAAACAGCTCTAGAAGAATCTGTGTGGATTTAACTCAACTAAACATCAATGGAATGCGAGATCCACACAATGGCCTTAGTGGATGAGAGCTTTGCCAAACTAGCCAAAAGTACTTAATTTACCAAATTGGATTGGAACAGTGGATTTTGGCAGTTGCTTGTGGACAAAGAATCCAGATTGCTGACCACATTTATAACGCCATTCAGTCATTATGGTTTCAACAGATTGCCCTTTGAAATAGCGCTGCTCCAGAAATTTTCCAGAGAATGATGTCTCACCCTCTAGAAGGCATAATATGCCATCCATGACTCCACGAGAGCAGAGTATGACCACAGAGCCAGAGCAGTCTTATAGGTTGCAGGCCAAACCCAGTGAATGAAAACTGTGAGTTCACCAAACCCATGATCAAGTTTCTAGGTCACATTGTACAAGCCACTGGAATCACAGTTGATCCTCAAAAAAATAAAAGTACTCAGTTATATTCCTGAGTTGTGGAATTCTCTGAGTTTCCAAAGGTTCCTTGGGATGGTCAACCAAGCAGGCAGGTTCCCACCAAATTTAGTAGAGGTCAAAGAGCCTTTGAGACAGCTGTTGAGACAGGTCAAGAGTCGTGCTGGAATGTGGACCAGCAAAATGCTTTAAAAAGGATTAAACAACTTTTAGTCTCTTCTGAAATCTTGACATATTACAACCCAGAATTACCGACCCTTGTAGCAACATATGCATCGTTTACAGGTCTGAGCAGTTTTATTTCAAGTGCAGAGAGATGGCAAGTGTAGATCAATCTAATGTGCCTCTAGGCCAACAACTGAAACAGAAAAACAATATGCCTCAACAGAAAAAGAAATATTCGCAGCAACGTGGGCATGTGAAAAATTTTCAGGCTACATTATGGAGCTGTGTTTCAAAATCGAAACAGACCATAAGCCATTAGTCACCCTTCTGAACATGAAAAAAGATGCCGCCCAGAATCCAGTTGTTCAGACTAAGATTGATGAGATATGATTCCATCACAAAGTGTGTGCAAGTATCAAACAATGGCACACACACTGTCACAAACGCAATCAAAAGCAAACAAGAGGATTTACTCTTCATTAAGGAGGTTGAAGCATAAACATCCTTAATCACTTAGCACTTACCAGCTACTGCAAAAAAGTTGCAGAAAATAAAATAAGCCTATCAATGAGATGAAGAATATCTTCAAATCCCCACTAATCCGATACTATGCCAGTGCTTTGAACAGCGCAAGCACATCACTGTCATTGATGATTTTCAAGTCTTCAACAAGAGAATAGTCATACCAAAAACACTTTGGCTTGATATTCTTAAAGGTTTCACCAAGGTCATCGAAGAATAGCAAAATATTGTGCAAGAGCGTTGCAATCAGCCAAGCAGCCAGGCTTTACTCACTCTATAGAAAAAATAATTTCTAACCGTCTTACTTGTGCCGTAGATAGCCAAGAACGAAAAGAACCACTGTTACTTCTACTTTTCCATCAATGTCGTGGGAGCGCCTGGAAATGGATGTATTAAATTTAAGGAGAAAACTTTCCTTGTCATTGATTACTACTCACAATGGATTGAAGTAAACACATTGCATAGTATCACAGCAGAAGCAGTTATCCAATCCCTCAAGAGAATTCAAGCAACACATGGCATCCTGGGCATTATAGTGTTCGACAATGGACCACAATTTGCTAATGAGCTATTCCATAATTCCACAAAGTATGTCTTTGTTCATGAACCAGTTCACCTCACCATCCTCAAGCGGCTGTAGAAGCTGAGAAAGCGGTGCAAATTGTCAAAGATGTCTTGATGAAAAATAAAAACCTTAATCCAGCTCTTCTGAGTTATCAAACCTCACCATTAGAAAATGCATTCTCTCCATCAGAGTTACTAACGGGTAGGAGATTGAGAACACAGCTTCCACCTCTAGAACACAAACTCAAATCCAGTATCACCATGAATGATCACGAAAGGGTAAAACAGCGTGAGGAAGAACAGAGAAGTTACCAGGCTTGGAACTTTAATCACAGGCATAGAGCACATGAGTTAACAGTGCTAAAGCCCAGGGAGAGGGTATGGGTCTGAGGCCAACAGAGGGAAGGCACAATTATTGAAAAAATTCCACAACCAAGATCGCACAGGATTGAGACAGACCAGGGTATCATAAGGAGAAACCGCAGCACCTGAATGTCCTTGGAGAAAAAGCCAATAGAAACTTGGGCTTACTACTCAGGTCCTGATGAAGGTGAAAAGCTTCCTTCAAGTTCCATAGTCACCCAAGAGAAGAACACTCACACTGACAGAAGAGAGAGTACAGGATATCCTCGACCTCAAAAGGAGGTCAAAATGAGATCAGGGAGATTGGTCAAGGCACCTCACGGACTAAGACTTTGCAGGGAGATGTAGGAGGATGTTATTATGATCAGGATAAATACTTGGAGGGAAATGTCGACTAAAGGGTTAGCATCAGAAGCATACGTGATGCTGATGTAATAATTAAGTCAGATCACATGACTGAGAAGTAAGAGAAATCTGGAAGGAGGAGAAGCTCCAACCTCGTGTGGAGGTCCAAAATGTAAATACTTACTGTAAGTAAAGTAATGGTTTTGAGAAGCTACAGGCTCAAGCAGCATACTTTGGGAGAATAGACAATCCCCAAAACTCCAGTCTGCACAACAAAACAACAACCTCCTGCCCTTTATATATGGGGTTATAGACCACAAAGCAAGGAAGTTCTGAAAATCTATACAAAATTAGAGAGAGTGCAGAAAAGATTCACAAAAATGTTCCCAGGGATGAAGAACTTTAGTCATGTAGATAGACTGGGAAAGCTGGGGCTGCTCTCTTTGTAGAAAAGAAGGCTGAGAGGAGATTTGATAAATGCATTCAAAATGATGAGGGATCTGTTCCATTACTGAAAGGATCAAGAACCAGAGGGCACATATTTAAGGTAATTGACAAAAGAAGCAATGGTGATGTGATGAAAATTTTTTTCATGCAGCAAGTGGTTAGGATCGGGAATGCACTGGGTGTGTGGTGGAGGCAGATTCAATTGTGGCTTTCAAAAGAGATTTGGGTTATCTGAAGAGGAAAGATTTGCAGGACCCCTTATGATTTTGAACACCTCTATCAAATCTTCTTCTTGGAGAAGAGAAAGATGAGGGAACAGTCTCAATTTCTCCAATCTATCTACATAACCGAAATTTCTCATTCCCAGAATCATCCTCGAAAATCTTTTCTGAATGCACCCTGTCTAATGCTTCATATTCTTCCTGAAGTATGGTGCCCAGAACTAGACACAATACTCTCATTGAGGCTGAACAAGTGTTTTATACTGGTTTACCCTAACTTGCTTGCTTTTGTACTCTATGACCCTATTAATAAAGCCTAGAATTCTGTATGCTTTATTAACTGCTCTCTCAACCTACCCTGCAAGTGTCTCAACTAGCTCCTCTTCCATTTTATTTGACTTGGGTAGCATCAGCTTCTTTGGTAAAGATGGATGCAAAGTATTAAGAACATAGGACTTTTCATTTAATGTCTTAGCCATGCCCACTGCTTCCATGCACAAATCACTTTCTAGGTCCCTAATTAGCCACACTCCCCCTTTTACCACTCTTATTACTTATAAGCCTATAGGGGACTTTTGGATTTGCTTTTTATGTTAGCTGCCAATCTCGACTCATTTACTATCTTTGCTTCTCTTACTTGTCTTTTTTTCCAATTCACTGGTGTTCTGGCCAATATTTATCCCTCAACCAACATTACAACAGGTAAGAACATAAGAACTCAGGGCTGGAGTAGGCCAGTTGCCTGTTCAAGCCTGCTCAGTCAGTAATTTTTGATCTTCTACTTCAATGCCATCTCCCACATTATACCCACATCCCTTAATTCCCTTAACATCCAAAATTTGATCGATCACTGTCTTGAATACACTCAATGACTGAGCACCCACAGCTCTCTGGCTTAAAGAAGTGCAAAGATTCACAACCCTTTGAATGATCATTACCTGGTTATTATCACATTGCTGCTTGTGGGAGTTTGCTGTGTGCAAACTGACTGCCACATTTCCTACAGTACAGCAGTGACTACCCTTCAAAAGTACTTCATTCGCTGTCAAGTGCTTTGGGGTGTCCTGAGGTTGTGAAAGGCGCTATGTATATGACAGTTTTTCTTTTTTTCATCTTTGCCAGATTGTCTTGATAGATTCAAAGAGGGATGTAAACACAGAGAGATTAGCAGTATTTCTCAAATACTGCTATTGATGAAAAGGGATTAATCCAAGTTAGTTACAAAGAGTTGCACAAACTTACCTCCAGTACCATATCTCCAACTTGTACGCCAGCAAGATCAGCAGGACCCCCCTTCGATACTTTTGAAATGAAGATTCCCTGGCACAGACAACACTATGAATCATTAATTGTTACATTAATTATTTTTGCTTTGAAGGCACAAGTTAGCTAACTCTGAGTCAAATTACAATTACATGCCATAACGAAACCTTCCATGTAAATGTGAGAAGCACTGTGTATATCAAAAGGCAATAAAGCTCTCTTTCTCAAAATGCAAAACTCTTTTCTCTGTATCCCCTCATGTAACAAAAGCAGCATGTTGACACCCAGCAGCCCACAAGCAAGATTTTACAATTGTGTGAAACTTCTCTCTGGATTGCAGTTTCAGCAGCCTACAGTACTTACACCCAATCATACTTAAGATGAGGGAGAAATTTCAAAGCCTCTGATTAGTTACCTCCATCAGGAGATTGTAAAACACAGAGTTACTGCCAGTACAAATTACACATTCTTAAGCCAGATAGAGCAGGAAAGTTTAATGTCCGATTATCAGTCTGCTCTGATCTCAGCCGTTCTGGCAATAGGGACATGACAATTGACCTCGATTTATCTAGAATCTGGCTACACACATGAAGCAGTATTTGGATGTAGTTAAAGCAGAAGAAACACACCTTTTAGGTTTACCAAGGGGAAGTGCAGCAATGGGCACCAGATTTTTTTTTAGGTAAATACCACCTAATAAATTCTGAGTATTTTATTTCTCTTTGCCTGCAGATAGCTTTTACTGGGATTGACCATGTTTAGCTAGTGTGAGGGACTAAGGCCTCACATTGTATATTTTTATTTTTCTCAAATTTTTAAAACTGACAAAAGACCTTTAAAATGGCTGAAACTGTGCCTCTCTCTGGCACCTGAACAAAAGAAGCCACTTGGCAGTTTTAGAAAAACTGGCACCTCATTATCTCTGTGGAAGCACTAATGATCCCCTGTGCACTATACAACCCAACTTCAAAGAAAAGCCATCTGAATTTAGCAACCCAGGCTGGCCAGAAGGAGATGGATCATCTGCTAAGACAAAGGCCGCACAACTTTCCTTTCAGTTCCTAATGGCTAAGATTCTTTAGAATTCAGATAATGGATACACAACCTTTGTCAAAGATGGTGGAGAGGTTGAAGTCATGTGACATGGACCTCTGGCTTGTGGAACTGTAAATATTGCCTTGCTGAACTGTATAGCTCAGTCTGCTGTTTAACATCTAACAAGCAGGCCACACCGAAGGAGCTGTGGCCCAGATTGGACAACTGGCCCCATCTATCCTGCTTCTGCTGGAAGTCTGGACCATTGCCTACAAGACTGATTGATCTCTGCATGCTATCTCAATATGAAGTCAACACCACCGGAAAAGTGAATTATCCAGCATCAGTTTTCAACCCACCAACTTAAGTGAAGGAATATCTCATTGGACTTTAATTCTGGAACACCCATGAAACAATATTGACAGTACAGAGACCGCAGAGGAATATTTGTTTTCTCTATCCCTCTCTTTGCTATCTGAATACAAGGGGGACATTGCAAACCCTCTTTTGCATTTCAAATGGGATGCAAATAAACTAACCCTATCTCACGTTTGTTGTGTGGTCATTAATAGAAAATTGGATCACACCAAAACTGAGGGGTTGGGAAATACACCACCACTTATGAAGAGGGAAACAAGTCAAAACACATTTCTGTTTACGGACGGGTGGCGAGAGGAGAAATTAGTGCTGTTTAAATTAACTCCCCTCCTGTCCACAACGCTAGTATGCTGGGGGCACAGTGCAAGCTGGCCATTTCAGGTATAGCATATTGTTTGTGGGTCCACTATAAAAGGTTTCATTCAGCTGCAATACTTGTGTAGGGCCTGGGGATCACAGGGATCAATGAGTCCTTGTTGCACCAAGCTTTTTGGCTGCATCTACACATATTGCCGCTCTGCTGTTGCTCTGTCCTTCATTGTGCTGCCAGACCTGCTGAGTATTTCGAGCACTTAATGTTTTTATTTCAGATTTCCAGCATTCACTGTATTTTGCTTTTATTCTTCAGTTTGCTTGTATCTTCAAACAATGCAGGCAACATAACTGCTGCACAACAAAGCTGCTTCTTGGATCATGGGCATCTATTTGGTTTGTGATACTTCTATCGTCAGGAAACACCTGAATATTAATTAAGTGAGACTTTGCTGCTGATGTTGATTGTGAAGGACGCCTGATACCAAAATGCAGTGTCATCTACTATGCCCTGCACTCAGCAACATACCAGAGTACTGCCAGCTGATGCCTTCTTCCCAAAAGAGAAAGCAATGAACATATATATTACTTTAATCCATTCAAAAACCCACCCATTTGCAGAGAGTTAAAATCAGATCTGTCATTTTTTTGATATCTTCATGATTTTCAACTGAGATAAGCTGGCAGGTATCCCCTGTAGCAGCTCAGAAAAATCCAGGAGTGGAAAAGCTGACTGTTAACCTTCACAGCACATTCCTGCAGTAGAATCCCTGCAGGTCAGCCTGGAGAGAGATCACTTAACTGTAACAACCTCTCTCGGGAAGTGGAAGCAGCTAAGACAAATGGCTTCAGACATGCTCTGGTTGCAGGGTGAACAGTCAATAAATATGTGGGCTGGGGTACTGGTATACCTCAATCATTGAGCCTGCATTTGATTCAACCTCAAGAATTCACATTCCAATTGTTGACTGGATATGGAAACTCTCCAAGGAATTCCCAACCTCAGCCCTATTTGTTTGCTGCAACTTCAATGGAATAGCAAAAACAGACTCTGCAAAAAATAGTGCCCCTTGCAGCAACAGACACCAATGCAAGGAGCAGAAGCTAACTTAACATGTATGCTCATTCAAATAAAAGAAAGATTACTATCAGTTTTTCCAAGAGAAAGCTAACTTTAAATATCAAACCTGAACTGATAATGTGCCCATTTTATATGTGGGTGTCAATCACCAGGGGTAGTGTTCACCTGAATAAGGTGACATCGTTGTCAGAGCCGATTACTATAATTAGTACATTCCAGAAGACTGGTACTCTCTTTGTCATAAAACACAGTGCACTGTGAACAAAAATAAAAGCAAAAAACTGCGGATGCTGGAAATCCAAAACAAAAACAAAAATACCTGGAAAAACTCAGCAGGTCTGGCAGCATCTGCGGAGAGGAACACAGTTAACATAGTCTGCGCACCAAACCCTGAGCAGCATAATCAGGCCTGCCGAAAATCAGTGCTGCCAGGGGAACAAAGCAAGTCAGGGCTCAAGCGTATCTCCCACACTGCACAGCCGTCATCAAGGATACCTTTCTCTTCATATGGGTCTTCATACAAATTTTTTTCAGAATTCTCCCTAATAACGTGACAAAAAAAATCAGCTCATAAACTATGTTTAAACACTGAGGCGTGGTTGGCTATGGAGATTGTAGGCAGGTTCTTGAACAGATTAAATCTTCTTTTAATTTGTTTAAATGGATTCTAACCTCCAGACCTGCCCTTCAAGTTGCTCTCTGCTCACATTTTAGAACTATAAGTGATTTATACAGTAAACCTTTCTCATGAGAAATATTTTAATTATTTGCCAATGCTTCTGTCACAAAAACCAAGTTCTTCATACACAGCAGGTTCATCGGCAAAAATATAGGCTCATGTTTCAAATCAAAGTTCATGGTTGTCTACCCAAAAACCTTAGACTTCACTTTACGGATGCTGACACAGCTGCTGTGTATTTGCAGTGTTTATTTAAGACATAGGCTCAACTTTATAAAGCAATGCATGCTATTCACATCTCAATTTTCGTACGTGTGCCCAGCATTTAGCACAAGATCCCTGCTGCATCCATAATCTTGGACAAAGCCAAATGAGATGAGACAACCAGAGTCAAAGACCCAGTGAAAAATAAAGAAGCAAAAACAAAAGGTCAATGAGGAAGATACCCGCAGATAAAAGCAACAACTATTGGGACGTCACAGCGGACAAAAATTGCTCACGAGTGTGAGAGCGAGAGAGATTCAAATGTTTGATTGAAAACACTGTGAAGAAGCTTAGTAGGTTTCACTCCTACCCACCCTGACCTTAAATGTTAGCACCCAGCCCTTCAAATATGTCTGAGCACAAGACCCACCAACTTTCTTCAATGAGAAAAAGTAAATGATGCAGGCAGCCTAGATTGGGACAGAAAATGACATACTTTAAAAATTGAGCCTTATAAAAATTGAGCCAAAATTTAATGTGGCCGACTGAATCCGAGAGACCAGCAGACACCAGGGGTGAGGAGGTGATCATCAGGGAAACAGCGTGTTTCCAAATACCTAGTATAAAGTGTCAATAATCAGAAATCATAAATAACTCTACTGAATTGCCACCTATTCCAGTCACACATCGCGGACACACTACCTAACACACCCATATTGTGATTCACAGGTGTGAATTAATGATTCTCCAGCAGCTCCATTTGAGGGCACTAGAAATCTGCCATGGAAATGCAGTTGGTAATATGGCATGTTTTTGAATAGCCAGCTACACAATACGACATATTTCTGCTTTGGCAGTAATAACATTCATCTAAAACTATCTTCCAAAATATCTTCCAAAATTCACCATCAAAAGCAAACATCTTCTCCAAGATGGCAAGTCAACTAACTTCATATTTTTCAACCATGTTTAACTTAGAAAAACTTACTTCATTATTGATTTTATATGGAGTCGACCCTTTTCCTCCAGCAATGCTGATCCCCAGACTTCCCATCTGGCTGCGCACTGTAATATTAAGCTTCAAAAAAAAAAGAACATAATCAGAACTAGCACTGTTTTTGATAATGCATTTTAGTGAAGAGTTTTTACACAGACAAGTAAATGCCTTGCCTGCTGCAATACCAGTGGCCACAGATCCCCCAGAAAGGAGGGAAAAAATCAGAGATTTTGCTCTCAGTTGCTTAAAAGTTGGCACGTGAATGTTAGCTGAGAACAAGTCCTATAGATTGACCAAAGTCACTATTAATGCCATAGCCAATAAATATGGGCAAACGTAAATGAAAGCCTATTAAACTAATCCGTATCCACCTCATTAACTGAACAGTGAAACATTGTACACCACCCTCCCCAATGATCAACAATACTAATTCCTGGATGAGTCAAAAGTTTTACCTGTGATGCATTGCTAGACAAACTTAACTAATCTGTAACGCTAATATATCCCAAAGTTGTTTGCCCTCACCAACTTGTCAAGTCCTTCTTAAAGCACTGTAGTATATCAATCCCTGCTTTACATGAATGAAGTAATGAGGGTTGCTGGCACCCATGAAATTATACCCCTCTTTGTGGGGCTGTGTATCCCATCAATAATAGTTTAACGTTACCCATTTGTCAGAAATACACATCTTACAGATTTACAGGGGTGGATGCATGCCTTAAAACATTCGTAGAAAAATGATTTTTAGTCAAGAAATGTATATAAACCAGTGAATTATGGTGGGATCAAGCGAGGAAGTCTTGAGCTGAAATAACTATACTTGTTAAACCTTGTTTCTCTAAATCAGATTTGCTTGATTTATAATCACTTCACCTTACTTAGAAAATCAAACTTTAAAATAAGTGAAACCATGCTTGTGAGAAGATTGTCTCATCATCATTGAACAAACCCACCTAAAGCTAGCTAGATAACGGATCCTAAAAGGAATCTGTCACTTGCAAAATGTCTGTAACGCTATTTACTTCCCACTTTATGAAATGTTTTAAGTGTAAGTAACATTGTTTTTCTCTCCCCAAAATCCCTCAGCCTCAGCTATTCACATTATTTTACATTTTTATATTCTGCAGCAGTGGATTTGATACATTTGTTTAACATGTAATTTATTTGATTCACTTGACTTTTCCCTTATCCTGAAACCATCTTTTCCCAGTTATTCAGATCACAATGAAAGATATTTTTCTCCTAGTTATTTCCCACCATGAAGGTATAGTCATTGGTAAGGATGGTGTTAGTGCTGCACTGCACCAAGTTGGGTTCTTCCACCATTGTTGAGTCTTAAATGACTAGAGCAGGTGCTCAATCACTCATCATGGTACAAGCCTTGCTGGCTTCAGCTTCAATCACCAAATTCAGTATCAAGAAACATCTCCTTTACACCCCAGGTCAAACACCAGTCTCCCTCAACAACAAAAACAAAGCACAATACAAATGATATCTTGAGCACCATTTTTTTTATTTAATGGTGAAACTACATGAAATTCAAATCTGTTTTTTTATCTGTTGCTTACCATTATTTATTGTAAATTTCTACCTTGTTATCATGCGATAGATTGTTATGGTGCACTTTGGGTTTTGTGGTTCCAAAGGAGCAAGATGAAACCTCAATATCATTTATTCTCTCTCACAAACATTGAATAACTTCCATGATGTGTGTTGCAGGGTGTTGGATAACATTCAATACGTCTTAATGAAGTCTTTGTAGTCTTGATTAGGTTAACTGTTTGTATTTATTAACTACA
The DNA here is from genome assembly GCF_017639515.1 of Carcharodon carcharias. NCBI lineage: Eukaryota > Metazoa > Chordata > Chondrichthyes > Lamniformes > Lamnidae > Carcharodon > Carcharodon carcharias. The sequence goes on along the minus strand of NC_054471.1, from coordinate 104,524,219 downwards.
AGAACTATATACACAGTAAAGTGTTCAAGCTAGGAGATGTCTCCATGCTGGGTTGTGCACACGGCTCTGTCCAACACTAGACTGAACCATCAGTGTGGATCACCTGTTGTCTTATATCACAGTGTGGGCGGTACTGTACTCAGTCCCACGTTAACCCTTTATGCGCCAGGCCCTTGTGTTTCTCACAAACATTGAATAATGCCCATGATGTGCATCTCTCTCTTTCACACATTGAATGACGTTCATGATGTCTCTCTCTCTCTCAATATCCAGGGTATGTGTGTGCTTCTCTCCCTCTCTCACACACATATTGAATATCCTCCATAATGTGCACGTGTCTCGCACACATACTGAATAACCTCCGTGGTGTGTCATGCTCTCTTTATATTGAATAACCCTTATGATATACCTCTCTCTCCCCCTCACATACATAATAACCCCCATGATGTACCTCTCCCCCTCACATATTTAATAATCCCCATGATATACCTCTCTCTCCCTCACATATTTAATAACCCCCATGTTGTGCCTTTCTCTCCCTCACAAATTGAATAACCCTTATAATGGGCCTCTATCTCCCTCACATAATGAATAGTTTCCCTGATATGCCACTCCGTCACACACTTTGAATTTCTCATAGATGCTGCAACAGCCCAGTCGAATGATCCATTTCCTAATTGCCAGATGCTGTGGCTGTTTGTGGTATACTCTGGATATTCTAGTTCAATAGCAGCAGGATTAAGTTACAAATCCCATAATGAATCACACACTGTCCACAGGAGCTGGAAATACCCAGCTCAAAGCCCAGGTGGAATTTCTTACCCTGTGGTTAAAACAGAACTCAAACCCAAACCACGCAGAGCAGGACACTCATCTGGAAAAATAAACAGTCGTCTTGAAATGTGGAATATCATATAGGCAAATATATGGGTAGTCTTAATGAATCAGTGGGAAATGAAGTTCCTTTTGTATGTTTTTGTTGTCTTGTAAATACAGTTCATTGCAAATAATGGCTAGAACCATTTAGGAAACATAAATTCTGCAATACAGTTAGTTTAAATGTGGGATCTTTCCATACGCTTATTTATCTTCATTAGTGCAAATGAATTATCTGAGCCAATAGAAAATATCTGGCCCTTAATTTAGTTTCATTGTTAAAGCCAGATAAGCATCTTACAGTTCTATTGTATAAGTCATCAGAAATAAAATAAGTTAAATTCTTGCCCCAGCTCACTGGGGCCCCAGTATGTATGTGTCAATGCACTTTACATCTCATGAATGTACTTCACAAAACAGTTACTGCAGTCATGTAGATAAATATGTTTATATGCAGCAAGGTCCCAAGAGGACAAATTAGATGAATAACCAGTTAATCTCAATTTTCTTTTGTTTCTGTTGGCTGAGGGGACAATGTTAGACAGGGTACTAGAAAATCTCTCAGACTCACTCAAAAACTCACTCGCTTTCAGCTCATAAGATGAGAGCTTTCATGTCCACCTGAATAAGGACATAGGGTCTCTGTTTAATGTCTCATCAAAAGCAGCAGCACAGACAATGCAGTACTCCAACAATAATGCACTGCAGTGGCAGCCTGGGTTGTGCGCTCAAATCCATAATGGCACTTCTGATTTATGGAGAAGAAAGCTGCTAACCAAGCCAAGCTCATACTAACTATATAAATATTTGATATCATGTAATGGTGAAATGGTTAAAGGGACTTTTATGCTACCTTTGTCCAGGTTCCTTTGAATCCAGTGGATATAAAAAGTGTTGCTTGGTCCTCATTTCGCTCTGGACACCTACTCTCTCCGCCGGCATCATTTGCCAACTTACAGATCTGTTGTTTGCTGCTGCTCAAGACATTGGATGGCTTGGCTTGCCTTTGATTATCACGTAGAAAAGCTCTCACGTGCCGGTTCCGATGAAAACCTTCTTCTGTGTCAAACAGACTGCCAGAAAATTTAGATACAGGTTCCTGAAGTTTTAAAAAAAAAGCGACATACCAAATACCAATTAATAGAAATTTAAAGAGTTGAAAAATAACCTAAAAATTCCATTTGAAGGAAGAAACTTTCATTTACATTATGCATTTCATGGTTGCTAGACATCGCAAAATGCTTTACTTTTGAAGTATAGTCCCCATTGTTATACAGGAAATGCAGAAGCCAATTCCTATACAAACAGCAACATGATAATGACAAGATAGTCCATTTTCGATGTGGCTGAGGGGAAAGTATTGGTCAGGACACCAGCTCTTCTTTGAATATTGCCATGGGATCTTTACCTTCCAGCTGAGGGGGCAGATGAAGCCTCAGTTTAATATCTCAATCAAAAAACAATACCTCTGGCTGTGCAGGACTTTTTCAGTACTGCACAGCAATGCCAGCTTAGATTATGTGTTTAAGCCTCTGAAGTGGGATTTGAATCACAACCTTCTGACTTGGAGATGAAAATACTATCACTGAACCAAGGCTGGGGCATATTCTGAAATATTCCGATCACACATAATCAACCATTAAATCATTGTTTAATTGATGTTCCATTCTGCTTAAGCATTCCATCAATTGCAGAGGCATACATTATAATGACGTATCATTCCTGAGGGCAAAATGCAGTCATTCCATTGGCATTAGTAAGTTTATTTTAATTTTTTCTTTCTACGTTTCTACTCGAAACGTCAACTCTTTTCTTCTCCGCCGATGCTGCCAGACCTGCTGAGTTTTTCCAGGTAATTCTGTTTTTGTTTTGGATTTCCAGCATCCGCAGTTTTTTTGTTTTTGTTTTTATGCATTAAAACATTTCTCATTTCCCTTCTGGCCCTTTTGCTAAGTATCTTAAATCTGTCTCACCTGGTGACCCAAACCAGTGGAAATAGTTTCTCCTTGTTTACTCCATCAAAGACCAATTAATTTTGAGCATCTTGCTAAAAATCTCACCTTAACCTTCTCTGCTCTGAGGAGAACAACCCCAGTTTCTCCAGTCTCTTCAGATTTCTAAAGTCCCTCATCCTTGGTATCATTCGAGTAAGTCTCCTCTGCACCCTCTCCAAGGCCATAACATCCTTCCGACAGATGTGGCACCCACAATACTCCAGCTGAGGCCGAACCAATGACTTAGAAATGTCTAGCATAACTTCCTAGCTTTCATGTCCTCTGCCCCTATTTACAAAGCTCTGACTTTTTTTTTCCTCCTGATCAACTTGTCTTACCACCTGCAAAGATTTGTGCTTGTGAACCGCCAGGTCTCTGTCCCTACAGCCCCTTTAAAATTGTACCATTTAGTTTATGATCTGCACTATTATTTGGATTGAATAAAGTGTCCTAATTATGAGATCTGTTGCTTTGTATCAGAATTGCTTCAACTTATTGCTGGATAACATTCATGTTTCAAGCTCAATGAACAGAGTCAGAAATTATAATATCAAAGTAGAAAATGATGCAACCGAATGATTGGATATGCTCATGTAAATAGCCTGAAGGCACCAGATTAAAATTAACACAAAACAGTACAATTCGGGACTTTAGCAAACTGGTGTGATGACAAACTTCCATATTTAACATTTATAAATAACAAAATCTAAGGCCTACGCGACATAATATTCAGGAAAATATTTGGTCACCTTAACTGATATACTGAGGTGTAGCAATGCAATAAGGCAGGTGGGTGTGGTAACAAGCAGCTTTAACAATATTATCATGGTCAAAGGTTACATGAAGCAAGAGTTTTAAATATCATTTTCAGATGTGAAATCAGGTGACCTCTAATATAATGCCTCACTCAAGCTAATCATTAATGCACACTTCAGTATAGCAAAGTGATCTTCCTGACCTCTGAAATTTAGCACACAATATAGAATCAAAAACCCCACTCAATAATATTGCAATCAATGCAGCTATTAGTATACACTGCTTACATCCTCATAGTTGTCCTCCATTTCCTCCTCAGCCTCCTGCTCAGGGCTGGCTCTGCAGCTGTTCCATCTGGTGTGACCTGAAGAACTTTTTGACTCTTGTTCACTGGGAGGGATTTGCTGCTCAGATAGTGAAGAAGCCCAGTATACTTCACTTAAATCCCAACCAGGAATAGCACAGTTTGTTGGTGATTTAGGTCGACATTTTAAGGAATCCTATTGGGAAGAAATTGGGATTAAAAGTGAACTATGCATATAGAGAAATAAGAAAAAAAGGAATTCAAACACAAGTTTCTGAAATACAAGTTCCTTAAATACATCAGATATCATATCACATGCTTTACAGACTTATATGCCAAAGATTTCAATTTCCACGTTGCATACACTGACTGGATATACACTGCCCGGATATACACTGCCCATATTACATGGTTTTCACCCACCAAACCAGCAACACAAGAGCACTTAATCGAAAAGAAATAGTTCAAAATTCCCTTCAAATTATTTCAACAACAAGTTACCATTTCATTATTGGAGGGCTCCAAGTATTACTGCACCGTTATCTCCATTAATAGAACAGTTTAAAGACGTGTCTGAGCAAGGTTAAGTTTAGAATATTGCTCTTTCTAAACTTTATCATTTGGAATGAATCTTTCCTGTGCATGTTAGGATCAGCAGGAATACTTTCCGTGTTTGGTATCACATGTCAATATCAAGCACTCCCACTACAACATAACCAGATGCAAAATAAAGCCCAGGTTTACTGTAGCCTAATAATGCACACATTATTGATCAGGTGTGATGGATTTTCACCATTTTGTCCACATTATCTATTAAAAACCGAGCCACCTTCCCGGTTGATATCAAATCAAAAGCAGCATTTTATGTAGGCCCAAGCATACTTGGCACTGAGTTGAGCATGCCCAAACTTATATAATGTAATGTACCTCGAAGTATGCTTCTATCCCATCAGTTTGTGTGACATTCAAACAGCCTACGTGGTAAATTTATGATTTTTTTTTCTTTTGTTTAGTATTACAATCCCATTAGAGATTGTTGACGTTTGGAGAAAAATTCAAACGTCCAGTGATTAGCTTTTTCTTCATTCTTTCATGGGATGTGGGCATTACTGGGAAGCCCAGCATTTGTTGCCCATTCCTAATTGTCCTTGAACTGAGTGGCTTGTTTAGGCCATTTCAGAGGAGAATTAAGAGCCAACCACGTTGCTGTGGATCTGGAGTCCAGACCAGTAAGGATGGCAGATTTCCTTCTGTAAAGGACATTAGTGAACCAGTTGGATTTTTACAGCAATTGATGAAAGACTAGCTTTATATTCCAGCTGCCATGGTGGAATTTGAACGTGTCCCCACGGCACGAGCCTGGGCCTCTGGATTACTAGTCCAGTGACATTACCACTACTCCATCTCCCTGGGCTGAAAGAATTACACCAAAGGATTCCACATTTTTAAACAGAAACAACCTTTACCATATAGATAAAACAAAACCAAGTTAAACAAATTCAGCACTATGAACTTAACACTGAAGTATATGAAGACTTATTCTATAACCCAGCTCTACTTTTTTTAAATTCATTAATCGGATGTGGGCATTGCTGGTGAGGCCAGCATTTATTGCCCATCTCTAATTGTCCTCAAGAAGGGGGTTGTGAGCTGCCTTCTTGAACCACTGCAGTCCATGTGGTGTAGGTACACCCACAGTGCTGTTAAGGAGGGAGTTCCTGGATTTTGACTTATTGACAGTGAAGGATCGGTAATATATTTCCAAGTCAGGGTGTTGAGTGACTTGGAGGGGAATTCCAGGTGGGTTGTGTTCCCATTTGTCTGCTTTCCTTGTCTTTCTGGGTGGTAGCTGTCATGGGTTTCAAAGGTGTTGTCTAAGGATCCTTGGTGAATTCCTACAGTGCATCTTGTAGATGGTACACACTGCTGCTACTGTGCATCAGTGGTGGTGGGAATGAATGTTTGTGCATGGGATGTCAATCAAGTAGGCTGCTTTGTCTTGAATGGTGTCAAGCTTCTTGAGTGTTGTGGGAGCTGCGCTTATCCAGGCAAATGAAGAGTATTCTATCACACTCCTGACTTGTACTTTGTAGATGGTGGACCAGCTTTGGGGAGTCAGGAGGTGAGTTACTCGACACAGGACTCCCAGCAACTGACCTGCTCCTATAGCCACAGTATTTATATGGGTAGCCCAGTTCAGTTTCTGGTCAATTGTAACCCCCAGGATGTTGATCGTGCGGATTCAGTGATGGTAATGCCATTAAATGTCAAGGGGTAATGGTTAGGTTCTCTCTTGTTGGAGATGGTCATTGCCTGGCACTTGTGTGGCACGAATGTTACTTGCCACTTGTCAGCCCAAGCCTGGATATTGTCCAGGTCTTGCTGCATTTGGACATGGACTGCTTCAGTACCTGAGGGGTCATAAATGGTGAACATCCCCACTTCTGACCTGATGATGGAAGGAAGGTCATTGATGAAGCAGCTGAAGATGGTTGGGCCGAGGACACTAACCTGAGGAGCTCCTGCCGTGATATCTGAGATGATTGACTTCCAACAACCACAACCATCTTCCTTTGTGCTAGGTATGACTCCAACCAGTGGAGAGCTTTCCCCCAATTCCCATTGACTCCAGTTTTGCAAGAGCTCATTGATGCCACACTCAGTCGAATGCTGCCTTGGATGTCAAGGACAGTCACTCTCACCTCACCTCTGGAGTTCAGTTCTTTTGTCCATGTTTGAACCAAGGCTCTAATGAGTTCAGAAGCAGAGTGGCCCTGGCAGAACTTAAACTGAGTGTCAGTGAGCAGGTTATTGCTAAACAAGTGCCACTTGATAGCACTGTTGATGACCACTGCCATCACTTTACTGATGATTGAGAGTAGACTGTTGGGATGGTAATTGGCAAGGTTGGATTTGTCCTGCTTTTTGTGTACAGAACATACCTGGGCAATTTTCCACATTGCCGGGTAGATGCCAGTGTTGTAGCTATACTGGAACAGCCTGGCTAGGGGTGCAAGTTCTGGAGCACAAGTCTTCAGTACTACTGTCGGAATATTGTCAGGGCCCACAGCCTTTGCAGTATCCAGTGCCATCAGCCATTTCTTGATATCACGTGGAGTGAATCAAATTGACTGAAGACTGGCATCTATAATGCTGGGGACCTCCGGAGGAGGCCGAGATGGATCACCACTCGACACTTCTGGCTCAAGGTTGTTACAAATGCTTCAGCCTTGTCTTTTGTACTGATGTGCTGGATTCCCCCATCATTGAGGAATGATATATTTGTGGAACTTCCTCTTCCAGTGAGTTGTTTAATTGTCCACTACCATTTTCAACTGCATGTGGCAGGACTGCAGAGCTTAGATCTCAAACATTGATTGTGGAATCTCTTAACCATAGCATGTGCTGCTTATGCTGTTTGACATGCAAGTGGTCCTGTGTTATAGCTTCACTAAGTTGACACTTCATTTTTAGGTATGCCTGGTGCTGCTCCTGGCATGCCCTCCTGCACTCGACATTGAACCAGGGTTGATCCCCTGGCTTAATGGTAATGGTAGAGTGAGGAATAGGCTGGGCCATGAGTTTACAGATCGTGGTTGATTACAATTCTTCTGCTGCTAATGGCCCACAGCACCTCATGGTTGCCCAGTCCTGAGTTGCTAGATCTGTTCAAAATCTACCTCAGTTAGCACGGTGGTAGTGCCACACAACACAATGTTTTTGCTCCCCCTCAAGAGTTTCTATATACTTTTTGATATCTGGAAGGTTCATTCACTTCTTTTCCTGGAACCAAACAAAAGGTATGCCACAGCTTTTTGGAATACACCTTATTTCTCCTCAGTATTCCAGCTATTCTCCAGAAATATAAACCAGTTACCTTTTTACCTTCAACACAACTCCTGGATTCTGTGACCCACATGAATATTTTATCTCCCTCATGGACATAACTACCCTCTCTCCAGGCTCTCTAGGTCCACAAACATACCCTTATGATTACAGAGTTGCTTTTAGTTTCTCGTCTGAATAATTTAAATCGCTTACTGGAATAATTATAGATGACATGGTTCTACCAAAGGCTCAACAATGGACCATCCATTGTTTAAGTACTTCCACTTTTTAGGAAATAGAATCAGTTTAAGTAAGTTATATTGTTTTTTGTAGGTGTTAGGAATGAGTTTTACCTTTAAAGTTTACGTTTCATTTGTATTTCTGTATGTGTGTGTTAAGAAAGGTCGAATTGAGTTTTAGTTTCACTTTTAAAAAATGCCTGCATTTCTAATGAGTTTTACGACTCCTAAAGAGAAGCTAAGCAAACACAAGGGTAGAAGAATTGGGCTGTTGCCTAGCACCCAGGGGCCCCAGAGAGGCAGGTCCCTCCCACAGACACACACAAAGAACTAAAGAAACAACTAAGAAAAGACCCCAGAATCCAGGGGGGTGGGACAGGAGAAAGTCCCAAGCAGACCTCCTGGTCCAAGGAAGGACAGGAACCTGGAAAAGGTACTGTTAATGAAGTTAAAAGTGAGGGGCAGAGAGAAAGGCCCCAAGCTGCAGAAAGCAAATTTGAAGCGAGAACAGCCTGCAAGAGGCATGAAGGTCCAAAGAGACAACTAAAGGTCTGTAATTCTTTACTATGGGCATGTAAAGCAGTGGTACTCATGATGGCTGAGTCAGTGAGAGAAAGTGTGTAGAAGACAGCTTGAAAGCATGTGGTGACCCAGGGGAGAGGAACATCGGAAGGAGAGTTCAAAGCCCTGGAGGTGAACCCTTGCGGAAGGTGTCTGAGAGAAATCATCGGTTTGGGAGAAGATTCCAAGGTGAGGTCTTGGTGAGTGGAGATTGGAAACCTTCATGTGAAAGACGGAGTGCCGTGAGACCAGTTGGCTCACGGTGTGACAAGCATCTGGGGGCAGTTGAGGTGTTATGATTAGGTTATTGTGTTATTTTATAATAGCATCTGGTTGAGGTGGCATCTGTCACTTGATGGAGTATTGTATTATAGTTCATCTTTTCTGGTTTAATAAATGTTTTATTCTTTTGTTAAAAGTTCACCAGCTGACTCCTGTGACTCTGTTCAGTAGCTACTCTCCACGTATCTAAACAAACAAAAGTTAGGATCTGGCAAGCTGTGTTCCACCTTGGAATCAGAGATAAAAACAAAAAACCAGCTGAGTTTTTCCAGGTAATTCTGTTTTTGTTTTGGAATCAGGCTTGTCCAGGGCTAATCTCAACTGGGATCGTTACACACTATCAACTCTGACATTGTAAGATAAACATAGATTAGCTTTTAAATGTAATTAACTCAAGCTTGTTTGATATGCATTTACATCAGATGTTTATCAGTTTCCAATCGGGTTTTCCATTTATATTTAAAAGAATTCCAATCCCAAACTAAAAGTTGTATTTCTGAAACATATGAATTATGAAACTAGATATTTGTAACATTAGTTTTGATTTTCATTAAATTCTGGAAATAAGTGCTCTCTTTATCCTCATTCTTAGCATATTGCTAATTCTGAACACCAATGCTGACAATTAAAAGTAGTTTAATGAACTTGCCATGTTTGGGATTTCTCTTCATCAATTTTGCACAAAAAGGATTTAGCAAATAATATTGGAGTTTAAAGCAAAGGGCATTCAACTAGTTTATTTTTTAAGCAGCACTGAGATTAAAAATAAGTGATTAAAATGGCATTGAGCTAGCTATTGAAGTCTGTAAACAATAAGCAATTTTTTATTCTGTCTGTTTCATTGAAAAACATCTCACACCCATTGCATTGGGAACTCCATGTTCTATCTGTTACACACCCTAGCCTTTGGTGGAAAACACAGAGATAATATAGGGACAGAAATTATCAAGCTTTGAAGCACAAAGTTGCTAGGGTACGGTTTTACACAGGTTGAGAAGGCTACAATACAGGAGGAATGTTAAAAGTTATTTTATTTAAGTTAACTCACTGATATGGGAAAGGGCAATGTGTTAACTGTTATGCAAAGACAGTCAGCCATGGCTCATTGATAGCATTCCAAGTAGGAAGGTCATAGGTTGAAGCCCCCACTGTATAAATTTGAGCACATAACTAGGCTGACACATCAGTGCAATGCCAAGAATGTTGTATTGTTGGAGATGCTGTCTTTCAGATGAGACATCAAACTTCACAAACAGGTGTATTAGATCCCATGGAACTATTCGAAGTTTATCCAGTGTCCTGGCCAATGTTTGTTCCTGCCAACATTTACCTCTCCCCTACTTCACTAAGACAATTTACCTGGTCAATATCACATTGCTTTTTGTGGGGCTTTGCTGTGTGCAAATTGCTGCGGTGTTTCTTCCATTACAATGCTTGACTGTAATTGAAAAAAGTAATTCATTGGCTGTAAAGTGCTTTGGAATGTCCCAAGTTTCTGCAAGGTTCAAAAGGAGTGCTTCCTTTCATTTTTAGAAATTGAATTAAACAAAACCAATCATAACTATTGTGTAGGAGAAGGAACTGGTACATTTTGGGTTAACCTGGGACTGAGTGCAGTACTGCCCACTGGTGATGTAAGGAGGCACCTGGCCTAGAGCTCAAGTCAGTAGTGTAGGGCTAGGTAGCAACATGTAAGGACATGCCATGGAATCCTCCTCATACCTGTGCCTTCTACTGTAAATATGTACATAGTTCAGTAATATTAATAAAGACTTCTTGATAACTTCTACAAGATTGAATAATGTCTATGCAGGGCATACCATGGGTAGCGACAACCCAATAAAACATGGTGGCAGCTAGGGATGAAAATCTGCACCCTCTGTAAAAAGACTGAAGAAATCAAGAAAAGGACAGCAGCAATGAACTTTTGCTCCAAAAAACCTCACTCAAGAAGCCAGAAGCTGAGAAAACTCACCTGTAAAGCTCCACAGAGACAGAAGATCCTGGCAGCAGAAAAAAAAGGCAGAAGTTAAGCTCTGGCTAAAGTATCCATAGGATCCCTGTGGAAGCAGCTTCAGCAAAGCAAAGCTGGCAGCCTGCAACCTGAAGGGTGAGGTACAAGCTTTTAAAAGTTACAGGGGAGCCAATTCAGTGAACTATTTCTTTTAAAAATCAGTCAGGCAGAAAACTCAGTTGCACATTCATTGCCAGCCCAACCTTCGTGTCGATACCCCGTCTACGTGGTCCCATCAAGTCTGGAGTGCAACAAAAGAAAGAAAAACATTGGATACGCAGAAACCTCCATTTAAACAGAAGTCCAAGTGCCATCCTGGCCAGCAAGACCTCTGGCCCCTACCTAGACCTGACCCATAGCAAGCTGCCGGCATTTTAATGACCCACAGTGCCAAACTGACCCACAGCCATTTGCAGCTTTTTCCTCGCCCCGGCCCATTACCGCCATTTTAAAAGTCGCGCCGAAAGTTTGAAGCGCATGAAAATCTCCTCGGCAATTCTGGCGGTGTCATTTTGAAATCCTCTGATCTTTTAAAGGGGAAAAAAACAGTTAAAATTTTTTCAACGATGCATCGCAATTGCAGTACACCCACCAAATCCAACAGGACATTTGGCATCCTTGAGAAGCAATTTTTCATATTACTTGACTGCAACAGGCATCAGAAAAAGATCAGGGCAACATCAGGTCAATGCTTTCTTTAATTTTGTGGTCTTGTGATATTTCGCATTGCGTAGTCCTGATGCAGGGCATTGATGAATCCAACACCAGTGTCAGGGAACTGTTAACAGCCTTTGAAAGATATTTTAATCTTCAAGCCATGGAAAGTGCAGAGCTTGAAAAAAGCCATAAAAACTCCAAGCCAAAACCAAGGAATGGCAAAAGACGAAACCAAAACAAACCACACAAGGGCACCAAAGAGACACACCACTGGCCAGAATCCAGCCTTTATGGGGCCCTTGGGCCAGAAGACCCAGGTGATTTATCTCTCAGTGACCTAGACATGTTTCCTAACCCATACCAACACTGGTAGAAGACGGTGAGGAAAAAGCCCTGTGCTAGTCGGACCAAGAAAAAAAAACAGATACAAGCTGAAAACATTTGTCTCAAAGCCAAGCTGGAAAATCTCAACATGAAGTACAGCCAGGCATGACAGCAGTCAAGAACAGCATCCACTGAACTACCTTGAAAGACTCCAACAAACTGATATGTATCCCTTGAGAAGCATGAGAAGTTGGCAAAGACCTTGAAGACTACTTCAGTGAAAGCTGCGTTGGAGCTGTCAGCAGTGACAAACAGACACAGCACATGAAGGCAAGAGTGGAACAAGAAAATAACATTTGAAAGAGCGGCTACTTCTCCTTCAAGAACAGATTCAAACACAGTTCATTACTCTTCAGCAACATGGGTGAAATGCAGAACACCTTGAACAACAGAACAGGCTTGATGAGACTGCTAAATTACAAGAAGACTGAAGTACTCACAGTACTTGAGCTCTTCAGTGAAAAGGAAAACCTGTTGAAGGACCCCCGCATGCTACAAGGGTCCTTCAGGATTGCTGTCATGCCTGGCTGTACTTCATGTTGAGACTTTCCAGCTCGGCTTTGAGACAAATGCTTTCGGCTTGTATCTGTGTTTTTTTTTCTTGGTCTGCCTAGCGCAGGGCTTTTTCCTCATCGTCTTCTACCAGTGTTGGTATGGGTCAGGAAACATGTCAAGTTCACCGAAAATTGAAGGTTTGTCCCTCAAGAACATGATGAAGGAAGACAAACTGAATTTACTGCCACTCTGAATGAACTGACAATCCAGTTGTCATGGAAGACGCAGAATTGTTCGCTATTCCATGAAGAAGCAAAGAGGTACAAGAATGAGGCTGCAGCACTGAAGGAAACAGTTGCACATCTGCAAGGAAACTTGGAACAACATTACATCCCCAAAGGTCCACAAACTGCTGAAGGTCAAGAACATTGACTGGCAAGGGAAAGTCGAGGTTCTCACTAAAGAGCATGAGCTCTTGGAAAACCAATTGGCAGAACAGCAATTACAGGATGTGCCCTTGAAAGGTTGCTTAGAGGAATTATATTCCTCCGAGAAAGAACAGGTCACTGGAGAAAACACTTCATGAGGCAGAAACCAGCCCTCAGTCATAATCCAGCCAGAATAGCCTCCTCCTGAAGGCTCAACAACAAATCCACGCGCAAATGTTGACCTTGTTTATAAGCCCTCTTCCCTGAGCAGGTCTCTTCTTCTCCTTTTCAGGTCCCCAAACCAAACCAAGGGCCCAACCAACCCACAGTGCAGGAGGTTACCACAGCCCCTTCAGTGGCGGTGATGCCAGAGCCAGAAGGGCTTCCAGCAGAGCCTTTGCTTCCGCCAGCAACCACAGTGCAGTCAGTTGAGGTAATGGCCCACACAGCCCCAGCAACTACCAGCCAGTGTGATGAAAACATGGAGTCCACTGGAAGCAGATAGCAGCCCGACACAAGCATTACTCAACAAAGGTGAGCCGGCGCTACACACTTCTTCCATCCACAAGATGCCCCCCTCCTCAACCCCAGGAGGCTTCCAGACACTGGAGATGGCGGTAGAAGAAAAAGGAACATAACCGATAGCCGGAGAGATACCACTCCCGTTCTCCCAGAAAGAAACAACCACCACGCACGATACCAAACCATCACCACAGTAACCTGACCGACCAGGTATGGTGTAACACTCGCCAATGGAAAAAGCACAAGAAGCCATGCCTGCACCCGGCTCCAACCAACGATCCAACACCAAGATCAACAGCATCAAGATCCGACCACTCTCCCAACTGGGCGGCAAATGAGACGTGGCAGGGCTACAAGACATCCAAACCGCCCCAAACTCTGATTTCAAAGACTTGAAGGGGGTAGATGGGGTGGTATGGACTCTGTTAATGCATACTGTTCATCTTGTAATGTTAATCACAACGTAGTTTAGAGTTGGACCAGTTAAAGTTGCAACACTGAAGTTAAGAACACAAGCCTTATGACAACATAAGACTTGAATCAAGCCGAAAGTAACTATTGTCAGTCTACATCCAGGGAGTAAAGACTTGGGGGGAGGTGTAGTAGAAGGATCCAGCACATTAAGGGTTAACCTGGGGCTGAGTTGGGTACTGCTCACCAGTGATGTAAGAAAGCACCAGACCTAGAGTTTAGGTCAGCAGTGTAGAGCTACTGAAATTATGTACATAGTTCAGTAAGGTTAATAAAGACTTCTTGGTAACTTCTACAAGACTGCTTAATGGTATCCAGGCAGTGCACACCACGGGTAGTGACAATCCAACAAAACATATTGTGTTGTCCATTCCCTTGCTGACTGAGAAATAATGTCTTATTAATGTATAAACAGGCCACCAACTGAAAGGTTGGCAAAGCACATGTGAAGGCACCTGCATGAAACATGATATCCAGTTGATATACAAAAGGGGATGAGAGGCATTGTTACATATCCTGGGTTACACTATTATAACAGTGGATATTGAGGAGTCCGAGTCAATTTTGCAATGTAATAGATGCGGAATCCGCTTAAGGAAACAACTGACACCACGAAACCTTAGAACGATCCACTACTCCAATCACAACAAACAACAATTAACAGATTGTGATGCACTAGTCAGGTAGTCTTGCTGCCTGGATTTTCTCCATTGCACAGTTTGTTGTGCTGCTTGTTCAAACAGGACGGCATTTGGTAGTGGCAATTTGGGTTAAATATTCATGTCGCAAGGTACACTTTGTGTCAATTATTTAAAAACAGGCAGCTAAGAATCATATAGCAAAATCATAAACACTCTATATACACACACTCGTGACTTTGGTTCATTTAGAAATCTCTCCACTATAACTAATGAAGGAAAAGGAATAGTAAATACAAAGTAACTGTACTGAAGCCCAGTAGTAAAGATATACACTTCATTGAAAAAAAAATTTCAATGTCTAACACTTTTAAAACATTTCTGTGGAAATGAGATATCGTAAGACTCATGCATATTTTTTATCTTCAGACATTCTGGCAATTTACGGAATGCCGAAAACGTTGATCAATTTTAGAAATGTCTGTTCTGCGATATCCAAAAAAACGTTGTAATAGGTCTCCTATGCTGTTGCTCAGGGTAGATCATGTAATTTGTTGTTTTATAACAATGGGAGCATTGTAACACGTATTACCCTGCTGCTAAGGGAAGTAATCTCTGCCTAAATTGGCCTGTCCTTCTTAAGGCCACAAAATGTAATTTGTGTAAACTAGTTAATTGCTGTCAGCAAGGGATGCTTGCAGATTGACAATCTGTTTGTATCACAGAATCAGAGTTGCTACAGTGCTGAAGGAGGCCATTTAGCCCATTTTTTTCCAGCTCTCTGAATGAGCAATTCACTTAGTGCCATTCTCCACCTTCTCTCCATAACCTTGCACATTCTTACTTTTCAGATCACAGTCTAATGCCCTTTTGAACGCTTCGACTGAACCTGCCTCTACCACACTCTCAGGCAGTGCATTCCAAACCTTAACCACGCGCTGTGTGAAGAAGTTTTTTCTCATTTCACTTTTGCTTCTTTTGCTAATTACTTTAAATCTGTGCCCTCTCATTCGTGATCCTTTCACGAGTGGGAACTGTTTCTCCCTATCTACTCTGTCCAAAGCCCTCATGATTTTGAATGCATCTATCAAATCTCCTCTCAGCCTTTTATTCTCAGTAAATTCAGATCAAAGGAAGTCAGCAAATGATTGCCATACTTTATCATTTTTTAAATTCTGTATGGCAGAATCCATAAATGAAATTCGGAAATCCTCAGTGACACTGATCACAGTGAGCGAGAAGGATGCTATGCGGTGAAATATACAGCGTTCTATTGAGGGCACTGATTTGAAGTGACTGAATAAGTTAAATTCGGTTACTATTAAGAAATAAAGGACTTGCACTTTTATAGCACCTTTCATGATCTCACGGCATTCCAAAGCGCTTTTTTTTTTTACAGCTTATGACATACTTATTGAAGTGTAGTCACTGTTGTGGAAACAGGGACAGCCAATTTGAGCACAGCAAGCTCCCACAAAGAACAATTAAAGAAAAGACCAGAACATTTGCTTTAGTGATGTTATTTTAGGGACAAATATTGGCTGACAGAACAGGGGAAAATGCTTCTGCTCTTCTTTGAAATAGTATCTGAATGGGCAGATGCGGCTCAGGTTAATATCTCATTTGATAAACAGCATCTTCAACATTGCAGCATTCCTTCAATACTGCATTGATGTACCAGTGTAGATTATATATTTAAATCTCTGGAGTGGTGAATGGGTGGCCTCTGAGCCATGACTGATATGTTGGCTACACAGCATATCACCGATTCACAGAATCTTAATGGCACAGGAGGCCATTCAGCCCATCATGTCCACACCAGTTCTCCAAATGAGCATTAAGGCCTAGTGCCATTGCTCTGTCTTTTTCCCATATCCCTGCACATTGTTTGAATAGAAACAATCATCTAATGCCCACTTGAATGCCTCGATTGAACCTGCCTCTAACACACTTCCAGGAAGTGCATTCCAGACTCAAGCCACTTGATGTGTGAAAAAGTTTTTTCTCACATCACGTTTGCTTTTTTTGCAAATCACTTTAAATCTGTGTCCTCTCGTTCTTGATCTTTTTAAGAGTGGGAACAGCTTTTCCCTATCTACTCTGTCCAGACCCCTTATGATTTTGAAAATTTATATTAAGTCTCCTCTCAACCTTCTCCTCTCCAAGGAAAACAGTCTCAACTTCTCCAATCTATCCTCATAGCTGAAGTTTGTCATCCCTGGAACCATTCTTGTAAACCTCTTCTGCACTCCCTCCAATCCATCCTTCCTATAATATGGTGCCCAGAGCTCTACACAATATTCCAGCTGAGGTCTAATGAGGTTCTTATATAAATTCAGCATAACCTCCCTACTCTTGTACTCTAGGTCCCTATTAATAAAGCCCAAGACACTATATGCTTTATTAACTGCCCTCTCCACCTGCCCTGCCAGCTTCAATGATCTATGCACAAATACACCCAAGTCTTTTTGCTCCTGTAGCCCCTTCAAAATTGCACCTTTATTTTGTATTGTCTATGTTCTTGCTACCAAAATGCATCACCTCTCATGTCTCCACATTGAACTTCATCTGCCACCTATCTGCCCACGCCACCAACTTATCTACGTCCTCCTGAAGTTCCACACCATCCTCCTCGCAGTTTACAACACTCCCAAGCTTCGTATCATGCACAAACTTTGAAATTGTTCCCTGCACACCAAGATCTTGATCATTAATATATATCAGGAAAAGCAAGGGTCCCAATACTGACCTCTGGGGAACTCCACTACAAACCTTCCTCCAGCCCCAAAAATGCCCATTGACTATTACTCTCCGCTTCCTATTTTTCAGCCAACTTTGTATCCAGCATATTGAGATTTTCAGCTCTGCTTTCAGGTCGAAATTCTGGTGAATATATCCAGTAAGCTTTGAAACCTGTAAAATAGTGGCCTTGATCATTATCACATGACTTTTACCAATGAATAAACACAATTTGCAAAGTCCAGGTCTCGGTCAGAAAAAGTTCCAAAATGTCCTTCCCTTTGCCAATTCAGCTGCATTGAAATTAAAATAACGATACTTCAAATAAAACAAAGTACGGCTGCACATAGTTAATATTTGTGAAACATTTATCTGAAAAGCTTTCAGAATTATTCCAGTTTGCTTTTACTCAAAAGAAATTCAAGAAATAATTTTATTGCAAGAAGAAAGAAAAATAGGCTGTGTTTGCTGCTAATGCTGCGCATGCACAGTTCTACGGCTTTATGTAATTACATCATTGAGAGGGGCGGTATTTGCAGTGGCCAAGACCAAAGATGGCGCTGTTCAAGTCATCACAGCTGGGCACAGTGAGTGGTTAATTAAAATTTCTTCCTTGCTGACTTGCCACGCTCAAGCTGTAACAGTAACACCTTCACATTTTCAAACTCAAAAGTTCAGGTCACCAGCGAGCTTGTTTTTTTTCCATACCAGCCCAAGTTCAGATTTTCACAAAGTAGCTCAACGACATCTACATTCTCCTGCTTCCACTTGTTAAGAACATTCGGTCGAATGCAAACCACCAGCTGCATGAATTTGCGTCATCAATATTTTGTTATGCACCTTGTAGTTTGTCCCTTTCTCTCATGGGATGAAGGCCCTGCTGGTAAGATGACCATATATTGCCCACCCATAACTGACTTCAAGAAGGCGTTCGGATTTTAAAGAGCAAAAGCGCCTAAAGCACCAAAGGGAAAAATGCGGAAATATTGCTTTATTTTAATGAGTTGCAAGTGAAGCTCGCAGAAGAAAATGACAATAACAGATTAAAGTGGTCACAGGAAAGCAAACTCGTGACCGGTGATTCAGCTTTTCAGTCCTTGTCTGCCGAAGAGCTTTTTATTTTTTCCCTTTATACCCTGTCTCTTGGAGAGGGAAGGGGGTGAGGAGGAGAGGATGGGGATGCTTGTAAATACCGCCCAACAATCCCCATGGACGCCTCTTGCCTACTGACGCTCCCTGGAGACTGCTGAGTTTTCAAATTCGCACGTATGCGGCCCTTCTAACGCCACCACAGCCTATGCAGCTCTGCGCAGGCAGGCTTCAAATCCACATGCGTAGAGTGGTACCAGCAGGCTGGGTGCCATGGAGTGACATCACTAGATTTCCACACATGTGCAGGCCAGTGCGCATGTGTAGACCGCCATCTTGCATTGGCAGCAGGCACAGTGACAAAAATAAAATACTCTATTTACAATCACAGTTTTCAAATGTTGGGTTAACCATCAATAAAGAATAGTTACCCTTGAATGTCAACAAAACAAAGCCAACATGCTGGCATAGTTCTAATACATATACTGAATTAAAAATTAAGCAGTTGATGATAAAATGTGAAACTTGAATCAGAAAAAAAAATCAAAGCCAGAAACCTCTTTATACTCTCAATAGATATATCCTCCCACTTGCAGTCATGCATGCTGGAAAATTGCACACTCAAATTGCAAGAGCTCCCTTCTACGGATAAAATGATAGTTATGGTATTTTTTTTAAAAAGTCTAAAACCCAGTTTCTGAAAAGCCTTCATTGAGCAAACAGATCAATAAATGCAATTCAGCCATATAATTGTTGTCTTGCGTTATTAATTTTATGTTATTGAACTTTTTCGCATTTTCACTGATAGCTTTATTTTAAGCCTGTAGTCAGAATGAGAAGCAGCATCTTTTCGCATTTTGAACAAACTGATTGTTACAAACCTTCAATCTGCTGATAGCTTCTGTGCATTTTTTTGGGATTGCTCACTTTCATAAGTCCTCACTGGTACTTCTCTAGATTTTAATTTGCATTCACCATCTTCTTGATCCTGTCTGAGTTAATCAACCTAGGTTAATGCCAGGGTGTAGCAGGAAACGTATTCAAACGCATCAGTTCTTGGGTATATTAAAAAAAATGCCATGACTGTGTACATTTCCCGTTGCCCATCGCATGTTGAAACAATCACATTTCCTGTGTCACACTGGCTCAGGCAAATTTTTGGCATACCCATAATTTCATTCATTTTATTGGCACCTAATGGGTTAAACTAGTATTTCATGTTAAATACAGAAAACATTGAAAAGTGATTGAGTGGGTAAAGGTAAGTGTGAGGAAAAATGAATTTTGCGCACACTTCTGGCATAAGATGTCCTCTGTAAAACGTGAAATGCTGATTTACTGCCAGAAATGGAGCAAAACACAGATTGAATACCTACCACTGACTGGTTCTATTTTTACTAGGGACTTTAAAACAAAGATGGCTACCGTAACCATTTATAATACATTACAGAATAGAACTATCCTCTCTTTGCCCATTTTTTTCAGCTGTATCTGCATGTTCGACTCTTCCTGTACTTAACCAACCATATTTACAGGTCAGGTAGTGTATAGTACACATTGTCTTTGTTTTCAAAGCTATCCCAAAAAGTTGAAGAGTTCACACCATAATATTTTCAGCTAAAGTTAGTGTTGTGTTAATTGCTCATTGCACCACAGCATCAGCAGCAGCGGAGGTAAGCGCAGCAGGACAGACTTGTGGATGGTCAAAAAGGAGGGGTAAAGGGGCCCTTACAGCATACATATGTTTCACAATATGACAGAGGAGCAGTGTGTAAAGAGGCTGTGCTTCAGCAGACAGGCAATGGCTGGACCAGTGTCACCTATTGCAACAGGAACTGGAGCCAAACACAACACTGCCTGTTATTATGAAAGTAACCATGGTTCTTAATAAGCATAAAAGTTAACAGGCTACAACTGATAACCTAAGTATCAGTTTGCTGTCCATACAGCCACCAAGCAGGTGAACAATGTCTTCTTCACAAGGAGAGTGCAATTTATCACCCACCCAACCAGGCTGCTGATCAGGAGGAAAGAACTTTCAGATTTTCTTGTATCAGTGAGGTTCCTCAGGTATTACTGAATGTACATACACCACACTGCATTCTTCCATCACAAACCAGTGACGTTTTGGAACTGGAAGATGTTCAACTCCCTGAATGTTCAGCAGGTCTGTGACCAGCAGATATTGTGAGTCTCTGTCCAGGTTCCAGGGAATAGACATAATGACAATCCTTAACAACCCATCATCACTTCCACCCCTTGTTTTTTAACCGGGTCAGTGGGTGGTAGGTCAGCTCCTTCAACACATTGAGTATCCCCTCAATGCTTGACTCTCAATTCCCAACAGGAACACAACTGAGTGCTAATACAATGAGAGCCACACTCAAAGCAGAGTCATGATTAAGCAAACCATTCGCACTGCTTGGACTGATCCAGAACAACACAGTCCCAAGCAAGTCTCCAGGTTTGTAATTGTTTGCTGCATGTTCTCCAACTGTGCCATTCAAAGGGACCAAGCCTTGCAGTTGCCACAGGAGTGGATGAGGAAGGATAGAATGAGGAGGAAGGAGAGAACAAGAAGAAAGGAGAAAATGAGGAGGAAGGCTACAAGCTTCTAGCCGTCAGCAAATCAATAAGGAGAGATTCTCTTAAGCAAACCATACCACCCCCCCCACCCAATGTTCCCACCATTTGATCCACTCCTTCCATCTACCTTTTAAATGTTGTCCAATGTTATTAACTCATAAGTGTTCCTCTTACATGACCAAGAATATGAAGACCAACATCAATGCAAAAGTAAAAAAATCCTCTTGTACATTCTGGATTTTTTTTTCCATCTAATAGTGTTGAACTAAAATCACCCTTGGGCAATCCCTTAGTGCCTGGCCTATTCCCATTCTCCTATGAGATGTCTCCCTTATCGCAGGAATCCTGGAAGGTGGAAGGCTGCTGGTCATACACTGAGGCACTGGAAATGGCTATGATGGTTGACCTCCTGCAGACTTGTGTCTCAGTAAAAGTCGGGGTTTTATGGGTCAGCTGGCTGTGTGAAACAACCAATAGCACTGCATCCAAAGCTAGCAGGAGAGCAGATGCACTGACATGTGGAGAAAGGGCAATATGAGCTGGTCTCATAAAGCATATGCCCCTATCTTTTCCTTCATTTTTTCATGTGTTGTGGGTATTGTTGACAAGGCCAGCATTTGTTGCCCATCCTTAATAGCCCTTGAACCGAGTGGCTTGTTTGGCCATTTCAGAGGGCAATTAAAGAGTCCACTACATTTCTGTGGATCTGGAGTCATCTGTAGGTCAGACTAGGTAAGGACAGCAAAAGGACATTAGTGGAACCAGATGAAAGTTTTATGGTCACCATTACGGAGACTAGCTTTAAATTCCAGATTTATTAACTGAGTTTAAATTCCACCAGATGCTTTATTGGTAAAAGCAAAAAACTGCGGATGCTGGAAATCCAAAACAAAAACAAAAATACCTGGAAAAACTCAGCAGGTCTGACAGCATCTGTGGAGAGGAACACAGTTAACATTTCGAGTCCGAATGACTCATCATCAGAACTAAGGAAAAATAGAAAAGAGGTGAAATATAAGCTGGTTTAAGGGGGGAGTGCAGGTAGAGCTGGATAGAGGACCAGTGATAGGTGGAGATAGCCAAAAGTTGTCATAGACAAAAGGACAAAGAGGTGTTGACAGTGGTGATATTAGCTAAGAAATGCGATAATGGTGACATTAAGGGTAGAAAGCAGGACGAGCAAGGGACAGATAGCCCAAGTGGGGGTGGGTGGGGGGAAGGGATCAAAATAGACTAAAAGGTAGAATTACCTTAATGTCACCATTAACACATTTCTTAGCTAATATCACCACCGTCGACACCTCTTTGTCCTTTTGTCTATGACATCTTTTGGCAATCTCCACCTATCACTGGCCCTCTATCCAGCTCTACCTGTCCCACCCCCCCTTAAACTGGTTTATATTTCACCTCTTTTCTATTTTTCCTTAGTTCTGATGAAGAGTCATTCGGACTCAAAACGTTAGTTGCTCTATTGGGATTTGAACCAATGCCCTCAAAGCATCGACAGAAAATGCTGGAAAAACTCAGCAGGTCTAGCAGCATCTGCAGAGAGAGAAACAGAGTAACGTTTCGAGTCAGTTTGACCCTTCTTCAGAAGGGTCTGAAGAAAGGTCATACGGACTCAAAACGTTAACTCTGTTTCTCTCTCACAGATGCTGCTAGGCCTGCTGAGTTTTTCCAGCATTTTCAGTTTTTGTTTCAGATTTCCAACATCCACAGTATTTTGCTTTTACCCTCAAGCAATGGCCTGGGCCTCGGGATTACTAGTCCATTGACATTACCACTAGGTCACTGTCTCTCCCTAGCATGGGGCTACACTTCAACACTCCCACTGCTCTGCACGAAGACGGTGAAGGACTGCTATGGTAGTCCCTATTAAACTTCGTCTTGCCTCTATCCATTCTCTCCTTCCTGAAAGCCTGAAAAATAAACCATGTTCAATCATCCGTCTACACTAAGTACAACTTCACAATTCTCCTACAATGGAGTTGATTTTTATCCCTGCCCACGGGTCCCTCCAACTGCAATCCTCTCCATTCTTCAAGAGCTTCTATTCCCTATATTCTCTGTATATGTTTTCCCTTAACTTCCTGAGGAACTGTGTACCCTCATATCCCCCTAGAGAATAGAACTAATTTAGAACCAATTGATAATTCAATAATATTATGTACACAATCTGGAGATGGGCCATGTCAGTATTACACACATTGACTTCTCGTCACTGTGAAAATGCAATAATCGCAATGTTTTGTCTAGTGGCCTGATCAAGAACTAGGAAAGTATGCTTTGCAAAAGTGTTCAATAGAAACCAGTGATCAGCTATCCTGGAGCAGCCATTTCACAAGACCAAATTTCACAAGGCCAAACACTAGAGGGGAGGAGGGGAAGGAAGTATTATATTCCTTACCTCTGTAATGTCCTCCATCTCTACAAGTTCCAGGATCTCTGCCCTCTTCCAATTCTGGCCTCTTGCACATCCAGATTTTAATCGCTCTCCTATTGCTGACCATGCCTTTAAGTAGCTTAGGCCCTAAAGCTCTAGAAATCCCTCCATCTCTCCATCCCTTTAGGATGTTCCTTAAAATCTACCTCTTTGACCAAGCTTTTGTTCGCCTGTGACTGTCAACTTTTGTTTGATAGCACTCCTGTGAAGCATCTTGGGATGTTTTACTACTTTAAAGATGCTTTATAAGTGCAATTGTTATCATAAAAGCAGCAGCAAATGCAGAAACACAACATTTACAACTCAATTTCAGCAGTGTCAACAAAAATAATCAAGAATCACCATTTGCACAACCCCTATTTACCTTTGAGTGCTCCTAATGTATTCCTAATGTTTTCAACTTGGATAGTGGGAGTCTGGTGAGCTTCCAATGAGAACATATTAAACAGCTGTGCTGGGTGACCTTAAGTAGCTCTGGGTGTTGTGGACACTGGTGGAGTGGGTGGCAGGAAGTGGGCATCTATAGTTCTGAGAGAACAGCAGATGCCTTTCCCATGGAGAGGAGGCTGCTTTCAGCACGACAACAGAGTGCAAGAGTGATGAGATTCCCTGATGTCCCCATCAACACTCTCAAGAGCTAAAATGGCGACTGAGGCTCTATCACACAGGGTGCTCATTGCAGTGCTCATGAAGCTGACCATTTTCTCCATGTTGGACAGAATGTTTTCTAGGCATGACAGCCTAACTTCAGCTGATCTCCACCCTGCTCTCAGCCATTGTGCACACCGGCAGGCTGCCAGCACACCTAGCAATTCATAGTGTATGCCCATTGGCTTTATCGTATCCTGTGCCATTAAGGTCTGTAAACCGAGTCCTCTGCAACAGGGTTAATATGTGATCTTGCAAGCTGGAATCCCAAGCCCCTGCCCGAGCTCCTGCAGATTTGAGACTGATGATTAATTATGTGAAGACGCCTCTTCTAGCCAAACTTCTATAATCTCACTTTAGCAAGCAACAACATATTAAGTGTTACCGAATCTTCAAGCAGTTGTCAGGGACATTTTCAATGTGTAAAATGAAAGAGAGGGACAAAGCTTATCTTTTGGGTGAAGGTAGAGCAGAGAGAGAAATGGGTGGTGACAGCAGCTGCAACTTGCCTTGCAGTGTGTGTGTCAGGATAGAAGCAATAAGGGGAAAAAAAGGGGATATTCATTATTTCCACAGAAAATATACTAAAGCCTGATGCAAATATAACACGTGTCTAAAAGCTTGTTTTATTTTTAAACCAATCCAAGATAACTGGCTAGCAGTTACATTTCACTAATTCTGTTAACAATTTTCCCTTCAGCTTGGAAACTATTGATTGGTGGAATTCTATACATTTCTATTCTAGGGCCCTGCTGTTTCTAAGATTTGTAATAACATTTCCCATAAAATTGTAAGTGTTTCTGATGACAGCAATTTTTAAAAATTCATTTATGGGATGTGGGTGTTGTTGGCTAGGCTAGCATTTATTGCCCATTCCTAATTGCCCTTGAGAAGGTGGTGGTGAGCTGCCTTCTTGAACTGCTGCAATCCATGTGACAAGCATAAGAAGCAAATAAGGAAAGGCATTGGATTTGAATGTAACAACAAAAAAATTGGCACACACTAGAAAAGGAAACTTGCACACGTTGAAGAATCCAGAAAAGTCAGGAAAGGTTCTGGGAGCAATTGACCGTGCAACAGTTTCCAGTAACAGCAAAACAATGAAATTAGGTGAATCAATGATGTGGCTGCACCTTAATCTGTTTAAGTACAAGAGAATTATTCTCACCTCACACAAGTCACTAGGGAAGCCATATTTGGAACGTGTAAGTTCAGATATCTTGTGGCAAAGTGACACTGGTACTCGAGAAAAGAGAGAAAAAAACAACTTGCATTCAAATAGCACTTTTTACATCGTAAAATGTTCCAAGGCACTTCACAAGAGCACTTTAAAATGAAGTTTGACATCGAATCACATCAGCAGTTCATTGGTTCTGATGAAAGGTTATGAGCTGAAACATTTAACTCTGTTTCTCCACAGATTCTGCCTGGCCTGCTGACTATTTCCAGCATTTCCTAATTTTATTTCAGATTTCCAGCACCTGCAATACTTTAAGAAGTTTGTTGCTTGGTCAAAGAAGTAGGTTTTAAGGAGCAAATTTACAGGATGAAAGATAGGTGGGGAGGTTTAAGATGGTTTAGGTCTTGATGCTCAGCAGCTCCGGCAATAGTGGTGCAATTAAAATCGGGGATGCTCAAGAGGCCAGAATTAGAGGAGTGTAGATATCTCAAAGGGTTTTTGAGGGTATTGTTCAAGCTTAAAAAGAGAGAGAGAGACAGAAAGAGAGACTCAGACACTGGGGCTTTGAGCGCCAAAATAAACTCAAGTAAAGAGATGGGCAGCATGCATGCTTTTGTTCTTAGCGAGAAGGTTGGGTAATGGACATTTATAGCAGGGCATAAATATATAACTACTATAAAAACAGAACACGGAGGTCAACAGTGATAACAGCACAAGAGAAACATAAAATGAATAAGCTTGAAAGGTGCCAGGATGGTTAAGATATTCAAATTCAAATTGTTCAAGATAAAAAGCAATGCTGTCCATCATGCCTGATTTTTCAAAAATAAATACGGATCACAAGGCTAAAGTGATTAATAGTGTCTTGGTTATCATTTTCAAAGGCATGCAAATAAACATAGTTAGGAACAGAATGGCATTTTGTGAGTCATGTAAACCTTACTGCTTTTGTAGCTGCATTGCCTTATATCATTCCTCCTCCTACAGTTCACACCACATGCTTCTTGAAAATGAACATTATTTGAATATAATTAAGTGTCAACCATAACTCAATGGTGTCACTTTTGCTTTCAATAGGAGCCTGTGGGTCAAACCCTGTCACAGAGACTTGAGTACATAATCTATGGCGGTACATCATGTCCTGACCAATATTTACCCCTCGACATACATAACTAAAACCGATTGTCTGGTTATCATTGTTGTCTACGGGAACTTCTTGTACGCAAATTAATTGCCACATTCCCTACATTACAACCATGACTACATGCCAACAAAGATGCTTTATTGGTTGTAAAGCACTTTGAGACATTCCAAGGCTATAAAGTGTGCTATATAAATGCAATCCTTTCATTTTTCTTTTGAAATCTGAACATTAAACAGATCTAGAACATTGTTCCCTATCTACACATGGACTGACTTTAGTAAAATGAACATTTACAACACTGTGCCACACAATAGGGTTCACAGTTCAATACAAATGAATAAACATGGCAGCAAACATTGAAAAGGATTGCTACCTCTGTACTGGCATGGCAATGCCTCTCTCAATCAGCACTCTCTTCTCATGCAGCATAAATTGTTGTTTTCCTCTTATATTGGTATTCTTGCAAAGTGCCCTGATGATTTTTTTTATATATTTGCTCACGGGATGTGGATGTCACCAGCCAAGCCAGCCTTTACTGCCCATCCCTAATTGCCCTCGAGAAGGTGGTGGTGAGCTCCCTTCTTGAACCGTTGCAGTCCATTTGGTGTAGGTACACCCATAGTGCTGTTAGGAAGGGAGTTGCAGGATTTTAACCCAGCGAAAGTGAAGGAACGGCGATTTATTTCCAAGTCAGGATGGTGTGAGGCTTGGAAGGGAACTTGCAGATGGTGGTGTTCCCATGTGTCTGCTACCCTTCTCCTTCTAGAATGGCAGCGGTCATGGGTTTGGAATGTGCTGTCTAAAGAGCCTTGGTGAGTGCAAGATGAAAAACTTCAACATGACTCTTTTTCTCAGCAAAACTCCATATATTGGTTTTAAATAAAGACTTCTCATCCACGCCATGGAAACAAGCCCAAATTTTGTTGTTTAATATAACCATGCTATCAATCATAAGAATCCCAGATGTTGATTCAGATAACCATCAACCTCTCCTCCTCCTCAGGACCGTGAAATTCTGCTGCTGCACATTGCCAAAATTCACCAAATTTTGCTGATGGAGCCAGTGCAGGCTGCTCAGAGCGAGTTTTACCACATGTATATTCGATAGAAACTAGCTGATCAGGGAATGGGAGGAAACACATACAGAGACTTCAAAGTTAAAGGCTTCTGCAAGGATGTGTCTCCTATTTCAGGAACAGTGCTAAAGATTCCCTGAGGACACAAACAAGTCAAATTTCAATAGCAGAATATTCTTTTAATTAACCTTGGAAAGATCACCCACTTGTGATTATAAAGACTTTGCCCTAGAGTTGCTCACTCCCACCAAGTCAAGGACCAAAAAAGATATTCCTTTGGGTAGTCATACTAAGGCTTAAATTCCAAAATTCTGAGCGTAAAACAAGTGTAACAATGACAAATTAGGCAGATCGACAGTCCACCCACCTGATTCACCTGGGCTGCTGCTAAATTCATCAAAGCATTTTTTTTAAGGCAGTCACGACACTATCTGTAATGTGCATGTCTCATTTCAATACTGAAAGGAGTATAATACCAAATCTGGGAAATTTAAGACTCATTAGAGCTTGCATTGCACAAGATTCAACTAATCAGTTTTAAAAATGGGAAGCAAAGAAATGGCAGAGACGTTGAATAAATTTTTATATCTGTCTTCATGATGGAAGACACTAAAAGCATTCCAATAATTGTAGAAAATCAGGGGGCAAGGGTTGGAAGAATTTGTTTAGAAAAAGTACTAGGCAATCATATGGGACTAAAGGCTGACGAATTCCCTGGACCTGATGGTCTGCATCCTAGGGTCTTAAAATAAGTGGTTGCATAGATACTGGTTGTAAACTTACAAAATTCCCTAGATTCTAGAAAGGTCCCAGCGGATTGGAAAGCCATAAATTCAACATCCCTATTCAAGAGAGAAGGGAAATGGGGCAGGCGTGCTACTCTAGTCTCATTACAACTGTAGGTGCTCCCGACCCACGCATATTTGGCTCCCTTTCCCCAGGGCTTGCTGCTGGCAGTCTAAATGCAGAGCTAGACCAGTGGCCACAGCTCCCCTTAATTCATACCAATAGGGCCCAGCAGGCCAATTTAGGAATTCTCTCTCTTCTGACATACGAGTCCACCACACAGATCAATTCACTCATGTTATCAGGTGCAATCGAATTTAGGTTTCATTGTGCCTTGACCTATCAATTGGGAACAAATCAACTCCTGCTTGCTGATACAATGGATGATAGAGTTATTGTCAGTTCCTGCATATAACTAGCAAGGAATGCAAATTGAAAGCATTTTAATTATCACATGGACTGCACAACTGTCCCCTTCCCTTTGGCCCTATTTATCCTGAATAGCAGCTCCCCCATCATCAGTGTTATGAGATGATAACTTGAAAGAGGAATTTCCTGAAGTAAAATCTTAACCAAGGCCTTGTTGGTCTTGCTCTAACATCAAAGATCTCACATCAAAGATCTTACATTAATGCCCTGTCTACACAAACTAAACAGAACAAGGATATTTCTGAGACCATCACCACCTGATTAAATCAAACAGCTCTAAAACAGCCATGCAGGGAACCGGTGGCTGCCCTTAGATCTAATATTGAAAGCTGATTCCTAGGAAATTAGAGGAATATTAGGTCCCTGAGCACACAAATGTGTCCTAGGTCAGCATACCCTCAGCTAGACTATAGATAATTTTGGCTATAAAAAAACAAAGTTGTGCAAGTCAGATGGCAATTCCATCTAATTGACCAAATTCTACAAAACATACACTAACTTACTTGACCACCATCCAGAGTGCTGGCTGAAGCCCAGAATAACCAGCTGCTTATCTCTGTGTACATATAAATTTGCCACAGATATAGGCGTGCAGTGGTTTGTGTGTGCGGTGTCAGCGGTTTCTCAGCCTCTAGCACTCATGCCTCTGAGATACAACCTTCTGGGTTCCAGTCCCATTCCAGGACCTGGCACAAAAATCAAGGCTGACACTTCAGTGCAGTGCTAAGGGAGCACTTAGAGATAAGGCATTAAACTGACACCCCATCTGCCCTCTCAGGTGGAGGTAAAAGATACTGTGGCACTATTTCAAAGATGAGAAAGGCAGCTATACCTGGTGTCTTGGCCAATATTTATCCCTCCATCAAAGCAGATTGCCTGGTCATCAACACGTGCTGTTTGTGGGAGTTTTCAGTACACAAAATTGGCTGCTACATTTCTAATATAAATAGCCAACACACTTCAAAACAAAAGTATACAGTGGCCGTAAAGGTCTTTGAGACTTCCAGTGATCATGAAAAGCACTCTATAAATGTTAAGTCTTTCTTTTCTCTTTTACTGAAAAAAAAAAGACATGGTAGAGACTCTTGAGAGCCTGGATAGGCGAACAGGGTGAATTCTGCACTGGTAACTAATACCTGAAAATGAAACTGTTGCTGCAGAATTGAATTGCAATGTGAAAACATATCAACTTCAGGTCTATGACCAATTCCCCGGTGAGCCCTGCTTTCATGATGTGCTTCAGCTTGATCAACCCGAGCTTTACTGGCCTCATAAAGTGGCTCAAATCCATGCCATTCAAATTAGAGCAAAGGTCATCAGGTTTTTCTTTTGACACATTGGCCCAAATCCTCCGAGGAGTAATCACTGTCAGATTGCATCTCCACTCCCACTTTTCTGTGCCCTGCCAGAGATCTGCATTTCTGGCCAGGACTTCCAATCCCAGCTTCCCCAGGAATGTGAAGCGTACCTGACATGGAGCTGCTTCTTTGAAGCACTGGGTGGTCAGAAGACGACGAGCCATGACCCCATTTTACAGCACTAGCTGCCACATTCTGGTAAGTAAAGAGTTTTAATGTCTCAAAGCTTCTTTGAAAAGCTGGAGAGAGAAGGTAAATGTGTGAGAAGGTTGGGTGGGCCGTGGGGGGATGGGGGAAAGAGGGCGGGTTTCGGGGGAGGGTTGCAGGTGGGGAGGCTGGCAGGTGGATGAGTGGGTAGGTGGGGTGGGTCGGTAGTCGGGTCATGTCAGGAAGGGTTGTCTGGTTGGGGGCTAGTCAGGTCAGGCCAAGGGGAGTCTAGGGGTCAGGGAGGAGTTGGATGGTAGGCATCAGGTTGCATCAGGGGGTGAGTCGCATGCTCGGAGTGAAGAGTGAGGTGGTGCTGGGGATGGGTCAAGGAACATAGGAATACAGGAAGAGTAGGCCACTCAGCCCCTCGAGCCTGCTCCACCATTTAAGCAGATCATGGCTGACCGCCTACTGCAATGCCATTTCCCACACTAAACCCATATCCCTTGATATTATTAGTATCTAGAAATCTATCAATCTCTATATTGAACATACTCAGTGACTGAGCCTCCACAGCCCTCCGGGGTAGAGAATTCCAAAGATTCACTACCCTCCAAGTGAAGAAATTCTTCCTCATCTCAATCCCAAATGGCCTGCCCCTTATTCAGAAACTTGTGCCCCCTGGTTCTAGACCCCTCCCAGCCAGGGGAAACATCCTTTCTGTGTCTACCCTTAAGAATTTTGTAAGTTTCAAAGAGATAACTTCTCATTCTTCTAAGCTCTTGAGAATACATGTCCTGTCTCCTCAATCTCTCCTCACAGGACAGCCATCCCAGAGATTAGTCTGGTGAGCCTCTGCTGCACACCCTCCATGGCAAGTATATCCTTCCTCAGGTAAGAGGACCAAAACTGTACACGTTACTCCAGGTGTGGTCTAATCAAGGATCTATAGAATTGAAGCAAGACATCTTTACTCCTGTACTCAAACCCTCTTGCAGCGAAGGCCAACATACCATTTGTCTTCTAAATTGCTTGCTGCACCTGCATGTTAGTTTTCAGTGACTTGTGAACAAACACACCCAGGTCCCTTTGGACATCAACACTTCCCAATCTCTCACCATTTAAGAAATACCATGCACCTCCATTCCTCCTAACAAAGTGGATAATACTCACATTTTTCCACATTATATTCCATCTGCCATGCCCTTGCCCACTCACTAAGTCTGTCCAAATCCCCTTGAAGCCTCTTTGCATCATCTTCATAAATCACATTCCCACCTAGTTATGTGCCGTTCACAAACTTGGAAATATTACATTTAGTCCCCACGTCAAAATCATTGGTATAGATTGTGAACAGCTGGGGCCCAAGTACTGATACTTGCAGAGCCCCACTAGTCACAGCCTGCAAACCCAAAAATGACCGATTTATTCCTACTCTGTTTTCTGCCCCCATCCCATGTGTTCTAATTTTGTTTACTTACCTCTTGCATGTGACCTTATTGAAAGCATTCTGAAAATGCAAGTGCAACACATCCACTGATTCACCTTATCTATTCTGGAGTCCAGGGTCAGGAGGGGTAGTTGGGGGTCAGTGGGTGCAGTTGGGTGGTGGGGGCCAGTGTGAGTGATTGGGGGCAGCCTGGAGTTAGATGAGGATTTTTCTGTCCAACATTTCCTGGGTAACCTATGCCCCTTTATTTTCGAAAATATGGTTTTTCAACTTTCAAGTGACTGGAAATTTTGCAATTTGAACTGAGACAGAGTAAACTGCTTAAAAAGGCAATTCATTCCAAAGCAAAGGTGAAGAACCAACAAATTATCTTCGTGAGTGTGAAGAGGGAGACGTTTCCTATAATCCAGACACCCATCGAAACTCATAACTAGGGAAGGGACATTAAAAATGCAAAGTACTGGATACCAAAACAATGGCTGCCACAGACAGATACACACAACCTCTTGGGAATACACAATGGGTGAAGTATTTCCAGGTAAAGCTGCCAGCCACTAGAGAAAGATTGCAGGCGGTATCAAGACAGTCTTCAGCAGAGGAAACAAGGTGAGGGCTGCTCTCTCTCTCTCCCTCTCTCTCTTTTAGAATGAGTGTGTCACCCAGTTCAAGAAGCCAGCTCTACCAGAAACCTACCAACAAACCGGGATCTCGTAATAATTGCAATATCTTTTATATCTGACCGGATCCAAGAAACCAGCTGACCCAAATCTGGCACAGCGTTTAAAATCTCCGCCTCAAGGTCAAAAGGCACCTAAATGTTTATTCTTTTTTCTTTTTTGTTGGAATCTAACTCCCCGTATGTAATACTCGTGTGTGTGGGCCCAAATTATTGCATGTGGGCCCAAATTATTTCATGTGGGCCAAATTCTTGAAGTTGCGTTTTTATTATTTCTCTTGGGTTTAGTGGTTAATAAATTTGCTCTTTCTTTGACTCAAGAAAACCTTGTTTAATTGGCTCCTTTTTGTTCACAGCTTAAATAGTTAAATACATTCTGATTTGGAAAAGGCATATCCTTGTGAAAAAGAAATTAAAACCTATGTTGTGACGAAGTTGAATAGAGGGGAACCAATTCACCCCTTCTTGCCTGATCATAACACTGTGTGAGGTCTCTGACTCTGACTCCAAATTGGAGGGTCCTGTGGAGCAGGGGAATTGCCCATTGGAAGTTCAAACTTCCCTGTCAATTCCCACAGAGTCAGCGAGACTTTGGAGGGGTCCCATAGTGCATCTTCCAGGGTACATCTAGTCTCCGATGATCCCAAGACCAGAACAAACAGAATCAAAACCTTTTACTTGCTATTTAGCAGCTACACACCAGGTGGCCCCTTAATCTTAGAGATTATTTTATAACACAAGATAATGTCTTGATTATGAGATCCTGCAAATAATCTAAGTGTACCATTTCTCCCAAAATAGGTGGAAATGAAGTGTTTGAGGAACTTCAATGAAGCAAATCATTCAGCACAACGTAGGCCTCTGATAGGACAACCAGTTTAGTGTGTCAAAGTATGGATTTGATGCTCCAGTTGTTGCATTCCTTGAAAGGGTTTCAGAATTGATACTATCTTGGGCAAAATAAGTCAACCTGGAAGTCCCCTGCAGTTTGGCTCCTTTGCCCAAGTTCCCATGCTTGCCACATCCTTAATTGTTTAGTCATTAAATTACCACTTTGAGGTTTTCACCAACAATTCCACCTTAGCCATCCTTTCCATCAAAAAGTCAAATCAATTGCTGTTTCAGCTCCCAAAGGCATTGGTGGGGCAGATTAGAGACCAAATAAGAGGGCTACACATGGAGGCAGAGGGCAATGGCTTAGGTAAAAAATGAATATTTTCCACCAGCCTTTAACAAAGAAGATGCTACCAAAGTCATAGTGAAAGAAGGCGTGAAGGAGATACAGGATGGGCTAAAAATTGTTAAAGAGGTGGTATTAGATAGGCTGGCCGTACTTAAAGTTCACCAGGACCAGGTGGTGCATTTGAGGATGCGGAAGGAAGTAGGGATGGAAATTATGAAAGTATTAGCCATAATCTCCAAATCCTGCTTAGATATGAGGCTGGTGTCAGCAAACTGGAGAATTACAAATGATTCCCTAGTTGAGAAAAGGGTACAAGGTTAAATAAAACCGGCAGGTCAGTCGCTTTAACCTCATGGTAGGAAATCTTTCAGAAATGATAATCCAGGACAAAATTAACAGTCAGTTGGACAAGTGTGGATTAATTCAGGAAAGCCACAAGGATTTGTTAAAAGACAAATCATGTTCAACTAATTTGATTGAGTTCTGTTGATGTGATAAGAGAGAGGTTTGATGAAGGTAATGCTGTTGATGTGGTGTACATGAACTTGCAAAAGGCATTTGATAAGATGCTACATAATAGGCTTACCAGCAAAGTCATACCACATGGAATCAAAGAGACAGAGGCAGCATGGAAATGAAATTGGCTAAACGACAGGACTGGAGGAAGATATACAATGCAGTTCACCAGGTGTCAGCACTATGATTACTTTTTTTCCCAAATAAATATTAATGACCTAGGCTTGGGTATTTAGGAAAAAATGTCAAAACTTGCAGATGGCACAAAACTTGGAAGTACAGTGAAATATAAGGAGGATAGTGATAGACTTCAAGAGGACATTGGCAGAGTGGTGGAATCAGAGCTGGCACTACCACTTGGTACTCGCATAGGGCAGCACAAGTTGGGGTGGGGGTGGTGGCAGCAGTAAGCTGACAGTTTTTTTAAAATGGGAACTGAACCCCAGTGGTTTAAACAAATCAGTCCCATAATTCTTCATAACAGCCAAGGGGGAAGAAACTCCACCTTCCATCATGAAGCATTGCCACATGGTGATGTCACATCCAGGACAGCACCGCCCAATCAAATACAAACCTCCTTCAAACAGAAAAAAAGCCAGGAGGACTCAGGTTGCCTAGGATTTTGGCGGGATGTAATGGGATTGGAGTTTCAATTCCATTTCGCGATCAGGCACGAGCTGTGAGCATTAGTCCAACTGTGATGGGTTGGGATCTCTTCACTTTTGATCAGATCAGTGATTTGTTTTTAAGATTTACTGCAAGCGTTCAGCCATTATTTCTATTAATGACAGTGATTCGAAGTTAAACAGCAGAGCTTTAACCCGTAAAAACTCAGCAGGTCTGGCAGCATCGGTGGAGAAGAAAAGAGTTGACGTTTCGAGTCCTCATGACCGTTCAGTTCTGTCGAAGGGTCATGAGGACTCGAAACGTCAACTCTTTTCTTCTCCGCCGATGCTGCCAGACCTGCTGAGTTTTTCCAGGTAATTCTGTTTTTGTTTTTGTTTTGGATTTCCAGCATTGGCATTTTTTTTGTTTTTATATATATATTAGAGCTTTAACCCGTAGCTTGTTCATTACTCAGATGTATTCACACAACGGGGAGTTTGAGTCCCCAATGTGGAGGCAGTGAATCCCCAAGTTAATCCAGGTTCCCGAGACATGCTTCCCCTTAGAACCCGCTCATGCCTTGCCACCAGCTTCCCATGAGGCCACTTACGGCTGACGTCTCGCAGAAATGGGGGTGGTGTGGAGGGGCCTGCCAGGCTGAAAGTTCACTTAGGGTGGCAAATTCCCTTGCAGCGGCTCTGGGTGGAATGGGTGGAAAAGTGGCAGATGTGCAGGCAAGTGAGAAGTGTTGCATTTTCTCAGAAGAACAAGGAGGTCAATATAAACTAAAGGATACAATTCTTAAAGGGCTGCAGGAACTGAGAGGCCTGGCAATGTGCACAAATAGTTGAAAGTGGCAGGCAAGGCATACAGGATTCAAGGCTTTATAAATAGGGACACAGAGTAGAAAAGCAAGGAAATTATAATGAACCTTTATAGAATACTGGTTTGGCCTCAATTGGAGTAGTGTGCCCAATTCTGGGTGTTTTAGGAAGGATGAGAAGATTTGAGAGAGGATGCAGGTTCATGGAAATGGTTGCAGGAATGAGGAGTTTCAGTTACATTTTTAGATTGGAGAAGGTGGGACTCTTCTCCTTGGAGAGTTGGTTATGAAGAGATTTTAAAAATGTGTTCAAAATCATGAGGGGCCCTGACAGAGTAGATACAGATAAATTATTCTATTTGTGGAAGGATTGAGAATTAGAGAACACCAAGTTAAGTTGATTGGCAAAAGGAACAAAAGCAAAATAAGGAAAAAAAATTTTATGCAGCAAGTGGTTATGATCTGGAATGCACTGCTTACTGCTGGGAAGAGTTGTTAAAGCAGATTCAATTTTAGCTTACAAAAGGGAATGGCATAAGCATCTGAAAGGAAAATCAATTGCAGTGCTACGGGGAAATAGAGGGGCAGTTGAATTAACGAAATTGCTTTTGCTGAGAGCTGGCATGGGCTCAATGAGCCAAATGGCCTGCTTCCATGCTGTAACCAATCTATGATTCTACACATTCTTGAAACACTCCTCCAAAAGGGTGAAGACACAAGAAACTCTTTAAACGTGACAGTCTGTGTCAAGTGCAGCATATGAGGCTAGGGCCATAAGGCCATAATAAGACAGAGGAGCAGAAATTAGGCCATTCGGCCCATCAAGTCTACTCCACCATTCAATCATGGCTGATAAGTTTCTCAACCCCATTCTCCCGCCTTCTCCCCGTAACCTTTGATCCCCTTACCAGTCAAGAACCTAGCTATCTCGGTCTTAAATACACTCAATGACCTGGCCTCCACAGCCCTCTGTGGCAATGAATTCCATAGATTCACCACTCTCTGGCTAAAGAAGTTTCTCCTCATCTCTGTTCTAAAAGGTCTTCCCTTTACTCTGAGGTTTTGCCCTCAGGTCCTAGTCTCTCCTACTAATGGCAACATCTTCCCCACGTCCACTCTATCCAGGCCTTTCAGTAGTCTGTAAGTTTCAATTAGATCCCCCCCTCATCCTTCTAAACTCCATCGAGTATAGACCCAGAGTCCTCAAACGTTCCTCGTATGTTAAGCCTTTCATTCCTGGGATCATTCTCGTGAACCTCCTCTGGACCCTCTCCAGGGCCAGCACATCCTTCCTGAGGTACAGGGCCCAAAATTGCTCACAATATTCTAAATGTGGTCTGACCAGAGCCTTATAAAGCTTCAGCAGCACATCCCTGCTTTTATATTCTAGTCCTCTCGAAATAAATGCCAACATTGCATTTGCCTTCCTAACTACCAATTCAACCTGCAAGTTAACCTTAAGAGAATCCTGGACTAGGACTCCCAAGTCCCTTTGCACTCCAGATTTCTGAATTCTCTCCCCATTTAGAAAATAGTCTATGCCTCTATTCTTCCTACCAAAATGCATGACCTCACACTTCCCCACGTTGTATTCAATCTGCCACTTCTTTGCCCATTCTCCTAACCTGTCCAAATCCTTCTGCAGCCTCCCCGCCTCCTCAATACTACCTGTCCCTCCACCTATCTTTGTATCATCTGCAAACTTAGCCAGGATGCCCTCAGTTCCTTCATCTAGATCATTAATGTATAAAGTGAAAAGTTGTGGTCCCAACACTGACCCCTGCAGAACTCCACTAGTCACTGGCCGCCATCCTGAGAAGGACCTCCTTATCCCCACTCTCTGCTCCTGCCAGACAGCCAATCTTCTATCCATGCTAGTACCTTGCCTCTAACACCATGGGCTCTTATCTTACTGAGCAGCCTCCTGTGCGGCACCTTGTCAAAGCCTTCTGGAAGTCCAAGTAGATAACATCCATTGGCTCTCCTTTGTCTAACCTACTCATTACCTCCTCAAAGAATTCTGACAGATTTGTCAGGCATGAACTCCCCTTGATGAAACAAAGCTGACTTTGCCCAATTTTGCCATGCACTTCCAAGTATTCTGAAATCTCATCCTTAATAACGGACTCTAAAATCTTACCAACGACCGAGGTCAGGCTAATCGACCTGTAATTTCCCATCTTTTGCCTCACTCCCTTCTTAAACAGGGGGGTTACATTAGCGATTTCCCAGTCCTCTGGGACCCTCCCTGACTCCAGTGATTCCTGAAAGATCACCACTAACAGCTCCACTATCTCTTCAGCTATCTCCTTCAGAACTCTGGGGTGTAATCCATCTGGTCCAGGTGATTTATTCACCTTCAGACCTTTCAGTTTTCCTAGCACCTTCTCCTTGATAATGACCACCATACTCACCTCTGCCCCCCCAACTCTCTTGAACTTTGGGGATGTCACTCAGGTCTTCCACTGTGAAGACTGACGCAAAGTACCTATTCAGTTCCTCCGCCATTTATTTGTTCCCCACTACTACTTCTCCAGGGTCATTTTCCAGCGGCTCAATGTCCACTTTTGCCTCTCTCTTACCCTTTATATATCTAAAAAAAAATTCTTGCAATCTTCTTTTATATTACTGGCTAGTTTATCCTCATATTTAATCTTCTCCCTCCTTAGTTCTTTTTTAGTTGTCCTCTGTTGGTCTTTGTAGGCTTCCCAATCCCCTGGTTTCCCACTGCTCTTTGCCGCATTGTATGCTTTCTCTTTAGCTTTTATGCTGTCCCTGACTTCCCTTGTCAGCCATGGTTGCCGCGTCCTCCCTTTAGTATGCTTCTTCTTCCTAGGGATGAATTTTTGCTGTCTCTCCCAAGTTACTCCCAGAAACTCCTGCCATTGCTCTTCCACTGTCTTTCCTGCTAGGCTCATCTCCCAGTCAATTCTGGCCAGCTCCTCCCTCATGCCTCTGTAGTTGCCTTTATTCAACTGTAATACCATTACATCTGATTCCAGCTTTTTCCTCTCAAATTGCAGGGTAAATTCTATCATATTATGGTCACTTCCTCCTAAGGGTTCCTTCACCTTAAGCTCCCTTATCAAATCTGCCTCATTACACATCACTAAATCTAGAATTGCCTGTTCCCTAGTGGGCTCCACCACAAGCTGCTCCAAAAAGCCATCTCGCAGACATCCCAAAAATTCCTTTTCTTGAGACCCACACCAACCTGATTTCCCCAGTCTACCTGCATATTGAAAATCCCCCATGATCTCTGTAACCTTGCCTGTCATACACACCTTTTCTATCTCCTGGTGTATCTTGTGCCCCACATCCTGACTACTGTTCGGAGGCCTGTACATAACTCCCAATATGGTTTTTTTATCTTTGCGGTTCCTCAACTCTACCCACACAGATTCTACATCATATGACCCTACATCATTTCTTGCTATCGATTTAATTTCATTTCTTACTAACAAAGCAACCCCACCCTCTCTGCCAACCTACCTATCTTTTCGATAGGATGTATATCCTTGGATATTTAGCTCCCAGTCCTGATCCCCTTGCAGCCATGTCTCCGCAATGCCCACCACATCATACCTGCCAATTTCAATCCGCACCACAAGCTCATTTACCTTATTTCGTATACTGCATGCATTGAGAGCAACACCTTCAGTCCTAGATTTGAAAAAAAAACACTGCAAAGCTAATTAATAAATTAATTATCTAAGTAGAGATGGCTGGGCAGGTGATGTGCTGTAGCTGTATGATGTGGGAGCTGGCAGAGCCCATTGCAAGCTGCAGTGACATCTGCAGCAAGTGTTGGTTGCTGGAGGAACTCTGGCTCAGAATTGATGAGCTGGAGGCTCTCCTTCATCCCAGAAGCAACAGCATCTAAACTTTGCACCAGGTGTAAAGGTCTTCACAAAACACTGCATTGGTTTCTGTAATGCTGCTGAGGCATTGCCTCGCTATTATCATCCCACTCAACAACTTCCCTCAGCTCATTCATTTGTCATTCACAACCTCCCAACATCTGAAAAATTGGCCCATTGGAATCATCCAAATGAGTAACAGGTTGTGAATGAAGACAATTCATTAATCAATCCATCAAATGCTGCCCATCACCATGTAATGTTCCTCCACCCAGGAGGATGAGAGCTCTTATAGTTGGGTTATACTCTAAAGAGGAAGGGAAGTGAAGCACAGTAAAAGATTACCGTAAGATATCCTGACCAATGGAGGACAACAAACCTGGGCAATCAAGGATTACCATCTTCCCAAGAAACATTCAGCAGAATCTATTAAAAAAAACTCACCTGTGCCTCTGTATGTAAGAGATAAAGGATGAAACAAACACACTTCGAGGTTGAGGAAAAGAGAGCTCCAGTAAGGTTGTGGTAATGATGCTGAGCTAACTCACTGGGAGTTTACAGATGATTTATACTAACTTTGGTTTCGGTATTCCCTTCTTGAAACAAGGGCCAACAGAGCAAGTCCTCCACGGTTAGCCAAGAAAGAAATTTATATAGATTCAATTGTACTTTCATGGCCACTGTCCTTCTTGACATTGGAAGCATTTTGAATAAATGATACCTGGAGAGGTTTAAAGGTGGACTGATGAGCAAACAAGAAGTTCTGAACAGCAGCTGGAAGTGTCACTCAATCTCCCTAAGATTAGTCAGAAGAAAGTAGAAGAAAGTCAGAAGAAAGTAGAAGAAAGTCAGAAGAATAGCTTCTTGTTATTGCAGATTGACTGGCATCTGCAAAACATCAGCTCCTCTGATAGGGAGAAAGCTGACCAGAACAAACCTGGACCACAAAACGTTTCACGTCATCATGGATCCACCATTTTTCTTTCCCCAAGTTTACATTAGGAAAACCAATTTTGGCAATTGAAGAGACACAGATTGAACAGTTATCATAACCAAAGATAACAGCTAATTCAGCCTCTTCTACAGTCTTTGAATTTTGACTAGCTCCTAATTGTCACTGAAAACTAGTGTTAGATAATCTACAGGAAAACCCACCTCATTACTAAAAATGGCCTGTTGAAAAGCCTCTTTCACAACTGTGCCACCCCACCAGGCATAATAAAACTTCTCACTTTAACAAGTTAATGAAGGGTTAAACTCAAAAAAATCATCAAGTCTGTTATTTACAGAACTAGAAATCTGGACAAGTTTTTATATATATATATATATATATATGTATATATTGTCACCGATCAAAAAGCAGCAAAATATTAAAATCATCTATCCAGTAACTGGATACAGATAAAAATGAGAAAACCAAATATTGGGATTGTATTGGCAGCAACAAAATATAAATCAGCCTAACCTGTAGAAGACAGTGGCCTGACCCACATACAGTACTGTCTACATTACCTGACACTAAACTGCAAGAATACACAATTATTCAAGAGAGTCCAGAATTGGGCAATAAAAATATCTTAGCAACAAGCGGCATGGCAAAAATCTTTTATAATCATTGCGGCAATTGATAAACTTCATGTCAACAAACACAGCTCAAAAATTAGGAAAGGAATCAGAAGTCAAATAGAAATTCAGGTAGAATTATCACAAAGGGCAATAGACATAGTTATGAGGGGAAGGCCACTCAAGCAAACAGCTTAATTAGGTTTAAGGCACTAGATGATGGACATCTTTAGGGATAAGGAAAGAAGAGTGTGGCTGAAATAAGAGTGTTTTTTGGCCAAGGTGACATTTTCATTTTCCCAAAAGTCCTTTGCCAAGATGAATAAGGAGAACACATTCCCCTTGGAAAATATGAGTCTAAATGCGTTAGAGGAGTAACAGGGGAAACTAGGGCTTTTAATCACAAATCATGGAAAGCAGCATGCAGGTTACAAGGTAAAAGCAATGCAAACAAAACATTGAAGACCACTTCCAGAGGAATAACATTGAAAAGCAGAGGAGTTATGTTAAACTTATATAGAAGCTTGGTTAGGTCACAAATGGAGTGTTGTGCTTGTTCTGGCCTCCATATTTCAAGGATATTGAGGCATTAGAGAAGGTGGAAGGAAAAAAAAATGAGGATGATCCTAGGCTGAGAGACCATACTCATCAGCAAAGGCAGAACAGGTAGAATTCTTTCCTCTAGAAAAGATGAGTGATATAAAAGGGGTCTTTAAAAGTTTGAATGGGTTTGATACAGTAGGCAGGGAAGATGCTTCCACTTGTGGGTGAGTTCAAATCTAGGGGTTATAAGTATAAATTTAGACAAAATCCAAATAATTCAGGAGATTTTATTTCAAAAAAGTAAGTAGTTAGAATGTGAAACTTGCTACCATGAAGAGTAGTTGAGGTGAAGAGTATTTAAAGGGGAAGCCAGATAGGTACATGAGGGAGAAAGGAATAGAGGGATATGCAGATATGGTTAAATGACTTACTACAACAGGAGGCTCATGCAGAGCATAAACACCAGCAGTGACCAGGTGGGCCGAATTGGCTGGTTTCTGTGCTGCAAGTTATATGTAACTCTATTTAAACTCTGGCTTGGGTTGACTGAGTTAATAAACCCTGAAAAATGAGGATTCGAGAAACATACAGAGTTACTATGTAATTCTTCACAGTAAAGTGGCATCAACCGCAAAGATCTGTTCAGAATGAATGTTAGTTTAGGTAAAACCCCCAGATGAAAGGGTTATGACCAATAGAAAGTCTTTTGGAGTGCAAACCAAAATTTTTGCCTTTGCTTCATCATTAAACATTGATGCAGATGTTCCAGTGCCATGAAATAAAAGAGACCCATCAGCAACTGCCAGTAATGAGGTTCTGGTATACAAGCTAAAGGAAGTCTATTAGTTTTGAAGCATGTTTAATGATTTGTCCCTAGCCACATAAGAGAATAAAGAACCCACCCTGAGATGAAATAGTGGCCACCTGCGTAAGCAAATAGTTCTTTGGAGTGCCTGAGCTGCATTTTAGATTTGAACTGCAGATTCAATTATAAAGGCAGACTCCTCGCATATGAGGAATCCTTGAATTAATTAGTCCTAATTTAAGAATTCGCATATATCGAAGCCCAGGATGTATGGAGGTACTTTTCTTTTGAACAAAAACAAAGTGCTCTAATGAAAGGATTCACACCAAAACATATCAAACCAAGACTAGATGGCCAAAGTTTCAAAAGGGAAAAAAAGATCAAGGGTGAGAGTGAGACTTCACGCCGAAAGCCATGGGTGATATCACTGCTAATCATGGGGAGGAGCAAGAGCTGATGGCAAGTCCATAAGCAGCCTTTCATTTAAAATACAGCAGTCAGGGAAATAATGAATTTCCTGCAAATTTTGGAACATAAACTCAACAAAGGGACAATTTTTTCAATCATTTTCCCATTAATGAAATACTTGATTATGTAAACTCAAGTTTCTTCTTTGAAGAAGTTAGCAATGCTGCAGCCAGGGAGCAAATTGGCATTAACAACAGGTGTTCATAAATACCAATTAAGTTGAAAGACAGTTAAATTGTGCAACTGAAATATATAATTACAACATATACTACAAACAGAATTTTCCTGCAATCAATTAAAGATCTGGAGTAACTGTCAAAGCTACCAAAAGAAAGAAAACCTTCAGAAAACCAAACATTCTGTAGTTACCGAAAAGCCGAAGAAACGGAAAAAGAAAACAGCAAATCTAATTCACGTACTAACAGCAAAGAATAAATAAAAGTCAAAGCAAAAAATTCCTAGCAGGTAAACATATTGTTCAATATGTGTAGACTACAGAACATCAAACATAAATTTTTCAAATCACTAATTTCAAAACATTTGTTTTCTTCAAAGATTCTTACAAAAATTAATCATGTTTATTAGGCAAAAATACATAAAATGTATCTCGTTTATCAAACAAGCAGATCAATGAATCAATACAAACCCACCCTACCAGTTTCCAAATACAGAACCAGAGTGAACAAAGAGAGTCATCAATATAATTACCAAAATGAAAGTGATCAGGGTACATTCTGAATAGACAGCAAGAGGTGACCTCAAACCCGTAACAATCTCTGTTTAGACAATGACCAAAATGATCTTAAACCACTCAAGCATTACTTCTATG
The DNA here is from genome assembly GCF_017639515.1 of Carcharodon carcharias. Lineage (NCBI taxonomy): Eukaryota > Metazoa > Chordata > Chondrichthyes > Lamniformes > Lamnidae > Carcharodon > Carcharodon carcharias. The sequence continues at coordinate 104,480,823 of NC_054471.1, read as the reverse complement.
GTTGCCTGACTGGAGGTCTCAACATAAGATTATACCCCTTGTATCAATTCGATATATCTCAGCACCAGTAGAAAATAAATCGAACTGGAAAATGACCTGCTCATTTGAAAGACTACTGCCAATTTAGTTTTTAAATCAGTGGTTATCTTTGGCCAGCAGAAAGCCTTCATTTATTGTAAAACAAATCTTAAAATTTCTTGTGCAGTATGTGAACAATGAATAAAAATCAAGACTGAACCTCAAGTTTCATTCATTATAAAACTGTTTGCAACTGTGCAATGGTTGTTAACATTCCAGTCAATAGAAAATGCAGTGCCAGGCAAAGGATGAAGAAGGGCGGGGGGGGGGGGGGGGTGGTTATGTTGATTAGAATTAACCCTTTAAAGCGTATGTCACAGCATATTCGTTTGGTGCAAATTCTGTTTATTTAGCAGGGCAAGGGTTAAAAGTTACAACAAACCTTCGAGTTCTGATGCATACACCTCCGGTGTAGTGTTTTTTTTTCTGTGCCCCACAAAAATAGTGTCTAACCACTGCAAGACTATCCCAAGGAAAAAAAATAGTTTTGTGTTATTAGTATTCACAATAAAGACTTGGCTTACAACATGGAAGGGGGAGGGTAGGGAAAGGGAGACACTAGTGAGTAATTCAACAGTTTGAACACAGAATGCAGATGATTTGGGAAACAAAGAGTTGATTTCTGCAGCTACTAAAAATGCGTACCATAGCTCTTGATGAAATTCAAAATACCTATTGTCAAACTTGCTATACAAAAATTTTAAAATTTACATAATCCAAGCTGCCAAACCGTATAAAAGTATCAAATTTCACATAAAACTGTACAATTATTTTTCAGCAGGTCCAAATACCTGGGCATACAACCCCCAAAAATATACCTTTTTTTAAAAAATGCATTCACCCTGTGTATAACAAAATTATATGCAAGGATTTCTAATTCTACACAGCAGTGCATCTACATATACATATATATATCTATATATATATATATAAAGATGAATAGTTCTTTTAGGAAAAAAAGATGGCATGATAAAACATGGGCAGATGGGTGCAATCACTGGTGGAAATAAGGCACTTTCTTCCAGGTTGCAGTTACTATAAACATTGTTGACATGAAGAAACAAAATCAGGTGGGGTTGGTGTGTACACACAGACTGGAACAGTTCCAAGGATGGGTTAACATTAATGTTTACACAGTCAGGGAGACACACGAGGTGAGAGTTTGAGGTAAAACTCTATACAGAAGTGGTCATTCTTTTAATGGCATTATTGACCTCATTTTTGTTGGAGTCCAGTCCTTTAGCAGCATTCATGTCATTCCTCAAGTTCTCTGCCGTCTTTTTTAAGGTCTTCAGTTCCCCTGGGTGTGGAGTGGCTCTCCTCAGAAGTGTGCCCTAGACATCAAATGCACAGTTAAGCAAACAGCAGGTGCCCAAAAGTAACTCATTTGAAGCAATGGAAGTAACCAACGCTCAAACAAAAAGAAATCGCGTGTAGTTATTGTCCACCAGAGGTGAAAGTTTTCTTTCCTTACTTACCGTGATACTGAAGTTCATAATTTTCTGTGGAGTCGGTGATACTGAAATCCTATAAACCCTTTAGTTCTGAGAGTTATTCCAAATTAAATGGCAACAACAATTTGTACTTACAGCACCTTTTAATGTATCAAAACATCTGAGGCACTTCACAGGAGTGTCATAAAACAAAGCAGTCACATAAGGAGATATTAAGGGCAAATAATCAAAAGCTTGGTCAAAGACTAAGGTTTTAAGGAGCATCTTAAAGGAGGAAAGAGAGGTCATACGAACATACAAATTAGGAGCAGGAGTAGGCCAATAGGCCCCTCAAGCCTACTCTGCCATTCAATATCAGAGCTGATCTGAATGCAACTTCAACTTCACATTCCCACTTACCCTCAATAACCTTCCTTGATAAGCAAGGGAGGGTGAATCTATCTTAAAAATATTCATTGACTCTGCTTCCACTGCCTTTTGAGGAAGAGAATTCCAAAGACTCTTGGCCCTGAGAAAAAAACATTTCTTCTCATCTGTCTTAAATAGACAACGCCTTATTTTTAAACCGTAACCCCTGGTTCCAGGTTATCTCACAAGAGGAAACATCTTTTCCACATCCATCCTGTCAAGACCTCTCAAGATCTTATATATTTCAATCAAGTTGCCTCTTACTCTTCTAAACTCCAACAGCTACAAGCCCAGCCTGTCCAACCTTTTCTCATAAGATAAGCGCTCATTCATGGTATTAGTCGAGTATACCTTCTCTGAACTGCTTCCAACACATTTACATCCTTCTTTAAATAAAGAGACCAATACTTTACACAATGCTCCAGATGTAGTCTCACCAATGCCCTGTATAACTGCAACATAAACTCCCTACTTTTGTAATCAATTCCCCTCTCAATAAATGATAATATTCTATTTGCTTTTCTAATGACTTGTACCTGTATACTAACCTTTTTGTGATTCATGCACTAGGACACCCAGGTCCCTCTGCATCTTAGAGCTCTGCAATTTCTCACCATTTAGATAATATGATTCTTTTTTATTCTTCCTCACCAAAAGGCAAAATGGTTCAGGGAAGGAATTCTAGAGGTTAGGTTTTGGCAGCTGAAGGCATGGCCTTCATTGGTGAAACAATTAAAATCACAGGGTGCTCAAGAGGCCAGAACTAAAGGAGCACAGACATCTTGGTTGGTTGTGGGGCTGGAAGAGGTTACAGAGGTAGGAAGCAGCAAGGTCATGGTGCAATTTGAAAACAAGGTTGAGAATTTTAAAATCAAGTCATTGCTTAATCTGAAGCCAACGTAGGCCAACAAGCACAAGGATGATGGGTAAATGGGATTGGTGTGAGTTAGAACAAGGGCAGTGGAGGTTGGATCACCTCAAGTTTATATAGGGTGCAAAATGCAAGGGTAACCAGGAGTGCTTTGAATCAGCCATGTCTTGCTGTAACAAAGGCATGGAGGAGGGTTTCAGCAGGTGTGCTGAGGAAGGGACAAAGTTGGGCAAAGTTACAGAGGTAGATGGTTTCAGTGATGGCAGGGATACAAACATTTCTAAAATAATAATTCAGGTATGCAATAACCAAATATCTCAAATTCTCCACACTTGGACTGATAAGCATATAGAATGAAGAAGAACAGCTTGAGGGTCAATGCCTGCAACTTTCTTCCCTCCAGTGGGAGGATGACTAAGATTCAACTCACTTTGCTGCTTTGGTAACCTGATAAAGATTAGGAACTCACAAATTAGTGATAGAAAAGGTCGCCATGCTGTGGAGGTACGATAGAAATATGTGCCAGAACAAAGGGAGGGCAGGGGTGAAAAAAGCTTCCACTGTAAAGTGACCACATTTCAGAAAGTATTGCTACCTTTTTTAATGTGTGAAGATCATACGAGTAAGAAAGATATGGTTTACTGGTATTTTCTTAAAAGAAATTAGACAACTACATGCCTAAATGCATCTGTTCTCAATTTTAATTTTTTTAACACTTAAGCTCTAAAGCATAAAAAGTGTATCCTATCCTATTACAAATGACCTATCCTTTCTGCTGCCCTATTAATCTCTCTTCATGAATTTATTTTTAATTCATTCACAGGATGTGGGCTTTGCTGGCTGGGCCAGCATTTATTGCCCATCCCTAGGTGCCCTTGAGAAGATGATGGTGAGCTGCCTTCACCATCGAAGCCCAGTAACAGTAGTGTGTACCATCTACAAGTTGCACTGCAGGAATTCACGAAAGCTCATTCAACAGCACCTTCAAACCCATCCAGAAGGACAAGGGCCGCAGATAGATGGGAACACTACCACCACCTGGAAGTTCCCCTCCAAGTCACTCACCATCCTGACTTAGAAATATATCACTGTTCCTCGATGTCACTGGGTCAAAATCCTGGAACTCTCTTCCTAACAGCACTGTGGGTGTATCTACATCACATGGACTGCAGCAGTTTAAGATGGCAGCTCATCACCATCTTCGCAAGGGCAACTAGGGATGGGCAATAAGTGTTGGCCCAGGCAGCAAAGTCCACATCCCGTAAATGAATAATAAAAAAAAATTAATGAAAAGAGATTAATGGGACAACAGTAAGGAAAGGATATTTGTAATAGGATAGGATACACTTTTTACACATTTGAGCTCCAGTGTTAAAATCATTTAATTTGTCTCTCATATCCCTGAATGACCACAAATTCAAATGGCCACTGAAGCCAAGTCAATCTTATTAAGTAATAGCTAAATAGAAAGAAATGAAGATAAAAGAGCAAGGAAATTGAATTATAATAAACTGCTCCTATGAAGATGCTGTCTTCCTCGTAGCTTGAAAGGCTTCCTACTGTAAGAATTCAATGTTACTTTGGTTTAATACAATCATTCCAATATCACACAAAGCTCAGTACATCTTGAACAGCTGCTAAGAGCAATCAATGTTTAGAATGTACACTTGAGACAGGAAAGATAAATCTACTGGGCTGTAGTTGCCATTTAATATGTGACTCAATTCATCTGGCACTCAAAGCCTGTAGCACAGATTACAGATATGGAAGGAAGCCAAACAGTGCTTTATTGAAAAAAAATCACAATGGCCCAGATTCTGTGGTAGAAATAATGGCACGACTATTAATGCTCACCGTCATTATAAAGTAAATCAGACAGCAACTTCTGGCGTCATCACATGCACGGTTTACATATGGATTATACAGGATAACATAGGATGTACGACATCTTTCAGCCTAACCAGTCCATGCTGGGGTTTACGCTCCACTCCTCCCATCTTTCCTCACCTAAATTCACCATCCTAACCCTCTATTCCCTTCTCCCTCATTTGCTTGTCTAGTTTCCCTATAAATACATCTACACTATTCACTCAACTATCTTATACTGATGGCCTCTAGTTATGCACTTCCTCATAAGAGGAGACATTCTTTCTGTATCCACTCTATCAAAGCCTTTCAGAATTTTAACGATCTCAATTATGTCACCCCCTTGGTTTTCTTTTTTCAAGAAAAAAGTGACCCTGCCTGTCAAACTTTTCCTGATATGTAAACCCACATATTTCTGGTATCATCCTTGTAAATCTTCTAAGCAGCCTCTCTAGTGTCTCCATATCCTTTTTATAATACGGCATGCTGTACTCCAAGTGTGGTCTAAGTTTCAACGTAGGTTTAGCATAACTTACCTACTTTTCAATTCTATCCCTCTAAAAAAAATAAAGCCTGGAGCTTGGTTTGCTTTTTGATGGCATTGCTAACCTGTGGCACAACATTTACTGATTAGTACATTTGTACTCAGATCCCTTTGTTCCTCTACCCCCCCCAGACTTGCACTTTCCAAATAATAAGTGACCTCCCTATTCTTCCTATTAAAATGTACTTCCTCACATTTATCTGTGTTGAATGCCATTTTTCAATTATTTGTCCATTCTGCAAGTTCATTAATGTCCTCCTGTAATTTGTTGCAGTCTATTGACTGTTGCCTCCCACACTGCCCAATTTGGTGTCATCTGCAAATTTAAAAATTGTACTTTTGATTCCAATGTCCAAATCATTAAAGTTATGAACAGCAATCGTCCCAGCACTGAGCCTTGTGGAACACCCACGTTTTGCCTTTGTGAAAAAGCCCTCACTCTTTCAGCTTTGTCTTGAAGCCAACCAATGATCCATTCTGCCACTTGCCCCATACTCCACATTTTTGACCTTAGTCATTAGTCTATTATGGGGCACCTTATCAAAGGCTTTTTAAAAATCCAGACAAATTACATCTACCACATTGCCACCGTCTACTCTCGTTACCTCCTCAAAAAAATAAATAAAGGTTGATCAAGTAAGATTTTCCTTTTTGAAATCCACACTGACTATCCATTATATTTCTCATTTCTAGATATTCTTCTGTTCTCTCTTTTGCTAAGGATTCCATTATATTTCCTACCACTGATGTTAAACAGACTTGTCTATAATTTGGTGGACATATTCTGTTCCCCCTTCGTAAATATAAGAATCATGTTAGCTACCCGCCAGTCCTCTGACATTACACCATTTTCTAAAGAATTATTAAATATGAGTAGTAATGCTTCGGATATCTCTTCCTTAGATTCTTCTAAAATACGTGGATACAATCCATTGGGACCAGGGACTCTGTCCTCTGTGAATTTATTTATTTTATTCAACACATCCTTTTTGAAGAGCAAGCAAAAGAAGGACCCGAAGGCAAATAAGCAGCATCTAGAAGAGCAGACAAAAATAGGGCCTGGAGGCAATCGGCAGTATCTAGGAGAGCAGGTGACAGGAGGGCCCGGGGGCAGTCAGCAGCTTATGGATCAGCTATCGAATCCAGTGCAGCCTGTGGCTCCAGAGCAGAGTGGAGCGGCTGCATTCTGTAACTGATTGGTTGGTGAATATTTTGCTCATTCATCTTCAAAACTCATGCAATTTGTTTGTAATTGTAAGGTTTTATTAAGGTTTTTTTTATTATTCTTCCATGGGATGTGGGCATCACTAGAAAGGCCAGCATTTGTTATCCATCCCTAATTGCCATTGAGCTGAATGGCTTTCTAGGCCATTTCAGAAGGCAGTTAAGAGTCAACCACATTGCTGTAGGTTGGGAGTCACTTCTAGGCCAGATCAGATAAGGATGGCAGATTTCCTTCCCTAAAGGACATTAAGTGAACTAGATGGGTTTTTACAACAATCAACAACAGTTTCATGATCATTATTACTGAGACTAGCTTTTAATTCCAGATTTTACTTCTCACTCTTTATTTTTTCTGCAGCTATGTCTCAGTAACCCCTACGTCTGGTTCCTCCCAATGCATACTTGCCATCAGCTCCCCTGTGTGCATTGTCGTACAGACGTTTTAAATAATTTTTATACAGCATTTCTTCTCACTTTATGCTTAACGTGAAATAAAATTAAATGTGGCAATCCGGAAGCTGTTGTCCTAGTTGCCCTGCTCCTCCACAAGCTTTCTCCAGCAGTACCTCTGAGAGATTTGGCATTAAAATACATGTAAGAGTGCATAATTGCAGTACTTACCCACCAAACACAACAGAAAAAGTTAGAGCTGGGGCGTCAGGTATGAATGAATTTTTAACAATGTAATTAAGTCTTAATTAGAACAAAACAACCTCTCTAGCCCCCAAAATTACATTTCATAGTTGCAGAATTTCATTCTTGCAGAATTTAATTATTGTTGGAGATTTTGAAGAAAGTATATTCATCTCTTCTTTGCCTCTTTTCTCTCTCTTAATCCCATCTTTCTCTCCCATTATTTTGCTTTCTGTACCAGACTTTACATGGTATTAAATATTCTAATTCATACTTCCTCTGCAGGTTTATACTCTGCGTGTCTCAATGAGCTTCAATCTGACTAGTTGAAGGGACACACTGTTGGTTGCCCTCCTCGCTTGTCATTGATCTCCTGCACAGGAAACAGTGCTGGAAATTATCTTCAGTAACCGCAAATTGTTGCTCAAAAGCCCAGAAAATTCTGTGGGCAGGTGTAAGTGCAATGAACAGCAAGTGCCATTTCTTCATCAAGGATTGCTAAATCCGGGTCAATTTAGGAGGGATTCCACTAATTCTGCTTCATAGCAAATAAAACGCATAGCAGAAGATTACAATTTTGTTTATGTCACTTATTTTTTAAATTTCAGAATATTCTCTTGCATTAATTTAGTATTAAGAACTGTTGTTTCAACAGTCTCAAGAAAAGATTTGTTCTGGTCAATGATTACAAGTTTATACAGTCCACAAGGCAGATTGTACTGTAGTAAGTATATGGTAATCACTCCTGCATGCATTTTGTTGGATTTAAAGATGTTGGACAAAAGGGAGAATATTTTGTACACTTTTTAAAAAACGTTAATGGGCTTGCATGTAATATTTAGTGAGTGCAAGATAAAATTTAAAAATTGCAAGCATCCATTTATAGGACTAGTTTCTTTATCATCTAAACTCTGCTCAGCTATCAGGATCTGCTTTCCCAGTCAATAAACAAAGATTTATTAAGCAGTTGGGTCTTGACGTAGGTGGATATCGGCTACATCTAAATTTAGTTTGAGCAATGAGACAATAATTTTAGTTTATGAAGACAAGGTAGGGATTGATTGGTTTTATTTTGTGGGTCACAATAAAGAGTAGCAAGAACTGGTTTACTGGAGTTACCAAATAATGGCACAGGGTAAATGAGCCAAACATTTTCTCCACCCTGTTTGCTACTGCCATTGGGGAAAGGAAGGAAGAATGAGAAACATCTTTTATTCACCTCTTTCGCAGCCAAGTTGAAGCAGAAAATCACCTTGGGGGGAAATTCACAGATATAAATGAGCAAGTTACACTAGAGCTCCTCACACCCCGCTTCCTGTAAGGACTCCATCCCATTCTCTCAGTTCCTTCGCCTCCGTCGCATCTGTTCCGATGATGCTACATTCAAAAACAGTTCCTCTGACATGTCCTTCTTCCTTAACCGAGGTTTTCCACCCACGGTCGTTGATAGGGCCCTCAACCGTGTCCGGCCCATCTCCCGCGCATCCGCCCTCACGCCTTCTCCTCCCTCCCAGAAACATGATAGGGTCCCCCTTGTCCTCACTTATCACCCCACCAGCCTCCGCATTCAAAGGATCATCCTCCGCCATTTCCGCCAACTCCAGCATGATGCCACCACCAAACACATCTTCCCTTCACCCACCTTATCGGCATTCCGTAGGGATCGCTCCCTCCGGGACACCCTGGTCCACTCCTCCATCACCCCCTACTCCTCAACCCCCTCCTATAGCACCACCCCATGCCCACGCAAAAGATGCAACACCTGCCCCTTCACTTCCTCTCTCCTCACCGTCCAAGGACCCAAACACTCCTTTCAAGTGAAGTAGCATTTCACTTGCATTTCCCCCAACTTAGTCTACTGCATTCGTTGCTCCCAATGTGGTCTCCTCTACAATGGAGAGACCAAACGTAAACTGGGCGACCGCTTTGCAGAACACCTGCGGTCTGTCCGCAAGAATGACCCAAACCTCCCTGTCGCTTGCCATTTTAACACTCCACCCTGCTCTCTTGCCCACATGTCTGTCCTTGGCTTGCTGCATTGTTCCAGTGAAGCCCAACGCAAACTGGAGGAACAACACCTCATCTTCCGACTAGGGACTTTACAGCCTTCCGGACTGAATATTGAATTCAACAACTTTAGGTCGTAAGCTCCCTCCCCCATCCCCACCCACTTTCTGTTTCCCCCTTCCCTTTTTTTTCCCCAATAAATTATAAAGATTTTCCTTTTCCCACCTATTTCCATTATATAAATAAAAAAAAAACCCCACTAGAGCTATACCTTGAGTGCCCTACCATCCATTCTTAATTAGCACATTCGTTTAGATAATATCACCAACTTTAATTTTAACACCTATGTGTTCTATTGTACTATTGTCGTTGACATCTTTTGATGATCTGCTTCTATCACTGCTTGTTTGTCCCTACAACCACACCCCCCCCCCCTCCACCTCTTTGTCTCTCTATCTCTCCGCCCCCCACACACACACCTTAAACCAGCTTATATTTCAACTCTTTCTTGGACTCGAATGCAAGTTCTGTCGAAGGGTCATGAGGACTCGAAACGTCAACTCTTTTCTTCTCCGCCGATGCTGCCAGACCTGCTGAGTTTTTCCAGGTAATTCTGTTTTTGTTTAAGTTACACTTCTATACTGTAATAAAGTGAGGTGGCACATCAGCTCAATTTTCCTTTTTCTTTGTTTCACTCCCCTCTCAAATATTTTTAAGCTGCTATTGTTAAGCTTCACAAAAACTTATAATACTGCACAGGTCAAGGTGAACTATATTAGGTTTGTTGGTGCCTATAGAAACATACACAGAGTCTTATACAGATTTTCACACATGCATACTACTCTGCAGGGTCAGGATCTTGCCTACTGTTCTGTAATGAGGGAGAATCAAAAGAATGAGGGGTCTTGGCGGGGATGAGGATTTTGGGCTGCTCCAAAGTGAAGCAATGTACTTTCTTGCTGCCTGGAGTGGCAGCTGGTGAGCCCGCAAGTGAAAGTGGTCCCTTGTTTGACCAGCAGTAAGCCAAATCAATGTAGAATCAGATCTAATGGTTTGTAAATCTGGTCATAACTAAGGCTGCCTCCAGATGCTCCTGTCAAAATGCTGGAGCCAATAGCAACCAGAACGTGCACTGAAGTGGCAGGTCCCATAGTTCTGACACTACTCGTTTGGAAAGGTTGAGGGGAGAACTTACAAAGTTTGTGTGGGGCAACATATGTGCAGTTAGAAATTTAGTACCATTGCTCTTCAACCTGCTGCTGATGGAGATGGTAACAATCAGCTTTTAGATGTCCCTCCTTTTACTCCAACTAGAGCGAATGACATAGGACATGGTCCTCATGTGAACATTTGTTTCCGATCTTATCCTATCGTGCGGACAACAACATTGCGCAAAGGTATTTGATTCAGCAGAGGGAATATTCAACATTGCACATGACTAGTTCAAATGGGGCTGGCTCATACTAAATTCGAGATGATTATAGATGATTTGAGTTGCTTTGACCACAGTAAGCACTATACTTTTGACAAACGTGGAATGCGTCGGTCAGCTGTTAGCAAGGCATAATTTGGCATTCTCTATTGCAAACACGCTTTTGAGGCACTTGCAGCAAGAAGCACTGGAAGGCCTGGATGCGCAAGAATAGGGGCAGGTTGGCAGGACTCTGGGGCCCCTACAGTGTGGACTACCCATCTTTTCCAGGCTGTCAGAGTTAGTAATATTGCTGGATATTTCTGGGCTCCAGGGAACCAAGAAGGGAAGGATGGCCCTTAAAACTGGCAGCATTGCCTTCATTCCTAGACAGAGGATTTGATGAATGGTCTTTTTTCAGTCCATTGTCAAAAAGTTCATTTTTTTAGTGGAAGAAGGTGGATTTAGCTCAATGATCACTCATACCATAAAATAATCACTTATTTGCACATTGAGTTCCATAAGATATTCTGCAACACACCAAGTAGCATTATTGTGAATGCTTAAAGCTGTTACTCCAAACCATTAGAAAAACAATGCATTTAGATAAGGGTTAAAAAAAGACTCCTCATTCTTATGGAAATCACCACTGGTTTCCCCAACTACTTTAAAAGATGTTCCTGCACCATATGGAAATTAGCTCCTCATCCATTACCTTATCTTCGTCGTCATCGTCATCCTCATCATCTAAGAAACGTATTGCACTGATTCTGTTCATTGCACGTTCATTCCACATTTCATCAGACATGTCATTCACCAAACTTTCCAATGCTCCACAGCGTGGCAAGTTATCTGCTGGAATCAGTTTAGCACAGTCAATGACGTAAATAAATTTGCTAAATAGTTTCCAAAATTTGATTAGATTTGATTTGATTTCTACTAATCAAAATTATTTATAAGTTGCTGTTTTAAAATGAAGGAAATTCTGTACTCAAAAGGGAAATATAATCACTTTTTAAACATTTTTCTTTCCGATAGAGGGAATAATATGAAAGAAGCCTTTCAATATTCTCTACATCACATTAGGAGTTTTATTCTGTTTCATGTTGCTGAGCATCTGTTCCTGACTTGATTTAGTGCTTTCTCACTGCCTTTCATGGGCTTGTCAGTAAATAATTGATTTTAAAACCCAATTAAAATTCATTAGAAATCAGAAAAGCATCCAACTTAAATATCAAATTTATTCCTCGCCTTAGGTCAAAAGTAGATTGGTGTCCATATGATTAAGGATTTACTATTATCCAAATGTAACTGGATTTTTATGTTAGAGGACAGAGTTAAAGTTAATACATTCTCAGCTATTTTTTTTTCAAATATTCCACAGTTTTAAAAGCATTGAAAGAGAAGGGCATATTTACCAATAAATTGCAAAACTTAAAGAAAACTCTCTTCTTGCATTGCACAGGGAAAATATTTAGCTGCAATATAAGCAAACACTACTTTCTTGGCCTGAGGGGATGTTGAGGTTGGGAGATGACAGAGATGAGAGGAGGGGGACTAAAAAAGGAAGAATAAAGTAAACATCACAGACACAAATCAAAATAAACACAGGAACTGTACACAGTATGTTCAAGGAGAAGAACAAAATCAAAACTTAATCTAAGCAGTGTTTAAAAAAAAAGGCACCATGCATTTATTTATTTGCAAAAGAAGTGCTTGCACGACAGGGAGATTCTTTTCTAAAATAGGGACATGTCTTTTGAGAGAGGCTAGGGGAGGGGGAAAGCACAAAATGGGGCTCAAAAATATGTCAAGAAAAACCCAATGAGCTTTGGTAAAACAGTTTGGGAATAGATAAAGTGAGAAAAGAAAAAAAGCAGAACAAGGAAAATGTGCACAATGGGACTTGAAAATAATGGAGAGAGAGTATCAAAAAAAGTACACAATGGTACTTAAGCAGGTACCAGCTAAGTTGAAAATAGTACAGAGAAAGGAAACAGAGCATAATGAGGGTGAAAAGAAGGTAAATGGAGAAAGAAAAAGTGCACAATGGGACTGGCAAAAAAAAAATAACAAAATAAGGAGAAAATATTCCATAAAACAACTGAATTGAAACTCATAAGGTGCCATTAATAATTGCATACATCCCAGAAATATTTGTATTTTTAGCCAGGTCAGACATTCACACTGAATTAATTCATTATTTCCACATCATTGTACACAATATTAAGCAAACCATACAGCCATGAATTAAACCTGCAACAGTTGATTTATCAGTTGATGCCTATTGTCTAACCACGTATCCATTTCATTTTCAACTTGTGGGTCATGCAGCTGGGCAGGCTTAATAAAGTGTTTATTTACATATCTACCATGCAGCCAACACATAAACCGATGCTGCCAGACCTGCTGAGTTTTCCCAGGTAATTCTGTTTTTGTTTTGACATAAATTAAACCAGTGAGAGGAGATGAATGGGTTAAGAAGCACAGCATAAATTTGCTCAGTTCATGGATTGGGAAGCCTCATTAGAACAAAAACACGGGCTGCAATTGGCCAGGAGATTAATTTATCTTTTTGCAAGGGTAGCTAAAAACTGGGTGGTACTTCTGAATCCCCACACTTGGTGAACAGAGATGGGGATTCTGTTCACTGGAAAAGATGATAGCTGGAACACTTTTGGGAGGACCAGCCTCAGAATCAGTCATATTCAGATGGGTCACAAGTGTCTGTCAGATATTTTCTTGCGTAGTGATCCTAGTCACTCCTTTAAGTGGGCTAAGCACCATACATTCATGAGTGTTCTGGTACTGCCCAACTATTTTTAGCATAAGCCAAGGTTGCAATATTCGGGCTCGCTTTTGATGCAAATTGGTCGTCTTTCAAACATATTTATTTTTCCCAAATTTTGAGGGCAGCTATGCACTGGCATGCCTATGAAGCAAACTTATTATTGACTCTTGCTGTATAATCCTCCATATACACATGATGCCATGTCCATGTGAACAGTATCATGTCCACCATGATGGAAGTGCATATTTATTTAGTCACCTGAGACAAGGTGATGAATTGCTTAATGCCCCTGATCATACCAGCTTATCTGATTTTAACAAACATTCTCGAGCCCGTGGCTTTTGTTTTTAATCCAATGCAAATTCATTGTGTTTTAAAATACAAACCTTGAACATACTGTAATGGCAAAATCCTTTTCTCAAAGAAAAACAGCCATCAAAAATCCCAAGAGGTTACAAGGTATTTCAACTAAGCATAGGAAGTAGAAATAGAAGAACAGCAACTAGACACGGAGACACAGTTCTGTGCAATAAATAAGAAATTTGGTGTTGAATAGGAAGATTTAAGTCTGACAGTGTAATAGAAGCAGGAGCAGCCCTGGCAGGAAAAGTTTTCTTATTTCATTTATGCTTGGAATATCGCTAGTAAAAGCTGACATTTATTCCCATCCCTCGTAACCCACAAGGCGGCAGTGGTGAGCTTTCTTGTTGAAGCGCTGTTGTCTTCGCAGCGAAGGTACTCCTCCAATCCTGTTGGGTATGCGGTTCCAGGATTTTGACCCTACCACTATGAAGGGACAACGATAATTCACACACCAATCTGGAAATATTAAGAGGACAACTTGCAACTGCTGCCCTTGAACTAGCTAGTGTAGGTTGTTAGGAGTTTGGGAGGTGCTTCAGATGGAGCGTTGTGCGCTGCTGGTGGTAGAAAGAGTGGATGTTTCATCTGCTGGATAGGATACACCATGCAAGTCAATATTCATTTAATTGCTTCCAATCACATTGGCTGAATTCACTGTTGAGTGTGATGGAAATTATGATTGAAAACTATGAAGTGGGTACATTTCAGCAATATACCAGGAATATGCCCAGATTACAGAAAGATAAGATAGCTGATAGCCTGCATGCCTGGTATTTAAGTTGTTGAACATAAGCCAACAAAACTGCAAAAAACACTGAACTTCAAAGTAGCTTTTCCTTTCCCTCCCTTGTGCATTTGCTTATTTACCCACTTTAATGGAGGAAAAAATATTCAAATTCATTCAAGATCATGAGGCATCTTGATTGGGTAGACAGGGAGAAACTGTTCCCATTGGTGGAAGGATCCAGAACCAGGGGACACCATTTTAAGGGGATTAAGAAGCATCAGCAAAACATGAGGGCAAACACAGCAAGTGGCGAGAATCTGGAACACACTGCCTAAGAGCGTGGTGGAGACCGGTTCAAATGTGGCTTTCAGAAGACAGTGGCATAATTATCTGAGGGAAAAAACTTTATAGGGCTACAGGGAAAAGGTGGGGGAGTGGGGCAAGGTTAGCTGCTCTTACAGACAGCTAGAACAGGCATGATGGGCCAAATGGTCTCCTTCTGTTCTGTAACCATTCCATGATTGTGCCTACTCCAAAAAGTTAAGGTTATTGATTGAGGATGCAGTAAGTTGCTATGCTTTGCTGAAGTTCCCATCCGTGTATTACCGACTTGAAGTCAGTACAAATTACCTGAAAATACGGCTGCACTATAAGAGCTCAGCACATTTTTAGCTCATTTTCAGAATATTGGTTTGCAGCCAGTATTCCCAACACAGTGAACTCGGAACCTCAGCCAGGCCACTGAAGTTCCATATGAAACTGAAATGGGGGGGCAAAGTTAGATGGGTCACCGCCAAAAATTAGTCTTTAATCTCTAATCGTTTGTTACGGTGGAAAAGTGGGAAGGTAAGAGTATTTTTGAAGTATAGTCAATTTTGCAGCAAAGGCAAATATGGCAGCTAATTTTCACTCAGTAAACTCCCATGAACAGCCACAAAGTAAATGACAAAAACAGAATTACCTGGAAAAACTCAGCAGGTCTGGCAGCATCGGCGGAGAAGTAAAGAGTTGACGTTTCGAGTCCTCATGACCCTTCAACAGAACTGAGTGAATCTAAGGAGAGGGGTGAAATACCACCCTCCCCTACCTTAAACCAGCTTATATTTCACCCCTTTCCTTAGATTCACTCAGTTCTGTTGAAGGGTCATGAGGACTCGAAACGGCAACTCTTTTCTTCTCCACCAATGCTGCCAGACCTGCTGAGTTTTTCCAGGTAATTCTGTTTTTGTTTTGGATTTCCAGCATTCGCAGTTTTTTGTTTTTATCACAAAGTAAATGACCACTGTTTTATAAAGATGGTCAAGGGATAAACATTGTTTGGGAGAGCAGAGCAACATCCCTGAACAGACAGGTTTAACCATCTTATCCAAAAGGCAGCACTCTCTGACAGTGTGGCCCTCTTTCAGTAAATTGATGATTTCAGGCATCCATCAGGGAAGCCTGAAAGCACTGAAGGCCAACATGGCGAAGCTACCGACACAGATGCAGGATCAGGCACCCAGGACTTGGTATACATTGTATCAGCCTCGTCCCCAAATAATGGGTGAAACTTATATTAATTTCTATCCCAATGCATCTCATTAACTGCTGCTGAATGCAGTCCACATTAAGTGTTGGGATATTGGATCAGGCCTACCATGTGAATTGTGATATTGATTATCTGCAGCAACTATGTTTGGGGGCAAGAGAGTTGTACAAACAATCTTCTCACCCAGAGATGAGACCAAAACCAACTGAGCCAAGACAACTTTCCAGGTTACTGATCAAAGATGGCAACATAGTATAAAAATTAGGATTCACATTGGAAGATTTTCGAAAAAGTTTGCACAAGGGAGTTGCACAGCAGTAACAGCATTGCTGAACCAAGGAGCGGAGTGAAATTCAAGTAACGTAGTGTTGTGACGTGCTGCGCTCAAGTGACACTTACCAATTATTTCCACTGCGTATAATGTCGTTAGATTATTCATGGACCTTTAACCCCTGACATTTTACTAACCCAGTCCAAGGAATTGCTCATTATTTTTCAATATTGCCACAGACAAAGCAAATGCAGGGGGAAATGCAGAGCAAGAGTGATGTAGGCTTTGTAACAGGTTACCAAGTAAGTGGAAAGAGGAAAGCAAATAGATAAACAAATATAAGAATGATTTCCCCACGCCTGCCACCCCACCCCGCCCCCACCCCCCACCCTGTCCATGCTGCAAATATGTGAGATTTTAAAGAAAATTAACAGAAATGCATCAATCCTCTTAAAAATCTTTCTGCTTGTCTTTTTTTGACTAGAACATTATAGTATTACTAATGGCAGATACTGTACCATAGTTGTTCTGTTCAGAAGGCAGTTGAGGAAGCAATACACAGGTCAGAACCTTTTCATGTGTTTCTACATCGACATCAGTCTGGAAAGTTAGGAGAGGCTGTGACTGGTTTTCAGACAGCCAAAGGGCCTTCAGTTTCAAGGTGGTCAGTGACAATGGCAAGTATGTCAACCTGTGAACAAAAGAAAAATGCCAATACTATAAATAAACTGTTAAAGCCTTTGGCAGATCAGTCGGACAGCACCTCCATTGTTCTGATGTGCTATTCCCATCCTGTTTGCATATTTCTATCTCCACATACACAATTCTCAACTTTCATTGAATGGAGTGTCAGGGAGAAGCAACAAGCGGAGACAAGACCAAGTGTAATCTGCCAGTACGGGAAAGACGACACAGGAAAAGCAAGCTTAAAAATTGGTTGGTTAAGTCACAATCATACTGTGTTGTAGGGCTGGTGACAAAGTACCTATTGCTGTATGTATGGCGTACTCTCAACTGGACACTGTTGTGGGTTCATAAAGTCAAATGAAAATTAACAGATCACTTTTCAGTGGGCTATTAAGAACATAAGAAATAGGAGCAGGAGTAGGCCATTTGGCCCCTCAAGCCTGCCCCGCCATTTAATAAGATCATGGCTGATCTGCCCCAGGCCTCAACTTGTCTTTCGTGCCAGCTCCTCATTGCCCTCAACTCCCCAAAATTTTAAAAATCTATCTACCTCCTCTTTAAATACTTCCAGTGATCTAGTATCCACAACTCTGTGGTAGAGAATTCCAAACATTCACTACCCTCCAAGAGAAGAAATTCCTCTCATCCCAGTTTTAAACGAGTGCCCTGTTATTCCGTAACTGTTCCCTAGTTCGAGATTCCCCCACTAGTGGAAACATCTTCTCAACATCTAACCTGTCAAGCTCCCTCAGAATCTTGTACGTTTCAAAAAGGTCACCCCCTCATTCTTCTAAACTCCAATGAATAAAGACCTAAGCAGTTTAGCCGTTCCTGATAAATCAACTCCTTCATCCCAGGAATCAGCCTAGTGAATCTCTTTTGAACCGTCTCCAATGCCAGTATATTCTTTCTTAAATATGGGGACTAAAACAGTACACAGTTCTCCAGGTGCGGCCTCACCAACACCCTGTACAGAGATGTATATAAATATATATAAATAATATATATATATAATATAAAATATATAAATATATATAAATACAAGACGTCCCTATTTTTAAACTCCAAACCCCTAGCCAAAATTCCATTTGCCTTCTTAATTATTAGCTGCACCTGCATGTTAATCTTTTGTGTTTCATGCACAAGAACACCCAGATCCCTCTTTGCTGCACTTTTTTTGGAGTCTCTCTCCATTTAAATAATAGTCTGCCTTTTGAGTCTTCCTACCAAAGTGCATGGCCTCACACTTTCCTACATTAGACTCCAACTGCCAAGTTTTTGCTCACTCACACAACCTGTCTATATCCCCACGCAGATTCCTTATGTTGTCATCACAACATGCCTTCCCACTTATTTTTATATCATCAATTTGGCTACATTACTCTCTGCCCCCTCCTCCACGTCATTAAGATAGGTAGTAAATAATTGAGGCCCTCCACTTGTTACATCTTTCCAACCTGAAAACAACCCATTAACCCGACTCTGTCTTCTGCGTGTTAACCAATCCCCAACCATGCTAATAAATTACCCATAATACCATGAGCTCTTATCTTTTATGTGGCACCTTACTGAATGCCTTCTGGAAATCCAAATACGCTACATCTATCAGTTCCCCTTGATCAACTAATACTTCAGCACAAGCTGAAATTCAAAAGTTACTTAAGGAAATTGAATTATATGAGTTTTTTTTAATTTTAAGGTGTAAAGTTGAGTTGCACTGCATTGAAAAAGAAAATAATCAAAAGTTGACACATGAATTTTGGCTATGAGCCAGTGGTTCCAATGCAACATAAATCCAGCTTTTTGCACTGATTGGTGGCCATAAACTTTACACCTTGTCAAACTGCCACATTCATACAGGACATCAATACCTCACAATCCAGATGAAACATCAAATACTAGCACACAGTACAAAGTCAGTTCCCCCACAATTTCCTCACTCCTTTCCTGAAAGCACCACATATTACTGCAGTATAGTTTCACAGATAGAGGCAGCCACTCATTACTTTACCCACAGAACCAGTATTTCTATGTGAACTTAAGATGGCGAAAGTCAGTAGGCTATTTAATCACCGGAGACCTCACACTTGGACACTCCAGCAGGAAATCACTGAACATGCATCAGTACTGGGGAATCAAGGCTAATTCTTCTTCCCTCCTTATTGAGATCTGCTAACACCACATAGATTAGGATGACATAAACTGAATCATGCAGTATAGGTTGAGCTTAATCCTTAAGCAATTTGGCTTATTTTTAAATGCTACTTTTCATGTCTGTCCCCACCACTACAATTTCAGTTCTGACTATGCAACGCATTTCTAAATGTTGACTGTAAACAACAATTCTACTTTCTCTTAACTTAAAAAAAAATCAAATTCAACAAAGTTTGCAAGATTATTAACAAATGGTATATTCCACATAGCAATAAATGGTACTTGCAGAGACACAATTTGATGCGTTGATTCAAATTTCATTACCTGAATCATAGCCTGTGCTTAATATAAGAGAGATTTAGGCTGCTTGGAGACTGACGAAAGTATCAGAGGGGCCAGGGTCTCTCCATTCATCCAACAGCCTATGGTGTGCTTATTTGTGGAGCAGTTGAACTGGGAAGGATGCAGAAGTACAGTGGAGCTGCAGAAAAAGGGCCTATGCCTTGGCATTACCCCTGCTGAATCAACTCTAATAGCTTTCTGTAATTAAGTAAGCACGCCAAAAATGGCAACCTGTTACCTCAGAAACATACTCACCTGTTTCCTGCTAGATCCAGCACATGAAGTTCAGTAGCCTTCGAAATTTCTGGAGGGATTCTTGTTAATCTGTTATCTCGCAGACTGAAGACGTTAAGGCTGCAGCACCCACCAATCTGCATTTGAAACCAAAGGGGTTAGGAAAGTTTCCATTTCCTTTGCTGTCTCTAAGAATTAGAATCTACCTTCTTCAATGTGATCTTAACTCTGAATTTTCAATGTATTACTACATGTAACAAGCAAAAATACATGGGCTGCAATAGCAGTGCCAGCAATCAATACCAATTACCGAATATAAAATAAAGACTGGCCCAGATTTTGTGTTCAGCAATGTAGTGCAGGTGCTGACCGTTGACTTCAAAGAATGCTGCCCATAAAGATATAGCGATCTCTATAGCATGGGTTTCCATTTACCGATGGCAATTGAAATCTGATACCAAGTCAAGGGGATATCTATGCAACCAGCGGCAGTGATGTCACCAAACAGGGCAAGCAGCCAACAGACAGCCAACCAGGAAGTAAAATATACTGAATTTTTCACTTTCAATTAATAACTTTTACAGAGAGCCAAATAAGTGATTGGGTCAAACATGTGGGATTATGGTAGCAACTGAAATACAATAAACTGAAAAAAAATTAAAAAGTGTTTTTATTATATCATGGAGGCATTTGAATTCCACAAATATAAAATTAGTTTCTCAGGAACAGCAAGCTGTTCAACAGTAATTATGAATTCAGTATGCTATTAAAAGCCCAGTTACATCACATTCAGTAAGGTCTAAGTTTTGAAAGGATTTTTTCAATAAGACGAAGAGTGTTAAAAAGGCAAGTGTTTGTCACTTCAGTGATTTCTACTTGCTTGCAGTCTAGGGGCACCTCAGTAGCACATCCTGTGGGGAGGTGTAGAATCAGTGACAGCAACGTCTAGATTTCCACATTTAACTGTGCATGTACAGACTCCAGAAGTTGCTGCCACTTTCAGAGGAATAATGATTGTAACGCTAACAGTTTCACCATCATTATTACCAGTAAGTCCCTGGTCAATTATGGGTCCAATCTTGCTGAAGCATCCCAACAGTGGGCGCTATTAGGTAAACTCTCATCTCTCCACCTTTCAGTTCAAAACTTATTTGCAATGTAACTTACTGGAAGTATATGCTGATAATAGCACAGCAGGGCAACAAGGAACTTGGGACCTCAGCAAAAAGCAGGACCAGTCTATCTCCTTAACCACAGAGATTAAGGGTTCAGGAAGAAACATAAGAACAAAAGAGAAGGAAACAGAGTGAATTAGATCCAAATCTGGTACAGAAAGAAGAAAAAAGTGAAGAAAGATTGGATTGTGAGGGGAAAAAAACTGACAAAGGAAAAGTAAGAAAAAGCTTTAAAATTTTAAATGACATTTTTAAAATCCAACAACAATCTGCCATGTGCAAGAGCAAAATTGAACGATTTAAACTGCTCAAAATCTGGGCCACAGAGTTCGACTGGCATTGCGTCAACAATGATCATATCGTTAAAAAGCTATTCACACTTAAATTTCAGTTCTAACTCTCAGTGGTGAGTTTAGTGGGCAATTAAATGAAAATCCATCAAGTTTTTAAGGAGTAACGGGGAGGCCAAAAGTGAGAGACCCTTTGTGTGAAGTGAACAGCGGAGCAATGTAACTCAACCAGCAAGTTCTGGAGATTAGCAACTCACAACGTATCTCTTAATCCCTTCAACTTGCTGGTCAATTTGTGTATTAAAAACAACATGAATTATTAACCTGCTGTTATTCTTCCAAGCAAGACCTATCCCAATGTAAAAGAGGAGAGTTTGGGGTTGACTGGATTGGGGTGGGGGGGTTGGTGGTTGGGGTGATAGAACAGATGACAGTTTTTTTTCTCCTGTCGCCTCACCTTACCAACAATACTCCTCCATTTTATCGCAAAAAAAGTTTTGAAACTTGACATTTAAATTTTTTTTTTCCCAACGCTCCATCCAATGACATCACCAGGGAGCACTCCATATCGCAGAGTGTCCATTGGCTGCAATGGTGATTATAACTTTGAAACATCATGACAATCGATGGTCACCAAACCCAGGAAACAAGTTTCAACATCAAATTTCTTCCAGAATTGATGCTTAAAATATCTACATGCTTTACAATTTCTCAGAAATTGGCTAAGTGCAGCAGTGTCACAGTTATGATATTGTATTAACAACCCAGAGGTGGGCAAGTTCAAATTTGTGGCAATGTATCAAACTGAATTGAATAGAATATTGTAATCTATGGGCCATCAGTAGATAAATGACCATGACGATTGCTGTAAAAACTCAAATACTTCATTGCCGCCCTTCAGGGAAGGGTCTCTGTCATCTCCACTCAGTTCAGTCTACAGGTGATTCTAGTTCACACTCTTAATGCCCTCTGAAGTGGCAGAACAAAGGAGGTTGCCTACCGTCACTTTCTCCGGGCAATGAGGAATATGCAGTAAATATGGGCTTGCCAGCTACGCCTAAATCTCAAGAATAAAAATAGAAAAAAATCCTCAACACAAATATTAAACATTAAGACAGAATGAGAATATTTTTTAAGGAGCACTATTCTGTAGGGTGAAGATAAGGGGTAACAAAATGCAATTTATAAAATCAAATCATATTTCAGTAGCATTATTAAACCACATGCATCAAACAGAACTACACAACAATCCAACAACTGTTTTAACTACAGAAGCTGCAAAAAGCAGAATGCTGATCAAGTTCACTGCAACACATTTGTCATTTGAATCAAGATTTTTATTGACTACATGCAAGAAACAAGAATGGCTAGTTTTTAGATAATGTAATCATCAACAGTTCAACTAAATCCAACTGGGGAAAAAAAGCTATTGCACATAAATGGGGCAGGATATTCCATCTGTCGGAGAGAGAGAGGCCAAAGTGAACGTAGGCTCCTTAGAAAACGAGGCTGGGGAAATAATAATGGGGAACCAGGAAATGGCAGAGGAGTTGAATAAATACTTTGCATCTGTCTTCATGGTAGAAGACACTAGTAGCATTCTAATAATACTAAATCATTATGGGGCAAAGGGTGGAGCAAATAAATACAATAACTATCACTAGAGAAAAAGTACTAGGGAAACTAATGGGGCTAAAAGCTAATAAGTCCCCTGGGCCTGATGGGTTGCATCCTGGAATATTTAAAAAAGTAGCTACAGAGATAGTGGATGCACTGGTAGTAATCTTCCAAGAATCCTTCGATTCTGGAAAAGTCCCAGAAGACTGGAAAACTACCAATGTAATGCCCTTATTCAAAAAAGGAGGGACACAAAAACCAGGTAACTATAGGCCAGGTAGCTTAACATCCGTCATTGGGAAAATGTTAGAATCTATTGTAAAGGATGTAATAGCAGATCATTTTGAAATGCATAATATAGTCAAGCAGATTCAGCATGGCTTCATGGAGGGGAAATCATGCCTGACAAATTTATTAGAATTCTTTGAAGTGGTAACAAACAGGATAGATAAGGGGGAACCAGCAGATGTAATATATTTGGATTTCCAAAAGGCATTCAATAAGGTACCGCACATAAGGCTACTTAATAAGATAAGAGCCCATATTGTTGGGGGTAGTATATTATCATGGATAGAGGATTGGCTAACTAATAGAAGAGTTGAGATAAGGGGGGGCATTTTCAGGATGGCAACCTATAACTAGTGTAGTGCCACAGGGATCAGTGCTGGGGCCACAATTATTTACAATATATATTAATGACTTAGAACAGGAAAGTGAATGTACTATTGCCAAGTTTGTAAATAACACAAAAATAGATGGGAAGGCAAGTGCTGAGGATGACACAGTCTACAGAGGGGAACACACAGGTTAAGTGAGTGGACAAAAACTTGGAAGATGGAATATGATGTCGGAAAATGTGAGATTATGCACTTTGGCAGGAATAGAGGAGCTGAATATTATTTAAATGGAGAAAGCTGCAACATAGAAGGCTCTGGGGGTTCTCGTGCATGAATCACAAAAAGCTAGCATACAAGTTGAGCAGGTAATAGGGAAGGCAAATGGGATGTTGTCCTTTATTTCAAAGGGAATAGAGTATAAAAATAGAGAAGTCTTACTAGAACTGTATAAGGAACTAGTTAGACTACACCTAGAATACTGTGAACAGTTTTAGTCCTCTTATCTAAGGAAAGATATACTGGCATTGGAGGCAGTCCTGAGAAGGTTCACTAGGTTGATCCTGGATATGGAGGAATTTTCTTATGAGCAGAGGTTGAGTAGGTTGGGCCTGTACTCATTGGAGTTCAGAAGAATGAGAGGCGATCTTATTGAAACATAAGATTCTTAGGGAGCTGAGAGGTTGTGGGAGAGTCTAGGACCAGAGGACATAATCTCAGAATAAGGGGTCGCCCATTTAGGATAGAGATGAGGAGGAATGTCTTCACTCAGAGGGTAGTGAATCTGTGGAATTCTTTACCATGTGGGGCTGTAGATGCTGGGTTGTTAAGTATATTCAAGACTAAAATAGACAGATTTTTAATCAGTAAGAGAATGAAGGGTTATAGGGGAAAAGGCAGGAAAATAGAGTTGAGGATTATCAGATCAGCCATGATCTCATTGAATGGTGGAGCAGACTCAATAGGCCGAATGGCCTACTTCTGCTCCTACATCTTATGGTCTTAATGGAATTGCCAGGAAAAGGTCAGCCGCCCGCGATCGTCACCTGGCTGTGATTTCACGCTGGCTGGCCAATTAACAGCTAGCCAGCGTGAAAGGCTTGCTGAAACACTCAGCGCTGCCAGGGTGGGGCAGGAGGAGGGCAAGTGCTGAAGTCTGCGCATGCACCAGGGAGCATTCACTGAAAGCTCCCTGAAGGCACGGAACTGCCAGAGGGAGCTGAAGAACTGGAGAAACGAAAATAAAGATTTTAAAGATGCTATAAACATGTCCCCACTCAGTCACATGAACAGGGACATGATGGTGAAAAATATTTAATGGATTTTTATTTAACGTTGGAAATCTTATCCCGCCCGTGAATGAGGTTTCATTAAAAATGTAAAGGCCGCCTGGCCTATTCGCCCGCCCGCCAACTGAATGGGAAATGAGAAATACAAATTAATTAATTGCTTAAGGGTCTTAATAGGCCTCTCAATTGTCAGTAGGCGCACTGCCGACTCTCGCGTGTGCCTGCTAACTAAAAGATCGTAAGAGTGCACGAATGCATCATCACGCATGATTTTACGCCCGATCGGGTCAGGCGTGCACCCCCCCGACAAACAAAATCCTGCGCATGGAGAATTTACAAATGCTGTGTTGCAAAGTTTGAACAAAAATATGAAGCCTACTTGAATCAAAAAAACCTGTAAAAGTTGGGAAGTGATTGAGTTTCATAATAATGTCTGAAACGGTCCATAATTTAGTATAAAAAGCACTCAAACTGAACAGCCTAAGGAAACAAACAGTGACTGCAGTTGGAGTCAGTTTCAAGCTCAATCTTTACAATAATCACCATGTGATTTTAAACAATTATTGATTTTTTTTTAAATTTCTGGTTTTCTCTCTTCTTTGATCCTCTGCTCACCCATTACCCTTGTCAAGCTAGTCGGCAAGTAACTTCCATGCCTCTCTAACCGCACCTACATTGATCAAGCTGCAATGAAAATGTTAGGTTTAAGTGACCACCATGCTTTCTTCCCCCCACCCCCCCACCCTTCTTCACACCACTCATGGGAAGAGCCAAACATCCAATGTGGTATTCCCCCTGGCAACGCAATCAAAATTGATATAATTCATCATTGGGGGAATTGAGTGCAAATCACTATGGCACATTGGGTTGAGTGCATTCACCACGTTCATCACCATGGCTTGCTAGACAATGAGTTGGAAGGCTGGGAAACAGCAAGATGGAACTAGACACTTCCTCACTGGATAGGTGACCCGGCAAGAGAGGGTGGAAGAAGGAAAAAGTGCATCAGCACATACTGTCCTCATGCACAAACAACTGCTGAAGGAGCAGTGTTGGCCAAAGCCTGGGGAACAAGTCACCTTAACAACCTTCCAGTTCGAGGGTAGCATAAAAGTGAAAAAGGCAGACCATAACTGAAATAAACATTATCTATTACTGAACGACTAATTGCTCTATGTCAGCGAAAATGAGGAGTTGGAATATTCAGCACTGTTGATTCTCTAGGATTGATACTTCCAAAAGTATAGGAGATGTCAGGTTTCTGCTTTCTTCCATTGATGGATTGGACAGAGTGCAGTTAAGATGAACAGAAAATTACTTTTGATATCCATTGAAGAGCGAGCCGGAAGTTGGGAATTCTTCAGACAGTAACCCACTTTCTGACTCCCCAAAGCCTGTCACCATCTACAAGACACAAGTTAGGAGTGTAATGGAATACTCCCCACCTCCCTGGATGAGTGCAGCTCCCACAGCACTCAAGAAGCTGGACAGAATCCAGGACAAAGCAGTTCGCTTGGTTGGCACCACATCTACAAACATTCACTCTGTCCCCCACCAATACACTGTATCAGCAGTGTGTACCATCCACAAGATGCTATGCAGCAACTCACCAAGGGTCCTTCAACAGCACCTTCCAAACCCACCAACTCTACCACCTAGAAGGAAAAAAGGAGCAAATGCATGGAACACCAGCACCTGGAAGTTCCCCTTCCAAGCTACACACCACCCTGACTTGGGAAGATATCCCCATCCCTTCACTGTCACTGGATCAAAATCCTGGAACTCCCTCCCTAACAGCACTGTGGGTGTTCCGACAACACATGGACTACAGCAGTTCAAGGCAAGCGGCTCACCACCACCCTCTCAAGGGCAATTATGGATGGGCAACAAATGCTGGCTTAGCCAGTGACACTCACATCCCATGAACAAGTAAAAATAATTAGAAAAAGCTGATAGTACAGATTCCTCATTAAGCATTATTAGCCCAAATATAAGAAGTCAGATAAAAATTAGAAGAAAGGGTTGATCACTAAATCAAAGTACATGTAATGATTTTTTACCCAGAATAACTTTCCTTTTCTTTAACTAAATATTAGGAAATCTGAAGCCTTCATCTTTGGTCCTCCTCACAAACTCCATTGTCTGCCCACCATTTCCAATTGTCATAATTGGCTGGAGCTGAGGGAGACCGCTTTCAATCTTGTTGATGTGTTTGAACCAAGTTTCCAACCACACACCTGCACCATCACCAAGATTGCATAAAAGATTAATAAAAATTAAGGCAAGGAATTGGAGGTAACCTTACAACGTTGATTGGGAGGTCAGAGACAGAGAGCAGGGATAAAAGAAAATTGCTCTGATTGACAAGATGCGACAAGTGGTGTTCCCCAGGGATTTGTACAGAGATCTCAGCTTTTGTATATTATACATACCTCTCTCTCTCTCACACATGCACGCACACACCCAAAAGCGGGTGCAGGCAGGTGCGCGCGGACACCCAAAAGCAGCACACATACACCCCCAAAAGCGGATGCACGCACACAGACACCCCCAAAAGCGGATGCACGCGCACACACACGCCCACCCAAAAACAGGCACACAAAAACGGACACACACACCCCCAAAAGCAGGCACACACACCCACACTCCCAAAAGCACACAGAATTATCGTGTATCCATGTATGCACATAAAATTAAGTTAGGAGACACAGTACATTGTGCAGATGTGACCAGGAAGCTATAAAGGGATGAAACACATTAAATAACTCGGCAACACTGTGGCAAATGGAATCCAAAGTAGGCAGGTGTAAGGTTGTCCAGTTTGGATCCAAGCTAAATGGGGGTTTTCTCTCCTTGGTGTGAAGCTTTAAACTGTAGAGCAGTGAAGAGATTTAGGTGTCTATGTACACAGATCACTAAAATCTAGTGGACAAGGACAAAAAATAATGAAACAGAATATTGACTTTTATCTCAAGGGGGCAGAATATAAAGAAGGAAGCATTGGTCGGACTCCATGTGCTGTGCCTTCAGTTCTGGGCACCGCATTTCAGGAAGAATATTGTAGAGGGCACAGCATAACACAGAATAACACCAGGGTTAAAACTGTTAAATCAGGAGGGCAGGTTGCACAAGATTGACTTGTAGTCCTCGAGTGTAGATGGTTGAGGTGTGATCCAAAATTCAAATGACAAAATGATTTTTGATAGGATAAATATAGAACAACTATTTCTTTTTGGTGAGGGAATCCAAAACAAGTTGGCACAACCTGAATATTAGAACCGGGCCATACAGGGGTAAAATCAGGGGTAAATTCTCCCCCAAAACAGTGTGGATACAGTGGGGCAATTGAAATTATAAAGACTAAGACGGATACATTTTTGATAGGAAAGGACATTCAGGGAAATAGGTTGAAGGCTGTTAATGGAATCAATCAATCATGATCTGATTAAATGGCAGAAAAGGCTGAAGGAGCTAAAGGGCCTCCTTCTGTTCCTATGCTCCACTCAGATTGACCACAGGGAGTGATTAACAAGGCAGCAATCATACTGAGCCATTCAAACTCAAGCGAGGCTGCAGCCTGGTATGCTCATACTGATTTCTCGCAAAGCAATAACCCATGGACTATCACTAAATAAATGTGGCACTGATGAAAGTGCCTCACTGCCATGCGAGTGCACATAAATGTGCAGTACGCGGGCTGTGCCGCTGACCCAATAACCACAAACTACATTCCCTCCACTCTATATACTGTAAAGCAGACAAAAGAACATTCAATCACAGCACAGAAGGTCAGCATCTGGCCCACTGTGTCTGTGCCAGTTCTTTGAAAGTTCTATCCAATTACTTCCAATCGCCTGCTCCTCTCCCCATAATCTTTCAAATGGAGAAATTTGCAGGATGTTTTCCTTTTGAAAGTTATTACTGAATCTGCTGCCATCAACCTTCAAGGTAATGCATCCAGATCATAGCAATTCACTGTTTAAATGTATTTCTCATTTCCACTGAATTTTGGCCAAT
This sequence comes from Carcharodon carcharias, assembly GCF_017639515.1. Lineage (NCBI taxonomy): Eukaryota > Metazoa > Chordata > Chondrichthyes > Lamniformes > Lamnidae > Carcharodon > Carcharodon carcharias. The sequence continues at coordinate 104,452,228 of NC_054471.1, read as the reverse complement.
TATCTTAAACCTGTGCGCTCTGGTTACAGATCCTATTGCCAGTGCAGCAGTTTCTCCTTATTTACTTTAACAAGACTTCCTAATTTTGAACACTTGTATCAAATCACCCCTTAACCTTTTCTGCTCAAAAAGAAAAAGGTTTATAAGAGTTTATAAGAGTTCCTTGTCATAAATTCAGGATCTCCTAAAGTGCTTTACAGCCAATTAAGAAGTTTTTCAATTAAGAACAGAAAAAGCTGGAAAAAACTTCAGCCGGTCTGGCAACATCTGTGAAGAGAGAATTTCAAGTCTAATGTGACTTCTTCAGTTCAGAAAAAGAGTCATGTTCAACTCGAGATGTTATCTCATTTCTCTCTCCACATAAGCTGCCAGACCAGCTGAGTTTTTCCAGCACATTTTGTTTTCCTTTCAGATCTCCAGCATCCGCAATATTTTGCTTCTATTTCAGTACTTCTTGAAGTTTAGTCACTGTTATAATGCAGGAAACAGGACACCCAATTTGAGGACTGAAAGATCCTACATATTGTAAAGAGGTTATGACCTGACAATGTGATGTAGTGATGTTGGCTGAAGGATAAGCTTTGGCCAAGAAACTAAGCACAACTGTTCAGCTTTGAACAGTGCCATAGAATCTTTCACAAATATCTGAGGGGACAGATATGGCCTTGGTTTAATGTTTCATCTAAAAGATGGCACCTCTGGTGGTGCAGCACTCCCTAAGTACTAAAACTGAAGTGTCAGCCTAGATTGTGCTCAAGTCTCTGGAGCGGGACTTGATTCCAAACCCTTTGTCTCAGCCAAGAATTCTACTACCCAGCCACAGCAAGAAGAATCCCCACCTCTTCAGTCTCATCTCTGACTGCCTCTCATCCCTGGTACCATTCCAGTAAATCTCCTCTCCACCCTCTGAAACCTTTGCATCACTTCTAAGGTGCGTAGCTCAACATTGGACAATACTCCAGCTGAGGCCTAACCAATGATTTATAATAGATTTATCATAGCTTCCTCACTTTTCTACTCTATGCCTCTATTTATAAAGGCAAGGATCCTGTATGCTTTTTAACATCTTGTCCTGCTAAATGCAAAGATTTGCCTATTTGAACCCTGAGTTCTCTGTTCTTACAACCCCTGTAAAATTGCATGATCTTTATAGGGGAATGCAATAAAGATCAGAGGACACTACACAGACTAGAAAGCCACCAAAATGCTTGCTAAGATTACTGCATTATAAGAATGCCTAATATTAAAAAGATAAGGAAGCCTATTAATTCATTCTTCCTTAGCCAGTCCTCTCCCCCATTATAGCTCCTTAAATTATTCCAGGATTTTTGCCTCTGCTGCTCTAACTATAAATCCATACCATGTGTTGATCATTTCTTGCATATAGAATTCCCAGAGACAGAGTTATAAATTTGCCTTTTGCCAGTTTAAACTTGTGCCTATATCTTCCCAATACAGCTGAGCTTGAAGTAGCATCTCCGTTGACCAGTTTTATACTGTTGATGAAGACAGCGCACCTATATTGCCTGTTTTTTTTTTCTTCCTCTCACTTAATCGCACTGGATTTCATGCACCACTGCTCTGCCTATCTACATAGTTTCTGATTACCTCTTCACTTCCCACTCCACCCTCAGTTTCAGCATCAGGTTGGATTTTGCTTTTGAATTCAATGTTCTTCGCTTAAATTGGCCTATTTTTGAGCACGAGTATATTCTAATATATTCTCATGTGTGCGGTGTCAGTTTTATTTTGTTTGTGAGCTTTATTTAAATGTTATTAAATTACAAGTGACTTTTGAAGCAGATGCCAGTTATCATGACCCTGGCTGTTTGCAATTCCCTTTCACAGAGGAGTGTGAATGCTCACTCATTGACTATATTCAAGATGGAGCTCAATAGATTTTGGACACTAAGGGAATGAAAGAGTAATGTGGAAAGGTGTTGAGGTAGAAGTTCAACCGTGATCTTACTGAATGGCAAAGCAGGCTCAAGGGGCAAAATGACCTATTGATGTCCCTGTTTTTTTATCGTCACACTCAACTTATGATCAATAATGGTGGCACTTATCACTGTACATATATTGTTGAAATGAATTATTTCAAGGAAAGATGGCCAAGATATACTTTGTAGACTTGCACCACAGTGGAACTCACATCCAGGTTGAGTGATTCAGGCAGAAACTATGTCAATTTGAAGATCAGATTGGATATGATAGATGGGTGGAGATTAGATTATATATGATAGATGGGGGAAGGGAATGAGGAGAAAGAAATCAAGAACACGGCAGGTAAATGTGTTTTTCTTTCTCTCCTCTTTACTGCCTTTGGCCCCTCCCCTCACTTTCCTGTCACCTAGACATGCCACCTTCATTCCTTTCCTGCACCTTTCATTATTTCCTTCTCGGGTACTTGTCCTCTCCCTTCCCCGCCCCCGTCCCCACCCCCACCCTCCCCAGCAAATCCCTGTCCCACACTTTCACTATTCCTCTGCTTTCCTGCCACTGTTGCAGGGTTTAATTCATCTCAGTTAATTCCAGAGGTACCCTCTGCAACTCTCACCACTCAGAGGAACATCAAAGCACCCATTGTTTCCTCCTTAAGTGCAGCCCCAATTGTCCCATCCCCCTCCTCTCGTCAACCTGCAAGCTCAGTTCAACCGCTAGAAACGAATCTCACCAATCTTCTTCCAGTCCCACTCACTGCACTAACTACTGACCTCTAGCAATCAGGCAGATCAACTCCCATCTCCACATTTCCCACAAGAAGGTCCATTTCCTCACCAATAGGATTCTTATTGTGCACAACTACTCCAACATCATGGCTTTGTCGGAAAAATGACTCATGCGTTACAAAATCTCTCTCTTTAAAGAAGCCCATGTGCCTGACTATACTTTCCACCACCAGCCCTGCTCAAGCTACCATGATGGCATTGTGGCCTATTTCACCAAATCTCATCTTGGTCTCTCCTGCTACTCTTCTACCACTTCCTCCGCCTTTAAGTACCATCTTGTTTCATTTCTCTGTCTGTCCTTTGAAATCCTTATTCTCTACTGCCCATCCAAACTTCCCAAGATATCTTCATTCCTTTCCTGCATCAGCCTCTGTACTGAGTGGAGGTGACTCTTCAGAGCTTTAGTCTCATCATGCCCCCCTCTACTCTGGATTCAGTGCCCTCTTAATCTCCCTTAATCTCTCCCTCTAAATTCTTCTGCCTGTTTTTCACAGCCACCCCCTCAACCATGCCATCTCATGTGGCCCTCCTACTCTCCTATTGTCTCAATCACAGACAAGGCCATCTCTGATCATATCCTGTATCCTTCTCCACTCATCCACCTTCCAACCCCACACCTGGGAAGAAAACTCTTTGGAGTGAGTTGCAATGACACTTTCAAACTCCTAACCAACTAGGCTTTGGCTCTCCAGTTCTTCTGTGGCTGTCAATTTGCTCAAGCACTCCCTCATCCCCAACTTGGAAATTCTTGTCCCCTGTATGACACTTACTCTGTCCTACACTGGTTGTTTCTTTTGCTACAGTCCCCATTTTTTGCTCCCTTAAGTCCAAGTGGCACTGGCTTGAATATATCTGACTCAACTGGTTTAGCCACTCATCATCAGCTTTGGTTGAACCAGATTAGGTACCTACTCACCTCTGTGAAGACTACTCATTGGAATGCAGACATAACTCAGCCTTTTTTTCCTCCACCACCTAAGTAGGGTGGGGTGAAGTGGTAATTTAAAACAAAGGTTAGCTTCACTTAAAACTACCTAAACCAGTTCCAATATGTTAAATGGTTAAGGCTGTGGGTGAGCAAATTGCAGAGTGAATGAATGAATGAATGAATTAGTTAACCTAGACTTAAAGAACCATTCAAGCATGCATTGTCTCATCAACTTAGTAATGGGTAAGTGACCCTAACATGCAACTGTCTCTCTCATTCTTGCTCCTAGCTGCCACCCTAGTTCACAGCTAGCAAATCCAATATTTACTTTATCCCAGTCTGAGGTGCAATCTGAGCAGAAAATACATTGAAACAAAACAACAGATTACTCATTCTTTACACCAGGATCACACAGACTTTCCAACACAAAAACCCCACAACTTGATTCGGAATAATACTGTAAGATCATGGAAATAGGATAGGCTATTCAGCATCTCAAGCCTGTTCTGCCACTGAACTAAATCATGGATGATCTGCATCTCAACTCCTTCTACTATTCCTCCTCCTTCTATTTTTCTATCACATTCAGTGAAGTGGAACTCTGTAAATATGTCCATCATGCAAAAATTTGATGCTCAAACCAGTAACCAGCTTTCATGAACAAAATTAAAATAACAGCAATTAAACATAGCTGTGCCATAAGACCGTAATACTTTGCATGAATCTACTTGGAAAGTCACGTCATGTCATCCATGTATTGAGGAAATATATGTCCGAATATCAGATTTCCTGGTTACAATATCTACATGTTTTTTTATTTATTCATGGGATGTGGGCTTAGCTGGCTGGGCCAGCATTTATTGCCCATCCCTAGTTGCCCTTGAGAAGGTGGTATGAGCTGCCTTCTTGAACCCCTGCAGTCCATGTGGTGTAGGTGGGGAGTCAGGAGGTGAGTTACTCGTCGCATGATTCCTACCTCTGACCTGCTCTTGTAGCCACAGTATTTATATGGCTAATCCAGTTCAGTTTCTGGTCAATGATAACCCCCAGATGTTCATAGTGGGGGATTCAGTGGTGGTAATGCCATTAAATATCAAGGGATGATAGTTAGATTCTCTCTTGTTGGAGATGGTCATTGCCTGACACTTGTGTGGCACGAATGTTACTTGCCACTTGTCAGCCCAAAACAAAAACAGAATTACCTGGAAAAACTCAGCAGGTCTGGCAGCATCGGCGGAGAAGAAAAGAGTTGACGTTTCGAGTCCTCATGACCCTTCGACAGAACTTGTCAGCCCAAGCCTGGATTTTGTCCGAGTCTTGCTGCATTTGGACAAGGACTGCTACAGATAACATTTGAAATACAGTGATGCCTAAAAGACCATTAATGACCAGAACCTCTCCACAGAAATGATATTACTGGCCAGATATTAGGCAAACAGAGAGGCTATCTAGTTGCTTGGTAGTGCAGAACCCGAGCAGTCCTGAAAAAGAGACATGCTGTCTTTTCGCCTTGGACACATCAGGACAGACACAAGAATGCCAATTTTCAAAAGGAGCAATAATTTATACTGTATGAGAAAAGGGTACTAATTAGTTGGCAAGTCATCTCTGATAGTCAAGGTATTGCCGTGGAGAAAGCACCAGGGAAGAGGTGTTTGCAGAGTTTAGACTCCTCTATTCTCAGGTTTCCTGCCATAAACCAGTGTCAGTGAAAACAATAAGCCCTTGAAGCCACGCCTAGCTGATCTTGGCACAGGCATGTTGCAGGATACCTAATGACTTCCTTGATTTTCACATGAAAAACGCAAATGCCTGGTGTCTTTGAGAGGCCTCAAGGCCAACCCAGACATATATATTTGCAAGCCTGACAAATGGTCTGGGATAGTAATCTTTAATATGTGATGCTATATTGGCAAGAATACACACCATTCTTAATGATGGGTCCAAATTCATATCCATTGGATCCACCATCAAGCATGACCGCACAGCTCTGCTCGAAAGCAAGTTACAAAAATGTTTGTTAGACTTGTGTAAGAGCAACAAGCTGCCTTGTGGCATATATGATAGGATTCATCCTCGTGGTTCACTAGGTCCACATATGTATAAGCTGCCCAAGACGCACAAAAGTGATGTTCAATTACACCCCATCTAACCTGTGACTGGATCTGCACGACACGAATTGGCCAAATGGTTAAGTGAGTTCCTACAACCAGATCTGAGTGAGTTTTCCACAGTAAAGGATCTCTTCACCTTCGCGAAGGCTATACATGACCTGCATATCGATAGCAATGCTGTGTCTATGTGCTTGCTTGACACTGTGAGCCTATTCACTAATGTGTCATTCAAGGAAAACAAACATTTACACCACTTCACTACATCATGACAATCTAGACGCACCACCATTTTCTGAATCTGTATTCATTAAACTTATGAACTTAGCAACTGGCACAGTTGAGTTCAGCTTTAATGACACCATGTATGCCCAAGCAATGATGTTGCAATAGAATCCACTGTAGGTCCAACTCTCACTAACATTTTCATTGGCTTCCATGAGAAACACATTTTTGAATGACCCCCTAACCTCCTGTGCCTTGCATATTTCCAATAGATAGATTGCATGTTTGCTATATTTGAATAGTTGCATGTAACAATTTCCTTAAAACCCTAATGGGCTCCATCCCACACTCAAATTTACTTCCAAAATGGATCAGTCTAACAAGCTCCATTTCCTTTACATGCTTGTTGAGAAATCTGCTAATGGGTTATCCACAGCTATCTACCGCAAGCCTACCTTCACTAGTCAATATACACATTGGGATTCCTAAAGCTCCATGTGCTATAAGATTAGCCTCATCAACAATCCCGTAAACAGGGCTCAAGCCATTTGTTCACCATACCCAGCTTGATGCCGAAATAGGGCGCATCAAAACTATCCTACGGGATAATGGCTACCCCAATCAGATCATTGCTCGCTGTGTATCGCACAAACTCATGAACGGGCCTAAGGCCACCACTTCTGGTCCTAAAAAGTGTCCAGTCTACCTTAAGTAACTCTGGAAGAGTAAGGTAAAGTATCTCAAAAATTTGAGACAGAAGTTTTTGTACAAAGTAGACATGTCCCCTATAAAAATAAGAGTGGTACTACCAAATCTAGACCTCCCTGGTTGTCTAGAGGAATACAGGGGAAGATCAAACAGAAAAAGAAAGTGTACAATAAGCACAAAGAACTAAGCGCTGCAGATAGCCTAGATGAATATAGGAAGTGCAGAGGCGAAGTAAAAAAGGAAATAAGGAAATCAAAGAGAGGGTATGAAAAAAGATTAGCAAATAAAGTTAAAGATAACCCAAAGATGTTTTACCAATACATTAAAGCTAAAAGGTTAGTTAAGGAAAAAGCGGGACCTATCAGAGATGAAGATGGAAGCTTGTGTGTAGATTCAGAGGCTGTGGGAAGAGTTTTGAATGAATATTTTGTCTCCATGTTTACAAAGGAAAGGTGAGATGGAGATATGGTTGTTCAGGAGGAACCTTGCGAGATATTGGACGGAACAGTCATAAAGAGAGAGGAAGCACTCAAACGGTTGAAATCCTTGAAAGTTGATAAGTCACCACGATCAGATGGATTGTTTCCGAGGCTGCTGAAGGAAGTCAGGGAGGAGATAGCAGATGCTCGGAGGATGATTTTCCAATCTTCACTAGATACAGGGGAGGTACTGGAGGACTGGAGAAATGCAAACGTAGTTCCATTGTTTAAAAAGGGATCAAAGGAAATGCCAAACAATTATAGGCCAGTTAGTCTTACATCAGTGATGAGCAAATTAGTAGAATCAATCCTGAGAGATAGGATTAACTGTCATGTGGAAAGGCATGGACTAGTCAGGGATGGTCAGCATGGATTAAAGGAAGGTCTTGCCTCACAAAGTTGATTGAATTCTTTGAGGAAGTGACAAGAAGAGTTGATGAAGGTAGTGCAGTGGATGTTGTGTACATGGATCTTAGCAAGGCAGTTTACAAGGTCCCACATGGCAGATTGGTCAGGAAAGTAAAAGCCCATGGGATTCAGGGTAATGTGGCAAACTTAATAAAAGGTTCGCTTCATAACAGGAAACAAAGGGTAACGGTCGATGGATGCCCTAGCAAATGGAAAGTTGTCTCAAGTAGTGTTCCACATGGCTTGGTGTTGGGACCGTTGCTGTGTTATAAATTAACTATTTGGACGTGAACGTGGGGGACACGATTGGGAAATGTGCAGATGACACAAAGATTGGCTGAGTAGTGGATAGTGTAGAGGATGGCCAAAATCTCCAAAATGATATAGATGGGTTGATGGAGTGGGCAGTAAAGTGGCAGATGGACTTTAAACTAGAGAAGTGTGAGGGCATACATTTAGGGAGGTCAAACAGTTACAGGGATTACAAAATAAATGGGAATATACCAAGAGGGGTAGATGAAGTGAGGTATCTTGGCGTACAAGTACACAGGTCCCTGAAGGCAGCAGTTCAAGTAGACAAGGTTGTAAAGAAGGCATATAGAATGCTCTTCTTCATTGGCAGAGGTATAGAATATAAAAGTAAGGATATAATGTTGGAATTGTATAAAACAAACACTAGTGAGGCCATAACTGGAGTATTGTGTGCAGTTCTGGTCACCACATTACATGAAGGACGTAATAGCTCTGGAGAGAGTGCACAGGAGGTTTACAAGAACGTTGCCAGGGTTAGAAAAGTGTAGCTACTAGGAAAGATTGTATAGGTTGGGGTTATTTCTCCTTTGAACAAAGAAGGCTGAGAGGTGACTTGATTGAGGTGTACAAAATTAAGAGGGGAATAAATAGAGTGGACAGGATAAAATTGTTTCCCTTGATGGAGAATTTTAGAACCAGGGGACAGAGATTCAAGTTAAGTGGCAGACGGTGTAGGGGGGACATAACGAACTTTTTTACGCAGAGGGTAGTGGGTGTCTGGAATTCGCTGCCCACGTTAGTGGTAGAGGCAGAAACTTTAAACTCTCTTAAAAAGTACCTGGATCTGCACCTAAAGTGCTGTTAGCCGCAGGGCTATGGGCTGGGTGCAGGAAGGTGGGATTAGAAAGGGCAGCTGGGTGTCGTCGGGCTGGCATAGACAAGATGGGCCGAATGGTGGCCCCGTGCTGTAACTTTTCTATGGTTCTATGGTGAAGTAGTTCTAAGCAGCAGCAACAGAAGTGGCATTTTCCACTAACAAGATACTGATGTCAAGCCAAAAAGACATTCTGCCTCCCACACAGATGAGTAATGTGGTATATGAATTTCAGTGTCAGTGTGATGCCAGGTACATAAGCCATACATCCCAATGACTGGCGGATCGTATCAAACAACATGTCCCTTTGCGCTGTTTGCAATAGGCAGAGTATTGACCAGACTGTGCTTGCAAAGCTCAGAACATAATATACAGTGTTAAATGTGATTCCGTGATTGGGCAGCACTTCATGAACAATCCGATGTGCTTAGAATTATGCTATCAGCCAATTTATCATCAGTTGGACTCACAATGTGGCTCACTTAAACTTGCTAGGATCAAAATTCATATGCAGAGACCTGTCCTCTAGAATATGTGCTTGCATTGCACCTGTTTTGAATTAAAAAAAGCATGGTGGACAATATTTCCCTGGTGCATTCTCCATGGCAACGCCTTGATCACAGTCGACTTGCCACCGACTCTGCACCCTTTTCCCAGGTAGCATAAATTGTTGCTCCCTTTGAAGTTAGGCATTCTTGCATCTGTCCAGATGGACTATAATTATTAGTTGAAGACCATCTTTCCACTTTCCATAGGATTAAGTGCAATATTAGAAAAATGTGATTTTTTTCCCCACTTAAAATGATTTTAATAGATTTAGTTTGTTCAAAGTTCTGTTGAAATAGTGAAAATATAGCTCTCTGAGATAGGGGTAGGCACAATTAAAGATAATATATCAAGATGCACAACAACTTGCATTTATATAGCACTTCTAACACAGTAAAATTCCCAAAGTACTTCACAGGCACGATATCAAACAAAATTTGACACTGAGCTACAGGAGGAGATATCAAGACTGATCACCAGAAGCTTAGTCAAAAAGATAAGTATTAAGAAGCATCTTAGAGGAGGAGAAGAGAGGGGTAGAGAGGCTGGAGTGCTCAGGCAGGGAACTCCAGAGCTTCTGAACCTGGTAGCTGAAGGCAGGTAAAAGGCAAGCAGATGTGACACAAAAAAGACGTGAAAAATATGATCTCTCGCAACTCTGCCCATCTGACTGCAACAATTTCCATGGACATGGTGAGAACAGGGGCCTTTGGTGCAATTATTCACAATGGCTCAGTCGCCTCTTCACTCAAGTTTCCTAATACCATTGCTGTTGCTAAAGGTGATGTCCAACCAAAGGTCATCTGAAATTCCGAGTATGCCCAAAATGTTAGAGGTACCCTCTAATAATCTCAGGGGAGGCTTGGGTAACTGAGGAAAAAGCCTTTTTCAAACAATACCAGACTCCAACTTGCCTTTCAGCAGACTTTGAACAACGACAACAAATCAAAACATTCCTGATCTCTTGATAATTTTCTTGGAATTAGCAGTGAAACATGTTCCTCTTGCACTACCTTCTTGCCTTTCACATATTTATAGGATTCCTATGGCTGAGCTACTCAAAGACCACTGCTTTTAACAGTCAATGTAAAGTGACCACAAACTCCCCCCAGAATGCTAAACATTTCTGATTACCGTTCTCATATTTTTGCTTTTACCGTCAGTCCTAAAGACTTAGTGAAATTTAAAATAATAACTAGTTTTATAAAACAAACAATCTTAAAACTGAAGATCTGCTATAACTATCTGGGAAATCACAGTAAATGCCTTCTTCACTTCCATCATCAGTATTATCCATAAACCAATGACATTTTTTTCAGGAGCATAAAATGAGAAAAATCTGCAACTGAAACCTCAGAGTAGCCACTAATGTTTAATTGAATTGCATGACTTAAAATCACTATCTAAGAGCTGCACCATCTCCAACTGCATTTGAAAGGACAAGTTTCAGAAACCTTCCAGCGAGCTTGGCCACAAAAAATGTCCTTGGGTGTCTTCTTGAATCCCTGAACTTAGTGCAAAGTTAAGTTGCAATTTTTCCGTATTGCCAAACTAGTTTCCAAGAATGAACTGGGCATAAAGGCATGTTTGCAAGTTAATTACAAGGAAGTGGATCTAAAACGAAATCTATTTAGCCAGAAGTTGGGGTGCTTATGCTAAAATGAGGCTGCATTTTTAAACCGACAATAATGCTGCTCCGATTTTTCTTGTTATTTTTGTACTTCATCACTTTCTAAAATCAACTCAACTTAGAGCAAGAAATAAGTCCTGCTGTATGTTAGGACCTCTCTGGGGCAAAGCTGGGTAACATACAAAAATGGCAGATTGGAGCCCATGACCTTGCATGGTTCACTAATACAGTAAGGACCAATCTCTCAATTAATACATTCAACGAGAGCATTGCGAGTGGACCCCGCTGATGGATTACAGTCCCCCATCCTGTAGTCAAGGGAAACAAGACATCTGTGTAGGCATATTTAAAATACATGCAAAGCTCTGTTCACTAGCCTTCAATTGCTGCTAACATTTGTCATGTAAGCAGTTCACCACAAAGACAGCTTTTATTAAATATTAGGAATATAAAGGTGTCCCTGTGGAACTGCAGGGTTCTTTCTTTAGAAGTGTAAAGCTGTTTTGGTTGATTATATTGCAACCAGCATGAAGTTAAAGTAGCTTATGTGACTGCTTTCTTTTCGTAGCCTGACCCAAAACAAAGTACTCATCTTCTAACTTTAACAGGAGGAATGCTTTGCCGTGACACAAGATGTACAACTGATGGCAGATCGGAGCTTGTGGTCTAAAATCAAAACCACAAAGTAAACCAGCACTGTAAAAAGCAAAGCAAAAATTTTCCACTGTACTACCCCAAGAATGCAGCAGCCTATTACAAAATGAGACACCAAAGTTTCAGTTCTAATATAATACTGAAATAACTGTTGGACAGGAAGTTACATCGGAAGATAAAAAGATATATGATTGAATAAAACTGGTGAATTTAGCTTGCACAAACCACATGATTAGTTTCAAGTCACTACTATTTAATGTATATGAACAGCCACACACAAACACACATTCAAACAGATATTGAATATTTAAAAAGAACAAGTAGAGAAAATGAGTGTGGCACAGGTGATAAGTGAGGCATCCAATAATACAACACATATGGTTTCACTTGACATAACTCTGTATTTACATATCTCCCACATAAACAAATATTAGTTGCATACATGTTACGGAGGTCACATGATCTGAGTTATAAATGCCAAGCAACTTTAGATGTGTTCATACATGTAATTTAAACCTTAAGTGTTATAGCCTTAAAAACACTCCAAACTACATGGATATTTTATCATTTCCTCCTGTATCTTTGTTGATTTTCATTGCTGCAGTTCACCTACCAATACCCCCACCAAGATTTCTTCATCATTTCAAATCCCAATAGTCATAACAGCAAGGTGATTTGGGGCCAAAAATAGGATGTTTACCATCAGGAAGCTGAGCTTCCTAACAAGGACAGCCAACAGGAAAATTATTTTAACCTATAAAACCAGAGCTTCCAAGGATAATTCATAAACTGCCCTATATTATTTACTACACACTACCTGGACACTGAAAAGTGATCACCAGTATTCACCCGCTACAACCCAATTACAAAAATTGCACGATGATGCTGGAAGTTAATCATCCCATAAATTTACACAATAACCGCATTTGCCTGAAACATCCCATAACCATCGAAAAACACACTTTTTTTTTGCATGCTCATGCTGTTTCAATCAAACATTCAGCTTTGTTAATAGCTCAAAGCAAACAATCCAAGCAGGACATGAAATGCAATGCATGAAGTCAAGCAATCACAAAGCAAACAAAGCTCCCAAACCAGAATACAGCATTTCATGATTGCGTGCAATCGCAGATGGACTTCACATACAAACATACTCACAGGTTTACATTTCTATTTCACTCATTTCTCAAGCAGCGAACACTCACAGGAAGTAAAAACATGAAAACGTTAAGCTTTCAAATCTTCCAGCACTTCTTCATTGTTGACAATAACCTAGTCAAGTTTTTCTCCTGCAGTATAAAATAAGTCCCTCCCATGCTGAACCCTCCAAATGACATAACTGTGATTAAAAATGAAATAGCGACTTCAAAAGAAAAAAGGTTTACCAGGGATCTTTGTAATATGAGTTTGAGTACTGAATCAATGGGGTGCCATCAGGTTGCTGAATTTTTGGCATAACTTGCTTTGCAATATAAAATGATCATCAAACTCATTTGTACTAAAAAGTACATCCAACTGAATAAATATTACATTAACTTAGTTTTTGTATCTATTTGAAGTGACATTTACTTCAAATTGCATCTCAGTTAACTGAATGCCTCCTATCCTCCTTAATTAAAACAATCTCATTTAATCTGAAATACAATGCAAACAAACTAAGTGTCAGCATGCTTTTCTAAAAATTACAACAACATACTGCTTTTGAAATGTGACAGTATTGCATTGCAGCTGATAAGAATTACACATTAGACTGCTTAAAAAAGGAGGGAAGGGATAAACCAAGAAATTACAGGCCAATCGGTCTAACCTTGGTGGTGGGGAAGATACTAGAAAGATTTGTGAGGGACAGAATATATCTGCACTTGGAGAGACACAGGTTAATCTGGGATAGTCAGCATGGATTTGCTAAGGGAAGGTTGTGCTTGTCAACTTGGATCTGATTTTTTTGAGGAGAAAGCCAGGAGTGTTGATGAGGGCAATGCGTTTGATGTGGTCTGCATGGACTTTAGCAAGGGGCTTTTGATAAGATCCTTCAATAAGACTGGGCAAGAAAGTAAGAGCCCATGGGATCCAAGGCAAAGTGGCACATTGGATCCAAAATTGGTTGAGAGACAGGAAGCAGAGGGTGATGGTAGAGGAATGTTTCTGTGAGTGGAAGTTTGTTTCCAGTGGGGTACCTCAGGGCTCGTGCTGGGCCCTTGCTGTTTGTGGTGTATATAAATGATTTGGACTTATATGTAGGGGGTATGATCAGGAAGTTCGCAGATGACACGAAAATTGGTAGGGTGGTAAATAGTAAGGAGAATAGCCATAAACTGCAGGAGGATATCAATGGACTGGTCTGGTGGGCAAAGCAGTGGCAAATGGAATACAACCCGGAAAAGTGAGAGGTAATGCGTCTGGGGAGGGCTAACAAGGCAAAGGAATACACTATGAATGGTAGGACCTTGGAAAGTACTGAAGATCAGAGGGACCTTGGTATGCATATCCACAGATCCCTGAAGGTAGCAAGACAGGTATATGGTGATTAAGAAGCACATGGGATACTTGACTTTATTAGCGAAGACACAGAATACAAGAGCAGGGGAGCATAACGCTGGTTATGCCGCAACTGGAGTACTGCATGCAGTACTTGTTACCACATTCTTGGAAGGATGTGATTGAACTAGAGAGGGTGCTGAGAAGATTAACAGGATGCTGCCTGGGCTGGAGGGTCTGAGCTATGAGGAAATATTGGATGGGCTGGGTTGTTTTCCTTGGAGCAACAAAGGTTGAGAGGGGGCCTGATAGAGGCGTTTAAGATTATGAGGGGCATTGATAGGGTGGATAGGAAGGCACTTTTTCCATTAGTGGAGGGATCAATAGCATAGATTTAAGGTAAGAGATAGAAGGCAAAGAGGGGAGTTGAGGAGAAATTTTTTCACCCAGAGAGTGATGGGAATCTGGAATTCATTGGATGAAAGGGTGGTTGAATCAAAAACTCTTGTAACATTTAATAAGTATTTAGATATTCACTTGCATTTCCGTAGTCTCCAGGGCTACGGGCCAAGCGCTGGAAAACGGGATTAGTATAGTCAGGTCTTTGTTGACCGGCATGGACATGATAGGCAGAATGGCCTCATTCTGTGCTGTAGACATCCATGAGACTTTGTTGCATCAACAGCCTGCACTCTGTTCAACAAGAAGCAAGTTTCCAACTCTGAATGGCTATAGTTTCAGACAGCATGCAGAGACCAAGTATAGCCCCATATTACCAGGGAGAGTGGGAAGTGTGGAGCACATAGGAAAGAAGGGAAGTCATTCAGGAGGTCATTTTGGGTCATATTTGTATACATAGCCCTCTGGTTTTAAAGTGATCAGGTCAATATTGACTTAATGGAAGATATTAGATTTAAAATGGGCTGAGGAAAATAGAATATATATATATTGTCTTCTAATTGTAGGGGACTGCCTTGAGCACTGGAGTGACATTGTTTGCATTGATATGACAGCACTGAAATAGGGACGCCATGTGCACATCAAAACTTGTGCACCAGATTTTACAATACTTTAGAAATGCCTTTTCTTTTGAATCACGCCATATAAACACTTAAACAATTCAAAGCACTACATCTTGTACATCCTGACTAATTGACCAAACTGCATTTGCTTACTAGTAAAGCTTCCTGTGATTCAGTTATAATTTTAACAACAAAAGTAAAGGGCCAAGACTTCTGAAGAGTGGCAATCACATTAGTCAGGGGGTGAGGGTAGCCGGTGGGGTGGAGTCGGAAGGGTAGTCGGGGTGCGGGATGTAGTCAGGGGTGTTGGGAGAGTAGTCAGAAGGGCAGTTGGGGGAGGGGGCGGGGGGGGTGGTGGGGGTGAGGGTCCCATGGGGAGTTCAGTACTATAGTTACCCAGGAGTTAGAAGTTGTTTTAATTCTTCTAACTTGTCCTGGATAACTACTCTTGGAACACAGTCGGAACCGCACAAAGTTTCTAATTTAAATTGGAGTATCAGATGGTTCCCAGTGCAGGGTAATTGTCCATCAGAAGTTTGAAGTCCTGGGTAATTCCTGTGCAGTCCTTGCATAGGTACTTCCTGGGGAGGGCAGGTGTTGAGTAGGAGTGAGTCCCCCAATGCATCTCCATGATACAAGCTCCCTGGAGGTCGGAAGTTATGGACCAAAATGTTTTTCAACAACAAATAGATAATTTAAACGATTTCCTCTTCAGCAGCAGTGCAAGTAATAGCACACAATATATTGATTACTTAGGCAAGTTCTAGACAATTTGAACTCAGTTTGTTCTCAGAACATCCAAGTGGGTCTCACTCTGGAAAATTATTCCTTTTAAGATGGAACCCAACTTGCTCCAGGTGCTTTCTTAATAAGAGGTAACTCTAAAAAAAAAAACTAGATTCCACAGCTGCAAATGAGAAATCCCTCTCTTCAGAAGATGTCTGAAGGTGTCCAAGAGGGGTTGTTAGTGTGATCCTAGTGATGGGTGCAAGCACGCACTTTTAGAAACTGCACCATCTGCTCCCTCAACAAGCAATAATTGAGATGATTTCTAAACACCAGCCTCATTAATTCAGAATTGAGAATTCACAAGCCTTACCTCTTTAGGAATGGAAGTCAATCTATTTCTGTCCACATTAAAATTTGTCAGCTTCCATAACTTTCCAATACTTCTTGGCAAACCCTTAAAAAAAAAACAATTTACAACTGTAATACAATACATCCAAAATCTATCAGGTTCTTAATGTTGTTCAAATATTAAGAAGGACTTTTCAAGTACAAGAGGCTCTTATTTCAATTTCCACCCAAGCATTGGAACTGCAATAAATGTTTAAGAAAAATAATTAGGGCTATAAATCAAATTATTTTCATTAAAATTTCCAATACACACATATATTCTTTTGGATATAAACACTTCCTTTCTTTCTTGATAATAGTGGCCATACCAGCTTGAGAATCATGAGTCTTTGCACATATCTTTCTGAACTAAATATTCAACAGTTTAAACAAGAATTAAAAGAGCACTTGATCCAAGATATGTGAATTCACATGATTATTTTACTCCACATCGCCTCTTCACAGCAGCCAAGTAGAATTCATTGAAATTGAATTGCGCGGTTTTTTTAGTTTTAAAAAATATAATTCAAGAGCAGCACCCAAAATACCAAGTTGTATATTTGTCGCAAAGGTGTAGTTGTGATATTAACAATTTTGTAAAAAAGCTAATCTTTCTTTTAAGAAGCTTTAAAGATGGCTGCCGAAAGTCACCTGACCTTTTCCACTGCAATGTAACAGCAAGTTGATTGCAGGTAGGCATAACCATTCATATGAAGGTGTTTGAAATTCAATTTGCATTTCCGCCAAGGTAAACAAAACCTCTCTGTGACTTCCCTGGAGCTGTGAATATCCCATCTTTATCTCCTCGAACGTGGGAGAATGGAACCATTGAGACCATTAAAAGATTAATTACCTCGGTTAAAAAGACAATGAATGGGTCTATGCACCCCTGTCCCCAAAACCCAGGACTAACCCCATGCCGAATATGGAAGCATGTTCCGACAGTTTGGGATAGCAGCCATTTTAGTTTTGGAACTGTATGAGTCTGGCTGCAAACAGCCACTTTGCGTGCAGAACCATCTTCAACATCACGAGAGAGACTGCTTGAAACAGAAACTGCTTCTCAATAGGGAGAGACCGAGGAAGTTGCTGGAAAATCAAACTACCAAGAGCCACCACCTGCAATAAAAGCGAAACAGGAGCATTCACTCACTCCCCAGGGCCTGTTTTGCTTCTTGAGTCGACTTGCAAAGGCAAACTCCAACTATTCAACTATAAAAGCCATTGCAGCTACAAACAAACCCTTAGCTCACGGGCTACTTTAAGGAAATGCCTTTTATGTGGTTGCAATACTATTGTCAAGTCAAATAACACTTTACAGGCAAGTAAATGTTGAGATATCAAATGGGAAGTTGGCATCCCAAAGTGCAGGGAGAGTATTGCAGGAAATATGGTGAGGAAAGTACAGCTTTTTAATATTGAGAAACACAGAAATGGTCATGTTAACAGGATCACTGGTCCTGAAAGTAAAGTCAGCAATCACAAGACACCTGCTCCCACCCAATGCGAGACTCACTGGTTTCATCATATCGCCTTACTTTTCCAAAACACAATGCACATGTGATGCCCTTCACTGCCCAAAACTTTAGATGTTCAAATGGTTAAATGAAGATGATCTGATATGGCCTATGGAAGATCTGAAGGAAGGCCTCCACAGAGATTACACATAATAGTCACATTAAATGGCTCTACGTATTTGGAGTTTTTGTTTAATCGAACAACACACTCAAACAATTGGCTAAGTTCTTTTTCCTCATCCCACTAACCCCTCCTTTCCCTCGGAGTGCTGAGGGATGGGGAGTTGGGGAACATGAGCAATTACGTGCCAAATGTCTGTAAATGGATTACACAAAGCTTCTTGGGTCCTTATTGGGTGTTGGGTTCTGATCCACCCCAGTGTGCCCAGAAGCATAGCTCTTTTCGGCTCCATCAAATCATGGGGTTGCTCGGGACATGTCAATTAAATAGTATCTGAGCAAACCAGTCTGTTTCAGGTACTATGTTATAGAATCTGCCACAGAACATAGGAAAAGGCTCAGTTCCACTTTCCAACATGGCAGCACACCAAAACATGGATACATAATGTGCCGTCTCTTACCCAGCCACCAAATAAATCCTTTCATCAGCTGTTAGGTCAAAACCCAGAATTTTCACATTGATTGTAGGACAGACATGCACCTTCAGAGGTAAAAGGTTTAAGCAGGAAAACTTGTAATGGGGGCATCCACATTGATGTTCTAAATGTAGAACATCAAAGTGCAAAGCCACATATCAGGCTTACTTGTCACCAACTAACAAATCCACATCCTTATACAAGGGACTTTGGCAGAGGGTCATGTGTATTACAATGCAGACTCCCTTATCCAAGGTTTTGAGGAATTTGGTTTGGGCTGGAACCCTCCTTTCCCTGCAACTGCTTTACCATAAAACCACTTTATTGCATTGTTTCTGGACCTCACACATGGTCCAATGGAAGTACTTCTGCTGCATTGCTCAAAGTTCCAAACAATGAAGGGGAACTGTCCAGTCACATTTTACACTGCACAAGAAGGCAGTTCCACTATGTTGAATCTAAAGCTTTCACCCACCAGAATCCCCAAATATCAATATGAATGCCCAAAGGCGACAGACACCCCTTATATCTTTCAATCACTACATTCCATATCCTCTCCTGTGGTACAAAACTGAACTCAGTCAGATACCATCACCAACATTAACCACCCCTTTGTTCAAGTTGATGGAATGTGCGAGGTCCCTCTGGGAGTCTGCAAGCAAAATATCAGGTTGAGAAGTGCCAGAATTGTTTTAAAACTGCCTGGAATGGACCATTACTTATGATGCCATTGTAAAATCTGCCTCATTTCAAGACACTTTGAAAGATTATGGCCTGAATTTTTCCCTTGTCAAGCAGGCACGATCAGCAAGCCCAAGAGAGGTTGGAAAACAAGCCCCGACCGCGATTTGACACCGGCCAGCCTAAGTGAAACTCACGCTGAAAAGCTCAGCGCTGCCAGGGCGGGGACGGGAAGAGGGCAGGTGATAACAGGCGTGGGTGAGCACTTCCACTGAGCTCCCTGAAAGCAAACAGCTGCCTCAGGGAGCTGCAGACCTCCCAAATAATAAAACAAAACACAAAAAAGTTGCAAAAAACATTCATGCAGCACAAACCAGCGCCTGAAAGCAAACCTCAAAAAAAAAATGCTGTCCCCAGGTATTTCTTTTTATTTTATTTCCTAACTGAGATTTCATCCCACCCTTGGACGAGGTTTCATCAAAAATGTAAAGGCCGCCCGGCCGATTGGCCTGTCCGCCAACCTTAATGTTGGATGGGCCATGAAAAATCACTGACCATTGCGCCATTAATGGACTTAATTGCCTGCTTAATTGTCGGCGGGCGCACTTCCAAGCTGCATTCGCCCACCGAGCGAAATATCGCACGAGTGTACGATGACATCAGGACACTCACCCAACGGTATCTTGCATGACTACTATTACTTACATTTATGATATTAGGTCATTACACGTCTTACTATCTGAGTTATTTATTATTGCTTATGAGGGGAATCTGAGTGTTACCATCATTGCTATTAGTCAGCAAGGCAATTTCAATGAGTTAGCGTTAGTTACAGGTAGAATCAAAGTTCCTTCCATTTCTTTTGCTGACAGGGTTAATGCAACAGATGAAATATATTTAGGTTTTCAAAAGGCCTTAGATAATGCAGACTCATGAGTAAGAGCATGTGGAATCAGGGGAGAAGAAGCAGAATGAATAGCAAGCTGCCGACAAAACAAAACAAAGGAGAGAGTAGAGGTTAAGCAAAGCTATTCAGACTGGCAATAGGTGGGTGTGTTCCACAGTCTTCAACGCTGAGACCACAATTTTTCACAATTTAGATAAACAATTTGGACTCGGGAGTCAGATATGCAATTTCAAAATTTGCAAACATCCTGTCCACAAAAATCACGTCAAGTCCAACCTAGCCAAAACATCAGTCTACTCTCGATCAGTAAAGTGATGGAAGATGTCACCAACAGTGCTATCAAGCGGCACTTACTGAGCAATAACCTGCTCACTGGCGCTCAGTTTGGTTTCCGCCAGGGCCACTCAGCTCCTGACCTTATTAAATCCTTGGTCCAACATGGACAAAAGAGCGGAACTCTGGAGGTGAGGTGAAAGTGACTGCCCTTGACATCAAGGCCACATTTGACCGAGTGCGGCACCAAGTAGCTCTTGCAAAACTGGAGTCAATGGAAATCAGGGGGGAAACTCCCCTCTGGCTGGAGTCATTTCTAGCATAAAGGGAGATTGTTGTGGTTGTTGGAGGTCAATCACATCAGCTCCAAGATACTGCTTCAGGGGTTCTCAGGGTAGAGTCCTCGGCCCTGCTATTTCAGCTACTTCATAAATGACCTTTCTTCCATCATAAGATCAAAAGTGGGGATTGCACCAGAAACTGAACTGGACCAGCCATATAAATACTGTGGCTACAAGGGCAGGTCAGAGGCTAGGAATTGTGCAACAAGTAACTCACCTCCCAACTCCCCAAAGCCTGATCACCTTCTACAGGGCACAAATCAGAAGTGTGATGGAATATTCTCCACTTGCCTGGATGAATGCAGCTTCAACAATACTCAAGAAGCTTGACACCATCCAGGGCAAAGCAGCCCCCTTGATTGGCACCTTATCCACCACCTTAAACATTCACTTCCTCCACCACTGACTCACTTCCTCCACCACCGACTCACAGTGGCAGCAGTGTGAACCATCTACAAGATGCACTTCAAAAACTCACCAAGGCTCCTTCAATGCCACCTTCCAAACCTGCGACCTCTATCACCTAGAAGGACAAGGGCAACAGACACATGGGGACACCACCATCTGCAAGTTCCCTTCCACACCAATAACCATCCTGATTTGGAAATATATCGCCATACTTTCATTATCAGTGAGTCAAAATCCTGGAACTCCCTCCCTAACAACACCTGTACCTATACCACATGGACTGCAGGGGTTCAAGGCGGTGGCTCACCACCACCTTTTCAAGGGCAATTAGAGATGGGTAAT
Source organism: Carcharodon carcharias (assembly GCF_017639515.1). Taxonomy (NCBI): domain Eukaryota; kingdom Metazoa; phylum Chordata; class Chondrichthyes; order Lamniformes; family Lamnidae; genus Carcharodon; species Carcharodon carcharias. Next base: position 104,431,003 of record NC_054471.1, on the reverse strand, counting down.
AAATGCTGGGTCCAGCCAGCGATGACCACATCCATGAATGAATAAAAAGACAGCACCAACCTGGGAGGTATAGTTAATAAAAAGAAAAATGTGATAAAATACAGGAAGGTATTAATAAACTTGCAGAATGCCTAACTGGCAAATAAATTTCAATATAAGAAAGTGCGAGGTAGTGCATTTTCATACGTAGAATCAGGAGGCCACACACCAGTTAGATGGTAAGTGTCCAAATGGGATAGAGGAGCAAAGGGACCTATGGTACAGAAGCACAAATCACTAAAGTTAGTGACGCAAGTTAATAAAGCCATAAAAAAAAAACAAAGCACTGGAGTTAATTTATACAGCAAATGATTTGAAATCAAATAAGTTATGCTAAACTTGAATAAAATCTGGGTGAGACCAAACTTGAAGTGACTGTACACAATTATGGTCTTCATGCTATAAAAGAACATAGAGGTATTAAAGAAAGCACAAAAAATATTCACCAGAATGGAGAGGAGATATTTATCAGGAATGCCAAACAGACTAGGGCTCTTTCACTAAGAGAAGGCTGAGGGGTGATTGGATTAAGACAATGAAAAGGGATTGATAGGGTAGATAAGAGAAAATGCTTCCACTTGGGGAACAGTCCAAAACTGGAGGTCATAAATGTAATAGAGCCACTAATAAAACCACTAGGGAAGTCAGGAAAAAAATTCTGCACTCAAAGAGTGGCAAGACTGTAAAAGACATCAACACAAGGAATAGTCAAGGAAAATAGCATAGATGTGCTTTAAGGGAAAGCTAGATAAGCATGAGGAATAAATGAATAGAAGGTTATGCTGATAGGATCAGATGAGATATAGTGAGAAGTCACATTTGGAGAAGAAACAGCAGCATAGACCAGTTGGGCTGAATGGCCTGTTTCAGTGTTGTAAATGAGATGCTGCAAAGCCCCATTACACTGACAACATTCCCAGTGTCATTTTGCCTCAACTGAACTGGGGAGTAGACACAGGTTCACAGGCAGTTTATTCTGCAGTTACTGATGCAGGTGCAGCAATAAATATTACAAGGAAATACTGACCACCAGCTGATTTTCTGTGAGCACAAGCTCCGTAAGGTTTCCACATTCGCCAATAGCTTCTGTCAACTGGACCAAACGATTCTGATCAAGCTTCAGAATGGAAAGCTGTTTTAGTCTTCCTACAGGAAGGCAAGAGGGAGAAATAAGAAAGGAAACTTTTGCATGATGATTTATTAAGCAGTTATTTTACATATAAATTTGATTTGAAATCTCATTTCTCAGAGAAGGCAACGAAAGAGGTTATATTTAGATGTGTTAGATGTGCTTAGATGGCAAAACCACCACCCCCAAGGCATGGTTAAGATTTATAAACTTTTAACCATGTGATAAAGTATTTAGCTAAAATTTTTTGGACTCAGATCAATAGAGACATTAATTTGGTTCTAATTGCTGTTGTGCAAATAATGTTATGATCTTAGCTAATTAAAGAGACAAGCAGTTTGTCTTGGGTTTATACCTATTAGCAGAGATTTTCAATCACTGTTAATGTCTACATCACGCAACTTGGTGTCAGCTTAATTGGATAATGGAAATTTCATGTAGGAGCTACCTCTTTGTAGACAATGCAGAGAAGGAGGGAGAAAGTCCATCCAGGTTTTCCTGGTTTCTAAGAATAAAATTCACTCTCTGGTGTTTTCTTTCTAAACCATTCCTATTGAATGTGAACTGCTCCTAGGCATGTCCTGAAATGGCTACCAGAGCATGAACCCACATTCCTCAAGTATATGTTACAATGGAATGGAAGAAAAACTTTCAAAATGTTAATTATTTATTATTTACGGTAAAGCAACCAAGGAAATGAAAAAAAAAAATCAAAGCTAAGTAAAGCTGACATATGCAGCAGACAAAAATCAACAACATATTTCCAAGCTGAGTTTGCAGGGAATCAGCTTTCTTATCAAGTTTAAAACACCTAAAGAGATATCATCGTAAAAGCATAAGAAAAAGGGGGAGTAGGCCATTCAGCCCCTCACCTTGCCTGCAGTGGGGCTCGCTCACAATTCTACTGCAGACAGGCATTTCACCCCGACTCCCTTGTAGATCAAAAATCTGTCAACCTCAAACTTGGAGTAAATTCAATGATCCAGCCTTCACTGCTCTCTGAGGTAGAGACTTCCAAAGATTAAAAACCCTCAAGAGAAGAAACTTCTCCTCATTTCCCTCTTAAATTGGAGATCCCTTATTTTGAAATTGTGCTGCCTAGCTCTAGATTCCCACAAGGGGTCACATCCTCTCAGCATTTACCATGCTAAGCCCCATCAATGTCATACGTTTCAATAAGATCACCACAAGTCAACTGCAGATTTACATTATACACCACCCAGATTTGGTTTAATTGCCAAGTGATGTAAATCACCATTCCCTAATTGAAGCTCAAAGTTTTATTTCTACGCCACTTCATATTAAAGTACCATATCTGAAGGTGGGGCTACCTCTGAAGGGAGTGACGGCAAAATACTTACTCCCATATTTGATACAATTATCTTTAGTTGCACTGGAACATTGTAATCAAAATTCAAGATAGGACACATTATAATGAGAGCTACCAAGAGACTCACAGTGCAGGTCACTCAAGCGAGTTTTCTCAAGACTGAAGATCCACCCTCTAAAAAGCTGAAGGCAAAACTTATGATGACAAATTTACAGTTTCGTGCTAGCATCTTTCAGTTTCTATAAAGCTCAATGAATACGAAACCAACCGTGCATGTTCCTCAATGTGTTACCAAACAGTGAAAGAGACATGGTTTTTTTTCAGCACAGGAAAAGGCCATTCAGCTCACCATGCCTGCAATGGGATTCTCACACAGCTCTACTGCAGATGGGCATTTCACAAAAGTGCTTATATGCTTTGGTGTTCTCACCAGGTTGTCTCTTCCGCGATTTCTCAAAAATCTACAGTTTCACCTCAGGGCAAACCATTAAAAAGTAAAATTCCTCGGTGGGGGTGGGGGTGGGGGTGAAGGGAGGAGTTTTCAAAATTCCTGAACGCACTCAGTTACATACACAGGTAGCGGACATCCCTGGGAGATCAAAATATTCTCCATAGGCCATATTTTGTTAATTGATAGATCTAAAAATGCGAGGAAATCTATCCGAGGGAAATTAACTGGGTCGTGCACATAGCCCTCCCATATATACCACACCAATTTCACAAACTTGAACCTACCAATTCCATTTGGTAAAACCTCCAGTTGATTCTGTGAAGCCAGCAGATCAGTGAGCAAACCAAGTCCACTAATCTCTTCCGGGAGTTTCTCCAGTTTATTTTCCGACACATCCAAACACAGCAAGTTCTTCAGATTTCCAATTTCCTGTTTTGATTAAAAAGAAAACAGAACTTGTGTCTTTACATGAAAGTCTAGTGGTAAAGCCTGCACTGCTGAGAAGGGGCAGTTTCCCTCCCGTTGATTTCAAACGATTATTCTCTTTAAACGAAAAGCTTCTGTATTTGTCATCAGCCATTTCCAAAAATCCAAAGTGGAAAGCGAGTCCTTAAATCGAGATATGTGTTAGCTTAGCATCCAAGAGATTAAGCTAATGAAAAGTGAAAAGGAGTGTTCAGCTAACTAAATATTAAAAAATTAGCATGCCTCAATTTCATTTGGAAACACAAATTTAAGTTTACATCTTAAATCCGCCTGCACATTTGGTGAAAAATTACTTCAAAGCTTCTTCGGCTATTGGACTAGAACTCATCCATCAATGTTTACCCAACAACTAAATCTAAAGGAAAAATATGTATTACAAATATTGTTTGCGTGCACTTCCCACCTGTGCCACTGGGCTTCCTGTTATTTATGTTTGCGCTTTGTGTGTTAATTTTTTTTTAAGTAACAAATGTCTGTGCCATATTTCAAATGGAAAATGCCTACCTAAAGTCAGCAGTCTGACTGTGCAATATCACCACCAGCTTTTCACAATTCCCTCAAAAAGCTTAACATTTTTCTCCACCAACATTTACTATGGGACCGACAGAGGCTTGACCGTACAAACACAACTGCCGGTATGAGCAGCTCCCTGAACACACTATACCAGCTTGGCTGCAAACTTGATTGATCAGCTTAACTTCCAAATGGGAAGTATTAAACAGCACATGAATGTTTTTATTTATTTAGCACTTTTTTTTTTAAAGTGTAACAATGCTCACATCTTTCTAATTGTTGCTTCATTTCAAAATGGCTCCCCTGCAGTGTCTTTTGGACTCCAGCCATTGGTTATGTCCCTTCTCAGACTATTGGCTGTTCACTTCCTTTCCTATTCTACATGGCACACAAACATCTAGCTTTTGAAAACAAAATATTTCAACAAAATGTAAATTCACCTTTCTAACTCCTAAAGTTTTGGAGAACTCATTTCACTTACCTCCCTGGGAGGTGGCAATAATCCTCCAGCACTCACATTGGCTTCCACCATGGTGGCAGTACACCATGAAACCCAGCACTTTCTATTCAATCCCCAGAATAGCCTAAATTCCGATCATTCCCTCCTATCTCAACAATCAGCTGAAATCCACCCAATGACTCATATATAAACAGGTGCCTCTGATCCAGGCCACATCTTCGTGCTCCTGCAATGACCCTCATGACATCTAGGCATACGATATACTGCAGCATTCATCCAGGCCCAGCCCCCTGTGAAATGAGCAGCAATTTTCATTTTAGTGCTTGCCCCAGCTACTTAGGAGCTTCTGCACTTCTTCCCTTCCCCCCAATAAAAGAACAGAACCCATTTCTAGAACTCCCAACCCTCTGAATCAGCTATCTTTTACTCCCATCTGCATGCCACAGGATTTTTATTTGGAAATTCCTTTCCCCACTACTGCTCACAGCCTTCCCAATGCTTCTCCTGCCCATTTCCACAAACAGTGCCCCCTCTCCCTTCCACAGAACAATATTTACATATTTGGACCCACCTCCCACACCATTGCCTTAATAGTCCCGTTCTCCACTTCCACGGCAACCTTCCCACCTTCGGTGGGCGTAGAGGGATCCCAAAATGCCAACAAAGTCTTCTAGATTTCTGTACTAACTCACTAGTCCATTATTTCCATTGTTATTTTGTCTATACACAAGCCCTGCTTTCTATAGGATAATGGTTTTCTTTCAGAAATCAGGAGAGAGGGTCATGGTTGGTGGATTGAGGGGGCGGTGGCTGTTATGATATCACCCAGACAGACAAGTTTGAAAACCTTTAATAAGTCTATTCAACAGCTAGGTGATACTTGTGAATGCAATGAATAGACTACTTTATGCTGATACAGTATAATGCCTTGAGAGAGGAAAACAATTGTCTCTCCGACCTTGAAAAGCATGCCTACTTATGGCTGAGGCAAGCATGGAAAGGCTCATAGTAATGCTTGCTTACTCTCCTGTCTAAAAGGAAAGCACAGAATTCCCAAGGTAAAAATAAGGGGGCAAAAATAATCACAAACTTAGTTATGAACCATACAAGTCTCAGTCATTCAGCATCAAGCTTCCCTAAGCTTGGAAAAGGTAAAGCAATGCTTGAGGTTCTTATGACAAAACGTCAGAAATATGGCAGCTTTTCAGCCTTAGCATTCTTCAAACGGAAGTACAGCTGGGTAATAAATCAAAGGCTTGAATAAACTACACTTAAAAGTAGAAGGACCAAGGTTTTAATTAACTGAACTATAGCAAAGAGACAATACCTGAAAAAAAATCAAAAGACCAAGAATAGGGCAATTCCTATCAACAAGCACTATGAAAGCATTGAAGGAAAGACAGTAATTGCAGAACAAGCCTACCGCAGGCAATTCCACTAGTTGGTTCCCATCCAGCCACAAATCCTTAAGGTTTGAAAGTGATCCTGTAGTTTCTGGCTGCAAATAAGAAAATTAAAAATTCACTAATCGCTGCTACACACCTGTGAAAATTGTATTGCTCACTTCACATGAAAAACATTCAGAAATTTTTAAAAACTTAAATTAAAATATTGCACAATATTTCTGAAAACATTATTCACCCCCTCAGTTTTTGCCAAATATTCACAGTAAATTTTAATTATTAAAGTGACAATTGAGGGCAAATTGACTTTCACATTTAAGGTCCGGATGGGCTGTGAGTGCAGCTGAAACACAGTACTGGGGCACAGATTGAAGAACAACACAAAACTGGAGACTCATCTGAGGCCATGTTGATGGTAACGATGACATTTAACATTTGAATTTTTCACAATATGCTTTTAAGGAAGCAGTAAACAAATACCAACACGACTGTTATGGCAGGGAAAGAGGCTGGTCCCTAAAACTGGTTGAACTGGGGAAGCTGCTTTCTGAAGGGATATAACAGACATGTGAAGAATAGTAGCCATCTCTCATCCAATTACTTCACACTTGATGTAAATGAAGAAATAAGTTGTTCAGGTAACACACAAACAATCCATTCAACAACTTAAGAGATCCATATTCTGAAAGTCAATTGGCAAAGAAGAGCAACAACCTTTGTGGTGTATCCTTTTTTAACATTGGCTTTGATGGAATTCAGAGAATGTTTAATTCAGTTAGCTTATGAATTCTACTCAGAATTAGCCCACTGGAATAAAGGATTATTTCACAAATGTTCTGAAAGAAATAGCAGGTATTTGAACCTGCCCAACGAAAAATAATCCTTGTGATCAGAACAAGAAAATTGTTTCACTGAATGCAGAACATCCTAAAAAGCTGCAGAAAGTCTACATTAGTGCTCTTACTGAAGTCTAAGCTGTAGTTACTATTACCTAAACTTCAAGGCGGCAAACACTTCTACACACAAATTTCCCATGCGGCAGACAAAGCAGTAGGATATCAGTGTTGTGTTTTTAGGTTTCACTCTGATACTTTATTTGTGCTCAGTGTCAAGGGTGTCTCATGTAGGTGAATTCTCACTTCACCATGAATGAAAAGTGTGACCTCTTTCACACACTTTCCAGTACAGTAGCATCGTCCAGGGCTCAAACCAAATTTTCGTTATTGTACTTAGCTACCTGGATATAAAAGTCCTCCTGTGATCTTCCAGGTTTTGCATAGTAGAAAAACAAGCACCAGCAATTTAGATGATAAATGAGAGGTCAGGTTTACTAAGAATTACCAACGAGTAGCAGCTTGCACAGTTTTTTTTCCAAAAATAGATCAATTACCTTCTCCCAATTCACTTCCTCCCACTCACAGCAAAAATGATTCAACATTTTGCTAACTCTACTGATAACTCTAAACTTGGTCCATCCTGTCACTCTTACATGTTTGTAATCGCAGACAGCCTTTGGGCTACTCCGACAGAAGTTATGGTACAATGAATTATACATTGCAAATTGCTGAGTTAATATTTCCCATTAGGTTTTCCATTCTGCTGTAGTTGCAATTTCTAGCCACAAAGTGACTCTGTGGAATAAGTTAAACTTCCCTCAACTCCATTGTCATCTTGATTATCTCTTTCTCCACATCTCACATATAATAGTCATTCTCAACTGACTGCCCCCATCATGTCACTGCCAGTAAGGCAATGCCAGTCAGAAGCAGTAATGCAATACTTGATGCTTCCAGTTCTTCGTCACAATGCACCTCAGCCTCAATTGTGCCCTCCAAATTTTTCCAGCTCTTTAGCAAATGTGTACATTCTTACATTTGGAGTGCTAGTAATGTTTAAAAAAGATACTTCAGTTAAATTGAATTTGAAAGTATTTAAGAGAATATTCAGGTCGGAAATTACTTAATTAGCTTTTTTTTCCCCAAAAGGAAAGCAAAGCAGGGTATTTCTTTATTGTGCCTTTTTACTTGGCATTAAACAGGTATACATCTGTTCAAATGGGATGCTAAGTTCGGATGTGTCTTTGATTTTCTTTTCTCTCTTACTCCAAAACTTCAATAGCCACTGAAATGATCTTACCCCTGTGTGGCATCAGGTGTTGTGGTATGTGGCACCTTGTCACTGTCATACAAGGGAAAGCACGTCAGAGTAAAAACAGAAGTGCTGGAAAAACTCAGGAGGTCTGGCAAAATCTGTGGAGAGAGAAACAATTTGAGTCCAACATGGCTATTCTTTGGTTCCAAAGAAGAATCATATTGGACTCGATACATTAACTCTGTTTCTCTCTCAACAGAATTGTTATTGCTATTTGTATTTATTATAATTGGGATCCAGCTTTGAGCAAATGTTGGTAGACTAAATATGGCTCAAGGCCTGACTATATTTCTATTGGCATTGGAGACCTCAGAAAGAAAAATTGGGCTGCACAAACTCTCAACTTCATTTATTGAAGTGAAGCTGAATAAGATTTTGCCAAGAATATCTTGCTTGGCAATCATAATAGCAGCAGCCTCTGTGCCAACAGATGTTGAGAAATATTGAAAGAAAGTGGGCACCTCTCCCTCCCCACTGCACCCAAGAAATGCAAGGACCAATCACAAAAGGCAGGTCTATACAGAGGAAAGATTTCAAAGATAAAAGTGACAGGTTTATAGTCTACTTTAATGAGCTCTTTGAGAACTTTTTTTAAACTGTTAATCATATATTAAATTTAGTTGCTAAATTTCTAGGTCAAGGCTTTGCTAAGGAAGATGGAGCTGGCAAAATGCTCACAGCACTTTCCATTGCTGCCTCAGTTCCTAGAAGGTGGCCACAGAGCAACAAAATGGGCAGTCATGTGTATAGCATAAGAGAATTCGGCCTCTGTCATGTTTCATGCCATTAGCTCCATTTCAACATGGGGCGCAAAGAGAACATGTCAGGTCCTAGCTTCCAGCACTAAAAATTCAGTGGAGGGGGACCCAGAGGTTCCATCATAGAGTTCTGTATGCAAACTCTTTCAGGGCATGGCTGTGCACGAGTCCGAACAGAACCAATATCTTATTTTTTAAAAAATGCTTTTACCCAATTTTTCAGACAGCTTGTAGGCAGCCTTCTAACATACTGCAGTAAGCCTGGTTTCCAGACCTGGTTCAGCTCAACACACTGACAGAGGCTAGGAGGTCCACCACATTTTGATAATGACCCGGGGCTCTAAACGTCACCGAGGTCAACAGGGATCTCCATGGCCCAGTGGAGGATGGTGAAGGGGAAGAAAGAGTTCCATTCCTACAAAGCAGTTGGCTATCAGCATTGTGCTTTGAGGTTTTCCTCTGATACCTGTCTCGTGCTCAGTGTCAATGGCGACTCACGTAGGTGATTCTCACTTCTCTATGAAAAGTGTGCCCTTACACATTGCCACTGCACCAGAAAGTGTCTATGTGTAAGGGCTCAAACTGAACCCTCGTTATAGTACTTAGCTTACTGGATATATAAGTCCTCCTGTAATCGTTCAGATTTTGTACAGTTGGAGAAACAAACACCAGCAATTTAGATAATAAACCTGTTCTCTCGTTTATAAAGAAAGCCTAGGGCATAGAGTCAGTGTCTCAGAAGCAATCTATCCTGCAGAAGATATTAGAACAAAATGTGCAAGCTTTTTAATTTTTTTTAAAAGCAGTTTTACGTTATTTTGTTCTAGAATGTTAAGTTCGAAAAACAAATGAGCAATTTGCTTTGGTCAAGTCATTCTTTGCTATCTTGTCCTACTGGTTAAACTTTTCTTGGAGTTCATATGACATATTCGATTGGCTCAAATCACTGTCCATGAAGTTACCATGCCATTTTATTTGCTCCACTGGTCTCTGTTTGATGCAAGACTTTGAATTATATACTCACATTTCACTCATTCCAGCCATCTGGAATATTGTTTGAGCCACAGGTATCTATCAAATAATGCACACTCTCTATCCTTTCTATATTTGTCCTTTACTGACCTACCAATAAATATATTAAAATCTCAACAACATATTATATCCAACTAATAGAAAATGATAAATAAAACCAGAAAAAGGAAAGTCACTGAGTTAAACAGTTAATTTAGTGAACCTTTCATAGTGTCCATTTTATGTTCCCTCAGGCAATGATGTCATACCAAAAGCACTGCCTAAAATGGATAAGTGTGCATCAACATACTGATAGCAAAATCATCTTGTGCAGGATTTTCCCCGTGGCGGGAGTGCTGGGCGGGGGCGAGCAGGGGCAGTCGGGAAGACGACTGCTGCCCACGATCGGCTCCGCACCGCAATTTCACGTTGGCGGGCTAATTAAGGCCCACCCAGCGTGGAACACAAGTGGCTGCACTGAGCACTGCCTGTGCAGATGGGGGGGGAGGAGGCTGAGTGGGCCTTGCGTGAACTTAGCGCATGGGCACAAGTGAGCACTACATAATCTCCGAGGCACGGAGTTGCTTCAGGGAGATGAAACGCTATTTAAAACAAAATAAAGGAAATAAAATTGTCGTAAAACATGTCCCCTCTGTCACATGAGCTAGGACATGTCTTTAATTCAAAAATAAAATTTTTATTTGATGTTAATTGGCTTTAGGAAACCTCAACCCGCCCGTGAATGAGGTTTCCTAAAAAACGTAAAGGCCGCTTGGTCTTTTCGCCTGCCCACCACACATTAGATTGGATGGACAGAGTTAATTTGACTTTAATTAGCTTCTTAATGGCCTTACTAGGCCTTTTAACTGTCAGTGGGTGCACTGCCGACTCTGGCGCTCATCCGCCAAACAAAATATCACGAGACTGCGCGAATGATGCTCACCAGACATTACCGTGCATCATTTTACGCTCGGGCGTGCTGGGCACACGCCCGCATGCTGAGCGAATTATTCTGCCCCTTGAAAAATTATCTAAAACTGGTATCAAGGTGTATTAGTATAGGGTACAGGATTTTTTTGGTTCAGTTAAATGTCATGAACTTCTGACTCTTTGGCTAATGAAAAGCCCAGACTGTTAGTTACTCACAAACAACAGACTTTTGTATGCTGCTGAAAACAGAAGATGATGAACTGGAACAGCAAGTCATAGACTTTTGTCTACTGTTCAGAAAAAGGATAGAAGACAAGGCAAAGAACAGCAAGAATCATGAATTGGACAATGCAAACAAAAAAAACACTCAAGCCAGTTTTACTTCAAAGCTGTATACAAAAGCAACAAACTTTGCAATTGGGAAGAGAGGCCACATGACAAGGAAGAATCAATTTGGAAAACACTGTCAGACTCTGCTCCATGAGGTCTGGTCAACCTGCCTTCTGAACAGTGTTCCCAGTTGTCAGAATGACAAAGCTCTGTCAATTGTTGTTGTTCGGCAATCAAATAAAATGTTTCATGATCTTGGTACAGTTTCTCTGTTTGTTGTACTCAAAGTTACAACTGGTACTAGGGTTATTTCTTTAAACCTAGGCACAAATTATTATAACGACAATTTTAAAATGGACACTGTAAGCCCCTCCAAAAGCAAAAGCGAAAAAGCCTCGTCACCCGTTCAGAAGACCAAAGCCTGTGTCTTGGTTCCTCACCACAAAGCTTGAATCAATATAAGCTTCCAAACCCATATCTGCATCATTAAGACTGCCTGTTGCCACCACCTTAACATCGCTCAACTCTGCCTCTGCCTCAGTTCATCAGCTGCTGAAACCCTCATCCATGTCTTTGTTACCTCTAGACTTGACTATTCCAACACACTCCTGGCCTTTCTCCCATCTTCCACCTTCCGTAAGCTTGAGGTGATCCTAAATCCAGCTGCCCATGTCCCAGCTCGCACCAAATCTTGCTCGCCCTACACCCCAGTGCTTGCTGACCTACGTTGGCTCCCAGTTAAGCAACGCTTCACTTTCAAAATTTTCATCCTTGTTTTCAAATTCCAAGAGGGCCTTGCCCCTCCCTATCTGTGTAATCTTTTCCAGCCCTCCAATCCTGAAAGATATCTGCTCTCCTACACTTCAGGCTCTTAAGCATCTCTGATTTTATCACTCCACCACTGGCAGCCATGCCTTCAGCTGTCGAGGTTCCAAGCTCTGCAATTCCCTCCCTAACCTATCTTTCTTCAAGAGGCTCCTTAAAACGCAGCTGCCCTAATATCTCCATGTGGCTCAGTGACAAATTTTGTTTGCTAACACTCCCTATGAAGTGCCTTGCGACATTCTATGATACTGAAGGTGCAATATAAATACAAGTTGTTGTGGTTCTGCCATTCCCATGTTAATCATTTTAAAAAGACTGATTAGCCAGCTTCTTTCAACTAAAAGTCTCATCAACAGCAGTGTACATACAGCACTCTGTGGCTATGCTGAAATTAATTACAGATGTCTAACATCCAACTTCACCATGGTGCAGTGAACATGTAGCTCCCACACACAGTTGGTAATGAAAATAGCACAAGAAACACAATAAGTAACCAAAGGCTCAACACCACTAAAATGTAGCTCAACCAGGAGGACACAGTGCATCTTTGATATTTAATGTTGCTCTGACCCATTTTTTGGGTTGCAACGTTATTTCTTTACTTATGATGCTTAAAAATACACGCCTCATTATGCTTCAAACTTCAGATGATTTATGCAACAGCATTTTAATAAGCACTCACACGCAAGCTCATTAACCACTGCGTCCCCCCACACCCTCCCATAAACCAAAATTATTTATTTGTTTTGACCTCAGTCAGCCATTCATTATAAATTGCACTTGTCCACAGATTTGTCATGGGGTTTTGCACAGCCAGTTGCAGTCAATGGGACAGTCAAACAATGAGGTGACCTATACAGGGCATCTGTGATCTGAATGGAAAGGGCAAGCAACCATGTATCTCCTTAATCAATCAGACTGAAGAACTGTTAATGAGCAATGCGGGGTCTGAACCAAGAAGTGTCAGTTAGAATAATTAATTCAATATCAAATCAAGCACAGGAACTGAACTAAAGAGAGGGTAAGAAAGACTGGATTAAGGAAGATAAGGGACAACAAGAAAAAAAAGTTAAAAATAAACTTTAAAAATTTTACATCTCCAACACTAATTTAAATCTGAAGGAATGTGACTCCATGCTCGTTAAAATTAATTTTCAGCCCCAGAGAGGTTATTTGGCACTAATTTAGACTTCCATGCCATTAAAAGGGCACTTAAGAATATAAACGCCAATGTTTGAATCTCTCCAGGTCTTCCACAGCACTGAAATGACTTTAATCAGTCATAAATAACTCGTGCTCCCCTCCTCATCCTTTGTGATCTCTCTGCTTGATTCAACACAGTTGACCACATCATCTTTCCTTCTTCATCCTGCTGAGTGGGGCTGCCTTCATTTGGTCCTACCCAATGTAACACATATCCAGCAGTGGCTTCTCTTCCCTCCTTCATGTTACCACCTCAGAACTGCTTGAAAGATCTATCTTTGATCTCTCCTCTTGCTCATTTATATCTACCCCTTAGCAACACCATCCAAAGACACAAGATCAGGGCCCACAAATACACAGACCACACCAAGCTCTAACTCCACAATTTCTCTTACCTTTGAGTTGACAGGCTGCTTGTCTGACATCCAGTCTTGAATAAGCCACAATTTGCTTCAGTTTAACATGAGAAGACCAAAGCTACCATCTTCGGCACCTGCCAAACATCCTTGCAGCCAATTCCATCCTCATCCTGGCCACTGTCTGAATCAAACCCACACTATTCCTCTCATTCCTGCATGGTGATCTACATTGGCTCCTCCTCCCCAATGCATTAAGCTTAAAATTCTTATTCTTCTGCTTAATTGCCTTCATGTCTTTCGCTCTTCCTCTACTCTGCACCCTTCTCCAGCCCCATAACCTTCCCAAGACCCTACACTCCTCCAGACCTCTTATGCAATTCCCACTCTCTTTACACCACCACAGGCACCCACGTAATCAGCTGTCTAAGTACTGAACTCAAATTTCTTCTCGGAGCCTCTCTACCTCGGCCTCCTTCAAGAACCTCATTAAGCCCACATTTTGACCAAACTTGGAATCATCTTTAACATATCCTTCTTTGGTTTGGCATTGATTCTTCTCTGATGCCTTGAGACATTTTTCTACATAAAGCCTGGGGAGCTTGGACAAACGATGTTGGATTTTGTAGAATCAAGATGGCTTACTGAGTGAACAGAGTTGAAAATAGTGAAGGGAGATAGGGAAGAAATCTTCCTCCTAGTAGAAGAGCTAAAAGAAAATGAGGGAGTGTAACAATCGAATAACTTAACCAGTTAAAAATGAATCAAGGAAGAAAGAACATTCATACAAAAAAGTGGCCTATGATGGCCTGACAATGCAACATCAGTTGACGTGTTTAAAAGACAGACAGGTGTGTTAAGTGATTCGGAGAAAGGACAGCGGGATTAAAAAGGCAGCTCATAAAATGGATAAGCAAATTCAATATTCTGAATGACCTACTCATGCTCAGATGTTTCCAGCTAATTATAATTGGAAAGAAAAGGGCCTTATATGAGCAATTTCTTACCAAAGTACTAGCAGTTCGTGGTGGAAAAGACGCCAACCATCCAGATTATCAACTACCCTAAGAAAAAACATAGCAAACAGGGAAGGGAAAAAAGTGGAAGCCCCCCTTTTCATAAGCAGCGAAGAAAGGATAGGTTGCACAGCTTTGCATCAGTGATGACTTTACAGAGATGCACAAAGTGGCACCAGCTCCATGCTAATTGACTGTCATCAAATATTTCTTGCCAGTATCAACTAAAGTAGTGCAGCCAAGTCTCATCTAAAACACCAACTGCAGAGACTGTGGTGAGTTAAGGAATGGTACATGAGGATGTTATGTAAGAACAATAACTTAAGTATGGAGGAAGAAAGAAAATCAAAATGCACCAACTTTACTCACTGTTAATTGTGTTATGGCTCTAATCTTTCAAAAACCAACTCCCAATGCATATACTTCGATTTCTCCGGCTCAATGATCTAGACAGCACCCCAACATTTACCATCACATCAGCTGTAGAAAATTATACCCTTGCTAACTACATGCACATCAGAACATTCATTAGATTCTGTGCACCCAACATGATTTTCTTGTTCCCATAACATTATGCCTAATGGCCTACACTATCCAGCTGTGCAACATAAGTTTCACAATGAAAACATTGCATAGGGTGTGTGGGAGGAGGAAGTGTATTTTTATTTAATATTGACTACAGAGAGAAGAATTACAAACATAAATGGATCCTTCTTGCGTGACTAATCACAACCAGATACAACATGCCAATTTACTTCTAGCTATCCTTTAATCATTACGTGCTACAAACAGCTCTACTTAAACACCGAGTTTGCTTTCATTTTTGCAGACAAGGAAATCTGTAAAACAGTAATACCTTTCTTGTTCAACAACTTACTTCTCAAGGCAACTGATCATTTTTCCATAAAGTCAGTTTCTGGAAGTGTGACATTTTGTCATGAGGAAACAAGGATACATAAGATGAAACAGCATGTTTGGCTCACCAACACCCTGCTCCTTTTGCATAGTATTCCATAGACTCTTATACCAACTTTGAATTACCTGAGATCATCTTTCGTATAGATACTCATTGATCCCCAAAGAGTTAATCGTTTCAACTTTTGCTTGATTATCTCACTTGAAACCAACCAATTTTGTAGACTCCAGTCTATCCTTACAACCAGTAATTTCCACAGGTTCTCCCGATTGTCCACCATAATTCAGACCTCATTGAAACTGCCATTTACAACATTTAGTTTCCTCTGATCTTCTGCTGGAGTTAGTGGGAGGTCACAAAACCCCCAAGGAACTAATGGCCAATTCAGAAGCCTGATCGCATTTTATATTAATAACATGCCAGTAACTCTTCCCCATGTAGGCTGCCCAAAACTCCACAGAATATCCCAAAATGTTGCTTCACCTGTATTTAAAAAAAAAAAGAAAATAGATAGCTTGGGGACAAGTCAAATACTCTTAAAGTGTAGTTTAATACTTGATCCACTTCGAATATACCTTTAAATCACTCTTCATCTTTAAATGATTTTCCTTTGTTAGAATTAAGGGGTTTATAAAATTATTAGATTTTGGGACTGTAGCTTTAAATTTAGGGTAAATAAAGGGAGTCATGTGACCTGCTCTGCAGTCTGCCTGACAGTGAGTCTGAGCTAAAACAGAATTACCTGGAAAAACTCAGCAGGTCTGGCAGCATCGGCGGAGAAGAAAAGAGTTGACGTTTCGAGTCCTCATGACCCTTCTGTCGAAGGGTCATGAGGACTCGAAACGTCAACTCTTTTCTTCTCCGCCGATGCTGCCAGACCTGCTGAGTTTTTCCAGGTAATTCTGTTTTTGTTTTGGATTTCCAGCATCCGCAGTTTTTTTGTTTTTATCAGTGAGTCTGAGCTGTTTGATTGTTAGAGATCAAAGGAAGGTTTAGATCGTGCAAAGTATTTACGCTCATAGACAATGACAGCAGTCTCTGAGTTTACAATGGGTCTCCCAAAGTTGAAAAAAAGGTGTAGAAGGTATTGGTTTTAAACAATTGTACTGTAAACTGTAAAGATGAAAGAGTTACTATCAAGGATAGCTAATTAGCATTTTTACCTGAATGCAAGGTTAATACAATTCACGTTGCTACGGGGAAAGAGGACAGATGACGCCATTTTTGAGGTGCGGTTATAAGCTTCCCTATAAATATCACAGACAGCAGTTTATTATAGTCAGCAGACAGAAAGAACTGCTTGGCTTTCCAAACTACCATAGCCAGGTGCAAGAGGGAAATTGTCTCTAGACACATCCTGCAGCCACCAAAGGATTCCAGGAGATTCATCCTGGCAGGGTCATGGGGAAGACAAATCATTGGGACAGGCTTTACTCCTGGTGGTGGATTTAAGAAACTCACTGAGAACTGAGCAAGGTGCCTGGAAGCTACTACCCAGAAAACCCAGGTACAGGAACCCATTGGAAGCTGGAAGTAACTGTGGAGTGTTGCTAAAAGGATTGTAATTCTATGAAGAGTATGATAGATAAGTATAAAAGGGCTACATCACTTTCTGTAGTTTAAAGTATGACTTGCCTACAAAAAGAAAATGATGTTTAGTCACTAGTGCTTTTCAAGTCATTTGTTACAGTAAAGGTTTTAAAACGTGAAATCTCGTCATGTCATACTTTCAGCCATTAACTGTATATTTGAATTTCTTTTCAAAAAGTATGTCTCCAGAGGGATCATAATACCTTCATCAGTTTTATTAATAGGCACCTTTCACTCCTATACATGTTTGCTGTTACAATATAAATGACTTTTTATTTAACCTATCACTTGCCATTCCTTAGGCCATCTATTTAATGAATCCAAAAAGTTTTTGATGCTATTCATGTAATTTTTGTCACTTGGCCACACAGTTTGGGGTAAGTAAATTTTGCAATTAGCAGTCTCCTCCATCATTTACAATATGTTGTGCACAGGTCTCTATGGATCCCTGTGAATCACCATCAATTTTTATTGTTATTACACTGTACTCATTGGACTAGTTACTTCAACATTCACCAAATGATTTTTAAGCTTCCTTAAATTTCTCACGTCAAATTTTATCAAACTCTTTCTGAAAATCCAAGAAAGTTACATCTAATGGTGTCACTGGCTAGGCAAGCATTTATTGTTCAGAGGGCATTTAAGAGACAACCACACTGCTGTGGGTCTGGAGTCACATGTAGGCCAGACCAGATAAAGACAGCAGATTTCCTACTCTAAAGGAGATTAGTGAACCAGATGGGTATTTACAACAATTGACAATGGTTTCATGGTCATAAATAGACTTTTAGTTCCAGATTTTTTTTAAATTGAACTTCGATTCCACCATTTGCTGTGGCAGGATTCGAACCCACATCCCCGGAAAATTACCCTAAGTCTCTGGATTACTTGTCCAGCGACCATACCACTACGCCATCGCCTTCCCTTTCTCCTTAGATCACCTCTCCTTTCTCCTCAGATAAGTCTACACAGCACTCCAAACAATGTTCTCAAGTATTTTCTCCATTACAGATATTGCACTAATTAGTCTAAAATTTCCAGATTTGCATCTCAGGACAACATTTATTACCTCTCACCCTCAGGTTGGGCTTTAGTGTTTATGAGGTCATTAAAAACAATTAGCACTGCAGCACCTATTTTCTTGCAGATTTGGAACTGTACTCAACTGGCCTGGGCATTTTAACCCACACATTTCTTCACAGCATCTGCTTTGCTAAAGTTTACTTATGTTATAGATTCCCTAACCAAAATTATTTATTGTGCTTTCTACTTCCACACAGCTCCACGTATACTCATATATCACTCAATTCCTCCAAACAGAAATCAAGTCAGTTACAAAAAAGAAATTGGAGCAGAGGGTCCAGAAGGAGAAACTAAAGGAGGAGAAAACCTAGCACCAACAGTTTACAGCTCCTGAAAGAAAAACAGAAAATGCTGGACAAACTCAACAGGTCTGACAGTATCTGTGGAGAGAAAAACAGAGTTGACGTTTCGAGTCCGTACGATCCTTCTTCAGAGCTAACGAGAAGTAGAAATTTGATGAAATTTATACTGTTTAAAGGTGGTGGAGCAGGTGAAGCTAGAGAGAAGGCCAGCAATAGATGGGGGCAAAGGAGAGATAAACAAAGATGTCATGGGCAACGGGAGTGTTAATGGTAGTGGTAAGGGCTAAAAATGGTGTTGATAGTTTACAGCTCCTGTTGGTCTTCAACTTGCAGGACATTCAAGTTTTAGAAGCAAGTCCCATTTGGAAATTCTTCACAAAAGGAGTCATTTGAAAGATTCAGTTGTCAAAATTATTATGACTTTAATTATACAAAGAAAGAAGTTCTCTTTTCTGTACACTCTGCATACTCTGCTCAGAACAGTTGACCACCTTCTCTATCATCCTCAAGCTTGGCTCAGGAATAACTCTTTCTCCTAGGTCATACCATGAGATCAAGGCCTATCTTAGCAACTTAAGCACATTATTTAGGTTGACACTTCAGTGTAGTGTTGAAGGAGTGATGCACAGAGGTGCCATCTTTAAGATGAGAAGTTAAAGCCTATTCACCGTATCTAATTGCACGCCACAATTTGAAGATCAGGTAAGTGCTCCTGGTGCCATGAGCAGCATTTAAGTACCTCAACCAACATTGCTAAAGAGAAAACAATCTGGTCATTTCCCATGCAAAAACAAAACCAAAAATACCTGGAAAAACTCAGCAGGTCTGACAACATCTGTGGAGAGGAATACAGTTGACATTTCGAGTCCGTATGACTCTTCATCAGATTCTGATGAAGAGTCATATAGACTCGAAATGTCAACTGTCTTCCTCCCTGCAGATGTTGTCAGACCTGCTGAGTTTTTCCAGGTCTTTTTATTTTTGTTTTTGTTATGGATTTCAAGCATCCGCAGTATTTTGCTTTTATCTCTGGTCATTTCCTAAAGCTGTTTGTGGTATCTTGCTTTATGCAAATTGGTCCCTATATTATAATATAAATCACGCTTGTAAAGTGCTTCACTAGTACTGTGGAATGTCCTCAGGATGTGAAAGATGTTGTATAAACACAAGCTCAATCTATTTTTCTGATCTAATTCTAAAAAGGATGTGCCATTTTCCACCCCCAATGTCAGAGAGGCTTCCACAATGCCATGCCTATTATCTGGGAGCCCAGATTAACAGAGTAGGCAGAAAGAAATACCAATGTCGTGGCTAAGTATTTGAAAACAGGGCCCGAAGTGATGCGTTATTAAACATGATGCCCAACAATGGCTTAATTTCTTATCAAAATGACTGCAAAACCCAGGCCAAGGAGCCCTAAATTAGGCAAGCAATACCTCAGTCAAGGTGCCAGAATAACTCCCAATATAACAAGAAATAATAAGATAACAAGTGGAGTACTCAAACCCAGTACCCTGGAATCTTTCATATAACCACAAATTAGTTTTCATGAATGAAATTATGAGACTTACACATGACTGCAGTTTAATTCTTCACCTTACCTTGCAGAAAAAATAATAAAAACAAAAACAGAATTACCTGGAAAAACTCAGCAGGTCTGGCAGCATCGGCGGAGAAGAAAAGAGTTGACGTTTCGAGTCCTCATGACCCTTCGACAGAACTTGAGTTCGAGTCCAGGAAAGAGCTGAAATATTTCAGCTCTTTCCTGGACTCGAACTCAAGTTCTGTCGAAGGGTCATGAGGACTCGAAACGTCAACTCTTTTCTTCTCCGCCGATGCTGCCAGACCTGCTGAGTTTTTCCAGGTAATTCTGTTTTTGTTTTGGATTTCCAGCATCCGCAGTTTTTTTGTTTTTATCTCAGAAAAAATAATAACTTGGTTTAAAAAAAATCTTACCAAATTATATAGTTCATTGTTTCCGAGGTCCAGTTCTTCCAATTTGCAGAGAAGGGCAAGTGATCTGTAAATTAGAATAGTATCCCAATATCAAATTATTAATGCTACGTCATTTACATCCTAAGGGAATTAGCTTTTCATAGCAATTAATGTAGGTGTGCACCGAACAGGATTTGACAAAGGTCACACCACACATGTTCTGCATCTGCCATCAACAAAAGTAATATTTAATGGTGTTGAAAACACCTGTTTGAAAATCATTGTTCCGCACAAAGGTCATTTGATTTGAATTTAAGTTTCCACTGCAGTGGTTCAAGAAGGCAGCTCACCATCACCTTCTCAAGGGCAATTAGGGATGGGCAACAAATGCTAGCCTAGCCAGCAATACCCACATCCCATGAATGAATAAAAAAACATTTTAACTTAAGTTCCAAACCTTGCTTTGCATTGTTGTCAAAAAGAAATGAAAGTAACATTCAGGGCTGTAGTAAAATAAGAATGTAAATTTGAAATTCTTCACATAAAATCAATCTCTGGCTATATTCAACTAATGTTGAGTCTCAAATATGACAGTGCAGAAGAAGAACAATGAATATATTCAAATTTAAAGCTTGGCACTTTAGTACCTGCTCTTCTTGTACAATTTTTTCACCAAGGGAAAGCTAGGCATCATGTGCTCAAATATCTATTGTTCAAGAAATAGCCTTCAGGAGGTATCTGACAATCTCAAATTCTTCTCCCCCCTCCTGCCTTGTGGATAGCAGGATTTTCCCCCACTTAGCACCTCGCCTTAGCAGCAATTAACGATACAATACAAACAGGCACCAGCAGCCTTTCAGTACTCTGCCCACGTGACCATTATTCTTGGGTGAGCCTAGACTAGCATTGTCAGAAGTCTCTTCACTGACAGCGACGTCATGACTGGCCTGTGTTGTCCCTGCCAGATGTCCACATAAGTACTTTACAACTGCAATGGGAACATTAGGGGAATTTTTTCCCATCTTAGCAAAGTAGAGCAGAGGTCAATTGCACAGCCCTGCCTGTTCGTTGGGCTAAGACCACCACAGGCTAGGAATCAAGCCTGGATCATCATGGTTATGTACCAGTGCAGATCCTTTGTCCACTGGCTACCAGCAGAGCTAGGCACTCTCCTGCCAAATTCAGGTTGGTCATCTCTTATTCACTACCACAGGCCAAGAAGCTGAAAATACATTTTACAAAAGTGCAGTTTCCAGCAATTTCTCTTCTCTCCTCTCCCTACCAGCAGGGATAAGAAACAGAGCATGCTGGGAGCAGGGGCTAAAAAAGTTCATTTCATCCAAAATGAGGAACCCAGCCACAAGGTGGGAAGGGAGAACTCAGATCACTCCTTTTTGAGAACGAACACATTCAAATATTTCTCTAGGTATTTAACTAGAGCAGTGACAACCTTTGCCTACAGCAGAGCCCAATTCAAGAAGAGTTCATTTCCTCTTTGGCCTACATCTTCCATTCACATTTTTGTGCTTGTGTAAACTTATACAAATAGACAAAAATAAATCAATTGAACTTACTCTGGTAGCAAGGTCAGCAGGTTCTCTCTTAGTTCAAGTGATGCCAGGTTTATAAGACTGAAACAGTGAGAAGAAACACAATGATGTAGAAATTTGAAAAATATATTTGAATGTACAGCTTCAATACCTTAAGACATTGACACATATGGAGAGAAGCAGGGACCCCCAGTAGCAGCCCTTCGGAAGACTTCTTGTCTCACCGCATCAATCAGGGTCTATTCCCCTTACCCCAACTCGATCCCCTACTCCCAATTACAAGCCGACATTGCAAGATTATCTCTAATTCAGTATGCTTTTATTTTTGCTAATCTATTGCACGGAGCCTGATCAAATGCTTTCTGGAAATCTATATAAACAACATCTATAGACATGACAAAAACAGAATTACCTGGAAAAACTCAGCAGGTCTGGCAGCATCGGCGGAGAAGAAAAGAGTTGACATTTCGAGTCCTCATGACCCTTCGACAGAACTTGAGTTCGAGTCCAAGAAAGAGTTGAAATATAAGCTTGTTTAAGGTGTGTGTGTGTGTGGGGGGGGGGGGGCAGAGAGAGAGAGAGAGAGAGAAGTGGAGGGGGGGTGTGGTTGTAGGGACAAACAAGCAGTGATAGAAGCAGATCATCAAAAGATCAAACACCAGGAGGGAAATGGAAAGCAATGAAAGTGAGCAAGGCAAAAGAGAGGAACGGAAATCTTGTCGCAGAAAAGAACAGAACTTCTTCAAGGAGGTAGGCATTTCTTGAAGAGCAGTGGCAGTCAGTTAAACACAGAGATAAAAACAAAAAAACTGCGGATGCTAGAAATCCAAAACAAAAACAGAATTACCTGGAAAAACTCAGCAGGTCTGGCAGCATCGGCGGAGAAGAAAAGAGTTGACGTTTCGAGTCCTCATGACCCTTCGACAGAACTTGAGTTCGAGTCCAAGAAAGAGTTGAAATATAAGCTGGTTTAAGGTGTGTGGGGGGGGCGGAGAGAGAGAGATTTCCAGCATCCACAGTTTTTTTGTTTTTATCTCTGTGTTTAATTGACTGCCACTGCTCTTCAAGAAATGCCTACCTCCTTGAAGAAGTTCTGTTCTTTTCTGCGACAAGATTTCCGTTCCTCTCTTTTGCCTTGCTCACCTTCATTGCTTTCCATTTCCCTCCTGGTGTTTGATCTTTTGATGATCTGCTTCTATCACTGCTTGTTTGTCCCTACAACCACACTCCCCCCTCCATTTCTCTCTCTCTCTCTCTCTCTCTCTCTCTCCCCCCCCCCAACCCCCCACACACACCTTAAACCAGCTTATATTTCAACTCTTTCTTGGACTCAAACTCAAGTTCTATCGAAGGGTCATGAGGACTCGAAACGTCAACTCTTTTCTTCTCCGCCGATGCTGCCAGACCTGCTGAGTTTTTCCAGGGAATTCTGTTTTTGTTTTGGATTTCCAGCATCCACAGTTTTTTTGTTTTTATATCTATAGACATGACCCTGTCAAAAAATTCCAACCAAATTATTCTGAAATAGTCTACCCTTCCAGGATGTCTCGCTTTGACCAGCTTGTGCTAGCCCGTGTGCTCAGCCACTGGCCCGAGCGTTCAGCCACACTGATTTGAGTGATGATTCATCATTCAGTTACATTTAAACTCTACAGTGTACTCCATAGCTTTTTTTGGAATGGGGTTAAAATAATCTACTGGAATACATCTAAATTTGGAAACATCTCAGATGCTGCAGTTGGGCTCAATCTCAATTATTTTTGCATATAGTGCACTGGCATGATAATTTCCACACAAAATAACCCAAAAACTTTCAAATCAATTTTTAACAAGCAACCACTTGGAGACAACAAAAATCAAGTTTACAATTCCAAGCATTATTTCGGGTTACTTCTTCAGTAAAAACTCCATTCTCCTTCTAAAGGTAACTGAGTTATCATCTTCCAACAAAGCACAGGGACTAACAGGCGTCAGATGCTGCAGCCGCTGATGAGAAGTTGTAAGTAAGTCCCATTACAGCAGTTCTGTTGAAACTATGAAAAAAAAATCTCTAGCAGCTCTCAGATTTGCATCTACCACTCTCCAGGGGTGCGGGTGCAGAATGGATTTTCAAAGAAAAACACAACCACCGGTAACAAGTTAGCAACTACACATAAGAAATGTTGTAGGACCACAGGCGTGTGAATAGGAAAAAGCTTACAAGTACATCTGGGATTGCTTTACTCTGGTTGGAGCTGAGGCACATTCTTGGGGAAAAACACAGCAACCTTTCCATGTCTGGGAGGGATGGCCTCCTACATTATACTTTCCAATCATCCATCACCCTGGAGCTCATTTTGGCTACATTGGCTCAATTTTAAAACTCACCCTTGCTTTAAAATCTCTCCATGGCCTCCCTCACCTCTTCTGAACTCTGTAATCTCCACACCTAGATTGATTAAGATCAGTGGCAAGATCCTGGAAAAAGCGGAGCATTTTCCATAATGTGGGTGCCTCCTCTCGATGAATGCAGATGTAGACGATGAATCATCGCCTCCAATGTTGACTAACGAATAGAGTATTTAAGGAACAAAACGTCAAACCCAAAACTAAGGCCATGGTTTACTGGGAAGCAGTGATCCACATAATACTATATGCTTCAGGGACTTGGACAACATACAGCAGACACCTCAGAGCACTGGAGAAGTACCACCAGTAGTGTCTTCAGAAGATCCTCCAAAACTGGGGGCAAGAAAGACAGTCCAACAGCAACACTCTCTCCCAAAACAACATGCTCAGCGAGGTGCTAATCATTAAAAACCAGCTTCGTTGGGCAGGACATGTTGTTCACATGAGTGACACCAGACTCCTAAAGCAACTGCTCTACCCAGAACTTGGGTCGAGGCGAGAGACTCCCAGGAGGACAACTGAAATGCTTTAAGGAAGTCCTCAAAGCACCACGACAGGGTCAAACATCTCTGCCAACTTGTGGGGGTACCTGGCCTGTGACAGACCAAAATAGAGAAGGTTCACTTGGAAATGTACGGAACTCATCAGAAGACTTTGTTGGGAATGCACAGAGGCAAAGTTGAGGCGTCGAGGGAGCACACAAGCCTCCAAAAAACTCATTTAACCAACCCTTCAAGCACCACCTGCCCCACATCTGGCAGAGTCTGCAGATCACACATTAGAATTACAAGCCACCTCTGAACCCATCGAACCAGAGTGGAAGCAAGTCATCCTCGATCCTGAACGACTGCCTAAGAAAATCTCCTCCACCCCTACAGCTCCCTGAGGTGTCTGCATGTTCAATTTTGGCCTCTTGAGCATCCCCTATGTTAATCGCTCCACCATTAGTGGCCATATCTTCAGCTGCCAAGGCCCTTCCCTCCTTAAACCTCTCCATGTTTCAAATCTCTTTCCTCCTTTAAGAGGCACCTTAAAACCTACCACTATGAGCAAGATTTATGTCACTAACCCTACTATCTCTTAATACGGCTTGGTGTTAAATTTGATTAAAGCTCCTGCAAAGTGCCTTAAAGGTGCTATATAAATGCAAGTTGCTGTTGAACGCTTACAGTGAGTGCCCACCTTGATAACAAACACACACACAAAAGTGGCCAACAACTACCCAGCAACTCTCAATTTTATTGCTGGTGTTAATGTATTAAATTACCCCAATAGTTAACAGTGAGGCTTTTATAATGATTGTTTTGCAATGACCACACTTTGAACAAGTTGGTTTAGTACGAGTGAACTGAATTTTAATGAGTTTGACATTACCAAAAACCTATAATCTGCTTAAAATCCCAATAAATCCTTTGCAGTATCTCTTCTAAATATAGTAAACACATCTGTGCACAAAATGGATTGGTACAAGGAAGTTTTGCTGAGTTTACCCAAAGGGAAGCTTTTTTTCAGCTGTTAACACTATATCCAGAAATACAACATGTTCAATTTACAAGTTCATCCATTGACATCTTTGACTGCTCAGTTAGCAGACGCACTACCTAGTGTGGTGTGGAGTGTGATTCTCAGTCTTCACTCAGTCAGCTGATCTCAGCAGGGATGGTGACATTCAAACAGCCTTCACTAGGTACTAGTTATCAGCTAGCAAGGGGCAGGGAAGAGAGCACGAGTGCCCCAAGTGGGAACAAACTCAAAGCCAAGGTTCCCTCGTTGTTAATGTTCCAGTAACTCATGCTGCAATACTTGTGGGGAATGGGTAGGTGATGGTGTAGTGGTATTGTCACTGGACTAGTAATCCAGAGACCCAGGGTAATGCTCGGGGGAATTTAAATTCAATACATATCTGGAATTAAAAGTCTGATGATGACCATGAAACCATTGTCAGTTGTTGCAAAAACCTGTCTGGTTCACTAATGTCCTTTAGAGAAGGAACTCTGTCCTACATGTGACTCCAGGCTTACAGCAACTCTTAAATGCCCCCTAAAATGGCTAGCAAGCCACTCAGTTGTATCAAACTGCTACAATTGAATGAAACCATGAAAGGCATCGACCTAGGCACTGTGTATCTACATCAAGAAAGCAGCTCATCACCACCTTCTCAAGGGCATCTAGGGATGGGTGCAGCCAGCGAAGGCCCATAAATAAATAAAGTAGAATCAAATCGAGTTTTAGTTATTCAACCTTGATTGAGCACAGCCATTGAATCTACGACTACAAATGTTAAAATTGCTTTTAATTCATGTGCTGCAATCAATTATTGGAATGGAATCAATAGCCAAAAGGCACTCACTGTAGTTCCTGCAAGTCAAATGGCCACTTAGGCAATGTAATACAGGGCTACAGACACCAGAATAGAATAGCATAAAAAGTTAGAGGAAACTTTATGGATTTAGTTGATGTGGATCGGATTTTAAGCAGATTACAGGATTGTGATTATGTTGACACCATGCAATATTAGTAAAGTAAACCTCACAGATGTTTCCCACTGTTTTGTTTGGTCCTTTCAACAAACCCAGATTCGACAGAATGCAAGTCAATGATCTACTAATCACACCCTACATTATTTTGTTTCACACAATTAATTTTTTCCCCCTGTGTGCTTTTAAGTTACTAATTAGTGCTGTTCATTGCCTAAGGCTAGGTGACTGAAATAGGGAAAGAAAAAGGAATCAGCAGCAAAGGAACAAAACAGAAGTGTAAAAATGCAGGATCAACTTGCCACATTTAACATATCATTCCAAGACTTCAACATACTAAATAATTAAAAAGGTATTTGGGAGTTAAGAGGCGATACAGTTTGTACATCATAAAATAGGCATCTCAAAGTCAAAACAGATACTACAGATCAGTCCCTGTAACAGAAGGGACAAGAACAATCATTGCAGGTAAGTTTTTTATAACTGTGTAACATTTAATATCTTCACATGTTCAGTGAGGAAAAAGAAAATTACTACCCCCCCCCCCTGCACCACTCCTACACCCCCCCCCCCCTACACCACTCCTACACCCCCCACACACCACTCCTACCCCCCCCCCCACACCACTCCTACACCCCACCCCCCCCACACCACTCCTACACCTCCCACACACCACTCCTACACCCCACCCCCCCCACACCACTCCTACACCCCCCCCACACCACTCCTACACCCCCCCCACACCACTCCTACACCCCCCCCACACCACTCCTACACCCCCCCCACACCACTCCTACACCCCCCCCACACCACTCCTACACCCCCCCCACACCACTCCTACACCCCCCCCACACCACTCCTACACCCCCCCCACACCACTCCTACACCCCCCCCACACCACTCCTACACCCCCCCCACACCACTCCTACACCCCCCCCACACCACTCCTACACCCCCCCTACACCACTCCTACACCCCCCCCTACACCACTCCTACACCCCCCCCTACACCACTCCTACACCCCCCCCTACACCACTCCTACACCCCCCCCACACCACTCCTACACCCCCCCCACACCACTCCTACACCCCCCCCTACACCACTCCTACAGCCCCCCTACACCACTCCTACACCCCCCCACACCACTCCTACACCCCCCCACACCACTCCTACACCCCCCCTACACCACTCCTACACCCCCCCCACACCACTCCTACACCCCCACCACACCACTCCTACCCCCCCACCCACACCACTCCTACACCCCACCCACACCACTCCTACACCCCCGCCCACACCACTCCTACACCCCCCCTACAGGAGGTGTGTGGGAGGTGTAGGAGTGGTGTGGGGGGGGGGGGGCGGGTAGGAGTGGTGTGTGGGGGGTGTAGGAGTGGTGTAGGGGGGGGTGTAGGAGTGGTGTGGGGGGGGGGGTAGTAATTTTCTTTTTCCTCACTGAACATGTGAAGATATTAAATGTTACACAGTTATAAAAAACTTACCTGCAATGATTGTTCTTGTCCCTTCTGTTACAGGGACTAGGGGGGGGAACTAGGTTTAGCAGCACACTGGCCAACAAGTTCACACTCACAAAATTATAATAAAATATAGGATTGATGTCACATAGTCCATACATCGGGTGATCAGCATGTGGAACGGACACAACATTGGAGCAGTGGAATCGAAAACCCTCGAATTACTTAAAAAAACACAACTATTTGCTGCAATAGGGAAGTGGGGAGGATGAGAGAAGGTGGGGGAAGAGGATGCACTAAGATCAGCCAAAAATGTTTTCCTCATCCTATAAGCTTCCTGTGTTATAGCACATGCTTTTCAAATTCTAAGACCCCATCAAATCAGCAGCATCACACAGCCCTATTACCCTTACTGAATCCACAGCAGAGGTTCTAGCCCAAAATTTGCGGTTGTCATGACAGCAAAATTATCAGCATTCGTTGCATTGCAACTGCAAAACTGACAGCAGCTTCTGGCACCTGCCCGTGTACAGTTAGACACGGAAATCCAGAAGTCGCTACCAATAAACCTCTGCCCCTCCACAGGGTGTAATGTTCCAGTCTCCAGACATGGAAATCTCAAAAACCACATGATTTGGTGTGAACATCCACTTTTTACACGATCAGTCTCGCTGTAAAAACCCTCGAAAAAAGGTTACACCTTGTTGAATGAGGGATAAGTGGATTTCAGCAGCATGCTGAGTTCATAGTTACAGCTTAACAAATTCTCAGGCTCTAGAAAACCAATTTTATAATTGTGGAATGTCAAATTTCTCTCATAATAAAATGTTCCATCAATTAAAATCATTTCAGCTTCTACCTTGATCCCAAGCGTATGCCCAATCTTTATTTCACTGTCCGCAGATGACTAAAAAATGAAGGATAGTCCATGCTTTTTACTTGGTTTGCGGTCTGTGAAAATTCTTCATTGTGATTGGTTGCTTAGCCTGCTTGATGGCATCACCGTTTCTGAACACAGGGGCTCTCCACAGCTTCCACAAATAGAAATTAATGCCAGCAAAAGTGAAATCCACATCAGAGGGATTGCTAGATCTTTGTGAGCAACGTTCTTCAAGGTCACAGTAAGTGCCGTTATTTCACCATTGATGGCTTTATCTTTAACAGCACCGATAACACGAGGGAATTATATTTAATTATTATTAAACCTAAAATTGGTACAATATTAAAAATGTTTGAAGTAAAATATTCCTAGATACTCCGAGTTCCTTCCCCATACCAACTTTGTTTTTTTATTAAACTAACATAATCTGTTGTTTTTAAAAAGAGCTAGGGCATCTCCCTATATCCCCTAGTTCCAAAACCCATTTTCAAGCTGGAAAGCATCAAAAGAAATTGGTACACGTTGGCTAAAAAGCAATTCCAGGCAGCTTACTCAGCCAATCGAAACCAAGATTTATAAAGATTGACCATGACAATTCATGTGCAACCGGATCAACTTTCCACATGACTTTTGCATGGAAATACCATTGCATAGACATAGCAACACTGCAGAAGTTATCTAGTCCATCCAGAGATAACTTCTGTGATTTTATTTTTATTAATTCATGGAATGTGGGCATTGCTGGCTAGGCCAGCATTTATTGCCCATCCCTAGTTGCCCTTGAGAAGGTGGTGATGAGCTGCCTTCTTGAACCGCTGCAGTCCATGTGGTGTAGGTACACCCACAGTGCTGTTAGGAAGGGAGTTCCAGGATTTTGACCCAGCAACAGTGAAGAAACGGCGATATATTTCCAAATCAAGATGGTGAGTGACTTGTGGGGGAACTTCCAGGCGATGGTGTTCCCATCTATCTGCTGCCCTAGTCCTTCTAGGTGGTAGTGGCCGTGGGTTTGGAAGGTGCTAAGTAGCCTTGGTGAGTTCCTGTAATGCATCATGTAAATGGTACACATTGCTGCTACTGTGTGTCGGTGGCGGAGGGAGTGAAGGTTTGTGAATTGGGTGTCAATCAAGCAGGCTGCTTTGTCCATTCCTTGCCAAGCTCCTCGAGTGTTGTGGGAACTGCACTCATCCAGGCAATTGGAGAGTATTTCATCACACTTCTGACCTGTGCCTTGCAGATAGACAACGGGCTTTGGGGAGTCAGGAGGTGAGTTATTCATCGCAGGATTCCTAGTCCGTTAAATGGTTACTTTTTTTTTCTAAAATATAAGCATCAGGCTTTTTTACACAATGCTGTCTGGCAGCAATTTAACCTCTACATTCTCCAGACATTCATAAATTGCTAAAATTTAGGGTGTTAGATTTGTTTGACACAGTAATTGTCAGTCATTCATTTACTTTGCATCCTAAGTCCTATGTTTAATGACAGGTTTTTTTCATTCACGGGATGTGGGCTTCACTGGCTGGGCCAGCGTTTATTGCCCATCCCTAGCTGCCTTTGAGAAGGTGGTGGTGAGCTGCCTTCTTGAACCGCTGCAGTCCATGTGGTGTAAGTACACACACAGTGCTGTTAGGGAGGAAGATCCAGGGTTTTGACCCAGCAACAGTGAAAGGACAGTGATATATTTCCAAGTCAGGATGGTGAGTGACTTGGAGGTGGTAGTGTTCCCATCTATCTGCTGCCCTTGTCCTTCTAGATGATAGAGGTTTGGAAAGTGCTGTTGAAGGAGCCTTGGTGTGTTGCTACAGTGCATTTTGTAGATTGTACACACTGCTGTCACTGTGCATCGGTGGTAGAAGGAGTGAATGTTTAAGGTGATGGATGGGGTGCTAAATCAAGCTGGCTGCTTTGTCCTAGATGGTGTCGAGCTTCTTGAGTGTTGTTGGAGCTGCACACATCCAGGCAAGTGGGGAGTATTCCATCACACTCCTGACTTGTGCCTCATAAATAGTGGACAGGCTTTGGGGAGTCAGGTGGTGAGTTAGTTCTCACAGAATTCCCAGCCTCTGAGCTGTTCTTGTACTAATGCACACGATACAAATAAAGCTTCAATCTACCGGATTTTGTCAAATTCAAAACCGTCTGAGAATCAAGTTATGACTCAGCCGTTTTGCCTCATGAACATATAAGTTGTAAAATATTATAATAGGTTGAAAATGAATCTGTGGCTGTAGTGGAAAATAAAGTTCAAAAGCAAAATACTGTGGATGCTAGATATCAGAAATAAAAGGAGAAAATGACGGAAATCCTCAACAGGTCAGGCAGCATCTGTGAAGAGAGAAACTGTTAATGTTTCAGGTTAATGACCTTTCATAGCCGTGAAATGTCAACTCCATTACCCTCGGCACAGGTGCTGCCTGACCTGCTGAGTTTTGTCGAGCATTTTCTGTTTTTATTTCAGATTTCCAACATCCACTTTCCCAAGTCAGAGATAGTGAAACAAACCCCAAAACCAACTGGGCGCAAAACTCGAGCTCATGGCAAAGAGATTTATGTTTAATTTTCTGTTATATGCTGAAAAAAATAATGGCGGACAATTGTGAGGTATTGAAACTGCATTTGTTGCTTTACTGAACCTTTAAACAATTTCTAAAATTAAAGTTTTTTGCTATGCTGCAGGAACAATGAAACGTTACACTTCTTATTCCTTATTACTATCGTCCACAATGTTATGCAATAATCCTAAATTACATTTGTCCGATCGGTGATGTGGTGGAGTTTCATCTTATGTTTGCTATGCCCAACTGCATAAGAAAAAAAATTACAGAACTAAGGGAGAAAAAAAAAGGAGGCAAACATAAGATCCAGTTTGAGGGCTGTAGTCCTTCAGAATAACTTCAAGCTGTTACCATTGTGGCATACACAATGTAACACTGAGGTACTCTGGAAATGCACTACTGGGTTAAAAGCTCAAAGAAGGCCAAGTTCATACAATAGGGCTCCAGACTGGCAGGCAGACCTGAGCAGTGCAAGCTTCTCAAAGACATTTGTAATACACAATGGCTGCTTTTTTTTTGGTAAATCGTGTTTTTTATTGTACAGCTGTGTACAGTTTTGATGTTGTTATTTGTATGCCTATGTACTTGACTGGATCAGAAACTAAACATGGTCACTGAAAGTAGTCCAGCCAACTCAAAAGGTGATATGATAGGATTGTTGTGTTATAATTTCGCTGCAGATTTGTACATTTTGAAAAAAACAATGTCTTAATTGATTTCGGCGGAATCCTTGCTACCTGTGATTAAATTAATCATCATCATTAAATTAACAGCAAATCAGAAAAGGAGAACTTGGGACTTTTTGTGTTAAACAGATTTAATGTGCACCTTTCACAATAAATGCTTGATGTGCAAAGTTCATTTTTAAAAGTTAAAATGATCTCCATAAAAAATTAGGCTGACAGCAGCTTCTGGACGAGTACTTGCTATTTTTCTATTGCACTTAATCCGTGCCATTTAATTAAAAAGGGCTCGAATGCAACAAACATTACATGTATTTTTTTTCAAATAAGTCTATACTTAATTGAGACCTTAAAGTAAAAACAATGATTCTATCAATGATGGATTCAAGCAGTCTTTTTCAAAAGGCAAAGCAACTTGTTTGGAAATGAAATAGTATCCTAACTGAATATAGTTACACACACACATACAGTCCAGTTGAAATGGCAGACTTCTTCTTCCACAGCAAATGACTTTCTGCGGTGCAAAATGCATACCTTAGTAAAAGCAAAATACTGCTGGAAATCTGATAACAGATAATGCTGGAAATACTCAACAAGTCAGGCAGCATCTGTGGAGGGAGAAGAGCGTTAATGTTTCAGGTCAATGAGCTGTCATCAAAAGTCCTGCAATCTTGGCTCTCCGGAGGTCCACAGCATCACAGATGCCAGTCTTCAGCCAATTCGATGCACTTCATGTGATATCAAGAAATGGCTGAAGGCACTGGGTACTACAAAGGCTATGGGCCCTGACAACATTCTGGCAGTAGTGCTGAAGGCTTGTGCTCCAGAACTTGCCACGCCCCTAGCCAAGCTCTTCCAGCACTGCTACAACACTGGCCTCTACCCAGCTACATGGAAAATTGCCCAAGTATGTCCTGTATACAAAAAGCAGGACAAATCCAACCCGGCCAATTACCACCCCATCAGTCTACTATCCATCATCAGTAAAATAATGGAAGGGGTCAACTACAGTGCTATCAAGTGGCACTTACTTAACAATAGCCTGCTCACTGATGCTCAGTTTGGGTTCTGCCAGGGCCACTCAGCTCCGGACCTCGTTACAGCCTTGGTTCAAGCATGGACAAAGGAACTCCTGAGGTGAGGTGAAAGTGACTGCCCTTGACATCAAGGCAGCATTTGACTGAGTGTGGCATCAAG
Source organism: Carcharodon carcharias (assembly GCF_017639515.1). Lineage (NCBI taxonomy): Eukaryota > Metazoa > Chordata > Chondrichthyes > Lamniformes > Lamnidae > Carcharodon > Carcharodon carcharias. Next base: position 104,397,578 of record NC_054471.1, on the reverse strand, counting down.
GAGCCCTAGCAAAACTGGAGTCAATGGGAATCGGGGGAAAGGTTGGAGTCATAACTAGCACAAAAGGAAGATGGTTGTGGTTGTTGGAGGTCAGTCATCTCAGCTCCAGGACATCACCGCAGGAGTTCCTCATGGGAGTGTCCTCAGCCCAACCATCTTCAGCTGCTTCATCAATGACCTTCCTTCCATCGTAAGATCAAAAGTGGGTTTGTTCACTGATGATTGCACAACGTTCAGTACCATTTGCGACTCCTTAGATACAAAAGCAGTCCATGTCCAAATGCAGCAAGAGCTGGACAATATCCAGGCTTGGGCTGACAAGTGGCAAGTAACATTTGCGCCACACAAGTGTCAGGCAATGACCATCTCCAACGAGAAAGGATCCAACCATCGCCCCTTGATGCTCAATATTATTACCATTACTGAATCCCCCACTATCAACAGCCTGGGGTTTACCATTGACCAGAAACTGAACTGGACTAGCCATATAAATACAACAGCAAGTCAGAGGCTAGGAATCATGCAACAAGTAACTTGCCTCCTAACTCCCCAACAACTGTCTACCACCTACAAGGCACAAGTCAGGAGTGTAATGGAATACTCCCCACTTGCCTGGATGAATGCAGCTCCTACAATACTGAAGAAGTTGGACACCGTCCAGGACAAAGCAGTCCGCTTGATTGGCACCACATCCACAAACAATCACTCCCTCCACCACCGACGCACAGTAGCAGCAGTGTGTGCCATCTACAAGATGCACAGCAGGAATTTGCCAAGGATCCTTAGGCAGCATCTTCCAAACCCACGACCACTACCATCTAGAAGGACAAGGGCAGCAGATAGATGGGAACACCACACCTGGAAGTTCCCATCTGAGTCACTCACCATCCTGACTTGGAAATACATCGTTTCTTTATTGTCGCTGGGTCAAAATCCTGGAACTCCCTTCCTAACAGCACTGTGGATGTACCTACACCATATGGACTGCAGCGGTTCAAGAAGGCAGCCCACCACCACCTTCTCAAGGGCAACTAGGGGTGGGCAATAAATGCTGGCCCAGCCATCCAAGCCCACATCCTATGAATGAATTAAAAAAAAGCTGGCTGTCTTCGGGAGTTATTGAAACTACTCTAACCCATGACCAAATCCCATTTCGGACACCCAGCATTGGCATATCCACTCGTAACAGCGTGTACACCTTAAAGTTCCTTCTATTCTACCTTAACAATTTGCCTTAATGGCACCTTCAAAAGGGCCCTCCTTGCTGCACGAGTGGGTTTTTCTTTTACATCCACCACATCATCTATCCTGTTGTTTTATTGAGGTTTCTCATTTTGCATCACTTAGGAGCAATCATTTGCTGAGACTCAGTCAAAACCAGATCAGCACTGCCCCAAACTCATTACAAACCAGATCCTTACCATCAGCAGAGAGAGGTGAAAGGCCATTGTGCTCACCCACAACTCCAGCAATCTACCAATTTAATTTTTCTGAAGATAACTATTAGTTCATTAGACTTTGACTTGGCACTGGCAAGCACATGAGGGTGTGGTATACGAGTCATGACATGGAAAATGATCAATACATAAAAAAAAGCTGGTTTCACACCGTCTTCCTTGTTCCATATGAAGGACAATTATACAACAGTGGCTTCGAAGACTCAACAAGTTAATTAACAAAGTACCAACAGATTCTGGTCACAGTGCAGGAAAACAGACAATCTGGTTATTTTCACAAACATATTCAAATAGTATTGTAAGTGAAATGTTGCAGCTTGCATGTCTGTGCATATCTTTGGATGTTTAAAATCTTGCTCTTAGAGTCGGCTCAATTTCCTGTTTTGTTCACACAGGATAGCATTGCCAAATGACCCTGGTGAGCTTGCATGAAGCATCAATATACCCTGAAGCTAGATACACTCTGATAAATGGAAACCTTACAGCAGCAGTGCTTTTTGAGAGCCACAAGAATCTAGAAAAGGCTATTTATTTCGCTGGGGTATCTAGAAGTTGCCAGTTATTTTGCCTAAAAAGTTAAAACCATACACTTGAAAATACAATGTGACCACATGCAAAACAGTCCACCAGTCTATCAATAGGATGACTCAACCGATTCTTATAACACTTCAATAGATTTCCCTTATTTTCAATTTGCCAAGCAATAGTCACCATTAAAAACAATACTGATCTACATACAACCCTGCTGGCAGTGATAATTCCAACACAGAAAGGATGTCAACATCACTGAAAAAGCAATCATTAGAGAGATAGCAATTAGACAAGTCACATGCTCATAAAATAATCCACATCACCATCTGAATCAACAAGTTGGCATGTCTTCTAAAATCCTGTACTACAAAATAATGTAGAGATTAACGTCTGCTATACTCAGGTGAATATTAAATGTAGGCTCAAGTAATAAATTCAGATTGCCTCAGTGACTATATACTGTAATTAGTTAGTTACCACAGAAGTCATAGCATCATACAATGCAGACTGAGGCCATTCAGCCTATCATGTCTGTGCCAGTTCTTTCAAAAGCCTACCCAACAAGCTCCATCACCTGTTCTTTCCCTGTGGCCCCTCAAATTTCTCCTTTGAGAATTTATCAAATTCCTTTTGAAACTTAATATTCAATTTACTTCACCCACCACTTCAGACAGTGTATGCTATAACATAACAACTCCCTATGTAAAAAGAAATCTCATTTTACCCTGGAGTTTTTGCCAATTAACTTAACTCCGTGTTCTCTGGTTACTGACTCTCCTGCCAGCGGAAACAGTTTCTCCCTGTCTAATCTATCAAAGTACCTCATTTCCTTTGCAGATCTTAATTACATCTCCCCTCAGTCTCCTTTCCTCTATAGAGAACAGTGTAATTTAGATCTGCACCCTCTGACATCCTTCCCAAAGTGTGGTGTCCAGAATTAGATAACAATGCTGTAGCTGAAGTCTAACCAGTGATTTATAAAGGTTTCCCATAGCCGCCTTGTTTTTCAAGTATCTGCCTCTATTTGCAACAGCAAGATTCTCATACACTTTAACAGCTCATCAACTTGGCCTGCCATCTTTAAAGATTTGTGTACGTGAACCCCTAAGTCTCTGTTCCTGCAACCACTTTGCCACTTAGTTTATATTGCCTCTCCTCATTTTTCCTACCACAATACATCACTTCATACCTCTGCATTAAATTTCATCAGCCATGTGTCCGCTCATGTCACCAGTCTACCTATGTCTCCCTGAAGTCTGCTACTATCCCCTTCACTGATCCCTATATTTTTAGGCTTCACGTCATCTGCGAACTTTGAAATAGGCCCCTTACACTCAAGTCCAGGTCACTAATAATGAAAGGTGCACCGGACCAAATACCGACCATTGGAAGACACCACTGAATACTTCCCTCCAGAATGACAAACAACCATTCAACATTACTCCCCGCTTTCTGTCCCTGCTTTCTGTCTCTTAGACAATCTCGTCCACAGTGACACAGTTCCTTTAATCTATTATGTGGCACATTATCAAATATATACAAACATACAAATTAGGAGCAGGAGTAGGCCATCTAGCCTGCTCCACCACTCAAAAAGATCGTGGCTGATCTGATTGTGGCCTTAACTCCACATTCCACCTACCCCCCCAATAACCTCCCTTGTTAGGCAACAATCTATCTATCTATACTTTAAAAATATTTATGGACTCTGCCTCCACCACTCTCTGGGGAAGAGAGTTCTTAGGATTCACAACCCTCAGAAAATATTTCTCCTGGTCTCCATCTTAAATCGGAGACCTCTTATTTTTAAACTGTGTTCCTAGTTCTAGTCTCTCCCACAAGGGGAAACATCCTTTCAGCACCTGCCTTGTCAACTCTCCTCAGGATCTTATATGTTTCAAGAAAATCATCTCTCAGTCTTCTAAACTCCAGTGGACACAGGCCCAGACTGTCCATCCTTTCCTTGTAAGATAATCCCCCCCATTCTAAGTATTCGTCAAGTAAATAAATACCTTCTAAAAGTCCATATGCACATCACATATACTACCTTCAACAATTCTCTGCTATTAAATGAAGCACTCAAGTATGCCGGATACCTATTTGTTTGTAACAAACCCATGTTGGCTGTTATTTAATATCCTGTACTTTTCCAGTGACAACTAAATTTGGTCTTGAAGTTGCCCAGACACCCACGTTAGACTGACGGGCCTGTGGTTACCAGGTTTATCCCTCCCTGCCATCTTGAACAGGCATGTACCATTTGCAACTCTCCAGTCCACTGGCACCACTCCTGTATCAAAGGAGAATTGAAAGATTATGGCCAAACTCTCCATTATTTTTACATTTACTTCCCCCAGCAATCTAGGATGCATCCTACCTGGACTAGGTATCTTGGCTACTTTGAGCACTGCCAGCAATTTAAGTACAGTACCTCCTCTTTATCTATTTCAATCCCATGTAATATTTCTATCCATTCATCCTTTCTTGCGACATTAGCAGTATGCTCCTCTACAGAGGAGACAGAGGGCAAATGCCCATTTAGTGCCTCAGCCATGTCTCCATGGGAAAATTTTCTTTTTGGTCCCTCATCTGCCCAGCCCTTTCTTTCAAAAGCCGAAAAATATTAGCGTTTTGTGACAACTGCCAGCTAATTACTCCTAGTTATTTTGCATTGCATGGAGGTAGCATATAGTTATAGCAATAAAACTTCTAAGCAACAAATAACAGGTGCAAATTTATTTGCCTGTTTTTAAGCTGTGTGTCTCAGAGTCAAGAAGCTCCGCTGTGAAAGCAGTCAAACTTACTTTCCAATATTTTCAGGAAGTGCCTGTAGTGAGATATCATTCAGGGAGAGGCATGTCAAGTTCCGCAACTCAGGAAAACTTTCAGGCAACCTGCAGACAGATCATCAAGAGTCACTATAATGTTCTGTACACATCACTACCAGTAGATGTGAGTGCAGAGCCTCAATGTACAATGTATATAATGTATTAAAAGACTTAAATCTGCACACACATCCCATCTACAAAACTGTACTTCCTGGTGTCACATTTGTTAACACTTGGGTTAACATATTCTAATATAAATATAATTGTAATGGAAGCCTGTCACGCTATCAGTACATGCTCCCGCTGGTGGATGCCAGCATAATACCTCAGTTATACATTTCTCAGCGCCTCATGCTACTGCAGAGAAAATCGTATGCATCACCGTTTGAGGCTAGTGCAATTTTTTTCTAATTAAAGGATTAAAAAATATAAAGTAAAATACTATAAAAAGTAAGGGCACAATGTATGACTTTAAACGGCCACTGAATTACACTGGTTCAAATGGCCCCAACCCTCTACTGCCTTTCCTCTGACAGCACATGGAAGCAAAATCATTCTGTTCAATTTATTCGGCTTCATCAGAGGATAGCACATACCAAAACATCACAAAATGATAGTGCTCATCTCAGAAAACTTAAGAACATCCAAAGGCCAAAATCCCATCAATATCTTACTAAGACATAAACATACTTCAGTACAACATGCGATGCAATTTCTCCAGAAAATATGTTTTACCATGTGTACAAATTAAGTAATAGCATTGTACCTATTGGTTACTCATTTTATGCAAAATATTTTACTTCTTTCAATAGTTTAATGTTGTATTTAATTAAATTGCTAAGTAGCTTGAATCAGACATTATGAGTACTCCATTTCTGTAAAGAGATGAGAAACCTAATGGAGCTGCACCACAGAACATTATGGGTACGGGGCTAATCTGCCTATTCCATTGAACTGCCCATTTCACCATCAGAGGCTAAAAATCTTCCCATTTTGTGAGGCATGAAAAAGGAGCTTGCACAGGGATTTCAAAGGCTGATTTCACTACTCATTAACAGAGGCATGGCTCAAACCAGACAAGGATTGGATTAATATTCCTGATTATCAAGCACTCAGTAATGATAAGAGAAGGAAAACGAGCGGGAGCATGGTGGTATTGATAAAGGATGCTGTTACAGTTCTAAATAGAAAAGGCATATTCATTGTCCCAGGACTGATTCCACTTGGCTTGATTTCAGGAAGACAGTGGGTGCAGTGATATTGTGGAGTCTTTTTTCTGGAGCTTGATACAGTTATGAGGAGGTAGATGAACAAATCTGTTAGCAAATTTCAGAAGTGTGTAACAAAAATATAGTAGTCATGAGACATTAATTATCGAATATAGACTGGAAAAAACTTTGTGCAAAGGAGGGGAATTTCTGATGTGCACTAGAAAACTTCCCCTATCAACATAACTCCAGCGCAGGTGTTAGAATAGAAACAGAAAATGTTGGAAATACTCAGGTCAGGCAGCATCTGTGAAGAGAGGAACAGAGTTAATGTTTCAGGTTGATGGCCCTTCGCCTGAACTTAAGTACTCAGCTCTGAAGAAAAGTCATCAACCTGAAACATTAACTCTATTTTGCTCCCCACAGATGCTACCTGACCTGTGTATTTCCAGCATTTTCTACTTATATTTCATATTTCTGGCATCTGCTGCATTTTGATTTTGTATTAACAAAGCGTTGGATCTGGTTTTGAGAAATGAAGCAGGGCAAGTGGAGTATGCTACAGTATGAGATATCTTTTCAGTCATTCATGGGATGTTAGGAAGGCAAATGGCATGTTAGCCTTTATTGCAAGGGGATTGGAGTACAAGAATAAAAGAAGTTTTGCTAGATTTATACTAGGTTTTGGTGAGACCACATCTGGAATACTGAGTGCAGTTTTGGTTTCCACAATTAAGGAACTTCTAATGCTCACATTGGAGCAGTACAGTGAAGGTTCACTAAATTGGTCCCTGGGATGAGGGGGTTGTCCTATGACAACCTGGGACGCTGGGTAATTAGGCTTAAATTCTGAAGTTTAGAAGAATGAGAGGCATTCTTATTGAAACATACAAGATTTTGAAGGGACTTGATAAGATGGACGCTGAGAAATTGTTTTCACTGTGTTGGGGCACAGCCTCAGGATAAGGAGCCAATCATTTATGACAGAAATGAGGAGAAATTACTTCACTTAAAGGATAGCGAATCTTTGGAATTCTCTACCACAGAGGATTGTGGATGTGCCATCGTTGAATATATTTAAGGCTGGGATAGAGAGATTTTTGTTCTCCCAGGGAATCAAGGGATATGGGGGGGGCAGGGGAGTGGAATGGAAACCCAAGATCAGCCATGATCGTACTCAATGGCGGAGCAGGCTCGATGGGCCATGTGATCTACTCCCCTGCTCCTATTTCTTGTGTTCTTGTATAACTCATTCCAAATTACCCTTGAGAAGGTGGTGATGGTTGAATCAAGTGTGTCTTGTTAGGCCATTTCAGTGGGCAGTTTACAGTCAACCACATTGCTGTGGGCCTGGAGTCACATAAATGCCATAATGGATAAAGGTGGCAAATTTTCTTCCCTAAATGACATTAGTGAGCCAGATGAAATCCAATTCAAAAGCTGAATATGGGAGGCAAAGAGAAGTTAAAGAGACAAGATTAGCAGGCAATGTTAAATTGAACCCCAAAACACTTCATAAATATGTAAAGTACAAGCAGTTGGCAAGTGAAAAAGTTTGGCCTATTAAGGATCCAAAGGGAAATATTCCAGCAGACAACAAGTTGTTAAATAGCAATAGAGAGATAAACCAGGAAACCACAGATCAGTTAACCTAACTTCAGTGGTAAGGAAGCTATTGGCAACTGTTATCAGCAGCAAACTTTCATTTGGAAAAGCATGAATTAAACAAGGACAAGCAGTATAGATTTGTTAAAGGGAAATCACATCCAATTAACTTAGTGAATTCTTTGATAAGGCAACAGAGAAGGTTGATCCAGTTAGTGCAGTGAATGCATATATGTGAGACATTCAACAGAGTACCACATAGGAAACTAATTAAGAAGATGAAAGCCCATGGAATAAAGGGGAAAGCGGCAGTTTGGATACAAAATTGGTTCAGTGACAGGAAGCAAAGGGTGTTGATGAATAGATGTTTTTCAGAGGAGAAAGTGTCTTGCGAAGGGATTCCCCAAGAGTCAGGCTTAGGCAAATTAATTCTTTCAATTCTTATAAACTACCAACACTCAGGTGTATGGACCAGCATGATAAAGTTTACAGATGATACAAAATTTGGCAAAATAGTGTATATAGATGAGGATAGTTATAGGCTTCAGGGAGGCCATAGACAGGATGGTGCAATGCACATAAGCATAACAGATGAAGTTCAATGCAGGGAAGTGTGAAGTGGTACACTTTGGTGGGGGGGGGGTATGGAAAATTTATTTTTTTTTTTATTCATTCATGGGATGTGGGCATTTTTGTCTAGGCCAGCATTATTGCCCATCCCTAATAGCCCTCATGGTGGTGGTGAGCTGCCTTCTTGAACCACTGCTGTCCATGTGGTGTAGGTACACCCACAGTGCTATTGGGGAGGGAGGTCAAGGATTTAGACCCAGTGACTGTGAAGGAATGGCGATATATTTCTAAGTCAAGGTGGTGGATGGCTTGGAGGGGAACTTCCAGCTGCTGGCGTTTATACTATAAACGGCACAATTTTTGAAAATGTAAATGAGCAGCAGACCTTGGGGACCAAAGACACAAATCCTTAAAGATGCCAGGAAACTGATAAGGTAGTGATTGCTTGGGTTTACAAATTGAGGAATTGGATGCAAAAGCAAAGTGGTCAAGCTAGAATTTTATAAATCACTGACTGGGCCTCAGCTGGAATATGGTAGACAATTTTGCTCACCACACTTCAGTAATGATGTAAAGGTATTAGAAAGGGTAGAGAGGGTCGAGAAGTATCAGGAGGTTACCAGGGATGAGGATAGGTTGGAAAAGTTAAGACTACTCTCCTTAGAAAAAAGGTTAAGAGATGACCAAATGGAGATTTTCAAGATGAGGGGTTTTGATAGTCGATAGAGAAAAATTATTCCCTCTGGCAAGTGGGTCAATAACCAGAGTTCATAGACTTAAAACCGTTGACAAAAGATGTGAGAGTGTGTGTGTGTGTGTGTTTGACAGGGGTGGTGGGGGAGGATTTTTTTATCACTCAAGGTGGTTGGGGTCTGCAACCTTCTAATTAAAAAAAGATGGTGGAAGCTGATTCCTTCAATAAATTTTACGGAGAGAATTGGGCAGGAGCTTGAGGATAAGGAACTTCAGAGGGTCAAGTGCAATAACCAGGGATGTGGGACAAAGCACAACTGCTCTTTCAAAAAACAAGCATGGGAAAAATGGGCTGAATGATGGCCTGCTCATAGGCTACAAGGTTCTATGATTCTATTCATATATTCCCCAGAGAAATTGGTCGCTGTATCACATCCTCATGCATTTTTCACTCTACTAAACAAGTTCAGTTCTGCAACAAGTCTCTGCTCATAAGATGCGGGCTCTAGTCCTAGATATATCCTTGTTGTTCCTTTGTGAACCTTCTGACAACATGGACTTCCAAAGTTTGTCTACCCAGTCAGGAAATACGTGACTGACCACGTGCGTGCACATGCTCACACGGGTGCACGCATACACAAAATAAATCAGAGTCTGGGATGGTTGAAGATCTTTTTAAAAAATGTAATAGTTACCCACTTGAGTTTTTAAGAAAATCCGTAAAATGAATACACCTATTAACAACAGTACAGTTGCCTCATGTATCCAAAATATTCTCTACAATACATCCCTGGGGAATCCAAAAGGCAAATGATATTGCAGGGGAATCTACTTTTAAAAAATTTCAGTTCTATTACAAAGCTGCAAGAGATGTTGAACTGCAGAGCCCCACATTCTCTTCAATAATCATAGTTTTAACCAGACTATTCGACTGATAAATAATCTGATTTGTAAATTATGTTTCAGAAAGTGAGCACCTCAAAGGTTTGCTCACCCATTTCGTAACGTTTTACATAAATTTGCTTCAATTACAAAAATACTAATAATGCCTAAAAGTTACATTGTTAGTTTTGCTGCAGACAAACAGCTCAGACTAAAACAATGGCACTGAATGTTATAATAAGGCATGCTTGCTCCTGCAACATCGTTCTTATTACCTGGTCAAGGGGTTGCCACTAAAATCTGCTACTTGTAATGATTTGCAAAATGAGATGCTCTCTGGAATTTCCATAATATCTGCAACAAGAAAGGTTAAATTAGTTACATGCTTGGTAAGTGCATTCTGTGTAATTGTTATCCTTCCAAACAAATGGTCAAAGCATTGGCAGCCTTTCTTGCATGACTTCAAAGTGCACCAAAAGCACCATTTATCCAATACTGTGTAATATTTAACTCAAGTCATAGTGCACGTCTGATACAAGCCTTCTGTACCAAAAATGTGATACAACACTATCATACTTGTGTGTGAAGCTTGATGATAGGAATACGACAACCTAGAGGTGGTGATAATAGCCAATGGAAGCTGATTATCAGCAGCACATTATGGTCCGCGCGAACAGAGTAAATGGACTGATATACAACCTGAGGCAGCTGTTGTTCAACTTCTCCTCACCAAAATGACTTAACTGTGCTTACAGCACTTTTTCTTGTTAGAACTCTAACCAGCAGTCAGAGGCTGGGGAATCAGCACCTCGTATAGTATAAACGTAAAGATTAGTTAAGATAAACAGCAAGTAGATAATGTAATGTGGCTCCGACCATTGCTGCGAGACATGCAAATCACACACCCTAATTCTCTGATTCTAAATTAGCTCAGCTAATTTATCTATTGGTAAGTGAATCACACTCACCAGTTAAGACCTTAAGTTCAACCCTGATCTCTGCTTGGTTAGTTGATCTTAGTCAGCATAACAGTAAGGCTGCTTAAATTATTCTCAAAAACCCCAGACCAGAAAGGTGAAAATAATTCAGCGTTCCTCCTCCCAATCACTTTTCAGCTACCACTGTTGCATGTAGGTTTGCTTAACCTTTGAGCAAGGACAGAAGGTGCCTAAGTTTTGACTACATGGTCCTATTGACATTCACTATACAGGCTGGTGAGGAGGGGAACCAATACAAGAGAGAAAAAGAAAACTGGTAAAAAGATTGAAGTCAAACTGTAAACTGAGCTATAGTATTAAATAAATTAGTTTACATACTAAAGATTTGATATACAGGCTTATGAATGAAAAGATTTGTCTACGGAAATGCTCCACTTGAAAGATGCAAAAACAGATTTATAATGGCTTAACAATGATAAACTTTCAGTCAATAGATCATTATTTCTTCCTAACCCCAAACAACCAGAACACTAAACCCACTTCTTTCCTGCAACCCAAACCAAGGAAAAAAAGAAATAAAAACAGAAAATGCTGGAAAAACTCAGCAAGTCTGGTGGCATCTGTCAAGACAGAAACAGAGTTAATGTTTCGAGTCTGTCTCTGGCACTTCCTTTCCCTTCCTTGACCTCTGTGTCTCCATTTCTGGTGCTAGACTGTCCACCAATATTCATTACAAGCCCACTGACTCCCACAGCCACCTTGACTACAGCTCCTCACACCCTGCTTCCTATAAGGATTCCAGCCCATTCTCTCAGTTCCTTCACCTCCGTCGCATCTGTTCCGATGATGCCACTTTCCAAAATGGCACTTCTGACATGTCTTCCTTCTTCCTTAACCGAGGTTTCCCACCCACTGTGGTTGACAGGGCCTTCAACTGTGTCCAACCCATCTCCCGCGCCTCTGCCCTCAAGCCTTCCTTTCTTTTCCAGAACCATGACAGGCACCCCCCCTTGTCCTCACTTTTCATCCCACCAGTCTCTGCATTCAAAGATTCATCCTTGCCATTTCCACCATGATGCCACCACCAAGCACATCTTCCGCTTACCACCCCACCGTCAGCATTCCATTGAGATCGTTCCCTCCGTGACATGTTGGTCCACTACTCCATTATCCCCATCTCCCCATCTCCTCATCCCCTTCCCACGAAATTGCAGAAGGTGCAACACCTGCCTCTTTACTTCCTCACCATCCAAGGCCCCAAACACTCCTTTCAGGTGAAGCAGTGCTTCACTTGCGCCTCCTTCAATTTGGTCTACTGCGGTCTCCGTGACATTGGAGAGACCAAACACAGACTGGGTGACAGCTTTGCAGAACACTTTCGGTCTGTCCACAAGCATGACCCAGACCTTCCAGTTCTACACCAACCTGCTCTCATGCATACATGTCCATCCTTGGCCTGCTGCAATGTTCCACTGAAGCTCAATGCAAACTAGAGGAACAGCACCTCATCTTCCGATTAGGCACTTTACAGCCTTCCGAACTTAACAATGAGTTCAACAACTTCAGACTATGAACTCTCTCCTCCACCTTTACCCCTATTTTAATCCAGACACAGGGCCATCCTTCATTTGTTTTTATGTTTTACTTTCACAGAGTGCCTGACTCTTGTTCGCTGTTAACACATTCTGCTATCTTACTTTATGCCACTATCAGCAATTCCTTTAGTCTTTAACACTACCATTAACACTGCCTTTGTCCATTACACCTTTGTTAAATCGCTCCTTAGCTCCCACCTATCGCTGACCTTCTATTTTGCTCCACCTGCTCCACCCCCTCTTAAACATTATAAAATCCAACACATTTCTACTCCTCTTCGCTTTGAAGAATTACAGTGATGTGAAACGTTAACTCTGTTTCTCTCTCCACAGATGCTACCGGACTGCTGAGTTTTTCTAGTATTTTCTGTTTTTATTTTAGATTTCATGGATCCACAGTATTTATCCAAAGGAAATAGTAGTTGAGTCCTGCAGCAGCATTTCTCGGGAAAAATAAACTGCAATTCAGTCGTCTTGAAACAATTACAATTTAAAATATTCTAAACCTCTTACATTTCACATCTTATACTTTGGTTAATATGTGCAAAAATACTAAAACTACAAGAGGACTGTGAACATTAATACTGAAAAGTTATTTCAGTAAATGAAAGTTCAAATTGGCACATTCAAATATCCAGCTATTTCTTTATGACATCTCTGTGCGGCTCTTCGACCAGTTCTTCATGGTCAAAGTACTTTATCATCATCAGTCAGAAAATGAATTAAGAAAATTTACTCAACATTTGGAATTAAAGCACCATTGTCCCCATGGAATAATAGACACAGTGACAATGTGGATATGAATGGATATGTGGATATTTTATATATATTTTTAATTTATATATTTTCCCCCACCTATTTCTATTATTATTTTTAAATTTATTTCCATTCATTGTTTTATCTCCACCTTTTAGCCTATTTTGATCCCTTCCCCCCGCCCCACCCCCACTAGGGCCATCTGTCACTTTCTCATCCTGCTTTCTACTCTTAATGTCACCATTAGCACATCCTTTAGCTAATATCACCACCGTCAACATCCTTTGTCCTTTTGTTTATGGCATCTTTGGCAATCTCTTCTTTGCCTCCACCTATCACTGGCCCTCTATCCAGCTCCACCTGTCCCACCCCCCTTAAACAGCTTATATTTCACCTCATTTCTATTTTTCTTTAGTTCTGATGAAGAGTCACACAGACTCAAAACATTAACTCTATCTTCCCTCCACAGATGCTGTCACACCTGCTAAGTTTTTCCAGCTATTTTTGTTTTTGTTTTGAATGTGGATATGAAGTTGGCTGAGTGACAGGAAACAGAGTAGTGATAAACAGTTGTTCTTTTCAGACTGGAGGAAGGCATACCGTGGGGTTCCTCTGGGATCAGTATTAGATCCACTGCTTATCCCAATGTTTATTCATGACATAGAGTTGCGTGTGCAGGGCACAATTTCAAAATTTATAGATGAAACAAAACTTGGAAGGAACCGTGAAACTGTGAGGAGGATAGTGGTAGACTTCAAGAGCACATAGACAGGCTGGAAGAATGGGCAGACACAGGGCAGATGACATTTAATGCCGTTAAGTGTGAAGTGATACATTTCGGAGCAAGAATGAGGAAAGACAATATCAAATAAAGATACAATTCTAAAGGGGGTGCAAGAGCTGAGGTGCCCGAGGGTTCACCTGCACAAATCTGTGAAGGTGGCAGGGCAGGCTGGGTTAAAGAATACAGGATCCAGGGCTTTATAAACAGCAGTACAAAAGTACAGAAGTTATGATAGATCTGCATAAAACACTGGTTCGGGCTCAACTGGCATACCAACTCTAATTGTGGGCACTACACTTTAGTAAGGGTGTGAATACATTAGAAAGGGTGCAGAAAAGATTTGAGAGAGCAGTTCCAGGGTGAGACACTACAGTTATGTGGATAGATTGGTGAAGCTGGGGCTCTTCTCCCTTGAGACAAGAGGTTTGAAAAGAGGTTTCACAGAGTTGTACAAAATCATGAACGGTCTGGACAGAGTTCCTGTTCTTCCTGTTGACACAGGAGTCAAGAATCAGAGGACACAGATTTAACATGCCTGGTAAAAGAGCCAGAGGCAACATGAGGAAAACTCCTTTGACTAGAAAATGCTCGGACTGCACTGCCTGAGGGTGAGGAGCAGGCAGATTCAATTGTGTCTTTCAAAAGGGGAACTGGATAACTATCTGAAGAGAAAAAAAAACTTGCAGAGCTTTGGAGAAAAGTCAAGGGAGTGGGGTCAGCTGTGTTGCTCTTGAAGACAACTGGCAGAAACCCAAAGGGCCAAATGACTTTCTTCAATGCTGTGCCCATTCATTCCATGATTGGATAAAAGAAAGCTGAAAAAAAAGTGGTCACACCATTACTGTACAAGGTACTGGTGAGATCCCATTGGGCAAATTACTAAGCAAACAGCAATGACAGTAAATATATAAATCAATGAGAATTCCCAAGTGAGAATGAAGAAGAAAGTGGACGACAGAAGAAAGTGAAAAGATGGGTAAAGTGGAGTTATATCAGTGAAAAATTATAGGCTGTTAACTGGCACTACAACACAAAGGAAATACGTTCATTCCAATTCAAGTTACAAATAACAGATTATCGATCAGGGTACTGAGCCTTCACAGCCTTGTGGTGCAGTGGGTAGCATCCCTACCTCTGAGCCAGAAACTCTGGTTTCAAGTCCCACTCCAGGACTTGATGGCGTGCATTAATAACACGGGCAAACAGGTTGAGATTCAATTTGTGAATCCTTCCAACACACATCAATGGCTGACGGTAAGAGTGGGAGAGATTCCTGGTCAGCCATGTGATGGAAAGAAACTGGAGCCTCTGCCATCACTGCTCATAGCTCCAGACAACAAAAAGCATGTAAAAGTGTATGTTGCCACAACAATGCAGATTCCTTGGACAGCCAGTGTGGATCAGATTAGTGCCAACAGCATGGGGTTTGATCTCCATTTCTGCTGGGGCGGATTTTGGGGCCTGCCTCCTTGCCGTACCCATGGCGCAGGTTGTGGCACTTGGATCAGACCAGACTCCCAAGAAGAAGACTGAACCTTCAAAAAACCCTACAGCACTTTAAGGAGGCCATTCGATCCAGTATCCAGTTTTTCCTGATTCTTTCAAAGAGCTATGCATTTAGACCCACTTTCCTCCTGTTTTCATATAGCCCTGCAAATTCAGGTATATATCCAATTCCATTTTGAAAGTTACAATTAAACCTAATTCCATCACACTTCAAAGTAGTGCACATTCCAGATTATAACTCACTGCATAAAAGAAAATTCTTATCTCCCTCTGGCTTTTTAATCTTAAATCAGTGAACTAGTTAACAACCCTCCTGCCAGTGGAAATCTCCTCTTCACTCTATCAAATCTTTCATAATTTTAAACATCTCTTTTAAATCTCATCTTAATCTTTTGTGCTAAAAGGAAAAAAAAACCCAGCTTCCTTAGTCTCCATATCACTGAAGTCCTAATCACTAGTTATGTTTTCCCAATAAGTGAACCATGACTTTAACTTCAAAGATTATTCAAGGACCACTTAACTCTATTTCCTAGTAGTACCTGGCTGAAGAACATGTTATGTGCTCAACAATTTATATAACCCAACATTAAGTTCAGTAAAGGTTCCATTCATAACAGCTGCAGTTTACTCCCTATGCACACCATTAACTAGCATATAACATTTGAAATAATCTAGGAGTACTTGATAACTTCTCTTTTCCTCCCAAAAAAAGCAATAAATTAATTATACCAAATCCATGGTTACACTGACCTAGATTGGCCATGAGCAAGAATCTTTAGCCAGTTGATTTATTCAATAAGAGGTCTCTGCACATGTTGTTCAATACCAAATAGCCCTCGAAACTGGAAGATTAGTGTTCAAAACAGAACATCTGTAATAATAATTTGATAGCAATCTGCTGACGAGAGTAGAGAATGTTTATGCCAATCTAGGATTGTGTGTGCATCAAAATCAGCTGATGCACAGCAGCAGCAAACAACGCCCTAACTCAGTTAAAGCATTATAATCATAACTATAGGAAATGGGGAAGGGATAGCACAGTGTACAATGGGCCATTTCAACTGCCAATAGGAGAAATAAATACAAAGGCAGATGCAAAGAGAGAATCTAGTCCATAGTGTTGTGTGGCACTGCCACCGTGCTAGATGGGATAGATTTCAAACAGTTCCAGCAACTCAAATCTGGGCAACCATGAGGTACCTTGGGCCATTAGCAGCAGCAGAATTGTGCTCAACCACAATTTCTAACCTCATGGCCTGGCATATCCCCTGCTCAACCATTAACCATCCAGCCGGGCGATCAACCCTGGTTCAATGAAGAGTACAGAAGGGGATACCAGCAGCAGCACCGGGCATACCTAAAAATTAAGTGTCAACCTAGCTACAACACAGGACTACTTGCATGCCAAACAGTGGAAGCAGCATGCGATAGACAAGTGATCCCACAGCCAATGGATCAGATCTAAGCTTTGCAGTCTTGACACATCCAGCAAATGGTGGTGGGCAATTAAACAACTAACAGGAGGAGTTGGCTCCACAAATAACCCCATCCTCAATGACAGGGGCACATTAGTGCAAAAAACAAGGCAGAGGCATTTGCAACAATCTTCAGCCGGAAGTGTCAAGTGGATGATCCATCTTGGCCTCTCCCGGAGGTCCCCAGCATCACAGATGCCAGTCTTCAACTAACTCACTTTACTCCACGTGCTGTCAAGAAACGGCTGAAGGCACTGGATACTGCAAAAGCTATGGGCCCTGACAACATTCCGGCAATAGTACTAAAGGATTATGCTCCAGAACTTGCCATGGTCCTAGCCAAGCTGTTCCAGTACAGCTACAACACTGACATCTCTCCAGCAATGTGAAAAGTTGCTCAGCTATGTCCTGTATACAGATAGCAAGACAAATCCAACCTGACCAATTACCACCCCATCAGTCTACTCTCCATCATCAGTAAAGTGATGGGAGGGGTCATCAACAGTGATATGAAGCTGCACTTACTCAGCAGTAACCTGCTCATTGATGCTCAGTTTGGTTTCTACCAGGGCCACTCAGCTCCTGATTTCATTACAGCCTTGGTTCAAACATGGACAAAAGAGCTCCCTAGGTGAGGTGAGAGTGACTGCCCTTGACATCAAGGCAGCATTTGCTCGAGTGTGGCATTAAGCAGCCCTAGCAAAACTGGAGTCAATGGGAATCAGGGGGAAAATTCTCCACTGGTTGGAGTAATACCTAATACAAAGGAAGATGGTTGCACTTGTTGGAGGTCAATTATCTCAACCCTGATACGTCACTGTAGGTGTTCCTCAGAGTAGTATACTAGGCCCAACCATCTTCAGCTGCTTAATCAATTACCTTCCCTCCATCATAAGGTCAGAAATGGGGATGTTCGCTGATGATTGCACAATGTTCAGCACCATTTGTGATTCTACAGATACTGAAGCAGTCCATGCCAATATGCAGCAAGGCCTGGACAGATAAATGGCAAGTAAAATTTGCATCACCCAAGTGCCAGGCAACGACCATCTCCAACAGCAGAGAATCTAACCATCTCCCATTAAAATTCAATGGCATTACAATCGCCAAATCTCCCATGATCAACATCCTGTGAGTTACCATTGACCAGAAACTGAATTGGACCAGCCATATAAACACTGTGGCTACAAGAGCAGGTCAGATGCTGGGAATTGTGAATAACTCACCCCCTGACTCCCCAAAGCCTGTCCACCATCTACAAGGCATAAGCCAGGAGTGTGATGGAATACTCTCCATTTGCCTGGATGAGTGCAGCTCCAACAACACTCAAGAAGCTAGACATCATCCAGGACAAAGCAGCCCACTTTACTGGCACCCCATCTACCACCTTCAACATTCCTACCACTGCCAATGCACATTGGCAGCAGTGTATACTGTCATGATAATAGTTGATTGTGGTAGTGGACTCCAGTATTAGATACTATACGGTACTCTCCTAAATATGGGGTCACCTGACCTAGGAGTTGAAGGTCAGATAACACTTGTTGGAACAAGTCTTGATAGAATTCAGTTACTGCAGATGTGTGTTTATGTTAGAAAAAAGTGTTATCAATAAAGTTAGCTCAGCTACAATGTCAAAGGCCTGTGTGCATCATTGAAACAAAAAATAAGACATGGTGTCAGAAGTAAATTAAATGCAACAATGGAGGTTCTGAAACCATGAACAGGGCTCAGTTTGGAGGGAAATCGCACCGAGAAATGAAGGAGGTTCCAACAACGAGTCAAGCTGTCCCTCACTGCAATGGGCGACAAAAATGACCCCAAGTACAGTCTTCCATCTTTCTTCACATAGCAGGGGAAGGAGCCCTCTAAGTGTATATTCACATTTGAAAATGATGAGAAGCGAAATGGCTTGAAAGAAATTATAGAAAAATTCGAAGCCTACTACAGCCCTAAGAAAAACATCACGTATGAAAGATACTGATTTTTTTAAGTGCACGCAAGGCAGTGGCAACATTTGTCAGTACGTAACGCAGCTGAGAAAATGAGCTAAATAATGTGAATATGGAGAGCTTGAAGAATCACTCATCCAAGATAGAATAATTTGCGGAATTGCAAATGACACTCAGAATGGCTTTTGAAAGAAGTTGATCTTACAGTGGAGAAAGCGATAAATATCTGCAGAGCGGCAGAGTCAACAAAATGCCAGATTAAAGAGATGATGGAAGACGATAAGCCACACACAGTCAAGCAGTTGGATGCAGTTAAACAGAAACAGCCCCGGGAAAGAACAAATAGGCAGTCTGAGCGTAAAAAGAACAAAACTGCTATTAAAACATTTAAATGCAGCCGATGTGGAACAGAGCATTTACCATGTAGCCTACTGAAAGCAGTGTAAGGACTGAGATAAACTAAATCACTTCACTACGATGTATAAATCAAAGAAAGTGCACACGATTACAGATAATGACACAGACACTGAAACTGAACTTGTCAATGATGCAGTAACAACAAATTCCAAAGAAGGCGAATGGACGGTTGATTTAAAAATTGCCAACATGATGGTGAATTTCAAGCTTAACAGGTGCACAAGCAGTCGTTCCCATAAGCCTGTATTATAAGATAAGCAAAGAAAAACAGCTAACTAAAAGTGAAGCTCTTTACTTATACAGGTGAAAAAATTTGCTATAGAAAGCAAGTTCACACTTAAAGTGAACTACAAGCAACAGTCTCAAGCCCTTCCATTCATAGTGGTGAAAACTGATGCAAAACCAATTATTGGACTCAAAGCTCGTGAAAACCTGAACTTAATCAAGAGAATAATGATAGTCACCACTGATGGCACCCTGAATGAGTATAAACATGTTCCAGGGGATTGAAACAAAAAAACTGCGGATGCTGGAAATCCAAAACAAAAACAGAATTACCTGGAAAAACTCAGCAGGTCTGGCAGCATCGGCGGAGAAGAAAAGAGTTGACGTTTCGAGTCCTCATGACCCTTCGACAGAACTTGAGTTCGAGTCCAAGAAAGAGTTGAAATATAAGCTGGTTTAAGGTGTGTGTGTGGGGGGCGGAGAGATAGAGAGAGAGAGAGAGAGGTGGGGGGGGGCTGTGGTTGTAGGGACAAACAAGCAGTGATAGAAGCAGATCATCAAAAGATGTCAACGACAATAGTACAATAGAACACATAGGTGTTAAAGTTAAAGTTGGTGATATTATCTAAACGAATGTGCTAATTAAGAATGGATGGTAGGGCACTCAAGGTATAGCTCTAGTGGGTTTTTTTTTAAAATAATGTAAATAGGTGGGAAAAGGAAAATCTTTATAATTTATTGGGGAAAAAAAAGGAAGGGGGCAACAGAAAGGGGGTGGGGATGGGGGAGGGAGCTCACGACCTAAAGTTGTTGAATTCAATATTCAGTCCGGAAGGCTGTAAAGTCCCTAGTCGGAAGATGAGGTGTTGTTCCTCCAGTTTGCGTTGGGCTTCACTGGAACAATGCAGCAAGCCAAGGACAGACATGTGGGCAAGAGAGCAGGATGGAGTGTTAAAATGGCAAGCGACAGGGAGGTTTGGGTCATTCTTGCGGACAGACCGCAGGTGTTCTGCAAAGCGGTCGCCCAGTTTACGTTTGGTCTCTCCAATGTAGAGGAGACCACATTGGGAGCAACGAATGCAGTAGACTAAGTTGGGGGAAATGCAAGTGAAATGCTACTTCACTTGAAAGGAGTGTTTGGGTCCTTGGACGGTGAGGAGAGAGGAAGTGAAGGGGCAGGTGTTGCATCTTTTGCGTGGGCATGGGGTTGTACCATAGGAGGGGGTTGAGGAGTAGGGGGTGATGGAGGAGTGGACCAGGGTGTCCCGGAGGGAGCGATCCCTACGGAATGCCGATAAGGGGGGTGAAGGGAAGATGTGTTTGGTGGTGGCATCATGCTGGAGTTGGCGGAAATGGCGGAGGATGATCCTTTGAATGCGGAGGCTGGTGGGGTGATAAGTGAGGACAAGGGGGACCCTATCATGTTTCTGGGAGGGAGGAGAAGGCGTGAGGGCGGATGCGCGGGAGATGGGCCGGACACGGTTGAGAGCCCTGTCAACGACCGTGGGTGGAAAACCTCGGTTAAGGAAGAAGGAGGACATGTCAGAGGAACTGTTTTTGAATATAGCATCATCGGAACAGATGCGACGGAGGCGAAGGAACTGAGACAATTTCCAGTTCCCTGGCCCCAACCGCTTCCTCTTCACCATGGACGTCCAATCCCTCTACACCTCCATCCCTCACCAGGATTGTCTGAGGGCCCTTAGCTTCTTCCTCGAACAGAGGCCCGAACAATCCCCATCCACCACTACTCTCCTCCGTCTGGCTGAACTTGTTCTCACGCTGAACAATTTCTCCTTCAACTCCTCTCACTTCCTCCAAATAAAAGGTGTGGCTATGGGTACCCGCATGGGCCCCAGCTATGCCTGTCTCTTTATGGGGTATGTGGAACATTCCTTGTTGCAGTCCTACTCCGGCCCCCTTCCACAACTCTTTCTCCGGTACATCGATGATTACTTCGGTGCCGCTTCATGCTCTCGTCGGGACTTGGAAAAATTTATTAATTTTGCTTCCAATCTCCACCCCTCCATCATTTTCACGTGGTCCATCTCTGACACTTCCCTTCCCGTCCTTGACCTCTCTGTCTCAATCTCTGGTGATAGACTGTCCACCAATATCCATTACAAACCCACCGACTCCCACAGCTATCTCGACTACAGCTCCTCACACCCCGCTTCCTGTAAGGACTCCATCCCATTCTCTCAGTTCCTTCGCCTCCGTCGCATCTGTTCCGATGATGCTACATTCAAAAACAGTTCCTCTGACATGTCCTCCTTCTTCCTTAACCGAGGTTTTCCACCCACGGTCGTTGACAGGGCACTCAACCATGTCCAGCCCATCTCCCACGCATCCGCCCTCACACCTTCTCCTCCCTCCCAGAAACATGATAGGGTCCCCCTTGTCCTCACTTATCACCCCACCAGCCTCCGCATTCAAAGGATCATCCTCTGCCATTTCCGCCAACTCCAGCATGATGCCACCACCAAACACATCTTCCCTTCACCCCCCTTATCGGCATTCCGTAGGGATCGCTCCCTCCGGGACACCCTGGTCCACTCCTCCATCACCCCCTACTCCTCAACCCCCTCCTATGGCACCACCCCATGCGCATGCAAAAGATGCAACACCTGCCCCTTCACTTCCTCTCTCCTCACCGTCCAAGGACCCAAACACTCCTTTCAAGTGAAGCAGCATTTCACTTGCATTTCCCCCAACTTAGTCTACTGCATTCGTTGCTCCCAATGTGGTCTCCTCTACATTGGAGAGACCAAACGTAAACTGGGCGACCGCTTTGCAGAACACCTGCAGTCTGTCCGCAAGAATGACCCAAACCTCCCTGTCGCTTGCCATTTTAACACTCCACCCTGCTCTCTTGCCCACATGTCTGTCCTTGGCTTGCTGCATTGTTCCAGTGAAGCCCAACGCAAACTGGAGGAACAACACCTCATTTTCCGACTAGGGACTTTACAGCCTTCCGGACTGAATATTGAATTCAACAACTTTAGGTCGTGAGCTCCCTCCCCCATCCCCACCCCCTTTCTGTTTCCCCCTTCCTTTTTTTTCCCAATAAATTATAAAGATTTTCCTTTTCCCACCTATTTCCATTATTTAAAAAAAACCCCCACTAGGGCTATACCTTGAGTGCCCTACCATCCATTCTTAATTAGCACATTCGTTTAGATATCACCAACTTTAACTTTAACACCTATGTGTTCTATTGTAGTATTGTCGTTGACATCTTTTGATGATCTGCTTCTATCACTGCTTGTTTGTCCCTACAACCACAGCCGCCCCCCGCCCCCCCCACCCCCAACCTCTCTCTCTCTCTATCTCCGCCCCCCACACACACACCTTAAACCAGCTTATATTTCAACTCTTTCTTGGACTCGAACTCAAGTTCTGTCGAAGGGTCATGAGGACTCGAAACGTCAACTCTTTTCTTCTCCGCCGATGCTGCCAGACCTGCTGAGTTTTTCCAGGTAATTCTGTTTTTGTTCCAGGGGATTGGCTGCCTAAAACGAGAACACGCCATCAAGATTGACAAAACTGTGACACTCAAAATACACCCACCCAGGAAAATACCAATAATGCTGAGAGAGCGACTGAAAGCAGAGTTGGACAGAATGGAGAAACTTCACATCATCAATAAAATTAAGGAACCGACAAAGTGGGTTAATGTAATTGTAGAAAAATCAGATGGGAATCTGAGTCTGTCCAGGACCCAGGGACCTAAACCAGGCAGTACAAAGAAGGCATTACCAGGTGCCCAGAGTAGAAGAGATCACGTGTAAACTAGCCAATGCTAAATACTATTCAGTCTCGGATGCCAGTTCAGGCTTCTGGCAGGTCAAACTGGATGAACGCTGTTCCAATCTCTGTACCTTCAACCCACCATATGGGCAATACAAGTTTTCACGCTTACCTCTTGCTATTAATTCAGCCACAGAGGTGTTCCACAGAACAGTGAAACAGTTGTTTGAAGGGTCAGAGGGCATGGAAACAGATGGATACAGAATTAGCTTGGTCATAGAAGACAGAGAGTAGCAGTGGAAGAGTACTTTTCTGAATGGAGAGCTGTGACTAGTGGAGTTCTGCAGGGATCAGTGCTGGGACCTTTGATGTTTGTAGTATACATAAATGATTTGGAGGAAAATGTAACTGGGCTAATTAGTAAATTTGCAGATGACACTAAGGTTGGAGGAGTTGCAGATAGTGAAGAGGATTGTCAAAGGATACAACGGGATATAGATCGGTTGGAGACTTGGGCGGAGAAGTGGCAGATGGAGTTTAATCCAGACAAATGCGAGGTGATGCATTTTGGAAGGTCTAATACAGGCAGGAATTATACAGTAAATGCTAGAACCCTTAAGTGCATCGACAGGCAGAGGGATCTGGGTGTACAGGTCCACAGGTCACTGAAAGTAGCAATGCAGGTGGATAAGGTAGTCAAGGAAGGCATATGGCATGGGTATTGAGTATAAAAGCTGGGAAGTCATGCTGCAGCTGTATAGAACCTTGGTTAGGCCACACTTGGAATACTGAATGCAATTCTGGTTGCCACATTACCAGAAGGATATGGAGGCGTTGGAGAGGGTGCAGAGGAGGTTTACCAGGATGCTGCCTGGTCTGGAGGTTATTAGCTATAAGGAGAGGTTGGAGAAACTCGGATTGTTCTCACTAAAGCAACGGAGATTGAGGGGCGACTTGATAGAAGTTTACAAAATTATGAGTGGCATGGACAGAGTAGATAGTCAGAAGCTTTTTCCCAGGGTGGAAGAGTCAATTACTAGGGGAAATAGATTTAAGGTGAGAGGAGAAAACTATAGAGGAGATGTGCAGGGCAAGTTTTTTACGCAGAGGGTAGTGAGTATCTGGAATTCGCTGCCAGAGGAGGGGGTGGAGGCAGGTACGATAGTGGTGTTTAAGAGGCAGCTTGACAAATACATGAATAGGATGGGAATAGAGGGATACAGACACCGGAAGTGCAAAATGTTTTAGTTGACGGGCAATATGATCGGTGCAAGCATGGAGGGCCGAAGGGCCTGTTCCTGTGCTGTACTTTTCTTTGTTCTTTGAAACCTATATCAACAATGTGCTGATATGGGGAACCTCACGAGAAGAACACGACCACAGACTGAGGCAGGTACTGGCCAAAGCTAGAGAAAGGAACCTCAAGTTGGTGAAGGAAAAGTGCAAAATAGGTCTTCTTGAAATCATGTACCTAGGACATGTGCTAACAAGTAAGGGACTGAAGCCAGACCTGAGTAAAATCAAAAC
The DNA here is from genome assembly GCF_017639515.1 of Carcharodon carcharias. Lineage (NCBI taxonomy): Eukaryota > Metazoa > Chordata > Chondrichthyes > Lamniformes > Lamnidae > Carcharodon > Carcharodon carcharias. The sequence goes on along the minus strand of NC_054471.1, from coordinate 104,372,879 downwards.
AGTCGTGAACATTGCCATCCCCAGAACGTAAGAAATACTTGGAGAGGTTTTTACGAATGGTGACCTATCTTGGGAAATTCATTCCAAATATGTCTGACCTGACAGCACCTCCCAGAGAACTTCGACAAAATGATATGGAATGGCACTGGGAACACCAGGAAGCTTTGACCAGTCTGAAGAGAACATTGGTGCCTGGGTCAGTGTTAAAGTATTACAACGTCAGTCAGCCAGTCAAGATCTCAACGAATGCTTCAAAGACTGGCCTGGGAGCTGTCCTCTTGCAAAATGAGGCACCAGTGGCATACGCTTCAAAGGCAATGACTGAAACAGAGCAGTATGCCCAAATAGAGAAAGAAATGCTAGCAATTGTTTTTGGCCTAGAAGGTTTCCATCAGTTTGTCTATGGCAAAAACGTAGAGGTAGAGTCTGATTTGGAAGCTATACTTAAAAAGCCCCTGATCTGTGCACCACCAAGAATCCAAAGATTACTAATGAGTCTGCAGAAGAACCAGGTCAGAGTTAAATACAAACAGAGCAAGGAAATGTATATCGCAGACACTCTGTCACGTGCGTACCTACCCATCAAGGAGGAAGAGGATAAAGAAATGGAAGCACAGTTTCACATGCTGACAAAGAACTCACCTGTGGCTGTAACCAAACTGGATGAGATCAGGGAAGTGACCTAGAACAACATCACCCTGAGAAAACTGCAGCAGATTGTGCCATCTGCCTGGCCCACACATCAGAGTGGAGCCCCTTCTGCTTAACAAGAGTACTGGAACTTTTGTGAGGAACTTCATGTAGCAGAAGGAATAATTTTCAAGGGAGAAAAGATCATAATTCCTGCAACACTGAGGAAAGAAATGCTGCAGCACATGTATGAAAGTCACCTCGGCATAGAAACATGCAGGAGAAGAGCTCGAGATGTAACGTACTGGCCTGGAATGGGAGCACAAATCGGGGAAATGGTGAAAGAGTGTGTAGTGTGCCAAAAGTAAATCGCAACAATAAGAATCACTTCAACCACACAGTGTTCCAGAGAAGCCCTGGCAGAAAATTACAGTGGACTTGTGCACATTTGACAACAGTGAGTACCTACTAGCAGTAGATTATCAAAGCTTTTTTGAGTCTGTGCTGCTGAGAAATGATAGTAAGAACATCACAATAATAAATCATTTAAGATCACTTTTTGCTCGCCACGGCATACCTGAAGTGCTCATCTCAGATGATGGTCCACAATTCTCAGGCAGAGTTTCGCAAATTTGCACAGCAATGGGATTTTGCCACACTACATCAAGTCCCACATATCCACAATCCCACGGAATGATGGAATATACCGTGCAGACCCTAAAACACCTGTTGAAGGAGGCAAAGGCGGACAGAAGAGATCCGTACCTGGCTCTGCTGGATATCAGGGATACTCCATTAAAGGGCATTCGATCATCTCCAGCACAGCTCCTGATGGGGAGAAGACTAAGAACTAAGCTTCCAATTGCACCCCAACTGTTATTTCCACAGCCAGTGAGCTACAACAGGCAGGATCTGCACAAACTGAGATAGCAGAAGCAGAAACAGATCGAGGCACCTGACCTGAACATGAAAGAGACAGTGAGGATTCAGCATGAAGGGATCTGGAGTCCTGCTGTTGTCACAGGAATCACAGGAGAACCAAGGTCTTACATAATGCAGACTCCAAATAGACAACAGTACAGAAGAAACCAGAAATTCTTACAGAAAACAAATGAAACACAACCCTGCTCTGAACCAGAAAGTGTAGCTGAAGATCAAAAAGCAGAATGCACCAGTGAAGCAACAGATAACCAGACAAAGCCTGAGAATCTTGAAAACTATCCAAGAGGTGGTAGTGACACAGATGGAAAAGGCCCCTTGTCCTTCAAAATCACCTCTGTCACCATTCAGAACATCCAATAGAAGAATTGTGAAAAAACCACAGAGGTACAGAGATGAGTAAAAGACAAAACAGACTGATCGAAACAGTGAGAAAGAACAGATAAGAGACTTTGTGCACTTGAATTGTATAGAAACTTTTTTTAAAGAAGGGAAATGTCATGATAATAGTTGATTGTGGCAGTGGACTCCAAATTAAATACTATATGGTACTCTGTACTAGATAGGGGGTCACCTGACCTGGGGGTTGAAAATCAGATAGAACATGTTGGAACCTGTCTTGATAGAATTCAATTACTGCAGATGTGTGTCTATGTTAGAAAAATGTGTTATCAATAAAGTTAGCTCAGCTACAATTTCAACGGCCTGTGTGCATCATTGAAACAATAATCAAGACATGTAATGCAGCAATCTCCTTCGATTGCACCTTCCAAACCCACAACCTCTACACCTAGGACAAGGGCAGCAGATGCATGGGAACACCACCACCTGCAAGTTCCCCTTCAGATTACTCACCACCCTGACTTGGAACTATATCATCATTCCTTCACTGTTGCTGGGTCAAAATCCTAACAGCACTGTAGGTGTTCCTACAACACGGACTGTAGCGGTTCAAGAAGGCAGCTCACCACCACCTTCTCAGGGGCAATTAGGATTGGGCAATAAATGCTGCCCTAGGCAACGAGACTCACATCCCTTGAAAAAATAAAAAAAGTTGCAATTTCACATAACCGTGAGATTTTGAAACAATCGAGTGAAAGCAGCCCAGCAGTCAATGGAACCCTAAGTGACAATTACTGCTACATTTTGATGAACATGGATTTTCAAATCATGTAACATTTTATTTCCACAATTTTCCTCTTAGCATACTCATCCTCTTGAAACCAGTAACAGAGTTATGAAAAATGAAGTCATATCTTGACATTCTGAAGAGTTTCAGGTAAGGGATTTATTAATGCAAGTACAGATCACTTATACTGAGGCATCCTTGAGAGACATGGAATACTGACTTTCCACTGGGCACAACTTAGGTGGCATTATATCTAAAAATCATAAGTTTTCTTTGAGTTTGAGAATTTTGGCTGCACTTCCCCAGCCGGCCCCCCAAAACAGATCCATGGTGAAAAAGATTTTGATCAGCCTTTGCTGTAAGGGTGTGCAGTATTGTTATTTCAACAGAATATAACTGGTAGAAAAGAGCTGATTTGGTGTACTTATTTGCTGTAATACAGTATCAACAGAATGATTGAGACATAAAACATAACCCGAATTCATCACTATGCTGCATTTTATTTTTAAAAGCAATGGTGCTTCTAGATACAACATACAGCAGCTAAGCTCCACAACTTCAAGTATTTGAATCTTAGTAGCTTCAAACACCACCTTGCCAAAACGATGCACCTTTAAACCATGATTCGAGGACTCATCATCACCACTCCTTTAACACAATAATTATATATTAACGTTATACTTATGTTAAATACTCTTCGAAACTATTGCTGGTGCGGCAGATGAGACATCAGCTTTACAATTCTACGACCTGGGTTGAAAACCACATCAAATTGATGGGATGAAAATCTCCTCTGCCTGTTGGATAAGGTTTGATGTGAAATGAGTTTAACTACCTCATTCCAGTCTCTAATATGCTCCGTCAATAATTTGTGAAGTCACTCAGACATACCTGAAGATGACTGATATGGAAAAAGCATTTTTTTCCTTTAGGAATTAACATTAAGTCACATTGTTGCACAAGGAAGAGTGAAGGAGCTTTCTTTGCTTTGCATCCACCTGCGTGATGCCAGATGTGAGTATGTTTAATGCTGAAACTTTAATACGGTGTTCCATTCTCTACACTGATACTCCTCAACATGCGAGAGCAAACCCAAGGGAAACAAACAATGTGAAAGAACAACAAGTAAAAGCAGGAGACCTGGTAGCAGAGAGGCATTGAGAGTGTTAAATGATAGTCAAAGGGTGAGCTGAATGCAGAAAACTAAGAAATTCAAGCGATGTCACTGCTGTTTTATTAAATTGTACTTGTTTCACTGAAGCTCACTTGATGCTAGGTTCCATTGTTTTTTAGGTTTATAGATATAATTTCCAGAGCATTTAGTTAACTTTTTACTATAGGTCATTGGCTTAGGCATCAATTTCTTCAGTTTTGTTTTAAAAGTCCAGTATCAAGTGTTTTAGCCGTCAGAATCTCCGTGATGTAGAGATCAGTGGACTGATTATTGTGGTGGGCCAGCGGGGACACATTGCATGCACATCCTATTCTTTGTGGGAACTCCCATAAACTTCATAAATCCTGGAAAAACACATGTTCAGGAAGTGCCATCAGTGGCTCAAGATCAAGCTTTGCGTTTCAGAGCTTAAGAAATGGATGGAGCAACTGCAGCAAATCCAGAAGTTTGTGTGTTTCCTTGAACTTGCACTCCAGAGACTGGTCACACCAAAGCTATCAAAGGTGCAAGGGGTGAAGGAGTGGGTAACTAACAGAGAGTGGCAGGAAGACATGGTAGTGCAAGAACCCCCACCGCAAGCCAATGGCATTCCCTAACCAGTTTTTAGTTTTGAATACCAGGAGGGTGATGACTCAAAGCAATACACTAAGAATCAAATTCCCATCATGACAGTAGATATGACTACACATAGGAAAAAGGTTAAATATGTAGTAGTCATCAGGGAAGCAATAGTTGGGAACGAGTTTAGGCTTTTCTGTAAATGCTGTCTCCCTTGTGGCCAGGATGAAAGGTATCACATTTGCAAGGAGAAGGGGAACAGTCAGAAGTCATGGTCCATGTTGGAATCAATGACACAGGAAGGAAATGTGTTGAGGTCTTTCAGGCAGAGATTCAAGAACTAGGAAAAATATTTAAAAAACAGGACCTCAAAAGACAGCAATCTCAAGATTGCTGCCAATATAGAAGCAGGGAGACCGTGCAGATAAATGTGAGGTGGGAGAAATGGTGCAGAAGGGAGGGTTTCAGGTACTTGAGGTATTGAAGTTGGTTCTGGGGGAAGGAACACCAGTACAAAAGATGGACAGGTTGCACCTGAACAAAGACAGGACCAAGGTTAGCAAGTGCTGTTGAGGGTTTAAACTCATTTGGGGGAAGAGGAACCAGAAAATAGCAGAAAAGAGCAGAGATGAGATCAAAAGACAGAGATATAAACAGCATGCAAATTTGAAATATCTGAAAAATTGGTGGAGCCAGATTGAGGAAAGTAGCAAGTGAAGAAATGAGGTATTAAACTGAACGCATGTCAATGTCCATTGCGTAACTAATAAGGTTGATGAGTTGAAGGTACAAATTGCTACATGGGATTATGACATGGGTGCACTATCAGAGGTATGACAAAAAACAAAACCAGGAACTGGTCACCAAGTATTCAGGAATGATAAAGGACAAAAAAAAGAGGAAGAGGAGATAGTGCTGCAGTATCAATTAAGGATGATGTTACAGTTCTAAATTGAAATGATTTATTAGGAAGAATACAGGAAGAATAAAAAAGCTTATTATGTAAATGGTGAGAGATTGCAGAGCTCTGAGATTCAGAGGGATCTGGGTGTCCTAGTGCATGAATCAAAAAAGATAACTATGCAGGTAGAGCAAGTAATTAGGAAGGCTAATAGAATGTTATCATTTATTGAGAGGGGAATTGATTACAAAAGTAGGGAGATTATGTTTCAGATGTACAGAGCATTGGTGAGGCTACACCTGGAGTATTGTGTACAACACTGGCCTCCTTATTTAAAGAAAGATGTAAATGCGTAAGAAGCAGTTCAGAGAAGATTTACTAGACGAATACCAGGATTGGGCAGGTTGTCTTATGAGGAAAGACTGGACAGGTTAGGCTTGTATCCACTGGAATTTGGAAGAATGAGAGGTGACTTAATTGAAATGTTTAAAAACCTGAGCGATCTTCACAGGGTGGATGTGAATTTAGAACCAAGGGTCGCTGTTTAAAAATAAGGGGTCATTCATTTAAGACAGAGATGAGGAAAAAAAAATTCTCTCAGGGAGTTGAGTGTCTTTGGAACTCTCTTCTTTAAAAGGCAGCGGAAGCAGAGTCTTTGAAAATTTTTAAGACACAGCTGGATAGATTCTTGATTAATGGCAGGGGGAGGGGTATCGGGGGGTAGGCAGGAATATAGGGCTGAGGTTACATTCAGATCAGCCATGATCTTATTAAACGGCAGAGCAGGCTCGAGGGGCCAAGTAATACTGGGACTCTTAAACTACCCAACATAGACTAAGAAAAACATAGCACCAAGGGGAGGAATTTCTGACACATGCACAGGAGAATTTTCCCAACCAATATTTCCCCATTCCAGCAAGGAAGGAGGCAATGTTGGATGTGGTTCTGCAGAATGATGTCCGGCAAGTAGAGCGACCACAACATTATTTGGTTTAAAGTAATTACGGAAAAAGGCCAGAAGATATTGACGGTAAAAAATGCTCAACTGGGGAAAGAGCTAACTTCAGTGCTTTATGAAGGGACCAAGCACAGGCAGATTGGAAAAGGTGATTTCAGGGCAAAGCAGTAACAGAGGGCATTCAGCGAAGAGACAGTTTCGGTGCAAACTACCAGTATGCATATTTCTTTGAAAGAGAAAAGTTAGGGCATCCAAAGTCCATGCACTGGAAATAATACAGGAAATAAATGTTAAAACGAGGCAGCTTATGGAAATATCAAGAGGAAGATTTAGTTAATGACTAGAAAGATCATGGAATGTATAGCGGAAATTGAAAACATTAATGCAGGAGGCAGAGGAAAGTTATAAAAAGATGATTAGCACCATTACATGTTTATAAAAGATTTTAAGATTCAATTTAAAGTTTAGCAGGTTAGCTCGGGAGAAGATTGGGCCGAATAAGGACAAAAAGGCAAGGGCATGGATATAGTACTAAATGAGTACTTTGCATCTGTCTTCACAAAGGGAGTGGATGCAATGTAGATTATTCAAAAAGAGAAGTCATGGATGGGAAAGTGTTAAAGAAAAGGTCATATAGAGATTAGCATTGCTAGAACTTGATAAACCAGTTGGTCCAAATGGAATGCATCCCAGGTTGCTCAAAGAAACTAAGCCCAGGTTGCTCAAAGAAACTAAGGGAGAAATAGCAGAGACATTATTCATAATCTTTCAATCCTTATGGGATACAGGAGTTGTGTTGGAGCAATGAGAGGTGTTAATGGTACACAATACAAGAAAGGACAGCAAATTAAACCAGGAAACTACAGACCAGCCAGCCAGTGTGGGAGAGTTATTGGAAATCATCAGGGGCAAAATAAACTTTCATTTGGAAAGACAGTGAGTACTTTGCAAAAGCAAAATACGGCGGATGCGCGAAACCTGAAATAAAAACAAAAGAAGCTGGAAAATCGCAGCAATTCAAGCAGCATCATATGGATAGAAACAGAGTTAACGTTTTCAGTCAATGACCTTTGATCAGAACAGAGTACTTTGCATCTGTCTTTACCAAGGATGACAAAGCTGCCCAAGTCATGGTGAAAGTGAGTACAGTTGAGATACTTGATTGGTTTAAAATTGATAAGGAGACATTAAATAGGCTGCCTGTACTTAAAACTGATAAGTCACCAAGACCAGATGTGATACATCCAAAGATACAGAGGGAAGTAAGGGTGGAAATTGCAGAGGCGCTGGTCATAATTTTCCAATCCTACTTAGATATATGGGTGCTGCCAGTGGACTGGAGAATTGCAAATGTTACATCCATGTTTGAAAAAGGTGCAAGGATAAGCCAGCATCAACAGGCCTTGGTGCTGGGAAGCTTTTAAACAATAATTCAGGACAAAATTAATAGTCACTTGATTCGTGTAGGGCAAAATGGTGTTTAACTAACTTGCTCAAGTTTTTTGATGAGATAACGGAGAGGGTTGATGAAGGTAATGCTCTTGATGTGGTGTACATGGACTTCCAAAAAGCATTTGGAAGTGCCACACTAAAGACGTGAGCAAAGTTATAGCTCATGGAATAAAAAGGACAGTAGCAACATGGATACAATTTTGGCTGAGTGACAGGATTAGTGGCAAATGGTTATTTTTTGGACTAGGAGGAGGCTGACAGTGAGGTTCCCCAGAGGTCAGTGTTAGTGCCCCTGCTCTTCTTGATATATATTAATGAGCTAGATTTGGATGTACAGGGCACAATTTCAAAATTTGTGGATGACAGGAAACTTAGAAGTATTCTGAACTGAGAAGTGTGAAGTGATTCATTTTGGTAGGAAGAATGGAGAAAAGCATTGTATAATAAAAGGATACAATTCTAAAGGGGAGAGCGGCAGTATGCATACAGAATTAGCTTTATGACAGGAAACAAAGGATGATGGTGGATGGATGTTTGCGAGGCTGGAAGACTGGACGCAGGAGCAGAGGGACCTGGGGGTGAATGTACACAAATCATTGAAGGTGGCACGGCACAGTCAGAAAACCAAAGGCAAGATCCTGGGCTTTATAAATAAGGGCATACAGTACAAAAACAAGGAAGTTATGAAAAACCTGTTTAAAACACTGGTTCGGCCTCAAGTGGAGTATTACAAATAATTCTGGGCACCGCGCTTATGGAAGGATGTGAAGGCATGAGAGAGGGTGCAGAAAAGATTCACGAGAATGAAGCTCCTCAACTCTGAAACCAATTACCTGGACAGGTTGGAGAAGCTGGGTCTGTTCTCCCTGGAAAAGAGAAAGTTGAGAGGAGATTTGATAGAGGTATTCAAAATTATGAAGGGGTTTGGACTGAGTAGACAGGGAGGAACTGTTCTCACTTGTGGAAGAATCAAAAGCCAGAAGGCTCAGATTTAAGGTAATTGGCAAAAGAAGCCATAGCAACATGAGGAATTTTTTTTAAATGCAGCAAGTGGTTAGGATTGGGAACATGCTGCTCGAGAGTGTGGTGGAGGCAGTTTCAATCATGACTTTCAAGAGAGAATTAGATTATCTGAAGAGGAAAAATTTTCAGGATCACAGGGAAAACAGAGTGTGTGGCACTAAGTGAACTTTTCTTGCAGAGAGGCAGCACAGACACAATGGGCCAAATGGCCTCCTTCTGTGCTGTAACAATTCTTGCCATGATTCCTTGCCGTGGGCTGATCAAGGAGAGCCCGCATGAATTTGCTAACAATCTTCTCTGGCCAACTTAACTGAATTCTTTGGTGAAGTAACAGAAAAAGTTGGTCATGCTATTGCTGTAGATGTTGGATATACCAACTTCTGTAAAGCTTTCAACTAAGTGCCACGTGGGAGTCTAATCCATGGAAACCCATGGAATTAAGGAGAGAGCGGCAGTATGCATACAGAATTAGCTTCATGACAGGAAGCAAAGGATGATGGTGGATGGATGTTTGCGAGGCTGGAAGGTGGTTTGCAGTAGGCTTCTCCAAGGGTTCGTTTTGGGTCCATTATTCTTTTTTTTTCTTATACATGACCTAATCCTGGATGCAGCATTCTAAACTTTGCAAATGCTAAAAAAAAATTGGCAAAGTAGTAGAGTGATGAGGATAGTTATAGGCTTCAAGATAACAGACAGTATAGTGAAATAGGCAGAAGCATGGCAAATGTAGTTAATGCTGAGAAGTATGAAATAATGCACTTTGGGTGAACCAATCTGGAAAGACAGTATACTTTAAATGGCATGATTACATATACACAAGTCCTTACAGGTGGCAGGCAAGTTGTTAAAGTGATTTAATTTTTTTTTTAAATGGATTACTTGGGTGCATTGATTTAGAGCATAAGAGCAAAGAGGTCATGCGAAAACTTTATAAATGATTGGTTCTTCCTCAACAGGGAATATTGTGGACAATTCTGGGCATCACAATTCAGGAAAGGCCAAGAAAGGTTACAAAAAAAGGGTTCACCAGGATGTCACCAGTGATGAGGGACTTCAACTATGACGAGATGTTGGAAAAGTTACAACTATTCTCTTTGTAACAGTGAAGGTTAAGGGGTGACCAGGTAGGGGTTTTCAAGATCACAAAAAGGTTTGATACAGCAAAAATAGCACCTCTGGTGAGTGGGTCAATAACTAGAGGTCAAAGATTGAAACTCAAAAGATGTAGAGAGATGAGATGAAGTGAAACATTTTCACTCAATGCTGTACCTGAAAAGGAGTTGGGAGCTGATTCCATAAATAATTTTGAAAGGAGTTGGACAGATATTTGTTACTGGTGAACTTACAAGGTTATGGACAAAAGGCAGGGATGGGGAAGTAACCACAAGTGGTCTTTCAAAGAGGCAGCACAGCACGCTGGGCCAAATGGCCTACTTCTGTGCTATAAGTTTCTATTCTTCCAGCACAGTGAGTATAAAAGAGTTAAAAGAGGAATAATACATTCTGAGAACAAAGAAACTGGTATAGCTTAATTGTCAAACCAGTTGTAAACAAGCCTAATATATAAAGTTGTTTGATCAAGACAAGTTGACCCAGTTTCTCAACAATTTTTTTCAAACCAATATGATTGTAAGACCCAACTTTCCTAAATGCCAACAATGCCTCTCAAGAAATAATTGTTTAAATAAAGCTTAGAAGTGGATGAAAAATAGGCTGAAAGAAAGTAAAAGGAACAGATATTTGTCAGAGGAGCTTTGGTGAGTAGAGAGACATAGGGAGTTGAGTGGAATGCCTTTGGAATCAGTGGTGGTTTCTGACCGTTTCTAATCTCTATTAATTTGAACTCAGAACTGCACAGAAGCTTTGACACAGAAACAGACTATTTGATCCAGTTGGTCCATGTTGAGATTTATCTTCCACACAAGCGAGAGTCCTAATTGCATGCGCATGGCCTGGTAACATATCCCTTTATCCCCCTTTCCTCCAACTACCGCAGTAATTTATTCATAAATGTTGACAGGGATTTTGCTTCAGTCACTAACTCTGGTGAAAATTAATCCCAGTTGATCATGATCACAACTGATATCAATGAACAAAACAATTACAGATGATACTGAATACAGACAGGAACAACAAACTGGTAGAAAGAATGATTCCATAATTACACTGCAGATGGTGCAAAAGTAAGCAATGATAGTGTTCAGTGTTCAAAGTATCTGATCATTCAGGAAAACAAACTGGTCATAGTGCATTTAACAGTCATGAACCTGATCCCGAAGCAGCAAGGAATTAAGTTATGAGGAAGGAAGGACCAGAGAGCTGTAAACTTGAAGGGGTCATTGATACCTTATATAATCATAATAATGGTACAAATAAACAAAAGTCAAAGCATGAATTCAGCACAAGTTAGGACTGTAGAGTGAGGAGCTATGGCTAAAATTATGTGATTTAGGCCAGATGTTTGGAAGCACTTCCCCACACAATATTTGCTTTCCAGATGAGCTGTGAAAGCAAAAACCTTCAAGCTAGTCAAGAATCAGTCAGCTGGCATAATGAGAGTAGGGGGGTTTATTTCCTGATCAAAATAGGCTGATTAGCTCATTTGAATTGATCAGGAGAACATCAAAATCTTTTTGTTTGAGGGAAAGACCCTTCCAGCATAAAGCTATTTTTAAATGACTCTCAGAAGCAGCCACCTGCATCTAATATGAGTTAAGGCAGGGGTTTAAAGCCAACAATCTCTTCAACTTTGTTATTCTGTCCAAAACTGGTCCAAAGGAGAAGAAACAAGATAAAGGTACCAGTTGTTACACCATGCTGCACAACACAAAGGAGTCAAAACACTTTCAGAAAATAAATTCAGTTGGAGGGCATTAACATTTTTGGGCAATAAATGGTCACATGGCATCATCAACAAAGATACACCAAATAAATATCTTGGTTCTTTGAACCTTGTGCAGTTCCCATTAAGAACTTCAACAACAACCCAACTGAAAATACTTTAAAACAGTGCCAAAACAGCACATTCACAAAAGTTGTCTTGCCTCACCAACATCAGCTCCAATTCCTCCTTCAAGAATAACCCAACAGACCGGCATTTTCCCCACTTTGTGTAACTAACTACTGATTCATGTTTCAGGAAGACCTGTTTACCACTGTTTGGTCCAGACCAGTGTCAATAAAGTACAGCATTTTTAATCAGAGCTCTGCTTCAGCTGCCTTCCTTCATGAATCCACAAGAGAGACTTAGCATCATCAAGGGGCTCCTTAGAAATTGTCAATAGCACATTTGCTTTCAAGCTCAGAGATACTGTCAGCTAGAACACCTAGGATCACACTCTCTGTGCAGCTTGCTGCTGAACTTGCCTCCTCTGCTTTACATTGCAATTGCTGCCACCCACTCCCCTCCCCTCTCATTCCTCACCCACTACAATACCAGGCTAGACACTCCATCCCACAGAAAATCTTTTAAGGGTGACTTTAGTACAATAGTGAGAGAGGCCTCAGTTCTAAAGATCAAGAATTAGCTTGGATAGAGATTAGAAAGAGCAAAACTAAGAGATCATTTGTGGGAGTAGCTTACAGGCCTCCTAATAGTAGCTTCACTGTAGGACGGGATATACCAGAAGAAATAATGGGGACTTGAAAGGTACGGCAATAATCATGGGTGATTTTAATCTACATACAGATTGTATGAATCAGATCAGCAAAGGTAGCATGGAAGATGAGCTCAGAGTGTTTTCAGGACAATTTTTTTAGAGCAGAATGTTCTAGAGCCAGCCAGAGAGGAGGCTATACTGGACCTGGTAGTGTGCAATGAAGCAGGTTTAATTAATTACCTTTTAGTAAAGGAGCCTCTAGGAGCAATGATCATTAAATGAATTGTTATAATTGAATTCGTATTCAGTATGAGGGAAGGAAGGATGAGAAGCATGGCTCTCAAACTAATGTCTTAAAGTTAAATAAAGGCAATTACAATGGAGGTCAGAGTTGGCAAAAGTGAACTGGGGAAATAGGGTAAAAGGTAGGAGGGTAAAGAAACAGTGGCAGACATTTAATGAAATACTCCATACCTCTCAGCAAAGTTACACTTCCAGTGAGAAAGAAAGAGTATAGGGGAAGGATGTACCATCTGTGGCTAACTAAGGAAGTTAAAGATAATATCAAATTGAAAGAAAAAGCAAAGGTTAGTGGTAGATCAGAAGACTGGACAAAGTTTAGAAATTAGCAAAGAATGACTAAAAAACTAATAAAGGAGGGAGAAATTAGAGAATGAGAGAAAGCTAGCTAGAAATATGAAAACAAATAGTAAGAGCTTCTACAAGTATTTAGATAGAAAAAGAGTAACTAAAAGTGAGCGGTGATTCCTTAGAGAGAGAGACTGGAAATTAACAATGGGACACAAGATGGTAGAAGCAATAAACAGATATTTTGCATCCGTCTTCACTGTAGAAGCTCCAGAAAGTACAAGAATCCTTGAAAATCAAGAGGTAAAGGGGAGGCAGGAGCTTAAAGTAATCACAATCACTAAGGAAAAAGTGTTGGGAAAATTATTAGAACTAAAAGTTAACAAGCCCCCTGGGACCTGATGGCTTTCATTCTAGCGTAATTAAAGAAGTGGCTGCAGAGGCGTAGGTGCATTGCTTGTGAACTTCCAAAATTCTGGAAAAGTCCCAGTGGATTGGAAGATCACTAATGTTACACCTCTATTCAGGAAAAGAGGGAGACAGAAATCAGAAAACTATAGGTCAGTTTCATAGGAAAAATGCTAGAATCCATTGTTAAGGAAGTAATAGCAGGATAGTTAGAAAAACCTATTACAATCAGGCAGAGTCAGCATGGTTTTTCAAAAGGCAAATCATGTTTGACTAATTTATTAGATTTCTTTGAGGAAGTCAGAAGCAACATGGATAAAGGGGAACCTGTAGGTGTGGTACACTCGGATTTCCAAAAGGCATTCGACAAGGTGCCACATCATAAAATATGAGCTCATGGTGTAGGGGATAACATATCAGAATGGATAGACGATTGGTCAGCTAACAAGAAACAGAAAGTAAGGATAAAAGGGTATTTTTCAGGTTAGCAAGCTGTTAACAGTGAAATGCCACAGGGATCAATGCTGGGCCCTCAGCTATTTACAATCCATTTCAATGACTTGGATGAAGGGACTGAATGTATGGTTGCTAAATTTGCTGATGTCACAAAGACAGGTGGAAAGTAAGCTATGAAGAGGACATAAGGCGATTACAGAGGGATATAGACAGGTTAAGTGAGTGGGCAAAAATTTGGTAGATGGAGAATAATGTGAGGAAATGTGAACTTGCCCACTTTTGCAGGAAGAATGGAAAGCAGCACACTAATTAAATGGAGAGAGATTGTAGAATTCTGTGGTACAGAGGGAACAGGGTGACCTGATACATGAATCGCAAAACACTGGTATGCAGGTACAGCAAGTGGTTAGAAATGCAAATGGAATGGTGGTATTTATTGGGGGATGGAACATATAAGCAGGGAAGTTATGCTACGGTCGTGCAGGGCATTGGTGAGGCCACATTTGGAATTGTAAGAAATTGGGATCTTTAATAAGCGGATATCTTCTGCATTTTATAGGATTTTCTAAGCAACATTGATTGCATTTCTTTCTAAACACTTTGACCTCTGAACAGTCTTCAGAAACAGCAAGGTCATTTGGCCCAAGCTGCCTTTTTCAGATTCCCAAGTTGTTAGATGGAGTCCTGTGCACCCTCATATCCTCCAAAAGAGCTAGATATGACCCTTAGCAAGATGTAAACCAAAAAACTGACCTCGAGTGGGGTGACACATGGGGGTGGGGGGGTAACCACTCTGATGTTTTGAGTACCTGTCCTGTATTCATTGGTCAGAGTAGTTAGATGATTGCCACTGGGTAAGCTACCAGCCCCCAAAAAAACGGTATATAAATTGGTGTCATAATGGTGGTAATGGGCTGAGGTGGCAGTGCTCGTTCGGCAGCTGACTTCTTCAGATGGAAGATAGACCAGAGGAGGAAGAGGAAGATCGAGAGAAGGGTTTCCTAACACTTCAACTAGAAAGCAGAATGCTGTTCTCACAAGCTGTTACGGGTTATATACCTTTCTCTGTCTAATTAGTTAAATGTATCATATCTAAACTGTCTCTTAATAAACTTTTAAAATTATATACGAATAGTCAATTGCCTATTTAGGTATCTGTGGTCCTGAACCCAGAAATCTTACAATTGTTTTTTTTTGAAGAATTGCCAAAGGGAGACAGGAAATTGAAAAACGTACACTTTGTCTAACCTGCAAAGCAACACACTGCTTTTAATAAAAAATCCATCTCCTGCATTGTCACATGCTCACTGTAGATGTCCTCTCGGTAAAACTGGTTTATATATTTTATTCAACTCCCAATGGACAATGTAGCCACAGCATAAAACAGCTCAAATGTTGCAAATTTAAAAAGTTGTGTTATTAGACCTGCTATGCCCCAAGTGTTTTAAGACCAAGATATGAATCTTGCTGATGTAATAAAGATGGGTGGAAAATAAGTTATGAAGAGGGCATAAGGAGGTTACAGAGGGTTATAGATAGGTTACGTGAGTGGGCAAAAAATTGGCAGGTTCATTGCTTCAGCATTGCACAGTATTTACTCAATAAACATTTTTACACTATTGAAGAATACAAAATCAGCACTTCTAATCTCTAACATCCTGCAATCTACACTTTACAATCCTACTTAAAACAAAACTGCAATGAAACAGAATTTCATTTTGTATTCAGTTTCAGGATGTGGGCACCATTGGAAAAGCTTGTATTTATTGCTTAATTGCTCTTAAGATGGCAGTTCACCTTCTTCTTGGACCACCATGGTCCAAATGCTAAAAATTCTCCTACAATGTTATTAGGTCAGGAATTCCAGGATTTTCACCCAGCAACAGACATCCAATAAAGAATAAAAACAAAAAACTGCGGATGCTGGAAATCCAAAACAAAAACAGAATTACCTGGAAAAACTCAGCAGGTCTGGCAGCATCGGCGGAGAAGAAAAGAGTTGACGTTTCGAGTCCTCATGACCCTTCAACAGAACTAGGTGAATCCAAGGAAGGGGTGAAATATAAGCTGGTTTAAGGTGTGTTTGTGTGTGTGTGTGTGTGTGTGTGTGCGCGCGTGCGTGTGGGGGGGGGTGTTGGGTGGGGGGAGAGAAGTGGTGTGGTTGTAGGGACAAGCAAGCAGTGATAGAAGCAGCTCATCAAAAGATGTCACAGACAATAAAGAATGGTGGCTTGTCCAATTGAGTTCCTAGTCAATGGCAACATCCAGGATGATGACAGTTTGGGACTTGGCTATTGCTATGTCATTGAATATCATGGGGAAGTGGTTAGTCAGTCTCTTGTTGGGGTTGATTAATGTCTGGTCTTTATTTGGCATGAATAATATTTGCCACTTAGTAGCCCAAGTTGCATGTTGTCCAGGTCCAGCTGTATGTGGACCTGAGCAATCAGCAAACAGTCCCACTTCTATCCTTTGGAAAGGTTATTGATGAAACAGCTGAAGATCATAGGGCAGAATGTTACCCTTGGCGTGCAGGCTCGGTGGGGGCGATCGGGAAACCAACCGCTGCCTGCACTTGGCACCGCACCGCAATTTCACACTGGTGAGCGAATTAAGGCCAGCCCAGCATGGAACAGGAGTGGCAGTGCTCAGCGCTGCCTGTGCAGGCAGGGGGAGAGCAGCCAGCGGGCTGAGCACAAACTCTGCACACGCACTGGAGTGCACACTACATAACCTGTCACATGAGCAGGAATATGCTTTTAATTCAAGTGTAAAACTTTTATTTGAATTTTATTTGCTTTAGGAAACCTCATCCCACCCATGGATGAGGTTTCCCAAAAAGGGCAAAGGCTCACCTGCCCGCCAACCATAAGGTTGGACAGGCAGCGTAAATTTGAATTTAATTACCTTTTTAATGGCCTTAACAGGCCTTTTAATTGTCAGTAGGCACCAACAACCACAGCACGCACCTGCCGAATGAAATATCGTGGGACTGTGCGATGACATCTTGCCCAACGGCATTGTGCATCATTTTATGCTCGGCCAGGTCAAGTACGCACCCGCCCACCCACCCACCCACCGAGCTCAGTATTCTGCCCATAGAATCACAGTCATAGAATGATTTAGCACAGCAGTAGGCCATTCAGTCAGTCACATTAAAGGCTGGCTCCCTGCAATAGCAACTCAGCTCACTCCCTCATCTTCTCTCCAAGATTTTTTTTCTCTTCAGGTAATTATCCATTGCTATTTTGAAAGCCCCAGTTGAACCTGCCTCTGCCACAGTCTCGGGCAATGCATTCCAGATCCTAACCACTCGCAGCATGAAGATTTTCTTCATGTCGCCATCATCAATCACCTTAAATCTGTGCCCTCTGGTTCTTGATCCTTCTGCCAATGGGAACAGTTTCTCTCTATCCATTCTGTCTAGATTCATGATTTTAAACACCTCTATCAAATCTCCTTTCAACCTTTATTCTCTAATCTATCCACATAATTGAAGTCCCTCATTCATGGAACCATTCTTGTAAATCTGCACCTACCCTAATGCCTTCCCATCCTTCCCAAATGTGATATACAGAATTGGACACAACGCTCTAGTTGAGGTCAAACCAACATTTTATAAAAGGTTCATCATAGCTTCCTACCTTTTGTACTTTATGCCCTTATTTATAAGGCCCAGGATCCCATATGCCTTATTAACCAATCTCTCAACCTGCCCCAACATCTTCAATGATTTGTGCACATATGTCCAAGGTCCCTCTGCCCCTGCATCCAACAATGGTTGAGCCTAGGACACTGCCCTGAAAAGGTTCTGCCACCATTTTGCGGGGGCAGAGATTATTCACCTCCAACAACCACAACCGTCTTCCTTTGTACTAGATACAAGACCAGCCAGTGGAGAGATTTACCCCAATTTCCATTGACTTCAGTTTCATTAGGGCTCCCTGATGCCACAATTAATCAAATACTGCCTTGATGGCAAAAGCAGTCACTTTTACCTCATCCCTGGTATGCAGATTGTGTACATGTTTTACTTACGCCAAGCAATAGTAAAGGCAGAATAAACCAGAAAGTAAACAGAGTTTCATTACCTATTGGTAAATATATATTTTTTATGCATCAGAAGAAGAAACAGAAACCAGACAACAAATGGATGGAATGGAGATAAGGAAGCAGGGAAGATCTGAAATTAAAGTCTGAAGGACCAACTCAGTCCAAATGTTCAGGGAGCAGTAGCACAATATCATTAAAAATACAGAGCTGACTTCTATAATTTACCATTTCGGGACAGATCCAACTCGACTAACAGCATGAAGTTTGCTATTTCTGGAGGAAGCCGCTGGATTTCGTTGTCACTTAGTCCAAGTTTCCGTAATTTCACAAGTTGGAAAAATGGCTGAAATGAAAAGAAAAAGTTATGGATAACTCTAAAAGGCAAACAAAACTGCAACAAAGTAAAAGCATGCTTTTGTTTCCAGACAAACTTTCAAAACCCCAAAATAGTTTACACTTTTTGAGTTTTGGACTGAATAAATGGATACTTGACAACAGTTTCCAGTTAACAAAGGGAACCCTACCCCATTTTCAAGAATAAGTGGAATAAAGGAAAGACATAGCATTTATATAATGTCTTTCACATCCTCTGGACATCCAAAAGTGCTTTATTGCAATTATAAGTATCAAGTATAGTCACTGTTGTGACATAAGAATCACAGCAACCAATTTTCACACAACAAGCTCCCACAAACAGCAATGTGATAATAACCAGGTAACCTGTTTTGGCAATGTTGATTGAGGGATAAATGTTGGCTGGTTCGCTGTGAGGAGCACCCTGCTCATCTTCAAAATAGTGCCATCGGATCTACAGTGTCCACGTGATAGAGGGAGTGGGGCCTCAATTTAATGACCATCTGAAAGACAGCACCTCTGACAATGCAGCACTCCCTCAGTACAGCACTGGAGTGCCAGCATGGATTGTTGCAATGAAGTCAACTGGAGTGGGAATCGAACTTGCTGTCCATGGGGTAAAAGTGCTAACTACTGTGCCACAGCTAACACACAATTATCTTTATGGCATTATTCACGAGTTTACAGTATATTGCTCACTCAAGCAGCACACACAAATAACTTTACGCAAAACATGGACAGAACATTCACTGTTAATACTACCACTTGTAAACTTCTATATTAATCAGTGGGAATTTTTTTACCAGTGCTATTTCCAATGATGTTGAGTGTTGGTAGCTGTCACATGCATGCTTGCTAATAATTTGCTTATATGCCCAAAATAATTAGCAGCATTTCTCAAACCTATTTCTTCAGCACGCCCAAATTCGAAGGGGTCTCCTTGAATTTGAGTTTTTTAGCTAAGATAATAGATGTCAGCAATGGGAAATGGCACATTTCTAACTTTCACTATTCAGTGGCAAATAAAGCACATTTGCTTCAGAATTAGGACAAACTATGTGCAGACACAGCTCCTTTAATTAAGCTCTAAGAACGTACATTATATTAAACCACGATTCAATGTCACCTCTCAGTACAGGTGCAGATTCTTCTTTCATTAACCATTCTTATTACGTCCAAGACATGCCATTAACCTATTGCTATTATCCAGGCATTCTTAAACATCCTTGCCTCACGTTGACAACCAGACCATTTCTGTAAGCTCTTATAAACAGATTTAAGCATCCATTAAACTGATTTAATGCAAACAAAATCTAACCATGATCATGGTAAACTGCTCATTGAAGAACGTGAAGGATGCCTGCTACATCTTGGTCAATTCAAAATACACCAAATATTATACTTTGTCTAGGTCAAACTTCTGTATAGATAAATTTATAAATAAATTAATCTTCGGAAGCAAGAGCACAAGATAGAAAACATACGGTGCAAGTAGCAAAATGCACTACATTAACTGTTTCAAAGTGTCAGCTGTTTGCTCAGTCCGTTCTGGCCTAGTCTCCAGTGTTTGTAGACATGGCTTATAGAGCTCTATTCAGCTCCACCTATAACATTACTAACTACAGAAGCTGAAAATATGATTATTCTTGCATTGACATGATACTTATTCCTTTCGAAGCTCAAACAAGTGCTTTAACACTACTCCTGATTATGCTAAACATCAAAGCAATAATGGTATGTTACTTGATGATAACAATGTCAGACCCCATAATACAACAATTGGCACCCCAGCTACAAATATTCTATGACACAGCCATACACATGCCATTCAACTCAAATCATTTGATTTTCATCCCGCATTCAATTTTTCCTCAAACTCTATTTGAAATTCACTACATTTCTGTCCACATGCTTACAAATTTTATTTTCTCTAGTTTCTCGCTTATCTCCTTTACCTTGTGTTCAGGTGGCTGTTATCCTGCCATTTGCTCCTCCTCTAGACATATCTTTTATTTCTTTACTTATCCCATTACCAATCCCTTTGGCCCTGCAGCTTCAACTCTTCTGTCTTTTAATCTCTCCTGCCTTCCATCTTAACAAAGGCCTTCCCTTTTGTTCTGCTTTAGCACCCCCACTCCACCCCCCTTTTCATCTCTTCAAAACCTGTTACATTTCTAACTCGTTCCAGTTCTGCAGACAGGTCACAGACCTGAAAAATTGTGAGATTTTCCAACATTTCAGTTCCAGCATCTGCAGTATTTTATTTTCTAAATTAAATGCTTCAATCCTACTAAAGCATTTTTTTTTTAAAAATCCTTTGAAAGAAACATTGCCAATTTTTGGCTACAGGCTCAGATCGAAAGTAAACAATGTGAAGGACTCAAGAATCAGGTCACGAGTCCAAGAAACAGCTAGATAGATATGGCATTGCCTCACCAAGCATTGTCTCTTCACACTTAGTGCACTGTAGATTCAATTGGCATAAAATTCAGTTCAAATGCTCTCCATTGCTCTTTTCTATCCAACAAACAAATCGTTTGGCTCAGTCTATTGGGTGTACTGCAAGGCAGCTTTGTTGTGAAGGCTTTGATTACATAAATACAAGAGCGTTCAACATCAAAACCAGTTAAAACTGGCAGAAATGCCATTGGAGATTTCACAGGGTTAGCAGAAAAACACATTACTTCATTTTTAAACACACAAAAATGAATTAAATCACGCTTTTTAATGGAGTTTTGGTGCATATAATTTCAAAGCTACAAAGAAGACAATTAATCCTTTATGTCAGGCTTTGTTAACTAAAAAAACTGCCAAATTAAGAAAGTTTAACATCCATTCAGCATCTGAATTTTTCACTCCGACTGACTGCATGAGAACCAATTATCATCCTATTCAACTTCAGAGTTTTGTTTGTTCAAGTATGATGCTACATGACCTACATCTCTTTTCACTTCTCCTTCACTAATTAATACATATTATTTTACAGATTACACCATGACTGTACTCTACCAAGCAAGGTCCACACTAAACTAATTGAGATAACGTAAAAATGATAAGCAGACTTTCACTTAAGTGGCTCAAAAACTTGCAACCTGCTCAAGACATGTAAAAACATCAGCTGTATCAACAAAATTGTTTGTCTATACAGGAAGCATGATAATGGTGAAAGGGTGAACTCTGGGGGCTTACACTCCTTCACTGTAAAGTCCCTTGGGAAGTATATTTTTCAAGGTTGTGTGTGCACTAATCAGATTAGTTTTCACTGGCGTTGAGAGAATTTAAAAGACCATAATTCTGATGTTACATGGTGCAATATCATCTTACAAAGACCTAACTCATGTAACTAGAATTACTCTCTCCATTGTTCTGGCAAAAGCATTTGCTTGTTTAAACAGCACTTCAGTGCTCTTGTTGAGTTATAAGATAGTGGGTGCACAAGATATTTATGGACGACAAAGGGTATTCAGCCCTTGGTAATATATCCATCCATAAAGGTTCTAAAGTCTTTACATTAGAACATCCAACTCTTTCTTAAATGATCCTAGGTACATCCGGAAGACCTTTCCCTGTATTGATAAATCTGTGAGGAATCTCCCAACACCAGTCCTAAAGTTGCCATTAATAGTTTGAACCCAACCGGTTCATCAATGTCCTTCAAGTCCAAGAACCTGCTATCTGGTTTGGTCTACAGATGGCTCCAGTCCCAGATTATGTGGTTGATTCTTAATGTCCCCAAGGCAACTAAAGATTGGACATTTCTCAACAATGTAACCCACTTCCTAAGAACAAACAAAAATCACCTGATGGACACATCCTTTCAAAGTTGAAAAGTTCAACTGTCTCTAATCTTACTTGATGACTTGAATCATGCACAATAGAAGTTGGTTTCTCTCGCTCTCCTCTCTCTTGTGATTTGGTGGTCAAGACCAACATGATTGTGGTCTAAACAGCTGCAGCAAGACTTGCTCAGACTTCTTTCCACTGTTATGACAGCACAATCTGAGGCAACACTTCACTATGATTTTGGAGAGTACTGCAATGTCAGAGATGTTAGGACTTCAGACACGTGTTAAGCATTTGTAAGCTCGTGTCCAGTTTACATCTTTTCAGAAAGACAACAAAAGCAGAAAACAGCAGAGATAACAAGAGGGAAATCAGCTTTAATCTATCCCACTGCTGCAATAATCTCCTCATACTTCAAAGTCTTGGGTCTGGAAAGTGGCTGTCACATCACACTTACAGCAGTTATGCCTGAATGAGAAGATTCATGGCCACATCTATCAACACATTAACATATAACCCCTTTCAACTTAAATTGGAATCGATCAAAAAGGTTCAGTAATGGCTGAAGAATTAGTATTTTGCACCAGTCTTTACCAGAGGTTGCAGCCAATATAGCAGTAAAGGAGGAAGCAGTAATGATAGTGGATATGATAAAAGTAGATAAAGAAGAGATACTTAAAAGGCAGCAGTCCTCAAAGTAGAAAAGTCATTCCAGTCCACAGGAACTGAGGGAATATAGGTTGACATTGCGGAGGCTTTAGGCACAATTATTCAATCTTCCTTGGGTATGAGGGCAATATTACAGCTCTGTTTAAAACAAGGGCTGAGGGATAAACATGGCAACTACAGGACAGTCAGTGTAATGTTGGTGGGGAAAGATTTGAGAGACAATAATCTAGGATAAAATTAATTGGCATTTGGAAAAATATGGGCTAATAAGTTAAAGTCAACATGGATTGTCTAAAGGCAAATCGTGTTTCAGTAACTTGATTGAGTTCTTTGATGAAGTAATGCAGAGGGCGGATGAGGGTAATAAGGTTTACGTACAAGGATTTCCAAAAGGCATTTGACAAGGTATCACATAATTGACTTGTTAGTATAATTAAAGCCTGTGGGATTAAAAAGGCAGTGGTAGCATGGATAGTAAATTAGTTAAAGTACATAAAAATGAGAGTGGTGGTGAATAGTTGTTTTTTTCAGACTGGAGGGAAATGCACAGCCATATTCCCCAGGGACTGGTGTTTCGACCACTGTTCTTTGGTACGTATTGATAACCTGGGCTTGGGTATGCAGTACATATTTTCAAAGTTTGCAGATGACTTGAGACTCAAATGTAGTAAACAATGAAGACGATAGTAATAGGGTGATATAGACAGACTAGTGATGGGAGCAGATGAAATTTAACCTAGTATGAAGTGACTAATTTTGATAGCAAAGATAAAGAGAGGCATTTAATCACTTGTGCCTTCTACTCCATCACCTTTTGTTTCTGCCTCCCCTCCCCACCTCTCGCCTCTGTACTTGCTTAAAACTGTTTAAATCTCTAACTTTTTCTAGTTCTGAATAAAAGGTTACTGACCCAAAACTTTAACTCTGTCTTTCTCTCCGCCGATGCTGGCAGACCTGTTGAGTATTTCCAGCATTTTCTATCTTTATTTCAGATTTCCAGCTTCCATAGCATTTTGTTTTTATATAAACTAAATTATACAAGTTTAAAAGGGATGCAAGAAGAGAGGGGCTGATGGTGCATGTACACAAATCTTTGTTGAGAATCTTTATGGATTTTATTAATGGAGGAAGAGTACAAAATCGAAGAAGTTATGATAAACCTTTATGAATTTCTGCATAGGCCTCAGCTGAAATACTATTTTCAATTCAGAGACCCACATTTTAGGAAGGATGCTAGGCCTTAGAGAGAGTGCAAAGAGGATTCAACAAAATTGTACCACAGGTGAAGGGTTACAGTTTTACACAGGGACTGGAGAAGCTGAGATTGTTCGCCACAGACCGAAAAAGGTTAAGTGGGGATTTGGTAGAGATGTTCAAAGTCATGAAGAGTTTGAGATAGGATAAATAAGGAGAAACCATTTCCAGTAGCATAATGGTCAGTAACTAGAGGGCACATTTAAAGGTAATGGCAAAAGAATTAGTGGTGACCTGAGGAATTTAAAAAAATACAAGTTATGATGATCTGGAATGCACTGCCTGAAAGGGACTGAATAGTAACTTTGAAAAGGAAATTTGAAATACCTGAAAGGGAAAAATTGCAGGGCTATGGGGAAAGGGCAGGAGAGTGAAACTAGGTGAATAGCTCCACCAAGAACCAAAAGGTCTCCTTCTGTACGATATCATTGTGATACTAAGAAATGATAAGCATGCAAAAAACTAAATAATCATACAGAACAATTGATTTTTGAAACTTCCAGTCATATACCAGCAAATCTCAACATTGAGCAAACTTCTTAATTTCTTCTTTAGTCCAGCCACTGTGTGCAGCTCAAAATAATGCTTATAACATAATAGATGAAAGGATACTATTTTCTAAAAAGGCACTCAACTACTTGTGCACAAAACTGGTAATTTAACTTAAAAAAATGCCTGCCTTAAGTTCCCCTTACATGGGCCTCCTCTCGTGAACGTAACCTGAGACTTCAGTTGCAAATTACACCTTGGTGCTGTGGATTCTCATCCGGTGTGGAAAACTGCATGTGAAATACATCATGGAATTTTTACTTCTGTAGAAGTCAAGTGGAAACTCCAACGTCCAGACTGTACCTTAACCCACATCACTTGACAACCATGTAGAAAAAAAAGAGTTCCATCCAGAGGAAATATTTTGCTTAAGTGAACAAGTGCAAGAATGAGACCAACAAAGAGAGAGACATATTGTAAGAGTTATAGGTTCCATAGTCATGGGAAACTACAATATCTAGAGTGAATTGTGAAACCATGTACACAATAAACAGCAGCACCAAGTGGCAAATAGGGCATTAAAATGTTTTTTTTTTTGCTTTTTATACAATTTGTCATCAAATTAGAGTTTTGAGCTTTAGATATCAATTAGAGTAAGAATTTTTGTGTAAGACATTCAGTGCTGGCCTCAGATACTAGAACCAGAGTTGGCTAACCAGCCAATCCCAGGCTATGGAGATTGACCATCGATTCAAGTATCATTAGAAACTTGACCGTGGGGAAACTCCCCCTAGGCAATACTGCTGCAGAGCAGGATATTGATTGTGTAAATAAGTGAGAAAATAAGTTTTGAGGGAGAGGGAATGAACTAAAATAAAAATATTTGCAACTTAAGCAAAAGCACCAGACTAAATTTTGGGGAAGGGAAAATCAAAATTGCTTGCATCTTAAAGCATATGGTAGTACGTGATATTACAAATATTTTGCCTCTTTTCAGTCATGTGAGACATTGCACCAGAAGTTGCTGTGTTAAAATGATGGCCAAACCTTTGTCTTAATGAATTATCTGATGTTGTCTCATTGCTGTTTGTGGAACCTGGCTATGCACAAATTGGCTTCTCAGTTCACTTACAAAATAGTGACTGTATCTCAAAAATTAATTTACCACCAATGACATAGACTGGGGTTCTTTTCCTTACAGTAGTGAAGATTGAGAGGGGACCTGATAGAGGGGTATCGGATTATGAGGGGCATAGATAGGGTGGATAGGAAGGCACTTTTTCCGTTAGTAGAGGGGTCAATAACCAGGGGCCTAGATTTGTAAGAGGTAGAAGGCTAAGAGGGGAGTTGAGGAGCAATGTTTTCACCCAGAGGGTGGTGGGAGTCTTGAACTCTACCCGAAAGGGCGGTTGAGTCAGAAATTCTCATAACATCAATGTGGTATTTAGATATTCACTTATGTTGCCATAACCTCCAGGGCTATGGGCCAAGTGCTGGAAAATGGGATTAGAGTAATCAGATCTTTTTAGCCTGGCGTGGACACCATGGGTCTGTGATGCAGACATCTATAAGACATGACAGGCACTATCTAAATGCAAATTCTGCCCTTCTTTCTTTTCACAAGCTGGGCATCCTACCTGGCTCAGTTGAGTTTCTGAGCCCATCACCAAGACTGTCTATTTCCACATTGCCAGTCTCTGCCCATCTCAGTCCATCACTAACAAAATGTTCACCCGCATCATCTCTAGACTCAATTATTGCGATGTTCACCATGCTGGCTTCCTATCTTCCACAATCCACGAATTTCAGCTCAATTCAAAACTCTATTACCTGCATCCTTTCTTGCACTATTTAGGTGTCACCCACACATCAGTCGTAAAACTTTCAAGTGAGTCATATGTTTGGGGTTCAAGTTCTACTTCAGGACTTGACACTTGAGCGCAGTACTGAGAGAATGCTGCATTGTTACAAGTTCCAGCTTTTAGATGAGATATTAAGCTAACAGCCAGTTTGCCCCTCATGTGGAAGGAAAAAAATTCCATGGCACTATTTTGAAAAAGGAAAGTTCTCCCAGGTGTCCTGACCAATATTTGTCCCTCAGCTAACATCACTAAGACAGATTATCTCATCGTTATCAGAGCAATGTTAGTGGGATATTGCTGTGTGCAACTCGTCCATTACGTTTCCTATAATACCATAGTGACTGCACTTCAAAGTATTTTATTGCATGTAAACCATGTTGGATCATTCTGAGGTTGTGAAAATGACATATAAATGCAAGTGTTTTTCAATTTCTTTCTCCACTCACCAGTGACTCCTATGTTCACTGAACTATACTGGCTCCCGGTCCATCAATGTCTCAATGTTTAACTTTATTTCTCACGCTCAAGTTTAAATCCCTTCGTGGCATCTGTTCCCGACTCTGACCTCTTATAGATCTTCCCCTCCCTTCACTGCACTACTGGTGTTTGTGTTTTTACTTGCAGAGACTCCAGTCTCTGGAATTCCTTCCCTATACCCCTCTGCCTCCTGCTTCTCCTTTAAGACCCTCTTTAAAACTCACCTCTTTGGTCAAGCTTCTAGTCATCATCTTAATGTCCCCTCCTTTTCCTTGGTGTTCATTTTGGTTTGCTTACACTTTTGTGAAGTGCTCTAGGGGGTTTTTCTACATTAAAGGTACTACTATAGTTGCTATTGTTTAGACTGCAGAAAGACCATGATAAACATCAAAACCACAAGACTAGTCCCAGACTAGTTAGAACTGATGCCGCAGAAGATTTGCCAGTTTGTTCACATTTTCTGATTCCATTGTGTTCTACTTTCTGAAAATGATTAAATGTTGTTTATTCAAACGCAAAGTATAACTGTACAATGCATATTGGAAGCCCTTTCATATTACACTGTCTTCTCTCAAGTGTGTAGCAAAAGGGTTTAAAATGAACTCAGTGAATTAGAGCACTGGGAACATCAACAGTAAAACTTTCAGCAGAAAATAGCTCTCTGAGGTGCAAAAAGAAATCAAACACATAGGCAGTATTGTGAGTACAAAACATTGAAGAGTGTCCTACATTCAATTCTTGTGAGTGAATTCCACCACTAGTGATACAGAACCAGCTTCCTTCACGTCATCAATCTTAATTCTTTGTCATGTCTTATTGGATTTGTTATTTTACCAAAGTAAGCAAATGACATTCCTTGAGGCCATGAAGTAAAGCATTGCCTTGTGGATTATAGGAGTGACCTTGCAATATTACTGAGCCTTTAGCTTTCGGCAGTACAACACACTGTTCTGGGTCACTAGTTTTAAGGTTATAGCTCTCTAATGCAGTCAATATATTTGTATTTCATCTTCTACTGAGGTTTAATTTACTACTCCGCAGATTTAAATCCATCATTTTTAGATGCAAGATTATAATGCTTATGAAACTAGTGGTACTACATTGGTGATTCCAAAAATAAAGAGCCAAAAAGCAATACTTCAGAAAAATGCCCACAATAAATCTACCCTAAAGAATCGTGTAATCCTTTCTTCGCTTTCCTACCACTCTTGTCCCCCAATTTTTCTCCCCAAATAGCACCACTCCTACTTCCTCTGAGGACGTCACATTATTTTCTAAAGGGTTTTTTAAAATTTAGATCCGAAAGCAGAACAAAGATTATAAAATATAAAGACTTCAGTGTTAAAATACTGCTGTGACTGACAAGTATAGTTTTAAAAATATGTAACTATTTACTTTGATCTTCAAATTCTGACCAAAGCAGGGAATTCCACACTGTAAGAATGAATAAGGAAATATATTACTGACAGTTAGTTGTCATCTCTGCTGAATGCATTCAAGCAGTTGTCAGCAAAATAAATTCAGCTTTTTGCTACAAGCGCCAAGTATACGATACTCATCATGTCACCTCATCTGGTGATGAAATCTCAAAGGGATATCATATACCCATAATTAAGCCAATTAAAAACAGGGCATGCTTTGGATTCTGTTTGGTTAGATGCTGTTAAGCATATGTTACCCAAGTGATAATGCATTTTCCAGCTTCCTACATATAAGAGATTGGTGAGCAAGTTGCTTAAAACATATAGGGTTTCAGTCAACACAGGTATGACAGATACTGGCCAGATACCTTTCAGCCTGGATGATGAAGTTCTTCCCTTTTGTATGGAAAGTTCAAAGAAGTTGAGTATGCCATGATACACAAATTTCTACTAATGCAGGGAAAGAGCTACGCTGACTCTTCCAAAACCTACGTTACATCTGGTTCTCCAAGAGTTGAAAATCCAAAGGTAACAATTTGTGCTCAAAAGGAGGTCTATGGCCAGGCCACCAAAATGACTGCAGTGTCTCCTCACCACTTGTGAAAAAGAAAATCGAGGTCTGAGCCAACACTCTAAATGAGATTTAATTTGTTAGTGAGATTAAATCCCCAGTGGACACATCCAATGCAAATTCCATAAAGCAAACTGGCTTATTTCCCTAATGACAGAAAAAACCCAGAGTTCTTCAACATTGAAGCCAGAATACATATAACAGAGTTAATGTTTCTCCCACATATGCAGCCCATCAAGGGAAGAATGGACCTTGCACATAATCTGAGATCACCTGTGCTAACAGAAATACTTTCAAGCCTATCCCCTTGGTCAATCATCTGGATGCTCATCTTAAACTTTGTCTTAATCATGAACAAATTTAAAATGTTCAGGTCTGGTACTGATCAAGCAGCTCCAGACTCAATACCTACAGCAGTTCAGTCCAATACAGTAGCCACATGTGGCTAATTGGAAAGCTAAGTGACAAATTGCATTTTTGATTGGTAAATAAAAGGAAAGTAGTTACCATCTTTGAGTATGAGGTCTCAGTATTTGCCTTTGTGCGTTTGTTGGTAAAATGGCAAAATGAAAAGCAGCTTTTTGATCTTTATACACACTCACATCCTTGGTTATTGCTTATTGGCTATCTGATAAATAGTGTGCAATATGGGCGAAAACACCAGACTAGTAATCTTGAACAGACAGAGAGGGCGAGAGACACACACACTGTTATCACGATCAGCTCAATGAATCGAAAAAAACCACGCCATGCCAACTGAAGTAAGCGACTCCAACTAACAACCAGCAGCATAGGGCATGTTATGGCAACAGGGAAACAACATCCAACCATGTCCTGAAAGGGCAGGAGGTGTGGGTCGCCTTGTGAGAGTCAACTCTCTTAGCAATCACTCCAACAAACTTAAGTACCGCTCTTCAAATACTGTGCAAAAAACCTAGAAGCTGCAGTATGATGCCAGATAAATTCATACCAGAATATCAACCTTTGGGGACAAAGTTTTGCACTGGCAGCTGTTTAATTAAGTATATACCACTTATCAATACCATGTGCAAGAGATTTCCTACTAAAATTACAAGGCCATACCTTTGGCTAGTGAGCAATTTCTACTGGACAATAATGATAAGGATTAAGCCCATTATTTGCTCATGGTTGAACTTTCCCACATACAACAGCAACTAGATTTCAAAGAAGTCATTTATTTGGCTGTAAAGCACTTTGGGACATCAAATTCATGAAAAGCATTATAAAATAAATGTCTGCATTTAAAAAGGTCTGATTACAAATCTTCTGAATCTTTCTCCATAATGTAACTACATAGAACCTGAGTGAGAAAGATATGTAAATCAATCTGGATGTCAGTGACATCATGGCATGTCACAGAAATGGTATTTCAGAGGTAATGAGTTCCCATACAGTAAGGTAACACATTACAACGAGAAGATTGTAAGGAACAACCCATATGGCTGAAGATCTGTACCCTCAGAATGCCATGGAATAGGCCACAGCCCAGAAATGACCATACAGAAGGTTACAGTTGACTAAGCTGGCTGAAACAACTGCAGGGGTTGGTAGATGGGAGACACCAATTCCAACATATTGTAGAATTTATAGGCACAGATGACAAGTAAATCGAGTGTAGATTAAAACTTTATTGTCGCATTGGTCTTAAAATCCCACAGATCAGTAATGTCTCGTGTTTGATGCCGGGTCTGTGCAAAGTAAACTGGTCTCAGCCAATATCAACAGTGGAATCAGAGAACAGGAAGAAGAAGAGTTCCTGACCACTACAGTGACCCCTCCTGTCCCAAAGCTGTGCACATGTGGCTGCCAGGTAAAAAGACAGGATTTAGCTCAGTTGTGATATCCCCCAAAGCTCCAGTACTTACTGCTGAAGCTCATGCATGAATAATAGCCACTAGGGAAGGAAAAGAGGGGAAGCCTCCCCGTGGTGGTCAAAATATTTAGAATTGGGAAGAAAAGAGGAGGAAAATCAAGAAATAGAGTGAACAACCAACATATCTCAGTTTTGAAGGAACCTGGTGATTCCCTGTTTTAATGGTACATGTAGAAGTCCTATGGCCCAAATTAAAGCTGATCAAAGAAAGTTACTTCTTTATTGGCAGTAGCACTTCACCTTACGCTGTTTGCCATACCCATGTGCTTTGTAAAGCAAGGCCAACAGTATTGGTGATGCTGTTTATTTTCTTATTGGTTCCTGACAACCTTGTGTTTGAAGCCTACACCAATTCAAAAGGTCCTTACCACTCCATCCTTGAAAAAAGTAAAAGCAGACTATGCACTGAGTTTGCTAAGGCTGATTTTTTTAGGTAGTGCTTTGGATATGGTGTCATCTCCTTGGCTCCGCAATTGATAAAAAAAGGGAACTCCAGCACTTTACTGCCAAGTCTAAGACTTTTGTTGAAATATATCTGCAAATGGAACAGATCCAACAGCAGTTCACAGTAGGCGACTATAATACTTTATAATCCATCATCTCATCAACACCAAAGTTTAGATTGAATAACTTATCATGCGTGCTTAAAAATATGACCAATTTATTTGGTTGCAAATCCATAGTAATTTTTGAGTATGCTGCCCCAATTATTAAACATTTTGGATTCCTTTCCTGGTAGTATATTCCTCCAATGGGGATTTTTCCAACTAAATTTATACCTGCGCTATCATTTAGGAAATTAGCCACGAACTGCATAAACACAAAGCCTATGGTCATCATAATCTTTCTGGTCAGTGAGATACAAGCTTCGCCATCTGCCCAGATGGAGGAAAGAATGAATGGGTGACTCAAACATGTTCTGAATGGATTCTCAACTATGTTCAGAATTCTCTTGAAAATAAAATAGAAGGGGTTTAATAGTCAGAGAAAATGTAACTAGATCCATGAACAATGGTACAGGAAGAGGGATTCTTAATCCCTCTCATTCATACTACAAGGAGATAAATAACTCTTACCAGAGAATATCAATGACTCTCAAGACTAAGGAAGGTATCTATTATCCAGAGTGATTCAAGTATTACCAGGCATTACTGCTGATGCTCATGCATGAATAATAGCCAATAGGTAAGCCTCCCTGTGGTAGTCAAAATATTTAGAAAAGAAAAGAGGAGGGAAATAGAGTACAACCAACACACCTCATCTTTGACTTGGACTATGAAGCAATCTGAAGGAACCTGGTGATTCCCTGTTTTAATAGCACATGTAGGAGTCCTATGGCCCAAATTAAAGCTGACCAAAGAAAGTTACTTCTTTATTGGCAGTAGCACTTCACCTTTACTGCCTAAAATAAAGGCAAAATTTTGAATACATAATTCAAGGAAGATACCTTGGTCAACACTCAGGCAGCAATTGAAACTGTTTTAATGAATTCTACTGTGTTCCAGGACAGAGTTAAAATAATACAGAAAGACTTTCAGCTATTCCCCAAGATAGTTAACAAACAGCTTTCAAGTTGGATTCCCTTGCCCTGAAATCCAATCCTTGACATCAGTAAGGCAAAAAAATTTTGATGAGAATTTAAGCACTGGGGAACTGCATCAGTGCACACTGATATCTTGGAATTGGCAAAGTCGTTACCATTTAAGTGTTGAAAACTTTGAAACCTCAGATACTTTGGAAGTCCCAACATTCGTCATTTATCAGTTCTTAGGTTCTACACCTGAGCCAAGCATTTTTTAAAAAAGCAAAATACCGTGGATGCTGGAAATCTGAAATAAAAACAGAAAATGCTGCAAAAATTCAGCAGTTCTGGCAGCATCTGTGGAGAGAGAAGCAGAGTTTGCGTTTCAAGTCAGTATGACTAATTTTGATCTGCGGAACATGAAGGTTGCTCAGTGATGAAGATCATGCCAATTTTACAGATGAAGGTAGGTGATGTGGGCATTGGAAAGGATATGTAGCATTCAATAAACCAGGCAGTGATATTGATCAATTGGTGCTAACTTTGACTGGCAACACAAGATAAGGCCAGGTTAAAGAGATAAGTAAGCACATGGGAAACACTCAGCAGCCAAAACAAAGTTGTCAACAACTTCAAACCAAAACAATCTGAAAACCTACTGTTATGGAGCAGAACCCAACACTATATTCCTAAAAAAAAACTTTATCCACAGTTGGAGTACGATGCGCAGTTCTGGTTGCTACACGATAGGGAAGATGAGATTGCACTGGAGAAGGTGCAGAAGAGATTCACTGGGATTTTACCTGGGCTGGAGGGTTTCAGCTATGAAGAGACTGGATAGGCTAAGGTTGTTTTCCTTAGAGCAGAGAAGGCAGGGGGGCAGACCAGATAGAGATATACAAAATTATGAGGGGCATAGATAGGGTAGATAGGAAGAAACATTTCCCCTTAGCAGAGGTGTCAATAACCAGGGGGCATCGATTTAAGGTAAGGGGTAGGAGGTTTAGAGGGGGTTTGAGGAAAATCTTTTTCATCCAGAGGGCGATTGGAATCTGGAATAAACTGCCTGAGGGGGTGGTAGAGGCAGGAACCCTCAACATTCAAGTAGTATTTAGATGAGCACTTGAAACACCACAGCATACAGGACTTCGGGCCAAATGCTAGACAATGGGATTAGAATAAATAGGTGTTTGATGGCCAGCACAGAGACAATTGGCCAAAGGGCCTGTTTCTGTACTGTATAACTCTGACTTTTATTGCTATTTATTATTTTAAAACTGGACTTTTCTGCCAAGTGAAGACAATTAACATGGCTGATCCTTTAGGAGTCACCAAAACAAAGGAATTCACTTCTCAGTTTCAGAAATGTCACACTTCATTATGTCTGAGGAGCTTCTAACAGACCACCTGGAACTGCACAGACCAATTTCAAAGAGAGCTACATGAAGGGTATTTGCATTTGCTAAGCCAAGCTTTTTAGTAGAATCAGTGAGTCTATGGAGACAATGACTTCCCAAACACCAGATCCTCAACCAGTGATGCCCCTTTTCAACACATAATGGCTGAGACATTATCAGTCCGGGACACAAAGCCAATTTCCAAATGATAAACATCCTTTGTTGAAGTCAGTGTGGAGAAGTGAGGTCACATGATCTAAGACTTTGGCTTGCTGAACAGGTTAATATTACATGCACAAAAACAAAACATTCTGGAAAAACTCAGCGGGTCTGACAGCATCTGTGGAGAGAAAGACAGAGTTGACATTGAGTCCATATGGCTCTTCTTCAGAGCTGGTCAATATTACTCTGAGCTATCGGTCTTTTGCAGTCTGTGAAAGAATTCCTCGTTGGACTTTGATTCTGGACCCTGGAATTCATGTACACAAATATTCATTTTCTCTGTGGTCCTTGTACTATATAAATTCCTTTTCTCCATCCTCCCCTTTACTGTATGAATGCAAAGTAGAAAGTTGAAAACACTCTTTTTTAAAATTTTACTTTTGAATGTGTGAAATAAACTAACCGTCTGAGTTAATCCTAACTCAAGTTTGCTGTGTCGTTATTAGTAGAACTCAGATCACACAAAAACCAAGGAGTTGGGAAATACGCCATCGCTTAATCAAAAAAAAATTCAAAATGCCTCGTTTACGACAGGTGGCAAGAGGGGGAAAAAAATCTGTAGTTTGAACTGACCCCCTCATGTCTGTAGCACAATTGAATAGCATGTAGCACATCCAGGCAACAACAAAAGAAACACAATTGCTACCAGGAACATAAAGGCAAGACAGGTCAGGCCTATTTTTATGAATGGGAAAAGGGCAAATGATGGCAGTTATGGCAAAATTCCCAATAGGGCATATCTCAACTGTTCCATCCCTGGAACCATGACAGTTTCCAATATGTCAACTGAGTTGACAGAGTCATGAAATACAAAGGTAACTCCTGTAACTGGTTCAAATCTTTAATACTGTAAGAAAGCACAAATACAATGAATGAGCGTTTGCAAAATCGATTCAGAAATAATGTCAGGCACCATCTCTCTCCACAGATGCTGCTTGATCCGAGTAGCTCCAATATTTTCTGGTTTTACTTCTGATTTCCAGCATCCACAGTATTTTGCTTTTATTCCACAAATAAGGTTGTTTCAAAAATTCTTCACAAGTCCAAGAGTTTTACACAGAGCTCCGGGAGCACTGATCTTTAAAGCAAAATACCCAAATACTATAATTTGTGTGCAAAAGATTTGCGTGAATAATTTGGGTCTTTTATTCTTTGAAGTATAAAATCTTAATCTTATTCATTAAGCCCCACTATGCAAAGATTATAGCAAAAAGTTACTTTTAGTTCCCGACTATCCTACAATTATGGACTATTGTCCAAAACGTGCAGTTCATAGGCATTTGTTTCTAGTTATTTGTACCCAGGACCAGATGATGAAACAGAGTCACCACGTTTATTATAAAAGTAATTTGTTCTGGACATCTAATTAAAAACAGCTATTCTTCCCAATACATACATAACTGAACAGGGTGAGGAATTTCAGCTCTGAGGAGAGATTGGAAAAATTAGGCTTGTTCTCCTTTGAACACATAAGGTTAAGAGATGACCTACAATGACAACTTATAGTTATATAGTGTCTTCAACATTATAAAACGCTACACAGAGCATCATAGGAACTTCATAAAGCATAATTAGACACTGAGCTACATAAGGCAATATTAGGACAGATGGCCAAAAGCTTGGTCAAAGACCTAGGTTTTAAGGAGCATCTTCAAGGAGGTAAGAGAGATACCAAAACAGAGAGATTTAGGGAGAGAATTCCAGAGCTTGGAAGGCACGGTCACCAATAGCGGAGGAATTAAAATCAGAGATTCTCAAGAAGCCAGAATTAGAGGAGCACAGATATATTGGTAGGTTGTGGGCAGGAGGGGGTTACAGAGGTGGGAAGAGACGAGCACAGGGAGAGATTTGAAAATGCTGGGAAGATATTGCATAAACAGAAGCCGGTGTAGGTCAACAAGCACAGGGGTGATGGGTGAACGGGACATAGTGCAAGATAGGACAAGGGCAGCAGTGTTTGAATGACCTTATGTTTACAGAGAGTAGAGCATGGGAGACAAGCCAGGAGTGTTTTGGAATAGTCAAGTGCAGAGGTTACAAAGGCATGGGTGAGAGTTTTTACCGGGTGAGTTGAGGCAGGGATGGAGTTAGGTGCCAACTTCCACCTCCTTAACGAAACCTAAGTGTTGGCCTAGGTATAAACATTGTGGAATACACAGTGAGTACGCGATTGTACTGCTTTTATAGGAACATTAGGAATTGTTCGATGAGAAAAGATCACAGAACACTTAGTTCTCCATCTGCCATCCTGGTAATCACATGATATCATAACAATGGAACTGTTGACTTAACATGGCTATCAATCTCTTTCGATTAATCTACAACAGATCCATGTTAATTTAATATTAACTGTGTTTATTTGTAAGCGGGGTTGGGAATTAATTGAGCAGACACATGTGCTCCTATAAATGCACACAGAAACAAAAGACCATAAAAATACACACAGGATGTGACTGTGGTTGTTGGGTTAGGAGGTCTGCGCTTGCAATTTGTAACTGTAAATAAATATAAAAAGCATGTAAAGATTGACTCCAGTTCTATTCTTCACCAACTCACTTTTGGTAACGAGCAATCTGGACATGAGGAGAGGAAAACCCAAGTGGTGAAAAAAGTGGTGGAAAGTGTTGTGAACCAAAGTTCCAGGGTTCCAAAATAATTGTTTTCTTCCTAAACATGTCACACTTAGCACA
Organism: Carcharodon carcharias; assembly: GCF_017639515.1. NCBI lineage: Eukaryota > Metazoa > Chordata > Chondrichthyes > Lamniformes > Lamnidae > Carcharodon > Carcharodon carcharias. The sequence continues at coordinate 104,336,406 of NC_054471.1, read as the reverse complement.
TCCTGCCTCAAGTCACTCAAACTACATCCCAAAAATGTTACTTTCTGAAAGAACTCTTATCTAATTTGCATTTGTGTCTCAAAACAACCATGCATCCCATAAATTATTGCCTTCCGACAAAAACAGGTGAGTGGATGGCAACATTGGCACAGAAGACAGATAGAATGCTTTTGTTAATCTCTATGAACAATTAATCATCTGCTGAAATGAGCCTCATTGATATCTTCATGGCCTAAGTTTAAGTATCATGCCAGGACCATAAATCACAAAATTAACAGGACTATCAACCATATTAATCACCAGCTCCAAATGGTTGTTTCAGAAATAATTAATAGTATCACAAATCCAACAATTTCTCGATCACCTTTAGTTTATAAGCTTTAGTGAAGTTAACAGTGGATGTAATATACAATACATACACTATAGATTCAACATTATATATAGCTGACTTCCTGTGGGGTTGCTTATGAATCTTTACTTCAAGCTCTAAACACTGTCAGCTGTTGTTGGTGCATAACATGCCATGATGGATGCAACATCCTTGGCTTTCCCAGGTTACACCCCCTCTCAATTTTTCTGCTCCCTTCGAGTTTATATTCCTTGTCATCTTTCCCACTCCCTGCCTCAGCTGTGATTTCTCCTCAAACAGTTGCCATGCTGTTCAGCTCTTCATTTTTTCCCCTTAGGTTTTACTTTTTAATGTGTAAGCTAAGTTGAGAATACTCCAGAAACATTATCAAAACCATGGTTAAAAAGCTGTTTGTCACAAGTACATGCAAAGGTTCTGATGAAAAACCCTACAGTAATTCTTGATTTGTCTCATAAGAGATAGCTTTATCTATTAATGTGGATTTTGAAAAAGATACATTGGACTACCTCAAAATGCTATGTTCCCATTCCATGGCATTACCACCTTTTAGCAGCATGGAAGTAATTGGCCACAGTTCCCCCGTACACATTCAGGGCTTCTCCCTACCACCCTCCCCAGCAGGTGTTCAGTGTAAACAAGACTGTGGAACTGATGTATCTTTCCTAATTTTAAGGAGTCAGTCTGTAAGGTGACACCAATGCCACAAGAGTCACGTTCAATCTCCAGACTAAACATTAGCAGGGAAGCGATGCCCATCACCAGTTCACTTAAATATTTGTTGAAACTGCCAATCCTATAAATCCCTTCAGCCTGCTTCCATTCAGTACAATTTCAAATTTACTGCATTACATGTTTCTAGAAATATAATTAGTGGCCCTAAAAAGTTTTAATCAATGGTACATTTAAATACAAGTCAGATACAAAAGCTCACAAATACTGAACACTATCTGGAAGCAAATACTACACATCCAAATAAATAAGAGTCCACATCTCCTTTGGATTGAAAGTATTTTGTAAGATAAGATTTCTTCATTTAAAATACCAAAACTAATTGCTCTCAGTTTGCCAAGCACATATCGGCCTTATCAGACTTACCAATTAATGGACCGTGATTTTGGCACAAGCATTAATACCACATTAAAACACAAATAATCTAACTCAAACAGCTCACAGGGCTCAATTGATCAGGGCAAACATGTGAACAATTAAAATCACACAGCATTTGGGTGCAGTGAAGCAGCCATAAACAAGGAAATGTAAGTTAAATTCCAGTTTCCAATGAAACACAGATGGTGACTAAATAATCCCAAATGGGTCATCAGGCTTACCACAAAGGCATTTTGCCTTAGTGCCAGGAGACAGTCATGGGGTTCCCACCTTGACCCATTCTGTAATACCCCCACCAGCTGGCCATACACCAGCAATGGTAGTAATGTGGGCCGTCAGGCAAATATTGTGTCAGGCAGAATTCCAAAGAATAAAATGTATTAAAAAAAGTGTTTAAGAAACAAATAAAATTAACTTAAGACTATCTGAGCATGATATTTCTTTTGAATTTTGTTTTATTTTTTAATTAAGTGGGATAACATGGCAAAGCTGGAATCAACAGAAACAGAAACACACGTCTTATGAATCTAACCCCTGTGGCTCCTTAAATATAATCTGCTGGGCACAGCCTAACAGATATTCTAAGAGACAAAAACAGAAAACGCTGGAAAAACTCAGGTCTGACAGCATCTGCAGAGAGAGAAAAACAGAATTGACATTTCGAGTCCATATTACTCTTCAGCTTTGAAGAAGGGTAGTATGGACTCAAAACATTAACTGTTTTTCTCCCTCAGCAGATGCTGTCAGACCTGCTGAGTTTTTCCCGCATTTTCTGTTTGTTTCAGATTTCCAGCATCCGCAGTATTTTGCTTTTATGTTAGATATTCCAAGAGTCCCATTGATGCAAGCTTCAGCTCCACATTTAAACCTTTGAAAACAACAGTTTGAGAGAGAGAGGGAGAGAGAGAGAGAAAAAAAAAATAGACTGCTCTATTGCTGAGAGAAACAAATAAATCAATATGAACCTTTATTGTGCATCTCTTGGTGCCTACTGCAGTGCTTCAGTTATAGACACTTGAAAGGAGAGAAAGCGATAAGTCTCGTGAAGAACAGGATGACCAGATGATATATCAGGATATAGTGGTTGCCACAAATCACTCTGGTGCTCCAGTGACCACACCTCGTATCAACATCGTTAGTGAGTGTTAGCAGTTATTCATTTAGGGGCAGATGCATTGCAAACCTGCTCATGATGCCACACATTATTCATATACTGCAGCTCCAGAATGAGGTCACAGGTTAGCAGTCTAGAGCAAAAAATTTGAATGATTTCCTTGTTCCATTCTGCCCCCCCACTTTGGTTAGAGCCATTGAAGTACCTCCAAAGCCACGCTAGTGAGCTCATTAACAAATTCATACTCCTGATATATATGGTACAGCACCATATCACACCATCTACCTGCTGAGCCAGGAGACAACCCATGCAAAACACAATATAAAATTTCAGTGTAAAATACCACTCTCCTCCATAAAGGATTAACAAACAGGGAAATTAGAATTAAATCTTTACACTTCCTTAAAACAAAACGAACACACAACTCGAGGTACGATAATCAACTTCGAAATTCAAAAACAATTCAGTTTTACTTTTATTTATGGCTTGATTACTGTCGCCTACCCTAGGCAATCAAATCAAATTCTGAATTTATTCATTCAGTTCTACAGAAATTACATCCAGGTCATGATTCACCCCACACATGCCAACACAACAAATTCTAGAGCGATGCTTCCCAAACCTTCTCCCCCACCCCCAGTGTGAACTGCCCCAAACTTCACATGACCCCAGGGAGAAAACTTGGTACTATGCGAGACGGTTGGGTAAGGGAAGGGAGAGGGTGGGGTTGGTTTGCCTTCAATTGCTGAGTGGTGGGGGGGTGGAGGTTGCCTTCAGCTGCTGAGCAGGGGGAGGGGAGGTGGGATGGGGGGTGGTGGGAGAGTGAGGTTGAGCACAGTGAAAATTGTTTCAACTACAGGGTAAAAACACTTATCTTCTCACAGCCTTTTTTTTTGCAGCAGGAATCAGGCCTCAAAAGATCTGCACAGCATTAGAAAAAAATGCAAGGATTTAAAAGGGCCTCACAACTTTTAGCCTTCAGCCCAAGCTCCACGGCAACTATTGCTGCCTCGGTGCTTGCGACCCCAAGATCTCATCTCTCGACCCCACTGGGGGTCACGACCCACAGTTTGAGAAGCCCTGTTTTAGAGGGCTACGCAAGAAATTCTATCCAATAACCTTTGCATCAAGTGCTAAATTTCAATTTCCAAACCACCAGTTCTTTTGGTCAAGCAGTGGACATGTTTATCACCATGATATTAATGGCACAAATTATGTTTCCTGTTGCATTTTCTGCTTCAAGTGTAATTTTTCTGACATTGATTCACAAACAGGGTACAATGACTTTATATTAGGGTTTGTACAGTAAGCTTATAACAAATGAAGTCCTAGTGACAGCCAGCCACCATCCACAAAACTTCTTGTCCACTCACTCAGCGCATTTATTTCCAATGGAACAAACTAACTCTTGGCGAGGATAAGCAGGTGTCATTAATTTATCAATAAAACTGCATTTTTTTTAATGTATTGGACACAGATTGACCCTGCCACAAGCACCTCGTGAAGTCACAAATTTCAAAGCAAAAACAAAGTTATAATTGGAACAGTGTAAAACTATGACTAGATGTTCTATCAAAACCTAGATTGTTGCAAGGTTGGTGGAAAGATAACAGGAATGGAAAGCTCAGAAGCTGGAATTTGGACCCCCTAGACTGTGATGCATTAATGAGCCATGTCATTATTGTTAATCTCTGACCATAGTACAATACAGAACAAGGCCATTCAGCCCATCGCTTCTATGCCTGCTCTTTAAAGGAACAATCCAGTTAATCCCACTCCCCCAGCTCTTTCTCTAACTCCATGCCATTTTTTCCCTTCAAACATTTATCCAATGCCTTTTGAAGGCTACCACTGAATCAGCATCCACTGTCCAAACAGGTAATGCATTGCAAATCCTAACCAGTCATTGTGTAAAATAATTTTTCATGTCCCCTCTGGATTTTTTGCCAATCGCCTTCGATCGGTATTCTCTGACCCTTATTGACCCTTCAGCCATTGGAAACACAGCCTCTCTTTATTTAGTCCCTATCTAAACACTTCGTGATTTTAAACATCTCTACCAAATCTTCTCTTAACCTTTTCTACTCCGAGGAGATCAAACTCAACTTCTCCATTCTATCCAAGTGACTGCAGTGCTTTATTCCTGGAACCATCTATTAAATCTCTTCTGTACCCTCTCAAAAGCCTTCACAACCCTCCTAAAGTGTGGTGCCCAGAATATGACACAATACTGCATCTGAAGGACAAACCTGTATTTTCAAAAAACTAAACAGCCCTTCCTGGCTTTTGTACTCTATGTAAAAACCCAGGATCCCATATGCTTTATTAACTGCTTTGTTAACCTGTCCTTCCACTTCAAAAGATTTGTGCAAAAACGCTCCAGGTCGCTCTCTTCCTGCATCCCCTTTAAAACTGTATTATTTAGCCTGTGTTGTCTCTGCTTATTCTTCCCAAAAGGTATCACCTAATATTTATACTGATTTTCATCTGCCCTGTGTCTTCCCATTCCACCAGCCCATGTCCTCTAGAAGTCAATTACTATCTTCCTCATGATATATACTTCCAAGTTTTACATCATCTGAAAATTTTGAAATTGTGCCCTCTATCCCAGGTTCAAGTCAATGTGCACCAAAAGCAATTGTGGTACTTGCCCTGAGCCTTGGGGAACTCCACTCTCTTCCTCCAATCCGAAGGATCACTACTCTGTTTTCTACCCCTCAGCTAATATTGCATCCATGCTGCTACTACCCATTCTATTTCATGGGCTTCAACTTTGCTAAGGCTAACATGTGATACTTTATCAAATGCCTTTTGAAAGTTCACATCCACTATATAAACTGCACTACCATCATCCACCTTCTCTATTACCTAACAAAATCAAGTTAGTGAAACATGATTTTCGCATAAGAAAGCAATGCAGCCTCTCACTTATTTATTAATCCAGGCGCCTGTTAATGACCCAAGAGGAAATTCTCTCTAAAAGCACCCTCACCACCAACTCTGAAGCGACTGGTCTGTAATTGCCAGATTTATCCTTCTCCCCTTTTTGGAATAGGATGTAATTCCTGTCTTTAAGAATTGTGTCCAGCAAAGCTGCAATTTCTACCCTTACTTCCACAAGCAAATTAGCATGTATCCCACCTGGACCAGATGTCTTTTCTACTTGTATTGCCAGAATTTCCTGTACTGTCACTTCATCTATTTTTTAATCTCATTCAATACCCTGGCAACTTCTTGTTTAACATAGCTTTGACAAAGTACTCCACTTCAGCAAACACCGATCCAAAGTACCCATTTAGTACCTCAGCCATTCCTTCCAGCTCCAATGGATCTCTATTTTGGTTCCTAATTAGCTTCACTGCTCTTCTGACACGCCTTTAATTGTTGACATGCCAATGGAAGACCTTTGGATTCCCTTTTATATGAGCACCCAAAAGATCATCATACTGTTCCTTTGCTGTTCTTAATCTGTTTTAAATCAGCTAATCTGAACAAACTACATGACAAGGTGAACTACTTGACAGGGTGGATGCTGAAAGGCTGTTTCCTCTTGTGGAAGAATCTAGAACTAGAGGTTGCTGCTTAAAAATGAGGGATCGCCCATTTAAGACAGATGAGAAGAAATTTTCTCTCTCAGAGGGTAGAGTGCCTTCGGAACGCTCTTCCCCAAAAGGCAGTGGAAGCAGAGTCTTTGAATATTTTTAAGGCAGAGGGAGATAGATTCTTGACTAACAAGGGGGTGAAAGGTTATCAGGCTTTACAATCAGATCAGCCACGAACTTATTGAATGGCTGAAGAGGCTCGAGGGGCAGAATGGTGTACTCCTGCTCCTAATTCGTTTGTTCCTATGTTTGTATGCTTGAACTACATTGATTTTTGAATCGCTTGGTTATGGGTGGAGAAGGTTAATAAAAATCAGCCATGGTCTCCACTGCTGGTCACTATCCTGTTAACCCAGCACAGGTGTGCCTGGTCAGCAGAGGGCATTTGTTTTTAATTCTTTCACAGGATTTAAACACCGCTGGCTAGACCAGCATTTGTTGTCCATATCTAGCCTTCTTGAACTGCTGCAGTCCGTCTGGCGTAGGTACACGCTGCTGTTAGGGAGGGAGTTCCAGGATTTTGACCCAGCAACGGTGAAGGAACATTGATATGGTTCCAAGTCAGGATTGGTGTGTGGCTTGGAGGGGAACTTGCAGCTGGTGGTATTCCCATGCATCTGCTGCTCTTGACTTTCTAGGTGGTGGAGGTCGTGGGTTTTGAAGATGCTATCTAAGGAGCCTTGGTGAGTTGCTGCAGTGCACCTTGTAGATGATACACACTGCTGCCATTGTGCAGTGGTGGTGGATGGGGTGCCAATCAAGCAGCCTGCTTAGTCTGGATGGTGTTAAGCTTCTCGAGTGTTGTTGGAGCTGCACTTATCCAGTCAAGTGAAGAGTATTCCATCAAACTCCTGGCTTGCGTCTTGTAGATGGTGGACAGGCTTTGGGGAGTCAGGAAATGAGTTACTTGCCACAGAATTCCCAGCCTCTGACCTGCTCTTGTATCCACAGCTGGCCCAGTTCAGTTTCTGGTGAATGGTAACCTCCAGGATGTTGATGGTGGGGGATTCAGTGATGGTATTGCCATTGAGTATCAAAGGGAGATGGCTAGATTCTCTCTCTTTGGAGGTGGTCATTGCCTGACACTTGTGTTGGATTTATGTTACTTGCCACTCACCAGATAGAATGTTGTCCAAGTCTTGCTGCATATGGACTGGACACAGGCTTCTTCAATATCTGAGGAATCGTGAATAGTATGAACATTGTACAATCATCCACTTTCATCCCCACTTCTGACATTATGATGGAGGGAAAGTTAGCAACTGAAGATGGTTGGACCTGGGACACTACCCTGAGAAAAGCCACATTAATGTCCTGGGACTGAGATGATTGGCCTCTAACAAGCACAACCATCTTCCTACTGCTAGGTACGACTCCAACCAGTGGAGAGTTCTCCCCCGATTCCCATTGACTTCACTTTCGCTAGGGCTTGTTGATGCCACAATTGGTCAAATGCTGCCTGATGTCAAGGGCAGTCACTCTCACCTCATTTTGGAGTTCAGCTCTTTTGTTTATGTTTAACCAAAGGCTGTAATGAAGTCAGGAGCTGAGTGGCCCTGGCAGAACGCAATTGAGCATCAGTGATCAGGTTACTCCTCAGTTGTCAAGTTCTTCACCATTAAGTAACCAGTTGCCAATGACAACAGTTTGCATTTATATAGCACTTTTTTAATATAGTAAACACCCCAAAGCACTTCACAGGAGCATTGTCAAACAAAATTGGACACCACTGATGCTCACTGTCTAGATAGACTCATGCAGGAAGGATGATAAAAGGGATGTCAGCATTGATTGATTCATACCTCATATAACTTATTGCCTTTAGAAGGGAAAGGAGAGGAGGGAAGAAAACTTGGTGAAACTAGACACAACATTTGATGGAACCAAATAGTGTGCCCAATTTTTTCCCCATATTTTTGCTTCTTCCATCATGGAAGTCAGGCTTTTCCAGTAGGTGAAGAATGATTTCTTAAAACAACCTGATAAAGCTCAAGAACAATGAAGTTTCTGATGCACGGAGGCACTTATTGGCTCAGAAAAACTTGGAAAGATTAAAGGTTTCCCTTTACTTCCACAGTAAGCTATCAGCATAAGACATTTCATTTGTGCACAATATAAGACATAATCATAAAACATTCACAGCATGTAGGAAATCATTATTATGGGTAAGTCTGAAGAGTGAAAACAGAATACTGAACTCCCATTCAATAATCCAGCCTCAAGTGACATTTATCGGAAAATTTATCAATTTTAGCAGCTGTGAGGAATGTGTCACAAAAGCACTCCATCACCAGAGAATTAGCAGGGAGGTTGGTTAAAATGGACATTCTATTTGTGGGTCAACTGATCTTAGTTGCTGTAGTTGAATCCAACAAAGTCAAAAGCTCAGTTTTCTTCTCCAAACACCAGTTTCACTTTTGATCAGGTCTCACTCCTCCACAATTTTGAATTTACTTTTAAAATGCTCCATGATTTTAAATGAGTCCATGCATATTTTCAGGTATTTACACAAAGGCCTAGTTATCAGTATACCCTTGACTCAGACAACGAGTCTAAAATGCTGTGTGAGCTCAGCTATGTATCTATGTCAATTGTATTGCTAGGGGTATACATTCCCAAACAAATTACTGAATGGGGGTGCAGTTTAATAACTTAACCCATTGCTTCAATGGGTATGAAATATTTACCTTTCAGGTCACCATTTTAATAACTGTATCATAGCGATCACAATTCTCTACAGCTTGGCAGTCTACTGGAGAATGCACTAATTTTGAGAAAGGGAGAAAGAGAAAGAATGGTGGGGGGTGGTGGTGGAGGAGATGGGGAAAGAGTCTTTAGTTCTATTTTACGTTTTCTCTTTCTCTCAATTTCCAAGAGTTAATTCAGTCCTGCCACTTCATATATACGTAGCAAATTAAATGAACCTTAACAGTATCACTTTAAAACTTGTTCAAACTAATGCTTTGACTGGGCTTCATTTTTTTTTAAAACAGTTGTCAATACAGCAGTGAATGAAAAATTTCAACAACTCTAACTTTCATTTAGAATCGTTCAGCTAAATATTCATACCAGCAGCATGATCTGTATGACCATAGATCCATTTGACACAAAAACTAGCAAGCGAATTTAATGCTTCATATTGCCTAGGGGGATTTCCACAGTCATCACCAGTGGTACATAGTTGCAGAAGCATCCCATGATTAAATATGAGCAGCAAGGCACTCCTCAACTTTGTTTCAAAGAAATAAATGATGCCTAACGTTATCACCATGATTTCCCATTGCACAACCTCTTTTTTGATGCGTATTCTATGTAATGTGTAAAAAGCGGCATTACAGAATTCAAACAAACTGTGTCACAGATGCAAAGCAATCTTGAAATTCCCTCAGCTTACAAATGAGCGCCTGAACCCGACAAATTCCAATTACCAGACACCTATTAAACTCTCAACAGCCCTCGGATCTGTCTTTGTGGCCTTAAACAGACTCGGATCCAATTTACCAGAATGCAATATTATGCTGTTTATTCTATGTAATGCACATCAGCCTGCATCTTCAACTAAAATGACTTAACATTTCCAATTACTCCAGAGATTTGCTTGGTATAGTTATTAGCATAATGGAGTCAGGGACAAAGGAGGAACAAATGTCTGAAATGGTAACCAGGAGCACCGTCAACACCAGATTAAATTATTGCTGTGAAATCAATTATCATTATTTTTATGGCTTTTGTAGCCTGAATTGCTACTGTCAATGATTAGTGAATCTGCACCCTAAGATACCTTTGCAGCTCTACCCTCTTTAGACTCTTGTTTTCCAAGAAGTAAGGTGACCTTATTCTTTCTACAAACTGCACCATCTCTCAGATCCATATCGAAGTTCGCCCATTCTGGGATCACAAGATAAGGAGTGGACTATTCAGCCCCTCAAGCTAGCTCCACCATTCAAATAGATCCTGGCAGATTTGACCATCCTGCAAGTCTATTGAGCATTTCTTACATTTTGTCACAGTCTTTCTCGCTATTAATTATACTCCGCAATTTGGTGCCACCCATAAATTTTGATAGATTTCCCATTCCCAAATCCATATCACTTATACAAATGGTGAACAACAGTAGTCCCTGTAGATATTCTCGTGGAACACCACTTCCTAACTTCCACTTGTCTGGGGAACTACTTTCAATGCCCAATCTCTCTTTTCTGTTTTGTAGCCAGCTTGTTATCCTTTCTGCCTCTACTGAAGACCTTTTAAAGTCCATGCATTTACCTTCCCTACATTACACTGGTCTACAATCTCTGTTACTTCTTCAAAGAATTCATTCATTACATTTGACCTTATCCACTTTGACTTTTTACTATACTTTGCTTGGTAGTTTTTTTTAAACTTACATCTTTGTAAGTATCTATTGCCTGGAATGCAAATTTAGTTCAACCAACCTGTTGGCTTGATTTGCAGATATGGCATTCTGGAGAACTGACCCTTTCTGGAAACCTCAACACTTAAGCATTTTTTTTAAGCATTTCACTTAGGATACATATCCTCAAGGCTGTCAGTACAGGGACATTGAACATTCTGGGAAAACAGCATCAGGATCAAACATTTGCGTAAATACAGAGTAACGCTGCCCCTACCTGGCCTGGTACTTAGGAATAAACCTACTGCACTAAAACAACTTTCTCCCACACAAAAACTGCGGATGCTGGAAATCCAAAACAAAAACAGAATTACCTGGAAAAACTCAGCAGGTCTGGCAGCATCGGCGGAGAAGAAAAGATTTGACGTTTCGAGGGTCATGAGGACTCGAAACGTCAACTCTTTTCTTCTCCGCCGATGCTGCCAGACCTGCTGAGTTTTTCCAGGTAATTCCGTTTTTGTTTCTCCCACACAAACCCTTCTGGTGGCTCCTGAGCAAAATTTGCCAGATTACAAGTATCTTTGATCTCTGTTCTTGGGAACTAGGCTGAGACTGCAAACAAAAAAAAACAAACGTACATGGAATCTTTGGAACTAATGAAGAGAGGTTTCATCCCATTGGTCAGGATGTGGTTCACACCCAGTCCCAGAAGTGAGGTAGCAAGTCTGTCTGTATTCGTCTAGTTCCTGCAACAACACTTCTTTAGCGATTTGGTATCGTAAACTAGTGACCCATTCTGTAATTAAATACAAAATCATTTCTGCTTGTGCAACTGTAGAGATGTAAGGGATGTTCGTATTCTAGGTCAAAGTGCAAAACGCATGACTCCCGCTAACTGTATAAATCAATGTGGAATCTGAGAGAAAGGCCAGTGAGGAAAGCTAACTTGTAGGTCAATCCCATTGCCAATTATAACTAAACCTTGCCAGGTCTTTGACATTTCAGGATTTCCGCTGCCAAAACCACCAACCCACAAAATTAGTTTAGAGTGGCCAATGGATTTTTTTAAACGACAAATACCGACGATAGCGCTGAATCCCTTAAAATATCAACTGATATTTCGATTGTTTTCCCTCCACTTACCTTGTGAACTGCTTTTGCCGGCATAACTTCTCTTCTGCACAGGAGAACTTTAGCACAGTATGGAAACACAACCCGGCACATTGAGGCTGTGAGTGCCTCAAGCAGAGGACAAGGCTCGGTCTGAAAATGAAAACTCGCGCGGGGGGCTCTACTTACTTTGGGCAGCTCCCGGAGCTGGTTGGCGTCGAGCAGCAGCTCCTCCAGGCTCCGGCTATAGCGATAAATCTCGTCAGGGACGGCGAGGAGCGAGCAGTGTCTCTTGTCCACGGCCTCGACGTGCCGGTTGCACCGCCACAGAGGAATGCAGTTGAACATGTCTCGAGGTCCCAGCGGAACGCTGTCTCGGGGGTCCCAGCGGAACGCTGTCTCGGGGTTCAGTGCTCTGGTTCCAGAAACCGATCGCCTCCAACCTTCTGCCTTCCCCCAAGGCACCACAACCAGGAAAGGAATCGCACATTAAATTAAATGTATATTTAAATAAAGTAATTTTAAACCCACCAGCCGCCCCCAAGCCACAGCCTCGCTCCTCTTCCTTTTGTTGCTGGCTGCTTGTGGTATCCCAGTCAGGAGAAATTTGCATCAGGTAAATCTGTCCGCCTATTTTATTTTCATTCCCCTTGTCCTACATGTCTCCTAGTTTATCCCCCTCTCTATCTTTCTCTCTCTCCTTCACGGTTTCCCCTAGTTCCAGTTCCTGAACCGGAACCCACACTCCCTCCTTCTCGTTGACGTCAACATTCCCAGTGGTCCATGTTAAGTGAAGTGGGGAAGATTGGAAAGAATGAAAGCTGCTTTCTTGTCTGGTGCTGGGTGCGCTGCCTTGGGTTGTTGAACAGTTAAGTGAGCGGTCCACCCAGGGGCTACTGGCAAAACAGGGCTTTCGGAATTCCTACCTCCCATTCGACAGACCTCCCACAGCTCTCTATGTTGTGTTTTTTTTTAATTATTGTCGCAGTTTAAGTATTGCTAGATTTTAGTCAGTTCTTGTTCCTCGTGAGGTTTCGGGGTTACAACTTGTACAGAGGAGGTTGAACCGGTTATACTAAAAGTGAGGGATGCCTTCCCACTTCTGTTACTCTTTGTCTATTCGAAAGCGTTTGATACCGAGCAAAGCTTCCCTTTCTTTCCCCCATGTTATTTCCCACAGCAACTGCTCTCGCTTTTACTCCGGAGAAAGACGCCGATTTAGTGCTAAATTCTGAGCTGATATCATAGGGACTTACTTAAGTTAGGATCTTTACAGCTAATCGAGCCATAAGAGAGCTTGACCCCGTGCCCGACCCCAGATGATGGTGCTAATCCACAATGGTGTCCAGTCGGACGTTAGGTTGTGACTGTCCAGAAAAAATATCGTAGGGATTTGAAAGGTATTGCATAGTTTCCAGTAAAATGCGTCATATTTAGTACATTGATTTATTTCTATATTTCTCAAGAGCGGTGGGTTCCCAGACCTACGCTGAATCAATGCTTCCCTATCGCCACAGCACAAGGCTTCCCTGGCTGCTTTCTTGCGCCTCCCAGAGGCTGCTTGTGGAACAAAACTGAAGCAGTCAAGGGGGCAAGTCGCTTGCCGAACACTGGGGGATGATCCCAACTGAAGCGTTAACGTACCTTTTCTTTTCCAAATGTAAACCAGTGCCTGTGTGCGTTCCTAGCTCATTCTGCTTTTACTAATACTTGAGGACCCAGTGAATAGAGAAATAACAGAGAAAGACAAAATTTGCAAAAATGAAAAGTTGGAAGGACAGTCTTTAAAAAAAATCATGGATGATTATAGAAGTGTAACACAAATGTAAGCATGCAAGTTTAGAAAATGGGGAAAAAAAGTTAAAATTCAGATTCAGACACAGCTCACCAGAACACACTTCATTGACAATGTACATATGATTGTCAATTTTTTTTATTGTGCTAGTTGTCAAATGATCACTGACTTTCAACAACCACACCTATCTGTGAGTCACAACTCCAGCTAATGGGTGGTTTCCAAGTGAACCCAGTTTTACTAGGACTCGTTAATGTTATTATCCACCAGATGCTGACAACGGCAGTTCTTCTTACCCCCCCATCTTGAATTTAGAAAGAAAGACTTGGTAGAATTATACAAACTTATAGCATAGATTGAGGCCATTCAGCCCAAGGTACCTGTGCTAGCTCTTTGAAAGAGTAATCGTGCTTAGTCCATGTTCTTGTTTTTTTTGGCCATAGCCCTGTAAATCCCTCATCCTCAAATATCTGCCCAACTCTCTTTGAGAATTAGTTATGAAATCAGCTGTCACCATCTTTCAAGTTGAGCATCCCAGATCCCAACAAATCTGGATGAAAAAGTCTTTCCTTATCTCCTCTCTAGATCTTTTACCGATGATTTGATTCTATGACCTCTAGACATTGACCCACTCCCAGAGGGAATATTTTCTCTCTATTCGCTTTACCAAAACCTATCATCATTTTGCAAGCCTCAATTAAATCTCCCCTTAACCTTTTCTGTTCCAAAGAGAACAGTCCTGACTTTTCCAACCCCATCTCATTATGGAAGTCCTTCATGCCTGGTAACATCCTTGTAAACCTTCTCTGTACCCTTTCTAAGGTCTTTTCATCCTCCCTGTTGTGTGGTGACCAGAATTATCCACAATACTCCAGTTAAGATCTAACCAGTGACTTATAAAGTTCTAGCATGAACTATTTGCTTTTACATCTTATTTCTCTATTTATAAGCCCAAGTTACCCATAAGCTTTTTTAATACTTTATCAACTTCCCTTGCTACCTTTCAGGATCTTGCATATATGTGCACTAAGGTCTCTTTGCTCATCTGCACTTTTCAAAATCATGTCATTTATAGCATACTGTCTTTCCATATTCATCCTTCCAAAGTGGATCACTTCATACTTCTTCACATTGAACTCCATTTGCCATATTTCTGCTCATTTGTATAGCAACTTTCATGACATCATTCCCAAAGTATTTACAACCAACTAAGAACTTATGAAACATTGTTACTGTTGTGGTATGGCAGCTAATTTGCACACCACTAAGTCCCACAGACAGTAATATATAAGCATAGCATTGTTTTAGTGACATTGGTTGAGAGATATTGGCTAGGAGACCAGAGAGAACTCTTCAGCTCTTCAAAATAGTATCCTGAGAGGGCAGATGAGGAAACTGGTTTTAACATCTCATCCACAAGACAGCACTTTGGACAGTGCTCCCTCAAGACCTCAATTTTAGTGCTTACATCTCTGAAAATGAGACATGAATGTCCTGATTCAGAGTCAAGAGTGCTAACACCCTACCTAGAGCAAGGCTGTTGTTGTATGTTCATACCATTCCCTTGAAAAACAGGATGAAGCAGGGTTTTCAGACTGATTAACAGTCTGATAGGATGCTAACACTCCTTCCTTGAATGTAACCACCTTTGCAGCAGCTGATAGAGTGGTCAGTCCTACAGGGTAGGTGTGTTTGGGCTTCCAAAATCCAGTTCAAACTTCTGTACCTTTTAACTCAGGCAGGGATACCACCAAGCCGTAGGGTCACTCCAATCAAGGATCTGCTGCCAACTGGTTCAAGCTGGCTGAATCTTGATGAAATGATTGATTATTGGTGCGTAGATGTCAAATTGATGGTACTATGGATGACATCTTTCATCACGTTGTTGATGACTGGGAGAAGGCTAGCTAGTAAGGCATTAATATGCTGAATTAGTTTTGTCCTGTTTTTTGTAAATAGAATACACTTGAGCAATTTTCTACCTTGTTGGATAGAAGCCAGTGTTTTACATGATTAGCCGAAGGAATTGGCTAATGCTGACACACAGGTCATCAGCCAGAATGTTGTCAGATTCCATAGCCTTTGTTGTGTCCATTGCATGTGTCAATTGGTTACTTTTTATTATCCTGTGGATTGAATCAAGTTAGGTAGACGGTGGTATCCATGATGCTGGGGTCTGTGAAAGGAGGTGAACTAGGACTATCCATTTGCCACTTTAGTTACAAGGTGCTTACAAATACTTCAGTTTTGTCTCACACTCATCATCTGGGCTGTGCTGTGATTGTGGATGCTTTTATTCATGGAGCCACCTTCTCCCATTCGTTATCTGACTGCGTAATACCAGTCTGGAATAGATATGGAAGGCCTATTGATCTTTACTCTGACCTGTTGATTGTAAAATCACTTGGTGCTGTCTACAACGTTCTGCTTTTGATATTTATCTAGTGCTGTAGTTTCATTAGGTCAATACATCATTCTAAAGTATGCTTGATTATGGCCCTTGCATGCCCTGTTACATTCCAAGCTTGATAATGATGGAGGAATGCTGGATGTGCTGGGCCTTGGAGATATATAATTCTACTACTCTTACAGCACCTCATGATTGCCTAGTTTTTAACTGTAGATCTCTCCTGAGTCTGGCCTACTTAGCATGATGATAGTGTCACACTATATGTTGTAGAGTGGGGATGAGGCTTTGCCTTTACAGGGACAGAAATCACTTCTACCAATTCCATCTTGAGCAGACTTATTTTATGCTGGTTCCCTCATTATCTGATGCAGGCCCAGTCTCACTGCTTCAGGACTTGGCCAGCTCAGTCAAGGATGGTGCTAGTAAGCTACTCTGGATGGTAGACATTGAAGCCCCCATCATCCACAATAAATTCTATGTCCTTTTTTCCATTATTGCTTCCTGTAAGTTGCATTCAGGATAAAGAAGCATTGATTTGCCAGTTGAGGAAAGATGATGGTGATAATCAGGATGTTTGCTTGGTATTATTTGACCTGATGCATGACACTTAATGGGATCCTGAGTCAATACTGCAGATTCCCAGTGCCATGACTATTTGACTACATGCTCTGTGGCCTCTGGTGCATTTATCCTGTCAGCTAGACAGGACACACCCAGGTATTACGACAAAGGAGCCTGGATGTTAACTAATGGATATGAGGCACTGTGCTTTTATCCACCATGCTATCAGTTTACACCAATTTTTATTGAAAATATTTGGAAGTCTGAGCTCCAGAAACTCTGTTCTCTAGGCAGTGCCTCCATCCCCATCAATGGCAATTGTCTGAAGCTGAACCATACTATTTGTAAAATTGAGTTATATCTGACCCCAAGATGAGCTGCTGATCACATATGCATGCCACCCCTAAGACCACCTATTTCTATCTCCATAATATCTTCCAATTAAGCCCCCCATCTCAGCTCATCTGCTGCAGAAACACTCACCCATGCTTTTGTAACCTATAGACTTAAATATTTTAAAGTCCTCCTGGTTGGCCTGTCGAAGGGTCATGAGGACTCGAAACGTCAACTCTTTTCTTCTCCGCCGATGCTGCCAGACCTGCTGAGTTTTTCCAGGTAATTCAGTTTTTGTTTTGGATTTCCAGCATCCGCAGTTTTTTTGTTTTTACTCCTACATGGGTCTGAAGGCAGCAGCACAACATAAAACCGTGACATAAAGAAGAAATGGTGAGTAGAAAAAGCACAGAAATCCAACTACTTGTGGACACCAACATGTGCACTTTCTTCAGCACTGTCAAGATGATTTATGGCCAGGCACTCAAGAGCCACCCTGCTGAGAAGCAAGGATGCTGGGGGGTGGGGGAGCTCACCAAGGATCGAGAGGCAGTCAGTGCTGCTGGAGAGAGCATTTGGAAGAGCTTGTGAGCCGAGACTTTGTTTTCAACTCAAACGTCCTCAATTCCATTCCTCAATACCCTGTCCAACTTAGTCCTGGTCCAGAGCGAAGGTGAAAAAGCCATTCTACAGCTGAAAAACAACAAAGCCTCTATAGCAAAGAGAATCCTTGCTGAAATTCTGAAACAAGGGAGAGATAGACTCCTGACACGTCTGCACAACCTCATATCCCTCATCTGGGAAGAGGAGTGCATGTCAGGGGATCTCAGGGATGTTGTGACCATGACTTTATTCAAGAAAGGCGACAAGTCTGATTGTGGTAACTACAGAGGAGTCTTCCTGCTGTCTGCCACAAGGAAGATCATTGCAAGGATCCTCTTCAGCCACCTCCCCTAGTGGCTGAGGAACTCCTTTGAGAGTCACAATGTGGTTTTCACCCATTACAGCCGTGATATTCAAGAAAAGTGCAAGGAACGCTATCAACCACTGTACGTGGCTTTTTTGACCTCATGAAAGCTGTTGACTCTGTCAACTATGCAGACTTATGGAGTAACCACCTCAAATTTGATTGCCCTCAGAAATTAGTCACCATCCTCCGCCTACTTCACAGTGACATGCAAGCCATCATCCTCACTAACGGAACTGCCCGCAGTGAAAGCTGAGGCCAAACAACGCTGTGTCATTGCACTAACTCTCTTCTCCATTTTCCTCACTTCAATACTGCACCTCACATCCAAAATAATCCACAGGAGTGGAGTTAATCTACAGAACAGACAGGAAACTGTTGAACCTATGCACCAGGCAGCCCAAAACCAAAAGCATTTCAACCTCAGGCAGTATGTAGATGACGCTTACGTGGGCGCTCACTCAGAAACTGAGTTCCAGGTCATTGTCAATTCCTTCTCCAAAGCGCATGAGAAAATGGGCCTTTCACTAAACACCCAGAAAACTAAAGTCCTTTTCTAACCAGCCCTCAGAGCAAAACATCTCTCCACCGTCGATTAAGATCAACGGTGAGATCCTGAGAGCCTCCTCTTGACAGAGGCAGACATAGATGGCAAAATTCATCATCCACTCCAATGTGCCAGCTCAGCTTTTGGCCGACTGAGGAAAAGAGTATTTAAGGAGCAGGATCTCAAACCCAAGACTAAGGCCATGGTTTACTTCGCCATAGTTATCCCAATGCTCCTATATGCTTCAGAGACTTGGACAACCTCTAGCAGGCACCTCAAAGCACTGGAGATGTATCGCCAGTGAGGCCTTCACAAGATCCTCCAAATCCAGTGGCATGAAAGGTGGTCCAAAGCAGCATCCTCTCCCAAGTCAACATGCCCAGCGTTGAGGCGCTAATCACTCAAAACCAGCTTCACTGCATGGGACATGTCGTTTGTATGCCTGTATTCAGGCTCCTGAAATAATTGCTCTACTCAGTCATGGCAAGAGACTCTCAGGAGACAGTGAAAACACTTTAGGGATGTCCTCAAAGAATTCCTGAAAAGGTCAAACATCTCTGCCAATTCACTGGAGTCCCTGGCCTGTGACTGACCAAAACAGCGAAGGCCCATTCAGGAAGGCACTGAACACATTGAGAGAATTTGTAGGGAACGTGCAGAGGTGAAGTTGAGGTGTTGGAGGGAGTGCAAAAACCTCCCAGCAACCAGGACTGGTGAAACCATGAGGCACACTAGGCAGTCGCTAGAGTGGCAAGATTTGTCGGGGGGAGGGGGTGGTTCAGCCACACCAACACCGTGGCAAAAAATTGAATTGTCTGAACCTTTAAAATGATATGAGCAACTTTCCATGAGTGCCCAGGGTGTGGCACCATGTAGTTTCAGTGCAGCCCCTCTGGAATTTGCTGTGAGCAGCTCTTTCCCAGCCCCACAGCATCCACCCCCCCAGGTTGGTAGTCTATATCCAATTTCTACTGGCTGTGGGCCCACAGAACAAAATAGACAATATGTGCTAAATCTGTTGATGTACATGTGTTTCATGTTATACTTGGTTATAAAATTCCACAGAAATGCAACTTATCCAGACAAAAGAATTGAATGTAGCTTCCCTAGCAGTGTTTTGTTAAGTCATTTGAGGTATGTGCTATTGATCTATAAATCGTGAATTGAAGTACAGAATGTGAATTATTAAGGGAGCTTGTTAGTTTCCGGTTAAGTAATTCATCTTGAAGCTACCCTTCAGTTTAGTTCTCTTTATAGTATTTAAAATATTCTAGGCTTTTTCCCTAATTTTTAAGTGAAGTGGCTTGAGTGAAGTAAACTTTGCTTAACCTTCCTCAATGCAAAAAGGTCTGTGATGAGTTGGGACTACTGGTATTCTTGACATTTCATTTGCACTGAGGTGCTGATCAGTTTTCATGCGTCATTTATCTCACAGTATGACCAAGCTGCCCCCTCCCCTGCGATTGCTAGACCAATCCTTGTTTTTACATGACCATAAAAATTGTGATTGGAGCCTCCTCTTCAACCATTCATTGCTGCCGGTCTTCGAAGTTTGCTTCATACTTTTGCTTTTGAATCTTTGGATGATCTCAAGCTCTCTTAGAGCCTTCCAGCACCCTGCACTGTACCGAGAAACACCAATTTGGACACATGAAAATTGAGATCTGATTTTCAAACAGCATGTGGCTACATATTCTGGGAAATTGTTTAAGAGATCATAGTGTTCAGACGTTAAATTATTTGTGTTGCTTTTCATGGAGATATTTCTTTTGAGAGACATGCTGTCAGTATTCTAAACAAACGACAACCGTTTGTATTTTTTGCCAATTTAACCTTTACTGTGTAACTGCAAGGGAGTTTGACTTTGGAGCAGGATCACAATAAAACTATCTGTAGGGCAGTGAGGTAATTAATTATATTTTGCTCATGTGGTCAGAATTTTAGGCAATATGTTGCCATAAAATGGAAATTTAGTGTGTAAAAGCTGGAACCTGGTAGAGCTGTAAATATTAGAGCTGTTACCGAGATCACAATCTGTCTGACCTTTCTTGTATATTTCATTTTTAATACTAAAGATGAAAATTGAAACATGCTTTGCCACTGCTTTTCTGTGCTTCCCTAAAGATAATTCTGCAATTGACTGAAGTATCAGGATGCAGGTCATTTTACCACATGTAACATTCAGCACCAGGGCAGTCAGAAGGTGGATGAACAATTACATTTCTCCCTCCCCCACCCCCACCCCCTCCCCCAACATCAAAAACCACAAAGCTTTCATTTCTGGGTAACTCCACTTAAGAAGAATTATCTTGGGAGCAAGACTCCTTCAGTTTTCATTCAACTGCACGAAAGTTCATTTCTATTCATCCGGCATCATGCACTGAGAATGGGTGGTGCTACTGGTTAAAATGCCAGCTACTTAAGAGTTCTGTGTTTTCAGGTTCAACCATTCGGACAGGTCCTGGGTGGTCTCGTGATGAGGTCTCAAGTGAAGTGTGGGAGCGGAATGCACAAACCTAGTGAGCAGCATGGAAGGAAAATGGTGCTGCAGAAGCAGAGAGAGCAGTGAGAGGCTAAGGCCTGAGCGAGGGCTGAGAGCAGGCCAAGAGTAACATCTACCCATGAGTTTGACAATTAGAACATAAGAACTAGGAGCAGGAGTAGTTGTAATTCCATCATGCTATGAACACTCTTCCCTAGAGGATCCTTTACTAGAGATCATTAATTAATCCAATCTCATGAAACAAAACAAAATCCAGAATAGCCTGCTCCCTGGTTGGTTCCACAACATATTGCTCCAAGAAACAATCTCTAATACACTCTATGAACTCTCCCTTGAGGCTTACCCTTGCCAATTTGATTAGTCCAGTTTATATGCATCTTAAAATCACCCATGATTATTGCCGTGCCTTTCTTACATGCTGCCAGTATTTCCTGGTTTATACTGTGCCCCACTGCTAAAGCACTGTTTGGGGACCTATAGATTACTCCCACCAGGGACTTC
Source organism: Carcharodon carcharias (assembly GCF_017639515.1). NCBI lineage: Eukaryota > Metazoa > Chordata > Chondrichthyes > Lamniformes > Lamnidae > Carcharodon > Carcharodon carcharias. The sequence goes on along the minus strand of NC_054471.1, from coordinate 104,315,132 downwards.
TTTCCCTTGCTATTTCTTATTTCTCCAGACTGACTCTATGTCTTGCTCTCCAGTGCCTATATCATTCCTCACTTAACACTCATCTCTTCCTTTACCAACAAAGCTACACTACCTCCTTTTCTTTCCTGCATATCCTTCCGAAACACGGTACCCTTGGATATTCAACTCCCAAACCTATTCTCCCTGTAACCATGCCTCAGAAATCATCACCAAATCATACCTATTTATCTCTTAGCGGTTGTGAGAGTGTGGGACCATTTTACTGTATTCATTTTTGAAAGTTAATTGTGGGGTGGGGGGGTAGGTGAGGTGGGGGTGGAGGCGGGGTGGGGGGGAGGCGGGGTGGGGGGGAGGTGGGGTGGAGGGGGTAGGCAGGGTGGGGGGGGGAGGTCGGGGAGGGGGAGTGGGGGGGGGGGTGGCGGAGGGCACCAGGCTGAAAGTCCACCTAGGGCAGCAAATACTCTTGCACCTGCCCTGCAAACAGCCTACAAACTTGAATTAGCGCCAGCCTGCATGCTTAAGAGTTTGCAGATCGTGCACTGGACTTATCAACCATCTCATCACCCGTCGGGCCAGAGTGGAAGAAAGTCATTCTCGACCCCGAGGGACTACCTAAGAAGAAGTTGTTGTTAGGCTGTTACTTCCGATGGAGTGGCAATTGAGTCAGATTGCCACTCCACTCAAAATTTTTTAACTGGAAATCCAGGCAATCCTATCTCGTCCAACCTTCCAGCTTAGGCCGGGTGAGATTTGTGTAGTGCAGCTCGCTCCTGGGGCCTACTGGCAAAGGCTGTTCAGTCACAGGTAAGTAAATCACACCCCCTTTCTTATAACACTAGCTGCTGTAAACTAGGTAAGTTTAAAGGTCCAGCCAAGGTTAAAGGTCTTTGAGTCTTTGACAGTCAGGGGAAGGTGAGTGGCTAGGATTTTTTGGGGGGGTGGGGGGATAGGGTTGGGTCAGGCCTTGGGCAGGGTGGGGGCAAGGTTGATAGTTGGCTCAGCAGGGGGAGGGGGAGAGGGCGGGAGTCAGGAGTCAGACCTGGGACTGGTTAGTGGGGAGGAGGGTGGGGGGGGGCGGTCAGGTGTTGGTCCGGAGTTTGGCCTGGAAGGGAGTTGGGTGGAGATTCGGTTGGGCAAAGGACATGGGGAGTAAAGTTGGGAGTCATTCCTGTTGGGCAGTTGGGAATGGGGCTGGTGGGGGGGGGGGGGGGTGCGGAGTCTTGTGAGGGGACCAGGGGAGTTGGGGGGAGTCCTATTGGGGGTGGGGAGAGGTAGTCAGGGGCGGGTGGTGGTGGAGGGATGGGGTGTCCAGTGGAATGTTGAGGGATGGGTCAAGTCCTGTGGGGGATCAGGGGTTGGTAGTGGAGGAGTGGGAGGAGTCCCACTGGGGTTTGGGTGAGGTGGGTGTTTCCGTGGAGGGTGAGAGGAGTCCTGGGGGGCGTCGGTGAGTGGGTTGGTGGGGGGGGGGGTGGGGGGCAGTAGTCCCGTGAGGGGTCAGGATGGGTCAGTAGAATAATTACGCAGAAGCTAGAAGTGGTTTTAATTCTTGTAACTTTCCTGGGTAACTATTCATGTAACACAGACAGAACCATCCGAAGTTTGCAATTTAAATTGCATTTTCAGATGGTTCCTAGTGTAGGGCAATTGTCCACCAAAAATTTGAGCTTCCTGGGCAATTGCCATGCAATCCTTACCAGGGAGCATCCAGGGGGGCTTCTGCAGTGCAACTTCGGGGTACGGCCCAGGTGCATTACCCTGGAGCTTGGAGTTACAGCCCGATGAATTACTTCTTCAGTTTGCATTTAAGCAAAATCAAACAATTGAAAAGAACTAATGTAACAATCAAGCTTCAAATAAAATTTGGGTCCACAGACTGAACGCAGTACAACTAAAGATGCACCATTCAAATTGCTTAATTAGTTTAATTAAGTTGTTTAGCATCTGAAACTTATATCTTTTCAGGTCTCCATGAATACTAGAAAAAAATAGAATAATGAATTGCCATCTTTACTTATCCTGAGAAATTAACCACCATCTTCTGAGAGGAACTGAAGATGGGAAGTGCATGTTCCCTGACCAGCATCATCACACACATAGGGTCATATTCGGAAAAAAGACATAATTTGACCCATCAAGGACATTGTGCATCAACTTCATGAATTGAATCTTCATGGGTGAAAAGGTGAAACCCCGGAATATCTGATTCTGCCATTTAACCATGGCCTGCTGTCCTCCACACATAATACCCTCAACCCTCAGCAGTCCAGGAACTGCTGTGCTACAAGGAATATTTGATCTTCTGTTAATATACTTTGGTCCTGTTTTGAGCTCTTATCTAGCCTTTTTGAAGCAAATTACCCAAAGCAACATCCAATTACTCTTACTGGGAATCTGGTGCATCAAATAATTTATTTTGACATCCAACCTTAAGGGAGTAGGACTGAGGCACACTGCCTGCCTATACCTTACATTCTGATACACTGCCTCTGCCCAGTTCCCAGCCACCTGGATGTGTTTCAATGTACCAATGAGCTTAAGACCCACTGATTGATTGTGTGCTCAAGCCCCACTCCAGGGGCTTGACCAAATAATCTAGGCTGATACTTATATGTGATACTGTAGGGGAGCCACGGTGCAATGGTCAATTTTTCACATGGGTCATCAAACTGAATTCCAGAGATTTCAAATCTCAGGGAAAATGTAAAAGAACCAATGTAGTCGTTAATATTTATCCCTCAACAAACATTCAAAAACTTCGAAAAAAGATCATTTATTTCTTTGACCATTTATTTCATTGCCGCTCGGCTGGCAAGTTTGCTTATACAAAAACAGTGGTTGCACTAGGAAAATATTTAAATATCTCTAAAGTATCACATTGATCTTCCCTGAAGAACCACCCCCTTGTGGTTTTTAGTGACCACATCTGTAGCAAATGTTGGTTGCTCGAGGAACTCCGGCTCAGAGTTGATGAGCTGGAGTCTGAGCTTCGGATGCTGCGACACATCAGGGAGGGGGAGAGTTAACTGGATGCAGTGTTTCAGGAGACAGTCACACCCCTTAGCTTAACTACCTTAAATTCGGCCAGTGGTCAGGGACAAGAGGATATGACTATGAGTGAGGCAGGTAGAGGGATTCAGGAAGTAGCACTGCAGGAGCCTCAGTCTTTGCCCTTATCCAACAGGTTCGCGATTCTTGATTCCTGTGTGGACGAGAGCCGGGACTGTAGGGAGGATGAGTAAATTGACCATAGCACCGTGGTACAGGGAGTCATTCAAGTGGGGGGAGAAAAGAAAAATGTAGTTGTAATGGGAGATAGTATAGTTAGAGAAATAGGTACTGTTCTCTGTAGCCAGGATCAAAAGTCCCAAAGGCTGTGTTGCCTACCTGGTGCCAGGGTTAAGGATATCTCATCTGGGCTGCAGAGGAACATGGAGTGGAAGGGGAAAGATCCAGTTCTCATGGTCCACGTTGGTACCAACAATATAGGTCGAACGAGGAAAGAGGTTCTGCTGAGGAAATACAAGCAGCTAGGGGCTAAATTAAAAAGCAGAACCAAAAAGGTAAAATCTCCAGATTACTAACTGAGCCACGAGTTAATTGGCACTCGGGAAAGAGGGAGCTCTTTCGTTCAGACAGGCTCCACTTGAATCATGCTGGGACCAGTGTCCTGGCGAATTAGATAACTAGGTAGGGCTTTAAACTTAACAGTAGAGGGGAGGGTTCAGTTGCATGGAAATATAAAAAAATCAAAGTTTAAGGAGAAGGTTAGTGACGAGGCTGACTGTTACCAAAAAGTGAAAGGAAGGGACAGAGTGCGTGAACCCCACATGGCACCAAAAAATCATGTAAGAGTCAGGAAAATTGACAATAGGGCAATATATTCCAAAGAGGAAGAAATATAATAAGAGGGGGACAAAGCATCCATGGCTAAGCAAGGAAGTTAAAGACAACTTAAAGGCAAAAACTAAGGCATACCAAATTGCAAAGGTCAATGGCAGGCAGGAAGATTGAGAAACTTTTAAAGACCAACAAAGAGTTACTAAAAAAAAATAAAAAGAGCAAAGGTAAATTATGAAAGAAAACTAGTGCAAATTGTAAAAACTGATAGCAAAAGCTTCTACAAGTATACAAAAGAAAAGAGAGTAGCTAAAGTGAATGTTGGTCCCTTGGAGGATGAGACTGAGGACTTAATAGTGGGGAATGTAGAAATGCAGAGACACTTAATCAATATTTTGCCTCAGTTTTCACGGTGGATGACACTAGTGCCACCCCAATAGTAACAGGTAGTGCAGAGGTATATAGAAAAGAAGGAACTTAGAACAATCACCATGACTAGAGAAAAAGAACTGAGCAAACTATTGGGATTAAAGGGTGACAAGTCCCCAGGATCTGATAGTCTACATCCCAGGGCCATAAAGGAAGTGGCAGCGGAGATAGTAGATGCATTGGCTGTAATATTTCAAAATTCCCTAGATTCTGGAAAAGTTCCAGTGGATTGGAAAAATGTTAATATAATGCCCTTATTCAAAAAGCGGGGGGAGGCAGAAAGTAGGAAATTATAGACCAGTTAGTTTAACATCTGTTGTTGGGAAATTGTTGGAATCCATTATTAAGGAAGTACTAATGGGGCCATTTGAAAAGTCAAAATGCAACCCATCAGAGTCAACATGGTTTTATGAAGAGTAAATCATGTTTGAATAATTTGCTAGAGTTCTTTGAAGATGTGACAAGCAAAGTGGATAATGGGGATCCTGTAGACGTAGTATATCTGGACTTCCAGATAGCCTTTGATAAGATACCGCACAAAAGATTAATACACAAGATAAGTTCACACGGAGTTAGGGGTAATATATTAGCTTGGATAGAGGATTTTGGCTAACCAACAGAAAGCAGAGACTCGGGATAAATGGGTCTTTTTCTGGATGGCAAGCTGTAACTAGTGGGGTGCCACAGGGTTCAGCCCTTGGGCCCCAACTATTTACAATCTATATTAATGACTTGGATTCAGGGATAGAAGGTACTATAGCTAAATTTGCAGATGACACCAAAATAAGTGGGAAAGTAAGTTGCAATGAAGAAATAAGAAATTTAAAATGGATATGGACAGGTTAGGTGAATGGGCCAAAATTTGGCAGATGGGGTTTAACGTGGATAAATGTGAGGTTATCCATTTTGGTTGGAAGAATAAAAAGGCGTTTCATTATTTAAATGGAGAGAAACTTCAGAATGCTTCAGTGCAGAGGGATCTGGATGTCCTTGTGCATGAATTGCTGAAAGCTAGTATATAGGTACAGCAGGTAATAAGGAAGATAAATGGAATTTTGGCATTTATTGCTAAAGGAATAGAGTATAAAAATAGGGGGAGTGTTGTTGCAACTGTACAAGGCATTGGTGAGACCACACTTGGAGCACTGTGCACAATTTTGGTCCCCTTACTTGAGGAAGGATGTAGTTGCATTGGAGGCGGTTCAGAGGAGGTTCACTAGATTGATTCCAAAGATGTGGGGCTTGTCTTATGAGGAGAGATTGAGCAATTTAGGCCTATACTCGCTAGAGTTTAGAAGGATGAGAGGAGATCTAATTGAGGTACATAAGATGCTAAAGGGGATAGACAAAGTAGACGTAGAGCAGATGTTTCCCCTTGTGGGGCATTCTAGAATGAGAGGCCATAGTTTTAGGCTAATGGGTGGTAAATTTAAATCAGAAATGAGGAGGAATTACTTTTCTTAAAGGGTTGTGAATTTCTGGAATTCACCACCTCAGAGTACAGTGGATGAAGGGATGCTGAATAAATTTAAGGAGGAGATAGACAGATTTTTAATTCATAATGGGTTGAAAGGTTATGGGGAGAGGGTGGGGAAATTGGAGTTGAGGCCGAAATGAGATCAGCCATGATTGTAATGCATGGCGGGGCAGGCTCAAGGGGCTGAATTGCCTACTTTTGGTCCTGGTTCTTCTGTCCTTCTGTAAAGGGTGCTAAATAAATTCAAGTTCTTCTATTTCATTCTGAAGTTTAAGGGTGTTCAGACAGAGCAAGGTTTAATGTGGGGCCGGGAAAACAGTCGTGGTGTAGAGAGTCACATGATAGCAGATTGTGTGCAGAAGAGTCTGGGAGGAGAAGCGTGGGGACAGCACCCATGCAGGGCGATACCTTGGAGATGTACATAGTTATGAGTTGTTTATGAACACTTACTGTTTAATCATACAAGCCTCCAGACCCCTCTGTGTGACACAAAACAACCCTTACAACATTTACTTTATTGTTTCTCCTTGCCCAACTATGAAGGAAGTTAACTAGATGTAATACTCAGGTGTTTTTGACAACGCATTCTCCAGAAACTGGCAACTTCAGTAATACAGCCTAGAACTTTGGCCAAGCAGCACCCATTTCTTTGAGCCTCCTAAGCCTCCAATATGATGAACTGTAGGCAAATGGTCATTATGTGTAGAAGGGCGCTGTCCACCATTTTGGTAAAAGCCAAAAAACCATCAAGTGCACAGTACTCAAAGTGTGGTCTCAACAAAGCCCTATATAATTGTAACAAGACTTCTTTATTCTTGTGCTCCAATCCCCTTGCAATAAAGGCCAATATATTATTTGCCCTTTTAATTGCTTGCTGTACGTGCATCCTAAATTTTTGTGTTCCTTATATGGGCACACCCAAGTCCCTCTAAAATCAACATTTACAACTTTCACACTTTTTAAAAAGTATTCTGCTTTCCTATTCTTATGACCAAAATCAATAATCTCATACTTCCCCAAATTATATTCCACCTCCCATCTGCTGCCCACTCATTTAATCTGTCTATACCTTTTTTGCAACCTCTTTGTGTCCTCCTCACAGCTTGCATTCCCACCTAGCTTTGTATTGTCAGCAAACATTATACATGATACATTACTCTCTGTGTCTTTGTCTAATTCATTAATATGGATCATAAAGAGTTGAGACCCCAGCACTGAGCCTTGCAGCACTCAACTAGTGGCAGCCTGCCAAATTGAAAATGCCCATTTATCCCAGCTTTCTGTTTCCTGCCCACTTTGCCCATTAACCAATCTTCTATTTATACTAATATATCACTCACAACTCCATGAACCCTTATTTTGTGTATTAACCTTTTGTGTGGCATCTTATCCAGTTGAGGTGTTTGAAAATCCAAGGGCAAAATTTGTAAGGCCCACCTAGCGTGAAACGCGAACAGCAGCGCTTAATGCTGCATGTGCATTGTGGGGGGTAGAGGGGAGGAGGAGGGCTGACTGCAAACTTAACGCATGCAAATGAGTAAGCACTTCATAGCCTCCCTGAGGCACAGAGCTGCCTCAGAGAAATAAAGCATTTTTAAAAAGAAAATGAAGAAAATACAAATACAATAAAACATATCCCCTCATGTGACTCACAGGAGCAGGGACATGTTATAAATGAAATTTTAAAACTTATTATTATTTGCTTTTGGAAACCTCATCCCGTCCATGGATGAGGTTTCCAAAAATATTCAAAGGCTGCTTGGCCTTTTCGCCTGCCCGCCAATCATTAGGTTGGACAGGTAGCGAAAAATTTAAGTTAATTGTTTAATGGATTTAACAGGCCTTTTAATTGTTGGTGGGTGCGACCAACTCTGGCGTGTGCCCACTGACAGAGCGATCACGCGACTGCGCATTGACATCGGCATGCTCAGCCGACGTCAACACGCATCATTTCACGCTCAAGCGGGTTGGCACAAGCCCGCCCACCGGCCGAGTGAAAATTTCTGCCCCAAGTAGACAACATCTAGTGATTCCCCTTTATCTTCCCTACTACAGTAAGCCCTCGCTTTAAGTCACCATTTGACATTGTTTTGCCTTAAAGTTGCACACACTTTAGGGCCTGTATTCCCGACTTGTGTCATTGTTTCCAATTTAATATTGTTTTGCATCATTGTATGTTGTCATTGCACTGTTTCACATTGTTTCTTGTCAATGTGACATCAGGTCCCGTGACACGATCGGCGCCATTCTGAAGCAAGTGTGATCGGAGGTGTTTTTCTGCACTCAAAGGAACCATGACTTTACTTTTTAAAAATTCTGAAGCAAAATTCTCAAGAAAGAATATCCAACCCAGCAGTTTTTTTTGGCAAGAATGAAGTTGAAGCCTGGGCTGCTCATTTCTGTGAAGGAAAAGCTCTTTTCTTTTTCTTTGAAAGCTGATTTTAATTTTGGAGCTCCAGGTATGTCTGCTGTGGAGCTTTACATCGGGTGAGGCGGAGAGGCCATTTTAAATTCTGAGTGAGAGAGGCATTTGCTACTGTACACAGGTAAGATTACTTTCCTTATCTCAAAGTTTGATTTGGTGAGAAATACACAGTGCAATACATACCCTTCAAGAGGCTGACTCTACAATCTTCTGATTGATTTTGGAGCGCCCAAGTCAGTCTAGACCTTGTTCAGTTCTGCAGCAGGTGAGGCAGAGAGGCCATTTTAGTCAGCGAGGGAGCCATTTGCCGCAGTTGAGGAAGAGTCAGTATCACAGAATCACAATGCAGAAGAGGCCCTTTGGCCCATCGATTCTTCACCAACACATGAGAAACAACTGACTACCTACCTAATCCCATTTACCAGCACTGGGCCCATAACCTTGAATGTTATGATGTGCCAAGTGCTCATCCAGGTACTTTTTAAAGGATGTTAGGCAACCCGCCTCAAGCCACCCTCCCAGGCAGTGCATTCCAGACTGTCACCACCCTCTGGGTAAAAACGTTTTTCCTCACATCCCCCCTAAAGCTCCTGCCCCTCACCTTGAACCTATGCCCCCTTGTGACTGACCCTTCAACTAAGGGGAACAGCTGCTCCCTATCCGCCCTGTCCATGCCCCTCATAATCTAGTACACCTCGATCAGGTCGCCCCTCAGTCTTCTCTGCTCCAACAAAAACAACCCAAGTCTATCCAACCTCTCTTCATAACTTAAATGTTTTATCCCAGGCAACATCCTGGTGAATCTCCTCTGCACCTCCTCCAGTACAATCACATCCTTCCTATAATGTGGTGACCAGAACTGCACACAGTACTCCAGCTGTGGCCTCACCAAGGTTCTATACAACTCTAACATGACCTCCCTACTTTTGTAATCTATGCCTCGATTGATAAAGGCAAGTGTCCCATAAGCCTTTTTCACCACCCCACTAACATGCTCCTCCGCCTTCACTGATCTATGGACACACACGCCAAGGTCCCTTTGTTGCTCAGAACTTCCTAGTGTCATGCGGTTCACTGAATCCTTCCTTGTCAAATTACTCCTTCCAAAGTGTATCACCTCACACCTTTCAGTTAAATTTCATCTGCCACTTACCTGCCCATTTGACCATCCTGCCTATATCTTCCTGTAGCCCAAAACACTCAACCTCACTGTTAACCACCCGGCCAATCTTTGTGTCATCCGCAAGCTTACTAATCCTACCCCCCACATAGTCATCTATGTCGTTTATATAAATGACGAATAATAGGGCACCAAGCACAGATCCCTGTGGTATGCCACTGGACACTGGCCTCCAGTTACTAAAGCATCCTTCTGTCATCACCCTCTGTCTCCTACAACGAAGCCAATTTTGAATCCAGCTTATCAAATTACCCTGTATCCCATGTGCATTTGCCTTCTTTATAATTCTCCCATGTGGGACCTTGTCAAAGGCTTTGCTGAAATCCATAAAAACTACATCAACTGCACTAACCTCATTTACACACCTGGTCACCTCCTCAAAAAATTCAGTCAAATTTGTTAGGCATGACCTCCCTCTGACAAAGCCATGCTGACTATCCCTGATCAAACCTTGCCTCTCCAAGTGGTGATCAATACTCTCCTTCAGAACTTTCTCCAATAGTTTCTCTACCACTGACGTGAGACTCACTGGCAGTATACTATTTTAAAATCCTTTCACGGGATGTGACTGTTGCTGGCTATGCCAGCATTTATTGTTTATCCCTAATTGTCCTTGAGAAGGTGCTGGTAAGTTGCCTTCTTGAATCACTGCAGTCCACATGGTGTAGGTACACCCACAGTGCTGTTAGGGAGAGAGTTCCAGGATTTTTACACAATAACAGTGAAGGAACGACGATATATTTCCAAGTCGGGGTGGTGAGTGACTTAGAGGAGAACTTCTAGGTGGTGGTGTTCCCATGTATCTGCCGCCCTTGTCCTTCTATGTGGTAGAGGTTGCGGGTTTGGAAGGTGCTGTCGAAGGAACTTTGGTGAGTTTCTGCAGCACGTCTTGTAGATGGTACACTCTGCTGCCACTGTGCGTGGGTGGTTAAGGGAGTGAATATTTAAGGTGCTGGTTTGGGTGCCAATCAATTGTCCTGGATGGCGTTAAGCTTCTTGAGTGTTATTGGAGCTGTGCTAATCCAAGCAAATGGAAATTGTTCCATCACACTCCTGACTTTTGCCTCTTATTTAGTGGACAGTTTAAAGCCAGAGAGAGAGCCATTTGCTGAAGTCAAGGCAGAGGAGCCATTTTAAAGTCCCTTGTTTCAGAGTTGTGATTTAGTGCTGCAATGCCTTGGATTAACTCTTAAACACGAGTCCAAAACACCCAGCCAGTCATGGTCCAGTGACCAATCAAAATGAGAGAAGTTTCATTTGGAAAGAGCACAGCAACGCTTTGTGGGAAATATGCAGAAGTGAAGTTAAGGCAGCAGAGAGAGTGCAACAACCTCCAAACAACTCATCTTGCTGACCCTCCAAGCAACACTTGCCCACAAGAGGCAAAGTCTGTAGATTGCAGATTGGATTCCAACATAGCTGATAAGCCCATTGAAACTTAATGTAAGCAAGTCATCCCCGAACCCAAAAGACTGCCTAAGAAGAAAAAGAGATTGGTGAGTGTTATCTAATTTGAATTGATAGAATATTTCTTTTATATTTAGCGATTTGTTTTATTTTGCAAGTTATTTTGGCCAGGATTGCACAGTGTTGTACATGTATGGTACAATATTTCAACTTGTGCATCAATTTTCACAGCGAGAATTGTCCAAAGGAACCTAATTCTGGTTTTAACATTGATTCCTCTGGGAAACCACAATTCACTTAAAGTTGCAATTTTCAGGAATGCAATTACAACTTTGAGTGAGGACTCACATCCTCAGAAAACCCTAATAAATTTGTCAAACAGAATTTCCCTTTTGTGAAACTGTTGACTCGCTCTCTTCATACTATGATTTTTTAAGTGCATTGATGACCTTGTACTTAAGCACCTTTATAATATTGGTTGTCACCATCTCTGCTTCTGCCAATCTGCTGCTAAAAATCTCATCCTTGCATTTGTTCCAGTGCTGACCTGGCCAGCCTCCCATCTTCCACCCTCCAGAAACATCAGCCCAACTAAAACTCTGCTGCCCATATCCTAACCCACATCAGGTTTTCTTCACCCATCACCCCTATACATGATGATCTCCATTGGCTTCCTGTCCACGAATCCTTCAACTTAAACATTCTCACCTTCATGTTCAAATGCCTCCATGGCCCCTGGCCTCCATATCGCTCTAATCTCCTCCAGCCCAACAACCTCTGAGAACCTTGCATTGCTCCAATTCTGGCTTCTTGTCCATCCCCCATTTCCTTCATGCCTTCAACCACCCAGACCTTAAGTCCTGAAATTCCCTCCCTAATCTTCTCCAACTTTCTCTCCTCCTTTATGGACCTCTTTAAAACCTAGGACTTTGACCAAGATTTTGATAATCCATTCTAACGTCTGTTTCTTCGTCTCGGTGTCATTCTTAGTCTGATTATACTCCTGTGAAATGCCTTGTGTCATTTTACTACATTAAAGGTGCTATATAAATGCAAGTTATGATTGTTGTCGTTGGTACTGAACGAACGCAGCTCTCTTAATCCAGTACATAACTTGAGTGTTGCAACAGTTTAATAATTATTAGTGAGCAAATGATCTTTTAATGTGCACTTGTAGAAGTAACTTCAGTTAGCAATGAGGAAAGCACTTCTACTAACCTGTTCTAACATAGTGCAAATTGTCTAATTTTTGTATAACCTTATCTTCTGCAATCATGCATGAGCTCTTTGGTTTTAAAAACCAAATGTTTCTGCATTTTATCATGTTTATTATGAAATGATAGAAAGATAACCAAGTGTAAAATTAAAACTACAGTCTGCTTACATGTGACTCCAGACCCACAGCATTGTGATTAACTCTTAACAGCCTTCTGAAATGGCCTAGCAAACCACTGCAGAAGTTGGCCTAAGCACCGAAACAACAACAACACATCCTGCGCATTGGACCTTGCAAAGTCTTCCTTGCTAGCATCTGGGGACTAGTGCCAAAATTGGAAGAGCTGTCCCACAGATTAGTCAAGCAACAGCCTGATATAGCTGTACTCTCAGAATCAAACCTTACAGACAATGTCCCAGACTTTTCCATTACCATCTCTGGGCACGTCCTGCCCCACCATCAGGATAGACACATTAGAGGTGGTGACACGGTGGTACACAGTTGGGAGGGAGTGGTCTTGGCTGTCCTCAACATTGACTCTGGACCCCATGAAGGCTCAAGGTGTCAGGTCAAACATGAGCAAGGAAGCCACCTACTGTCATCTCTCAACTGATAAATCAGTACTCCGCCATGTTAAATGCCATTTAGAAGGAGCACTGTGAATAGAAAGGGCACAGAATCTACTCTGGGTGGGGGATTCCAATGCTCATCCCAAAGACTGGCTCAGTAGCACCACTACTGACCAAGCTGCATGACTAGGTCCTAAAGGGCATACCTACCAGATTAAGGTTGCTGCAGGTGCTGAGAGAACCAACAAGAGGACAAAACCTGCTTGAACTCATCCTCACCAACCTACCTATTACAGATGCATCTGTCCATGACAGTACTGGTAGGAGAGACCATCTCACAGTCCTTGTGGAGACAAAGTCCCATCTCCACAATGAGAAGTGGCAAGTTGCATTCGCACCACACAAGTGCTAAGCAAAGACCATCTTCAATAAAAGAGAATTTAACCACCGCGCCCTCCCCCTTGACATTCACTGACATTACCATCACTGAATCACCCCAACATCATCATCTTGGTGGTGGTGGTGGTGGGGGGGAGGGGCGGTGGTCACCATTGACCAGAAACTTAAGTGGACCACCCATGTAAATACTGTGGCTACAAAAGCAAATTAGAGGCTGGAAGTTCTGCACTGAATAACTCACTCCTGGCTCCTGAAAGCCTGTCCATCATCTCCAAGACACCGTTCAAGCATCTGATGGAATACTCTCCACTTGCTTAAATGAGTGCAGCTCCAATAGCACTCAAGAAGCTTGACACCATCCGGAACAAAGCAGTTTGCTTGATCAACGCCCCATCCACCACCTTAAAAAATCACCAATGCATGGCAGAAGCAGTGGGTATCATCCATAAGATGCACTGTAGCAAATTGCCAAGGATCCCTTAACAGCACCTTCCAAACTCATGACCTTTACCACCTTGAAGGACAAGGGCAGCAGATGCATGGGGACACCAGCACTTGCAAGTTCTTCTCCAAGCCACATGCCATCCTGACTTGGAACATAAGCTGTGAGGAGGACAAAAAGAGGCTGCAAAGAGATACAGACAGGTTAAGTGAGTGGGCAACAAAGCAGCAGATGGAATTTCCATGCCCAGTAAAGGCATGTCCTGTTTGTAACTTTAAACATGGACTAAATTCAGTATACAATTTTCTGGAACCGTCTTTTATTTAAAAATGGCCACTAACAGAACTGCTAAGATGGCTGCCAAAGGTCAGGTGACTTTTGCAATTTCTGCCTCAAGTCTCTGAAAAGTTCCGGATTAAATAACCATGGGTGGGGGCCTCCCCCTTGAATGGATATACCAAGATGAAACCTAGCTGTGGGATTTACACCTGCTATTGTGTTTTATCCAAAGCTCAAAATATATAGTTTCCTAGTCGCACCATTGCTGAGCTTAACATCTAACAAAAGGGAGCTACCAAAACCAGTTAATCATAAGTAGGTGTGAATGGCCATCACCTATCTCCAATGGCTTCGGACTTCCAAACCATTCTGGTGGACAATAGCAGTTGATCATGTGACTAAAACTGACTTCAGGTCACAAATTCTTGATCCCAAGAACCAGAGAGAAACTGGTCAGTATACACAGAATTCCAGGTGCAGGACATCCGCAGTAGAAAAAGGCAGTAGACTAGCATCCTTTTTTTAAAACTGGGGGCTGTTACATCTTAAAAGTCTCCCAATCTGGTTCCTTTTCCAAGCTTACCTGTGGAGAAATTTGACCTCCTGGTACAAAACCCACAAATAGCCAACTTTGAGACCTGCTAGAAAAGTCTGTCAGTTGGAGGGAATCCTGAAACAACTCTGGTATTCGACTCCAGCTATTTGAATCTACCTAGACCAACCCCTTTGTTCCATGGGCCCGCAATGACTGCTTTTCCTACAATGAAATATGACCTAATGTTTTGTTTACAACTGGAAAAAGTGCACTCTTCTCTCTAACTGTATTTCTCCTAGTGTGTGTGTGTGTATGTGTGTGTATGTGTATGTGTGTGTGCAGGAGTGTTGAGTGATTGACATAGCATTCGACTTCCAGAGCGAGCATGTCAATAAATAATCCTCTTTCAATTAAACCCACAAAAAACTTGCTGCTGATTATTAAAAATTGACCGCACACTCCGGCATTGAGAAACACACACACCTTTCTTTCCAAAAGTACACTGATTATGGACAGTAAGGGAAAGGGAACAAGGATTTCAGCTCTTTCCCATCCCTGTCTGTAACAGAATATAACATGAGGAAGTATGAAATTATTCAATTTGATAGTAAGATTAGAAAATTTTAGAAGGTATAAAACTTGCAAATGTTGATATGAAAACAGAAAATGCTGGAAAAAAACTCAGCAGGCGTGGCGGCGCCTGTGGAGGGAGAAACAAAGTTAACACCTTGAGCCCATACGACTCTTCCTCAGAGCTCTGAAGAAGAGTCGTATGGATTCGAAACATTAACTCTGTTTCTCTCTCCACAGATGTTGCCAGACCTGCTGAGATTTTCCAGCATTTTCTGTTTTTATTTCAGATTTCCAGTATCCATAGTATTTTGCTTTTATCTTAGTTGTAAATGCTGATGTTCAGCCTGACTTGGTGTACTTATACAAGGAATGGAGAAATTTAGTACCATGGTACAACAAGCAATTAGGACGGTAAATGGCATGTTGGCCTTTATTTCAAGGGGTTTGGAGTACATGAATAAAGAAGTCTTGCTGCAATTACATAGGGATTTGGTGAAATTGCATCTGGAACACAGTGTACAATTTTGGTCTCTATATTTAAGGAAGAATATGCTTGCATTGGAGGCAGTACAGCGAATGTTCACTGGATTCATCCATGCGATGAGAAGATTGACGGATGATGAGAGGTTTAGTAAATTGGGTCAATATTTCCCAGAATTAAGAGTGAGAGGTATTTTAATTGAAACATACAAGATTCTGAAGAGACTTGATAGGGAGACACTGAAAGATTGTTTCCCCTGGATAGGGAATCTAGAACATGGGGGCATAGTCTCAGAATTAGGGTGGTTAATTTAGAACTGTGATGAGAGAAAATTTCTTCACTCAAAGGCTTGTGAATCTTTGGAATTCACTACCCTATAGGGCAGTAAATGCTCCATTGTTGCATATATTTAAGGCTGAGATAGACAGATCTTTGGTCATTCAGGGAGTCGAAGGATATGGGGAGCAGGTGGGAAAGTGGCATTGAGGCCAAGAATCAAACCATAATTGTATTGAATGGCGGAGCAGGCTTGAGGGGCTGTAAGGACTATTGCTGCACCTATTTCTTATGTTCATATGGAACTGTATCACCGTTCCTTCACTGTCACTGAGTTAAATTCCTAGAATTCCCTCCCTAACAGCACTCTGAGTGTATCTACACCACGTGGACTACAACAGTTCAAGAAAGTGGCTCATCACCGTCTTTAAGGGTAATTACAGGTGGGCAATGCATTAAATTCTGTCTTTGCCACTGACATCCAGGTCCCATAAACAAATAACAAAAAAGCTGCTGAATATGGAACCAATCCCCACAGAGGCAGACCTACAAGGATGAAATGGGGGATAGAAAATTGATAGGCTAAAACCACAAAGGAGTGTTACATTTTTTATAAAGTATTAACTGTTAAGAGTATGCCCCAGTCTATATCATACAAATATAAAATTCATATAAAATTCCCATTCTGTTCCCTTCTGTCATTTAGGTATATTGTAGGAATAGTGCCATAAAATCAAAATACTTGGGCTCCAACATCATAGTGTTATTTTACAATTTCATGGATCAATTTAAATAAGGGGAAAAGATAATTGAAACATGTTCTTGTGTATTATGCCCTTTAATTTAATATTAATTCTGTTGACCAAAATGAGTGAATAAACACTCCCTAATGTTTATTTTTCATAATAAAATTATATATTGATGTTATAAAAAGAACAAAATATCCCCACAGCATAATCCAGATAAGGCAGTATAGCCTCTGTTAATAAAAAACAAAAACAGAATTACCTGGAAAAACTCAGCAGGTCTGGCAGCATCGGCGGAGAAGAAAAGAGTTGACGTTTCGAGTCCTCATGACCCTTCGACAGAACTTGCATTCGAGTCCAAGAAAGAGTTGAAATATAAGCTGGTTTAAGGTGTGTGTGTGGGGGGCGGAGAGATAGAGAGACAAAGAGGTGGGGGGGGGGGGTGTGGTTGTAGGGACAAACAAGCAGTGATAGAAGCAGATCATCAAAAGATGTCAACGACAATAGTACAATAGAACACATAGGTGTTAAAATTAAAGTTGGTGATATTATCTAAATGAATGTGCTAATTAAGAATGGATGGTAGGGCACTCAAGGTATAGCTCTAGTGGGGTTTTTTTTTTTATATAATGGAAATAGGTGGGAAAAGGAAAATCTTTATAATTTATTGGAAAAAAAAGGGAAGGGGGAAACAGAAAGGGGGTGGGGATGGGGGAGGGAGCTTACGACCTAAAGTTGTTGAATTCAATATTCAGTCCGGAAGGCTGTAAAGTCCCTAGTCGGAAGATGAGGTGTTGTTCCTCCAGTTTGCGTTGGGCTTCACTGGAACAATGCAGCAAGCCAAGGACAGACATGTGGGCAAGAGAGCAGGGTGGAGTGTTGAAAAGGCAAGCGACAGGGAGGTTTGGGTCATTCTTGCGGACAGACTGCAGGTGTTCTGCAAAGCGGTCGCCCAGTTTACGTTTGGTCTCTCCAATGTAGAGGAGACCACATTGGGAGCAACGAATGCAGTAGACTAAGTTGGGGGAAATGCAAGTGAAATGCTGCTTCACTTGAAAGGAGTGTTTGGGTCCTTGGACGGTGAGGAGAGAGGAAGTGGAGGGGCAGGTGTTGCATCTTTTGCATGGGCATGGGGTGGTGCCATAGGAGGGGGTTGAGGAGTAGGGGGTGATGGAGGAGTGGACCAGGGTGTCCCGGATGGAGCCTCTGTTAATGCTCAGATAGTACGATGACGTGCTAAAATCAATTGTGTCATATTTTAATCTGAACAAAGTAGTCTTGGGTGACGCATTTTGAAATGTCACTGAAATTACTATGACTATAGGTGTCCCTTCAATCAAGAAAGTTGCATAAAATGTTCACTGCCCACCAAAGAAACGAAGGAAAATTAAGGAACAGGCAAAGATTATTGGTCTGAAAGGAACATCCCTTCTGATTGATCACAATGTTACTTTCTAAACATATCATCCAGCTCCTGTTTTTCCAGAAATACCTCTGGTAGCTTATTCCATGAAATTAATGGAATGAAACAAAACAGAAAATGCTGGAAAAAAGCTCAGCATGTTAGGCAGCATCTTTGTGGAGCTTCAGGCTGGTTCTGTAATCAGCTGTGATTTTGTTCTGTTGATATTTAAAATATATATGCAATCTCCACCAGGTCCACAACCTCCCCATCTGGAATCCTCTCTTTCTCTAATTCTCTCATGTGTTCATCACCCACTCCCTCTTTGCTCTATTTCCAGCTCCTTACTTTGGAATGTCCTCCCTAAACCTCTGCACCCTCCTTTAATACCCATCTCACTAAGAAAGCTCCAGTTCATCTCTCCTTATCATGGAATATTACAGCATAGAGAGAGGCCATTTGGTCGTGTGCCAGCGCCAGCTGTTTGAAAGATCTATCCAATGAGTACCAATCTACAATTCTTTCCCCATTGCCCTGCATCATTTTCCTTTTGGAGCATAAATCCAAATCTCCTTTGAAAGTTACTAGTGAATCTG
This sequence comes from Carcharodon carcharias, assembly GCF_017639515.1. Classification (NCBI taxonomy): domain Eukaryota; kingdom Metazoa; phylum Chordata; class Chondrichthyes; order Lamniformes; family Lamnidae; genus Carcharodon; species Carcharodon carcharias. The sequence continues at coordinate 104,296,863 of NC_054471.1, read as the reverse complement.
ATTCAACCACCTTTTCAGGTAATGCAGTCCAGATCATGAATCACAGCATCACCCTCCTCTTATATTGAGGCACTGGCAGCATTGACTTCTTTTTGGAACATTGACGCAAAGTACTCATTTAAAACTGTAACCAGGCTCTCTGCCTCCAGTAGAAGAGGTCCTTTTTGTCCCTAATTGGCCCACACAAGCTTTGACTATCACTTTGCTTTCTATATGTTTAAAAAGGACTTTTGTGTTCCCTTTTATACCTGTTTATATTTTCCCACAAACTCCCTTTTACTCTTTTCTGATTTTATTCTGCACTTCCTGTATTCTGCTTCATTCTATATTATGAACCTAATATCTTTCATAAGCCTATTTCTTCGTTTCATTTTATCCTCAAATTAAATACAGGTCAAGAATCTTTTATCTGAAACCCTCGGAGCTAATTGCATTCCTGACTTCAGGCAAATTCAGTTTTCAGATACCGTATATAGGCCTAGGCCTACTTACACTACAATGGCTGAAGCCTAGGCTAGCTATAGGGCAAAATTTTCTGCACCCACTGGTGTCAGACATGTTCAACAGCATGAGCGGACAATATGGCGAGAAGACCAAAAATCAGTTTCACAACATCGTAAAACTGGTTTGCAATCACCTGTTCTGCCCATCAAAGGAACATCCCTTCTGATTGATCACAATGTTACTTTCTAAACATATCATCCAGCACCTGTTTTACCAGAAATACCTCTGGTAGCTTATTCCATGAAATTAATGGAATGAAATAAAACAGAAAATGCTGGAAAAAGGCTCAGCAGATTAGGCAGCATCTTTGGGGAGATTCAGGCAGGTTCGTTGGACATCCTGAACCTTATTGTAATACATCTGCATATCATCCCCCCACGTCGGTAGGAAAACAAGAGTGCAGAACACATCTTAACAAGTGTGACATGCAGAAGTCGGGACTTAATGTCAGGGCTCATATCACAGACATCGGAGGAGCAGAAGATGCTGGAGCTCTACAGCAATGGGACCCGAGAGGAACATCCATGGCATGCTGGGTGGATTCTCATGGACATGGCTCCACTGCGAAGCAGCTCACAGAAGTTGGAAAGTCACCGTTGATGGTCTGCTCACAACAGATGATGGTCGAGGAGGTGGAGAGGAAGGTCCAGCTGTGTTTTGGAGAGGAAGATGTACCGGGTTGGGTGGGAGAGGAAGGTCTAAGATTGACTAGGAGAGAAGGATGTGTCAGCCGTGGGGTCAGGTTGGGAGGGAGAGAACAAAAGTTTCAGGGGGGTGAGGTTGGGAGTGGGGGAATGAAGGTATAGAGGGGATGAGGTTGGGAGAGGCTATGGGAGGTGGATGGGGTAATGGAGGGGATGATGGCAACTGGGGAGGTAGATGTAGGGGGGGAGGAAGGTGAAAGGAAAGGTGTTCTGTTGAGTCCATGACTGCCTCCAGCGGAGCAAACTGAGCATAGGCATTGTAGGAGGGAATGGTGAGAATGACCAAGGGCAGAGTCAGGCGGGAGGGTGAGGGTGTTAACGGTATCAGTAGAAGGGCGGCAAGAGTAGTTGGTGGGGACTCAGAGGCAGACACAGACCTACAGGTGGGAAGGAGGAGTCGGGGAGGTTAATGTGGATGGGAACAGGATTTTCAGGAAGGAAGGGAATGTGCACATTCACCTGGTAAGTGTGACCGGTAGGTCACAGTGGGGAGGTGAAAGGTGATGCTAGGGGGTCGACTGATGGGAGAAAGGACATGAGTGACTGGTCAGGGGAAAGGATGGGGGAGCATAAGATAAACTGTAGCACTATCATGCTGTCCAAATCAAAAGTGAAATGAGAGTCGTGGTGGGCAAGAACAGGTGCTGCTTGGGAGTGTGATCAGTGGGTGGGTGGAGATGCACAGCAGCTCAGACGGACAACTGAAAGCAGGCAACATTCAAAATGCTCAGGACATTGAGATGAATGTGATGCAGGAAGGATCCTCGTATGTCGGACAGTGCTTGTACGAGGCTCCGAAAGGCCCTGCACAACACATACTTTTCCCTCCAGAATCACTTGTGGCTGGCCGTGTGCAGTTGAACTGTTAGCGGGGGTTTAGTGTGAGGATTGCAAAGCCTGTCAATGAAGCTGAAAGACACCATTACACTTTATTCAGTGAAAGTTAATATATTTCCAGATTGTGAAGTGCCAAAAGGTGTTCGCCAGTGCAACCAACTGTGATCAAAATTTCTTAATTCTTAATTTCTTTTGAATGCCTGAAATTTCTAGGCACAGCCTTGACATCTGCAGCTGGGGTGGAGACAGCTTGTGCAATAGTTGGCCCTGTTGCCTCTCATGCATTTGGCATGGGCCCTCTAGAGAGCTGAGGCCTTGAGGGTTTTGGCTTGCTTTGGCTGTCCTCCTGTGGGCCAGCTGTTCCCTCTGTGGTGACAAAGGACGAGGTTGAGGGTTTCACAGGCAAAGGGGACTCAGGGGGAAAGCACAGCCTTTGAGATTCCTGAATAGATGTCCCAGAGGTGTCCAGCTGCTGCTCCTCCTCCCTTCAGGTGCCTGAGGGCCCCGGCCTGACTCTTTGAGGGGAAGGAGCACCTGAGGGGCATTGAGGTGCCCTGTATCCCTCTCACATTGCCACTGCAGGAATGCATCCTTGCCTACTGCGATGGAATGCAGGTCTGCATGCAGCTCTGCATTCTGCTGGACCAGGTTCTCCATGGCGTCCACCATCCTCCCCATGGAGACCTCCATACGCGCACATGTGGGCACCACTTGACTCGAAACGTCAACTCTTTTCTTCTCCGCCGATGCTGCCAGACCTGCTGAGTTTTTCCAGGTAATTCTGTTTTTGTTTAGGCAGATGCACTCCTCTGACTCACATGTCACTCTATTGAGGGCTTCCTGCGTGATGTTCCCCTGCCTTTGGCTGACTCTTCACGAGTTGGAAGGCCAAATCCAGAGGCTCATCATCTGACTTGAACTTCACAGATGCCTCTTCCCCAGCAGTCTTCCGAATGCCAGGGAGCTTGGCTGAACCTGCCTCTTCCTGCTGCGGACAGGTATCTGTGCAGTGACCACCAGATTGTAGACCCGTGCCTGCTCTAGATTTGGGTCCCATTGAGGTGTGTGTCTCTGCGCTGGTGGAGGGTGTGAGTAAGCGCTGTGATGGGTCTCCCAGGCTGCTTATTTCCAGCTCTTCAATGGAGGAGCTGTCCTCTTGGCTGGAGGTGAGGACGTGGATGGAGCTGAGGGACTAGCTGGCTAAGGGTGTCAGTCACTTCGCAGAGCTCCCTGTGAACCAATGTAGAGATAATTAGTGCATGGCAGCAGAGTCAAAAGCAGGAGAGCAAGCACTCACATTTGCATTTGGAGAGGGATGATGTGGCGCAGGATCCTCACAAGGGTGTTGCCGCTGACCTCACCATCACCGCAGGCACGGTGGATGTCCTCACCAGTCAGCGTGATGGCACGCTCCTCAAAGTGAATAAGGGACCTAATGTGGGCCACTCCACTCCTGGTCTGGGACCTCTCCCTGCTGTGAGCCAGCTTCTCCCGCATTAAAACTGAAGGAGAGAGTGTGAACAGGATGCATGGCACTGCGTGGAATGTTTTGTGGTGAGCAGCACCATGGACAGAATGAGGATGCAAGCTCGAGAGGGTAAGAGCCTGATGGAGATGTGAGGGTGTGTGTGAGAGTTAGTGGTGTTATCCCTTGAGATGTGAGATCCCTGTGGATGTGTGATGGGTTTGTGATTGTATGAGTTGAGAGTGATGAGAAGAGTGAGTTACCCTGGTGGAATGGACAAAACCATTCATCCTGTAGTGGAACCGGGTGGCTGTCCACTTTTGGAGGGCATTGGCACTAACCACTGCTGCCACCTCCTCCCATGCTAGATTAGTGAGGTTGCTGCCCCTCCAGCGGCCAGAGTGGGGTTAGAGGAAAGCATCCACTGCATCCATAAGGCGCTGGAGGGACACATCATTGAACCTGGGGCTTGCAGTCTTCTTACCTTTCAGGGCCATGTCTTCTGTGCATCAGCCCTGGTCTAGAAGAGCTGAGAGGCGTGTGTGCGGCTACATTTTATAAAGGGCACCCAGCGTGATGAAGCAGTGAGGTGATGACATGGCTGGCGAATGAAAGCCCACCCGCCATGGAAACGGCATGTTTCCTGGGAATGTATAATTAATGAAGTGGGATTGGGATGGAACAGCATGAAAAGCCACCATTGAGGACAGCAGGTAAAGCGTCCTTTTCCCACCCACTACTGCACAATGCAAATGTGGGATGATTCTGCCCACAGCCTAAATTAAATAAAATAGCTAAGAAAGTAAGATGTACCACTGAATAATAAATACAGGGTACGTGTAATAAGTTCCCACTCATGGCACCATCTGCAATTCTGCTTGAGCATTCAGAGTGTTGATGTACGCCGGTGGTAGACTTCCAGCGCTAAAACTCGAATGGGGCTGGCAAGATTCGTGTTGGCTTAGGTCATGTCAGTTCGGGTCACAGACTTGCTACATGAAAGGTCAATGTGATTCAAAAAAAGTGAGGTTTTTGGATGTGTTTGGTTTTCAGATTAACGAATAAAGGATACTCGACCTGTAGTCATTTAAGGAACTCCAGCTGTGGATGGTCTACCATAAGAACATAAGAACTAAGAGCAGGAGTAGGCAATTCAGCCCCTCGAGCCTACCCCGCTATTCAATACGATCATGGCTGATCTAATTTCTGCCTCAACTCCAATTTCCCAACCTCTCCCCATAATCTTTCAACCCATTACTAATTAAAAATCTGTCTATCTCCTCCTTAAATTTATTCAGCATCTCGGCATCCACTGCACTCTGAGGTAGTGAATTCCACAGATTCACGACCCTTTGAGAAAAGTAATTCTTTCTCATCTCTGATCTAAATCTACCACCCCTTAGCCTAAAACTATGGCTTCTCATTCTAGAATGCCCCACAAGAGGAAACATCCACTCCAAGTCTACTTTATCTATCGACTTTAGCATCTTATATACCTCAATTAGATCTCCTCTCATCCTTCTAAACTCTAGCGAGTATAGGCCTAAATTGCTCAATCTCCCCTCATAAGACAAGCCCCGCATCTCTGGAATCAATCCAGTGAACCTCCGCTGAACCGTCTCCAATACAATTACATCCTTCCTCAAGTAAGGGGACCAAAACTGTGCACAGTACTACAGGTGCAGTCTCACCAATGCCTTGTACAGTTGCAACAACACTGCCCTATTTTTATACTCTATTCCTTTAGCAATAAATGCCAAAATTCCATTTATCTTCCTTTTTCCTGCTGTACCTGCATGCTAGCTTTCAGCGATTCATGCACGAGGACATCCAGATCCCTCTGCGCTGAAGCATTCTGAAGTTTTTCTCCATTTAAATAATAAGTCGCCTTTTTATTCTTCCGACCAAAATGGATAACCTCAAACTTATCCACCTTAAACTCTATCTGCCAAATTTTGGCCCATTCATCTAACCTGTCCATATCCATTGTTAAATTTATTATTTCTTCATTGCAACTTACTTTCCCACCTATTTTGGTGTCATCTGCAAATTTAGCTATCGTACCTTCTATCCCTGAATCCAAGTCATTAATATCCGCTCCATTTCATGTGAATGTGGAGTTAGTACCTGAACCAGCTCCTCTTGAAGGCCTCCCATTGCTCAATTACTTTTGTAGCTGCCAAAACATTGTTTCTGTTCCACCTGGGCCAGATCTCTTTTCAGCTCACTGAATTTAATCCTTTTCCAGTTTGAGTAATGCTGAAAAAAGAGACATGCTGTCAAAGCTTTTTGTCTTCCACACATCAAGACTCAAGAGTGCCAAATTTCAAAGGGAACAAGAATTTATACTGCATGAGAAAAGAGGTGCTGATTGGTTGTCCATTCAGCTGTGATTGGTCAAGACGTTGCCATGGAGAATGCACCAGGGAGCGATTGTCCCCGTTATTTTGTTCATTCAAAAAGATACGATGCCCGGACATATTCTTTTTGCTTGCAGAGGACAAGTCCCTGCATATGAATTTATGTAGCTCCCAGCAAGTTTGAATGAGCTACATTGCAAGCCCAACTAATAATCTTAAATTAGTTGTTAGCGTAATTCTTATCACAAATGGGATTGTTCAGCAAATGCTGCCCAATCGCAAAATCATATCTAACAACAGACATTATATTCTGAGTTTTACAAGCATGGTTGATTGAGTATGCGCAGTAGGGACATGCTGTATGATACTATCCATTGGTCATTGGAATGTACCCTAAGTACCTGGCATCTGTAAGTGATACCCCCCTTCTACCACTGCCCCTGTGAACAGTATGACACCTGGTGAAGGGGGAAGTGATCTACATAAATAACAAATAACTGAGACAAAGAAATAAGTGTCTGAAGAAAAGGGGAGGGGAGAATGGAACATGCTGAATCTGAAATGTGGAGTTCAACTGTCCTATTAACTTTTAAGGACTGGCATGAAATTTGTTTTCAATAATCAAAGTTTAAGTGATCTTTATCTCCTAAGTTCTGGCCATCTTTATTCCAAGCCTGTAACATGATTAATGTGGTGTAATTGTGCTATTGTTAAAGGAAGTGAACAGATGAAAACCTGCAAGATGATGCTCTAGATAAGATTAAATATTCAATTGATAAAATTAAAATTATTGTTAAATTTGTAACGAACGCGCCATATCGGCTGGTTGATTGGAAACCGAGAAGTTGACAGAAAAGAGATTATTGCCTCATTAATCGTGTAAGGGCTGGAGATCATGACTGAATGGCGGAGCAGACTCGATGGGCCGAATGGCCTAATTTCTGCTCCTATGTCTTATGGTCTTATGGAGAACAGAGAATTAGCTATGTAAGATGAGCAAAAACTTGATGAGGCTGCCAAGAGACAACTGCCCAATTGCTGAGCCATGAGAAGGCACATTCGGCCTATCTGGAGCCGATCATGTGGGTAGCAAGCACTGAGCAGGGTATAAGAAACTGTGTCCTGAGATGATAGCTAGCTAGCTCAGGAAGAAGTAGTCTGATCAACTACTTGGAGACCAGAAAGAGAGAACTGATCACTCCCTCCATTCAGGCTCTCGGACTAGCCCAAGAAACCTTGCACATGTGGATGCATGAATATAAGTCTTATTGAGTGAAAGAAGATTTTTTTTGAGTGCCAGAAGAATGTGTTGTGAGCAAACAATAATTTGGGAGTCTTGAGTTGTTGATTCCCGGAGTAAACCTCGGAACCAGAAAAGGGATATTAACTTACAAAATGCATTATTTTAGTAGGTTACACATTGCACTGACACTGAAATTCATGTACCACATTACTCATCTGTGAAGTAAACAGAACATCATAGAGCCATAGAGGTCTACAGCACAGAAAAAGGCCCTTTGGCCCATTGAGTCTGCACCAGTCAAACAAGTACTTAACTTGTGAGTGAGTGAGTGAGTTCCAGATTCCCACCACCCTCTGGGTGAAACAATTCTTCCTCACATCCCCTCTAAACCTCCTGCCCCTTACTTTAAGTTAGGGAGAAAAGTTCCTTCCTGTCTACCCTATCCATGCCCCTCACAATTTTATACACCTCAATCATGTCCCCCCTCAATCTCCTCAGCTCCAGAGAAAATAACTCCAGCCTATCTAATCTCTCCTCATAACTAAAACTCTCCAGCCCAGGCAACATCCTGGTAAATCTCCTCTGCACTCTCTCTAGTGCAATCACATCCTTCCTATAATGAGGATTCCAGAACTACACGCAATACTCTAGCTGTGGCCTAACCAGCATTTTATACAGCTCCAGCATAACCTCCCTGCTCTTATATTCTATGCTTTGGCTAATAAAGGCAAATATCGCATATACCTTCTTCATCACCTTATCTACTTGTCCTTATGGGACTGGTGGACACGCACACCAAGGTCCGTCCCTCTGATCCTCAGTACTTTCCAGGGCACTACCTTTCATCATGTATTCCCGTGCCTTGTTTGTCCTGCCCAAGTGCATCACCTCACACTTATCCGGATTAAATTCCATTTGCCACTGATCAGCCCACCTGACCAGCCCGTCTATATCCTCCTGCAATCTAAGGCTATCCACCTCACTATTTACCAGCCCACCAATTTTCCTGTCATCTGCAAATTTACTGATCAATCCTCCTATCATTTATATATATATCACAAGTAGCAAGGGACCCAATGCCGATCCCTGTGGAACCCCACTAGACACAGGCATCCAGTCACAAAAACACCCCTCGACCATCACCCCCTGCTTCCTGCTACTCAGCCAATTCTGGACCCAATTTGCCAAATTGCCTTGAATCCCATGGTTATCAGTCCCTTCGTTATCAGTCTCCCATGCAGGACCTTATCAAAAGCCTTGCTGAAGTCCAAGTAGACTACACCAAATGCATTGCTCTCACCTACACACCTGATCACCTCTTCGAAAAATTCAATCAAATTGGTCAGACATGACCTCCCCTTAACAAAACCATGCTGACTGTTTTTGATTAATCCCTGCCTCTCCAAGTGTAGATTAATTCTGTCCCTCAGAATTGCTTCCAATAGTTTACCCGCCACTGAGGTTAGACTGGCCTGTAGTTCCCTTGTTTATCACTTCTTTCCTTCTTGAATAACGGTACCACATTGGCTGTCCTCCAGTCCTCTGGCACCTCTCCTGTGGTCGGAGAGGTATTGAAAATTATTTCCAGTGCCCCTGCTATCTCCTCCCTTGCCTCACTCAACAGCCTGGGATACATTTCATCCAGGCTTGGAGATTCATCTACTTTTAAGCCTGCCAGACTACTTAGAACCTCCTCCCTTTCTTTAGTTATATCACAGTCCTTCTGCCTGATTTCCATACCCATGTCATCCCTCTCACTTGTGAACACTGATACAAAGTATTCATTTAGAACCCTACCTATGTCTTCCGGCTCCACCCACAAATTACCACTATGGTCCTTAATGGGCCCTACTCTTTTCCAAGTGATCCTCTTACTTTTAATGTACTTGTAAAATAACTTTGGATTTTCCTTTATTTTACCTGCTTATGGTTTTTCATGCCCCCTTTTTGCTCTCCTAATATCCTTTTTAAGACCCCCGCTACACATTCTATACTCCTTTAGGGCTTCCGCTGTTTTGAACCCTCGGTATCTGCCATAAGCCTCCCTTTTTCTCTTTATCCAATCCTGTATATCACTCGACATCCAGGGTTCTCTGGTTTTGTTGGTCCCATCCTTTGTCTTTACTGGCATATGTTGGCCCTGTACTCTCCCTATTTCCTTCTTGAATGAGTTCCACTGCTCTGACGCAGATTTACCTAAAAGTAGCTGCCCCCAGTCCAAACTGGCCAAATTATATTTGATCTTATTAAAATCAGCCTTCCCCCAATGTAGAACTCTGATTTCTGGCCCATCCTTGTCCTTTTCCATAATAACCTTGAATTATGATCATTATCTGCAAAATGCTCCCCCACTGATACCTCTACCACTTGCCTGGCTTCATTCCCTAAAATTAAGTCCAGGAATCTTGTAGGACCTTCTACATACTGGCTTAAAAAGCTCTCCTGGATGCATTTTAAGAATTCCGCTCCCTTTAAATCCATCACACTATGACTAACCCAGTTAATGTTGGGGAAGTTGAAATCCCCCACTATTATTTTTACACTTCTCTGAAATTTACCTATATATCTGCTTTTCTATTTCTCTCTGACTGTTTGGGGGCCTATGGTACGCACCCAGCAATGTTTTTTGTTTTTCAATTCTACCTATATGGCTTCATTTGAGGAGCCTTCTAAGATGTCATCCCTCCTTACTACTATAATTGATTCCTTGATCAATATTGCGATACCCCATCCTCTTTTACCTCCTTCCCTGTCTCCCTCCCTTCTTGAACGGTGGCATCACATTAGTGGATTTCCAGTCTGCTGGGGCTCTCCCAGAATCCAGTGAGTTCTGGAATATTTCAGCCAATGCCTCCACTATCTCTGCAGCCACTTCCTTTAAAGGAGGAAATAGAGAAGGATGTGGCAACCCCAATTAAAATGGGAGATATCAAGAGAAGAAGAAGAAGAAAGGGGAAGACCCTATATCCTGGAATACTGAACTGCCAATCCTGCCCCCTCTCAACCATGTCTCTGTGACAGCAATGATACCATACTTCCATGTGTTAATTTGAGCCCTCAACTCATCTGTCTTATTCATCAGACTCTTTGCATTAAAATAAATACCACCCAACCTTGCCAAATTCCCTTGTGCCTTAACTGGCCTTTAATCTCTATGCCTTCCAGACTCACTTGCTCCCTCTTCTAATTTTGGCTCTGCACCTTCCCCTGCTGAACCTCCTCTCAGAATCCCATCCCCCTGCCAAGTTAGGTTAAACCCTTCCCAACACCAGCAAAGATTCCCGCAAGGATGTTGGTCCCATTTCAGTTCCGGTGCAGCCCGTCCGCCTTGTACAGGTCACACTGCCCCCAGAAACGGTCCCAATGCATCCTTTTGGCTTGATGACAGCATCCTGTTAGTGAAAAACACCACTCGCATAGTGGATGCGTGAGATAGCTATGTTTACCTTTTGCTCAAATTCATGGGATACTTTACCCTTCCAGGGCAATTTGAGGTAGATTGGGCACTTTACAGGTCCAAGAATAGTGGCTTTTGGCCCATTTGTGAGTTTGCGTGACACACAGCAAGTAGTGATCTGATCAGGTTAGCCATTACTGTAGGTTGGCTTTGATGATCCCTATTTCAGTGTTAAGCTTGCACAATGAGCAATTGGCCCTGGCCCTATTTACAATAGGCCAATAAGGCCAATCTTGTGAAGCATAGAGCTGTAGGAATCCCAACACATGTATTGACCAGTGAAGGTAGGCATGCGGTAGACAATAGTGGAGAATCCATTAGCAAATTTCTCAAATAGCACATCAAGGAAAGGGAGCTCATTAGACTGCTCCATTTCAAAGATGAGTTTGAGAGCAGGATGGAGTGCATTAAGGTGTGTAAAGAAATTATTATATGTAGCTGCTGATTCAATTATAGAAAAGTCTGTCCTAATGAATGCTGGACGAAAAGCTTTGACGTCTCTTTTTTCAATAATATTCAAGTTCTGTACTACCAAGTGACTATTTGTATACCTGAGACAGAGGTATAAGACAAAGACCAAATTCAGGATTTCAGCAACATAGTTCGACTTACTGGTAAGTTAAGAACGGACAGGTTGCCTATTGGACTTTCTGAGTGTATTAAACCCAAGGTTGTGCCAGAATTCATTTCCAAGCACATTGATAATGCTAAAGTGAGATACAGTCCCACAATTGAGCAAGCGTTCATGAAGGATGAGATTTAACAAATTGGTTATAGGATTACTAATCTATGCCGTGTCCTGCACTGTGCTTGGTCTGAGGTGTGCAAATTTCTTTCATTTTTCATTTTGAACCATTTGTGCCACTATATTGCCTCAATAGATGACCGCACCATAAGCAAAGCCGGCTTCAAACACATCTGCTCCATAAATTCATTCAAGCAGAAGTGTTTTGTTACTCCCAAACACATACTGAATCTGTCTGACCATGTCCTCACACATGGCTTCAATTTTGGTGTTCCTATGTTCAACATCAAATGGGAACAGGTATTTGCAGATTTTGGGCTCCACTATTCTCAGCTATCCCTCCACAAACCAATGTCCATTAAAGTGCTGAGTCTTTGAAAGAGCATCTGGCTGATCTAGCACATGCATTCACTTATCTGATTTTCACATGCAGCATAAATGTCTGGCGGAATTGTAAGGCCTCAAGGCCAACCCAGACATATTTGCAAGCCAGACAAAGGGACTGGAATAAAAGCAAAATACTGTGGATGCTGAAATCTGAAATAAAAACAAAAAGTGCTGGAAAATCTCAGCAAGTCTGGCAGCACCTGTGGAGAGAGAAACATAGTTAATGTATGATTCTTCTTCAGAGCTGAAGAGAAGTAGAAATATGATGGATTTTGTACTGTTTCAGAGGGGGGGGAGCAAAATAGAAGGTCAGGGATAGGTGAGAACCAAGAAGAGACTGACAAAAATGTCATGGACACAAGAAAAAGGAACTGCTAATGGTGATAAAGACTAAAGAAGATGCTGATAGTGCCATTAAAGTAAGATAGCTGAATGTATTAATAGCAGAACAAGAGTCAGCACTTTGTGAAAGCACAACATAGAAACCAGTGACAGATAGCCCTATAGGGGTGTGGGGGGTGGGGGTTGGGGAAAATGAATAAAAATTAATTAAAAAATGAAAATAAAAAGTAAAATTAAAAAGGCACAAAAAAAAACAATTGGATTAAAGAAAGGTTAAAGATGGAAGAGGACTTTCATGGTCTGAAGTTATTGAACTCAATGTTAAGTCCGGAAGGCTGCAAAGTGCCTAATCGGAAAATGAGCTGCTGTTCCTGTAGTTTGTGTTGGGCTTCACTGGAACATTGCAGCAGGCCAAGGATGGACATGCAGGCATGAGAGCAAGATTGTGTCTTGAAATGGCAAGCGACAGGAACTTCTTGGTCATGCTTGCGGACTAAATGAAGGTGTTCTGCAAAGCGGCCACCAAGTCTGCGTTTAGTCTCCCCAGTGTAATGGAGACTGCATTGGGAGCAGCAGATACTTTCCAGGGCTGTAACAGTATCTTTTACCAATACCACCACTTCACCATCTTTCACTGTCATTGTGGAGAAAATCAGATAGAAACCTCTGGAGTTTACACATGCACAGGTAAATGCAGAAATCCAGGGTTTGCTTTTCAAATTTCCCTGCTCCTCCAACAGCCAAGCTGTACCAGTACCTCACCGAAGTTTCTATATTTTCCCAATAGTTACCTATGAAACACTCCAGAAAAATTACAGCTGGTGCCTTCAGATATGTTACTTTGTAATGGTGTGGTGAGTCATAATTACTGCCAAACAACCTCTCTGGCCTTGAAAATTTAATTTTATAAGTGTGGAGTCTCAGTTATTCAGAATTTATTTAGTGCTGGAGATCCACACTTTCAATTATTGCTAATCTCATCCTTTTACTTGCCTTATGAAATTAGTATCTGTGTGAGATATATTTAGCACTTATTTACACATACGTATAATCACACAAATACACACACAAACACTTCTTCAGAAGTAGATTAAATAATGTACAGTATATAAATGTTAGTGACTCATTGGCCTGGGAGGACTAAGTTGTCTTCTGCTAAAGGACTGGGATTGTCTGCCTGTGGGAGGTATGAGGTTGTCTGTCTGAAGGATGGCTGGGTTGACTCTCTGCTGGAGGACTGGGATTGACTGCCTACTGCAGACCTTGGAGGACTATGTTGTCTGTCAGCTATTCCCAAAATGTTAAAGCATAAGAAATAGGAGCAGGAGTAGGTTACTCAGACCTTCAAAACTCCATCATTCAATATTTTTCTACATCTACTCCATTTCCCTGCATTATCCCCAAATCCCTTGATCCCCTACTTCTTCTTCTTCTCTTGACATCTCCCATTTTAATTGGGGTTGCCACATCTGCCTCTATTCCCTCCTTTAAAGGAAGTGGCTGCAGAGATAGGGGAGGCATTGATCAAAATATTCCAGAACTCACTGGATTCCGGGAGAGTCCCAGCAGACTGGAAATCCACCAATGTGATGCCCATGTTCAAGAAGAGAGAGAGACAAAAAGCAGAAACTATAGGCCAGTCAGCCTAACATCTGTTGCTGGGAAAATGCTAGAGTCCATTATTAAAGAAGAAATAGCAGGACATTTAGAAAAGCTTAACACAATCAAACAGAGTCAACATGGTTTTATGAATTAGAAATCATGTTTGACAAATTTGCTAGAGTTCTTTGAGGATATAACAAGCAGAGTTGATAAAGGGGGAGCGGTAGATGCAGTATATTTGGATTTTCAGAAGGCATTCGATAAGGTGCCACATACAAAGTTATTGCACAAGATAGGAGCTCACAGTATTGGGGGTAATGTATTAGTATGGGTTGAGGATTGGTTAACACACAGAAGATAGTCAGGATTAACTTGTCCCTTTCAGGTTGGAAAGACGTAACTAGTGGAGTGCCGCAAGGACCAGTCCAAGGGCCTCAATTATTTACTATCTATATTAATGACTTGCGGGGGGAGGGGGGGCAGAGTGTTATGTATCCAAATTTGCTGACAATACAAAAATAGGTGGGAGGGAATGTTGTGATGAGGACATAAGAAATCTGCAAGGGGATATAGGCAGGTTAAGTGATTGGCAAAAATTTGGCAGATGGAGTTTAATGTAGGAAAGTGTGAGGTCATGCACTTTGGTAGGGAGAATTAAAAGGCAGACTATTATTTAAATGGAGAGAGATCCCAAAAAAGTGCAGCACAGAGGGATCTGGGTGTTCTTGTGTATGAAACACAAAAAGCATGCAGATGCAGCAAGTAATTAAGAAGGCAAATTGAATTTTGGCTTGTATTTCTAGGGTGTTGGACTTTAAAAAGAGGGGAGTCTTGTTACAACTGTACAGGGTATTGGTGAGGCTGCACCTGGAGTATTGTGTACGGTTTTGGTCCCCATATTATAAGAAAGGATATACTGGCATTGAAGGCATTTCAAAAGAGATTCACTAGGCTGATTCCTGGGATGAAGAGGTTAACTTATCAACAACAGCTAAACAGGTTGGGCCTTTATTCATTAGAGTTTATAAGAATGAGGGGTGATCTTATTGAAAAAACAAGCTTCTGAGGGGGCTTGACAGGGTAGATCTTGAGGAGATGCTTCCATTTGTGAGCTTGCGCACGAGCAGGGGAGAGAACTCATCATGAGTGAGTCACAGCCAGAGTGTGTGTGGGTATTAGCAATTTGGTGCACAGTGGGAATTGAACTGGTAAGTCTTTCTCTTTATTTTCTCTTTAATTTTTGTAAGTTCAGTAATCTAGTTAAAAGGTTGGTAAGGTAGCTGACTCAGCCGACTGTGTGACAGTTAACTGTCAATCACCTGAAGCATGATTAGAGCCTGAATAGGTGTTGATTACTATTTGAAGCTTAACTAGTGTGAGTCATCTCAGCTCATTTTATTTTAATATATTTGGATTGGCCGTTTTATTTTAATATAAGTCATCTCAGCTCACCTCAGCTCTATTTAAGAAAGGGACTATTAGAAGCACATGATCAGTGAGTTTGTAACTCTTTTGAGTTAAAACCAATAAAACCAAATTAACAAAATTGGGATAAATCAGGCACAGCCCCTAATTTAGGTCAGCTGTAAAACCAAGAACAAAGTTTAAAGGAAACTTACAACTTTAAATCAAAATGTGATAAAAGGGGTCAATAAAGCACCCCAGTCCCCGCGGTGCCCACCGGACACGGAAGGCCTCCAGAGTGCCAGCAGACACCGCGTGCTCCCTCTCCAGGGACATCCGGCCGCGAACGTAGCCGCGGAAGAGGGACAAACAATCGGGCGGGACTCCCCCATTGATCGCCCGCTGCCTGGACCTGTTAATGGCCAACTTGGCCAGGCCCAGGAGCAGGTTCACGAGGAGGTCCTCCTCCTTCCCAACCCCCTTCCGCAGCGGGTGTCCATAGATCAGGAGCGTGGGGCTGAAGTGCAAACAAAACATCAATAAAAGGTTTTTCAAATAACTAAAAATCAGTGAGTTGTACACGAGCAGGGGAAAGACCTCATCGTGAGTGAGACACAGCCAGATTGAGTGTGGGTATTAGCAATTTAGTGCACAGTGAGAATTTGTTGCAGAGGGGAAGAGGTGCTTTTTTGCATTTTTTCTTTGCTACTCAACTTCTTAAATCTTCAGAGAGTGGTCTTGCCCTGCTGCTGCAGTAGAGGCTACAAAGGAGAGAAATGACTGGTAAGTAATGGGTAAGTCGGCTAAGTATTTACTACTTTTATCGCTTATAGCTTAAGGTCTTTTTTTGTGGTTTATAGCTTGTATATTCTGTAATAACTAGGATCAGGAAAGAAGGGCCCTAGAGTAAGTGATTTAAAAGGTTTAATTTAAAGGGATAAGTCATGGCTGGAGAGCTCAAAGCCATGGTGTGCTCCTCGTGCTCCATGTGAGAAGCCGGGAACATTTCCAGTGCCTGGAACCAGCATGTGTGCATGAGATGTGTCCAGCTGCAGCTCCTGGAAGCTTGAGTTTCAGAGCTAGAACAGCATCGAATGAAGCTTTGTGGTAGAGTTTAGGAATAAAAAAGGGGCAGCCACATTGTTAGGTGTTTATTATAGACCCCCAGATAGTAAGCGGGAAATTGAGGAACAAATATGTGCACAATTTGCGGGGGTGTGTAAAAACAATAAAAATAGGGTAATTATATTAGGTGATTTCAACTTTCCCAACATTAATTGGGATAGACATAGTGTTAAGGGCTTGGATGGAGTGGTTTTCTTGAAATGTGTACAGGAGAACTTTTTAGGTCAATATGTAGAAGGTCCAACAAGGGATGGCACAATGCTGGACCTAATTCTGGGGAATGAAGCCGGACAGATGGCTGAGGTGGTGGTGGGGGAGCAATTTAGAGATAGCGACCACAACATGGTACAATTTAAGTTTGTTATGGACAAAGAAATAGACAAGTTGCAAAAAATGTTTTCAATTCGGGGAGAGCGGATTTTGGTAAAATAAGACAGGATCTGTCCAAGGTAGACTGGGAACAGCTACTTGTGAGGAAATCTACAGAAGAACAGTGGGGGTGCTCAAAAAGGAAATGGGGAAGTACAGGCTCAACATGTTCCCTCTAGGATGATAGGAAGGAGAAACAAGCCCAGAGAATCATGGAAGACTAGAGATATTCAGGATACAATGAGAAGGAAAAGAGAGGCTTTTAGCAGATACAAGAGGAGCAAATCAGCAAAGCCATTAGTGGAGTACAGAAAGTGCAGTGTGGAGCTTAAGAAAGCAATTAGGAAAGCAAAAAGGGGACATGAGAAAGCTCTGGCTGGTAAAAATAGGGAAAATCCCAAGCTATTCTATAAGTATATCAATGGGAAGAGGATAACCAGGGAAAGAGTAGGGCCCATTATGGACCAAGGGGACAATCTATGGGTGGAGCCAGAAGACATCGGTGGAGTGTTGATCGAATACTTCACATCCGTCTTCACCCAAGAGAATGAGGATGTAGGCATGGAACTTGGGGAGAGAGACTGCGAGGTTGAGGAAATTGATTTAGGGGGTGACAAGGTATTGAAGGTGTTGGCAGGCTCAAAAGTGGACAAATCTCCAGGTCTGGATGATTTGTGTCCCAGACTGCTGAGGGAGGCAAGGGAGGAGATCGCAGGGGCTTTGTCCCAAATTTTTAATTCCTCTGTGGCCACGGGGGAGGTGCCAGAGGACTGGAGAATAGCTAATGTGGTTCCCCTATTTAAGAAGGGTTGTAGAGCTAAACCTGGGAACTACAGACCAGTGAGTCTCACATCAGTGGTAGGGAAACTATTGGAGAAAATTCTGAAGGAGAGAATCTATCTCCACTTGGAGAGGCAAGGTTTGATCAGGGATAGTCATCATGACTTTGTCAGAGGGGGATCATGCCTAACAAATTTGATTGAATTTTTTGAGGAGATGACCAGGTGTGTAGATGAGGGCAGTGCAGTTGATGTAGTTCATATGGATTTCAGCAAAGCCTTTGACAAGGTCCCACATGGGAGACTTATAAAGAAGGGAAATGCACATGGGGTACAGGGTAATTTGATAAGGTGGGTTCAAAATTAGCTTAGTTGTAGGAGACAGAGGGTAATGCCAGAAGGATGCTTTAGTGACTGGAAGCCGATGTCCAGTGGCATACCACAGGGATCTGTGCTGGGTCCCCTATTATTAGTTATTGATATAAGCGACACAGATGACTATGTGCAGGGTAGGATTAGTAAGTTTGCGGATGACACAAAGATTGGCCAGGTGGTTAACAGTGAGGTTGAGTGTCTTGGGCTACAGGAATGTATAGGCAGGATGGTTAAATGGGCAGATAAGTGGCAGATGGAATTTAACCATGAAAAGTGTGAGGTCATACACTTTGGAAGGAGTAATTTGACAAGGAAATATTCAATGAATGGCCTGACACTAGGAAGTTCTGAGGAACAAGGGACCTTGGCGTGTGTGTCCATAGATCAGTGAAAGCGGAGGGGCATGTTAGTGGGGGTGGTGAAAAAGGCATCTGGGACACTTGCCTTTATCAATTGAGGCATAGATTACAAAAGTAGGGAGGTCCTGTTAGAGTTGTATAGAACCTTGGTGAGGCCACAGCTGGAGTACTGTGTGCAGTTCTGGTCACCACATTATAGGAAGGATGAGATTGCACTGGAGAGGGTGCAGAGGAGACTCACCAGGATGTTGCCTGGGATTAAACATTTAAGTTATGAAGAGAGGTTGGATAGACTTGCGTTGTTTTGTTGGAGCAAAGAAGACTGAGGGGCGACCTGATCAAGGTGTACAAGATTGAGGGGCATGGACAGGGCGGATAGAGAGCAGCTGTTCCTTTTAGTTGAAGGGTCAGTCACAAGAGCACACAAGTGCAAGGTGAGGGGCAGGAGGTTTAGGGGAGATCTGAGGAAAAACCTTTTTACCCAGAAAGCAGTGACGGTCTGGAATGTGCTGCCTGGAAGGGTGGTGGAGGCGGGTTGCCTCACATCCTTTGGATGAGCACTTGGCATGTCATAACATTCAAAGCTATGGGCCAAGTGCTGATAAATGGGATTAGGTAGGTAGGTCAGCTGTTTCTCACATGCCGGTGCAGAGTCGACGGGCCGAAGAGCCTCCTCTCCACTGTGTGATTCTGTGATTTTGTAATTAGTGGGGGAATCTTAAACTAGGGGACATAGTTAAAGAATAAGGGGACACACATTTAAAACTGAGATACAAAGGAATTTCTTCTCTCTGAGGGTAGTTAATGTCTGAAATCTGCACTCCAGAGAGTTGTGGAGGCTAGATCACTGAAAGTATTTAAAGAAGAGGTAGATAGATTTTTGAAATGTGGGGGAGTTGAGGGCTATAATGGGCTGGCACAAAAGAGGAGTTGAGGCCTGAGGCAGAGCAGCCATGATCTTATTGAATGGTGGGGCAGGCTTGAGAGGCTGAATGACCTACTCCTACTCCGATTTCTTATGTTCATATGTCAGTCACCCATTCCTCTTTCACTCCCAGTGCGTTTAAGTCTCATGCAACTGCATCTTTCCATCTGGTCTTAGGCCTTCCTTTTCTTCTTCCTGATAGTCTCATCTCCGTTGAACACCTCAGCATATTTCCTCCCTCTATCCTCAACAGATGACTGTACCATTTCATTCTCCTCTCAGGTACTTTCTTTGATGTTTCCACAATCTTCATTGACCCCCTGATGTACTGGTTCCTGATCTTGTCCTTTCTTGTTACTCTACAGACCCATCACACAATCCACGTCTCATTAGTCTCCAGCTGCTGTTCCTGTCTTCTTGATGTTGCCCAAGTTTCTACACCATATAACAAAGCCGGTCTCACAAATGTCTTCTAGTTTCTTCCTTTCAATTTCAGTGATGCTTTTCAATCACATAACACACCACTACACTTCTTCCAAATACACCGACCGGAGTTAATCTGCTGCTTAATTTCCAGGCTGGGCAGTTATTGCTGGAAGGACTGGGCTGTCTGTGCTGGGAGGGCTGGATTGACAGGACTGGGCTGGGAGGGCTGTGCTGACAGTGTGCCGTCGCCGGGGGCGAGTCCTCTCGGTTCCGGGGGCGGGATCTCTAACGGCGGTGGGCGCATCTTGGAGCGGCGGTGGGCGGGTCTTTGGAGGCGGTGGGCGGGTCTTTGGAGGCGGTGGGCGGGATCCCTAACGGCCGTGGGCAGATGCTCACACTGCGGCGTGCGCGTCTTGGATTGGCGGTGGGCGGATCTATTCGAACTGTAGGCGGGGTCTGTAACGGCGGCGAGCAGGTTTAATAAGGCGGTAGGTGTGGTCTATTATGGCGGTGGGTGGGGTTTGCTTTTCCCTATATTCTGTTCGGTCTTTCGCTGTCGAGCTGCTGTGGGGATGGCGGTGAGTTTGATGCTGATGGAAGTGATGAAACTGAATCCAGCGCCATCGGTCACTATAATGGTTGACTGTGTGTGAGCATTGGGCAGAGGTGACAGGGAGCGGGCTTGGGGTTTCAGCCTGCTGTGTATTATCTGCGACAGCCGTGATATGTGAGATTTATCGGCGACCCAAAGTGGAGCAGGCCCGAGGCCTCATCTGCCACCCCACTCAGCACAAACTGGGCATGGGGATGGACAAGACCGAGGCCTGTGTTAGCTCACAGAACCGGCTAACACATTGCTTGCCAGGGTGTCTTATTCTCCTTTTTAATTTTAACCTGAAACTTGTTGCTGACGCTTGAATTTCGGTGTAGGAATGATGTTAATCAGGAAGTAAATACAGGGATTCGGAGGCAGCCAGTTTAAAGCAGTCGCTTCGAACTTTATTTTAGAATTAATGTTTGAAATTGTGCTGAGGAATTGAGTCTATTTGTTGAATGATACAGTTGCTAAAATAGAGGTCGCCGTCGGCTGGTAGATGTGATTTGACTGGAGATTTTCGGCGGTTTTTAAAGATATAGTATTAATAACTTGGGATGGAGGGAAAATTTAAAAAAGTTAGGAACTTACATTTATGTGGCACCTTTCATGACCTCTGGATGTCCCACAGTGCTCACCAGCCAATTAAGTACTCCTGAAGTAATTATTGTTGTAGATAATGTAGCAACCAGTTTGTGCACAGCAAGCTCCCACGAACAGCAACATGATGGTGGCCAGATAATCTGTTTTAGTGATGTTGGCTGAAAGATAGATCCTGATCAGAAAACTGTTCCCATTTGGTTGGCATGCTGTGTGATCTTTTACTGTGCCTGAACTGTGAATGGGTTATATTTAATCAGAAGGATGTCATGGTCAACAGTGCAGAACTTCATGTTAATCTGTTATTTCCTCCAGTTTCTGAAGTGGGATTTCAACCCACGATCTACTGAAAGAAAGTCTGGGCAAAGCTGACCCCTAACCTGCAGCCTTCCACTCCACGCACTATTCCTGAACCCTGAATACAGCCTGTTGATATTCGTTGTCCCTGGTTTGACTGGGAATTGCTGCCACCCTCGGAACTGTACCATAGTCAACAAGGCTGATCTTCAACTTCAGCAGGGGCAGAAAACATCACAGAAAGAAACATGTAATGGGCAGTTGACCTGCTCCCACTAGTTTGCTACCACTTCAAAGTTGAAAATTAAGCTCAGGAAAAATTACATTCTAGAGAGGCATAGAAGTTTGATCACTAGCAGTAAAATTGTGGTATTAGTAAAGGATTTGTGCTCAGGTAGCTCCATTGAGTACCTTTGGCTTACAAAAGTACAAATGTTTTGAAACAAAAACAAAAATACCTGGAAAAACTCAGGTCTAGCAGCATCTACAGAGAGGAGCACAGTTAACGCTTCGAGTCCGAATAACCCTTCAACAGAAGGGTTGGCTGAGTTTTTCCAGGTATTTTTGTTTTGGATTTCCAGCATCCGCAGTTTTTGCTTTTATCACAAATGTTTTGAACCCTGATTTTTCAGTACCAGTTAGCCAGTACTGCTTACCTCCATGTGGTTTATTAAGCTTTCTCATATAATTTTCATCATTAAGACGAGAGCACTGCGGAGCAACACCCAGACCACAGCAAACCTGAATAGAAAACATTTTAACGTTGGCTGTGTTACTTACACTCTCTCTGGTATTTCACGGCTTAAGCATGTAACCTTTCAATGCTGAGGAAGTGCTGAATTGTAGAAAATGTCATTTTTTTGGATGCAGTATCAAACTGAAGCCCAGTCTTGCTCTGATTGCTCATATGGATATTGAAGGTTCCACAACAATTTGGACAAGATCAGGGTGTTCTGACATTCTGGCTAACATTTGTCAACTGGTTAATTTGTCATTCATCCTATTAATGTCACTGGAATCCTGCTGTGCCTGCTACTTTAACCTTCAAAACTACAATGATTGCATTTCAAAGTAGTTTGAGATGTTGGCAAGATGGGCTAAGGCGCTATATAAATGAGCTTTTTTGATATGTGCTGTGATTGAGCCCATATAGATTATTTTTAAATACAGTATTCGAGAACTAAATTCACTGCAATGAAACGTTACTGGTAATTAAGAAATTCTCTTGCAAGCAAAATAATCAAAAGCAAAATTAATTTTCATATCCAGTGTTTAGCCCACTGCTAAAATAAAAGGAGCACATTTTATCATCACTTATAAAATATTCACTGGAGCATTCCAAAGGAAACTTTGCTATCTTTGTCAAACCTTTCTTTGTGAACATTCATATTCTCTCTGCTGGCGAATGGCGTAGTGTCTCTTGCCATCTTATAGATTGTCTTAAGTGACATGCCAGATGTTTTCAGTCATATTACACTGGACCAAGTAGTAAATTACAGTCTCCTTTTCATCAAGTTTGGCTTTGACAATGTCAGTGATTGAAAAAGCTTGATGAATCAAATAACAAAGAAATATTTCCCCAAGACCTGTTCTTGCATCTTGCGTTGTTGCATTAAATGGAGACATTTAGGAAATTTTATTCTGTTGCACAGTCAAGGTTTCTTATATTCTAAATTAATTAATCTGCTCTTCCTCAAGAGTGAAAACTCTCTGACTACGCTTATGAAAACGTCAAAGACCCCTATTAGGTCACCCCTCTCTTTTCAAAAGAAAAGAGACCTGACTATAATCTCACAATTGTGGTATCATCCTTATAAGCCTTTCTTTTTAACCTTCTCAGTTACAATTAGTATAACTGTTTTAAATTCTATCCCTCTAGAAATAATTCTTGGTGCTTGGTTTGTTTTAGTTATGGCATTATTGACCGGTGTTAGAACTAGTGATTTGTTGTATTTATGTTCCCAGATCCCTTGCTCCTGTATCCCATTATCTTCTCTTTTCCAAGTAATATATGCTGATTTTAAAAAAAAATCAAAATGTAATACTTCAGTTATCAATGTTGAAATTCACGTGACCATTATATGCCTATTCTGCAAGTTCATTAGAGTTGTCTTTTAATTCATTACAGTCCTCAGTGTTGACTGTCCCTCCCAATTTGGTGTTGTCTGCAAATTTAGGAATTGTTAGTGATTTCAAAGTCTAAATCACTAATATAAATTGTGAACAACAGTGGTTCCAGTACAAAAACAGAATTACCTGGAAAAACTCAGCAGGTCTGGCAGCATCGGCGGAGAAGAAAAGAGTTGACGTTTCGAGTCCTCATGACCCTTCGACTCAAGTTCTGTCGAAGGGTCATGAGGACTCGAAACGTCAACTCTTTTCTTCTCCGCCGATGCTGCCAGACCTGCTGAGTTTTTCCAGGTAATTCTGTTTTTGTTTTGGATTTCCAGCATCCGCAGTTTTTTTGTTTTTATCTCAGTGGTTCCAGTTCCTGATTCTTGTGGGACCCTATTTTCTAGAGTGGCTCTGCCACTCTGAATAGCTGGAATGTCTTGCGGATGCAGTTGCAAGTCCTTTACTTTGACCGAGTCCTCAGTTAGAATAGCTTGTTTGTGGGGCTGAAATGGTGCTTGGTGTAACAGACATTGTCATATGTGACTCGTGATGTTTTTATTGGTTTATTTCAGGGTGAAAAGAAGGAAAATCCTATGCGTGAGCTCCGCATTAGGAAGCTATGCCTGAATATCTGTGTAGGTGAAAGTGGTGACAGACTCACCAGAGCTGCTAAAGTGCTGGAGCAACTCACTGGCCAGACCCCAGTGTTTTCTAAAGGTTAGTACTCACTTTCACTACTCCCATCAGGACATCAGCCGGAATGTTTTGAACAAAATAAGACAGTAGCTTTGAACCTGGTTCTAGGTTAAAATGCAACTTGTACAGGATAAAATACTGTGATGTTATTCACAGCTATTGAGTGGAATGAGTTTACAGCAGTGACACCACATTTCACAACAGGATGGGCCCATTGTGACAGTCCGATTAAGGGCCATATTATGGCTCCTGGATATTAGAAAATTGACACTGGTACACTTGGGTATGCCTCTGAAGACTGGGTTTAAGGTATGTGTTAAGTGATGTATTTTGGAAAGAAGTACGAGGAGAGGCAATATAAATTAAATAGTACAATTTTAAAATCATGTTCAGGGACAGATATGTGAGTGTTAATACAGAAATCTTGCAGGACAATTTGTTAAAACTATTAAAGCGTACGAGATTTTTTCCCCTTCATTTGATCTTTGGATGTGAGCATCACTGGCAAGGCCAGCGATTGTTGCCCATCCCTAAATGCCCTTGAACTGAGTGACTTGTTGGTCATTTTAGAGGACAGTTAAGGGTCAACCACATTGCTGTGGGTCTGGAGTCACATGTAGGCCAGACTAGGTAAGGATAGTGGATTTCTCCCCTTAATGGGGATTAATGAACCAGGGTGGGTTTTATAACAATTGATAGTTTCGTGGTCACCATTGCTGAGACTAGCTTTGGTCTAGCTAGTGGTCACCATTGCTGAGACTAGGATTTGAACCCATGCTTGCAAAGTGTAGCCTGGGCCTCTGGATTACTAGTCTAGCGACATTACCACTCTGCCGCCATTTTCCCTGGGATTTTTAATGCTAAATCTTTGCCAATTTCTAGTAGGTCTTAGCTAGAGAAATGTGTCCAATTCTGGTACACACAATGGACCAAATGGCTTTCTGCATTAAAATATTCTATGATCCAACCTTAAATTCAATTAAATCATTCATTTAATCAATCTTTAAGTCTAAATGTTCAATTCTTTTCCAATGTACTTCAGGTTCATTAGTTAATGAATGGTTCAGTAGACTGCTTCTTTTATACACCTTGGCTTTTAGGGTGCTTTGGTTAAGAATATTGAATCTGTCGTCCTTGTTCTGGATTGAGCAGGTGTTCAGCATTTTGAGAGTGTAATGGCAGCAAATATCCAAACTTGCTTATTTCTCCAACAGCTCGCTATACTGTGCGATCATTTGGGATTCGAAGAAATGAGAAGATTGCTGTTCATTGCACAATCCGTGGAGCCAAAGCTGAGGAAATTTTAGAGAAGGGTCTAAAGGTGAGTTGTTTATAGATTGATGATTTGCACTTTTGATGGATTTGATGACCAAGTTCAGCTGCCTGGGGGAGTAGAAAGAGGGAGAAGCAAAGACAGCAAGTAAAACAACTATACTTGCTGTTGAGAGAGACTGGTGATTCATCATGACATTCTTATCTTGTAATAGTTTTAATAAGCTTTGAGCATTTGTCAGTTGGAGGCATATCAGGTTGATGCGGGTTGGCTGACACACTGTGACTTCACCTTTGGGGATCAAATTTGAATCCAGCCCAAAGAGACCAACATAACACTTCACTATGGAAGTAATTTTTTTATTATGGGATGCAGGCGTTACTGGCTAGACCAGCATTTATTGCCCATCCCTAATTGCCCTTGAAAAGGTGGTGGTGAGCCACCTTCTTGAACAGGAATGGTGTGTGGCTTTGAGGGAACTCAAAGGTGGTGGTGTTCCCATGCATCTCCTGCCCTTGACCTAGGTGGTAGAGGTCACAGGTTTGGAAGGTGCTGTTGAAGAAGCCTTGGTAAGTTGCTGCAATTCATCTTGTAGATGTTACACACTGTCAGTGGTGGAAGGAGTGGATTTTGAGGGTGGTGGATGGGGTGCCAATCAAGTGGGTTGATTTGTCTGTATGTTATCAAGCTGCACCCATCCAGGCAAGTGGAGAGTAATCCATCACATTCTTGACTTGTGCCTTGTAGATGGTGGACTGACTTTAGGGAGCCAGAAGATGAGTTGCTCTTTTCTTTTAATGCATTTACAGAATGTGGGCATCACTGGCTAGGCCAGCATTTATTGCCCATCTGTAATTGCCCTTGAGAAGGTGATGGTGAGCTGCCTTCTTGAACCGTTACAGTCCATGTGATGTAGGTACACCTACAGTGCTGTTAGGGAGGGAGTTCCAGGATTTTGATCCAGTGACTGTCAGGGAATGGTGATATATTTCCAAGTCAGGATGGTGAGTGACTTGGAGGGGAGCTTCCAGGTGGTGGTATTCCCATCTGTCTGCTGCCCTTGTCCTTCTGGATGGTAGTGGTTGTGGGTTTGGAAGGTGCTGCCTAAGGAAAACAAATTTGACTAAGATTGAAGAACAGAAGTGAATTTAGAACATCTGAACTCCAAAGGGCTGTTCTACATGTAATATAAATCTAATAAGCAGAGAACTAAAGAAGTAATAGCCGGGGGAGGTGGGGCCTGTACAAGTTGGATGGGCTACATCTGAACAGGAGCATCCTCATGGGGAGGTTTGCTAATGCTGTTGGGGTGGATTTAAACTAAATTGGCAGGTGGGGATGGGATCCTGAAAAGTAATTTAATGGGGAGTGAAGCTGAGATGGAATTAGAAGTTAAGCTGTAGTAAATGAGTCTGGAGAGCAGAGGAAACATCGGCTAAATAAGAAAAAAGTGAGTTTAGCAAGGCTAAGTGGAATATATTTTAATGCAAGGAGTCTGAGGAATAAGACTGACAAGCTGAGGGTACAAGCACGTGGGAGTATGATATCATAGCTATGATTTGTCTGTATGTTGGGGCAGGGGGGGGTCGCAATATTGATCAAGGAATCAATTATAGCAGAGAGGAGGATGATATCTTGGAAGGATCATCAAATGAGGCCATGGGGTAGAAAGCAAAAAACACAAGGGGCAAAACATTGTTGGGTGTGTACTTCCGGCCCCAAACAGGGAGAGATACGGGGTTAAATATGTAATCACATTTAATTTGATTATTCTTAAGAATAATAAGGCAGTAATAGGGGATTTTAACTATTCAAATATTAACTGGGACAGTTTTAATGTGCAAGGTAGGGAGGGAGTAAAATTCTAAGTTGCATCCAAGAGAACTTTTTTAGCCAGTACGTAGAAAGCCCAACAAGGGAGGGAGAAGTTTTGGACCTAATATTCGGAAGTGAGCCCAGGCAGGTGGGAGGTGTATCAGAAGGGGGAGCATTTTGGAGATAGTGACCATAACTCAGTTACATTTAAGATAGCTATGGAAAACGATAAGGTTGGGCCAGGGATAAAAGTTCTAAACTGGGGAACGACTAATTTTACTAAGATGAGATACAATTTGGCCCAAGTGGACTGGGAGCAGCTATTTGCAGATAAAACTCTCAGAGCAGTGGGAGGTATTCAAGGAGGTAATAGAGTACAGGGCAAATATATTTGTGTAAAGACAAAGGGAGGGGGAACCAAGTCTGGAGAACCCTGGATATCAAGGAACATAAAGGGACACAAAAGAGATACTTATGGCAGATGCCATGGGCTCAATATGGCAGAGCCCCTAGAGGAGTATAAACAGTACGGGGGGAACTTAAAAAGGAAATTAGGAAAGCTAATAAAGTGCGTGAGAAAGCATTGGAAAGCAAAGAATAAAGGAAAGCCCGAAGGTTTTTTTTAAATATATAGAGAGCAAGAGAATAACTAAGGAAAGAGTAGGGCCAAATTAGGAACCATGGAGGTAATCTGTACGTGGATCCGGAAGACATGGGTATAGTCCTCAATGAATACTTTGCATTGGTCTCCACAACAGAAAAGAGACGATGCAGGTATAGACATCAGTGTGGAGGGCCGTGAAATATTAGAGAAAATTAACATAGAGAGAGGAGGTACTAGGGGGTTTAGCGGCCTTAAAATTGGATAAATCCACAGGCTCAGATGAGTTGTATCCCAGGCTGTTGAGGGAGGCAAGAGAAGAGATATGAGGGGCCCTGGCAGTAATTTTCAGATCTGCTCTGGCCACAGAGGTGCCAGAGGACTAGGGGACTGCTAACATTGTCCCATTATTAAATAAGGGAGGAAGGGATAAACCAGGAAATTACTGGCCAGTCAGTCTAACCTTGGTGGTGGGGAAGTTACTAGAAAGAATTCTGAGGGACAGAATATATCTGCACTTGGAGAGACACGGATTAATCAGGGATAGGAACCATGGATTTGTTAAGGGCAGATCATGTTTGACAAATTTGATTGAATTTTTTTGAGGAGCTAACCAGGAGTGTCGTTGAGGGTAATGCATTTGATGTGGTCTTTACATGGAATTTAGCAAGGCTTTTGATAAGGACCCTCGTGGCAGACTGTTCAAGAAAATAAGAGCCCATGGGATCCAAGGCAAAGTGGCACGTTGGATCTGAAATTGGCAGAGAGGCAGGAAGCAGAGGGTAATGGTAGAGTGATGTTCCTGTGACTGGAAGTATGTTTCCCGTGGGGTTTTGTCCTGGGGCCCTTGCTGTTTGTGTACATAAATGATTTGGACTTAAAAGTCGGGGGTATGATTAAGAGGTTTGCGGATAACACGAGAATTGGTAGGGTGGTAAATAGTGAGGAGGAAAGCAGTAAACTGTAGGAGGATATCAGTGGACTGGTCAGGTGGGCAGAGCAGTGGCAAATGGAAATCAACCTAGAAAAGTGTCTGGTAATGCATTTGGGGAGGACTAACAAGGCAAGGGATTACACTATGAAGGGTCACACCCTGGAAAATACTGAAGATCAGAGGGAGCTTGGTGTGCATGTCCACAGATCCCTTAGGGTAGCAGGGCAGGTAGATAAAGTGATTAAGAAGGCATATGGAATGCTTGCTTTTTTTAGCCGCGACATAGAATACTTGGGGGAGGTTATGCTGGAACTGTAAAATGCTGGTTAGGCCACAACTGGAGTACTGCATGCAGTTTTGGTGGTCACATTGGAAGGATGTGATTGAACTGGAGAGGGTGCAGAGGAGATTTACGAGGATGCTACCTGGGCTGGAGGGTCTGAGCTATGAGGAAAGATTGGATAGGCTGGAGTTGTTTTCCTTGGAGGAGTGAAAGTTGAGAGTGATAGAGGTGTATAAGATTTTGAGGGGCATAGATAGGGTGGATAGGAACGCACTTTTTCCATTAGTGAAGAGGTCAATAACCATAGATTTAAGGTAAGAGGTAGAAGACTCAGAGGGGAGTTGAGGAATCTTTTCACCCAGAGGGTAGTGGGAGTCTGGAACTCACTGCCTGAAAGGATGGTTGAGTCAGAAACTCTTGTAACATTTTAAGTAGTATTTAGATATTCACTTGCATTGCCATAGCCTCCAGGGCTATAGGCCAAGCGCTGGAAAATGGGATTAGTGTGGTCAGATTTTCATTGACCGGTGCAGACACAGTGGGCCGAATGGTTGCCTCCTGTGCTGTAAATGTCTGAGCCTTGGTGAGTTTCTGCAGTGCATCTTGTAGATGGTACACACTGCTGCTTCTGTTCGTTGGTGGTAGAGGGAGTGAATGTTTGGAAGGGGTTCCGATCAAATGGGCTGCTTTTTCCTGGATGGTGTCGAGTTTCTTGAGTGTTGTTGCCACAGAATTCCCAGCCTCTGTTCTGCTCTTGTAGGCAGAGTATTTATATGGCTGGTCTAGTTCAATTTCTGGTCAATGGTAACCTGCAGCAGGGAATTCAGTGATGTTAATGCCATTGGATGTCAAAGGGAGGTGGCTAGATTCTCTCTTGTTGGAGATGGTCATTGCCTGGCATTTGTGTGGCACGAATGTTACTTGCCACTTGTCAGCCCAATACTGAATATTGTCCAGGTCTTAATTTTGTGTGTGATTAATAAGCAATCTCTGAGGGAATAAAGAATATTTGGTGTGGGAGAATAGAAAATGACACAATAAGAGATTCCTAATCTGGAGTTTGTGTTGTGAAGCTATTCAGACAGAATATTCAGCATTTTTCCTGTCTTGTTACCCCCCCCACCCCCCCAGTTTTCACTTCCACTGATGCACAGTTGCATTGGGGCCATCGTCTTTGTGTGGAATGCCTTGATAGCGAGTATAAGTAGGCTGTTTGGTTCTGTGAGGCATCATACATGTCCTGTCCTGCCCCCAACTACTGTTCACACACTTTCACTTGTTTATCCAGTTATCTCTCAGCTGGAATCAAGAACAGACATCCTGGCTGATTTGACTGCTCCATCTTCCCCCGTCACCCAAGAAATCAAGGCTAATGGTGGTGTTCCCCAGCCACCCCAGCTGAGAAGAACCAACTTAAGTTCAGCTCAGAGGTCATATCTGGGATCTAGCATGTATTTGTGGTTTAGTATTCTATTGGGCAGTATGTTTATCTGCTGAGCTTTTGGGTAGGGGTATGTAAATGTAAAAAGGTATGTAAATTGCTACTGGTCAAGTAAAAATGAGCTGTGAGCATTTGATGTTGACACTGGGTGGAGGAGAAGTTAAAAGGGTGGCCCATCCCCTTGTACCAAAGTTTCTCACCTCGGATTCATTAAAATGTTATGTCAGATCTATATAAATGTAACAACTTTTTGTGCAGGTTCGGGAATATGAACTGAGGAAGAGCAACTTCTGTAACACTGGGAACTTTGGCTTTGGGATCCAGGAACACATTGACCTGGGCATCAAATATGATCCTAGTATTGGAATTTATGGCCTGGATTTCTATGTGGTGAGTGACTGCTGAGATTTGTATATGTTACAATCCTCATAGAGACCAATAGCTTTAAAAAAGAAATGTAATGCTGTTGACTGTAGTATCTAACACAACTGAAAATCTCACTTTGCAGGTATACTTTACACTGTCCCTCAAGTAGTCATTTGATTTTCCTATATACAGTCCAAAGTGATTCCTATCTCTTGAGGGTTTACTTCCGTTCTTTTCCTTTCCCGGCCTGGTAAACTTTGATCCCAGAACTGTCTTTCATGATGAGGGTTTTCCTGGCGATTCTCCCTCTTACACAAGCTAGATAGATCTTCTGCCTCATTTCAAATCCTCATGAATTTAGTCTTTTCGATCTAAGCGCGAGCTTCAACCCGCATCCCTGTGCAGTGAAACAGAGACATTCGGCCTCCAGCTGTTGGATCCTGGTAGACTGCAAGTTTCAGGGATGTCTTAGAAACCCTCCCTCTCTCAAAGCCCATCTGCATGGCAACATCAGCCACATAAGCCTCATTTATTAGAATTGCTGATAACTATCGCTGGGGCCTAAACTCTTTTTTAGCTTTGAATTAAATGGATAGTTTAAAGCATTACTGTTTACAACCTGACACTCCACTTCCTCACCATTCTTGGAACTTTGAAGACTGTCACTCTAACCACTGTAAACACAGATGCTGTTGTCATCATCTCCATCTTCACCTTACACCTTCTTTCCAGCAAAACAATTTGGGCCTTCCTTTAATCGTTAACAGCCCCCTCACCCAGGCCAGTTGCCAGGCAGACTTCAGAACAGGTCATATGACCCCCTTCAGATTATCAGCTCCCCAGTAAAGCATACTGCACATTTGAATGGTAATTGAGGAACAATGGTATAGCTTGCTGACTCTCCCAGGTCCTGACTGTAATACAGTACTCAAGCAAAGCCACATCATCATTTACAGCCATGTTCCTTCAACAAATTGTTTCTGAGCAATTCTAAATACAAACAAGTCTGCAATATTTTCTATTGTGCCAGGATATTGTCATGACTTATTCTTTAGTGATGCAGTAGACCAAAGTTAGAAATAGAGTACTGCTCTGACTGGCACTGAACTCTATTAGAATTTGTAAATCATTATGGTAGGCAACAGAAGATGTTTGCAGCCATACCAAAAATAGAATGATATATTTGTGGTTCCAAGATTGGTATGTATTGTAGAGAACCTTTTGAGCTGTATGAATGAACTAGGGCAAATTACTGGCTGTTAAAGGTTTGTATCTAGCAGATAACAATGGGAGTAGTCTAAGATGATGAATTTGAGTATCACAGTGAAGACCTTTGACATAGTACAAAAGGAGCTGTTCAGGGCAAATTGACAATTATTGCTAACTGCAACTCAGCATTGTACTAATGTAAAACATTTGCTTTATACTTCTTCACTGGTGAATGTCTTTTCAAATATATATTATAGTTATCATTTCCAAGATGGAAATGTTATCTCAAGTTCATGGAAGTTTGTTTTGTGTAACCCTGAAGCCAGTCTATATTTTGGGAATGGAACAGGTTTTTTGCCCTGTTGAATTCTTGCCCAGTAATGTTTCTGTTTTATGATTTTGTTTTGTTTGTAATTCACAGGTGATGGGGCGGCCTGGTTTCAGCATTTCTGATAAAAAGGTGAAAAGGGGACGCATTGGGTCAAAACACAAAATTTCCAAGGAGGAATCAATGAGGTGGTTTCAGCAGAAAGTAAGCAGTGTCTCAGATTTTGCTGTCTCTTGTTTCTTCCCCTTTGTCCAAACTGGCTTTGAGATCTGAACATATGTTGAAGGGAAAATACAAGCCATGAATTTATAGCTGGGTCCTGAACACTTGTGTGCCATCTCGGTCTCCATCTTCACCTATGTTTGAAATGAAAATTTAAAACTTTTAGACCACCAATTGCTGATCAAAATTGCTGTGACTTTTCAGGTTAGCATTCCATTCTCCCTTTTTTCCCCTGACCCACAAATGGTGGATCAACTAAAAGATTGTTTATTAAATGGTAGTTGTGATCTAGGATATAACTGCTGGGGTTAAATTTTAAGCAATTACGGTTTTATCTCTTTTGGGGGAAAAGAAACAGCTCTGCTCATCTGATAAGATCCTATTGGGATCTTTGTTTTAAAACTAAATTGTTCCTCAGTTTGAATTTCAGAATTACCTATGTGAACAATTGTGGGTGTCATGTCTAGGTGGTACCGTGCATTGTTTCTCCAGCAGTGTCATTAAGATTTGTTATTTGTGGCTGTAGTTGCGATCAGATGTCACAAATGATTTGTATGTGGCAGATTGTCAATTGATCACTCCTCCCCTATTAATCCAAAAGACCACATTGACCTTTTTGCAATCTGGCTGGCAGTCAAGTGTTAAAGCTTCAGATAGCACTGACCAAAAAACAGTAGCCAGAGATGGGAGGCATAAATGATGCAGAATGTTCAGTTATTTTTTTAAAAATTAAACTAATCTGGGACAAAAATTTATATGTAGACTATAGTAAATTGGTAATGAGCTATTTTTTTTCTCAACAGCTACCTGTGGATTAAACTATTAATCAAATACCTTTTTTTAAAAAAAAAATTATTCATCTATTTTATCCCCCTAATGTCTCACCTGCATGGGTGCTGGGTGGCTGTCCTACTCCAATTCACTTGCTTAACTGATTTTGACACGAGTGTCAGCCATTTTTCCTCTTTGTCTGAGATTGGGAACTCAGTTGGCATTACTCCACACAATTAAATTAGCCTGCATATAACTTTACCATCTCTTGGGGTGTCCCTTGTATTGAATGATATTTGGGGTTCTGGTGCTGTACATGAAAACTGTGATACAATATACTGTAAAAGTCCTTGTAACTTAAAATGCAGTTTCTGAAATAGAGGATACGCCTCTTTCAAACTCCTGTCTTGTAATCGATTCCATAAGCTTCAACATTATGGATAGCACTTTGGATCTGAGCCAGAGATTTGGGAGCAGTTAGGTGAGGATTAATATTTTGAGGATACACTTGAACCAACTTAACTAATCAGTTAAACTGTAAACATACTGCTGACTTGGTGCAATCTTTGGTTGATGTTTTGTTTCCTTTTTTTTCTAGTATGATGGTATTCTCCTGCCTGGAAAGTAATTTGAAGAGCAAACGAAACATGTAATAAAAGCTATTTGTAACAGTACTATTGATGTCAAAGAGTTTATTTTAAAAACTTTGTGGTAATGCTTCAATGGTTTAAAACTGCTGAGTGATAACACCTTGATATTTTACTAAGTTAAAGACATTACATAAAAACATGTTGACAGTAGTATTCTTGAACTGGAGAATCCTTTGTTAACTAAGCATTCTGGTTATTTGTGCAGTCCATTTGATAGCTGGCAAGATAAAGGTCCAGATGGTCCACATTCCAGATAGTCGGAGCCAGATGATACCCCCCCCGCCTGTTTGCCACAGGTGCTCTATGGGACCCCTTAGAAATCCCAATGCAGTGACTCTGGGAATTGCTTGGGAAGTCTGAACTTCTGATAGGCAATTTCCCTGCTCCCCAGAAGTAGAAAAATCCTAATCTAACTCCTGGTTAACTATACAACATACCCCTTGATCACTCACACTGACGCCACTCAAATACCCCTTGACACCATGACACAACCTCAGCACCCAAATCCCCTCCCTAACCTGACCTCACCACCCTACCCAGCTGCCATCCTATCCCCTCACCTACCCTACAACTTGCCTTCTCTCCGTAGCTTTTCAAAGAAGCTATGGGATATTTAAACTCTTTCACCTACCAGAATTCAGCAGTTAGTGCAATAAAAAGTGGGGTGTACCTGTTATCTTTTCCCCGACGACCCAGCACTATGAAGAAGCAGCTCCATTTCAGGGACACTCCGCATTTCTCCTTAATCCCCACCTATCGCTGACCTTTCCAGTTTTACCTGCTTCCCCCACCTCCCCCCTAAACCGTATACATTTCATCTCACTGCTACTCCTCTTTAGCTCTGAAGAGGAGTCATACATACTTGAAACGTTGACTTTGTTCCTCCCTCCACAGACGCTGTCAGACCTGAGTTTTTCCAGCATTTTCTGATTTTATTTCCAATTTTCTCCATAAAAGAATCTAACCACCTTTCCTTGATGTTGAATGACATTCTCATCACTTAATTCCTCACCAGATTACCATTGACCAGAAGCTTAAGATGGCTAGCCATATAAATACTAAGGCTACAAGAACAGGTTGGAGGCTGGGAAACCTGCGAAAAGTAACTCACTTCCTGACTCCAAAGCCTTGTACCTCATCTTCAAGGTACAAGTCAGGAGCGTGGAAGCCTCTCCACTTGCCTGAATGAGTGCAGCTCCAACAACTCAAGAAGCTTGACACCACTATGATCGGCACCCCATTTACTACTCTAAACGTTCACTTCCTTCAACACCAGCACATCCTGATTGCACTGTATACCATTTACAAGGTGAACTATAACAACTTGTGCGCCTCTGACAGCACCTTCCAAATCCCTAACATAGGAGTAGGTCATTTGGTCCTAGATCATGGCTAACTTACCTCAATGCCATCTTCCCACACTATCCTGGTATCCTTGATGATATTGTTATCTAGAATCCATTGAGTATGTTCAAGCAGAGGTCAGTGACTGAGCTTCCACAGCCCTCTGAGGTAGTGAATTCCAAAGATTCGCCACCCTCTGGAGAAATTACTCCACCTCATTCCTAAATGGCCTACCTCTTATTCTGAGACTGTGTGCCCTGGTTCTAGACCCACTAACCAGAGAAACATTCTTCCTGTATCCACCCTGACCAGCCCTGTAAGAATTTTGAACACTTCAATGAAATCACCTCATTCTTCTAAACTGTAGAAAATACAGGCTCCGTCTTTCCTCTTGGGCAATCTTGCCATCCCAGGGATTAGTCTGGTGAACCTTTGTTGCACTCCCTCTATCGCAATATATCTTTCAACAGATAGAGACCAAAACTGCGTACAGTATTCCAGGTGGGGTCTCAACGAAGCTCTATACGACTGCAACAAGACCACCTTATTCCTATAGTCAAACCCCCTTGCGATAAAGATGAATAAACTATTTGCCTTCCTAATTGCTTGCTGCATCTGCATACTAACTTTCAGTAACGTATGAACAAGAACATCCAGACCCCTTTGGATATCTACAGTTCCCAATCTCTCAATTTAAGAAATTACGCTGCATTTTTGTTTTCCCTTCCAAAGTGGATAACTTTACATTTTTCTACATTATATTCTATCTGCCATGTTCTTGCCCATTCATTTGGTCTGTCTAAATTTCCTTGAAGCCTCTTTGCATCCTCCTCACAACTTTCATTCCCACCCTTGTCATCAAACTTGGAAACATCACATTCGGTCCCCACATTAAATCAGTGGTACAGATTTTGAATAGCTGGGGCCCAAGCACTGATCCTTGCGGTACCCCGCTAGTCACAGCCTGCCAATGTGAGAATGATCTGTTTATCCCTACTCTGTTTTCTGTCTGTTAACCAGTCCTCGATCCAGACCAGTATATAACTCCCGATCCCATGTGCTCTAA
This sequence comes from Carcharodon carcharias, assembly GCF_017639515.1. Lineage (NCBI taxonomy): Eukaryota > Metazoa > Chordata > Chondrichthyes > Lamniformes > Lamnidae > Carcharodon > Carcharodon carcharias. The sequence goes on along the minus strand of NC_054471.1, from coordinate 104,260,849 downwards.
TTTTGCTTACTAACCTGTGTGGGATCTTATCAAAAGCCTTCTGAAAATCCACATAAACCACATTCACTGGTTCTACCTTATCTATCCTGCTAGTAACATCCTCAAAACTCAACAGGTTTGTCAAACATGATAACAAAACAAAAACAGAATTACCTGGAAAGACTCAGCAGGTCTGGCAGCATCGGCGGAGAAGAAAAGAGTTGACGTTTCGAGTCCTCATGACCCTTCGACAGAACTTGAGTTCGAGTCCAGGAAAGAGCTGAAATATAAGCTGGTTTAAGGTGTGTGTGTGTGGGGGACGGAGAGATAGAGAGACAGAGAGGTGGAGGGGGGGGTGTGGTTGTAGGGACAAACAAGCAGTGATAGAAGCAGATCATCAAAAGATGTCAACGACAATAGAACACATAGGTGTTAAAGTTAAAGTTGGTGATATTATCTAAACGAATGTGCTAATTAAGAATGGATGGTAGGACACTCAAGGTATAGCTCTAGTGGGGTTTTTTTTATAATGGGAAAAGGAAAATCTTTTAATTTATTGGAAAAAAAAAGGAAGGGGGAAACAGAAAGGGGGTGGGGATGGGGGAGGGAGCTCATGACCTAAAGTTGTTGAATTCAATATTCAGTCCGGAAGGCTGTAAAGTCCCTAGTCGGAAGATGAGGTGTTGTTCCTCCAGTTTGCGTTGGGCTTCACTGGAACAATGCAGCAAGCCAAGGACAGACATGTGGGCAAGAGAGCAGGGTGGAGTGTTAAAATGGCAAGCGACAGGGAGGTTTGGGTCATTCTTGCGGACAGACCGCAGGTGTTCTGCAAAGCGGTCGCCCAGTTTATGTTTGGTCTCTCCAATGTAGAGGAGACCACATCGGGAGCAACGAATGCAGTAGACTAAGTTGGGGGAAATGCAAGTGAAATGCTGCTTCACTTGAAAGGAGTGTTTGGGTCCTTGGACGGTGAGGAGAGAGGAAGTGAAGGGGCAGGTGTTGCATCTTTTGCGTGGGCATGGGGTTGTGCCATAGGAGGGGGTTGAGGAGTAGGGGGTGATGGAGGAGTGGACCAGGGTGTCCCGGAGGGAGCGATCCCTACGGAATGCCGATAAGGGGGGTGAAGGGAAGATGTGTTTGGTGGTGGCATCATGCTGGAGTTGGCGGAAATGGCGGAGGATGATCCTTTGAATGCGGAGGCTGGTGGGATGATAAGTGAGGACAAGGGGGACCCTATCATGTTTCTGGGAGGGAGGAGAAGGCGTGAGGGCGGATGCGCGGGAGATGGGCCGGACACGGTTGAGGGCCCTGTCAACGACCGTGGGTAGAAAACCTCGGTTAAGGAAGAAGGAGGACATGTCAGAGGAACTGTTTTTGAATGTAGCATCATCGGAACAGATGCGACGGAGGCGAAGGAACTGAGAGAATGGGATGGAGTCCTTACAGGAAGCGGGGTGTGAGGAGCTGTAGTCGAGATAGCTGTGGGAGTCGGTGGGTTTGTAATGGATATTGGTGGACAGTCTATCACCAGAGATTGAGACAGAGAGGTCAAGGAAGGGAAGGGAAGTGTCATAGATGGACCACGTGAAAATGATGGAGGGGTGGAGATTGGAAGCAAAATTAATAAATTTTTCCAAGTCCTGACGAGAGCATGAAGCGGCACCGAAGTAATCATCGATGTACCGGAGAAAGAGTTGTGGAAGGGGGCCGGAACCTGTCTCTTTATGGGGTATGTGGAACATTCCTTGTTGCAGTCCTACTCCGGCCCCCTTCCACAACTCTTTCTCCGGTACATCGATGATTACTTCGGTGCCGCTTCATGCTCTCGTCAGGACTTGGAAAAATTTATTAATTTTGCTTCCAATCTCCACCCCTCCATCATTTTCACGTGGTCCATCTATGACACTTCCCTTCCCTTCCTTGACCTCTCTGTCTCAATCTCTGGTGATAGACTGTCCACCAATATCCATTACAAACCCACCGACTCCCACAGCTATCTCGACTACAGCTCCTCACACCCTGCTTCCTGTAAGGACTCCATCCCATTCTCTCAGTTCCTTCGCCTCCGTCGCATCTGTTCCGATGATGCTACATTCAAAAACAGTTCCTCTGACATGTCCTCCTTCTTCCTTAACCGAGGTTTTCTACCCACGGTCGTTGACAGGGCCCTCAACCGTGTCCGGCCCATCTCCCGCGCATCCGCTCTCACGCCTTCTCCTCCCTCCCAGAAACATGATAGGGTCCCCCTTGTCCTCACTTATCATCCCACCAGCCTCCGCATTCAAAGGATCATCCTCCGCCATTTCCGCCAACTCCAGCATGATGCCACCACCAAACACATCTTCCCTTCACCCCCCTTATCGGCATTCCGTAGGGATCGCTCCCTCCGGGACACCCTGGTCCACTCCTCCATCACCCCCTACTCCTCAACCCCCTCCTATGGCACAACCCCATGCCCATGCAAAAGATGCAACACCTGCCCCTTCACTTCCTCTCTCCTCACCGTCCAAGGACCCAAACACTCCTTTCAAGTGAAGCAGCATTTCACTTGCATTTCCCCCAACTTAGTCTACTGCATTCGTTGCTCCCAATGTGGTCTCCTCTACATTGGAGAGACCAAACGTAAACTGGGCGACCGCTTTGCAGAACACCTGCGGTCTGTCCGCAAGAATGACCCAAACCTCCCTGTCGCTTGCCATTTTAACACTCCACCCTGCTCTCTTGCCCACATGTCTGTCCTTGGCTTGCTGCATTGTTCCAGTGAAGCCCAACGCAAACTGGAGGAACAACACCTCATCTTCCGACTAGGGACTTTACAGCCTTCCGGACTGAATATTGAATTCAACAACTTTAGGTCATGAGCTCCCTCCCCCATCCCCACCCCCTTTCTGTTTCCCCCTTCCTTTTTTTTTCCAATAAATTATAAAGATTTTCCTTTTCCCACCTATTTCCATTATAAAAAAAACCCCACTAGAGCTATACCTTAAGTGCCCTACCATCCATTCTTAATTAGCACATTCGTTTAGATAATATCACCAACTTTAACTTTAACACCTATGTGTTCTATTGTCGTTGACATCTTTTGATGATCTGCTTCTATCACTGCTTGTTTGTCCCTACAACCACACCCCCCCCCCACCTCTCTGTCTATCTCTCTGCCCCCCCCACACACACCTTAAACCAGCTTATATTTCAGCTCTTTCCTGGACTCGAACTCAGGTTCTGTCAAAGGGTCATGAGGACTCGAAACGTCAACTCTTTTCTTCTCCGCCGATGCTGCCAGACCTGCTGAGTTTTTCCAGGTAATTCTGTTTTTGTTTTGGATTTCCAGCATCCGCAGTTTTTTTGTTTTTGTCAAACATGATCCCCCTTTCATACATCCATGTTGACTCTGCCCAGTCTCACCATTATTTTCTAAGTGCCCAGTTATCAGATACTTTAGAATAGGTTCCAGCATTTCCCCTACTACTGATGTCAGGCTTACAGGCCTTTAGTTCCCTGTTTTCTCTCTCCCTCCTTTCTTAAATAGTGGGACTACTTTTGCTATCTTCCAATTTGCAGGCATCATTCTGCAATCTATAGAATTTTGAAAGATCACCAATGCATCAACTATCTCTACAGCCATCTCTTTCAACGCTTTGGGATGTAGATCATCAGGTCCAGGGGATTTATCAACATTCAGATCCATTAATTTCTCCAGCATTACTGTTTTACAACAAATGCTAGCTTAGCCGTGATGCTCACATCCCAGTAATGAATTGAAATAAAATAGATATTTGATTGTGTGGTTGGTGTTTTAAAAATGGTGCATGTGCTTTGTTGATGTGATTTGTATGGGCATTTCCAACTGTTTTAACTTAAACTGCAGATTACTGATGATTTTAATTTAAAAACAAACCAAAGTTTCAATTTGCGTGACAGACAAGTTTTTGTGAAAGATTAGCATTCTGCAAAATCTTTCAGGAGTCACTGACACTTAATTGGCCTGTATTGCTAGGGCGTTGGAGTTTAAAAATAGGGAAGTCTTGTTACAACTGTACAGGGTGTTAGTGAGACCGCACCTGGAGCACTGTACGGTTTTGGTCCCGGTATTTAAGAAAGGATATACTGGCATTGGAGATAGTTCAAAAGAGATTCACTGGGCTAATTCCTGGGATGAAGAGGTTGACTCGTCAAGAACAGCTAAACAGGTTAGGCCGTTATTCATTAGAGTCTAGAAGAATGAGGGGTGATCTTATTGAAATGTACAAGATTCTGAGGGGGCTTGACAGGGTAAATGTTGAGAAGATGTTCCACTAGTGAGGGAATCTCGAACTAAGGGACATAGTAACAGAATAAGGGGACACTCATTTAAAGCTGAAGTGCAAAAGAATTTCTCTCAAAGGGTGGTGAATGTCTGGAATTCTCTACCTCAGAGTTGTGGAGGCTAGATCATGAAGTATTTAAAGAGGAGGTAGATAGATTTTTGAAATATCAGAGAGTTGAGGGCTATGAGAAGCTGGCACGAAAGAGGCACGAGCTGGCACAAAAGAGGCATTGAGGCCTGGGGAAGATCAGCCATGATCTTATTGAATGGTGAGGCAGGCTTGAGGGGCTGAATGGCCTACTCCTATTATGTTAATTTAACAACAATCAGACACTATACAACCGCTCTGATGCAGTGATTTTGGGTGGACATCAAGATGAAAATGGTTGTGAAACTAGAAGACTGAAGTGCACAGTGAAGTCCTGAGACCTACTCGAATGGACTATTAAACTCCAATTTCAGTGTACTATAAATCCAGTCTTAAAACATATTTCCATTGCTAACAGATCGCCAGGCCAAAGATCAAACCCTTCTGGCAGAATGTGTTGTACGACTCAGTATAGTAAATGAGTGTTCTATTGCTTGTGAAAATGTCTTCTCTGGTACTTGGATATCAGCTATGGCTTAGCGATAGCAGTATTTCTGAATTAGAAGGTAGACTCAAGTTCCAAGCGAGAGAGTTGAGCACAAGGGGACATTTCTACATTAGTGGGTACCAAAAATAGATTTATGCAGAGGCTGAAGTAATTTGCATTCTGTTTTTACCAAAGAAGATGTCAAAGGCACAGTGAAAAGGGAGGTAGCTGAGATACTGTATGGGCTAAAATTGATAAAAAGGAGGTATTCGAAACACTGCAGTAAGTTGAGACACTTGTTCAAAAAAGGATGCAAGAATAAATCCAGCAACTACAGGCCAGTTGTTTAACCTGATGAGAAAGCTTCTAGAAACGATAATGCGGCACAAAATTTAACAGTCCCTTGGACATGTGGATTAATTAAGGAAAGCTGGCAGAGATTTGTTAAAGGCAAATCGTATATAATTAACTTGATTAATTTTTTTAATGAGATAATAGAGAAGGCAGAAGAGGGTAATTAGGTTGATATGGTCTACATGGGTTTCCAAAAAGCATTTGATAAAGTGCTACGGAACAGGTTTGCCAACAAAGTTGAAGCCCATGGAATAAAAGGGACCGAGGCAACATGGACACAAATTACAAGAAACAGCAGCAGTGATCTGGAGAAAGGTATATAGTGGGGTTCCTCAGGGGTCCATACTAAGACCACTGCTTTTCTTGATAAATGTTAATGACCATATAATTGGGTGTAATTGAGCATAATTTCAAAATTGGAAGTATTGTGAACTGTGAGGATAGTGAGACTTAAAGAGGACATGGGCTGGTGGAATAGACGTATGGCAGGTGAAATTTAATGCAGAGAACTGTGAAGTGATACAATTGATGGGAAGAATGAGAAAATGCAATATTTAGGGTGCAATTTTAAAGAGGATGCAGGAGCAGTGAAGCCTGGGTATATGTGCACAAATTGAAGGTGGCAGAACAGGTTAAAAAAGTGGTTAAAAAGGCATTGGGATCTTGGGCTTCATAAACGGATCACCTTCATGAAACACTGGTTCGGTCTCCACTCGAGCATTGCATCCAATTCTGGGCATCACATTTTAGGAAGAATGTGAAGGCTTTAGAGAGGGTGAAATAAAGATTTAGAAGAATGGTTTCAGAGATGAGGGACTTGGGTAGATTGGAGAAGGCTTGGTTTGTTCTCCTTAGGTAAGGAAGGTTGAGGGGAGATTTGATAGTAGCATTCAACATCATGAGGACACTAGGCAGAGTAGATAAGAAAATCCCCCCATTGGCAGAAGGGTCAAGAACCAGAAGACACTGATTTAAGATGAATGGCTAAAGAACCAACGGCGACATGAGGGAACCTTTTTTTACAAAGTGATTTAGATCTGGAACGTGCCTGAGAATGTGGTGGAGGTGGATTCAATCGTGTCTTTCAAAAGGGTATTGGATAGACTCCTGAACCGAGAAAACAAAAATTCAGAGCTACAGGGTAGGGACAGGGACATCAGACCAGCTGTTCTTGCAGAGAGCTGCCATGGACATGACAGGCTGAATGGCCTCCTGTGCTGTAACCATTCTATGATTATGATAGGTCACTGCTACAATTCTCACTAAAATGGACCAATTGCAGAAAGCAATGCCTAGAACACCCAGAAAACTAATGTTTCCCATACAATACAGTGAAGCGACAATGAAGTTCCAAGTCTGGATGGTGTGTAGTTTGGTGGGGAGCTTGCAGGTGGTGGTGTTCCTATGCATCTGCTGCCCTTGTCCTCCTAGGTGGAAGAAATCATGGGTTTTCCAAGGAGCCTTGAGTTGCTTCAATGCATCTTGCAGATGGTACACACTGCTGCCACTGTGCATTGGTGGTGTAGGGAGTGAATGTTTGTGGATGTGGTGCCAATTAAAGCAGGCTGCTTTGTCCTGGATGGCGTCAAGCTTCTTGAGTGCTGTTGGAGCTCCACTTATCCAGTCAAGTGGAAAGTATTCCATCACACTCTTTACTTGTGCCTTGTAGATAGTGGACAGGCTCTGGGGAGTCGGAGGTGAGTTACACACCACAGGATTCCTTGTCTCTGAGCTGCTCTTGTAGCCACAGTATTTATATGGCTAGTCCAGTTTCTGGTTAATGTTAAGCCCAGGATGTTGTTGGTGGGGAATTCAATGATAGTAATGCCATTGAATGTCAAGAGAAGATTGTTAAATTCTCTCTTGTCAGAGATGGTCATAATCTGATATTTGTGTGGCTATAGCCTAAATGTTGTGAAAGTCTTGCTTTATTTGGACATGGACATCTGAGGGGTTGCGAATGGTGCTGAATATTGTGTAATCATCAGCGAACATCTCCACTTTAGACCTTATAATTAGCAGAAGGTCATTGTTGAAGCAGCTGAAGATGGTTGGCTAAGAACACTACCCTGAGGAACTGCAATGCTGCCTTGGAGCTGAGATGATTGACCTCCAACAACCGCAATCAAAGGTGTACATAAGGAGTGAACACTTGTAAGTCTTTAGAGTATGGTCTTGGACTGCCCAAGGGTGTGTCTCCCTGTGTATGTTTGAATAATAAATGATCAAAACCTGAGTCTCCTAGTGGTTTGTCAAGGGAAACTACAAGATTTGGCACTGCATGCAGAGTATTCATACCAGATCCTCGGAACGGCACTTCAAAAGGGTGAGCATGTTTATTTACCACCCATAGTTAGAGCAGTGAGCCTATCTGAGTAAAGGTCTGGCCGAGTGTCTAAAGAATCTGAAGGAGGGCGCAGGACAGGAGGTGCCGGGAGAGGAGGCAGAACTGCGCTGTAAGGTTAAAAGCTAAAGCTGCGTAGATAGGTCAGACCCCTTGGAAGGAAAAAGCCAAAGCCGTGCAGGTTGAGTGTATTTAAGACCGAGATAGATAGGTTCTTGATTGGTAAGGGGATCAAAGGTTACGGGGAGAAGGCGGGAGAATGAGGTTGAGAAACTCATCAGCCATGATTGAATGGCAGGGCAGACTCGATGGGCCGAATGGCCTAATTTCTGCTCCTATATCTTATGGTCTGTGGTCTTAGGTTGGGAAATTAAGACCGCACAGGGCAGGCGAATAAAAATGTTTTCAGGAGAGCAGAAGGAAACACCATGGTCCTCGATTGGGGACCGGAAGGCTCCATTACGAGGTTCATAGCAGAACATCATTAAAAAACTGAAGAGAATTTTTGAAGCTCCACCAACAGGGATAATTAAACAGTTGAAACTCACATTTCCTCTGATGCTGCCTTTCGGGTGGGAACTGAAAGGTCAACAGAGAAGTCACCCTTGGGGGTTTAATAAGCAATGAGTATTTGTGTATGGAGTTCAGCACTTTAGAGTCAGAAGCCTTGTGTTAGATTAAAGGAAAAGTATATTTAAACATTCCTATTTTTTGGGTATAAGGTTCAAGTTGAGATTTCTGGCAAAAATCGCAATTCGAATGTATTGTAAAGATAAAACAGGGTTTTTCTTTGCAATGAACCAGCCTTTGCACCACCCCATTGCACACTAGCAGGAAGTAACCCTTTCCACCAGCTTCCAAGCTGATTGGGATTGATGAATTAATTTTAGTTCATACGAGTTAGTATTCTAAAAATTCTGAGGAAAAAATTACCTGAAATTCAAAAGGATTCTAGGAAAATCAAAAGATATAAACACACAGTCTAGAGGGTTCCTATGGCTAAAAGGGGTTTCTTTTGAAAAATACATTAATTAAATATGAAAGGAAATCTGAATTTGGGACAATCTTGATATGTGAAAAGTGCAGTGCAATTTAGCAGGTTACTATGGAATAACTAGGATGCTATCCAAGATAAAGAATGTGTCGATAAAGTGGTCTAATCTGGATACAAATTTACACACGAGAAAGATGTGGTTTTAATTTTGATAGTGTAAATTACAGTTGTTACAAAGTTTAAAAATTTGAGGTTTGGTTCCTGAAAACGTTCTCAAAAGGGAATTTTTGTTTGACAACAATTGACACTAATTCAAATGCTGCAAGCTTTTTGTATTTGTAAGTTTGTTCCCAAAATATAAAGTTAAGCTCAAGGCCTTGACAAAGTTTGGTAGAAATCCAATTTTTGGCAGAGTTAATGAATCTGGGATAATTTTAAAATGAAAAAAGATCAGACACAATCTAGTGGGTTACTTTTGTGAAAATAAAATGTTGTTTGAAGGGAAGATGATAAGGAAGCAAAACATGTTAATGCCTAGCATAAAGTAGAAATGTTTGATTTCTGTTTTAAAAATGTTATGCGAATACTTCATTGGACTGTAAAGTCTTTCCAGACAAACTGAATGAGATAAAATAGTAACTTTTGCATGTGTAAAATGGTATGAGGAAATGATTAAGGGTAGGAGAGAGCGGTAGGGAAAAGAGGACACAATATACAAATTGTTTTAAGAGAACTGAATTTGATAATCTGGCCATTGATAATCTGAGACATTGGAACCGGACAATGAGAGATAAGCAAAGATCTAGAGGCAGAGATCCCTATTGACATGAAATGGTTAATATGGCCTAAAGAGTAAGGAAACATTTTTAAACGATCAAGACAATAGAGGAACTGACTTTAAGAAAATTTTAGGGTGATCATAGTCAGAGGGAGCAAAAAAATCTTAAAGGTAAAAGGAAAGGAATCTGTGGTTGAGGCAATTGAAGGATAAGGAGAAATAATACTTCACAACAATTTACCACAAGATGGATATAGGTAGGGGGAAAGCTGGAAAAAGGCTGATTAGATGTATTACTGACTTTATTATTGTGCCGGCGGGCTACAAAAAGATCACAGGGTTAACCCCATGATGACAGGCAGAGTTAAGTGGCTCCCAGAGAGAACTGCCACTGGAAGTGAAGATATTGGGCCATTGAAAGATAGGATAAGAAGGTGCTTTGTGAAGTTGTGTAGACAGCTTAAGGAATTGAGGTCTGAGGTGAGGCAACAATTGTAGATAGCGGCCCAGGAAAGAAATGATTGGGTGCGGTTCCCCCAGGATATGGCAGAAGTGAGGAATAAGGTAACGCCCGAGAAACCAGGTTTTGCACCCAAGTGGATAGGACTTTACAAGATAATGATTAATGATACTTGCGCCTGTGTGGATATGAAAGGGGCAGGGGCGTTGGAAACACTGGTTGCAATTGAAGCATGTTACTAACTGATCTTATTTTACAGACCTAATCTCGACCAACCAGTGATGACTGGGAGGTCTTGTACTTCAATCTGCAGGAATGATGCTACAACAATAGCACTAACTGCCTTAACAAGCGGAGGCAAAAAGCCACAGTCGCAATTAATGATCCCCATTGTCCAGCATTGAACCCTGGACCAGAGAAAGGACTAGTGTTGATAAAAGCTGGCAAAACCCAATGATAACGTACACCATGAGCTGGTACTCATCGGCCTAAACATCTCCCTTATTGACTTGCCTGAGTGGCGTATGCTGCTCTGGTAAAACAAGTGACAACACAGGTGGCTTGGTCTAACAGTGGAGGGTGGCCCATGGCTGCACACCCTGTTCAGGGAAAAGGTCAACTGAAACGTAGTCTGGTTAATGATGTCACCACAGCATTTAACACAGGGACCTCAGTGGTAAATTCGATTGATTTGGCAACAGTGGACCAAAGGGCCCAGATCTAAAGTTCTTAATTTAAGAAAGTTCTGGAAAAAGGACAAGGGATCCAGGACAGGCAACTCAGTACGGACCAAGACCGGTCACAGATAATCCAGAGCTTGGCCACTGTGCTAGAAAGCCATGCTTGGACCATTAACAAATTGATTAATTTGATTAGATTGCTGTCAGGAATGACGCCTGCAGCACCTATGGATCATGGATGCTCGAGCAGACACAGGAAAACTTGAGACAGATTCATGAGGGTGAGGTGTCCCTGTGGATAACAAATGCACACTTGTTTAACCTGTCACAACATAAGAATCATGATTTGACTGGTTGCCAGCTCAGGGGTCTAACACGTGTATAAAGAACTGATACTAAATGTGTTGTGAATGTTAATCAGCATTGTTTTGGCAATGCCAATTATACCAGAATCAACACCTACTAAGACATTATATAGAGTAGAAAATATTGGGGTAATTAGGGGGGGAGTATTATGTAAGGTATCATAATATACCACCATATGCAGTAGAGATAGAGGGTAATATAGTAAGCAACACTTTAGAGAGATGTAGTATGAGGCTTCCTCATTAGTGTGTCCACATCTGATATATGAAACAGAAGAAGTGAAGTGTGGGTTTAATGCAACAGCCAATTGTACAACGGAAGCTATATGGGCTATGATGGCTACTTGGGCACAGGGAGGTTATTGTCTTACCACATCACAACAAGAATACCAATATGGGAACAATCAATCTTATCCTACAACCAGCCCTGTGATGTGTCTATACCCTCAGATACCAGCCAGGGTAGGAAAGGTAGAACTAGTGGAAATTTACAAGAGGGAAACAGTTAAATGTGCAGGCAAAGGAAGGCATAAAAGAAATCCTGACACAATATTTAAGATAAATCTCCTATGTAATCCTACTGTCGCCTGAACACCTTACAGGTATCCATGATGAGACCCAGCGAGCGCACATCACCTATTACACATTGCAGCAACAGGTTAAAACGCTGACAGATGAGATTGAACAGAAAGACTATACCACATGGTGGGAATACTTGTGGAATTGGGGGCTGAATGTCCAGGTGCACCCGAGGATTAGGATCATCTCCCATGTTTAGGTTATCGCCCAGTTGGTATTGGCTCTATATTTAACATGGTCCACTGCGCCAGAAGGACACACAAGAGATGGCAAAGAGTATGGGATTTCAGGAATACGAGGGGTTAAACAAGAAAGGCAAGTGCCCGTATTGCAGGGCCAACCTGTACAGATGGTATAACCCGATACCCTTATAACCCTAAGCTCAATACAAGGCCAGTATCAAAGGGCAGCGGAGCATAAGGAAAGGGGCAATACCACTGATCTAGCTACCTTGGGCTAGACCAAGGGCCAAAAGGGGCTACTGAAAGGGGTAAATGATTTTAGTTAGAAGTGTCTTTTAGTAAAAATAAAATATTAGCAGAAAAGCAAAACTGGAGATTAGCAGGTGTGCTTTAGATAGGATAAGGAATGAGACAAACAAGCTAGTAGGACAAACAACAAGGCCAGGGAGTGGGTGTTGAAATCAAGGAGGCCCAGACTCCTGCACAATCAGCAAGATATGGTGGTCTTGCATGAATGAGAACAATGCTTGATGTATGTACATACGGGAAACAAGTAACTGAGACCAGAGAAGCATGTGATTGTTAGTTGACAAGATTAGAAATGTGTACGTGACCAAAGGTGTACATAAGGAGTGAACACTTGTAACCCAAGACAGCCCAAGGCTGTCTCTCCCTCCATATGCTTGAATAATAAATAAACGATTGAACCATGTACCTGATGGTTTATTGAGGCAAACTACCACAGATTGGAATGTGAAAAGTACATTGATGCAAATTGGAGTAACCATCTTTAGCTACGAGCCTTCATCATCAGCCTGAAATATTAACTCAGCGTCTCTCTCTCTCTCTACAGATGCTGCCTGACCTGCTAAGTATTTCCAGCAGTTTCTGTTTTTATTTCAGATTTCCAGCATCCGTAGCATTCTGCTTTTGGAACTGAATGGTTTGGTCTTTTGCTCAGCTATGGAACCAGACGGTTTGTCGAGGCGAACTACATCAGATTGGAATGTGAAGTGTACAGTGATGCAAATTGGGGTAACCATCTTTAGCTGCAAGCTCGAGTTATCTTTAGTCCCTGCATTTAAAAAGTCTCTGCAGATCCAGGGTAGTCTAAACCTAGATCCAGACTATTAAAGGGAGCCAATAGAGTAACAAGAGATAAACTATTTCTGCTGATTGTGGAGCCTAGGACCAGGGAACATAATATAAATAATTGAGCCAGACTTTTCAGGAGGGAAATTAGGAAACACTTATACATGCAAAGGATGGTGAAAGTTTGGAATTGCCTTCCACAAATGACAATTGATACTCGATCAATTAGAAATTTAAAAATTGAAATCAATAGATTTTTGTTAAACACAGGTAATAATGAATATTGGCCAAGGTAAGAAAATGGAGCTAGGCCACAGATCAGTCATGATCAAACTGAATCCTGGAAATGGTCTACTCCTGTTCCTGTGAGATTAAATGTGTTACACGATTAAGTGAATAAAGCCTTCCTTTTTCAGTGCAATGCAGAGTTGGGCCAGCAAGGGGGGGCTAGAACCACACACCACTCTTTCTTGCTACCTCAAAAATACTGTATAGCTTTCACTGAAAAGTATGTTTCAGTTTGCTCACAAGCAGAAAACATATGGGTGTAAATCTGGTTAAAATATGCATAAAAATTTTTTTCAGCTTTTCTCACTGCCAATGAATTACTTTTACTTTTGCCTATTTATGCCCATAATGCCTTCAGGGATATAAATAAGTAATCCATGATAGAGTAGGTTGTTATGGTCTTTGGACTGGGCTTGACAGGCAAATGGCATTTTATTGTTTTACTTCGTTTTTTTATCATTGCCTCTGCCCGATTTTCTCCTGAAGACACTAAGTTTTGCTGGCATATAAACCTGAATTTTCCCAGCTCAGCAGGTGGGTTGAGTAATGAGGAGGGGAGCCTGCTGTCTTCCACCTGCCATGGTATTTTTTATTATTATTCTTTCACAGGATGTGGGCATCACTGCCTAAGCCAACATTTATTGCCCATCCCTAACTGGCCTTGAGAAGCTGGTGGTGAGCTGCCTTCTTGAACCGTTGCAGTCCATGTGGTGTAGGTACACCCACAGTGCTGTTAGGAAGGGAGTTCCAGGATTTTGACCCAGTGACAGTGAAGGAACAGTGATATATTTCCAAGTCAGGATGGTGAGTGACTTGGAGGGGAACTTCCAGGTGGTGGTGTTCCCATCTATCTAATGCCCTTGTCCTTCTAGGTGGCAGCATCGTGGGTCTGAAAGGTGCTGTCTAAGGAGCCTTGGTGGGTTTCTGCAGTGCATCTTGTAGATGGTACACACTGCTGCTACTGTGCATCAGAGGTGTAGGGTGTGAATATTTGTGGGTGGGGTCTAATCAAGCGGACTGCTTTGTCCTGGATGGTGTCAACTTCGAGTGTTGGAGCTGCACTCCTCCAGGCAAGTGGGGAGTATTCCATCACACTCCTGACTTGGGCCTTGTAGATGGTGGACAGGCTTTGAGGAGTCAGGAGGTGAGTTATTTGCCAAAGGATCCCTAGCCCTGAATATTTAGTTCAGTTTCTTGTCAATGATAACCCCCAGGATGTTGATATATGCCAGTGGCAGGAAACTTGGCAGCAAGTCTACCCACTGGACAGCCAATTGAGGCACTGAAGTGCCCAATTAAGGGCAACTTCATAAACCACCCCCCCATCCCAGGCAGGCCACCACACGGGGAGACTGCTACATGAACCCTGACAGCCTCCCAGCAGGTTCAGGGAGGGTCCTCCTTGCTGGGTACTCTGGCTCTCCATCGGGCTAGATTTGATGGGATAAAACCAGCAAGTGTCATCATTAGCATGCTGCAATTTCAGTGTAGCACACACAATTTCCCCTTTGGCTTAGGGGGGCATTTTATCATCTCCCCTTACTGAAAGCACCAACTTGCAGTGTACATCGTAGTGAATTAGCCAAATGAACAACTTGGAGGAGAAGACACTGAGGATGGAGCTAATAAGCTGGAAAACAGAGGAGGAGAAAGGGAGGAGAATGGAGTGGTTGACTGTAAAAAAAACACTACAAAAGGGAAAGGAGGGGAAACAGCACAGTTGCAAGCTTTCATTAATTTAAAGCAATACTCTTTTCAAAACTTGTGTGATTAAATCTGAACATTGTTTATTAGGTCAAAAATAAAACATAATTGCATGTAGCCAATTTCACACTAAAAATCAACCTTAAAATAGTTCTAAATTATTTGGTCGAAATCATAGAATAGTGCAGCACAGGTAGTAGTAGTTTGGTCATCCATGTCAGTGCTGGCACTTTGAAGGTGCTATATTAGTCCTAATCCCTTTCTCCATAATCTAGCAAAAATTTTCATTTCAACTATTTATCCAATCCCCTTTGAAAGTTATTATTGAATCTTCTTCCACCACCTGTTTAGGCAGTGCATTCCAGTACACAATCCCTCGCTGCATAAAAATTATTTTTAAAAAATCAATGATGCATCAAATTGCATTGTACATTGGTTAGAATATAGCTGTGATTATTGCATGTGTTAACTATTGAGAGTTTGGATTGTTTAAAATTCACTTTTAAAGAGACTATTAAAAATGTAGAGAAAAAAAGCTCCAGTAATTAGAACACAAGACAGAACAATCATAGAAATGTTATTATAAGAACTATAAAACTGATTGGAATTAATGGCAATGTCAATTCTCATTACTTGGTGGACCAGATGCAAATTTGCAGTTCAAATAGTTGAGAACTGAGCCAAGCTAAAACTTTCTTCTGCACTGTGGCTAGTATAATGCAATGTGGGCTTAACCATCAACAATGGAGTAGATCAGCAAAGGGCATGTATGAATGGTTTTGAGCTTAGGCTAACACCCAGTCAAATGCTGAAAAAGTTTGTTGACCAAAGAACTGTTTGGTTTCACAGTTGACTAAATATGCAGATACTTAGTTTTGTTGACATCACAATTAATTGTGAAATTTGGCTGCAGTGGAGACAGTGAATGATTTATAGAGACTTGCACAACAACGTGATGCTGATCAGGCAAGCAAGATCATGCACTGTAAATGTTCAATAACTCTGGGATGATTTATTAATGTAAAGAATGCAACAGAAAAACTTGCAAGAATCCTGGGAAATCCCTACATCAGGTTTCCTTATTAATGAGTGAAAACTAACTTGAACACAAGTCATCACTTCGAATTGTTTCGGAACTTGAGAATGAAGGAGTTAAAGGCTCAATTGACTGTTCCCCAAATTCCAGCACATTGTACAACTGATAATAGTCAAACAGGCAATCATTTCGAGAGTAGGCAGGCAAATAAGCTCGGCGGGGATGAATACCACAATGTGCAAGGAACAAGTAATATGGTACCAGAGAAAATACAATACAGTAAGTGATTTTGCAAAACTGCTATACGATAGTAAAGCAAAGAAAGAATTATGATCAATTTGTGCGTGGCAATTGTGAGGCCATAGTTAGAGGACCATCTGCAATTTTGGGCACCGTATCATCGGAAGAATATTAAAACAATAGAGTATGTATAGTTTAGATTCACCAAGATAAAAACAAAAAACTGCGGATGTTGGAAATCCAAAACAAAAAATAAAAAATACAAAAAACTGGAAAACCAAAGATAATGAGGGTGGGATGGGATTATGAGGAAACACTTGAAAAATAGTGATATCATTCTCATTGGAGCAGAGCTGGCTGAAATGAGATATAAATTAGAGTTTTAAAATAATGAAGGATTTTCTGAGCAATTTAGTCAGATACTGTCCTTTTATTGAAAAAGCAGATAAGCGTTTGAAATAGAGGCTGATACTGGACTACATGGAGAACAAAGAGCAATGGGCTGAAGGACCTTCAGCGCTGTAGACCCCCTATAATCCCGATGAGTATTTTATGAAATAGCTGCTCACTGTTACCCCAGCAGAAATGTAGCACTTTCTGATCAACGGCAGCACGAGCCCCAGCTTTGGAATATTAAACCAGCCACCCAAAGCTTAGCTCCAGGAATCATAGTTTAACTCCTTAATAATAGGAAACTACACCTCTGACCCTGATAATACACCAGATGGGAACATTATGCCAAGATACAGATCATTAATTTGTAACTTAAGGCCATGGGAAACAGGAAAGGCATTCAGGTCAAGGAGGTACTATCAAGCTCTTTAACATTAGAAAGTCATAGTTAAATTTATACAGTAGGAGACAGGCCTAGAGAAAATAAGGCCATATCTGAATGCTATCTCTACCAACTAAAAGAATTGGTAGAACATCAATAAGTTAAGATAGGTAAAAGGCGCTTTCAGCGCAGGGCAGGCCAAAACTAAAAGCTCCATCTCCAAAAACAGAATTACCTAGAAAAACTCAGCAGGTCTGGCAGCATCGGCGGAGAAGAAACAAAGATGACAGAACTGTTTAAAGGTCATGAGGACTTGAAACGTCAACTCTTTTCTTCTCCGCCGATGCTGCCAGACCTGCTGAGTTTTTCTAGGTAATTCTGTTTATGTTTTGGATTTCCAGCATCTGCAGTTTTTTGTTTTTACCTCCATCTCCAAGATGCACAATGTGTTAGAACAGAAAATTGTTTCATTGCAATCAACTATGGAGGCCAGTTAGCTCAGTTAGCTAGATGGCTTGCATTTGGTTCCGCACATGATAACAGCGCAGGTTTGATTCCCGTTTTGGCTGAGGTAGACTTGGGACCTGCCTCCTCAACCTGCCCCTTAGAGTGGAAGGCAATGGCAAACCACAACCGACAAAAACTGCCAAGAAAACAGCTCCAGATGAAGCATCAGCCGACAATGAGCCTGCCCTCAGGTAGAGCACACATACCATATCGTACTATACCAGTCAACTATTCAAGGAACAGCAACCAGAATGCTGGCTGCAATAAACCCTGGTGGCCCAGTAACATTTATATTGTTTCAAAATGTTCTGACTCAGTCATGTCTCACATTGGGCTCTATTTAAGTAGCCTTGCAGTCAGAACCAAACAGCTTGGAATTAGGGGTGAAAGATCCCTTACATGTCTAGATTTGACATGACAATATGGAGTATGTCAACATTTTACCAAATGACTTGTGCAAAACATCATTGAAGCAAAAATGAAACAACATCACAAAGTCAGTTACTTTTTTGGTAGGACAGAAAGAGTTACATTTTTCCACAGCAAGTACGTATTGAGAGAGAGAGAGAGAGAGAGAGAACTGGTTACTTATTGGTAGTTAATACCATATTCAATTAAAGTTGTGTATTTTCTGCACTTCTGCAGATTATTGTGCATAAATAACTTGGAGTTTTTTTGAAGAGGTAACAGAGAAGGTTGATGAAGGTAATGTTGTTGATATGGTGTACAAGGACTTCCAAAGGGCGGTTGATACATCACCACACAACAGACTTGAGTAAAATTATAGCTCATAGAATAAAAGGGACAGTAGCAACATGGATACAAAATTGGCTAACAGGAAACGGTAGTTGTGAATTGATAGTTTTCAGACTGGAGGAAGGTTTGTTGGGATTCCCCAAGGATTGGTATTGGGACCTTGCTCTTCCTGATATACATTAATGTCCTGGACCTTAGCATACAAGGCCCAATTCCAAAATTTGCAGATGATACTGTTAGGATCCTAGATTACACCCCCCAAATTTTGTTACAATCCAGTTAGGGACCAGTAACCTTTGTTTTAAATTAGACACAATTAGAAATCCCAGATATTTACTAAGAGAATAAAGCCACAAGATTCCATGGTCTTAAACAAGCAAGAATTTTTATATACAAAAATCAGCAAAGCAGTCTTATCAATCCTCTACTCTGACACCCGGAATTAACATGGGGTAAACATGAATCAACAGGCAAACTGTGGTCGAACACACCTCAAAGTGCACATTAAATGACAGACACCACCAAGGCAGGTCCCCTGAATTTTCTAGACAACCCACCCAGATGTCAGTGAGTCACAAAATTCTTTAAAACTCAGTTTTTCTCTTGAGGGATTTCACTCCTCCCTTTTGGACGGGAACTTCCAGGAGATGATGTTCCCATCTATCTGCTGCCCTTGTCCTTCCAGGTGGTGATGGTCGTAGGTTTGGAAGGTGCCGTGTAAGGAGTCTTGATGAATTCCTGCAGTGCATCTTGTAGATGGTACACACTGCTGCTACTATGTACCAGAAATGGAGGGAGTGAATGTTTGTGGATTTGGTGTCAATCAAGCGGGCTGCCTTGTCCTGGATGGTGTCAAGCTGCGAGTGTTGTGGGAGCTGCACTCATCCAGGCAAGTGGAGAGTATTCCATCACACTCCTGACTTGGATCTTGTAGATGGTGGACAGGCTTTGGGGAATTGGGAGGTGAGTTACTCCTCGCAGGATTCCTAGCCTCTGACCTGCTCTTATAGCCACAGTATTTATATGACTATGGTATGGTAATACCATTGAATGTCAAGGGGCAATGGTTGGATTCTCTCTTGTTGGAGATGGTCATTGTCTGGCACTTGTGTGGCACAAATGTTACCTGCCACTTGACAGGCAAAGCCTGGATATTGTCCAGGTCTTGCTGCATTTGGACATGGACTGCTTCAGTATCTGAGGAATCTGAAATCGTGCTGAACATTGTGCAATCATCAGCGAACATCCCCACTTCTGATGATGGAAGGAAGGTCATTGATAAAGAAGCTGAAGATGGTTGGGCCTAGGACACTACCCCAAGTAACTCCTGCAGTGATGTCCTGGAGCTGAGATGACTGACCCCAACACATCCACAATAATCTTCCTTTGTGCTAGGTATGACTCCAACCAGCAGAGAGTTTTCCCTGATTCCCATTCACTCCAGTTTTGCTAGGACTACTTCATGCTACACTAAGTCAAATGTGGCCTTGATGTCAAGGGCAGTCACTCTCACCTCAGGAGTTGAGCTCTTTTATCCATGTTTGTACCAAGGCTGTAATAAGGTCAGGAGCTGATTGGCCCTGGCAGAACCCAAACTGAGCATCAGTGAGCAGGTCATTGCTAAGCAAGTGCCACTTAATAGCACAAAACAAAAACAGCATTACCTGGAAAAACTCAGCTGGTCTGGCAGCATCGGCGGAGAAGAAAAGAGTTGACGTTTCAAGTCCTCATGACCCTTCAACAGAACTAGGTGAATCTGATTCACCTAGCTCTGTTGAAGGGTCATGAGGACTTGAAACGTCAACTCTTTTCTTCTCCGCCGATGCTGCCAGACCAGCTGAGTTTTTCCAGGTAATGCTGTTTTTGTTTTGGATTTCCAGCATCCGCAGTTTTTTGTTTTTACCACTTAATAGCACTGTTGATGACCCCTTCCATCACTTCACTGATGATCAAGAGTGGACTGATGGGGCAGTAATTGGCTGGGTTGGATTTGTCCTGCTTTTTGTGTACAGGATACAGCTGGGAAATTTTCCACATAGCTGTGGTAGATGCCAGTGTTGTAGCTGTACTGGGACAGCTTGGCTAGGGGTGTGGCAAGCTCTGGAGCATAAGTCTTCAGCACTATTGTTGGAATACTGTCAGGGCCCATAGCCTTTGCTGTATCCAGTACCTTCAGCTGTTTCTTGATATCATGTGGAGTGAATCGAATTGGCTGAAGACTGGCATCTGTGATGCTGGGGACCTCTGGAGGAAGATGAGATGGATCACCCACTCGGCACTTCTGGCTGAAGATTGTAGTAAATGCTTCAGCCTTATCTTTTGTACTGATGTGCTGGGCTCCCCCATCATTGAGAATGGGGATATTTGTGAAGTCTCCTCCTCCAGTGAGTTGTTTAATTGTCCACCACCATTCACAACGGGATGTGGCAGGACTGCATAGCTTAGATTTGATCCGTTGGTTGTAGGATTGCTTAGTTCTGTCTATCACTTGCCGCTTAGCCTGTTTGGCATGCAAGTCCTGTGTTATAGCTTCACCAGGTTGATACCTCATTTTTAGGTATGCCTGGTGCTGCTCCTGGCATGCCCTCCTGCACTCTTCATTGAACCAGGGTTGATCCCCTGGCTTGATGGTAATGGTAGATTGGGGGATATGCCAGGCCACGTGATTAGAGATTGTGTTTGAGTACAATTCTGCTGCCCACAGTGCCTCAGATGCCCAGTTTTGAGTTGCTAGATCTATTCGAAATGTATCCCATTTAGCATGGTGGCAGTGCCACACAATATGATGGAGGGTATCCTCAATGTGAAGGCAGGACTTCATTTACACAATGACTGTGCAGTGGTCACTCCCACCGATACTGTCATGGACAGATACATCTGCAGCAGATAGGTTGTTGAGGATGAGGTCAAGTATGTTTTTCCCTCACCACCTGCAACAGACCCAGTCTAACAGCTATGTCATTTAGGACTCAGCCAGCTCAGTCAGTAGTAGTGCTACCCAGCCACACTTGCTGGTGGACATTGAAGTGCCCGCATCCATAGTACATTCTGCACCCTTGCCACTCTCAGTGCTTTCTCCAAATGGTGTTCAACATGTGGCTGACTCTTAAATACCCTCTGAAATGACCTCGCAAATCACTTGGTTGTATCAAACCGCTACGGTCTCAAAAAAAATGAAACCGGGTGGCCCACCCGGCCTCTAGGCACCAGAAACGAAAACAGCAAAGTCCTCCTTACTAACATCTAGGGAGAGCTGGCTCACAGACTAGTCATGTCACAGCCTGACATAGTCACTCTCACAGAATCATATCTTACAGATCATGTCCCAGACATCACCATCACCATCCCTCGGTTTGTCTTGTTCCACCGGAGGGACAGACTCAGCAGAGGTGGCAGACAGTGGTATACAGTTAGGAGGGAGTTGTCCTGGGAATCCTCAGCATCAACTTTGGGTCCCATGAAGTGTCAGGGAATCAGGTCAAACATGGGCAAGGAAACCTCCTGCTAATTACCACATACTGCACTCCCTTAGCTGACTTCCTAAAGGACATTAGTCCTTGTGTAGTTATCAGCCCGGTGAAGCTGAAGTGAACAGCTGTTGGCTCTTTGAAGCCAGCAGTTGAGGCAATGGAAAATCTGAGGGTAGTGGGGCTCTGCTCAGAGGAGCTAGAGTGCTGGAATGATGCCAGTAACTAGCTACTGGGGGTGCAGCCTTATGAATTCTGTGGGATGCAATCTCAAGAGAAAAGATTGAGCAATTAGTGACCCAGATGGGTTTTTACAACAATCAGCAATGGTTTCATATAGATTTTTAAATCCAGATTTAATTCCTGTCATGGTGGGATTTGAACCCAGTCCCTAGAGCATTACCCCGGGTCTCTAGATTACTGGTCCAACAATACCACTACGCCATCCCCTGATCTAATGTATCTGAGCCAGATACATTCTGTACCTTAAATGTTACAATTTCCAGTCAAAGGTCATCCCCCACAGGTGCTAACTTAGAAAAACAGATACTCAGAAGTATTGTCAACTGTGCGGAGCATAGTGCAAAACAACATAGGCCTGAGTGCAGATTTGGCCCTTGTAGGCTGGGCAGGAAAACTACAAGGTAGGACAGTTGGTGAACAGTGGCAGATATTTAAGGAGATATTCAATTCTCCCAAAGAAAAATATATTCCAAAGGGAAAGAAAGATGGTAAGATGGAGAAAAAGCATCCATGGCTAAGCAAGGAAGTTACAGATAACATAATGGCAAAAGCTAAGGCATACCAAATTGCAAAGGTCAGTGGCAGGCTGGGAGATTGGGAAAGTTTTAAAGATCAACAAAGGGTTACTAAAAAATTAATAAAAAGAGCAAAGGTAAATTATGAAAGAAAACTAGCGCAAAATGTAAAAACTGATAGCAAAAGCTTCTACAAGTATATAAAAGGAAAGAGTAGCTAAAGTGAATGTTGGTCCCTTGGGGGACGAGACTGGGGAGTTAATAGTGGGGAACGCAGAAATGGCAGAGACGCTTAATCAATATTTTGCCTCAGTTTTCACAGTGGAGGACACTAGTACCACCCCAATAGTAACAGGTAGTATAGAGGGTATAGAGAAGGGGGAACTTAGAACAATCACCATCACTAGAGAAGAAGTACTGAGCAAACTATTGGGATTAAAGGGTGACAAGTCCCCAGGACCTGATCCAGGCCTATATCCCAGGGTCTTAAAAAGAAGTGGCAGTTGAGATAGTGGATGCATCGGCAATATTATTTCAAAATTCCCTGGATTCTGGAAAGGTTCCAGTGGATTGGAAAATGCTAATATAACACCCTTATTCAAAAAGGGGGGGGGGGGAGGCAGAAAGTAGGATACTACAGACCAGTTAGTTTAATGTCTGTCATTGGGAAATTGTTGGAATCCATTATTAAGGAAGTAGTAATGGGGCATTTGGAAAGTCAAAATGCAATCCATCAGAGTCAGCATGGTTTTATGAAGAGTAAATCATGTTTGACTAATTTGCTAGAGTTCTTTGAAGATGTGACAAACAAAGTGGATAACGGGGATCCTGTAGATGTAGTATATCTGGACTTCCAGAAGGCTTTTGATAAGGTGCCGCACAAAAGAGTAATACACAAGATTTGGCCCTAGTAGGCTGGGCAGGAAGACTACAAGGTAGGACAGTTGGTGAACAGTGGCAGATATTTAAGGAGATATTCACACGGAACCTGGAAAAACTCAGCAGGTCTCACAGCATCTGCGGAGAGAGATACCATTGATGTTTCAAGTCCATATGACCCTTCATCAGAACTAAGACATATAGAAATGACATGAAATATCATATTCTATATTTCTATATGTCTTAGTTCTGATGAAGAGTCATACGGACTCAAAACATCAATAGTATTCCTCTCCGCAGAAGCTGTCAAACCTGCTAAGTTTTTCCAGGTATTTTTGTTTTTGTTCCAGATTTCCAGCATCCGCAGTATTTTGCTTATATATCACATGGAGTTAGGGGTAATATATTAGCTTGGATAGAGGATTGGCTAACCAACAGAAAGCAGAGAGTCAGGATAAATGGGTCTTTTTCTGGATGACAAGTTGTAACTAGTGGGGTGCCACAGGGTTCAGTCCTTGGGCCTCAACTATATAAAATCTATATTAATGACTTGGATTCAGGGATAGAAGGTACTATAATTAAATTTGCAGACAACACCAAAATAGGTGGGAAAGTAAGTTGCAATGAAAAAATAAGAAATTTATAAATGGATATGGACAGGTTAGGTGAATGGGCCAAACTTTGGCAGATGGAGTTTAACATGGATAAGTGTAAGGTTATCCATTTTGGTCAGAAGAATAAAAAGGTGACTTATTATTTAAATGGAGAGAAACTTCAGAATGCTTCAGTGCAGAGGGATCTGGGAGTCCTCGTGCATGAATCGCTGAAAGCTAGTATGCAGGTACAGCAGGTAATAAGGAAG
The DNA here is from genome assembly GCF_017639515.1 of Carcharodon carcharias. Classification (NCBI taxonomy): domain Eukaryota; kingdom Metazoa; phylum Chordata; class Chondrichthyes; order Lamniformes; family Lamnidae; genus Carcharodon; species Carcharodon carcharias. The sequence continues at coordinate 104,236,889 of NC_054471.1, read as the reverse complement.
GTAAATGGAATTTTGGCATTTATTGCTAAAAGAATAGAACATAAAAATAGGGAAGTGTTGTTGCAACTGTACAAGGCATTGGTGAGACCACACCTGGAGTACTGTGCACAGTTTTGGTCCCCTACTTGAGGAAGGATGTAGTTGTATCGGAGGTGGTTCAGAGGAGGTTCACTAGATTGATTCCAGAGATGCGGGGCTTTCTTATGAGGAGAGATTAGCAAGTATAGGCTTAAACTGCTCAGAGTTTAGAAGGATGAGAGGAGATCTAATTGAGATATATAAGATGCTAAAGGGGATATACAAAGTAGACATGGAACGGATGTTTCCCCTTGTGGGGCATTCTAAAACAAGAGGCCATAGTTTTAGGCTAAGGGCTGGTAGATTTAAATCAGAGATGAGGAGGAATTACTTTTCTCAAAGGGCTGTGAATCTGTGGAATTCACTACCTCAGAGTGGATGCCAGGACGCTGAATAAATTTGAGGAGGAGATAGACAGATTTTTAATTAGTAACAAATTGAAAGGTTATGGGGAGAGGGCAGGAAATTGGAGTTGAGGCCAAAATGAGATCAGCTTTGAATGGCGGGGCAGGCTCGAGGGGCTGAATTGCCTACTCCTGCTCCTAGTTCTTATGTTCTATGAACTTCATAAGGTCATAAACAAGTTGATGGATTGGGCAGATAAGTGGCAGATGAAATTCAATGCAGAGAAGTGTGAAGTGATTCATTTTGACAGGAATGACAAAGAGAGAGAATATTAAATAAATGGTACAATTCTAAAGGGGATGCAGCAGCAGAAAGACCTCATTGAATGTGGCAGGACAGATGAGAGAGCAGTTAATAAGGGATACAGTATCTTCGGCTTTATTAATAGGGACATTGAGTACAAAAGCAAGGTGGTTACGTTAAACCTGTATATAACACTGGTTTGGCCTCAACTGGAGTATTATGTACAGTTCTGGGCACCACAGTTTAGGAAAGATGTGAAAGCATTGGAATGTGTGCAGAAAATATCCATGTGAATGATTCCAGGGATGAGGAATTTCAGTTACATAAGAGAATGTTGAAGGGAGATTCGATAGAGGTGTTCAAAAATCACGAGAGGTCTGGACAGAGAAGATGGGAAAAATTGTTCCCACTGATGGAAGGATTGAAAACAAGAGGGCACAGATTTAAGATGATTAGAGAACAAAGTAATGGCGACAGAAGAGAAACTTGTTCATGCAGCAAGTGGTTAAGATATGGAACTCGTTGCCTGAGAGTGTAGTGGAGGCTGGTTCAATTGAGGTATTCAAGAGGGAATTAGGTTATTATCTGAAAAGGAAGAATATGCAGGGTTACAGGGAGAAGGGAGGAGAATAGCACAAGGTGAATTGCTCATTCAGAGAGCCGGCTCTGACACAGCCGAATGGCCTCCCTCTATACTGTAATAATTCTGTGAATATGTGTCTTTGGCAGCTATCTGAGCCATTGATTTTAAAACTATTTCGTTGGCTTCACAGTGACAGAGCAACTCTTTGCCCCCATATTTTAATGCATGGGGACACACTTTCCTTGAAACTCAAAACTTTCTCCCCCAACACCTGGCTTAACCCTAACCTATTGCTTCAGGTGGTTGAATGCCAATGTCCACTGAAGGTCAGAATTTGCAAAATTTGTGCAAGAATTCCCACCCTTAATGTGCAGCAGCATGTTAGAGCAGTAATAGCAGGTAGGAGCTGTGGATAGTCTATCCATGAACAACAATCAAGTAGAGATCACATGCAATACACTAGCAATGTCAGCATATGTGTTACTGCATGACGGTGTGCAATTAACTCATTGGATGCAGTGGTTACTGTACTAAATCAGCATTTGGTTTCCCTAGGCTATTTCTGAGAGTATTAATATTGGAGTTGGAGTAATGTAAATGAGGCCAGTTAGGGATGGCAAATTCACTTCCTTCAAGAATATCAGTAAACTAGCTGAGTTTTTAAGAGCAATGGCTATATTTTTCTGATGCCAGGCCACAAAACCAGATTTACCAAATGTTTCATAGCAGAGTTTGAACTCATTACTTTAAAAAAACTACAGATAAACTAGATCATCAAGATTTAAAGCCATCATAGTTTGGAGATGTTTATCCAAGTATTTCCTGCACTTATATAGCAGCATGAACATGATAAGAAATCCCAAGGTGCTTCACAGGTTTGATTATGAAAATAAAATTTTCAAAATTGACAAAAAGTCACAGTTGACTGAAAGTTTGGTCTGAGTAAGTTTTAAAGGTGTATCTTAAAAGGAGGAGAGAGGTGGCGAGGATCAAGAAAGTAATTTCAGAACTAAGGGCCTCAACAACTTGCCAATGGCAGGACAAAGTTGGCAGCTGCAGAGTTCAGAATTGGATGAGCACAGAGATTTCAGAGGGTTGTCGGGCTGGAGAACATTATAGATAGTCCACGATGAGGCCATGGAGGGCTTTGAACATAAGTGAAAGAATTTTAAAATCAAGGCATTTTGTTGCCTGGAGCCAATGTAAGAGAAAGTGGAGTGAGCGAGAAGATGTGAAGAGGGGGAGTGGGGGGTTGTGGAGAGAAGGCAAAGGAGGTGAGAAGCCAACAAGCTAATCTAAATAGAAAAATCCACATCGATCAGGTAGCAAATGCATCAAGACAACTCGAGTATTACAATATTCAGCCACTTTCTTGGAGAATAAATCACGCATTCACTTCAATTGGAGTATCCAATTTGTATGCAATGTAAACATAGACCAAACTCTTTTTGCATAAGAAAACAAAAGTTATCTGTGGTCCTTGTATAGTTGGTAATGAGAAATCCACTTAGGATAACATCCCCAACATACCATATTGGAATACCAACATGGTAATAATCAGATGATAATCAATGCAAATGGAACAAAAGGCCAATAAAAATGGTACAGTGCTATTAAACTGACAGAGCTGAAAAAGAAACTGTAGCTTTTGTAGAAAATAAATTAAATCCTGCCCCTGTGAATTTGGTCTGCATCAAGAAAAAAATAGCATTGTTGGAGGAATAGAAAGACAAGCTGGATGGTATCTCAGTTATAAAACGCATCAAAAGCAAAACATGATATCCACCCTAATATTCAACAGGATTTAGATGAACCAGTTTGTACAAAAGAGTGGTGTGATTATCTGATGACAATCCATTCAAACAAAAGGTCAACTGCATAACCCAAAAATGTAAATAGAGACCGAGATTATGAAATAGAATAAGCTAGTTTGTATTACATAGCATTATAATTTTGGGCTAGAGTGTCTTAGAGGTGAATGAGAGAAAAGTCAACTGCTGAATGGGACTCCACTGTAACTGGGGATGAAGTTCCTTTTGCAATAAAGATTGAAGGAGATAAGGGATTAAAAGCTACAGAGAACTCTAATAAGCACCCATGCATGGGGAGTGCATTCAGAGTGTATTAAACCTAAAAGACGTTGATGTGGACTGGATGATAGCAGTTAACGTAACCACTAAACAAACAGACCTAGCAACAGAAGGAAATTATGTATTAGTCCAGTACTTAACAATACAAGTTACAGTGTGGTACTTTATTCATCCATTAACCCATTGGGTAGCCATGGTTTCAGACTTCCAGATCATTCTGGGTGGACAATAGAAGTTGATCATGAGACCAAAGTTATCTTCAGATAACAAATTGCATTTATTTCATGACTCAGAAATTCAAGAAAAACTACACTGACTTCTGGTTGCAAGACATCAGCAGCAGAAAAGGCAGGAGACACACGCCTTTTTAAACCTGGAGGCTGATACAAGGTCTCCCTGGCAGATTGCTATTGCAACTCTTCCTTTAAATAAACTTGATCTCCTGGTAAGATGAAACTACAAGTGACTAACTTCGCAATCTGCTGAACATCCATCTCTTGGAGGGAATCCTACAATAACCCCTGATATACAACTACAGTTATTGAAACCCCCTAAACTACCCTTTCAGAATAAAAATGCCTCCTTTTCCAGTACAACAACTTTTTCCCATGACATGCCAAACACGAACTACGAACTATTCTTTATTTTATAAATTGAAAAGAGTGCACTCTTCTCGAGCTGTATAATTTGTGTGTATGCTCACATGCAGCAGTGTGTAAGATGTGATGTAGCATTTAGACTTTTGGGTTGGATGCGTGAATAAATAATCCTCTTTATTTAAACCCACAGAAGCTTGCTGCTGTTATTTAAATTGACTGTGCATTCTGGGGGCTAAGAAATATGCACACGTTCCTCTCCAAAATTACACTGATTTTGGACAGTAAGGAAAAGGGTACAAGTGTTTCAGTTCTCTCCCAATCCTATCTGTAAAATCCTTAAGTGGCTACCTAACAGCCTCATCCCACCACCAGCATTGGTATTCAAACAGCAGTAGGCAGGGGACTCACCATCCAAGGAGCGCACACAGCAAACACTGTTGAGTTTGCCAGTGGGCTACAAGGGGCATCCCTCATTCACATGTACCCTGTGTCCGACTGAGGAACACGAGCATTGGGAAGGGGTGGGGGATACCACAAGAAGCCACGTCACTGTCCTTGTTTCAGAAACCCCCCTTTCCCCAATCGCTGGTTACGCCCTTCCCACTAGCCCCATCCTGCCCATACTCCTCTCTTCCCAAGGATCCATTGGCAACCCTGCTGAATGCGCCACTGTAGTCCTGCAATGTCCACCACTCCTAGTGGCACTGCCAGTACTGGAGAGCTGCCAGTCTGTGATTGGCCAGCTCTCAGGGCCAGAATGTCCTTGGGTGTCCCAGCACATGAATCACAAAAAGTTAGTATTCAGATACAGCATGTGATCAGGAAGGCAAATGGAATGTTGGCATTTATTGCGAGGGGAATAGAATATAAAAGTAGGGAAAATTTGCCACAATTGTACAGGGATTGGGGAGACCACATCTTAAGTACTGCATACAGTTTTGTTCCCTTTGAGAAAATACATGGTTGCATTAGAAGCAGTTCAGAGAAGGTCCATTCAACTGATTCCTGGGATGAGTGGGTTATCTTATGAGGAAAGGTTAGACAGGTTGGGTCTGTATCCACTGGAGTTTAGAAGATGAGCAACATTCTAATTGAAGCATACAAGAGCCTGAGGGGACTTGACAGGGTGGATGCTGAAAGGATATTTCCCCTTGTGAGAAAGATTAGAGCTAGGGGACACAGTTTAAAAATAGGGATCTCCCATTTGAAATGGAGATGAGGAGAAATGTCTTCTCTGAGGGGGTTGTTGGTATATGGAATTCTCTTCCTCAGAGAGCAGTGAAGGCAGGGTCATTGAATATTTTGAAAGGTGGAGTTAGATTCTTAATTGACAATTAAGTCAGATGGTATAGGGGTAGAAGGAAAGTAGAGTTGAGGCCACAATCAGATCAGCCATGACCTTATCAAATGGAAGAGCAGACTCAAGGGGCTGAAAGGTCTAATCTTGCTCCTAAATAATATGTTTGTATGCAATCTCAGAATCAAGCACTTGCAAAGAATAACAGCAGCAGGGGAATTTATTTCTTGTCAGGGACGCTCAACTGGAAAATCTGGGTACACATGTCACAGGAGTAGATTTAGTTTTTTGTTGATGAGCATCATGGAACACAACATTTATTGTATGGCTTCAACAACTATGTTCAAAGCTGTAAATGTGTTGAAGTAGCCTACAGTCAACATCCAAATGGTTTGAATGTCACAACCAAATAATGCAAACATTTGAAAAATGAATGAATTAGATTTTGCACACTACAAACCCCCTGAGGGTAACAAAATCTATTCAATAGAATCAATTTTAGCTTTTATTGTGAATGAGAAACATCAATTTGAATTGTTTGAGCCACTTTAAATCATTTCAATCTTGCATCTTTTTTTTAAATTTAAGTTCATATCATACTTGCTCCAGAACTTTGCAAATAATCAATTTTCGCCCAGAAAATAAATATGTACAAGATGCACTTTGTGGTCAAAATAATGTACAAAAATAATAAGTAAATGTTCCATCCTCTGAACAATAAGTTTATATACAACATAAATAGGTCAAGCAGCTGTCCTCGGGCATATTTATCGTGGACCCAGTCTGTTCTTAAAGGCCCTTAAAGATTTTGCCATCATTGGTGCAACTTCTGGGGAAAAAAAGAAAAGTAAACCATGCCTGGCTCCAAAGAGATCTGAACAACCAGACTGCACTAATTATGAATACATCAAATATGCTTTTTGTTTTAAAAAAAGACTAACCCGTTATGGAAGAGCTATAAATATCAAAAAGAAATAAATTCTCTAAATAAGCAATCCACTGCTAAATTTAGATTGTGAAAAGAAACTCCTCTGAAGCTACAATATTCAAGAAGTGCAAATATAACACCTACGGCTTATCACCCACACTCCAAAAAAATGTATATTTCACGATAACACATCTCATAATCTATTGCAATATTCTCCTTAAAGGCCCTGAGGGAAAAGGAGAGGGTGGATCCTGTGGGATGGTTCCCTGAGCAGACTGACAAAGTCATTTGGCAGAATGCCTCATCGCCAGAACTTTCCAACAAGCACCAAGACGTAGCTTGGCTGGTGGTGAGAAAGGCTCTCCCTGTAAGATCCTTCCTACATGCCAGGAGTCTCACCCCCTCTGCACGTTGCCCTCGAGGTGGCTGTGGTGGGGAAGAGACCGTTGTTCACCTCCTTGTAGATTGTGTCTTTGCGAAGAAGGTCTGGAGAGAGATGCAGTGGTTTCTGTCGAGGTTCATCCCGAGCAGTTCTGTGACACAGGACTCTGTGCTCTACGGGCTGTTCCCAGGGACACACACAGAGACAAACATCAACTGCAGCTGGAGGATCATCAACTCGGTGAAAGACGCTCTTTGGTCTGCCCGAAACTTGTTGGTTTTCCAGCGCAAAGAGTTGTCCCCGACCGATTGTTGCAGACTGGCACATTCCAAGGTCCAGGACTACGTGCTGAGGGACACAGTTAAGCTTGGGGCAGCCGCCACAAAGGCACAATGGGGAAGGGTCGCTACCTAAGATCTTTCTGCCACAGTGCACTGAGGGACTGGGAACTGTAAAGAGCCCCTCAGGCTGTACAGCTTAAAATGAATGTCTGCCAATGATTGTAATATTCATTGCTTGTACTGATATGCCTTGTGATTCATGTTGTAAAAGTTGAACCTGATTGTATTTTTGTAATGGTGATTTTGAAATGGCTCGAAATGTTTTTGAAGCTTTAAGGATAAAGTATATTTTTGTAAAGTATATTTTGTCATTCAGTCACAAATTTTCTCATCTGAGTTGGATGCTGCCATTTTTCTCATTTCTATCCTATAACTATCACAGGAAAAAAAATTACCTAGTAACTTTTGCTATAATCTTTCTATTCTACTTAAATATTAATTTCAAATAACTAAATTTTACTTTCACTTGGGTACCAATTTTCCCCTCCTCCCATCCCCCTTGGGTGTTTGCTTTAGCTATCTCTACAAGTTTAAGCTACACAGTCTAGCCTAGTCCAGTATCAATGCTACTCCCTAACAATGGATCAGTATCTCTGGAGAGCAGTTACTTCTGTTGGCCTTTCGCTTTCCCTAACCCTCCCCACTAACCCCCATCAAACAGTAGCAAAGTCTGTTAAAGCCACAAACTTACTTTCTGTGTTAATGTCAAGTACTGTACTACTGCATTATAGACTTTAGAATAATTGGAAATATCATTTCATCTCCTCACAATGTTTTTTTGTTCTCCACAGTTATTCCGTCTCTATGCTTTCTAAAAATGGTTTACTTTACTTACTTTTAACTTGTCTCTTTGACTCTGGGCCTGAATGACTGCTTGCAGCAACATAACCACTGCTGCCCTTTGTTCTGTCAGAGGAGATTCTTCCTTCAGCAAAGCTGGAGTTTTCTGTGCTCCCAATGGGCCTCTTCCTAGGTGAGAAATCTTTTTCAGATGCAGCCAAGAACATGAATCAAACATGCTATATTCAATTAGAGAAAAAAAATGAACAATCCTTCTTTACACAGTTCTCATTGTTGACTGAGCTCAGTGCAGATCATTGATGGAAGCGGGAAGCACACTACCATTTCATACCCTCACACTCCGCTGAAACCAAAATAGAATCACATGCATCATATATTTGCAAATTTTTCACATTGCGAATGAAGTCTGAATGTTTTTGTCTCACATCATTTTCAGAAAGCAGTTTAATAAAGCTGGTTCACAACAGGGAGAATATAATGCAGGAATTCTACAATCCAGATGGACACACCATATTATGTGAAAGCTGGCCAACATCTTGTCCATTGGAGTGCATGTGGTCCTCTTTCTGAAAAATGCTTTGGAATAATTTACGCCTTAGTCCTCCAAATTCCAAATCACAACTGCATTCCACACCATTAATTATCCTTTTAAAATACCAAGTGCCTCTCCTGTTATATTGACATACATCATGGCCATGGTTTAGTTATGGATGTATACAATGCCAAAAACTTATTTTTCAAATCTGAACTTACAAATGGGGCAGAACTTTCCCCCCATTGGGGGGGTGGATTTTAAGAGCGGGTGCACGGAGGTGTGCCTCCGATTGGTGCCCCCAATTGGGGGTGCGCTGCCATTTTACATGGGCGGGCCAATTAAGGCCCGCCCAGCATGACATCCGCCAGGAAGCACTATGTGCTCCCTGTGCGGGCGGGGTTCTCTGAGCTGAGAGTGCGCTCTTTCACGCATGCGCACGAAAGAGTGCAGTCATCTACCTGAGGCTAAGTGCTGCCTCAGGGAGATCGGCTCTACAATAAAAAAATCTGAAAAATAGAAAAAAAATTTCCCTGACACGTCCCTTCATGTGACACTGTCACATGAGTTGGGACATGTCCATGACTTTTACATACGCTTTAATTAAGTTTTTTAAAACCTACATGAAACCTCATCCCACCCATGGATCAGGTTTCATGCTTTTTCAGAAGCCTGACAGGGCTCCTGGCCTGCCCGCTGACCTGAAAATTTAAATGGGGCGGGATGATGTTGGGAGTTCCGCCCGACGTCATCCCGCATCGGTGAGTGGGCCCCGCTCCCTGCTCGCCAACCGGAAAATCCTGGCCATGAAGTTGGCAAAAGCCAAACAACAGTAAATAAAAATTACAAACTAGATGCTTTTTTATTCTTTCATGGAATATGGTTGTCACTGACAAGGCCAGCATTTGTTGCCCATCCCTAATTGCCCTTGAACGACGTGGTTTACTACACCATTTCAGAGGGCAGTTAAGAGTCAACCATGTTGCTGTGGATGATGTAAGGACAGCAGCTTTCTTCCCTAAAGGACATTAGCAAACCAGATGGGTTTTTAAGACAATCCACAATGGCTCCATGGTCACCATTACTGGGACTAACTTTTCAATTTCAGATTATTAATTGAATTTAAATTCCACCAGCTGCCATGCTGGGATTTGAGTTCTTGTTCCCTTAAGATTAAAGATGCTAGTTTACTGGGAATCATACAGCATAGCTTACTCCTTCTCATTTCTAACAAGACAACTTCTGATTGCAGTACAGTTTTAAAAAAAAATTTAAGAATTTCTACCATTTATTCTGCATTAATAATTATCCATATTGAATTTCAACGCCTAACGCTAGTATGAAGGGGTTATCTTATGAGGAAAGGTTGAACAGGATTGGGCCTGTATTCATGGGAGTTTAAGGAATGAGAGGTGATCGTATTGAGACATACAGGATCCTGAGAGGGATCATGAGAGGGTGGATGCTGAGAGGATGTTTCCCCCATGGGAGATTATAACTCGGGGAAATAATTTAAAAATAATAGGTCTCCATTTCAGATGAAAACGAAGAGGTTTTTTCTCTCAGGGAGCAATGAATCTGTGGAATTCTCATCTCCAGAGAGCAGTGGAGGCAGGGTCATTGAATATTTTCAAAGACAGAGATAGATAGATTCTTGACTAACAAGGGAGTCAAAGGGTACAGGAGGTAGGCAGGAAAGTGGAGTTGAGGCCACAATCAGATCAGCCATGATCTCATCTCAGCAGAGAAGGATTGAGAGGCCGAATGGCCTACTTCTCTTACTTCATACGTTTGTATGGACCACCATGATGTACAAAAACAATTTAGATTTCTTGATTCAGTAGTTCAGCACAGGTCACTGACCACTAGAAAAGTCAAATAAGTTAAGCATCAAAACCATTTAGGGGAGCTCTATCATCTAGGCAGAATGGTGAATGACAAAGTTCAATTTTATTATGGTTTACTGTTATCAACACTGCCCAAGATTGAAGGTGAATTGAGAAGTGATTTATTATACTAGAAGGGGTGAGTAAAAAGATGGTTGACTATAATTAGCTGTGAATTAAAATACCACAAACACCACTACAAAATTTAATACCTGATCTATTCATATTCAGAATGAAGAAAAATTCTTCCACTATACAATTTAAAATCAATGCATTCCTGTTAAGTGGTAACAATATATTTAAGTGTTCACGTATTCTATAAAGCTCACTTGTGCCAAGCTTCTTAACTGTCTAAATAGGTGAAACAATTTGCGTCACATGAATCCCCAGAACATTTTCTTTTCATTACGTATCGCATTACAAACTGTTAGGAACAATGTATAGCTTTAAGTTTAATTTATATTTGGGTGTTAAAAAAGATGAAACCTGGCTTTGGTTTCATTGAGGTTTTTGGGAGCTGGGTGCCGGTAGTCTGAAGCCCTGTTTGTATCCATGCATTTTTAATGAGGTTCTACAACTCTTGAGCTGAACAGATGGGTTACCAAGGGGTTAGTAGTTTAGTGAATTTTAAAAAACAAAAGTAGAAAAAAACTCTGCTGTTGCCTAGTGACAGGGGAATAGAGACACAGAGATGGGAAAACAAGTCGATCAGTTATTGTGTATATACTAGACAGTGTGGGCAGAAGGTCTAATCCTGCAAGCTGCTGGGGAACTGAGTTTAGGGAACTCATGTGTTTGGACTGAAGTTGAAGTAATAGCGAGTTTAGATTGCCGTTTTGGAATGTCCCAGGGAGAGATACTAGCTGAAGAAAAACATTTAGTGAATGCTCGGCAGTCTGTTGGAAGAAAACCTGTTTGAAACTGAGTAACCCAAGCAAGAAACCTTGGTGTTGAGACAGTGGTAAATCTTCACTGGGGTTGTGTGTCTGTAAGGGTTGCTGGGATAAAAGGAATAGCGAGAGAGAGTTTGAATCATTTTCTAGTGTCTGTATTAAAATCTTTCCAATCTTTTGGTCTAGTCTCAAATAATTAATTTTTTCTTGTTTAATAAAAGTTTTATTCTGTGTTAACAGTATACTGGTACATTCTTGTGAATGTGTTTAGTAATTGACCTCCACATTTTCTAAAAACAATATTAGTATCTACCAAGCCAGGTTTCACTCTGGGATCAGACTTGTCCAGTGTCAGCTGGGATCATAACAAAGCCTACAAAAAAATGAAATGTTGTCCAAATAAATTCTGCCAAAAACCTTTTTTCCCCCAAACCAAATTGTCCATTAACTAACTACAATAAAAATAACAATTGCCACAAAAAGCTGGCATCAAATAAAACATCATGCAGCTTTGACTGTAATCACCAGTTGTACTTTTTCCAAATATTGAAAATGAAATCTGTGTTGCCTATACTAGATTAACCAGCCAAAATTACAAAGAACCAAATTGCTAATCAAGGGTTGCGGCCTTGCTCCCTCTGAGCATTGTATTTTCTAAAATTGTGCCCTTAGTTACTTTTTTTTTAAAAAAGATTAATATTTTAGCCCATTACAGCACTACCTCTTATATTTTGCACTGTTAAATAATATTGCTATGCAGAGTAAAGGTTACACTTTTTCACATTAACAGGAATGCAAAATTACACAATGATACAGCATAGAAAGAGGAATTCAGCCTATTGTATCTGTTCTGCCTCTTTCAAAGAGCTATCGAATTAGTGAAACCCTCTACTCTTTTCAGATGGCCCTGCAAACACTTTCCTTCAGAGTATTTTACCCTATTCCTTTTGAAGTTACTATTGAATCTATTTCTGCCATCCTTTCATACAGCACATTCCAGATCACAACAGACTTTTTTTTTCCCTCCCTTGTGCTTTTGCCAATTTGCTTAAGTCTGTGCCCTCTGGCCATTGTTCCTTTTTTCATTGGAAATAGCTACTACTTATTTACTTTCTCTAAATCTTTCACAATACTGAATGCCTTCATTAAGTCTTCCTTTACCCTTCTCTGCTTCAAGAAGAACAATTCCAGCTCCTCAGATCCCATGACTGAAGCCCTTTATCCCAGCGCCATTCTAATGAACCTCTAATATACCCTTCTCCCTGGCCTTAGCATCCTTCCTAAAATGTTGTACTTAGAATTAGGCACAGTATTCCAGTTGGTTACTAATCGGTGATTTATAAATTTTTTAAAAATTTATTCATGTGATGTGGACGTCTCTGGCTAGGCCAGCATTTATTGGCCATCCCTAATTGCCCTCGAGAAGGTGGTGGTAAGCTGCCTTCTTGAATCGCTGCAGTCCATGTGTTGTAGGAACACCCACACTGCTGTTAGAGTTAGCATGATTTTCTTGCTTTTGTACTGTATATCTCTATTTATAAAGTTACGGACCCAGTTACGCTTGTTATTTGGTCAGTCTAACCCCACAACCCTCAGGTCATGTGAGATGTGACATCACTTCCTTCAATGATTCTTCTCCTACTGTCTCTTAGTGATCCCATAACAACCACCTGTCACTATCTACCCAACGCAGAATGCATCAGTCCATGATAGCACTGGTAGGAGTGACCACTGCACAGTACTTGTGGAGATGAAGTCCCATCTTCACACTGAGGACACCCTCCATTATATTACAGTCTCCTCAACTTGCCCTAATATCTTCAAAGATTTATGTATCTACAACTCCAAATCTCTGTTCTTGCACCCCCTTTAAAATTGTAGCAGTAAGTTTTTATTGCCATCTGAGAGTTACATGGTTATGCTCCTGATGATTTAGTTTCTGGAGGAGCGCCTTATTCCCTCTTACTGAGATTAGAAATCATGTTAACCAGCACCCTACTACTCCCTGGTTTATAACACGGGGCCATCCATTCATAAAGCTGTTCCAACATTTGCAATTTTCATTTTGAAAATGGAAGAACTAAGACCGTCTGTTCCAGCTGTTCAAGCACATGCTGCAGAAAGAATGCTTACTTATTCTTGGCAAAGAGAGAACTTTGCAGGGCCGAGCCTGCAGTTCCATGCTTTCCTTGCTGGCGCAGAATGTCTCTTGGTGGTTTTGCAGAGATGTTTACATATGCTAACTTCACTTGACGACCTGAAGATAGAATCATTGATCAAATCAGTAAACTTTTGGCATCTTCTAACATCACACAATGTTTACCGAGTCAATAAAATTGACATAATTCTCTGCTGCTATGCTAATGAAATGGTAGTGGCATGTTTTAACTGACTGTGGTATTTTCATGTTGTTATCAATTCTGGTCCATTAGCAGACAAAAATCAAAGATTTCTGCACAGTCAAAAATAAATTATGTTTGAACCGAATTTGCGTTCATCTTGTCTTACAGACGTGTGATGTATAAAGGTATTGTCAGTCAAATAGATGTCCAAGGTTAAAAGCACTGTAGAAACCTTAAAATATTCTCTATCTATAAAGCAAAAATGTAACATCTACAAACTAGCAGTCACAAGCTATAGATACAATAGCAAAAGTGTAAAACCTCTGGCGTGGAATTTATAAGAATATAACGAATACAAGCAGGCTGTATGGCCCCCTTAAGCCTGCTGTCATTCAATACGATTATGGGTGATCTGCTGCCTCAGCTCAAATTTCCTGCCTTTTCCCCATATCACTTGATTCCCCAAGATGCCAAAAATCAATTTATCTCAGACTCAAATATACAAAACAAAAGGCGCATCCATAACCCTCTTGAGAACCATTTAAGAATTTCAAAGATTCTCCTCATCTCAGTCCTAAAATGGCTGACTCCTTAGCTTGGGACCGTGCTGCCAGGTTAGTCAGAGGGAAAAGAACCTCTCATTGTCTACCAAACAATGTCTCAATATCTATCCTGCCATACCCCTTCAGGATCTTGTGTGTTTCAATAAGATCACCTAGCATTCTTCTAAACTCAGAGTATAGGTCAAATTTACTTAGCTTCTCTTCCTACTAACCAATTTGGTGACGTTCTGCTGTACTACCTCCAATGCAGGCATATCCTGCCTTAAGTACGGAGTCCAAAACTATGCACAGTATTCCAGGTGTGGCCTCACCAAAGCCCCATACAATTTTCTTGTACTCTTTGTCTTAGTCTTCTACGCTTAGTCTTAGTTTTGTACTCTAATCCCCTTGCAATAAAAGAGAATATGCAATTTGCCTTCCTAATTCCTTGCTGAACCTGCATGAATTTTTCCAGGTATTTCTGTTTTTGTTTTGTGCTAAATTTCTACGTTCTTGGTATGAGTATACTCAAGTTTCCCAAAGCAACAACATTTAAAAATTTTGAGGCTTTCCAAAAGTATTCTGTTTTTCTACTCTTACTACCAAAGTGAATAACCTCAGGCTTCCCCACATTATTACTCCATCTGGCCCCACCTTGTTGCCCACTCGCGTGACCTGTCTCTGTATCTTCTTGAAATAGGTGAAAATATAAATCGGCAAACTTAAGACACGTACATTACTCCTCAGTCTTTTTGTCCAAGCCATTAATATAGATTGTAAATAGCTGAGGCCCACAAGGATTTATGCAGCACTCCACTAGCACTCCTGCTAACTTGAAAATGCCCCTTGAATACTCTCGCTCTGCTTCCTGTCCATTAACCAGTCCTCTGGCCATGCTAATAGATTTCACCCAACTTCATGAGCTCATATCTTGGGTATTAATCTTTTGTGCGGCACTCTATTGAATTACATTGTCCTGGTTACTGGAACAAAGTGGTTTTAAAAATATAAAAACATGTCAGTTCTCAAATCCGATTTGTTACAATGGGACATCTTAAATTTAGATTGGGAACAAAAATTCAAAAAAAGTGTAAAAAAATTCCAAGAACTGCCTATGCAAAAGGAAGTTCTTATATGTCCTGTTTTATGGTCAAGGCTAATGGTTTGGGCAGAGCCACATCAAAACTTCTGAAATTTGGCACGAGCTTTAAATAGGAGAAGTCAACGTATGTTTGTTGCGCAACCTCCCTCAACTTCCCCAAATCACGCCTCTCAAAATTTGCTTTATACTTTCAACAAAAGATTATAACAATGTCATGTTTGAAATTCTTCAAGCAGTCATAGTGAAACCCATTTTTGTCATCGTACTAAATTTCATTTAACTTCATAATTCTGCTAACTTGAAATGAACCCAATTCTAGAAGATCCCTGTCTACAGTGACCTCCAATCTCAGGTCCAATAACATATTGACAATTTAAATTTGGACCTTTTGCAACACCACAATGGTTTGCCAATATAAATGCTTTGTGGCCTACACTTAAAAAGCATTTTAAGTTCACACTGACCTTTGGGCTTATTAGCATGTGCAAAACTAATGCTTTGTGTCAACATTTTCAATTTCTGTTCTCTTTCGTCGTAAAGCCTCAGATATAGCTCACGCCATGATTCATACTCAATGGGCTCCTCGCTTTTGAAATCTTTTTTACAATGTTTCATCCAGAAGTGGCCAGTCTGTTTGATAAAGCTCTATTTAAGATAAACAAACAAAGCACCCAAGGAGCTCATCAAAAAGATGGTACACATTACTGAGTATCCCATTTCGCAATTGAACTATATTCATCATATAGACACACCCTGTAAGCTAAAATACTGAATATGGAGTTGAACGAATATATTTCCAAAAATATACAGTATTAAGATGGCAGATTTACTAGAAAATGGATAGTGTTAAATGGTTCAATTTCTCTTTCAAGTTTCAGTTGTGTGGCCAAGTTTCATTTCTGATATTCAATAATGCCTTTAATACCTTATAAAATATTAGTCACAATTGGCTTTCACCCATTTTGGTTCCATCAATTTAAGCTGTCACCATTTTTATTGTATAATCTATTCTCCTCTGTCCCCTGCGAACATATTCTTCAGTCATTTGGAAACATCATAAAATTAATTTAAGTATTGCAATACACAAATACAACGCAATCAAATAGTTATCTTATATGTCCAAGTACCTTTGGAGAATGTTTTCTTGAGCAATTAACTAAATTACTGGTTAAAAATTATTTCACAGAAGTTTGCTCAGGTTTCAAAAAGCGCAAGAACCACCCCTTGTATCTAGTTATCTTAAGAGAATCAAGAACTTCTCTTGGTGATTCACCTAAAATTATGTTTAATAAGTGCATTAAATACCTTGTCACAACAAACATTTTGTCCGATTAGCTTGCAAATCAAAAAGTACAAGAAACAAAGGTTAACTCAAGGAAACTCAAATAAAGATGTGTTTATATCTAATTAAAAAAAGGAGCCAGAACTAATTCAGGGTACTATAGATTAGCTTATGGTTAGCAGTAAGAAAAGGTAATGGAAGCTTTACTCAAATTTAATAAAAAATATCTAGAAACTGAAAATATAATAAAGATTAGTTAGCATGGCTTTCCAAAAGGAAGGTCATGAATGTTATGACGCAGAAGGAGGCCATTCAGCCCATCATGTCTGCAGCAGCTCTCCAAATGAGCATTATGACTTAATGCCATTTTCCTGCCTTTTCCCCCGTAACCCTGCACATTGTTTCTATTTAAATAATCATCTAATGCCCTCTTGAAGGCCTTGATTGAACCTGCCTCCATCGCACTTGCAGGCAGTGCATTCCAGACCCAAACTACTCAGTGTGTGAAAACGTTTCTCACACATCACATTTGCTTTTCTTTTGCACATCACTTTAAATCTGTGCCCTCTCATTCTTGATCCTTTTTACAAGCAGGAACAGTTTCCCTTATGATTTTGAGCGCCTCTATCAAATCTCCTCTTAGCCTTCTCTCCTCCAAGGAGAACAGTCCCAACCTCTCCAATCTATCTTCATAACTGAAGTTTCTTATCCCTGCAACCATTCTTGAAAACCTCTTCTGCGCTTTCTCCAATGTGTTCACATCCTTCCTATAGTGTGCACTCAGAACCGTACACAATACTTCAGCTGAGGTCTAACTGGTGTCTTGTATAAGCTCAGAATAATCTCCCCGCTCTTGTACTCTATGCCCCTATTGATAAAGCCCAGGATACTGTATGCTTTATTAACTGCACTCTCCACCTGTCCTGCCATCTTCAATAATCTATACACACATACACCCAGGTCCCTCTGCTCCTGCACCCCCTTAAGAATTGTACCCCTTAATTTATACTGTGAGTTTCCATGTTCTTCCTACTAAAATGCATCACCTCACATAACCTTACTGAATTCTTCAATCCCTGCACAGTCTCTGATTTTAATATACCTTTTAAATATCAAATATCCTGTACTTGTTGAGCAAAACTTTCCTCCAACTAAACATTGACAGGACCAGAGCCATTGTCTTCAGTCCTCAACACAAACTCTGTTCCCCAGCCACCGTTTCTGGAAACTGTTAGAGGTTGAATCAGATCATTTGAAATTTCAGATTCCTACTTGACCCCAAGATGAGCTTCCAACCACCTTTCTGCTCCAGTACAAAAATCACCTACTTCCACTTTCATAACATCACCAGACTCCAAGCCTACCTCAGCGAACTGCTACTGAAACCTGCATGCTTGGTTTTATTATCCCTAGTCTTGACTATGCCAATGCTAAACCTGACCATTTTCCACCCTCCGAAAAATGGAACTCTTTAAAATTCTGCTTCCTGACTCGTACCGATCCCATTCACCCATCACTCTGCTCACTGACCCAAGTCAGCTGGCTCTCAGTTCAGCAACATCTCAATTTTAAAATTCTCAACCTTATTTATAAATCTCTCCCCTGCTAATTTAGTAGACCGCTCCAACCCTAAACCCTCCAAGGTCTCTGCACTTCTCCAATTCTACCCACTTATGCATACTGACTTGGCATCTATGATTTCAGCTGCCTGGCCCATAAGTTCTGGAATTCCCTTTCTTGAAGGAGGATAGAGAGGCAGAGAATTTAAGATGCTCCTTAATGTCTCTAAGCAGTTTTTGGTCACTTGATATTTTGTGTCTTGGTGTTATGTTCAACATTACTCTCATGATGATGATCCTCAGGATGTTTTATTATATTAAAAGGTAATATATAAATGCAGGCTGTTCTTTGCACAAGCAACAGAAAGAGAGGACAAGGTAATCTATTATACTTAATATATATTAAGATTTGGTAGGACAGAATTTGGGTATTGCTGAAAAGAGAGATGTGCTTTCAAAGCTTTTCATCTTGCATTCATCAGGGCAGATTCGCAAAAATACCAATAGTAAAAAGGAACAACAATTTAGACTGCAGGTGAAGAGAGTGCGGATTGGTCGGTGACTGGACTTTTATTGGTAGAGGTGTTGCCATGGAGAATGCACCAAGGAACAGTTAACTGCCAAGCTTTTGTTTAAATTCAAACCAGGCAGGTCCACTCTGGTCAAGGCATCACCCAGTGGAATGAACCACCAAGCTTTTGTTTAGTTGAAAAAGGCACAATGTCTATGCATGTCACACCTTTTTCAACTGGACAAAAGCTTAGGGGACAGCTATTGTTCTAGGAAATGAGCCAGAGTGGAGCTGCCTGGTTTGAATTTAAACAAAAGCTTGGCAGTTAACTGTTGCCTGGTGCATTCTCCACAGCAACACCTCTACCAGAGTCCACTTGCCAACCAATCAGCACTCTCTTCTCATGCAGTATACATTGTTGTTACCTTTACTATTAGTTTTCTGTCCTGATGAGTACATGACAAAAAACTTCAACACCATATCTCTTTTTTTTCAAGCAATATTTGGATTTGCAACGTGCCTTTGAAAAGGTTACAGGCAGCAACCCAGATGGGTAAAAAAAGTGGGAAGTGGTGTTTAACGGGGATCGATGCTAGGGCCACTGGCATTCACAACTCACAAAATAATTTGATGGAGTGATATTTAGTCAGAGGGTCATCCTTGGGTCAAATTGGTTTTGGGAATCAAATGTACAATTCAAAAACTTGTGGACAAGAGTGTGATGGATATGGTTAATATTGACAAAGAATATGACAACATAAAAAACATTAAAAGCCTTGCAGAATGAGCATGTAATTTGTAGAAAAGAGAAGGCCGCTGTGTGACCCAGTAGAGATGTTTAAAATTATGAAAGGGCTTGGCATGGTAAACATAAGAAAAGAAATGTTTCCACTCGTGAGTGAGTCTAAAACAGGGAGGTCATAAGTATAAGATAGTCATGAATAAATTCAATAGAGAATTTAGAGGAAACCTCTTTACCCAAAGAGTGTTAAGAACATGGAATACACTACCACAGGGAGTAGTTGAAGCAAATGGCTTAGTTGTATTGAAGGGGACTTGAGCAAAGTATGAGAGAGAAAGGAACATATTAATATATAATGGTAGGGTTAAATGAAGAAGCTTGTGTGGAGTTTAAACGCTAGCACATAGCAGTTGGGCTGGAAGTGTCTGTTTCTATGCTGTAAACTCAATTCTATATAAGGTAACAGCTAATATAAACCACACCACATCTGGTGAGTAAGAAGCTCTCCAGCACGTACTGTAGAAATGTTGATGTTAAGTTTTTTGAAAAGCAATTTGTACCAGTTATTGAACATACAGTTTGCAAAAACCACTTAATTATCAGCCTCCAAAAACTGTGGCTCAAAGTGGAATTAGCAAAGGAACGGGTTTTGCTTTCCACCAGCACGCTGCCCAACAACAGAGCTGAAAACAGAAGAAAGAGATCGAAATAAAAACAAAAAACTGCAGATGCTGGAAATCCAAAACAAAAACAGAATTACCTGGAAAAACTCAGCAGGTCTGGCAGCATCGGCGGAGAAGAGCAAAGTTGACGTTTCGAGTCCTCATGACCCTTCAACAGAACTACGTAGAAATAGGAAAGGGGTGAAATATAAGCTGGTTTAAGGTGGTGGGGGGGGGGGGGCGCGAGTGTTGTTGGGGCAAGCAAGCAGTGATAGGAGGAGATAACCAAAAGATGTCACAGACAAAGAACAGAGAGACGTTGAAGGTGGTGATATTATCTGAAAGAATGTGTTAATTAAGAGTGGAGAGCAGGACAAGCAAGGTAGCTCTAGTGGGGGTGGGGTGAAATAAACCATGGGTGGAATACATTTAAAAATAATGGAAATAGGTGGGAAAAGAAAAATCTATATAAATTATTGGAAAAAACAAAAGGGAGGGGGAAGAAACGGAAAGGGGGTGGGGATGGAGGAGCGAGTTCAAGATCTAAAGTTGCTGAACTCAATATTTAGTCCGGAAGGCTGTAAAGTGCCTAGTCGGAAGGTGAGGTGCTGTTCCTCCAGTTTGCGTTGAGCTTCACTGGAACAATGCAGCAAGCCAAGGACAGACATGTGGGCAAGAGAGCAGGGTGGAGTGTTAAAATGGCAAGCGACAGGGAGGTCTGGGGAATGCTTGCGGACAGACCGAAGGTGTTCTGCAAAGCGGTCACCCAGTTTGCATTTGGTGTCTCCAATGTAGAGGAAACTGCTTTGGGAGCAACGAATGCAGTAGACTAAGTTGGGGGAAATGCAAGTGAAATGCTGCTTCACTTGAAATGAGTGTTTGGGCCCTTGGATGGTGAGAAGAGAGGAAGTGAAGGGGCAGGTGTTGCATATTTTGCGTTTGCATGGGAAGGTGTCGTAGGTGGGGGTTGAGGAGTAGGGGGTGATGGAGGAGTGGACCAGGGTGTCACGGAGGGAACGATCCCTACCGAATGCCGCCGGGGTGGGGGGGGAGGGGGTGGGTGAAGGGAAACTGTTTGATGGTGGCATCATGCTGGAGTTGGCAGAAATGGCAGAGGATGATCCTTCAAACGCAGAGGCTGGTGGGGTGATAAGTGAGGACAAAGGGGACCCTATCATGTTTCTAGGAGGGAGGAGAAGGTGTGAGGATGGATGCGCGGGAGATGGGCCAGACACGGTTGAGGGCCCTGTCAACTACCATTGGTGGAAAACCTCGGTTAAGGAAGAAGGAGGACATGTCAGAGGAACTGTTTTTGAAGGTAGCATCATCAGAAGAGATGCAACGGAGGCGAAGGAACTGAGAGAATGGGATGGAGTCCTTACAGGAAGCGGGGTGCGAGGAGCTGTAGTCGAGGTAGCTGTGGGAGTCAATAGGCTTGTAATGGATATTGGTGGACAGTCTATCACCAGAAATTGAGACAGAGAGGTCAAGGAAGGGAAGGGAAGTGTCAAAGATGGACCACGTGAAAATGATGGACGGGTGGAGATTGGAAGCAAAATTAATAAATTTTTCCAGGTCCCGATGAGAACATGAAGCAGCACCGAAGTAATCATTGATGTACCGGAGAAAGAGTTGTGGGAGGGGGCCGGAGTAGGACTGGAACAAGGAATGTTCCACACACCCCATAAAGAGACAGGCATAGCTGGGGCCCATGCGGGTACCCAAAGCCACACCTTTTATTTGGAGGAAGTGAGAGGAGTTGAAGGAGAAATTGTTCAGTGAGAGAACAAGTTCAGCCAGACGGAGGAGAGCAGTGGTTGATGGGGATTGTTCGGGCCTCTGTTCGAGGTAGAAGCTGAGAGCCCTCAGACCATCCTGGTGGGGGATGGAGGTGTAGAGGGATTGGACGTCCATGGTGAAGAGGAGGCGGTTGAGGCCAGGGAACTGGAAATTGTTGATGTGACGTAAGGTGTCAGATGTAGGTGGGAAGGGACTGGACAAGGGGAGAGAGAAGGGAGTCAAGATAACAAGAAATGAGTTCCATCAGGCAGGAACAGGCTGACACGATCGGTCTGCCGGGACAGTTCTGTTTGTGGATTTTGAGTAGGATTTAGAAGTGGGCCGTCTGAGGTTGGGCAACTATTAGGTTGGAAGCTGTGGAAGGAAGATCTCCAGAGGAGATGAGGTCAGTGACAGTCCTGGAAACAATGGCTTGATGTTCAGTGGTGGGGTCTTGGTCCAGGGAGAGGTAGGAGAAAGTGTCTGCGAGTTGACGCTCAGCCTCCGCAAGGTAGAGGTCAGTGTGCCAGATAACAACAGCACCACCCTTGTCAGCGGGTTTGATGACAATGTTAGGGTTGGACCTGAGAGAACGGAGTGCAGTAAGTTCAGAGGGAGACAGGTTAGAATGGGTGAGAGGAGCAGAGAAATTGAGACAACTAATGTCAACACCGTTATGCTATGCATGTTCAGTCTACATCTTCTGCATTGGTCACATTTGATGCAAATACGATAACAGACCTAGGGTTTTTTCCACTGTGAAAAAAAGCTTTTCTTTCTTCTCTTGAGTTGCTACTGTCCCTTCAAATCCAGAAAAGAGTTAAGACTTAAAGAACCAGCTACATTCAAAATATTGTACCAAAGGTAATTTTACACTGTGATTCATCCAAAAAACTTGGAGTCAAGCTACTTTAAAAAAAAACAATGGTGTGATTTTTCATTTTCTGTATGATGGGAGAGTTATTTCTAAAAGCAGTTGGCACTTAATCAAAATCCAGAAAATCCCAATAAATGCTTCCATGGATGTTTAAAGTTTTGTGGTTGTTCAAATCACACAACCTGGAGTTATCATTAGCTCTTGCACTGTCAGAAGAAAAGTTCTATTTATTCACAGGGTGTGGGCGACTCTGGCAAGGACAGCATTTAATGCCCATCCCCAACTGCCCTCAGGAAGGTGGTGGAGAATCATCTTCTAAATCTCTGTATTGAGTGGTGAAGGGACTCACACAATGCAGTGGGGTAGGAAGTTCCATGATTTTGTCCAGTGACTATGAAAGAATGGCAACTGTCGCCAAGTCATGATGGTATGTGACTTGGAAGGGAACTTCCAGGTGATACTGTTCCCAAACACCTGCTGCCCTTATGCTGCTAGCTAGTAGAGGCTGCAGGTTTTTAAAGTATTAAGAACAGTTTAACATCAGATTGGTGACACTTTGTAGAGGAGCTTGATAAGACTTGCATTGTAAATATATATCACTTAACAATTTGAATACTGAGCTCTTGTAAAATAAATTTGCTCCTAAATTTGTTTCTAAATCTGAAACAAGATATTAAGTGGTGACATTGCTTCTCAAAGACATTTTGTGCAGATAAAGGTTAAGCATGTGTATGCATCTGTAAAGTACAAAAGCCAAAAAATAACCCAAACTGAGAAAGGGAGAAAACATCCAAAAAAAAATGAACCTAAACTTAATTAAAAGTTTTGAAAACAAAGTAGAACATATAGCACACACTGAGATGTGGTCGCTATTAAAGCATGGACCTAACTAAAGAAAATATTTGGTTGGCTGGGGGAAACAATTTTGAAGTTACTTGAAAACTCATTCTTTTAGCTAGCAAACTGATATGATGATGCAATTCAAGACAAAATAGGCGACTGCATATTCAAAAAAATGTCACATAAATATGATGATGCATAATGAGGAGGATTTTTTACATCAACCAAAAAGAATAAAAGGAGTAAACGTTACCAAAAAAAAGTCAGAGTTATAATAAGAACAAAATATCTTGGAGACAAACTAATTTGAGCCAAAAAAAATTTTAGAAACAAGATAAATTTAAAAGAACTAGTCATGACCCACAACTTTGAGATGTTGGAAATCTAAACCAATAAATAAAATGTCATCGTTTAAGCACAAACTTTTTACTTTACTATTTTTCTGAACTTGAGTTTTGCAAAGGTATATCAATTTGAATGAAAATGAAGGTGTAAATGAAAATATGGAAGCCAGGAGCTACATTTTTGATTAAAACTAAACAGAAGTTTGGAAGAAAAGACTAGTTTAAATTTTGGACAAAATTTCTTCCGAAGGCTAAAACTCAATTTTTGTTTCATCTCTGGAGTTTAAGATTACATCTATCACACAGGTAGAACATTGTTTACATTGTTCCTAAGGAGCTCCAGATAGCACATACATATTTTAAGAACAAATTCTGAAATAGTTCTATTGTTATTTACTTTTGTTATTAACAGAGAATTACATAGTGAGCTTTCTCACCGGATTGCATTCTTCAATTCGACAGAGCTGTTCTGGAGTACATCGTTCAAGCACTGGCTCAATCATTTCAAATGGCACCCCACTTACTTCATGAATTGCTTGTGGTGGTGGTGAGTTTAGGGAGGAGAGAGAATAAAAGTTGAGATAATCAACATTTTGGTGATATGCAAGCACTTGACTGGAAGATTACCTGTAACTGCTTCAGTTACAAAAATAAAATCTGGACACATTTAAACCATTTCTTCTACTTCAGTATAAATATAATTCATTGTTTTGGAATGTGTAGATAAAGAGCATTTAGCTCCTTAAAAGTCAACAGTTCACAATACTGAAGTTTTAAATATTTTCATCAATGCGCAATTAACTTTTTACTGGTGCATAACAGAGGTACACTAAGCCGCGTATTTGGATTCAGCTCAATGGGATTGTAAAAAGCTGGGTCCTTAAGGATGTTCTGTCCGTTCATTAAAGACCTCCTGTGTTGTCCAATACAAGAAATATATGATTATCTGTTTTCCTGACGCATCGCGTGTGTGGAGAGAGAAAAAAAGGTACAAGCTGTTTAAAAGAGACCTATTATGATAAAAGTGTCATATAATTTGCACCCTTCCTATTTCTCCTGTGCCATTTGTGTTAAAGAAAAGAGAAGGTATACTTTCACAATTCCTTACAATCAATGTTGTTCTGGAGGACTCGAATACACTGTTCATACAGAGACATCATCTTCAAAATGTTTGTCGTTTTTGAGCCAGAGTACACTTGCATTTTACAGTTTAATCTTCGACCAGTAAACTCCACAGTGCTATCAGAAATATTGGGTATTGCTGCTGGTATAAGGAGAAAAACAATTTTCAGTTTCAGATGCAGAAAATTGCCTTTAACTAATCAAACTTTTGGAATTAGGAAAAAGAATAGGCCATTCACCCACAGGAGCCTGTTCCACATTCAATTAGCATCTTCTATTCATATTTATACACAACACTGCCTATAACATCATTAACAGGAAGTCTGTCGACAACTCTCACCAGACTCTTGCACCCTTTACTATTTTTTCCTTTTTACCCACAGTATTTCTACTGCCTGTTCACCCCTAGTGAATTCCTTTTTACTGTTGTACTAATGTCCTTTTTTAAAACGAAGCAAAATAGCTGCTCCTTCTGTTTTCCAAATTTCTCCATCCTTTCTAAGATCCTATAGCCTGGAACATTTAGCTCCCAATTGCAGATAGTTTGTGCTCAGGTTTTTGTATTAGCCACTATATAATATCATTTAAGCTGATTATGAGTTGCCAACTCATTTGTTTTATTACTTATATTACACTCGTTCATGCACAGACTATATATTTTTATCCTACCCAATATCTCTGCTCCTCCCTCCTTTACCTTGATATTGTCTTCATCCTCTTTTGAGATTACTGAAGCAAAGTACCCATTCAGTACTTCAGTTAAATCCTCTATCTTTAAGGATTTCTTTTTTTGCCTTAATCAGCTCCCATCATTCCTTTCACCATCACCATCCTTTTACATGTTTATAAAAGATTTTTGGGTCCCTTTTTATGTTAGCTGCTACTCTTTCCTCGTACCTCTCTTTTCCGTTTACTTTTTCAATTGCCCCTGCAGTCTATATTTTTCCTATTTTTTGAACATATTCTGTACCTGTTATGTCATAAACCACCTCCTGTTTTATTTTAACCTCTAGCTCCTTTGTCATCAAGGGAGCTTTAGCTTTGGATGCTCCTTTTTTCCAAATTATGGGAATACACTTAGATTGCATCTGACCTATTTTCACCTTGAAGGTCTGCCATTGTTCATTTGCCATTTTCTTTTCAATTTTTTTCCAGTATATCTGTGCTAGGTCCCTTCTAAGATCAATGAAATTGACTCTCTTCCAGTTGGGTATTTATTCCATTGATTTTTCATTGACCTTTTCCCTAACTATTTAAACAATTATGTTATGATCACTATTACTCAGATATTCTACCGTTGAGAGGCATACCACTTGCCCTACACCATTTTCCAGAACAAGATCCAGCATATAATCATTCCTTATTGGGCTAGAATCATACTAATTAAGAAAGTTCTCATGTACATATTTTAGGAATTTTTCACCCTCTTTGCCTTTAACACTGTTTTTCCCCAGTCTATATTTGGTACTAAGTTCCCTACTACAACTACTCTATTATTTTTACATTTATCTCCTTACTATGTATTAAAAAAATCAAGCGGCACCACAAGAAAGCTGTGAGGTGAGTGGCGAGTGAATATTACTGCTTTTTTTCTTTAGTTACGGACTGGATCTAAGCCAACGAAAGGGGAGTAGCTGGTGAGTCTTATCTTTTATTTTTAAGTCAGGTTTATTAGCAGCAGTAAAGTTTATTATCCAATAGGCAGAGTAAGGGCAGGGCTGCTCAGACCTCTAAAGTGCACATCCCGTGCAATATGGGAACTCCATGATTCCTGGAGAGTATGTTTATAGATGTGGTCACCCTGCAAGTAAGAGTATACAGGGTGAGGGAGAAATGAATGACCATCAGGCAGTCAAGAAGAAACAGGCAGGTAGTGCAGGAGTTACGAGAGTGTATCCCACTCTCCAACCAGTATTCACTTCTGAATACTGGTGAGTGTGATGGGTCATTGGAGAACGTATCCAGAGCTAGGTCCATGGCGCCACGGTGGCTCAGCTGTACAGGGGGCACAAAGAAGATTGGAAGAGCAGAAGTTTAGAGGCTTTGAGAGTTTGGGGGTTAGGGGAATAGACAGGCGCTCAGGCACTTCCACAGGCGCCAGTCTAAATTCTGAATGATATGTTGCCTCCCTGGTGCCAGGGTCAAGGATGTCACTGAACAGCTGCAAAGCACTCAGAGGGGGAGGGGGAACAGCCAGCAGTTGTGGCTCACATTGGTACCAACAACATAAGCAGAAAGGATATGGTCCTGTAGTCAGATTTTAGGGAGCTAGTTAAGAAATTAGCAAGCAGCATCAAAAGTAGTAATCTCCAGATTACTGCTAGTACCACATGTAATTGAGTTTAGGAATAGGAGGGTAAAGCAGATGAATGCATGGCTGGAAAGATGGCACCGGGCAGAGAGTTTTAGATTCCAGGGACATTGCAACCGGCTCTGGGAGAGATGGGATCTGTATAGACCAGACAGGTTGCACCGAAATAGAGTAGGGACTGAGTTCCTTGCAGGACGATTTGCTAGTGCAACTGGGGAGGATTTAAAATAATATGAAAAGAGTATAGGAATCAGAAGGTAATATCGGAGAGGAATACCAAGGTGCACAGAATACTAGGAGAGATAGGTAGCACTAAGTATGAAATAGTAAGTTATTAGGTGGGTTCAGAGTAAGGGAGAAAGTCATAAAGTCTAAATCAGGGTTACTGTGCATGAATATAAATGCATAGTGTGGTAAATAAGATTTGTGAGTTACAGGCACAAATTGCCACGTGGAAATACGATGTTGTGGTGATAACAGAGACCTGGCTCAAGGAAGGGCAGAATTGGGTGTTATATATTCCAGGACATAAGGTGTTTAGGAAGAATAGGAAAGGAAGAAAAGGAGGAGGGGCGGCGGTATTAGTTAAGGAGAGCATTGCAGTGCTGGAGAAAGAGGATGACCCAGAGGGGTCAAGGACAGAATCTATTTGATTCTAGTTAAGGGACAAAAAAGGCACAATTACATTGCTCGGTGCAGTCTATAGGCCACCAACCAATGGGAAGGATGTAGGGGAACAAATTTGCGTGGAAATTGCAAAGGGTGCAAGAAATATAGAGTAACTGTAAGGGTAGCCATTAATTATCCAAATACGTACTGGGATAGTAAAAGGCAGAGATGGACAGAAGTTCAATGTGTGTTCAGAAAATTTTCTACACCAGTACATTTCCAGTCCAATGAGAAAGGAGGTACTGCTAGACTTGGTTTCTGGGAACGACATGGGCCAAGTGGATTAAGTATCGTTAAGAGAACATGACAGTATTCATTGAATCATAAGGTTTAGTTTGGCTATGGGAAAGGGCAAAGAACAATCCAGTGTAAGAATAATTAACTGGGGGAAATGCAACCTAAATGAATCAAGAAACAAAAACAAAGAAAAGCTAGAAAAATTCAGCATGGCAGGCAGCATCAGTGGAGAGAAACAGAGTTAACATTTCAGGTCGATGACCTTTCATCACAACTGAAGAAAGATAGAAAAGTAAGAGTTAAGTCGGTGGAAGGAGGGAGGGGGTATGAAGGACAAAGGAGAAGGTCTGCAATAGGGTGAAAGGCAGGGGAGATTAAATAACAAAGGATTTGATGATGCAACAACCAAAGAGCGTAGTAATGGATATAGCACATAAACAAAAGCTGTGTTCAAATGAGGCTCGCATTGCTACATAGCAATAACCTGAATGCAACATGAAGGGGTAAAGAAAGAAACAAGACAAGACTCACCCAGCAAAAAACAAAAGAAAAAACACAGAACAAGATGGAGGCAGAATTTATGATCTAAAGTTGTTGAACGCAACGTTGAGTCCAGAAGGCTGCAGAACGCTGAGTCAAAAGACAAGGTGCTGTTCCTCAAGTTTGTTTTGAGCTTCACTGGAGAGGATAAGAGGCCAGAGGGAGCAAGTTCAGGTGGAGGGGAACTGTTGGAGATGCACATCGGCCTGACATGTTAGCCCTGTTTCCTTCCACAGGTGCTACCTGACCTGCTGAGTTTATCCAGCATTTATTGTTTTTCTTTCAGATTTCCATCATCTGCAGTATTTTGCTTTTATATTTATGTTCAATGGGGTAAAAAATGGATCTGGGCCAGATAAATTGGAATAAAAGGTT
Source organism: Carcharodon carcharias (assembly GCF_017639515.1). NCBI lineage: Eukaryota > Metazoa > Chordata > Chondrichthyes > Lamniformes > Lamnidae > Carcharodon > Carcharodon carcharias. Next base: position 104,207,995 of record NC_054471.1, on the reverse strand, counting down.
GACAGGATAAATGGTAACTGAACAATGGGCTGTGAAGAAATAGCTCGAGCACAGTCAAGGTATATTCCCATGAGAGGGAAAGATAGGGCAAACAAATCCAAAGTTCCCTGGATGACAAAAGAGATAGGAGATTAAAATGAAGAAGAAAAAAAGTACACATATGACAGATGTCAGGTGAATAAAACAAATCAAGAACCAGGTTGAATATAGGAGGTTCAGAGGGAAAGTGAAAAAGGAAATAGAAGCAAAAAGACACTGGGCTAATTTAAAAAGGAACCCCAAAGTCTTCCATAGGCAAATAGATTGTAAAAGGGTGGTAAAAGTAGGAATGGGGTGATTGACGACCAAAAAGGGATTTACACATGTAGGCTGGGGGCATGATAGAGGTATCAAATGAATACTTTGCACCTGTCTTTAGCAAGGAAGATGCTACTGCCCAGTTATAGTGAAGGAGTGGGTAATTCAGACAGTAAGAGGGTTAAAAATGATAAGGAAGTGGTATTGGATAGGTTATTTCTACTTAAAGTTGATAAGGCACAGGGACCAGATAAGATACATCCCAGGAAAAAGAGGGAAATGAGAGTGGAAATTGCAGAGTCACCAGCCAAAATTTTCCAGCCTTCCTTAAACTCAGAGGTGCTGCCAGAGGACTGGACAATTGCAAATGTTACACCCTTGTTCAAAAAAAGGATGTAAAGATAAGCCCAACAACTACAGGCCAGTCAGTTTAACTTCAGTGGTGGGGAAGCTTCTACAAACAATAAATCAAGACAAAATTAATAGTCCCTTAGGCATATGTGGGTTAATTAATTAAAGCAATCATGCATTTGTTAAAGGCAAATAGTGCTTAACTAACTTGGGGCAGAATTTTGCCCTAGGTTGACGAGCAGGCCCCACTGGCTCGGCGGCCAGCGGGCAGCCAAACTCCGCCACCGAAGCGGGCCCCGCCGCCATTTTAAGTGGGCGGGCCAATTAAGGCCCATCCAGCAGTCTGCCTGATGGGAAGCGCTATGTGCTTCCGGGGATGGGGGGTGGGTGGGGTGGGGGGGAGTGGGGGGAGGAGGGATTCCCCTACTGTCAAAGTGCACTCTTTCACATGCAACTGACAGTGCTTCAAAGTGTCAAAATAGAAAAATTTTTAAAAACTAACATGGCCCCCTCATGTGACAATGTCATACAAGATGGGACATGTTAATAAATCTCACAAAGTTTATTTACGATTTTTAAAATGGACATGAAACCTCATCCCTCATGGATGAGGTTTCAGGTTTTATCAGAAGCCTGCTGGGGCTCTTGGCCTGCCCATCAACCTTAAGGTTGGACGGGCAGGGCCTTTAATGACCTTAATTATCCTGTCAATGGCCTCAATTGGCCATTGACAGGTCGGCGGGCAGACAGCTGATTTTCGCTGTCCACCCGCCTTCCTGAATATTTAAACGGGGCAGGATGACGTCGGGGGTTTCTCCCGATGTCATCCTGTGTCATTTTCCCGTCAGCTAGCGGGTCCCGCCCCCAAATCGCCAACGGGAAAATTCAAGCCTTGGTGTTTTTTTGAAGAGGTAACATAGAGGGTTAATGAGGATAATGCTGTTGATGTGGTATACATGGAATTCCAGAAGGCATTTGATACAATGCCACACAACAGACCTGTGAGGAAAGTTATAATTCATGAAATAAAGTGGACAGTAACAACATGGATATGAAATTTGCTGAACGACAAAAATAGAGTAGTGGTTAATGGATGCTTTTCAGACTGGATGAAGGTTTGTAATGGAGATTCTTAAAGGTCAGTACTGGGACCCTTGTTTTCCCTGATATATATTAATGAGCTAGATCTTGGTTAAAGGGCACAATTTCAAAATTTGCAGATTATACAAAACTCAGAAGCATTGTGAACTGTGAGGAAGATTGTGTGGAACTTCAAAAGGATATAGCCAAGTTGTTGGGATGGGTGGACATGTGGCAGATGAAATTCAATGCAGAGAAAAGTGAAAGTGATTCATTTTGGTGGGAAGATCCCCTAGAGACATTAGAAAATAAAAGGTACTATTCTAAAGGGGGAGAGAAGCAGGTGCATATGCACATAAATCATTGAAGGTGGCAGGACAGGCTGGGAGTGTGATTAAAAAACATGACAGTATCCTAGGCTTTATTAATAGGGGCATAGAGTGCAAGAGCAAGGCGGTTATGTTAAACTTGTAAAAAATACTGGTTCAGCCTCAACTGGAGTACTGCGTCCAGCTTTGGGTGCCATCCTTTAGGAAAGATATGAAGGCAGATGAGGGACTTCAGTTACTTAGATAGAATGGAGAAGTTGGGACTGTTTTCCTTTGAGAAGAGAAGGTTGATAGAGGTATTCAAAATCATGAGGGCTCTGGACAAAGAAGATTGGAAAAACTGTTCCCACTGGTAGAAGGATCAAGAACGAGAGGGCATAGACTTAAGGTAAATGACAAAAGAAGCAACGGAGACATGAGGAGAAACTTTTTCACACAGCAGGTGGTTCGGGTCTGGAATGTGCTGCCTGATAGGTGGTGGAGGCAGGTTCAATCAAGGCATTCAGGAGGGAAATGGATTACCTGAAAAGGAAGAACGTGCAGGGAAACGTTAAGAAAGTGGGGAATGGTACTAGGTGTATTGCTTATTTGGAGAGCTGGCATAGACATGATTGGCTGAATGGCCTCCTTCTTTGCTGTAACAATTCTGTGATTTGGGAGTCTATAGTAAACCCAGCAACATAGCAGCTCTTTTCTTGTTCCTTAGAGTTTGAACTCTGGTATATTGTCCCTCCGTAGAACTGTAATATTATGCTTACTGCCACCATCCCCCCACTTTCTTTTGCCTTTCCCTATCCCTTATGAATACATTGTCAGGAATGGGAGCTAAACATTCCTAGCTACAATGTGTAAGCAAGATCTCCATTATAGCCATTAGATCATAACTCCATATGGCAACCTGCACCTGTTAACTAGTCAACCTTATTTGTAATACGCCGTGTATTAACACCATCCCAGTCTCCTTGGCTTTTTTTTTGCTCCATTTACTTCCTGCATTATTCATTGCTCCTAATTTTCAGTTTTTTTTCTTGTATCTCCTGGTGCCCATGCCACACCAAATGAGCTTAAACACTCCCCATAGCACTAGGAGTGTATTATTCACACTTTCAGTTCCTGATGCTCTGTATATTACTATACATGTAAAGTAGATTTTTAATTATTTGTTTTTAAATCATTCCTCCATTGTTTTAACAATATTTAACAAATGGTGTGCCACAGGGATCAGTGCTGGGGCCTCAGCTTTTTACAATTTATATAAATGATTTGGATGAAGGGACAGAAGGTATGGTTACTAAATTTCCTGATGATACAAAGATAGGTAGGAAAGTAAGCTGTGAATAGGACGTAAGAAGACTCCAAAGGATATAGATAGGTTAAATGAGTGGGCAAAGATCTGACAAATGGCGTATAATGTGGGAAAATGTGAAATTGTCCATTTTGGCAGTAGGATAAGAGAGAAACATATTATCTAAATGGTGAGAGATTGCAGAGTACTGAGATGCTGAGGGATTTGGGTGTCTCAGTGTATGAATTGCAAAAGGCTAGTATGCAGGTACAGCAAGTAATTAGGAAACTAATAGAATGTTGTTTGTGAGGGGAATTGAATACAAAAGCATAGAGGTTATGCTTCAATTATACAGGGCATTGGCGAGATGGGATGTCTTATGAGGAAAGGTTGGACAGGCTAGGCTTATATCCAAAGGAGTTTCGAACAGTAAGGAGGAGACATCATTAAAACCTTCAAAATCCTGAGGGGCCTTGACAGGGTGGATGTAGAAAGAATGTTTCCTCTTGTAGGAGAAGCTAGAACTAAGCATCACTGTTCAAAAATAAGGGGTTGCCTATTTAGGACAGGGATTAGGAGAATTTTTTTCTGAGGCTCATGAGTCTTTGGAACTCCATCAAAAGGCGGTGGAAGCAGAGTCTTTGAACTGTTTTAAGGTGGAGCTAGATAGATTCTTGATAAGCAAGGGGGTGAAAGGTAATCAGGGATAGGCAGGAATGTGCAGTTGAGGTTGTAATTAGAACAGTCATGATCTTATTAAATGGTGGAGCAGGCTCGAGAGACTGAGTGGCCTGTACCTGCTCCTAATTCGTATGTATGTATGTTTATATGTATTTTATTATGTCTTCCTTGTACTCTGAGCATTTATATTACCTTTATCTCCAAGTACTTTGACCTTTTCTCTTATCCCTGCCTTTTCTCTTGGTTATTATTTCTACCCAGAACCTCCACCATCCCTTGTATCGGTTTAAATTCTTTTCCATTTAACCTTTCTTCTTGGAACTTTGGCTCCAGACTGGTTCAGGTGCAGCCCATTCCCTTTCTGTCATAATACTGGTTGCAGTGTCCAGTGATACGAAACTCCTCCTTTTCACACTTTTCAGCCATGGATTTACTTTCTTCAGCTGCTTAGCTCTCTGCCAAATGTGCACGTAGAATAATTCCCAGTCAACAAGTTGCCATTTTAAAAGTCCTCACTCTAATTCCCAACTCACTGTAACCAGCTGTGCTTTAGCAGGTCATTCACCCTATTTGAGTCACAAACTAGTTTCGTCCGATCAGCCAGCTCCCAGTTACACAGTACCTTATTAGCACTGCCTACTGACCTACTTGCAGCTGTCCTACATAATTGAAAAACTGCAGGTTTTTTGAGAAGTTTCTTACTTTTCACCTCATAATTGCACAGAACACTCTGTTGGTAGTTACATCGTTCTTACTTACAGCCTGAGGTGATCAGTCAGTTGACATTATGCCAAAGCATTTATACTTGGCGTTTACGCTCAAACAATTCTGGTCTGTCTTCCTCGAAATTTCTTTCTCCTAATAAGTTCTCAACAGAAATGACTGTCACCTTCTAAGATTTCTTAGCCTGACAGAAATATCCAGCAGGATCATTTAAAGTGCATATTAAATAATCAAAAAGAAATGAGAGAGTTTCTGATCTTGAGGGTTAAGGCCCGATGCCTCATGAGAAGTAAAGGCACAGCACTTAGTCCAGTATCACTGGGCTGCCCTGACACAATCACCGATACCAAGCCAATAGATGAATGCAAAATACTGTAGGTGCTGGAAATCTGAGATAAAAACAGAAAATGCTGGAAGAACTCAGGTCTGGCAGCATCTGTGGAGAGAAAAAAGAGCTCTGAAGAGTCATATGGTCTCGAAATGTAACTCTGTTTCTCTCTCCACGGATGCTGCCAGATCTGCTGCGTTTTTCCAGCATTTACTGTTTTTATACCAAGCTATGAGTATTGGTGGAAGACATTAGTCTTTAAAGCTAGATAACATAGATGCTGAAAAGATGGCCATGAAAGGAGATCAAAAACTACAGAAAAAGGGAAAAATACTGACTAAAATGTTTGAGATTCACTTACATTTCTTGATAGGAGATGTAGGTGGACTATCAGAAGGCATATCAGTAACATCTGGCAGAAATTTAGGCAACGGGATATCTAACAAAGTATTTATGTCAATTTTCCTCTGGAACACAAAAGAAGCCAAGTAATATAAATTTCAACCGGATTGTTCTTTTATTAACAGAACAATAAAACTTCTAATGAGAAAGTTATTCAAATGGAGAGTGCGCAGAGACCATCTTATATTATTTCTCAAACCCACCATTATATAAAAATTGGCATGGAGCAATTCAGTGATGAGGGAGAAGCAGTTGCAGATTCAATTCTGTTACACTGTTGTCCTGAAGCAAGGAGAAATACAAAGAGACAGAAATTGACTTAAGGGAAAGCTGTAAGATTATAAGAAGTAGAAGTAGGTCATTTGGCCCATCGAGTCTGCTCCACCATTCAATGAGATCACGGCTGATCTGATAATACTCAATTCCACTTTCCTGCTGTTTCCCCGTAATCCTTGATTCCCTTACTGATTAAAAATCGGTCTATCTCAGCATTTAACTTAACTGCCCAGCCTCTACAGCCCTCTGCGGTAAAGAATTCCATAGATTCACTGCCCCTGGAGAAGAAATTCCTCCTCATCTGCCTTAAATGGGTGGACCCTTACTCTGAGATTATGCCCTCTGGTCCTAGATTCTTCCACAAAGGGAAACAACCTCTCAGCATCTACCCTTTTAAGACCCCTAAGAATATGGCTCAATAAGGTTGCCTCTCATCCTCCTAAACCGCAATGAGTGCAGGCCCAACCTACTCAACCTGTCCTCAAAAGAAAATCCCTCCATACCCAGGATCAACCTGTGAACCTTCTCTGGACTGCCTCCAATGCCGGTATGTCTTTTCTTATATATATATATCTTAGATAAGGGGACCAAAACTGTTTACAGTAATCTACGTATGGTCTAACTAGTGCCTTGTATAGTTTTAGCAACACTTCCCTATTTTATACTCCATTCCCTTTGAAATAAAGGACAACATTCCATTTGCCTTCCCTATTACCTGAACTTAAATGGTAGTTTTTGGTGATTCATGCACGCGGACCTCCAAAGCCCTGTGTGCTGCAGTCTTTCTCCATTTAAATAATATTCAACTCCTCTATTCTTCCTGCCAAAGTGCGTAATCTCACATTTTGCCACATCTTTTCCATCTGCCAAACTTTTGCCCACTCACTTAATCTGTCTATATCTCTCTGTGGACTCTGTAATCCTCACCACTTTCCTTCCCCCCTATTTTTGTCACCTGCAAACTTGGTGATAGTACATTCACTTCCCTCATCCAAATCATTAATATATATTGTAAATAATTGTGGCCCCAGCACTGATTTCTGTGGCACTCCACTAGTTACAGGTTGCCATCCTGAAAATGCCCCCCTTATCCCAACTCTTCTATTAGTTAGCCAATCCTCTATCCATGCTAATATACTACGCCCACCACCATGGGCTTTTATCTTATTAAGTAGCCTAACGTGCGGTACCTTATTAAACATAAAATCCAAATACATTACAGCTACTGGTTCCCCATTATCCCCATTATCCATCCTGCTCATTACCTCCTCAAAGAATTCTAATAAATTTCTCAGCCATGATTTCCCCTTCATGAAGCCATGCTGACTCTGGATGATTATATTATGCATTTCTAAATGCTTTGCTATTACATCCTCTATAATAGACTAACATTTTCCCAATGACGGATTTTAAGCTAACTGGCCTATAGTTAACTGTTTTTTGTCTCCCTTTTTGAATAAGGGTGTTACTTTGGCAGTTTTCCAATCCTCTGGGACTTTTCCAGAATCTAAGAATTCTTGGAAGATTAACACCAGTGCATCCATTATCTCTGTAACAACTTCCTTTAATATCGTAAATATCGTAAGATGCAACCCATCAGGTCCAGGGGATTTTAGCACCTGAATACAGATTTCTCCATAATTCCCTAGCTGAAATCTCCAATTCCATTCCATAAATTATAACCAATTCAGAACGCTGCTGCCTATTTCCTTACCTGTTCAAAGACCGACACTTCTGCCACCTGACTCTTGCCATGCTCCACATTGTCCCCATGTCAAAGACAACAACTTATATTTATGTAGCATATTTAACATAATAAAATGCCCCAAGGCACCTCACAGAAGAATTATAAAGTAAAATCTGACGCTGAGCCACAGAAGAGGATATTAGGGAAGATGGCAAAAGCCTGGCGAAGAGATAAGTTTCTTAAAAAGGAGAAAAGCAAGGTAGAGGGGTTTAGGGGTGGAATTCCAGAGCTTAGGCAGCTGAAGGCACAATAGTGGTGCAATTAAAATTGGGGATGCTCAAGAGGCCGGAATTGTTCTTCTGAATCGACTTCAAAATTTTTGATCTTAGCTTTAAGTGCCTTTAAGGCTACACCTCATGCAGCCTTTCAGTCCTAAATGCAAAACAGAACACAAAATATGAAACCAAGCATGGAATGCCAATGGATATCTTGTTATCCAGCATTCTAAATACAAACAGAAAGTTTGCTGGAAAAGAAGCTGCACATGCTCTTTGCTCTTCTGATACTGGTCTGCGCCTGGTCAGTGTTATCTCTACACAATTGGTGGTCATGCTTTCATGCCTCTATCCTCTGTTTTTCCTCCTCAAATCCCTCAATCTTACTTCTTTCCTTCCTTTGTGCTCTAAAATACGTATCTGATTTGGCTTGCGGATCACTTTAAAAATATACCTTTTTATTTGGTGTTTGAAGCCAAATGTCTTCTTCACATTGCTCTCTTCTGTCTGCACTCCTCTTTCTTTTGCTTTCTTTACTGTGAGATCCAACATTCTCCTTTTTTGTGATCAACTTCGAATGTGTGTGTTTTCCCGGAATGGATGAATTCTTATTTGTGTGGGTTCTTTTTGCTTTTCTTCTTGGCTCCTCATAGTTTAGGTACGATTCAAAAGTCATCGCTGGCTTTTCAAACTCTTCGTTTTCAAATTCAGATACATCTTCCACTTTGCAGGCTTTAATGCTCTCCTTAGTCATACGTGACATGTTCTGTGATATGTCTGATCCACAACATGCTTTGTCCTTTGAAGACCATATCTGCACCTTGCTAGATAACTTAGAATTTTCTGCATTGTCCACAGATTTACTTTTATTCTTTTTACCATTTTCACGAGTGCCCTTTTCTGAAAGAGGATTTTCCTGACTCATAAAGGAGGATGTGGCAGAGCTTTCCAGTGAAGACTCCTTCTCTTTAATCGACTTTTTTGTTTGATGGCTATTGGTAGACTTTTTATCTTTTCTAGAAAAGTTAATTTGGTCCTTATGTGAAGATTTTGATTTTTCACATTTCTGAACCTTTTTAAGCAATTGTTGATTATGTAGAGAATTGTTTTTTGATGCACATTGACTGTATTTTTTTCTTTCCTTCCATGAAGGTTTGTATTCACTGGTCTTTAACTGATCAGGATCCATCTTGGAAGGTCGTTGATTAGACAGAACCTCATCTCTTTTTTGTGCACTTCCTTCCTCATTTAAGAGTTTTGCAGACTCATTCACGTCAGTCACATGCAAAGTCTCATGACTGGAGAGCCTGGAAAATGTGTTTGTATTTTCCATTCTATGCTTTTTCCTAAAATGGCCACAGTCATTCCTCCTTGTCCTTTCATTTTGTTCACTGTTATTCCTAAAAAAAAAATGACATTCCAATAAAATTATGGATCAACTGAAGAGAGAAAACCTCAATGATAATGTGTTCACAATACATCACCTTAACAGACCGTGGCACATGGTAAAGGACATTGAAAATGTACAATATACACAAAAATATCACAAGTAAAATTAAGTCTCTGTATGCATAATTCACTGTCTCCATTTCCATTAAGTTAGTTATTGTTCTACTATATCCAAGGTACATACTAATACATACTAAAAGCAATTTGAATCAAGAATAAACTATTGTACTTACATAGCATTTCCTCACATTTAATATAGGATATTCTGATAAGTGCATCTTAAGGAAAAATAATAAAGTAGATCCAGGAACAGGGTAGTGCAATGGGATACAATGCTTTTACCTCTGAAATCTGAGTTTAAATTCGACTCCGTCAACTGTGCAAACACCAAATTAAATAAGTTTGGGTCAGTTCAAACCAGTGTCCAGCAAAAACTTTAAAAACTGTCAAAAATTCAATACTGAATTCCCGTTAGTTAGGGAGAACATGGGGGTAGTTGGTGTGGGAAACAACACTTCTGTATCAGTGCACAGGGGAGTTCTCTCTCGAGATCAGTAAAAGGATCTGATTTATATACTTACTTTGGCAGTGCTTTAAGCCAACACCAGATGCCAAAAGTAGATTTCCTTCAATTTTGCCTTTCACCTTTCTCACCTTCAGGCAGCAACTCATGGCTGGGTTACAATTCCCCAGACATCGCTGCCCTTCCAGGGCTGCACAGCTGAACATTCTTTGGGCATGAGGCAAGCTGTTAGATTTTGGGTACTATCACAACTGAACCCAATCCATCCTCAGCCAGCACCCTGATGTATTTAACAGAGAAATCTTGGGGTAATTATTAAAAGCAGGAATCCAGATTAATATTTCCACTCTCTTGCCTAGGGATATTGAGGCCAATATCCTCTCCATCCAATATTGTATCAATTTAATTCCAAATTATAGCAGTTTTCTATCAGTCAGCCAACTCAGTAAGGTCTATATTTCTACTTGCTGCGTATAGGCACAGTTTAGCTACTAAATGGAAAAGAAATCCTTGAAAACACTGGTTTCAGAATTTTTGGGGAAGGCGAAACTGATACAAAGTAGATTTGGGAAAAAAAGAAACAATTTTCCCATTACAAGCACTCCCAGATCGAATACATTACATGCAGAGAAACTCTGCATTCTGATTCAACAACGTGCCTAAGCCCAAACCAAGAATAGCTTCTACGGCACAAGAGTGATGTTTTACCATTTCCCAGCTGAAATAAGGCTGCTAATTCAGACCCAAGCGTTACACAGTTTTACACTATAGTGCCATTCACATTGGGAAGTGGCTTGGGGCAGACTTAATGCACACAAGAGATTCAAAACTAACAAAGAAGAATTTCATGTAGGCAATTTGGGTGGATTCACCCAAGTCCCAGAGATGAAAGGAGAATATGCTTACCTACCGTGCTGCCCACATTCTGTGTTTCAAAATATCTAGTAATTAGTTCTTTAAGTTTCTATAGCACATCTGCCCACATGCTTGCATGTCCCATCCTCGCTAATTTAGGTAGTTGTTGTTTACCAATACTGCTCACATACAAGTCCCTATATCTCCAGAAATGTAGTCCCAAATGAACCATTCTATTCTGCACTAGTGATGCTATTGTGTTCCTACTAAGTATAGCTTTACAGATTTCCACTGCAAAAGTGATTAAATCTCTTCCAAAGGTTGCTGAGACACCACAATATCTTCTGCAGAAATTATTTAGACACAATTTAACACAAATGGACAGCCAGAATGAGAAAGCTCATTTACATTTAAAATATTAACAAACAGGCATATAAATATTTTTACATACAAAATAATATATGGCACAATGTTTGATATTACAAAATCATTCCAATTCTGACATGGCTACAAGAGAATGTCACCTTACCTTGGGGGCCAAAAAATGTCAATTGTTGGGCATTCAACATGCAAGCTTTAGTACTCAGTTCTTAATTTTGATTACAGTTTCTTTTTTTTAAGCTTTTCATTAAAATTATCTGACAGGCTAAATTAGGGTAGGAAGGAACAAATGAAAATCAGAAAATAAGCCTTGTAAAAACACTGCCTACTTATTTATTATATCTTAATTATTTTTTTAATGCATAATGTAAATTAAAGTATGTGAGCACAGCACATTCCGTCACCCTGTGCATTTGAGAAAAGCCACACAAGCACCAAGACTTAGGAAACAAATGAGAAACTTTGATTGGAGATCATCAATTTTCAAAAAAAAAACTACTGAAATTCCTGGGGCTGCTTCATCAATAAAAGTCTTGCAGAGACTTACAAACTTTTTACAAGTGGATGTAAAGTGATTACAAAAATATCTGAATGTAAAAACTCAGGCTCTGAAATTCTAAATTTAATTCATGGGTGAACTTGCATGACCAGGATTGGCACACTGCACCCAGAGAGTGTTTCAGTGGTACCTGCCTTGTCCCTCTGCCAGAAAGTGAAGCAGCCCATGGCATAATTGGGCTGTGCCATCAGGCTCTACTGGGCTGAAGAAATAAGGAACCAAAAGATTGTTCATTCCGAATGGAGCCATTGCCCTCCAGGGTCGATTACCATAGCCCAGTCAACATTTGAAGACATTTTAAAAAGAGTTTATGTCAATTCTCAGCTGGCATCAGTTCTGCTGAAGCCCGAGGGTTCCAGAAATGCCCAAGAACCCACCCCCACACCCCCAGCCAACAAATACACAATCCTCTGGCTCCTTAACTGGGATCTAAAAACTGTCAGCATCTTGGGTCTAAAACCTGGCATAATCTGGTTTTTCCCACATTCCTAACCCATCCTTGGTAGAAATCAAACCCTTCTGACCTCAATAATTTCACTGACCACAAGAATTTCAGAGCCTGAGTTTTTACATTCAGATATTTTTGTAATCACTTTACATCCACTTGTAAAAAGTTTGTAATTCATGCGGTAGAAGCAGTCAATCTGGCAACACAGAATACAGTAAAAGGATTTGCACTTATATTGCATATACCTCAATTTCAAACTCGTACGAGCTGTATGTGAAAGCCTACCTGGATATTTCCTGAGGAATTATTTTTTTCCACTGGCACACCAACTCTTTGGCAAAGTCACCAACAACTTCATTTTTCCTGAATCCATTTACTGTTTTTCCTATTCCTGTTTCCTACAAAAAAAAGTTATTCCAACAAACTTCAATATGGATGGATAAACCATTTATTTGGGATTCAAGAATTATACAAATTTAAATTAGTAGCCATATATTAGAAACAGGTTCTTCATTCAGACTTTTCTGTACTGACATTCCATTCATATCATATTTCATTTGATTAATGTAATTTTACAGTAGGTCATAGACCACTGTCAGGTTACTTTTAAGTGGTTTTCACTTAGGTGAGCAAAGAAGAATGCTTCACCATGAGAGGGAGTTCCAGGTTGTTCTGAAATTCTAGAAGGAAATATGAAATATGTGCATGTAATATTGAGTAAAACATCTCAGACTGCACATAGCCCATGTCAAGGGTATCCATGGCAGGCGAGCGCAAAGGCTTGGCTGTGTGGGCAACATGGTTCAAATTGAGCAGAGGAGGTGGTCATTTTGGTCCATCACACCAGTATAAGAGTAATTTATTGCCAATACCAGTCACCCAATCCCTAGGGACCTTTACTTTCCTTTGCTTCCCACTATTTTATTCCCATACGCATTGGAGCTTAGAAGAATGAGAGGTGATATTATTGAAACACAAGATCCTGAGGGGACTTGACAGGGTGGATGTCAGAAAGATGTTTCCACTTGTGGGGGAGCCTAGAACCAGCAGGACAGTTCAAGAATGAGAGGTCTCCCTTTTAAGATGGAAGGGAGGAGAAACTGTTTTCTCTGAGGGTCATTAGCAGGTGGAATTCTCTTCCCCAGACAGCAGTGGAGGTTGGATCACTGAGTTTATTCAAGGCAGAGTTAGACAGCTTTTTGATAGTCAGGGGAGTCAAAGGTTAAGGGGAGCAGGCAGGAAAGTGAAGTTGAGACCACTATCAGATTAGCCATGATCTTATTGAATGGCAGAGGCAGGCTCAAAGGGCAGAATGGCCTACTCCTGCTCCTAAGCCCTGTGTTCTTATGTTTTAAATAGCTAAGCAGTTTTAATTAGATACAATGGCATATATGCATTAACCATTCCTTGTGGCAAAACATTCCATATTTGTTCTGTGAACTTTATCCTAACCTATCTTTTCACTAAGCGATTTAAATTACCACTAACTCTAAACATGTCACCGTGGAGTAGGCTGAGGATGGTGACAACTTTCTGAGGGCAGTCAAATTTGAGGAGTATACTCCATAAGCCTTTGTAGTTGACAGGGTCAAGATAAATGCTTTCACAAGTTTGAAAAAGGCCATGTACAGGGGTTGGTGCTGATCCTTGTATTTTTCTTGAATTTGCCATGCAATGAGGATCACATCTGTGGTGCCTCACAATGGACGAAAATTGCACTGCAACTCTGGAAGGAGTTCTTTGGCTACCAGGAGGAGGCAATTAAGGAAGAATCTTGCAATGATTTTCCCTGTGGCTGAGAGCAGGGAGACACTTCTGTAGTTACCGCAAAACAGTCTAGTTTCCCTTCTTGAACACAGACACGATCCGCCAGCATGCATTCCTCTTCCCAGGTGAGGGCTAGGTGGTTGTGCAGCTGTGCTAGGAGTACATCCCTGCTACGTCACCATTACAGACCTTATCTCAGTGAAGACCGGGATCAAACAAGGTCATGCTATTGCACCAATTCTCTTCTCCAGTTTCCTCGCTGCAATACTGCATCTCACCTGTTCCTCCTCTAGATTTATTTTTAGTTTTCCTCATATCTCTGGTGACTTATCCTATCCCTTACTGTGAAAATTGATACGAAGCCTGAATTTTCATCACGTCAGATAAGCTCCGCGCCTTAGTCAAAACGGCACCGAAGCTCTGAATTTAGAGGTCCCATTCCCAAATCCAGCATGCACCACTTTCACCAGGGGAAGGAATTAGAGGCAGGGCAAATTTCACACATCTGCGGTTCACAGAGGCAGCGGCAGATTTAAAATCGCAGCTGCCTTCAAACAGAAGCAATTTTGGTCATAGAAATTTTAGAAACACAACTCGTGAGCTTTAGACATTTGAGAAAAAGGCCTGAACCTTCTGAATTTCTTTGGCGAGGTCAGGTACCCCTTTGGAATTGTTAACAGTAGACATGGATGTGCATAAAAAATGAATGAGCTCAATGGAACTCTCAAGTCAATTAAATCTCCTGTCCTTTAAATTTTGAGAAAAGCCAGTTTGCAGTTGAAAAAAAAATTGGTGCTTGCAATTTGGCTGGATTTGTTCACATAAGCCTGAGTACTACCATTAGAGTATTATTTCTGCTTGACTGCTTTCACAACCTATAATCACAGAGCAGGGCTGTAAGACCACGGTTTGACTGACAGCTCCAAGTGGTTTTTTAATAAGGGTTAAGTACTTGAATAGATTTAAATGTATCGAATAGGCTTTTACCTATGAGACTTTCTTTTAAATATATAGTGAAGTTTGTAATGCACACTTAGAACATTAGTTTATTTCATCTCATCATGACTTCCGAGATCTGCCCCTGGTGGATAGTGGGTGCACTGGATACATTGGGGCGGGGGGAGGGGTTCATGGGTTGGCCTCAAGGTTTTGCTGTTCATCCATATTCTTCAACATCTTTCCATTGAATCTATAAACCCATTCCTTTTTTCCCCCCTCCAAAATGTATTACCTCATACTTATCCATATTATATTACCTTTGCCATTGGTCATTCTGCTAGTCTGTCTATATTAAGAAATTCTTTTATTGCCCTCACCACCACTTAAAAGCTCCTATTTGTGTTGTCACCAAAGTTAGATAGCATTCCCCATGCCAAATTCAAATAAACCAAGGGCAAAATGCTGAAGGAATCTTTTGCAAAACCTCTTTGGGAGAAATGGGGTGTTCACTAACTGAATTCTTCAATTTCAAGACTGAATCAGTTCTTCATGACTGAATTTGGTTCCTTCCATTTAGCCTAGTTTTGGTATTGATCAGGATTTGTGTCAGCATGAGACTTGTTCATGCTGCTTGATGACTGAAACTTTTTCATATTTTCAATATTAATGTCAGTCAACCCAATTGAAACTGGAAGTGTCAGCTTGAGTAGAGATGCACCTTCAGATGATGGAGGCTAAGCCTGAAAGAAATAGGATGACTTCTCCCAGCCTTATGAATCAAAATATATCACCCTATCACCAGTTTATTATTTTTAAAAAATAAAGCCCAAGAGCCATGCTTAGCAGACTAGGACTCCTCCTTTAAACTGAAAGCATAAAAGGTGGAACAGAAAGGTTATATCACTTTAGCAAGCAGGGTTAGATGCTCTTTCTCCCCCCCAGGATTATCTTCCAGTAAATAAGGTGATCTTGATGAGTCCTTTCACTAGTTTAGAACAGGCTTAGCATACATGGAAAACAAAAACAGAATTACCTGGAAAAACTCAGCAGGTCTGGCAGCATCGGCGGAGAAGAAAAGAGTTGACGTTTCGAGCCCTCATGACCCTTCGACAGAACTTTCAACTCTTTCTTGGACTCGAACTCAAGTTCTGTCGAAGGGTCATGAGGACTCGAAACGTCAACTCTTTTCTTCTCCGCCAATGCTGCCAGACCTGCTGAGTTTTTCCAGGTAATTCTGTTTTTGTTTTGGATTTCCAGCATCCGCAGTTTTTTTGTTTTTAGCATACATGGAAATCATTATAGCCATGAGATTCAATACAGGTTCCAAAGCTGGTATCAACCAGCCAAAGTAGGCCTACCAGACATATACTAGGAAAGCATAAACATCACAAACAACATTTGAGACCATGGCCTCAAAATGTAGATAAACATTTTTCTCTTGCATACATGAACGACACACAACATTGATTCTGACAAAAAGGGTGAAAAAGAACTATGTACACCAACAAGGCTGGTGAAGAAGCCTAGTGTAGGTGACAGCTTGCTGGCATGTAGTGAGAAATAGTACTAAGATCTGAACAGTGTGGTGTTTCAAGATCACTTTTCTGCACAAGTAAGATGAAGCTGAATGAAGGAGGAAGAATTTTATTTGCTTTGCAGTGGGTGGGGGTGGAAACAGGTTTGCCTCAGAGCCAATTACAATGGAGTTCTGTTATAGGCAATCGGGTCACAACCTAAAATATAGATTGCTGGCAAAGAAAGAAGGAAAGACATGGACTAAAACCTGCAGTAAAACAGACTCATGTTTATTTCATAATCTGTCAGGATAAAAAAACTCCACCCATTATACAAGCTTTCAATTACTTTTCATGCTCAAGGTTAAAAGTTCAAGCAGATTTAAAAGTGCCATTGTATTCTAATCACTTGCCATTTTTCTCCATTATTAAATGTGAAGTTTTTTTGTATTCTAACATTTTCTATGCAGATGATTTTAAATTTGGCACACACTTAAATACTTTTCACTATTCTAAATATGGCCATATTATCTTACTGGTTTGTACTGATGGACATGCAGAGAAATCATCAAGGACTCAAAAGTAAAATAGGAAGAAAGAATGAAATGAAACAGACTCCCTGGGGAGCTGGTGAAAGCAGGTGGTATTTATTCATTCAAATGCAAATTGGATAGATGTCTTTCAGAAATTAAATTTATGAAATGCAGCAGGTGGGTAATTTGGGATGCCACATGATAAGTGTAGCATACTTGGGAGCAGCAGCTGACTTTGGTCCAATGGGGCAGAATTTAACGTACATGACAGAGGTCTCATCTGCTGGCTGGAGATCCGACGAGAGCCCGGTGCTGTCTGTTTTTAGGAAGGCCCATCGAATTAAGTGTCAACCAAGCACTTAATAGGGCAGCAGCGGACCTTCCCCAGGATCAAGGATTCCCAGGGGCAGAAATTCTGCCTGCTAAGAGCTGCTGACCAATGAGAGGCCGACAGTTGCTCTTTGCTCGATAGCACCAACACGGAGGTGGTGGCTGCTGCCAGTAATGCAGCCATTCCCCTCCACACCCACCCCGCCCCCAAATAGCCTGTAAACAACCCCAACAGGATTTACTTTTCAGACTTCCTACAATGCAAGTCCCTCATCTGCTGCTGGCGAATGCTAGTGGCAGCAGGATGAGATTCTTGCCCACTTAAGGGCCCCAACTGATGATGGGATAAGAAAACCACCCATCAGCCCTCCCTCCACAGACTTAACTGAGGCAGAGATAGGAAGATGGCATGGTCCCCATCTGCAACCGTCCTGCACAAAATGACACTCAACCTACCTCAGCCACCAAACACACCTCTGTGGGTGTGTGGGGCCATTAAATTCCAGTCACAAAACTCTCCACCACTGGGACTTTCCTCACTTCATGTCCTAATCCTTTGTAGACTAACTGAGAGATTGATCGCTGTGGTTAGTCAACAACTCTCATTATTGTAGTGCCAGGATGGTAGAAGCAAACTAAATGGAATGTGGGAATTCATATGTTCTTATCATTCAGAAAAACCATTGATAATTAGGTAACCTATGGATGCTTTTGGTATAATGTTAATTTCTTTCCAGCAAGTAAAATACAACAATCCATGGCTCACAAAGTCCACACTAAATTATTCAAAGTATAACATAAATACAATCAGATCTACATTAAGAATTTAGCTACAAATAAAGTTACAGATGATGTAAAGATAACACATGCAAAAACTTACTTCTCCCCCATACTTTCTCTCTCTCTGCCCACACCCCCCCACCCCCTCTCCTGGAGGCAGTGACTCCTATTGCATACAATTCCACCAGTGCTGGCAACTGTCCATTCATCAGTAGACCAAGTGGCAGCTCTGATCCTGTTCTTATCCAATGCCCACACACTTACTATTCCAAGGAAGATCACTAGATGATGACCAGCAGCATGGGCACTCAATGATGTGATTCTGTCTCCCACCTCCATATTTCAGGTTTGGTGAAAACAATGCTAGTATCGTAACTGTTGTCTAGCTGAGACCAGCTAAAAATAAACATGCAACATATCTGACCTGAATTTAATAATGTGCTGGCTGGCCAGCACTTTTATCCATTAGGTCAGCCAGGATACTTGCAGAATATTTACACACTAGATCTCATTGAAGAATATAACAACGACAACTTATTTTGTGCTAAACTAGAGAATACATGACCAAAAGTGAATAATCTAATCTAATACTTGCAGAACAGGTGACAACAAAACACAAAACAACTTAGGTAAGCAGCAAGCTAATGACAGAACTCAATTTCACACCTGCCAAGCAACTCACCTCCAGTCACATCCATTCCCAATGTTTCAACTATTGCTAAATATATTGGCAGTATTTTAAGAATGTTAACCAGAACTCTGTGCCAAACCAGGGCTTCCCAGCTGTGAATAACTTCATAAATAAATCTCACAAGGCATGGCACCCAAAGTTCAAATAAAACCTTCAACTCAAGCTCCAGGCTCTGGCAAAAAAAGGTAGGTCCATGAGTGGAAATTTCCGGCAGACATTTTTAACATTAAATGATCAGTTTTGTGAACAAGTTGTAAGTTATTACACAAAAAATTATACACTGTCCAGAATTAAAAAAGAAAGTTGTGACTAATACTAAACAAAAATAGAAGTGATTGGTACCTGATTGCTAAGCTTAAATTAAATAATTTCTCAGTGAATCTTAAGTGAATGGAACTGCTTTTTGATTGCCTTGCTTTTATAGTCATTAGTTAGCTTTATATTTAAGTCAATTTTTTTTTACTGTATGGCATGCATACCTTTACATCATTTTATATCATAGTTATCCTTCCAATCTGCCTGCTAGCAGAACACACAGGAAAAGAGTACTCCCGGTTCAAAATACTTTTCTTAACCCACAGGACAGTTTAGTTTTAAATTGTTTATAGTTAATGTGGTGGGGGGTGGAAGCAGTGGTTAGCCCAGTTGGCTAGATGGCGAGCATGTCGTTCAGGATAATGCCACCCTCATCGGGTTCGATCTCCATTCTGGCTGAGTTAGACTTGGGGATGCCTTCTAGCCCTGTCCCACAGTAAAATCACAACATAAGTCATGGCTAGACAACTCTCAAATAATAAATGTTAGCTAGAGAAGAGAAGATAGCTAGTGTACCATTGCCTATTTACACAGCAAGAAAGAAACTCTCGTGGGCATTTGGCTTCGTTTTTGCCAAGAAAGTTGCTTTGTGAACTAAATCACCAATGATATTTCCAAAAGGCTTTTGAAGTTCTACCATGGCTGTCCAAAAACATGTTCTTCTCCAATTCTGTTGACCTGTAATTAAACACATCCTGCAAGGTGGTGCTTTTCAGCAAACGTCAATCTAGTAACGTACACTCTATCGCTTATAGCATTTTAAAAATAGCACTGCTTTGGAAGAGCTGGTGTCACAGTATTGTACAATCGTTTTCTTGCTCTCGGAAGCTAGTAGTTGACCAAGGGTTTTACACAAACAACTCAAAACCATTTCCCAAGGGAATGCCAGATACTTAGATGACTCATCAACTGAGTTTATAGACAGGAAATATCAGCCCTTTCACATATTTGTGCAAATAGGAAATTTCACACAAATACAATCAGATCTACATTAAGAATGGCTGAATAGAAGAGTGTATGGTGTAAACTGAAAACATTTTACAGATGTTGTATCTTACCACCAGAATATCCACTGTGATATTTAAATCTCGCAGTTGCTTCAACAATTTCAGAACCTAGAAGAGATCCACAAATTGATACTTTAGAAGAAACTCAAGGCATGTACTATCTCAATATATTAATTTAATGGATGTTAAAGAGGAAAAGTAATTTTTAGCAGGTTATAACTCTTAAATTAACTTGACATTTCATTTTTACAAGATGGCTTAAACAGCACAATACAAAAGCATCATTTATGAAACTTATTTAAAAAGCATTTTAACTAGAATAACATTTAATAAAATTAATTTTAAAATTCAATAATTTTGTTGGCTGAAGTACAACATATGGTAAATGAATCCCTGTTCTGTTCGAAGTATAGAATGGCTGAGTCTGCAATGAGCTCAGTGCCTATCTATGGCAATGCTAGATTGGCCTGCTCCATTTACCATATACTATAAATGAGCAACTTAAAATGACAGCAGTTACACAAGCAGCAAAAAATAGCATGACCTCGCCAGGGCTGGCCTCAATTCTAATCATCTGCAAAAGCAAGTTCACAACATACGCTGCTGAAATCTGTGCAATCTCAAAGCTACTGGTTAGGTTCACAGCAACAAAACGTCAAGGACACAAGATAAATCAGGATACATTCCATTTACTAAGAATTATTCTAAAATGTACTGTACTGAAGCATCTACAGCAGTCTCTCTGGAATCTGCCTGACAAAAATTCTAATGTCATTTCTTACACATGTGAAATGGATCAGCTGGATTTGGCAGAAGATGGTGGACGTGCTCGGAAAGACTGATTGCCAGAGAACTTTACAGCTTTCAATATTCGCACTTTGCTTCACTTCCTTATTATGTGCATTTTCATTCGCATGTTGATCAAGCTCTATTGCAAAGGGCTTATCTTGTCAGAGGTTTAGGTCCACAAATCTTTGGATAGTGTAATTATATTCCTCTGCTAAGACGTTAGAAGAATATAAAGTAGTTACATATCATGCTTCAGCATGCAAATTGTTAGACGATGGCACATTGTATTGCTGCAGCTCAGAATATAGGAAACACCATCTCCATCCAACACGTTCTTAATTAAGGCTATGACCTCAAGCAGATGCCAAGGAATTCACGAAAAAGCTGGTGGTGCAAAACTGTGTCACTTTCACACACTTACTGGTAGCCAGTTTAACAGCAGCACCAGAGTCATTTGTCTGCTTTCATGGTTGTGGACTAGTGAATAGAATAAAAGTGGAAAATGTGGGGAGGAAAAGGAAGTAAAAATAATTTGTAAAGACGAGTGAGAACAGAAACAAGACTGGAAACTACTGCCTAACAAACTTCAACTCCTAACATAACCATAATTATTGTAATACTTGGTTTACAAGTGACAATTTCATATGATTTTATGCCTTTGAAATAAATTGGAAACAAAGGAACCACTCAGGGGTTTGTTAAGATTAAGTGAGGAGACATAAAAGAAAATATTTAATACCCAACTTGAGGACAGTGATAGCTTGGAGAACAGTTGTTTTATGTTTTACTAAAATAGCTTTTTAAAAATTACATTGTTTTTAATATTGCATAACTCACAAAAAAAGGTAAATTTTATAAAATTGAGAAGCACTTGTAAATTAAGATCTTGTTTTTCCCCGATGAAAACTTTGGTATGTGTAGAACAAAAGACGCACATTATTTGCATTCTGGCTTCATTCAATTGGTAAAGTTCATAGAATATTTGCACTGCATTATGAGGGTACTCACCAATGTCAAATTCCATCTACTCTATGTAGCATGTGTACAACTTACAACAGCCTTTTCTTTTGGCAGAAGCTATGCACAGCTGTCAAGAGCTTGTAGTAATGAATTACTAAACCAGAACAGGAAAAATGTAGAGCTGATTAGAGTTTAGTGACATTACAAGAATGACTACACTACAAAAGCACTTGATTGGCTGGAAGGCACTTTGGGACATCCTGAGGTCACAAAGGAAGCTTTATAAATACAAGCCTTTCCTTTTCGAGGGGTAAATCTAGCATGATTTGAAAATGTGCTCTTCAATGCTATTATTTCCAAATTCAATTTGAGCCTGGTTGCAGAATAGATACAGGAGCTCATTTTTTTCAATTTACCTATACTGAAGTACCTGCTGTGAACATAAGCATTGTTTGTATTTCAGATTTCCACCATTTCCAGTTGTTTCCTTTTGAAAAGAATCTCAAGATATAAAAACAATTTTACCCTAAGAAACACCATAAAGGGCTAGATTCATAAATGGTTGCCCAAGATTTAGATAGAAAATTACTGAGCAGTATTTTGTTTTATCCCTGCATCTCCCTTACTGCTGCCTTGCTCTATTTTAACCTCAGCAGAAGAAGTAGAACAGTGAGGACCACCTGCTTCAGACACAACTGCTGAAAGAGGCACATCACAATAGGCAGGTAATAGGTGCATTAGGACAATACTAGTCTTGATAAATTAGATTTCTCTTTCCTCGACGCAACTATTGCCTCCCTGTCTTTCTCCAACGCAACACAAATAAAGCTCCAAGGAGACTGTGTAATCCAGCCAAGAACAGGCAAAGCATACAAAAAGGCAAGCATTTTAAGCAAACTGTCAATGTAGACAGGCCATTTAGGAGTCAGCAAAACTGCTTTTGACGAGGGAAGATGAGGCATATTTATTGGTCTCCCACTGCTCCTCCTCTGGCCCTTGCGCCTTTGAGCATCACACATTGTTCCAACCCTCCAGCCTCAATTAAACTCTTCATTCGCTGCCACCCATCAAAGCAGAAAACTTTTCTCACTGAACTACTTCCACTGCTTTCCTCCCTTCACCTCTGCACCAAGCGACTTCTCATCGTGGGTGATTTCAACCTCCATCTCAATTCATAGTGTGCTGTTCCTGGAAAAAACTTCCTCTCCCATTTCACTTGCAACTGTATTTTCAAAATACCGACATCCAGTTTGGCCCTCCATCCACCATGACATTTCTACAGCTACCAGTCTGCTCAATTATACCTTCATCTTCACCTCCGATGCCCAGTCTCTGTTAAAACCATTACTTCTTCCACTCTAGCTGTTCCACCTGGTATGGCCCATACCTTCACTCCCTTATGCTCAAGAGAGAGAGACTTGAACAGATGTGGCAGACAACTGGTTTAGCCATTCACTGCTAGGTCTGACTGGATCACATTAGTGCTAGAGTCCTGCCAAGACTGTTCACCTGTTCCAGGGTCATCCTGGAGAGCAAAAATCTCCCCGTCTCCTGAACTCTCACCTTAAACAAACACCAAGAGCTGGCCAACTTCTATTACTAACATTGAGGCCACCCTATCAGATGTCTCTGTCGTGTCCCTCCCTTCCACTAGACCACCAAGCCAAATTTCCTTTATGGTTCCCCCACCTGCCCTAGCTCTCAGCTCATATCTTTCTGTAGTTTCTGCCTCATCTCCCCACATTTCCTCTCCAAATGCATCTTGTGCATGAAACCCACCTCCTGCTCCCTTGACCCAAAGTCTCACTAAACAGTTGATCATCCAACTTCTCTTCCTAGCTCCCGTGTTAGCTGATATTAGTAATGATTCTCTCTTCTCAGGTATTATATTCTTCTTCAAATCTCCCTCACCTCAAAAAAAAACCGTTGGCCTTTCTGTCCTCACGAATATAGTCCCATCTCCAACCTCCCCTCGCTCTCCAAAATCCTTGAATGTATTGCCGTGTCCCAAACCAGAGGCCATCTTTCCCAGAACTCCATGTTTAAATCCCTCCTATTCAGATTTCTGCTTCTGCGACAGTACCAAAACAGCTTTCAAAGTCTAAAATCACATCCAATGTGACTGTGACCGAGGTAAACTGATCCCTCCTCAACCATCCGTCTGTAGTCTTAGATATGGTTGACCACACCATTCTCCCACGCATCCACCCACACACTTTCTTCTCCCTCCCAGACACATGATAGGGTCCCCCTTGTCTTCCACAAGCCTCGGCATTCAAAGGATCATCCTCCACCATTTCCGCCTACTCCAGCATGATGCCACCACTAAACACATCTTCCCTTCACCACCACCCCCTCCCCCCCCACCACCCCGGCGGCATACCGCAGGGATCATTCCCTCCGAGAGACACTAGTCCATTCCTCCATCACCCCCTACACCTCAACCCCCTCCCACGGCACCTTCCCATGCAAACGCAAAATATGCAACACCTGCCCCTTTACTTCCCCTCTCCTCACTGTCCAAGGGCCAAAACACTCCTTTCAAGTGAAGCAGTATTTCACTTGCACTTCCCTCAATTTAGTCTACTGCTTTTGTTGCTCCCAATGCGGTTTCCTCTACATTGGAGAGACCAAAAGCAGACTGGGTGACCGCTTCGCAGAACACTTTCAGTCTGTCTACAAACATTACCCAGACCTCCCTGTCACTTGCCACTTCAACACTCCACCCTGTTGTCATGCCCACATGTCCGTCCTTGGCTTGCTGCATTGTTCCAGTGAAGCTCAACGCAAACTGGAGGAACAGCACCTCATCTTCCGACTAGGCATTTTATAGCCTTCCGGACTGAATATTGAGTTCAACAATTTTAGATCATGAACGCTCTCCTCCATCCCCACCCCTTTTCCGATTTTCCCCCTCCTTTTTGTTTTTTCCAATAATTTATATAGATTTTTCTTTTCCCACCTACTTCCATTATTTTTAAGTGTATTTCCATCCATTGTTCTATCTCTACCTTTTAGCCTTTTTTGATCCCTTCCCCCCACCCACCCCCACTAGGGCTATCTGTACCTTACTCGTCCTGCTTTCTACCCTTAATTAGCACATTCCTTTAGATAATATCACCACCTTCAACACCTCTTCATCCTTTTGTCTGTGACATCTTTTGGTTATCTCCATCTATCACTGGCCCGCTTTCCAGCTCTTCTTGTCCCACCCACCCCCCTTAAACCAACTTATATTTCACTACTTTTCTATTTTTACTTAGTTCTGTTGAAGGGTCATTCGGACTCAAAACGTTAACTGTGCTCCTCTCCACAGATGCTGCCAGACCTGAGTTTTTCCAGGTATTTTTGTTTATATCCTGTAAATTTGCAGTTTGATTGACAGCTCCAAATGGTCATAAAGAGATTAATCTATCTTTGATGTGGGGCTCTGAATACACCTAAAGAAGTAGTCTCTCTGAGTCATATGGACTCGAAACATTAACTCTTGTTTCTTGCTCCACAAATGCTGCCAGACCAATTGAGCTTTTCCAGGCTTTTCTGCTTTTATATTAGCTATGAATACAAATGCTGGTTTTTCTAAGGATTATAAGGATCAAGTACTTGAAGGGATTTAAAAGTATTGAATGGGCTTTTACCAAGGAGAGTTTTTTTTTAAATATAGTAAAGTATGTAATAGATACTTAGAACTTTAGTTTATTTCATCCCATCACAGCTTTTGAGGTTTGCCCATGGTGGATACTGGGTGAGTTGGTATGGAGGGTGTAAACCCAAAGTGTGGTGGTAGAAGACATGGATGGCACAAAGTTGGCATGGAGGGTATGGAGGGCCATGAGTTGGCATGGACTGAACATGAGAAGTGGGGTTGAGCGGCAGGGCTGTTTTTGGCTTTACTGCTTTTCTGAAAAGAAAACCACAACACACAGGCAGGCCTTTTAAACAGCCCGCCTCTGCACCTGGCAATCCCTGTGGCTGCCTCTGAACCGTTCCTGGGGGCGGTGGTCCTGGCTTCAGTTAGCACCCACCAGCATCCCCTCCCCGCCCACACCAGGAACAAAAATCTGACCATTTGGAGCACTTTCTCCTGAGTCAGGTTCGTGGAGTTGGGAATTTTCCTGACTTTGTGCTCCCAAACTCAGGAGCAAAAATACAGCCCTAAATAACTATTTAGTAAGTTTGCCATTTGTTGATTTCACCTGCACCAGTCATAAAGGGGCGTGCATTAATTTTCAACACTCCCTTTCAATTAGTAAATTTGTAAAAAATCTTTTGCATTGGCCCAGATATCCCTCAACCTTTCTCGTGTTCTTTTTGCAGCTATTACATGTATTATTTCTTTGCTGTTCTTTCCCTAACATACAAAATGTATTTAGCTGTTTTTTTATAATTTCCAATAATAAATTAAATCTGAAGGAATGAAACTCCCTAACTAAAGTTCATTTTCAGTACCAGAGACAAAAACAGAAAATGCTGCAAAAACTCAGTAGGTCTAGCAGCATCAGTGGAGAGAGAAACCAGAGTTAATGTTTCGAGTCTGTATGACCTAAGGGTCATATGGAAATGTTTTAACGTTTCATTTCCATATGACCCTTAGATCATACAGACTTGAAACATTAACTCTGTTTCTCTCTCCACTGATGCTGCTAGACCTGAGTTTTTCCAGCATTTTCTGTTTTTGTTTCAGATTTCCAGCATCTGCAGTATTTTTCTGTTATTTCAGTACCAGAGAGATTGTTTCGTAGAATTAAGACTTACCGCACCTTTAAAAAAACTACTTACACCGAAAAGGACGAGATCTAAATTTTTCTGGTGAGTCTACCCAAGTGCAGCAACCTGACATTTTTCCACAGCAAGATACTATTAAAGTGAAGCTTCTGGAAGAGCAGGGCAACTTAGTGTCTTCCTGATTTCAGTGTTTAATTGTGCATACATATTTGCTGGAAGCTAGTGTCCCAGTTACACTTAATAACTACGAGCACTGTTAGCCTCACAGTTAATTCTGCCATAAGAATTTCAGATAGCTGAGCCAAAGCTGGTAGACAAACAAGATGGCCAGTCATTTGTAGTGTGCACTTGAACCTGTGTCACTCAGGTTTGAGAATGTAAAGATGAATATTTTACTAAGGCCAGCAGTAGCAATGAAAGGCTATATGATAAGGACATTGAAAACAGAAATATGGTAGCTTTCAGTAGGTCAAGAATGGAGAACCAGAATAAAACAAACTGTCATTTTTATGACACCTTTCACAATCTTCAGAGATCCCAAAGCACTTTGCAGTCAATTAAGTACCTTTGACATCACCACTGTAATGTAAGGAAATATGGCAGATTTGTACACAAGCCCCAAAATGAGTAAAATGATGATAAAGACAGAAGAGAGACTTGCATTTATGTAGCTCCTTTTATGGCTACTTGATGTCTCAATGTGCTTTACAGCCAATAATGTACTTCTGAAATGTAGTCACTGTTGCAATGCAGGAAATGTGGCAGCCAGTTGCGCACACAGCTAAATCCCACGTACAGCAATGTACTAATGACCATATAATCGTTTCTGTGATGTTGATAGAAAAAATAATGATTAATAGTCATTTGGTAGTACAGAACTGCTGATGAAGTCATAGATGAGAAGGGCCCTATATACAAAGGAGCAGGCATTTTAAGGGGCGGTTCATGTGGACTAATGATGGAAGGTCCATCGAGGGAGTCAATGGGTGGTGTCTGGGGAGCCAAGAGAGGAACAAGGGAAAACATGACTGAAGGTTACACCAGTTGATTTGATGGGCCAAGTGGCCTGTTTCAGTGCTGTAAATATTATGTAACTATGAATGGAGATTGAGAAGAGCGGGGGCAAAGGAAGGATAGTTAGATTCTCTGGGATAGCCAACGTCAATGAGTGCTGTGAAACATGCGTAGGGAGAACAGAGTAAAGCCATGGGCTCATGTAGCTCATGAATTTGAGTATGTGTACAAGGAAGATCAGCATATGAATTGCAATGAATGAACAGGCTGATCAAGGTAAAGTAGTAGCATGAATAAAGCAGGGAGAGTTAATGGCTGAAGTAATGGACTCATTTTAAAAGTAGTGCATACATTTCTTTACTGCTCTGATATGATCTGGGACAGTCAGTCAGATGCAGCAGCTCCTGTTCAGAAGAGGCCAAGTTATGTTCCTAGGTTTCTACTCCACAGCCATCCTCCAAATCACTGGTAAAATCACAAGTGGACCTGTGATAAGAAACATAACCTGCAATTTGCTTACCTAGCAGACCGAATCAGGTTGAAGCCAACAAAGACACCACCAGCCAGCCATCAAGGTAAGCTCTTTTATCTAGTTTACCTTCATTGCTTTCTATTTTCCTTCTCAGGTATCCATCTAAATTCACTTTCATAGCCACATCTCCTTCCTCAGCAACTGTCTACTTTTCCCACCCGGATTCCAACAGAAATTCTTCCCTTCATGTTTCAGATCCACCCATGATTACAGATAGCTCCTAGACATTCAGAATTTCTCAAACCGCTGTTGTCCCTACATCGTAAGATCCACACTCAATGTCATGCACATTAATCTCTCTCATCAGCAGCATCAACCAACGATCACAAAGCAGTTGTGGACAACAGTTTCCTTTCATCCTTTGCCTAATCCGATGCTTTAAGAAAAAATTTCTTTTCTTCCTTTCAGGCATGAAGGATCACAAGCTTCAACAACTCATTGGTATCAATGTCCCTCTGGATCTTTCTTCCTCTTCAGTTCCTTTTGACCCATTTACTTTTTCTAATCTTGCTTCTTCCTACATATTCACAATACCGTCTCACCTTCCCCTCTCTGACCCAAAATGATCTGTCCTCAGCAAAGGCCTCAGCTTCATCACCCTACATCCCCATCTCATTGAACTTCAACTTTCTTTCTACACCTACTTCTTTGCCCAAAAGTCTTCCCCCACACTCAGTGGACCCTTTTACCCACCTCCTGTACGGTACCTGCTCTCCACCCGGATCCCTCCCTCTAGCCTCTAACCCTCTCAAGATCTCTTCATTGAGAATTGCTGGCATGACATTGGCTACCTCAATTTCTCTTCTCTCTTCACTCACTCCTACCCATTTCCCGCTGAACTTGCTGCACTCTATTCTCAGGTCCAATTCTAACTTGGTCAGCCAACTTACTGACAAGGGTGCTGCCTTTGTTGTCTGGCGAACCAACCTCTATTTGCAGAGGCCAAACGCCAATTCTCTGACACTACCTCCTACCTCCCTCAGACCATAACTCCATCATCAAACATCAAGCCATCGTTCGTCACTGTCCTCATCTTCTCTGGAGATCTTCCCTCCCCAACCTCAAACCTCCTAGCTCACCAACCCTGACCAGCTCACTTCAAATCCCTTCTCTAGATCCACAACAGGACTGCTCTGGTAGACCTATCATTTCAGCCTACTCCTTCCCCACTGAACTGATATTTTCCCATCAAATTTATTTTTCACCCCTTGTCTAGTCTCTCTCCAGCCTACATCTGTGACTCTTCCAATACCTTTCATCACTTGAACAATTTCCAATTTCCTGGCCCTATAAGTTTCTTTCACCATGGGTGTCCAATCTCTCTACAGTTCTATTCCCCAACAGGACAGCCTGAGGGCTCTCCAACTCTCCCTTGAATAGGAGCCCAACCAGTTTCCATCACCACTTCTCTTCACTGCCTGATTGAACGTGTTCTCACATTGGCCATTTTCTCCTATAACTCTGCCCACCGCCTCCAGAAAAAGGGTCCTATGTTGCCTTTTTGTGATATATGCAGAACATTGTTCCAGTCCAACTCAAGGGATTGCCCTTACCTCCTTTTCAGCTAACTAATAACACTGTTGGGCTTTTTTCTGCTCTTGCCTTAAATTGGAAAATTTCATCAATTGTGCTTCCAATTTCTACTGTTCTCAAAACTTCACATGGTCCATCTCCAACTCTACCCTTCCTCGACTTTTCTATTTCTGGGGATAGGCTATCAACGAGTATTCACTATAACCCCAAGGACTCTCACAGCTACCTAGATTATATTTCCTTACACCCTACTTCCTGTAGGGACTTCATCCCCTTGTCCCAGCTTCTCCACCTCTGCTGTAGCTGTTCAGATAATGCGACCTTCCATTTGCCACCACCACCCCACCTCTCAACCCTCTCCCACCATTGACATGGCCCTCAACAGTTTCAACGCTGATCAGGTGATTTGGGCCAATGAGTTCAATAATTTCTAATTGTAACCTCTGCCCTCTTGTTTCCTCTATCCAGTTGCAGGTTCCATTTACATGCAGTTTTTCTCGTGCTTTTGCTTTCAAATGAAAGTTGTTCATTGTTCTGCCATTCACACCTCCTCTGGGCACATCTTTTGTTTCTTTACTTGTCTCATTACCACTCCCTTTGGCCCTGCACCACCAATTCTATTCCATTTAATCTTCCCTGTCTTCCACCCTATCACAAGCTTTACCTTTTGTTCTTTTTCCACCCTCCCCGTCGTTCACATGCTTAAAACATTACATTTCTAACTTTTTTCAGTTCTGAAGAAAGGGCATCAACCCAAAACATTAGCTCTGGAAAAAACTCTTCACTGATGCTGCCTGGCATGCTGAGCATTTCCAGCATTTTCTATTTTTACACCAGCCAGACACTATTTGGCTTGGCAAAAATCTCAGTTTCCTTCTTACAGTTGAAAGATGGTTAATATGCTAAATGGAAGCTGTTTCCCCAGAATCTAAACAATAAATTAATCTTGAGTTGACTGTGTACTTGAAGAGCACCCAAGACTCATTTTTCTAAAGAACTCTTTGATCGCTATCTATGCAAAGGGAGTTTTTTTAACAAAAGGAAACATGCAAAAGCAGACTTTGGAAAGAGGGAAGGCACGAAGGTAGCCAGGCTCATTAAAGAGAAAGCTGTGGGAGCTTTTACCAAGATGACATCTTGTTAATGTCAAGTAAACTGAGGTGGGGAAGCATACCAGTTTTTCTATTTTATAACATTGCACAACCACTTTTTTGATTTTATAACATTACACAAAGATAAGTTGTACAATTGAACGTCAACTCTGAGCGTAACTGGTACTCTATGTCAAAGAAAAGCAGCTATTATAATCGTCACTTCACTAAATATTTGGTCCACCTTTAAAGGATAAAGTAAATGATGTGGAAAAAGGACACAAGTTCAGTTTAGATCACATGACAATGTTCTTATCTACTATTCCTATATTACGCTTTTATACAAAAAGACAGGGAACCCTAACAAAACTACAAGGTTCAAGTCACATAGGAACAACAGAACCTGAAATGGTATTTATGGAAGATTTGAATTTGTAACACTGCCTAAACTTGCAAAAATGGTTGATGCCCTTTTCAGGATAGGCATTATTCAAACAGGGGAGGCTTTATCAGATATAACAATGATGTAAAATATAGAAGCAAAAATAACTCAATTTCTCCACCAGAAATGAAAGATAGAATGTTAAGTATACCTGCAGTTTATATTATGACATTCCTCTGACCCCACCCACTGCATTTTCAATGCAATGGTAGGTCATAGGTCTCCATTCTGAGCTGTTTTAAAGTTACAAACTTTGGCAGGGTTGGAAATTGTGTCAGATTATATTGGAACCATTGGGCCAGCTTTTGCTAGTTTTCTAGGTTAGCGTGCAGTATGTACACATTCTCTACATGTGTAAGTAAACTTGGAAATGTTGCTTCAGGTGCAAAAGTATCCAAATAATTTTCCAGTAGGAACTAAATAGACTTTGTTACCTACTTTAATTCTAGAAACGCTTTTGCCCCATGAAGTTGCACAGCACAAAGTGACTATATCCAGTTCAGAACTCAATTAGTTGGTCAATTTGCTTCCAGAGCAATGAATCCCTCAGACTTCAATTCTGCCTGTGCAGGTGACAATAATGTTCTGAACAACTAGTTCACTTTGAAACTATTACCTGACAACTCACAAACACACCTTGTTTGAGTCGCTGACCTCGAGGAGACGTTCTTTCAGATGCAATACATTTTGCACTACATCTTCTGCCATACCTAGCTCATTCCTGGGCACACAGAAGATCACCTGAAGCTACTGCTCTGAATGAACTCAAACTACACGCCCGGAAACGCGTCCTCATTCGCCCAATCTTCCCCTTTAACAGAGACACAACGCGCAGAATCATTTTTTTAAAAAAGCCATCCGACGCTAGCTTTGCCCCGAGTCTTCAGCAGAGAGTGGAGAACAGGCTGCCAATACTTACAGGAAGAAAGTTCATCATTCGGGGTATGCCTTCACGATGTGTGAAATCGGTAGTCTGTTACGTTGCAATACTTTGTATTCAAACCATTTAAAAATTATACGGCAATGTGTAGCTTTATATTACGTCTAAATTTCAGGAGGAACGAATGTATAAGAAAAACATTTATGTTATTTCGAACTTGTGAATCTCTTGCGAATAGTAGATTTAGAGTATCAGTTTATTTGGATTGTTAAAGTATTGGACAATGATAAATGTTAACTTTATTTTGTCCGCCTTTATAAGTCCAACTTAACTAATTCGTTACGTGCTTAATTGTGTATGAATCGAGATCTTTAACTTTACTGCATGAGATAATTAATGTATTCCCGTTTGAGGTAAATTATCTACTTTGCTTTAAAGTAACGGTTTTATGCCAGTTAACTAATTATAATGAATGAAATGTAGACCCTCCCCCACTAGAATGGCAGTATCTTTATTTGAAACATTCTTAATATGGAAAGCACTGTGAGAGCTGCTAGGGTCTAAGCTGCAGTGTTACTATTCCTGGGCCTGATTGATGTACTTGAGCAGATGCAAGGAGAGAGAATCTAAGGGACTGAGTCGTCAACTCACTGAGACCTTAGTCCTTTGCCAGTCTTTCCACGTGTGGATTATTAACCAGAATATCGGAAATTAAAACCCACACTTTTTAGGTCATTTTTAAACTTTATTTTCAACTTCTTAAACTCCTAGCTTTTATTTATCATTTATCACTTTGTGGGAGTTTGAAATGTGCCTATTGTCGGCCACGTTTCCTACATTTCAATAGTGACTACATGTTGTAGGGTGACCGACTTGTGCTTTTAGTGATAGGGTTGATCTGCAGACACTTGGGTGGAAACTTAAAGTTAGTTTACAATATACTCAGCAGCAACTACATGTGTGCTTTCAACTCCAGCTCTATCTCTGCACTGACTGCTGAGGTAGCCCACTACTCCTCCAGTTGGTTACTATAGATCATCTGATCTTGCCTAACAAGTATTATTCTTAAATGTACATTGTACACTAAATAAAACCATCATTACTACATTCCTCCCCCTTTAACTTGGCTATACATATTATAATTATAAGTACATATTTTTCAAGACTATAATATTTACACTGGGTAAGGAATTTACAAGTTCACTCTTTCAGGTGGTTTCCTGATACGTTTCAGGTGGTTTCCTGGTACATGTGGAATGTCTCAGCTCCACAACTTCAGATGCTTTGTCAGGTACCTCCTTTTCCGGAGTTGCCTGAACATCAGGTGCTTTGGTGGGCACTTGCAGTTCTGTATCCTCAACTCTTACAGGAATGTTCAACATGTCTTTCCTGGGTTGAGTATCTTCAACAGGAAATGCAGACCTGGTCATGATCACTGGTGGAATCATATCTTGATGATTTGTCTCTCTCTTCCTTAAATGGTCCACATGTTTACGGATGATCCAGTCTTCCACCTCCACATGGTAAGATAGAGGTCCAGTCACTGTACATAGTTCACCTGATAATCACTTTGGTCCTTCTCCAAAGTTCTCCGCATATACCGGCTCTCCCACAATAAATTTCCTCTCATGACTATGCAGTCATGTCTAGTTTTCTGGCTTCCTTGACTCCTTTCCACCTTCCACTCTAAATTTGGCATTATTAAGCTCAATCTCATCCTGAGCTGGAATTTCAACAATAACTCCGCAGGTGTGACACCTTTTGTTGTGTGAGGGGTGGTCCCGACATGAAAAAGAAAGTGTGCTAGCTTGGTTGCCAAGGAATCGCCAGTTAGCTTTTTCATGCCTGCCTTGAACATTTGAACCGTCCTTTTGGCTTGTCCATTTGAGGAAGGGTGGTGTGCTGCCGTTTGCACATGAGTGATACAGTTGAGGCTGATAAATGCTGTGCCATTATCAGAAATTACTACTTTTGGTAGTCAGTGAATGGTAAAACTCTGACATATTTTCTCCATTGTTGCGGCCAACGTTGGTGACTTGACCTCATCTACGTCCAACCATTTTGAATGGGCATCGACAATGAGCAGAAATATTGACTAAGTTGGACCATTCCTGGGAACAATGTGTAACCGCACTCAGGGTCTATCTGGCCATTCCCATGGGGGTAATGGAGCTGTCACTGGCAACTTTTGCAGTTGCTGATATTGCACACACTGCTTTACTAAACTCAATTTCGCCATCCATCCCAGGCCACCATAGATAGCTATGGTCTTCATTCAGGAAATTCATGGATGGGCACTGTGTAGTTCAATTAAAAGTGGCTCCCTTCATTTTGGAGGAACTTGTGTTCTCCACAATAAGATGCCATCCTGGCTGGGTATTTCATGCCTTCTGTTGAAGTATGGTTTCATTTCATCAGATACGGGCTCCTGTGACCAACCATGTAGCACTTGTTCTCATACCTGAGATAAAACTGTGTCCCAACTTGTCCAGACTCTGATCTGTCGAGCACATGCTAGCGAGGAATCTAAGAAATTTAACAGTAAAACAAGCTCCTGCGGAACTGGGATGTGCTTATCATCTTCTTGTAAAGGCAAATGACTGAGGGCATCAGCGTTTGCGAGTTGATTGCCAGGCCTGTGTATGAAAGTGTATTCATATGCTGCAAGAATTAAGGCCCTATTAGTAATTCTGTATCTTTTTTCTATGTGCCGCCTTCTTTCTAGCACAGACTTTAATCTCGGCCTCCTTTTTGACTTCACTATTGGCCAAATTTCTCTCAGATGCAAACTCGACTTGTCTGAGCTCAGTGGTTGAGTCCACCAAAATGTCATTATCTATCTGCTTCTTGGGAAATTCTGCAACTTTTGCCTCCATAGCCTCTTTGGCTTCATTTAGCTGATTCTTCAATTCTTCCATTTTTTTTGTATTTGTTTGCTGCCTCCTGGAAAATTGAGCATTGTTGTGTCTTCTCTGCCAACACATTCTTCACCACATGTGCAGGAAGTGCTGCCAGCTGCAGAAACTTGAGCTCCAGGTTTCAGAACTCGAGCAGCAGTTGGAGTCGCTATAGCACATCTGCGAGGCTGAGAGCTACGCGGATAGCATGTTTAGCGAGGTGGTCACACCGCAGCTTAAGGGCCTGGAGATAGAGAGGGAATGGATGACCACCAGGCAACCCAAGAGAAGTAGACAGGTAATGCAGGAGTCCCCTAGGGTCCCACTCTCAAATCCATTTTCAGTTTTGGAAGCTAGTGAGGGCACTGGCTCCTCAGAGAAGTGCAGTCAGAGCCAAGTTTGTGGCACCACGAGTGGCTCGGCTGTACAGGAGGGCAGGAAGAAGAAAGGAAGAGCTATAGTGATAAGGGATTTATTGGTTAGGGGAACAGACAGCCATTTCTGTGGCTGTAGACATGACTCCAGGATGGTATGTTGCCTCCCTGGTGCCAGGGTCAAGGATGCCACAGAGTGGTTGCAGGACATTCTTCTGGGGGAGGGTGAACAGCCAGAGGTCGTGGTCCATATTAGTTCCAATGACTTAGGTAGGAAGGGGGATGTGGTCCTGCAATCAGAATTTAGGGAGCTAGGTAGAAAATTAGCAAGCAGGACCTCTAACGTAGTAATATCCAGATTACTCCCAGTGCCACGTGCTAGTGAGTAAGAGGATTATGCATATGAATGAGTGGCTGGAAAGATGGTGCAGGAGGGAGGGCTTTCGATTGCTGGTATACTGGGACTGAGTCTGGGGGAGATGGCACCTGTACAAGCCAGATGGGTCGCAGCTGAACTGGGACTGGGTTCCATGTGGGGTGTTTTGGTAGTGCTGTTGGGAGGGCTTTAACCTAACTTGTTAGGGGTGTGGGAACCAAGAGAAAATATTAGGGAGAAATACCAGAGTGCACAAAATACTGGAAGAGACAGATAGCGCTAGTATAGAGAATAGTAAGTTAATAAATGAAGTGGTGACAGACGAGGAAACTCTGTCACTAGAAGGGTTCAAAATTTATAAAGAGGAAGTGTTGGATAGACAGTCGATACTTAAAGTTGACAAGGCACTGGGACTGGACAAGATGCATCCAAGGATATTGAAGGAAGTGAGAGTAGAAATTGCCGGGACACTGGCCATAATTTTTCAGTCTTCCCTAGGTTCAGGGGAGGTACTAGAGGACTGGAGAATTGCAAACATTACACCCTTGTTCAAAAAAAGGTTGTAAGGATAAGCCCAGCAATTACCGACCAGTCAGTTTAATTTCAGTGGTGGGCAAGATTCTAGAAACAATTATTCAGGATAGAATTAGTTGTCACGTAGAAAAATATGGGTTGATAATGAAAAGCTTTTTAAAGGGGAAATCATATTTAACTAACTTGCTGGAGTTTTTTGAAGAGGTGACAAAAGGTGGTTGAGGGTGATGCTGTTGATGGACTTTCAAAATACATTTGATACAGTCCTACACAACAGACTTGTGAGAAGTTAGTGATCATGGAATAAAAGGGACAGTAGCAACATGGATACAAAATTGGCTGAAAAATAGGAAGCAGAGAGTAATGGTTAATGGAGTTTTTTGGGTTGGAGGAAGATTTGAGTGGAGTTCCCCAGGGGTCAGTATTGGGATCCTTACTTTTCCTGATATATACTAATGATCTAGATCTTGGTGTGCAGGGGACAATTTCAAAGTTTGCAGAAGATATGAAGCTTGGGAGTGTTGTAAACTGTGAGTAGAACAGTGTGAACTTCAAAAGGACATAGATAAGTTGGTGGAGTGGTCAGATAGGTACCAGATGAAGTTCAGTGTGGAGAAGTGTGGGGTGATGCATTTTGGTAGGAAAAACATGGATAGACAATATAAAATAAGGGGTGAAACTTTGAAGGGGGTGCAGGAGCAGAAAGACCTGTGTGTATGTGTGCATAGATCATTGAGGGAGGCAGAACAGGTGGAGGGAGTAGTTAATAAGGCATATAGTATCCTAGGCTTTATTAATAGGAGCACAGAGTACAAGAGCAAGGATTTATATTATATATTATATGCTGAATTTATATTAGACACTTGTTAGACCCCAGCTGGAATATTATGTGCAGTTCTGGGTGCCACATTATAGGAAGGATGTGAACATATTGGAGAGAGTGCAGAAGAGGTTTACAAGAATGATTCCAGGGATGAGAAACTTCACTTACGAAGATAGATTGGAGAGGTTGGGATTGTTCTCCTTGGAGAGAAGGCAGCTGAGGAGATGTGATGTTCAAAATCATGAGGGGGCTGGACAGAGTAGATAGGGAGAAGCTTTTCCCGCTTATAAAAGGATCAAGAGCGAGATGGCAAAGATTTAAAGTGATTTGCAAAAGAAGCAAATGTGGCGTGAGAAAAAACTTTTTCACACAACTAGTTCAGATTTAGAATGCACTGCGTTGGTGAAGGTGGAGGCAAGTTTAATCGTGGCATTCAGAAGGGCATTAGATGATTATTTGAATAGAAACAATGTGCAGGGGTACAGGGAAAAGGCAGGGAAATGGCACTAGGTCATAATGTTCATTTGGAGAGCCAGTGCAGCCACGATGGGCCGAATGACCTCCTGCACCGTAAAAATTCTGAGATTCTGAGTTTGTTTTAAGAAGTGCTGAACTCTTTCTGCTTCTTTTACTTTTCCAGAGGTACAAACTTTGAACTGAAGGAATCATGTAGTGTATGAAGGTCTTTCAACAGGTTTTCTTTTTCCCTTCGAAGGTTGCTCACTTTACCTCATCAAGCAGGGTCTTTTTAAGTTCCTTCTGCTGTTCTTCCAGGTTTTTTTCTTAAGACAGCCTGCATTTCTTCAGATTGTTGAGTCCTTACACACTCCTTTTTCAAAACAGGAATGCTTCTAGCTTACTTTTGGAATCTCAGTACCCACTCAAGTTGATTTATTTCCTTTAGCCAATTTTGCCCTAAAAGGTCCTTGGTCCTCTGCCTCTCAATACCAGCACTGGTAGCTTTGCTGATTGGCTTCCATAATGGACAGTTACTCTGCTTATGCCTTTTACTTGAATGTCTTCACCTGTATGTTTTTAGCTTGGCATCTGTTTGTTCCAAACGTAATTGATGTTCACCATTGTTCAAATATCTGAAGGTATGTTCCCCAATTTCTGTAATGGAAATTCCCATGTCCACTTCCATTCCAACAGGTTTGCCATTTACTTTCAATGTGACAAATATTGGTTCTGTCTTTCCAATTTTCAGATTAAGTAAATGTCTGAATTTGCCATTTCGAACTCTTCTACATTGTAGATTTCGTTGGGTGACTTATTTTGTTTATAAGCCGACTTGAATCTTTCTTTGCACTGCCTCATCATACGTCCATTTCTGTGACAATAGTAGCATTCGATTTATTTTAAACTGCCAATCACTAAAAGATTGATTATTTCTACTTCTATTAAAATTATTCTCCGGTTTTGCTGCTAAGTTATTTTTCTTTATTCTTCAGCTAGCGGGGCCTGCTTCCCCACTTCTCAATGAAGTCTTACTTTTTCACCTCTCTTTTGACTGAGGTTTCCCACCAGATGTGAAAGACTGTGCTATTCTGCGCACTCTGTATTGCTTTTAAATCTCTTACTGCGCTTTCCATGGCCAGCACTATATCGCCTTCTTGAAATCCAGATTCACTTCAGACAATAATCTTTTCTGAATAGAGTCCTCCTTCACACCCCAAACTAAACAATCTCTGAGCACGTCGTTCAGAATTGTACCAAACTTACAATGTTCCGTTAGCTGCTTCAAATTTGCCATGTAGCATGGCAATTGTCACACCCAAGGCTCGATTTTGTGAATTAAACCTGAATCTCACATCGTGACAGAGGGCTTGGGTTGAAAATGACCCTTCACAACGTCCATCAATTCATCAAAATTCTTTAAATCTGGGGCACCTGGTGGCATCAAACTTTGAATCAATCTGTAGGTTTTGCTCCCACAAGTACTCAAGAGGATCACTTGCCTCTTCTCTTCACCCATAATCTCATTTGCTTGAAAAAAGAACGTGAGGCGTTCTATGTATTGAGATCAGTTGTCTGTGCCTGGTTCAAAAGGATCAATTCTCCCAAATTGTAGCATTTTGAGAGAGGATAACTTCTTCAGTTCTAACAGAGTTTGCTACTTATAATCACTGGGCGAGGTGCAGTGCCAATTTCTTTCTAACTTGATTTCTTCTGTTCAATCCTGTATTACCCTCATCACCAGTTTGTTGTATGGTGACCGAGCGGTACTATTAATGATAGGGTTGATCTGCAAACACTTGGGTGGAAACATTTCAGTTTATTTACAATATACTCAGCAGCAACTACACATGTGCTTTCAACTCCAACTCTATCTCTACATTGGCTGCAGCGGTAGTCTGCGCTACTCTCCTATTGGCTACTACAGATCATGTGATCTTGCCTAACACGTATTATCCTTAAAGATACATTGCACACTAAATAAAACCATAATTACTACACTACACATCAGAAATACTTCATTGGCTGTAAAGTGCTTTGGGGCACCCCAAGATCATGAAAGGTGCTATACAAATGCGAAGTCATCTTTATTTCCAAAAATGCTGGAAACATTCAGCTGGTCAGGCAGGGTCTATGAAGAGAAGAAAGTAGGGTTAATTCTTCAGATTGATGACCTTTCGTCACAACCTTGGGTCCCACAACTTCTTCACAACTGCTGCCTGGCCTGCTCATTGTCTCCAGTGTTTTCTGGTTTTATTTCGGATTTCTAGCACCTGCAATATTTGCATTCTGTTTTGTGGCGTTATTTCACCTCTACAGAATGTTGTTACTCAGGAGCTTTCTACTTGGAATAAATTCTGTCCTTGATTATGATGACTTGAAAATTGGCAGGTGGCTGGGAACAATTTCGATGCAGTTTATAAAATATGTAAAGTATGCACGGTTGCATCAAGTGGAGTAGGTATTCAGCTTTGTTTTGGAGCTTTTCCAAAGGTTCAGTGAATAATGCAATGTGGTGTGGTGTTATGTGGGTGTTCAATCTGGGTCCAGGATGGCCTAGTCAACCTTGCATCTTCTGAAGTTGTGGGACCTGGTCCAGTCCAGATCCGTCTTAGTTGGTGGTTAATGCCCGTTTCTAAACTCCTTCTGTAATTGATGTTGAAGGATCCCAAAGTGGGGACACTGTTGTATACAATTTTAGATTGTTAAGCATCTTATTAATTATCATAGCTTAATGTGTGCTTCTAATTGTTTCAGCATTTATGAAACCATTACATTTATAATTCTGTTGTTCAACATTTCTGTAAAAACTAAGGGGTGTAATCTAGAAATATGTAGGTATAGTAACTTCGAGTGGAGAAAAAGAAGTTTATTCTTCTGTCAATATTACTTTTAAGATCAAAGTAAAAACAGAAATTGTTGGAAGTGTACAGCAGTGAGCTGGTGTGAATTTCCAGCATTTTTTTGACTTTTATTTTAGATTTTCAATAATTACATTTTTTTCTTTTAAAATTGCTTATCATGTTTACTGTATTGATAAACAAAGAAAACAGCAAGATATTTTCTGTGAGGAAGAGAATTACAATCCAATTTCCATAATTACAATGCATATTTTATGTCCACAATTTATTGGTAAATATTTGTGCATTTAATCAGAGCATTACAGAGTTTATGTACTAAGTTTATAAATAAATATGTTCCAGATTGTGACTGTGATACAGGATTACAGTCATGGCACCAAAGAAGAAAAATGTTAAAAAGAATAAAACAGAAAACAAGGAGATGACTGTTATTGTGGAAGAAAGTACAATAATCCATTTCAATGGCATGAATGGCCTTTTGGATGGAGGTAACGGTTTTAGCTGTATTTCCACCGAAATATCCAACTCCTCCTACAGTTCCAGTCTCTTGGAAGCACTCAGCAGAATGAGGCAAGACAAGTTTTTGTGTGATTTAACCATTTCTACAAAAACCAAATCTTTTGATGTCCACAAATTAGTGATGGCTTCTTCCAGTGAGTATTTCAGGAATATTCTCACCAAAGACCCCTCAATCCAAAGAGTGGACCTCAGTGACATATCTCCAGTTGGTCTTGTCACAGTTATTACTTATGCCTATTGTGGAAAGATAACGCTGTCATTGTACACCATTGGTAGCACAATAGCAACAGCAAACCTGCTCAAAATTCACTCTCTAATAAAGATGTGCTGTGACTTTTTGATGCAAGAAATCAATGTTGAGAATTGTATGTATATTGTTAACATTGCTGAAACCTATGGACTCAAAAATACCAAGGAAGCAGCACACAAGTTCATTTGTGACAATTTCCTAGAGTTTTCAGAAAGGGACCAGTTTTTGAAACTCACCTTTGAACAAATCATGGAATTTATGCTGCTTGAAACCCTGCGATTACCCTCAGAAATCACAGCATTCCAGATTGTAATGAAATGGCTGGATTTTGACAATAATAGAGTTAAGTGTGCAGCAGATTTACTGAACACCATTCGGTTTTGTACAATCTCAGCACAAGACCTGGTGAACTATGTTCAGACCGTGCCTAGAATGATGCAAGACCTAGAATGTCACAAATTTCTGGTAGAGGCCATGAACTATCACTTGCTTCCCTATCAACAGAACACCTTGCAGTCCAGAAGAACAAAGATTCGTAGTGGCCTCCGAGTTCTGGTAATGGTGGGTGGCCGTCTAGCCCTATCAGAGAAGTCACTCAGCAGAGATATTCTATATAGAGATTCTGAACATGTTTGGAACAAACTTGCTGAAATGCCTTATAAGATCTTCAATCAATGTGTAGCTGTGATGGATGGATTCCTGTATGTTGCTGGCGGAGAAGATCAAAATGATGCCAGGAATCAGGCGAAGCATGCAGTGAGCAACTTCTGCAGGTAACATTATAGTCATTATAAAGAATCAATATGTCATGAATGTTTAAAATCTCATACGACCTTAATGGAATAGACTCCATGCCTGCAGAAATAGGAAAATTGAAAATGACAAGTTTGCACCCAGTGTTCTGTAAATAAAATATTTTAAGATCACAATATTAAAGTTTGAGGTTGTGTTTTAATGTTGATTCTAATATTTCTCATCATAGTGAAACCCTACTCAGGTCATTTGCATTAAGTGTTTCTTGTTTGGATTTCATGTTTTCATTTTACAGATGTGACTTTGTATAACTTTAAATGTTGATTTAAGTTAAGAATACTTAATCCCACATTTGCTTGTTATTATCTGGGTTTAATTTTCCTAGCTAAGACAAAGCAATTATAATATTAGTACTCTTAACTGTTACTCAATATTACATTGTGTTTCAAATTCGCTTGACAACACTTTAATACATCTCATTTAACCCTCTGTGACTGCAAGGAACACTGATTCAAACACTAATCGCTCAGCGACAAAGTTACTTAGACGTCAGAAGCAATTTTACAGTATTAACCACAAATTACGAAAATAATTGAAAATAATTCTACTAATTCTGCTCAGCACCATTTATTCCCTATGCTATCCTCCTTCCCTCTTGGTTTTTAGAAAATATTTTAACTTTATAATTTATTCTAAATTGCTGATCGCCCAATTTTCTCTCCCAGCCCCTACGTAACTGATTTTGCAAACAATTCTCTGCTTCAGGTGTTGTCCCTTGCTTCTTTAGATTTGCCCATCATCGACCCTCTCCTCAAAATAAAAAAACAACCCTTGACCCGCACCAAACTTGCAAACCACCGTTCCATCTCCAGCCTTCCATTCCACTCTACAGTCTTTGAACATGATGTTGCCTCCCAAATTCATCCTAATTTTTCCAGGGATTCCACATTTGATTCCCTCTAAACAAGTTTCCACCCCTGTCACAGTACCAAAACAGCTCTTATCAAAGTCACAATGACATCTTATGTGACTGTGACAAAGATAAACTTTTCGTCCTTGACCTTCTCAAACTGTCTGCACGTTTTGTATGGTTGACCACACCTCCTCCAAAGCCTCTCCACTCGTGTCCAGCTGAATGAGACTGCTCTCATGTGGTTCCATTCTTATCTATTTAATCATAGCCAGGGAATCACTTGGAATGGCTTCTCTTCCTGCTCTCACACCATTACCTCTGGTGTCCCCCAAGGATCCATCCTTGGCTCTCTCCTATTTCACATTTACATGCTGTGCCTCAGCAACATTATCTGAAGGCACAGCATTAGATTTCACACTGACGACTCTCAGCTCTATCTCACCACTACTTCTCTTGACTCCTCCACTGTTGCTAAATTATCAGACATCCAGTATTGGATGAGCAGAAATTTCCTCCCAATTAAATATTGGGAAGACTGAAACAATTGTTTTCAAACTCCACCCCAACTCCACCCCACACCCTGGCAATAGATTGAGATTAAGCCAGTCTGTTTGCAAGCCTGGTGCCACATTTAATCCTGAGATGAGCTTCCAACCTCATTCAGGCTGTCACCAAGACTGCCTATTTCCAACTCTGGAACATCTGCAGACTTCACCTCTGCCTCAGTTGCTGAAACCCTCATCCATGCCTTTGTTACCTCTAGAATTAATATTC
Organism: Carcharodon carcharias; assembly: GCF_017639515.1. Lineage (NCBI taxonomy): Eukaryota > Metazoa > Chordata > Chondrichthyes > Lamniformes > Lamnidae > Carcharodon > Carcharodon carcharias. Next base: position 104,164,694 of record NC_054471.1, on the reverse strand, counting down.
CAATGCACTCTTGGCTGGTCACCCACATTCTACCTTTCGTAAATTTGAGGTCATCCTAAACTCTGCTGGCCATGTCTTAACCTCTCAGCAAGACCTTTTCCTCTATGACCCCTGTGCTCGCTAACCTACATTTGCTCCCAGCCAAGAAAATCTTGATTTTAAACTACTCATCCCCGCCTTGCCCCTCCCTGTCTCTGTAATCTCCTCCAGCACATGACCTGCCAGCAAATCTGTGCTCTTCTAATTCTGGCCTCTTGTACATTCCCAATTATAACTGCTCCACTATTGGTGGCCATGCCTTCAGTTGCCTAGGCCCCAAAGTTCTGGAATTCTCTTTGCCTCTCTACTTTGCTTTCTTCCTTTAAGACACACCTTAAAACCTACTTCTTTGACCATGTTTTCGGTCATCAGATTACCTTGGTGTTACACCTTGCTTTATAATCCCCCTGTGATGCACCTTGGCATGTTTAATTATGTTAAAGGCACTATATTAATAAAAGCTGCTGTTTAGTTTATTTCTAATTGATATACTCTATCCTAATACTTTTTTCCAAGTATGAAGCACTTTTTGAAGGTGAGATTCATATTTTGCAAACTTGCCATCTTATTGATTGGGGCAAAAGACATTTCTATGGTTTACAGTGAAATTGAGACAAATGATCATGTGCTCCAACTTCTGATGCAATGTTTAAGCATCAACAGGAATGTATTAACTGTTGAAAAAGAACCTTCATTGGCCCTGAGAAGAGTGTTTTTTGGTAAAGCTCAAGGAGTTTAATAAGTTTAGTGTTCCTAAAAAGCCTCACTAAATAAATAAAGCTTTGTGCTTCCTCCTTTAAGTAGTGTACTAGTTTTAACTTTCTGCTGTTTTAAATTTAATTGTTTAAGGGGTGAGATTTCAAGCAAATATTCTAGAGATAATCAACCTAACAGTAATGGCCTCAATTAATCATGTCATAGGAAGCTTTTAACTGTTGGTACAAATCTAGTATTACTATTCCAAATGCCAATACAAACACGAATCTTTTAAATTTTTATTTGTCTCACTTTTAGCAAATTAAATAGTGAATTGTATCATGAACTACCTCTGTTGTCCTTAGATTTCGATATAAAACCACTACTGAAAAGCTAAAATAAGTTAGATGCTAAACTTAAAAAAAATACATAGCACCCCCAAAATCTAGAAAAATGCAACATTACTTAACGATTCACAACAGACATCACATTTATAAAATTTAACAGAAGAAATTTATCTTTTGACATATGGAATATAAAACACATCTTTAATGGTGTTTCTTTGCTTCCCTTGAAGAGGACTATAAGGTCAATATTGAGGAACTGAACTTCTTCCACTTCATTTTAAAACCAGTGTTGGCATCAAGCAATCTTTTTATAGAATCATAAAATGGTTACAACACAGAACAAGGCCGATCAGCCCATTGTGTCCATGCTGAATCTCTACAGGAGTGACTCCTGGTTTTTCCCGGTAGCATTCAGTTTTTTTTCTCTTTTCAGTTAATTATCTAATTCCCTTTTTGAAAGCCACAATTGAATTTGCCTTTTGGACAGTGCAATCCAGATCCTAAGTTGTTGCTGTGGGGGGGAAAAGTTTTTCTATGCATTACCTTTGATCCTTTTGACTTTTTACCTTAAACAGGTGTTCTTTGGTTCTCGAGCCTTCTTCCTCATCCTCTCATCATTTTGAAAACCTCTATCGAATCTCCTCTCAACTTTTGTTTCTCCAAGTAGAACAATCTAAGCCTCTCCAATCTATCCATGTAACTGAAGTTCCTCATCCCTGAAATTATTCTCAAAAATATTTTCTGTACTCTCTCTAATGCCTTCATGTCCACCCTAAAGTGCAGTGCCCAGAATTAGACACAATATAATAGTTGAGGCCAAACCAGTGTTTTATAAAGGTTCACTGTAACTTCCTTGCTTTGGTACTCTGTGGCTCTATTTATAAAGCCCAAGATCCCGCATACCTTATTAGCTGCTTTCGAAACCAATCCTGCCATTTTCAATGATTTGTGCACATATATCCCAAGAACCCTCTGCTCCTGCACTCCTCTAGAATTGTGTCCTTTTATTTTATATTGCCTCTTCTCTACCAAAATGTATCACTTCACACTTCTTTACATTAAATTTCATCTGCCAAATGTCTGTCCATTTCACCAGCCTGTCTATGTCCTCTTGAAGACCATCATGTTCCTCCTCATAGTTCACTATACTTCCAAATTTTGGGTTGTCTGCAAATTTTGAAATTGTGCCCTATACACCCATGTCTGGGTCATTATAGAACAAGAAGAGAAGTGGTCCTTACACCAACAGCTAGAAACCCCACTGTATATATCCCACCAGACTGAAAAACCATCAGCTACTATTTTGTTTCTTGTCACTCAGTCAACTTCGTGTCCATGCTGCCACTGTCCCTTTTATTCTATCGACTTCAAATTTGCTGACGAGTCTGTTATGTGGCATTATATCAAATGCTTTTTTGGAAGTCCACATACACCATTTCAACTACAGGCTCATCAACCCTCTCTGTTACTTCATCAAAAAACTCAATCCAATTAGCTAAACACAATTTGCCCTTCATAAATCCATGCTGGCTTTCCTTAATTAATCCACATGTATCTAAGTGACTGTTAATTTTGCCCTGATTTGGCATTTCTAAAAGTTTTCCCATTGCAGAAATTAAATTGACTGGCCTAAATATAGTTGCTATATTTATCCTTACACCCTTCTTTGAATAAGAGTGTAACATTTGCAATTCTCCAGTCCTCTGGCACAGCCCCTGCATTGAAGAATGATTGGAAAATTATGGCCAGTGCCTCAGCAATTTCTACCCTTCCTTCCCTCCGTATCCTCACATGCATCTGATTGGCCCCTGATGATATATCAACTTTAAGCACAGCCAGCCTATCCAAAACCTCCTCTTTGTCAATTTTTAGCCAATCTGGTCTTTCAACTGCCTCCCCTCTCACTATGACTTTGATAACATCTTCCTCCTTGATAAAGGCAGATGCAAAGTACTCGTTTAGTATCTCAGCCATGCCACCTGCTTCAGTGGATAAATCCCCTTTTGGTCTCTAATTGATTCTATTCTTCCTTTTACTATTTGTATGCCTTTGAAGACTTTAGGATTTCATTTTTATGTTGGCTGCCAGTCTCTTCTCATACTGTCTTTGCTTCTCTTATTTCTTTATTTGCTTCCCCTCTGAACTTGCTATATTCATCCCAGTTCTCAATTTTATTATTAGTCTGACAATTATCATATGCATCCTTTTTCTGCTTCATCTTACTCTCTATCTCTTTGTCATCCAGGGAACTCTGGCTTTGTTTAATTTTTTCCCCTTGTGGAAATGTACTTCCACTATACCTGACCCGTCTCCCCTTTTTAAAGCAGGCCATTGTTTCATTACCGAGTTGCCTGTCAATCTTTGATTCCATTGTATCTTGGATAGATCTTTTTTGACCCCACTAAAATTGGCCCTTTTCCCCAATTAATTGTTTGTACTCTGGATTTCTTTTTTTCCTTTTCCATAGCTAACCTAAACCTTATGAAACTATGATCACTGTCCTCTAAATGTTCCTCTACTGACTCTTAACCGATTTGACCCATTTCATTCCTCAGAACCAGAACCAGCAATACCTCCTTCCTCATGAGACTGGAAACACACTGATGTAGAAAAGTATCCTGAACACACTTCAGAAACTCTTTCTCCTTTCTGCCCTTACACTATTACTACCCCAGTCTATATTGGGATAATTCAAGTCCTACTTTATAACTACTCTTTAGCTTTGTAGCTCTCTGTAATTGCCTTGAAAATTTGTTCCTTTGTAACTTCTCCAGTAGGCTGCGGCCTATAGAATACATCCAGTAGTGTAATAGTACCTCTATCGCTTTTTAGCTCTACCCAAATAGATTCTGTCCTTGACCTCTCCAGGACATCCTCTCTCTACAGCACCCCTCAATCAAAACTACCACACCTTTATTTCTTTCCCTCTCTTTCCTGAACACTTTGAATCCAGGAATATTTAATACCCAGTCCTGTTCTTTTTTGAGTCAGTTTTCCATTGTCACCACAACCTCAAATTCCTACATGATTACCTGTGCCTGCAACTCACTAACCTTATTTACTACATTCCGTGCATTTACATAGGAAACCTAATTTGGGCATTACTGCATTCTCTCTTATTCTGACCCCACCTGATACATCACAATCTCCTTCTCGAGTGCTGTCTGTCTCTCCCAATTCTTTATGCACCCAGTTTTTCCCTCTAATGCTACCTCCTGGTTCTCAACCCCACCAAGTTAGTTTACCCTCTCCAGAATAACACTAGCAAGTTTCTCCACAAGGACATGGTTCTAGCTCTATTCAGGTGTAACCCATCCAGCCTATACTCCCCCAAAAATGGTCCCAATGTCCCAGGAATCTAAATCCCTCTCACCCTGCACCATCTGTCTAGCCGTGCATTCATCTGTTCTATCTACCTATTTCTATATTCACTAGTGTGTGGCACCAGAAGTAATCTGGTGATTTCCTCCTTTTGAGGTTCTGCTTTCTAGTTTCTTTCCTAGCTCCCCACAATCTGCCTGCAAAGCCTCATCCTCTTTCTACCTATGTCATTGGCATCACTTTGGTTCATGATCATTGGCTGCTCACTCTTTTTCCCTGTGAGAGTGCTCTGCAGCTGCTCAGTGACATCCTGGACCCTGAAACTAGGGTGCTAACATACCATTCTGGATTTGCATCTGCAGCCATAGAAATGTCTGTCTATTTCCTTGAGTATAGAATCCCCTATCACTGTTGCTTTCCGAATCTTCCTCCTGTGCTGCTCCACCAGGCGCCCCCCCCCCCCCGGTAGAGCTGAGCCAGCTGTCTTGCTATGAATTTGGTTCTGGCTGTACTCCCCAGAGGAGCCATCACTCTCAGTATTCAGAACTGGACAGTGAAATAAAGTTGGGGAACTCCTGTACTACTTGCCTGATCTGTCTTAATTGTTTGGCAATCACCCATTCTCTATCTACCTGCATACCCTTAAGCTGAGGATTGACCACATGTAGAGTTGTGCTTTCCACAAAATTTTCATCCTTGGGGATGTACTGAAGCTCTGAAATTAGGGGCTCATGCTTTTCCAGCTGTCCACACTTAGTGCAAATGTGGCGATTAAGGATACAAGAAGTGTGCTGGAGTTCCCACATTGTACAGGATGTGCACTGCACAGGACCAACATGATCTGACATGCCTCAATTTATTAGATTATTAATGGACTTAACTGAAATAGACTCACCAGCTACTCCTCAATCAACTGCTTCCCTTGTGTTGATGTCACTTTATTCTATAGGGAGTTAACTTAACTGATTTACTTATTTGTAGTTTTATTGACTGGTGACCCAGCGCACATGAACATAGAAGCAGGAGAAGGCCATTCAGCCCATTGAGCCTGCTCTGCCATTCAATACGATCATGGCTGATCATCCACTTCAGTGCCTTTTTCCACACTATCGCCATATGCCTTTGTCATTGGTGTTTAGAAATCTGTCAATCTCTGCATTAAACATACTCAATGACTGAGCTTCCACAGTCATCTGGGATAGAGAATTCCAAAGATTCACGACTTTGCGTAAAAAAATTCTCCTTATCTCAGTCCTAAGTGGCTTCCCCCTTATTTTGAAATTGCCTCCCCTGGTTCTAGACTCCCCAACCAGGGGGAACATCTTATCTGCATCTACCCTGTCTATCCCTTTAAGTATTTTGTAAGTTTCAATGAGATCACCCCTCATTCTTCAAACTTCTAGAAAATACAGGCCCAGTTTCCCCAATCTCTCTTCACAGGACCCTTAATGGGGCTGGAAAGAGTTCATTGGGTGGGAACATGTGTATTGCATGCTGACGTTTCCACTGATGGGAACCCGTTGCCTGCCAGATAATTCAGCTCAAGGTCCCTATGGTGAAAGTACAAAAGAACTGTTAGAATTCTAATAGTGAAGAACATTAGAATTGTAAATTATATTCGTTTAACAGTATTTTTTTCCCTGCAACTTGGTGGCCTCTCTGACTGATCTTACTCACGAGTAGGTCCAAGGGCACAGTGGCCTGTTAGACAGGTTTCATGAGATTGATACAAAGAAATTCTAGCTTGTGCAATCCCTTTATACCCAGAAAGAAGTTGTGTGGTCTACTTTCAGATGTTGTTTTTGAGCTGCTTTCAGGGAAAGGCGCAAGGAAATTCTGGGTAAATTGCCCTCCTGTTTCCTTCCTTTTATGTAGCAAAGTGCATGTAGTCTATTCAGTATGATCCACCAAGTACAGTATCAGAAATTAGGATAAGTGCTGCTGTGGCTGAGACTACGTACAGTGCATTTGAACACTGCACACTGCTGGTGCATTCCTGAATAAAGCCCTGGATTAATTATTTTAATATAAATTAGACTATATCTAGAATTACTACCAAATAATGTACACTGAAGAGTGCAGGAGGGCATGCCAGGAGCAGCACCCGGCATACCTAAAATTGTGGTGTCAACCTGGTCAAGCTACAGGACTATTTTCATGCCAAACAGCAGAAGCTGCATGTGATAGACAAAGCTAAGCAATTCTACAGCCTATGGATCAGATCAAAGCTCTGCAGTCGTGAATGCAGGTGGACAATTGAACAACTAATTGAGTAACTCGCCTCCTGACTTCCCAAAACCTATCCAGCATCTACAAGGAACACGTCAGGAATGAGATGGAATACTCTCTACTTGCCTGCATGAGTGTGGCTTCAACAACGCTTGAGAAGCTGGACACCATCCAGGACAAAGCAGCCTACTTGAACGGCACTCCATCCACCACCTTAAACATTCACTCCCTTCATCACTGATGCACAGTGGCAGCTGTGTTTACCATTTATAAGCTGCACTGCAGAAACTCTCTATGGCCGCTTTGACAGCACCTTCCAAACCCTGCAACCTCTACCACCTAGAAGGACAAGGGCAGCAGATACTTACGAACATCCCCAGCTGCACATTCACCTACAAGCCACGCACCACCCTGACTTGGAACTGTATTGACATTCCTTCACCGTCGCTGGGTCAAAATCCTGGAACTCCCTTCCTAACAGCATTGACACCATATGAACTGCAGCAGCTCAAGAAGGTGGTTCACCACCGCCTTCTCGAAAGCATTTGGGGATGGGAAACAAATGCTGGCTTAATGACACCTATATCCCATGAACAAATTAAAAAAGTGGTTTTAGTACTCTGGACTAGGGAGTGGAGTCCCTAGTCAGCCACCGTACTCCCTTCAGGTTGCTGTTTTGTGACCACTGCTATATATCCATATATGTGGATACTGCTTAGGACAGAATTGTATTTGGCTGTAGTGCTCCTCCACTTTCAAATAATATTTGGGCAAATGATTGTCGTCTATGAATCTGAGTTAGTCATTGTCTTCAGACAAGTAGACCAAGAATAAAGAAATGCAAATAAATTGACGTGGATCAGAGCCTCAGCTCAAGGAGGGTGGTTGATTTTGAAAATTACCTCAACACTTAACTAATTCCCGAGATCTCGGAATGAGCTTGAATGAATTGTATTCTGTTCTATGCTTTCCACATACAAATTATGAATTCTTAAGCTATTGTACAAAAGATTATGAAGTCTGGTAGTATATATCTTTTCATTTTCTTTTTATTAATTTTACAGATATGATCCTCGATTCAACAGTTGGATTCATCTGGGAAGCATGATCCATAGACGCACCCATTTCAGCCTAAATGTTTTTAATGGTTTACTTTTTGCAATTGGGGGTAGGAATTCAGACGGTCCTCTTGCATCTATTGAATGCTATATACCAGCGACCAACAAATGGCAGCTTAAGACACCTTTAGAGGTATCCAGGTGTTGTCATGCCAGTGCTGTCATAGACGGCAAAATCCTGGTAACTGGAGGGTACATCAATAATGCATATTCCCGTTCAGTCTGTGCCTATGATCTGTCAGCAGACAGTTGGCAGGATAAGGCTAATCTAAGCACACCCAGGGGATGGCACTGTGCCATCTCCCTTGCAGATCATGTGTACACATTGGGTGGAAGTCAGCTAGGAGCTCGGGGTGAGAGGATTGATGTGCTCCCTGTTGAATGTTATAACCCATATACAGGACAATGGAGCTATGCTGCCCCTCTTCATGTTGGTGTCAGTACTGCTGGAGTTACAATTCTTGATGGTAAAGTCTATCTACTGGGAGGTTGGAATGAGGTAGAAAAGAAATATAAGAAATGTGTCCAGTGTTTTAACCCGGATCTTAATGATTGGACCAATGAAGATGACCTGCCAGAAGCTATAGTTGGCTTGTCCTGCTGCGTTTTCACCATGCCTAGTCAAAGAACCCAAGAATCCAGGACCAGCTCCGTATCTTCAGTTCCAGTCAGTATCTGATTTGCAGTTAAATCAAAATTGAGTAATTTTGCGGAAAGGAGCTCCGGCTTAAATTGATGCTTAACTCGGCTTTCGTGACTAGATGCAATTGATTTTCATATTTAAGTTAAAGAGGAACTACTGGAACAATGGTGCAGATCATTGCATTCAAAAGATGTACATATTATGATACTCTGCTTAAATTAGTAGTTTACAGGGAAAAAAAAAACAATCATAAAATGTGACTTTTAGACTCCACGAGGCTTGGGACACCAGATAACTATAGTCAGAAAAGCTTCAGCCAAGGATACGGCTGTTATTTATCATTTGTCTTCTCAAAAGTGACAAGGCAGTTGGCGGGGGTGGGGGGGGGTGGTGGTGTGTGGCTGCGTGGAAGTCTTGTGGGTAGCGTCCTTGCCTCTGGGCCAGAAGCTCTGGGTTCAAGTCCCACACCAGGACACGTTAGGTGCGTTCATAATGCAGCCAAACAGGTTGATTGCTAACCTGCAAATCATTTTTTGGCAGGTAGTAAAAGCAGGAGAAACTCCTGGTCAGTCATGCTTGATGCAGCTATAGCCACTGACTTCAGGCTAGCAACCTGTTCCAGGAAAAACAAGCTACGGAAAACAGACTTATGCATGTAGATAAATGCAAAACACTGCAGATGCTGGAAATCTGAAACAAAAAACAGAAAAAATCAGCAGTTTCTGTTTTTGTCTCAGATTTCCAGCATCCGCAATATTTAGCTTTTATGCCTGAACCTCTAAGACAGCTTTTGCGACAAGAGCAGGTGTGGTGCTGGACTGAGCAGCAAGAGCAATCCCTTGAATGAATCAAAGCAATGTTGGTATCGTCGGAGATCATAGCTCACCTTGATCCTGAACTTCCAAGTATTGTGCGGTGGATGGGTCAACTCTGTCTTTCTTTCCACAGATGCTGAGTTTTTCCAGCATTTTCTGTTTTTGCTTCATACATAAGCATGTGCTTTGTCTGTCTCATGTGTCTCTGGATGCAAGAAGTCTTCTAAGTCCAAAACAGCCAGTTTTTTAAAACTAATTTAATAATTTGTTATTTGTTTCGTAATTCATTTATTAGAGTCATTGTTTTTCCGGTTTCTTTGTTTTTTTTAAAATCGGCTGCAATTAATTGGTTTTTAACTATTGAGATGTTGTGAAGTAACAGCTAAAACACCTAACAAGAGAACCAGGACAGTGTTTTCAAAGACTGAGCTGCCCAACCCGTTTCTACTTAATGCTTTGCAGACAAAAATGTTTTTGTATCTTTATCTAAGATGAAACACTCTCAGCATTCTGAATGGCACGATGAACATTCAGGACATGGCACGCTGCAACTGTTGTCTTTGTAAGCTGGATTGAAATATAATACATTTTAGTTGTTTGCTGCTATGAAAACAGGAAAGAAAATGGTCCGAGATAAACAGTGAAAATCTGTGGATAATATTGCTAAGTTCTGGAGAGGTTTTTGCGAGCTTTCAGAGCCAGTTTTGCCTAGTTTGCTGAGAAAACAATAGAACAGATGCACTTGAAAACATTTATCCTAAGCAAACTTGAACTTTTTTGATACAGCAGTGCCTTATTGAGTTATGTGCTTCTAACTACTGTTTGGTGAATTAAAGCAATTTTTACAATGTGCTTCATTACCACAGCTGATTGGACATTTATCTCCTAAACGTTTAGGGATTATGACTTGCAGGATGACGAGAAAAGCTAAAGGAGATATGAAATATAAATTCAGAATGTGTCACATGGCATACAATTAGCCATGGGTTGCACTTCACAAAAATATTGCCTCTCCTCTTTGTAGCCAACTCATTATTTCATAATTATCCTGGAGTTTAAAGACAACCAAATCCCTCCAGGCCAACTATTTCCCTACATTTGCTTCCTCCATCCTGCCTCCCAATGCTCATGGATTTTTTTGTTTCTGTTACTAAAGTTATCTACTCCCCTACCTCAACCAATGACTTCTCTTCCTTCTACCTGAATTACCCCCATCCTCTCAAATTCCACCCAACTATAATTAGGGCTATTATATCTTTATACAGTACCAGTCATTATGCAGATGTCTGATTAAATTAGGGCACTGAAAAGCTGATAAAATCCATTGTAACTTTATCTGTGTGGTGAACAGGACAAAATTGGTTTTAAATAGCATGTGGTTTGTAGAACCATTAAACTTTTCTCTTGCATGTTTAGTGTACAAATTTGGAAACAAATGCATTTTTCAAGTTTAAATCTTAACTGCAAATCAGTTGCATTTCTGTTGAAACTCAACAAATCTTTTGGCTTAAATGGAACTTGCTAATGACACTGGTCAAGTTTTAAAAATTGGGCAGGGGTAGAATTTCTGCAGAGATTCTGTATCACAGCTAAGGCTGATTTTGCACTCATTCAAATTCCACACACATGAATACACCACTGGGAATTGCAAGAAACAAAACAATTGTATTAATATGTAATGAAGTCCCACAGACACTGTTGTGTTATCATCTTAAACCTGCAATAAATAGCTTCAGCCGTTAAAGTGATTCCCATTTAACTGTATCAAACATGCAAACACAAGTCATCATTCAATTGTTTGGTCACTTCGCTTGCACAAATAAATTCAACATATTTTGTGCTGAGGAATGCATTCATTTATTTACTCTTGTAATTTAAAATAATTTATGTCACGTCTGTGACTTCAAGTGATAACTTCAAAAGTTTTGATGTTTCCCCCCTCACTTATTTTCCACCTTTCTGCATGTACTACCCAGCCAAGTATCAAACTGCAACCGCTATTCTTCAGTCAAATTCCAATGACAGCAACACAAACTGAAATAAAACTAAACATAAAAAAACCTCAAAAATAAAATAGAATAGATTCTACACTGAGACCTAGTTCCTATAATGCTCACAAATGTCCTATTGACTACTTCAGAATGAGTCAGATGGTTCTTAACTTAGAAACATTTTGTATTTTTTTAATTTAAAAAAAATGCCCCGATCAATTTAGAAGTGACATAAACATCTGGGCAGATCTGATACAGGTCTCTGTGTTGCCATGCCATTGGTAATTGTCAAGACTGTTTTAGGCCTAAAATGAGCACATTGATGTTAGATTTCAAGATTACGATTTTTAATATCTAATAGATGCACCCTAATCACAGTGCATACCCTTTATTGACCTCATTGGTGTCCAGTGTTATTCCCAGAGATTTGTTAAGGTTGCATCTAACAATGCTCCCTAATATATGTGCTAGGAATCATGTATTTCTAGATCACGGTTACATTTAAACAGTAGGTATCATTTTCGGTGGTGACAGTGGGATGTTGAAAGTTGAATTGCTGACAGTATTTTTCCTATCAATGGATTTATATAATAGAGTTTTTTTAATGGCGAGCTTGAAGGCAGCACTTATCCCAAGGACTTAGTAAAATATAAGAAGTAAGCATGCAATTCGGGCATGGATTGAAAGTACTCCAAGAATTCTACACTGCTGTGCTATCACACTTCAGCAATGTGTGGAGCTGACAAAATTGTGCAGTTATTTCTGTTTGGGCCCGTAACTTGTTTCAATGTAATACTGTGACGAGGTTAGTATTCTATTTATATACAAGGTGTGTGTAAGAAATTTAATTTTTTTGTTTGTTTTGTGTTTCTAAAAAAAAATTAAAGTAATGGACGAACCTAACTTCGGAATACATCAGTTTTATCTAGGTATCTACTGATCATGACATTCAACGTTGAAAAATGTTAGGAATGTGGTACTTAATTACAAACCTGTTGAAACGAATCAAATTCTAGTCCCTGCAAATGTAGAGCCGAGGTTCCCAAACAGAAGTGTGAGGGGAACACTAGCTGTAACTCACTAACAGTTGCAACATCTATTTTTTTTTCATTGCCTGCCCCTCAACTCTCAGGCTGTTTTCTGCTCTGCTCTTGAACTTGGGCATCCCCTGCACACAGTTCCAGTTTACAGGCGGTTTCAGTACTTTTTAGTTTAAATTTGTTTATTTCAGATAAAACTAAGGGTGGTTTTTCCTCCGGGCTGTAGCTCTGGGGCTTGCACTGCTATAGACAAATAAATAGCAGCAAGTCTTTGGAGATGGTGGAGAGGAGATTTGTTCAAATGATGCCAGGGATGAGGGACTTCAGTTTTGTGGGATTCTAGAGTGTCTGACATTAATCCCCTTGCAATAGACAAACTTAAGGGAAGACTTAATAAAAGTGTTCAAAATTATCAAAGGTTCTGATACAGGCACAAGAAACTGTTCCACTGGCAGGAGCTTTGGTAACCAGACACAAGAAAGAAGCCAAAAGCACTAGAGGGGTGATGAGAATTTTTATGCAGTTAGTTACGATCTGGAATGCGCTACCTGAGAGGGTAGTAGAAGCAGATTCAATAGTATCTTTTATAGGAGATTAGATATATGCTTGAAAAGGGGAAAAAAATGTAGGGATATGGGGGAAAAGCAGTGAAGTGGGATTAATTGGATAGCTCCTTCAAAGAGCTGACACAGGCACAATGGGCTGAATGGTCTGAACTGTAAGCTTCAATGTAAACCATTACCTCACTCCCTGACTCCAAAAATCTGTCAAAAGGTTCTCTGCTCAGAGTTCTGCAAGTTTGTGGCACTTTGAACGGAATTGTCCCAGATTTGCACTAAGTGCGAAGCGGGTGAGTAAAACGACGTTTTACTCATGGGCCGCAATGGCAGCTTTTCACACCATATCATCCCAAACCTGCCGTGTTAATTATGCATTCCTGGGAACCACACTTTTTCCAAGGTGGATGGGCTCTCATTCGCCCACCACGCCATTATCTTGCCACTTCAGCACTCCAGGCGCCATATTTAAAGTCCAACGATAAAAGCAAAATTGTGGATGCTGGAAATCTGAAACACAAACAGAAAATGCTGGAAAAACACAGCAGGTCTAGCAGCATCTGTGGAGAGAGAAACAGAGTTAACGTTTCGAGTCCGCATGACCTGAAGAAGGGCCCGAAGGCTCTGAAGAAAGGTCATATACACTCAAAACGTTAACTATATTTAAAGTCCAGCTGTGTGTACACCTCTCAGTGCTTCCAGCCCATGCTTGCTGCAAAGAAGACATTGCCTGAAAGGCAAAGCTCCGGAACATCAGGAAGCAATGTCCCTGCACTCCTCAGATTGCAAGGCACGATGGAGGAATCCGTCCGCCTTCAGGCTGAAGTGATAACGCCGGCATTTCAATGCACCAAGGTCAACACTGGTAGGATGGTGGTCCCCATGGAGACCTTGGTCCAGTACGTCGCTCCTGCACTGCTCCTTGGGCTCAAATCCATCACATAATTGGCCTCCAACAGTGTGTACGCGAGAGGTTGCAGGGCAGTTTGAACTCACTCCAGCTACCCCTTCTCAAGGGGCTAGCCGGGGCCCTTGGGCACTCAAAGGGAGGAGGATCAGCAGGTGTACCCCCTAGGGCCTCCATCCAGATGACTTCGGGAGTGTCCAGTCCATCCGAATCCCCTCTTCCTGTGATCTCAGCAGCTCCAGTTCCACAGACCAAGGAGGGTGCCACTGCCACAAGCAGGACCCCAAAAGCAGGCTGGGGCCTCCAGGTCTTGGCCCTCCAGAGGACACCTGCCATGGTCATTACAGACAGGGTGTAGCAGTCAGCAGGCTGTCTCTACCTCTGCTGCGGATGTCTGGGAAGCACCAAGATGTATCAGCAGGATTAGGAAAGTTAAGAAGATGTAGTTGCACAACCTGGGTACGGGTGTTAATCAGTTGTACATAATATTCACTATTGTCAATAAACTCCCAAGAATGTCTCCCGGCCTATGGCTCCTTGTTCTGATGAGCAGTGTTCATGTCACTCAGATGTGAAACCTTCCTACACGAGATAAAGTCAGGTGTCTCAGTCCAAGGCCTCTTCCCTGTGCTTTGTGCAGCCTTCAGACCAAAGTGATGGTCCAGCCTCACATTCCCTGGACACATTACTGATGCCTGCACCTCGATGGTGCTTGTAATTGCTGCCAGAATGTCATGGAAAGGTGTCACAGATTTCCATCATTCAGTCTGTGTGCCCTCAGCACCTTTAAGATGGGGCTGGCCCCCATCTCTTCAGCGTCTGTGACCAGTGACGCTGTGCTCCTGAAGGGCTCAGGTGCTGAAGGTGGACAAAGGATAAGATGCTTTTAAAGTTTCATGGCTGTGTCTCTATGATATGACTCTGATCACAGAGTGCAAGCGAGCTGCCCTTGGCCAGACAGGAGTCAGACATTCTCAGAGGCTATGTGAAGATCTATGGAGTGCCCTCACTCTATGTTGTCATCATCCTCCACAATTCTAGCAGCTATGAGGGCCTCCTGAGCACACTTTTCTCATCTGGCCAGTGGGAGGGACTCATCCCCGTCTTTGTCACCTTCGAGGACTTCCTCACACTCATCCCCATTGGCAGCTTCCTCATTGGAGGAGACTTCCAGCTCCTCCATCTCCTCCTCAGCCAGCTCATCTCCTCATTGCAGTGCCAGGTTGTAAAGGGCACAGCAGATGACAGTGATGCGTGACACCCTACGTGGACTGTATTGCAGGGCTCCACCAGACCAGTCCAGGCACCAGAACCTCATTTTCAGCATCCCGATGGTTTGCTCCAACAAGTTGTGAGTTGCAGCATGAGCCTTATTATAGCATCGCTCTGCTGCAGTCTGAGGCCACCACGCAGGTGTCATCAGCCACATCCTCTGCAGGTAGCCCTTGTCCCCGAGGAGCCACCTCTGTAACTTCTGTGGACCCTGGAAGACTTAGGGGATCTGTGACCGACTGAGGATGTAGGAGTCATGCACACTTCCTGGAAACCACGCACACACCTGCAGGATGCATTTGTGGTGGTCGCACACCAGCTGCACATTCAGCGAATGGAATCCCTTAGTTGACTGTTTGTTGCGATGGAGATCTGAGCACCATCTGAGTGCATTCGATGGCACCCTGCACCTGTGGAAAACCCAAGACGTGGGCAAATCCAATCGCTTTTGCATCCTGGCTGTCCTGGTCCTGGACTAAATGCACAAAGTTGTGTGCCCTCGCAAAGATGGCATCTGTGACCTCATGGATGCATTTGTGGGTGGAGGCTTGAGATCCCACGGGGTCACCTGTGGAGCCTTGAAAGGGAGCCAATGGCATAGAAATTGAGCGTCGCAGTCACTTTCACGGCCACTGGCTCTCCCTGTCCCTGTGGCACCAAATCCTGCAGTAGTTGGCAGATGTGACTGACCAGTTCCCTTGGTGACACTGGTTCTCAGCTATCTACATGAATGAAAGGTGGCGTCTATAGACCCTGAGCTTATCTAGCCACCGACTAGTGACGCCTTGCTGAGGCTCTTCGGCGGCGTGTGCGGGAGCTCCAGCCTCCCTTTCTTCCAGAAGGTGCTGTTCAGGCACCTAAGTTCCTCTTTTCTCGGTCATCTTTGCTCTTTACAAGCTACGAGGCATACAGCTAGGGCACCAGGCTCCATGATCCTGATGTTGTACTCCTGCAGGATGAAGGAGAGGGACGTATGGGTGTACTAAGAACCTGTCTTGGTTCAGTCTGAAGGCCCCTTAACGCATCCCGGAGAGTGCTGGCCCCCACTTGGATGGCCAGCGATTAGTGCGCTGCATGGCTGCCCAAAACCCCACCCACCTCTGCCCCACTCCACCTGACTGATTGGCAGCAGCTTTGCCCATTGGACTGCATGCTGTGCCCTCAGCTCAGGCGCAGGCATTCTCCTAACCCGCACTGCAAGGCTGCACTGTTAGCTTGAACCATGGAGACTGGTCCATACTGGGATGATGACATTGCAAGGGGCTGTGAGCGCCTCCATCAGTGACTGCTCCACTTTAGCCAGCTTTAGCAACAAGATTGTTCAATGTGCCCAGTCATTCAACTGTTCTGCAGTCCACTAAAATGCTCTTTAGTTTGCAGTCTGTGCCCGAGTTGTGAAAAGCTCTGGAGCGCTTGGTGACACTTTGATGCCTCTGCATTTCTTGAGTGGGCAGAGAAGCAAGAGGCCCGACTCCAATCATATCAATGTGGCTGCGCCTGAACTTTCTCAGCTGCAGAGGAATGGTCAGTTTATACAAGGTGTCTCTAATGCGTAGCTGCTTCCCTCCCCACAACCCCGCACGTGCTTATGCACTACCTTCAACTGCAGGGCAGCCCATGCCCTCGCCCCCTCCTCCCCCCACAAGTCACCTGAACCGTAGGGCAGCCCTTGACCTGCCCCAACAACGCGCCTCAATCTCAAAGTCCAACAGGTAGCCTGGATGAGCACTGTGCAATGTTACTGTGTATTCACCTCCAAGTTCCCCTCAAAGTGCCGCCCACCAAGTGCACATCTTTTATATGCTGTTGTGAAACAGCATGGTAGACAATCCAGCCGGGGACAGGAGGATGATTTTGGTGGGCTGGGCTTATAATGATATGCAGATGTATTACAATGAGGTTCTCAACATCTGATGGCAGGAAACATGGCCCATCAGAGGAAGAGCGGACGATCACAAACTGGTTTCATGACGACATGAAACTGATTTTTGGCCTTCTCGCCATATCGTCTGAACACGCCCGACACCAGCGGGCATGGAAAATCCCGGCCCTTGTTTCTCTTGGTCCCTGCATCAAAATCTCATGCCTTGGAACATCGTGTTGTATACATAGACAAATAGCCCTCCTTTTCAGATTTATTGGTTTCAAAGAGTAATTAATTGCCCAGTACTCTGAACTGTGGTGAAATGTTTATTTTGACTTACTTGGATTTCATGTTGGTGCTTGCTTGGTGTTAATTTGAATTCGTAAATTAATAATTGTATTGCTACTCCTGGGTCCTCAGTGTTTGCACAAAAAGCTCCAAAGCAGCACGACAATTTTTTTTTTATTCCTTGTTCCACCCTAAAAATTCTGATCACAGACCTCATTCAAGTCCTTTCTGCAAAAGATTGCTCTCTTGTCTCCTGAATCAGAAGGTTGTGGGTTCAAGTCTCACTCCAGAGACTTGGGCACATAATCTAGGCTGACACTCCAGTGCAGTACAGAGGAGGGCTGCACTGTTGAAGTTGCCGCTTTTTACATGAGATGTTAAACCAAGGCGCCCTGTCTGCCCTCTCAGGTGGACTTCAAAGGTGCCACGGCACTATTTCGGAGAAGAGCAGGGGAGTTCTCCTGGGTGTCCAGATCAGCAGTTATCCTTCAGCAACATCATTAAAACAAAGTAAAAACAGAATTACCTGGAAAAACTCAGCAGGTCTGGCAGCATCGGCGGAGAAGAAAAGAGTTGACGTTTCGAGTCCTCATGACCCTTCGACAAAACAAAGTACTTGGTCATTATCACATAGCTATTTGTGAGATCATGCTGTGTGCAAATTGGCTGCTGCATTTGCTAAATTAAACAGTGACTGCACTTCAGAAGTATTTCACTGGCTGTAAAGAGCTGCGAAGGTATCCTGACATTGTGAAAAACATTATAGGAGAGAAAGAAAGACTTACCTTTATATTGCGCTTTTCATGACCACCAGATGATTCAAAGTGCTTTATAGCTAATGAAGTAATTTTGAAGTGTAGTCACTGTTGTTATGTAAGTTGTCTAGATGCCTATTTTTTTTTTCTTTTTCTTTCCTGTGCCCAGCTCACATACCCAACCCAATGAGAGGAGAGGTTGGCAATTTTCCTTTCAATGAAGCTGCTCACGCTGCCAAGCGCCAAAGACCTTGCGTTCTCTGGAGAGTCATACCCCAGAAGATGTGCTGGGGACCCCCTCGGGAGCCCCAATGCAAAGGCTCCGTGGGAATTGCCCGGGAAGTTTCAGCTTCCATTGGGCAGTTACCCTGTGTCTGGAACCCTCCGAAACTCCAATTTAAAGTCAGAGACTTCAGATAGTTTCAATTCTCTTAGCAGAATAGTTACCCAGGAAAAGTTAGAAAGATTAAAATCAGTTCTAACTCTTAGGTAACTATATTACTGACCCCCTAACGCCACCCGATTATCCACCCCACCCCCTCCGCCGGCCCCCCAAACCATCCGACCCCCTCACCCACTTACCTTACGTACTTATCTTCTCTCCTAGCTTGTCAAAATGGCTGGGACATTTAAACTTATAGGAATGTGGCAGCTAGTGCCCTAAAAAAGGATGTGGCTTTGTTTCCCCTGACACTCCAACACTACACTGAAGGACTCGAAGAGCAGTTATGCTCTCTCCCGCTCTTCCTTTCTCTTCTGCTCCATGTCCTCTCTATCTGTGTCTGTCACTACCTGCGTTCAGTAATACACAACCATCTAACTCTGAATATTGCACTTGCTCTTGACTCTTCCAGTGCAACACCTTGATGATCAACTTGTGTTCTGAAAATATCTCAGCATACTTCCTTAGTGGCTCAAGAGTTGAAGCAGCATCCTTTGTATTACAATTGGCCTGAGCTCCTCTTGATTTGAAGTAGGAGAATTATCAACCCGGATTCCCTTTCTGGTAATTATCCAGCCACAACTGCTTGAAGTGTGCTTGTGTGGTTGTCTGATGGGGGCAAACAAGCCACAAATGTGCAATTACATAAGATCTGACACCTTTCTTCCACCCACCTTTTGAGACTTAAATGTGAAGAGAGGCCATTTGGACAACTATCCAGAGGCTGATTAGTGCCTGTGGATTATCTCAGCAAAGAGTTAACATGTTCAGGTGAAAATAACTGGCAAGGAAAATGCAAACAAGAAAATATCTTGGCAAGATAAATGTTACACAGGATGTAGCTATGATTATTAATACAAGTTAAAAATAAAACTTGTTTACTCAAGTAAGCTTTTAGATAATGGATTATACCATATTTGATGTAATAAGAGATAAACTGGGTAATCTTCAAGTCAGAACTAAGCCCAACCCAAATCTGGCATGTAACATAACTTGCTCACTAAGATTGAAAAGTCTCAATTATGGTTCTACTTCTCTATATTTAATAATACATTAAAAAATTGACTGCCATTTCTTCCCAATGTATCAGAGTGTAGAAGTTTATCATTTGAGTGCACAACCATCCAATTTTTCTGGCTTTCATGTTTAAAGATGTATAACTAAAATCTACATCCCCATCACACTACTTAAATATCCAACAGTCACTGTTTACAAAACACAACCCACAAAACACAGCCAGCATCCAAACTCTCTGGAAACTTAAACTCATAGAATCATAGAGGTTTACAGCACAGAAAAATGCCCTTCGGCCCATCGAGTCTGCGCCATTCAAACAAGTACCTAATTATTCTAATCCCATTTTCCAGCACTAGGCCCATAATCTTGTATGCCATGGCATCGCAAGTGCACATCCAAATGCTTCTTAAATGTTATGAGGGTTTCTGCCTCTACCACCCTTTCAGGCACTAAGTTCCAGATTCCCACCACCTTCCGGGTGAAAAACTTCTTCCTCACATCCCCTCTAAACCTCCTGCCCCTTCCCTTACATCTATGCCCCCTGGTTATTGATCCCTCCATCAAGGGGAAAAGTTCCTTCCTGTCTACCCTATCTATGCCCCTCATAATTTTATACACCTCAATCATGTCACCCCGCAATCTCCTCTGCTCCAGGGAAAATAACCCCAGTCTATCCAATCTCTCCTCATAACTAAAACTCTCCAGCCCAGGCAACGTCTTGGTAAATCTCCTCTGCACTCCCTCTAGTGCATTCACATCCCTCCTATAATGTGGATTCCAGAACTGCACGCAATATTCTAGCTGTGGCCTAACCAGCGTTTTATACAGTTCCAGCATAACCTCCCTGCTCTTATATTCTGTGCCTCCGCCAATAAAGGCAAGTATCCCAAATGCCTTCTCAACCACCTTATCTACCTGTCCCGCTACTTTAAGGGACCGGCGAATATGTGCACCAAGGTCCCTCTGATCCCCAGTACTTCCCAGGATCCTACTATTCATCATGTATTCCTGTGCCTTGTTTGTCCTGCCCAAGTGCATCACCTCTCACTTATCCGGATTAAATTCCATTTGCCACTGATCAGCCCATCTGACCAGCCCGTCTATATCCTCCTGTAATCTAAGGCTATCCTCTTCACTATTTACCACCCCACCAATTTTCGTTTCATCTGTGAACTTACTGATCAACCTTCCTCATTCAAGTCTAAATCGTTTATATATACCACAAACAGCAAGGGGCCCAACGCCAATCCCTATGGAACCCCAATGGACACAGGCATCCAGCCATAAAAACACCCCTTGATCATCATTCTCTGTTTCCTGCCACTCAGCCAATTCTGGATCCAGTTTGCCAAATTACCTTGGATCCCATGGGCTCTTACGTTCGTTATCAGTCTCCCATGCGGGACCTTATCAAAAGCCTTGCTGAAGTCCAAGTAGACTACGTCAAATGCATTGCCCTCATCTACACACTTGGTCACCTCTTTGAAAAATTCAATCAAATTGGTCAGACATGACCTCCCCTTAACAAAACCCATGCTGACTGTCCTTGATTAATCCCTGCCTCTCCAAGTGTAGATTAATTCTGTCCCTCAGAATTGCTTCCAATAGTTTCCCTACCACTGAAATTAGACTGACTGGCCTGTAGTTCCCTGGTTTATCACTTCTTTCCTTCTTGAATAACGGTACCACATTGGCTATCCTCCAGTCCTTTGGCCAGAGAGGTATTGAAAATTATTGCCAGCGCCCCTACTATCTCCTCCCTTGCCTCACTCAACAACTTGGGATACATTTCATCCGGGCCTGGAGATTTATCTACTTTTAAGCCTGCCAGACCACTTAGAAGCTCCTCCCTTTCTATGCTAATTTCTTTAACTATATCACAGTCCTTCTGCCTGATTTCCATACCCATTTCGTCCCTCTCACTTGCGAACACTGACACAAAGTATTCATTTAGAACCCTACCTATGTCTTCAGCTCCACACAAATTACCACTATGGTCCTTAATGGGCCTTACTCTTTCCCTAGTTATCCTTTTACTCTTAATGTACTTGTAAAATAACTTTGGATTTTCCTTTATTTTACCTGCCAATGTCTTTTCATGCCCCTTTTTGCTCTCCTAATATCATTTTTAAGTTCCCCTCTACACATTCTGTATTCTTCTAGGGCTTCTGCTGTTTTGAGCTCTCGGTATCTGCCATAAGCCTCCTTTTTTCTCTTTATCCAATCCTGTGTATCCCTCGGCATCAACTTATACCTTGTCCATTTTTAAATCCTAGCCAAAGATATAGCTATACACATGGGTTGCATTTTGCTCTGATTCATTGTGCCTGCTTATTGCATATCTTGACAAGTTTTTTTTACAATATCTGAGTCCTTATAACTAGGATTAGTATTACTGCCAGTGCTAAGCTGTATTTCCATCTCACAGTCATATACATACGTTACTGGCAAAGTATCAATTTTCCCTCTTTCACAAACACTTTCTGTCTATCTTGTACTGACAGATGTGTCAACAAATCACCGCAGTGGGACAGCTTCAGATGGGCAAATTGATTTCTGCAAAATAAAAAAATGTCCCTGCTGTATACCAGTAACAGTGGTGTGGTATTTTTCCATGTTAAAATTTTACATTTAGCAGTGAGGAAACACTAGATCACTTGGGGATGGGGTAGAAGTTACAACTGCCCATTTAGCAGACTGTAAATTGCCTATGTCTTTTTAGTTTAGTGAACGCAAATGTTTCTGGGGCAGCATTATAAATGTTCTTTCAGAGATTAGATATTGTAATAGAATGTATAAAATGGCATTTTTATTTGCTTTAAATAAATATTCTAATAGTATACAGCCTACTGTCATCCATGGCTATGCTTATGTCAACATTAAAGTTCAATTTTTTTTGGAAAGAAAGCTAATAGTTTTTTTCACTGATACAGAAATGTCACAATGATAATTTTGCATGATTCCTAACAGTTAAGAAATGATTTTCAAAAGTTAATTTATAAAAACACTCCCTCACGTGAAGAGATGAAAGCAGCTTGGTTAAAGACTTACACTTTTTGACTTATTGGAAATTTATTAAAAGTACTTTTTACCTTGACTAAGCTAGTGCTTTGTGGCAGAATAACAAAGAGGCTGTGGCCTCTAGAATAACATAATGATAGTAGCATGATGCCAATATGTTTTGGAGAGAAGGGCTACTCTATAGGGACATGACTGATGTCACCCGTGAGGATCCCTGTCACTGATGCAGAGGAAAGGAACAACTGGAGTCACATGAGTGCAAGAACATTCACATTGCGTGCCTTAGGTTGCTGAAGAAGTGAATCAGGGGTTAGTAGCAGCAAGAGTCTCCTGAATGTTGAGATTTGCTGTGCCTTGTACAACAAAGTGCTGCAGAGGACCGGAACTGCAAGGAGCAGGTGGATGAGAACTACATCCACCAAGCAGCAAGATAAGGAGGAGCCTATGTGGCCAGGGTGCTACTGCTGCTCACCTGGGAGCCTACAACAAACTCATCCAAGCACGTCTCAGGTAACCTGAGTGTGTGAAGCCTTATGGCATAACAATACTGAACTGCTGTCCTTTGCCCTGCAACCCAACATGCATCCTCCCCACCCCTCAAAAGTAAACATTCCCTCAGTCAGAAGTTTCTCTATCACATTCATACCCTTTGGTTGTCTTCTAGTCATACCATTCTCCTGTGCAGGGGCAGGCTCAGTAATCAGGGCAGGAGGCAGCATGTGGGGTTGTGACTGAACAACGGGGTTAGGAGGTGAGAAGTAGAAGTGTCTTGAGCAGAGTCCCCACTTTCATGTGCCCTTTCTCCATCTTCCCTCTTATGGCTGACCTGCACTTCCCTGTTGGTCAAAAGCTGGAGAGCAATTCACTGCACTTCAGTGAGGTGCTGAATGGTCAAGGCAAGGCTTTCCTCAATCCTGTTTAATTTGGCAGACTGAGTGTGCGGAACATTGTTCAGAATTAGTATGCACTCGGTTGCCTGCCGCATCTGAAGTTCCATTCTGGTAGCTACTCTTTCCTTGGAGGTGAACATCCACGCAAAGGTTTGAGACATCATAGTGCTTGTGTTTGAGATGGGCTCTTCCAATCTCTCTCCAAGGGTACAGAGTGCCTCTGGAAAGGCTGACCTCTCAGTTCCCATTGCTGCTCTAGATTAGCTCTCTTCATTGTCACGAAGATGTGACTTGTGCATGAGTGATATTAATCTTTAATTTCATCAACTGATCAAACATATATTGAACTGTTTTAGAAGGACTTTTTTAAAAAAAAAGCAGGCAAAGACACTAACTTAAGATGGCTACCACATGCTGTCCGATATTACAAGTTGACCAATTTTCTGGAAGTTTCCAAGGTGGAATATAATGAAGACATGCCCAGAAACCCTCATGGAATTTCACACCTGCTGATGGCAAGGACTACTTTAAAAGGATTTACTGAAACCTCACATTTGCATTTCTATAAGGCTACCTACCTCTCAAGCAGAGGCAGAAATTCTACTAGGACAATAGCTATATGGGAAGGTGTTTTTCCTACCACATCAAGGATAATGAATCAGTCAGAAGCTAATGGTTGGGATGTTATAGGCCTTGGGACAATAGCCACTGTCTTTTCAGACATCAGCTAAGCAAATACCTTCTGAAAGCATTATGGGGAGGGAGAACATGTGATTAGAATAACCATTTTTTAAATCTCGTTTAATACAGCACACAAACTGATAAAATAGTAGACTAGAAGGAACCTGCCAAGGGGACAATATTACTCTCCCTCTCCCCTTCTCTCTCAAGTTAAGACCCTATCTCTGTTACAATTTAAAAATGCAGCACAGAGCTAGCTTCCTTTAGATGGAAATTCATTCACGGGCAAAAATCACCTTCACCTGAAAAAGACGGATTCTACTTTTAAAAAGAAATTGTTTTCGGCAATTACAATTTTACATGGGCTTCAACTCCTGGAATCTCAAAATCACCTAAGGGAAAAAAGCTGCCGCACCACAGATACAAGCAAAGGAATCATCACAGTGAACTTTTTTTCCTTTTTGCATTGAACTTTAATTTGACTAAGGAAATAACTACCTACTGTATAACTTGTAATTCTGCATGCGTGCGCGTGTGTGCATGTTGTGAAGGTTGGACGTGGGTTTATCTTTTTAAATGTTTTTATATCTTTATCTGGGTGGGTTTTTAACTCCATAAAAACATGAGTGTGAGTGTGAGTGTTTGCTCTTCAGATAGGGATGTAAGGATGTGCCTCGAGAGGGATGAGCAGAGATGCAAGGCGTGGTGGTCTGAGGAGTGCTGAGCAAGAGGACACTGGAGAAGTCAGAATGTGGTGGTTGACACCTGAAAGTGTTATGTCACTCACCTATCTTGCCCTCATGAGGTCTTTGAAATTCTTGTGCAGTGCATCCAGGCCCAAGGGTCTTTACTCCTGCTGTTCATTTCCTCAGCCACTTCCATCCATGCCTGCTTGGCTTGAGAGGCTGGCCTGTTCCTCCCCATCTATGGGAAGCAGCAGTTCACTGCAGTCCTTCAGAGTCCTGCAGCAGGTCCCCCAGTGAAGCGTTAGAAAGCCAGGGAGTAGCCATCCCACATCTTGCTTCCATTCATGTGGCTGCTGAAGCCTTGAGAATCAATGTAGAATTCAGCCACTCTGATCCTTTACAGGTTTCATTAACTAGAAATCCTTCCATTGACAGGTAAAGGTCGTCATCACGCCCATGATTGGCTGGGAAACCCAGAGGCAGGATGTTAAAAGCAAAAAACTGCGGATGCTGGAAATCCAAAACAAAAATATCTGGAAAAACTCAGCAGGTCTGACAGCATCTGCGGAGAGGAGCACAGTTAACGTTTCGAGTCCATATGACTCTTCAACAGAACTAAGGAAAAATAGAAAAGAGGTGAAATATAAGCTGGTTGAGGGGGGTGGGACAAGTAGAGCAGGATAGAGGGCCAGTGATAAGTGGAGATAGCCAAAAGATGTCATGGACAAAGGTGTTGAAGGTGGTGATATTATCTAAGGAATGTGCTAATAGGTGACATTAAGGGTAGAAAGCAGGACGAGCAAGGCACAGATAGCCCTCGTGGGGGTGGGGTGGGGGAAGGGATCGAAATAGTTGAAAAGGTAGAGATAAAACAATGGATGGAAATACATTTAAAAATAATGGAAATAGGTGGGAAAAGAAAAATCTATATAAATTATTAGAAAAAAGGGGGATCGGAAAGGGGGTGGGGATGGAGGAGAGAGTTCATGATCTAAAATTGTTGAGCTCAATATTCAGTCCAGAAGGCTGTAAAGTGCCTAGTCTGCACTCCTTCTGCAAGCATGACCCAGACCTCCCTGTCGCTTGCCATTTCAACACTCCACCTGCTCTTATGCCCATATGTCCGTCCTTGGCCTGCTGCAATGTTCCAGTGAAGCTCAACACAAACTGGAGGAACAGCACCTCAACTTCCGACTAGGCACTTTACAGCCTTCCGGACTAAATATTGAGTTCAACAATTTTAGATCATGAACTCTCTCCTCCATCCCCACCCCCTTTCCGATCCCCCCTTTTTCCAATAATTTATATAGATTTTTCTTTTTCCCACCTATTTCCATTATTTTTAAGTGTATTTCCATCCATTGTTTTATCTCTACCTTTTCGCCTATTTCGATCCCTTCCCCCCCACCCCACCCCCACTAGGGCTATCTGTACCTTGCTCTTCTTGCTTTCTACCCTTAATGTCACCTATTAGCACATTTCTTAGATAATATCACCACCTTCAACACCTCTTTGTCCTTTTGTCTATGACATCTTTTGGCTATCTCCACCTATCACTGGCCCTCTATCCAGCTCTACTTGTCCCACCCCCCTCAACCAGCTTATATTTCACCTCTTTTCTATTTTTCCTTAGTTCTGTCGAAGAGTCATACGGACTCGAAACGTTAACTGTGTTCCTCTCCGCAGATGCTGTCAGACCTGCTGAGTTTTTCCAGATATTTTTATTTTTGTTTTGTCAGAATGTTAAAGCTGTGAATGCCACAGTGAAGCCGCAATGATCAGGTTTCTAACCTGCTGTTCACACAAGCAAGCAGATCAGTTCCATTAAAATTCTGCTCTCTGCTTTAGAGAAATTTGTCCAGGTTGTGGAAAATCAAGAAACAAATAGACACGATCACAAAATGTTCTCCTAAGCAGCCAAGAAACTATTGATAAACCACAACAAATAAATGATTAATTAACTTGAAGAATCCTGATCCAATTCAGCTGATCTTGGCATAGCCCTGAGATCTAGGATGCTGCTTCTCATACAACAACAGAAACTGAGAATGTTTCATATCTTTGATTCATGAAACCTGAATATCGTCCTAAATTGTAAAACTACCCTTGGTGTTGTATTTTACTGAGGCCTGTTTGTAGCACTAATTTCTTGGGAGCATTTCTGAACTGGTGTAACTAGATATTTACAGTGCAAACTTTCCTGGAGGCAAAGCTGGCAGTTCCAAAACAGTGCCTGGAACTGTCTTCTCAAAAAAATCCTAGTACGAACAAAAATGATTTAATGAGTTATAAGATGTTACTAGTGTTGGCTGTGTGTGTGGAATTTGGTCTTCCCCACTGCGTCCATATGAATCAGCACAAATATATTTAGTTAATGTCAATTTAGGAGCTTATGCAAGAACTATTTCCCTTTTCCTAATGTCAGCATGACTCAGCACTGTCACTCAGAGAATAATTTGTAACGTTAATTCAGTAACCATAACTGCCTTGTGTGTCGCTTACCTTTACTTTTGATGAGGAAAGTTGATCTGATTTGGATTTCCAATAGCCATTTGGAATCCGGAAATAATGCCAGCATGCTTGGGATTACAGCCCACAGTACTCATATTGTAGTACTTTGCTATTTTATCTTTGAAGATGATGTCCTCAGGTATGGCTGGCGTGAACCACCAGATTATACTTTGTAGAGGTCACAAAGAGATGAACACCATTTACGATGTATTCGATGCTGGCGTACAGCAATATCATGTGGGAGCTCACCATCATTTTCTCAAGGGCAACTAGGGATGGGCAATAAATGCTGACCCAGCTAGTGAAGCCTCCACCCTGTGAATGAATAAAAAAAAATTAATTATAATTAAAATTTTAAGAAGTTGGAGAGCAGGAGCATCAAAATGGGAGCACTGTCTCTCTCACTTACCTGAAAAGGCAAGCTTTGAAAGTCCATCCAATGCCGTTAATGGATGGCTAGCCTGCCGTCTAATCAATAATTGAACAAATCAGGGGAAACCACTGTCAGGTGACTGTATAACCCACGGTGAGGATCTCTGAACTCATTTGACCCTGATGTCGGGCTACCAAAGCCCATGTGGAAAATCTTGCCTGTTGGCAAAGTTATAAAAATCGCTCATGTCAGTTTTGTTCAGTTCAGAAGATTGAGAGCTCAAACTCCAATCCAGGACTTGAGTAAAAAATAGTTTCATAATTCAATGTGCACCTGGGAAGGGCCTCTACAATGGCATTTTAGGATAATATATTAAGCCAAAGCTATTTTTCCAGCATGCTCATGTAAATGAGAAACTATCATGGTGCTAATCAAAGAGAAGGATCTTTTCCTGGTGTCGTGAACAAGATTTCTCCCTCGACTGCACAAAACTAAAATATTGCAGATACTGAGAATCTGAAATAAAATCAGAAAATGCTGGGAATACTCAGCAGGGCAGGCAGTATCGGTGGAGAGAGAAACCAAGTTAACAGGCAGATTTTTACGGTGGGCTTCAGGATCGTGATGTTGGGCGAAAAGTCCCGAGCCCACACTTGCTGGCAATGGCACAAGGTCAATGATTTTACCAGAGGAGACCCCCCAGTTAGTAATAGTAGACAGGCTTCTGATGCTGCTGGCCCAATCAGAGGGAATATTTCCACCACCTGGTGGACCAGTAAAGTTCAGCCCAACCTTTCGGGTTGATGATGTTTCATCAGCACCAAATCAGCTGATGAACTTGCTGAATTTTTCTATTTTATTATCCTCCCTCAGCTATGTTTGTTTACACTACAACGTCCTCCAAATGTAATTTATTGAATATGAAACACTGATATCCTACACAGCCAAATCCATGGGTTACAATTATTCTAGTGAGTTGTTATGATACGGCAGGTGGTATTTGCCAGGCTGACCAAATCCACAAGGCAAACTTGGCCACGCTACCATAACAGCTTTGCAATTTGTATTTATTACGAGAGGGTTTATGCACTGAATTCAGAAGTGATGAGTCCATTAACACCTTTGGAGATATTAAAAATTAAGTTAAAACATTTATTAATAAAAGCAAAGAATTAAAATACCACAAGATTACATTTACTTAATATTATAACAAATCTCAAAATTCCTAATTACCTTACTCCCAACTACACACCCACTTTAAGGCAACAGCCCAAAATAGATTTTAAATTTAGAGAGGCATCAAGCAAGGTAACCACAAATGCCCGCTTGACAGTGGGATTCTTAAGCCTTCAACAGACCTTTGGTTACTGGAACAGCAGACCTCTGCAAAGTGCCTGGAGGCGGTTCCCCAAGTCTATTTCACACAGTGTATCTTTTAGATCTTACATGGCCACCCTGTCATAGCCTTCCATCCTTCTTTAAATATATTTCTTCCTCTTTAATCTGTAAATCCCATTGTTCCCATATGTCTTTGGAATTTACTTTTCCCATAATATAAAAACCTTTAATGTTGTCAATATGACCTTTTCCTTTTGGGGAAAATAAACATAGTAACCTTGTCCTTTTTGTCTTGTTAGCTGTAAAACTTTATCATGTTTCTTTGAAAACCAAACACCTCTCCACTTACCTTAAAATGCAAGTTTCATTCACACCCTTACTGCTGAGACTTTTATCCTACGACACTCATCAGCATTTCAAATACCCCTTTTACACCTAACTCTTTTGATAAGTTCAACCTTGCAGTCTATCCAACTCTAATTCAATTAAATCAGCCACATAGACAGAACCATCTACACACACACACACACATAAGCTGACTTTTCAACACCCTGCAATAATATTATGAAAAATATGGTGGTTTTGTGACAGAATCAATGATGTCATACTTCATCAAATGCGTTTTGAAAGTCCATATACACAATATCAGCTGCAACAAGATCCTAGCACTGAACCCTAGTGAAATGCATTGTATATCTTCTTCCAGTTCAAAGAACAGCCATTCACCTCAACTCTCTGATATATGTTGTTTAGCCAATTTTGTATCCATGGTGTTCCCATCCCTTTTACCCTATGGGCTTCACCTTTGCTCAGCAGTCTAATGTGTGCTACTTTATCAAACAGATCATACGCACATGTCAACTGCACTGCCCTCATCCTCCCTTCCTGTTACCTCATCAAAAATGTAATAACCTTATCAAATCAGTGCTGACTCTCCTTTATTAGTCCATGCTCTAACTTCCTCCTGGATTATTACTTCTATAAGCTTTCCTACCACTGACATAAAACTGACCGGGCTGTCGCTGCCTTCTCCCCTTCTTTGAACAAGGATGTAACATTTGCAATTCTCCAGTCCTCTGGCACTCCCCAGTATTTAAGAAAGATTGGAAGATTGTGGGCAGCACCTCCACAATTTATACCTTTATTTTTCACACCTTCAATGCATTCCATCTGAATCAGATCATTTGAATTCCTACCAGCCTTTATAGCACGTCTTTTTTTCCTCAAGCAGTTTCCCAATTATCTCATTTACCTTTGTTTTGCCAAAGTCCTCCTCCTACTTGATAAGCATCAATGCAATGTACTCATTTAGAATGTCTTCATGCCTTTTGCTTCCTACGTTTTGGTGCCTAACCGGTTCTCTGACAACCCATTTTCTGTTATTATGCTGATGGATCTTTGGATTTCCTTTGTTGATGCTATCCACCAATTTATTCTAGTACTGCTTCAGAAAACAATTAGGTAATTGATTGCACCTTCAAACTTCCTGTAAGGACTCCACTCCATTCTGCTAGTTTCTCCATCGCATCTGTCTGGACGATGCAACCTTCCATGCTAGTGCACCCAACATGCCTTCCTTTTTTTCTCAACTGACAATTCCCCACACCGTGTTAGAGAGGGCTCTCGACTGCGTCCTTTCAAGTTCCCGTACTTCTACTCTCACACCTCCCTCTCCCACCCAGGACCACGATAGGGTTATCCTTGTCCTCACCTTCCACCCCACCAGATTCCTATTCAATGGATCATCCTCCACCATTTCCGCCGCCTCCAGTGTGATGCCACCAGCAAACATATTTTCCTCTCCCTTCCCAGCATTCTAAAGAGACCTTTTCCTCCACAACACCTTGGTCCACTCTTCAGCCAGCCCTAAACACCCCTCCCTTTCTTATGGCACCTTTCCATACAAACACAGGAGATGCAACACCTGCCCTTTTATCTCCCTCCTTCACACTGCCCAAGGCCCCAAACATTCTTTTCAAGTGAAACAGCTCTTACTTGTATTTTTTTCAATTTAATATATTGTATTTGCTGATCATGATGTAGTCTCCACATTGGGGAGCCCAAATGTAGATTGGGTGACTGCTTTGCAGAACTCTTCCATTTCTTTTGCACGTGTGACCCTGAGCTTCCTGTCACCTGTCATTCTCTACTTTGCTTGCACTCTGACCTTTCTGTTTTTGGCCTGTTGCAGTGCTCCAAAGAAGCTCAACACAAGCTCGAGGAACAGCACCTCATCTTTCAATCAGCCTTATGGACTCAACACAGAATTCATCAATTTTAGTTCATAATCTCTGCCCCATTTTGTTTTGTGTGTGTTTTGTGCTGGTTTGGCTTTTTCTTGTTTCTTTCTTAATTCCTTTACTTTGCACCTGGATGTCTGGTATCCTGCCATTCACACCTCCTCTTGGCACATCTTTTGCTTCTTGTTCTATTATCACTCCCTTTGGCTTTTCACCATGAAACCTTTTGCCATTTAACCTCTCCTGCCCTCCACCCTATCACAGGACGTCCCTTTTGTTCTTCTTCCTCCTCTCCCCTTTCACTTCAAAACCTATTACATTCCTGTAATAAAAGCAAAATATTGCAGCTGCTGGAAATACTCATCAGGTCTGGCAGCATCTGTGGAGAGACAAACAAGTTGATGTTATGCATTGTATATGATTTGAATATAATAAATATGAACAGTTCTGAAGAAGAGTCATATTTAACTCAAAACTTAACTTTGTTTCTCTCTCCACAGATGTTGCCAGATGTGCTGAGTATATCTAGCACTTTCTGTTGCTATTACATTTCTAATTTTTCTCAGTTCTGATGAAAGGTCACAGACCCAAACTTAACTTTGTTAACTTTGTTTCTCTCTGACAGATACTGCCAGACCTGATGAGTATTTCAAGCAGTTTCTGCTCTTAATTTCAGATTTCCAGTATCTGCAGTACTTTGCTTTTGTCATCCTTTATGCTTTTCCTTAAAACCCAACTCCTTGAATAAGCTTTTGGGCACTTGTTCTAATATCTCTTCAAGTAGCTTGGTGTCAATTTTTGTTTGATAGCACTCCTGTGAACTGCTTTGGGACATTTGAAAGTTTGAAAGTTGAAAGTTTGGCACTATGTAAATGCAAGTTCTTGTTCAAATTTTCTGGCAGCTGTTTCTGTGGAACAGGACAATCACGCCTGCCATCATTTCCTGGAATTCTTTTAACCTAATAATATGCCACATATGTGTGCTGGTAATCTGCCTTGTATTCATCAAATTCGCTTCTACACCCTTGAAAAACAACTTATGAATTAAGTTGTAATAAAATTAGAAGCTTTCCCAACAATAACAAGTGATGAAAATGCATTATTTTTATCTCAGAGGTATATTCTCATTATCTGTAAATTTTCACACCATTTATCACCATACAGAAATTAGCTGGTTATTTTGACCAGTGAAAGTGGATTCAAAATTCCATCGTTAGCTTAACATTTGAAAAAAACATTTTACAGCAGTGGACTAAAAAATCATTTGATCAGCTATTGGGCAGCAGTTTAATTAACTTTAGGTACTCTACAAATTCTATATTGTTCTGTAGTGTACTATATTGCTTTATAAGTCATGCTTAAACCAAATCTTCATCTAGGGGAGCAGGCTAAACTTAATAATTGATGTGATTTTAATATCCTTCAGAACTTGTTGGTTACTATGATGTCATATCATTTTGATTTGTGTAGAATGGTTCTGCATGAATGCTAATGAGTTGACATCTTACTGGATCTTAAATGCATTGCAATAATAAACGTTCTTTGTGAGTAGGGGAGAGATACTCATCCATTGCAGCAGGAGGGAAAAAACACCTGCTACCGCCAAAGTGAAAGCGTGTCTGGAAGTGAACCAGGAAGTCAGCGTTGTGCCACACTCATGAATTGAGTACAGAGAGTGCTTCAAGGGCTTAACCAAGTCAGGAAATGTGAGTATAGTTGCACATTCATCTTCATTTTGCTGTGTGCATCACTCTGCCTTGCCAAGTATACTTAATTACACCACTCTCACATGCCTTGCATGTGCATCCATCATTCCTTTTCTATTCACCTCCTCATATCCTCATCTAACCATCCACCACTGCCATTCACCTTGGTTCCTATGCCATTCTCCCTGCTAATCACCCTCAACAAATTCATTGGGTAAACACAGGCCATTAGTATCATTCATTGGTCTGTCCTCTCTCCTGTTGAAGAAGAGGACAATGAACAGTAGAGGACTGGAGATGATCCTCCACTCATTGACAGCTGCAGAGGACAATGAAATGGACATTAATGGCATGTTGGCATTCAAGACCATTAGAGATGGAAAGATTGGGACTTCGTAGCTACCTGGTGACAGAATTAAATACCAGTGATCAACGAATCATACAACACAGTCATATTGACTTAATTTCAGCAATGAGTAAAATAGAATCAACTTCATAGTGCTCAGTTGGAACATTCTCACCTTGCTATAGTTCATATATTTTCTGTCAGGGCACATGGACAATCATAGAGCAGTTGGTGGACCAACTGGAATGAAGAATCCTCAACATGCTGAATCCTTCTAAGGGTGTATCATTACAGATCTCATGCTTACAAAGCACGAGTTCAGATACTTTCACTTTGTTGGGTCCAGTTAGGCACTAAGTTGGCTTTTCATCTGCCGACTCACAGTTTACAAGTGAGCAGCGCAGGCAATGGTGCAGAGACATTTGTGGAAAATCTACGTTGGAGGGCATTGCCCCATCATTCCTTTTCTATTCAGCTCCTCATATCCTCATCTAACCATCCACCACTGTTCAGATGGACGCAGATGCTGAACTTTGGAGCCCATGGATGAAAATGTTGATCATTGAGCAGAGCAGCATAAAATCTGTGAAATATTGGCAGAGCCTCCACATACACTATCCACAATTGTAGAAACAATGAATGAGTCCAAGCAAAAGCAGGGAAGTTAAGCTGAACATTCATAAAGCTCTGGTTAGGCCACAACTAACGTAAAGCGTATAGTTCCGGTCCCCACACCATAGGACAGATGTCAGGGTCCTTGAGCGGATGCAGTGGAGATTTACCAGAAGGTCCTAGGGATGAATTACTTTAGCTACAAGGTTAGATTGGGCTGCTTATCCTTGAAGCATAGGGATTTGAGGGGAGATTTGATAGAGGCTTAAAAGATTATTACAGGTTTAGCTAAGATGGAGAAAGTCCCATTGGCTGATTATAAAAGGAACATTGGACACAAATTTAAGGTTTTGGGCAAGTCCACCTGTAATCTTTGGGAAAAATAAATAAACACACTATCTCTTATTACTTCTGCTGGCTAGGTATACCTTACGCCCCCTCCTTTGAATTTAAACCACTATAGTCTGTTTAAAAATGCAAATGTTCCCTTGACATCTATGTTTCTAAACTTCCCCATGTTTACCTAATTAACATTTCAAACCCAACTTCACTTCTTACATCAAAGCACCCAGACTAGCTGCCTTTAATTCAATTAAGTTACACACATATAGACACATATAGACATCCCACTATTACTCTATTTTACAATAAATTCCAATAACCTTATGGAAATGATTGTACCTTCCTGACAGTCAGTCCTCTGGGGCAGCTGAATAAATTTGTGCTTCATTTTAATCTCATTTGTGAAACATGTAAATTTCACATGTATTGTACCCTTAAACTTTCTAGATAATGTATGCTTACTAAAAAGAGTTCACAATGCAAATGAAAATAATACACAAATTTACTAATAAGAGAAATTATTTTTAAATACATACATAGATCTACAAATGAATACTATGATAACTTCTAAATCCCCTAATCAATCTAATTCCCAGTTACACTTTCGTTAAGGCAATAGTAAAACACGTAGATTTTAAAAGACTCAGCCAGATAAACATGATACCCTGAACAAGTTGAATTCAAAATGAGTTCTCTTAACTTCAGTCCTTGGAGGCAGCAGTTTGGTACTTACAAGCTGCAGGCTTTTCACACTTGTTGGATCTTAAACTGCCTCCCTTACAAACAGTCTCCTCTCCTTTATACATATTTTTCTCTTTGAATGCAAATTCCCATTGTTTCACTATGTCTTTTGAACTTTACCTCTCTGCCAATAAAAAAATCTATCATAGTATCAAGTCCACCTGTAATCTTTGGGAAAAATAAATAAACACACTATCTCTTATTACTTCTGTTGGCTAGGTATAACTTACACCCCTCCTTTGAATTTAAACCACTATAGATTGTTTAAAAATGCAAATGTTCCCTTGACATCTATGTTTCTAAACTTCCCCATGTTTACCTAATTAACATTTCAAACCCAACTTCTCTTCTTACATCAAAGCACCCAGACTAGCTGTCTTTAATTCAATTAAGTTACACACATATAGACACATATTGACATCCCACTATTACTCTATTTTACAATAAATTCCAATAACCTTATGGAAAATATTGTACCTTCCTGACAGTCAGTCCTTTGGGGCAGCTGAATAAATTTGTGCTTTATTTTAATCTCATTTGTGAAACATGTAAATTTCACATGTATTGTACCCTTAAACTTTCTAGATAATGTATGCTTACTAAAAAGAGTTCACAATGCAAATGAAAATAATACACATGACAATTGAGTTGTGAATCAATTTTTGGTTGTATACAAATGAAAAGGACCAAAAGTAACTCCAAAGGATATGTGAACTAGATGTCAGGTATAATACTGACAAGAGTATGAATAAAGCAGATACAACTGTGTACTTTTTTAAAGAAAGATTTTACAACATGTACATTGCACACTCTATGCCTGCTAATAAAAAGTCTACTTTCCTGTAAAAGTTAAGTTTCAGACACAAAACATAGGTTAGGCTGGCATCAATACACAATTAGTAAAGTCACTAGAGTGGAGGAATGGAGATATATTTCTAAATCAATATGGTGAGTGGGTTGGATGGGAACTTTCAGGTGGTGATGTTCCCATTTATCTTCTGCCCTTGAACTGCTAGGTGGTGGTGGTTCATGAGTTGGAAGGTACTACCTAAAGGCCCTTGGTGAGTTCCTACAGTGCATCTTGTAGATGCTACATACTGCTGTCACTGTGCGTCAGTGGTAGAAGGAGTGAGTGTTTGTGGATGTGGTGCCAATCAAGTGGACTGCTTTGTCCTGGATAATGTCAAACTTCTTGAGTGTTGTTGGAGCTGTACTCCCCCAGGCAAGTGGAGACTATTCCATCACACTCCTGAGTTGTGCCTTGTAGATGGTGGACAGACTTTGGGGAGTCATAAGGTGAGTTAGTCACCACAGGATTCCTAGCCTCTGACCTGCTCTTCTAGCCACAATATTTATATGGCTAGTCCAGTTCAGTTTCTGGTCAATGGCAACCCACAGGATGTTGATAGTGGGGGATTCAGCGATGGTAATGCCATTGAATGTCAAGGGGCAATAGTTAGATTCTCTCTTGTTGGAGATGGTTCTTGCCTGGCACTTGTGTGGCGTGAGTGTTACTTGCCACTTGTCAGCCTAAGCCTGGATATTGTCCAGGCCTTGCTGCATTTGGACATGGACTGCTTCAGTATTTGAGAAGTTGTTAAAGGTGCTGAACATTGTAAAATCATCAGCAAACATCCCCACTTCTGACGTTATGAAGGAAGGAAGGTCATTGATGAAGCAGCTGAAGATTGTTGGTCCTAGGACCAACCGTGAGGAAATCCTGCAGTGATGTCCTGGAACTGAGATGACTGATCTCCAGCAACCACAACCATCTTCCTTTGTGCCAAGTATGTCAATGTAGTGAAGCCACAACATAGGACAACTTGCATGCCAAACAGCAAAAGCAACATGTGATAGGGCTAAGCGATCCCAAAGCCAATGGATCAGATCTAAGCTCTGCAGTCCTGCCGCATTAAGTAATGAATGGTGGTGCACAATTAAACGACTAACTGGAGGAGGAGGCTCCACAAATATCCCCATCCTCAATGGTGGGGAGAACATCAGTGCAAAGGACAAGGCTGAAGCATTTGCTACAATCTTCAGCCAGAAGTGCCAACTCATCTCAATCTCCTCCTGAGGTACCCAGCATCACGGATGCCAGTCTTCAGCCAATTTGATTCACTTCAAGAAACAGCTGAAGGCACTGGATACTGCAAAGGCTGCGGGCCCTGACAACATTCCAGCAATAGCACCAAGGACTTGTGCTGCAGAACTAGCTGCGCCCTTAGCCAAGCTGTTCCAGTACAACTAAAACACTGGCATATACCTGGCAATGTAGAAAATTGCCCAGGTATGTCCTGTCCATATAAAGCAGGACAATCCAACCTGGCCAATTACTGTCTCGTCAGGCTACTCTTGATTATCATTAAAGTGAAGGAATGGATCGTTAACAGTGCTATCAAGTGGCACTTATTCAGAAACAACCTGCTCATTGATGCTCAGTTTGCATTCCACCATGACCACTCAGCTCCTGACCTCATTACAGCCTTGGTTCAAACATGGACAAAAGACCTGAACTCAAGAGCTAAGGTGACAGTGACTGCCCTTGACATCAAGATGGCTTTCAACTGAGTGTGGCAGCAAGGAGCCCTAGCAAAACTGGAGTCTATGGGAATCAGGGGGAAAACTCTCTACTGGTTGAAGTCATACCTAGCATAAGGAAAG
Source organism: Carcharodon carcharias (assembly GCF_017639515.1). Taxonomy (NCBI): domain Eukaryota; kingdom Metazoa; phylum Chordata; class Chondrichthyes; order Lamniformes; family Lamnidae; genus Carcharodon; species Carcharodon carcharias. Next base: position 104,127,202 of record NC_054471.1, on the reverse strand, counting down.
ATTTTTAAAAAATTAATTCATGGGTTGTGGGCATCGCTGGCTAGGTTAGCATTTATTGTCCATCCCTAATTGCCCTTGAGAAGATGGTGATGAGCTACCTTCTTGAACCGCTGCAGTCCATATGGTGTAGGTACATCCACAGTGCTGTCAAGGAGGGAGTTTCAGGATTTTGACCCAGTGACAGTGAAGGAACGCTGATATATTTCCAAGTCAGGAAGGTGAGTGGCTTGGAGGGGTACTTCCAGGTGGTGGTGTTCCCATGTATCTGCTCCCCCTGTCCTTCTAGATGGTAGCAGTCATTAGTTTGGAAGATGCTGTTTTAGGAGCCTTGGTGAGTTCCTGCAGTGCATCTTGTAGATGGTACATACTGCTGCCACTGTGCATTGGTAGTGGAGAGAATGTATGTTTGTGGAAGGGGTGCCAATCATGCAGGCTGTTCTGTTTAGGATGGTGTCCAGCTTCTTGAGTGTCATTGAAGCTGCACTCATCCAGGCAAATGGAGAGTATTTCAGCACACTCCTGATGTGTGCCTTGTAGATGGTGGACATGCTTTGGGGAGTCAGGAGGTGTGTTACTCACCACAGGATTCCTAGCTCTAACCTGATCTTCTAGCAGCAGTATTTATATGGCTAGTCCAGCTCAGTTTCTGGTCAATGGTAAACCCCCAGGTTGTTGATATTGGGAGATTCAGTCATGGTAATGCCATTGAAGGCCAAGGGGCGATGGTTAGATTCTCTCATGTTGGAGATGGTTATTGCCTGGCACTTGTGTGGCAAGATTTGTACTTGCCAGTTGTCACCCAAGCCTGGATATTATTCAGGCCTTGCTGCATTTGGACATGGTCTGCTTCAGTGTCTGAGGAGTCGCGAATGGTGCTGAAGATTGTGCAGTCATCAGCGAACATCCGCAATTCTGACCTTACAATGGAAGGAATGTCATTGATAAAGCAGCTGAAGATAGTTGGGGCTAGGACACTACCCTGAGGAAGTCCTGTAGTGGTTTCCTGGAACTGAGATGATTGACCTCCAACTACCACAACCATCTTTGTTTGTGCTAGGTATGACTCCAACCAGTGGAGAGTTTTCCCCCTAATTCCCATTGACTCCAGTTTTGCTAGGGCTCTTTGATGCCACACTCAGTCAAATGCTGCCTTGATGTCAAGGGCAGTTACTCTCAGCTCACCTCTAAAGTTCAGCGCTTTTGTCTATGTTTGAACCAAAGCTGTGGTTGTGGTTGTTGGAGGTCAATCAGCTGAATCCCAGGGCATCACTGCAGGAGTTCCTCAGGGTAGTGTCCAAGGCCCAGCCATCTTCAGCTGCTTCACTAATGGCGTTCCCTCCATCATAAGGTCAGAAGTGGGGATGTTCGCTGATGATTTTACAAGGTTCAGTATTATTCATGACTTCTCAGATACTGAAGCAGTCTGTGCCCAATGCAGCAAGATCTGGGCAACATTCAGGATAGGGCTGATAAGTGGCAAGTAACATTCGCACCACACAAAGGCCAGGCAATGAACACCTCTAACAAAGATAATCTAACCATCTCCCCTTGACATTCAATGGTGTTACCATCGCTGAATCCCCCCCACCAACTATCAGCATCTTGGGGGTTACAATTGACCCGAAACTGAACCGGACCAGCCATATAAATACTGTGGATACAAGAACAGGTCAGAGGCTGGGAATTCTACACTGAGTAACTCCCCTTCTGACTCTCCAAAGTCTGTCCACCATCTATGAGGCACAAGTCAGGATTGTGATGGAATACACTTCACTTGCCTGGATGAGTGCCACTCCAACAACACTCATTAAGCTTGACACCATCCAGGACAAAGCAACCCGCTTGAATGGCACCCCATCCACCACCTCCAATATCCAATCCTTCCAGCACTGATGCACAGTAACAGCAGTTTGTACCATCCACAAGATGCACTGCAGAAACTTACTAAGACTCCTTTGGCAGCATCTTCCAAACCTGTGAACTCTACCACCTAGAAGGACAAGGGCAGTCAATGCATGGGAACACCACCACCTGCAAGTTCCCCTCCAAGCCATCCTGACTTGGAAATACATCGTTGTTCCTTCACTGTTGTTGGATCAAAACCCTGGAACTCACACGCAAACAGCACTGTGGACTAGTGATTCAAGAAGGCGACTCACCACTACCATCTCAAGCACAATTAAGGATGGGCAATAACAATGCTGGCCTAGCCAGCAACACCCATGTCCCATGAAAAAAAATACCCCAAAGCAACAGGATAAAAAGGCCTAAATTCAAAGTTTTAATATACGATTTTGGACCATATTCGAGGAAATTATTCTTTATGCAAAGGGTGATCTTCACTGTCGCTGGCTCAAAATCATAGAACTCCCTTCCTAACAGTACTATGGATGTACCTAAACCACATGGGCTGCAGCAGTTCAAGAAGGCAGCTCACTACCACCTTCTCAAGGGCAGCTAGGGATGGGCAATAAATGCTGATCCAGCCATCAAAGCCCACATTCTGTGAATAATTTTTTAAAAATTATGTGTGGATAGTTGAGGCCATTCATTTAAGAAAGTTGGATACTTCACTGAAGACATGATGATAGTCTAGAATAGCCTTTCTAAACTTCTCTCTGAATGAGATGAAAGTCTATTATCCATTACCTACTAAAGTCTCAATCCATTGCCTACTGAAGAACTCATAGCAGAAAACTGAACAATCTCACTCTGAGCTACAAGATGGGAAACAGAAAATGCACACTGATGCAATTGACATTGCTCTTCTGAGATTACAAGATTACAGGACTGCAAGACCTTCTTGGTTAAGATTAGAGAACTTTAATATGAATCTCATCAATACTATAATCTGACTGGGATTGCCTAATGTGGATTGGTTGATCTCTTGTGGCATTGCCTATAGAAAATCAAGGGTAAACAATTTTCCATCAGAGTGTATAGAATCTGTAGTTAATGAAGCTCATCTAATGGTACAAAGTGCATAGCTGCAGGTGTGACTGTATGACAGCTAATGTTATCAAGGGAAATTCTATTGTGATGCCACTTGCAGGCATGACAGAATGGTGATGCAAAAATAAAAAAAGTGCATAACACGCAGCAAATGATAATTTTACTAGTTGATCTTTTGTGACATTGCACGTGAGAACTCAAGGCCAAGTGTAATTTTCAGGTGAAGCAGAGTTAGAGGGAAGAAAATAATTAGACTATAGATATAATAAGGTCTGTTCTCATATTTACATTTTTAATTCTTAGGTCCACATTAATAATGGAAAGCGGCCACACTCCAGTTATGTTCTGCTGCCAGCAGTGCTGCTGTATCATCTCTGTTAGAGTATGTGATACAGGGTAATGTGTTTATAAATGAAATTTCCATTATAGGAAAAGGAGTAGTCTATTCAATAATAGATCATGGCTGATCTGTATCTTAACTCCATTGACCTGTCTTTGTTCCATATCCCTTCACACACTTGTCTGATAAAAAATTATCAATCCCAGTTTTGACATTTTCAATTGAAATTCTCAACAACATTTTAGAAGAGTTCCAGATTTCCACCATCCTTCGGGTGAAGAGGTGCTTCTGGATATCAACGTGACCAGTCTAGCTCTAATTTTAAAATTATACCTACTTGTCCAGGACTTCCCCATCAGTGGAAACCATTTTCCTCTATCTCTATAATATATATATATATAAAAACAAAAAAACTGCGGATGCTGGAAATCCAAAACAAAAACAGAATTACCTGGAAAAACTCAGCAGGTCTGGCAGCATCGGCAGAGAAGAAAAGAGTTGACGTTTCGAGTCCTTATGACCCTTCGACAGAACTTGAGTTCGAGTCCAAGAAAGAGTTGAAATATAAGCTGGTTTAAGGTGTGTGTGTGGGGGGTGGAGAGATAGAGAGAGAGAGAGAGGTGGTGGGGGGGAGGGGGGGTGTGGTTGTAGGGACAAACAAGCAGTGATAGAAGCAGATCATCAAAAGATGTCAACGACAATAGTACAATAGAACACATAGGTGTTAAAGTTAAAGTTGGTGATATTATCTAAACGAATGTGCTAATTAAGAATGGATGGTAGGGCACTCAATGTATAGCTCTAGTGGAGTTTTTTTTATATAATGGAAATAGGTGGGAAAAGAAAAATCTATATAATTTATTGGAAAAAAAAGGAAGGGGGAAACAGAAAGGGGGTGGGGATGGGGGGGGGGGAGCTCACGACCTAAAGTTGTTGAATTCAGTATTCAGTCCGGAAGGCTGTAAAGTCCCTAGTCGGAAGATGAGGTGTTGTTCCTCCAGTTTATGTTGGGCTTCACTGGAACAATGCAGCAAGCCAAGGACAGACATGTGGGCAAGAGAGCAGGGTGGAGTGTTAAAATGGCAAACGACAGGGAGGTTTGGGTCATTCTTGCGGACAGACCGGTGTTCTGCAAAGCGGTCGCCCAGTTTACGTTTGGTCTCTCCAATGTAGAGGAGACCACATTGGGAGCAACGAATGCAATAGACTAAGTTGGGGGAAATGCAAGTGAAATGCTGCTTCACTTGAAAGGAGTGTTTGGGTCCTTGGACGGTGAGGAGAGAGGAAGTGAAGGGGCAGGTGTTGCATCTTTTGCGTGGGCATGGGGTGGTGCCATAGGAGGGGGTTGAGGAGTAGGGGGTGATGGAGGAGTGGACCAGGGTGTCCCGGAGGGTGCGATCCCTATGGAATTCCGATAAGGGGGGTGAAGGGAAGATGTGTTTGGTGGTGGCATCATGCTGGAGTTGGCGGAAATGGCGAAGGATGGTCCTTTGATCCTCTATCTCTACTCTGTCATCTCCTTTAATCATCTTGAACATCGAAATTAGATCATCCCTTAATCTCTGCACTGAAGGGAATACAAACCTAGTATATTCAAGTTTTCCTCATACTTTAACCATTTTAGCCCCAGTCACTCTCCACTGCACCAATATAACCTACCTGAGGTACGGTGCTCAGAACTGAGCAGCAGTGCTGCAGCTGGAGAGAGCTACACATGGCCCTAATGTAACTTCCACCCCTTTAACATAAAGGTCACAGTTCCATTAGCTTTCTAAGTTATTTTTATAGCTGTCCACTAGTTTTTAGTGATTTTTGTACATGACCCCTAAACATCTCCGCAAAATCCACAGTTCCTAACTTCTCAGCAGATAGAACATTATATTTTCCTTAAGTCCAGAGGCTATAATCACTAAGACAGGTGCGAAGATTTAAAATGGGAAAACTGATGGAAAAAGTTAAAATGGAAGAAATCCATCGCTCAATTTGTTATTTTATTTCATTAAATTGTTAGAGTTTTTCATCATAGCTAATTTAAAACAATTTTTCACCAATTGTTTCGTGCAAAAGGTATTTGCAAATCTGGCTATTGGTGGTGCATGTGAAGTTGACTGAAAATGATTGTCATTCACTTAATAATGGAAGTAATTCCTCTCCCCAAACTTAAAATGAAAGACAATTATATAATGGTCATGCCCTTTAATAAACAATCATCAACAGCATAGTATAAAGGAGGTCAAAACAAGCAACAAGGCTGCTGTCTTGTTTTCCCGATGAATGTTTATGGTACAATGGTCACGTAATTTCCACCCAAACTCTTATTTACTTGTATTGGTATAAAGCTTTGTCTTGTTTTGTGGGGAATCTTGGAAATAGAACAAAAACAAAAAAAGTGTTTCTGATTAAAATAAGGTTGAATGGTGATATTTATTTCAAACGCAAACCAGGGTGAGCTAAGGCAGGGTGGATCATCCTGCCCGCCCTCTGCCCCACCCTCTACCCTGCCCTTCTGTCCCCCTCTATCCAGCCCTACCTACTCCTACCCCTTCTGCCCTGCTTTCCTTATGCTGTGCCCCCTCTATCCTGCCCGCTCTACACTAACATTCTTTCTACTCTGTCCCTCTCTACACTACCCTATCGTCGGCCCTGCCCTGGCCCTGTTTGCTCCAGCCCCAACCTACCCCCTACTTTGCCCCGTCTACCTGCCCCATCCTCTACCCTGAACTCCTCTATTATGCCCTCTGCCTCCCTCTACCCTAATCCCCCCCTTGTCTTCTGTACTCTGCCCTGCCCCTCTATACACTGAACCCCTCCTCTACCTTGACTTCTATCCTGCCCTCTGCTCTATCTGCCCTGCCTTTCCACTCTGTAGCCCCCTTTACCCAGCCTGCCCACTACTACCCCCACGCAGGCTAACCCCGCCCTCTCCCCCGGCCGAAGAAAATATGCTGAGTCACTGGGTTCAAGAACCCAGCCGTTAATCTCGGAACAGCGCGTGGGTGGAAGACAAAGACAAAAGGGGAGGGCAGTAGTGTGTGACGTGACTATGGCGGTTGCCGGCGTTTAAAGAGACTGTCGAAGGGAGGGGACGTGATTGGGAAAGAGTGAAAAGGGGAAGGGTCACATTGGCAATTGCTCTCGAGACAGTGGGGGGCGGAGCGATCGTGCGGAAAGGGGCAGGGCAGAACCGGGTCGACGGTTGCGCTCGAAAGTAACGGCGCAGAGGGAAGAGGCGGAGGGTTTACAAAAGGTGGGGCCCCATGGGGGGGTCGCGAGTGGTGATGGTCGCGGTTCAAGCCGGCCCACCAATCCAAGGAGGGATAGGGAGGGGGCGGAGGAAGGTTGGCTGACGTGTTCTGAATATTTGTGGGGGGCGGGGCTGGTGGGAGGAGGAGGTCGCGGTAAAGATTATGAGCAGCGCCGCTGGGCGGGCAGAGGCGCGGAGGAGGTACAGCGGGATAGGGGGAGCTGCGGTATTGTTCCGGTGAACATCCATCGAGTGCGGCGGTGCTTTAGCACGGTTACGGAGCGGGAGCACCGAGCTGGAGTGGCTAAACTACAAGTCCATCGATCAGTCTCCTCGATCCCGAAGGCGGTGAGTGCTACCCGAGGCTGCGGAGTGAGTAAAGACCGTGGTCGTCGTGTTCTGTGGCTGGAATCTGGCTGGAAATGTATGGGCATTCGTGCATGGGTTGAGCTTTTTAAAACACCGCTATTCGTTCAGAGAGCGCGGCATTATTTTAAGCAGTTAAGTAACCTTACTGACCCCCTCACCCCCCTCTCTCTCTCCCCTTTCCAGTCGGTGGTTATGGGTCTGTTGTCGGAGGGGTCGCCATTGAACTGGGAAGAGACGAAGAGATACGCTGATCACGTCCGCAAGCACGGCATCATCCAGTTCCTCAACATTTACCATAAAGTGAAGGACCGGCAGAAGGACGTGCTGAAATGGGGAGACGAGGTAAAAGGGGCAGCTTTCTGTCGGGTCTCCGATGGGTGACAGCCTCTATGTTTACTTACCCCCTGCCCCCCCCCCCCCCTTCGGCCAGGCGTGTGTGGTGCTGTTTCCTCTGGAACTATCTCATCTCGATCTTGTACAATCGAGAGAGGTCAAAACGCCGGATGGGCAGAGAGGAGAAATGGAAAATTCTAGGCGTGCAGCCTAGTTACTCGGTACCAGAACGAGAAAAGTTGATAGTTCAATTGGGAGCACGCATCCCCACACACGTTTTACACTCGCAGCATCAACCTGTCGGGTTTTTGGCTTTCGGAGCCTGACAAATCTTGTGATGTTGGTGGTTGACCAAAAGAAATTTTGCAACTGGTTATTAACAGCCCCAGTTATCTAATATTCTTTAAGGCAAATGTTGCGAAGGATGCTTGGGGGAAACGGCAAAAATAATTCAAACACGAAATATTGCTGATGCTGAAAGTCTGAAATACAGACAGAAAACGCTGGAAGTATTCAGATCTGTGGAGAGAGAGAGACCCGAGTAGGGGTTTCGGTTCTGACCAAAGATCATCGACCTGAAACATTAACTGGTTTTCTCTTTCCACAGATGCTGCCAGACATGTTGAAAAGTTCCAACATTCTCTATTTTTACTAAAAACATCATTTTGTGAAACCCTTGGGAGGTTTAAAGGGGTAGGTGAGTGGGTATGAGGATGTTTTGTAGCTGAAGAGTGGTGGTCCTACAATGTATGTATCCTTCATTCAACATCCTGTGAACACTGGTACAAAAGGCAGAAAGTACTTAGATTTTATATAGCACCTTTCACGACTTTGGCATTCTAAAGTGCTTTACAACTGACCAAGCAATTTTGAAATGTAGCCTCTGTTGTATTGGGAACATAACTAATTTTATGTGCCACGGAGTCCAAAAACAGCAACAAGACAATGATCAGATAATCTGTTTCAGTGAGTAAATGTTGGCCAGGGCATCAGGGAGAACATTAACTGCTGTCTCCTGGATATTGCAATGAGATGTTTCATGTCAATCTGTCAGAGCAGACTGATCCTTCATTTAACATCTCATTTGAGAAGACTGCATCTCTGGTGCATCACTTCCTCAGTACTGCATTTACAAGGAGATGGACAAATAAATTGAACGCACCCCAAAGGATTTTTTTGCAGCTGCTAAGTCTAAGCAATACTGGTTATTGCATGTGGTAGTTTGGTATTATTGATTAATATATGGTTTCTGGATTCCTGAGAAGATGCCTAAAATGACTGGGTATCCTGAAAGAGGAGTGTTAATAATGGAGATTTTACTCCAGTTTGCATCTTGCATGTCATTTCTTGGAAATAAATTTGTCTTGATTCTGCCTCTGCTGCCCTTTCAGTGAGTTCCAGATTCCCACCATCCTCTTGGTGAAAAATCCCTCCTCCATTCCATCCATCCCACCCCAATCCTTCTATCGTTTACTTTAAATCTATGACACTGGTTGTTGACATTTCTGCTTAAGTAATTGTATCCTTCTGATGCACTCTCTCTAGGCCCCTGAATTTTACACACCCCAATTAAATTGCCCCTCACCACCTCTAAATACTTAGTTTACTAAGGTGTGTTTTATAACTACAAGTAACATTTAGAAAGATGCCAAATTTTTCATGGGCATGTGTTCAGCTTAAAAACTGTTTCTACAGTGGTGTTTTTCAATTTTCTATTAACTTTTGTTGTGGTCAAGAGATAATGTCATGCTTCATTATAAACTAAATACCTTTAGGTTTTTTAATCTGTATGTGTTGAAAATTTGAAGTTTTTTTCCCTTTTACTTTTTGGGTCAAACAGCATTATTTATAAATGTTTTTGTTAAATACAGTTGTGCACATTCCTTATGTGTTCCATCAATCAACTGGATTTTTTAGATTTAGGGCAGTATCTCCCAATATAATAGCACAAACCTTGTGGAATGAATAGCAAAATTCATAGTTAGCCATTATGCTCAAGTCAATTTGCACTCATGAAAGGGTTTGTGCCTTGGGACAAAGGATTATTCAAATCGTACAATAGAAAAGTCACTCCTAAAATGACTACTTTTTAATATAATATCTACTTTGGCTTTGAATACAACAAATACTGCTTTGACACCTGTACATGCTTTAAACAAATAGGCAGCTGTACTTAGGTGCAGTGGGCCTCTGTACTTCCATGCTTCAGTGTATAGTTGGTTCAACAGCTAGCTGTTTTAAAAGAATGATTTGTAACAGTTGCACCTGTGCTTTAATTTAAATCTTAAAGAATGTGACTTTGCCTCCTTGGGGGAATCTCACATCACTCGTGATAAATTTACCTATCCTTGGGACTTAGTACTGTAGTTACACTACAGAGCTTTGTCAAAAGATTGCAAATGAAACTCCGACATCCCAGCAATAAAGTTAATGCAGGTTGAAGCTGAAATTTAGGTTATTTATAATTTTGCATAGTCTTAATTTCATTATGAAGAGATTATGAAAGACCCAAATTATTTCTTTGCAACTGTGTATTCGCTCAAATTAATTCAGATTACATGGATGCATTGGGTGGAATTTAAAGGAGTGAGGCAGGGTAATTCTGGAATTTGAAACCATTCAGTTGTAAAGAGATTCTGAATTGAATATCTTTGGAAAAATTAAGTGGGGAAGCAATCCAGTTATTGACAACATTGACAAACAGAAGGCAAAATACAAAGTTTATCACATTCAAATGTACGCATCTAATGCCTGCTGATAACACTAAGTTAGGAAATACAGTAAATCATGTAGGTGGAAGCAGGAACTTGCAAAGGAATGTTGATAGATTAAGTGGGGCAAAACTATGGCAGATGACCTTCAATGTAGGAAAATGCAAGGTCATCCATTTTGCACCTAAGAAAGCTAGATCAAAGCATCTTTTAAATGCTGAGATGCTAGGAACTGTGGTGGAGCAGAGACATTTAGTAGTTCATTGGTTTGGCATAGATAAGTATAAACTCGTGACAGAACTGGGACTTATCTCATTGGAGGAGTATCTATGAAAATTATAGGTTGATGAGTACTGTGCTAGAGGAAATCACATAATCTGAGACAGACTGGTTGAATATTTTGGGAGGTGCAAATTACTTGGTAAGGTTGTGTAGGGGATAGATAAGTGTAAACTCGTGCTAGAACTAGGGTTTATCTCATTGGAAGGGAACATTTTAATGTAGGGAAATATAGTGTAACCTTTCAAATTAAAGTTCAAGGATAGTCCAACTGGTTTGTCTGATCTGATAACATTTTTAATGCTTATAAATTGTTTCTTTTTAAAAGAGGCCAATTATTTTGCTTTGAGCTTGTGCAAAAGTGTGAAGAAAAACCAAATATTAATCCAACATTCATAGGAATTTTCAGACCAGCCAGATATTGGATTAACTGCTTAACCATAGCCTATTATATAGGGATAGCTTTGTAATTTGTGATGTTCTTGTGGAAAGTAATGATCTCCAGCATTTCTTGCGTAATCTGAAACTGCTTGAACATCAAGTTCAGTAGAATGCAAGCTAAATTCTTGAAAAACTGAGGGAAGGGGCAAATATGTGTACATTTATACATTTAGAGTTGATCATTAAATATGCTAAATGTATTACAGTAATTTTGACTTTCCAAATTTTAAAATTGATAGAACCTTGCAGAACAGAACGAGCGCATTTGGCCCATCATATGCCAACTTTGCCTTGCTCTTTTCATATAGTCCTGCAAATTTGTGATTTTCAAGTATATCTTTAATTCCCTTTTGAAAGTTAATATTAAATCTGCATTCACCACTTTTTCAACTACTGCAGTCCAGATTATAGCTCATTGCATAACAAGCACTTATCTCACGACTGGTTCTTTTCACCTTAAATCTGTGTCCTCCAGTTACTGACTAACTGGAAACAATTTCTCCTTATTTATTCTATCAAAACCCTCATAACTTTAATCACACTTAATAAATCTCATAGCCTTCTCTGCTCTAAGGAGAACAAACTTGAGTTTTCTAGTCTGCCTGCCTTGTATTCTGGTACACCCCTTGGCACCCTCTCCAAGGCCTTGATATCTTTCTTAAATTGGATTTCCAAGAACAGGACACCGTACTCCAGCTGAGGCCCAATTAGTGATTTATAAAAATTTAATAGAACTACTTGCTTTTGTTATGCCTCTGTTTATAAAGCCAAAGATCCCACATACTTTTTAACAGTTTTAGAAACTTGTCCAGCCACCTTCAAAGATTTACATGTGTGAATGTCCAGATCTTCTTTTTCTTCCACCCATTAAAATTGCACCATTTAGTTTATATTGCTTCTTCTTCTCATTCTTCCTCCTAAGTTGCATTTTTTCTTTTCTGCATTGAATTTAATCTGCCATGTGTTTGCCATTTCATCAGTCTGTTTGTTATGCTTCTCACTGTTTAAACTTCCAAGTTTTTTTGGTGTCTATTTTTGAAACTTTAGGGAGGACATTGATGGCAAGGGAATAAATAGTTATAGAACAGGAGCCTGAAAAGATGGTTAAATACAAAGTGAGAAAATTCCTATTAAGGAGGGTTAAAATATCTGTACAGCAATGCGTACAGTGTCTTTGTTTTAAAGGGAGACTTGGAGGCAGTCATGCATTGGGAGGAGCCAGTCAAGGCAGGAATTACTGAGACATGACTATAGAAAAGTCAGCACTGGGAATTAAACACTACAGGGTTATAACATTTTTAGAAAAAGATGTGAGGCAAAAAGGGGTGGAGTAGCTGTACTTATTATGGTTAACATAATGACAGAAAAAAAGAGATGAAGCTATCAGGGACAAAAATAGAATCCATATAGATAGAGATAAAAGATACAGGATCAATCACATGAATAGGTATGGTCTACAAACCATCCAATAGTGAAAAGGAGGTGGAGGAAGAAATATATGCAGAGAAAGCAGGGAATTGAGTATAAAACAGAATAATAATTATGGGGGGCTTCAATTACTCTCATTACTCAATTACTTGAACAAAAGAGGTGGATAAAGAGGATAAGGGAATGGCGTTCCTATAATATGTTCAGGACTCCTTCTTAACCCGATATGCCAAAAGCTCAACAATGGAAGATTCGCTATTGGATCCAGTAATGGAGAATGAGCCAGAGCAGATAAAGAAGTTAAAGTAGCAAACACCCTAGGTAATAGTGACCATAATAAAATGATGATGGAGAAAATAAGCATAATGAGGACCAAGTTAATGAATTGGAGAAAAGCTGATTTTGAGAGGTTGAGATTAAAACTTGGGAAAACAAAATGGATAACAATATTGGCAAATAATGATACAAAACAACGATGGGAAACATTGAAAATTGTGTTCAACAGAGTACCAGAAAAATAAGTTCTGTTAAAAGGATAAAACAAACAAAACATTAGTGGGATTCCATGGATAAATAAAGGCATAAGGAAACAACTGAGCATTAGGAACGAGGCTTACTTCAAGTACAAAGACAGCAGAGGAGGGTATGAAAAGAGATTAGGAGAGAAGTTGAGAAGACAAAAAGGAATTAGAAATTAAATTATCAAGGAACATAAATTGGTTACATTTTTCATAACATTTTTTATTGATGGGAATGGGACCTTTTAATGGATATTCAGGATAATATCACAGGTAACGATACAGTTGGCAGGGACCTTAAAGAATTATTTCGCTTCAGTTTTACTAGGGAGCTAGAACAGGTAGACATGACATTGAATGATGAGAGAAGTGCATTTAAAATTTTTTAAAAACTAAAATTTTGCTTGAGAAACCTTATTTTTGAGGAGGTAACAGCAGATAATGGTAATGGAGTAGATGTAATTTATCTGTATTTTCAAACAGCCTTTGATAAGGTGCTCTGTAATATAACATTGAATAAGGTCAGAGACTGTAGAGTTATAGGACAAGTGGCAGAATGGATTGCTAGGTAACTTCAAGACAGAGAGCAGAGAGTGGGAATAAAGGGCAGTTATTCAGTAGTAGAAGGTGGGAAGTAGTGTTCCACAAGGATCAGTGCTGTGACCACTGCTGTTCAAAATTTACATTAACAATTGGGCTTTGGAATCAAAACCACAATTTCTAAATTTGCAGGTGACGACATATTGTAGGGAGAAATGGTCAACTGAGGAGAACTGCAATGAATTATAGGAATACATTAATAAACTTGCAGAATGGGCAAGTAATTGGCTAAATGAATTTCGGCACATATAAATGTGAGGTAGTACATTTTGGTAGGAAAAATAAGGAGGTCATTTATTATTTGGAAGGTACATGCCTAGGTTGCGTAGAGGTACAAAGCTATCTTGGAGTACAAGTATATTAATCACTGAATGTTGTGCCACAGGTTCGCAAGGTCATTTAAAAAAAACAAACCCAAGCACTGGGCTTTATTTCTAGAAGGATAGAATTGAAAAATAGAGTACTTTGATTAGACCACATTTTGAATATTGTGTGCAGTTCTGGTCACCATGTCATGGGGCAGAATTTTCACTTCAGTGGGGGGTGGGAGGGGAGTTTAGCCTCCGATCGGCACCCCCAATTGGGGGTGCGTCGCCATTTTACGTGGGCGGGCCAATTAAGCCCCAGCATGATGTCTCCAGGAAGCGCGTGAAAGAGCGCACTCATATCCCTGAGGCTAAGTGCTGCCTCAGGGAGATTGGCGTCAATTTTAAAAATGTTAAATGTAGAAAAATAAAACTTCCCTGACATGTCCCCTCATATGACACTGTCACATGAGTTGGGACATGTCCACCACTTTTTTAATCAAACTTTTATTAAATTTTTAAAAACCTACATGAAACCTCATCTCGCCTGTGGATGAGGTGTCATGCTTTCTCTGAAGACCGCCAGGGCTCCTGGTTTGCCCGCCAACCTTAAGGTTGGCCAGGCAGGTCCTTTTAACTAGTTCAATTAGTTTTTAAATGGCCTCAATTGGCCGTTGACAGGTCGGCAGGCGCACAGCTGATTCGGCTGCTCCCCTGCCGGCCTGAATATTGAAATGACTTGGGGTGACATCGGAAATTCTGTCCAACATCATCCCGTGTCATTTTACGCATCGGCAAGCGGGCTCTGCCCCCCTGCTTGCCGACCTCAATATCCTGCCCATAAAAAAAGATATGCAGACAGTGGAGAGGGTGCAGAGAACATTTACAAGGATGATGCCAGAAATGTGTTGGTATGCATATCAGGAAAGGATTGACAGGTTGGATCTCTTTTCCCTTGAAAAAGCAGGTTGAGGGCTGGCCTAACAGAGGCCTTTAAGATTTTGATAGGAGTGGATAAAAGGAAGTTAGACAGTCATTTGAGAGAGATGGTTATGATGATAGATTTAGATGTAAAAAGATGGGAGGAAACTTGAACAGGCAACTAGTTTAGCCATTCACAGCCAGATCTGGCTAGATCACGAAGCACTATCAGGTCCTGCTCCTCTCTGTCAAAATTATTCATTATTCCGATTGGATCCTGAATGCAAAGATAACACCCCACTTCTCTTCAACACAACCTTCTTCAACCTTTCTCCACTGACTCCTACACCTTCATCTCCAGCAAATTTGCGAAGCTCATCAACTTTTTCATCTCAAATCATTCTGCTTCCCCCCTTCCTTCCCCAGCCCACCAGGCCAATGTTTCCCCCACCCTAGTCCATATTTGCTTCTTTCTCTAGTTTCTCTCATTTCTTCTCCAAGTTCATCTTGCCTGTGAGACAAACCCCCCCCTGCTCCCTTGGCCCTATTCTCACCAAATTGCTATTATCACCTGTCTCCTCAAAAAAACCCCAAACCTTAACTCCTCTGTCCTTGCAAATTACAGCCCTATCTCCTTCCATCCTTTTCCCTCAAATCCTTGACCGTGATGTCACCTCCCAAAATGGTGACCATCTTTCCCAGTATTCCATGTTTAAATCCCTTCAGTCGGGTTTCTGCTCCTGCCATGGAACTCAAATGGCATTTACCAAAGTCACAAGAAGCATCCCATGTGACTGATGATAAACTATTTCTCCTGACCCTTTTTGACCTGTTTGCATCATTTGAAACATTTGACCACACCATCCTCCTCCAGCATGCCTCTTTTCTGCTGTCCAACTGAATGGCACTTGACTCACCTGGTTTCATTTTCATCTATTCAGTCATAGCCAGGGACTAACACACCATGGCTTTGTTTTCTGCTCCATACAGTTATTTCAGAAGTACCCTAGGATCTATCTGCCTTGTATTTCTCATCTACAATGTGCCCTCAACAGCGTCATCTAAAGACTCAACGTCAGGTTACACATGTACACTGACACCTAGCTTTACCTCAGCACCACCCTCTCTCAATCCCTCCACTGCCTTTAAAGTCAGATTATTTGTCTGATGTCGAGTGATAGATGAGCAGAAATTTCTTCCCAACTACATATTGGGAAAACTGAAGCTGTTGTCCTCAGTCCCCACAACAAACTTTATTCCCTAGCCTCCAATGACCATCATTCTATCTGGCAACTGCCTGAGACCATGCACTGCCTTGGTATCTTGACCCCAAGATGAAATTCTGATCACTCCCTCACCATGGCTGCTTACTTCCAGCTCCATAACATCCCTTCCTTAGGCCATCTGCTGCTGAAACCCTCATCCATCCTTTTGTATCCAAACTTGACTATTCTAGTATTTTCTCGGCTAGCCTCCCATCTTCTATCCTCCAAAATTTAAGTTCATCCAAAATTCTGCTGCTCGTATCCTGATGCGCACCAAATCCTTGTTTCTGTCACCTTGTTGCTCTCTGACTGACGTTGATGCTCAGCTGGAAACACCTCAATTTTAAAGATTTCAGACTTGCTTTTAAATGTCTCCATGGCCTGTTACCTCTGTAATCTCCAGTCATACAACTCTTCAAGATATCTGTGCTCCTCCAATTCTGGCTTCTTGCACATCCATAATTTTAATCACTCCACGTGGTGGTGTGCCCCCAGCTGCCTGGGCTCTCACCTCTTTTAAAATTTGCCTGCCAATACTTTTCCACCTTCCTGCCTTAAGAAGGTTTTGAAAACCTGCCTCTTTGACCAAGTTTTTGTCATCTGTCCTGATATTCCCATATGTGATTGTGTCAATTTTCCTAATATCTGTGCAGTGCCTTGGAATATTTTACTACATTAAAGGCAATATATAAATACAAGAAGTTTTTTTTATATTTGTCTATACCATGTAGGCATCCATCCTAGTGAAGTCTTGTATTGTACCCTCTTTAAAAAGTCCTAACAGACATACTGTATTATGGCCCTCAGTGCTCTAACTCTGGTTTTCTCTTGAGATAAAACCTAGAATCCTATTGGTTTCTTTATAGCCTTTATCAACTTGAGAGCTGCCTTCATGAAACCCAGATTCCCTCTGTAAACCTTTAACCCAAAGTCCCTTTGCTCTTCCATAGCACTGAGCCTAATTCTATTCAAAGCATAATTACTTCTATTTTTAACCAAAATATGTCACTTCATTGTATTCCATCTGTCACTGTTTAACCTGTTACTGAAATTTTCTTTGGTTTAAAAAAAATCATTTATGGTAACATCTACAAATTTTGGCACTCATTTCCTCTCGGCCTATATCTACTTCTCCAGTCTGACAGAGTTGAGTTTATCATGTGCCACAAACTTGTGTAGCTGTAATCTCTACCTTGATCCATTTGATCTTGCTTTTATATTGCATATGACATTGGGTTTGCAAACACACTTGTGGAAAATTGCTGCATGAATTATACAACATGCTTGTGAAACTGTTGCTGCCCAATACTTCACTGTTCAGAAAAGTAAAGCATAACATCCAACATTTGCAAGTTTAGCTTGTCGAATACAGTTGTCTACAAGTTGATTTTATACTTCTGACATACTTTATAAGCATAAAAACATAAATTTGAGCATGAGTAGACCATTTGGTCCTTTGAACCTGCCCTGCTATTCATTAAGATCATGACTGATCTTCTACCTAACTCCACCTCCCTGCTGTATCCACATAATATCCAAAGATGTGTCAATCTCTTGAATATAGTCAATGACTGAGCATCCACTGTCCTCTTGTATGCAGAATTCCCAAAAGACACAATGCTCTGAGTGAAGAAATCTGCCTTCATCTGAACCCTAAATGACTGACCACATATTCTGAGGCTTTGACTTCCCAGTTAGGGGAAACGTCCTCCTACTTTATTGAACCCCTTAAGAATTTGTTTCAATGTGATCACCTCTCATTCTTCTAAACTCTAGGGAATATAGACCTAGTGTACTTAATGTCTCCTCACAGGACCATCCCACCATCACAGGAATCAGTGTAATGAACCTTTGTTGCAATCCCTCCAATCCCTTTCTTCGGTAAGGAGACAAAAATTTGTACTCCAAGATGTGGTCTCACCAATGCTTTGTATAATTGTCATAGAACTTCCTTACTCATTTTTTAATATATCTTTTTGTGGGATGTGAGCATCACTGGCCAGGCCACAATTTGTTGCTCATCCCTAATTGCCCTTGAGGAAAATGGCCTTGAGCCGCCGCCTTGAACTGCTGCAATCCATATGCTTGCTAAGAAGGGATTTCCAGGATTTTTGACCCAGTGACATGAAGGAATGGTGATATAGTTCCAAATCAGGATGGTGTGTGCCTTGGTGGGGAAGTGCCAGGTGGTGGTGTTCCCATGCATCTAGGTGGTGGAGGTTACGTGTTCAGAAAGTGTTGTTGAAGGACCTTTTGCTCAGGGCAAATCCTTTGTAATAAAGGCTAACATAACATTTGCTCTCAATTGCTTGCTATACCTTCACATTAGTTTTCTGTGATTTGTGTACAAATACACTTTTTTGATCAATCTTATGTGAAACTATTTCTTTTACTTATTTCATTTTCCTATCCTACACGCACATCCCCCGCCCCCATAGGGCCATTTGTCACTCATTTCTATATGGCGCTTTCACAGAGCACTGATCCTTGTTCTACAACTAACACTTTCTGCTATTTTACCTTTATGACACTATCAGCACCTTCTTCACTCTTTACCACTACTATTAACACTCCCTTTGTCTTGTGTTCATGACCTCTTTGTCAATCTCTCCTTAGCTGTCACCTATCCCTGACCTACTATCTTCCACCACCTCTTAGACAGTATAGAATTCGTCACATCACATTTCTACATCTCTTTAGTGCTGAAAAAGAGTCATATGGACTTGAAATATTAACTCTGCTTCTCTCTCCACAGTTGCTGCCAGAACTGCTGAGTTTTACCAGCATTTTCTGTTTTTATTTCAGGTTTTCAGCAACCGCAGTATTTTGCTTTTATCTTAATATCTTGACCTAGTCCCCATTGTTCATAGGTGTGCAGTGACTGTAGTTGACTGGCTGTTCTGCTTTGGAGGGGAGGGGGTGCCTGTAGGGGTCTCCCGTTTCTCCCTCCAGAATCCCTCCCCACACTCATTCGTGACACCAGATTCATGAGTGCATGACGTAGACAGAATGATCAGCTAGACAAATTTCTTCTGATAATTCACAATCACTTTATTGAATTGCCCTCAGCCCTCAGAGGAGGGCTGCATGCAGCAATCACGAAATACAGTTACAATTAGCATTACATTACTCAGAACCCTGTCCCACCAGAGGCTAAACCCCCACCTTGTTCCTAACTTGATACTTAAATCTTTATATCCTAAGAAGACTTACAGTTGGTCTTTCACTGGTGTTGTAGGTGGAGTTGACCAGATTCCACCGACTTCATAGATGCCTGCAGATAACAGTAGCATCCTCCGATCTCTGTCCCCAATTATACCATTTCCGCTGCTGGCCTGACCAACTCATTTCAATGTCCGGAAAAACTCAGCAGAAGGGTCATACAGACTTGAAACATTAACTGTATTCCTCTCCACAGATGCTGTCAGACCTGCTGAGTTTTTCCAGGTATTTTTGTTTATGTTTTGGATTTCCAGCATCCACAGTTTTTTGCTTTTATCATTTCAATGTCCAGTAATTAACACTCTTAGTTTATTCTACACATAGTCCGGATGAATATGATCAGCTCTCACATTGTTTAAACAATTCTCCTGCTGTTTTGAGGCAATACAGTAACAGCACCTGGCTCCAAGGTTGATGAAGGCTTGAATGACCCTATTCCTCTCCCTGAGAGGAACCAATCATAGTTGTAATTCCACATTTCAGCAGCATTGTTTGTGATGCAGGCCTTAGTTGCATTACAGTTCATTCACTATATTATGTCAATGGCATGTTCCTTGTGCCATTGTATTGGGTAATCAGTGTCTTAATTGCATTAGTCAGTGGCAGATAATGGCATTTTCCTGGTACTATTGTTGCATGATAGCAATCAGTCAATGTCCAAACGCTTTTGATGGGCCACTGTCTTTTACTAAATGCCCAAATTAACCCCTTGCTGCCTAGCCCTGTGCTGTTGGCTGCAGCTTGGTCTCTTTTGTGTGGTACAAAACATGAGGTCAAAACATGTCTGCGGTTTGGATTTTATACTCTATAAATTTCCCAGTTGGAGGGGATTCCAATTCTACATGCGCGAGAGGAAAACTACCGCCAAACCTGAACCTGTCCTCACCCATTGTCCCCACCGCCTATTTCTAACCAAGATAACTAGATGTTGGAATCTTACTTCTAATCCATGGTACCAGATTTTGTGCCCATATTATTGCTTCAGGTGTCAGCCTTGCCTCTGAGTCAGAAGGTCGTGGATTCAGTACCGTGCCACGAACTTGATCATAACCGACTGATTATCCAATGTGGTACCGAGGGAGTAATACAGAGGTTATGTACTGGCCAGTACTTGTATCTCAACCTCAAAACCAAAATCAGTTACTTGGCCATTTATCTCAGTGCTCTTTGTGAGACCTTGCTTTGTGCAAATTAGCTGCCACTTTTTCTACATTACAACAGTTAATAAACTTCAAGATGCAAGCTTTTTTCCTCCTAGTTGGTTGGCTAACATAGCACAGTCTTGAGATTCAGTCAGTGCTCCTGGTCTGTGTGGCTCACTGGATAAATTTGCTGGACCATTGGAAAATTAGCTATCATCTTTGGACAAGTGAATTTACATATGAATGAACTTAGGGATTCTGTGAGAAATCTATTGCTGCAGGTGATTTTTCATCCAACCATAATCCTTTAGTCCATCAAAAGGGCAATGGCTGCTCTGTTCTCTGTAATTGACCATTTCAAAATGGGTTACCTGCCATGTATCCTATACACAAAATTTGATCAAAAACCTTTTAGCAAGTGACTATGCTGTGAAAAGCTGATGGACATGTAATTAATGTAAAACTGGAATAAGAAAAGAAAACTTGGTCTGACAACAAATTATTTTCAAAAACACCATACATTTACCTAATTTAACTCCTAAGGAATATCTACAATTTCTATAGCAAAAACTAAACAAAATTTGTCTGTCCACACTTCAACTAAGTTTAACCAGCAAAACTTCCAGCATTGTTTTAAGATAGCAACCTGTTCTGTTGTAATCTGTATTCCACAGGTGACGTTTCCATGATCCTATTGCAAAGGAACCATTGTGTTCAATGTAATATTGGATTTCTTCAATCCCATTCATGAGTTGGATAAGTAGAATTGGCAGACTTGCAAACAGTCATGAGATTTGTATCAGTGTACTACTTTCATTCAGTTGAACGTTGGACCTGGTACAGTATGTAATGGCCAAATATTGCAGGAGCAGGGCATCTAACAGCATCTGTCATTGGTTAGACTTGTCCCTGCACCTTTCAGCACAAAACATGTTTTACCCATAATTACTGAGTATGTGCTGAAAATGGCACATTGAGGACAACAGAGCATCTGTGAACCGGAGTGAACCCAGCAATCAGTAGGGTATCTCCTTAACCAGTGAGATTTAATGATTAGGAAATAAACAGCAGAAGAACTGAAAAGAAGAATGAATTGAAGATAATGATGAGTTCAATGTCAAATAAGATATAGTAAGATTGGACAAAGAGAGAAAGGAAACTTGAAAAAAAAGTCTTGTTTAAAAAAATTTGCTCAAATTGAAAATCTGTCAGAATTTAACTCTATGCTTTTAATAGGTTATTTTCAGTGACTAGAAAGGTTCATTGGCAGTCATGAACACTTATATTAACAGGGTGAAAGTGTGCTTACACTTATAATTACTAGCCCTAAATATCTGCCATACAAATAGAGCAACTTCATACCATTTCAATGCATTTCAACAGCAAGGCAAGCAGTGAAATGTGCTTTTCAAATCTAATAGCAGAGTGGCACAACTTGGACAGCAACTTCAGGATACTACTTATCTGCTTCTTCCTGATTTGAAACAATGAAATGGCAAGGAGGAATTGGTGTTGGCCTGACCATCACTAAAAACTGTACTCTGAAAACAGAGTGTTTAAAGCAGGGAGTGGTGGTGGTATGGCAAACTTGCGCAGTGACCTGGCGATCTGTATTAAGTGGCATGCTAGAGTCTGGGCTCATAATTTTCAAGAGGTTATGGGATGTGGACAGCATTGGCAAGGCCAGCATTTGTTGCGTTTCCTTAATTGCCCTTGAAAAGGTGGTGGTGAGCTAATTTAAGGTCACATTAGAAAATAGTTTGCAAAGCATTGCCATAGTCCTTTGCTTTGCTTCACATGTATCATGTTCTGTTGTTAGTATGGACCTCATCTTATATTACATGCATTAACAACATTGAATACTGAAATACTGATGTAATTTTGGTGATTTGATATGAATGCATTGATCCACTGTCTTGACAGTAATAGAAGGTAAACAAAGGGAAAGCTAATGTTTCTACCCACTTGAAGGTTAATAATTCCACCTATTTGAAGTGGCCTAGAAGCATTTGCATTTCAATGCAGATCATAAAAAGTGCAATAATTACATCATTTCTAGTCACACGAATATTTTAGACCTTTTTGACTTCAGCCATCCTGATCTTAAGAAAAACTCTGTAACCTGATCTGACAATGGCTTGCTATGGACTCTTCCCCTTTCAAAATATAGGCAGTTTAAAGTATAACAGTTCACAAAATTTGACATTGCTAACATCTAAGTGTCCGCACAGCTGCCCAGGTTTACACGTGCAAATATCTGGTACCTACTTCCCAGTAAGACAACCTGCACCCCCCCCCACCAACTTTTCACAAACAAGCCACCCAAGCTTGTTGGTGGGCAGAATTCAGAACCAGTCACGTGAACTTCAGTCCTCCATTTCATCCGAAATTCATGAGACCATCACAAAGCACAACATCTTACAAATTTCAAATTTGTAACACAGTATATCCAACATGACCACAAATTGGGATTACCACAGTTTTAAAAAATTTTCTTTCTGACATAAACTCAATTTTATTTTCATGAGTATTTGTTTATATGTTGTGCAAGTAGTGTCATAGAATAAAACAATTTGGAATTCTTGAACAACTTGAACATAACACATTCACTGTAACTTCACTTGAGCATTCGGATCCTCTCCCACTTGCAACAAATGTATCTTTTAGTTTGCTGGATTGAAAATTAACTGGCAGAATTTGGATAAAATGATGACTAGGTAAATACTTAAATGTTTTTGGGGCAGATATTCTTCCATGAGGCATTTGGTGGGATGGTGGTAGTGTGTATATTTTAAAATGGGTGCGAGTGACCGTTTCAATCTCCTCAATTCTTTGTTCCTTAAGTTTTGTGACAAAGTTCAATGATGAAGAGTCATTGGTGCTGTCAGTATGGTAAACAAGGTGCCTGTATGCCATTTTTCTGATCTGCTGACAAAGCTGTAACTTGCAGACAATCTGAACATCAGAATCCAATCTAGGGCTGCTGATTCTCAGATTATGGTACATCAGACCTCCATTATAATACAACTCCATGCTACTTCAGTGCTAATTTAAGGTGGGGGGGGTGGTGGTTTGCTTTTAGAAACCAGGGTATTATATATCAAACAAGGCAAAATGAACAATTAGAAATGGCACTTTTAATTGCTTCAGTTTTATACTGGGTAAGTTCATACTTTATAATTCATAGGTCACTTTTCAGCCACTAAGACTCACCAGTATTTGTCTGCAATATTATTCTGTTACTGATTTGGTTAAGTAGTATTGGCCAGATTACTCTGGAATGCTAACTATATGAAATTTAGCATAGCAATACAATTATGCTTTTCCATTCACTACCATTGCCACTTCAAGCTTTTGAAAACTGATCTATTAATCCAAAGCATTATAAACAAAATATTTGTTTTTAATATGTGGATTCGAACTCCTGGGTTTTTAAATTAGACAAAAGCCAAACTGGAATTCAGGTTTAATTGGTTTGCTTTATCTGTTGTAATTTTAACCTGCTGAAAGCTGTCTTTGTTCTGGTAACATTCAGCACTTGAAGTTTTCAGTTTCTCGTAAAAGAGATGTGGGCAGCACTGATGAGGCATCATTTTATTGGCTGTTTCTTGTTACCCTGAGAAGATGGTAGTGGACTTTGTTTGACCTGTTGCATTTTTTTTGTGCAGTGGTGTTAAGTAGGGTCTTCAAGATCCTGACATAGTAATGAAGGAAGAGCATAATGTTAAGGTCAGGATGGATGCATTACTGGGAAGCTAACTTCGAGGAGGTGGTGTTCCCACAATATTGTAGCTCTTAGAAGTTGCAGAGGAGAGAGACGTAACCTTTGTCATGTAAATGTATTGACAGTGTACTGGTAGTGGATGGGTGACTGTGTCCAGGGGCTCTAGCAAAGCAAATTGAGCTTTAGTGTAGGTGCACTGATGCAGGTCCATAGTAAATAATTCCCTCATAATTGAGCCTTGAGATGGTTGAGGAATTGTAAGAGGAAGGCTGCAAGAGAATATGGAGGAAAAATACATTTTTAAAAAATTTTTGTTTTCTTTGTGCCTTCTTGCCTATGACACTTCACTAGGTTTGCACCATGTCCTAAATCGTGCCTAGTGCTCCACATGGCGCATCTTTCTACACTCCCTGTTGAATCAGGATTGATCAGAGTGGAGGATATACTGGGCTATGAAGTTACAGATTATATTAGCATTTAATTGCTATTGATGACCCATAGCATCTCTTGAGAGACTTAGTTTTGAACTTCGAGACCTCAGTCCTACTTGGTGTCAGGAAAATATAATAATTTTCATAATGTTATTGGAATTTATTGTAAGGTAGGAGTAGTGTGTGTGTGTGTCTGTGTCTTAATTAAAGCCAGCTGGTTTGAAGGCTTTGACGTATCAAGAAGAGAAGCTAGGTTTGAAATGGTAAGTAGTTAAATATTGCTGAAGTTTTAGAATGTGAGGTGTAAAGAGAAAATTTGCATTTTTAGATAAACCAGAGCAATTTGAATTTCAAGAGGTTGTGAAATGTTACACTTAGCCAGAAGAAGCCAAACAGTGTGTTTATTTTTCCCAAAGCCTACTGATAAAATAAGTTTTATGAAAGATTTTTATTATTAGAAGAGTAGAGTTGAAAAGACATATTGGAACAATGGGATTTACATTAAAAAGGGAAAAACCTCTATAAAGGAGATGGGGGTATGTGTAAGAAGAAGGTATTCTAAGATCTAATGAGTGTAAAGCCTCCAGCCTCTAAACCTCAAGTTGCTGTCTACACAAACTGAAGTGAAAAAAACTCAGTCTGAACAGTTAAATTCAAAGTATGGTGTTACTTTGCCTGGGCTTTTTAAAATCTGTTTTACTGTTGCCTTAATGGAGGTGTAACTGGGAGTTAAATTAACCAGGGGAGCTAGGAGTTACCATAGCAGTAATTTGTAAACTTATGTATGCTTAAAATCACTTTTTTTTATTAAAGGTTTAATTTAGTTTTGTAAGAAACCTAAAAGGCTTGGTGTTCTTATTACTACTGAATTCAAGGCACACACCTGGAAATAAATACAAATTGTAAAACAGTTGTGGCAACTGTTTCAAGTTTCCCTCAGGGATTTGAACAACTCAGCATTTATCATCTGCTGTGCCATAACATGGTGGTATTGCCACATTACACAATAGAGGATGTCCTCACAGTGGACATAGAGACTCTGGGGTGGTCCTTTCTACCAGTGCTATCATGCACAGGCATGTCTGCGATTGGATGGTAATGATAAGATCTTGAAGCTCCCTCGTTTTGATCCTTTCACTACTTGATGCTGGTGTAGTTTTTCATCTGCATCCTTTAGGACTTGGTCAGTGTATCAGTACTGGTACTACTGAGCCACCTTGAAGTCCTTGTGTCCTTGCTTCTGTCAGACTGTGTCATTTAATGTGCCAACAATTGAGGTGGGGCAGTAGGTGATCAGGTTTCTTTGGATTTGTTTTACTTGAAGCTGAGTGCTTTGGTATGCATACCTCCATCTTTAGTTTGTGGGACATCAAGGAGCTACCTCTGTGCCAAAAAACCCTATACAATTTAATAGGGCTGCAATTGTAAACCAGTTTAGGGGGCTAATCCAAAAGTTTGAATACTTCCACCAGGATAGTGCAAATAAGCCACAGAGCATTTTCTCTGGATTAGAACAGCCATGGCAGACCTGGAAAATTGTTCCTTAGCATAACCAAGATAATGAAGCACTGTGGGTTAATGAATGAATGATTGCCTACTGATCAATATTCCATTGTAAGCATTCAGCACAATATTTCTGAACAGATGCTTATTTCTGTTTTAAGTTAACAAATGAGTTATTTGCTGTGCATTTAGATCATATGATGAAGTTTTTATTAAGGTCGTATGTTGACTATAGCAGTTGTGCTAATGTTAGTATTTACTCAATTCTACTTTGTCTACTAGGTTGAGTATATGTTGCTGTCATTTGATCATGAACATCAAAAAGTTCAATTGCTGCTGCACGCAGAAGAGATTCTTCACGAGCTCCAAAATCAGGGTGAAAAGACAAATCCCAAGTAAGTAGATATTTTGTTTGTAAATTGAAATTTAGAGTGGAATCTCAATTTTTATATGCTGTAATTTTTCTCAGCTGGTGCAGTAGGTGTGATGCAATTAATTGCACAGCCAGCGTTAGGGAAGGAAAAATCATCCATGGTTCTCTATCTATGTGGTGACCTCTACTGGATATATATGTATTGTCAGTGGGTGGGAATGAGGCAGTGCTTGGTTGTGACAGCTTTCTGTTGCACAACCTGTCAAAATGCAATATAAATATTGATCACTTGGAAGAGATCTCAAAGCTGTAGAATTGTAACTTATTGAGAGAGTCAGCAGTTTCAGTCATGTAATTAGGGACCCTTTTTTTCAGGAGCAGTAAATTGTTTTATCAAGATTACTAGGGACATTGGTGAACAAAACTCTCTAAGGCAGTTGATCCATATGAACAGACTTACTTTACTCGCTGATGAAGTGTCCCCTTTAAACCATACTGCTCATTTGAAGCAGCAGGGAACTCATGGTAGGGTTTGTTCTATTCAGTTCTTCATCCAAGTGGTAATTCTTCATGTATGAACTTGCACTGTCTTATACGATTGGGGAAAAGAATCTCTACACAATCTGCTCCTTACCTAATGCCTTATATATAAGTCTATTAGCCCGAGACATTGGACCAGTTGTAGCATCGCCATTTGCTTATGATTGGCAAGTGCCACATAAGCGAAGGACAAAGCTTGGAACTCTTAAGGGGTTTCTGAACCGTAGGTACAGCTAAACACTCAAGAACTCCTTATTAAGAAATAAATAGTGGAGCTAAGGCTCTATAGTGCAGGAAACATTCATTTATACTTGATGTTTTGCCCAAAGCCATCCCACTCTTTGGAGACCTGAATATGGCAGCTATATGATTGAAGGTACTCCAGGGCAACCATATGGAGGAACAATGGCAGATTTTAATACTGTGGAAGCAAACATGAAGTTACGCCGACAAGAAGTGTTTTCCTTACTGAAAGTGAATGAGACCATCTGCACCATCACAGCTTTCCCCAGGTAAGTGAGTTTTTTTCATTTTCAGGTTCATATGAAGTAGTTTGAAATGCAGAATAAGCATAAAGCACAGAGGATCGTTATTGTCATGTTCTTGATAGAGTAAAACACATGGGCCAGCAGCTACGAGGATATGAGAAGTGCTTTCATGGAAATCTTGTAAGATCACTTATACTTCCAATGTATTTGTTAATCTATGTCTGGTTTGTATGTATACAATAATGAAGTAGATTGAATTGAATACAAAACCTAATGTTTTAAGATGCTTGATTTCAGGTTACTTGCATTAAACGTGTTTAGCTTTTGGTCATCCCATTAGGGAATGCAATAAATGAATTCCCATGCATTTTATTTTTTAAATGGTTGCACTATAGTGCATTCCATAGGGGAGGTGATGTTGTAGTGGTATTGTCACTGGACTAGTAATCCAGAGACCCAGGGTAATCCTCTGGAGATCTGGGTTCGAATCCCACAGATGGTGGACTTTGATTTGAATAAAAACCTGGAATTAAAAGTAACGATGACCATGAAACCATTGGTGATTGTTGTAAAAACCCATCTGATTCACTAATATCCTTTAGGGAAGGAAATCTGTCGTCCTTGCCTGGTCTGGCCTACATGTGACTCCAGACCCTCTTAAATGCCCTCTGAAATGGTCTAGCAAACCACTCAGTTGTAACAAACCGCTACAAAGTCACAAGAAAGGAATGAAACCAGACAGACCACCCAGCATCTTCCTAGGCACCGGAAAAGACAATGGCAATTGCAGCCCTGTCAACCCTGCAGTCTTCCTTACTAACATCTGGGGGTTAGTGCCAAATTTGGGAGAGCTGTCTCACAGACTAGTCAAGCAACAGCTTGTCATAGTCATCCACACGGGATCGTACCTCAGATAATGTCCCAGACTCCTCCATCACTATCCCTGGGTATGTCCTGTCCCACCAGCAGGACAGACCCAGCAGAGGTGGCAGCACAGTTGCCCTCAGAGTCCCCAACATTGACTCTGGACCCCATGAAGTTTCATGGCATCAGGTCAAACATGGGCAAGGAAACCTCCTGCTGATTACCATGTGCTGCCCTCCCTCAGCTGATAAATCAATGCTCCTCCATGTTGAACATAACTTGGAGGAAGCATTGAGGGTGACAAGGGTGCAGAATATACTCTGGGTGGGGGACTTCAATGTCCATCACCAAGAGTGGCTAGGTAGCACCGCTACTGACCAAGTTGGACAAGTCCTAAATGACATAGCTGCTAGGCTGGCTCTGTGGCAAGTTCTGAGAGAACCAACAAGAGGGAAAAACATAATTGACTTCATCCTCACCAACCTGCCTGCTGTAGAACCGTCTGTCCATGACAGTATCGGTAGGAGTGACCACCGTACGGTCATTGTGGTGACGAAGAACTGCCCTTACATTGAGGATCCTCTACATCGTGTTGTGTGGCACTACCACCGTGCTGAATGAGATAAATTTTGAACAGATCTAGCAACTCAAGACTGGGCATCCATGAAGCATTGTGGGCCATCGGCAGCAGCAGAATTGTACTCTAACACAATCTGTAACCTCATGGCCCGGCATATCCCCCACTCTACCATCAAGCCAGGGGATCAACCGTTTCAATGAAGAGTGCAGGAGGGCGTGCCAGGATCAGCACCAGGCATACCTAAAAATGAGATGTCAACCTGTTGAAGCTATAACACAGAACTATTTGTGTGCCCAACAGGATAAAGCAGTAAGTGATAGACAGAGCTAAGTGATCCCACAACCAACAGATCAGATCTAAGCTCTGCAGTCCTGCCATATCCAGTCATGAATGGTGGTGGACAGTTAAACAACTCACTGGAGGAGGAGGCTCAACAAATATCCCCATCCTCAATGATGGAGGAGCCCAACACAGCAGTACAAAAGATAAGACTGAAGCATTCGCAACAATCTTCAGCCCAGAAGTGCCGTGGATGATCCATCTCGGCCTCTTCCGGAGGTCCCCTGCATCACAGATGCCAGTCTTCAGCCAATTCAATTCACTCCACGTGATATCAAGAAAAAGCTGAAGGCACTGGAAAGTGCAAAGGCTATGGGCCCTGACAATATTCCAGCAATAGTACTGAAGACTTGTGCTCCAGAACTTGCCACACCCCTAGCCAAGCTGTTCCAGTACAGCTACAACATTGGCATCTACCTGGCTATGTGGAAAATTGCCCAGGTATGTCCTGTGTACGCACAGGACAAATCCAATCTGGCCAATTACTGCCCCATCAGTCTACTTTCTATCATCAGTAAAGTAATGGAAGGGGTCATCAACAGTGGTATCAAGCGGCACTTGCTTAGCAATAACCTGCTCACTGACGCCCAGTTTGGGTTCCGCCAGGGCCATGCAGCTCCTGATCTCATTTCAGCCTTGGTTCAAACATGGATAAAAGAGCTGAACTCCCAAGGTGAGGTGAGAGTGACGGCCCTTGACATCAAGGCAGCATTTGACAGAGAGTGGCATCAAGGAGCCCTTACAAAACTGGAGTCATTGGGAATCGGGGGAAAAACTCTCCACCGGTTGGAGTCATACCTAGCACAAAGAAAGATTATTGTGGTTGTTGAAGGTCGGTCATCTCAGCTCCACGTCACTGCAGGAGTTCCTCAGGGTAGTGTCTTCAGCCCAACTATCTTCAGCTGCTTCATCAATGACCTTCCTTCCATCATAAGGTCAGAAGTGGGGATGTTTGCTGATGATTGCACAATGTTCAGCACCATTTGCGACTCCTCAGGTACTGAAGCAGTCCATGTCCAAATGCAGCAAGACCTGGACAATATCCAGGCTTGGGCTGACAAGTGGCAAGTAACATTCATGCCACACAAGTGCCAGGCAATGACCATCTCCAACGAGAGAGAATCCAGCCATCGCTCCTTGATGTTCAAGGGCATTGCCATCATTGAATTCCCCACTTTCAACATCCTGGGGGTTACCATTGACCAGAAACTGAACTGGACTAGCCATATAGATACTGTGGCTACAAGAGTAGGTCAGAGACTAGGAATCGTGCAACGAGTAACTCACCACCTGACTCTCCAAAGCCTGTTCACCATGTACAAGGCACAAGTCAGGAGTTTGATGGAATACGCCTCACTTGTCTGGATGAGTGCAACTCCCACAACACTGAAGAAGCTTGACATCATTCAAGACAAAGTAGTCCGCTTGATTGGTACCACATCCACAAACATTCACTCTCTCCACCACCGATGCACAGTAGCAGCAGTGTGTACCATCTACAAAATGCACTGCAGGAATTCACCAAGGCTCCTTAAACAGCAACTTCCAAACCCATGACCTTTACCATCCAGAAGGACAAGGGCAGCAGATAAATGGGAACACCACCATCTGGGAGTCCCCCTCCAAGTCACTCACCATCCTGACTTGGAAATATATCGCTGTTCCTTCATGTTGCTGGGTCAAATCCTGGAACTCTCTTCCTAGCAGCAATCTGGGTGTAACCACACCGTATGGACTGCAGAGGTTCAAGAAGGCAGCTCACCACCACCACCTCAAGGACAACTAGGGGTAGGTAGTAAATGCTGGCCCAGCCAGCGAGGCCCACATCCTGTGAATGAATGTTTTTTTAAAAAAATTCCATAGTTCCTCTAATGCTAGGAATAAATTCCAGTCACCAACTGGGAGAACCATGAGCTATACCCATTTGACAGTTCTGACATCCAGAGATGTTGCCTTGTTGATCTTTTAGTCATTATTGCAACAGCTTTTATTTGTATAGCAACTTTTAATAAAATATGCCAAGGCACTTTACAAGCATGTTATGCAGCCAGCAAAGCAAAAATGCTTTAAATACTCAGGTCTGGCAGTATCTACATATAGAGAGACAGAGTTAATGGCCCAGATCTTCCAATCAGCATTGATGCTGTGTGCAATGACTTTGCCCGCATAGATATCTGCAACCCGACCCTTTTGCTATTTTTCTCCCCCACACCCCCAGCTAAAAAAGAAATTGCAAAAAGGTCAGATCGTAGAAATCTTTGCGGGCAGCGTCATTGCATGCAGCGTCAACGCCAACTGGAAGATCTGGACATCCAATCCCAGCTGAAACATCGATAGGTCAGCACAGACTTCCATGGGGAAGACCTTCTGAGTGGAAGAAAAGACAGGCTATGTCCCCTTTTCACAACAGTAACTGTCATATTCAGGTCAGTTTTTAAAGGTCTCAAGTCTTTTCATTGAGTGGATAGTTGAGTTGGGGGAGTGGTGGTGGGTGGGTCTGGTCGGGAAAGGGGTAGCCAAGTCGGTGCTCAGTTCAGTTACCCTGGCTAATCACCTGAGCTACATCAGGTATTAATCAGCATAACATTTCCAGTGTAAGTAAGTCTGAGTATCTGGTCTAAGTCTCTGATTCTGCTCAGTGTTGGAGAATTTCACAGAGGATCCAGGGCAGGGGAAATCAGCCCATCGGAAGTTTGAACTTGAGCAATTTCAGTGCATATGTGCGTGCATCAGGACTTCTGTGGGGTCCTGATGTGCACATCCCGACTTGTGACCAATCTCTGGATGACCCAGATACTGGAAAGTTTGTGCCATTGATTCTGGTTGTATGAATTGAAATTCCAAAGCCATTATTCAACCATTGTTAAGCTCCCCACAGTTATCCTCAGCATGAATATATCATTGGCATGAATCTCTCATTGCTATTTTGTTTTGGTTTAACATTTGGTATCAAAATGCTTTTGTAAGTGTGGGCCATCTCTATGGTGATAACATTTTAACATTGAAATGTCATGAGTTTGATGTTTCCGATATGGTTTGTTCTGAGCCAAGGCTGCAATTGCAAAAATGGAACCCACATAGACAATACAATTCTTAAGCTCTTCCCAGAGTAGAACTTGTTCTCTGTTCAATATTTGTTGCCTCACCTGCTTCTAGGAATTATGGCAGATAATAGTGCTTGACATCAGATTAAAGGAATTTGAGCATTGTAACCACAGATCTGAGGACTACATATAGTGCATTTTGTTTGTTTCCTTGTTAGAATGCCTTTAGGTTAAAGCCAGGATCAATTAAAGCTGTGACTTCATTTGACTAGTGCATTTCAGTACAGGTACATAGATATCTGTAACTTTCTGCAGTGAAATAGAAGATTATTTTAACATGTTAATGTGTGTTTATTGCAAAACTGCATTAGTTATCTATCCACAAGCATTGAAAATACTTAACTGTAGAAGTGTTGATGTTCTGCTTCATAGATAAACTTTACTGATTACAAGTGGATACCCCGTGCAGTAAATAACCTTTTGTATTTGGCATCTTTTTTGAAAAATTGCATCGCGCCATCAAAAAAAGCATTTGCTTTTCTTGATGAATGTCAAAGGAATAACAGTAATTGTGGTTAAATTTGCCCCAATTCAAAAATCATTTTAAAGCTGAGAGGCACAGGACCTCTGTGGAAAGTTAGCAGCAAATGTCAAAATAAAATTTTCAGGGACTAATATTTCTATATTACAAGTAAGTGTTCTGTGTATGACTGAAACTCTGCAGTTTGGCTTTGTTACTGTTTACTTATCTATTAATAAATCTGTTAGCTTATAGCCTGAGGTGAGGTCTGGTATTTGTTCTATGACCTTCAGAAGTCAATGAAATTAATAATGGGCAGTGTGTCAAGTATGGTAAATACTGTAAAGTTGCAATCATTATCCAGGTATTAGGCACACAAGTTTGTTTTAGAGCAAAGGAAGTGAATTTTTTGAGCATGATCCAAGTATTGGAAGTAAACATACAAAAACATAACTAGGTGGGGCTATGCTCTGAGTTTTCTCTCTTCAATCCCTGTACTTGAAGGGGGGAAAGCTACAAGTATACTTTTGTCAGGTGGTAATGCTTACCGCTACTATGTAGACCCAGGCAAGCCATGGTTTTTTTGTATTCATTCATTGGATGTGGGCTTTGCTGGCTAGGTTAGCATTTATTGCCTATCCCTAATTGCCCTTGAGAAGGTGGTGGTGGTGAGCTGCCTTGAACTGCTGCAGTCCATGTGGTGTAGGTACACCCACAGTGCTGTTAGGAAGGGAGTTCCAGGATTTTAACCCAGTGACAGTGAAGGATGGTGAGTGACTTGGAAAGGAACTTCCAGGTGATGGTCTTCCCATCCATCTGCTGCCCTTGTCCTTCTAGATGGTAGTGGTCGTGGGTTTGGAAGATGCTGCCTAAGGATCCTTGGCAAATTCCTGCAGTGCATCTTGTAGATGGCACACACTGCTGCTAGTGTGCGTTGGTGGTGGAGGGAGTGAATGTTTGTGGATGTGGTGCCAGTGTAATGATTCTAATAATTCTTGGTTTTATGAGCTGAACTCTTCAGCTATCAGTCATCTTTAGCGTTCATTGCAGCAACTTGCTAGAGTTACTATATCATCCTCTCGACTGAGAAGGATGAGAACAACGATATTATGAGATCGCTAAGTTTTTTGCTTGAGTCACGTCATTCTGATTTGGACATTGCCTTCACTGTAGCTGAGTCAACCAATATCCTGGAATTCCCTAGCTAGCACCATTAACGCAAGAACTGCAGCAGTTCAAGACTGACCATCAGCACCTCAAGCAATTGGGAGTGGGAAATTTAGGCCGTCAATCCAGTAACGGCCAAATCCCGAGAACGCAATTTTAAAAAAAAGTCATGGATATGCAGTTCAAATGCTACATCCTACTGGGCTACGGACCAAGAGTTAGAAAGTGGGATTAGGCTGGATCGCTCTTTTTAAAAAATTTCTTTCATGGGATGTGGGCATCACTGGCTAGGCCAGCATTTATTGCCCATGAGAAGGTGATGGTGAGCCGCTGCCTCGAACTGCTGCAATCTGTGTGGTGCATGTACACCCACAGTGCTGTTATGGAAAGAGTTCCAGGATTTTGACCCACCGACAGTGAAGGAACAGTGATTATAGTTCCAAGTCAGGATGGTGTGTGACTTGGAGGAGTGCATGTTCCCATGTATCTGCTGCCTTTGTCCTTCTAGATGGTAGAGGCTGTGGGTTTGGAAGGTGGTGTTAAAGTAGCCTTGGTGAGTTGCTGCAGTGCATCTGTTTTAGCTGGCACAGCTACGTTGGACCAAATACAGGAGTCATAGGGGTCTACAACACAGAAAAAGGCCCTTCGGCCCATTGAGTCTGTGCCGGTCAAACAAGTACCTAACTATTCTAATCCCATTTTCCAGCACTAAGCCCATGTATGCCAAGGTATCGCAATTGCACATCCAAATACTTCTTAAACGTTATAGGGTTTCTGCCTTTACCATCCTTTCAGGCAGTAAGTTCCAGATTCCCACCACCCTCTGGGAGAAAAATTCCTTCCTCTCGTCCCCTCTAAACCTCCTGCCCCTTACCTTAAATCTATTCCCCCTGGTTATTGATCCTTATGCCAAGGGGAAAAGTTTCTTCCTGTCTACCCTATCTATGCCCCTCAGAATTTTATACACCTCAATCATGTCCCCCTCAATCTCCTCTGCTCCAGGAAAAATGACCCCAGTCTATCCAATCTCTCCTCATAACTAAAACTCTCCAGCCCAGGCAACATCCTGGTACATTTCCTCTGCACTCTCTCTCTAATGCAGTTACATCCTTCCTATAATACAGATTCCAGAACTGCACGTAATATTCTAGCTGTGGCCTAACCAGTGTTTTATACAGTTCCAGCATAACCTCCCTGCTTTTATATTCTATGCCTCGGTTAATAAAGGCAAGTATCCCATGTGCCGCCTTAACCACCTTATCTACCTGTCCTGCTACTTTAAGGGACTGGTGGATATGCAGACCAAGGTCCCTCAGATCCTCAGTACTTCCTAGGGTCCTACCTTTCATCGTGTATTCCGTATATTCCCATGCCTTGTTTGTCCTGCCCAGGTGCATCACCTCTCACTTATCCGGATTAAATTCCATTTGCCATTGATCAGCCCGTCTATATCCTCCTGTAATTAAGTGGTGGCCTCCTGTGCTGTAAATTTTCTGTTTCTTTCTCGCAATTTATTTTAAACAAGCATTTAATTGGCAAGATAGCCTTGAATGTGTAGACTAATCCAAAACTCCTATCAGAACTGGTACAACAGTATTTTGTGTGTGCCAAAACTGCTTGAGGATTTTTCCTTTTATTATCTACCCAATAAACTTAATTTATTCCGGGGTAGGCGCCACAACCTTTCCATCAGTGGCCAATAGCTGGATAGGGGTCAGTAGTAGTAACACCTGATTTTCCACCCCATTCTCAGCACTTTGGAGATGGTGATGCCAGTTGCAGTACCCCAACTGTCACCAGAAATTATCAGCTAATAGCACATCGCAAGTCGGACCTGGGACCTTTCTACTGTGTGTGGCTGTTGTGTGTATTATCAGTGCACATATCAGCTGTGGCAATGGAGAAGCCTGAAATGTAGCTCATAGCTGCTCATGCCGTGCTTTCACTTGCTAACGCTGAGTTTTCTCTTGGAGAATGGCTGTTTGGGAAACGCACTAGAGAAATTGCAGCCTGTGGAACTTTGGTAAACGTGTATTTCAAATCAGTATATGTGTATTTTGTTGGGGTGAGAAACAGATCAAAATAATAGTTCCTTAAAAAGTGTTAATAGAATTATTGTATTTTTACAGAATAGCAAAATGGCTTAAGATGGGAAGATATCATTTCAGATGATAGCTAGTTTACTCTTATCAATCCACTGAATCTAATAGTTGTATATTAAGGGATTACTCTGTTTTTATCCTTGATGTTTAAGGTTCACTTTGAATTGAGTATTATAAAGTTTCATGATGAGCAAGATTCAAGCTTATTTATGCTTTTGAACTCGTTTATTTTGCATCCACATTCCATTTTACTTGGATTTTCTAAAGACCACAATAAACATTTCTTCTAAATGCTGGAGTTTTTATTCATGGGATGTGGGAGTCGCTGGCTAGGCCAGCATTTATTGCTCATCCCTAATTGCCCTTGAGAAAAAAACAAAATACTACCGATGCTGGAAATCTGAAACAAAAACAAAAATTGATGGAGAAACTCAGCAAGCCTGACAGCATCTGTGGAGAGAAAGGGTGCCTTTCTCTCCACAGATGCTGTCAGACCTGCTGAGTTTTTCCAGCAATTTTTGATTTTGCCCTTGAGAAGGTGGTGGTGAACTGCTTTCTTAAACCGCTGCAGTATATGTGCTATAGGTACGCCCACAGTGCTGTTAGGAAGGGAGTTCCAGGATTTTGACCCAGCGACACTGAAGGAACAGCGATATAATCCCAAGTCAGGATGGTGAGTGGCTTGGAGGGGAACTTTCAGGTAGTGGTGTTCCCATGTGTCTGCTGCTCTTGTCCTTCTAGGTGGTAGCGGTCGTGGGTTTGGAAGGTGCTGCATAAGAAGCCTTGGCGAGTTCCTGTAGTGCATCGTGTAGATGGCACACACTGCTGCCACTGTGCATCGGTGGTGAGGAGAGTGACTGTTTGTGGAAGGGGTGCCAATCAAGAGGGCTGCTTTGTCCTGGATAGTTTCAAGCTTCTTGAGTGTTGTTGGAGCTGCACTCATCCAGGCAAGTGGACAGCATTCCATCACACTCCTGACCTGTGCCTTGTGGATGATGGACACACTTTGGGGGGTCAGGAGGTGAGTTACTCACCGCAGGATTCCTAGTCTCTGACTTGCTGTTGTAGCCACAGTATTTATATGGTTAGTCCAGTTCAGTTTCTGGTCAATGGTAACCTCCAGGATGTCGCTGGTGTGGGATTCAGCGATGGTAATGCCATTGAATATCAAGGGGCAATGGTTAGATTCTCTCTTGTTGGAGATGGTCATTGCCTGGCACTTGTGTGGTACAAATGTTACTTGCCACTTGTCAGTCCAAGCCTCGATATAAATAAAAAGTAATAAATAATGCGCCAGATCACTGGTGAATGAATGACGGTCTGTCCTTGTGCACAGCTGTAAATCTTAGTGTAATTGGAGAGCCAAAAACCATAGTGCCCTCTATTGGGGATCTGGGGCCTATGTGAACAGTAAAGCAACTCTGTATGTACTTAACCAATCAGTTGGAAGAGTCATTCATGAGCATTATCAGAATATGTCAAGTAAGGTATCGAAAGTGAAAATGGATGGGATTAATAGAGTCAAACTAAAAAAAAAACTCAACAATAATTAAAATCAGAAGGAATAAGACTTTTACAAAAGTTAAGTGTTAATTTTCAGTGCCAAAGGAATTAATTGGCAATAATTAAGGCTGAAATACTGCTTAAAAAATATTCTTGGACTGGTCAAGGCTTAACTTTTTCTGATGAGTTGAATGTACCTACCATAAATCCAGCATCTTCACACCTCATTGTATTACAAGGTCCAGTCTCTCAGCAAGGTACCATGCAGCTTCAGCATCACGTGATATGACAGATTGCTGATGATTGTGGAGCCCAGATATGTGAAATTTTCATTACATTAACAATGCTAATGGGTGGCAGTATGGCAACATCCTGGACTATGATATTGGTCTTCCTGATGCTGATGGTCAAACCAAACTCTTTACAGTGTGACTGAGTCTGTCCATTTGCTGCTGAAGGTATTCCTATAGTATGAAATGCTATTGCGGCATCATTGGCGTACAACAACTCTCTGATATGGACTTGATGCACTTTTTTGTCTTGGATCTCAGGTGGGCAATGTCGGACAGTTGTTATACTTGGCATCCAGTAGATACCCTCTGTAGATGAACTGAAGGCATATGACAGCAGCAAAGAGAATATGTCAAAGAGTATAGGCTGAGTAATGCAATCCTGTTTGAGAGGGATGAATAGGAACAGGTAGAGAGAGTTAGAATAAGATGTGCAAGAGCAGAGGTAGAATGGGACCAATTAGAAGCTGCAGCTGTTCTGTCCAAGGTGAGTAAGAGTAAGGAACAACAGCCTGAAGAACACCAGACTGAGTGTTTATCAAGCCTGCGTCCTCCACACACCTCTCTGCTGTGATACACCTGGACAACATATGCTAGGCAAGAGAAAAGGCTGAACATTTTACGCCTTCACTGTCTCAGACATATCCTTGACATTTCTTGGCAGGACAGGATCACCAACTTGGGTCCTGGTGCATGCCAATTCCATCAGCACACACTCATTACTAAGGCAACAACATCTGCGCTGGCTCAGCTAGTTCATTGGATGGTTGACGACTGTATACCCAAAGGCACTTTGTACTGTGATCTGGCAACTGGGTCACGACCTGCTGAAGGTCCAAGCTTCCACTACAAGGAAACCTGCAAGTGAGGTATGAAGATGTTAGACATTGAGAACTGGGAGACAGTTGCCATCAGCTGTGACTTCTGGAGGCTGACGGTCTAGACGAGCATTGGAAGAGAATAGGTGAAACAGAAAGCTCAGCTGGCCAAGAAGAGGGCCCAGAGAAAAGAGGACAGCAAATACTGCATCTTCTTGACTCACTGTGTTCATCTTCAGAAAATCTGGCAGAGTCTGCCATGCCAAAGTGGATTCCTGAACTACACCAGGTGACATATTTAAATGGAGTTGACCATCAAGGCATAAATCATCATTCCTGGATGCCAAAGAAGAGCCTCCACCTGGTGCCATTCTCCTTCTCACTCGACGCACATCTCTGGTGGCTCCACTTGCCTGGCACTAGTAACATTTTCAGGAGGGCTGAGTCAAAATCCTGGAACTCTTAACAGTACTGTGGGTGTTCCAATGACATGAACTGCAGTGGTTCAAGAAGGTGACTTGCCACCATCTTCTCAAGGACAGTTAGGGATGGGCAATAAATGCTGGCCTAGTCAACAGCACCCACATTCCATGAACGAATAGATAAATGTGAAATACAAAAGGCATAGGGAGGGCATACATGGCCTGGAAGCCTGGGCTTAGATCACCACAAACCTTAAAAGATGTATTCAGCATGCTGAACAATGAAACAAAACACTCTTAATCTGGTGTCTCATCCATTAAACCAGACAGATTCAATAAACTGGTGATTTTCAGACTTGTATATGTGGCTCAGTCAATGTTAGGTATTCATTGGCAATATTCTCTATGTACGATCAAAATTGAATTTGCATCGTAAACCTGCCCCTCGGAAAGCATTAGCTGTACATTGAGACTAAATTAATTGATCAACTACATCCCAGACTGTGTTTTTCCGACCATGATGGCCCATGCTCACTGGGTTTATTTCCTTTCTAGTTGTTGGCCTTTCTGGGCCATTCAGCTCCGGGTTGAATCCTATCCCATTGAGAGCTGCCTCTGTGCAAGGGAATGTTCCCAAGTGTCTCCTCCTTTCACAGCCCTTGAACCTGAAACTACTGTACCCTCACCTTCTGAAACTTGAGGGCTGGAAATATCCCCCCTCCCCCAGCATACCCTTCACCCCACCAGCAGGAATTCATGCCGGTCCAATTCACAACCAGCCCAAAATGATGAGGCAGCACTTCCTGAAAGGTTGCAGAGAGAAGGGGAATTGTTTGACTGGGATACTTCTTGCACATGCCTTGTAAGAACCTTGGCATAAGGCGATGACTCCATATGCAATAATGATTCAGGACATAGACCCAGCTTTGGTCCCTCTCCTGGAAGTCGGTTGTTGGGGTTGGGGGGACGGTGGGGTTGCAGTGTGTGCACAGGCAATAACATAACCGGCAGCAAGAAAAACCCAGGAGACCTCTGAAGTGCAATGATTAACATATGTACATTGATGCAATATCTATTTACAATGATTGTACACCCATGCTACCAGTGTGAACTTAATACTTTTTAATTTTTCTTCCCCTACTGCTATGTCTAGGTGCTTCCCCAACATCTGCAGCAGAGGTAGAGGCAACCTGCTGACTACTATACCCTCTTGCCTCTGCTTTTGACTTTGACGGGCTTCCTCTGGAGGGCCTTGGCCTCCTTTGGGTCTCCTGCTCTGCGGCAGGTGCACTCTCAGAGGTCTGAGGCTAGAGCTGATGTGGTCACTGGTACAGGAGACTCTGAACTCAAGGACACCCTTGGAGAATCCTGGGTGCAAACCTGTGTGTGTCTGCCTGACACACCTCCCTTTGGGTGCCTGAGGGCCCCTCCCTGACACCTTGAGGAGAGGGGGCACCAGGAGGGAGGTCGTGGTGCCTTGCCCCCTTCTCACATTGCCACTACAAAAAAATAACCCATGGCTACAGCAATGGAGTGCAAGTCTGAATGCCTCTCCAGCAGAAACTGGGCGTTCTGCTGGACCAGGTTCTTCATGGT
This sequence comes from Carcharodon carcharias, assembly GCF_017639515.1. Taxonomy (NCBI): domain Eukaryota; kingdom Metazoa; phylum Chordata; class Chondrichthyes; order Lamniformes; family Lamnidae; genus Carcharodon; species Carcharodon carcharias. The sequence goes on along the minus strand of NC_054471.1, from coordinate 104,086,828 downwards.
GTCCTCCCCATTGAGACTTTGATGCACTCGCATGTCAGAGCTGCTACATTAGAGCATGTGGATGCACTACTGAGGGCCTCTGATATCTCTGCTGATGTTCTCCTAGCGTTTCTTTGCTACTCCAGCATCTTTCCAATGACTGCTCCCAGAGGCTCATCATCTGACTCAGTTAGCAGGGGCCTCTTCTTCAGCAGTCCTCTTGAGTGCTGGAGACCTTGACTGTCACTGCCTCCTCCTGCTGTGGGGTGACCACCAGAGTATGATCCTGAGCCTAATTTAAATATGAGCCATATCTGGGCTGGTGGAGAGTGCAGGTGTATGCTGTGACAGCTGTACAGATGTGAAGTCATCCTTGTCCTCTTCTGAGGTCTCCTGCCAGCTGGGGCTGAATTCAGGTGTGGGAGATGGCCTCACCCTCTTCCTGCTGGCACCCAAAATTTGAAAGGTGAGAAAATGAGTGCCTAGGCTACCTCCTACATTGCACAGAGCCTCACTCTCTGGTTCCGAATTACAAAGATTAAGCATGATTCCTGACTGGATACTTGGGAGGCCGGCCTTGCCCTTGACACTGGCACAGTCACGGTCCTCCCCCACCAGCTTGGAAGCCAGCCGTTCAAATTGTGAGAGCGCCTCAGGCATGTCTCCTCCCGTCTTCCCCCTCGCTCGCCTGTTGTGTGCTGTCTTATTCTGCGTAAAGATATTTGGATTGTTTGCACTTCTGATGCAGTAACAGGTCCCATACTGCTAATTCTGTGGCTGAGAAAGTGACTTATGACTCCCCAAAGCCTGTCCACCATCTGCAAGGCCGAAGTGAGGGGTTTGAGGGAATACTGTCAACTTGCCTGGATAAGTGTAGCTCTGACAGCACTCAGGAAGCTGGACACCATGCAGAGCTATGCAGGCTGCTTGATTAACCCCCAATCCAGCACCCTCAACATGCAGTCTCTCCACCGCCGACCCATTGTAAGCTATGTGTGCTGTGTGAATGATGCACTGCTGCTGGTCCCCAAAGCTACTTCAGCCTCCTCCAGACCCGCAAGCTGTAGCAGCTAGAAGGACAAGGGTAGCAGAGGCATGGCATCAGCAGCATCTGCTGCAACCTACCCACCCAGGCCACCACCACTGAATGACTGTGCCTTCAGTGTGGCTGGGTCAGCAACCCACAGTTGTCACCACATGGGCTGCAGTGGGGCAAAGAGGCAGCACTTCACCTTCTGAAGGGCTTTTTTGGATCAGCAGCACAGATGCTGGCCTCACCATTGATATCCACGTACCATGGCAGATTCAGAAAATGGTGAGGTTAGTATAGAAAATCGTGGGTTCACTTACTCTGGCCATGTGGATTAAGTCATTCATGTGTTTCCTGCACTGGAGGGCAGTCCTCCTCTCCACCCCTGTGATACTGACCACCCAGGCGACCATCTCCCAGGTTGCTGTGGTGAGTCGAACGGGCCTCCTGCGCCCATCTCTGGGAAAGCGGGTGCCCCTCCTATCCTCCATGGACTGGATGAGAGTCTCCAGAGAGGCATCATTGAACTGTGGGCCTGGTATTTGTTGCTCTCCAGAAGCTATCTGGATGTCCTGGACTCCTGGCGCAATGAATTGCTAAGATAAAGGCAAAATACTGCAGATGCTGGAAATCTGAAACAAAAAGAAAAAGTGCTGGAAGAACTCAGTAGGTCTGACAGCATCTGTGGAGAGAAAGACAGAGTTAATGTTTCGAGTCCATGTGACTCTTCTTCAGAACTAAAGAGAAGTAAAAATATGGTGAAATATATACTGTTTAGGGGTGGGGGGAGGGACAGGTGAAGCTGGATAGAAGGCCAGCGATAGGTGGAAGCAAAGGAGATATTGCAAAAGACGTCATGAACAAAGGCTGAAGGGGTGTTGATGGTGGTGATACAGGCTAAAGAAGATGCTAGTGGTTACAATAAGAGCAGAAAGCAGAATGAGCAAGTGACAAATGGCCATGGGGGGGGGGTGGGGTGAGGGGAAGGGGACAGCGGTGGTGAAAAAAGATCGAAATAGGCTAAAAGGTGGGGATAAAACAATGAATAAAAATGGAAATAAATTTTAAAAATAATTTTTAAAAAGTTGGAAAAAATATATATAAAAATTTAAAAATAAATAGTTGCAAAAAGAGGATCAAAAGGGGGTGAGGATAGAGGAGAGATTTCATGGTCTGAAGTTGTTGAACTCAATGTTAAGTCCGGAAGGCTGTAAAGTGCTTAATCGGAAGATGAGCTGCTGTTCTTCCAGTTTGCGTTGAGCTTCACTGGAACATTGCAGCAGGCCGAGGACGGACATGTGGGCATGAGAGCAGGATGGTGTGTTGAATGGCAAACGACAGAAAGGTCTGAGTCATTCTTGCGGACAGGCTGAAGGTATTCCGCAAAGCAGTCACCCAGTCTGCATTTGGCCTCTCCAATGTAGAGGAGACTACAATGGGAACAGCGAATGCAGTAGACCAAATTGAGGGAAGTGCAAGTGAAGGGCTGCTTCACCTGAAAGGAGTGTTCGGGCCCTTGGACAGTGAGGAGGGGGGAAGTAAATGGGCAGGTATTGCACCTTCTGCGATTGCATGGGAAAGTGCTGCAGGAAGGGGTTGAGGTGTTGGGGTTGATGGAGGAGTGGACCAGGGTCCATGAGGGAACGGTCCCTATTGAATGCCAACAGTGGGGGGGTGAAGGGAAGATGTGTTTGGTGGCGGCATCATGCTGCTGTCCAGGTGCCGTTTAAATATGGCGCCTGGCTATGACGATGGGGCTCGTGACTACCTACCCGCCCTGTGATGCAACACAATCCCCGCAGCTGCATAATTAATTAGGTGAGCAGCACATGATTTAACATGCACATTTGCCCTGCTCTCCAGTGAGCATCCTTCTAACTTCCTGCTCTCGCCACCAGACTTAGGCCTGGAGCAGGAAACCCTGGCCTTGGTTTTGGTGCCTACAGATAGACTTTGGCTCCTTGCTTCCTATCCTTCTGCCCACATGCTGCACAATTAAGGGCACATGTACTCCCATCCTCCAACTCGAGCTTGTTGCTTTTCCAACAGAAGCTGCACCTTTTTCGTGCTGTCAATTCTCCAATCACAGATATCCCCCTCTTCGTCACGCAAATCTCCTCCAATCAGAGCTGCACTTTTCCTGTTCCTTGCATTTTGCAGTTGGGATTTATTGCCAAACCCTGCTCCTTCGTGAGCTCCCTGATGTGCATTGTGAGAAGCAGGTAATTTGTTACATCTCAAATGGCTGTGCATGCACACCTTAGAGGGAGCGTTACCTTTTGAGCTAACAATCTGCATATGTTAAGTCATGACTTAGGATATTGAGTGAGACTAGGGTGCAAATGGAGGCATTTCACATTCACAAAGTGAACCTTGGATCTCTGCTTGTCACCAGGACATGTGGAGCATAGATATTGCCCAGTCAAGGGATAAGATAAAAGCAAAATACTGCAGATGCTGGAAATCCGAAATAAAAACAAAAATAGCTGGAAAAGCTCAGCAGGTCTGACGGCATCTGTGGAAAGGAAGACAGAGTTAACGTTTTGAGTCCATCTGACTCTTCATCAGAACTCATGTTCTGAAGAAGTCATACGGAAAGGATAAGATAACCTAGCCAAGGTAGGATTTATAATCCTCTTCTAAATCCATCCCCAGCAAGGGAGATGAAATTGCCTTGTTGATTCTTCTGTTGTTTTACATTTATTTTGGTGGGGCATTCGGCCACTTTCACTCCAAATTCTATGTACGATGGCCCACAGCAGGAAAAAATGCTGTTGGGCTGAAGATCTTGATTCTGAGCTGATGTGGGAATTAAGAGGTAATGTTCTGAAGTTCAAGTGCATTGTTAGGAATAAAAACAGAAAATGTTGGAAAAATTCAGTCTGGCAGCATATGTGGAGAGAGAAACAGAGTTAACGTTTTGAATCCGTATGATTCTTCTTCAGAGCTGTTAGGAAGACTAGTATTAACACTATTTTGCTTCTGAGAGTGCACCAGTAATAGACATTGGGTAAATGCTTTTAAATTTCAATCTAAGTGCATGCTTTCTGTGCAACTTCCTGTTATCACAATTTTTGATTGCACCTTTTGTCTGCATTTCAATTCCCAATGTGAATATTTAGAATTGAATTCCTGTATATAATCAGTTGCCTATTAGAATACAGTTGTGGATTTTAGCCAGCAGATGGTGCAATGGAGCATGTTTCTAAAATCTTCGTACTCCAGTGCTATATTTGTATATTCAGTTGATAGACAATGTCATAAAAAATTTCCTGGTATAAAGATGAATAATCATCCTTTGTACAAATATTTGCAATTTTTCTTATTTTGCTGGGGAGACTGTTCAGCTGCATAAAAGGTTTAGCTCCCAATGATCATGAGGTCATAAGAAATGGGAACAGTTGCAGGCCATTCAGCTCATTGAGCTTGCTGTACCATCCAATAAGATCATGGTTGATCTGATTGTGGCCTTAACTCCACTTTCCTGCCTGTCCCCATAACCCTCGACTCCCTTGTCAATCAAAAATCTGTCTAATTCAGCCTTGTATATATTCAGTGACCCTACCTCCACAGCTGTCTGTGGAAGAAAATTCCGAAGACTAACCACCCTCTGAGGGAAGAAATTCCTCCTTATCTCAGTCTTAAATTGGAGACCCCTTATTTTTAAACTGTGTCCCCCACCAAGCTTGCCATTCCCCTGTGAAGGGATACATTCAGCAACCACCCTGTCAAGCCCCATAAGATCTCTTCTCATTCTTCTAAACTCCAGTGAATATAGATGGGCTGAACCTTTCCTCATAACACAAGCCCATTCATCCTAGGAATCAGCCTAGTGAAGTTTGCCTGAACCGCTTCCAGTGTGAAGTGGTTATGATGAAAGTAATATAGTCACATCTTTGCAGGGACTGAAGAGAAGAAAGACTAAATGAATGGTCTTGTTCTGAGAGAGAATTTCTAAATTCACTTTGGGAAATATTATTTTCCAGGCTGGGATGTCATCAATTCACACAACCTGTATATGAGCCTAAACCAGTTGAAAGTGGAGCCTCTAAATCGCTGTTCTTTCCTGATGAAGCAATTAATAAACATCCAAGGTTTAGGTGAGTTAACACTAACCTTATGTTGGTAAAGAACATCCTGGTGATTTCCCGTGAATGTAAAATGCATATGTATTTTTTGTACAATAACCTCTTACAATATAATACATGCAGATATATTGATATCACCAAGTGAATTTTTGGTTAGACAGCCTTCTTCACGTTTCCAATCCCTCGTGCATCACGGAACACCATTTATATGGATGGCTGAAGTAGATTACCTATAGCAGAATTCTGTCACCTACATCAAAAATATATTCATAGATTTTATTCCACTTAGTTGGTCTAGTTTCTTTGCTGGTGCAAAGATTTGTGGTTACAAATTTGCCAAATGATGGAAGCAGTTAATACCAATGCCAATGTTGAAGTAGCTTACTGAATCCAAGATCTATTCGGTCCCTGTGGCTTTTTCCTCCCTAATGTGCATTCTCAATTTTAAAAGCCTGCACTAAAGGGTATGGATCCTTTACCACGTCTATTTTGCATATCTGCTCCTGTCTTTCCATTTTAGTAACACTTCATATTCTAAACTTTGCCCCAGTTTTCACACTTATTACTCCAGGGCAGCTTTCCTATCATTTTTTGAGGCATCCCATGGCTGTTTTTTTTTTATTTGAGGCTGTAGCATGGCGTTTGCCCTTTGCGCTCCCTTCCACAAAAGCTCTTGGCAACTTTATTTGGTATCACTTAGTACGTGGAGGATGCACAAATAAATACTAATTAGTATACATTTGGAATTTGGGGCTCACTTCCCTTTTATACAAGAGAATTCCCTTTCTGCTACACAATATCTGAAGTCAGTTTTTTGGGTGTAGCCACCTTGCCTTATTCTACTCCCATAGAGAAGAAATTCAATGCTGTGTTTTATGCACATCTAGGAAGTCTGTAGCTTAATGCTCTCCTAAAGTGAAAATACCTTGCATTCTCCGGATTTTGATGATGGCCTGTTGTTACGACCAGGATGGGAGGAGTGCATAAGTTTATCTAGCCCCATTATGCCGCAGATCGTACCATTAGTGTAAATGTTTAATTCGCTTGCTAAAATGGCCAATGATTTGCTACTGTTAGACACAGAATAAAGGAAACTTTAACCAGGCTTCTTTCAATAAACTCAATGATTGATTTATTATAAAATGAAACTTCTTTTTTAAAACAAGCTGCAAAAACTGGTTAACACACAAATTTGTAATCTCACACGCACGCACATACCCCCCCTTTAGAGCCGGATCATTGCTTCTCATCTCAGCCTTTCAGGTTTCCAAATACAGACAAGTTCCCCTGAGATGAGGATTCCTAGCATCCAGATCCATCCAGCTGAAAACCACACTATTTCAAGCAAGGCAAGGAGAGCATGAGTTGGGCAGCTTTTCCCCTTCTCAGTTGATTCCCAACTGCATTCAAAACATAAAGCTCCTCTGTCAGGTGATTTCCAGTAAATCACCAAGCCTTTGCCTTTCAAACAATTTTTTCCCCCATCAATTAAAGTGATTGCAGTTCAAAGAGACAGATAGCTCTCCTCCATAATTGCTATGTTGGTCATTTTTTTTTACTATTCTTTTATGGGGTGTGGGTGTCACCAGCAAGGTCAGCATTTGTTGCCCATCCTGAATTGCCCTTCAACTTGAGTGACTTGCTGGACCATTTCAGAAGGCAGTTAAGAATCAACCACATTGCTGTGGGTCTGGAGTGACGTGTAAGGCCAGAGTAGGTAAGGGTGGCAGATTTCCTTCCCTACAGGAAGGCATTAGTGAACCAGAAAAGGAAGGACATCAACCAGATGGGTTTTTGTGACAATTGATGATCACCATCATGGAGTATAATAAATCTGTAATATAAACTGCTGTGGTGGGATTTGAACCCATGCCCCCAAAGCATTAGCCAGGGCTACTGGATTACTAGTCTAGTGACATTGCCCCAAACCACTGTTTCCCTTTCATGTGATTTCTTGGAAAAGGCATAATTGCTTGAATCCAAGATGAATTTATGACTTTTTTTAAATCCAGGTCAGCTCCCAAGTGTCCAAATAATGCAATGTCCTTTCAGATTTTAAAGGAAAATATAGTTCTTGTAGATATGGTTCTAACACTGTTTGTTTATTTGGGGGATAGGCTAGGAGGTAAGAACGATCTATAGGTTAGCTAATCCATCAGCACAAATCATAGAACCTTACAGGACAGACGGGGGGCATTCAATCCATTGTACCTGTGCTGACTCCAGGCTATTGAAGTAGTCCCACCTCTTCACATTTTATCTGCCCCATAACATTCCAGAGTTTGATTTTTAAGTATTTACCCAATTTGCCTTTGAAACTTGCTATTGAATTAGCTTCTGTTCCAGCAGTGCATTCCAAATCACTATAACTCATTGCATTTTTTTTTAAACCATCTTCCCTCTGGCTACTGATCCACCTGTCAGTGGAAACTGAATTCACTAGGAGTAACTGTAAAAACCCATCATAATTTTGAACATCTCTATTAAATCTCCCCTTGATCTTTTCTGTTCTGAAAATCCCAACTTCACTAGTTCCTCCAAGTAATTTTCAATCCTGGAATCTCTCTTCTAAATCTCTGCATCCTCTCCAAGGATTTGACATCCTAAGATGTGGTGCCCAGAATTAAACACAATATGCTTGCTGAGGCCTAACATGTGATATATAAAGCTTTAACACAATATCCTTCCTTTTGTACACTGCCTCTAGATCTAGATATTCCCCATCAATAGCCACACTGAGGAATGTCTAATTTTAAACTAGAGTATATGCTAGCAGATATCTTTAGTGGATTTCATTAGCCTCTGCTGAATCCTTAGCTTCATAAAATAATTAAATAAAATTGGAATATCTCCTTTTAAAACCATCATTTACTTTGCTTCAAACTGATTTCAATCTCTCAAAGTATACCTTTTTGGCTCCCAGTTTAATTTTACTTGAACAATATTGAAATTAGCCAATTCTTACACTACTGATTTATATGGAAAAATTATAGCTGCTTAAGGGATTTTTATATTTATTTTTCATGATGCCATCTCAGTTTGTTCTTTTGTTGGACTTCTTTCTTCAGCACTTTGACGAGGAATATTCGCCACAGGCGGGGAGAAAAAATAGCCATTAATGTACCAAGTAGGTAAACCTTCTAATTTGACTTTTACAAATCTTTCTTTTGCAAATTCTCTTCTCCCTTCCCCTTCTGAATTTCTTCATGTCTCTTAAAAAATTGATTAAGCTATGTATAGTGCTGGTTCCATGGGTGCCATCAGCTCTCCAAGCCAGTGCAGACATAATGGGCTGAATGGTCTCTTTTTGTGCTGTAACTTTTCAATGGTTCTTTGGTTCTATAGTTCTAAGAACGGATGGAGGTATTGAGAATTAAAGCACTTGCTGAATTTTTTAAAAAAAAACTTTTGCATTGATGAGTCGGTACTTAAAGCTTAACATAAATGCAAAAATATAAACGTGCTCTGTCATTTTGGCTAGGAGAATTTTTTCCATACAGAGAGCTGTTAGAAATGGGGATGCCCTACAGAAGCAGTGGTGGATGCAGAATTGAAAGTTTTTTAATGGAAAGTACATATCTCCAAAAAAAATTAAAAGCTCACTCAGTGTTAAAGCAGCAGCTTATATTTAAATAGTGCTTTTATGTAATAAAACATCCCAAGGCACTTCACAGGAATAATATAAAACCAAATATGACAGAGTTACATAAAGTGACTTTAAGTCAGATGACCAAAAACTTGGTCAGATGTAGGTTTTAAGGAGTGTCTCAAAGGAGGAAAACACGGTAGTGAGGCAGATATATGTGGGGAGGGGGTTCCAGAGCTTAGGACCTAGGCAACTGCAGGCATTGCCACCAATGGTGGAGCAATTAAAATCTAGGATGCTTGAGGCTAGAATTAGGGAATTGCAGATACCTAGGAAAGTTGTGGGGCTGGAGGAGATTAGAGATAGGAAGGAGTGAGGCCATGGCAAGATTTGAAAACAAGGACAAGAATTTTTAAATGAATATGTTATTGATTGGGAGCTGATGTAGGTCAGCAAGCACAGGGATGATGCATAAACAGGACTTGGTGCAAGTTTTGGATAACCAGTTTACAGATGATAGAATGTGGGGGACCAGATGGGTGCGTTGGAATATTCAAGTCTAGCGGCCACAAAGAATGAGGGTTTCAGCAGCAGAAGAGCTGAGGCAATGGTAAAGTCAGGTGAAGTTAGAGATGAAAATAGGTGATCTTACTGATGGCACAAATATAAAGTTGGAAGTTTCTCTCTGGGTCAAATCTGACACCAAAGTTGCAAACAGTCTGGTTTGGTCTCAGTTGCCAGGGAACAGAGTTTGGAGTGGAGACCGAAAACAATGCTTCAGCCTTCCCGGTATTTGGAGAATATTTCTGCCCACTGGTACTGGATGTTGAAGAGGCAATTGAGGAGTGCGATGGTGAGGTAGAGCATGATGGGATTGATCTTTGTGAGACACCAGAGTTAATGGTGCAGGAGCAGGAATTGATTCCCTGGCTGTGATTAGATAAGAATGGAACCAGGTGAGAGCAGTCTCATTCAGCCATATGAAAGTGGAGAGACATTGAATGAAGATGGTATGGTCAATATGTCAAATGCTGCATTTATGTCATGAATGACAAAGAGGGATAACTTAACATCCCATCTGACTGTGACAAAGGTATTTGTCACGCGAAGCTGTTTTGGTACTGTAGCAGGGGTGGAAATCTGATTGGAAGGATTCAAACACGGAGTTCCAGGAAAGATAGGAGCAGATTTGGGAGCTGAAAGCACATTCAAGGACTTTGAGTGGAAAAGGAGGTTTGAGTTGGGATGGTAGTTTGCAAGGACAGTGGGGTAAATTTTTTTTTGTAGGAAGAGGTGATTACAACAGATTTGAAGAAGAGAAGGACAGCACCTCAAGAGAGAACCATTAACATGGGGACCTGAAAGGGAAGTTAGGTGGTCAATAGTTTAGTAGGAGTAGGGCCGAGGAAGCAGGAGGTAGTTATTGTCGATCAGAAGATCTTGGCATGAGGGGAGGTGGGATAGAAACTAGAGAAAGTTCAGGGTTTAGGCAGGGAGTGAGCTTTAGAGAAAGTTTACCCAGTGGGCTAGTGGAAGGGAGGAACCTGGCAGAGGCAGCTGATCAGACGGTCTTGATCTTAGTGCCAAAGTAGTCTGTGAAGTGTTGGATGTGAGGGTGGAGGAGACTGGGTGAGTGTACTCTCAGTTCCTGTATTACTCTCCGAAATCTTGCCAATATTGAACTATTGGAGTTACTAGCACATTGAAGTGCGTTTGAAAAATACGTTGGATTATACCAGATTGGGTATTTGCTTTGTTTAATTTCATGGTACCCTGGGCCTAACCTTCCATGTAGCCATTTCTGAGCCTGACTTCTGCCTGTGGACTCACTGTAATGCTGGCCCCACTATAAATTGCAGGGCGACCTTATTTGGTCCCTGCCATCATTTCTTGTGTAATGCCGGCGGGGGGAGGTTGGAAATTTAAAGTTGAACCATTTAAAAAGTCTAAAATGGCTGCAGATTTCAGCAGCAAGCTAGGAGAGCAACATATAAGTAGTAAACTTTCTGTAAGACATAGGGCAGAATTTGCCGTTGGCGAGCAGGGGTCGAGGCCCGCTCGCTAATGTGTAAAATGATGCGGGATGACGTTGGGCGGAACCCTCGATGACATCCTGGGCCATTTAAATTTTCAGGAAGGTGGGCCCGCAACAAAATCAGTTGTGGGCCTGTCGACCTGTCAATGGCCAATTGAGGCCATTGACAGGATCAATTGTACAATTAAAGGACCTGCCCGTCCAACCTTAAGGTTGGCGGGCAGGCCAGGAGCCCCGGCGGGCATGGAAAAACCATGAAACCTCATCCACTGGCGGGATGAGGTTTCATGCGGGGTTTTAGAAAGTTTAATAAACTTACTATGCAAATTATGAGCATGTCCCATCTCATGTGACATTGTCACATGAGGGGGACACGTTAGGGAATTTTTTTCTATTTTTCATATTTTTAAAAGTGTTAAGCGATCTCCCTGAGGCAGCACTTAGCCTCAGGGAGATGTTCACTCTTCCGTGCACATGCGTGAAAGAGCGCGCTCTGGCTTTTAGGGAATCCTTTCTGCCGGACGTCACGCTAGGCGGGCCTTAATTGGCCCGCCCAGGTAAAATGGCGATGGGGCCTGCTTCTCTGGCGGGGATCCGCTCCCCGCCCGCCGGAGGTTGGGTCGGGCCTGCCTGACAGGCAGAAAATTCTGCCCATAGTTGACTATTCGGGAGCCTTAAGTAGATGATTTACATGAGTTGAAACTTAGGAACCTTTTTTAAAGCATGTTTACCACTGAAGAAGCAGGCAGAGTGATACCCAAAAACGGGATCAGGATACCAGAAGGAGGCTGAAAAGAGCCCAAGAAGCTGAACGTTAGATATCCTAAATGAATACAGTAAAGATTGTTGGGAGCCCTTCTGAGGAACTCTTGCAAGTCTGTTTTGTGTAGGGAGGTGGCTGTGATGTTAACTGGCATTTGTCACCCCCTGGAATACAGACCAGTAACAGGGAAAGATCCTGACTTAACGTGAGCAGCCAATCTCTTTTTTTTTTTGGTCACCATAGACACCAATATACTGTTTACCATCTCACAATAGTTGAATAATATATCCTTCACACTGCACCATCAAGTGGTTCACAAATTCTATATCTAAAGGGATTGCCGACTCACCTAACTGGAATTACTTGCATACAGAACCTTAAAACTCTTACCTCACTATAACTGAGTGCTGTCAACAGAACTGTTTCGTTGGATGTTGCCACCTGGGAACCATCCTCAAATGCTCACCTTAACCTAACTTATTGCAACAGAAAATTGTGTGCAGGAAACTTGAGCTTAGAGAGCTGATTTCCCCACAAGGGACAGGCCTTGGAGCTAGTGCAGAGATGAGGGTGGATAGAAGAGTGATATGGATTATGCCTGCTTGGCACCATTGGTGTGTGAGGCCCAATCTTTTTCATGTCAGTTCCTTATTACAGAAATATTAGCGTGCGGGCAGGCTACTAATTGACCAAGCGTTAGGGTAGAAATCCCAGATCTCTCCTGTGTAAAACTGGTGTTGGTGGGTGTGGGGTGCATGGAGGGACTAGCAGACAGGAAGTTATTTGTGACTGGCAAAACTTTTTTTGTATTTTTCTGAGCAGCCTGCAGTGATCCCTTTTTAAGAAGAGCTGGTTTGGCTGCTCAGTTCCAATGGGCAAAGCATGTAGAATATTTCCATTGGAAGACCAGATTTGTACTGAATTTCGACAGTGTACGACACCAATTTCTATATTGGAAGTAAGATTCTGCCTCTTATGGCAAGAATGCTGTTTGACTGCTTTCCTGCAGCTCCAAACTTGTGGCTGGATGTTGGCAGAAAACAGGCGATGTATTCTACATCACAATTTTTAACCATGCAGCCACCTCTTTCCCATCTGAAAATGCAAAATTTGCTCCATATGCTTGTAATTATATTATTTCTTGGAGTGAGCTTATGTTTGTTAGTGAAAGCAGTAATGCCTTGTAATTTATTGATCTCCCATTGGTGAAGAAATAATTCAAAATGTGACATTGCACATGACCTCATCTTTATTTGATTCAGAAGTTGAGCGGTGACAGACAGCATGGAGCAGGTCAGATACCATGGGTTAGGCCCCCACATCGCTGTCTCAACCTCCATTTTTTTTGTGATTTCCATTCAGTATTCTGGCAGCTGTGTCCAGTTTTTGAGAGCAGGGACACTCTCAGCTAATCAGTCTAGCAAGCCAGCTGCAGATTGGGTCAGACTGTGCCTTCCAGGAACTTGCCACCTCAAACCTGTGTTTCGATGCTGTCACTTAGCTTCACAGAGCTTTACTCAGACCAGTCTTATCGAAAGGTTGAGTTTCAGTTATTTTTAAAATACGGGCAGGTTGATGTCTATTCTAAGTTAGGACTTTAGTCATTACTATTGAATCTGCTCTTAAACAGGTTAGTGTCCCAGAACACAGGTAAGCGACAGCATTTCTTACAAAGATTTACGAAAAAAAATCCTCTTCCAGGTTTTGATGTGCACTTACATACTGAGATAAGACTAGAGTAACTGGGTTTTGAGCAGGAGCCCAAAACTCTGCAATATTTTGTCCTTGCCAATAAACCAAGGGCATTGAGGGTTTTTCTGTCTTTCTTGCTGCCTTGGCTGAGACTAGCTAACTTGGGATTCAATTTGGAATGTCTGCTTTTTATAGCTTAAGATCACATTTAACCCACTAAACCATCAAGGAGCGTTTGAAATCTAAGATTATAAGACGTAGGAGCAGAAATAGTCCATTTGGCTCATCGAGTCTGCTCTGCCATTCGTTGAGATCATGGCTGATCTGATAGTCCTCAATTCCACTTTCCTGCCTTTTCCCCATGACACTTGATTCTCTTACTGATTAAAAATCTGTCTATCTCAGCTTTGAATATACTTAACGACCCAGCCTCTAAAGCCCTCTGCGGTAAAGAATTCCACAGATTCACTACCCTCAGAGAAGAAATTCCTCCTCATCTCTATCTTAAATGGGTGACCTCTTACTCTGAGATTATGCCCTCTGGTCCTAGACTTTCCCACAAGGGGTAACAGCATCCTCCCAGCATCCACCCTGTCAAATTCCCTAAGAATCGTATATGTTTCAATAAGACCGCCTCTCATTCTTCTAAACTTCATTTAGTACAGGCTGAACCTCATAAGAAAACCCCTCCACACCAGGGATCAACCTAGTGAACCTCCTCTGCACTGCCTCCAATGCCAGTGTATCTTTCCTTAGATAAGGGGACCAAAACTTCACAGTATTCTGGGTGTGGCCTTGTATAGTTTTAGCAAGACTTCCTTATTTTTATACTCCATTCCCTTTGAAATGAAGGCCAACATTCCATTTGCCTTCCCTATTACCTGTTGAACTTGTATGCTAGCCTTTTGTGATTCATGCATGAGGGCCCCCAAATCCCTCTGTGCTGCAGCTTTCAGCAGTCCTTCTCCATTTAAATAATATTCAGCTCCTCTATTCTTCCTGCCAAAATGCATTACCTCACATTTTCTCACATTATATTCCACCTGCCAAGTTTTGCCCACTCACTTAACCTGTCTATATCCCTCTGTAGACTGTGTCATCCTCACCATTTGCCTTCCCACCTATTTTTGTGTCATCCGCAAACTTGCCGATAGTACATTCACTTACCTCATCTAAATCATTAACATACATTGTAAATAATTGTGGGCCCATCACTGATCCCTGTGGCACTCCACTAGGTACAGGTTGCCATCCTGAAAATGCCCCCCTTATTCCTACTCTCCCTCTTCTATTAGTTAGCCAATCCCCTATTCATGCTAATACTCTACCCCCAACACAATGGGCTGTTATCTTATTAAGCAACCTTATGTGCGGTACCTTATTGAACGCCTTTTGGAAATCCAAATATATTACATCTACTGGTTCCCCTTTATCCTGTTTGTTACATCCTCAAAGAATTGTAATAAATTTGTCAGGCATGATTTCACCTTCATGAAGTCATGCTGGCTCTGCTTGATTATATTATGGGGAGTATATTTCCCCCATCGGCGGGGGAGTGGCGCGCGAACCTAATCGACGCCCCGATCGGGTCTGCGCTGCCATTTTACGTAGGCAGGCCAATTAACGCCCACCCAACGTGACATGCGCTCCCTGTGTGTGCGGGCGGTGGGGGGGGTCCCTGAGTCGGGGCCTGCGCTCTTTCACGCATGTGCGCAAAAGAGTGCAGAAATCTCCCTGAGGCACAGAGGTGCCTCGGAGATTAGTTTACGGTTTAAATAAAGGAAAGAAAATATTTTAAGACAAGTCCCCTCGTGACAGTGTCATATGAGCTGGGACATGTCAAGGGACATTAATGAAAAAATATTTAATTTATAAACCCTTCATGGAGCCTCACCCCGCCTGTGGATGAGTTTCCATGCAAAACGCGAAGGCTGCCTGGGCTCTTTGCCTGCCCGCCAACCTTAAGGTTGGACAGGCAGCTCAGTTAATAAGTTTAATTGATATTTAATGGCCTTAATCAGCTGCGAGCCCGCCAAACTGAAAATCTAAATGATGCGCAGTGATGTCACTGAGCCAAAAATTCTGGCCTATGTATTTCTAAATGCTCTGCTATTACATTCTTTATAATAGACTCTAACATTTTCCCAATGATGGATGTTAAGCTTGATTTTACCTGTTTTTTGTCTCGCTCCTTTTCTGAATAAGGGTGTTACATTGGCAGTTTTCCAATCCTCTGAGACTTTTCCAGAAGCTCTCCTGGACTATTACTACCAGTGCATCCACTATCTCTGTGGCTACTTCCTTTAATATCCTAGGATGCAACACATTAGGTCCAGGGGATTTTTCAGCCTTTAGCCCCATTAGTTTCCCTTGCACTTTTTCTCTAGTGATAGTTATTGCATTTATTCCCTCCACTGCTGCCTGCACCCCCCACCCTTTTCCCCTTGACTATTTAGTATTTTTGGAATGCTAGTAGTGTCTTATAGCGTGAAGAGTGATGCAAAGTATTTATTCAACTGCCCTGCCATTTCCTGGTTCCCCATTATTATTTCCCCAGCCTTATTCTCTAAGGGGCCTATGTTTACTTTGGCCTCTCTTCCTTTTTATATTAAAGAAGCTCTTACGTCTGGTTTACCCTCAGTTTATTTTTTCCCCCATTATTTCTTTGGTCATCTTTATGGATTTGAGCCCAACTTCAGATGTATATCCAGGGATTGCTCAATGGGAATCGAGTGGTAACCTCATCAGTTGCACTTAGCCAGTTAATACTCCTGATAGGGCGCATAAGTCAGGCTAGCAACCTGATAACAACGTGATGTTTAAAATGTTAAAAGGATTCATTAGAAGAGCTGCCGAGAAAATATTTCCCCTGGTGAAAGAGAGTGTAATCTTAATAAAATTAGATAACAGACCATTCAAGAGTAAAATTCTTTACATACTGTAGAAATCTGAAACCCTCTTCCCCCTTTGGGGGCTACGGTTACTGATTCAGTTGAAACTTTCAAGACTGAGATTGTTGTGTAAGGGTATCGAAGGACAAAGAACAAAAGTGGGTAAATGGAATTGAGGTGCAGATCAGCCATGATCTAACTGAATTGCAGTTGCCAATAAATCCAATAGGGAATTTAGGAGGAACTTTCCTTTTTTTTCAGAAAAATGGTTAGAATTTAGAATAGTTGAGGCAAATAGTATGGATGCATTTAGGAGAAGCTAGATGAACGTGAAGCGAAAGGAATAGGGGGCTGTTAAGATGGATGGGAGGAGGCATGAGAGGTGCATTGACCAGTTGGGTTGAAAGATCTATTGGGGTTGCATTTTCTACGAATGAGGAAAGAGAATGGAACTGAGATGGCTCTTTGAGAAGTTAGTGCAGGCATTGTGCCGAATTGTCTCCTGCATTATAACAGTGATTCTGCTTCAAGATGCCATTCTGCTTATAAGCTTTAATTGGGTTGTTGAGCTCAATGCTGGACTCTCCAAACATCCATCTTAATCTGTACTTTACAGCTAAAAGCCATTCAATAATAGACAATAGAGACCCATGTCTGTTCTTCACTACTACAACAAACTGTAGAGTTGCCACAATTGAGACCCATTAACTCAACATATTCAGGATCATACCTGGAACATTCTTACCTGGATTGTTTAGTATCATGTTGGGTCATGTGCTTATCCATGGGTACGTCTTATCTCCAATCATAGGTGCATACATTAAAGGGAATGTTATTAGATGAATAATTACTTTGTGTGAATTAGCATGCCCTTTTTATGTGCCAAGCCTTTTGTTTTGAACATTATAATTTAAAAGCCTCTTCCATATAACTTGGTAGATTTACATTTAATAGCAGCAGAGATTCGGCAAGGATCCCTATCTGCATGTCACCATTTGATGTTTTAGTTAGTCTGTTTAGAGACAGAAGTGAGTTTTGATGTATTCTCCACTAACAACAAAAACTTAAAGGTAGTTGTTTTTGATCTGTCTGTAAACAGACCATTTATTGCACTGAGTGGCCGGCTGATCATGTCTGTTACAGTGAAATGTTGGTATGCTAGGTTGCACAAAGAGATATTTAACCTTTTTAACAGTTGATTGAAAAATTAAATGCTGAGAAAGTGAGAAGATACTGTCAACTACTTGCCTTTCCCCTTTTCAAGTCTATATTGCTACAAGCTGTTGCCAGACTTTAACTTTTTCTCCATTGCAGTTTATAAAGACAAAGGTGTTTCATCTCCATTTATTGAAAGATTTGTTAATGATGATGGCGAAGCAGCAAGAGCAACAAAACCTGATCACATCTATATGGATGCTATGGGGTTTGGTATGGGCAATTGCTGTCTTCAGGTGGGTGTCCGATTGCAAAATTTGGAAGTGTTCATTTAACTTCTCGTCTTCGCTCTCTTACATACATACATCTTTTGTGATAGGTAACATTCCAAGCATGCAGCATCTCGGAAGCCAGGTATCTATATGATCAGCTTGCTACAATTTGCCCTATTGTGGTAAGTGCAAAGGACTGTTGGTCTCTGTTTTGTGAATTCATTCTGCTAATGCTATCACTTGTAAATTAAGAATTGTCTGTCTAATATCACTGTGGTGACTGTCCTGAAGTGACACCATACAGTACAAGAGCTAGCAGCCATGAACTAACCTAGAGTTCCAAAAATTGACAGGTGGATTCCTGGGTTTGGGAAGCTCCAAATCATCAGTACTTGAGATGGTTCAATGTTATAATTGCCATTTCATTAAGTTAACACCCTTGCAATCAGTAATCTCCAAGCATCTCTGAGCTGTGTGGGCTTGGCATCTGTTGGAACATAGTTTTTCTTTTAAGAAGTCAAACAAATCTTTTCTTTAAATATTTTGCTTTCTTAAACAAAGAAGAGTGCTTTAGAGTTGATAACATGACTCCAAGAATTTAGTTTCCTTTCTAAATTACTGTGTTGTTGGTAGAACTTCTCACAGTTTTTAAAGTCTTTCCAATTTTCAGTTTTTGTCCCCATTGCCTAACCTGAAGTTGGCAAGATACTGGCATATTTTTGTAGGTAGCAGTAACTGTACAATACATCATTCAACTCTCTCTATTTATGTGAGCCTCAGCAGTGAGTGTTGGCAAATTTTGTTTGACTGTGGGCGCATCACAGTAAAGACTAAAATTGTCTGCTGTGGGCGTTTTACAGCAAGGGTATTGTATGATAATGAGCTCTGACCATGACTTTTTAAATTTTCCTTGCTTCTCGAGTTGAAGAATACCAAAACCAATTGTGGCCTCGCAGCTGTTCTGGTTGGAATCTAACTTTTACAGAATAGACACTTAACCTCCCTGATCTATTTCTTAGTGATGCAACAAGCTACTTGCATGTAAAATGTTTTTGAAGTTTCGATTTTCCCCTCACCTGATCATTCTGGTGGAGTGCACCCAGATCTTACTTACCATATTTCTAATTTGCCCTCATTCTTCCAACTGGGAAAAATGTTTTTCCTTGTTGTTGTTGCAATAACTAATTTTCACCACTAAGCGGTAGCACAATATCAAGGAAGAACTTGTATTTAAATAGCACCCATATCCTCAGTGTTCCATAGCACTTCATGGCAAGTAGGTGCTGGAAGAGAAGTCACTGTTGTAATGTTTCTGGATGAGTTAGTCTTAGTAACAACAAATTGCTGTAGCTGAATCATGTTTGTCAGGCTGATAAAGCTGTTCAAATCTAAATACCCTCCTTACCCACTTTTTAAAAAATTCACTTTATAATTAATATACTTTGTTTTATAGAATTTGAAGCCCCATTCTTATTTTGTTTCCTCTGACTCTTACTACCTCAGAAGAACTAAAAGCATTATCAAACTTTTTTTTTAAAAAGCCTTTTGGGGACTGTTTACAATTAGAGCTCAGGCTGGGCTCTTAGTTTTTTTTTATTCTTTAGCGGTACATGGGTGTCACTGGATGGGCCAGCATTTTTATTGCCCATTCCTAATTGTCGTCAGGAAGGTGGTGGTGAGCCACCTTCTTGAACCGCTGAAGTCTATGTGGTATAGGTACACCCACAGTGCATGGAAGGTAGTTCCAGGATTTTGACCCAGTGATTGTGAAGGAACAATGATATAGTTCCAAGTAAGAATGGTGTGTGGCTTGGAGGGGAACTTGCAAACAGTGGCATCCCTGTGCATCTGCTGCCCTTTGTCCTTCTAGGTGGTAGAGGTCATGGGTTTGGAAGGTGCCTTTGAAGGAATCTTGGTGCATTGCTACAGTGCATCTTGTAGATGGTACGGAATGCCGCCACTGTGCATTGATGGTGGAGGAAGTGGATATTGAAGGTGCTTTATTCATTTCAAATAGAGAAAGCAACTGCTGAAAGTTAGCTTTTAAAGTGAATTAATAGCGGAAATTAAAACACCTGATAACTTCTTAAAACTAGTCTGTAGAAGCTTGTGAAGTTGGTGGTAAGACCTTGTTCAGCAGGCAAAATGATAATACACATCTAACTGTGTATAAACTCTTAGCCCCTAGAAATTAGGCTTGGTGACTTAAAAGTTGCCATTGATAAATGCAAGTTTCTTATCTGAAAAGTTGGACAGAAAGGTGTTCACAAATTTGAAACTATGTATCAGATGCTTTAGTGCTCTTACATATTGATTGCTAAGTAGTACAGATTGATGAGTGCTACAGATTGACTTGATTGTGATATTTAATGTGTTTGTAATACTTGATTGTAATATTTAGCTGTTTAAAGAAAAAATCATTTACTGAATAAAAGTGCTCTGACAGCTTCAGTGCAAAAAATTGATTAAATGGTAACGTTTATGGAATATTCAACTGAAGTGAATTGCAAATGCTGTACTTTTTCTTTTCCCTGGTCATTTAAGTGTAATTTCCCTTCCAGATGGCTTTGAGTGCTGCTTCACCATTTTATAGAGGTTATGTGTCGGACATTGATTGTCGCTGGGGTGTAATTTCAGCTTCTGTAGATGACCGAACCAGGGAAGAAAGAGGTTTGGAGGTAACGAACTCTGAATTCTCATGTTAATGTGTTGCTTGTCATTTTAACCTGCATAGCATGAACCTTATGCCTGATTTGTTGCTTTTGCAGCCTCGAAAACATAGCAAGTACAGGATCAGTAAATCCAGGTATGATTCCATTGATAGTTACCTCTCGAAATGTGGTGAAAAATATAATGACCTCGAATTGACAGTTGATGATGAAATCTACAAGCAGCTTCGAGAAGGAGGTAATAAAGTATGCATTGAAATAAAATCTGGGATTACATTTTATAATGTACATCAAATTTCTGAACTGCAGGTTGACTGGTATTGAAGTGATGCTGTACTTAATGGCTTTTAAGACCTTGTTTGTAAAGTACTGGTAACAATTTAGCCTAGTATGACTGATGTGCCTTTAGCCAATACAACATTTGTAGCTCAAGTCTTCTTGACTTAAATGAATAGGCATGAAATTCATATACTTTTATACTAACTACTTCTAAGAGGATATGATGGAGTAGGATGCCAACCTGAAGTCCCTTGTCAGCATTTGCCAAATACTCTTGGTTCACGGATTTTTTTAAAAAAACAGCACTTTCAATTTGAATCTTGAGCTAACTTAACATTGTTGATCAGGACCTGTTTGCAAAGTGTGATAGTGCAAATAACTTAATGTACAACAATGAGCTGTTTAACAAATTTCTGTTTGTAGATTTGTCACCAGAAAACACACACAATTTTCATTTATATTGTTTCATAACTCCTTGTCATCTTCTTGCACATCTTGTCTGCAAGCATTGACCATCACACTATCAACTTTGAATTCACCTATAAAGGGTTTTGCCTGTAACCTCTTCACTTAATGCAGTCTAGCCACTAGGTTCCCACAATTTGCTCTGCTTTTTGAAAGGCAAATTTTACTTGGGCAGTATAAACCTGTGCAGCTCACCTAATTTCCCAGGTTGCCTCAATACTGTTGAGGTAACTTTATGGATTGAATACTTCGCTTCTGTCAGTTTCTGCTTGAAAGCTTTTCAAAAATAATTGAAGTAGATACATTTCAAAATATTTACTTAATTTAAAATATTTTAAGTGGTGGCCAGAGGGGTTGGGGTGTGGGAGATATATTGGCGTAAGTGAATGGCAAGACAGGCTGCTAATTATATGCTTTTTGTAATTTTGCTTTTCTCTAAGTTGCACCATGCATTTCCCAACTTGTAGTTGAGATTTTTTTTTCCTCTAGAAAAGTTGAACTTTGAAACACACAGCCCCTAATTGTCACTTGATTAACTTGAACCGTATTGGCTGCAGCATTATCAGCAGGGGAAGCATATAGTTACAGCATGACAAGTTTCTGTTATAAGTGTGAACAATGGAACTTATAATGGAGATACAAAAAGGAAAGATTGGGATCTGAATTGCATCTGTATACTGTGGTTAAATTTTCCCCAAGCTTCTAATTTCACTTCACATAAAGACTACCTAGACTTGCCAGGTACAATGCCACAGGGAATTGACTAATTATGTTTTTTTTTAAATCATATCTTGTGTGCTGTTCCCATCTACAAAATATTATTTCTCTTTACAACATTTTTTTGTTTGAACATTCCATGGCCTTGCGCTTTCCTATTTCTTAAGTTCCCCAAGCTTACAATCCTCTGAACTCTGCATTGCTTTAATTCTAGCCTCTTGTGCATCTGTGTTTTCCTTCACCCCGCCATTGAGTGCTGTGCCTTTGCTGTCTAAACCCTAAGCTTTGCAAATCTTTTTTAAACCCCTTGCCTTTTTAAAGATATTCAAAATCCCCCCTTTTGACCAAGCTTTTGATCACCTGTACTAATGTCTTTCCTTCCTGGCACAATGTCAGTTTTTGCCTACTTATCCTCCTGTGAAGTAGCTTAGGATGTTTTACTATATTAAAGGCATTACGTACGTGTAAGTTGTAATTACACACTCCACAATATTCACAATGTAGCATCTTAGTTTTTGTATCTCCTAATTACTTGACCTGTATTGCAGAGCAACTCTAGTGCACTAGCTAACTTTGCTTTTCTGCTTTCTAAGTTATCTTAACTTTGCTTTATTTAATTGTAAATAATATAAAGACTTAAATGGAAAGAACAAAATGTATAACTTCTAAAATAAATTTTTTTTGGTACACTTTTCAATTAGCCCCTGGTTTACCTGAAGATTGAACTTGATCTTGGGAGATAAGATTAGTATATTAAATGTATTCAGTTTATGGAGGAAACTGGGGAGGTTTTGGTGGATTACTAAATATCCCCATGGGGTATAAGGACCTGTCATGATGAGTTGTCTAGTAGTGTTTTTTGTGATATCCTTTGTTCTGAAGAAATGTTTTTTTTTGAGGTTGGAAGTATGTTTTTCAGGTATTGATCATCTCCTGGCACAACATATAGCTCACCTTTTTATTCGGGATCCTTTGACACTGTATGCAGAAAGGATACACATGGATGATGCAAATGAATCTGACCACTTTGAGGTAATGTACAATATCAACAGCAATACATTCTTTATTGCACCTTTTTAAAGTAATAAAACATCTCGCACTCCTGTGAAGCACAATCAGACAAAAATTGACACCTAGCCAAAGGAGCTATTAGTGCAGATGACAAAAAGCTTGATCAAAGAGGTAGGTTTCAAGGAGCATCTTAATAGAGGAGGGAGATGTACAGAGCTTGGAGCCTAGCTTGCTGAAGGCACAGCCACCAGTAATGTTGCAAAGGAAGTGGGGATAAACAAGATGCCAGAATTGGAGGAACATGAGTTCTTGGAGACTTATAGGACTGGAAGAGGTTTCTGCAAAAGAGGGAGGTGAAGCCCTGAAAGGATTTGAACATAAGAATTTTCTATCGTTACTTGTTATCCTGTCTGTCCTTAATGGTCCTATCCCATCACATTTATTGATCTGCCTGTAAAGCATTTGACTTTTGTTTCATGTTCCTTGATAATTTCATAGTTCCTCTTTATTGCCTTCATTGTTTTCTTTCTTCTCTCCTAATCTCTTTGTATTCTCTCATCATGCACTCCTCCTGCTATCTATGGGAAGAATTTTTCACTCATTGGGTGAGTGTGTGCCTGACCCAAACGAGTGTAAAGCGTCCCGACAGAGCGCAATGTTTCAGTCGCCGGGTGCGTGCAGGAGTTGGCAGTGCACCCGCTGACAATTGAATGCTCTATTAAGGCCTTTAAAGAACTAATTGACTCTTAATTTTCATTGCCTATCCAACTGTTCGGTGGGTGAAAAGGTCAAGCGGCCTTGTATTTTTGGCGAAACCTCATCCATGGGTGGGATGAGGTTTCGACCAGTCATTAAAAAGAAATTTAAAACTTCTAAAACTCATATATTTAACGTGTCTCTGCTCATGTGATAGAATCTCACAAGGGAACAAGTTTTCATTATTTTCGCTTGCGCTCCTGCCCCCACCCTGGTGGCGTTGAGCACTGCAGCGTGCGCTTCACGCTGGCAGGCCGTTAATTGGCCAACCAGTCTGAATCAATGTTGGGGCCCGATCGCAGACGGCAGGCAGCTTTGACCCCGCTCCCAGGCACGCCAGCCGCACTTGCCCGATGAGGGCAAAATTCTGCCCCGTGTACTTGATATAAGCTTCTTTCCTAATCCTCAATTGCTACCTTATGTCTTTATTTATCCATAGAGTCCCACAGTGTTTAGTTTGCTCCTTTTGGTAGAATATATTTTCTCTCTAATCCATTGAATACCACTTTAAATGTTTCCCATTGTTGTTCCACATCATTATATGAAAATATGTTTGTCCATTTTATTTAACTAAATTCTCTTCTGAGCCCCTCAAAATCAGCTTTCCTCCAATCTATTAACTTGGTTTTTGTCATACTTATGCTTTAAGATAATGATAGAGAAGGATGGTCACCGTTATGGTAACTATTACCTGGATGTTTCTCTACGTTTACTTCTCTTTGGTTTGGTACAATTAACATTAGTAGATTCAATAGTGACTTGTTGGACTTTACTTTCTATATTAGAAAGAAGCCCTGTGCACATTGTAGAAACTCCATTCCCTTGTCTTCTTCCCCCACCTCTTGGGTAGAATTTTCCCCACGTCAGGGGGTTGTGCAGGGGCAGGGCGGGCGGGTGCGGTCCTGATCGGCGCCCCGATCAAGTCCATACTGCCATTTTACATGGGCGGGCCAGTTAAGGCCCGCCCAGCATGACACGCACCAGGAAGCGCTGTGCACTCCGTGTGGGCAGGGAGTGGACGGTTCCCTGAGTTGGGAGTGCGCTCCTGCGTGTGAAAGAGCGCAGAAACCTCCCTGAGGCACCTCTGTGCCTCAGGGGGATTAGTTTCACGTATGAAACATTGATTAAAGGTAACCAGAAATTTTAAGGACATGTCCACTCATATGAAACTGTCACATAAGCTGGGACATGTCCATTAATTTTATTTTAAAAGTTCATGAAACCTCATGATTGGACAGGTAGCTCAGTTTATTAGTTTAATTGATATTTAAGTGGCCTTAATATGCCTTTGACACTTAGGCAGGCGCGACCACCAAACTGAAAATCTTAGTGACACGCAGTGAACTCGGGATGCACTCCCGACGTCAGCCCGCATCATTTTAAGCCTCGGTGAGCGGGCCCTGCCCCCCGCTCGCCAAGCCAAAGATTCTGCCCCTTATGTTCAATTAATGTCAGGGTATTTAAAATCCCCATTATTGTTATTCTGTTTGTTTTTATTCAATTCTCTAATTTGTCTGCATATTTCTTCCTCCTGGATAATCTGTAAACTACATCTATTAGTATGATGGATCTTTTATCTTTTTGCTCTGTCCACAAAGGTCCTGTTTTTGCATTGCTGAAAGCTGCATTCTTTTTTTCTACTGTCATCGTTTTCCATAATAAGCACAGTTACTACACTTTCTTGTTCCTTTTCTATTTTTTTCTTAATATGTAATATCCTGCAATGTTTTAATACCATTCTAGTTTTTCTGTAGCCATGTCTCAGGGTGATCCCTACTATTTCTGGTTCCTCCCGATGTATGATTGCCTCTAGGTCCTCTGTTATATCACAGACTCTGTATACAAACATACGAATTAGGAGCAGGAGTAGGCATTCAGACTCTCAAGCCTGCTCCACCATTCAATAAGATCATGGCTGATCTGATTGTGGCCTCAATTCCACATTCTGCCTACCCCTAATAACCTTTGACTCCCTTGTTAGTCAAAAATCTATCTAGCTCCGCCTAGAAAATATTTATTGACCCTGCCCCCATCGCCCTCTGGGTAAGAGAATTCCAAAGATTCTCAATCCTCAGAAAAAATTTCCATCTCATTGCCGTCTTAAATGAGAGACTTTATTTTTAAACTGTCCCCTTGTTCCAGTCTATGCATTGCAGGGAGGACATTTTAACTTATTTTTAATGATTTCCTCACGCTTTGTTTAACCATCCCTTTTGACTCCTGTTCTATAACCCTACTTATTCCCATGCCATCAACGTCCTCTCTTATTCTTTCCTATGCTTTCCTGCCCTGTTTTGTTTACAATTTGAGTTGCTTCTCTTTCTTGTTGATGCCTTTGCCACTGCCCGCATGTGCTCCCCCCGCCCCCCAACATTTTACTAGTTTAAAGCTTTTGCCACATCTGCTAAAACACAGGACCCATCTCGATTCATGTAGAGCTCTTCCCATTGGTATAATCCTGTTTTATCCAAAAACTGGTGCTAATGTCCCATGAAAAGGAATCGCTCTTTCTCGCACCAGCCCTTTAGCCATGTGTTAACTTTCCCAATCTGTCTGCTCTGATCTGCCAATTTGCGCATGGCTCAGGCGATAAACCAAAGATAAACCAGAAATGATCACCCTTGAGGTCCTGTGTTTTTTAAATTCAGAGCCTAACTCCTTAAACTTATTGAGCAATACATCCTCTGTGTTCCTACCTATGTAGCTTGTTCCAACATAGACCAAAACATCTGGACTTACCTCATCTCTTTCCAAGTTCCATTCCAGCCTCCGTAAGGTATCCCTTACCCTTGCATGGTGTAGGCAACACACCCTTCAGGATTCTCGATCTTGGCTGCAAAGAATGCTTTTTATCCCCGTAACTATGGCATCCCTTTCTCTTCCCTCCACAACCCCCACCCCAGACAGCCTTCTGAGCCACGATGCCTTGGCCTCCATTTTGGCTGTTGATCCTGCGTCTTTCTCCTTGAACTGCTTTCATATGTAGTGTATAACCTATAATGAGTTTTAGTTCTTTCCTAATTTTGCATAGATTAATGATTTTTAACCAGATGCTGTTGATGTCTTTCTTGGCAGACAGTTTTGTTGATAACCACTTCATATCAATTTTCAAAAATTATGATTTCTAGCCAAACCCTTTTCTGCCTTGAAAATGTGTTTCTTTTATTACTGTTACATTGAAATTCACCTGCTGTTCTGAAGCTTATTTGGTTTATTGATCCAGATCCACTTGAAATGTGGTAGACTCCCTTACACTATTGACCTGGCAAAGCTGCATCTATATTGCTGCTGGGCATGTTTAGGGAACTGGCACTAATGCACTTTAGGGAATACTGTACTTGGTACTATACCAGTGCAATTTAATGCTATTTCAGTGGCCTGGATTTTGCGAACAGCAGTGAAGTGACTGCGCTTGCTGCTAATCTTGAAAAAAGCTGCGCACAAAGATCTAACGATCTCTGTGGTGTGGAGTTCACCTTTCCCAATGTTAAATTGAACCTGGTGTAAAGTGGAGATGTCCAGGCAGCCAGCAACAGTGATGCCATGAAGCAGGGTAAGCAACCAATCGTATTGAAGAATTCTCAGACAGCAAACCAGGAAATTAAAAGCACTATTAACCATCCATTTTAATATAATTTTACAGAAAGCAAAGTAAAGATTGGGAGGTGGGTTAAAGTAAAAGCTGAAATATCATAAACTTTAGAAAAGCAGTCATGTAGAAATTTCATTTTCCATGAAGATAAGATTAGTTTTTCAAGGCT
This sequence comes from Carcharodon carcharias, assembly GCF_017639515.1. Lineage (NCBI taxonomy): Eukaryota > Metazoa > Chordata > Chondrichthyes > Lamniformes > Lamnidae > Carcharodon > Carcharodon carcharias. The sequence goes on along the minus strand of NC_054471.1, from coordinate 104,059,679 downwards.
AGAAAAGTTTCCAGCAGCAATTATGAACTTAGTACACTGGCTACATCTCATTCAACAAGATGTAACTGTTATTCAAAAGTTTTTACAGCAAGACTAACAGTATAAAATGGAAGTTTTCTCAGTTCAATGATTTCTCATTGATGGCAGCCTGTGGAGACTTCAACTTTTGAGAGTCGTAGAATCACTGATTGGATTTCCACATGTGCGGACTCCAGAAGTTGCTGTCCATTTCAGAGGAGCAATAACTGCAAGCGCTGACAATTGTTGTCACTATTACCTTAAAATTTGGGCCACTATCTCCTTTTCCTGAGTGCTGCTTTTAATTTAACTTCAAAATTGTCAGTCCCACACTCAGCAAAATGTGATTCTAATTTTGAATAAAATTATTTTCTCCTGTATGGAAAGAAACCTCTGCTTTACCAAACCCCAGTAACACTGCAGTTTTCGGTGTCAACCAAAAGATAAACAGTGATGCACTACTCCATATTTGGGTGAATGGTACTTGAGTTTTTCCTTCTAATCATTTCTTTTGTTAAGTCAATGTGTCTATTTAATATATTTTCAGTTCATTAATGTTGAGCCTTAGTCCCATGCTGCAGGTTTTGCACTTGAATGGCCAGTTGTTCATTTGCTGCTGTATATACTCTAGTCATTAGAAAACTTCAGTTCTAGGTTCAGATTATTATATGTAAATGTTATGCTTCCATTCTTGTAATGAGTTTTAAGGTGTTCTGTTCTGACTTTGGAACAATTTTAAAATTTCAGTTGCACCTATCTTTCAGATTTCTCACCATTAAAGCTAAAAGCACTGTCATTGCTTGCCCATTTGCACCTAACACATATTTCCTATGATCACTTAATTTAAACACTTTTTGAAATATTTAATGTCGAAAGATTCCCTTGACATTTTACTATCGTACAGAGCTGTCCTACTAAAATCCTATTTCTATGGTATTGATTTTGCTTATTAAGTACAAAGAAATGAACTGGAATGTTGATGAAACAATAATTCTGTTAAATGAAATGTTTTGAAAGGTTTAATGGGAATTGGGTGGGTTATGAAAGCTAACTTTAAAAAACAATCACTTGTGCAATTGACTACCTGTAGAATATACAGTCTACGAATTGGCAAACCATGAGATTTAAGCCGCCGCCCCCAAATTCTGAAATTGGATGGAGAGTTGAATTTCGACCTATGGAGGTAAGTACCCGTAATGTTATTAATGTAACTGTATTCAATGTAACACAAGCCATCAAGACCATTCACTTATGTTTTATCTATTTATATAATTAAATATTTAGGAGTAGAGATTCCACTTGGGGTGCAACCTGTGATCACCACAAATTATACCTGTTTTGAAGTATGTTTTCCACACACACACGCACACACACACCCCACCACCCCCCCCCCAAATCACCAAGTTCTTTTTCATGCCAATTTGCATATTACCAAACAAAAAATCAGTTAATTAATTTCTTTTGAAAGCCTATTTTGCTTTAGAAAGTATCCCTTGATATATTTGAGTGGGAATTTGCGATTTGATTAATGCAGCTGAAAATGAAGCATTTTAAATCATTTGTCAATTAACCACTTTTGAGTAAGCTGATCTTAAATTGAAAATGACAATATACGGAACTATTTTCTAGTCGGTTTGGAATACCATAGTTGTTTCCTCAGTAAATTAAAAACCATTCAAAATGTATTGGTACCCTGCTCAAAAGATCCATCTAAATTTGTTTGGATTCTTCTCGAAGGCACGCCAACCAGTGAAAATGTCCAATGATTAGTTAATGTGGAGGCATGGCCAGTTATGTAAGTAGGGCTTGCTTTTTGTGATTTTAATCAGTGCAAAAGATTGCTGAAATTCAAGTTGCACTGAATGCAGTTTGCAGTTAAAATTCCACATTCTTTTATGCTGGTTACACCAGTTATTTAGCAAATTGCATCAAAAAACAGTGCATTCGTGTGGAGGCACCCAGACCATCATCTGATTTTTATTCATGTGTAATGGCTGTCACTTGATCAGCTTACATTTTGCAAATCATTCCATTTTATAATACAATTTATTTCAGTCATGAGTTCTGTTAAGCCATATTTATTCCGCACCTACTGTACGACATACAAGTAAATTTATAAAATTATAAAAATAAATGCAGACGGTTACCAGTTTTAGGTGACCAACCTAATTTGCTCACCCTGTTTTTCACCACCTCTAAATTTCCACCATTTAAGGTCTCATTGTATATGTCTCAAGCTCGCTTTGCGTTTCATTCCTCCTGATCCAGCCGTTCAGCTGGAGTGTTTCACTGTGTTTCCCAATACTTATTTGCATCACCGTGGTTGTATGATTTTTGTGCTCTACTTAGAGCCAGCACACTAGCTTGGCAGCCATTAACCATCACTTGCCTTGGTAGTTATACCCTCTGTCAAGTAATCCAAGGTGTCAGCCCCACACCCAACCCCAATCCCCACAATCTCTGGGTCCCAAATAACTTATGTATGTGACTGTCCTTGGAGTGATGTACTGAACTTGGCAAGCCTACATAGAAGCAGTTGATTACCTAAAGAAAAACTTTATCATTTCACACAGGTCTAAGAAGCTGGAGAACATCAGCATTTCTGGTTCTTTGCCAGCAAAGGCACCAACCTCAATTATTTCCCCGCAACCAACCCAACCCCCCCCACCCACCCACACACCACCACTCTACAAAGATACATGCAATATGTCTACACCATCACTACCAAGTGAAGCTTTGAGTGCTGTGGTTGATGCTGCTTCATCTTTGTGAGTAAAGAGATCTGGAGGGAGAGGGGAAGATAAAATCAAGTTAAAAATATAGACTCAAGAAATAGAGAGGAATGCAAATAAAAGTGCAAGGAGAGAAAAAAATTAAAGGTAAATAAGGGAAGAGAGGGAGACAAAAGATGGAGAGAACTATAGCAAAATCTGCCAAGGCTGTTGTATTTATACCTGACCCTTCATACTTTTCTTAAGACTTGGAAACCATAATTTAGTGGGTTTTTTTGACTGTAGTTTTTCCTAAGATGCCTTGACAAAATTACAACCCAAAACAGTAGGTGTCAACTTTTCAGTATCTGCAGAAAGTGGTTATGTAAAGTAGGCAATGGGGCCCCCAGGCATTTGAACTAAAGGCAACACATTTCTGAGCAACAAGTTGCAGATTCAGCAGTGCGTGTCCCATTTTGCTTCTAAACCAGTGACAAAATAATACCAGGCAATTTATGGAAAAAGATTGCCATATTGTCAGTCATTTAGGGTTAATGTAAATAATTACTAGGTAGAGTGCTTCCAAACCAGAGGTGATCCATATTGTGTTAACGGCCAGAATGGATTTTGAGAGTTGTTCCATAATTCTGATGTTTCAACATGTCAAAGAATTTTCGTAAGGCAGAGCTGGATTAGCTGCCAACATTTCTTCTTTTTTCGCGTGTATCCGTTTTGTTTGCTCAGCTGACACTAGAACGCAGCTGATTATCAGCTTATCATCTAATTTCAAGCTTTGACACTCCCTCCTGTGACTCTTTCCAAATAACCACCATTTTTTTTTTTTGGAGGAAAGAAGTGAGTAACCTTTGGTCAGAAATTATTTGGCTATTGTCTGTCCCATCTCTTTATTAGAACAATCCAAACTGTTCCCATTCTCCTGCAGCCTTCTGGTCTTCTACTTGCACTTTTGTCTTAAAACACAGCACCACAGAGTATTCCAACAATCCTCCTCACTCTTCAATATCTCCCAACACTTAGCCGAACTCTTGATGACTATTTTAAGTTGACCAATTATTGCTGATTCCCCAATTGGAGGAAATAGCCTTTCTGTATTCATTTTATCAAACCCTTCATAGTTTCAAAAACCTTTTGACTGCCCCTTAACCACCTTAAATTGTTGCATTACAGTTATTAATAAACACAATTTTGTCCTTGATGGCGGGCCTGACTGACTTGGTGGCAGGTGGGCAGCTGATTGCCGCCGCCGAAACGGGCCCCGTTGCCATTTTAAGTGGGCGGGCCAATTAAGGCCCGCCTGACTGGAAGCGCTATGCTTTGGATTCCCCAAATGCGAGAGTGCGCTCTTTTGCGCATGTGTGCGAAAGAGCGCACATATCCCTGAGGCAAAGTGCTGCCTGAGGGAAATCGCTGAAAGGTTGTCAAAGTGTAAAAATAGAAAAATAAAAAAAATCATTAACACGTCCCCCTCATGTGACAATGTCACACGAGATGGGACATGTTAATAAAGTGCACAAAAACTTTATTAAACTTTTTTAAAACCAACATGAAACCTCATCCCGCTGGTGGATGAGGTTTCATGTTTTTTCAGAAGCCCGCCGGGGCTCCTGGCCTGCCCACCAACCTTAAGGTTGGACGAGCAGGGCCTTTAATTGTTTTAACTACCCTGTCAATGGCGTCAATTGGCCATTGACAGGTTGGCGGGTGGACAGCTGATCACGCTGTCCTCCTGCCTTCCTGAATATTTAAATGGGGCGGGATGACGTCAGGGGTTCTGCCCGACATCATCCCATGTCATTTTCGCGTCGGCGAGCCGGCCCTGGAAAAATTCAGCCCAGTGTGTTTTTTGCCTGTTTAAGTTTTAGGAAAACACTAGCTCCCTTAAAATGTAATTGTGTAGAGGAATCTTTCATTTTTTTTTTTTTTGGAAACATTTTGTTCACAGGTCCAGTTGACAGATTTTGAGAATTCTGCATACGTTGTCTTTGTTGTACTGCTAACCCGAGTGATCCTTTCATACAAGTTGGATTTTCTTATTCCACTCTCTAAAGTAAGTAGTACTTCCACAACATATTGCTCTATTAAATATATTAGTTCTATGTTTGCTTACAAAGCAATTATGAATGGAATAGATATCCGCCAGGACTTTTTGGTTTGCAGCTGACATGACTACGAAATGGAGAAAAGCATGGTTATTCTAGAAGAGCTAGAAAATTTTATAACAGCTAAGAGATGGAAAATTGTACAGTGATGTACATGTAAAATGCCCTAAGTGTGTTACATGTAACCGTTGTCTTCTGTGGACAATTGAATTTCCCTTTTGACACTGAGATATGTATATGCATGTTTATTACATTATGATCACAGTGAAATTTCAAATTGTCTTTTATCTTTGTAAACTGCATTGGTATTTATCGCAGCTTAACAGATGCTTGCATTGATTTTGTTTAACTTGTCTAGGAAGAATTTTAGGCTGCAATGTTTGATAACCTCATTCATTATGGGGAGAATTTTGGGGGGTGGCACTGCCCTGCCATTTTTGGCCAGCCCAGCATGGAACCTGAGCTGCAGCGTTCAGTGCTGCCTGTGCGGGCGGGGAGAGGAGAGTGAGCGGGCCTTACGTGAACTTTGAATGCACGTGAAAGAGTGCTTCAATCTCCCTGAGGCACAGAACTGCCTCAGAGAGATGAAGCGCTGTTTAAAAAAACTAATGCACAAAATAAAAATGTTATAAACATGTCCCCTCGTGTGACTCTGTCACATGAGCAGGGACATATTTTTATTTCAAGTGTTAAATTTTTATTTTTATTTTTACTTGCTTTAGGAAACCTCATCCCGCCCATGGATGAGCTTTCTTAAAAATTGCAAAAGCTGCTTGGAAAAATTCAGGACAGTTGTTGACTTAATGGCCTTAATAGGCCTTTGAATTGTCAGTGGACCCACTGCCGGCTCCGGCGCATGCTCACCAACCTAGCCATCGTGGGACTACACAATGATGTTAGGAAGCTCGCCCAAACCTTTTTGCTGGCATGGTGTCGTAAAATCGAAACCAACGTGGGAAAGTCAAAACGGTGTCAATTTAAAAACATAAGTGCCGTTTGTCATAACTCAAATGTTGTAAAGTTGAGGACTGCCTGTTCTGTCAAGTTGGTTAAGCAAAAATAGAAACCCAGAAGAGAGCGTGTGGCCAGGCAGACTGCCACACACTGCATGTGCCTAAACTCGTGGCCTGCCAGGTATTGTAGTCAGCCTCCACCCAGAGCCCCCTCCCCAAGAAAAAGGTTGTTAGTTTTGTAACAGTTGTTTATTTGTGAGGGGAGCAGTACCTGAGGAGAGAGAACTCAATAATATGAGCTAACATGAGAGCCATGAAGGGAATAAAACCAGAAACTGCCGGAAAAACTCAGCAGGTCCGGCAGCATCTGTGGAGAGAGAAACAGTTAATGCTTCGAGTACGTATGACTCTTCAGAGTCATGAGTCATACGGACTCGGAATGTTAGCTGTTTCTCTCTCCACAGATGCTGCCAGAAATGCTGAATTTTTCTGGCAGTTTCTGTTTTTATTTCAGATTTCCAGCACTTAATTTACTTTTAGCCAGGAAGGGAAGTTGGGTAGTCACTTTATCAGGAATAGGGTCAGTAACGTAGAACAAGGTGCTTTTCTTTGGTAAAGGTGGAGAAAGCAAGGCAGGTGGTTTAAGAACACTGGAATGATGGGAGTGTTTGTGGAAGATTATCCTATTTTAATATTCACTGCAGAACTGAATGGACTCCATAGTATTTCCCAATCTGTTATAAATTGTTGGAGCACAGAAGGATGTTGATCTCTTGTTCTCACTACTGTTTTGATTTATTAGTGTGAGCAGAGGAGTGCTGTTTGGTAGAGGGCTCTGGCAGATCTCCAAGAAAAGCTCATCAAAAATGCAGCAGGTGGAACCTGTTGCCATATCTGTCATTACCATCTGTTACCTAAATAGTTGCTGAATTAGGTTGAGAGCCAACCAAGATGTTCAAATCTTGCTGTTCAAAAACCTGTGGTGTTTTTTGCTAAACATGAGATTGAAGCGGTAGGAAAAAATATTTCCAGACTCTCATTTACAATGTATAGCTTTGGCTTTATTGAACAGCTCTCCTAGTATCTACTTTTGAACAGGACAGGTGGCTTCAGTCACTGTAAACATTGCATAATAAGTAAGCAATCACGTTGCAGCACCCTACAAGAATTCCACCAGGACACTCACAGGAGGACTCGTCAGAAAGAGTTGTGAGCCCATTATTCTAATCTGATCAGTCTGATCGAAGGTGGACCTGGTCAAGGAGCCCAAGCTTTTGTGTATTGATCCTTTTTGACTTCAGTAACATCTTGCTAACTTGATGATAACATGTCAACACATTCTGGTTATTTGTTTATCAAAGTGGAACACATTAACCCATTAAATCATCTTGTAAATGGTGTAATCCTCTTCAGTGAATCTGTGTAATATTGTCATTTTCTCATGATTTGTACCTGAATATCTCATCTCCTTCTGAAAGACTTAGTAACGTCTTTGTATTCAGTCCATCTCCTGACCCTCTGCTCAGTGCCGAAAACATATATTATCGGTCCTTTCAGATAATTGATCTATTCATGTCTATTCACAGGTTCTAATCATATTCACAATATGACCTCCTAGAACCTGTTTGCACTGCAGGTTCTTAGTTTTAATGTTGCAGTGCCCTGCTACTCTGTCACCTGCTGGATATTATCAAAGGTGGCGTGAATGCCTGCTCTCAATTTGAAGTCTGTTTCTACCTCGGATGTTCTTTTAAAATCCCATGTTTGATTAATCAAAATATTCACTGAATTATTGTGAGGAGACTGTATGTACTCAAAAATGCTTAATGCCTTATATGCATAAACAATTTAGACAGCAGTTTGTTAAATAATGCCTTCAAGGCCCACTTGACATCCATGCATGGAAACTTGCAGAGATCATCACATAGTGAGCAGCAGTGGACAATCTTTTTCTTGCCCACACAAACCTAGGGATACCGAGGACAATTGTAATGGTGTCCTTATTGCCATCCTCAGGAATTGAACCTGTGTTGACCTTTATGGCTGAACCCTTCATTTCTTGCTGAAGTTGAGGCTCATGGGAAACTTATTGACCTGATTGGGAAATTGGCTGAGTGGCAAGAGGCGGGGATAATGGACAGAATTTTTAAGTTGGTGTGCAGGCGCGTGCCCGACCAGATCAGATGCGAAATCACGAGATGATACCGGACGAATGTCCCGACGTCATCCCACATGATATTTCAGTCGGCGGGCATGCACAAGTGTCAGAAGCCTGTCAATTAAAAAGACAGTTTAAAAATGTTAAAGTTCCACTTGTCCCTGATTTTTTGTGGTCTGTCCCACCTCATGGTTGGCAGACAGGTGAATTGTCCAGGTGGACTTTGTATCTTTGCTGAAACCTCATCCAAAGGCGGGATGAGGTTTCCATTATTAAATAACAATGTATGGACAGAATTTTAGTCGTGTATATGCTCAGGTGACTGTGGTGCGTGGACATCTTTTTCCAGATTTTAAAATCTTTATTCAATTGTTCTCTGCCTTCAGGGAGCATTCATTCTGTGCTTGTCCATGCCTGTGCTTATGTCAGTTCCCGCCCTCCTCCCTCCCCCACCACCCTAGCAGCGCTGAGCATTTCGGCACACGCCTCACGCTGGCTGGCCAACTAATGGCCAGCCAGCGTAAAACTGTGGTCAGGGGCCGTTCACGGGTGGTGATCCTTTCCTTGGCCACTCCCTGGCCCACCAATTGCGCCCGCATGCTGACCTAAGATCCTGCCCAATAGATGGGTTATCGGAAATTGGCAGGATGTCACTATTAGAGTCCCAAAGGGATTTTGTGTTTGACCTCAGCTATTCATTGTATTCATTACTGACTTCGATGATGGGATAGAGAGCCACATACCTTTTGTCATCAGCAAACTTGGATATGTGGTATTGTAAGCAATGTAGATGGAAGCATAAAATTACAAAAGAATATTGATAGGTGAAGTGGACAAAACTGTAACAAATGGATTTCAGTATAGCCAAGTGTGAGATCATCTGCTGTAGACCTATAAAGAATAAATCTGAGTACTTTCTAAATGTTGAAGCAAAAGCTGCGAAGGTTTAAAGAGACTGAAGGGTCCATATACATGGATCATTAAAATGTCATGAACAAATTCAGAAAATAATTGAAAAGACAAATGTAATGCTGGTCTTTATTTTTGAAGGACTAGAATACAAAAGACTAGAAGTCATACTATTGTCTGGTTATACCATTTCTGGAGTTCAGTTCTGGGCACCACATTTTGGGAAGAATATGTTGGCCTTGAGAGAGTGAACTGTAGGGCTGAATCTTCCAGTTGGCATGCGGGGGTGGGCCAGACATGCCAACGCGTAAAATGACGCGTTGGGCATGCATCCTGACGTCATCGTGTGTCATGTTGATATTCCTTTCGGCAGGCGCATGCCAGAGGTGGCTGTGTGCCCACCAAAATGTCAATGGCCTATTGAGGCCATTAAGAAAGTAATTAAACAAGTTAATAATGCTGCCCGTCCAACCTTAAGGTTGGCGGGCAGGCGAAGAGCCCAAGCAGCCTTTGCGTTTTTCAGGAACCCTCATCCACGGGTGGGATGAGGTCTCCTGAAGCTTTTATAAAATAAATGAATAAAATTTTCCAAACTTCACAAACATGTCCCAGCTCATGTGACACTGTCATATGAGGGGACATGTTTAAACAAATTCTTATTTAATTTATTTAAATGTTTTATAATCTATTCAATCTCCCTGAGGCAGGGGCATTACTGCGCTCTTTCACGCACATGTGCAAAAGAGCGCAGGTCCAACTGTCCCTCCTCCCCCTGCCCAAACAGGTAGCACCGAGTGCTGCCGGCCGTGCGTTACGCTGGCCGGGCCTTAATTGGCCCGCCTGCGTAAAATGGTGGCACATAGCTGATCATGGATGGCGATCAGCTCCGCTCCCACTCCCGCCCAGCCTGCCCGCCATTGGAAAAATTCTCCCCATAAATTTGATAGAACCCCGAAGGTTAAATTGAGGCGAGATTACACAAATTCTGAAATAAAAACAGAAAATGCTGGAAATACTCAGGTCAGGCAACATTTCTGTAGAGAGAAAATGTTCAGGTCGATGAACTTTATCAGTATCTTATGCTTTGACTTCAGATTTCCAGCATCCCCTCAGTATTTTACATTTACACAAACTCTGGTTGTATTCCCTGGAATTTAAATTAGGAAGTAATTTGATCGTACTTTTCACAATATTAAGAGAAACTGCTGGGAGTTGAGAGATCTAGGACTTGGGGGCTTAACTTAAAATTTAGAGCCAGACTTTTCAGGAGTGGAGTTAGGAAATATTTCTACTTGCCAAGGGTGGCAGAAGTTTGAAACACTTTGGCAAGCAACGGTTGATGCTGGGTCAATTGCTAATTTTAAATCAGATTTATAGATGTTTGTTGACAAAGGTTATTAAGGGATATGGGGCAAAGGCGAGTGTATGGAATTAGATCAATGATCAGTATGACCTCACAGAATGGTGTAACAGGATCAAGGGGCTAAATAGCTTACTCTTGACTCTATGTTCCCATGCCCTCAGGCAGTGATGTTTGGAGTATTACCTCGTGTACATATAAATTCAAGTGCAAAGTTAACCATATTTTCTCATCCAGCAGAAAGCAAAATACTGTGGATGCTGGAAATCTGAAATAAAACAGAAAATGCTGAAAATACTCAGTAAATCTGGCAGCAATCTAAGAAACAGTTAACATTTGGGTCTCTGATCTTTCAGGCCACAGGCTTTTTTCTCATGCAGACTTGCTGAAGTCATGTGATCCATCTGTTGACCCTTCAGAACAAACTGCTTGCTGTTCCTACAGGCCACCAGGGTCAACTATATCTTTGCACTTGTCTCCTACCAACCTAATGCATTAGTGTTGTTTAATCTGCATGCATCAGCGTAATACTCCATTGTGTGGGTAATATGGTAGAGTTTCCACTTTGGGCACAATCAGCGATCTGGAGGCAAAATGCACCCAAAATTGAACTAGTTTTGATGTTCTGATTTCCACTCAAACACTTTCTCATATTGCCGGACATAAGATCTGCCATGAACCCCTGCAATCTGAAAATATTTTAAAATTAAGCTTGAAAACATTGCTTTAAAAGGTTCTTTGATGTATTTTAATGATAACTTGGTGCAGTTTAATTAATACAGCTGAAAATAAGGATTTTAGTCAGTGTCTAGTCCACCACATGTGAGTAATACAATTTTAAATATTGTATTAAATTCAATTAAAAATTGAAAATGATTTTTAGAAGAACTGTACAGAACCATGTACCTTAGTAGTCAACTAAATTTAAAAAAATAAAAGCTTAAAAGACATGTCTTGGTACCCCCAAAAGGTTTAACTTTAAGGCCCAAAAGCAGGCACAATTAGCAGAAAGTCGATTTTAGGTGTGACCAGTTTTGCGGGTGGGGCTGGAATCTAGGATGATATTGATTAAATTAATGTACAACACTACAGAAACTCTGCATTTAACATTTACAGTCCTTTGTACTGGCTTGGCCAATTTCAGATGAATAATGCTGGGAAAACAACAGGAGAGCCTAGCTGAAACTCCAAGCCAATATTTTGAATCAGGTGAACCAAAATTATATGCTGCTGTGTTCTGTTAATTTTCTGTTCCACAGTTCAACCAGTTGTTTCATGACCGATTCACCAAAAATGGCAGCAGTCAGCAGAACTGTCAATTGCCCCTGGACCAGCTAATTTGCCTCAGTGTCTTTTTTTGAAAATGGCTATTTAGCTTTAATAGTTTGGCCTTGTGAAATTGAAGCTTTTATGTCAGCAATATTTTGGCCTGTCAGCAGAGTAGCAGCTTTGTTTATGCATCAACTTATTTATTGAAACATGGTGTAGTGAAGAGAAAATTGCAGGTATAAAGCTTTCCAATCTGCCTACAGTTTAAAAAGTTGTTTGATATTTTATATTAGTGTGTGTTGAGGTTCATCAGGACAATATTTAAAATGATGATTTTGCTTTAAACAGTACGTAAATATTAAAATCTAACATACTATTTTTACTGGACTAGGTGGATGAGAATTTGATTGTGGCTCAAAAGCGTGATGCTGTACGCCAAGGAATGTTCTACTTTAGGAAAGATATTTACAAAGGTAAAAATTTAGGAATCTGAATAGGTTTCAATTTAATAATCTAATACTTACCAGAAGTCACCCCAAGTATTTTTTTTGGTTTAATGCAGTGGAATATACTACCTAAAATGCTACCTAAAAGTAAGTTACTTACACATTACAAAAGTTAGATGAACCAAAAGCTGCATTATAGGAACTAATGTGGGTAAGGAAAGCTGCACATGAACCCTACTAAAAGCCTAGTCTGTGGTGCTCTCTTTTTGTTTTTTTAACAAATGGCGGAAGTGGTAGCATAGTGGTATCGTCATTGCACTAGTATTGCAGAGACCCAGGGTAATGCTCTGGGGACCTGGGTTCAAATCCCGCCACAGCAGATAGTGAAATATGAAGTAAATAAAAATCTGGAATTAAAAGTCTGATGACCATGAAATCATTGCCGATTGTCATAAAAATCCATCTGGTTCACTAATGTCCTTTAAGAAAAGAAATTTGCTGTCCTTACCTGGTCTGGCCTACCTGTGACTCCGGACTCCAGCAATGTTGTTGACTCTTTAGGGATGGGCAATAAATACTGGCCTGGCTAGCAACACCCACATCCTATGAATGATTTTTTTTTTTAATTATTAAAAGATAATTTTGTGCATATATGCCACCAGAGAGGAAGTAACTATATAATTTTACCAGTCCCTTTATCTGAAAAACCCAATATTACAAATAGATTGGATAAGAGCAGGACAACTCAGTTGTGCCAGATTTATAGAAATAAAGCAAACTACATTTGGTAGATAGGATACACTAAATGAGTTACCTGACTGGCATAATTTGTAATATCTCCCAATTCATTCAACTTGCTCAAGTATATGGGGTTCTAAGGAAAGCAAAACTAAAACATGGAGCTGTGTGTGGATGATTATCTCCTGCTATCATTAGTATACTTCTTAAATTTGAATAATACTTGAACTTGTGTGTAAATCTGCCATAAAGCCATATTTATTTTTCAGTTGAGGCCAATTACAAATATGCTGCATCATATATTTTTAATCCTGGCTTTGTCATTCTAGCTGGAAACCCAGTTGTTGATGGCTGTGCTTGTGCACAAAATGGCATTGATTTGGATACAGAAGAGTATGCATTAATGAGCATAGACACAATCATTAATGGAAAGGTAAGTGTAAATGCACCTTGTATCATTCACCTGTGATTTGCAGCAATTGTGTCATTGAGAAAATAATTTAAATACAACTTTCTACTCCAGAACCCAAACTACACACAGGTAGTTGTTTGATTCCCTGCCCCACCAATCTTCTGTAATCATTTTTTGTAAGAAATTAGGGCCTCAATCATCGTATGGTTCTTACATCTCACATCTTGTGGAGGTTGAATCACGTTCTCAGAACGTGAAAGCTTAAGTAATCCATCATTTGATATTGTTAGTACTGTACTTTTTTTAGCAGTTTATGGTTTGAAATCCTTGATTGCCTTTTAAGATTTTCTTGCAAGGCAGAGGAACTCTGAAGTACTGCAGTGAAGTCTGTAAATAAATGCGATCTGGTGTGAAAGAAGCATTGCTAACCATAATTCCATTCCCTGAACAAACTCTTGAACTTCACACAGGAATGCAAATTGGGTGCAGCAAAAGAGTGAAGGAGAGTTCTAATTCCTCCATTTGAGAAAGAAATCAGTCTAAATTCTGAAAAATTTATTGTGTGTAGTGTGAGCCTGCTGCTTTCAAGAATTGGGGATTCCTTCAGTAAATATTGTCCTTTTTCTGATAATGAATTCTGCATATCCCTACAAGTGAAACTAGAAACACAGATTCAACTTGGGGATTGGCACAAGCAGGTATTGGAGACCTAACTGAAAACTGAGCATGAATGGGACCTTAATATTCCAGCCTCCAAAATTTTTTAGAAAGGATAGGGAAAGGAGAAGGAATAGCAATAATGCTAAAGGCAATATTATAGCAATTGAAGGACAAGAATATTAGTAAAGGTGATTAGGCAATAGGAACACTCAGTAGGGTTAAGAAACTGAAGGATGCAAGACTCAGGTGGGAGTTATCTACAGACCTCCTGACAGCAATGATATAGTAACAAGGTTTATAAATAGGGAGATCAGAGAAGCATATAGTAAAGGCAAAGCAGTTACAGAATATTTTAATTTTCACAGATTGGGAGATGCAAAACTGCTGAAGTCCATCAAGCCAATGAATTTCTAGAATGTATCCAGAATAGTTCCTTGAACCAACAAGGGAACAGGCCATGCTAGATTTAGTGATGAATTATGAGCTGCAAGTAATTAATCCGACAGTAGGAGAGCATCCTGCAAACAGTGAGATGATTAAGTTTAAGAACACAAACAAGAGACTGCAGAAAAATATGGGGTATTTAAACTGTTTAATGCAAAATAAGACCAATCCTGACCTCCAAAAGAGCAAAAGTTCCACTTGTACAATTGATTAACCATGGTCACCATTTGAGAAAAGATGATTATAAATCTAAAGGCAATGGTTTCACAAATGCCAAGAAAACTGATGATCTAGCAAACTGGGGAAAATATAGAAAGCAAAAAAGGGGCACAAAAATATTAAGAGCTGCAATTGGGATATACAAAGATATATAATGGTGAAGAAGTGGGTCCATTAAAGACAGATGCACATGATATTCTAATAGACAGCAAGGTAATGACATGTTTATTAAGCAAGCACTCTGCATCTTTTTTCATAGTAGAGGAAAGGATAAAATACCAGTGATAGAAGAAAAACTAAATAAATTGAGGAGCAACTTAGTAGATTTAATGAGTGATAGAACAGTAGTGAAGAAAATATTGGAAGTTAAAATAGATAAGCCTCCAGCCTAGGGTATTAGTATTTCCACCCTAGGGCATTAAAAAAAAGTAGTTGAGGGAATTGGAGAAACATTTGTCACAAATCGAGAGGGCTTTGAAAAACTATGAATTGTGCCAATTAGATTGGAACTTTGCTAATGTCACTCCAGTATTTAGAAGAATGGGAGGGAGGAACCGGGTAGCTGGGAGTAATGACAGTTGTGAGGAAGCTACTAGAATCTGTCATTAGGGATAGTGACTGAACAGTTGAACAAGTGAGCTGATCCAAGTCAGTGAGCATGGCTTTGAGTGCAAAATGTATCTGACTAACCTAGTTGGACTTTTGAGGTTGCTAATAAGATAAATAAGAGTGTTGAGTACAGCTAAAAGACAATATTATAGCAGTTGAAATAAAGGATTATTAGTAAAGGTGAACAGACAAGAGGAACACTGTTTCAGTAGAGTTAAGAAACTGCGAAGGATGCAAGATTCAGGTGGAAATTGTCTGTTTGGACTTCTAAAAGGCATTCAGTAAGGTTCCACACAAGATTATTAACAAAAATGAATGTGCAGATTTGAAGCTTTTTGCTTTTGGGTTGTAAGTTGATTGATTGGGAGGTAGGGTACAGAATAGAAAGCTTCTACTCTGGCTGGATGTGACAAGTGGTATTCCCCATGGATTTGTTCGAGAGCCTTAACTTTTGACCATATTTATCAATGAGTTGCTTGAAGAAATAGAATTTTATGACCCCTTGCTGAAGGGACAATAAGTATTACAGGTTGTAGCTGAAGATTGCAAAGGGACGTGGACTGATTAAATGTGTAAAGCCAGGGGCACTGGAATCCATTGTGGGCAAATGAGGTCATCCACTTTGGACCCAAGAAAGATAAGTTGGAATTATTTTCTAAATGGATGAGAAATTGGGGATTGTAGAGGAGCAGAACGATTTGCAAGTCTAAGCACGAAAAGCCAGTTGATTGGTGTAAAAAGCAAATTAAAAGGCTAATGGAATTTTGGACCTTATCATCATGGGGCTGGAATACATTTAGACAGTTGTGCTTCAGCCCCAATCAGATACCATCCAGACTATGGCTTTCAGTTTCAGGCACTGCATCTCAGGAATTATATTTGGAGGGAATGTGGTGCAGATTTTCTGGAATGATACTGTGGCTTAGAAAGTTAAATCATGAGGAAAAGTTGAATAAAATATACTTCTATTCCCTATAGTATAGGAGATTAAGTGGTGATTTGACCAAGGTACTTAAAATGTTAAAAAAAGAATTGATAGGGTAGATACAGAGAATCAGTCCCCAATAGTGGGGGAATTGGGAGCAAGGCAACATAATAAAATTAGAGCTAGACCATTCATAAGTGAAATTAGGGAGCACTTTTTTCCCCCCCCCCCACGCAAAGTGGAGTAGAAATTTGGAACTCCTCCCACAAAAGGCAGGACAATTGGAACTTTCAAGACTGAGATTTTTGTTGAATAAAGAGTATCAACAGATGTGAAGTAACAGTAGAAGAATTAAGTTTTAAGGTGCAGATCAGCCATGATCTAATTGAATGATGGCATAGGCCCAATGACTGGTCTATTTATGTGCTGACTATCTAGCTCATAATAGTCTGTTAAGGTCAGTAGAAGATCATTTCCCCTGAGTGCTTTTTTTTTTATTTTGGTGCAAAAGTGATGTGTTTAGATTGACCCATTCTTTAAAAGAAACATGGGCCAGAATTTTAGATCGTTTGAGCAGGCGACAGAGCATGAAATCACATGAGAAGACATCGGGCGTTTGTCCCGATGTCATCACGCACTCGCATGATATTTGGCTTGGCACTTGCACGCAGCAGTCGGAAGCGCACCCACGGGCATTTAAGCCCATTAAGGAGTCAATTGAAAGTGATTTTACTTTGGCGCATCTGCCAACTGTATATCAGCCTGGCAGACTTCACTTCTTTGCTACAATCACGATTCAGGGCAGGGTGAAATGTGCGTGGTGAACTTTAATAAAGAAAGATGTCTGGTGACATGTTTTTTGAGTTCTGCTGCCAGATGTTTGAATGTGCTGCAAGGACATAGTTTGCTGCATTTTTTTTCTTATTCAATTTGTCCAGGTCTGCAGCTCCGCCGCAGCTGTCTGCCTTCCGGGAGCTCGTTAGAAGCACCCACCTGCACCCTCACTTTGCTCAGCGCCCACCCTCTACCTGCTGTCCTCTGACAGCATTGAGCCTTTCCCAGTGCGTGGTTCATGCTGGCTGCCCATTAATTGGCCAGCCAGCATGAAATTGCACTTTAGGCAGGGGTGAGGAAGTAGGGGGTTGGGGGGGGCGGGGGGGGGGGGGGGGGGGGGGGGGTGCGCGCGTTCACAGCTGGAGGCGCATTTCGCACCCACTTCTGAGCCTACTGATTGTGTCTGCCTGATGAGCGCAAGGTTCAGGCTATGGTCTTGGTTGAAAGAAGCTAACAAGTGGGAAAATACCACCTGAGTATGCAGTGTAACAGTTAACTGTTTGTCAAATGGATATAGGTTGTGTAAATAACCAATATTGCCAAATTGATATTATAAACATTTCCATTAACATACGAAATCTTTTGCCAAAATGTGTTCACATGTTTATTTTTTAAAAACTTGCATCGATATAGCTTCCTGTCACAGTTGAATGTGTATTTGAGTAAAATTTGTGAATCTTGATATATTTTCCACCTCCATTTCTTTGTTTTGCAGGAAGGAGTTTTTCCAGGTTTAATTCCAATCATAAATAGTTACCTTGAAAACATGGAAGTCGATGTGGATACACGGTGCAGCATTTTAAACTACCTCAAACTGATCAGAAAACGAGCTTCAGGTAAAGTTTTAACTTAATTGTTACTGGTTATTATATTGGTGTACTATACCTGGAATTGAGTCCATGACCTAAAGGTCAGTTGCATTTATGTAGACATGTTTGCAAGCTTGATTTTATAGAATTACTAAAGTAGTCTTCTGTGATAAGCTGTTGTCCTGATATCACAAGAGGTTGGTGGATGAAACACTAAATGCCATCTTATATTAACATCAACACCTAGAAAGATTCGGCTAATAATAGACCATGATGGAAGTATAGATCATGGTTTGGTTTGAATTATTTGAGGCTGCCAAGCACCTAGCATGTATGGCAATTTATGATGTATGTGATCTTGGCTTTCAGTGTGGCAGCATGTGTATCCAGATTTGCGCTGTCCTGCCATTGCAACTGAGTCTTATCTACGAATTTGGGTTGGTGGCAAACCTGTGGGGTTGGGGTGGGTGAGTGTGTGTCAAAATTGGTCTATTCATTACAATTATCTCTCTAGATTTCTTCTTTCTCCCTTCCCTCCCAGAGGGACCAATCATTAGAATGTAAAACTTTACTGCTTTTGTGCTTTTCAATGAACTTCATGGCCTGAGCGGGTGGGCCAGCGAGCATGAAACGTGCGCTGAAAAGCTCAGCGTTGCCGGGGTAGGGGCGGGAGGAGGGCATGTGATGACGTTTCCATGGGCGCACGCAAGCGCTGAAACAAAGCTCCCTGAAGCTGCAAACCCAAAAACCATGAAGTAAAGTTTTGAAAATCAGAAAAAATAATGCCCCAAGCATCACGATCAAGCACCTGAACATATAGATGTTAAAAATGCTGTCCATAAATTTTTTTTTTTATTTAATAACGGAAACCTCATCCTGCCCTTGGATGAGGTTTCATGAAAAATGCAGTCAGCTGGCCAATTCACCCATCCGCTAACTGTAAGGTTGGGCGGACTACGAAAAATTGGAGACAATTGCACTGTTAGTGGACTTAATTGTCGGCGGGCATGTTTCTGACTTTTGCATGTGCTGCCAAGTGAAATATCGCGCTAGTGCTGGATGATGTTGAGATGCTCGCCCAAAATCTTGCGCAATTTTACCCTCGATCAGATGGGGCGCACCCTCCCATGGGACGTAAAATTCTGCCCCATATTACAATTTGCCTACAAGGAAACCTGATTACAAAACTTTAACACCAGACTGATTCAAAGAGTAAATTAAGAAATTGATACGTGCACTGAAATTGTATACTAAATCAATTTAAATATTTGAAAACTCAATTATGCTTTTATTTGTTGCAGGGGAGTTGATGACTGCAGCATGTTGGTTGAGGAAGTTTGTTGCTGATCATCCCAACTACAAGCAAGATGGTATTGTAACTGAAAAAATCAACTATGACCTAATTATGAAGTGTGACCAAATTGCAAAGGGGTTGCATGACTGTCCAAAACTAATTGGAGTACCAGTCAGCAAACCAAAACACTCAGATGGCAAGCAGAGCACTGTTTGATATCATGGAATTGTATACTTTGATGTTAATCATACATATTTTGCATGGTGCAGAGACCAAGAAAATGCACAAACAAATGAACAGGGCCAACCATTTAAATCAAATCTTTATTTTATTGATTGTTTAAATCAATGCAGATTTGTGCATTGCAGTTGTCAGATGACATGTAAGCTACATGTACATATATTGTTTTTAGATTAACAATGTATTTTTAATACGCTCTAACATGGGTTGTTGCACAAATTCTGCTGTAGATACAAATGAGAAATGTACTTTGTATATATAATTTTCTTACAACAAATTCCATTGCTTTTTGTTCATTGACTGTAAATGTACTGAACTAAGTTGTTTTTGATCATGTGAGAATAAATAATGAACCCTGTAGATGTTTATATTGAATGTTTGTTAACTGACTAAAAGAAATCTACTAACTTTATGCTGTGTCCACATTGTGTGAAATATTATCTGATGATGCACTGTGGTTTACAAAAACACATTTTTGTAAGGGCTTTGACAAAATAGTTTAAATGGATTGTGTTTGATTGCATTGTTTTATAAGTGAGAGTTTGATAAATATTAAATGGTTTTCACAGTGAGAAAATGAAATGAAAATCAAGAAGGTGGAATTGTAATTGTAATTTACTCTGGAAATTGAGATTGAACTAAATACTGTACTAACATGCACAACCATATTAAGTAAATATTGCTTGGATGGTGCAATTTTTGCATTCTTAGTGCATTTTCCTATGAAGATAAGTCATACTTGATAAAGTCTGGATAGAGACTGACCCTCACCATCTTGGAAGAACATTTATTCAGAACAGTTGTTATCTGCTTTCTTCTCACTTGTAAGTTTTTCATAAACCACTTGTCAGGACTGTTGGTAATTTTTATTTTCATCATATGGTAAGTTTCTTCTTGTCTCAGCATCTGATTCTGTGATATTGACTGCCCTTGAAACGATTTCACAGACATCAGTCTTTGCTGCTTCAATCTGGTTAGGCTGTATTCCTTGTCTGAGTGATCTGTCATATTTCTGATCCAATATTGAGGTTTAGTTCTGAGTGTACTAATTAAATCCACAGGTTTTCAGTAAATGATTCTATTCTAGCTGTGTCTTTAGAGATCCTTGTTTAATTATGACCACTGGGTGCAATATACCTGATTTTGAGTTTACACCAAACTGAAAAAATTCATTTTAAGCATGTAGCTTTGGAATGCTCTGACAATTTCCCTATATTAAACTACTGTGCTGAAGGATTTACTTTGCAAAAATAGCTTTTCACGTGGTTGTATTGGCCTGACCTGAACCATACTTCAGCTCTTGAGAGATTTGCAGTGACCCTCAAGCCTGCTATAAGTATATACGTAAGTTCTTACTGTGAATTATCTAAGAAATTAGATGTATAGGCATGTTTGTGTCTTGAATCTTCAAAATTGAATAAAGTCATGCCTTTTTTCCCCCCACTCGGAATCCTTGGGAAAAAGTACAGTTGAGTGAAAAATAGAATATACTATGGATGCATCCAACCATTCAAATTGTTCTAACATAACTCCATTCTGGACCTGGTAACAAACCTCTGGGCTTCCATGGTTCTCTTATCCATAATTTGCATCTAATAAAGTTGGATAGAAAGGGAGTGGAGTTGAATTTTATCAGGCTTTGTCAGATAGGACATATTAACTTTGATTTTCCTCGTGCCATTGTCTGCTGTAGTGCAGTGAACCCAAATCCCTTGACAGTCAATGCACTTTGGCAAATTGCAGCATGGGTTTTCTCCATGTGCAGTTGACTGCAGGCTAAGTTTGCTTTCCCTGCTTGATCACCTGGTGCATAACACAAAACTATCCACTGTGCTGCTACTAAGTTGGCTAGCATAGTTCTTCATTTGTACCACTTCTTTAACCTGGTTTTCATAATCCATCTTCCCTTCCTGAGGCAATTATATCTGACTGCCATCAACAAGTTTGCAAGTTAACAGCTTTGACAAGATAGGAAACTATTTTAGCACATTGAGTAAATCTTGACTTTGTTGATTGCACAACAATTTATGTTTACATAGTGCCTTTAATGTAATAAAATGTCCCAAAGCACTTAACAGGGTCATTATAAAACAAAATATGACACCAAGCCACTTAAGAAGATATTAGGTCAGATGACCAAAAGCTTGGTTAAAGAGAAAAGTTTTAAGGAGTGTCTTAAAGGAGGAAAGAGGTGTTGGAAGGGTATTCCAGAGCTCAGGACCTAGGCAGCTGAAGGCACACCCACGAATGATGGATCAGTTAAAATCAAGAATGCTCAAGAGGCCAATATTAGAGGAGTGCAGGTATCTCAGGATTGTGGGTCTGGAAAAGATTACAGAAATAGAGAGGGGCAAGTCCAGGGCAGGATTTGAAAACAAGGATAGGAATTTAAAAATCAATGCTGTTTGACCAGGAGGCAGTGTGGGTTCAGGGGACACAGGTGATAGGGGAACAGGACTGAGTTAAGACACAGGCAGCAAAGTTTTGGATGAGCTCAAGTTTACAGAGGGTAGAATGTGGGAGACCAGCAAGGAGTGCATTGGAATAGGCAAGGCTAGAGATAACAAAGGCATGAATGAGGGTTTCAGCCAAGTCGGTATTACAAAAGTAGAAGCAAGCTGTCTTGCTAATGGTGTAAAATGAGGTTGAAAGTGCATCTCGGTTGGGGAGGGGTGTCAAATGTGACACTAATGTTGCAAATGACTAGCTTAATCTCAGACTTGCAAAGCGTGGGGGGGAGGGGGGTGGATGGAATCAGTATCTAGGGAATGAGGTTTGGAGCAGGCACTGAAAACTATGGTTTCAGTCTTCCCAATATTTAATTGTAAGAAATTTCTGCTCACCCAGTACTGGATATCGGATAAACATTCTGATCATTTAACAACAGTGGAGGAAGCTTGAGAGGTGATGGTGAGGTCATCAGCTTACATGTGGAAACTAATGCTGTGCTTTTGGATGATGTTGTTGAGGTGGGGGCAGCATATTTGAGAAATAGGAGGGGTCCATGAATGAATCCTTAGGTGACACCAGAGGTAATGGTTCACTAGCACGAAGAGAATTTATTATAATTGGTTCCCTGTCTTTGATTAGATAGAAAAGAATGGAGCCACCATGTATAAGATGGGTGATAAGCTGGCAGTTCATTTTACATCTTCCAATATTTACATTGATTTTGTTTTATGCTATTGCATGGTCATAAATTATCCCATTGAGCCTTACATGGAGTTTGTAAGATGTCAATCCCTCTCCTTCCAGGACAAATAGCTAGGCACTTAACATACTGTAGTTTCTTGAGCAGATGAGATGTATCTAAAGAAATTTGCAAAACTTGCATTTGACTATGCAATCACTATAATATGGACCTGATTGAAGCTTAATGTGGAGAGGGTTAAGCAGCAGTTTTCCATTTTCTCACCAGGTGAAATCCATCAATAAGTTTGAGTTGCAGAAAGTATCATGCTGAAATCCTTAAAGTGACTTTTTGCCCACAGTGATTAATCTTTATCAAGTGAAGGTTAATAGTATGTAACATTTTATCTAATCTTCCTTATGTGCTGAACCATGAAGCACAAGATAATGCATCTAGCAATTGGTTTTTCTGCAATATGAGCTCAGATTATACATCATTTAGATGAGCAAAAGTACAACCAGTAAATCAATTTAATCCTGAATTTAAAAAGTGTTTAATCAAACTATTATTAGAACAGAAGGGAGAAAATTACATAAGCATTTTTTAAAGAGTTTTGTCCCAAATCTTAAAAACAAAACTCAGATTTGTACCATAAAAGTCCTATGGCTGACTATAATTGATAACCACCAGCCAGCATTAGTAAATTCCTGCATCATCCTTAATTTCCCACTTGCTGCACCACCTGATTTTTCTCAAACTGAACCCTGTTTTAGTAGGAATGTTAATTATATATCCAGCTTCAGCCATGGACCTTGCCCTAACTCCACCTCTGCATTCAACCTTTCTGCTTGCAGCCTAACTCCCACTCCCTTTCCTCCCAATGCTCTATTTGCTTAAAAGCAATTAAATATCTTGATATTTTCCAGTTATATGAAGGGCCAGTGACCTGAAAAATTATCTCAATTTCTCTCCAAAGATGCTGCTTTACCTCAGTATTGTCCAGCATTTTCTGCTTTTATTTCAGATTTCCACATCTGCAGCTTTATGGAAAATATTGCTAGTTGAAAATTAAGGGCAATGAATAAAGCTGGAAATAAGAACAGAGGGGGGAAAGATGAATGTTTTTGAAAGAATTATGTGCCTGGTGATATCACAAATGAAAGAGATTGCCCAGTTGTCAGGCATCTCTGGCATTAGGTCCTTCTGAGTGTAAATTTGCTTTGGATAAAGACTTACATGATGCCTAGTGTAAGAAATAAAGAAATGAAACCAATTGTTGCTGAAATTCAGACCTGTTTCAAGTGCAGAGCTATCTGGTTAGTTACCATTAATTCCTTCATAAAATTTATCCCTCAAACCATATCATTAAAATCATGAACTGATCATTATCATATTGCTGTTCGTGGGAGCTTGCTGTGTGCAAATTAGCTGCCACATATTCTGAATTATAACAGTGGTTACACATCAAAAGCACTTTGTTGCTTTGGAACACAGGCCACAAAAGGTAAATCATATTTTTCATTTTAGCCCTGAGTTCCAAGAAACCTCCAATTCTACTGCAGATCCTCAGATAATGATGACTTAATTGGTCCTGAATAAGGCCAGAGCTATTTGCGCCAAAACTTAATGAAACTACCTTCTAGACACATTAAGGATGTTCATATTGTTAATTACCATTTCAAGATCAATGAATGCAGTGACCTGGATGACTGTCAGGACACCTTGGAGGACAAAAGGACGTGTCCATTGCCAGAAGTAATGACCTACATAAGACAGATATAACGGCAGAAGGAGATAAGGCTGGAGCAATACAGCTATATCTGGATAATGATAATGGGTTGCTTTGGAAAATCCCCTGATGTTATTTCACAATTTTTGAATCCTAGAGGATTGACATGATCCAGTTTATTCAGCTATAGCTATAACATCCTGAATGATAGAGTGCACTGTACTCTGGCCCACATCTATTTTGTCATCAGACCAACATTTGTCCACCAAACGAGGATTTTCTAAAGCAAGACATTATGATTACTCAATTCTATTCATTTTGTGACAGACTTATCCCCTTCTGCAATTATATCTATCCTTTCTATAGATGCTACATTATCCCTAAAATATAATGCAAATCCTTCACCTTTTGCAGATCTTTCTTTTTGAAACATTTTATACCTCCTCAGCTCTGCCTCTTGCCCATCTACCATTAGCCATCTTTCTTAAATGCAAAAAATATCCATATTCTCATTATTCAAACAGCTCCAATACTTTATTCTGGATGTTCTTGGCATTTGTATAGGACGTGTACGTGTATTCTTTAAAATATTTCTTTTCTTAATGGGGTGTAAGGGAGGGGTAGCACCTCTCACTTGCAGGCTCCCTGCATTCTTTCTAATGACTTCATCCTGCATTAGTCCCAGGAACATAGGAACAGCAATAGGCCATTCAGCCCATTGAGACTCCTCCACCATTCAATTAGATTACAGCTGATCATCTACCACAATGCCACTTTCCAGCACTATCTCCATATCCCTTGATGTCACTAGTCTCCGTAAGAACATAAGAAATAGGAGCAGGAGTAGGCCAATTGGCCCTTCAAACCTGCCCCGCCATTCAATAAGACCATGGCTGATCTGCACCAGGCCTCAACTCTTCTTTCATGTCAGCTCCTCATAGTCTTAAGCTCCCTCATATTTCAAAAATCTATCTACCTCCTCTTTAAATATTTTCAGTGATCTAGCCTCCACAACTCTCTGGGTTAGAGAATTCCAGACATACACTATCCTCTGAGAGAAGAAATTCTTTCGCATCTCAGTTTTAAATGAGTGTCTTCTTATTCTGTAACTTTGTCCCCTAGTTCAAGATTCCCCCACTAGTGGAAACATCTTCTCAACATCTACCCTGTCAAGCCCCCCCCAGAATCTTGTACAGTTCCATAAGATCACCACTCATTCTTCTAAACACTAATGAATAAAGGCCTAACCTGTTTAGCCATTCTTCATAAGTCAACCCCTTCATCCCAGGAATCAGCCTAGTGAATCTCTTTTGAACAGCCTCCAATGCCAGTATATCCTTTCTTAAATACGGGGACCAAAATCTAGGCTGGAACACACATCTACCGTTTCCCCTTTATCAACTCTGCTTGTTATATGCTCAATGAACTCTGCAAATTTGTTAAATATGATTTCCCTTTCACAAAATCATGTTGACTCTGTTTAATTGTGTTAAGCTTTTCTAAATGTCTTGCTATTTCTTCCTTAATAGTGGACTCTAGCATTTTCCCAATGACATGTTTAGCTGACAGGCCTATAGTTTCCTGCTTTTTGTCTCCCTCCCTTCTTGAACAGGGACCTCACATTTGCAGTTTTCCAATCTGTTGGGACCCCTGGAGTCCAGTGAGTTCTGGAATATTTCGACCAATGCCTCCACTAGATCTGCAGCCACTTCCCTTAAAACCCTTGGATGCAGGCCATCAGGTCCTGACGACTTGTCTGCCTTTAGTCCCATTAGTTTGTCAAATACTTTGTCCCCTGCGATAGAGACTGTTACAACACCTTTCCTCTCACTAGCTCCTTGCTTATCTGATGGCTCACCACTAGTTTTTGCCACTTTGTATGTCTTAGTTTTTGACTGGATACTCTCCTTGACCGCCTTTGTTAACCACAGGTGGTTCATCCTTCTCATTGAGTCCTTCTTTTTGACTGGGATAAATTTTTGCTGAGCGTTATGAAATATCTGCTTAAATTTCTGCCACTGCTCATCCACTGACCTCCCCCTTAGTCTATTTTCCCAACTCGCTTTAGATAACACTTTCTCCATATCTCCGTAATTGCCCTTATTTGAGTTGAGGACATTGGTTTGAGACCCGAGTTGCTCACTCTCAAACTGAATTCTACCATGTTGTGATTGCTACTCCCAGAGGATCCTTAGCTACATATCTCTTATTAATCACACATCATTACATATTACTAGATCTAAAATAGCCTGTTCCCAGGTAGGTTCTATAACATATTGCTCTAAGAAACAATCCCTGCTGTACTCTACAAATTAATCTTCCATGTTAACCTGATTTGTCCAGTCAATATGCAGATTAAAATCACCCATGACAAGTGTAGCACCCTTCTTACATGCCTCCATTATTTCCTGATTTATACTTTGTCCTACAGTGAGGCAAATCTTCAGGGGCTTATAGATGACTCCAACCCGTGTCTTCTTCCCCTTGCTATTCCTTATTTCCACCCAAACTGATTCCACATCACGATCTACTGCACCTATGTTACCACTGATATAGTGATACCACACTGGTAACTTCCTATATGAACAAAGCTACCTCACCTCTTCTTTGTTGCCTATTTTTCCGGAACATCGAATATCTATCGATTTCCGACTTGGACATGCTCAATGATTGAGCTTCCACAGCCCTCTGGGGTAGAAGATTCCCAAGATTTACCACCCTCTAAGTGAAGAAATTCCTCCAGTCTTAAATGGCCTACCCCTTATCCTGAGACTGTGTCCCCTGGTTTTAGACACACCAGCCAAGGGAAACATCTATTCCCACCCTGTCATGCCCCGTAAGAATTTTGTAACTTTTAATAATGTCACCCCTCATTCTTCACAACTCTAGGGAATACAGACCCAGTCTCTTCAATCTCTCCTCTTAAAACAATCCCACTGCCCCAGGGATCAATCTGATGATGCTCCATTACACTCCCTCTATGGCAAGTATATACCGTTCTTAGATAAGGGGACCAAAATTGTATGCAATACTCCAGGTGAGGTCTCACCAAGGATCTATCGAACTACAGCAAGACATCTTTACTCTTGTACTCAAATCCCCTTGTGATGAAGGCCAACATTTTATTTTCTTTCCTAATTGCTTGCTGCACCTGCATGCTAACTTTTTGTAACTCATGAACAAAGACACTCATGTCCCTTTGGATACCGACACTTTCCAACCTCTCACCATTTAAGAAATATTCTGCCTTTCTGTTTTTTCTACCTTGGTGAATAACTTCACACTTATTCACGTTACATTCCATCTGTCATGTTCTAGCCCATTCACTTAGCCTGTCCAAGTCATCTTGAAGCCTCCTTGCAACCTCCTCACAATTTACATACCCAGTTTGGTGTCATCAGCAAATTTGGAAATATTACAATTGGTCCCCACATCCAAATCATTTATAAAGGCTGGAGCCCTAGTATTGATCGTTGCAGCGCTCCACTAGTAACAACCTGTTAAACTGAGAATGATCTGTTGTTACGAAAGTATAATAATTTTCATAATATTACTGTGATTTATTGTAAAAGTAGGTTAATAGTGAGGTTTGGATAGTTTCTGTGGGCAGCATTTTCCGGTTAGCGATTGGGGGCGGGATCCGCACGCTGACGCATAAAATGACACAGGATGACATAGGGTGGAACTCCCGATGTTACCCGCGTCATTTAGATTCTCAGTTCGGCGGAGGCACAGCTGACCTGTCAACGGCCTATTAAAGCCATTAAAAAAGTAATTAAAATAATAAATGGACTTGCCCATCCAACCTTAAAGTTTGTGGGCAGGCGAAAAGCCCAGGCAGCCTTCAGAAAAAACATGAAACCTCATCCACAGGCAGGATGAGATTTCATGAGGGATTTAAAATTTGTGCTACATTTTTAATAAAAGTAATCGACATATCCCTGCTCATGTGACAGTGTCACATGAGGGGACATGTCAGTAAAATTTTTGTCATCCTTTAGTATCTTTTTAAAAGTAATACTGATCTCCCTGAGGCAGCACTTAGCCTCAGGGAGACCTGTTGTGCTCTCACACGCGCATGAGCGAAAGAGTGCACTCCTGGCTCAGGGAATTCCCCCCCCACGCCTGCACAGGGAGCGCAAAGCGCTTCCTGGCGCATGTCACGCTGGGTGGGCCACCCAATTAAGACCCACCCACACAAAATGGCTGCGCGCCCCTGTCTGGGGGCGCGAATCAGGAACTCGCCCGCTCCTGCACAAGCCCCCCGACAAGGGGAAAATGCTGCCCTGTGTGCGTGTGTGTGTGTGTGTGTGTGTGGGGTTGGGGGATGCCATTCAGCCCATGGTGTCCATGCCTGTCAACAAAGATCTGACTACTCTAATCCCATTTTCCAGTGCTTGGCCCATAGCCCTGGAGGCTTTGGCAATGTAATGAATATCTAAATACTTATTAAATTACAAGAGTTTCTGACTCAACTGCCCTTTCAGACAATAAGTTCCAGACTCCCACCACCCTCTGTGTGAAAAAAATTCTCCTCAACTCCCCTCTTAGCCTTCTACCTCTTACCTTAAATCTATGCCCCCTGGTTATTGACCCCTTCACTAATGGAAACAGTGCCTTCCTATCCACCCTATCTACACCCCTTATAATCTTATTCACCTGTGTCAGGTCCCTCTCAACCTTCACTGCTCCAAGGAAAACAACCCCAGTCTATTCAATCTTTCCTCATAGCTCAGACCCTCCAGCCCAGGCAACATCCTAGTAAATCTCCTCTGCACCCTCTCCAGTGCAATCACATCCTTTCTATAATGTGGTGACCAGAACCGCACGGAGAATTCCAGTTGTGAGCTAACCAGCGTATTATACAGTTCCAGCATAACCTCCCTGCTCTTGTATTCTACTCCTCAGCTAATAAAGACAAGTATCCCTTAGCCACCTTATCTACCTGCCCTGCTACCTTCAGGGATCTGTGGATATGCACACCTTCAGTACTTTCCAGGGCCTACCATTCATAGTGTAATCCCTTGCCTTGTTAGCTCTCCCCAAGTGCATTACCTCACACTTTTCTGGGTTGAATTCCATTTGCCACAGCCCTGCCCACCTGACCAGTCCATGGCTATCCTCCTGCAGTTTATGGCTATTCTCCTCACTATTTACCATCTTACCAGTTTTCATGTCACCCGCGAACTTCTTGATCATACCCCTTACATTTAAGTCCATATATTTTGTGTACACCACAAACTGCAAGTGCCCTAGCACAAGCCCTGTGGAACCCCACTGGAAACAGACTTCCAGTCACCCTCTACCATCACTCTCTGCTTCCTGCCTCTTAGCCAATTTTGAATCCAACATACCACTTTGCCTTGGATCCCATGGGCTCCTACTTTCTTGACCAGTCTGCCATGAGGGACCTTATCAAAAGCCTTGCTGAAGTCAATGTAGACCGTGTCAAATGCATGACCCTCATCAAAACTCCTGGATACCTCCTCAAAAAATTTGATCAAATTTGTCAAACACGACATTCCCTTAACAAATCCATGCTGACTATCCCTGATTAATCTGTGTCTCTCCATGTGCAGATATATTCTGTCCCTCAGAATTCTTTCTAGTAACTTCCCCACCACCGAGGTTAGACCGACTGGCCTATAATTTCCTGGCCTATCCTTTCCTCTCTTTTTTAATAATGGGACAACGTTAGCAGTCCTCCGATACTCTGGCACCTCACCTGTGGCCAGAGAGGATTGGAAAATTACTGCCATGGCCCCTGATATCTCTTCTTTTTTCCTCTCTCAACAGCCTGGGATACATCTCATCCAAGCCAGCAGATTTATTCACTTTTAAGGCTGCTAAACCCGCTATTACCTCCTCTCTCTCTGTGTTAGTTTCTTCTAATATTTCACAGTCCTCCATCCTGATGTCTATACCACTGTCATCCTTCTCCATTGTTAAGACTGACACAAAGTATTCATTGAGGACTGTACCCATGTCTTCCGGGTCCAAACATAGATTACCTCTATGGTTGGTCCCTAATTGGCCCTACTCTTTCCTTAGTTATTCTCTTGCTCTTTATATATTTAAAAAAAAACTTTTGGTTTTCCTTTATTCTACCACCAATGCTTTCTCATACACTCTCTTAGCTGTCCTAATTTCGTTTTTAAGTTCTCCCCTACACTTTTTATACTTTTCTAGGGGCTCTGCTGTATTGAGCCCTCGGTATCTGCCATAAGCATCTCTTTTTTTCTTAATCCTAACCTTTATGTCCCTTGATATCCAGGGTTCTCCAGACTTGGCCCTGGTCTTTGTGAGAACACATTTGCCCTGTACTCTCGCTATTACCTCCTTAAATGCATCCCACTGCTCTGACACAGTTTTATCTGCAAATAGCTGCTCCTAGTCCACTTGGGCCAACTTGTATCTCATCTTAGTAAAATCAGCCTTTCCCTAATTTAGAACTTTTATTCCCGGCCCAACCATATCCTTTTCCATAACTATCCTAAATCTAACTGATGGTCACTATCTTCAAAATGCTCCCCTATTGATATGCCTTCCACTATCCAGGCTCATTTCCCAATATTAGGTCCAGAACTGCCCCCTCCCTTGTTGGACTTTTCACATACTGGCTTAAAAAATTCTCCTGGATGTAACTTGAGAATTTTGCTACCTTGCACACTAAAACTATCCCAGTTAATATTTGGGTATTTGAAATCCCCCTACCATTACTGTCCTATTATTCTTAAACTTCTCAGAAATTTGATTACATATTTGATCCTCTATCTCTCCCTGACTGTTTGGGAGCCTATAGTTTACACCCAAAAGCGTGTTTGCCCCTTTTGTGTTTTTTACTTCTACCCATATGGCCTCATTTGATGATCCTTCCAAGATATCATCCCTCCTCATGGCTATAATTTATTCCTTAATCAATATTGCCAACTCCCCCCTTCCTCTTCTAACCTTCTCTGTCCCAGGGTCCTCCTCTTACAATCTCCTCTGAAGGTAGGTAGAGAGGGGTTTGAAAAGCTAAATATATAAACATGGTTAAAGTCTTAGAATGTAAGGTGTGAGGAGAATTTGCATTTTTAGATAAATTGGGGAAGTTTGAATTTCAGAGAGATGTTAGGATGTTTACATCTAGCCAGAGAAGCTAGGCCAAGCAGTGTGTATCTTTCCCACAGGTTACTGACAATATTAGCACCATGTAAAGATTTATATTATGGGAAAGTACATTTTCACAGACAAATTGGACAATGGAATTTACAGGTTATAAAGAGAGAAAACATATATAAGGGAGAATGAAAGGCTATGTTCAGGGGGGCCCTATGACATCTGGCAGCAGCTTGTGAAACTGCTTCAGAAAAGCCTCCAGCCATGTCTGCATGAGTCTGCTGCATCCAGCCCTCAAAGGTGATAACTGTGCTGGCCCGTCATGACCTATCAGCTTTTTAATCCCGAACTTAACTCCAAAACCTACCTGTTTGAGACCATCGTCTCAATTTTTCCTGTGCCATCCTTGCCTGTGTGAACCAGGATTTCTGGCAATTACCATTTCAACTTCTCCACCTCGTTCATTTTCCTGGCATCAAGAAATCAATGCCTTTTTGGATTTCCAAGTTACAAGCTGCAAATATTGTCTACCTGCTAATTCCCCCAAAGAAACAGCTGTTTTGTCATGTTTGTATTATTGTTTTCCTCAGAAGTAACTCCTCATTCCACAGTGCCGCAGTGTTACCTGTGTTGACCTTCCACTGTGTTCCTATTCTTCTCCTCATAGATGCCAGGAACCATACACTTATTCAGTCAAGCTGAGACCCTCAAATTCCTCCTGTCTCCTCTTGCTTTCTTTGTTCCCTTATTCATCACCTGTTTCACTGTTCCCATTTGTCGCATGACCATTTCCTGGAATGTACCTTCCGGAAACCTTGTTCCTTATTTTTGATAGAGCGCAGGCAGCTGATGTCCAAGCTCAGCATTCCACAGTTTGAACTATACATTTCATGGATGTCTATTTCTCCTGGATGCTTTGCACATAGATTCATATTGCGCACAGTACCTGTCTTGATCCGTCAATGTATTTACTTCCAATTATTGTGGTACATCACAGGCTTGTAACAGTGCAGAAGGAGGCTAGTCGGCCCATCATGTCTGCACTGTCTCTCTGAATGAGCATTTCACCGAGTGCCATTCTGCTGCCTTCTCCCCGTAATCCTGCAGATTGTTTCTTTTCAAATAATCATCTAAGTCCCTCTTGAATGCCCTGATTGAACTGCCTCCACCACACTCTCTGGCAGTGCATTCCAACTACTCGCTGTGTGAAAAATGGTTTCCTCATTTCACCATTGCTTCTTTTACCAGTTACCTTAAATCTGTGCCCTCTCGTTCTTGATCCTTCCACATTCACTCTAACTACCCCACCCAGGTCCCTCATGATTTTGCATACTTCTTTCAAATTTCCTCACAACGTACTTTTCTCCAAGGAAAAGAATCCCAATTTCACCAACCGATCTTCATAATTGAAGTTTCTCATTTTACTTATACATACTTCTCTAGAATCAATCTTTTCACTTATCTGGCCTCCCTGAGTCTCATAATCTGGGAAACTAGGTAGTCAGATACCCTTCCTGGAAGAAGCAGCACACACAGGAGTTATTGCACACAGAATATGCTATTCCAACATCTTGTGATTGCCAATTCGAGACAAATCTCATGAGGCATCACGGAAGAGGACAGCAAATATGTTCATCCTGTGAATTTCTCTAATGAATATCAGCATCTTTAGTATTAAGACATTACTCTTGAAAATTGCTGGGCATCAGAATAATTATGTTGAGGTGATATAGAGTGGATTATGGAATGGTCTCTGCTGAACATAGTTGCCTGTGACAGTTCTTTTGCTGAATCATTATTTTAGATTGCTGATTGAGCCAAACATCAGTCCTTTTATTGAGCAGAGTAGGCAATATGGATAAAAATGCGCCCTCATTTATTTATAATACTGTTGGTATCTTATCTATTAAAAGAGAAAATTTCAGTTAAAACATAGCAAGATTTGCTGGGTGTTTTTAAACTCCTGCTAGCCTGGTGGATCCTGAGCAGTTCAGTGCTTATGGAAGATGTAATTAATATGGTCAAACTGTAAACTTTATATCCGTTACTTATTTGGAAGACTTCAGTCTTTATGGGACGCTTCAGGAATTTGCGTGCCCTCCTTGCACAGGGGCCATGCTAATCTTCTCTGTATTGTTCCAATTTTAGTAAATGTGCTGCCAAAGCAAGCACAAATGTTTTCTCTCCGTTTCGAACTGGGGGCTTTTCGCGTGTGAGGTGAATGTGATAACCACTTAGCTTTGCTCTTAAAATGAAAGACTTGGAGACAATATATTTTGGGGAAGGTCAATCTTCAGGAATAATTCTGAAATAGAAATGCCATTTAACATGATAGTTTACTTAATAAAACAGCAGGCAACATGCACTGATGGTTATTTTAATTTTTTTCTTCCTTAAGTTCCTTAACCCCATTAGGGCAACCAGGAAATTGGCTACCAGACAACCTGATTACTTTTCTAGTCTTTATGAGACTTCTTGGAATGTTTCACTTTACTGAAGGCTTAATACCACTGTTATTGGCTACTGAATGTGGGGTTCTGTTTCTGTGAATTGCAGGGTACAGCAACAAACACTTTTTTCTGGAGCAGCTGTATGTGTCTGTCCCTATTGTCTCCCTCTTGTAGCACTGTTTGTTTGATTCAAAGGCCCTGAAATTGCTGGATAAATAATGGCGAGTTCATGTGACAATTCAACAATAAAATATGTGGTAAAGAAGAGATGAATTCACCACAAACTGTTGGATGACTTACACCACTGTGATTAGACATGTCAAAGGAAACAATGAAATTGTAGGTTATCACGCCTGTAAATGATTTTTTAAACTTATAACTGTATTTGTTATTTTTTATCGTTCCTTTCTGTCCCTTTGTCCTTTTTTAATCCATTCTCTTTTCTCCCTCTTTATTTTTATCTAAGTTAACATTAATTCACCCTATTTTCTTCAATTTTAATCTCTGATCTTTATCTTGGTCTCACGCATGAGTCATACAAATATTAACCTTCAAGTAGACAAGGTGGCTAGCAGCTTGACTTCCTGCTCTCTTAAACCTGTGGTCTGGCACTTGGATGTGCAGTGAATGGTATTACTCATTCTTTTATTCCAAATCTCACAAATCCTTTCCAAGCTTTAACTGTTTATTCACTCTGTGCCACTGAGTTCTGAGTTGTAGCTTCCAGAATTTGCTCAGACCATTTCTGAAGTGATTAAAACACTGAAAATGGCACAATTGCCATTGGGACTGAACGGTTGTATCCATCCTCAATGGTTCTTAATTTCTTTCTCTGTTACAAATTCAGGTCTGCCATTGATGCCATCTCATGTCAAGCACTGCCAGTCACTCCCATAGTCAGTTTGAGCATCTTACCTTTACAGGTTTGATTCACACTGCCCAATAACTACTCGTAACCCAAGGAGTGATCTGAAATGGACATTTGTACCTTTGTAAAGGTGCATCTTCAAATGTACCTCAGAAAACATTTGGCGAGATGATACTTCAAATGAATAATTGACCTGCTTTAGTTCACAGGATGTGAACACATTGAACAACAATTATGATTATATTCATTCATTTCAATCAATACAAGTTTGCATAAAAATAATGGACAACACTTCCCCTGCGCTTTGGTCTCTAACTTGGAACAGAAACACCCCACCAGTGCAATTCCTGCCTTTTCTTCAGTCAGTCTGACTATGCTGTCAGCTTTTTAGACTAGCTAACAACTCACTGCCATGCCAGCCCCTCCTCAAGCCAACCCCCAACTCCCCAAGCAGAATCCACAAGCCTAACTTGGCAATGTCTTCTGATAACTTCAAATGAAATAGAATTAGAACAGCATTAAATATTGCTGATTAGCAGAGTGATGGATGGTGTCATTGACAGTACTATCAAGCTGTACTTACTCAGCAATAACCTGCTTGCCAATGCCCAGTTTGGGTTCCATCAGGGCCACTTGGCTCCAGAACACAGTACAGCCTTGAGACAAAAATGGACAAAAGGACTGAATGCCAGGGGTGAGGTAAGTGGCTTTTTTTTTTTATTTGTTCCGGGGATGTGGGCATTGCTGGCTAGGCCAGCATTTATTTCCCATCCCTAATTGCCCTTGAGAAGTTGGTGGTGAGCTGCCTTCTTGAACCGCTGCTGTCCAAGGCTGCCCTTGACATCAAGGCAACTTTTGAACAAATGTGGTGACTCTAACAAAATTGAAGTCAGTGGGAATCCAAGGGAGAACTCTCTCCACTGGTTGCAGTCACACTTAGCACAAAGGAAGGTTGTGGATGTTTGAGGCCAATCGTTTCAGCTCCAGGATATCGCCGCAGGAGTTCCTCAGGGTAGTGTCCTAGGCCCAACCATCTTCAGCTGCTTCATCAATGACATTCCCTCCATCATAAGGTCAGAAGTGGGAATGTTCACTATTTATTCCACATTGTTCAGTGTCATTTGCAGCTCCTCAGTTACTGAAGCAGTCTGTGCCCTCATTCCACAAGAGCTGGACAACATTCAGGCTTGAGCTGATAAATCATAAGTAACATTTGTGCCACACAATTGCCAGGCAATGGCTATCTCCAACAGGAGAGAATCTAACCATTGCCCCTTGACATTGAATAGCATCGTTGAATTCCCCATGGTTCACTAATGTCCTTTGGGGAAGGAAATCTGCCATCCTTGCCTGACCTACATGTGACTCCAGAGCCACAGCGATGTGGTTGACTTTTAATTGCCCTCTGAAGTAGCCTAACAAGCCACTCATTTCAAGGGCAATTAGGCATGGGCAACAAATGCTGGCCTTGCCAGCAATACTCACATCACCCCGACTCCAAAAATCTGTTTACCATTTACAAGGTACAAGCCAGGAGTGTGATAATATTTCGCTTGGCTGAATGAATGCAGCTGAACAACACTCAAGAAGCTCAGCACCATCCATTTGAAAGCTACTCATTTGATCAACACCCCACCCATCACCTTAACATTCACTCCCTCCACCACTGGTGCACAATGGCAGCAGTGAGTACACTTACACAATTTCATGCAGCAACTCACCAAGGTTCCTTGGACAGCACCTTCCTAAACAGTGATCTCTGACCCTAGAAGAACAAGAGTAGCAGATGCATGCAAGTTCCCTCCCAAGTCATATACCATCCTGACTTGGAACTATATTGCCATTCCTTCATTGTCGCTAGGTCAAACTCCTGGAACTCCCTCCATAGTAGCGCTGTGGGTGTATCTACACGGTTTGCAGTGCAATGGTTTAAGAAGGTGGCTCACCATGTCAAAAGTGATTAAGGATTGGAAATAAATGCTGACTTGACAGGAACACTAACATCCCATCAACAAATAAAAGAAAATCACTAGAATATGGTGGCATCATTCGTTGTTTTTCTGTATGCGGGTTCAGTCAACCCTTCTAAATTTAACCTATATCGCCCAGCTTTACTGTCCTTTGAATTTATCCCCTTGTGAGTTAAGTTTATCCCAAGGTATCATTATTAACATATATCATATACACAACGATCTCGACAGCTAGTCAGTCAAGAATCCTAAAATGTGTTACTCAGCTTCAGGAGGAGTTTGGAATATCACGGAGAGATAGCCAAGGCAGTGTTTTGCAATTTTGTTATTACCTAGGCTTTTGATGATAAAAGGCTCTTGAGAACATGTTGTTTGGAGAATCTTTTACCTGGTGGATTCTTGTGTTACTCTTTTTAAAAATTTGTATATCCTTATTTGTAGTTTTGCTTGATTTTCCCTCTTCACATGTTGCAGCTGTTCTTACATGATGGTATATATCCTAAGAGTAAAGTTGAGATTATGAAACTGTCCAGATATATTATAATGTGAAATTCTGTACTTGACAATATAGATAAATAGAAAGTTAGCAACGGTTTTGAGAAGTATTAATTCACAACCCAGAAGTGCATATGATGGAGGTCAAAATTCATCAGTTAATTTAGAACCTGCTATCTTATGGTTGATTTTGCCATTGTAAGTGAGTTAGCATTATGTGTAACATTAATTCCATGCAGCACATTTGCTGCCTGACTCGTTTTTTGAAGTGACCTTTATATAACTATAGTTCTTGAAATATAGCAAAAGCTCGTCCTGCCGTCTCTGAATGTCTCAGCATAAATCATTGAGAACATCTTTATACTTGGTTATCTCCACTGACTAGGTTTAAAAATGATTATCTCCTACATTTCAAGTGAATCAGCAAACCTTTTCTAAATGTTTATTTAAACCATTGGAATTGCAGAAAAGGAAGCAGAAGTGCAAATGTAAAAATGCACTGACATTCAGAAAGTACCAGATGATGGACCATTGGATTGACCATACTTAATGCAGGGAAATCGTTTCAGAGAAACAGCTTGATGTTGAAACTTGTATAAATTCATTAATTTTAACTATTCATTATAAAATGCATGATACCTGTACCTGTATCTGTACCTTGCTCTGCGTGGAATTATGACAGTTATGAGGGTTTTCATTTCCTAGGCATTCAATGGAGAGCAGGTAACCTAAATGATTTGTATAATCTTTATAAATGACTGTTTCCTAATACAACAGGCTAATGCAAAAACTAAGATTATAGTATAAGTGTGTTGTTTCCCCTGGCATTGGCATTTTCTTGAGAATTATCCTGATGAGTGCAAGATGAAAAACTTCAACAAAAAATGTCTTTTTATCAGCAACACTAAACTAGAGTTAATTGGATACTTTTAGTTTTGTAGTGATCTGGATATATAATCAGGCCTCCACGCAGGGAACACCAGGCCAACAGTGACAAATTATTAGATTCAGCTTGATCAATCAAGATTATTTTGCCTAGAATGTAATTCAAGTTCCAGATTTCAAACAGAAATTGGAAATTTACCAACAAAGTGGAAAACCAGAATCGCTTTATGACATCCCAATTCAAAACGAGACCCTGTACACCCCTAAAGTCAAAAGAAGGTTACATGATAGAATATAGCTATAGTGGCTAACTGATCATATGCAAGGACAGATAAGAATTAAGCAAAAGTACTTTACACACTAAAGGAAGTAACTTTCAAGAGATCAGGGATAACAGTAACAACAACTTGCATTTGTAATAGTGCTTTTCATGCAAATAAACATCTCAAGCTGCTTAACAGGAGCTTTATCAAACAAAATTTGGCACAGAGTCACATAAGGTGACATTAGCACAGGTGACCAAAATTTTGGCCAAAGACATAGGTATCAAAGGAGTGTCTTAAAGGAGGAAAGAGTTAGAAAGGTGGTGAAGCCCAGAGAGGGAATTCCAGACTGTAGGGAGTTGAAGGTATACCTGCCAATGTGGAGCGATTAAAATTGGGGATGATCAAGAGGTCAGAATTGGAAGATAGATATCAAGGTCAACTAAAGTAAAGTAAAGCTGCTATCAGAACAGTTACAGCCTCAATGGAAAAGGAGGTAGTGGATAACTGTGGTCATAATAGTAAACACTTTTGCAGCTGTGTTGGATGTCAAAGGATGATAATAGATATCACAGGATCATTAAAGGATTCCTCAGGGCGAATTCAAGACATGGCAGATGTTTTAAATGACTACTTTGCACCAGTTCCTACTCCAGTTGGCAGCTGATCTTTTGTTGGACTTTCCCATTTTTGTGTGTTCATATGAAAGATATTCTATAAATGAAACTCCGTTTTCAGTTTACAAAAGTTGCACAGTCACTATGTTAAGTGTAAGGGAAGTTCAACAGGGGACTTGTGTTGGTTGACTGTGGATGTGGGAACAAAGGAACCTATAGAACAAGAAAAGACAACATCCACTCTCAGTTTTGGTGTCATCTTCAAATCTGTTAGCTCAGAGCCAAACCTTCACATGTAACTATGTAAATTCAAGATCCATGAAGTTGCAACCACCAAACAAAGATTCATACCTGACTAGCAGGACTGAATGTGTAAAGGTGTTCATTGAATACACATGGCTAAAACAATGCTTGCATTCAGCTACAGAACAAGATATCAATGTTGACAGTTCCTAAATAGCACAAGTTCCTTGAAGCAATTACTTGAAATCACAATGTGCGATGTTATCATTCTGGAGCAGGTTTAAATCTTTTACACAGGGAAAAGTAATCTGATTATAACACAGTTATCTTGGCAATAAAGGAACTCTGCTCTATTTGATGTGTCCTGTCTCCTGTGGTTTTCTTGTCATGTGCGAATAATTCAGCTGTCACGTGCTTTAATGAGCTGGAATGAAACTGTTACCAGTTGGAGTTCACTCACAATAGACTAAAAGGATACTTTGCAGCTACATCTGCTTGCTAGGTCCTTGTATCTGCTTTCTTCATAATCTCTAGGATTGATAATATGGCCTAGAAATCCAATTGCACCTGAAAATAGGCACTCCCAGTGGAGTGCACACTATATGTGCTTGTTAGCGTTGACATGCTGCATGTAGTATTTGTGCTGCCTGCTGATTATAATCACGCAGACATGCCCAACCATAAACGTACAAGACTGACTCCTCAGTAGACGTTCAGGCTGGATTCCTCAGAGCCAGACAATTAAGGATGGTGAGCAGGACCCCGATGTGGAAGTCCGGTCCCCGTTTCTGGCAGATCCCATTTTTGCCAGCAGGGGAAGAGGGCGGGGCATGAATGACACAATCAGGAAACCCAACCTCAGTAGGGCAATTTGAAATTCATGCTGAGTTTTTTGCAGTTTCAAGGGCTTTAACCCACTGTGTGGGAGTTGCCGATTGATGGAGTAGATGTAAATCCTCTTGAAAGGTGGAAAAGGTCTGTTTAAGTGTCATGATCTGAAGTTTCATAAATCTCCAACTCTTAAAATAAAAAAAAAACAAGCTTAAGCTGTCAGTTTAAGTTAAAAAAACACCACCTGCTGGACTGTTTTGATTGACAGACCATCAGATGTTGGGTTAGATAAAGCATACGGCCACCTCTTCTACAGTTTCAATAGAGTCCTTTGTTAACATTTCCCAAGGGCTGTTATTACAGCTGAGGTCATTATGAATGCATGGCTGAATTTTACAAGCGCTTATCTCAACAAGCATTCAAACAGTTTGATTGACTGTTTAAAGAGGATATTAAACGATTAGCTGTCTTTGATGTGGGTACTGAAGACAAGTTTGTTTTTTATCACAGATTGAACACTTGAGAGAATTTAAAAGCTTTGAATAGGTTTCATGAAGGGAGTTTTTTCACCCAGAGGGTGGTTGGCATCACTTGAGACGGTGGTAGAGGCAGAAACCCTCACAAAATTCAAGAAGTATTTAGATGAGCATTTTAAATGCCATAACATACAGGGCTATGGGCCAAGTGCTGGAAAATGGGATTAGAATAGATAGATGCTTAATGGCCGGCATGTACACAATAGCTCGAAGGGCCTGTTTCTGTGCTGTATAACTCTATGACTATGACTATCATGTTTGCATGAGACAGAGGAGCTGTATTAGATTGTTAGAAGTAAAAAAAAATTCACATCTCCATATAGGTCCTGATGTTTGTCCTGGTGGATAATTGTTGAGTGGCTATGGAGGTGGCATGGAGAGAATGAGGTTGCTATGAAGGTGGCAGGGGGATATGAGAGAGCATGGGAGGTGGGTGGGGTGCATGAGTTGGCATGGAGATCCATGGGTTGTAGAAGGGAGGCATGGGATTAGGTGAGTGGGGTGGGGGGGGGGGGGGAGGAGTGGTGAAGGAGTGATCATTGAGGGCTAGAGGGCTTAACAGCTTCTAAAACAACAGAAAATTGAGGTAGGCCTTCTAAGCAGCCTGTCTCAGCACTCGCCCACTCTGCTTCTGGGGACAGCAGGCCCACCTCTGCCTAACCAGAGTGAAAATTGGGTATAACTGGGTCCATAAAACCATGGCAGGCCTGCTATGTAGGGAAATTTCCCGGCTTGAGCTACCTGCCTCAGTGACGAAAATCCAGCCCTCAATCACTGCAGCAACATATTGCTGCAGACATTATTAGAATCTTTCTGTAATATGTTATGATGTGGCAGATGATGTGTGCCAGGTGGACCAAATCACCGAGGGAAACATGGTTGTGCTGTCACAATGGTTTTGCAATTTGTATTTATTACAAAAAGGTGTGTGCACTGAATTCAAAAGTAATAAGACCACAATGATCTTTAACGATGTTAAAAATTAATTTAAAATATTTAATAACAAAATACGAAAGATTTAAAGTACATACATGAGACTACAATTACTATTATACTAAGTCCTAAAATCATTATCAACCTGCCTCCCAGTTACACTCCCTTTAAGGCAACATCTTTAATAGATTTTAAATTTAAAACTAACTTAGTAAGTTAACACAGTACCCTGGACGGTGGAATTCTAAATGGTATTTCTCCAGCTTCAGCTTCATTAGATAGCAGACTTTTACACAAATGCTGGAGGCATCATTAAGTCTTTTTCACATACTCTTGTTAGATCTTACATGGCCTTCTCCTGACACATAGCCTTTCATTCTCCTTTATATATGTTTCTCTCTTTTTAATATATAAATTCTATTGTTCCGTATGTCTATGAAACTGTATCTTCATCATAACATAAAAACATTCATGATGCCAATATTGCCAGTAACCTTTGGGAAGAATAAACACATTCCTTAGCCTTGCTTATCCGGCTAGTTGTAAACAGACTGAGATCCCTTTGAAATCCAAATACCCCTTCATTTATCTAAAAATGCAAATTCCCTTCATACCTTACATGCTAAGCCAGCATCCATGTTTACTCATTAGCATGTCAAGCGCCTAGCTTCTTTTGATGATTTAAACTCACAGTCTACTTGACTCCAATTGTAATTAAATCACATACAGACTGACCCAACTATATTTACCCCCATAAACCTCATAATATTTATTCACAATAAACCAGAAAAATGTTATGAAAATTATTATACATTCATGACAAATAATAGCTTACGATTCATTTTTATTCCACCAACAAAATGCAGAGCCTGATCATAAAATTGAAAGGGAAGTTGATAATGATCTGCCCAATCAAGAATCCAAGTATGAATTGTTTCAGTAATATTAAATCCAAGTATTCAACCTTACTGAATTTGACATTAGTGTTTGAATCCATCAGAATGTTATCCATAAAGGTTAAGGGTACTATCAAAGCTCTGCCTGATAGTAATGATTAATTTACCTTTTGAAAGCTGGACTTCTATCAAAGAAAGGCTAGATCTTCATTAAATAATTGTCCATTTCAATATGATGGAAAATTAGGCAATAACCACACAAGATTTTAAAAAATTCATTCATGGGATGTGGACTTCGCTGACTGGGCCAGCATTTATTGCCCTCCCTAGTTGCCCTTGAGAAGGTAGTAGTGAGATAACTTCTTGAACCGCTGCAGTCAATGTGGTGTAGGTACACTCACAATACAGTTAGGTAGGGAATTCCAGGATTTTGACCCAGCGATAGTGAAGGAACAGCGATATATTTCCAAGTCAAGATGGTAAGCGGCTTGGAGGGAAACTTCTAGGTGGAGGTACTCCCTCTATCTGCTGCCCTTGACCTTCTAGATGGTAGTGGTTGTGGGTTTGGAAGGTGCTGTTCAAGGACCCTTGGTGAATTCCTGCAGTGCATCTTGTAGATGGTACACACTGCTGCTACTGTGCGTCGGTGGTGGAGGGAGTGAATATTTGTGGATATCGTGCCAATCAAGCAGGCTGCTTTGTCCTGGACGATGTCAAGCTTCTTGAGTGTTGTGGGAGCTGCACTCATCCAGACAAGTGGGGAATATTCCAGCACACTCCTGATTTGTGCCTTGTAGATGTTGGGCAGGTTCTGGGGAATCAGGAGGTGGGTTACTCGTTGCACGATTCCTAGCCTCTAACCTGGTCTTGTAGCCACAGTATTTATATGGCTAGTCCAGTTCAGTTTCTGGTTAATGGTAACCTCCAGGATGTTGATAGAGGGGGATTCAGTGATGGTAATGCCATTGAATATCAAGGGGCGATGACTGGATTCTCTCTTGTTGGAGATGGTCATTGTGTGGCGTGAATTTTACTTGCCACTTGTCAGCCCAAGCCTGGATATTGTCCAGGTCTTGCTGCATTTGGACATGGACTGCTTCAGTATCTGAGGAATCGCGAATGGTGTTGAACATTGTGCAATCATCAGCGAACATTCCCTTATGATGGAAGGAAGGCCATTGAGGAAGCAGCTGAAGATAGTTGGGCCGAGGATACTACCCTGAGGAACTCCTGCAGTGATGCTCTGGAGTTGAGATGACTGATCTCTAACGACCACAGCCATCTTCCTTTGTGCTATGTATGACTCCAACCAACAGAAAATTTTCCCCCAATTCCCAATGACTCTAGATTTGCTAGGGTTTCTTGATGCCACACTCTGTCAAATGCTGCCTTGATGTCAAGGGCAATCACTCTCACCTCACCTCGGGAGTTGAGCTCTTTTGTTCCCATTTGAACCAAGGTTATGATGAGGTCAGGAGCTGAGTGGCCCTGGTGGAACCCAAACTGGGCGTCAGTGAGCAGGTTATTGCTAAGCAAGTGCCACTTGATAGCACTATTGATGACCCCTTCCATTACTTTACTGATGATCGAGAGTAGACTGATGAGGCAGTAATTGGCAGGTTTTAATTTGTCCTGCTTTTTGTGTACAGGACATACCTGGGCAATTTTCCACATAGCCGGGTAGATGCTATTGTTCTAGCTGTACTGGAACAGCTTGGCTAGGGGTGTGGCAAGTTCTGCAGCACATGTCTTCAGTGCTATTAATGGAATATTGTCAGGGCCCATAGCCTTTGCACTATCGAGTACCTTTAGCCGTTTCTTGATATCACGTGGAGTGAATTGAATTGGCTACAGACTGGCATCTGTGATGCTGGGGACCTCCAGAAGAGGCTGAGATGGATCATCCACTTGGCACACCTGGATGAAAATTGTAGCAAATGCTTCAGTCTTATCTTTTGCAGTGATGTGCTAGGCTCCTCCATCATTGAGGATGGGGATATTTGTGGAGCATCCTCTTCCAGTGAGTTGTTTAACTGTCCACCACCATTCACAGCTGAATA
Organism: Carcharodon carcharias; assembly: GCF_017639515.1. Lineage (NCBI taxonomy): Eukaryota > Metazoa > Chordata > Chondrichthyes > Lamniformes > Lamnidae > Carcharodon > Carcharodon carcharias. The sequence goes on along the minus strand of NC_054471.1, from coordinate 104,015,544 downwards.
TAGCAGGACTGCAGAGCTTAGATCTGATCTGTTGGTTGTGGGTTTGCTTAGTTCTGTCTATCACTTGCTGCTTATGCAAGTAGTCCTGTGTTATAGTTTCACCAGATTGATGCCTCATTTTTAGGTATGCCTGGTGCTGCTCCTGGCATGCCCTCCTGCACTCGTCATTGAACCAGGGTTGATCTCCTGGCTTGATGGTAATAGTAGAGTGGGGGATATGCTGGGCCATGAGGTTACCTTTTGTACTCAAGTACAATTCTGCTGCTGCTGATGGCCCACAGTGCCTCATGGATGCCCAGTCCTGAATTGCTATAGCTGTTCAAAATCTATCCCAATTAACATGGTGGTAGTGCCACACAACACAATGGAGGGTATCCTCAATGTGAAGGCAGGACTTCACCTTCACAATGATTGTGTGGTGGTCACTCCTACCAATGCCGGCATGGACAGATGCATCTGTGGCAGCTAGATTGGTGACGTTGAGGCCTAGTATGTTTTTCCCTCTTGTTGGTTCCCTCACCACCTGCCACAGACCCAGTCTAGCAGCTAAGTCCTTTAGGACTCAGCCAGCTCAATCAGTAATGGTGCTACTGAGCCACTCTTGGTGATGGACATTGAAGCCCCCCACTCAGAGTACAGTCTGTGCCCTTGCCACCCTCAGTGCTTCCTCCAAGTGTTGCTCAACATGGAGGAGCACTGATTCATCAGCTGAGGGAGGGCGGTACATGGTAATCAGCAGGAGGTTTGACCTGATGCCATGAGACTTCATGGGGTCGGGAGTTGATGTTGAGGTCTCCCAGGGCAACTCCCTCCCCATTGTATACTACTGTGCCACCATCTCTGCTGGGCCTGTCCTGTTGGTGGGACAGGACATACCCAGGGGTGGTGATCATGGAGCCTTGGATATTATCTGTAAGATATGATTCTGTGAGGATGATTTTGTCAGGCTGTTGCTTGACAAGTCTGTGAGACAGCTCTCCCAATTTTGGCTCTAGCCCCCAGACGTTAGTAAGTAACAAGGTTATGTTAAATAGCAAGAACAGGCCATCCAATCCACAGGCTCACATCCTTTTGGAAATATCAATAGTGTTATACCTAGGCTGGGATTTTCTGGTCCCACTGGTGACGGGTTCTGCCACAGATGGAAAATTTGTCAACACAGCAAAACATCAGTTGGCATTTGGCGGGTATTTCCTATCCCAGGGCAGGCAGGATAGGAAAATCCCAGAGATAAAAACAAAAAAACTGCGGATGCTGGAAATCCAAAACAAAAACAGAATTACCTGGAAAAACTCAGCAGGTCTGGCAGCATCGGCGGAGAAGAAAAGAGTTGACGTTTCGAGTCCTCATGACCCTTCGACAGAACTAGTTCTGTCGAAGGGTCATGAGGACTCGAAACGTCAACTCTTTTCTTCTCCGCCGATGCTGCCAGACCTGCTGAGTTTTTCCAGGTAATTCTGTTTTTGTTTAGGAAAATCCCAGCCCTAGTCATCGCTTACTCACAATTTCCTGGCAGCTCTCTGATTATGCTTGTCCATAACTTATAAAATTTGGCTGAAGTAATTGGCAATATTAATTATATTGTATTGCAGATTGTTCCACATTACTTGCCATGAAATGTTTTCTAATATCCCAACCATTTGAACTCACATCCTTTTCTCCTGTTTATTTTCTGTTACTGAAATCAGTTCTCTCAGCTCCTTAACTAAACCAAATCATCGCTTAATCTGATTGTCTTCAATTAGTATAATCCAAGTTACTCAAATTTACCTTCACAGCTTTGATGTAAGAATCATATATTGAGCTTTCCTTTGCATAACGTTGGATCTATTGAGTCCAATATTCCAATCACTGTTATATTAATAAAGTAGTGCTAGGATAACTTGCTTGGAAAAGTCACATAACTATGAATGTATCCAGTTTGATGACTGCATCAGTGCCATTTCCTGCTCTCAGCCTGAACTGGAAAACTCCATTGACTTTACTTCCAACTTCCATCCTTCTCTCACCTTCTACATGATCTACCTTTGCCTCTTCCCTTCCAGCCCTTGAGTGTCCATCTCCATTTCTCAGAATAGGCTATTAACCAATATTTACTATAATTCCCTGACCAGGTACCTCGACTACTTTTGTTCATATCCCACTTTCCTTCAGGATTCTATTCCATTCTCCCAGTTTCTCTGTCTCCATCACATCTGTTCAGATGATACAACTTTCCATATCAATGCTTCCAGTATGTCTTCCTTTTCCCTCAACCAAGGATTCCCCCCACACCATTGTGGCTCTTTACTGTGTCCATTATATTTCACACATTTCTGCACTCACTGCATCCCCTCTCTCTCAAAACACCATTGGGTTCTCCTTCCATCCTACCAGCTTCCGGATTGAATGAACCATTCTTTGTTATTTCCACCATCTCTAGTGCGGTGCCATCACCAACCACATCTTTTCCTCCCCTCCACTTTCAGAATTCCAAATAGACTTTTCCCTCTGCCATAGCCTGGTCTACTCCTTAGTCACCCCCAACAGCCCCTCCCTTTCTATGGCACCTTTCCATGAAAGTGCATGATATGCAACAACTGCCCTTTCACCTCCCCCATTGTCATCATCCAAGGCCCCAAACACTCCTTCCAGGTGAAGCAGTGATTTACTTGCACTTTTTTCAATTTCGTATACTTTATTTGCTGCTCACAATGTAGTCTCTCTAACATTGGAGAGATCAAACACAGACTGGGTGACCGCTTTGTGGAACACCTCCATGCAGTCTGCAAGCACGACCCCGAGCTTCCAGTTGCTTTTCATATTAATTCCTCACCTTGCTCCCACTCTGATCTTAGCCTCCGACAGTGTTCCAGCGAAGCCCAACGCAAGTTCAAGAAACAGCAATAAAAGCAGAAAATGCTGGAAATACTCAGCACATCAGGCAGCATCTGTGGTGAGAAACAAAGTTAACTTTCCAGGTCAATGACCTTTCATCAGAGCTAAGGAAAGATAGCAATGTAGTAGTTAAAGATAGGTAATAGGTAAAGATAAAAATGTCACATGTAAAAAGGGGGTGGGGTGGGTGTGGTGGGGAGAAAGAGCATAAGGGAAAGTCTATGATAGGGTGGGGTGCAGGTGAGATTAAATGATAAAAACTCATGGTGCAAAGTCACAGGGTCTGGTAATGGGACAAGTAAAGAAACAAAATCTGTGACTAGAGGAGATGTGAGTGACTTGATAGCAATCATCTGAATGCAAACAAGCAAACTGAAAGAATATAGAAAGAAACGAGCAAAAAATGAATCAACAAAAATAAAGCATGAAACAAGGAACAGCACCTCATCTTTCAACTGGGCACCCTGCAGCCTTCTGCACTCAACATTGAGTTCAACAATTTTAGACCATAACCTTTGCCCCCAATTTTGTTTCATTTTTCTTTGCTGGTTTGGTTTATTCCCTATCTCTGTCTTATTTCCTTTCTTTTGTTTTCAGTTGACAGCAATTCAAGATCCTGCCATTCACACCTCCTCTAATCACATCTTTTGTTTTTTTACTTGCTCTGTTACCATTCTCTTTGGCCCTGCATCATGAAACCTTCGGTCATTATTTTTTCATTTAATCTCACTTGTTTTCCACCCTATCCATTCCCTTTTATCCTTCTTCCCTACTCTCTCCACTTTCACTTGCTCAGAACATTTCTAACTTTTCCCTGCTCTGATAAAAGGTCACAGACCTAAAATGTTAACGTTAAACATTAACACAGATGCTGCTGGACCTGCTGAGTATTTCTAGCATTTTCTATTTTATTTCAAATTTTCAGCATCTGCAGTATTTTGAGATTTTTTGAATGTATCAAATTAACTTGTTTAGGTTTTGTTTTAGTTTAGGTTTTGCGTCAGCTACTTGCACTGTGGGGATATTAACTTTATATTAACAATCAATAGAAAATCAATGACTCCCAAGCCTTTGTCCCTTCCAGTAATTGATCTTTTTCTTTGCTTTCCCCACACTCCAGATGGCCTTTATTCCGTCAGATACTGCCATGCTACAACAAAATAATAAACATTAACATTTCAGAAGACTTAGATAAGCAATAAAAACAGAAAATTCTGGAAAAACTCAGCTTATCTGGCAGCATCTGTGGAGAGAGAAAGAGCTAACTATTTGAGTCTATATGACTTTTTTGCAAAAGAGACTCTGAAGACGAGTCATACGGACTCAAAGTGCTAACTCTTGTTTCTCTCTCCACAGACGCTGCCAGGCTTGCTGAGTTTTTCCAGCATTTTCAGTTTTTGTTTCAGATTTCCAGAATCCACAGTATTTGCTTTAACTTAAATAAGCACACTGCAATCTGCACAATATTTTAAAAAATAGCCATTTGCCATATCAGTTAGTTGAAGGGAACAATGCTGGAAGCAAAGTTGGTGACAGAAGAGAGGAGGGAAGCCTGTTAAATTATGGAGGCATATTCCCATCTGCATCTGAACGTCTGTTTTTGGCCTCATTCAACCTGCTGCCAAATGTGACCCAGCAAATACTGGAATACCAGAATGAGCTCAACTCTGTCATTACTGTAAATGTGATACATATTAGACCGGGACAATTTGTCTTTATCTTCATCTTCCTTTGCTTTAGTATTAGTTAGGCACTCTGCTAATCCACCTGACTGAAACACAACTCAAGCAGGACAAATTTCCAAGGTTAGAATCATAGAATCAAGGAATGATATAATACCTGTGCTGGATTTTCAGTAGAGCTATCCAATTAGTCCCACTCCCCAGTTTTGTCCCATTCACCTGTATTTTTCTTTCCCCTTCAAATATTATCCAATTCTCTTTTGAAAGTTATTGTTGAATCTCCTTCCACCATCTTTTCAACAACATGTTTCAGGACACAACAGCTTGCTGTGTGAAAAAAAAATCCTTAGGTCACCTCTAGTTCATTTGCCTATCACCTTAAATTGGGGTCCTCTGGTTGCCACCTTTTCTCCTTATCCATTTGATCCAAACAGTTCATGATTTTGAAAACCTTTATCAAATCTCCTTTTATCCTCTGCTGTATGGAGAAAAAGCCCAGCTTCTTCCGTCTCCCCACATTATTGAAGCTCCACATCCTTGGTGCCATTTTAGTAAATCTCTGCACCCTCTCTCTGAAGCCTCAGCACATGCCTAAAGTCTTATGCCCAGGATTGAACATACAACTCTAGTTGAGACCTAGCTAGTGATTTATAAAGATTTAGCATAACTCCCTTGCACCTTTACTTCATGTGTCTGTTTATAAAGCCAAGGATCTTATTTTTTAACATCATTTTCAACTTGTCCTGACAGGTGAAAATTTTGAGCACATACACCCCTAGGTTTTCCAGTTCCTGCACTCCTCCTTTAAAATTGGACAATGGAGTTTATATTGCCTCTTCCCATTCTTCCTACCAAAATGTATAATTTCACATTTCTTTGCATTAAATGTCACCTGGCATGTGTCTGCCCGTTCCACCTCAGCCATACTAGTTCAAATCCTTCCACACAGCACTTATTTGCATGATCTTATTTGCATTCCCTAGAATTTATTTGGATAAGAAAATGCCCGAGCTTGAGCTCATCTGAAACTGCACTGTCTGTTTCCTAACTCACACCAAGCCCTGTTAACTCATCACACTTTTGCTTGCTTACCTACATTGACTCTTAGTCTGGCAATACCTCCATTTTAAGATTCACATCTTTCTTTTCAAATCCTCCATGGCCTTTTCTCCATCACCTCCTCTAGCCCTATAACCATCCCCTGCACTCCTCCAGTTCTGGTCACTTGAGCTCTTGCACATGCCTGGTTTTCATTGCCACTCCATTGGAGGCTGCTTTTTAGGCCCTTAACTTATATTTTGTTTAATAACTCTCCTGCGAAGCACTTCGGGATGATTTACTAAGTTGAAGGTGCTATATAGTTATTGCAGCAGGCCACAGGGACATACAGCAGCATAAAATTCTAGTTGGTTTTCAGACCTTTTGGCTGCAGTCAAAAACAGCAGGAAGGTGGCCTTAAGTCCTGCAGTCCCTCCTTGCTAACCTAACTCAGTCCGGGCTCCAGGTGTGGAGAGATTGCTAACAGCTTCTTCTCATATCATCCGCTTGAAGGGGCTGGTCGCAAATTCTAATACCCAGTTTCTCTGGCGATCATCCTTTTGAGCAACCGTCAGGTGGTAACCCAGGAAAGTGATAGAAGAGGCACCCTGTCATTAATATACCATTATAAATGTGGTTTAAGTGGCGGCTTCCTGTCTATGCCGAAGGATGCCCCAGAAAATGTGTGTTATCAAACAGGAAGGATTGAATCTCTGGCAATATTCTAAGAGTTGAAGAATTCCCTGCACTATGTTAATTTCTTAGGAATTAAAATGACTCAGAATTCTAAATAACTTTTTCTCAATCTGCTTCATCCAATTTTATGTTAACTTATCACCCTGTGTGGGGGCGGTTTTAAGGTTGCCTATAAATAAAATGCACCCTTTTTCATTCAAATGGATTCTGCCAGTTTATCTTTCATGTAAAACACCTAATCTTCAAGTGTCATATCACTCTTGACTTGCAGTGTTGGTGTAGACAGACATTTCAAAACATGGAGCTTTCGGTTTGGATTGGCCTTCAACTAAGCCCAGCTCACAAATCCATCGAGGTCTAGTAATTAATTAGTTCAAGCAGCAACCAGGTATTTTATTACTCGGTTCCAGTCTCTTCATTACTTTCTCTCCCAAAGACACAGGCTCCTGCTAGGGTGGATCCCAATTCTCTGACACCAATGCCCACATCCGTTTCGTGTGAGCTTGGAGTATCAGCAAACCATTCAGCCACTGAAGATGTCACATTTGGAGCTGATTCCATCTTCATTCAGCACCCTCAAAGGTTCCCTTACCTACCAGAACAGCTGGATGATTTTTTTTTTCTTTCTCCAGCCCAAACCAGTAGTAGATTTCTTTCCAGTCGACTTATGTTAGGTGATGAGCTTTAACCGGTTAGTTCTGTGCTGGTAAAAAAGAGTTTCATATATCTGTAATCTGCCAGTCAGCTGATCATCTTTACTATTCTAGGCTATTCCCTAGCTACAGGATCTAATAAAAACATGTTCTTGGGCATTGATATGCAAACAAAAGGTTTTTATTTTGCAATCATTGATACGATGTGGGCATCACTGGCTGGGCCAGCATTTAATTCCCATCCCTCATTGCCCTTGAGAAGGTGGTGATGAGCTGCCTTCTTGACCTGCTGCAGTCCATATGGTATAGGTACACCCACAGTGCTGTTAGGAAGGGAGTTCCAGGATTTTAACTCAGTGACAGTGAAGAAACAGTGACATAGTTCCAAGTCAGGATGGTGTGTGACTTGGTGGGGAACTTGCAGGTGGTGTTCCCATGTGTCTCCTGCCCTGGTCCTTCCACATAGTAGAGGCTGCGGGTTTGGAAGACGCTGTTGAAGGAGCCTTGATGAGCTGCTGCTGTGCACCTTGCAGATGGTATAGACTATTGCCGCTGCCTGCTGGTGTTGGTGTGAACCTTTAAGGTGCTGGATGGGATGCTGATCAAGTGGGCTGCTTGGTCCTGGATGGTGTCAAGATTCTTGAGCATTGTTGGAGCTGCACTTAAACAGGCTAGTGGAGAGTATTCCATCACATTCCTGACTTGTGCCTTGTAGACGGTGGACAGATGGCTTTGGGGAGTCAGGAGGTGAGTTACCCACCACAGAAGTCATGGCCTATGATCTGCTCTTGTGGCCACAGTATTTATATGGCTGGTCCAGTTAAGGCGCTGATCAATGGTGATGCCCAGGATGTTGATAGTGTGGAATTCAATGATGATGATGCCATTGAATATCAAAGGAATGGTTGGATTCTCTCTTGTTGGAGATGGTCATTGCCTGGGATTTGTGTGATGCGAATGTTACTTGTCACTTATCATCCCAAACCTGAATATTATCCAGGTCTTGCTGCACATGGGCGCAGACTGCTTCAGTATCTGAGGAGTTGTGAGTCTACTGAACATTGTGAAATCATCAGCAGACATCCCCACTTCTGACTTTATAATGAAGGACGCATTTATCTTCTCTACAATTGTATCTATGATGGATTTATCCTTGTTGGGAACTCCACGAAAATGATGATAACTGTTATTTCATAAATTGGTTAAAGTAATTTAGTCATATCAAGAGACAAGCAACAATTAGATTATTTGTTAAATCTATCTTCAGGTTTTTTAACGAAAAAAGTTAGCATTTAAGTATTTACCTAATGCACCAAAATTGTCAGCCAGTAGCATATTAGAAAATTATTTAAGGCACTCAATAGTTCCTGTTGTAGCAAAATTAAAGGACAAGGGCAGTAGACGCATGGGAACACCACCACGTGAAAGTTCCCCTCCAAGCGACACACCGTCCTGACTTGGAAATATATCGCCGTTCCTTCACTGTCACTGGGTCAAAATCCTGGAACTCCCTCCCTAACAGCACTGTAAGTGTACCTATGCCACATGGATGGCAGCGGTTCAAGAAAGCAGCTCACCACCATTTTCTCAGGGGCAACTAGGGATGAGCAATAAATGCTGGCCCAGCCAGCGATGTCCATCCATTGAATGAATGAAAAAAACTAAACTTGATTTATCTAAAGGCCTCTCAATTCCTTGGCAAATTCATACAATTAGTAGTTGATTTGTACAGACTAGGAAAGTTGAGCACTGAGTAATATTAGCCAGAGGGCTAATTTGGGTTGGGGAATCAATTTGCCTTAGTAAATCTGGAAGGGTAAATCAGACAGGCTTCCCATCCTGGATTAAAATATAGCAACTGTTGATGGAAGTGCAGGTGTGAAGACATTGGGTGATCAGTTCTGATGCTCCCCAATGTCATGCCAACAATCTTTGTTTAACTTCATCCTGAATTAATTGGATAAGTCAATTCGCAAAAGAAGAGTTGAGGTGCAAAGCATTGCCTAGAATAGAATAAAGGGAAAATTTATATTAGCCTGTAATAAATATTTATGTTTAACATGTACACCTCTACCTAGGGAAAGGACTTGTGTAAATGGATGTGCTTTTGCTGAATAATACTTTGTTCTTATTTTCCTTAGACATTTCCGACAGAGAAGAGTTTTTATAATTTGACAAAGTATGCTCACCTAAACTTTTCCCACCTTTTCTCTTTCTAAATGGGCCTTCCATGTGTTTCTAACATGTTTAACATTTATTTAAAATTTCAGTGACAGCATTTTCAGCATTTTATCTCTGCAGTGCACTTTTACATTAGTATTGTTACCCTCGTGAAAATAAAGCCAAGCTAAAATCTAAAATCATCTGATACAATTAAATGAAAATGTTATTTTTAGTTTAATTTAAGCTCGTCACCTGATACAGTTAAATGAAAATATCATCTAGATTTCAGACTGGCTTTATTTTAATTACAAACTATTGTTTGTCACTGATACATGCAGCTGGTATTTTCCGCTCAATCCTCTTGGATGTTTATTGTTTTCAAAAGCTTAAACATCATGGAAATTCTAAATTTTAATTACATACACCCAAATCTGTTGGGAGTCACACTGTCAGAGTAGCTGAGATAGAGCAAAACCTGGACAAATTCTTGTTGTGCAGACATAAGTGATGAACTGTGATGCGGCTTTACTACATATCGTTATTTGCAAGTCTTTAACTACAAAAAGGATTGGATTTGCAAAGTACAGCTAAAATTTGAGAGCATACTTAGCAGCAACTATGATGAGCAATTGAAGGCTTCCCATTTCAGCGATCTTATAATCAATGCTCAGGTGAACTCAGGTATGTTTTATTGCTGTTTGATTCTTTCACTGCTTAGCAAACCATCCATTGGCAGGATCAGTACATCACTGATGCCATTCAGGAAACTACGAGAATTCATTCCAAGTGCCAGTACCAGCTGAAATAACTCTTTTCTTTGAATCCTTTTTAAAACATGTATGTTTCTGATAGCTTGGCGGTTGTAGCTTGTTGTAGCATCAACACAATGCATGATGAAGCTAAAGAGTAAATGTTCCTCCACACTGGATCTTCTGCTTCATGCTTCTGGTCAGGAGGCAGAGAACAGAAGTGAGATGCTAACAGCAGGGACAGGTGGAAATTAAGCAGGCAAATCTTGTGCCACTATCACTCTGTCTCTCCTTCTCTCTCTCTCTAGCACTCCCTCGAAGCGAGGAGGGTGCTTGCCATGGAGCTTGCAGTCTTTTAACATGGGGATGCTGTTGCACTGCAGCAACCACTTGGTTCTGGCTGAGCGGGAAACCCTCCCACTTCTGCCATCGAAATATCGGAAGGATTTACAGGTTGACAACCAACCTGTTTGGCTACGCCATTATCGCACCTCCCGTGGCCATCAAGATCTTGGGTGGGACTGAAAACTTCTGGCTCAGAGGTAGGGATGCTTCCCACTGCACCACAAGACCCCATTGTCATTATCATTAAGCTTCTAGTTGTTAGGCATCAGCAAATATCTAACAGCAATCATTTTGCCTTCTTGCCATCTCAAATGGGAAATGTTAAGTGGCATAAAGCAATGGATAGGATAAACCAGAATTAGAGCCCAAAAATATTTTACTAAAATTTCTGCATGCACAGGAAGAAAATCCGCATGAGTTGCAACAAAATGAGAAGGAGAAAGATGTATTTCTGTCGTTTTGCAACATTTTGTAGTTCACGGTAAAGGAAGAGGTACTTGTCTAGGTATAACACAGGGGTCTGAAGTCAAATGTGGTTAAGGTTTCAGGTTACAAGCAGGACTGAATTTTGGAGTAAGTTTTGATTGGGTAATTTGGTGGGATGGGGACGCTTGGGTTGACTGGGGAGAATCACAAAGAGGAATAAATTGAGTGCATCATTGTTTATGTGATAGTCAGGTGAGAAGTGATAAAATGGCTCCCCTCTCTTTCCGCCCCTCAGTTGACCACAACAGGGGCAAGATCTTCAGGTTGTCGGGCGGACGGGGTGGGTGGGCCTGGGAGCGGCTGGGAGATGGCCCGCCCCCCGCGATCGGCCCCTGACTGCGATTTCACGCTGGCTGGCCAATTGATGGCCAGCCAACATGAAAGGTGCATTGAAAGGCTCAGTGCTGCTGGGATGTGTGTGGGAAAAGGGTGAGCGCTGAAGTCAGCGCAGGCGTGGAGGAGTGCGCAATGAAAGCTCCCTGAGGCAGAGAGCTGCCTCAAGGAGCTGAAGAATTTTAAACCATCAAATAAAGATTTATAAATGCAGAAAAAAATGTCCACACATCAGACTGATTCACCTAAACATAGGCATTATTAAAATTCTGCCCAAACATTTTTAATTTTTTTATATTCAATTATGGAAACCTCATTCCGTCCTTGGATGAGGTTTCCTGAAAAATGCAAAGGCCACCTGGCCGATTCACCCAGCTGCCAACTGTAAGATTGGATGGGCAGCGAAAAATTGCTGTTAATTAATACTTTAATAACTTTAAAAGGCCTCTTAATTGTGGGCAGACGTGCTGCCCACCCTCACATGAGCCCGCCAACCGAAATATCGCCTACTATTTTACATATGATTGGGTCGGGCGTGCGTCCGCCCATGGGATGTAAAATTCTGCCCCAGGTGTCTTTTTTAATGAATTTGCAAGCCAATTCAGTGAGTGTTTTAACTGTTTAAGTGCTGTGACTGTTAAGGACACAGATAGACAGGTTGTAAATTTTAAAAATGTGAATGTTTGAAAAGAAAAGAGAATAGTATTTACAATACTTAACACCCAATTAAATAAAAATAATAAAAATGCTCCAACACACACACGCACATGCTCACACACACACACACACACACACACACACACATGCTCGTAAGTTACAAAGTGGAAGGGCAGGCTAAATTGTTTGAAGTTCAAGAAAAAAGTCAGCTGTATACAGCTCCTGTAGATTGATGACATGGACAGTTTCAGACTGAGCCTGATGATCTTTCTGGATTATGCATCGAGAAGATTTTTAAAATGTTGACGGACAATTTTTGTCCTTTCTTCTAGTGTCAGCAGCTGCAAGGTTGATATTTAATATGTTGCCAGTGACATGCGGCTGGTCAAAAAACAGGCAGGGCATAAGCTTGCAGGATGGCTGGAGAGAGAGAGAGTGCTAACTCAGGCTGGTTTCACTCTGACTGGTCTGAAGAGAAGCAGTTTCTTAAAATACAAAGAGGTTAGCTTGCTCATCACATGATCTCCTCTCACAAACTGGCCAGTTACCCAAACATGGTCATAGTAAGCTGGTTCCAGATGCATTGTTTAAAAATTATTAGATTATATGGTTTCTTTCTCAGCCAGAATCTATTGTCCAAAGTGATTGAGTCTAATGGCTTAGTCCACATCCAACTGAATATACAGGTTATGTTGGATGCTTTATGAATGATTCAGGAGATGGGTCAGTCATATCTGCCTAAGTTGATTGTCTCTGGTGGGCTACTTCTAGACAGTCCAGTGACTTGCTGATGGCTTTGTAATTTGTATGGTACAGTTATGTATGTGCTCAGCCATCTTAGAAGCTTCATTTAAGTCATTTAAAATGTTGTTCCTTAGTCTTTTTAAACTTATGCAGCGGTTTCAGCCCACTCAATAAATAAATCCATTTTCAATGTAAAACATGGTTTTCTAACAGTTTAGGAAAATGGGACTGGGGTTGAGCAATTATACAAATTTAAGACAGGGTAGAGCAATGTCCTTATGGCCTTGGAATAGAAGCTGTGAGATGGAAATTGTTTCCGTCAAATGCAGATAAGTTTGCCACTCCATACTGTAATATGTGGTGCTATGGAAGCTGTATTATATCAGTGACAAACTATATTTGCAAACACAAGAGATGTGTTTACCTTATGTGGGCAGAATTGGATCTAAATCTGATTTTGTTCCAACAGAAATGTAATTTCAGCCACTGAAATTCAAACCGTCTCTCTGGTGATTTTAAATATGTAAATGTACCACTGGGAAGTCATATTTGTGGTTGTTGTTTTGTGTGACACTGGGGAAAATATAAGGAAAAGTAGCAGCTGGTATTTGCAGTATAAGGTAAGGGAGTTGTATTTACCTGTACATTTTACTGCAAAGCTAGGAGAGAAACGTAATGCCCAGTTATACATATTGTGTTAAGAGTGGTGACGGCATTAATATTTCTGATGCTGTTGAACTTTGGTTCTGTTTTTGATGCCCTCTTCCCTCCAAAGTACTCATAACCTTACACCCCCACTATTCTCCTAGTATAAACTTGATCCCTGCACCTTCAGAATCAAACACATTTTGTTCACAACTGACCTGATCAGTCATCGCCAGATTTGCTTTGATCATGTTAAGCAATAATACATTTACCTTTCAATGTTTGAGTCCTCCTATGACTCCAGTATTATCCTTAATAGTAAGAGAAATCCCGCAACAACTAGCTGACCATGTCCTTGCTCCCACCATCCTTATCTCTAATACCAGGTGCTCATCCCTATGCTGTCCAGCTTTTACTCCACCTAAGTGCCAAATCCACATCATTCTTCATCTCCTTAATCTTCTGCTGCACACTGAGCTCACTTCCTCCCATGGATCTATCTGCTCTTCTACAAAAACTCTCCCTACCCAACAGGTGACTACTCAACTACTTCTTCTTGTTCCAGATATCATAAACAGCTCCCTTTACACTGAAATTGCTTCCCTTTATTCAAATCCACAGCTGTTAATCTCTCATCTAAAAATGTTTTCTCCATCCCTCTGCCCTCTCTCCAACTGTCATTCTGAATCTAACTGTTGTTTTAACTCTTGTGTTCCTTAAGTGCATCATTGCAACTCGACTCTTCGATAGCCTTTCCCAAAGTCCCCTTGTGAATTTTTCAATCTGGCATCTTCTACAAACTTTGGACCAAGACTGTCCTGGTCGAAGTCCCCAGTTACATCGTCTGTGACTCTGGCAGTTGTGCATTATTATTCGTGGTCTTCCACTGAACGCAGTTGACCATTCCACCTTCCACCACTGCCCAATCCTCCCTGACCCACTTCCTTGAGACTGCCTTCTCTTGGTTCCATTTTCACTTATCTCAGCATTGCCTATGCATTCCCAGCAATAGATTCTCCTCTTGGTCCCACACCTTGACCTCTGACATACTTCAAGGTTTGACCCTTGGTTCCCTTATTTATATGCTGATCCTTAGAAGTGGTGGGCTGAATTTTATGGGGCACCTTAGGCAGAAAAGCAGGTAGGTGGACCCATGAATTAGGGCATCTTTCCATCAGTGGGTCCCTTGCTGCTGGCTCACCTGCCCCCACCACAATTTTATGAGCAGTAGGGAGGGGGGAAGGGCAGAGTGTCGGGTGGGTGACCCACCCATGGCCCAACTAAGGCCCTTAAGTGGGCAATTAATTCCCAGTTAAGGACAGCATCCCACTGCCACTCTGATTTAATGCTGGGGTGTGGGCAGTCCACCCTCCGCATATAATCCAGCCCATTGTCTGCAGGTACGGAACCAGTTTCCTTATGCTTGTTAATGCATCCCATTTTGCCTAGCTAACAACATTGTGGACCCATTGCCGCATATGTGACGTCAATTTGTTTACCTGATACTAAGTTGTGGATAAAGCAGAACTTACTGCAACTGAATAACGTAAAGGTAGAATCCATATTATTTAGCTCCCACGAAGAAATATTTTCCTCACTCCACTCCTCCCCAGCTGATTTAGATAGTTCTTAGTGCTTGAGCCTGAGGTGCACTTCAAATCCCATATCCTATTCATCCCCAAAACTACTTACGTTTACCTCTAGAGGTTCCAATCCTGCCTCCCCAGAACAAAAAAGCAGTAAAAACTGGGAAATAAGAATACTGGCCCATACTTGTACACCTGAAAATGGAACACCAGTAAAAACTGGAAAATAAGAGCACTGATCCAAACTGTTTTTTCTCCTTCTGGGTTGCCTTTGTTACTTTTCAAATACTTATCAATGTTTTCCTACCTCAAGACCTGATTCCTCCAACACCTCCTTGCTGGCTTCTTGAGGTCGTGCATGCTAACATAGACATCTAACAACAACTGACCAAAAAGCCCCCAGCAAAGCTGAACTTAGAAAGAAATTAGCTGTGAATGTAGCTGTGGCATGGAATTAGATGGAAAGTGCGATGACACCTGAGCAGGTGATAACACCAACGATACCCAAAACACCTCAACAGTTCTACTGCTGTCAAAATATCTAAAGAACACAAAGAAATTCCAGATTTTCTCAATGCTGAATTTGGAACTTACTGAAGGAGATGTGGGTTAATGTCTCCTTGGAAGATTCTGATTTCTAACATTTTACTTGGGCGTATTCTGCAGCTTTCTGGGTCTTTGAGGAATTTCGCCTTTCCAGCCAAAAATAATTCCAAGTGCAAGGATTTCACATCCTTTAAGTATGACAATAGAACCAGTTGTATAGGCTTACAATCAACCCTACATGGTCTTGTCTCTTTCACATGGGATCCAACCATTGGCAAGTCATGTCAATTTGGCAATTGAAGGCTGTTACAATACACACCTACAATAATCTCAATCAACTGGGTGCTCTGCATTCACAAGATAATATTGAGCCAGCATAAAAACTGACAAATCCCCTCGATTTGATGGTCTACATGCTAGAGTTTTAAAACAGGTAGCTTCTGAGAAAATGGATGCATTGGTTTCGACCTTCCAGAATTCTTTAGATTCTAGAACTTTCCATGTAGATTGGAAGGCAGTAAACCTGCAACAAAGGAGGATTCAAAGGATTCAACAAAGGAGGAAGAGAAAAATTAGTTAACTTGACAGGTTAGTTAATCTAACATCAGTAGTAGAGATAATGTAAGAATCTATTACTAAGGATAGCAGGGCACTTAAAAAACTCTAACAGATTGGTCAAACACAATTTCTTACATAAAACTGTGTTGACTCTGCCTAATCATATTGTGATTTTCTAAGGGTGTAATAAGCAGGGTAGGTAAAGTGGGAACTGGTGGATGTGGTACATTTAGATTTTCTGAAGGCATTTGATAAGGCGCCACACAAACAGTTTTTGTACAAGATTTAAGGTTCATGTGACTGGGGCTAACATATATATGCATAGATTGAGGATTGGTTAACAGGCAAGAAACAGAAATTGGAATAAACAGGTTATTATCAGGTTGGTGGGGTGCAACCAATGGAGTGCCAGATGGATCAGTGATCGAGCTAGTTACAATCCATGTTAATAACTTGGATGAAGGGGGCAAGTGTGATATATCCAAGTTTGCTGGTGATAAAAGGCTAGGTAGAAAGTAAGTTGTGCAGAGCATATAAAGAGTCTTCAAAGGAATATAGACCTGTTAAGTATCCATGGAGTATAATGTGAGGAAGTGTGAAATTATCCACTTTGGTAGGAAGAATGGTAAAGCAGGATATTTTTTACAAAGTGAGAAACTTGTAAACATTGGGATTCAGGAGGATTTGTAGGGGGGGGGGGGGTGGGGGGGGTGGCCTTTTACATGAATCACAGGAAGAATTTGACCGAGCGTGGTATCAAGCAGCCCTAATAATATTGAAGTCAATGGGAATCAATGGTGAAACTTTTCACTGGTTGGAGTCATATTTAGTACAAAGGAAGGTGGTTGTGGTTGTTGAAGGCCAATCGTCTCAGTCTCAGAACATTTCTGCAGGACAGTATCATAGGCCCAACCATCTTCAGCTGCTTCATCAATGATCTTCCCTCCGCCATAAAGTCAAAAGTGGGTATGTTCGCTGATGATTTCACAATATTCAGCACCATTCGCAACTCCTCAGAATTTGAAGCAGTCCATGTCCATCTGTAGCAAAACCTGGACAACATTCAGGCTGGAGCTGATAAGTGGCAAGTAACAAGTGCCAATGAACATCTTAAACAAGAGAGAATCTAACCATCTCCCCTTGACATTCAATAGCATTACCATTGCTGAATCCCCCACTATTAACATTCTGGAGGTTACCATTGACCAGATACTGAACTGGACTAGCCACATAAATTGTATGGCTACAAGAGCAGGTCAGAGGCTGAGAATTCTGTGATGAATAACTCACATCCTCACTCCCAAAATCTGTCCACCATCTACAAGGTACAAGTCAAGAGTGTGATGGAATACTCTCCACTTGCCTGGATCACTCCCTCCACAGCCAGTGGCAGCAGTGTGTCTCATCTACAAGGTGCACTGTAGCACCTTGCCAAGCCTCCTTCAATAGCCATTCCAAACCCATGACCTCTATCACCTAGAAGGACAAGGGCAGCATGTGTATGGCCACATGCAAGTTCCCCTCCAAGCCACACACCGTCTTGACTTGGAACTATACTATATCGCCATTCCTTCACGGTCATTGAGCCAAAGTCCTGGAACTCCCTTCCTAACAGCGCAGTGGGTGCAGCCTACAGCACATGGACAGTAACAGTTCAAGAAGGTGACCCGCCGCCACCTTCTCAACAAATCATGGGCTTCCCAGTAATGCTTAAATCCCATAAAAGAATATATAAAAAAGAAAAAGTCAACATGGAATTATGGCAAGCAATTAAGTATGTTAACCTTTATTACAAGGGGGTTGCAGTTGAAGAGTAAGGAAGGCTTGCTGCAATTATACAGGACTTTGATGAGGTCATACCTAGAGTACTGTATGCAGTTTTGGCCTCCTTACTCCAGGAAGGATATGCTCCCTGAGGAGAGGTCCAATGACATTCCACTGGTTGACTCCTTGAATGGTAGGTCTGTCCTAGGAGGAAAGACAGAGTAGAATGAGCATATGTTCTTTGAAGTTTAGAAGAATGCGAGGTGATCTCATTGAAACTTGGGAGTTATTGGAGGCCTTGACAGGGTAGATGCTGAGAGGTTGCATCTCCTGGTTAGTCTGTCTTGAACTAAATGCCATAGTCTCAGAATAAGGGGTCAGCCATTTAGGACTGAGATGGAGAGAAATTTCATCTCCTCTACCGCACTGAACTGTGGATGCTTAGGTAATGACTAAATTCAAACCTGGAATTGATAGAGTTTTGGGCACTAAGGGGATCAAAAGATGTGGGAATAGGATGGGAAAATGGCCAGGATGTAGACCTTCCGTCATGATCTTACTGAATGCAGAACAGGCTTGAGGATCTGTGAGACCTACTCCAGTTCCTTTCTCTCATGTTTATTATGTAAGCCCAAATGCAGTGGTTCACCATTGATTTCTCTTTGGAAATTAGGAATGGGTAATAAATGCTGTCTTTACCAGGAATAACCACATTCCATGAACAAATATTAAAAATAACAATATAGCCGAAAAGAGAGACGCATTGCTGAAGCTTTTTGTCTTGCATTGATCAAGCCAAATGCAAGAATGCCAAATTTCTTATACCACAGGAGAAAAGGGATCTGATTGGTTGGCAAATCAATTCTGATTGACCAAGGCATTGCCATGGAGAAAGCAATGGGGAACTATAGGCTTCATATGTTTCTGGATAATTGAAAAAAGGTGCAAGGCTTGAACATGTTCCTTTTGTTTGCAGAGCACGGGGGGTCCCGGTGTATGAATACATGTCACCTCTAAAAAGCGTAAATGAGCCACGTTACAAGCTTGACTGATTATCTTAAATTGGTTGTTAGTGTAGTTATTAGCACACTCAGGATGGCTCAGCAAGTGCTGCCCAATTGTGAATCACATCAGACAGTAGGCTCTTTGCTTTGGGTTTTGCAAGTGCAGGCTGGTTGACTGCAGCCTTTACTTTGCCTATTATGAACTGCAAGAGAAACATGGGGAAGAATTTTCGGCCTGTCGGGCGGGCCATGCAGGAGCGGGCAAGGGAGGGCGCAGATCTGATTGCTGCCTATGATCGGGTCTATGCCACCATTTTATGCAGGCGGGCCAATTAAGGCCTGCCCAGTGTGAAACATGGCTCCCGAGGACAGTGTGATTGGACGGGCGGCGGCGGGATTGCTATGACCGTTGGGTCCAGTAGTGACCGGGTGTCCTGTTTAAAAGCCCTCCTGCAGCCTTGCAAAGGCTGTCAAACACGGCCAACAGAAGGGCTCCCCAGGCCACTGCTGGTGAGTAGGCCAGGCAGGAGGGGAGGGCAGGGGGGGCATTGTGCCCCTCATTTTTCAGGCGATTGCCTTGCTGCCCTCCTAGAGGAGGTGGCAGCATGGCGGGAGGTCCTCGTTCCCAGGGATGGAAGGAGGAAGCCCTCCCACATGACCAAACGTGTCTGGGAGGAGGTGGCGGAGATAGTGAACTACCGCGAAGTGGTGCAGCACACCTGGATCCAGTGCCGCAAGCATTTCTATGATCTTTTGTGCCCTGGAAGTGTGAGTACCATGTTGGCATTGGTCACTTAACCCAGAAGATAGACTTTCCCCCCTGGCTGTCCCCCCCTTCAACTATGAGTGCAGTGACTGCATTGAATCTTTGATGGCATGTGCCCTCCGCTGGGTGGGTCAACAGATATTGCCCATGCTGAGGTCACCCTGAGAGGATAATGATGAGATGGGTTCTGCACCCACAGCATGTGGTTCAGTGACAACCACATTACTGTTTTGGGAGCAACCTGGAGGATCTGCACCTAGGCGCAGTGCTGGAACTGCAAAACATTTCAAAGTCAGGGTGCTGACATGTTGGGAGGGGAGCTTCCAGGTGGCGGGGCACCGATCCATCTGCTGCCCTTTGCGTTTCATGTGCTTGCACCTCCTTGCTATAGAAGATTAGGCCGTGTGGTGCCAAATGTGATGTAGACAGCGTTTGGCCAAGGTAGGGGGAACAGGTCTGGCATCTTTGTGAGAGTGTTCGGCAGCTGCAGGGTGAGGAGGCACTGGAGCTCTGCAATGTCCCACTCTGGTTGGGGTGGGACGGCAGAGAAGAGATTCCAGGTACAAGTTGCACTAATCAATGCTCTTCTCTCCTTTTCAGGAAAAGAATGCTCATAACGCCGCCGAGCAGGTGAGCACTGGCAGAGGGCCGGCCCAGTTGGCCATCATTACCAGGTTCGAGCAGGAGGCCCTCGGTCTGTAGAGGTGCCATGTGCCCAGGTCCACCGGTGTCGGTGAGGCTGGGGTGCCACGGGCAGGTATGTTTGCCCAGCACTGAGGTCACCATTAGTGTCCCAGCAGCCATGGCACTGCTGAATGTTCAGTGATTGAAGTTTGCAACATGGCTTGACCTTGTCTTATGGAAGGATGAGCGTATAATGATCCGGGGGACAGGAATGCACATTGATATTGTGTCCACATTAACTAATAAATGTCCTTGTTCTTCCTTTCAGCATCAGTGGAGCAGGGCCGGGAGGAGGAGCAGCAGAGGCCCTCTCTCACACCTGAGGGCCCTGAAGTCTCTGACCCAACAGTGTCACACCATCTCTGCCAGGCAGGCACTAACGCAGATACTGGCACCTCAGTGGGAATTAGATCATTGGCTAGTGTCCTGGGGCACAGCGGTAAGGGCACTTCACAGTCGCTGGAGGAGCTGGTGGAGACAGAGAGTGCCCACGGCGCCAGCAGTCGAAGGACTGCAGGGGACCAGGCACATGCTTAGTCGGTGGCTGATGATGTGCCTCTGGAGTCATCTGTGAGGCAGCAAATGCTGGAAGTCCAACAGGGTGTGCAGGAGGATCTGGTAGAGATACATGAGGCTATGCTTGGCTTGGTGTCCATGGTGGAGGAGTCCACGCGGAGCATTACCAATGCAATGAGCCTAGTGGCCGAGCGCCATGCTCCCTCCATGGAGATAGTGGTGAGAACAATCAGGTCTTCCTGGGGATGCACTCAGACCAGCAAGCCCTCACAGCAGCTTTGGCCTCAGCTGGTCAGTGCCAGTGTGGGAGATGGCCTGGGCAACAAATTTCCCAGCTTGGTGCCCATCCATCCACGGTGAGCAGGGAGGTCCGAAGCACCCTCACGTCAGTGGAGCAGGGCACTCCGGATGAGGGCAGCAGCTCCTCCATCCCTCTGCCAGTGACCATTGCATTTGATGAGGCTGCGACGACTGGGGAGATGCCAGCTGTGGAACTGGCAGCTCCCTCCCAGGTGGGGCCAGCACAGGCTCCACAGGCCAGAGGATGTCTGCCAAGGTCATCGAGGCCAACAGGACAGCACAGTGAGCAGGCTGTCTCAGATGCTGGTGCCAGCAAGGATACAGCACCTAGATGTGGTACCCAAAAGCGTAAATTTAAGGCACCTTAGGCACACCACAGGTTTCTCACTGGTGCTTTTGTGTTGAGGTCATGATTAGTTGGTGTGGTGTTTAACACCTTTGTCATTTTGTTTCCTTAAGTTCATTTTAGACATGTGACCATAGCTGAGGGGGCCTCTTTTCCTCTGAAGGTGGATGGTTACTTATGATGTTATGAGTGAGTTGTGTCACATTGAGCTTTATTGACAAGGCCCTTAGTTAATGTTCCTATCCAGGCAGATTTAGCACTCAGGCGTCGAGCATGGAGCCTGCAGCCCAGGCTTCTCCTGGAGGTCCATCTGTGGTGGGCTAGCTGAAGGTTAATTGGATTAAAGCCTCCCAGGTGTCGCTGCTTCCCTGGAGTATGCCCGGCTCAGCGTCTACCCCCTCAGCATTTCCCTGTGCATGCTCATCCTCAGACTCACTGCTGGACCCCTCGTGTGCAGCCGCAGCCACTGCGTCTACATCTTCTTCATCTACAGCGTTGCCCCTTTCCAGCGCAAGACTGTGGAGAGCGCAGCATGAAACCACTATCACTGAGACACTGGGGGGTATTGGAGTGCACCCCCTGAGAGGTCCAGGCATCGGAAGCGCATCTTGAGAAGACTGGTGATTCTCTCCACCACAGCCCTTGTGGAAGCATGGCTTCTATTGTACCGCTGCTCAGCTTCTGTTCTTGGATGGTGGAGAGGTGTCATGAGCCACCTTCTGAAGGGATAGCCCTTGTCACCCGGCAGCCATCCATCCAGCCGGGCTGGAGCACTGAAGAGACCCGGCACCTGGGAGTGTCTGAGGATGTAGGTGTCGTGGGAGCTGCCTGGGTGCCTTGCACAGACTTGTAGAACCAGCATCCTGTGATCACACACTATCTACACGTTCATGGAGTGGAAGCCCTTCCTGTTGATGAAGGCACCGGGCTCACTTGCTGGCGCCTTGATGGCCACATGTGTACAGTCTATTGCACCCTGGATGCGGGGGAAGAGAGCAATGGCCGCGAAGCCTCTGGCTTGCTGTATCTGGCTGGCCTGGTCTCAGCGGTAGTGGATGGACGTCAATGCATGCCTGAATAAAGCATCTGTCACCTGCTTGACACAAGTGTGGACAGCTGATTGTGAGACACCGCAAAGATCACCCACCGAGACCTGGAAAGAGCCAGGGGCATAGAAGTTGAGGGCAGCTGTGACCTTCTAAGCCACTGGCATGGGGTGTCCACCCACACAGCAGCAAAGATCTCAGGCCCTATCATCTGACAGATGGAGGTGACTGTCTTCCTTGAGAGATGCAGCCTCCTTTGGCACTGCACCTCAGACATATTGAGGTAGCTGCTTCACTGCCTGTATACCCTGGCAGCAAGATAGTGGCGTCTTCTGTGGCCCCTTCCGCCTTGGACTTCCTGTTGGTCCTGCACCCTTGTGTCTGCACCTCTCCTCCCAAAGGTGGCTCCTCTGGAGGCTGAATGTGGACTCCTGGCCTCCTCCCCGTTCTGGCCCTCCCTTCCTCCTCAGAGGAGGTGCCTCCAGTGGAGAGCACAACTCCCATTCCCAGGCTAAGGGAAGGCTTCCTGAAACCTGCAGGCCTCAAAAAGGATCTTCGCTGCAGAGTGCTGACCTGAAGGTTGTGAGTCCTGTCCAAGCAGCTGGTATGAATTTTGAAGTATTTCTGCTCACACAGGCAAGTATCAGTAACTTTCCAAATTAAATATCTGAGCACGTTCACGACCCCACTGACCCCTCTTATCCTGCCCGCGGATGAGGTTTATACAAATGTCTCCTATCCGCCTGCCCGTTGTGCCCATGCGACGACCTGAAGATCGCACGGGCCCTGAAAAATTGCTGTCAATTGATGCCTCAAGGGCCTTAAGTGGCCTGTTAATTAACGGCGGGTGGTCATCAGAGATCATCGCGCACCCGCCACAGAAATATCACGATGGCGCGCGGTGATGTCGGGACACTCACCCACGTCATTTTACACATTAGCGTGTGGGGCCCGTCCCCGCACGCCAACGGGAAAATTCTACCCATGTTGTTTGATTTGATAAAATAATTGTTGGGATATATAACCTATGTAGCTGGCATCACACTGGCACTGAAATTCATACACTGCATTGTTCAATTATGTGTTAGGCAGAATGTCTTTTCGGATTGATGGCAGCCTCCTGTTAGTGGAAAGTACCACTCCTGTTGCTGCTGCATAGTGGCAGCATGAAAAGGCTAGTTTAACCTGTTGTTAAAATTTTGAGATACTTTGCCTTTCCTGGATAATTTGCGATAGGCCCGGCACTTTTCAAGTTCGGAAGTGATGGCTTTTGGTACATTTGGAGCAAACGATGACCTGATCAGCCATTATTTCGCAGGATAGCTTTCATCTGCTCTATTTCTGTATTGATGTTGTAAGGTAAACAAATAATTAAAAAAAGAATCTAACTGTTGTCTAATATAGATATAAGGCATTTTATAAACCAAGGGGGTTAGAGTTTCCGCTTTGGGCGCAATCAACAATCTAGGTGCAAATTGCACCTAAAATTGCGCTAGTTTTGATTCAGTGTTTTTCTCTCTTGAGTTTCAATTTATTTGCATATCACCAAACACAATGGAACTGAATGTCGGGCAGGATGGAGAATGGTTAGGTGATTTGATGCTGCATGCTTTGTCCCACCAGTCAAGGTGAATTTCTATCCTTCTGTTTGTGTCTGACAGCCTCCAACAAACCTCTAATGTCATTTAATGGACTTTGTTGTAATATCAGGTAATGTGCATGCATGAAATAGTCTGCTTCATTTGCTGGTCCAACAAGAATCAACAATACTTGCATAATGAGGGGATGGAAGTGTGAATCCCCAATCAAAAAAATGATGGTCAGTTAAAGGTTTAATGGCTGGCATCTATGTGAACCCCCATCCTGCACGAGCTCCAACTTATCCGAAAATTCCCCCCACCCACAGCTTATCCAGTACCTAATTAATCTAACCTATCACTGCCACCATCCACAAACTCCCCTGTCTTCATGCCCTCTGAATTAGAATTGTTATCCTTGCCTGTGAATCTCTTCATGGCCTTGGCCTACTTCACTTATGCAACCTCCTCCAATATGTCCCAGACATGTCCTTCATTCCTCTGATTCTATCCTCCAGTGCATTCCCCTTTCATGGCTGTGTGCAAGTTACTGCTGAGCTTGCCTATGGAGCAACAGTGACAACACTTCCAAAGTAATTAATTGGTTGTGAAGCCAGTGGGATGTTCTGAGGATGTGAAAATGCTGTATAAATACAAGCTCTTTTTTTAACAAATGCAAATTCCAGAACGGTTGAGAGACATGTTCCTCCCCTCTGTTGCCGTCTTTCTCTCTCTGGTTGGGAACCATATTTGCTATATTGACTCAGATATTTTACACTCTTGCACTTCACTCTCCAGTAAGCAGCAAGGAAATGTTATCTGAATTTAAAGTAATCCTTTGTTCTCCATTTTGATTTGAAAAAAAAGATTGACAAGGTTTAATTGATCCAGAAGACAAGTGCTTCTTTTCGGTTGCATTCTCTTGCTATCAAATAGAATAATATTAAACCCCATACCCCCAGTTTAATTGCCCCCGCTTGGCTTTCAGGGAGGGGGAGTTACATTAGGCCATTTGTTTATACTCTGAAAGCCCACTGCCTTCCCACCATGGTCTGGTTGTAATCGGCTGTTTGAGAGGGCAAGTGGGAAATCCATAGGAAAGAATCAGGGTCCCTCTTTAAATATGGCTTTGTGGGCTCCTCTGGCCTCTCACAGATGCATTGGACTACCCTTGCCCTTTTGGATCTTTTCCGGAGGCCCTGTACTCCCTCCTGAACATCTCAAAGCCTTGACCCACCCCACCAATTGCCCCTTACTTCCATTGCACTGATATTCACTGCCAGGGACTGCTCCCACGGCCTGCTGCTATGTGCCCACTCTTGCCTGCCAGTCAGGGAATCAATCTGGTTGGGTGGGACCAGAGCACAAGCATGCACCAAAAATAGAAGCGGGGAGTGCCTTTTATTGGCAGGTTTCCACAATTAAAAGATAAGTCAACTAGCATCTCCTTGGGAGTGGTTCTAGAATGGCATTGCCTGAGTTTGGAAACAACCGGCTTGGCCAAGCTGTCAGTCAGGAACTAATGTAATTTAAATATTCCAACATGGGGTAAAACAACTTAACAGGTATTGTGATGAGGGGAGAAATCATTATCGAAAAACTCTGATTGAAATAATTGGAGGTGGCACTACAAAGGACCAGTATTGCTGTCACAGTGTGTCTGATGGCACCTGCAATTGGGTTAGAGTTGTCCTTGCAGCCTCCAACTCAAAATACTTTGCCCACGAAGAAAGTGTGACCTGATAATATTCCTTTGAGGGAAACTGGGACAGACAAACTAAGTATCTCCTTGACTATTGAGTTTTAAAGGTTGGGAAATAAACAATGCAAAGCCTGAGGGGAAGAATGAGTTAGAGTGGGTGAATTCAATGTCAAATTAGGTATAGAAAGAGAAATAATGAGAGGGAAATAAAGATTGGATGAAGTGAAAGAGTAGGAAAAAAGTACGACAGAGAATGTGAGGATGGACCTAGATTTGCACTAAGTACAGTATTGGGTGGGTAAAACGATGTTTAACCTGCCGGCTGCAATGACGGCATATTACGCCGTTTTGTCCCAAAGCCGCTGTATTAATTATGCATTCCTGGGAAACACGGTGGGTGGGCTTTCATTCACGTGCCTCTCCATCACCTCACCGCTTCATTATGCTGGGCGCCATATTTAAAGTACAGCCACGTGCACACCTCTCAGTGCTTCCAGCCCATGACTGCTGCAAAGAAACATGGCCCTGAAAGGCAAAAAGTTTGTAGCCCCCAGGTTCAATGACGCCTCCCTTGAGTGCCTTTTGGACACTGTGGAGGCTCACCATGATGTCCTCTATCCCTGCTCTGGCCACAGGATTGGCAGCAACTTCACTAATCCGGCTTGGGAAGTGGTGGCAGCGGGGGTCAGTGCCAATGCCCTGCAAAAGAGGTCAGCCACCTCGTGCTGCAAAAGGATGAATGATCTCCTCCGTTCTGCCAGGGTAAATCAATCTTTTCATCACTCTCAACTCACACGCTCACAAACCCATCACATGTCCACAGGGCCCTCACTCACTGCCAGTGCAAGGGACATCACCATTCACTCTCTCACACACACCTTCATTGTCCTCATCCTGTCCATGTTTCCACTCACCACCCACACATGCCAGGCATACTTATCATCGGGCCTGGCAGGCATCCTGCTGACACTCTGTCTGTCTCTCTTCATGTAGGACAAGCTGGCACACAACAAGAGGGAGAGGTTGCAGACCGGTGGAGGAATGCCTGAAATCAAGATCCTCACAGACATTGAAATCAGAGCCATCCAGCTGGCTGGCGAGGATCTGGACCGCTCCTGTGCTGATGGTGAGGTCGGCGCTGCTCTACCAAGTGAGGATGCAGCAGTACAACATCCATCAGACAACCATGCTGTGGCAGGGACCACCCTGGTGTATGGCACTCGGAGGACTGTTGGAGGCCAGAAATTTGCTGAGTCCGAGTCAGATGACGAACCTCTGGCTTCGGTCAAGTCACAGTTTCTGGAGCTGCAAAGGCAAGCTTGGGAACATCAGCAAGGGATGTCCCCTGCACTCCTCAGATTGCAAGGCACGATAGAGGAGTCCGTCCACCTTCACTCTGAGGTGATAGTGCAGGCATTGCAATGCATTGAGGTCAACACTGGTAGGAAGGCAGCCGCCATGGAGACCTTGGTCCAGGATGTCGCTCCTGCACTGCTGCGCGAGCTCAACTCCAGCGCTGATGTCATAGTTGGCCTCCAACAGTGTGTATGCAAGAGGGGTGCAGAGCAGCTCGTTCTCACTCCATCTACCCCTTCTGCTCATGGAGTCAGCCAGGGGCCCTCGGGCACCAATAGGGAGGATGAGGATCAGCAGGTGTAATCCCGGGGGCATCCATCCAGGTGACTCCGGGAGTGTCAGGGCCATCCAAATCCCCTCTTCCTGTGACCTCAATGGCTCCAGCTCCACAAGCCGAGGAGGGTGCCACTGCCACACAGCAGGACCCCGAAAGCAGACCAGGGCGCTCAAGGTCTCGGCCCTCCAGAGGACGCCCGCCCTGGTCATCACAGACAGGACGTAGCAGTCAGCAGGCTGCCTCCACCTCCACTGTTGATGACAGAGGCGCAGGGTTAGGAAAGTTAAGGACAATTAACTCTTTTGGAGTCAACCAATTGATTTAAATTAACAAAATGAGGGACAAAATAAACACAGCCCCTTAAGTTAGGGACACTGAAAAACCAAAGACAAAATTTAAAGGAAACTTACAAACATCAAATAAAAATGTGATAAAGGAGGTCAATAAAACACCCCAGCCCCCACGGTGCCTGGAGCATGGAAGGCCTCAATGGTGCTGGCAGACGCTGTGTACTCTGTCTCCAGGGACACCCGGCCACAAACGTAGCCGCGGAAGAGGGGCAGACAGTCAGGTCGGGCAACCCCTTCGATGACCATGTTGAAGGGTCATGAGGACTTGAAACATCAACTTTGTTCTTCTCCACAGATGCTGCCAGACCTGCTGAGTTTTTCCAGGTATTTCTGTTTTTGTTTTGGATTTCCAGCATTCGCAGTTTTTTGTTTTTACCCCTTGATCGCCCAACTTGGCCAGGCCCAGGAGCAGGTTCACGAGGAGGTCCTCCTTGTGAAGAATTAGCTCTTTGAAATCCAACCAAATAAACTAAATTAACAAAATGAGGGATAAAGTAAACACAGCCCCTAAGTTAGGTTAGCTATAAAACCAAAGACAAAGTTTAAAGGAAACTTACAACATCAAACCAAAATGTGAGTAAGAGGGTTGATAAAGCACCCCAATCCCCGTGGTGCCCGGAGCATGAAGGCCTTGAGGGTGCCGGCAGACACCGCGTGCTCCCTCACCAGGGACACCCGGCCGCGAACATAGCTGCGGAAGAGGGGCAAACAGTTGGGTGGGACAACCCCCTCGATCGCCCGCTGCCTGGACCTGTTAGTGGTCAACTTGGCCAGTCCAGGAGCAGGTTCATGAGGAGGTCCTCCTTGTGAAGAATTAGTTGCACAGCCTGGGCATGGGTGTTAATCACTTGTACAGACTGTTTGCTATTGTCAATAAACTCCCAAGAATGTCTCCCTGCCGATGGCTCCATGTTCTAATGAGCAGTGTTCGAGTCACTCAGATGTGAAACATTTCTGCACAAGATAAAGGCAGGTGTCTCAGTCCAGGGCCTCTTCCCTGTGCTTTGTGTAGTCTTCAGACCAAAGTCATCACAGCCTCACACTCCCTGGACACATTACTGATACCCTGCACCTCAATGGTGCTTGTCATTGCTGCCAGAATGTCGTAGGCAGGTGTCACAGAGTTCCATCATTCTCTCTCTGTGCTCTCAGCACCTTCAAGGTGGGGCTAGCCCCCATCTCTTTGGCATCTGTGACCAATGATGCTGTGCTCCTGAAGGGGACAGCTGCAGAAGGTGGATACAGCATCAGATGTTTTTAAAGTTTCATGGTTGTGTCTCTATAATATGACCCTGGTCACAGAGCGCAAGGAGCTGCCCTCAGCCAGACAGGAGTCAGACATTCTCAGAGGCTGTGTGAAGATCTATGGAGTGTCCTCATTGCTTGTCTTCATCATCCTCCTGCAATCAAGCGACAATTAGGGCCTCCACTGTACCTCCATGACAGAAGCATTCCCACAGAGGGTATGTGTGCTGCCATAAGCCAGATGTTGCCAAAAGTCAAACGTTCCCAGATGCAATATAAGGATCTATGGGGGTCTCCTCACTGCATGTCATCATCATCCTCCACAAATATAGCAGCTATGAAGGCCTCCTGCACACGCCTGCCTCATCTGGCCAGTGCGAGGGCCTCATCCCCGTCATTGTT
Source organism: Carcharodon carcharias (assembly GCF_017639515.1). Lineage (NCBI taxonomy): Eukaryota > Metazoa > Chordata > Chondrichthyes > Lamniformes > Lamnidae > Carcharodon > Carcharodon carcharias. The sequence continues at coordinate 103,986,451 of NC_054471.1, read as the reverse complement.
GCTTTGAGGACCTCCTCACCCTCATCCGAGGAGACGTGCAGCTCCTCCATCTCCTCCTCAGCCAGCTCCTCTCCCTGTTGCAGCGCCTGGTTGTGAGGGGCGCAGTAGATGATGACGATGTGTGACACCCTCTGTGGACTGTATTGCAGGCTCCACCAGACCGGTCCAGGCACCGGAACCTCATCTTCAGCATCCCGATGGTTTGCTCCATCAAGTTTCGAGCTGCAGCATGAGCCTCATTATAGTGTCCTCTGCTGCAGTCTGAGGCCGCCACATGGGTGTCATCAGCCACATCCTCTGCGGGTAGCCCTTGTCCCCGAGAAGCCACCCCTGCAGCCTCTGTGGACCCTGGAAGAAGTCAGGGATCTGTGACCGACTGAGAATGCACACTCCCTGTAAACCGTACACAGAACTGCAGGATGCACTCATGGTAGTTGCACACCAGCTGCACATTCAGCGAATGGAATCCCTTGCAGTTGGCACAGTTGACTGTGTGTTATGACGGAAATCTGAGCGCCACGTGAGTGCAGTCAATGGCATCCTGCACCTGTGGGAGAACTGAGATCTAGGCAATCGCTCTTGCATCCTGACTGTCCTGGTACCAGGTGAAATGCACAAAGTTGTTTGCCCTCCTGAAGATGGCATTTGCGGGTGGAGGCTTGTGATATCCTACAGGGAATACCTGTGGAGCCCTGAAAGGAGCCACTGGCACGGAAATTGAGCGCCACAGTCACATCCACGGCCATTGGCAGTGATGTCCTCTTTGTCCCCGTGGCGCCAAATCCTGCAGTAGCTGGCAGATGCAACCAACCAGTTTTCCCTAGACATGCACAGTCTTCAGCGGAACTGGTTCTCAGACATCTGCAGTAATGAAAGGCGGCATCTATAGACCCTGAGTCTAGCTAGGCACTGACCAGCGACAACTCACTGTGGCTCTTGGCTGGCATGTGCGGGAGCCCCAGCTGCCCCTTCTTCCTGAAGTTGTTGCACCAAACACACCTGACATCAACGGACATGGAAAATCCCGGCCTAAGAAAAAAATTGACTTTTAAAAAATCTCCGTAAGCAATTCACAACTTGATGGAATGCGACTCCACAGCTGTAATAGTTAAGTTTCATTCTTGGATATTGGCTGTCATTAATTCTTATTACACTATTAAAATGGTACTGACACTTGTAATTACTAGCCCTAAATATCTGTGGTGTTTAGTTTATACCTATAGCAACTGCATGAGGTCAATGATGAGGCAGTCCGCACTTTCTGTAGTTTTTCAGTTTGGAATGTTTCGATTTCAGGCTGTGTACCTGACAAGAAATATATATTTTCAATACCAAGAGAATTACAATTGTTTGGAGGCACCTAGGAGCAGAACATAATGTTTGGAGACAAGTCAAATTTTATTGCACTTCCTATAATTTTGAAGTCGAAATGTTTTTTAATATGCTTTTACAAATCTTATGAATAAAGTATCATTTTTGGGGGAACAAAATGTTTTCGCACAGCTAGCGGCAGAAGAGCACAACTCGGACTGTAGTTTCTGGATATTAGTGTTGAACCTTGGTCTAAAGTTGTTGTATTATTTAAGCATAAATAATGGTGAGCGCAATTAGTCTCAGTTTGTCAGTAAAACCCTGGCCCAATGTTTTCAAAGTGGCTCTGATGGGGTGGAGTGGGGTTGGGTTGGTGGGGGGGAGGGCGATGTCAAGGTGGGTTCCACTGTATCCTTGCTGCTATGTGGTGGCATAAGAATAATTTCCTAAAGTATTTTTCTCACACCTATGGTGCACTCCATTCCTGCTTAACGGCAGCATCAGTCGGATCCCATAACATCTTACACAGGCCAGTGGGATCTCTCAATTAGGGATATGATGTTTTCGTGCTGGAGAGAATTTTAAACGGGGAATAGCAAATAGCCACATAGGGATACGCTTTAAAATGCACGGGTTTTGATATAAGCAATATAAAACGATAGTTTTTTTTTCTCTCTCTCTCTCTCTATGCTCCTTGAGACCAAGCTGGGGGTGAGCACAGTGCAGTATTTACATTTGCTATTCCCAGCTGCTCCCCGTGTCCTAGCCCTGCTCCTGCTGCTCATTCAACACTCCTCCCTCTCGGTGCAGCTTTACCGAGTCCTGATTGGAGACAGGAGCCGCCAGATGAGTGGCGTGAGCAGGGCTGAGCTCCGGAGAGAGGAGAGGGGAGGAGAGAGTAGTCAGCATCATACTGATAGTAACTATCCACGAGAGCTCAGTATGCAACAGCGTGTGTGTGTGTGCATGTTGGGGGAATACATATATACATTAAAAACGCAAGCACTAAAGGCCAGAAGCAACATCGCGCACTTTGAAATCGCTCTATACATTTAGGGGATGTGCTATTATGAATTATTTTGGGGCTGGGACTTTGCAACAAGAATGTTGGCAAAATGTGTTTCAATTGCAATGGGGAAAATGGTCGGATAAAACAAGTCGTGCACGGTGCTATTTAGGCGCCTTGGAATGAACATTTATTATTATTATTATTAGAAACATTAAATTATACCAGGTTTCTCTACCTATCTGATATGAATGTTCCGGAGTAGTCGGGGAGGTTCCCCAGTCCCCGCCACCCCGGCGTCTTTGCTCCTTCTTTAACTCATTTATTGTTTCACTTCGGTCGGGCAGAAATAGGGCAGATTCAATAGGTCTGAGCAGAGGGAGAGGAGAGAGAGAGAGAAAAGAGAGAAATAGGAGAGGAAGGGAGAAATGGAGAGAAAGGAATAGAAAAAGGGAGATATTGAGAAAGATAGGAGAGCAAGGGCAAGGGGAGAAAATGAAAGGGAGGAGGGGAAGAAAGGGTAGAGGACAAAGAGCGAGGAGGTGAGGAGAGATAGGAGCGAGGTGGTGAAGGGGGAGAAGGAGAAGAAAGAGACAAGGGAGAGAGGGAAGGAGGGAAGGTGGGGACTGAGGAGGATGACGGAGAGCTGGTGGAGAGGAGCCGGAGCAGAATGGAGAGAGGGTGAGAGGGATAGGGGAGTGGGCTGAGGGGAAATGTAGGGAGAGAGGGAGGGGTGAGATAGGGATAAAGGCAGGAAGGGGAGAAGAAGTGGGGAGAAAGGAGGTGAGTGTGAGAGTAGAGGCTGAGGGGGAGAGTTTCGGGCGAGATGGAGGGGCAGGGAGAGAGGGGACGGGGAGGGGAGAGAGGGGGAGGGGGACGGGGAAGAGAGGGGGAGGAGAAGAGGGGAAGGGGAAAGGGAGGGAGAGGGGAGAGGGTAGAGGGGGAAGGGGAAGGGGGAAGGGGAGGGGGAAAGGGGGAGGGGGAGAGGGGGAAGGGGAGAGGGGAAAAGAGGGAGGGGGAGAGGGGAAAAGGGGAGGGGAGAGGGGAGAGGGGAGGGGGAGGGAGGGGAGGGAGGGGGGAGAGAGGAGGAAGGAGAGAATGAGGAGGAGGGGAGAAGGGGAGAGAGTGAGGAGGAGGGGAGAAGGGGAGAGAGTGAGGAGGAGGGGAGAAGGGGAGAGAGGGAGGAGAGGAGAGAAGGGAGGTAGGGGAAGGGAAGAGGGAAAGGGAAGAGAGGGAAGGAGGGGAGTGAGGGAGGAGGGGATTGAGGGAGGGAGGAATGGGGAGGAAGGGAATGATGGAGGTGGAAATGAGGATGGAAGTGAGGGAAGAGGGAGAGAATGAGGGAAAAGGGAGAGGAGGGGGAGCGGAGAAGGGGCGAGAGGGAGGAGGGGAGGAGGGCCGAAAGGGAGGGGGGAGGAAATGAGAGGGGAGGGAATGGGGAGGAGGGGAGTGAGTGAGAAGCGAATGGGGAGTCAAGGAGGAGGGAATGGGAAGGAGGGGAGTGAGGGAGGAGGGAAATGAGGGAGGAGGGTAACTCTGGGACTATCTGCTTTTAGGAGCTGATGTGACTTTGTCAGGATTATAAAGCAGAAAGTTAATGAGCTGTTGCTTCTTCCTTTCTCTTTGCCCTGCTCAGTCTCTCTCTGTCCTTTCTGCAGTGGTTGTCAGACTGAGAGAGGGAGCTGAACTCCAGTGTTTGTGTGTCCTTTATGCAGTGGGTTGTCAGACTGAGAGAGGGAGCTAAACTCCAGTCTCTCGGAGCTGCTTCTCTGTGGGAGGAGGAGCCTTCGCTTTTTTTTCCACTTCTGCTGTCAGGGTTTTTATTTTTCACGAGGTGAGTGAGGAGGCATTGCTGCATTAACGTTCTTGTGAGTTAAACCACTTAATATTATTTATAGATAAATATATATATTAGAAACGAACGTTATTTGTTCCACAAGAAGGGGACTCAGTGGGAACGATGTAAAATGCAATTTGGTAATGACTGGCTCGGCTTGGAGCGCGAACCGTGTGTGTGTAATGATTCCGGCCAGCCTGCAATCTCCGGCAGTGCACAAATGCTTCATATATGTTGCATTTCAATCGCAGAAACAAGTAGATATGTTTTCGGATTTGCACTTTGTTTTGCGTCTGGTGTCAAGGGAGGCTTTCCAAAGAGCTTTGCTTGCACTGATTGCACACAAAGCAGTGTTTCTGTAATATATATCTTTCTTTGTTACTCAGTCGGAGAAGAGCACTTTGCACCTTTTCTCTCGGGGCGTGCTAACCTCCCTCTTTTAGGTCACTAATTTACAATGCTTTTTGATGACTACTGAATGATGTTGTGATTTAATATTGAAGTGACACCTAAACCTCAATTTGGCAACGTTTAGTGTTTCATATATATATATATATATGTATTACTGTACATGGTTTGAGCTGCTGCAGGATTAGTAAATTAAGGCAAGAAAATGGCATTTGAAGAGTTCCAAAAAGATGCAAGTGTGTGTGGTGTGCAATGTTTTTTTAACATTATATGAAGGTCCAACAGTAGTAAACTTTCAACCACTCTCAAGGACACTGCGAGAACTGGCATTACTTCCACAGCATGTGGACAACGTTTCCATCCAAATACATGGTCAAGATAACTTTCTGAATGTAGGTGAAACATTTTGTGCCAAGGTTTGTCTCCACCAGGGATAAAGCTCTGTTGTGGTGCAGGCACAAGTATATTTTTAGAATCACTGTTGGAGTGGAATCAATTAGAGTGGCAAAATTGGCTTGATCCACAATGCAATGTGTGGTAATTATGATTTTATGTAATGTGTAGTATACCGTTAAGGATGTTATAAAGGAAGATCACATGGTCTTATGTAACCAATAGAGGAGCAGCACGGGCTACCTCTAGTCAGTAGTCTGAGTTAGTGAGAAGTATGGAGACAGCGTTTGAGTTGAAAGCACACAAGTGTAGCTGCTGAGTACCTTTGTAAGTAAACAGAATGTGTTCCACCTAAGAACTGTCTGCAGATCAACTCTTTCTATTGTCCTCGGCCATCCGAAAACTAGCATGCAATCAGGACCCCTAAGTCCCAACAAACTGGTGAACAGGCTCCAACACAAGGTTATTAAGAAAATTCTGGGATGGTCAGGGAACATCAGAGACAGGATCTGTGGTCATGCTCTACGAAGTAACCCAAGTGTCAATGAGTTTTAGTTTTCTAGCAACTAGTTGAATACGAATAGTAAGCGACTAGTTCTGAGCTCGCTTCCAGGTTAGGAACAGTTTTTCTTTTGGTAGTTTTCTGAACTTTTGTGTACCTTCATCCAAAAATAATCTCCTTTTATTACATTTCCTCTATTTATTTCATTGTTAATTTTCTGCTCCTGTTCTAGTTCAATTTTCAGTCTGTTACTTTGCATTAATATTTTGGCAGACAGTTGGATTTATAAATGTTTCTAAGAAGAATTTTTAATGTAGTCAGAAGCTGCATATTTTCCACCTGTTTCTTAGGATCAGTGAAATAACATTTTCTGCTGGTCTTGATCAAAAAATTATCAAATGATAGAACAAGTGAAAATATAGATTTTCCAATTTGGGATCCTGTTCCTTTCCAGGAAATATTTACAAATCCAGCTAAGACCTTTTAGACTGTACAATATGCTTTCAGTACAGGTTTTGATCATGTGGAGCACTGCTTTCAGTTTTGGGCACGGAACCTCTGCAAAGATATACTGACCAGCGAAGTGGTACAGTGCAGATTCACCAGACTTTATCACTTCAACATCTGTTCTGTGGAAGTTACTGGAATCAATCATCGCGGACAGGATGACTGAGCACATAGACAGTGATGACCTGACCGAAAAGGGACGGTATGAATATATGAAGGGTAGATCATGTCACAAAAATCTAGTTGGACCGTTTGAGAACGTCGCCATCATGGTGGATAGGGAAGTGCCTATGTGTATTGTCTGTATGGACTTCCAAAGGCGTGTTCTGTGCATCGGTAAAACACAGGGTATTGGGGTAGCTTTGAGGCAGAAGTTAGTAGTTGGTTGGGAGTTAGGAGACAGAGTAGGGATACAGAAAAATGGACTCTGATTGACCGGATGCAACAAGTAGTCTTCTCCAGTATTCCTTACCGGAGCATCAGTTTTTCACTATAGGTAGCAATGACTTGGATGAAGGAATGGAGTGTTGCATATCCCCAGTTTGCTGAGTTAGGAGGCAGAGTAAGTTATGTAGACGGGAGTAGAAAATTTTACAAAGCGACATAGATTAAGTTAGTAGGAAAAAATTGTGGAAGATGAAGTTCAATGTGGGGGAAGTGCAAGGTCGTCCACTTTGCATCTAGGAAAGACAAATCAGAATACTTTCTCTGGGAGATGTGGAGGAGGAAAGGGATTTGGGTGTCCAGGTACATAAATCAATAAATGCTACTGACAGGTAGACAAAGTAATCAAAAAAGTTATTGGAATATTGGTCTTTATCTCAAGTGGGTTGGAATACGATGGATTGGAAGTTGTACTTCGGTTCATAGAACTTGGTCAGATTCCACCTGAAGTACTGTGTTCAGTTTTGATTATCGTACCTTAGGAAGGATATATAGGCTTTAGAGTGGTTGCATTGTAGATTCATCAAAATGATACTGGGCTGAAGGGGTTAAATTATGAGGATAGGTTCTATAAGCATGGCTTGTATTCCCTTGAGTTTAGAAGGTTGAGGGGTGATCTAATTGGGGTGTTTAAAATAATCAAAGGATTCAATGCGATGAATACGGGGAATTCGAAACAAGGGAGCATAAATTAAAATTAGAGCTAGCTCATGTAGGAGCGAAATCAAGGAGCATTTTTTCACACATAGGGTAGTAGAAACCTGGAGCTCTCTCCACAGAAAAGCTGTGGATTTTGGATTAATTGAAATTTTCAAGCGAGTCGGTTGGCTTTTGTTAGGTAGAGGTAATCAGAGATAAGGAGTAAAGATGACTAACCGAAGTTGAGGTCCAGATTAACCATGAGCTAAACAAAATTCTGAATAGGCTTGAGGAGTTGAATGGCTTATCCCTGTTGCTGTCTTTCTATGTCAATGGGATGTGGGCATCACTGGCTAGGCCAGCATTTATTGCCCATCCCTAATTGCCCTTGGTCAGGGGGCATTTTAGAGTTGACCTCATTGCTGTGGCTCTGGAGTCACATGTAGGCCAAACCAGGTAAGGATGGCAGATTTTCTTCCCTAAAGGGCATTAGTGAACCAGATGGGTTTTTACAACAATCAACAATGTTTTCATGGTCGTCGTTAGACTTTTATTTCCAGATTTTTATCAAATTCAATTTACACCATCTGCTGTGGTGGGATTCAAACCCAGGTCCCCAGAGCATTACCCTGGGTTTCCTGGATTATTAGTCTAGAGACAGTACCACTATGCCATTGCCTCCCCCCTCAGCAGGAGCAGAAGTAGGCCATTCGGCCCATCAAGTCTGCTCTGCCATTCAATGAGATCATGGCTGATCTGATAACCCTCAACTCCACTTTCCTGCCTTGTCCCTATAACCCTTGATTCCCTTACTGATTCTAAATCTGTCTACCTCAGCCTTGAATCTACTTAACGACCCAGCCTCTACATCCCTTTGCAGTAAAGAAATCCACAGATTGTCTACTCTCTGAGAGAAGAAATTCCTCCTCACCACTGTTTAAATGGGTGCCCCCTTCCTCTGAAATTATGTCCTCTGGTCCTAGACTCTTCCCACAAGGGGAAATAACCTCTCAGCATCTACCCTGTCGAGCCCCCTAAGAATCTTATGTTTCAATAAGGTCACCTATAAATCAAATCCTGAACTCTATTTTGCCAACATAAGGTTGGTGTAGTAATATGTAAAGCTATGATAGTTTGTTGACCATCATTTTGTGTGAATTTATTTGCTAACCATGGACTGGTTGACAAAACACTTCAATAGGTCATAGCAATGGAGAATTCTGTATTAGACCTTTCTTTCCCATTCTGATTCACCTTCTATAGTCCAGGTACTGTATGTAGTGTACCACATTTCTCAGCACATTAGTTTCAGTGTAGGGTGTGTTGATCCCCTGGTACTGGTTAAAACTGCTGCTGCTTTGGTCGTTGTTTTATTTGTATGTTTATATTGGCATCAGGCCTTTGACCAATATAGACTGTGTCAGATCACCAACAAAAAAGGAACACTTTTATTTTACCAGGTATTTAATGAATATATAGATATACACTGAGGTCTGACGACTTTTGCACCAAATTTCCACCTAGCATATAGCTGAGAAATAAACTTCTAGGTATTTCACTGGACTCTTATGTTGCCTGTAACAATAGTAAATTCTCCCTCATTAGGTCAATCAACAGATTGTTGGTTGTGTGGTTTACTTTAACATAAAAATACAGATAGTGTTAATGGATTCTTCCACTCACCCATGTTGTTATGTTATTTATCTGTTGTAATTGTGTTTCATTGACCATGAAAACAAAAACATTTGATGTTCAGTATGTTGCAAAGTGTGGGACTGGCCTGTAAGAAGTTTTTAAACATGCAACAATATAGAGGAAACCTCTGTGGTATTGGAATACAGTGCTTAGGAAAACATTGTTATTTGGTTCCAATTGTGGGAACAGTTCTTGTTTTGTGGTAGCTGTCCACTTGCTAAGTAGTGTTTCATTGTGCTGAGACCAAGGTTTGCTTCATTTATTCCTTGGTGGGGGAGGCTGCTTGTTTCTGCTTACTGATCCACTATTTTGTGTGAAACTATTTTGCTGTCCTGGAACGTGGAATCACTGGTGCTGTTCAGCAAGAGGTAATGATCCTCTGTGGCATTTGATATATTTGCCCACTCCATCCCGCTCCAGTGCCTCTGCTTTGTGACCCATCTTCGTGACACCACTCTTGCTTGGTTGTTGAGGTTATCCCAATGTGTCCCAGCACATTTCTTTTAATGGCTTAACTTTTAACCCAACATGGTCACCTTAAGGGTGTCTCAAAGGCTACATTTACTCCTTTTTATTATTAATCTACATGTTTCACCCATTGGTGTGGGTTCGGTATCCATATGTGTGCTGACAGCATCCAGCTTTACCTCTTTGTGAGCACCCAGACGTCCATACCATCATTATGCGGTCAGACTCTTTATCCAACATAAAGTGGCAGATAATCCAGATTTCTCCGACTTCATATTGTCAATACAAAAACCATCCTAAGTTGATTCCTGCCAATAACCTTAGCCTCCAATCCCACCTCCCCCTCAAGCTGCTCATTCAGACTCTCCTTGGTGCCTTATATGACTAAGCTTGATTGTCCATTTCTTATCGAAACCCACCTATTCCCAGCTCTGATGTGTTAACCACTGCAACCCCTCCACTGGTGAAACTCTCATACCTCCCACTATCTTCTTGCTGACTTCCAAGTTCACTCTACATAAACCCTAACACGTCCAAAACTCTCTTGGCTGCAATATATTATACACTTATCTCCTGGAACTGTTGACCTCCAGTGGTTCCCCATTCACCCATGCATTGAATTCAACATCCTCATCTTTGTTCACAAACTCCCCCAAATATTTGCCATTCCTTTCCTTTGTACTCTCCTCCAGCCCTGTGTCTCTCCATTTTTTCCAGCCTACTGAGCATTTGCTTTATTCCATCTTTGGAACCAACTGACCTGACCCTACATTTTGGATCTTTCTTCTTAAACTTTTTGCTTTACTACCATTTTCAAAAGCCTCTTCAAAACCTGTCTTTCTGAATGTGCCTTTGGGCCACCTCCTCAAACTCTTCTGTTATTATTGCTTTATGCTTCCTTCTTGTCCTCTGTTCTCCTCTCCTCTGTTTACTACCTTAAAAGTGTTGTACCGACGCAAATTGTTAACTAGGAACAGGAGGCCATTTAGCTTCTTGAGTTTGTTCTGCTCCCCATTCTGTGAGATCATGGCTGATCTGTGCCCTAACTCCATTTACTTGCCTTTACCCCGTATCCTTTAATACCTTTGGCTAACAAAAATTTATGAACCTCTGATTTAAAATTAACAATTGATCTAGCACTAATCTGTGGAAAGGATTTCTAAACTTCTACCACCTTTCTTTGTAGAAGTGTTTCCTTATTTCAGTCCTGAAAGACTTGTCTATAATTTTCAGACTATGCTGCCTAGTCCTAGACTTACCAATCAGTTTTCATGCATCTACCCTATCTATTCCTTTTAACATCTTGAAAATTTTAATCAATTACCCCTTAAGCTTCTAAATTCCAGGAAATACGACCTAGTTTGTGTAATCTCTCCTGTATCCTAACCCTTGGAGACCAGGTATCTTGCTGTTCAACTCTTGGCTGCTCTAAAGTCCAGTGGGTTCACCCACCTCCTCACATTCAGCAACTCCTGCAACTCAACAAGGGAGAAGCCAAGGAGGAAAGAATAATCATGCGAGACAGAGAAAAAGAAAACAAGAAACAGAGAGAGAGAGCATGGATCTCAGGAGTATACAAAGCAAGCAGATTTCTGTTCAACTGAGGCTGCCCCTACCCTGTTCTACAAGCACAGTGTCTCAGGAACAATATAATCTCTAATGTATTTTCTTCTGTATTCGTTTACTCACTAATGCAGTGTTACTGGAGCTGAAGACTAACAAAAAACATTCTATAATAATAGTACTGTTTTCATTTGGGTATCTAATACTTTCAGGAATTGAGACTGAGGGGCCTAGAAATTGGTTGGTACTTAAAATTCAGGGGCTAATTTAGCAGCAGCAAAACCACGCCACAACTGTTGCGCAGAAGAACCATGTAAAATTGGGTCTCTAATGACAACTGTAAGCAATGGTGGGCTGGCATCCCATAAGAGATGGCAAAGAGGTGGGGCCTAGAGTGAGCCTGGTGGAGTGGGGGGAGGGGAGTGGGTGGCATTGGAGGGTGATGAGGGATGGAGATTGGGAACGGATAAGTGGTGCAGGCAGCAACCTGCAATTTCAACGTTGAGCTAGGAGGAGCGTTCCTGCTTTACCTGGCTCCACATTCAAGCAAGTAAAACATTTTTGTTGGCAGTTTCCAGCGGTCCCATGAAAGACCCCTGCTTTAGATCTCAGAATACTGATGTCTGTGGCACATGCTCCGTGTTTTCACAGGGATCTGAAATGGGCATTAGGCTCCCTATGGCAAAGGCAATCGGCCAAACAAAATGGACAACTCCATTTGCACCTCACTAATTTGTTATGTGGTGGACTCCCACAATGGATTGAGTGTGTGCATACTGCACACCATTTGGACCTTCACTGTCATTTTTTCAGGCCAGGATATCTGGATGTCCCCACAGAGAAATCTTGAAAATTATTGGCCTGTGAAGATTAATCTGAATTTGTGTGCATATATCTTTATGGCTCTCTTATTTTCCTTTTGTTTTCTTCTAATTCTGTCATTTTTATTCATCTCTCTTTTCTCTCTCTTTTTTGTTCACTCTTCATTCCTTTTAATCTTTCAAGGGATGTGGGTGTCGCTGGCTAAGCCAGCATTTATTGCCCATCCCTAATTGCCCTTGAGAAGATTCAAATCCATCCTAATGTTTTCCTACTCCCTCATTCTATTTTTCTGTCCTTATCTCATGTTATGTCTTTATTTTCTGTTATTATCTCACACTGTTCAGGTTTCACCTTCTCCTTGTCTCCAGTTCTGACACTGCTTTTTCCATCTCTCTCTCACATTTCTCTCTCCTAGCTTGTCGTGTGTTAATACCGGCCTCCAGTATTCTTCCTATTCTTCGGTCACATTTCTTTCTTTTGGTTTATCTCTTGCCCTTTTTTCTTTCTGTCACTTTTTATCTTACATCTATTCCCATTTGTTTTTCAATCTTTTTTCCTGTCTCTTTTTTTTTCCTCTTCCACCTACTTCACATCTTTATCTCTACCTTGGCGTTTGTTTAAATCTCTTTCTGCTTTTCTCTCTTTCACCTTTTAGATGGGATTTTCCGGCCCTGTTGTGGGTGGGACCCGCCCCAGCCAAAAGTCCATTGCCTTGTGATGGGACCGGAAGATCCTGGTGGCGGGCGGGTGTGGAAAATCCTGCCCAAATTGTCTTTTTCTGTCTCTTTGTTTCTTTCACTGCCTTTTCTTCGTCTCTCTGCATTTTTCTTCCTGTCTCCTCTATCTCACATCCTTTCTCTTGGCCTCCCTATTTCTCTTTCTTTTTTCTTATCTCTTATTTTGCATGCTATAATGTAAGCTATCATTTTCTCTTTCTGTGTTCCTAAATTGAGGGTTTTTTTTGTTTCCGAGCTGTGCATGGATTGGACTTTTGGGTTAGCCATTTTCACTCTTAGCCGTAACTGATGTGAATGGAAAATCAATTTGTGTTTTAGTAGTCAAGCTGCTTTTTTCTTGTGGAAAGATTGTACTCTTGTACTGACCAGGATTACTGGAACATGGTTATGGCTATTCACTGCATCACACTGTCAGCCCCCTGTACAAATGCATTTGTGGCTTTGTGCTTTCAGTGAAGGCAGTGGTCAGTTTGGGAGACATTAATCTTTGTAACAGTGATTTGGCCTCGTTGTTTGCATCCAGTAACTGAAACAATAACTTGTATTTATGTAATGCCTTTAGCAAATCATCTTAAGATGCTTCACAGAGGAATTATAAAACAAAAAAAAGGTACCGAGTCACAAAAGGAGGTATTAGGGCAGATGACCAAAAGCCTGGTTAAAGAGACACGTTTACATATACGCTCATTCGAATTAGGAGCAGGTGTAGATCATTCAGCCCCTCGAGCCTTCACCACCATTCAGTAAGATCATGGCTGATCTAATTGTGGCCTCAACTCCACATTCCACCTCCCCCAGTAACCTTTGCCTCCCTTGTTAGTCAAGAATCTGCCTTAAAAATATTCAGTGACCCTGCCTCCACCACTCAGGTAGGTTTCAAAAAATATCCTGAAGGAGGAAAGAGAGGCGGAGAGGTTTAGGGAAAGTTATTCCAGAGCCTAGGGTCCAGAGAGCTGAAAGTATGGAAGCTAGTGATGGAGCAATAAAAGTCGGCAGTGCCCAAGAGGCTAGAATTAGATGAGCGCAGATATCTCAGAGGGTTGTGGGGCTGGTGGAAATTATAGAGATAGGGAGGGAGGAATTTGAAAACAAAGAGTAATTTGTTTCAGTTTGATGAATAATACAGTTGATTGCGCTGAATTAGATATTTTTTTGAATGTGTTGCAGCCATTACTAAGTCGATGGTCAGTGATCTTTTGACCCCAATATTTGCTGTGGGGCTGAAGGCTTCAATATAAATACAATTGGTGCCTCTTCCTGGGCTCTAAATTCAAGTAAGCATCTTTAAGGCTATAGATTTCTTTCAATTTAAAGCTGAGCTGCAGGCTTGTCTCAGCCTACTACTTTAAACATTAATTTTACAGATGTTTTGTGCAAAGCAAATGTTTTCCTCTCCCCTCAGGGTGTGACATAAAATCTAGTGTCTGGATATGTAAAGTTGTAAGGCACTTGGACTGGAGGGCACACACCCAAAATTCTTCAAAGAAATCCGAGGCAGTGATGAGTATCTTCCAACATTTCCATAGGTACAGGAGTGGAGGATAACTACATTGGAAATATCATCCCAAAGCTTTTTAAAAAAAAGATCCGGCATGAAGCCAGAAATTTAAAGATTAAAAAAAAAAAATTTGGTCATGGGATGCGGGCGTCACTGGCAAGACCAGCATTTATTGCGATCACTAATTGCCCTAGAGAAGCTGGTGGTGAGCTGCCTTCTTAAACCGCTGCAGTCAATGTGGTGTAGGTACACCCACAGTGCTGTTAGGAAGGAAGTTGCAGAGTTTTGACCCAACGACAAATAAGGAATGGCAATATATTTTCAAGTCAGGATGGTGAGTGACTGGGAGGGGGACTTATAGGCGGTGGTGTTCCCATGCATCTGATGCCCTTGTCCTTCTAGGGGTAGAGGTTGTGAGCTTAGAAGATGCTGTCAAAGGAGCCTTGGCAAGTTTTTGCAGTACATCTTGTAGATGTACAGATGTCACTGTGCACCAGTGGTAAAGGGACTGAATGTTTAAGGTGGAAGATGGGATGCAAATCAAACAGCCTGCTTTGTCCTGAATGGTGTCAAGCTTCTTGAGTGTTGTTAGAACCACACTCATCCAGGCAAGTGGAGAGTATTCCATCACACTCCTGACTTGTGCCTTGTTTATGAAGGACAGGCTTTGTGGAATCAAGAAATGAGTTACTCACCGCAGGATTCCCAGCCTCTGACCTGCTCTTGCAGCTACAATATTTGTGTGGTTGGTCCAGTAATGCTTCTGGTCAATGGTAACCCTTAGAGCGCTGATGGTGGGGAATTTAGCCATGGTAATACAACCAGGATTACGGGATGATTTGATTGAGGTGTTCAGGATTATGAAGGGATGGGGCAAAATAGAAGATGCAGAAATGTAAGATTTTGGACAAAGCAGGAATGTTTTGATCTCGCGTGCTATATGACTGTGTAATGTGCTCTTGGAGTTAGGAATTGAAACAGAGACCTACGTACAAACATGCGGGCCTATCAGTTAGGAGCAGGAGTAAGCCATTCAGCATCTCGAGCCTGGTCCACCATTTGATAATATCATGTTTGACCTGATTATGATCTCAGCTCTACTTTCCTGTCTAACCCCTTTAACTTTTAAGTCACTTGTCAGTCAAGAACCTAACTAACCCACCCTTAAAAATATTCAATGACTCTGCCTCCATTGCCCTCTGGGGAAGAGAATTCCACATACTAACAACCCTCAGAGAAAAAAAATTCTCATCTTGGTCTTAAATGGGAGACTCCTTATTTTTAAACTGTATCCCCTCGTCCTAGTCCCTCCCATAACATCCTGTCAGCATCCACCCTATCAAGTATCCTCAGGGTCCTATATGTTTCAATAAATCATTCTTCTAAGCTCCAATGGATACAGGCCCAACCTATCCAGCCTTCTCTCTAATTTATTTTTTGAGTATGATTTATTTAAGCGCATGGCCTCTTCAGAATTTTTTGCATAGCCATGCACATATGACAACTTAAGCAACCAACTTGCGCATGGCTTATAGGAAATTTTGGACACCATCATAGACTATTTGGAACATGCATGTTCCCTGTTGCAAATTTTATGTAATTCTGTAAAATCTCATCAGAAAGATGCCACTTCTGACAGTGCTGCACCTCCTCATTACTGCATTGAAATGTCCGTGCTCAAGTTCTGGAGTGATACTTAAACCTATTAGGAGCTACCACTTAGCCAAAGCTGGTATTTATAAGGGTAAATTTATCAATTCTGCACTCGCAGAGGAGACTGTCACTGTGAAGGGCAGGTTGGAGGATCACAATGCTACGGTGTTGTAATCTTGTCACTAACTTGCACACTAGCAATGCAGGATTTCTGAAATGGTCAATAATCTCCTTGAGTTTTTTGGAGCTATTTCATACCATTTCACTTATGGATATTGTTGTGTAGGATTTCTCTAGTAACATTATATTATAACATTTTGCATGGGTCTAGATGTGTATTTGATATTGATAGCATTGAGAGAGATCTAGGGCAATTAAATGGATGGGTTAAAGAATGACAGGTTTTGATGCAGTGAAATATATACATGGCCATATGAAATGTGAAACATGGCCATAACAAGTGTGTGCATCAGCGAAGATGGGAGATGAAAAGGAATTGGGATGTTAACTGGCTATTCATCTGAAACATTCAGTCAATGTCAGATTGTCATTTGGGAGATTAATCATGCACCAGGATGGACTTAAAGAATACTTGTTTAAAGGCGAAACAAGTTATTCTAATCTTATAGCCCAGGCGTTCATTTATTCTTCTGTAATGATGTGTTCCATTTAGGCACATCACCTTTAAAGGACTAAAACAAAAACAGAATTACCTGGAAAAACTCAGCAGGTCTGGCAGCATCGGCGGAGAAGAAAAGGGTTGATGTTTCGAGTCCTCATGACCCTTCGACAGAACTTGAGTTCGAGTCCAAGAAAGAGTTGAAATATAAGCTGGTTTAAGGTGTGTGTGTGTGTGTGTGTGTGTGTGTGTGTGTGTGTGTGTGTGTGTGGGGGGGGGGTGGGGGGGGGGGGGGGGCGGAGAGAGAGAGAGAAGTGGAGGGGGTTGGTGTGGTTGTAGGGACAAACAAGCAGTGATAGAAGCAGATCATCAAGAGATGTCACCAACAATAGAACAAAAGAACACATAGGTGTTAAAGTTGGTGATATTATCTAAACGAATGTGCTAATTAAGAATGGATGGTAGGGCACTCAAGGTATAGCTCTAGTGGGGGTGGGGAGAGCATAAAAGATTTTAAAATATTTAAAAATAATGGAAATAGGTGGGAAAAGAAAAATCTATATAATTTATTGGAAAAAAACAAAAGGAAGGGGGAAGCAGAAAGGGGGTGGGGATGGGGGGAGGGAGCTCAAGATCTAAAATTGTTGAATTGAATATTCAGTCTGGAAGGCTGTAAAGTGCCTAGTCGGAAGATGAGGTGTTGTTCCTCCAGTTTGCGTTGGGCTTCACTGGAACAATGCAGCAAGCCAAGGACAGACATGTGGGCAAGAGAGCAGGGTAGAGTGTTAAAATGGCAAGCAACAGGGAGGTTTGGGTCATTCTTGCGGACAGACCGCAGGTGTTCTGCAAAGCGGTCGCCCAATTTACGTTTGGTCTCTCCAATGTAGAGGAGACCACATTGGGAGCAACGAATGCAGTAGACTAAGTTGGGGGAAATGCAAGTGAAATGATGCTTCACTTGAAAGGAGTGTTTGGGCCCTTGGACGGTGAGGAGAGAGGAAGTGAAGGGGCAGGTGTTGCATCTTTTGCATGGGCATGGGGTGGTGCCATAGGAGGGGGTTGAGGAGTAGGGGGTGATGGAGGAGTGGACCAGGGTGTCCCGGAGGGAGCGATCCCTACGGAATGCCGATAGGGGGGGGGTGAAGGCAAGATGTGTTTGGTGGTGGCATCATGCTGGAGTTGGCGGAAATGGCGGAGGATGATCCTTTGAATGCGGAGGCTGGTGGGATGATAAGTGAGGACAAGGGGGACCCTATCATGTTTCTGGGAGGGAGGAGAAGGCGTGAGGGCGGATGCGCGGGAGATGGGCCGGACACGGTTGAGTGCCCTGTCAACGACCGTGGGTGGAAAACCTCGGTTAAGGAAGAAGGAGGACATGTCAGAGGAACTGTTTTTGAAGGTAGCATCATCGGAACAGATGCGACGGAGGCGAAGGAACTGAGAGAATGGGATGGAGTCCTTACAGGAAGCGGGGTGTGAGGAGCTGTAGTCGAGGTAGCTGTGGGAGTCGGTGGGTTTGTAATAGATATTGGTGGACAGTCTATCACCAGAGATTGAGACAGAGAGGTCAAGGAAGGGAAGCGAAGTGTCAGAGATGGACCACGTGAAAATGATGGAGGGGTGGAGATTGGAAGCAAAATTAATAAATTTTTCCAAGTCCCGATGAGAGCGTGAAGCAGCACTGAAGTAATCATCGATGTACTGGAGAAAGAGTTGTGGAAGGGGGCTGGAGTAGGACTGGAACAAGGAATGTTCCACATACCCCATAAAGAGACAGGCATAGCTGGGGCCCATGCGGGTACCCATAGCCACACCTTTTATTAGGAGGAAGTGAGAGGAGTTGAAGGAGAAATTGTTCAGCGTGAGAACAAGTTCAGCCAGACGGAGGAGAGTAGTGGTGGATGGGGATTGTTCGGGCCTCTGTTCGAGGAAGAAGCTAAGGGCCCTCAGACCATCCTGGTGGGGGATGGAGGTGTAGAGGGATTGGACGTCCAAGGTGAAGAGGAAGCGGTTGGGGCCAGGGAACTGGAAATTGTTGATGTGACGTAAGGTGTCAGAGGAATCACGGATGTAGGTGGGAAGGGACTGGACAAGGGGAGAGAGAAGGGAGTCAAGATAATGAGAAATGAGTTCTGTGGGGCAGGAGCAGGCTGACACAATCGGTCTACCGGGGCAGTTCTGTTTGTGGATTTTGGGTAGGAGATAGAAGCGGGCCGTCCGAGGTTGGGCGACTATCAGGTTGGAAGCTGTGGGAGGAAGATCCCCAGAGTAGATGAGGTCAGTGACAGTCCTGGAAACAATGGCTTGATGTTCAGTGGTGGGGTCATGGTCCAGGGAGAGGTAGGAGGAAGTGTTTGCGAGTTGATGCTTAGCCTCCGCGAGGTAGAGGTCAGTGCGCCAGGCAACAACAGCACCACCCTTGTCAGCGGGTTTGGTGACAATGTCAGGGTTGGGCCTGAGAGAATGGAGTGCAGTAAGTTCAGAGAGAGACAGGTTAGAATGGGTGAGAGGAGCAGAGAAATTGAGACGACTAATGTTGCGCCAACAGTTCTCAATGAAAAGATCAAGAGAAGGTAAGAATCCAGAGGGAGGGGTCCAGGTGGAGGGAGAATATTGGAGATGGGTGAAAGGATCCGTTGAATGAGGAGAGGACTCCTGCCCAAAGAAGTGAGCCCGGAGACGAAGACGGCGGAAGAAGAGTTCAGCATCATGCCGAGCCCGAAATTCATCCAGCCTCCACTCCTCCATCACCCCCTACTCCTCAACCCCCTCCTATGACACCACCCCATGCCCATGCAAAAGATGCAACACCTGCCCCTTCACTTCCTCTCTCCTCACCGTCCAAGGGCCCAAACACTCCTTTCAAGTGAAGCATCATTTCACTTGCATTTCCCCCAACTTAGTCTACTGCATTCGTTGCTCCCAATGTGGTCTCCTCTACATTGGAGAGACCAAACGTAAATTGGGCGACCGCTTTGCAGAACACCTGCGGTCTGTCCGCAAGAATGACCCAAACCTCCCTGTTGCTTGCCATTTTAACACTCTACCCTGCTCTCTTGCCCACATGTCTGTCCTTGGCTTGCTGCATTGTTCCAGTGAAGCCCAACGCAAACTGGAGGAACAACACCTCATCTTCCGACTAGGCACTTTACAGCCTTCCAGACTGAATATTCAATTCAACAATTTTAGATCTTGAGCTCCCTCCCCCCATCCCCACCCCCTTTCTGCTTCCCCCTTCCTTTTGTTTTTTTCCAATAAATTATATAGATTTTTCTTTTCCCACCTATTTCCATTATTTTTAAATATTTTAAAATCTTTTATGCTCTCCCCACCCCCACTAGAGCTATACCTTGAGTGCCCTACCATCCATTCTTAATTAGCACATTCGTTTAGATAATATCACCAACTTTAACACCTATGTGTTCTTTTGTTCTATTGTTGGTGACATCTCTTGATGATCTGCTTCTATCACTGCTTGTTTGTCCCTACAACCACACCAACCCCCTCCACTTCTCTCTCTCTCTCTCTCTCTCCGCCGCCCCCCCACCCCCCCCCCCACACCTTAAACCAGCTTATATTTCAACTCTTTCTTGGACTTGAACTCAAGTTCTGTCGAAGGGTCATGAGGACTCGAAACGTCAACTCTTTTCTTCTCCGCCGATGCTGCCTCCATCTGACCTGCTGAGTTTTTCCAGGTAATTCTGTTTTTGTTTTGGATTTCCAGCATCCGCAGTTTTTTTGTTTTTACCTTTAAAGGACTAATGCATTCTAGAGGTCAGAAGAGATTTAGGTTCCAATTTGTGAACAAAGATTCTTAAAAATGAGACAAAGGACTCAGAGAAGATCACAGTCCAAGTTTTTAAAAGGTTGAGAGGTGATTATGTTACTTTATTTGGACAGTGAGTGCAAAACCAGAGGATGTAAGTATAACATTAACATCCCTTAAACAACATTTAAAGTATGTGTAAATGTACATATTGTATGGATATATGAAAGGAAAGTTGAGAAAAACTATGGTTGGGCAATTCCTGGAAGCTGCTTTCACTCTGCTGAAGAGGTGGTGGAAAGCCCATTTATATGAAAGAAAGACTTGCATTTATATAGCACCTTTTATGAACGCAGGATTTCCCAAAGTGCTTTACAGCCAATGAAGTACTTTTGAAGTGTAGCCCCTGTGGTAACGTAGGAAATGTTGCAGCCAATTTGCACACAGCAAACTCCCACAAACAGCATTGAGGTAATGACCAAAACGCTTGCTTTAATGATATTGACTGAAATAACTATTGCTCAGGGCCCCTCCTCTTTATGAAATAGTGCCTTGGGATGTTTTACAGACACGTGAGTGGGCAGATGGGGCCTCAGTTTAACATCTTAAAAAAAGATGGCACCTCTGGCAGTTCAGCACTCACTCAGTACTGCTCTGTTGTGTTAGTCAGATTTGATACTCAAGTTTTTGGAGTGGGACATCACCTACAATCTCCTGCTTCTGTGGAGTGCTTCTCACTGAACCATGGTTGACTTGAACATAAACAAGGTGACGTTAGGCTCAAGGAGTGGAAGCAACTCTGAGGAATTTCCCAACTTGTTAGGCCAAACAGCACTCACCCTGCCCATTTGATGATGCACCCTGGGTGTCTTCCCAAGTCAGTTTTGGAATAATCTCCAGTTGGTATGACAGGTGCAGTACAGAAGGAAGGATAGTGCCATCATTAAATGAGCTGGAAGAGGGAAGGGCCAAGTGGGTAATCCCAATTCAGACACTGGCCCGTCATATCTGTGTATTGGCTTTTGGCCTTCTGCTTGACTCCTGCTGGTCTAGAGGCCAGATTGTGGTGAAATTGCTGAGGAAATTCAGTTATCTTATGTTCACATTGTATGGTGAAACCAACAACAAAGAATATCATTAGAAATGCAAGAAACAAGAAAAAGACATAGGGCTTAACAAGCCTTTTGCTTTTCACTGCCCTTGATACCAATGACATGCCAACTTCCCTTTCCGTTCACTCCTAATTTTCTATGGTTATTAGAGCTCTTGCCATAAAATTCTGGATTCAAGTACCACTCAGGATTTGAACATATAATCTTGGCTGTCATGTCAGCACTAAGGGAATACACATTGTTTGAGGTGCTAGTAAATGATCATATGGTACTATTCGAATTGAAGGGTGATGACCTGGCTAACATTCCTCCCTAAGCCAAAAACAGATTAACTGGCCACTCAGCTCCTTCTTATTTTGGGAGGTTGATGTATGCAAATTAACTGCCATCTTTTCTCACTTAATGACAATAAGTATTTGGGAATTGGGGCAGAAGTAGGCCGTTCATCCTCCCTCTAAACTTGCTTTGCCATTCCCTTCGATTGTGCCTGATCTGTACTGCAGTTTCACTTATTCACCTTTGTTCCAACCCCCATATCCCTGGCCATCGACCTCAATCTTGAAAACTTCATTTGACCCTCAGCATCTGCAGCCTTTTGCTTGAACAGGTTTTGGATTTGCGTTACAGTTTATGTGAAAAAGTACTCCTTGATTTCATGCCTGAATGGCTTAACTCTAACTTTACAATTATGCTCAATCCTCCACCAGTGGCAATGGTTTCTCTGTATCAACCCCATTGAATCTATTTATTATTTTAAAGACTCCCAATCTGAGAACGGGATTAGCACTAAACAAATGCCTTTCCTTCCCTCTAGTTGCTGTTTCAACTCCAGTTACAATCTCTAATATTTGACTTAATTTGTGTTTTTTCCTATTCCTATGTAATTGGCCTTCCCTGGTAACCGGGTATCTTTCAACACTTGCTGTGAATCTCAGGGTGAATTGTGTCTTGCTGTCTTACTTTGAAGATTGCAGTCTTGCAATTTACAACTTTCATGGGTTTTCGGTGAATTTTCTCCAGGGCATAGTGCCACTCCTATAATCCTCTGCATTCACTCCTGTAATGCAACTTTGCATTCCCTGCACTCACTCCTGTAATGTGACCTTGCACCTCCTGCACTAACTCTGGTAATTTGTCCTTGCACCCTCTGCTCTCACTCCTATAATCCAACCATGCATCCCCTTCACTCACTTCTGAAATGCGACATGGCATCCCCTGCACTCACTCCTGTAATCCGACCTTGTAACCCCTGCACTCACTCTCGTAATATGACCCTGTAATGCAACCTTGCAACCCCTGCACTCACTCCTGTAATCGAACCTTGCATCCCCTGAACTCACTCCTGTAATCTGTCCTTGCATCCCCTGCACTCACTCCAATAATGTGACCTTCCATCAACCAGCTGCTAAATACTAAATTACTTCCTATGGCCTGAAAGATTGTGCCACTTGTTAAAGTACAGTTGATGATTGTTCAATTTAGGATTTTTATTTATTTTTTCATGGGATGTGGGCATTACTGACTAGACGAGCATTTGTTGCCCATCCCTAGTTGCCCTTGAGAAGGTGGTGGTGAGCTGCCTTCTTGAACCACTGCAGTCCATGTGGTGTAGAAACACCCACAGTGCTGTTAGGAAGGGAGTTCCAGGATCTTGACCCAGCGAAAGTGAAGGAAAGCCGATATTGTTCCAAGTTAGGATGGTAGGTGTCTTGGAAGGGAGCTACTAGGTAGTGGTGTTCCTATGCATCTGCTAGGTGGTAGAGGTTGCAGGTTTGGAAGGTGCTGTTGAAGGAGCCTTGGTGAGTTGCTGCAGTGCACTTCATAGATGGTACACACTGCTGCCACTGTGCATCAGTGGTGGAGGGAGTGAATGTTTGTGGATGGGTTGCCAATCAAGCGGGCTGTTTTGTCCTGGCTTCTTGAGTGTTGTTGGAGCTGTGCTCATCCAGGCAAGTGGGGAGTATTCCATCACACTCCAGACTTGCGCCTTGTAGATGGTGGACAGGCTTTGGGGAATCAGGAGGTGAGTTAATCGTCTCAGGACTCCTAACCTCTGACCTGCTCTTGTAGCCACAGTATTTATATGGCTAGTCCAGTTCAGTTTCTGGTCAATGGTAACCCCCAGGATGTTGATAGTGGGGCATTCAGTGATGGTAATACCATTGAATATCAAGGGAAGATGGTTGGATTCTCTCTTTTTGGAGATTGCCTAACACCATTGTGGCACGAATGGATGTTGTCGGGCTTCTTGGGTGTTGTTGGAGCTGCGCCATCCGGGTGGGTGGGGAGTGCTCCATCATGCTCCTGACTTGTGCCATGTAGATGGTGGACTCTTAGTTCTGGAGATCAAGATTTAGAATCAGTTTGATTCTAAGATAAGAAACAGTAAAGGTAAGAATTCACTTGTGTGATGAGTGGGGGTAGTTTATAGGCCTCTGACCTGCTCTTGTGGCCAACGCATTTGTGTGGCTCGCCAGTGGTAACCTCCAGGGTGTTGATGGTGGGGAGTTCAGTGATTGTGGTGCCGTTGACTGTCGGGTGGTGATGGTTGGATTCTCCCTTACTGGGGGTGGTCGTTGCCTGGTACTTGTGAGGTGTGAATGTTGCCTGCCACTTGCCGGTCCAGGCCTGGGTATTGTCCAGGTCTTCTGCATATGGACAAGGACCGCTTCAGTATCTGAGGAGTTGTGAGTGGTGCAGTGGGAAAGCATTTTGGTAGTTGTGATCGTCATTCAGTTAGTTTTAACATCATCATGGAAAAGGACAAAGATAAGTTAAAGTTCTAAATTGGCTTAAAGCCACTTTTACTAAGCTGAGGAGTGATTTAGCACAAGTGGACTAGAAACAGCTACTTGAAGATAAATCAGTGTCCGAGTAGTGGGAGGTATTTAAAGGGGAGATTCAGGGGGTTCAGAGTAAACATGTTCTCACAAAGAAATAGTGACCAACCAGATCTAGAGCCCCCTAGGTGTCGAGGAGCTTACAGGGTAAGATAAGGCAATGAAGGAAAGCTTGTGTCAAACACCGAGAACTCAATGGTATAGAAAGCGTAGTGGTGAAATCACAAAGGAAATTAAGAATGCAAAGAGAGGGCGTTTGGGGAAGTCAAACAAGGTAAAGGATTATGCAATAAATGGGAGGATACAGAGTGGTGTAGAGTAAGTGAGAGACCTTGGTGTGAACGTCCATAGATACCTGAAGGTAGTAGGAGAAGTTGATAAAGTGGCTAAGAAGGCGGTTAAGAATCCTTTCACTTATGAGCCAAGGCATAGAATATAACAGCAGGGGGGTTATGGTGGAACTATATAAAACATTAGTTAGGCCACAACTGTGCAGTTCTGGTCACCTCATTATAGGAAGGATGTAATTGCATTAGAGAGGGTACAGAGGAGGTTTATGAGGATGTTGCCAGGACTGGAAAATTTCAGCTATGATGAAAGATTTGATAGGCTAGGGTTAGACTCATAGACGTCTATAGCACAGGAGGCAATTTGGCCCATCGTGTCTGCGCCGGTTGACACTGGTCCCATTTTCCAGCACTTGGTCCATAGCCCCAGGGACTGTGGCAACGCAAGTTATAACCTAAATACTTCTTAGATGTTACGAGGACTTCTGACTTAACCACTCTTTCGGGCAGTGAGTTCCAGACTCTCACCACCCTCTGGGTGAAAAGATTTCTCCTCAACTCCTTGTTCTCCTCCTTGGAACAGAGGAGGCTGAGGGGAGATTTGACTGAGATGTACAGAGTTGTGAGGGGCCTGGATAGAGAGGATGAGAAGGGCCTATTTACTTTAGCAGGGAGGTCGGTGACTAGGGGTCATAGATTTAAAGTGATTGGTAGAAAGATTAGAGAGGAGATGAGGAGAACATTTTCACCCGGTGGGTTGTGGGGGTCTGGAACTCACTGCCTGAAAGTGGCAGAGATAATCAACCCACTTATAAGGTGGCTGGATGTGCACCTGAAATGCCTACAGGGCTGTGGACCAAGTGCTGGAAAGTGCAATTAGGCTGGGTGGCTTGATTTACAGCCGGCACCAGCAAGCAGGGCAGAGTGGCCTCCTTTTGTGCTGGAAATGTTTCTACATTTTCTAAATATTCTAAATATCTGAGAAGGAGGAATGTGAGGAGGGGGTGGGGAAATGGCAGCGCATGAATTGGTCCTTAGGAGAGCCAGCACAGAAATGATGGGCTGAATGGCTACTTTCTGTGCTGCAATGATTCTATGAGTGCTCTGATTCTGAGTGCGCTCCCCAATTCAGAGTGCGCTCCCCATCATGCATGTTGTAATTCAATGTGTGATCTAGTTCACACTACTTTAGAGGATTGTCAAAGGATACAAGTCATGCTGCAGCTGTATAGAACCTTGGTTAGGCCACACTTGGAATATTGCATGCAATTCTGGTCGCCACATTACCAGAAGGATATGGAGGCATTGGAGAGGGTGCAGAGGAGGTTTACCAGGTTGCTTCCTGGTCTGGAGGTTATTAGCTATGAGGAGAGGTTGGAGAAATTCAGATTGTTCTCACTAGAGTGACGGTGATTGAGGGGCGACTTGACAGAAGTTTACAAAATTATGAGTGGCATGGACAGAGTAGATAGTCAGAAGTTTTTTCCCAGAGTGGAAGAGTCAGTTACTAGGGGACATAGATTTAAGGTGAGAGGAGAAAACTTTAGAGGAGATGTGCGGGGCAAGTTTTTTACGCAGAGGGTAGTGAGTGTCTGGAATTCGCTACCAGAGGAGGTGGTGGAAGCAGGTACGATAGTGGTGTTTAAGAGGCAGCTTGATAACTACATGAATAGGATGGGAATAGAGGGATACGGACCCCGGAAGTGCAAAATGTTTTAGTTTGACAGGCAATATGATCAGCGCAGGCTTGGAGGGCCGAAGGGCCTATTCCTGTGCTGCACTTTTCTTTGTTCTTTGTTTTTTTGAATGTTACCTGCCACTTATCATTCCAAGGCTGAATATTGTCCAGGTCTTGCTGCATTTGGATACAGACTGCTTCAGTATCTGAGGAGTCACTAATGGTGCTGATCATTGTGCAATCATCCACAAACATCCGACTTTTGACCTTACGATGGAAAAAAGTCATTGAAAAAGCAGCTGAAGATGGGTGGGCTGAGGACACTACCCTGAGGAACTCCTGCAGTGATATCATGGGACTGAGATGATTGATCTGCAACAACCACATCCATCTTCCTTTGTGCCAGTGGAGAGTTTTCCCTCTGATTCCCATTGACTTCAGTTTTGCTAGGGCTCCTTGATGCCACACTCGGTCAAATGCTGCCTTGATGTCAAGGGCAGTCACTCTCAGCTCACCTCTTGAGCTTAACTCTTCTGTCCGTGTTTGTACCAAGGCTGTAATGAGGTCAGGAGATGAGTGACCCTGGTGGAACCCAACCTGAGCGTCAATGATTTACTTGATAGCACTGTTGATGACCCCTTCCATTACTTCACCGATGATCGAGAGTAGACTGGGGTGGTAATTAGCCGGGTTGGATTTGTCCTATTTTTTGTACAAGGACATACCTGGGGAATTTTCCACATTTCCAAGTGGATTCCAGTGTTGTAGCTGGACTAGAACAGCTTGGCTAGGGGAGCGGCAAGTTCTGGAGCACAAGTCTTCAGTACTATTGTTGGAATACTGTCAGGGCCCATAGCCTTTGCAGTATCCAGTGCCTTCAGCTGTTTCTTGATATCACATGGAGTGAATCGAACTGGCTGAAGACTGGCATCTGTGATGCTGGGGACCTTAGGAGGTGGCCAAGATGGATCTTCCTGAAGATGGTTGCAAATGCTTCAGTCTTATCTTTTGCACTGATGTGCTGGGCTCCCCCATCATTGAGGATGGGAATATTTGTGGAGCCTCCTCCTCCAGTGAATTTTTAAATTGTCCACCACTATTCACGACTGGAAGTGGCAAGACTGCAGAGCTTAGATCTGATCCGTTGGTTGTGGGATCGTTTAGGCCTGTCTATCACTTGCTGCTTATGCTGTTTGGCATGCAAGTGGTCCTGTGTTGCAGCGTCACCAGGTTGACACCTCATTTTTAGGTATGCCTGGTGCTGCTCCTGGCATGCCCTCCTGCACTCTTCATTGAACCAGGGTTGACAGCTGTGCTGTTATGTAAGAGGCAGCTGTGGATCTGCTATTCTGAGAAAGCTTTTACTTTATAGGAGTATTATTTAACAAAGCTGTTTTAGCTTCATTCTTCACCTTCTTCAACAATGCTGGTGTCAGCTGTGGCTCATGGTAGCACTCTTGCCTATGAGTCAGAAGGTTGTGGGTTTAAATCCCACACCAGGACTTGAGTACAAAAATCAAGGCTGACACTCCGGTGCAGTACTGAGGGAGTGCTGTACTGTCTTTCAAAAGAGATGTTGAACTGAGCTCCTGCCAGCCCTTTTCAGGTGGATGAGAAAGACCCCATGGCACTGTCCTGGCCAATAGTTATCCTCAACCAACATCAGCTGTCACTATCACATTGCTGTTTGTGGGAGTTTGCTATGTGCACATTGGTTGCATGTTTCCCACATGGCAACAGTGACGACACTACAAAAGTACTTAATTGGTTGTAAAGCACTTTGGGATATCCAGTGGTAATGCGAATCTTTCTTTATGTTGTTACAAATATGAAGTTTATAAGATTGTTTATTTCGGTAAAATAGAGGAATGAAGGAGGTCATGCAACCTGTTTTTAATTCTGCTCGACAACAAGCCTGGGTGGCTTGATTGTTAAAGGTTAAGAAGGGTATAGGTTAAGTTACTGGGATAAGATATTCACTCCTGTGGACAATGGAGAGTGCAGCTGTGCTGACTGTGGGTAGACAGATAGCTTTCATGTCTCACTGGGAGGAATTATGACTGTCACGCTTTATAAACAGCTATACTTTAAACTGTCTGTTTAACTGCAAGATAGAATGCAATTAGATGGTCTAGAGATAGCTATTTAGCATTTCTACCTGGCTACAAGGCCCATGTGATTCACATTACAATGGAGATGAGTTTTGGAAAGGTAAAATTCCAGAGAAAGCCATTGCAGTATCAGGTTACAAGATTTCTAAGATATCCCTGAAACTCACGGACACAACTCAGTCTGCAGCCATCTGAGAAACAGCAGTAGATGGAGGCAGCCTGTCCTGCACCTAAAGCAGAGAAAATGCTGATTGTATTGTTCACCAGACAGAAGGTGGATGGGAGCTTGCACTCAGATTGAAGAGACCGAGTTTGTGAGGATTTAATGGAGGTTGGAAGATTTGACTAGCTTGGAATAGAGGAAAGGAATCTCCAGTGAAGATCAGTTCTAGGATTCCCAGCTGGGAAAAGATAAAGGAAGCAGGTTGCCTGGAAGGGAGAATGGCTTTGAACTGGTTCTGGGAGAATAAAGTGACCACTTAAGGGACAGTTTAAAGTATAACTATGGCTTGGGATTATTGGTCGTGTTAAATGTCACATGAGGGATCTTTTCTGTAGTTTAAAATATAAATTGCCTACTAACGAGTGGTTAGTCATGTCGCTTTTAATTGGTTTTTTTACATTAAAAGTCTTAAAACTTGAAATCTTGTCATGTGATTCTTTCAGTGGAAATTCAAATATCATTTTTAAAAAATGTTATTGGTTTCTGTGTGGATTATAACAATGTTGAGTGAATGTTAAAAGCAACAACAAATTAAACGCCATTAGCTGTGCATTTCTTCGAAATTGGCTACTAACATCAGTTTTCCAATAATTCCAGAGCAAAACCTGAAGCCTGATTCACAGTCACCTGCATTAGGTGCTATATTTGTCACTCATTTAAGCTAAAATTGTAAAGCTGCTTGCTTCCTGTTAGCAAGCCACTGAGCAAGGCAGTGAGTGCAGGCACTGCCGTATCTGTTCATGCAGTGGTGCTATCTTGTGATACATCACATTACAGCTGAAGAATATTTAAGGACCAGAGTCAAAGGAAATTCTACTCAACAGGCCTGTCCCTTTATGATTGATTTGAAGCCTCACCCATCATTTCTGTGGTAACGGAGGATGGTTGTAGCCTTCATGCCACCTCAGGCACCTGAAATAATGCAAGGTTTTAAAATGCATGGCTTAGGTGTGATTCACAGCTTTAGTTGTTCTGTTGTGTCTTCTGGAAAAATTCTGACATGAACCAACTTAGTCTCAAGGGCCATTTCTTTCTTGTTCCTTTCGCTCTCCCTACTCAAAGGTGGAATTTTCCGTTCCCACTGGCATCGGGTGTCATGACAGTTGTGAGTGGGCAATATGGTGCTCAGCTTGGAATTGTCTCGTGGGCCGTGTTTCCCGCCACTGCATGTTGACCACTTCATTGTAATACATCGACATATCATTATAAGCCCAGTTCGCCAGAATCATCCCCCCACGCTGGATCATCCAAGCACTTTGGCACGATTGCGCACACCAACGTGTTTCACAACTGCACATAATTGACATGCACCTGGTGGGCTGCACTTCGCCCAGGACTTCGAGGCTCATTTGCCTACCTTGCTTGGGGTAGCACTCATGGTCATCAGCGCCAGGATTCGCAGGTGGCAGCACATCACTTTTAGGGGGCTCTTATGAGATCAGCTGTAAAGTGGGTCTGGCTTTTCAATGGCTGCAGGGATAGGGCTTGCTTGGGGAAGGGGAAGTGGCCTCAGGCAAGGGAAGAGGCTGCAGGGCGAGAGCTGTACTGGGGAAGAGGGTAACCCATGTGTATAGGAGCACATGTTGATCTGTGCAAGTGGCCTCAAGATGGTGAGGGCTGAGGAGCAGTCTCCAGAGGAGATGAGGCCAGATGGAGATATGAGGGTGTGTGTGAGAGAGTGAGTTGTGGTATCCCTTGAGCTGGCAGTGAGAGATGTCAGTGAATGTGTGAAGGCCTTGTGAGTGTGTGAGATTAGAGTGATGAGATGGTTGCCTTACCTTGATAGCATGGATGAGATCGTTTATCCTCTTTCTGCATGGATGGCAACTTCTCCTGAGCAGCGTTGGCACTGATCACCATTGCCAGCACCTCCCAAGCCGTAGTGGTGACACTGATGGACCTCTTGCAGCCAGAGGGAGGGTAGAGGACATTGCGGCAGGCTCCACCAGTGTCCAGAAGGTGCCTCAGAGATGCGGCACTGAATCAGTGGAGCTGCAGTCTTCTTGCCTTTTGGGGCCATGTCTTCTGTGCAGCAGTCCTGGGCTGGAAGCACTGTGCGTGGCTGCACTTTAAATATGGTGTCCGGCATGAGAAAGCGGTGAGGTGATGGTGAGTGGGTGAATGAGAGCCCGTCCGCTATCAAAATAGCGTGTTTTCTGGGAATGCATGGGTAATGAGGCAGGTTTAGGACGACACAGTGTGAAAAGCCACCATTTTGCTGGCAGTAAAACTTTCTTTTTCCCACCCACTATTTTACTCAGTGCATATCTGGGACAATTCTGCCCAAAGTGGTTATTTTTGTTAAAAACATTTTCGTGCTGATTTTGAATTGACACACAACTCAGGGGAGGTAGCTCAATGGCTAGCTCAATGGGTAATGCCCCTATCCCTGAGCCAGAAGTCCACCCCAGGACCTGACAGCCAAGGAAGGTGTGTACATAACATGGACAAAGAGGTTGAAAATCAACCTGAAAATCTATCCAACACATGCTAATGGCAGCCAGTAAGAGTGGGAGAGATTCCCGGTCAGCCATGTGATGGAAAGAAAGTTGGAGCCTCTACCACCACTATCCATAGATCCAGACTACAACATGCATGTAAAAGTCCATGTTGCCACAGCTCCTTGAACTCAGAATGAACTGTAACACACCACCACACAACTCAGAGGATAGGTGGTGATTTGCCATTTATATTTAAATCCAGCTCTGAGCAGGGAATGTGCTTGGACATTGTCTTCTGCCCTGGCTCCAAACTCAGTTGCCTAGCTACTGGCTGCTTGCCCCTCCCCGGCAAATGTCTGAGGCCCAGCCCACCTGTTTGTCACCTTGATGAAATTGATTTGATTTTGAGATTACCTTCCAACCACAAAACCGTATCACTACTAAGACCTCTTATTTCCACATCCATAACATTGCCTGACCCTGCCATTGCCTCAGCTTTTCTGCTGCTGAAACCCTCATGCATGCCATTGATACCTCCAGACTTGACTATCCCAATGCACTCCTGGCCGGCCTCCCTCATTCTATTCTCTGTGAACTTGACGCCATCCAAAACTCTGCTGCCTCTGTCCTAAATTGTGCCAAGTCCTGTTCACCCATCACCCATGTGCTTAGTGACCTACTGGCTCCCAGTTAAGCAACCCTTGATTTAAAATTATTATCCTTGTTTTCAAATCCTTCAATGGCCTCACCCTTCCCTATCTCTGCTGTCTCCTCCAACTCTGCACCCTCCAAGATCTCCGCACTCCTCTAATTCTAGCCTCTTAACCATCCCTGACTTTAATCCCTCCATCGTTGGTGATTTGTGCCTAGAGTTGCTTAGGCCCTAAACTCTGGAATAATCTCTCCACCTCCCCTCCTTTAAGACACTCCTTAAAACCTACTTGTTTGATCAAGCTTTTGGTCATCTGCCTTAAATCCTCCTTATATAGTTTGGTGTCATATTTGGTGTTGTAATGCCTCTGTGAAGCACCATGGGATGTTTTATGATGTTAAAAGCACTATTTAAATGTAAGATTTTCCTGTTGGGGCGGGGTGGGGGTGGTGGATGGTAGTGGTGGTTATGGAATGGTCATCCCCCTGCAAGCAAAGTCGGCAGGAAACTGAGTCACTGCACGCCAGCTCACCCTGCAGTCATACAGCGCAGTGGGTTGCCTAAATTGCCTGACAGTGGAGCTTCTGCCTCTCAGTGGGGAGGAAGTCTTGCCCTCAAATTGGCTGGCAGTTCCAGCAGTCCCGGCAGTGCCCACTAATGCGCTGTTGGCAACCAGTCCCACGGCAAAGGCCAAATGGATCCCAGAGTAAGTCCAGGGTATTGGGCGGGGAGGGTTTGGCCAGTTAAGGGACAGGGGTATGGATGCTGGGTTTTGGTGAACAAGCGGGTAGGAAGAAAGCGGGAGCACTATATTAGTGTGGGCTTCCCCTGGTGTGCAAAGGGCACCCTGCCAAAGATAGTACGACCCCTTCCTCCCTGCCCTTTTAAGAAATTAAAAATAACTGCCTGCCCAGTCTCGCCCATCAGTCCATGGCATGGGCAGAGTATAATTGGGGTCAATTGGCTTGTTAACAAGCTCAAATGACCCTTGATTATTCTTTTAAATATGGCGGATGGGCTGCCAATTTCAGCATCTGCCCGTCTCCTGTGTCATGGGGGTGAGCTCGGCGATGTGTGGGAAGGTGCTGGGGTTGGCATCCGCCCTATGTTACGTGTCCCCCCCCCCCCCCCCAATGGGGGGCACATGAAATCCAGCCCTTGGTATGGAAAGCCAAGTTTGTTTAATCGTTTCACCTCCCTTGTCGCCTCGTGGTGAGTAGCTCACCTCTACTCAGTGCCTTCCTCGTGGAGATATTCCTGAGCACACCAAATTGTGGCAGAGTCACTAATATAAATCCATGAGCTGTTGGCGATTTACTGTGCTGTTTATCTCCACCACCTCCCTCAGATTATCTTGCTCAATCTCTACATTGTCCCCTTGTAAACGGATCTCCCGTTTACCTGTTGGTGCTGGTCATGATGCATCTTCTTTTTGTGGTTTTGTAGTTGTACTCAGACCAGGAATTAGCAGCGTCCATGTTATTACTTATCCCACCAAGCTGGCAATGGACCTTTTAACTCAGTTTTACCAGCCTGATTACAGTGTGGTGGAGATAATGTGTCAGAAAGCATAGTTCATACTGTGCTCAAAAGGATAATTATGCAGATGTTATCTTGTGTTGTGCACACAGTGTCTTTCAATTAAGTAACTTGCTGTGCATGTCTTTGTTGCATTGTACGAGACAGCAAGGTAATTACAAACAGTCCCTTTTATTCTCTTCTAGAGCAAGGTTATGTACTCTTTCAGATACATTCAACATGTGATTTTTTAGCTCCTTAAATTTTCTGTGTCCTCCAAAATGCATTTGGCAACGTCAGAGCAGGTGGCTTGCTGAAGTGCTTTGCAATGGACTGCTGTAAACTTTTTTGAGAATCATGTTGAAGTTAAAAGTATTGTTGGTGTGTCTTTATTTTTATATGACATATGACAAATGAAACATAAGTAGTTTTCGGATGAAGTAGGTAAGGAGACAATCTGTCGGGCTATGTATTACCCTAGCTGTTGAGATTAGACTTGGGTTTAAACCC
Source organism: Carcharodon carcharias (assembly GCF_017639515.1). Classification (NCBI taxonomy): domain Eukaryota; kingdom Metazoa; phylum Chordata; class Chondrichthyes; order Lamniformes; family Lamnidae; genus Carcharodon; species Carcharodon carcharias. The sequence goes on along the minus strand of NC_054471.1, from coordinate 103,953,211 downwards.
CTGTTACCTCCCACCAGCCTCCCATTTCCCCTCACCCCCCCAAATTTCCAATACATTACATTCCCAATTTCAGCCTGAACTAGCTGAAGTATCAAATCAACAGATCCCCACAGGAATGGAGCATAATTCGAGGTAATTTATGTGACATCACTCCTGTGTTCCTGTTTGGGTTCATTATTCTCTTGACAGTGCATATTTATAGGACTAGAATACTAAAGGTTAGCAACTGTACAAAACCCTGGTTAGTGTACGCCTGGAGTAATATGAGCTGTCCTGTGTACTATACCTTAGGAAGGATATATTGGCCTGGGACAGAGTGCAGTATTGGTTCACCAAAATAATACTTGGACACCAAGGGTCAAGCTATGACGAGAAATAAAATAAATGTGGGCTGTATTCCCTGGAACTTGGTCAGGGTAAAGGGTGATTTGATTGAAGTATTCAAGATATTGAGGGGAACAGATAAGGTAGATTGGGAAAAGCTATTTCTGCTTGATGGGGAATCTAGTGCCAGGGGGCATAGACTAATAATTAGAGTCAGACCTTTTGGGAATGAGTTTAGAAAACACTTCTTCTCACAAATGGTAGTAGAGGTTTGGAACTAATTCTGTTCTGCGAATGACAATTGATGCTAGTTCGATTGTTAATTTTAAAGTTGTGATTAATAATTTTTTGTTAATCAAAGGTACTTAGGGACATGGGGCAAAGGTGGGCATATGGAGTTAGGTTGCAGATCAGCCATGATCACATTGAATGACAGAACAGGCTCGAGGGGCTAAATGGCCTACTCCTGTTTCTATGTTCTTATGCTTTTAGGCATGAATTTAATTCTTACTCAATCTTTTGATGTGCACTTTCTATTTAAGCAAAGTGGTGAAAGACAGTTCTCCTGAGAAAGCAAAGAGCTCCTTTCATACTGGTAAGTAGTCAGCTTTCCAAAGGATGAAAGGAAAAAAAACACCTTCTACCTATATTTCATTCTCAGTATTATAATAAAGAGCAAATCTAGCACCTCAGAACCTTGGTTTGGCTCAAAGAGTTACCTTCTACCAGAGCTACACAAGAACATAAGAAATAGGATCAGGAGTAGACCATTTGGCCCCTTGAGCCTGCTCCACCATTCACTAAAACCATGGCTGATCTGATTGTGGCCTTAACTCCATTTTCCTCTCTGTCCCCAAAGCCTTTGACTCCCCTGGAGATCAAAAATCTGTCTGCCTCAACCTTGAATATACTCAATGACTGAGCCTCCACTGCTCCCTGGGGTAGTGAATTCCAAAGATTAATGACCCTCTGAGAGAAGATATTTCTCTTCATCTCCGTTTTAAATGGGAGACCCCTTATTTTGAAAGCACGCCCCCTCTTTCTAGATTCCCCCATGAGGAGAAGCATCCTCTCAGCACCCAGCCTATCAAGCCCTCTCAGAGTCTTATATGTTTCACTAAGATCACCTCTCATTCTTCTGAACTCAAGTGATTATAGGCCCAACTTGCTCAACCTTTCCTCATAAGACAATCCTTTCATCCCAGGAGCCAACCTAGTGAACCTTCCCTGAACTGCCTCCAATGCAAGTACATCCCTCCTTAAATAATGAGACCAAAACTATACGCAGTACTCCAGGTGTGGTCTCATCAATATTAGTAGGGTTCAACGGTGAAACCAAGCCACAGAGCTTTTCTTTATTGAGACAGTTTATTGACTTGTTCAGTTTCACAGCTCTCCTCCCACTCAACCCCAGTGTCCCAACTATCCCCTATTTATATGTGCTCAAGTACAATTCTCTTAACATTAACAATGTAATGGACATTAACAAACCTTAACAATGTAATTGACAAGGCATTAACAACCAATGCCCTCTACTGTTGTAACAAGACTTCCCTACTTTTATAGTCCATTGTCTTGCCATAAAGGTGAATAAAGACCTGACTGCTAGAAGATGAGATTGATGTTATGTTGCGTATTCTTAAAAGTTTAAAGGAAGATGAAGTTTGACTCACCTTTTCTCTCTATTCTCTCATTGTATGTTTCACTCACACCCAAAACCACTATTATGTTCACTTCCTCTGAAAGCCACTTAATAATTAATCTCTCCATCTGTGCCATCCGTTCTCCCTTTCTGTTTCCGTTATCTGCTCTTCTTCTCTCACTGCATAAAAGGCTCCAACAAGTCCTGTGTGAGAAGCATTGTACAGGTGCAAGATATTGTTGTTAAGCTGTGAAGAGAAATTTAGAATATTAGCCAAATGTTAGCTGTATGGTGCAGTGTTGCACTATTAGCTTGCTGAGAAGCTTTAATGCATGGGATCCCATGTTCTTGGGGAAGCCAAGCATGTACTTGTTATTGGCAGACAAGCCGGACTTGAATCCAAGTGTAAAAAGCTGACTTTCCGCTCAAGTACAGGGGATCGACAAGTGAACATTAATAAGGGATACAAATCTGCTGTTACACATTGGAGCACATTTGGCAGTAAAATGCCAGGAAGAACACAAGTATGAAAACTTTTTTAGCTTTACTTCATTACAATGGACAAATGATTTTTATCTTATTGAATTTCAAAGCTCACCCCAGTGCCTGCATTATAACTCATATGGACAGAAGTTTGAGGCCAGCTTTCGACTTTAGTGACCATTCAACAAAATCAGATGGAGGCCATTTGGTCCATTAAGTCTGTGCTAGCTCTTTCAGAGGAGTCCAGTTAGTCCCACTGCCCCGTTCTTTCCATATAACCTTGCAGTTCTGTCTTCTTAAGTATTTGCTCAGTTCTCTACTGTAGGCTGCTGTTGAATCTATATCCACCATTCTATCAGACAATACATTTCAAATCTTAACCACTCGAGTGGAACATAAACACCAGCATGGGCTGCTTCAGCCAGAAGGTCTGTATCTGCTGTATAGCTTAAGTAATCTTATGTAATCCACTTGCTGTGCAAAAACGTTTTTTCTCATGTCACTTTTGGTTCTTTTGCTAATCACCTTAAATCTGTGTCTTCTGGTTATTGCCCCATCAGCCATTACAAAGAGTTTCTCCTTTATTTAGTCTATCTGAATCCCTCATGATTTTAAACACCTCTCACAAGTCTCTTCTTAGCCTTCTTTTCTCTATGGAGACCAACCCCAGCATCTGCAGCCTATCCATGTAACAGCAATCCCTGTTCTCTGGAGCCTCTCCAAAGCCTTCACACCCTACCTAAAGTGTGGTGGCCACAACTGGACACAGTACTGCAGCTGGTTTTACGTAGGTTTTGCATAACCTTTTGGCTACAACACTCAAAATCCTGGAACACCCTCCTTAACAGCACTGTGGCTGTGCCGACACCACATGGACTGCAGTGGTCCAAGGAGGCAGCTCACCACCATCTTCTCAAGGGCAATTAGGGATGGGCAATAAATGCTGACCTAGCCAGTGATGCCCACATCCCATGAACAAATTTAAAAAAACTCTATTTATAAATCCCAGGATTCCATGTTTTTAATCTGCTTTGTTAAGTCCTATCACCTTCAAACATTTGTGCACCAAGACCTCCAGGTCTGTGTTCTTGCACCCCCTTTTAAAATTGTACCATTTAGGATGCATTGCCTCTCCTCATTCTTCCGACCAAAATGTATCACCTCATACTTCTCTGCGTTGATTTTCATCTGCTGTGTGTCTGCTCCGCACCACAACCCGTCTATGCCCACTTGAAGTCTATTAAAATCTGGTTCAATCTGGGTCTTTTTAAGAATAATTTGATCCCACTTGCCAGTTAAAAGTTACATGCAAGCGAAAAGACCACCATCCTTTCTTTTTATTGTATAAAATTATCAAATACGTGCACAATTCGTGAAAAACTACATTCCAATTGTCCATACGCCCATGGAACAAAAAATGTGTTGGGATTGTGGTTATAATGGGGACAATTGTGCACACAAGGCAGATGGTATATTACATCATCTTTATCCAGATCATTTTGCTCTGATTGGAGAAAATAACTAACCTGTTAGATTAATGTGTCGCTGATATTAAAGATTGAAACTGGAGTAAAGTGTTTCATGGGGAAACTTCATTGAAAATATTGCAAGTTGCTTGCTAGACAGTCTTGGCTGCAGCACAAATTCAATTCTCATGTAGCTTGCTTTACATTTATCCAAAATAAATGTTTAAGCACAGATTTTATCAGTGACACAATGTTATAATTGTACGCCTTACTGATAAATACCATGAAAGAATGCTGTCTCTTTGGCCTGTGACTCTGAACAATGATCAAGTCTTAAGCTGCCATAAATGCCGGTCTCAGCCTGGTACCTGTATAGTGTGAAAGTTACTCTGCTGTTGTGGAGCCGGCTGAGGTAAGTGATAAAGTACACGCATACTGAGATGTGTGAGCAGAGTTCTCTCGTCCCAGATGCTCTCATAACAAAGCATCATGGAATTTTGTAGAGCAGAATCTCAATCGCCTGTCATGACTGTTTGTCCTGTCTGAAAAATCATCAGCTTATTGCATGTCACAAATTTTGGGTCTGCCTTAAATATTCTCTTGGATTCAGTGCCAATGCTATCTCCTGTAAATATGTCCCTGCGTATGGAAAGTCCCTTTATTACCAAGTATTTGGACATCTAGATATATGATAGTGGGACCCAGAGCCATAACAATAAAACCTCTTGAAGTGTGTGCTGGACATATCTTCTATTTGTGTTTCTACTAGCTGATAATCAGTCCAATGAGGTGAGGCCATAGTTAATCAGCATGCTGATTGTTTTTAACATGCAATTCATGTTTGAACTTTTCAGTGAAATTATACCTTATTTCCTGTTGCTCCTTACAACACCAAAATATTTACACATTTATGCAAAATTAGTACAGCATATGAGCCTAACTTGGGCTGCAGCACCAACTGCATAGACAATTTCAGCCATCAGTTGCCATTTCTTCAGTAAAATACTCGCACCACCATCAGTGCACCTGCAGGCATTCCTTCCCATTCATCAACAGAATAGCTTATGGCTCCCTCAACATTCAAGTGTTATGCAACCCCAGCAAAAGTTTCTGCCAGCAAAATGCACATTTTTCTGGCCTGAGCTTGCTATGTGTGCATCTTGAGTAAATCAATGATATCATAGTTGCTGGGCAGAATTTAATTCATGCCTCGGAGGTGGGGACCCATATAATTGGGCAGTAAGGTGGGGTGCATAGAGACCCCGTCATCTTCCCAACTCCCCCTGATTAAATCTGGGGCGGGAAGCCTCGAGGATGGACTTCCTGCCAGAAGCCAATTGCCAGTGACACAATGTTATAATTGTACGCCTTACTGATAAATACCATGAAAGAATGCTGTCTCTTTGGCCTGTGACTCTGAACACGGCTGGTATTCTATCAGTGGTGGGCTCACACCATGTGGGTTTACCTGGTGGGTGCACCTGTGGCCAGGAAGAAGGGTCCCCACTTGGGCAGCCCATGCCCAATAGAGAGACCTGTGGTGGCAAAGTCTGCCCACAGATGAGGAACCCGCCTGACCTTAAAACTGATCCCCCTTCCCCCCTCCCCCCTCCATCCCCATCTCCCATCCCCATCCACTGGGACCTTTCTGACCTGTGCCGCAATGCTGGCTCCAGTGATGATCTTTATCCTTGGGCTTCCTGCAGTACCAGCAGTGGCCACCGCTTCCAGTGGTACTGCTGATGTCTGACCGGCAGCCCTCAGCGGTGGGAAAATACCCCTGAGGACAGCAATAACCCTGATTCCAACCAAGTAAGTGTCTGGTTGGCACTAATCTGGTCGGTGGGCTGCCTGGAATGCCAAGGCGGGGTTGCCACCAGCTCTGCAGCCAGTGGATGGGGCCACTGTTGCGACCATTAAATTTCTCTCATTGAGTAACTTGAATGGGGAAGACTGAGTGCCCGAGTTCCCTAATTCAAACCGTAGATTACCCCTCTGTGGAATGCCCCTGCACATAAGAATGACTTATATTTAATACAATAGAAATATAGAAGGGATATTGTGACAATACTCAAACGGTCAGACAGTATCTGTGGAGAGAGAAACAGTTAATGTTTGAAGTTGATGACCTTTTATCCAAGCTAGAAAAAGTTAAGAGATGTACAATGTTTTAAGCAGGAACACAGGCAGGAAAGATGGGGGAGGGGAGGGAGGTAGGAGAGATAAATGACAAAAGGGATGATGGTTTCAGGCTAAAGGAGATGGTAATGGGATGTGTAAGGAAACAAAAGGTGTGTTGAGAGGAGGGGTAAATGGCAACAGCAGAACCATTAGCAACAGTTGGTGTCTGAAATATGGGAGCAGGGTTAATATTTCAGGTGACCTTTCATCAGAATCTTGGGTCTGAAGGTCATCGATGTGAAACGTTAACCCTTCCTTCCTCTGTCCACAAGTGCTGCCTGACCTCCTGAGTGTTTCCAGCATCTTCTGGGTTTTTTTCACTTTTAGATTTCCAGTGTCCGCAGTAATTTGCCTTAACATAATAGATGTAATTTCTGATGTTTCAACTACTCTTGCAATTTGGGCTGAATGAGTTAGCAGAATAATTATAATATTCTGTGCAATATTACTTATTGAGAAAGCAAAGCTTGCAGAATAGGTGCAGGAAAGCAGGCTCCAGGCTAGGATTAGGTTAGGTTAGGTTAAGGGAGGGGCAGCATCGATCGCCTGCAGTTTACCAGCCAGTGTTCCTCGTAGGACAGGTGTGAGAGACGGTCTTATTTGAGGCCTGTATGCTGGGCCATTCTTCAAATAAGACAGATTGCTGAACTTAGTACTAAAAATTTCCTGTTGGGTTTTGTTTTGGACATCAAACCAAACATTGGCTCAGTACTCTCACTGGCTGAAACTGTACAAAATGAATGGAATAAAAATTATGCAGCTCATGAAAATGGTTTGAACCCTCTGAGGTTATTAGGCTGGTGGTATTCGCTTTGTAGAACTCCGGCCCTGGATCCACCACGTGTGAAAAATCACCCCCAACACATTGTATTCTTTACTGTGTGGTATTCCTAAATGACAGAGCAGGGGAGGAGGATTCTTGAGAGGCCCCCGAGGATTCATAGACTGCCGACCTCAAATTATTGCAGAACTGAATGGTCCTACCTGTGTGCAAGGAAGAGCATGTCCAGATTGTGATGCTTCTTGTGCCACTTTCCCAAATGCAGTTAACGACCAGCCACTGGCAATGACTTGAGAACAGTTCATCTCCTTCTGTGCTTTTGCATGTCTGCCAATAATGGGGTCTAACTTCAGACTGCAGGTATATTTTTCTTCTTATGGCTGATGCATATATAGATCAGCAACAATAATTTTACATTCAGGTGATTAAACCAGATAATTGCATCAAAAATCAAAGAATCATTGAATGATTGCAACACAGAAGGAGGCCATTCAGCCCATTTTGTCCCTGCTGGCTTCTTCAAGAGCAACTCGGCTCGTCCCACTCTGCTGTCTTTTCCCCGTAGCCCTGCAAGTTTTTGCTCTTCAGATAACAATCCAATTTCCTGAATCTGCTTCCATCATAGCAGGCAGTGCATTCTAGATCCTAACCACTCACTGGGTAAAAAAGTTTTTTCTCATGTTGCCTTTGGTTCTTTCGCCATTCAGTGTTCCCTCATTCTCGACTCTTCCACCAATGAGAACAGTTTCTCCCCTCTATTCTGTCCAGAGCCCCCCTCCTCATGAATAGTGGAGTTTATTGCTGTGATGCCGTCTTCATATTTATTATTCAGCCGTTGAGTTGGTATACGTTTCATGGTCTATTCTGGGTGACCACAATTGCACATTGAGCTTTCAATTTTCCATTTGTCCACCAAGTATTTACATCCACCATGATTTGTGCAGATGCAGTTTAGAATTGCCCATGAATTCCATGGAAGATCGAATTAGGGATCTGCTGAGTTAGGTCTTTTGCAAGGTATTTGTGACCTCTTGTGAAAATCATACAGCTTTCCCAGCTCCATCGGGGTTTAAGTTGCATTGGCAAAGGTTACGGATGTGGGTCCAAAGGGCTTGCATGACTTCAAACAGTATTGGACAAAGTTCATGAGTCCCTGATGGATGGGGAGATGGCAGCGACTGATTTATGTAAAACAGACAGTTTGTCAGGTTTTAGAATCGCTCATTGATTGCTGATTCTCTTGTGTTTCCAAGGACATCAAAACCAATCTTAATCAGACTTTGACCAGTGGATCTCAACATCATTAGGAAAATTCCTGAGAGATGTTCGCACCATTTTGTACCTGAGCGCTCTCGTGCAGATGTCACTAATGCTGCTCCATGACAGTGCAGAGGGAAGACAGATCTTGCCACATGATAATGCCCAATTGGTTGTAGCATCCACACTCTACCCAAAATAGATGGCATTGTGTTTTGCAGCGAGGGAAATTAATTTCTTTTCTCATGAAGGATCCTCCATCAGTGGTTGTACAAGGCCAGAAACATGAATTGATTCAACAGGGACTGTGTTCACACACAGCCAACCCTCCGTTCACCACATTGCCCCTTCCTTAACTGTGATCAGGAACTCACTCCCTATTGCATCATCAGCAGCCTGGGGCTTAACTTAACCGGCCATATAAATACTGTGGCTACAAGAGCAAATCAAAGGCTGGGAATCTTGTGGCGAGCAGCTCACCTTCTGGCTCTCCAAAGCCTGTCCATCAAAATCAGGAGTGTGATGGAATACTCTCCACTTGCCTGGATGAGTGCAGCTCCAACAACACTCAAGGAGCTCAGTACCATCCAGGACAAAGCTTGATCAGCATGCTAAACATTCACTCCCTTCACTATTGGCAAAGTGGCAGCAGTGCGTACCATCTGCAAGATGCACAGCAGCAACTCACCAAGACTCCTTCAACAGCATCTTTCAAACCTGTGACTATCACTTAGAAGGACAAGGGTAGCAGATAGACACCACCACCTGGAAGTTCCCCTCCAAGTCACTCACCATCCTGACTTGGAAATATCACCGTTCCTTCACTTTCATTGGATCAAAATCCTGGAACTCCCCTCCTAACAGTACCATGGGTGTACCTACACCACATGGACTGCAGCGGTTCAGGAAGGTGGACTATCACCTTCTCAAAGGCAAATGGGGATGGGCAATAAATGCTGGCCTAGCCAGCAAAGCCCACATCCCGTGAATGAATAAAAAATAAGCCCACTTATACCCATCAAAGTGTTTGTGACTAGGCTGATATGTACTTCAAGTGATTTGTGTGTGAATATATGCATTTGATGGGTACAGCATTGGCTCCCTTCTCCTGGGATTGTACCCTTCCTGTAAAACAAGATAGCACAAAATAATCACAGTGGCATTAGTTATTTTGTTATTATTGTGACAGTACTTTCTATGTTTCACGGAAGGTGGAATCTGGTTAAAGTAAAACTCATGGCCATAGTGAGCATTTCCAATTATGATCAGAAATGCCAGGAGCGTAGCTGTAAGTTTAGCATCCCATGCCCTTGAAGTCCTCCCAGCCTATAACATCCAGAATTGCCTGCTGGAAGGTGGGTCCGAGGTTTTATTTGTTGTGTGTCATCACCAGTCTAACCAAGGTGAGGTCTGTGTTACTCTAAAGAATTGTACAGATTGTTTGAGATGTAATTTTTTCACGAGAAACAAAACCTGAGCAGTAATGTATATATTACCAGGTCCAGTAAAATGGAGCCAATTAAACTGGATAAGAGTACATCTGCATAGTCAGTTCTATCTCTTAAGGCTAGTTTGAGGGTAATTAGTAAAATTAGTTTGAGAATATTAACCTGCTGTAATGGTTGGGGAATATCTTTATTCTCTCCCTCTTATGTTTCCATTTGAGAAAAGTATTGCCTAAATTCAGGTTAACAATATTCTTATGTGTAAGTATTCAGTTAACTGACACTAGATGACTCTTGTAATCTTCTATGTTAAAGACTTCAACTAATGTGAAACAGCTGACACAAACACTCACGTATAAAGATAAGGTCATAAGGTCTTTTATAACTGTACCCATCTAATCCAGTGTCAGGGAATTGATAGTGTTGTTTTTACTTCACTTGGTCCTTTTTTTGAAATTGGACACCCGCTTCCTCATATCTTTCCAAATAAGGCAGCTTGTGGACACTGTGTTGATCTCCCATGTCATGTCCTCCCATGCTGTTGGACTCTGTCTGTGTAGTGGCAGATCGCCTTTCTCCTCTGTGGATGGCTTTTCTCCATTTTTTCATGCTGTCTGTAATATGCTGAAGGACCTCGACAGTAAAACACCCACTTTAGTGCTCCAGATGGCGTGCTTGGCAGTTGGACTTATGTACTGAGCATTATTTTTACTCTATGTGTTAATTAAAGGGCTTAACAGGTGATTTCAACACCATTATTGCAGGTCTTTTTCCTAATTAGTTGCTTAGCAACACATTACACGCCCTAGCTGTAAGAAAATATTCCCTCTTGTTGGGATTTCGAAAACCATATTTAAACTCTTACCTTGTTCTCTCCATGACTTACACCACCCTGAACCAAACTGATATTGGACTTAATTAGCTTTATCTTATTCTGCATCCTTATTGAATCTCTCAATGCAGTAGCTGTTGTCTTGCTTTATACTGTTGACTTAATCTTGTCTCAGGTGTTTTGGCTGTTGTGATCTTGTACTTAAATTTGTTATCGTTGGAATATTGCTTTCCAGCCCTTTGTAGTGTGATGTGATCTCTTTATTTATTTTTTGGTTGGGATTTTTCTCATGCCTATTGTAGCTAGCTATTGCTATGTAAGGCACAATTACAGAAGCATTTAAAAAAAAATACTAATTTATAGATAAGGAAGAAAGAAGGATGGACATTTTTCCCAAAGGACCATAGAGCTGTAAGATAAATTACCAGGGAAGTTCACTAAAATAGATAATATATATAACGATTCAAACCACCATGTTTTGTAAAGTATGTCAAAGTACAGAAAAAAGATTTGAATTGAAAGGATAAACCTATCAAGACATGCTGGGGCTGTTTTCTCTAGAACAGAGAAAGGTGGGAATGGTAACCCAATACAGGTCTTTAAAGTTATGGAGAGGCTGTATAGTGTATATGTAGAGAAAATGTTTCCATTTGTAAGGGAGTCCAAACTATGGCTCATGAAAATAAGATGGAGCCAGATTTTGTGCACGGAGGTGGGTAGCTCAAGTTGGGAAATTTTTTGACTTGCCAGATCTATCTTGGTAAAAAGGGATCTGAATCATGAGATTTTTCCTCTGGTAGTTGGGGGTGGGGGGGAGGGGGTGGGGGAGGATAGGGGGTGCATGGCTCTTCATACCCTCTATGCCAACTCATACCTACACCGACCCATCCCCCCATGGCCCCTCATACTGCCCCGCCAATGCTCACGCAACATGGGGAGACCTCAGGAACCATATGTTGATGAAAATATTAAACTTCTAAAAATCTAATGCAGCTCTCACTACACAAACCTGAGAGTGAAAAGAACTCCAATTTGTGAAAGCACCAAAGCTTTTAAATCTCATGTGTTTAATCGCTTCTAAAAACAAACTTCTGTTTATACCCCTAATCCTTTAATAGCCTCTTTAATCTGTAAATCAAACTGTGAACTCAGAACCCACTTATTTATTTAATTAATTAGTTAATTATTTAATAACTAAGTGAAATGGAATGTCAGTCCTATTTTGGGTGATGGTACACTAAAGAACAGGGCCAGATCCTTTTCGATGTTTGAGTGATGTTACTCAGCTGACAAAGTTAAAGCCATTCCCTAGTGGGAGATGTAAGCTGAACATATAGTAGAGGAACTCGGTTTGTATTGCTCATGTTCTCTGTGAGAGTTCAGGTGCATAACAAAGAACAAAGAAAAGTACAGCACAAGAACAGGCCCTTCAGCCCTCCAAGCCTGCACCAATCATATTGCCTGTCAAACTAAAACAGTTTGCACTTCCGGGGTATGTATCCCTCCATTCCCATCCTATTCATGTATTTGTCAAGCTGCCTCTTAAACACCACTATCGTACCTGCTTCCACCACATTCTCTGGCAGTGAATTCCAGACACTCACTACCCTCTGCGTAAAAAACTTGCCCCCCACATCTCCTCTAAAGTTTTCTCCTCTCACCTTAAACTTATGTTCCCTAGTAACTGACTCTTCCACTCTGGGAAAAAACTTCTGACTATCTACTCTGTCCATGCCACTCATAATTTTGTAAACTTCTATCAAGTCGCCCCTCAATCTCTGTCGCTCTAGTGAGAACAATCCGAGTTTCTCCAACCTCTCCTCATAGCTAATAACCTCCAGACCAGGCAGCATCCTGGTAAACCTCCTCTGCACCCTCTCCAACGCCTCCATATCCTTCTGGTAATGTGGCGACCAGAATTGCACCTAATATTCCAAGTGTGGCCTAACCAAGGTTCTATACAGCTGCAGCATGACTTCCCAGCTTTTATACTCAATACCCCTGCCGATGTAGGCAAGCATGCCATATGCCTTCCTGACTACCTTATCCACCTGCGTTGCCACTTTCAGTGACCTGTGGACCTGTACACCCAGATCCCTCTGCCCGTCGATGCACCTAAGGGTTTTGCCATTTACTGTATAATTCCCACCTGTATTAAACCTTCCAAAATGCGTTACCTCGCATTTGTCCGGAATAAACCCCATCTGCCATTTCTCCGCCCAAGTTTCTAACTGATCTATATCCCGTTGTATCCTTTGACAATCCTCTTCACTATCTGCAACTCTTCCAACCTTAGTGTCGTCTGCAAATGTACTAATTAGCCCAGTTACATTTTCCTCCAAATCGTTTACATATACTACAAACAGCAAAGGTCCCAGCACTGATCCCTGCGGAACTCCACTAGTCACAGCTCTCCATTCAGAAAAGTACTCTTCCATTGCTACCCTCTGTCTTCTATGACCAAGCCAATTCTGTATCCATCTTGCCAGCTCACCTCTGATCCTGTGCAACTTTACCTTCTGTACCAGTCTGCCATGAGGGACCTTGTCAAAGGCCTTACTGAAATCCATGTAGATAACATCCACTGCCCTTCCATTGTCGATCATGTTTGTCATGTCCTTGAAAAATATGATCAAGTTAGTGAGACACGACCTCCCCTTCACAAAACCATGCTGCCTCTCACTAATATGCCCATTTGCTTCCAAATGGTAGTAAATCCTGACACGAAGAATCTTCTCCAATAATTTCCCTACCACTAACGGAAGGCTCACCGGCCTGTAATTTCCAGGATTATCCCTGCTACCTTTCTTAAACAAAGGAACAACATTGGCCATTCTCCAGTCTTCTGGGACCTCACCCATAGCCATTGAGGATACAAAGATTTCTGTCAAGGCCCCAGCTGTCTCCTCCCTTGCCTCCCTCTGCACTCTGGGGTAGATCCCATCTGGCCCTGGGGACTTATCCACCTTAATATTCTTCAGTGTAACACCTCTTTTTTTATCTCAACATGATCCAGGCTATCTACACACTCTTCCCCAGACAAATTGACCGTTAAGTCCTACTCTTTGGTGAATACTGATGAAAAGTATTCATTTAGTATCTCTCCCATTTCTTCTGGCTCCACACACAGATTCCCACCTCTGTCCCTGTGTGGGCCTACCCTTTCCCTGGCTACCCTCTTGCTTTTTACATATGTATAAAAGGCCTTGGGATGTTCCTTAATCCTGGTTGCCAATGACCTTTCATGGCCCCTTTTAGCCCTCCTGACTCCTTGCTTCAGTTTCTTCCTACTTTCTTTATATTCTCCATGGGCTTCATCTGTTCCCAGCATTCTAGCCCTTACAAATGCTTCCCTTTTCTTTTTGACTAATCCCACAATATCCTTCGTTATCCAAGGTTCCTGAAAAGTGCCATATTTATCCCTCATCCTAGCAGGAACATGCCGGTCCTGAATTCTTATCAACTATAATCAAGCACAGTAGGAACCTACTGTTCATTCAGTTCCCCTAAACATTGGAGCTCAGAATTGGAATGAAATGCAGTTATAGGAAAAAACCCACATTGCCCTGTTGATTTCCCAGCTACAACTGAAAGAGTTTTTATTTGCCCATAAAATATATATTCATACAAACCTACTTATGTGTGAACACTCAAAATAGGAACAGGAGTAGGCCATTTGGCCCCTCGAGGCTGCTCCGCCATTCAATAAGATCATGGCCGATCTGATTGAAACCTCAACCCCACGTTCCTGCCTACCCCCAATAACCTTTCACCCCTTTGTTAATCAAGAATCTATCTAGCTCTGCCCGAATAATATTCAAAGACTCTTTTTCTACCGCCATTTCAGGAAGAGAGTTCCAAAGACTCACAAACCTCTCAGAGAAAAGATTTCTCCTCATCTCTGCCTTAAATGAGTGACCCCTTATTTTTAAACAGTGACCCCAGCATTTATAATCCCAGTTGGTATTTCGAAGTGCAATTGTAAGTGAATAAAAGCAAAATACTGTGGATGCTGGAGATCTGAAATAAAAGCAGGAAGTGCTGGAAAAACTCCGCAGGTCTGGCGGCATCTGTGGAGAGAGAAACGGAATTAACCTTTCGAGTCCAATGTGACTCTTCTTCGGAACTGAAGAGAGGTAGAAATGTAACTGGTTTCCTGCTGTTGCAAAGGGGAGGAGGGTTAGGTGGAGCAAAAGGGAAGGTCAGGCATAGGTTAAAGGATGGGGAAAGATTAAATGTCAAAGATGTTATGGAACAAAAGGTAAAGCGAGTGATAATGGTTTTACTTACGAACATGCAAACATAAAAATTAGGAGCCACTCAGTCCCTCGAGCCTGCTCTGCCATTCAATAAGATCTTGGCTGATCTAGTTTTAACCTCAACTCCACATTCCTGCGTACCCCTGAGAAGTTTTCACCCCCTTGCTTATCAAGAATCTATCTACTTCTGCCTTAAAGATATTCATAGACTCTGCCTCAGCCGCCTTTTGAGGAAGAGAGTTCCAAATTCTCACAACTCTCTGAGAGAATATTTTTTTCCTCATTTCTGCCTTAAATGGACAACCCCTTATTTTTAAACAGTAACCCCGAGTTCTAGATACCACAGCAAGAGGAATATCCTTTCCACATCCACCTTGCCAAGTCCCCTCAGGATCTTATAGGTTTCAATCATGCAGGAGTAGTAAAGGAACAAAAGCATTGGTCCAGAGTAGGTGTTAAAAGCAGAATAAAGATCAGCACTGTCTGAAAGCAAAACATGAGACTGGCACTAGGAGAAAAAAAACAAAATGGAGGGCAGAGTTCATGGTCTGAAGTTGTTGAACTAAATGTTACATCCGGAAGGCTGTAAAGTGCCTAATCAGAAGATAAAGTGCTGTTTCTCCAGCTTGTGATGAGCTTCACTGGAATATTGCAGCAGGCCAAGGACAGAAATGTGAGCGTGAGAACAAGACGGTGAATTGAAAAGGTAAGCTACAGGAAGGTCAGGATCATTACAGAAGGAAAAAACAGTTCCGACCTGTCCTCTAATTTCCCAGTTTTTACTGCTTTTTTCCTTCTGAGTTGCCTGCGGACGGAACTGAGGTGTTCTGCAAAGCGGCCACCCATTCTGCGTTTGGTCTCCCCAGTGTAGAGGAGACCGTATAACCTGCAGCAAATAGAGTATACTAAATTGAAAGAAGTGCAAGGAAATTGCTGCTTCGCCTGGAAGGAGTGTTTGGGGCCTTGGACAGTGAGGTGGGAGGAGGTAAAGGGGCAGGTATAACACCTCCTGCAGTTGTAAGTGAGTTGGGAGAGAGTTTTCTTTCCCGTGGGGCGGACAGAGAAGGAAGAGGTTATGAGCGTAGATGGATACAGGAAGTGATCAGAGATGGCCTTATCTGTGATTGATATGATCCTGAGAGTCTGTAACATTGGGGAGAATATTTAGCTTGGCAGGTGGGTGCGCGCCCGACCCGACCAAGCGTAAAATGATGCGTGATGACGTCGGGTGAGCATCCCGACATCATTGCTCACTCGCACGATATTTTGGTCAGTGGGCGCACACCGGAGTTGGCAGCACGCCCGCCAACAATTAAAAGGCCTATTAAGGCTATTAAAGTCATAATTGAAAGAAATTTAGTGCTGCCCCACCAACCTTACAGTTGGCAGGCGGATGCAAAGGTCAAGCGGTCTTTGTATTTTTTAGGAAACCTCATCCACAGTCGGGGTGAGGTTTCCAACAATGATTAATAATGAAATAAAATATTTTAAATTCCACTTATAACATGTCCCTGCTTATGTGACAGAGTCACATGAGGGGACATGTTTCACAACATTTAAAAAATTTTTATTTTGAAAACTTCTTCTCCGTGAGGCAGCTCTGTGCCTCAGGGAGCTTTTCCAGCGCGCACCCACGCGCATGTGCAAAGTTCGCACTCGCCCTCCTCCCCAACCCCCACACAGGCAGCGCTGCTGATCATGTTGCGCGCTGGGTCGGGCCTTAATTGGCCCGCCAGTGTGAAATCGCGGTCCGGTCCCGATCGCAGGCGGCAGGCGGCCTCCTGACCAGCCCCGTCAAGCCCGCCCGATGAGGGAAAAATTCTCCCCATTGTGTTCTATCATTCAGCAAATTGAGATTTTTCCTTGTTTGAAGCCTACTCAAGAAATATTTTGAAATCGATAAAAGAAGCCTTTATTTCTCCTAAATGTTCATTTGATTGTTTTAACAATCAATACACACAGAGCTACTGCAGTGCCAAGTTAAAGTGGGCATTAAAAGGACCAAAATAGAATTTAAAAAGATAATCCTCAGATTCATTTCCTTTCCTGCTCATTTTCTTTCTGATTTTTCTCATTTGGAAAGTGCTCAGTTGGTGATAGGCTGCAAATTCCAGCTGGTGAATGACATTCCACGTTTTAAAGGAGGTGTTAAACCTTTTTAAAATAAACGTGCTAATGCCAACATCGACATAGGAGACAGGGCAGTATTATATGGACATGCCTTCAGCAGGAATTGCTAGGTTCATGCACCTTCTGAATTAAACAAAATCTGAACTGTTGATTTCATTATTTCACAAAAGTCAGGCCAGTGACTCATTTCGAATAGTGGCGGGGGGCTAGGGGGGGCATGTTGAATATGATTAACTGTTGAATAGCAAGAGAGTGTTCATCCCTTCCTGAGATAGATTACCTTGCTTCCATGTGACATTTTATTTAATGATCCAGCTGAGAACTAAAGGAGTGTGTGCAGCAGATGTATTTGAGTCACTGTTAGCCCTGCAGCTTGAACCCACTTAATGTCTTGGAAGCAGAGTACTGATCTGTTTGCCCCACTGGACTGCAGCCATTGTTGTCATTTTGGTTTCATTTCCCTGTATATAGGAATCATTTAATAGTGCTTTTTATTATAACAGGAAGGTATATTGTTGCCTTTACCGCATGAATCCTAGCAGAGTGGACCATACGTCTGTCAGAGAATGCGCACAGCTTTGATCCCATTGAAATCAGTGAGTGAAAATTGGGCAGTTTGTATAATGAGTGGCTGATTCATTCTACCAAATTACTGCCTTGAAGGTGAACATGTGCCCCAGAAGTTGGTAGAAACTGGCAATTAGCATAGGAAAGAGAAAGTTTAAAGGCTCCCATCTATGTACATCTCTTTCAAATGCTGAGCAACTGAATTGTATTTTCTGATTTTATTTGATGTTCCCACATTCACTGTTTTCTTTTTATGTTCACACATTATTTGCTTTTCATTTTATTTGGGGAAAATCATAGTTATAGTTAAGAGGTCTTCTACTCACAGATTGTTGTAGTTCTTTCTTCTGTTACCATCTGATTCCACTGTGCAAACAAACAAGGCTGGATTTTAATAGTTGTCATATTCCCCCCTGCCCTAAAACTAAAGACTAAAAAGTCAGTCAGAACCTGACCCACCAGAAAGCAGCTGCCCCATAGCTGTTTTAAGCTTGAAGGGGCATTAATTGCCTCAGGGTGAAACTTTCATCCCGCCCCACCCCCCGCCCCAATCCAATTGGCTGGTGGCTCTGTAGTCCCAGCAGCACTAGGTTCAAGTGGTGGCCACGGCTGGGACTGCAGACAGAACCCAAAGTAGTGTGGGTTATGGAAACCAGACTGAAGGTCAGTCAGGGGTATCGGCAGGGCTTGGCTGGCAGACCCCAGCGAGGGGGTTGGGGGGCTGCGAGGCTGGGGGTGTAGGTTTAAAATTTGGCGGGGGTTGGGGGGGGTGGGGGGCGGTGGGGGGTGGCTGTGGGGGGCTATGACCTTTAGAAGGTGCTTCCGATGGGCACAGGGGACCCCCAAAAGGAGGTGTACCCTCCTGCCCGACACCAGATCTCACAGTAAAAGCTGCTGGGCTACCCACCTGGCGTGAGCCTCCACCTGCCACAGGTAACTTAGCAGCAGAAGTGGAATGGGGCACCTAAATGGTTATTTATTAGTCATTTAAGGGCCTCAATGAGCCCAAGAGCACACAGGCTGTCTGAAACCAAGCCTACCCCGTTAAATGGGAGATAGACTGGGGGCAGGTGGGCTACATTTTAGAAATTCAAGCCCATATCTTTGTGATTGTAACTGTTGAATGGTTCTGTGATTAAATACCAGGAATCCCTCAAATTCACACTGTATAAAGGATGTTCTGTCCAGGTTGTAAACACACCTGAAGGACAGTTTGTTAACCATGTGCGCATGCACGCGAGCGAGTGCTCTATAATCTCCCTGAGGCACGGAGCTGCCTGAGGGAGATGAAGAGATATTTAAAAAAATTAAAAAATAAAATATAATGAAACATGTCCCCTCATGTGGTGCTGTCACGTGAGCAGGGACATGTTATTAATGATAAATTAGTTTTTGTTCTATTTTCATTTGCTTTTGGACATCTCATCCCGCCCATGGATGAGGTTTCCAAAAATATGCAAAGGCTGCTTGGCCTTTTCTCCTGCCCTCCAACCGTTAGGTTGGACAGGCAGTGAAAAATTTAATTTAATTGATAACTTAATGGCCTTTTTATTGTCAGCGAGCGCACTGCTGGCTCCGGTGCGCCCATCGACCGAACTATCACGCGCCTGCGTGTTGATGTCAGCATGCTTGGCCAAAGTCCACGTGCGTCATTTCACACTCGAGTAGGTTGGGCACGCCAAGTGAAAATTTCTGCCCCAAGTGTCTACTGCATGTTTTAATTTAAAAAAACACTAATTCATAAAAATCCATTTACTACATTTACATTCCTTCAACTACATTATCCCTTACAACAGCAAACATTTCATTTAATTGGATAATCCTTTATAAAAACAAGCATTGGAATTCATAGCCCCACTTCAAAGAGTCCATAACCACTTGGAGCTATCAATCAAACTGTGAAATGGCAGGCACTCTACCATGATAATGGAGAGTTGTGACATTAGTCATGCACCACTTATCAAGTAATGGAAGCCCTAAGGCTTATGTCAACAGACAGAGTGAAATAGCAAGTAATAATTTTTCTTAACACTCCAGACAGTTTTTTTTCAGAGTTGAAGGGCAAGAGTTTTAGATGCCTTGACAGCTTGACAGCTTCCTTTGACAGTTCAACTTGACACTTCTGACAGTTGTTTTGACAGTTCCAATGAGCTTCACAGTTCCAATGAGTTAAGCACTTTTTACGCACCTTCATGCCCAATTTTAGAAATCCCAAAGGGTGCCTGACCTCCCCTAATGGTCACCTGATCTCTTCCAAAGGAGGCCCTGAGACCATACCCAAAGGGGTACCTTACATCTCCAAAAGGGTATCCTGGCCATTCAGATGAATCCACAAAGTTCAGATCTGCTGCTATCAGATCTGTTCCGCACACATGGGTTTCAGACAGCCCTCACACCAAAACCTCACGAGTGAATTGAGCTCCTGATTTCTATGGGCAGCTGCCTCCATGAAATGTGCTTGCGGGAATCCTGACCCAGGCTCATTCCTGTCCTCATGAAGATGGTAGCCGCTGTGTTCAGAGGCAGGACTTCCAGATTTGGGCCTCTTCCACCATTTTTGACATAACAGAGAGCTTCTCCAATGTGGCAAAAATCCAGGCCTTGGATCTCAAAGGAGTTTAAACACCAGCTGATTGATGCCATTCTGCCATTGCATAGATGATTGATGTGGCCATGTTTGAAATATTAAAGGTGCTTCCATGATGCAGCAGGTCCCGGCTCCCTGTAGTGTACACACAAAGCAGGACTTGCAGATCACCGATGTGGTAGCCTGTGAATTCCTATCCATTACTTTTAGAGAGGAAAAGTTATTCGTTGAGCAGCCACAATTTACTGAGATACACACCCTTGAAGAGCTGCTCCCCACTGGATGCACTGGATAATGATATCATCCCTGTTGTGTGCCACACCAAATTGGATAGTCCCCAAAAACAGGTGTGGGGACCATGTTGTGCGATTAGCCTGTACCCATTCGACGTAATTCAGCCAACACGCCAGCTTGGTGCTGCCCGCTCAGTTCAGGTGATTGCTGTGCGCAATAGGTGCTCACCCTGTTGTTCGTTGGCTGCACGTACCAGCAGGGGGTCTGAGAATCATGACTTGCTGGCACCGCTTAAAACTAACCCGCACCACTTAGTGCTGATCTGCACTTCCTAAAAAAGAGAGGTGCATTGTGGCTGGAGCAGGAGCCGGCCTTGGTACAGGAAGGGAGTCTGACCTGGCAAACAGTGAGAAGTGTCATAACATGGGAGGGAGCGGCCTCCAAGGTTATCGGAGGCTGCTCTGGAGATCTTGTTGGAGGAGGTGGGAAGGGGGAGAGATGTCTTGTATGTGTAGCGGGCCAGGAGGACCTCCAGACACATGGTCAAAAGGAATGGAGCAGATAGCTGGGTAGGTCAATGCCAAGAGTCATGCTGTAAAGACCAGGGTGGAGAACCACGCACACGAGGTCAAGGTCAGCGAATGCATTTTTAAATGCCATTTGCCACAAACTGCTCCAGGAGCCTCAGACACTGCTCAAGTCATCACGCTGTCATCATTCACCAACCAACAATCTCTATCAATCTGAACCCATAAATAATGTTCATAATGCTTCACCTCAGCCTCATACACATAAGACTGCTGCAAACCGCACACCTACGTCTGAAAGCTTGCACAAGCACAGTCAGCTCTTCAGCCATGAAAGCTGCAGCAGCCAAACAGGTTGCACAGCCTTCACAAATACACTTCCTTCTCTCCTGCAGGACAAGATGGCAGACAGTTAGACCCAGCAGGAGCTAACCAGAGTGAGGGGGAGCAGGCACCCCTGCACGTCCTCACCCCCACATGGAGAAGACAGTACTGGCCATTATCGGGATACCCATTGCCGAAGCTTCAGCCAGAAGGGAGGCTGAAAGCATCAAATATGACTGTAATCCTCCTTCTTACCACCCCACGCGCCACCTCATCACACACCTTCCTCTGATTTACAAGCTGCAGCTGCTGTTTTATGCGTGTAGGCTTAGGCTGTCCACCCCTGTGAAATTCTTCAAGGGAGTTGTCTGTGTCTGTGGATTTTTCGTAGCGCTGTTGGGAATTTCAGTTGTGATCAGCCGATTTGTACCTGTAAATTTGGCGATGTTGATTGAACAATTGGCTAGAGAATCAGCAGCAGCTTATACCAGAGGGGAATGGAGAATGTTGGTATTCGAAAGACCACCTTCAAACTCACTATTTGTGTGTAAACTTAACCCATCTTGGGAAATCTAGGCTCCTCGCTTTATACTTAGGGGGGATAATAGCCACATAGCACTGCATGACAAATCACTTCATTGGGTCTCGAGTGGGCAAAGACCTTCTGAAATGCAAAGAGAGATGGTTTGGGTAGCACTGGGTCTCTACTGCATCAGAAGTGTTGCCAGGATTTCCTGTCAGGCAGAGGTGGGCAGCTGTGAGTGTCTGCCTATGTGCAGCTTGGCGTGATTAATGGAGGTGGGACTGCTGGGATAGTGTCATCTGCTGAATTCTCATTTATGAATTGTACATCAAGAGTGTTTAATGAGATGCAGGTGAAGGGCATTAATTAGGGTTTCACTTGAGTACGTATAGAGATATGCTCACTGAAACTGTGTGTGGTTGAGGTAGGAGTTATATGCTTGTAATGTTTGACTCTGTAAATAAATATAGTAAAGACTGAGTAAAGATTGGCTCTGTATCATCCTTCACTAGCTAACTTTCTGGATTAGAACGTCATCAATCCAATCTTCAGTGAAGCACCTTCCTTAGGCATGAGTGGGTCCTCAGAATGTTCCAGGCTTAAATAAAACAGAAATGCTGGAAATACTCAGGAGGTCTGGCAGCATCTGTGGAGAGAGAAACATTAATGTTTCAGATTGTGACCTTTCATCGTGAATATAATTTCTTGCAACATGCACGGTTTAGATATGATGTAGAAAATGATGAATTATATTGAATGTACTGACTAACATTGAAACACCACCAAATTGTCATTTGTTGCTTTCTATTTACTATACATTTTTTGCTTAATTACCATAGATTTTAAAAATGGAAGCTGTGGACCAGACGCTAAATTACTATTTTGTTTCATGGTTTGGACCAAGAGGTAAGTAGGCATCTTGATACACTGCATATATAGGCTATTTTATCATGCAAGTGTTTCAGCAGGAATGTGATTAATATTTTACTGTACATTACAAGATGTAAAACATCATTGTGTGAACATTAATCCAGTTGGTGACACAATTGGTGACAGTAATGTGCATCTTATTATGAGTGCAGTTATTTTAATTGGCCAAGGCATTTAACCATATTCAATTTGAAACTCAAATAATTACCAACAGTAGCTGAGAAGAACTATGCTGAGCATACTAATCAGCATGACCCTTGGGAGTTTTAAGTAAGATGAGAAATTACAAGCAAGTTTGCTTTTTAAGATGGACAACATTTCTGTCTTGTAATTGACCAATTTATTTAAAATTGTTTTGCACATGCTGTTTATTTGCAGATAACAGTGCTAACTGCCCATGGCACTTTTGGAGGCATCGTCAATGGAAGTGACCTCTCATTAACCCCAGAATGAAATGGCTTACAAGCCATAGTGCCATAGGTTACTGTCATGCCATTCACCTCAGGGTGACCTGCAGATGCCTTTACGGTCATCTGAATGGCAATATTTCAGGGTGCAAAGGCAGCTTGTGGGGGGTGGTGTGGGGGGTGGGTGGTGTGTGTGTGTTGGCAGTTGGCGTTGGAGGTGGTGTGTGAGGAGACAGTGGCATTGTGGTAATGCCACTGGACTGGTAATCTAGAGTCCCAGTCTAATACTCTGGGGACATGGGTTCAAATCCCACCATGGCAGTGGGTGGAATTTAAATTCAATTACTAAAATCTGGAATATAAAGCTGGTCGCAGTAATGGTTGACCCTGAAACTATCATTGATTGTCATAAAAGTCCATCTGGTTCTTTAATGCCCTTTAAGGAAGGAAACCTGCCTTCCTTACTTGGTTTGGCTGCCATGTGACTCCAAATCTACAGCAATGTGTTAAACTGTTAAATGGCCACGCAAGCTGCTCAGTTCAAGGGCAATTAGGGATGGGAAACAAATGCTGGTCTTGCCACTGACGTCTACATCCTATCAGAGTTAAAAAAAACAAATGGGCGCTGCTGCATTTGCATAAGTGTTCAACAAGAGGGTTGAGCTATATCCAGCAGTGCTGTAAAACATTCTGCAGTGTACTTGCACCACTGTGCAGCTGCTGGATTCCCATGCTGTACATCCTCCACCTGATTATGAGGCTAAATACTCCCTCTTAAGAATCATGAGATTGTGACAGGAGAAGGCACTGAGGAGTTCTTGCTACCCTCGCTTTCCATACAAGGAATGTTTCGAGGAGCTTACTCTCTGTAGACTTCATTGGCTCTCCATTCCAGTGGAGCTTCTTAACAATGAACTGCCACCTCTTTCTCCAGCACAATAGAATCATGATATAAGGAAATAATTTTGCTTACCTTGGCTATAGGCAGAAGGTTACCACCATGCTATATTAAGACAGTCTTTGAACATCAAACAAGAATGTGTTGAGTTTATGTATAAGAAAAAGCAAATGATTTTGGAATAAGGACAAGTGCTTGATGAGGCATATGTGTGATATTTTACTGCCCTATGTATTAGATGATGAACAATAATGGCAGCTAAGAATGTAATGAAAAAACTGATAGAGGATTTTTTGATAAATGACCACAACTGTCATCAGTATCAGATGTTGGGTCTATGTTCCGCAGGTTGGATTGTCAAAGCTGCGTTTTCCTCTGCCCATGTTACTTTTCTTTTCTGGCACCCTGTATCTTCCGTTTTGTTGTGTAATTAAATGCACCCTTTTTCTGTTGCAACATACCAGGTTGTTCATACAATTTCAACAATCCTCAGCTTACTTCTGAAGCCATTCTTTTTGTCTTTACTTCAGCAAAATCTTACCGACTATTTTAATTGCCCCCATGTGGTAGGAATTTCAGTCGTGCAGTCTTAAAAATAAATGTTGTAATTTGAAGATTTGTTCTACAAGATGTTTTAGAGCCATTACAGAGCATATAGCTCTCGGTCATGTGTTTTGTATTTCATTTTCTGTTGTTTACCACATTTGTCAAGTGGAAAAAATGTCATGTGCACTGATCAGGTGCTGTCTTATGGTTATCTTATTTTCCTACCGACCGAAACAAATTTCCACCAAGAGAGTCTTTAGTTTCCTCATTGTGAATGATACAGTTGAGAATGCTGATCAGATTCTTTAAAGCTGAAGTTGTCTAAACTTTGCCCAAATTGCCTATTTGCCTCACTGGATTAAATTTTCCAGCTTCTTATCAAACCCTTGTCTGCGGATGGGCTTTTATTAATTTGGTAGACTTTCTGTGCATATTCATGTGCAAATTCACCAAGAGAATTTAAAGAAGCATCGAACTTTCAACATGCAAGGTTTGTAAACCACAGAATTGTTACAGCGCAGGAGACCATTCAGCCCATCGTGTCTGCACCGGCTCTCCAAATTAATTCACTTTGTGCTGTTCACCTAACTTCTCCCCATAATCCTGCATATTTTTCCTTTTCAGATAGCAGTCTGATTCCCTTTTAAATGCTTCAATTGAACCTGCCCCCACCACACTCTCAGGCAGTGCATTCCAAACCTTAACCAATTGCTGCGTGAAGAAGTTTTTCCTCATGTTTCTTTTGCAAATTATTTTACATATGCGCCCCCTTGTTCTTGATCCCTTCATGAGTCGGGACAGTTTCTCCCTTTCCACTCTGTCCAGACTCCTTAACACTGTTAAATCATGGAGAAAGTATAAAGGACTATTTTTCATTAATATTTTACATGATAGCATATTTTCGCGACCCATTATTGTGTTTTGATTGTCCATTTTCGTTTCTCAGACTCTGCTTTGATTTTTCCTGTTTTTACGTTTCCTTTAATTTTTAACTCTGCTCCTATTGCCTTTTGCCCTGCTCTCATTCTTCTTTATGCCCTAAAAAAGGCAATTATAAGTCACCTGTTTATAATGATTAATGCCAGTCCCACCAGGAAATGTTTAGATAAGAGAGTTGGAGCTACAGTCAGGGAGTCCATCTTAATCAAAACCACTTAAAGCCTCAGAAAGCTTCATCCGATTGTGCGATTTTGAGTTCTTGGAGGAGAGTTAAAATACGTTTTCCAATTCAGTGGACGCCGGATGAAAATCCATTACTGTAAACAAGATTATGCTAATTTGGCTGCTTAATCTAACAGAATTATGATAATTTGAGAGCAAGAGAATGGCATTTAAATAATGCATTCTCTATATATCATGATAGCTACTGGTGCACTGCATATATTGCGACACCCATTGCTTTCCACTTAACGATTGCTTTCTTCAAGTGTTAAAGCA
The DNA here is from genome assembly GCF_017639515.1 of Carcharodon carcharias. NCBI lineage: Eukaryota > Metazoa > Chordata > Chondrichthyes > Lamniformes > Lamnidae > Carcharodon > Carcharodon carcharias. The sequence continues at coordinate 103,927,431 of NC_054471.1, read as the reverse complement.
ATAAATGAAGTGGATTGCCAATGTTGCTTACATGTGCAATTGATACTGCTTCTCTGGTTGGCATTCCTGTCCAGTTGTTTGTATAGTATTTATTTTTATTTATTCGTTCATGGGATGCAGGCGTCACTGGCAAGGCCAGCATTTGTTGCCCATCTCTAATTGCCCTTGAACTGAGAAGACCATTTCAGAGGGCAGTTAAGAGACAAGCACATTGCTGTGGGCATAGAGTCACATGTAGGCCAGAAGGTTTCCTCCCCTAAAGGGGATTGGTGAATCAAATGGGCTTTTACAACAATTGGTGATAGTTTCATGGTCACCATTACTGATTCCAGATCCTGTTAATTGAATTTAAATCCCACTAGCTGCTGTGGCAGTATTTGAACCAATGACCCCAGAAAGTTGGTCTGGGCCTCTGGATTACTAGTCCAGTGACATTACCACTACGCCACCATCTCCCTGACTTGATTGCCTAGATAAAAATAGAATGGAACTGCAAATGCTGAAGATCCAAAAATAAAATATTCAGCAATTCTATTAACATCTGAAAAGAGAAAAGACAGCTTAACTTTTCAGCTCTGTAACAAAACGCTACCTGTCAATCCTGTTCACAGATGCCATGCACATGCGGGATTTCCTATTTTTATTTTCTTACGTTGCCCAGCCATCACTTTTTCAGACTCCCTCTTTGTCCTTAGCTTTTTGTTTCTCCCAACACCATAGCCTTGCCTAGCTGGTCTCGGAGCCCTCTGTCTCCATGTCCATGACTGGATTTTTCTACTTTAGAAATCGGTAGGCATAGTTCTCATATACTTTAGTCTTTCAAGTATCCATTCATTACTCCTATTTGTTGTGTGAGAACACTAAGGGATCTCTGTATATCCTCGCATGTCAAGACGTTTGCAGCTTTCAGTATTTCTGTTTTGGAGTTGCCCATGTTTTACATCCATAAAGAGATTTTAGTCAAGTCATCCTTTCCAATAATGCCATACTCATTCTGCCCCCTGCCTAGCCAGCCCGTCACTTTTAAGATCGGTGCCTCTGTTTTCAATTTTTGTACCTCCTCGAAAGTCTTTGAGGCCTGCTGTCGTACTGTATTTCCCAGTAATTTCTACCTTTACTGTTTGGGCAATAAATTAGTGTATAAGATTGTCCACTCTTAATAGAAGTTCCCAGAAATGAAAATTGCGAGAGCTCTATAACAGACTGTTTGCCATTTTGCCAGCCAAGCAGTGAAGATGAAAATGACCCTCTATATCTCTGTCCCTCCCTCTTTTACACATCTATCCCTCCTGGATCATGATAAATGCCACTTCTGTACTTTTTGACTGGATTTGGAGCAATTGGAAAAACTGAATGACAGCTTGTCCTATTGATTACAAGCCCTAAAGAGACATTGCTACTGCGTTCCTGAAGGCAGGAGAATCTAAGTCTTCTAAATGGCCATTCAAGAAATGCATTATAGGCTTAGTTTTGTCAGTTTCACACTGAGAAATCATTTTTGAAACAAACAATTCTGAATGGTTTATATATTGGCACAGAGAGATGAGGCTGACTTCGCATTTATGGTTGCACAGTGCTTCCTTGTCTCTTAAGTCAGCACAATATTAAAATTGCCTCAGACCAAAGGGAAACATGAAAAGAGCTGAACTGATTCCAAGCCGAGCAGAGTGGGAATCTCACTCCTGTTTGTCCCAGGACAGGTTAGGCATTGACCTATAATCCAAAGACAAGGTTTTCAAATAACTTTTTGAATTGCTTCAGATCCATGAACAGCTTGCAGTTCTCTATAAACTTTAATGCACAAAAATGTCACAAGATACTTGATAGATAATAGAATGCCCAGTCAAACAAGGGGGTATTATGACGAGTAACCCAGAGCCTGATCAAAGAGGAGGATTTTAAAGAAGCTCTTAAAAGGTGGATGGGGATGTGTAAAAATGGAGGGGGTTAGGGAGCGAATTGTGGAGCCCAGATTCAGTCATGGCTTTCAAAAGAGAATTGGATAATCACTTGAATGGAATACATTTGGAAGGCTTCAGTGAAAGGGCAGGGGAGTGGGACTAGCTAAATTGCTCTTGCAGAGAGTTGGCACAGGCTTGATGGGTTGAATAGTCTTCTTCTGTGCTGTAACCTTTCTGTGATTCAGGAGCATGAGGCCTAGGCCGCTAAAAGTAGGGCCACCCGTGGAGGTGCAATGGATGGGGTGGGAGGTGGGGGAATGCAAAAGAGGCCAGAGCAAGAGATTGGAAGGGGAGTTGTTGGACTCGAGGAAGTTGAGCTAGGGATAAGAAGAGGAAAAGTCATGAAGGAATCATAGAATTTAAACACACTAATGAGAATTTTAAATTTGGGGCAGTAGAGACACTAATGTAGGTCAGTCAACAGGTGATGAGTGAATGGGACTTCCTGCAGGAGAGGATAAGGGCAGCAGAGTTTTGGACAAGCTGATCTTTATAGTATGGGATGCCAGCGATGAGAGTACTGGAATGATTGAGTCTGGATGACAACTTCAGCAGCAGATGGGCTGGGGTAGGAGTGCAGGCAGGTGATCTTGTGGAGATGAAAGTAGGTGATCTTTGTGATGATAAAGATCAGAACTAAAAGCAGAAGGTGTTGGTAACACTTAGCACATCAGATAGCAACTGTGGAGCGAGAAACAGGCTAAAAGTTTCAGGTCAACGACCTTTTGTCAGAACCTATTAACTAGATGGGATGAAAACCTAAATATAATCCATAATTTCTGATCTTTTATTTTGACATTCTGAATTCTTAACTTATCCAGATGTTGGGATTCATTTCATTACTTAGGACTTTAGCCCCAGTGCTCTCAGTTAATCAAATAATGGGTGGTGCCGGTTAATCAGAAAGATGGACTACCAGCTTTTCTACCGGAAGCTTGGCTAGCTGTGCTGAGGGGAACTGGCAGCACTCAGAAATGCTGCAAACCAAATCGTTTTTATGATGAAGCTGAAACTTGTTCTAAATGCCCAGAAAGTGGTCGATTTCACAACTGGCGCACAGGCACCTTTTCTCCATAGTTTTCTCCATAGAGTCTGGCAACTGGTTGTCGTCGATAAACTGACAATTTTATTTTAATTCGATTTAAAAGTCAACAGCAATCTGACTGAACCCGGTTTAAATCTCTCCATCTCTCATTCCAACACAGGAAGAACAGAGTTCCTGGCCCTGAGCCTGGTTCTCCTGCACACAACCTGGCCTGTCTCTGGCTTCCTCACCTACCCACTGCTGAGATCCTGCTGCGCGTTCAGCAGCCACTCTCTGAAATTCTCAAACACCTTCTCCGGCTCCTAACGCTGCCTGAAAGTGGAACTGGGCCGCTATGAACAAGCCACTCAGATAAACTCGAGTCGCAGTGAATGTGGCCACTGCCTGGCCCCTCAAGCATGAACTACTGTGCAGGTGTAGGGCAGGTACCGTCCCTTTGTTAGGTCCAGCCTGAAATTCCAGTTAATAGAGCAGTCCAGTTAATACAGTGATAGATAGCTCCTCCCAAAAGGCAATTGAGGGAAACGTCGTTGACCCTGGGGGCTGCAGTCTTTTTGTCTTTCGGGGCCATGTCATCTTTGCAGCACTCGTGGGCTGGAAGCACTGAGAGCTGTGCATGCGGCTGCACTTTAAATATGGCTCCCGATGTGATGAAGCAACGAAGTGATGGCGTGGTGGGCGAATGAGAGCCTGCCCGCCATGGAAACACGTGTTTCCCGGAAATGCATAATTAATGTGGCGTGTTTGGGGCGATACGGCATGAAAAGCCGCCATTGCGGCCGGCAGGTAAAACATCATTTTACCCGCCCACTACTGCATTTAGTGCAAATCTGGGAGAATTCTGCCCATTGGCTATTGTTCAGAATCATTTACCTTTCATATGCTAAAGTGACCCATTTTTCCAGAAACTCATTTAGGATTTTCTTGAAGAGGCGAGGGGAATCTGCTCCTTCTAAAACCTGTTCCAAAATTCAAGTACCCTTCCTCAGTTTGCATTTGTGCCCGTTTGTTCTCCCTGACCTCATCACCTCATGTTTACTTTCTCCCTGCGTGGTATCCATTCCTTTGGTCATTTTAAACACCTGGATGGCATCCCCTCAAAGCCTTCTCTCCAACAGGCAAATATTCAAGGCGTCAAGGTTTTCTTTATAGTTCTTGGATAGCGGTCATGCTTGTTCCCCCTTCCCTGTACCTTCTTCACAGTCACAAAGTCCATCCTGAAGTGGGGGACCCGTTCCGGACAAGGTTGTTCCGAATCCTCACATAATCCTTATATTTTGGTCTTAGTTTTCAGTTGTTTGGTGCAGCTCAGGGCCCTCTCATCCTCTTGGCTGCAGTTCCTGGACACGAGGCTGAATTTTACAGTCCCCCGCCTGCGGTTTTACAGGCAGGGAGGTTGGAGACAGGCCATTAAAAGTCCCCAGGTGGCCTTCCCACCGCCATCAATCCCCTCCCCAACCAGTCCGCTGTCTTACATAGGGCAGGTGAAGCCCAAATGAGGCCCTTAAGTGGCCACGTATTGGTTTAGATTGGCTCTGGAAAAGGTCAAAGAACAATCCAGAGTAAGAATAATTAACTGGGGAAAGCCGACTTCAATGGGCTAGGAATGAATCTGGGCCAAATAAATTGAATCAAAGGTTGGCAGAAAAATGGTAATTGAACATTTTGCTACCTTTAAAGATGAGATAGTTTGGGCAGAGTCAAGCTATATTCCCATGAAGGGAAAAGGTAGGGCAAACAAATCAAGAGTGCCCTGGATGCCGAAAGTAATAGAGATTGATGTGAAAAAGATAAAGTGTGCTTATGACACATGGCAGCTGGATAGCTGAATATAGAAGGATCAGATTGGAAACAAAAAAGCAAATAATAGAAGCAAAAAGAGGATATGAGAAGAGACTGCCAGCTAACATAAAGAGAATCCCAAAGTCTTCTGTGGGCATATAAATAGTAAAAGGGCGATAAAAGGACGAGTGAGACCGATTAGGGATCAGAAAGGGAATTTACACATGGAGGCAGAGGCCTAGCTGAGTACTTTGCATTTGTCCTTACCAAGGAAGAAGATGCTGCCTAGGTCATGATGAAAGAGGAGGTCATTCAGACACTTGAAGAGTTTAAAATTGATAAGGAAGAAGTATTGGATAGGCTGTACATACTTAAAATTGATTAGGCATCAGGACCAGATGAGATGCATCCAAGGATACTGAGGGAACTGAGAGTGGTGATTGTGGAGGCATTGGCCATAATTTTTCAGTCTTCCTTAGACTTGGGTAGTGCCAGAGGATTGGAGAGTTGTAAACGTTACACATTTGTTCAAAAATGGGTGCAAAGATAAGACCAGCAATTACAGGCCAGTCACTTTAACTTCAGTGGTGGGGAAGCTTCTAGAAACAATAATTCAGAACAAAATTAATAGTCCCTTGGGCAAATGTGGGTTAATTAAGTAAAACAAGCATGGATTTGTTAAGGGAAAATCATGTTTAACCAATTTGCTGGAGTTTTCAAAGAGGTAACAGAGAGGCTTGATGAGGGCAATGGTGTTGATGTGGTGTACATGGACTTCCAAAAGGCATACAGTGTTGCACAACAGACTTGTGAGCAAAGTTATTGCTCATGGAATAAAAGGGACAGTAGCAACATAGATGCAAAATTGGCTGAGTGACGAGAAACAGAGTAGTGATTAATGGATGTTTTCCAGACTGGATGAAGGTTTGTAGTGGAGTTCCCCAGGAGTCAGTGTGGGGACCTTTGCTCTTCCTGATAAGTATTAATGAACTAGACCTTTGTGTACAAGGCAAAATTTCAAAATTTGTAGATGATACGAAACTCAGGAGCATTGTGAACTGTGAGGAGGATAGTGTAGAACATCAAAAGGACATTGATTTGTGGAATGGCTGGACAAGTGGCAGATGAAATTTAATGCAGAGAAGTGTGAAGTGATTCATTTTGGTAGGAAGAACATGGAAAGACAAAATAAAATGAAGGCTACAATTCTAAAGGGGGGATACAGGAGCTGAGGGACTTGGGTATATATGTGCATAAGCCTTTGAAGGTGGCAGGACAGAAAGAGAGCATGGTTAATAAAGTATGCAGCACGCTAGGCATTATTAATAGCGACACTGAGTGCAAGAGCAAGGAAGTTATGTTAAACTTGTCTCGAACACTGATTCGGCCTCAACTTGAGTATCATGGCCAGTTCTGGGCACTACCCTTTTAGAAAGATGTGAAGGCATTAGAGAGTGCAGAAAAGATTCACAAGAGTGTTTCCAAGATTGAGCAACTTCAGTTATTTAGATATATTGGAGAAGTTGGGACTGTTTTCCTTGGAGCAGAGAAGGTTGGGAGGAGATTTGATTGCGGCATTCTAAAGAGTGAAGGGTCTGGACAGAGTAGATAGGGAGAAACTGTTGCCATTGGTGGAAGGATCAAAAATGAGAGGGCACAGGTTTAAGGTAATTGGTAAAAGAAGCAATGGTGGCATGAGGAGAAACTTTTTCATGCAGTGAGTGGTTAAGATCTGAAATGCACAACCTGACAGTGTGGTGTAGGCAGTTTTGATCGAGGCATTCAACATGGAACTGGATTAATATCTGCAAAGAAAGAATGTGTAGAGTTACGGAGAGAAGATGGGGGAGAGGCATTAGGTAAAATGCTCATTCGGAGAGCCAGCACAGACACAACAGGCCACTTGGCCTCCTCCGTTGTTGCAATTCTGAGATCTTCACGTTCCTGCTTTTTATTCAGTGACCTCCCGTGCGGAAAGTGCAATTGTGTGGATGTTACGGAGTTTGTCAGCAGCTTCTGCATCCCACAGTCTATATCTCCATGATACTCACTGCAGATTCATACTTTAACTGTGGCCACTTGGATCATGAATTGAAGTGTTGCCCAACAGAATGACTGCCTTCAGGATAAGAGAGAGTTTTGTTTTGGTGGGGCACTTTAGGCAGAATTTTCCCCCTGTTGGGAGTGGGGGGGCGGTTTTGGGCAGGAGCAGGCGTGGGTGTGCACACAGCCATTCGGCGCCCGTGATCGGCTGGCGCCGCCATTTTATGTGGGTGGGCCAATTAAGGTCCGCCCAGCATGACACGCGACTGGTAGCGCTGAGTGCATGTGTGCGAAAGAGCGCTGAAATCTCCCTGAGGCACAGAACTGCCTCAGGGAGATTAAAGTTCAAAAAAATTTTTAAAGGGGGAAAAAAATTTTAAGACATGTCTCCTCATGTGAAACTGTCACATGAGCTGGGACATGTCTATTAATTTTATTAAACATTTTTGCAAGACTTTAAAAACCTTCAAGAAACCTCATCCCGCCTGTGGATGTGGTTCCATGAAAAATACAAAGGCCACCTGGGCTCTTCACCTGCCCGCCAACCTTGAGGTTGGACAGGCAGCTCAGTTTATTGTTTTAATTGATATTTAAATGGCCTTAATAGGCCTTTGTCAGTTCGGCAGGCGCGCAGCTGACTCGAGTGCGTGCCCGCTGAACTGAAAATATGAATGATTCGAGCCAAAGATTCTCCCCACTGTTTTTGATACCATGATGTGAGACTTTATATTCATATTGCCCTTGCACCTATATTATGGATTCACACTAATTTAGTCTTATGAGATCAAATCATGCTTTGTAACATTTTTAATTCTGATTCTTAATTCATTCATGGGGTGTGGGCTTCACTGGCTGGCCCACCATTTATTGCCTATCCCTAGTTCCCCTTGAGAAGGTGGTAGTGAACTGCCATCAATGACATTATACTGATCATAATATAAGTCAGGATAGAAGAGAAATGTTTATCCCTATTATTGCCTATTGTAGACTGTAGCTTCAGGTTGCATTTCTCTGTTGCCTTCATTACTTATTCAAATGTATTGTGTTGTGTCTACCTAACAACAGTCTGCAGTGTCACTGTAACAAAAGCAATAGCTTAAAAGAAACTTACAAGTGTCATTATAATAATTCAATCTCAGTCACTTAGCATTAAAATAAATGCAGAAAATATTGGAAATGCATACCATGTTAGATTAATATCAGAAAAGTTTCTCATAAAGCGCCGACAGGTTGACCGACCTGCATTACCAACATTTCTGATATTTATTCCATATTTCTGATGCTGTGATTTTCTTTTTTATTACCCTTGCTCTTAGTGCTTGTGATTTATGACCTCAGAAGCTTTTGATTTGAGTTTTAGCCTCATAATTGCTAGGTTTTTACACTTCATACAATACCTGCTGCCCTGTTAAATTATCTTCGCTATGAAAATACTTCTTGCTTTAAAATGCTTATGCTTTGGGTACTGTATAGGTTTTTGATTCATGACCTGATGTTTTGTTCTGCAGGCATGTGCCGAATAAGCTAAAAGGGGCAAAAACTGCAGAGCAAGTGTAAAGAAAGAAACATTTGTGTTTAGTTACCAGAGTGTAACAGCTGTGTAAATTCGCTGAAACCACAGATTGAAGAGTTGAATAGTTGCAGTATATGTCCTGCTGAAACAAATGACCTCGAAGCTATCCATGTCTCAACCTAAACAATACTCATTGTCTTAGGGCTTTTTTTTGAATAAAGTAATGAAAAAACTTTAGGTGAAAGAAAGTACATACTTTAGTGAAACCTTACAAAGGCAGTAGCTTAAGAGGTCAGAGAGCAGCTTTTCCTATTGTAAAGTTAGAAAGTTAGCAATGAAATATGCTAGCATAATTTATAATAATCCTTCTGTAATATAAACACAGGCTTCTTTATTAACATTATCTCCATTTATGGAAACATTACTTCAGTGTTGCATTTTGGTTTAATGGATGGCACCCCGTCCTGTACTCCCTCACATGCAGGAAATAAAAAAAACTGTAAAACTAAAATAACGATGTAATAAAATTTCAACCCCTTTTGCCCCTGCTAGTGTTTCTATCTATCAATGTTAAAAAATGAAAACTGTTAATTATGTTACCTTAGCTGTGTTTTTAATGAGTTAATCAGTTCAATCTGGTTGCAGTTTTCTGGACGCTGAGTGAAACCCACACTGCTTCTCCCTTCTCACATGACTGTGCCTTTGCTCAGTGTTCTGCCAGTTTGTGTTTCCCATTGGTGGTGGTTTGGTGTGCTTGTTCAGTCAGTTGGAATGACTATACTCTGTAGATAAACAGCCTTCCTCTGTTTGCTGCCTGCTTATTTATTGTTTAAGAATGTACCTGGGCCTATGACTTTCAATCAGTGGTGTGTCTCTGCCATGCACATTGTTCCCAAAAGGGGTTTCAAAGTGTTCCAATGCAGCATCTTGAAATATTGCTTTAATAGAAGGAAGCCAATGAAGATGTTTGGACTGACTATTAACATTTTTTGAGGAGTAAAATTGATGTAGGTTAGTGACTGACTAGTATGACATGCAGTGTTTATGTAGAAATAAGGAAGAGAGCAGGTGGCCTATTATAGTGGAACCCGTAATGCAGCCATGTAGCCAACTTCCCCTCTCCTGTGGTTCTAAGGAAACGTGTAGGTGTTGCTTAGCTTCCTTTTAGAGCTTTCCAGCAAAGGGCTGGAGAGGTTAGATACTGATCATGAGGCTCCTTAACTAAGGCTTTCAGTCTACTTGTTCCAACAAACAGCCTGCATATTCTGTCACTATAGCCAAACAGAAATAAATAATTGATGTCATGGTTAAAAATAACCCTCTTTCTGTAACTGTTTCTTTGCTTGTCTCTCACTCTGGAATCTTTTATGTTTCCTCCCTGTCTTTGTGTTTGTTTTCCTCTCTTTCCATCTCCCTTTTCAATCTGCCTATTTATCGGTTTATGCCTCCTTCATATTCATTGTCGTATACCTTTCTTCTAATCTTTTTCCTTTTCAATCTTTCTGTAAGTCTTTCCTTCCCTCTGTCTCGTCATTCTCCGGTATGTCTCCCACTCGCTTTGCATGCCTGTTATACATGACAGTTTTAAGTAATGTAGGTTTCTATGCTTCTGTGGTGCACAATTCATTGAACTCTAATTTGATGGTAAAATTGGGCTTTAATTTAATTTTACTTCAGCCACTGACTAACTCATCAAATTATTTAGGAAACTACAGGAGTGAAAAAGACTCAGTAGTCCATCTGACCTGCGCCAAAAACTAATGCCTCTCAATCACCCACACACTCAACTATCTATATAATTCTGTCTTAAGTGTTTCCATGTTACCTGTCTCCGTCTTGGTTTCATTCTATACATTCACCACCCTTTGCATAAAGTTGTTCAATCTAACTGTTTCTGTACTTTTCCCTCAGCTTGAGCCTAGATCCCCAAGTTCCAAAGTTCGTAACAACTTCAAATATATCGGGGTCCAGTTTATCCATTTCCTTGAGGTAACTCGAATAATATGTGCCCTGAGCCATCTCTTCTCCAGAGTAAACAATCCCAATCTTCTAAATGTTCTTTGCAGCTATCAGTTTGGTTGTTCGTTTTGCATTTCCTCCATTATCTGAGAATCCTGACTGCAGTACAGTAACCAGAATTGTACATAAAACAGGTGTGGTGGCATCAGTGACTTGCATAGATTCATTATCACCTTCTGGGATTTGTGCTCTATCTCTCAGGCTTAACATAAGATTGCAGAGTGGAGTTGGCTCCATGTCTCACAATTTGCCAATTTTTCAGTGCTGTTTTGATGGTGCTTTCTGAAGTCGCACGTTTCCTCTTTCCTTGTAACTGCCATATCTCTTTCCATGCACACCCTCACCTCCATTACCACCCCTGCCAAATGCCTCCTAGAGAACAGCAACTCCTCACTATGTTCTTCACTGAAGCTTCCAACATCCACAAAATTCAGCAGCACCAGTATTTCAGTAGGATCCTATACATCTTTCAGAATGGATCCCTTGAGTAGATGCCATTTGTTAGTTGCTGTTATAGAAAGGTTCAGTTAAATCTTAATTTAAGTGTGGTAGGTACTTTGTAAATTGATTTACAAAGATATTTACCAAAATGCTCGGGTAGCGGCCAGCATTCCCTGTAGTTTTTTCGAACATGCAGGCAATTCCTTTAAGCACACAGCCCCTTTAAATTCTTTTTGCATGGTCACACACACGGAGCAATTTACAGGAGCCAACTTGTGTGAGGCCTGCACGAGGTCTTGATCATACAGCTCAGATGGGACATCAACAGTGACTCCTAGCAAGAAACCATGACCATACCAAAGCCAAATACACATATTTTGGTATAAGATCCACCCTGGTTTGAACATATAAATCCAGCACCAAGTTGTGTTATAATAGGTTGTACACTGCTGCCACTGTTTCCCACTTTGCATCTTCCATAATTTAGGGCCTGAGTACACTTTCTTGTGGTGTTACCGGGTAATCTTATTACCAGTATGAGTTCAAAAGAGACACCCCAATGTGTTTGATTCAACATCAACATTTGCATTTATATAGTGCTTTTAACATGGTAAAATGTCCCACGGTCATTCACAAGAGCATTACCAACTGAAATATGACACCGTGTCATATAAGGGTGTAAGTATTGGGGCAAGTGACAAGGCATGTTTTAAGGAATGTCATGAGGAGAGAAAGAGAGGTGGAGAAGTTTAGGGAGGGAGTTCCAGTTCTTTTGCCTTTGCAGCTGAAGCTACTACCACTAGAGCAATGATAATCGGGGATGCTCAAGAGACCAAAATTGGAGGAGTGCAGAGATCTTAGGGGCTTGTAGGTCTGGAGGAGGTCACTGAGTTTGGGAGAGGTGAGGTCATGGAGGGACTTGAAAGCCAGGATGAGAATTTTAAAACAAAGGTAATGGATGAATGGGATTTGGTGCAAATTAGGATATAGGTAGCAAAAGTTTGGATGTGTTTAAATTTATGTAGGTTGAAAGTAGGGAGGTTGCCCAGGAGAGCATTGGAATACTTGAGTCTAGAGCTAACAGAGACACGGATGGCAGTTGCAGCAACAGATGGGCTGAGGCAGGAACAGAAATAGGTGATGGCATTGATATAGCCAGCAGAAACAGAATCCCTATGGCCCTGCAAATATTGCTCTTCAAGTTCTTACCCAATTCCCTTTTGAAAGCCACAATTGAATCTGCCACCACCACACTCTCAGGCAGTCCATTCCAGAATTCCAGATCCTAACCACTTGCTGTGTAAAATAGTTTTTTCTTAGGCTACCTTTGGTTCTTTCACTTTAAATCTGAGTCCTCTGGTTCTCCGCCCTTCTGCCAATAGGAACAGTTTCTCTCTATCTACTCTGCCTAGACCCCTTATGATTTTGAATACCTCTATCAAATCTCCTCTCCAACCTTCTCTAAGGAGAACAACTCTATCTTCTCCAGTCTATCCTCGTAATGAAGACCTTCTTCCTGGAACCATTCTTGCAAACCTTTTCTGTACTTTCTCTAAAACCTTCACATCCTTCCTAAAATGTGGTGCCCAGATTTGGACACAAATTACCAGTTGAGGCTGAACTAGTATTTTATAAAGGCTCTTCACAACTTCCTTGCTTTTGTACTCTATGCTTCTGTTTATAGATCCCGTATACCTTTTTAACCAGTTCCTCGACCTGCCCTGCCACCTTCAACAATTTGTGCATATGTACCTCCAGATCTCTCTGTTCCTGCAGCCCCTTTAGAATCGTACCCTTTAGTTTATATTGCCTGTCCTCGTTCTTCCTACCAAAATCTATCACTTCACACTTCTGCATGTTAAATTGCATCTGCCACGTGTCTGCCCATTCCACCAACCCATGCACTCTTGAAGTCTATCACGATCCTCTTCATAGTTCACTATACTTGTAAGTTTTGCATCACCTTCACATTTTGAAATTGTGCCCTGTAAACCCAAGTCTAAGTCATTGACATATGTCGAGAAAAGCTGTGGTCCTAGTACCTAATCCTGGGAAACCCCACTATATACCTTCCTCCATTTTGAAAGACAAACTTTCAGAACTACTGTTTCCTGTTACTCAGCCAACTTTACATCAATGCTGCAACTGTCCCTTTTATTCCACAAAGATTAAAATGAAATTGAGAAAGAAGGCTTATGATGTGTCACATTCATAATAGAGACAAAGCTAAATACAGAAAATGCAGAGGAGAACTGAAGAAGGAAATAAGAGAGGCAAGGAGGATGCATGAAAATAGATTTAGCGGGTTATATAAAAGAGAACGCAGTTATCTTTTATAAGTACAAGGATAGTCAAAGAAAGGGTGGGACCAAAAGAGAGATCTTTTTATAAATCACTGGCTAGGCCCCAGCTGGAGTATTGTGTTCATTTCTGAATACTATACTCTAGGAAGGATGTCAAGGAGAGTGTGCAAATGAGATTTACCAGAATGGTACCAGGGCGCAGGGCTTCACTTATACAGCAAGACTAGAGAAGCTGGTATTATTCTCCTCAGAGCTGAGAACATCAAGGGAAGATTTAATATAGGTATTCAAAATCATCAAGAGTTTTGATAGGATAATGGACATACAACTATTTCCAGTGGCAGGAGGACATGTAATCAGAGGACACAGATTTACGGTGATTGGCAAAATAGCCAGAGGTGAGATGTGGTGATTTTTTTTGCACAGCACGTTGTTGTGATCTGCTGTGCACAGCCTGGAAAGGTGATGGAAGCATATTCAATAGTAACTTACAAAAGAGAAACAAATATTTGATTCGTTATGAGGAAAGGGCGGGGTAATGGGATTAGTTGGATAGCTTGTTGAAAAACCTGGTAGAGGCATGAATGGTTGAATGGCCTCCTTTTATGCAGTATCATTCCACAATTTTGTGGTTCCATTTGCCACCCTCTAATCCTCTGGCACCTCCCTCACATCAGGGGAAGATTATGCCAAGCCCTTCCACTACATCCACCCTAACTTCTTCTAGCAATGACAGATGCAAGCCATCCGGGCCCAATGATTTTTCCACACTGAGCATAGTCCATCCTTCCTTATCCACTTTCACCACATCCATTACCTCTACCATCTTTGCTTCTACCAATATTTTGTCAGCAACCTCTTCCTCAGTAAAGTAGAAGTAGATATTTTCAGAAGTGGGATTCCAACCCACACTTCCAGTGGAGGCTGCAAACTGAACAAACCACCTTTGACCACTTGAGCAGCCATCCTTATTGATTGTCTTTCTGCTGACTATGTTATTTGGCTGAGTCAGGCGATTAAGGTGTCTCTTCTGGACTCATACAGCTGTTTCTATTTCCTACCTTAAAACAGTGATGCAGCTCAAGTTATTCCATTGCCTGTAGAGTGCTTTAGGATGTACAGAGGTTATGAAAGATGCTACATAAATGCAAGACTTTCATTTATCCATATGCTGCTTTGCAGTATGGTTACTGGCCCTGCAGTCTCTGTGTTCTCTACTATTTTGTTGCACACAAGCCAACAGAGCACCACGACCCTGGGCTTTTCTTTTAAGTGGGATGCAACTCTTAAATTCAACATTATTGAAGTGACAAAGAGCAATTGAGTCTAAAAAAGAAAGTCCCATTGAATGTAATGAAATAGGGGATCAGCGTAGAGGCACATACTGTGGTGTTTGTTGTGTTAGCATACAAGTTCCTAAGATATATATGTGCAAAGGGGATGGCCAAGATAAGAATTTTCATTCTCCTGAATAATAGCTTGATGACATTTTACTCCCTCCTCGTCCTCATTCTGTGTTATTTGAAACCTTTTTAAGCATGTTTGAAAAGTTGCACAAAGATGGATTGTTAGTAATATTTTATTGGAGCCCAGTTATTTAAGCGTCTTAACAGCAGTCAAAGACTTACACTTTTACACTGCCCACTTTCACTCATAGTTGGTAACTGCAGAAACCCGACTATCTGCCGAGAAAGCACTGTACTTTTTCCACATGCATTAGGGTAACTTTGCCACCTGCTTTAAACAAGAGCTCACTTTGCAACCTGAACAATTAACTTATAAAGCAATGTGACGTGTAAGGCATTTGAAAATGACCCAACCCTTTGGAGAAAGAGACAGATTGTTCCCAATTTGATGTTCCCCACGTGTATGGTTTCATCCAGTCTTGTCACAAAAGTATTTATGTTGGAATCTTTTGGATGATTGAAAGCAGTTTATCTGAAAATGTTGCTGTGCTCCCTCATTTATTTGAGATAATCTATCAATGTGGCATTCTATCTCTATCTGAAAGCTTCCTCTTCAGCTGGCTGTGTAGTGAACATGAGTGACAACTTGTTGCCTAGCTGTGCTTAGCTGTGCACTGAACTATAACAATTTGCTTAATGCTGGGGAATTAAGGTTTATTCAGTTTGTAGCTTAGATAATGACAATTTTTCAATCCACTATGAGCAAAATACAAAAAGTAATTTTAATAATGTAATTTCATTCGCGATGCTTTCATTCACAATGTGTTTGTTTTGTAAGGCAATCAGCAGATACCATGGGGAAAATAAAGAACATTTGTATTAATTTGGTGTGTACATTTTTCCACATGGTTTCACAATTCTTGAGAAAGATAATAACAGGCTGTAACTTATTTTCTACATGTCATAAAAAAGTCAAGCCATGCTTGATGTAAAGTGTATTGTGCATCATCTCAAAGCTAACTGGAAGTTAAGCTGCATTTATTATTTGCTATACACAGTTGCAGATTGAAAGTGTTTTTGTTCTTGAAGAGCTGTTCTCACATTCATTTCTCTTTGTTCCAGATTCCAGAGTTGAGGGTTTTTTCCTTCTAGATAAGTATCCCCCTACTTTTATACTTAGTCTCCTGTACCTCTTTGTGGTTTGGGCTGGACCAAAGTACATGCAGAACAAGGCACCTTTATCTTCTAGGGGAATACTAGTGGTCTATAATATTGGATTAACGCTGCTTTCCTTATACATGTTTTGTGAGGTGAGAAATGTGAACATTTTGTTGGTTTTCATGAAATAATTTGTTCCCCCCGCCCCCACAGTTTTCTCATGTTTTGCTTTGTCTATCTTGTCGTCTAACAGTTTCTCATTGCTGTTTGTGTTTAATAAAAACAATTTGGAGCTAATTGAACCCAGTTGGCTTGGTATTAAGCCATATGGACCAAGACCCCAGTTCAATCACTGGTTGGTGCTACCTTTGCTTTGGTTGCACACTGTGGCGAGGGGCAGCTGGGTCTCGGAGCCTAATGAAATAAAAATCAGGGGTCCAGCTCTCAACTGCTCATCACGATCCAGTATCACAGCTGGAAAATAAAAGTGGGGCTGTTAGATACGTTTAAGATCCAGCCCAGCTGAGATGCCCCTGAAGTGGATCAGCCCTGTGGCACTCACAGTTCAGGATCTGCTATGAAGAATGAGCTGCCAAACAAAATCTCAATGAAGTGCTGGCCTGAGTTACTGCAACAGGTCAGGAAAGAAGCAGTAAGGAGGGAAATTTTTTAATGACATCACTTAAAGGACATGTGTAAGCTTCTAATGCTGCATTTCTCTGTGTTTATATACATTATACAGAAGTAAAATGTGCTTTTAGCATGCCTGATTATAATTAGATAAGAATATACAGAGAACGAGTCATGTTTACACTGAGTCATTTCCTTGTTCTGCTTCAATGCATTAAGTATAACTTTTTCAGATTAATCCTTATTTCAATTCTTTGTGTAGATGCAAAGGAGTTCCCTCCCTTAACCAGTCTCAGTTTTTTGTGCATTTATATTATACTCATTCGGCTAAAAGATGACCAAACTCCTGTATGCAACACCTGAGTGCTGACATTTTAAAAATATCTGTATCTATTAGTTTTAATTCCATTGTATTATCATTATATGTTCCTTAATCAGCTGCTGAAGAAATGATTGAAACAGAATGTCTGGAGAGCGAATCCAAGAAAACACTGAACAAGAAAAGAATGTCTCCACCAAGCCTGTCTTTATAGACTACGTACAAAAAGGCCCTTGCATATATATTATATATATAATATATATAGTTGTTTATCATGTCTCCCAAACATAGCTCAAAACTCTTTGCGTGCAATGAATCGAATTGAAGGGCTTAACTCTTATTGGATAGCTAAATGAAGCAGCCATTTTGTGTGCAGAAAAATCCCACAAACAACAATTGACCGAATGACCCGTTAGCCATTCTTTTTTGCTGGCTTAGAGAAAAATGTTGATCAGGACATCATCAATTATTTTTTCTCTTCGGTAGTGCCATAGAATTTTTAACATCTGCCAGAAAAGGAAGTTGGACCCCTATAGTTTCAATTCTGATTTGACAATGCAGCACTCCAATGGTACTGCATTGCAGATGGTGGGGTCAAATTGTGGCTTCAACCCACAATCTTTTTTTGGACTGGGACAATTTTAACTTCATTTGGATTATTCAGCCTCCTAAGAGATGGTTTCTCAGTGTTTTACTTACCCATCTCCCATCAAAATAATAAAATATCCAAGACATCTAACTAACTTGCCAGCACTCTGATCTTCTTTTGAAGGGAGGGCTTCCTAAATGTCTCACAGTGATTAGGAAAATGATCTGATTCAAATAATCACATAGTTATTTCAGTACATGATTTATAAGAATTTTTTAAATCAGACCTTGTTGATGATTTAAAACCCTAATTTTTTTGGTGTTTTTCAGTTTTTGTTTTTAGCATCAGTTACCAGGGGAATGAACAAGGACTTAAAGATAAGAGAGAAAACACAGAGAAATAAGTGAAAATCTGTTTTATTTTGTTTTGAACATCACTAAATCTAAATGGGCACCATTAAGCTAAGACAATCCATAAGTAGTGAAGTGGTTCACAGGCAATGCTTCAATGGGGCCAGCGATAGACAACTTAAAATTTATTAGAAATAATTCAGAGCATTTTCATACTGACCTATTCTTTATTGATTAGTCAGTTCCCCGAAGCAAATGATCTGCAGTGTCAACAAGTGATCTTTCCTAAAATTTATTTACCTCCAGAATTGGGCTCTAAAAGCCCCTCCTGTGGTACATATGCATTGCACCAATGATATTGCATTAGTGATATCGGGCAGAATCGTCCCAGATTTGCACTAAGTGTGATACTGGGTGGGTAAAATGATGTTTTACCTGCTGGCCGCAGTGGCGGCTTTTCACACATATCATCCCAAACCCACTGCATTAATGATGCATTCCTAGGAAACGCGCATGACAGTTTCCTTGACGGGCGGGCTCTCATTCGCCTGCCATGCCATCACCTCGTCGCTTCATCATGCCGGCCGCTATGCTTAAAGTCCAGCCACGCACGCCCCTTTCACTGCTTCCAGCCCATGACTGCTGCATGGATGACAGGATGGCCCGCAAAGGCAAAAAGACTGCAGCCCCCAGGTTTAATGATACGTCCCTCGAGTGCCTTTTGGACGCACTGGAGGCTCGCCATGATGTCCTCTATTCCCGCTGTGGCCGCAGGATGGGCAGCAAGGTCACTAATCTGGCTTGGCAGGCGGTGGCAGCAGCGGAGAGCTCCAACGCTCTGCAAAAGAGGACAGCCACCCAGTGCCACAAGAGGATGAGTGACCCCCCCCCATTCTGCCAGGAATGTCTGACTCCTGTCTGGCCGAGGGCAGCTCGCTTGCGCTCTGTGATCAGAGTCATATCGTAGAGTTGCAGCCATGAAACTTTAAAAGCATCTGATCCCTTGTCTGCCTTCAGCACCTGAGCCCTTCAGGAGCACAGCGTCACTGGTCACAGATGCTGAAGAGATTGGGACGGGCCCCACCTTAAAGGTGTTGGGAGCCCACAGAGAGAATGATGGAACTCTGTGACATCTGCCACGACATTCTAGCATCAATGACAAGCACCATTGAGGTGCAGGCATCAGTAATGTGTCCGGGGAGTGTGAGGCCAGATCAACACTTGGTCTGAAAGCTGCACAAAGCACAGGGAAGAGGCCGTAGACTGAGACACCTGCCTTTACCTTGTGCAGAAAGGTTTCACATCTGAAGCTGGCCGTGGAACAGTCACTGATGGAAGCGCTCACAGCTCCTTGCAAAGTTATCAGAACAAGGAGCCATAGGCAGGGAGACATTCTTGGGAGTTTTTTTGGCAATAGCGAACATTAACACCAGTGCCCAGGCTGTGAAAGTACATCTTCTTAACCTTCCTAACCTTGCCACTACGCCTTGGTGCTCCCTGGACACCTACAGTGGAAGCGAAGGCAGCCTGCTGATTGTGATGCCCTGTCTGTGATGACTTTGGTGGGCGCCCTCTAGAGGGCTGAGACCCGGAGGGCCCCAGCCTGCTTTCGGGATCCTTCTGTGTACAGTGGAACCCTCCTCGGCCTGTGGAACTGGAGCGACTAAGGTCACAAGAAGAGGGGATTTGGATTGGCCGGACAGTCCTGGAGTCACCTTGGTGTATGGCCCTGGGGTGTGCACCTGCTGACCCTCCTCCCTATGGGTGCCCAAGGGCCCCTGGCTGACCCCGGTCGAGTACAACTCATGAGACTGGAAGACCAGCAAGTTTCAGGCAGGCCAAGGAACATTTTTCACCGAGTTGATGGCTGGTGCAATTGATCTTTACCTCGGTGTGTGCTTCTGGGAACAGCTGTAGAGCACAGAGTCCTGTATCACAGAGCTGTTCAGGATGATCCTCGACAAAAACCACTGCATCTCTCTCCAGACCTCCTGTGCAAAGGTACATGGCAGAAGGAGGTAGACAATGTTCTCGTCCCCACCACAGCCATGTCGAGGCCAGCATGCGGAGGGGGTGAGACTCCGGGTGTGCAAGAAGTATCTGATGGGGAGGGCCTTTCTCACCACCAGCCAAGCTATATCTTGGGTGCTTGTTGGAAAGTTCTGGTGAGGTATTCTACCAAATGGCTTTGATTGACAAGATCTACTTTCTTCTTTTCCCACAGGGCCTTGAGGACAGTACGTGTGGACCACTGCCTGATAGATTTGTGGTCAGAGGTTTCTTTCTGCATAAACCTTTCCATAAGGGAGAGGTAGTACAGCACAGTTCAACTGCTTGGAGCATCCTGTGACCCTGTGGTCAGACCCATCCTTTGCAACACTTTGGGGCCTTCTGGCTGTTGTTCTATGGCAGCAGTGACCTAGGCGCTCGCAGCCAGGACTCTCTTGATTTCCCATACTGGGCCTGTGTTCTGCAGCCACACAGGCACATGAACCACACTTTCTGTCAGAATAGCACACCTCATGTGCACTGCAGACACTTGGGCTTAGAAATTGCATATGAAAACTGTCAGCCTATCACCTGTTTGAAGCCCCCTTTGCAAAACTAGGTTGTGCTGTTAACTGCTGAAAGTGCCGTGCATGCTCTGGGTCCGTTTCTTCAGATGCTTATCAACAAAACCAGTGGCCCTTAAAGGGACATCTGACGGCTGCCAGCTAAAGTACATTTAAAACATTTTACATACTGCATTGTGAAATCGGGAGGAACAGGACCCTACATTAAATCCACTGGCACGTCTACCACTTGGCCGCCTCCCAATTACTTTCTCCTGCCCCCCCTCCCCCCAATCCCCCCTTCACTGTTGTAATGATCTCTGCGGGCTGATCTTGAGGTGACCTGGGACTAATGAGTTTCTGGTGGCACCAGAACTGCTGCCTGCTGTTGACCAGCAATAAAGAATGAGGCCATCTGACATTTTTGGGCACGTGCAGAATGTGCAATCCAATTTCTGGGTAAGCAGACAGATTTTCTCAAATTTGCACTGTCCAGAACATGTCAAAATATTGCAAATAGTATTTGAACATCTAGATTACCTTGGGTTTGCGGAGTCGGGTTAACCTAGCTTGGAAACAAGCATCGGCCATTTCAACTTGCAACATAGAGTGCTCATACATATGAAGCAATGAGAATAGGTAAATCTAGTTATTATTTAATAGCTACCAGTACAAAAAAAATTTGTTTAATTGACATTAAACCATTGTTAATTAACATTAATGTTTTATTAACGACTCCCCCATAAAACTAAGTTCATAGGTTGGACAAGTACTAGAGATTTTGAAATTGTGTGGCCTCATTTGTACTTGTGTCCAGTGATAGTGGAAGTGCTTTTGAAGGTTGGTAAATTCTATGAAGCAGTGGAGGGCAAATTTCTCCAGATGTTGAATGTGTTGTCACAGTGATTTAAAAAGATACCAATAATGAAAATTATGGTAAGACATTAAAACAAACGCTAGACTTGTTTGTTAAGCATATTTATGAATTCTCATATTTAAACATGAAATAAAATGAAGTTGATTCTATGATTCTGTAAATGGTGGAGGAATTGGGTGGAATTAAAATACAACTGCAAAGTGACTAGAATCATATGGATTAGGTCAGATTCTTTTTAAAAATTCAATGCCCAGCTGTGAATGTTGCTCTGTGCTTGTAAATCATTGTGCAAGTCTCATCACTACTTCCTCATTGTTATGATAACAGTGAATTCCCACATTCAGCCTATAGCTGGAAATATAAAATCTACAGCATGTCACTCACTGTTGGAAGTGCCAGGTTGTAGCATCACCCCTTATGTTTGCTTGAATGCTTTGTTGCCTCAGAGCAGTCTGTGTCCATCTCTCTCAAATCTCCCTGTTTCAATCTCTCCAGCCCAGTTTACGAACTGTTCATATTGCCACCATCGCAAAGTCTAAGGTCACCAATTGCTTGCTATTGCTGTGCTAGGTGAGTCATCTCTAACCTCTCTGGAGTTCCCCCACATTGAACCATGCCATCACCTCCCTTGTCTTATCCAGACCCCAGAGGCTGCCCTTGTGGGATTACATTCCTATTTTCTGTGCATAGCCAGTGCAGCCCTGGCAGTGGCTTGTCTCCCTGCCCCAACTTTCCCCGCATTCTCACCTCCAGAGGCCCGACAGTTTTTATCCTTGGTCACCTTTTCTTCATCATCTGCACGCTGCCTTTTGCCAACATCATCTGCGTCTTACACATGCGCTGATGTCACCCAACTCTTAACAGCGGGATTGTCCCCTCAGTGCACCAAGTGTGGAGCCAGTGTGAGAAATGGCCTTTTACTTGCTGGCCGCAGTAGTGGGTTTTTGCACTGTATTGTTCGCTTCCTGCTGCATTGATTACGTACGCCTGGGAAACACGCCGGATTGTAGGCGGGCAGCCTCTGATTCATCCACCCCGCTCTACGTTTACCTCTTTTGACTCTGGGTGCTATATCTAAACAGCAGCTGTGCAGAGCTTTGTTAATGACTGCAGCAGCCCAAGACTGCCACACATGAGAGAGCTGGCCCCAAGAGGGGAGAAGACTGCAGCCCCCAAGTTTAGCGATGCCTCACTGGAAGGCCTGCTGGAGGTCCGTGGCTTTGTCCTCTATGTGATGGCTGGAGGGTGTCTACCACTCTGGCTTGGGAGGCGGTGGCAGCAGTGGTTATTGTTAATGTTGCAAATAGGAGGTCATCCATCCAGTGCAGAAGGAGGACAAATGATCTCATCCATTCAGCCAAGGTATTTCAATCTGATCACTCGCAAATCACACACTCACAAGCCCATCAGACATTCACAGGGATATCACACACTGCCAGCTCAAGGGACATCACCACTCACTCTCACCCACACCTGCACATCTCCATCTGGGCTCATTTCCTCTGGAGCTTGTGTCCTCATCCCATCCATGTCTTCACTCACCACCCTCATATGAGTTCTGCCCATACTCTCCACCTGTCTTTTATGCAGGACAAGCTCGCACACAACCGCAGGGAGAGATCCTCGGGGTGGAATGCTAGAACCCAAGTTCCTTGCTGCCTTTGAAAATTAAGCAATTGAGCTGGCATGAGAGAGGACGTGACCATGCCTGTGCTGATGCTGAGATCGTTGGCAAACACCCACATGAGGATCTTGCACCAGCTCATCTCTCAGACAACCATACTGTGAATGCATTGTCCTGTTTTACAGCTGCCTGCCATGCACTAATTTTCTCTACTTCTTTCATAGGCACCTCTGCAATGCGCTCAAGACCCTCAACCAGCCAGGCCCTTAGCTTGGTGAGAAACCTAAGGAACACCTTTTG
Organism: Carcharodon carcharias; assembly: GCF_017639515.1. Classification (NCBI taxonomy): domain Eukaryota; kingdom Metazoa; phylum Chordata; class Chondrichthyes; order Lamniformes; family Lamnidae; genus Carcharodon; species Carcharodon carcharias. The sequence continues at coordinate 103,904,519 of NC_054471.1, read as the reverse complement.
AAGAGCAGTCACAGAGCTCACTCACACTCTCCACCAGTGCAGTGACGCACACCTCAGTGGGACCTAGATGTAGAGCAGCCTTGGGGTTACAATCTGGTGAGCACAGCACACAGTCTGTTCCACAATTGGCCGAGGCAGGGATATCCGAGGTTGCCGGCACCTGGAGTACTGCTGGAGTGCGAGTCAGATGATGAGCATCTTGGCTCGGTCATGTCTCAGTTGCTGGAGCTGCAATGATAAGCACAGGAACATCAGGGAGGGATGTCAGCTGCATTTCGCAGATTGCAACGGGCGATTGAGGAGTATGTCCACCTTCAGTCTGAGGTAATAGCGCTGGCATGCCAATGCACCGAGCTCAGCACTGATAGGATGGTGGTCGCCATCGAGACCTTGGTGCAGGACAGCGTTCCTGCACTGCTGTAGGAGCAGCACTCCATCACTGAAGCCATTGGTGGCATCTTTCAGCTGCCAAGTGTCACCTATCAGTTTCACCATTAAGGTTATACAGGATGTATTGTCCTGTTGCTGGAGATGGATCTCCTTTAGGAGCTTTGTCACATTGAAGGCAGACAGCCAAGAGCCTGCTGAGGATAGTGGAACAGCTCCTGGCTGTTCTAGGCTGCTGTTGCTACTGGGAAGCTGGAGAGACCCTTGAAGAAGCAGCACCTTCTGACATCTGATGCTGGGACGTCCTCCTCCTGTTAGCACCTCATCTCAGCAAGGACACATGCTCCCGAGGCTTCATAACCCTGCAAAGGATCAGGACAACGTGAGCCTGACATGTAACTATTCATTTTTATATTGAAGTTGAAATGAGAGGAATATCAACGCTGGTGTTAATGTTAGCCCATGAAGGAGGGCACTTGTCCAAGAGGGTACTCACTGGCTGGTATTTTCCTGCCTCGTCATGGCGGGACCTGCTGCCGGAGTATCGCTGGCCCAGCCAAAATTCTATTGACTTTCGATGGGACTGGGTGATCCTGGCAATGTGTGGGGCTGGAAAATCCCACCCACTGCAGGTCGAGATCCTCCTTGTGGAATCTGGTGGCTATGCACGCCTGCCTCGTCTGGCCCATGCCAAGGCCTCTTCCTCTGCAGCCTCGGCTTCCTCGTCGGAGGAGATGTGCAGTTCCTCCATGTCAGCATCTGGCAAGTCCTCCCCCTTTGCAGCGCCAGGTTGTGCAGTGTGCAGCAAACAACGATGATCCGTGAGATCCTCTGGGGACCATACTGGGATGCTCCTCCAGGTCTGTCCAGGTATCGGAATCACATCTTTAAGCTGCTTATGGTCTGCTCCACCAATGCTTGGGTAGTGGCATGAACATTGTTGTACCTTGTCTCCACAGGATTCTGTGGCTGCCACCAGGTGTCATCAGCCACATCCTTTGCGGGTACCCATTGTCACTGAGGAGCCAATCCTGGACCCTGCGTGGTCCCTCGGAGATGCGCAGGTTCTGCGATCTACTCAAGATGTACGAGTCCTGGACACTTCCTGGGTATCGGGCGCAAACCTACATGATCAGTTTCTTATGGCTGCAGACTAGCTGTACATTGAGCAAGTGGTAGCCTTTCCTGTTTATGTATGGCAGTGCCTGTTGTCAGGCTACTTTTAGAGCCAGATGAGTACAGTCGATGGCACCCTGCACCTGTGGAATCTAGCAATCTCAGCAAAGCCCAGTGCTCTGGCATCCTGGGTTGTTTGATCTCTGTCAAAGTTGATGTAATTGTGGGCCTTGGTAAAAGGGTGTCTGTGACCTCATGAATGCATTTGTGCGTGGACGCTTGAGAGATGCCACAGAGGTCCCCAGTGGAGCCCTGGAAGGAGCTATTAGTGTAGAAGTTCAGTGCAACAGTTACTTTCACAGCCAATGGCAAAGGATGCTCTCCCAGTCCCCATTGCACCAATTCCTGGAGAATGTGGTAAATTTGAGTTACCAGATCCCTGGACATGCCGGGTGTCGGCAACACTCTCTCGCTCATCTGCAGATAAGATGTGCGAGTCTTGTACAACATCGGTCTTGCGAGGCTCCTATGCACGACGTCTCTGTGAACCTCATCCTCTGTATCTGGATGTGGCCCTGCTGCCCCTTGGTGTTGAGGGTTTAGCTCCTCCCTTTGGCGAGCCTGGAGCCTCTGTCGCAATCTTCCCCTTCTCTCCTGCCTGTATGAGGTTATACAGCAGCAATAAATCCAGGCCCCATCTTCCTGAGGGTCTCCTGTCTGCAGCATCAATGAGAAACAGACAAGAGTCAGCATCAGCCTGCAAAGCTTCTCTTTCTGTCAATGACTCATCAGTGAATGTGGGTTCAAGGGCTTTGGAAACTAATTGCCCCAAAAATCCAGGCCAGCACAGGGCTCGTTTCAAGGTGCACCTTCCCACACCGCCCATCCCCAACCCCTTTACATAACTAACTGCGATGAGATTGCTTTGGCTGGGTGCGTGGATGTGCTGCTTTCAGCCCAGGTGATTGGACCCTCATTCACTGCACTCTAATACCACACTTCCTTGGATTATACATGAGGAAAAACGTTTAGTCAGGAACTGAGATTATTTGAGGGGGCTGGGGCATCTCTTCTATGGAGCTGCCAGCACCACAATTGTAACACACATCTGAAGATGGTCCAGTCGCCCAGTTGCTCTGGAATGCGTTACCACTCTGGGGAGTCTGCACATTGTGAACGAGGGGTTAATAGAAGGAGATTGATTCATGCCACTTTGCAGGATTAGTCTCGCATGGAAGCCCATCATAGCTTCACTTTCCTGATTCCCTGCATTGTCATTGAAAGACTCCTAACATGTCTCATGTGTGCCTCACTCCTCATTTGGGAATGTTCAGTTCAGTTCGGTGCCCCTTTAATTGCCCCCCCCCCCCCCCAGTGCATGCACCTGCCCGCCAATTGACCCTCAGAGCTTTCACCAGCAGAGTATCTCCTCATTTTAATTTTGTACTGAGCGGTCGCTGCAGGTTGGAAGATGGTGGTGCTGAGGTCTCATTACCAGACCAGCTTGGACCCTCCCTGTGTGAGTGTGGAAATCCCTCCCATTGTCCTAGAGAAGCTTAATGTTCAAGTTTCCCTCCCTCCAAGAACCCTTCAATCCTCCCCCTGTATTCCTTGATTCCATCATGATTGTGGTGGATATCCCTTTGTTACCCTCAGAACATGGTGAGGTAAATGTGCCTATACCCTGTGTGGACCTCACCCCTCCCCATCTTGAGGTCACTTACACAGTCTGGCAAATATCCCCCCTTCCGACACCCTCAAATGCCCCCACAGTACCTTTTCCCCATCTAAAGGCTGGAGATGCCTCCCTGCAGCCCAGTATCATGCCAGAAACCCTTGGGCCAACACGCATGACATTACGACAAATGCCCTGTGCACAACATGCTGGGCATGACTGAGACTGGACTGACAGGCCCTCCCCCTGCCTGGACTAGGACAAGGACAGTCTTTACAAGCTCAACGTTGAGGCGCTTCTTCACTCAACCATCCTCCCATTCTGGTCCAAAGTCACTTATGTCATTCTGTAACTGACTCTCCCCCCATCCTGGCACCGGTGAGCAGCCCTTATAATGAGATGCAAATGTATTACATTGATGTTCCTGACATGCCGCAGCGGGAAACATGGCTGCCATTGATGGCTGGAGCGGACGATCCTGGACTGATTTTACGACGGCGGTAAACTGAGTTTTCCAATCTCACAATATTTTCTGCTCCTGCCTACCATGACGCCTGCCGCGGGCAGGGCTGGCCTCCCCATCACCTTTCTCGAGGGCTGAGGGGACTTCAGTTATCAGGAGAGACTAGACAAGCTGAGATGGTTGTCCTTAGAGCCAATGAGGTTAATTGGAGAATTTAATAGAGGTGTTTAAAATTACAAAGGGTTTTGATAGAGCAAGTAGAGAGACACGTATTTAAAATAATTGGCAAAAAAGTTGGGAGGAGATGAAGAGGATTTTTTTTTAACTGAGCCAGCACAGGCACGATGGGGCAAATGGCCTACTTCTATGCTGAATGATGCAATTTCCCCAAACCACCTCAGTGCTGTCAGAGTGCCTGACCAACATCCAGCCATGAATGAGTCACAGCTTCTTCTAGCTTAACTTCATGGAGACTGAAATCAACAGCCCCCATTGTAATTCTGCTTCCTTTGCCACTGATTCCACCTGTCTCACAGGTACTGACTCAGACTGAACCTGCTGATCCTTGACCTTGCACTCTTGCTTGACCCTATGCTGAGGTTGAAACCTTAGCGTTGAGCCATCTTTTCATCCAAGCTTTTGATCACCCTTCTGAGTCGGTTCTTCGTTGGCTTATCCAGTTTCCCATCTACTTTCGCTTATGAAGCCCCTTAGGAAGTTTGCATGCTGAAGGTATGTACAAGAGCATGTTCTCCGAGATATGTCCAAAAACTTCCCTTTATGTGGTCAAGCGGAGCAGGATGCCCACAAGGGAAGTCTGTGCCTCATCTAGTCTCCTGGCCGCTTCAAGTACAACACGGACTTAGTCGATTGGCATGGCTGCGCCAGTCCTAAATAAACCCAATGTGCAAATCTCTGGGTGCATTCCTGCTGTCTGCATTTGTTTGGGTTTTTTTGCGGACGACAGTATTCGACAGTACTGGAGGGAAACAATTGACCCTAAGGGGGAGAATGCAATGAATAGGATATCGTGTATCAGATGCAAGGTAACATAAGAACTGTCTGGCACGAGCTTCAAACCTTCATTCATTATTTTCCATGTACAAATAAGATTTTCTGTCATCCGCACAGGGGAAAACTGCTTAGGAATGTTCCTCCATTAAGACTTGCATGCCAGCTCCCCAGGTAGCCCTCTCCCTGTCGGCCATAGATAAAATAACTCATTATGGTAATATCCCCCTGTAGTTGGTTGTAGTTTTGTTGTTTTATTTTCGTAGCTCATCACGAAAAGGCCTTCCTCATACATTGAGTCATTCAGATTCACAATTCCCCATGCACTTCCCACACCTTTTCCCACTGCTCTGAATGTTATGAAAATACTTCAACCATTCACCAGGAAATGGAATGAGTTGGGTAGAGTCTTTACCAGATTGGATGGCTTCAACCTGGGCCCTGTGAAGTGACTAGCTTGCTGGAACATATTTCCATTTCTTGTTAACGTGGTTCTTTTGTATGCATTGGGATGGAGAGGATTTTTCTTTAAATCTTTTGAAAAAAAAAGACCTTCTTCTTTGTTAATTTTGTGAGATAAACTAGCAATAGCTACAAAATAAGTCTGTTTGCTTCCTCAGCTGGTCAGAGGTGTTTGGAATGGAGGATACAGTATTTTCTGTCAGGACACTCATGATGCTGGTGAAGCTGATCTCAAGGTAAAATTACAAGCATTCGTTATACTAGTACAGAAGTGATGCTGGATTGACAATTTGGTAAAATCCTCAGGCTGGTATTATGACTGTGATCATTCTTTCTTCAATGTTTTCTTTAATCTCTTTTTAACTTTCAAATGTACCCCAAACATTTCAGAATCTTTTGCACTTAACAGTGTTAGTAAGAAAAAGCCCCAGGGAGTCTGCAAGTATTTTTCCCATACTTTTTTTTTCCTTACTGCCCTGTGACAAAATAACTGGATGTTATTACATTGAATTTAGTCCATATTCGCATGATAAGCCAATGATCACAAATGCCCAGAGCCAAGCCCAGGAGTTTAACCTTTCGGAAGGATGTTAGTGTTTCCATTTTGTTACCTCTGAGAGAATGGAATTTAATTGAAGTTCTTGTGAAGGATATAACCAGCTCCCAAGACGGTATAAGCAGTTACTGAGTTTTATTATGATTGTTAAATAGGTTCTCAGCTTAAGATTGCTTGTTAAAAGAGAATGTAAAAGGCACAAATGTTGAACCTGGTAGGAAGTTAAAAGCAAAATACTGCGGATGCTGGAAATCCGCAATAAAAACAGAAAATGCAGGCAAAACTCAGCAGGCCTGGTAGCATCTGTGGAGGGAGGAACAGAGTTAACGTTTTAAGTCCATATGACTCTTCAGAGCTCTGAAGAAGAGTCATATGGATTCAACACATTAACTCTGGTAGTAAGTTATGTTGAAATTTTATCCATGCACTTTCATTTAGCATTGATCTGATCTCAGTGTGAAAGTGCAATTTTCACCTTTGCTTACAAAAATCTAATGCCTTCAAATTGAACTCCCCATCTTTGTTTCAAAAGCCACATCCAGCCTAGAAAAATAAGTCACAATGAAAGATACATTACGGACCACACTGTTTTAGAAAAATGCAGCCAGTGGCATTTGATTAGTTGAAAGAAGAAATAAACATTATTGTATGATGTGATGGTTTTCTCGGTTCAGTTCGTTTGAATTTCTGCTAAAGCCTAGAAATTACTCTAGTCGTTAAGCTTATCACATGCACTTAATATTCTGTCACAGCGGAGAAATTTCAGTCGTGCCATATTACACTGATTTCCCTTCTTCCGCCCCCACATCACTGCTTCCAAAAACGCTCCGTGCAAAAAATCGGTGCTCAGCTTTCAAACAGAATTTCTGCACATAAGTAATAATCAGCTTGCTAAAATGGTGATAATTGCCTTTTAAAGGCATTTTAAGCACAATTGCCTACTTTGTGTGACGCTCCAAGATTGCAAATTTATGCACATGAGAATATTTCTGCATCATATTTTTATATGGCTAAGTGGATTGGGCAATTAAAAGTCGATTTGAGCTTGGTGTTAAAATGCTGCTTGACACATGCATGACACATGCAGCATTGGTGTATACATTGGCTGCTGGCTCTCTGTCTCAGGCCTGGCACACATTAAATTGCTCCAAGCTAATACGACCCTGAGTTTAATGTGGTTTATGGATTCTCTCCTTATTGCCACTGGAGCCCCTCAGCAGCACTTCAGACACTAAGCGTCCAATTTGAACTGATCCTTTAGGGGAAGCCATTATTTAAAAATTGCTTTGATTCTTCTGGATGGGCCTCTTCTTCCTGTGTGATCGAAAGCATTGACGATGCTTATTCCAGCTGACTTTTAACACCACAACATCAACAACTTGCATTTATATAGTGTCTTTAATGTAATAAAGCAGCCAAAGTGCTTCACAGGAGTGTTTTCAAACAAAATCTGACACTGAACTGCATAAGGAGATATTAGGACAGGTGACCAAAAGCTTGCTTAAAGAGATAGATTTTAAAGCGATGTAGAGAGGCAAAGACGTTTAGGGATGGAATTCTGGAGCTTAGGCCCCGGGTTAGGCTATGCCTCAATTTTTAAATTCCCATCCCACTCCTATCTCTTTAATCTCCTCCAGCCCTACAACTTCCGAGATATCTGCACTCTTCTAATTCTGGCCTCTCGACCATCCCCAATTTTATCACTTCACCCATTGGTGGCTGTGCCTTCAGCTGCTGAGAGCCATTGGAGATCAGCTAGCACGGTGGGGGGGGGGGGGGGGGGGGGTGCGGGGGTGGGTGGGGTGGTGGTGGTGGTGGTGGGGGAGGTAGTTGGTGGTAGGGAATGATAGGTGAACAGCACTTGGGGCAAGTAAGGACACAGGCAGTCGATTTTGGATGATCTCAAATGTCAGGTGCTGTGTACAGGTTGAGAAGGATGAGGATGAATAGTTTACCACGGTCATAGTCATATAGGTTATCATTTGAAACTTTAATAAGAGCTGTTTTGGTGCTGTGGTGGGAGTGGAAACCTAATGAGGGATTCAAGCATGGTCTTCCAGGAAAGATGGGCTTGGATTTGGGAGGTGACAACACGTTCTGGGACTTCGAAGAGGAAAAGGAGTCCCCTATGCTAATTGTTTTTTTATGTATGTTGTTGCCTGTAAATGACTCTTAATTGCTGCAGCAGTTATTATTTTATGCCCTATCCTTTGGCTAGGTTAATAATAAGATGAAAGATTGCACCAGGAAAAACAGTTGAAACTCATGTTCTCTTATTGAACCCTGAACTGTCCGTTGTCCAAAAGCATTGACAAGTACACAAGAACTAGAAATGGAAAAGATCTCAATTGCCTGACTAAGGAGAAGAATCAGTTCATTAATGGAAGTTCCCCTTATATTGTGAACATGTTTAGAGTCTTAGCAAGAGCCTGTATTGTAACAACCTCTGCAGTTTTTGAACATAGATAAGAGATCTGCCAGTGATGACCTTGGCATCAGATTTGGATATGACATAGCACACCCAGTCCAGTCAACTCTGCAAAGTCCTCCTCTTTAAAGCCTGGGGACTTGTGTCAAAATTAGGAGAGCTGTCCCACTCATTAGTCAAGCAACAACCTGACATAGCCATAATTGCAAAATCATACTTTTCTGTCAACATTCCATAATCCTCCAACACCATTCCTGTGCATGTCTTCTCCCACCTGCATGGCAGACCCACCAGAGGCGCAGTGATATACAGTCAGGAGGGAGTAGCCATGGGAGTGCTCAATATTGACTCTGCATTTATATAACCCCTTTCACGACCTCAGCACAGCCCCAAAATGCTCCTCAGCCAATGAAGAACATTTGAAGTGTGGGCATTGTTGTAATGGAGGAAATGCAGCAGTCAACTTGTGCACAGCAAACCCCCACAAGCAGCAATGTAATAATCACCAGAAAATCTGTTTTTGTGATGTCGGTTGAGGGATGAATAATGGTCAGAACACCGGCAAACAAAATGAAAACAGAAAATGCTAGAAATGCTCATCAGCTCTGGCAGCATCTGTGGAGAGAGAAACAGAGTTAACGTTTCAGTTCACTGACCTTTCATCAGAACAGCTCATCGTCATCACTCTGTGTGTGTAGTGTTCAGACCAATGAAGCAGCATTGCACAGTATGAACATTATGGTATATATCCTCCGGCTTAGTGTCCACCACTTCAGCCCTGCTCTCACCACCAATAATTTCTCATTTGACATCCAGAAGAGCATAAGAAATTTGTCTAGGCTGGTGTTGCTTCCAGTGCCTATACGTACACTACGAATACGTAGAGCACAGTAAATATCGGAGTAGCATTGCCTGTGTGACATATTAGGCCTGCAAAGAGAATTCGATACATCTTGCTAAGTTCACTTACTATCTAAAATGACTATCTGAATTCATGCTGTGTTTTGTTTTATTCATGAACAATGAGTATAACTGTCAAGGCCAGCATTTGTCACCCATTCCTAATTGCCTTCAAGAAGGTCGTGGTGAACCACCTTCTTGAACCATGGCAGTCCATGTGGTGTAGGTACGCCCATAGTGCTGTTAGGGAGGGAGTTCCAGGTTTTTGACCCAATGACACTGGAGGAACAGTGATATCATTCCAAGGGAGGGTGTGTGTGACTTAGGGAGGAACTTGCAGGTGGTGGTGTTCCCACGCATCTGCTGCCCTTGTTCTTCTAGGTGGTAGAGGTTGCAGACAGAGATGCTGTTGAAGGAGCCTTGGTGTGTTGCTGCATCTTGTTTATGGGTACACACTGCTGACACAGGATCACTGGTGGAGGGAGCAGGGTGTAGTGCCAAATTTTGACTTGCTGGAGCTGTAAGAAAATGTGTTGGCCGTATCATTTCCAAAGCTACTATTACATTGTTTTCTTGTGCATTAATCATTTGAGCCCCCAAAAGTCTGTAAAACAATGCTTTTTAAGCGTAAATCATTAGTACCCCCACTTCACCAACCTCTTTCTCACCCCTCCCTCCAACAATTTCCTCCACCCCCAAACCCTCACCCACTCTCCATCCCAACCCTCTCCAAACTCCTCCCCACCCCTTCCCCCAACCCCTCCCAACACCCTCACTCCCCTACTCCCAAAGCCCCATCTCCAATACCCCCCCACCACTCCCCAAACCCCCAACCTCCCCAGCAGCTGTGCAGCAACGAGTGGAATTGACCTAATGGACCCGCTTCAAAACGTCAGAACTCACATCCTGAAAGTTCTGTCTGTCAGGCGCAAAACTGTGGCTATTCAGCATGGATGACGAGAATGCCATTTAAAACACCAAGCCCGGGCCCCCCAGCACACCCCCCACGCCCTGGTGTTTGGATGCGTTTGCACCTCTCTCACCTGGGCCCCGGTTGGAGGCACTAGAGTGGTGCTCTGGTGCGCTCCAGCAGCATTGCATCCTTGGGAGGGAGTGCATGTTTATGACGGTGGGTGGACTGCTGATCAAGTGAGCTGCTTTGTCCTGGATGGCATTGAGCCTCTTGAGTATAGCTGGAACACATTGCAGTGGGTCTGGAGTTACTGAACCGGGTAAGAATGGCAGATTTCCTTCCCTGAAGGACATTAGTGAATCAGACAGGTTTACATGGCAATCAAGTAGCTTCATGGTCACCATTACTGAGACCGGCTTTTTATTCCGGAGTTAGGTGCATAGGTTTCGATGAACTTGATAGCATAATCTACTTGTCCTCTTCAGGATCAGCTCTTTCTTGTGTTCATCCTTCGCGTTCATCTCATTGGCCTCCTTGATTTTTGTTCTCACAGCACCAATGCACTTGTTAACTTCCTCATAATCTTGTTTTGTGGGTAAGCTGTTCTGCATAATCAGTTTTGTCAGAGCTGAGCTCTTTTCATTTCCATTTATGACAAGTGCACGCCAATTTTTTGACAGGTGCCTCTACTGCATATTAATTACCTTTGTGAATTATTTTTAAGTCTGAAGTCTTCTTGCTGAGGCCCGCCCAGGCTCAGCAAGTTTGCCAAAAGTATTTACTTTCTCGGCTGCACCCTATCATGTGTAGTCAGCCATATCTTCGGGGAGGGGCGGGAGTGACAGTACCTCGCCTTGTGTCACTCACGCCTTCTACCAGCTACTCAGAAGGCCTGAAAGTTAAATTCATGTTGCCTTCATTGCCCACAGTCTGCTGCCACCCCCAAAATGATCTCAGAACAGCTGGACACTTCTTATTCGCACAGTTTGAAAGGCTTGTTTTTGCTGTAAACGTGCACTGTCCAGGATTACTGGAACTCTGATGTGATTAGCTCCTCCATCATGCAGAAGTCACATTGTGTGATGTGACATGCTCGTATGTGAGCTTTATTACCCAGATAACCATATGTGGTGCTAATTTGGATTTCCGTAAGAGAAATTTCTAGGCTTCTGTGAGTTGATAATAATCTATATTAAACTTCTAATGTTGTAATACAAGGCCTGGTTTTATTATTGGGAAATCTTCTAAGTTGTTTTGGATTTTACTGCTTTTTAGCTATAATGAAATGACCCATATGTTGGTGCAATAGTGTAAGGTCTGTGGTAAACACCTGCAGTAACGCGAAATTTAGCCTCTTCCATTAAATGATTTAAATGCTGGCTTTTGATTTGAAACCGAGTGCCACAAAAGCCCCTTGTGGGTTTTTGCACAGGGCTGGCGTTGCTGTTGGGAGCACCAGAATTAGTATCCCATCCAAAATCTGGACCCCCTCCGAGGTGAAAAAGTGCAGTTGTGCCCTTTGTTCTTCTTCAAAATATAAGCCCTTTGTTTGTGATCCCAAATTAGTCAGAAGATCTCACGGTAAATTCTTGTGCGGTCGGATTGACCCATCCTGACAGGGTACAGATTAGAAGAACATTTTAATTTGGAACCACTGCTGAAGACTTCCATTTACTGTCCTCTGTAAAGCACAGAATTTGCCAGATGGCACAGTGACATGTGTCCCATAGTGTCTTACAACCTACTTCATAAAATGATTTGTGAATTGATGCACTTGTAGACCTTGTGCGAACTATTAAGCAGATGGTTTTTATGATGCATCCATGATAAACTACATTTGAGCATTATTCCCTCTTTTTCACAGATTATCCGTGTGCTATGGTGGTACTACTTCTCTAAAGTCATAGAGTTCATGGACACTTTTTTCTTCATTTTACGAAAGAACTACCATCAGATCACTGTTCTGCATGTCTATCACCACGCCACCATGTTCAACATCTGGTGGTTTGTTATGAACTGGGTGCCCTGTGGTCACTGTAAGAGAGATAACAGTCTTTCTCTTTTTAGGAGATTTGTTTTTTTTCGAAGGGCAACTAAATCTAGACCTGATTGGGCATTTTATTTTATTTCTCTGCTCAGTGCCTTAGGTTGAAACTTTGGCGCTGAAATTATTTGGAACTTCTTGCCACTGCACTACGTAACTTTGTCAGAAGTGCAACAATAACCTTGTTTGTGTGTGTAAGCACTTCCTCCAATGTTGCAGCAGCTCAGCGGCAGAAACTCCGGGGCTTTAATACTTTAGCCTGTATGTACTGGGGTGGTTTGCTAGCAGAGTGTCTCTGTAAAGGGGGTGTGGGTGTTTATTTTATTTATGTATGGTGCCCCATTTTGGGCAACCTGTACATCCCTCCAATGAAACTCTACTGTGATTGGCTCTGAACTGAATGTTTGTGTCCATATTCAGTGTGAAACAATGACTGGCCTGTCATGTATGCTCTATAAATGCAAACCGTTCATAAATGAATGTTGCAAGGAAACTGATAAAAAGCAATTCTGGTTATTTTGGGTTTAGTTGCTCTTAAAAGCTGCAGTATTCCTTTTCAAATTGACAGTTTTACAAATTTAACAACCAGGCATCTGTGCTTTCAAGCCCTAGTATTTTGAAATGGTTTATTTGAAAATTACTGTTTGCTTAAATTTTAATTTTCTTTGAATTGAAAAACAGGCTTGCTTGAAATAGTATAAAGCATCCATTTAATTGTAAAATACTATTCACAACCACTTCTGCTTAACCTATGGATCAAACAGAGGTTGTTAAATTTTTATTGCCTCTTTATGCAGTTGAGGTATCTCTTGTTAACTGAATAATGTCCTTTACTATCCTTTATACCCACATGGTTAGGATGATCCACGAACCAATTTGACCCATCTGACCAGTTTCGAGTTAGATGTACGTAGTCCTTAGAAAAAGGAATGGCAGTGTACAAAAGCAGAAACACAAAACATCCTGTGCATGTATTACCTAACATTTGCTATTCAATCATTGCTAATTGCAAATGAGAAGTCATTTTTCTTACCTAGTCAAATCTCCTGCTGCCTGTTAAGTGAGGGGAGTGTGTAACATCCTGACAGTGTGGTGGGGCTTGTCAGATTCTTGACAATGAGCTGGCAAAATATTCATCTGATACTTGGGATCTTTTGTGTTTCTGTCATTTAGGCTATCCAGTTGGTGGTAGGTGCACCTATGTAACCCTGAGAAATTAAAAACGGGTCTGAAGAGTGGTCCCTGTGATTCAGCTTCATAAAGATCAGATCTTAGGGAACCCAAAGCTGAATTTGAAGCCTTGCCCCAAGCATTTGAACTGTTGTGGTGTTTTCTGCTATGTACTTCAAAAATTTAGATTCCAGTTTAGTTATCCAATTATACACGTTGACTCTACACTTGTGAACCCATCTAGAAGAAAACCCATTGGAACACTATGTAACTTCCTGATTGATGGCAGTTGTGCTTTTATTATGCGACCGGAACTTAATCAGGAAACAGAACGTCTTCTAAAATCTCACAATGTGACTTCCTAAATGTAAACTCTGTCTTTCCAGAATTGATAATAGTGCCTCTTATCTACAGAACTCAGGAGGATGAGTATACATATTGGATCCCTTTGCAATCATTGTCTTACTACACACACTGCTTTACAAGACTAGAGCTTCTTGGCTCTCATATTTTCCAGATTTTAACATTGAAGTACTTTCTTGCATGCATTTCCATTTTATTCAACTGACACTCTACTTTTGTTTGCAGCTTTCTTTGGAGCCACTCTTAACAGTTTCATTCATGTGTTGATGTATTCTTATTACGGTCTTTCTGCTATCCCAGCCATGCGACCTTATCTTTGGTGGAAGAAATACATTACTCAAGGACAATTGGTAAGTCAAATATTATTTTACTCAGATGCCTGCAAGTTGTGAGTAAAATCAAATTCCCAATATTGCTATATCTTGTGCATGTTTTTTATGGATATCTGTCAATTGCAGAGAGCTGTTGTTGAAGTTGTCCTTTTGCCCTGCAATATTATTTGGTGCACGTATTTATCTGTAGCTTTCTTCCTCCACGCACTATACCTGATCTCCCTGTTGCTATATATGACACAACACACTTTCCAGTTGGTAGCTAATATGATCTTTCCAACTCCTGGATGGTAACCAAGTGTTAATTATTAATGTACTAACCTGTAATTAGATGGCAGGCCATAACTTCGAAATGTGTGTGGGAAAGAGAAGCAAAAAGGGATCCTGGCAGTGTGTTGCAAAAATCTTGAAAAAGAATGTAGTGAGAGAAAACAGTCAGTCAAGCTCAGCAGGTTCAGGGGTAGAAAAGGTCACTGTCCAGAGTAAGGGGAAATTGTGACATGAGGAACTATTTGATGCCCAAAATTGAGAAATGAATCTGTGAAGTTGGATATAATCTTTCAGGGGAGAGGAGATTATGGAGTCTGAACTTTTCCAAAATGTCCACAGTGTAGGAGACCATGGAGGTTGAAGATAGTAGGAGAGGATGGACTGCACCTAAAGTGTATGTCACCTCTGTATTGAAGATTGTCAGTTGTGGCTGTAGAGGCCGATTCATGAGTTGCAGCTCCTTCCACTGATGGCACAGCTGATTAGTGTTGGCCTGGGGTTGACTGATGTTCTTTCCTTCCGACGGGCTCTCTTTTCCACCATCTGGTCTTTTTATTTACCCTCTGCTTTTTCCACGCCCCTTCCTGACTGCTTGTCTCCAGGCACTCCGGTCAGCAGCGAGGACTTCTCATGCATCAATTCTGATCTCGGTCAACTTGAAGTCTCGCTTGCAAATAACCTTGTATCGAAGACGTGGGTGACCTGTTGGTCTTTTGCTGATAGCAAGCTCACCATAGAGAGAGGTGGCCTTCATTCATTCAGCTCACAGTCAATGGAGTTGCTGCTGACTCAAGAGGGCAAACATGCAGAGGATCCCTGCATGCTGGTGCATTTTCATATTCGGCTCTCTTTCTTGCCAGGAGATTCCCAATATTTGCCTGAGGCAGTGTAGGTGGAAGCTGTACAACTGCTTTTCTTGGCTTGCATGAGTTGTCCATGCCTGGCTGCAGTAAAGGAGGGTACTGAGTGCACAAGCATGGTACATGTATTTTCAGTCAGTTTGTTATTGCTCCACACTTGATTTATCAACGTTGACATGACAGCTGCAGCCTTGGCAATCCTGGTGCTGATTTCAGCATCACAGGATAGGTTGCAGGTAACTGTTAAAGGTATGTGAAACTGTCAATAACCTCCAGCGTGAGGTTGTCGATGTTAATGGAAGGTGTAACAACAATTGAAATACATATATAAATGTAAGAAGATGAGCGAAGTGCATTAAACATAATGAACAAAGATTTTTTAAAAAGGCACACATGGACAAGGATGATCATGTACACAAATTACATTTTGCAGACTGGTCTCCTTATTTGAAAAAGGATATAATTGTCTTTGAAGCAGTTCAGAGAAGGTTCACTCAACTCATTCCTGGGATGAAGCAATTATCTTATGAAGAAAGGCTGAACAGGTCGGGCCTATACCCATTGGAGTTGAGAAGAATGAGAGGTGATCTTATTGAAACATACTAGATCCTGAGGGTGCTTGATAGGATGGATCGACCCTTAGCAGATGTTTCCTCTGTGGGAGAGACTAGAACCAGGGGACACAGTTTAAAACTAAACCATCTCCCTTTTAAGATGGAGATGAGGATTTTTTTGTTTCTCTGAGGGTCGTTAGTATGTGGAATTCTCTTCCATAGAAAGCAGTGGAGGCTGGGCCATTGAATTTATTCAAGGCAGAGTTAGACAGATTTTTGATAGACAAGGGAGTCAGGGGTTATTGAGGGCAGATAGGCGTGTGGAGATGAGACCATAATCACATCAGCCATGATCTCATTTAATGGTAGTGCAGGCTTGAAGAGCCAAATGGCCTCTTTTTGCTCCTAAGTCCTATGTTCCTATCGACTATGGTGAACTCGCTAAGCACTTCTGCATGACTGGAAAGTCTGGAATGGTGCTGAGAGCTTCTTCATTGACAACATTCTCCTTTGAGTAGAGTTCAAGGTAGTGCTCCACCCACCTTTCCATTTGCTTGCTAGGTTAAATGACTTAAAAGCCTACACATTGTAAGAGAGACTGATGTCAGAGAGGCAATGAAATTAGTGCTTGAATAGCATATTTGGAGTTTAGTTGTAACAAGAAAAGAGGAAGAGCAATAATCGTATCAATAGAAATAAACCAATGAGACAGGCTACAATGGAGAAAGGAAGATTGGAGATAAGAGAAAGGTTGGTTATCAACAACAATCTTTATGGGCAGGATCTTTAGGTCGTCGAGCAGAGGGTGGGGCCCGCTCACCGATGCATAAAATGATGTGGGATGATGTCAGCTGGAATTCCCGCCATTTCAATTTTCAGATCGGCGGGGGCACAGCCGAATCAGCTGATTCCATTTAAAAAGTAATTAACGTAACTAGTGGACCTGCCGTCCAACCTTAGGGCTAGTGGGCAGGCCAGGAGCCCCGGCGGGCTTCAGAAAAAGCATGAAACCTCATCCACAGGCAGGATGAGGTTTCATGACAGTTTTAAAAAATTTAATAAATGTTTCTTTTAAAGTGATGGACATGGCCCAACTCAAGTGACGGTGTCACATGACGGGACATGTCAGGGAAATTTTGTTTTTGTACATTTACCATTTTTAAATTTGGCGCCGATCTCCCTGAGGCAGCACTTAGCCTCAGGGAGATCAGTGCACTCATTCGTGCGCATATGCGAAAGAACGCACACCCAGTTGAGGGAATCCCCATTCCCCTGCCCGCACAGGGAGCGCATAGCGCTTCCTGGCTGACATCACGCTGGGCGAGTTTTAATAGGCCCACCCACTTAAAATGACGGCACCAATTGGAGGCGTACCTGCAAGCGCCCACTCCTGCACTTCAAGAACCTCCCCAGAAATAGGAGAAGTATTGAAGTCTTGAGCTTTATGAAAAAGCTTAAGATTTATTGAAGAGGAAGGAACTGTTGGCACAAAAGGGAAACTAAATTTCTTTGAAACAACTATAAAAATTGAAGAGATTGGAAATTCGGTTTCAAATGAGTAGAGATTGCATGTGAATCAATGAGTGACTCAGGGTAGGGCCATCAAAGACAAGAGGTAAAGAAATTGCACAGGAAAATGTGCCTTTGATTTTCATTACCCCAGCAAAGAGCACACTGGAAATCAATATGGAGGGATTCTGCTATTGCACCATGAAGAGGATGAAGGCTGTGTGCACTATGGACGTGCAGTCTGAAGAAGTTGGTAAATGTAGAGTGACTTTTTCTTATCCATTCATGGGATGTGGGCTTCACTGGCTGGGCCAGCATTTAGTTGCCCTTGAGAAGGTGATGGTGAGCTGCCTTCTTGAACTGCTGCAGTCGTTGTGGTGTAGGTAACACCCACAGTGCTGTTAGGAAGGGAGTTCCAGGATTTTGACCCAGCAACAGTGAAGAGACTGCAATATATTTCCAAGTCAGGATGGTGAGTGATTTGGAGGTGAACTTCCAGGTGGTGGTGTTCCCATGTATCTGCCGCCCTTATCCTTCTAGGTGGTAGTGGTCGTGGGTTTGGAAGGTGCTGTCTAAGGAGCCTTGGTAAATTCCTGCAGTGTATCTTGTAGATGGTACACACTGCTGTTACTGTACATTGGTGGTGGAGGGAGTGAATGTTTGTAGATGTGGTGCAAATCAAGCAGGCTGCTTTGTCCTGGACATCATCAGCAAAGGTATGGATAGGCTTCGCTGCTTAGCGGCAGGAAATCATTGATGTAGAGAAAGAGCAGAATGGGTAAGAGGAACCCTTGAGCTAATGAAGAGAGTATTAAGATACCAGACATTAACTGCAGCCCAAATGAAGATATGAAAAGAAACAGAATAATCATGAACATAGCTTCAGTATACTACATTGTTGGAACACAAGTAGTGTAAATGAGTGGTTATAGAGATGCTAAGGAGGGAAAAGTTTTAACTTCATTAATAGTTGAGATGATTTTGAGGTAATGCTTTTGAAATAAATATGTTGTTGAAGCTTTTCATCTTGTACTCATCAGGACAATTTGCAATAATACCAAATTGTAAAGGGAACAACAATTTACACTGCATGTTCCCTTTACAATTTGGTATCCTTGCACATTGTCCTGATGAGTGCAAGATGAAAAGTTTTGACAAAATATCTTTTTTCGGTAATACTCAAGTTCTGTACGACCAAGTAACTATAAAAATATAAATGCAAGAAGATGAGTGAAATGCACTGAACATACTGAACAAAAATTTAAACAAGGCACAAATGGGTAAGGATGGCCATGTGGAAGAATTAAATATTGGAACCTGGAAAGAATGTCCTCGTCATAAAGCAGGCTAAAGTAAATGACAGGGATTACTATTATTAAGTACTAAGTTGGACAGTAACATCCACAGTTCGCACATGTGCAGTTATACACAGAAGTTGCAGTCAGAGTTACCCTGCCCCTTAAGATTTAAAATGAGGGACTCCTTGGGCCCCAAGGGTCTAGCCTTGGGCATCTCCTGTTTTTCATCTGCCTGCTTCCCCTCATCATAATCATCTGAAAACACACCATCAGTTTCCAAAAGTATGCTGGTGACACCCAGCTTGACATCACTTCCACCTCTCTCGATCTTTCCTAAATTATCAGACTGCTTGTCAGACATCCGGTACTGGAACAGCAGAAATTTCCTCTTACAATATATTAGGAAGTCCAAAGCCCTTATAAGCTCTTGTCCCCATGCCACCAACTCCATCCCTCTCACTGGTGACTGCCCGAGGCTGAAGCAGACTGCTTGCTATCTTGTCCTATTTGACTCCAAGATGAGCTTCTGACCACATACCTGCACCCAACTAAGGCTGGGATTTTCCAGTTCCGCCCACAGTGGGAGTCGCTGACGGACCAGCCAAAGGCCCGTTGACTTCGGGTGAACACCGTGGGATCAGAAAACCCTGACCTAAGTCCGCTTATTCCCACTACAATAACATTACCTGACGCTGCCCCCCTCCCTCAGCTCATCCATTCCTTTATCTCGAGACTTGACTATTACTATGCACTCCTGGCTGGCTTCCCATGTTCTCTCCTCTGTACATGAAGTCACCTGAAACCTGGTTACCCACGTTCTAACTTGCACCACACCCCATTCACCCAGCACCCCTGTACTTGCTGACCTACATTAGCTCCCAGTTAAGCAATACCTCAGCTTTAAAATTCTCACCCTTATTTTCAAACCCTTCCATGGGCTTGCCTCTGCCTATTTCTGTTACCTCCACCAGCCCTACAACCTTCTGCGATATCTGCACTTATCTAATTCTGGCCTCGTTAGTATCCGCTAGTTTTAATCATTCCACCATTGCGGGCTGAACCTTCAGCTGCCAAGACCCTACGCTTTGGAATTCACTCTCTAGATCAGGAAGACCTCTGTTTCTTTCTTCCCTTCTTTAAGTTGCTGCTTTGAGCAAGGTTTTGGTCATCTGTTTGAATAATACCCTATGTGGCTCGGTGTCAAATTTTGTTTGCTAACACACCTGTGAAGTGCCTTGGAACATAAAATATGAGATATAAACATAAGTAGTTGTTGTGTTGTTGCTATTGCACATGCTATGCTAGGACAGTACCTTGCTGATTGCAAGGGTATGACATTGCTATACTTACCCAGTAGTTATCCACTAAACATGCCAGAAAAAGTTAGAGCTGGTGCCTTCAGGTGAAAGTGAGTTTTTAATGATGTGATCAGTGATTATTGCTGCAATGCAACTTCTCTGGTACTGAAAATTTAATTTTACTGTGGTGGAGTCTAATTCCTTCTGAATGTAATTATTGTTGGAGATTCTTTTAAAAAATTATTCTACTTTTTCTGTCATTCTCTTTTCTCCCTCTCTTTTAATCACACCCATCTTTCACAGTCTTTATTTTGCTTTCTGTACGTGATTTAAATCAGTAATGATCCTTCAGGTGATTGGTTGAAGAGCCTTACTGTTTCTGACCCTGCTTACGAAAGCCACAGGCCCCCTGTAGAAAGCGTTGTGCTGGATCAGACACTTAGGCTGACACTTAGCTCTGTGCCTCAGGAAGCTTTTCCTGTGCATACCTGCGCAAACTTGTGTGCTCACCCTGCTCACCCCCACACAGGCAGCACTGAGCACTGCACAACGCGTTTCACTCTAGTTGGGCCTTAATTGACATAAGTCACATGAGGGGACATGTTTGGTACACCTTTAAAATATGCATTTTTATTTCTTAAAATCTTCATCTCTCTGAGGCAGTTCTATGTGACTATGTCACATGAGCAGGGACACGTTATTAATGAAAAGTTAAAATTTTAATTTTATTTTTAAGTGCTGTTGGAAACCTCATCCTGCCCATGCAGCAAAAAATTACATTTAATTGGGACTTTAATGGCCTTAACAGGCCTGTTAATTGTCAGCGGGCGCACTGCCGACTCCAGCGCATGCCTGCCAACTGACTGAAATATCGCGTGATGATGTCAGGATGCTCGCCCGACGTCATCACGCATCATTTTACGCTCGTTCGTGTTGGGCCCGTGCCCGCCTGACGAAGTAAAAACTCTGGCCTTAGTGACCCTCAAAAGCTGGCAAAAACCATATAGGCAGCTTTCAGGACTGTGAGCAGTAATCGCTGATCCTTCACTGACTGCAAATCCAGGCCATGGTTTCAAACCAGCTATTTGAGGGCGTTCCCAGAAATTATATTGTAAAGAAGGGGAAATTTATTGTTAGATAAAAGCAAGGAATTTTTTTTACTCTTTCACGGAGTGTAGGCATCACTGGCTAGGTGAGCATTTATTGCCCATTCCTAATTGCGGTTGAGAGGGTGATGGTGAGCTGTCTTCTTGAACCGCTGCAGTGCATGTGGTGTAGCTACACCCACATTGCTGTTAGTGAGGGAGTTCCAGGATTTTGACCCAGTGACACTGAAGGAACGATGATATAGTTCCAAGTCAGGATAGTGTGTGATTTCAAGGGGAACTTGCAGCTGGTGATGTTCCTTTGCATCTGCTGCCCTTGTCCATTGAGCTGATAGAGGTTGTGGGTTTGGAAGATGCTGTCAAGTTGCAGCAGTGCATCTTGTAGATGGTACACACTGCTGCCACTGTACGTCAATAGTGGAGGGAGTGAATGTTTAAGATGTGATTTAAGCATTCAGATAAACTTGGGAATGGGAAGAGAAGGAATCAAACTGAGCAGTTTTATGCCAATAGTTGGAACAATTGAAATGGTGGGACGTAAGTTAAGTAAGATTTGGATATATTTGGAGTAACAGACACATGGTTCAGATTTCCAGAGTGTCACACTGCAAAATGTGAGATACTTTAAGCAATGCAGAATTAATGGGGGTGGGGAGAGAGAGATGAAGGGGTAATTTAAAATTCTCCACCTGGGGGTTGTCTGCTTAGAACTTTGCCCAATCTTCACCTTGTTGAAATCCATGGGCCAGCAGACCCCTCTGCTAGATTACTGCCTAGGCAGAGAAGTGAAAAATTATCCCAGAAGTTTTACTTCAAGCATGAGATTTTTGAGAAGGATCTACTTATTGAGCTGGGATAAGTTCGGGTTTAAATTGTGTCAATTGGGGGCAGGGGACTGAGATGGAGAGATTTCCTGTGGTTGTTAGGTATCAACAATATCATAAACATACCAGAAACATTTTCTTTGATTTATATTTCCAGCAAATTGCAAACACATTCAAAAAGAATGCATTCTGAATTTAACTTGAAACAACATTCAAAGGTCAAAGATCTTTTTCTAAAATGTTGATAACCCATTGTAGCCTGTGCAATTCTCCTTTCACCCTCTCATGATCAAATGCAAATGCATTGTCGGGCCTGTTAAGCTAAGATTCAGTGAAAGATCTAACAGGGGATATTTAAACAAGAAATACATTGCAAATCTAGAGATTTATGTTAAAGAAGGAATGTGGATTGTGGGGCTGGTACTGGGCTTAATTTATAGACTCAAAACAAGCCCCATAAAATTAAAGTCTGACATTTGGTTTGTGAAAATTGTGGAATGAGTTGTCTACAGTGCTAACAAGCAGCAATAACTTTACTGCCATTACTTTACTGGAAGTGTGGCAGAAACGCTGATTCCACCAGGTGTAAATAAGTTTGGGCCGTTATGGGAGAGCATGTGATAAGCTCCAACAAGATTTGTCTCTGCACAAGCTTCAACTTTAATTATCAAGCTGATCCCTCAGCGTTACACAGATACACATCCAAGATTGTCAATTTATAAAACGGACCAAAATGAATGTATTAATACGTCAAGTTGCATAACAAAAATAAAATTGCTTTGCCAGGTCAGCAGTTTTAGGATGGTACTACATAGCTGGTATTTTACTTTGTCTTTGCTTATTTCTTAGATACAAATTTGATTTCTTTTCAATTATTTTCAGCTCCAGTTTGTTCTAACGATAATTCAGACCAGTTTTGGTGTTATCTGGCCATGTGGATTTCCAAGTGGCTGGCTGTATTTCCAGATTGGTTACATGATCTCTCTGATTATTCTCTTCACTAATTTCTATATTCAGGTAAGTGATAATGTTAGGCAGTCCTTTAAATAATCTGCTCTCCCACGCCATTTACTTTCAATTTTATCTGAAAATCCTGGTTTGGAGTATGTCAGTGGAAACACAGCTTTCAATGGTTTGTGAATACATATAATTTTTTTAAACGTCAAAGCGGCCCACTATCTGGTACTTGACAGATATGGGGCTATTGTGGGGGAAATATTCTGCATAGATTTTCTTTACTCTATCACCCGCCATTATTGCATACTAATCTGCACCAACTGAGCAATAAGACCTGTAGTCAACTATATTTATTCCAACTAGTCATCTTAACCAGTATAAAAAAAAACACTTAACAAAATTGCCAGGTAATTGAGGATGAGGAAAAATGTTTGGCCCATTTCAGAAAGTCTCTGTTACAGCACCCAAAGCTTCCAGGATTTTCACCTCTAGTATTCTTTCCAGGGGCCTATTCAATGCATTATCTCTCTTGTGTTGAGAAGAACTCCCTGATATCAATCCTAAAGTTGCCTTTTACTGGTTTGAACTATGCCCCTTTAACACTACTCTCCCAATTGAATTTAAAGTCATTTTGTGGATTCATCTTTTCCAATCTATTAACTGTTATATACCCATATAAGGTCAACTCTCAAGCATGTTCTTTTGATGCTCAAAGGCCCAGTCCATCCAGTCTTTTCTCATTACTCAGATATTTGACCTTAGAGGCTAACTTTATGGCTCTTTTCTGTGCTACCTCCAGCCATTGCTGGAAATGCCGATATCAGTCCTTTGTGTCGTGGTGCACCTAGTTGTCAAATCTGGCCTGATGAGAGTACTGCGTGGTTTGAGCAGGGCTTCCTCTGACTACTGGTCTACTGTTCTGGGCATGTAAATTCTGTTAGCTTTGCTAACTGCTGCTCCTCAATGAATGAACATTTTGGGCATCAAGTCTACTAAACGAGCTTGATCTCATTCAACTTTAGTTTCAACGTGGAGTACTTGTGTTGAGTATTTCCTTCCTACGAAAAGTACTTCATAGTTGCTTGCATCAAACTACATCTGTCATTGTTCTCCCCTTAAATATTTTGTGCAACGTACTCTTTACTTTTTGATCTGCCTCCTTTAATTCTAATGCCCCTCCTATCACCTGTCAATTTGGCCAATTTGTATTGGGCTTCTGAATCTAAACCATTCTTGTAAATTAGAACTGTACAGATCCCAACACTGAGGTCAGGAGGTACTCCCTCTTCCCCCACACCCGCCTGACCTTCACAACATAATATCTTTAAAAACAAGTACTTGTTTCCTGTCCTTAAGCCAAATTCTTATCCATGACAAGAATTCACCCTGGAACTTCACAGCTTTCAGCTTATCTGAGAGCCTTTCATCCAGAACTTTGTCCAAGACTTTTTGGAAGTCAAGGGACATCATGTCATAGCTTCTCAGCCCACTTGGCACGACACTTCATCAAAAGAAGTCAGAGAGATCGGCCTCTCATTCAGAATCTCTTCCTTCAGAAACCATCCAAGTGAATTTCCCCTCACTTCACACTGACCCTAAAAAGCAGAAAATAGCATCAAGAATTATTACAGAAACACACTGGCTCCAAAGGTTTTTTTCAAATCATTTTGGAAATTGTAGAAGTTACTTATTGATACTAGAAAATAAATTTCTACCACACAGGCCCATTGACAAGGCAATTTATTGGGCATAAATTCACACGTATCGGTTCGGATTATTAAAAACACACTGTCCCTGAACTTCCTTGGGGGTTCTCCCAGTCTCTTGCTGTCACTCAGCTTAGCTCAGTTATGCTGATCCCTAGCGCATTTTCAGCAGTTTAAAGAATGTTGCAGAAGGAGAGCAGAAGATCACCTGAACAATTTTACAGCAATAATCTCATACAGGGTATAGCCTGGCAAAGAATTACTGGTATGAAAATAAAAAAGTTTAATTTATGTGGTGCCCGACCAGATCCCAGGTAATCTCAGAGCATATCACTCCTACATTGTGAGGAAACATTTCAGAGCACCAGGTCTCTGCTAGGTCAGAAAGAAAATGCCCTTCATTGTGTTTTTCAGTATAGTTTTGGCACTAGGATGTTTGGCATCTGTGATGTGAAGTCTTGAGGGAAACGAGTGCTCTCCAAGCGTTTATATTGATAGCTACCCGTACTTGCTTGAGACTCTGACTTACCTATAAAATGCAAGCAGGATCGACTGCTGTAGGTTAATTTTTGTGCTCCCACTATTTCATGGTTTCTTGCTATCCAAGCTGAAGAGAGTTAAGCCCCAATTTTAACTGCCTGACGGAAAGCTGGCAGGAGGGCAGTTAAAATAAGTCACTTAACCTCTCTGATCCCTCTCCCTTCCCACCGTGTCCTGATCTTCACCTCCTTCTTTTGATCAGACAATTTTAGTTGCAGTCCTTTGAGAGCAAGGTAGGGAGTGTGGGGAGGTTAAGTGATGGCTTCCCTGCAAGGCAGACCTGGCGGGAGCCGGACCCTGACCTAGAAGAGGCCCAGAAGGTAAATTTTTTAGATTTTTCTTTTGGGTTTCCTTGAGGGGCAGGTACGCTCCTCGGAACCTCACATAGGAGACTTGGGCCTCCTTTCCTCATAGACGTTTACAGCACAGAAGGAGGCCATTCGGCTCATCGTGGCCACGCCAGTCATCAAAGATCTGACTACACTAATCCCATTTTCCAGCGACTGGAGACTATGGCAACACAAGTGAATATCTAAATACTTGTTAAATGTTACAAAAGTTTCTGACTCAACCACCCATTCAGGCAGTGAGTTCCAGACTCCTACCACCCTCTATGTGAAAAAATTTCTCCTCAACTCCCCTCTTAGCCTTCTACCTCTTACCTTAAACCTATGGTTATTTACCCCTCTACTAGTGAAAAAGGTGCCTTCCTATCCACCCTATCAATGCCCCGTCAGAATCTTATACACTTCTATCCGGTCCCTCTCAACCTTTGCTACTCCAAGGAAAACAACCCCAGCCAATTCAATCTTTCCTCATAGCTCAAATTCTCCAGCCCAGGCAGTATCTTGGTAAATCTCCTCTGCACCCTCTCCAATGCAATCACATCCTTCCTATAATGTGATGACCAGAACTGCATGCAGTACTCCAGTTGTGGCCTAACCCACATTTTATACAGTTCCAGAATAACCTCCCTGCTCTTGTATTCTACTCCTCAGCAAATAAAGGCAAGTATCCCATATGCCTTCTTTACCACCATATCTACCTACCCCCTTCCGATTATGCCCAAAGCCTTCCTGCGTTCTCTGACTGCCGGGGTCCATACCCACAGTGACCTCCTGTCGCCAGATGCCCACTGATCAAGCAGTCAGTCTGGCCAGGTGTCGTGGAGCTTTGCAAATCAGGCTCTGCCATTAAACACAGTTCCCAGTAAAATTCAAAGCATTAGTCTCACTAAGGAAGGCTTGACTTACCCATGGTCTCAAACCTATATATATAAAACTATGGCCTGCATTTTTCAGTTGGTGGAACGGTGGTGGCCGCAGAGCCGACCACTTCGCGCGATTGGCTCTCTGCCCCCATTTTACGCAAGCGGGCCATTTAGGGCTCACCCAGAGTAAGACGCGAGTGGTAAAGTGCTACCTGAGCGGGCAGAGGGAGGCGGGAGAGTTGGGGTCAGCGGCGCACGAAAGAGGGCTTCAATCTCCTCAGGGAGATTGAAGCATTATTGAAATAAATAAATAAATGAAATTAAAATTTAATGAAACTGTGTCACATGAGATGGGACATGTTTTTATATTTCAGAAAACTTTTATTTGATTCATAAAAGCTTTAGGAAACCTCATCCCGCTCGCGGATGAGGCTTCCTTAAAATGTAAAGGCTGCTTGACCTTTTCGCCTGCCCGCCAACCTTAAGGTTGGACAGGCAGTGTAAACAATGACACTAATTGTTAGTGGCCTTAATAGGCCTATCAGTTATCGGCGGGCGTGCAGCCACTCCAGTGCGCTTCCGCTGAACGAAACATCGCGAGACAGCGCGATGACATCAGGACGCACGCCCAACATCATTGTGCCTCATTTTATGTGCTGGCCTATCGGGCCCACCCCCACACGCCAACAGAAAAATTCAGGCCAATATTCTACTATGTAAAATGCAAGAAATCAGGGGAGAGGCATAATTGTTCTTTATATATTTTAGGATTGCATACAAATACACCTTTATCCAAATTTTTAAGAAGAATTGCTTGTATTCATTGGAATTGCCTACAAGTGGGCTCACTGTGCTATGCTTTGCAAAAGAAACCCCATTCATTTCTTTTCTCTTTTGTGTTTGAACAATTTCAGACCTACAAGAAAAAGAGTGCTTTCAAAAGGAAAGACTGTCTAAATGGTTCCACAATAGCTGCAAATGGACACTCAAATGGGCTTTCCACACAGATGGATCATTATTCAGAAAAGAAAACTCACTAAGATCGATCCCAGGGCTAGAACCGTGTTTTGTCAGCACATTAAGATTTTTGTGATGTTCTAAGGCAATTTCAAAAGTTACCAATGTGTTAACTATATCCAGTCCTGCATTATATAGCCATATAGGGTAGGAATTTGGAACTGAATATCGTTGTGATCAATAGAGAAAATGAATATAGAGAAACTTCCTTGTGCGAAAGAATACCCAAGTGGTAGAGAGGTACCGAAAATCATATCAGCCCTAGATAGTTTCAAAAATGTTAGATTATTTCCTGAATTAGAGCAATGGACCCCAGTGTGAATCAGGTAAAATGTGGTTGATTTTAGTTTACAACACTGTTGTTGCCTTACTGCTTATTTGTGTGTTAGGTACTGTCTTGTATTCACTTTAATCTTAAACCATATTTATATGTTTCAACTGAAATGTAATTTGGCACAGGGTGTTTACCCATATGCCTTAGTTCTATCTAAAGTTGCAATGCTGCATAATTACTACGTTTTAAATGTTTCAAGAATCCTATACCTCTTTCTTGATTATAAATACTTGGCTTGCTGGTTTTAATAAAATAGGATGGCGTGTTGACACCACAGTGTAGAAGCCGACGACTGAGTGCTTCATGGATGTGTTTCACGCTAACAATTTCCCTTTAGTGCAATTGACTATCCAGCAATAGAAACCTGTTCAGCATATCCACCCTTGTCCTTATACTGATTACATCCAATCCAGTTTTTACTGAATGGTCAACATGCACACAGAAATCTTCTGTTTCCACTTTTGCCGGTGGTTCCAAATTAGAAGCTCTTTGTCATGCGTACCTCTTATACGTGCTCAAAACTCCAATCCACTCAGGAATCCCCATGACTGTTGTTTGTTCAAGGATCAATGCATAGAGATCGTTTGCTCTGTTATCACAGAATTGAAGCTGCAGTTAATTAGAGGCCTGGTACATTCTACATTTGAGGAAAAGCTGGAAGCCCTAGTTGAGATAAAAACAGAGAATATTGAATCTGCAGAGGAGCCCATTCAGCATCTGAGAGAGAAAGAGCAGTTACTGTTTCAGGTGCTGACTGACCTGCTTTGTAACTTCAACATTTTCTATTTTTATTTCAGATTTCTAGCATTCATGGTTCTTTTAAAAAAAACTGTGCAGTTGAGTTAAGCTGGCATGCACTATTTCGAAGTGTTGGCAGTGTAGCTGTAGCCTATTTGTGGCACACAATGCAAAAATCAAGGATATGAGGTAACAATTCTGTTGTTATACTTGCTTAACTGTCCCATGTGATTAGGTGAATTACATACCTTGGTTGCTGTGGCCAGGTTTTGCAGGGTGCACATATTGATGGTCTCATTACTTCCGAAATGCAAATCATTACTGCACATATGCCATGGCTTATGTGGCGTATTGTTGTGTATGTGCAGCGGCACTGCTAGTTTATGAGGAAAATGAGCCCCTGTAAGTGTGACCTGCTTCACTCAGTAGGATACGAGTTGAAAATTATTTGCAGGCTTGAGCCCTTTTTGTGAGGGGTGAACTTGAAGTGGTAGGTAGATAGGGAGCTTCTAGTACAGGACAATGTCTTCATGTTCACCTGATGATTCTGGGGCAATGCATTAACTTTTTAATGAGCACGTTAATGCCATGGGTGGGTAGCGAAAAGAAGAGCAAACATCTATACCTACCAGAGGTGGACTGGGAAATCTGCTCCAACTGTTGTAGCCCTCACCCATAGCATACACTGGGAAGCTGACTTCTGTTTAAATTATTTTATTTTAAAATTGCAGTGAAAATTGGTAATTATCAAGGTTGAACTAATGTTTCTGTGGGGTATCCAGTGAGTTTAAAGTATAACAGTTATGCAGCAGTGTCACTTTAAATAACTTGTGCAGTTACACATATGCCTTAAAAATAAATCACAGGGTCTAAAGCTTTGCTGCAGGCTTGCTCAATGTGTTGGTGAACCCTGTGCAAAGAAAGAAAAAGTTCACGTAGTTTCCAATCTGCAATGTGATGACTCTAATTCTCTCTTACATATTTGAATTAAAAGTTTGTTAATAACTATTAAGTCTCAAATACTTCAAAAATTACATTAACAGGTTCAGTGATATACTTTTAAGCAAACAACAAATCGATCCTTACTACTAATGAGACAGTGTCATACCTAACGAAATATTATCACTATTTTTTTAAAATCCCTGATCTCTTTTAAGTGGATATAATAATTTTGTAACTAGTGCGTGATTCTTTCACCACAGTAACCCTACCTGTGAATATCTTGGTGTAATTACTGTGATGGGGAGCATGATCCAGTTTCCTTTCTCATTCGCCTGGAACAGGGTTTGCATATACCTCAACTAAGCAATGCCGGTGTGTAAACACCTGTTGAGATTAAGATGTCCAAAATGTAGCACTATAACTTCAGTTTTAAAAAAGACCAAGCACCCAATACACATTAATGAAACTGCAATCCTTTCTTTTCCCAATAAAGTTGACGTTGTAGAATGGTATAATCTATACTCTACCTGAATCTTATTCATTTGGACAAAAGTTACTGAAACTGTACATGAAAATCCCAGCATTTGGACCTTTCCTTGCTAGTCTGTCAACCTATTCACTTTGTGGAAATAATTCCTGAGAAGTACTCATTTGATCAGGTGACAATGCATTTTAGTAGCCTTAGAACAGGAAAATAGCCAATGTACATTTTCTGGTTCCACTTTTAAAGTTCATAATGGGAGCAAAATGTTTGAATATGAAGTTATCAATGGTCTCCTACTCCGTTTAGGGTTTGTGATTGATTTAACTACTGCAAAACCAAGAATAGAATCCTGACTGTGAACGCTAACACAGTGCAATACTGAACAAGAAAGCACATATAGACATACAAATTGAACCATGGACTATCAAAGAGCAGTATCTTTAGATGAGCCAGTACATGCAACCATAGTGGAGACTTGCTGAACTGCTGAAGCACTGTTTTCATTTTCAGTTTTAGTGGAGGGTAAATGTCAAGGGTCCTTCAAAACTTTACATCAGTTTCCCTTGCATATCTCAAAAGTAAAGCGAACACTTGGTTTGCGGGGTTTTAATCGAAGGCTACATACACAACAAACTCTAAGCTGTTCTGGTTGTCTTAATTAAGTATGACATTCTGTATCCCTTTTTTCGTACAGGCACTGAATCTTTCAGTTAATGCTGCTCTCAAATGTCACATTAAATTTTTTTAAATTAAACTTTAATTATGAGTGTGCTGGTTTAACCTGTGTCTGAGTAACTTGTACATTCATCAGTTGTAACATCTGCAGATGCAGTCAATTCACAGAATTAAAATCTTTACTGAACTTATCCTGTTGTGCCAGTCTATTTATAATTCAGTGATAGACATAACACATGCACATGGTTTACTCCCACTTATGTGTTAACACATACTGAAGATAGTTTTTATTTACTGGCCTCTTATTGAGCTCCTGCTGGTAGCAATCCTGACTTCAGTGACAATGCTGTACAAAAAAAAGGTTGCTTCCAGGGATAGAGAGCCACCTCAAGATCTCAGATTCCTGCCATCACCTGCAGGGGCAGCATAGCTGTCAGAAGTTAGATAATCCAGCTGCTGTTTTTTTTTGCCATAATGGGTTCTTCAGCAGCTCCTGGGGAAGATCTGGCAACTGGATAAAAATAGCAAATCACAACTTTCAGACAACTGTTGATGTACAGGTTTCCATTAAAATGGCTACTCTGGTGTGTATAAAAGCTGAGTGCAATGCAGGATATTGTCTTATTCAGGATCAGTGGCTGTGGAGACTCAATAGTTAAACTGGATAGCCTCCGAGTACTGGCATGGGGATTGGGATACATGATTTCCTGTGCCTGTTCAATGTAATGCAGGCTGTATGCCAGCTCTGCACTGTTAATTGTTTTACATGCTTTAATTGTCCAGCGGCAATTATGTCGCTGTTTATTGGCTGGTGCATCAGCAGGGTGCCAGTATCATGCATGACAACGAGGTTCTGTTGCTTAATGCTAGCCTGCACCTCTTAAGGGGAGACGCTTTGTGGCTGCAACGCATGGTGACTGCCACATGGGAAGTGAATATAGCCTGTGAAACATGGGAGAGTGAACTCCATGGTTTTCAGGTACTGCACTGTGGAGGCATAGTGAAAGAGGTGGAACAGAGGAGAAATGTCCTACAGAGGCCAGGAAGCCCTTCAGACACACACGCAGAAAGCAATGGGAGTAGATACCCAAGGACGTCAATGCTAAGGATCTGGATACGGTGCTGCCAGAAGTCCAATTCACCTCACACAAATGGCCGAGGCCACTGATGCATCTATAAATACCAGAATTTACCAATAGCCTCAGTCACTCCTTAATTCAACAATCAGTATCAGGTCTCGCATCTGATATTCATATGTCTCATGCACTTAGCACTGCTGCAAGCTCCGCACCTACATCTCACAGCTCGCACACATTAGCAGCTCTTAAACCCCGACAGCCACATCAACCAAACATTACACAGCGCTGACATACTTCTCTCTCATATGCAGGGGAAGGTCACGCATAACCGGAGGCAATTGGAGCTAACCAGAGGGGGACAAGTGCACCTACATGTTCTGAACCCCATTATTAGGATGCCCATTGCTCGGGCCATGGGCAGCGGTGGGGATGATACCATCAAAGGGGACAGCATCCTCATACCTAATCCTTCTCACTTTCCACCTGCCCTATGTCCCACACTCTCTTATGTTCTACAAGCTGCAGATGCTATAAGCATACACCACTTACTTTCAACACACTCCCTATGCCATAGACCAACTCATCTGTCTTTCTCCTCATGGATACCCAATAAGTGTAACCTGGCCAGGCAGTTTAAAACAGCAGTGATGATAAAGATGCACTCACTTACACATTGGTGCTAGCTCTGGCTAAGTTGGTAGCACTCTTGCCTCTGTATTCCCAAAGGTGGTGGATTCAAGTCCCACTCCAGAACTTTGTATGCAAAAATCAAAGTTGCAGTACAGAGGGAATACTGCTCTGTTGGTGATGCAGTCTTTTGGATCAGGTACTAAACCAAAACCCCTGCCTGCCCTCTCATGTGGGTGTAAAAGATCTCATGGCACCATTTCAAAGAGGAGCATGCAATATCCTGGCCAATATTTCTCCCTCAATCAAGATTCCAAAAAGAGATTATCTAGCCATTATCACATTGATGTTTGGGGAGCTGGCTTTGCGCACATTTCCTGCATATTTCTGGCTTTACGACAGTGAATAGACTTGGCTGTAAAGTTAGGCTATTTTGAGGTCACAAAAGGTGAGCCATAAACGCAAGTCTTTCAGCTCAGATACTGACACTGCATGTAATTTAGGGGATCTGCATGCGGTGATACCGGGTTGGGGTCAAGGATAACGCAAATGCCAGCTCACCAGTGGGTGAGGTTGCCCAGAGGTTTTATGGCAAAAGGCTCAGCTGAGGACTTTGATGGTGTATCCTACAGAGGAACACTCATGGGTACGTGAAACAAAATACTTGGTGCATTGGGAAGCCTGCCAGATAGCCTGTGGTTAATGTCATGGAGCATGGAGGAGAGCAGCACCAGATGATACAGAGCTTGAAGCTCTTCCTTTCCAGTGTGGAAGTTCTGATCAACTCTATTAGCACACATGTAGACCCAAACATGATGCTGCTGATGTCTTAGACCCCATTACAGCAGAAGCAGATGCTCTCCAATGTCTGAATGCTGCAGTGGATGCTTCAGGGGCCTTCGGGGTCTCACAGCAGCTCAGCAAACTGTCCTTGAGTAGATCATTAAGATTGCTGGAGGAGGGACTGTGGCCCCATGGAGCAAGAACCTGCTGTCCTCTCTCAGGGTGGCAGCATTCACCCTCTCACCACGGCCACTCTACCAGCTCACACTGATGTTGCTGCTGCTGTGCATGCCAAGGTGGTGCAGCATGCAGCCAGCCCTGTTGGACTCAGAGCCCCTCAAAATCATCCTCTGGGCCAGCTGCAGCCTCTCCGACTGAAAGTCAGCATCCCACCAGCCCTGCTGCAGCAATTGGGAGAGCAGTAGGACAAGCAAAGGCACACCCAAGACAGGCGCTAAGGGAATATACAAGCCTGATTAGTTGATTTCAGTACACAATATGACATGATTTTAATTTATCAACTTGGTTTGGAATGTTTATTTTGTGGTAGTTTATATTTCTACACTGGGGCCAAGTCGATGCTGTGACGGTCAGTGACATAGGGAATGTAAGGTGTGGGACTGTTGGAATTGAGGTTGTGATTACTGGTATCACACTCACGAGTTCTTCAAGGACAGCCTGGGGAGAAAGGGGCTGTTGCCTCCTCTTCTTCCTCCCCCTCCTCCTCATGCTTCTCACCCTCAGCTGATTGCTGTATTATGGAAAATGTGGTTCCCCTCAGCATGGCGAGGTTGTGCAGCATACAGCAGACTACATCAAATCTTGAGATTCGCATGTCTAGTCCTGCAGAGCTCCTCCAGAGTGGTCCAGGTAGTGGAGTGTTGCTTTAGCACACCAATGGTCTGCTCGATCACATTTTATACGGCGGTATTGCTTTCATTGTATCCATGCTACACAAATGTGTATGGGTTGCACACTGGGATCATCAGCCATGTCATCAGAGGATAGCCCTGGTTGCTTAGGAGCCATCTTTTGGTTTGTGGCACCGACTCAGATGCAGTGGGCACAGTATCTGCCACAGAATGAATACATCATGATGGAGACTAGGCTTTTCCCTGCCTAATGTGTTGCCAATGTTCACACACCAGCTAAAAGTTGAGGAATTGGATTCCTTTTTTTTTCTCAGTACATGCATGGCAAAGTTGATTTACGACACCTCTAAAGCAATGTGTGTACAGTCAATGCACCCTGCACCATGGGGCAGCTGGCAATTCCAGCAAATCCACGTGTTCGCTCTGCCTGCTTCTCTCCAGGGAAGGAAATGTAGTCAGTTCTCTTTGAATAGGGAACTTCAGTGGCTTCCCTTACATAGCAGTGGATGGGTTGGTAAACTGGGAGATGTTGCAAATATTTCCAGCTCCAGCCTGGAAGAATGCAGGTGTATAAAGTTTCATTGCCATGGTCACCTTCACAGCCACTGGTAATGTGACACTTGGCCTGATCTGAGATAGTAGTTGGGGTTGCAGCACGTGGCAGGTTTCAGTGAGGACCTCCTTAGTGAAGTGCAGACATTGCATACACTTCATTCCTGTGGTTCAGGAAGAGAAATTGCTCCCTAAACACCCTGAGTGGATATAACCTCCTGCTGGGAGCTTTTCTCACCATCTTCCTCCTCCAGCTTCCAGCAGCCTGTCCTGTCCTGTGTGATCTCACATCTTCAAGTCATGCTCCATCCCAAGAGGAAGGCATACTGCTGCACCTATGTCTAGGACCAAATGAGTTATGCAGAAGTCTTGAAGTCAGCAAAAATCTAAGTGTGGCCACACAACTCCCTGTAAACATAGGCAACTTGAAACAACTACAGAAAGCACCAACAGCCAGAAGAAACCAACCAGGAACTGTCTTAAGAAAATGATGATTCCTTTAAATAGAGCTGCTGGGGAGTCCTTCCTGCTATTGATCATGTTTGGCTGTGCAAGTTTAAGATAGGGCATTTGCTGGAGTATCGAGCTCCAAATTGGCAGGTCTGATTACACGCTGATTGGTGTCATGACCTGCTTGCTCATTCATTGCAAGTGCTAACATCCTCACCAAAATGGCTTCTCATGCTTTTGTTCCACAAAAAACATGTCCCAGATGCCATTTTTGAGGTCTAAGGACACCCGCAGTGTCCCCCCAAAAAATGGGTGCAAGCGATCTCAATTTCACAGCCAAACTATTCTTCCAGGTCTACAAAATGGATTAGGCACACATGGGTATAGTTCTGGCTCTGAGAAACATCTTCAAGCACTACTGGCTTTGCGGTATACAGTAATGATGCTTCAGTGGTTTAATATATGCTTGTTTATCAGTAGAAAGAAGACCAAACATGTTGAAAAAGATAGCACTGGCCCAGAGGTTGGCTGAAGCCTACTCCCCTAATACTCAAGGAGAGTCACATTTGGAGCAGGGATAAGGAGGAGGTCAGGGCAGGAAACTCAGAAGTACAAGTTGCCAGGGTGTCCTGCAGATATTACTGCAGGATGTTGTTTAATCATTTTCTGCAGGTTTCTCACCCAAGGGACAAAGTGGCAAGAGTAGATAGTGAGGGAGAGACCTTAGGAGGGTGAGATTGTGGTTTGATATTAGGGATGGGAGAGATCACAGAGGAGGGGAGATCATGGAGATAAAGATTGTGATTTGGTGGTTCTCGTATTCAGTGACTCACTTTGTGGTCATGAGAGGGTTCCCTGGTGTGGTGGTAAGATGCAGGGGGTAAGGACAGATTGCAAGGAGGTAGGGAGAGCATGGAGGTGGGGGGGAAATTGCGGGGTTGAGACCAGGGAGAGTTCGCAATTATGGAACTAGAAGCAGGTAGGCCTGTTGGGTCTAGAGGAAACACTCCTGCTCCTCCTAGCCCACAGGCAATGCTGTAAAGGCATGGGCCTGATGGATCCGCCCCCTTTATCTGCCGGGATTCCCAAGGCTTGGGAGACTGGGCTGAAAAGCGTTAAAATAAAAAGCATGTAAAACTGGAGATATGGAGCCTCCTTAAAGGCCTTTATCGACCCACTGACCTCCTGAGAGTGGATCAGTAACCCCAGCTCTATTAATGGTCAGCTTTGTGGTGGTTGGGGTCAAGTTTAAAATTTTGAAGATTTTAACTTCTCACCCAGTCTTTGTCAGGGTTAAAATCCCCCCTCTTGCTTTCGGCCTCCCCTACTCCCTTTTGAGACTGTCACAATTACTGATGTCCAGGGTGGTGTCCTCAAAGGAAATGAAGGACCTGTCACTTCAAGGCTCTCTTCTACTTCAGATCTGTTTCTTTCATTATGTAACAACTTGCCTCATAAGTAGAGGAGCAGAGTTTGAAGGTCTAGAAAGTCAATGATGCAGGTGCCTGTGTTTTGGGACACCAAACATGTGCCAAAGCGTGAGATGATTACAAGCCGGAAGCGCATCACCCAACATTTTGGTATTAGCAAACATAGGCATCCAGGGCCCTTGCCCGTGTTTCAGGATGATTCTTTATCCTTCTCTTATGTCGTTGATACATGAACCCAAGAGACACAGAGATATCTGATTTATAAACGTTACTTATGAACAAATTAAGAAGGCCATTACATGTGATGCCCAGGAGACCACCATTACTCAGGACTAAAGAGCTCATCGGGGCCTGCAAGCGATGTTGCCTTGACAGCTCACTTTAGCCTTTTATAATACTAGGTAAAGATGCTGGAGTGCAGTTACTTTATTAGGGTAACTATTCCACTTAACATGTAAACGTGTTCCGACTGCGTGCGGTTAGCGCGCAAGTACATTCGCTGATACGTCATTACATTGTTCAATACTTGTCTTCCCAATGTGTACATGCTCACTTGTCTACTTTCTGTTTATTATTCTTCAAACATTCTCCATGCATGAATCACTACATCTATTTATAATGTCCTTCCATCCTTATCTCTCTTCGATATTTAGTAAGGCACAGAGGCCCATTATTCTATTACTCTCCCTTCCTGTTCCCCAGACACACTGGCACTAGTCCACTTATTAAAACTCCTTTTCTTTCATCTTCCTCCACCCCGGTGCTGGTCCCTGCATCTCTTTATGTTCCAGATTGATTTAATTCCTTTGACCCTTGCTACTACAATAATCCTGCCTAGAAATGGTGCTGGCCATTTTACTCAGTGCACCTATTCTTAGAGGCCCAGAGGCCTGTTTGAGGGCACCTGTGTAAAATTGCATTGTTCTAATGCAAAGGCACCGGGCTGTCTGTGTTCAGGAAAGGTTGAAGGTCACCACCAAAATGGTGTGCTTTTTAAAAATACGTATCTGAATGTTAGGGTTCAGTACAGTCCCTCAGACCAATGGTGGGCACCAGTCACACCTCACCACCCCCAACCCCCATTGCCATTTTTTCCCCTCTTTAAGCCAGCAATGCAGTCCCCCAAAACTCCAGGGCCAAGATTTTTCCCTCTTCGGGCGGGCTTGGTGGGGGCGAGCAGGAGTGGCTGGGAAGCCGATCGTGATCGGGCTATGACTGTGATTTCATGCTGGCTGGCCAATTATGGCCCGTCCAATGTGAAATGCGTGCCGCAGTGCTCAGCGCTGCCTGTGTAGGGGGAGGAGGGTGAGCAGGGAACTTTGTGCATGCTTGTGCACAGGAAAAGCTCCCTGAGGCACAGTGCTGCCTCAGTGAGCTGAGGTTTAAAAAATTAAAAATAAAGAATTTTAAAATGTTAAAAAAAACATGTCTCCTCATGTAACTCTGACACATGAGCAGGGATATGTTATTAATGAAATGTTACAATATTTATTTAATTTTTATTTGCTGCTGGAAACCTCATCCCACCCATGGATGAGGTTTCCTAAAAAATCCAATGCCTTTTCGCCTGCATGCCAACCGTAAGGTTGGACAGGCAGCGCAAAATTGCTTTTAATTATGATTTTAATGGCCTTAATAGGCCTGTTAATTATCGGCGAGCATTCTACCGACTCCTGTGTGCACCTGCTGACTGAAATATAGTGCAAGTGTGTGATGATGATGTCGTGGCACATGCCCAACGTCATCATGTGTCATTTACGTTCGTTTGGGTCGGTTGTGCGCACGCCCGACGAGGTAAAAATTCTGGCCCAGGTAAGTTTGTCGGTGAGCTGCCTGGAAATATCCAGCAGGGGTCAGTTAAATAGGTCTACCTGTTCAGGTGCAGAGTTCTCGCCAGAAGGCCTACACAAATGAATTTATCGGCTACAATGTTACAAATTTAGGGTCCATATTTACCTAACTTGTAGCCCATTTTTGTGTTCGCGAATACAGATGCAGTAAGCCTGCATTCGAAGGATTTGCTGTTTAAAGTCCCTTTACAATTTTTGTGCGACAAAAATTTCAATTCTAGGTTTGTATGTATGCACAAGAACTTGGTTGTTTGCCTCTTGGTGGGACAACATAGAATAGGGCTGTATGGATGTATTAGATATGACAGTATTACATTCCTAGGCGGTTATGAGAAAACATTTTATGATGGCATGTATTTTTGGGGCCCAGCAAGCTATTCAACAGCCTTACCATGGGAGATCTTCAGCTTCTCAATCTTCTTGTGCATTTGAATCCTGGTCCTTTGGGCGGTGTTAACAATATTCACTTGGTCTGTTACATCTTGCAAGGTTCTCCTGTGGGGGGCACTCTTCTGTGGCAGAGCAGCCTCCTTGTCTTCCTGGACAATCAGCTAACATGGCTTCATCAAATCAATGAGTGAATGGAAAACCTCCATTTTGCAGAAATTTAGCAAACACCTTTCCTGCTATTGCAGGCTACAACACAGCTGTTCAAATGGTCACTCTGGTTGTTTAGCAAGGCTGGACTGTTTAAGAAGGGCACACGCTCTGTTGGCTAGCGTGCTGTATGGGTGGACATTCATGTGACCAACCATCAGAGGCAAATAGGCTTAATTCTGTTTTCTTCATGAGGGTACTTTTTGAAGGGCCTCTTGAAACAGTAAGACAAATTGGACCAGACTCTGCCAATGGTGCAGAACCTTGATGGTGTCAGATACAAGACATAAAACCCATTGCCCCCTTCAAATTCATGGATGTGAATCGTTCTAGGTTGCTTTTTCTGATAGTGATTTTTAAACTGTCCACAAAGTAGACATGTAAACAATGTATTAATATAAATCCCATGTAAACCACAGCTTTGGGTGAGGCTTCACCACAACTCATACTTCACCCTTATAACACGAACACATAACAGCTAAACATATCTGCACTGCTTTGATCTCTCCCTTAAATCAAGGTTACTAATGCTAAGCATTGAAAACAACAAGGCTTTATTTTCATTCTGATCATTTATTGTGCAGTGAACATCTTGCATAGCTCATTTCCCCTGCATTTCACTGACATATAGCTTAAAACCTGCTAAACACACTTTCCTCAAGTCTGGGTAATTGCTGCTGCCTTACAACTTGCAGCTGTTAAGGTTGACAGGATGGGAGCCACTTTCACTGGTCCTTCAGAGCCCATACAAAATGGTCTAAGAAGTCTTAATTGTGAAGAGACAATATTTTGAGATTAATGATGACTCAGGCACTACATTTGCTCCCATCCATACCCAAGGACTTATCTTTACAGACTATGCTGCTTGTAACTGAGTACATCAGAGCTTAACCTATCTGACCATGTCTGCCCTCACTCTAAAGGCATCCTCAGAACTCTGCCTCTGTCGTAGTCTGGTTTACAAATAACTTAAAAGGTTGAAATGACTCTTCCCCATAGCGCTTTACTACATGGATAAGAAACATTTATAGCAATATTTACACAGTCATATTTATATGAAAGATGCCCCCTTAACTTCAATGCAAACAAAAAATTAGGCAGGGTGTAAAACTGGTGGTAAAAGTGACATTTCACCCCTAAATTCCTTGTCCCATTTGGTAAGTTATTAAAGCTAAGTCTTATTGCTCCCTGAGTTGATGCAGGCTGTAGGCTGCTGTTGGATGGTCCGGCCCTGATGGTCTGGCCCTGATGGTCTCAGCTATGACTCTCTGGGTCTGTGGTCATCAATTGTCCCTGCATCAGCTGAAGCCACATTCAACACTTGTCCATTGTCTGACGCTTCATCAACACTTTGAGGGTCTGGCTGGACTATGAGATGGTGCAGATGCCCTAAGGAGCAACCACCTAATTAGATTCATCTGCTATAGTTAGCCAGCCAAAAGTTGAAGTTTCCCTGAGTGAATTGTTTGTGCAGTGACCATAGGCAAATAAAGCAGCCAAACTGCATCAGTAATGTTCTTCAAACAGCAATGAGTTGAAAGGCCTGTTAATTTATATTTATGCTGTTAAAATCTCATGAAAAGTAAATAGATGCTCTAGACTGGTGGTTTTGATTGCCCTGTAACGACAACCTCAGTGGCTCAAAACCATTGTGTCTCACACAGTATTTGATTTTTGCCATCTGTAATTATCCTTACAACCCTTAATCTTAACCAGCCATTCATTTTACTCTCTTTTTTAAGGGTTATAATTGGCACAATATTAACTGCTTTAATCAGCAGTCTTATGCATATATTCACTGCTTGCAAAGCTAAATGACACTGGTTAATTTAGTGTTAATGTTGAGCTTTCCTTCTCTAGATCTGTGCTGACAGCGTTAAATTGAATTAGCAGCATTTTCTCAGCAGTTTAGAAAAGTGCAGCCCTTTCTGAGAGACTAAGAATGGTTTTGATATCAGCCTTCACAATGAAGCCCTGAACATCTTGCATGAATTTACACAGTGCCATCCACTTAGTGTTACAGACGGCAGCTGATTTCTTCATATTACACATCACCCATGTGAAGAGCAAATATGAATACAGCTACTCACATGGTCAATATTGATGATAAAAATTAGTTCGCTCCGAGTTTCCTAATGAGGCCTTTTTAGGGGGTAGAAATTGGGCAGGCAGAACATCCACCCATCTACCAGCCCAGGGCCATTTTACTCAGTTGTAAAGCAGGCAGGTGCCCATGACATTAATGCCTGCTTCATGGAGATTGCTGCTGGGTGGGGGTGGGGTGAGAGCTGGCTGCAGCTGGCACATTTGGTCTGTTTCGTTGTAAAGCAGGCAGGTGCCCATGACATTAATGCCTGCTTCATGGAGATTGCTGCTGGGTGGGGGTGGGGTGAGAGCTGGCTGCAGCCGGCACATTTGGTCTGTTTCGCTGGATGCCACACTGCAGCTCAATGTTATGCCATAGACTGTGAATCTCCTACATTGTCCAAGGCAATATAGCGGTGAGATTGATCGGACTGGAATAGTGAATCGGGCAGAGCATAAAACCTGCTGTCGATCCATGTCACCATTTTGTGCTTCTGCTCAAGAACGATTTCCACTCGTATTTAGGAACATTTAGTTCATCAGGGTGACATTTTCAAAATTAGCTGATTAGAATTGAATTTTATGCTAAAGCCTGAACTGAGAGGAAATAAAGTGATTTCACTTAGGACCCTGAAGAACCCTCCCAGTGAAGAGACATTTCCTGCTGCTGGGGCATTCAAAACTTGACCAAAACACTCCAAATACAGCTTCCAGTTCTCATCTACTAGGCATTCAATCCTTTTTTTTGAGAACTCCTTCAATAAGCTAACAGCAACTCATTCTCTCAAACGTTTCTGGGTGTTACATAAAATTACACAGAATTTACAGTGCAGAAACAGGCAATTTGGCCCAACAGGTTCTGTCGAAGGGTCATGAGGACTCGAAACGTCAACTCTTTTCTTCTCCGCCGATGCTGCCAGACCTGCTGAGTTTTTCCAGGTAATTCTGTTTTTGTTTTGGATTTCCAGCATCCGCAGTTTTTTTGTTTTTATCTCTGGTTTATGCTGGTGTTCATGTGAGAACAAACCTCCTCTCACCCTGCTTCATTTAACCCTATATGCCTATTTCTCTGATTAAAAATTCCCCTGATACGGTCAGTGCGGTCAGTTGAAACATAATCAGAAAAGACAGAACATTGAAACTTGGAGAAATGCCTCACTGTTTTCAATTTACAATGCTCTATTTTCCCATGAGACAATAAATGGGGTAATTTTAGCTTCCCGAAATGGGTGGGTTTGGATCAGGTGGAAAATTAAAATATAAGTAATAAAGATATTTATCTTCAAGGTATATCCTGTACTTCCACCATGTATTACATCATTTCTGGCACCATTTTTTGTAACAATTGACATGCTCCTTTTAAGCATTTTTTGCACAGCAAATCTTCAGTTTATCATATTGCCTGAATGCACTGAATTTGCATATCTTTTTGATAAACAGAATCTGCTAATCCTGGCAATCTGAAACAAAAAGATACATTATCAACATCTGAAAAGAGCAATCTCAGTTAGTATTTGGGCTTTGTGCTCTGCAGCTTGCCATGCTACTTGGTAAGTAATTATCATTTTAATTATTTCACCGATTTCTAATAGAACCTCACTGATGTGGTGCATAGGTCCAGAGTGGGCAGAGTTCTTACTCAGATCCACAGCCAGCAGGAATCCGCCCAGATCAACAGCAGGAAGGATTCCTACCCAGATCCATAGTGGGCAGGAATCCCACCCAGATCCACAATGAGCAGGAATCTCACCTGGATCCACAAGGGCAGGAATCCCACTCAGAGCCACAGGGGCAGGAATCACACCAGGTCTACAATGGACAGGAATCCTGCCTGGATCCACAGTGGGCAAGAATTCCAACAGATCCACAGCAGAAAGGATTCTTAACTGGATCCACAATGGGCAGGAATCTCACTCTGAGTTCCACAGAGCAAGTATTGAGTTATATTTTTCTAAAATGGCAGTTAGTTTCTCAGCCTCAAAAAGCGAACAGAAAGGCTTGAGGTTAAATTAGAAGTGAGAGTGAACTCTTGAACTGTGAAGTGGTAAGTATTAAAAAGCCTCTTTCATTTTAGTGACCACCTACACACGAATGAAGCTTTTTTTTTGCATTGCCACTCTCTCTGCTGTGCAGCACATGTTTTCCTTTTCTGTGTTTTGGACAGGAAGGATCTGAGGTCTGGTGGATTTGCAGTTCCAGCCATATTTGTCAGTACTTCTCCCTGCAGACCTGCCTAAGCTTCACAAGCAAGTCCTTTGCTGAACTAGGAAGTCTGAAGCTTGAAACCCGCAAAGTCTGTTTTGTGAATCCGTTAGCTTGACAACCTTATCTTTATCTCCCCGATAGTGCATGTGAAACATTGTTTTAATGTGGTTTGAAATCATCCTAGTTATCCCTGTGTAATGGCTGCCAGCCAGTTTCTCAAGTATAATTCTCTCTACTTCTTCAGTGTTTTCTGCAGTTTTGTCAGTTTAGTGTTGGGATGGTGTAACTTAATCAAAAATAACTTGACTCCAAAGCTTTGCTCTGAATTCACTTTGCTGTTCATTATCCTGGAAAACTGAGACTTCCAGCTTAAGTAGAATTTTATCCAGGTGAGGGGTCAACAGGCGGAGGCTAACTGGCTGCTCTCAGACTTGTAGCGCAGAGGCAGAAGTGGGAGCCAGTCCTGTTTTTTTAATTCTTTCATAGGATGTGGGCGTCGCTGGCAAGACCAGCATTTGTTGCCCATCCCTAATTGCCCTAGAACTGAGTGGCTTGCTAGGCCATTTCTGAGGACAGTTAGGAGTCAAACACATTGCTGTGGGTCTAGAGTCACATGCAAGGATGACAGATTTCCTTCCCTAAAGGACATTAAGGAACCAGATGAGTTTTTACAACTATTGATGGTTGTTTCATGGGCACCATTACTGAGGCTAGCATTTAATTCCAAATTTATTAATTGAATTTAAATTCCACCAGCTGCCATGGTGGAATTTGAACCCATGTCATTAACCTGGACTTCTGGAATACTAATTCAGTGACATCACCATTGCGCCACCATCCTATTATACTTGTGTACATGCACACACACAGGCAAACACACATGGGCAAACATACATGTATAAGTACACACAAACAGATACACGCACAAACACACATGTACACAATTTTAAAACCAAGATGCTGCTAAACCAATAGTAACATGAGCTGTGGATAAAGGGGAACTGGTGGATGTATTGTACTTAGATTTCCAGAAGGCATTTGATAAAGTGCCACTTTGAAGGTTATTGTGGAAAATAAAAGCTCATGGTATAGGGGGTAACATATTGGCATGGATAGAAGATTGCCTATCTAACAGGAAACATAGAGTGGGCATAAAAGGGTCTTTTTTTGGTTGGCAGGATGTAACGAGTGGTGTGCCACAGGGATAAGTGCTAGCTCCTCAACCTTTTACAATTTACATACATGACTTGGATGAAGGGACCGAAGGTACGGTCGCTAAACTTGCTGATGATACAAAGATAGGTAGGAAAGTAAGTTGTGCAGAGGACATAAGGAGGCTACAAAGGGACATGGATAGGTTTAAATGAGTGGGCAAAGATCTGGCAAATAGACTATAGTGTGGGCAAATGCTTTTCACAACAGCATATATGAGGTGTGCACTTGGTGGGCTGCACTTTGAGGGGAAAGCGGAGGTGAGTACACAGTAATGTTGCGCAGCGCTCGCCTGCATCACCTGTTGGACTTCAAGCTTGAGGCAAGTTGGGCAGGGTGGCAAGGGCTGCCCTGTGGTTTAGGTGACTTGGGGGTGGGGGCAAGGGCTGCCCTGCGATTGAGGTGACTTGGCGGTGGGGGCAACTGCTGCGATTGAAGGTAGTGCTCAAGCATGTGCAGCATGGCAGGGAGGGAAGCGGCCATACATTAAGAAACCCTTTAATAATTGACAATTCCTCTGTAGCTGAGACAGTTCAGGCGCACCCACATTGACATGCTTGGAATCGGGCCTCTAGGTTCTCTGTCAAGCAGCACAG
Organism: Carcharodon carcharias; assembly: GCF_017639515.1. Taxonomy (NCBI): domain Eukaryota; kingdom Metazoa; phylum Chordata; class Chondrichthyes; order Lamniformes; family Lamnidae; genus Carcharodon; species Carcharodon carcharias. The sequence continues at coordinate 103,860,039 of NC_054471.1, read as the reverse complement.
AGGCCTGAAAGTGCCTCCAAATGCTCCAGAGCTTTTCACCCCTCGGACACAGACAGTAAACTAATGAGCATTTTAGTGGACTGCATAACAGTTGGATGACTGGGAACATTGTACAATCTCCTTGCTAAAGCTGTCCATGGAGCAGTCACTGGTGGAGGTGCTCACAGCCCCTTGCAATGTCATCATCCCGGTTTATACCAGTCTCCCCCATGGTCCAAGCTAACTGTGCAGCCTTGCAGTGTGGGTTAGGAGAATGCCTGTGCCTGAGCTGAGAGCACAGCATGCAGTCCAATGGGCAAAGCTGCCACCAATCGGTCGGGTGGAGTGGGGCAGAGGTGGATGGGGTTTCGGGCAGCCATGCAGCACACTAAACTCTGGCCATCCAAGTAGTTGCCAGCACTCTCTGGGGTGTGCTAAGGGGCCTTCAGGCTTAACCAACTTAGGTTCTTAGTACTCCCATGCTAACCCACCCATCTCTCTCTTTCATCCTGCAGGAAGAGTACATCAGGAGCATGGAACCCGGTGGGGGAGCTGTAGGCCTTGTGGCGTACAGAGAGTGGAGACGCTGGGGAAGAGAGTGACGGGAGTGCCTGGCTGGGCAGAGGGAGGAGCAGCAAACTCAGAGAAAAGCGGCAGCTGGGACTCCCGCACACACTGCTGAAGAGCCACAATAAGCTGTTACTGGTCAGTACCTAGCTAGACCCAGGGTCTGAAGGCACCACCTTTCATTCCTGTAGATGACCAAGAACCAGTGTCAATGAAGACTGTGCATGTCTAGGTAACTGGTCGATCACATCTGCAGGCTGCTGCAGTATTTGGTGCCATGGGGACATGGAGGGCATCCACTGCCAGTGGCCATGAAAGTGACTGAGGTGCTCAATTTCTATGCCAGTGGCTCTTTTCAAGGCTCCACAGGTCATCTCTGTGGGATATCACAAGCCTCCACCCACAAATGCAACTATGAGGTCACGGATACCATCTTTGTGACGGCACACAACTTTGTACATTTCGCCTGGGACCAGGACAGCCCGGATACAAGAGTGATTGGATTTGCCCAGGTCTCTGGCTTCCCACAGGTGCAGGATGCGATTGACTGCACTCACGTGGCGCTCAGATCTCTGTCACAACACACAGTCAACTATGTCAACTGCAAGGGGTTCCATTCGCTGAATGTGGAGCTGGTGTGCGACCAACCCAAATGCATCCTGCAGGTCTGTGCGCGGTTTGCAGGGAGTGTCGATGACTCCTACATTCTCAGTAGGTCAGAAATCCCTGATCTGTTCCAGGATCCACAGAAGCTGCAGGATTGGCTCCTCGGGGACAAGGTTGTAGCTGATGACACCCGTGCGGTGGCCTCAGACTGCAGCAGAGCGATGCTATAATGAGACTCATGCTGCAACTTGCAATTTGGTAGAGCAGACCATCGAGATGCTGAAGATGAGACTACAGTGCCTGGGCTGGTCAGGTGGAGCCCTGCAATACAGTTGCAGAGAGTGTCATGTTTCGTTGTCATCTGCTGCGCACTATACAACCTGGTGCTGCAATGGGGATGAGGAACTGGCTGAGGAGGGGATGGAGGAGCTGTAGATCTCCTCCGATGAGGAGGACATAGATGGTGATGAGGGTGAGGAGATTCTCGAAAATGATGATGACAACAATGAAGCCCTCGCACTGGCACTGATGAAGCAGGCGCGCTTGGGAGACCCTCATTGTTGTTAAATTTGTGGAGGATGAAGACAACATGCAGTGAGGAGACACCATAGATCCTCACATCACATCTATGAATGTTTGACTTCAGTCAAATACCCTTTGTGAGAATGTTCTTGTCATGGAGATGCAGCAGAGGCCCTAATAGTTGCCCGATCGCAGGAGGATGATGATGCCATGCAGTGAGGACACTCCAAAGATCTTCATGTAGCCTCTGTGAATATCTGACTCCTGTCTGGCTGAGGGCAGCTTGCTTGTGCTCTGTGATCAGGGTCATATCATGGAGACACAGCCATAAAATTTTAAAAGTACCTGATCCTTCGCCTGAGCCCTTCAGGAGCACAGCATCACTGGTCACAGATGAGGAATGTTTGAGGACTCTGGGTCTATACTCGATGGAGTTTAGAAGGATGAGGGGGGATCTTATTGAAACTTACAGAATATTGAAAGGCCTGGATAGAGTGGATGTGGGGAAGATATTTCCATTAGTAGGAGAGACTAGGACCCGAGGACACAGCCTCAGAGTAAAGGGAAGACCTTTTAGAACAGAGATGAGGAGAAACTTCTTTAGCCAGAGAGTGGTGAATCTATGGAATTCATTGCCACCGAAGGTTGTGGAGGCCAGGACATTGAGTGTATTTAAGAACGAGATAGATAGGTTCTTAATTGGTAAGGGGATCAAAGGTTACGGGGAGAAGGCGGGAGAATGGGGTTGCGAAACTTATCAGCCATGTTTGAATGGCAGAGCAGACTCGATGGGCCTAATGGCCTAATTTGTGCTCCTTTGTCTTATGGTCTTATGGTATTTTGGGGCCAGCCCCACCTTAAAGGTACTGAGAGCACAGAGAGAATGAGAGAACTCTGACACCTGCCCACTACATTCTGGCACCAATGACCAGTACCGCTGAGGTGTAGGCATGCTCTACACTAACATCAGTAGTGCAGTCTCAATCAATGGGTGGGTATCAGATAGCTTTCCGATTAAATCTGGAGTCAGGCAGCGCTGTCCTTTCTCGCCTGTTCTTTTCGTGTGTTGCATAGAACCCTTTGCTGAGTCCATCAGGAAGGATCCAGGCATAAGAAGAGTGACGATCCCAGGCAGTGGAAGCACTCAGATCAAAGCCTCCCTGTACATGGATGATGTCGCTGTCTTCTGCTCAGATCCGCTGTCGATGCGCAGACTGATCCACATCTGCGACCAGTTCAAACTGGCCTCGGGAGCCAAGGTAAATCGTAGGAAGAGCGAGGCCACGTTCTTCAGGAACTGGGCTGACCGATCCTTTGTCCCCTTCACTGTCAGGGCTGATGGCCTGAAGGTGCTGGGGATATGGTTCGGAGGGACCAGGGCATGCGTTAGAAACTGGAAGGAGTGAGTGTCTATGGTGAAAAGGAAACTGGGCATGTGGGAGCGACGCTCCCTCTTCATTGCGGGTAAGAACCTCGTCATCAGGTGTGAGGCACTCTCGCTGTTGCTGTATGTGGTGCAGGTCTGGCCCATTCCACACTCCTGCATGGTGGCGATCACCCGAGCCATCTTCCGCTTTATCTGGAGGTCGAAAACGGATCGTGTCCGCAGGGACGCGATGTACAAGCCTCTAGATAAAGGGGGATAAAACGTGCCCAACATCGCCCTCATAATGATGGCCACCTTTGTGTGGGGCTGCATCAAGCGATGCGTAGACCCTCAGTATGCAAACACCAAGTGTCACTATGTGCTGAGGTTCTACCTGTTCCCGGTGTTGTGAAGGATGGGTCTGGCCACGCTGCCGTGGAAAGCTCCAAGTAGTTGGACCGTGCCGTACCACCTGTCTCTCGTGGAAAAATTTATGCAGAGAAACACCTTTGATCACAAGTCCATCAGGCAGTGGTCGGCACGTAACGTCTTAGAGGCCCTGAGGGAAAAGGAGAGGGTGGGATCCTGTGGGATGGTTCCCCGAGCAGACTGTCAAAGTCATTTGGCAGAATGCCTCATGACCAGAACATTCCAACAAGAACCAAGATGTAGCTTGGCTGGTGGTGAGAAAGGCCCTCCCTGTCAGATCCTTCCAACATGCCAGGAGTCTCATCCCCTCGGCACGTTGCCCTCGAGGTGGCTGTGGTGGGGAAGAGACTGTTGTTCACCTCCTTGTGGATTGTGCCTTTGCAAAGAAGGTCTGGAGAGAAATGCAGTGGTTTCTGTCGAGGTTCATCCCGAGCAGTTCTGTGACAGAGGACTCTGTGCTCTACAGGCTGTTCCCAGGGACACACACCGAGACAAACATCAACTGCAGCTGGAGGATCATCAACTTGGTGAAAGACACTCTCTGGTCTGCCCGAAACCTGTTGGTCTTCCAGCGCAAAGAGTTGTCCCCGACCGAGTGTTGCAGACTGGCACATTCCAAAGTCCAGGACTACGTGCTGAGGGATGCACTAAAGCTTGGGGCAGCTGCCGCAAAGGCGCAATGGGGAAGGGTCTGTGCCTAAGTCCTTTCTGCCACAGTGCACCGAGGGGCTAGGAACTGTTGAGAGCACTTCGGGCTGTACAGCTCAAAGTGAATATCTGCAAATGATTGTAATATTTATGGTTTGTACTGATGGACCTTGTGATACATGTTGTAAAAGTTGAACCTGATTGTACTTTTGTAATGGTGATTTTGAAATGGTTTGGAATGTGGTTGAAGATATTTTATGAATCAAGTATATTTTTACAAAAAAAAATCAGTGATGTGTCCAGGGAGTGTGAGGCTGGACCATCACATTAATTTAAAGGCTGCACAGAGCACAGGGAAGAGGCCCTGGACTGAGACACCTGCCTTTATCTTGTGCACAAAGGTTTCACATCTGAGTGACAAGAATGCTACTCATCAGAACAAGGAGCCACAGGCAGGGAGACATTCTTGGGATGAAAACAAAAAATGCTAGAAATGCTAGAAAAACTCCGCAGGTCTGACAGCATCTGTGGAGAGAGAGAGAGAGAGAGACAGAGATAACATTTCGAGTCCACATGATTCTTCAATAGATCTAAAGGGAGATGTGGTGAAATATATACTGATTAATGGGGGAAGGCAGGTGAAGCTGGATAGAAGGCCAGTGATAGGTGGAGGCAAAGGAGAGATGGCAAAAGATGTCACGAACAAAAGGTCAAAGAGTTGTTAATGGTGATGGCACTGGCTAAATGAGGTGATAATGGTGACATTAAGAAAGCAAAATGTGATAAGCACTCTGGAAAGTGACAGATGGAACTAGTGGGGGTGGGGTCGGGGGAAAGAAAGATCAAAAATAGGCTAAAAGCTGGGGATAAAACAATGAATGCAATTGGAAATAAATTAAAAAATAATAATAATGAAAATAAGTGGAAAAAATTAATAAAAATAAAAATGAATATGGAAAAAAGAGGGATGAAAAAGGGGGATGGAGATGGAGGAGAGATTTCATGGTCTCAAGTTGTTGAACTCAATGTTAAGTCCGGAAGGCTGTAAAGTACCTAATCAGAAGATGAGGTGCTGTTCCTCCAGTTTGCGTTGAGCTTCACTGGAACATTGCAGCAGGCCAAGGATGGACATGTGGGCATGAAAGCAGGATGGTGTGTTGAAATGGTAAGCAACAGGGAGGTCTGGGTAATGCTTGCGGACAGACTGAAGGCGTTCCACAAAGCGGTCACCGAGTCTGCGTTTGGTCTCTCCAATGTAGAGGAAACGGCATTGGGAGCAGCAAATGCGGTAGACCAAATTGAGGGATGTGCAAGTGAAGCACTACTTTACCTGAAAGGAATGTCTGAGCCCTTCGAAGGTGAGGCGGGGGAAAGTAAAGAGGCAGGTGTTACACCTTCTGCGATTGCATGGGAAGGTGCCGTGGGAGGGGGTTTAGGTGTTGGGGGTGATGGAGGAATAGAGCAGGGTGTCCTGGAAGGAATGGTCCCTAGGGAATGCTGACCGGGGAGGAGGGGGTGGTGAAGGAAAGATGTGTTTGGTGGTGGCATCATGCTGGAGTTGACGGAAATGGCGGAGGATGATCCTTTGAACGTGAAGGTTGGTGGGGTGAAAAGTGAGGACAAGGGGGAGTCTATCATGGTTCTGGGAGGGAGAGGAAGGCATGAGGGCGGAGGCATGGGAGATTGGTTGGACACGGTTGAGGGCCCTGTCAACCACAGTGTGTGGGAAATCTCGGCTAGAGAAGAGGAAGGACATTTCAGAAGGGCCGTTTTGGAAAATGGCATTACCAGAACAGATGCAACAGAGGCGAAGGAACTGAGAGATTAAGATGCAGTCCTTACAGGGAACAGGGTGTGAGGAGTTGTAGTCAAGGTAGCTGTGGGAGTCGGTGGGCTTGTAATGAATATTGGTGGACAGTCTATCACCAGAAATGGAGACAGAGAGATCAAGGAAGGGAAGGGAAGTGTTGGAGATGGACCATGTGAAAGTGATGAAGGGTGGAAATTGGAAGCAAAATTGATAAATTTTTCCAGGTCCAGGCAAGAGAATGAAGTGGCACCAAAACAGTCATCGATGTAACGAAAGAAGAGTTTTTTTTTTTCTTGGGCGTTTATTTACAATAGTGATCAGGATGTACAAGTGATTAACACACATGCCCAGGCTGTGCAACTACATCTTCTTAACCTTCCTAACCCTGCCACTACGTCTTGGTGTTCCCCAGACAGCCACAACGGAGGTGGAGGCAGCCTGCTGACTGTTACGCCCTGTCTGTGATGACCTTGATGGGCGTCCTCTGGCAGGGCCAAGGTGTGGAGGGCCCTGGCCTGCTTTCGATGTCCTGCTGTATGGCAGTGGCATCCTCCTCGAGCTGCAGCTGCTGGGGTCACAGGAAGAGGAGATTCGGATGGGCTGGACACTCCCGGAGTCACCTGGATGGATGGCCCGGGGGAGGGAGTACACCTGCTGATCCTCCTCCCTATGGGTGCCCAAGGGCCCCGGCTGACTCCTTGAGAAGACGGGGAAGCTGGAGTGAGATTGGATTGGAGATGTTGCTGCCCATCCTGCAGCCAGAGCAGGGGTAGAGGACACCATGGTGAGCCTCCACTGCGTCCTAAAGACGCTCGAGGGATGCATCACTGAACTGGGCGTTCTGCAGCCTTTTTGTCATCTTTGCAGCAGTTGTGGGCTGGAAGCACTGAGATATGCGTGCACCCGGCTGCACTTTAAATGCATAATTAACACGGCGGGTTTGGGATGATACTGCGTGAGAAGCCGCCATTGCAGCCGGCAGGTAAAACATCGTTTTTCCCTCCCTCTGCTGCACTGAGTGCAAACCTGGGACGATTCCGCCCTGTACAGTGGGTGCACGGTGGATTGGTCAAGCCTAAAGATAACAAAGGTATGGATGAGGGCTTCAGTAACCGATGCACTGAGGTAGGGACTCAGTTATGTATAGCGCTGCCAATAAAACAGCAGGGAGCGAAGTTTCTAACAAGTAGGCATTTGTACATGAGTATCCCATGGCATGAACTCAGGGCCACCGCCCTTAGGAATAACATGTAATCATCAGGGAAACAATTGGTAACTTGTACCCTTGTGTAGTCTAAATAACTGCTACATGACACAATTCTTTTTTTCAATAGGAGTTGTCTCACAATAAAGTGCAGCCAGTACAGAAGTGACCTTGATTGTTGTTAGGAGCATGGAAATACTTGCGAACACAAACCCAGCAACATGATAGAAGCTCAGGGGCAAAAAAGTTAAACAAGTTCAAAGACTTTTTCCATTGCAGCAAAGCGAAGGAGAATTTAACTGAGAGAATGTGAGGCAGCCCTCATTTCCAGGGTGCCCCTTCATTTCTGAATAATCACCCACATTTTTATAGAGCTATAATTAAATTAACAGTTTAAAATAAAAGCAGAAAGCGCTGGAAATGCTCAGCAGGCCTGTCATCATTGGTGGAGAGAGAAGCAGAATTAACGTTTCAGGTTGATGACCTTCCATCCCAACTCCGGAGCTCGGTTCTGATGAAAGCTCATCGATCTGAAACGTTAACTGGGGCCGGAATCTTCTGCCCCCAAAGGAGGTGAGGAAAGAGGCAGGAGGGCCTGCACATTTGGCGGGTTGGTGATGGGACTGATGGCCGATGCCTTCTCTCCTCCACCAGGAGTAAGTTCTGGGCAAGTAGGCCCATAGTTTACCTTCCCGTCCCCCTGCCTCCACTTGAGACCCTTAAGTGGTCAACTGACGATCCCTTAAGGGCCTGTTCCCGCCCCCACTGCAATCTTCTCAGCTCCAGGTGTGCCAGCTCTCATGCGGCCTGCATGACTGGTTAAAATGTGCATCCTGCACACCAGCTGGACTGGGTGGTGAGGGCTGGGGGTTGGTCCCTTGATCTGAACTAATCGGTGCATGATTGAGGGCAAGGACATAGGGTGGGTGTTGGCCGCTGACAGCTACTCCCCTGCCCTTGATGCTGACCGCCTTGACTTCCCCCCCCACTCCCCTCGCCCCCCCCCTCTCCACAGCCCCCCACAATTCAAGACCCCATCCAACAGCACTTACCTTTTCTCCATGTCTCTCCATGATCCTGTACTTTGGGGCATGTTGTTCCAGGAGCTGCCACAGCTTCCTCCGTGGCGTTGCCGAGCGCAAGAACTGCCAGCCCTCCAGGTGGGCAGGATATCGTATCCCAGGCTCCTCAGTCGATAGGAAAGCCTGCCACTGTGCACTTAACTGCCTGATGGGCAGAAGATCTGGTGGGCCTTCCTCCTAACAGTCGGCGCCTGTGCCTTGCTGTTTTTCTCAGGCAGTGCGTGAGACACGCGCTGAAAATGAAAGATTCCGCCCTCTGTTTTTCTATCCACAGATGCTGCCAGGCCTGCTGACCATTTCCACCATTTTCTGTTTTTATTTCAGATTCCCAGCACCCGCACTAGTTTTGCTTTCGGATTTAGTTACTTTGTTGGTATGTTTGGTTATTGAACAGAACAAGTAGAGTTTGGCATTCCTGAAAGCTCTAGGCACAAAGCGGCGCTGAATCCCATTCCAATTTATGTAATCTTTGCATGAACCTTCACACTCATAAAAATTTACACTCTCCTATACTGGCAGTAAACATTTAGGGAGTCAAAGGTTTGGAAGCTGTATCACTTTGTAACGCTATCAGTTTCCCGATAAACATTTCCGCTCCTTGCCAATAAAACTCATTTTGGCTGAAATATTTTGAGTCTCCATCAGTGCATTTAACTTTACAATGAGAACAGAGTGCAGTGACCTGTAGGGTAAATTCAATAATGCAAGCCAGAATGTGAAAACCTGTAGTAACTAGCAATAGAATGTATATTTGTCAATTTTATTTTTTAACACTTTTAGTTAGCTGATTACTCACTTTGTGGTGTTTCCTATGTTACAACAGTGACTACACTTCAAAAGTACTTCATTGTCTGCAAAGTGCCTTGGGATGTACTGCGGTCATGAAGTATAGAAATAAATCTTTCTTTCTTGGTTACACTGTGACTCCTGCCGCTGACTGGAAAGGCATCATGATCATCTGTACACAGGCACTTGGCCCACACAATGGGCAACTGAGCCTGACACCGAGCCAGTCAGTGGCAGGAAACATCAGTGTTGTGGCAAATCCCAATTCCTGTGTAGCAGGGCTAGCTCGTTTGATAATTACCGGGGCTCTTAATCCCAGAGTTGTTGGCTTGAACGCCTACCTCACGTTTTTATTTTTTAAGGTGAATAAAGGCCCTTGTCTTGGGGCAGCATCTGCAAAAAGTCCTATTTTTAAAATGTCAATACCTGACACATTTCTGATTAAAATTTTCATAATAACGACTAGCAAACGCACAGAACATTTTGGGGACTAGTCAATCCTAACATGGTTCGGTTGCAATTTACTCTCAAAAAAGCAGGTTTCAGTTTGCATCTCAAAATTTAATAGCCTTTAGTTGCAAATGATAAAATGAGTTATAAGATGCCAGCAGTATTTAATAGCATCTTTTGCTTTCTGTGACTGGCACATGTGCAGGCAGTGCCCTGCCTAGTGTTGCAGCACAAAGAAACACAGCCTTTATGTTCCGTTTCAGCAGCTGCTTTCAAAAGGGAGCTGGACATGTAACCAGCATGTGAAGAGAAATAATTTTCAGGGTTACGGGGAGGAAGCTGGAGTGTGGGGAGGGGGTTGGGGGAGGGATGGTGGAGAGGTGGTGTGGGTGGTAGATTTAAGTGAGGCAATCCTGGCCCCTCAGCCTGCTGCTGGGAGGTAGGGAGCATCCATCCTTCAGGCTTCAGCTTCAAGAAGTGATCTGTCAATGGGCTGGAAAATTGCTGATAGCACTTGATTAATGGCTGTCCACTGCTGGAGGGTAGAGTGGGAAGGCACCAGTAGACCAGCACAGTGGCCGGAAGCACCAAATTGTCGGCATGAACGCTTCCTGGTCCACCTACAACAGGCTATGAAAATCTAGCCCTTTGTTTCTGTTTTGTGAATAATTACAGAGCCTGGAATTTTCCCGTGCTCCTTTGGGAGTGGGCTCACAGGCAAGGGCAACGTAAAATGGGGTGGGATGGATGGGGGGGGGGGCAGGTGATGTGCCCACTGCCAACCAGCCCCTGCTGGAGTTTTGTCAGCAGTGGGGGTGTTGGGCAGCCCACCTGTCCTTGGGTCAATTGAGGCTCTTAAGTGTGTGTGTGGTGGTGGGGGGGGGTGGGGGGGGGGAGTGGGGTGGGGTGTGTTGGGTGCCCACGCAATGTGGGTAAACCAAGCTGTGGGCTTGAGTTGGGGTGGTGTCCCTCCTGTTGGGGTATCATGAACCCAACCCCACAATGGTGATTCCCCTGCTTGAACACCATCCCCACCACAACCCCCCAACTGCTTCCATGCCCCCCCACCCACAGTGTCCAATGGGAAAACAATTGTTCTCTTTGGTTTTTAACATTAACTGATCACTGAAGTTAAAAATAAGCATGTGATAAAATCAATGTGTACACGATGTTACGGCTCTAAAATTGCTTTTGTATAAAATCATATAACCTACCACAATGTAAAAAAGGTTAGCATTTAGAGAGATTATATAACTGATGGGTTAGGTGCTTATTTTGACTGCTCTGAAGGGAGTGTGTATCAATTATTGTGCATTCATTAAAGGATACTGTCTTCTTAATTGACAGAAAATATTTAGGGAGTCAAAGATTTTTGACCCCTATCACTTCATTTATCTTTGTAAAAGTGGCAGAGTCCCAACAAACATTTTGAAATTTGTCAAGTGGCATTTGGGGCCACTTTCTCTGGCACCAAAACCTATTGTGGGCCAAAGGTACTTATGATTTCACTTATTTCTTCCCACTGCTAAATGTGACTGGTGCCTTTTCTTTAAACAGTACTATCCTAGTTCTGGTGCCATTAAGGATAAGTTTTGATCTTATTTATTCGCAGTGTTTTGCACTATTTCTAATGCGCTTATGCCACATGGTAGAAAGTGGTATCAGGCTAATTATGACTTACAACATTCACTCCTCATAATCCAAATTGTCGCATCTGTTCTCATCAGCCTTGTGTCACAATCTGGCAGGAAGATCTCTGATAGTCTCATGTTATTACTCAGGCCATCTGCATATGGGAGAGGAGGTGGGCAGCTACTGAACTCAGCCTGGACCGTAGAATGGTCCTACAATAGGATATCGCTCATTAGATGATGGGCATATCATCCACTGTGGACTTTCAAGAAGGAGTCCACAATTGGCTCAAACTGTTCTGCACCAACATCCATAGCAATTGTTACAATCAGGTGAGGGGGTGGGGGGTGGTAGATTGGTAGATTGGCGCCCCTCTTTTCCCTCTCCTCATTTGACTACAACAGGTTTTTTTGAAAAGGATATATTTGTCGAACAGTGAGTGTTTAACTGTTTATGATCATGAAAGGCACCTTCAGACAGGGTTTCTTGAATTTTAACAGAGGATAGCTTTAATTGTACTTAATCTGGTCTAAGTAAAATAATAAAAATACGCTCCGACTTTCACTCATACACCCGCACACACACACATGCACACATGAACACACAGACACATAGACACACACACAGACAAATGGCCACAGACACACACACAGACAAACAGTCACAGACACACAGGCACAGACACACACACACATACACACACACACACAGGCACACAAACACAGATACACACACCAGACACACATACACACACAGACACACACACAGACCACACACTCACAGACACACAGAGACACACACACAGGTACAAACACACAGACACAGACACACACGCACACACACATACAGACACAGGTGCAGGCACACACACATACAGGCACAGACACACACACAGACACATACACACACACACAGACACACACACAGACAAGGATAGATTAAACAAGTTAATCCAGTAAAAATTAGAGAGGTTTACAGTTTGTGGAGGCTGGTAACTTTGATGGCTTCAGGCTGAATTCAATGGTCCTATTACTTTCTTTTGGTGGCCCTGAATTGCTTCTGGCATCACAGCAATTTAAAGATGTAGATGGACAACATGTCTGTTCTGAAGACAATGATGTTGGGTTGGATTCTTTGAAAAAATCACTGTCTGCACTGTAATCTGGATAGTTACAATCAGCAAACAAAGTTCAAAAGCTTGCAAGTTGTGTTGCTGAGAGAGCTAGATAGAGAGAGAGAAGAAGGAAATCACTCAGGTTCTTGTTCCTTCAGTGTCTCCATTGTTTGTCTTGTACTGCAGAGAAAGCATGGGTTTAAAACAACAAAGGAGTTGGCTTGTCACATGACCGTCACTCGCCAACTGACCAATAATTCAAGCATGGTCGGAGCTAGTGTATTCCATTGTAACCTGATTGGATCATGTATGGGAATTATTTTCTTAGCCAGGGTCCCATTGTCCATGTGATTAAGTTTAATTGTTTGGTTCCACCCAGTTGAGTACCCCAGGGGATTGTCTAGATGTTTTGTTAATCTGACAGCACATGTGGTTCACTCATATTCCCCTGAGGTCATTGTTTTGAATGGGTTTTTGCAAACATGTGGATCTCAATGGGGGTTAGAACGTGGAAGGCACAGTGATGCAAAATGTGCAACCATCTTTGTCCGTGACCTCAAATCACTGGAATGTGGTTTCTAGTCTCTTTTTTAATAAGCTTAATTCGGACATCTAGCTGGTGAATTTCAAAAATGATTATTAAATTTAAAACATGTTTTTGTGGGACAGTTTTAAGCAATGGGTGGAAATGAGAATCTTTTCTGATCAGATCTGGAGGCAGGAAGGGCTGCCGTTCCTGCTCTGTCTTGTTTGTGTTGTATTGAGCCTTGGACGCAACCATCATTAAGTTTATGGGAAAAAGAGGGGTAACGATGCCAAGCAGTGGGGTACACATGTCATATTGTCTTTGTGAATGAACAACATCACCTGTACTCAGATCTGTTATGGTCCCCACATTGACGTGCATCTACATTCAATCAGTTTGAATTGGCCTTGGGGGTGGGGTGGGGAGTGCGTGTGGGAGAGTGAAGTGCGGCAGAAGTGAACTGACGTTCTTTGGGAACTGGGCTGACAGATACTTCGATTCTTTTGCAGTTTGGCTAGATTACCCACATGAACTGCGCATCTGGGTTTGAGGAGCCTGGATTAGCCAGAAGAACCCTGAGGAGATAAGAGGCACTGTAAAGCCGAAACTGGGATATCGGGTCCTCTCGACTGCAGGTAAGAATGTGATTGCCAGGTGCAAAGTACTCTCAGTGTTGCTGTCTGTACATGCCGCAGGTGTAGTCGCCCCAGTCATCCAGTCATTCACAGCACTGGGAGATCCCAAATGGACCATGTCCGCAGGGAGACAGTGTACAAATATCAAGGTAAAAGAGGAAATACATACCCAACACTGTCCTAATGGCCACCTTTGTGTGTGCTGACATCAAGCTGTGAATAGAGCTGAGTGTTGATACATCCTGAGGCTCTGTCTGTCCTAGTATTGTGAAGGGTGGATTTGGCCATGTTGTGGCAGAATGCTCCATCCAGCAGGAGTGCACCACACCATCTGTCAGTAGTAGAAGATTTTACAAAAGCCAAACTCCTTTGAACGCGGATTGATCAGTGAGTGATCTGTACAGTATGTCCTTGATATCCTGCGTGAAGAAGAGATGGTGAAATCGGGCAGAAGGCTCCCCCAGCAGACTGCCAAAGATATTTGGCAGAACATCTCAGTACCAGAGCTGTCGGTCAAGCATCAAGGCGTGGCATTATCTGGCGATGAGAAGGGCCTTTCAGATCCTTTCTGTACACCCAGAGCCTCGGTGCCAGCATGTGCTCTCCTCGAGGCAGCTGCGGTGGGGAAGAGACCGGAAGCCGCCTTCGGCTGAAGTGTGCGTTTGTAAAGAAACTCACTGGAAGGAGATACAGTGGTTTTACTTAAGTTCATCCTCAGCAGCTACTGTAAGACAGGACTCCATGCTGTACAGACTGTCCCTGGAAGATCAAATCCAGGCACAAAAAAAACCAACAGCTGTTGAAATGTCAGCAGCTTGATGACAGGTGCTCATTAGTCTTGCCAGTCTTCCTGAGCAAGGAGCCGTCTGAGATCAAATGTTGAACACTCCATCATCCAGGACTTTTTTTTTACACGTCCAGGGGTGCACCAAAGTGTCGCAGAGCCAGAGTGATCCAGGCCTTGCCTGAGAGCCTGAATCCCATGTAACCTCACCTTAAGTATATTCAAAGGGCTAAAGGCATTAAGAGAAACCAGGACTGGAATCTCCTGAACTTATAAAATTCTCAGGGGTTGGGTCCATTTCCAGGACCCATTCCTGCTCATGTCAGTGCTGCGTCCAATGGCGTGAGCTTACAGGAGGCAACCAATTAGCAGGCTGCCTCCGCATTCACCGTCCAAGACTGGATTGGCATTGCGATTGATTGTATTATATTTGAAGGAATGTCAGAAATATGCACAATGTATCCCCAGCCCCTGTTATGCCTGTCTCCTCAAAAGTGCCCATCATGTGTTTACACATCTGCATTGGTTCTGTCACTACTGTCTATTCATGGAGAATCATTAGCTTTGAGCACTTTTAGTCTGCCTCCCACTAAGTTATTCTGAAATTTATTCTACCTGGAGTAACATTACTGAGAGAGAGCAAGCTGCTCGATATTTTCACTAGCAAAGGAATCATTTATTATACTAATTATCTCAGGCTCATCTCCAGATTCTACTTTGTTCACATCTCTTCACCTACATTCTGACTTGGACGACTGAAATATTACCTTACCGTTTGGTTTTATATCTCCAGCTATAGTTTTCACAGATCCTTGTTTGACCCTTTGTTCATCTTCTCATTATGTTTCTGTGTGTTCTGTATTCATCCCAGTGAACTCCTTCACCTTTCTCCCCACAAGATTAATACGTTTTTCTTCCTTCTATTTGGTTCTGATTAATTTATTTACTCCTGCCCTGAGCCTTGCTGTTTTACTTCTTTGTTGGGATGAGCGACTGTTCGGTTGCAGGCAGTGATGACTCCCGGCTGTGATTTTGGCTCCTCTGAGCTGACGAGCTCCTGACACTGTGTGAGACCTGGGCGGCATTCAGAAGTTTTCACCAAAGTGCCAAAATAGGCTCTAATTGAAGCTTTAAATAACTTAAGAGGAGGTGGTGGTGTAGTGATATTGTTACTGGACCAGAGACCCAGGGTTCATGCTCTGTGGCCCTAGTTTCAAATCCCACAATGGCAGAAAGTGAAATTTGAATTTAATAAACAATCTGGAATTAAAAGTCCAATGCTGACCATGAAACAAACCATTGTTGTAAAAGCCCCTCTGGTTCACTAATGCCCTTTGGGGAAGGGAATCTGCTGTTCTTACCAGGCTTGGCTTACTTGTGACTCCAGATCCTCATCAATGTGGCTGGCCTTTAAATGGCTACAAAGCCTTAAACAGATGGACCTATGCACTGGAAACGACAACAGCAAACTCTGTCCTATTGGCCTTGCAAAATCTGGGGGCTAGTGCCAAAATTGGGAGAGCAGTCTGTGCTAGTCAAGCAACAGACTGACATAGTCATCCTCCTTAGACAGCACCTTCCAAACCCATGACCACTACCATCTAGAAAGACAAGGACAGCAGATACATGGGAACACCACCACCTGGAAGTTCCCCTCCAAGCCACTCACCATCCTGACTTGAAACTATATCGCTGTATCTTCATTGTTGCTGGGTCAAAATCCTGGAACTCGCTCCCTTGCAGCACTGTGGATGTACCTACACCACATCAGCTGCGGTGGTTTAAGAAGGTAGCTCACCACCACCTTCTCAAGGGCAATTAGAGATGGGCAATAAGTACTGGCCCTACACCAACACCCCATGAATGAATATAAAAAAATGTAATTGACTACCCACCAATCCTGGGTGGATAGCTGTTGGCTCTGGGATCCTGCCTCTGGGAAAAACTCATGGAGATGGGAATATGTTGGGGTGCTGCTCCAATGCACTTTGTCCTCATCTCCAAAGCTCCTCCACAAGGCTGGGAGAAATCGGGCCAAAGTCCCTGGTAAACAATGTGGCTCAAAATGCATGCTGAATAAAGACAGATATGAATTTATATAGCAACTTTCAACCTTACGAAGTCCCAAAGAGTTTTACAGCCAATGAAATACTCCTGAAGAGTAGTCACTATTGTAATGTTGGACAATAACTCTCAAGCCTTCTTGTTTGAAGGATCCCTTTTCAAATGGGCATGATTCAAGGACCCCCACCACATCTAAACGATGAAAGTGTTGTTTGAAAGTGTTGTAATATTGCTTTAAATAAAACAAGATTTACTTTTATGTCACTCTTGGTGCTCCTCCATGCTTATTCGCCTCTCTGGTGAGACAGCCAGCCCATCCTGCACTGCACCCTGCTCCCATGTCATCTATTGCCCTTTCACGTCATTTTGCAGAAAATCTCTCCCAACCCCGTGGGCTCCACAGAAAACCACCTTGAGAACCACTGATGTCGGAAACACAGCGGCCACTTGGTGCACAGCAAGTTTCCATGGACTGCAATGTAATGTTGACCAGATAACCTGTTTTAGTGATGCTGGCTGAGGAGCAAATATTATTCAGGACTATCAGGAGAATGCTCCTGCTCCTCTGAAATATTGCCATGGGATCTTTTACATCCATTTGGGAGGACGGACAGAACCTTGGTTGAATATCTTATCCAAACAGCAGCACCTCGAATAGTGCCTGAATCTCTCAGTACTGCACTGTTGTGTTGGCCAGTACTTATGTGCTCAATTAAGTCTCTGGAGACAGATCTGAAACCACACCCTTCTGACTCAGAGGGAAGAATGTTACCACTGAGTCATACCTAACATCTGCTTTGAATAAATTAATGTGTAATGTGCTGCAACCAATGAAAATTATGCAACCTAATATAAAAGTAACTCGTCTTTGCAATAAAACTGAATGTGTATATCCCAGACACAAACTGGATCTTAAAATAAATGTAGCTTTCTTTGAAATGCAAAGCAGAACATTTGTCCTGGCTTTATTTGTAGTCGTTTTCCATTCTTTATGAATAATCTATTATTGGATAATTACATTTTTTGAACATAAAAACATACAGAATCAGGGAGGGCCCAGGTCATGGAGGGATTTGAAAACAAGGATGATTAACTTTAAAACAAAAACAGAATTACCTGGAAAAACTCAGCAGGTCTGGCAGCATCAACAGAAGGGTCATGAGGACTCGAAACGTCAACTCATTTCTTCTCCGCCGATGCTGCCAGACCTGCTGAGTTTTTCCAGGTAATTCTGTTTTTGTTTTGGATTTCCAGCATCCGCAGTTTTTTTGTTTTTATCTCTATGATTAACTTTAATATGGAGATGTTGCCGGTCCGGTTGCTAATTAGACCAGAGAACACAGACGATGGTGAAAGTGACTTGGTGCGAGTTAGGATGCGGGTAGAAGGGTTTTGAATGAGTTGATGTTTACAGAGGTTGGAAAGTGGGAGGCTGGCCATGGTGTGTATTAGAATAGTCAAGCTTAGGGGCAACAAAGCCATGGATGGGATTTTTAGCAGCGGATGAGCCGAGACAGTGGCAATCTCACAGAACTCGAAGTGGGAGGTCTACCCATCAACTACACCGAAGAGCTTTGCAGTGTGTTTCTGACTTGCTCCATAAATCCCCCTTCCTCTGCATTTATCCCTTCACCTTTAGATTCTTTCTTAAAATCAATCTTTTTGATTACTTTTTCAGCCAACTTTCCTATCACAGCATGGCTCAGAATTCTTATTTTTACTTTTATAAAAAGCAACATTAGAACTAGTTATCGTTGACCAACACAGTTACATGTGATGAATCTTGTAGAGTTCCACAGTCCAGTGACTGAATCCTGCTTTTCGTTTCGAAGTCAAATTTGAGCTTTAAGTTGAATAATTATAAAAGAAAGTTAAGGGAGAGAAATTTCTCCCTGTTGGGCGGGCTATTCAGGAGCGGGCGCAGACCTGATCGCCGCCTGTGATTGGCCATTTTATGTGGGCGGGCCTTAATTGGAAAACATGGCTTAATTGTGAAACACGGCTCCTGAGGACAGTGGGAGTGGCCTGTGCGACAACCTGAAGATCGCACGGGCCCCGAAAATTTGGTGTCAGTTACTGGCTCAACTGCCTTAAGTGGCCCGTTAATTAATGGCGGGTGCGAGTCGGATATCATCATGTACTCGCCCACCGAAATATCGCAATGGTACACGGTGATTTTGGGATAAGTCAATACGCGTCATTTTACGCACGCCAATGAGAAAATTCTGCCCAAGAAGTTCTTCATTTTGCAAGCACTATTGTTTTAGAACTAAATTTCAAAACGTTTCGAACCTTGCAGAAGAATTTTGTGAAAATATTTAGGGTAGGTGGTAGTGTACTGGTATTGTCTCTGGACTAGTTACCCAGAGACACAGGGTAATGCTCTGGGAAACTGGGTTTGAATCCCATCATGGCAGATGGAATTTGAATTCAATAAAAACCTGGAATTAAAAGTCTGATGATGACCATGAAACTATTGTCGATTGTTGTAAAAACCCATCTGGTTCATTAATGCCTCTTTAGGGAAGGAAATCTGCTGTCCTTACCTGGTCTGGCCTACATGTGACTCCAGACCCACAATGTGGTTGACTCTTAAATGCCCCCTGAGCAAGGGCAATTAGGGATGGGCAATAAATGCTGGCCTAGTCAGTGATGCCCACGGACACAAATTTTTAAAAATTAACAGGATATGGGTGGGATTTTCTAGTCCCATCACCAAATGGCAGTTTTCTGCCAGTATAAGTATATTCAGTGATTTTCTGCTCCTGGCTTACATGGTGGGCTAGGTAGCCTGCCGCGCCATGTTGAGAACCTCTTTTGCATTGATTTGAATATCATGAATACTCATTAAAAAGGCAGTGCGCCAGAATCACACCCCCACTCCAGATCAAATGGCCACACCAGCGGCACTGGGATGGGGGGAATTAGTCAGATCCAGATAGGCAGTCCTAGGCAATAAATCCATGGGTAGCTGTGGCCACAAAGCATAGTCAGTTGTGTGGATCTGCGCCACAATTTATAGGGCTACGCTTGGCATGCCTGTCCCATCCCAGTCCAGGAAGGGGGTGGGCCTGTCTGTCCTGTGTCAGTCATGCCCAGCATGTGTGCAGGGTGTGGTCAGAACCTCGTGGACATCAGCCCTGGGGGCTGGTATCTTGAAACTGGGCTGCAGATGGCACAGTCACAGTCGGGGGAGGCATCTCAGCCTGTGGATGGGGAACAATTAATGTAGTGGGGGCACTTGATGGCCCCATGGGGATGGGGGATTTGGTCTCTGTAAGTCACAGTGTAATGGGCCTCAAGATGGGGTGGGGCCAGGTCTACATGAAGCATCAGGACATCAACATCACCAGATTCAGGGGGAGGACAGAGATATCAATGTCTATCACAATGGGATCAAGGATAGAGGGGAAGGAAGAAGAATGATCAGAGGGAAGGAAACCTGAACATGATGCCCCTCCTGCACAATGAGATAGATCTCAAGAGTCGGTGGGGGGGAGGGGGGGTGTTATTCAATGCTGGTCTGGTCATAAAACATCAGCACCACCATTCTTCAACTGATCCAATGACGCTGTTAAAAAAAAAAGCCATGAAGCTAATTGCCAGGGGAGGGGGCCGTCAGAGCTTGTGGGAGGAGTTGATGGCTGCACTTGTGGACTGATTGAAGGGGGACCAACTATTTTCCGCTTAACTGAATGGAGAGGAAAGCACAGCTGCGACATGTTAGGAACAGTCAAAGGCCAATTAAGGGAATGTGATGCCTTAACTTATGCTGTGGATTCTTGAGAGAGTATAAGCCCAATTGGGGCCATTGTAGGATTGGCTTCCAAAGGCCCTTTTCCCCTCTCAAAGAAATCCCGAGTGTCAGAAGGAACCAACCCAAAAAGGGCCATGGGCCAAAATGTATATGCCTAATGGCCCTAGCAACTCTAATCCTTGCACTGGCAGTTTAAGATTTTGAAGGCCGCTCCCCCACAAAACTCTCATAACACGAGTGCAAGTTGGGGCTGTTGTGTAGTCCAAAGGTTGCAGTCTGATAGTGCCCTGACTGAGGTTTCTCTTGCCTGCAGAATCCAGTCAGATCCAAACCCCTGTGTCAAAGCCCTGTCATGCCTTTGTGGTTTGGGGGTTTGGAGGTGTGGGTCTTAAGGGGGAGGGAGGTAAGGGGGGCGGTGACTACCCTATGGGTGATCCAAAAGGCTGTGATAACGCTCCAAAGGACTAATTGGGGATGTGATGTCTGCGATGAAAGTGGCCCATGGGCTTCACAATGACTCCCAGTTAGCGACTGGAAGGTGAGCATCGCAGGCTTATGCCCATTTATGTTTCTGTTCAACGTTTCCGCAGACATGAGCACGAGTGCCTCATGGATGGAGCAGGCAACATTGCATTCATCCTGGCAATCAGGTAACTGAGGAGGAGATGAAGGACCCATCGCCACCACGCTGGGCTAAGGGAAGTGCCTCACCGCGATTAACAAGGGCCAGCGGGACCCCCTCATGACCCAGAAGCTGAAGCTGACACAGCCACTGAGCGGAGGCACCTGGCAAGACCAAGGCCTCTCATACCTCCTGATGAGCGAGAGGCAGTGCCATCAACACTTTCACATCAAGGGATGTGGTGGCTCACATCTGCAACATTGTCCAGGAGGAGTTGATGCTGTAGGGACTGGGAGGCCGTTCATTGCTAGTAGCTCTAAAAGTGACCGCCGCTCTGAACCTCTTCAAGTGGCTCTTTCCAGGGCTCCACTGGGGACCTCTGCAGGATTTCTCAAGCATCTGTTCACAACTGCATTCGAGAGGTTGCAGGTGCCATTTTTGGCAGGGCTCACGTACAGTTCTCTAGATGATGCCAGCCAAACTGCCAGAGCAGTGGGATTTGCAGCAATTTCCAGATTCCCTCAGTGCAGGGTGCCATCGACTGCACTCATGTGGCTTTAAGAGCTCCCTGGGAGCAGCCACAATGAGCAGCTGGTCTGCAACCACCAGAAGCAGATTGTGCAGGTATATGTGAGGTACCCAGGGAGCTCCCATGATTCATGCATCTTGAGTCACTTGCAGGTGCCATAGATCTTCAGGGTCCTCAGCGCACCAAGGGTTGGCTCCTTGGTGATAAAGGCTACCCACAAAAGACACGGTTGGTGACGCCTGTTTGACAGCCACAGTGTGCTTCAGAGGAGAGGTATAATGCTGCTCATTCTGCAACACACTCATTGATGGAACAGGCCATTGGCATCTTGAAGATGTGTTTTCGATGTCTGGACAGGTCAGGCAGCGCTCTCCAGTAATCTCCCCAGAGGCTCTCATGCATCATCATGACTTGCTGTGCACTACATAACCTGGTGCTCCAGCGGGGGATGTCTTGCCAGAATGAGAGATCGAGGGGCTGCATGTCTCCTTCTGTGATGAGGACATTGAGAGGGCTGAGCTGAATGAGGGCGGGGAAGCAGAGGCTCCAGGGAAAGAGACAATCGCATGGGCCAGATGAGGCAGGCGTGCATGTGAGATGCTTATAGCCACCAGGTTCCAGCAGGGTGATGACGAATAATTTATATGAGCCACTTTGACCAGTGCCCTCCACACTGGGTCCACCTTGGTTACGATCCTAATAATCTCAACACAGCACATCCATCTCTGAATGAGGAGTGACAATCTTGTGTCACAATGTCATTATCCGTGGAAGGTATAGCAGCTTTGGGAGCATGCGGCCTTTCCATTTTGGGATAATAACTGTAAAAGAGTGCTTCGTGAGCAGAGTTGAGATGGTGCAGCCTCTTCAAGCATCTCACCAGCATTCCACTGCCTATGGCAGCGTTCAAGAGGCTGGAACTGCACTGTGATCCTCAATACACTCTTGGCAGTATACCTACAGTCTGGCAAGGCAGCTCAAGGAGGACAGATCACTCAGTGGCCCTCACCTTCATGTGTGAGGTGAATTCTGAATCCGCACTGAGGTCTGTCCGCACAGGCAATTGTTCATGCAGGACAAGTGTTCAGGCCTCATCATCATACCCAATGCCCAGCATTGGACATATCTTCAGGACGCAGTCACCTGTAACTCTCTGGAATGGCTGCAAGCCTGCACTTCAGCTCACCTTTCAGTGGATGACAAAAGCTTTGGGAGCAGCATAGTCTGATATCTGTTAGCACTCATGACCACGCCTCTTTGGAGTCTCCCAAATTCCTGTGCAGCCCAGCCTTGGCATTTGTGGGCCCGAAAATGCTGACACTCCACCTGGGCCTTAAGGACCCAAATTGTTGATAATAAAGAGCACACATCAGATGTTTCAGAGCCTCGCTCTGATCCCATTTGACGCCTCCGCATTTTCATTCCAACATTCTGGCATATGCACATGACAGCTAGGCAAACTGAATGGCAAATGGCATGTTACCGTGTTGATTGACCAATCTCAGAGCTGGCAGAGGGTAAACGTCACAAGATGCTAGCCAGACCTTCTGGCCCAGCGCTGCATCCTCCCATGCCCAAGTGAGG
This sequence comes from Carcharodon carcharias, assembly GCF_017639515.1. Classification (NCBI taxonomy): domain Eukaryota; kingdom Metazoa; phylum Chordata; class Chondrichthyes; order Lamniformes; family Lamnidae; genus Carcharodon; species Carcharodon carcharias. The sequence continues at coordinate 103,837,343 of NC_054471.1, read as the reverse complement.
CGCCTGGGGCCTCTGGATACACCTCCGAGGTTGCACAGTTTTAACCATCTAGCAGGAATCACCAGGCTCAACATCTGTCAGCGAGACTCATAGCTCTAAATCGTGGAGATGGGAAGATGGGGCTAATGTCGGGGTGATGTTCAGATGTACACACAGACATGACATAATGCAGCAGGCAGACAGGAGCGCATAAGAGCTGCAAGTTTGGGTTCATATTTAAAGCACACTCAAAGCTGATGGAGAGTACATGGAGGCCAATGACAAATGCACCAACTCCATGCATATCACCATTCCACCCGGAATGATCCACATTGAGCACTCTACAACGCAGAAGCATTGGGGACTAAAATAGCCTCCAGGTTCTAAATTCATGAGGCTACATTATATGAACCTCTGAAGCAAGTCTCAAAGATGCCTTGGCCAACCACAACTTTCTTAGAGGCAGCCATTTCACTCATGTTGATACTGCACAGAGAATGGTCAGGCACTGTACTAAGATGGTTTCAGACACCATAGAGCGGAGCCAGACGATGGGACTTTTGGGATGGGTGGGGGGGGGGGGGGGGTGCGGGGGGGTGCACCTGACCACGGAGTGTTTCTTCAGATAGAAGAGACATACACCACATGAGAAGTGGAATGAGTCAAAATCTATTTACATTTGTGCAGGTTCTATGCAGACTGTGGACATCGGTGCTCCCTTTGTGCTCTTAATATCTCTTAATTTTTCTAACCTTACTGCTACTTCTTGGTGCATCCCAGACATCTACAGCAGAGGTGGGGGCAGCCTACTGACTGCTACGCCCTGATGTCTGTGATGACCTCAGCGGGCATCCTCTGGATGACCGAGACCTGGAGGGCCCTGGCCTGCTTTGGGTCTCCTTCTGTGGGGCAGGTGCACCTCCTGGGCCTGTGGAGCTTTAGCTGGTGGGGTCACAGGAAGAGGGGATTGGGAGTGGCTGGACACTCTCGGAGTCACCTGGATGGATGATCCTGTAGTGTCCACCTGCTGGCCCTCCTCCCTATGGGTGCCCGAGGGCCCCTGGCTGAATCCTTGTGGAGAATGGGCATCTGGAGTGAGATCAAGGTGCCCCTTTCCCCTCTCACTTAGCCACTGATGGATTCTGCCTATACCTACAGCAATGGAATGCAACTCCTGGTACACATCAGGCCCTATCCTGGGTCAAGGTCTCTATGGCAGTTGCCATCCTACCAGTGTTGACCTCTGTGCACTGGCATGTCATTGCAATGACCTCAGATTGAACATGGGTGGACTCCTCCATCATCTGTTGCGATCTTTTGACAGCATCTGACAACCCTGCCTGATATTCTCCTGTGTCTGTCTTTACAGCTCCAACATCTCTGTGAGGCCAAGTCCACAGGCTCATCACCTGACTCAGTCTCAGCAGAATCCTGACCTCCAGCAGTCCTCAGAGTGTCGGTGACCTTGGATGTCCCTCCCTCCGCCTGCTGTGGACCAGACTCTGTGCTGTGCTCACCAGATTGTGACCACGAGCCTGCTCTACAGCTGGGTTCCTCCGAGGTATGCGTCTTCATGCTGATGAAGGATGCAGGTGAACGCTGTGATGGGTCTTCTTCCAGTGGGCCCTCAGGATCCTCATTTAAGGTGGTCTGGGACTGGGGCTGATGGGCTGCCTGCCTGTGGACCTCTTACTTTTCCTGTTGGTGCCTGTCTAAGACAGAAGAGATAATTAGTGATTGGCTGCATAGTCACCTACATTACAAAGCACTCACAATTTCATCGGGTGAACAATGAGCCGGTGATGGGTCCTCAATGGTTTGGGAGATTCCAGTCACACCATCGGCACAGGCACGGTCCTGATCCTTGCCAGCCAGCTCTGCTATACTCTCTTCAAACTGAGTGAGGGGCCTGAGCTCAGGCAACCCCCCTACAGTCTGGGGTCTGTCCCTTTTGTTTTTGGTGATATTCTCCTGCATAAATACAAATGGACAGATCGTGAGCAGGATGGATGCCAAGGCAGATGGTAAGGATGCTAGCCTTCTGTGGTAGCTGAGTGGACCTGTGTAAGGGCTGAGGAAGTGAGAAGAAATGAGGTTGTCAAAGTGTGTGTGAGAGAATCAGTGGTGATGTCCCTTGTGCTGGTGGTGTGTGAGGTTCCTGTGGACTGCAACCCTGCGAATGCCTGATGGGTTTGTAAGAGTGGGAGAGTTGAGGGTGAGGAGAAGGCTGACTTACCTGGGTGAGATCATTCATCCTCTTCCTGCACTGGATGGCAATCCTCTTCTGTTTTGAGTTGGCATTGACTGCGCTGGCGACCTCCTCCCAAGCTCATGGCATGGTGAGGTTGGTGGACCTTCTTCTGCCATCATGGGGGATAAAGGATGTCCCAAAGTGTCCAGAAGTGCCCACAGCGCTGCTGAACTTGGTGGCACTTGGCTTCTCTCCTTTCAGGACCACCACTCACCATGACCAGTCCCGGGCTGCAGAGAGTCAGTGATGTGTGTGGGTGCAGTTTAGATATGGCACCTGGAAAGATGATCCGATGAGGTCACGGTTGGGCTGTCGAATCCCGGCCCGTCCTGCCATGAGATATGATGCCCATCATGTTCATGCATGTACAATAAGTTGAAAAATGGAAGATCTGGCGTGGAAACCCGCCACATCAGCTGGTGAGGAACGTGCTGCTTTTCCCGCCTGCCACCACGCTTAGCCGCCAGAGCAGAAAATTCCACCTCATGTGACTGTGTAGATATTGAATTATCTGTGAGGTGTATGCACAAAGATTAAGCTTTGCATTAAAAGTGCCCGCTATTTTAGAAATAATTTAGTGGGGAGCCAGCAAGATTGAGGGGCAACAGTGTGAGGGGACAAAGTTAGAGTCGGAATGTGAGCGGAAAACTGAGAAAAAAATTCAAGTGACGTTACTAACGTGGAGAGAGTGAATTGGTGGGTAACAGTTGTAGTTAGTTTTATTAAACTGTTTGGGTGTCACTGTTGAAGTTCACTGGATGGTTGCTTCCATAATGTTTTAGATTTATAAATATAATTTCCAGTGCATTTAGCTGATTTTTTTTTTACTATTTTACTATCTCAGTCTTTCAGAGATCAGCCTCTGAGTTGGTGTACCAGTGTCTCAGGCACAAGTATCTTAGATTTTTAGAGTTCAGTGCCAAGCGTTTTAGTGGCCAGAGTCTCAGTGATTTAGAGATCAAGTGGATTGATTGCTATGACGAGCTAATGGGACCTGTTGCATGCACACCCTGTGCTAGTTTCAGAGCTTGAGGAGCAGCTGGAGTCACTGCAGTGAATCTGGAAGTCTGAGGGTTTTCTCAAATGTATATTTCAGGAGCTGGTGTCCCCCACAGCTACCAGAGGTGCAGGAGGTGAGGGAGTGGGTGACCAGCAAAGAGGGTGAGAGGAAGACTCAGGTAGTGCAGCAAACCCCGAGCCAGTGGCACATGCTAACTAGTTTTCCGTTTTGAATACAGGAGAGGGTGAGGATTCCTTAGAGGAGTGCAGTAAGAATCAAATCCCTGGCACTATAGGAGATTTGACTGACCACAAAGCGAAAAAAGGAAGAGTAGAAATGCAGTAAGCAAGGGGATTTGGTAGTTAGAAACATCGACAGCATGAAAGTTAGAAATATCCCAAAAATTGTAGGAACCATGGCAATGCCTCCACCAATCAGAGTCCACTTGCCAACCAATCAGCTCTCTCTCTCTCCTCATGAAGGATAAATTGTTGCTCCCTTTATATTTGGTATGCTTGTGAATGTCCTGATGAGTGCAAGATGAAAAGTTTCGACAAGTCTCTTTTTTCAGCGATACTCAAGTTCTATTTTACCATAAGGGTGTTCTAGATGTGGAAAAGAATTGATTTGACTTGAGCTGAGGAACAAAGGGGGAGTTGTTACACCGTTGGGAGCTTTTTATTAATAGATCTCAAAACACTGAGAAGGCAGTGAAGCAAGCAAATTTGTCAGCAAATTTCCAAGATATAAACACCATAAAAATAGTGTAGTAATATGAGGATACTTTTATTACCTTTCTATAGATTGGCAAAACCTAGTGCCAAAAGTAGGGGAGAAGAGGAATTTCTGGTACGTGTACAGGAGAAATTTCTCAATCAATATGTGCCCAGGCCAACTCAGAAGGAAGCTGGTCTCTAGTTCCAACCTTTTCCATGTGGATTCCAATTGAAACTTCACCTTCTATATTTCATATCCACCCATAATTACAGATACATCTGTGTTATTCAGCATATCCTGAATCACAGCTCTCGTCACATCCTGTGATCCATGTTCATTGCCATGCGCTGTCATATTCACACTCTCGGCCTCTTGCTTCAGTAGCAGTTCCTCATTCAATCTTACAACTGTCCTGGGCCGCAGCTCAATTTGATTCTTCACCTCATGTGGTGCTTTAACAAAATCTGTTTTTATTTCCTTTCAGGCATCAAGGATTGCAAACTTCAATGGCACTTCAATGTACATCAAAGCTGCTTGGCATCTTTCTTCCCCTTCACAATTCTTTGGCCCCCAATCCTTCTTCCAATCTCATCCCTCACCATGTTCTCAAGAGTCCCTTTGACCGGTCGTCCCTTCCTCACCCTGAAGGAATTATCCTCACCAGTTATGCCCCCAACTAAATGAATTTTGAATTTGACATAACATTGTTCCCTTATTCTGTAGCCTCCACGCCTACTTCTTTGGCCAGGAGGGTCTAGCCCTTGCAAAACAAACCGTTTCTCCACCTGCAGTATTTTCCCTCCACCTGGATCCCTCCCTCAGGCCTCTTCCCTCTCAAGATCTTTCCATTGAGCACTGTCAGTGTGACAATGGCCATCTCAATCTCTCTGCTCCTCTCACTCACTTTAACTTATCCCCCTCTGAACTGGTAACACTCCGTTATCTCAAGTTCAATCCTAACATTGTCTTAAAACCCACTGAAAGAAATGACACTGTTGCTATTTGATGAACTGACCTCTACCTAGCAGAAGCTGAATGCCAACTCTCCGACACTGCTTCCTGCCTCCCCTATACTGTAGCATGACCCTACCACCGAACATCAAGCCATTGTTTCCAGGACAGGCACTGACCTTATCTGCTCCGGAGATCTTCCCTACATGGCCTCCAATCTCTTAATCCCCCAATAGAGGTCTTGTGGTGCAATGAGTAGCGTCCCTACCTTGAGCCAGAAGCTTTGAGTCCCACCCCAGGACTTGATGGCCATGGAAGATGCGTTCGTGGCGTAGCCGAGCAAGTTGATTGGCAACCTGTAAGTCCTCCTGATATGCCTATGGCAGGTGATAAGAGCGAAGGCATTTTCTGCTCAGCCAGAACAGCATGGTAGCTGCAGCACAACAGCATCCCCACATTAAGACTCCATGGGGATGCTCTTGCCATGGACTCCATGGCAACCTCCTCCTCGCGAGAGTGCCAGAGAGAGAGAGAGAGAGACAGGCCCCCAGCCCAGAACAGCCTGCCTCTATCTCATTCCCATGATTCACAACAAGTGGGCTGCCTTCGTAGATATATTGTTTCCACCTGTTCCTGCCCTACTAATCGGATATCTTCCCATCTCAACTCTGTATTGCCTCCTCTTGTCCAGTTTCTCTCCATCTTACATCCATGACTTATTGGATGTCCTCAGCCACTTTAGCAGTTTCTGGTTTCCTGGCCGTAAACATCTCCTCTTCACCAAATGTGTCCAATCTCTCTACGCCTCCATCCATCACCAGGCCAGTCTGAGGGTTCTCTGCATCTCCCTGGAACAGAGTTCCAACCAGTCCCCATTCACTGTCACCTTCCTCCACCAGGCTGAACTTGGTCTCACATTGAACAACTTCTCCTCCAACTCCACTCACTTCCTCCAAATTAAAGATGTTGGTACAGGAGTCCAGATGCCTGCTTTTATGTGGGATATGTGGAACATTCTTTTTTTCAGCCCTACTCACCTCTCCTCATCTCTTTTTCTGGTACATTGATGATTGTAACAATGCTGTTTACTATTCTTGCTCCAAACCGGAAAATTTCATCAATTCCCATCCTTCTTTAGCCTTCACATGGTCTATCTTTGACTCTTCCCTTCTCTTCTTCTGTATCCATTTCTGGGGATAGACTATCACCTAACTCTAAGCTTACTGACTTCCACAGCCACTTTGATTATACTTCCTCACACCTCACTTCCTGTAAGGACTCTATTCCATTATCCCAGTTTCTCCGTCTCCGTCACATTTTTTCTGATAATGCAATCTACTATATCAGTGCTTCTGATATGCCTTTTCTTTTTGTTTCAACTGAGAATTCCCCCCATATGGTTGACAGGACCTTCAACCATGTCTATTTGACTTCCCGCATTCTGCCCTCATCCCTTCCAGTTCCTCCTAGAACAATGGTAGGATTTTCCTGCCTTCACTTTCCACCCCACCAGCCTCCATGTTCAAAGAATCATTCTCTGCCATTTCCACCACCTCCAGCATGATGCCGCCAACAATCACATCTTCTCCTCCCGTCCCCTCTCCAAATAAATCACTCCATCTGTGACACCTTGGCGCTCTCTTCAATCACTTCCAATGTCCCTTCTCTCCGCCCCATTGGCACCTCCCCATGCAAATACAGGAGATCGCAGAATCACAGAATCAGGAGACGAAACATCTGCCCTTTTACCTTCTCCCTTCTCACTTTCCAGGTCCCAAAATACTCCTCCCAGGTCAAACTATGATTTACAAACTTCATTCAATTTGATGTCTGTAATTGCTGCTCATAAAGCTGTCTCCTCTGCATTGGGAAGACCAGGCACAGACTTGGTGACCACTTTGTTGAACCTCTCCATTCAGTCTGCAAGCACGACCCTGAGCTTCTGGTCACTTGCCATTTTATTGCTCTGCTGCCTCCCTCCCCTCTGACCCCCTCCCCACTCTGACATCTCTGTCCTTGGCCCTCATAAGGTAGTGTTGTAGGTGTTATATATATGGACTTTCAAAAGGCATTTGATCAAGTGCCACATAGGAGGCTTAGATGGAGAATGATGGAGTTAAAGGGAAAGTAGTGGAATAGATGCAGAATTGGATCAGTGACAGGAAGAAAAGAGTGGTAGTGGATGGATGTTTTTCAGAGTGGGAATTGGTTGGCAGAGGGGTTCCCCAAGTGTCAGTTCTGGCTCCATTACTCTTTTCACATTTTATAAATGGCACAGACCTAGGTTTAAGGAGCAGCAGCATACAGTTTGCTGATGACACAAAGCTTGACAAAGTAATAGAAAGTGATTAGGATAGTTGTAGACTTCACAATAACATCAGCAGGATGGTGAAACGAGCAGAAACGTGGCAGATGGAGCTCAATGCAGTGAAGTGTGAAGTGATGCACTTTGGCGAGACTGATAAAAAAAGGCAGTACACTATAAATGTCCCCATTCTGAAAAGTGTAAATGAGCAGGGAGACCTTGGTGCCTATATGCACAACTCCTAATAGGTGGTAGGGGAAGTTGTTTAAAAAAGCTTATGGGTAACTTAGGTTTACAAATAGAGGAATAGGATACAAAAGCAAAAAGAAAAATGCTAGAGCTTTCTAAATCACTGGTTTGGTCTCAGATGGAACATTGTGGACAATTCTGTACAGCACACTTCAGAAAAGATGTAAAGGCTTTAGAAAGGGTATGGAGAAGGGTGACCAGGGATATTCCCAGGGATGAGGGACTGCAGTTATGAGGAGATTGAAAAAGATAGGACTGTTCTCTGTGGAACATAGAAGGTTAACAGGTAACTATTTTCAGAGTGAGAAGTTTCGATAGCGTAGATAGAGAAAAGTTATTCCCTCTGGAGATCAGCTGGTGAATATCCAGAAATTGGGTTCAAGATCATTGACAAAAGATTGAGAGGTAAAATTAGGATTTTTTTTCGCTCAGAGTGTTTTTTGGATCTGGAACGCTCTACCTGAAAAGATGGTGGAAGCTAATTCCATAAATAATTTTTAAAGGACATTGGGTAGGCACTTGAGAATGATGAATTTACAGGGCTAGGGACAAGCAGTAGTGGGACTAATCACAAACGCTCTTTCAAAGAGGCAACACAGGCCCAACCGGCTACCTAGCCTCCTCCCCTGCTGTATGTGCCTATCAGTCTGTGATTTACTTGGGGCAATATTTTACTGGTTTGAAATTGTCCCTTAAATGTCACTGAAACAGCAAAGGAAGAACATCGGCATACAGTAGCTGAATTTAAATTTCATAATCAAATACACATGCCAGCAGTGCAAACAGCCAAATGATTTGGTTGTGTTTAAAATTATTACATAGCTCTAAATAATAATAGGAAGTTCGAATGTGTTTGATGTCATGACATTTGTAATTGAAGCTGAGTGCTCTTGGTATTATTTTTAAAATTCATTATTGAGATATGGTGTCGCTGGCATGACTAATATTTATTGTCCATCCCTACTTTCCCTTTAGATTTTTGAGCTCAGTATCAGGTGTGTGAAGGAAAATCATTGCAAGCAGCCATGCAGCATTAACCGTGATTGTGGCGGCCTCTGCTGTTTAAAATCCAGAACTACAATGTACAAGTGGAAAGTTGTAATACTTTCTCCCACCACCATACATTAACAAAATGCTTCATTTAAAAATTAGATAAATACAATCAGCAACTTTGATTTACTTAGATGTATATTTTAATTCTAAAATTTATTTAAAAAAGCTTTCAGTTCAATGTTTAACTGACTAGGAAAACTAAATTACCTCTCAGTATCTAATGTGATCCATACGTGTTAGCTCATTCGTTTTAATTTCAAGTAATGTTAATTATTTATGTAGCCAGCTAATAAAGCCATATAAACAGTGGGAATTATTATAATTAAACAAATCCTCACCATAACTGAACAATTCTTGCTTTTGGAGTTCAGTTTTTGGCTGTAATGCTGGCTGGACTGATAAAACCAATTAAATAGTAGCAAGATTTGACTGCTGCTGTTTGTATTCTGTACTCTTTTGGTTTTGGCTTTTTAATAAAAGGTGTTATGGCCAATTTCACGGGTTTTAAAACTTTCCTCAATTTTATCCAGTGTGCAGCCAATTGAACACAATTTGGTAAGCACCATACATTGATCACATGTCATCAACACACAAAAATCCGAATGCTGCAATCTGCTTGCTGACTGTTAAATTACAACCTACAGTCAGGTTGGCAATCCAGTGGATTGTAAAATGTAAACTTGCAAACTAAACAGTTTAATAATTAAAGAGGTCCAATTTACAGAGAGAGCAACAACCTTTTAGTGAAATCTTCAATTGGCCTCAAACAAAAGAAGCAATCACTCTGTATCTCCCAGAAATTATGCCAAGGGTTGGGAACGTTTTATAGTGATGTTCAGGAATTACTTCAAATGCACTTCAATGGCTATAAAGCGCTTATGTTTTTATCAGTGGCAAACATCAAAATAAGTTAAACTTTTAAATTAAAAGGGCTAAAAATGTACATTATTTACTGGGACTGAGTTTAATGGTTTATCAAGAATGCATACGCCAAAACTTTCAAAAACGAAACCTTGTGATGCTTAGGTTGTCAAAGCTAATTGGGTGAGGAATGATGGACTTGATGTTTTGCTGTCATCCATTTTTATGTAATGTGTGGCATTGGAGATACTGGGATTCATATTTGTTCCCATAATTACACTACACCAGTGACGGCACTTCATTGGCTATAAAATGTTTCAGGGCAGCTTGAGGTCATGAAAGGCGCTATATAAATGCAAGTCCTTTCCTTTGCTTTACATGAGTTCCTATAAACAAGTGGAGCTGAGAGGTGTTTTTGAGGAAACTAAATTAAATGAACATTTTATTTATTCAATAAATTTGTTCAAAAGGGTAAATATGAACAGATAATGGAAAGATATGATGAAAGGTAGAGGTGAGATAGATGGGATCGGAGACCTGTGTGCAGAGTAAACACCAGCAGAGACTAACTGGGCTGACTGGTCTGTTTGTGTACTCTATATTTTTGTGTAATTTTAACTAATATTAAAATATGATGGGACATTCATATTCTAATAAAACCTTTAAGTTAGAAAAAGTTTATAACTTTTCAATGACCGCGTGAAACATTTTAAAATGGAGCTGAATATATTTTGAGCTGCTGAAGCAGTTTACCTTAATGAATGAATTAGCTTTCAATAATTGAATGGGTCGTGCAGCGCTTCTGCTTACGGCTACTTCCAGTGTAACCTGTGTGGTGCCATTCATGCTGGGAAGGGTGCCGTATGTGCTGGGAAGGGTGCCGTACATGCTGGGAAGTATGTCATACGTGCTGGGAAGGGTGTCGTATGTGCTGGGAAGGGTGTCATATGTGCTGGGAAGTATGTCGTACGTGCTGGGAAGGGTGTCGTATGTGCTGGGAAGGGTGTTGTATGTGCTGGGAAGGGTGCTGTACATGCTGGGAAGGGTGTCGTATGTGCTGGGAAGGGTGCTGTACATACTGGGAAGGGTGCTGTGCATACTGGGAAGGGTGCTGTGCATACTGGGAAGGGTGTCGTATGTGCTGGGAAGGGTGCTGTACATACTGGGAAGGATACCGTACATGCACTGGAAGCCACGTCAAACCACTATTCCAGCTGCTGCGAAAAACGATTTATAAACTTGGACCATGCATCACGAGTCCCCTACAGCAGAACTCCCCTACACCTTTGCACTCTGGTGAGCTGGCAAATAACTATCCTTTCCCCCTGGCTTGGATACAGCCCACTGGTGCTCCGTTGTTTACCATGTTCTAATCCCAGCTCTTCACCAGCCTCCAATGTAAGCGCAGTGCCAATATCTGAACTAGCGGCTGCTAGTGTAGGATGTGGCCCCTTCATCAGTGCTGTGTTGTCTCTCTCTCTCTTTCTATCCCTCCTCCCCCTCCTTCTCCTCGGGCTGCCGTCACTGAGCAGGTGGCAGTTCTTGAGTGTCTGAAAACAGGAAATCAGAAGGGGACGGTTGCAGTGAGGGAAGGGGGTTGAGCAAGGAGTCCATGGTCACAGCATCAGAAGCTTGTTCATCATGCCAGATATCAGGATGAGGTTGTGTTGGGAGTTGAGGATGGATTTAGGGCCAGTTGTCACTTGATTGGAGGATGTGTCTACTCAGGGCCGTGAGTTTCAGCCATGGGTCTTCCTGTGACTGAACAGGCCGTCTCTTGACCCACAGATCTTTGGTCACATGAGGCAGGCGTCCCATAAGGTAGTGGGATCCGGAGCACAGCGTTTGCTTCCTTTTCTTTCTTTCCCAGCCGTTGCTCTGCCTCATCATGAAGATGCTGGGACTCAGCGTGATGCAGCTTTATGGACAAGATGCCGCCATTTTGAATGATTGGTAGCAAGCTCCCCCCAGTTTTAATGCCAATGCCGCTGCACCTCAAGAGAGCTTCAGGGCGTCTTTGAAATGTTTTCTTTGTCCATTTGAGAGTTGAGAACAGGACCTGGTGGGGGAGATGCTTTTTGGCAATCCAGACAGAGTGTCCAGTCCATCAAAGTTAATTTTGCAGGAGTTGCTTGTAGAATGAATGCTTGTAGAACTGGCTTCAAGAAGGACACGAGCATTTGTTCGATGGTCCTCCCATTGAACCCGAGGGATGTGGCAGAGGCTTTACTGATGGAATTTCTCGAAAGCTGTTATGGGCAGGATTTTCTGGTTCTCAAGCAGGCGCAGTGGGCGGGCCTGGGAGCGGCCGGGAAACAGGCCGTCGCCCGTGATCGGCCCTGGGCCGCGATTTCATGTTGGCTGGCCAATTAATGGTCAGCCAGCGTGAAAGACACGCTGAGGAGCTCAGCACTGTTGGGGTGGAGGCAGGAGGAGGATGGGCACTGCAGTCTGTGCATGCATGAGGGAGCGCGCAATGAAAGCTCCCTGAGGGAGCCCACTCTTAGGGGGCTGAAGAATTGTGGATACAAAAATAAAGATTTTAAAAATGAGAGAAACATGTCCCCACATGTGACTCAGTCGCATGAACAGGGACATATTAAAAATGATGTGTTAAATTCTTTATTTCTTTTTAATTATGCTGGAAACCTAATCCTGCCTGTGGATGGTGTTGCATAAAAAGTCCAAAGGCTGATTCGCCCGCCTGCCAACTGTAAGGTTGGATGGGCAGCGAAAAATAGATTTCAGTTATTTGTTTATGGTCTTCAATGGGTCTCTTAATTGTTGGCGGGCTCTCGCGCGCACCCACCCACTGAAATATCGTGCGAGTGCGCTATGACATCGGGACACCCGCCCAAAGTCTTTGCGTGTGATTTCATGCCCTATTGGGTCAGAAATGCGTTTGCCCGTGGCACGTAAAATCCTGCCCTATGTCTCACTGATACACAGTCCAGGCTTCACTGCAGTACAGGAGTGTAGTGATGACAACTGCTCTGTATTCGAGAACTTTTATTGACTTATGAAGAAGGCCTTTGTTGTCAAACACTCACTGTCTAGTTTGTAGGACCGGCACAGCTAATTCAGTGTTGGATCTCCTCGTCAATGGTGGCCTTTTGAGAGAGGTGGTTGCCAAGGTATGGGAAGTGTTCAACATATTCCAGAGTCTCTCTTTTAATATATATGGCAGGTGGAATATTGGGCTGACCAGGTCTGGGTTGACATGAGTTTTGTTTTGGCAACATTCAGGCCAAGTTTCTTGTTTGCAGAATTGAAGAGATTGAGAGTAGCTTGCAAATCTGGTGCAGACTGAGGAACATACTGTCATCCTCTGTGTTCCCAGCACTAATGGATGCTCCAGGCTCTGTCACAGCTGGCCCCATGATGCTGAGAACCATCTTCTCTGTAGTGCAGGAAATGCAGGACTCTTGTCCCTCACCAGTTTTTCTCAGCTTCCTTCTACTGGGTGCCATCATGTCCTGTGAGAAAGAGGCAAGAATGTCAGTGTTTGCGCTGCCCTTGACCTTCATGGAAACATAGCGCCTCTCCTCCTGCCCACTTCCATGCCTAAGGCTTCCAGTACCATCTCAAAGAACCTAGGAGCCCTCTCTGTGCGCCATTTTCCTTGTTTAGAATTGCAGCAATAGCACTTGGCAGCAGCCTCCCGTGACTCATTGCAGCTTCCCTTTAAGAGTGTCAGACAGCCTTTAAGAAGAGCAGGCTGGCTATCTCGACTTGCCCAACACTACAGTCTTGTAAATGAGAAGTTTGTGTGTGTGGGAAGGTCGTGAACTGCCTAAATCTCTACAACTTGGATGCATGGCCCCTAAATTTCAAAAGGGCTTTTCCTGATGTCCTGCCCCCTGCCATTAATTTGGTGGTAAAATGAGCAGAAACCCCTGTGAAAATCTTATGGAAATGGGGGAGGCATACGTGTAAGCTAGGGCTCTATGGTATACGAGAAACACAAAAACTGTTGTTAGTTGCACTTCAATATTCTGCATTCATCCACAATGTCCACATGGAAGATCAGTGATGAAGCTTCACTTCTGCTCTTGTGGAATTCTTTTCCAGATAGTATTGTCACCGACCACTTTGTTCTGTGTATGCTGGAGAGCAAATACAGTTGACTCACATTTGGTGAATTTGGTGACGAGAAGTATCCATTAGCCTATGGAAATCTCTGTTTTTCTTTCAGGCTGCAGTTACTCCATTTATATTGTGCTACCTGACCCACAAAAATAAAGACAAATAGCCTTTTGGTAGTACAGAGCTTGAGTATTGCTGAAAAAAGACATGTCAAAGCTTTTAGTCTTGCACTCATCAGGACACTTTGGAAGAATACCAATATAGTCCACTTACCAACCAAGTCTACTTGCCAATGAATCATCACTTTCTTCAAATACAGTATAAATTGTTGTTTTGCCCATATATTGGTATTCTTGCAGAGCATCCTGATGAGTGCCAGATGAAAAGCTTCGACATGGCTCTTTTTCAGCAATATTCAAAAATAAAAGCACTCTCATATCATTTTTGACAAAGATTTTCATTAAAAAAATAATGTTACAAATACGATTTAAAACAAGAAATGAATGGGCACTGAACCAGCCACAGATCAGAAATGGGAAGATATGAATAGGCTCCTCAATATCAATTGCACCGGCATCTACAAATTAGCGTGAAATTATTGGATCAGAAATTGTAATGCAATCTGCTTTGACTCTCAAGTGAACACTTGTCTCACAGTCATATATCAAACTATCCTCCTTTGTTTCAGATCAGAGTGAGAATAGAAGTCGTATAGGAAACAAAAGATGATTCTATTGAATAATAAAAAAAAACTAAATTGGCTTCAGCTAAGAAAGTAATGATCTTCCTATTTCTGACCTGTGGCAGATGTTTGAAGTGCACACTTGGTGATGAAAGGGATAAGCTGCTGTGATACCATAGCAGGATACAGCTGTTAAGTGTTTCATGTAAACAACTCAGGAAGGCATTTTCAGCCATGCATAGATAGCAGTGATGCTTCAAGACCTGACATTTGAATCTTATAGACAGAAAATGGTTACCTGGCATCTCAAGCATTCGAACAACACTAAGGCTGTCATGTTGATAAAGAATACAATTACTTTGGCTGTCATCAAGTATGAGGCTTGTGCTGTTAAACCATTAATTTTATAAAGCAAACACAGATGATGAGAGGTAAATTGTCTCTTGTTGTGCTGGTCACCAATGCTTTCTGATAGATGTGTTTGAAACCAGGGATTCAAAACTTCATTGGTAGGGCTCAGTTAAGGAATGGACTCGTTCATCAAGGCAGCTGTTAAGTCCAATAAACTTGTGTTAACATTATCCACAATCCCATTTAATTTTATATCAAAACACTTTGGAGGTAAATGGAAATGACTGACCTTTATCAAGAGTTCCTAGTACTGGAAAGGCAACTGCACCTTTTCGACTGGTTGTTTCACACAGTGGGTGCTTTTGAAACAGATTGAGCAACATTTTTTGAGATGAGTTTGGGAACTAAAAAGCGAAAATAAGGAAGGGGCAGATATGAAAATGGGCAAATGAACAGCAGAAATTGACAGCAATATCAAACCCCGCCATAATTTAAGACAGTACGATGAAGAGGAAGCTACAGAAGGAATAATCTCACGTTTATACAGCAGTTTATTGTTAATAAAATAACATTCATACTCTACAGGAACTCACTTTAAAATGTTTCATCTTTAATCTTTGTCAGTACACAAAATATTTAAGATCGTGATCCCACCTTCTTGGCTTTGCACAGGACCCACTGGGAACATCTCCTTTTGTGGGTTTGATGTCACATTTTGTTTTATAATGCTCCTGTGTAGCTCATTCTGGTTTTATTATACTGAAGATGCTTTATAAATGTAAGTTGCTATTGTTCCATTGAGGAAAGCAATGAAATTCTGGCTGTTGAATTTGATCAGAAGGATCCGGCCATTGATAATACTTATGGTGTCCACATCGGGCCAACCAGGCTAGCCAAACATTGAGCTGGATTTTTCGTTTGAGGCATGAATTGAGAGTGGGTACTTTTCCCCACATTGCGAACCTGACTCCTGCCTGGCAGTGCTTGCCCCATGTTACTTTCAACATGGGTGGCGGGAACCTGCTGGAGTTGGAGCCATTGTCCCCTGAAGCAGGCCCGAGGCGGGCAGATGCCGAAGTGGGCGGGTTAGAAGGCACGTCTTGGTTTCCTGGGACATTGGCCCTCATTTGTACATGAATGTTAGGTACCCTAGATTTCATTGTTCACCAGCCTCAACATTCACCAGCACCTGCTCCCTTCGTACCACCATGCCCCCATATCCCCATGCCCCCCATGCTCTTATGCTCCCATATCCCCCATGCCTCCCATATCCACTCATCCAGTATCCACTGTGGACAGAACTCATGAGCCCGTTAATAACATGGGGAAATTTTTGAAACTGTCAAAATAAACAAACAGCTGTTCAACTCCACTTGAACAAAACCCTAATCCAATAAAACACATGGTTGAAAGGTCCAAGGAATACTCTGATACAAAATTTCAACACTTGGAGTCCAGATGCAATATTCAAGTGGTTCCTTTATTACGCAAGAGGGGAGCAAACACTGGGCAAACCAGGCATTTCTCCATCGAGGTTCAAATGAGCACAGTTTATATATCTTTTACTATCAGTTACAATTTAATGGTATTAGTTAGACAAAGGCCACAGCACAATGACCTCTAGGTGGGCTGATAATTGTGCTCTTGTACAGTAATTGCAGTGCAGAGACTGGGCATTGTCCTTTTGATAGTGCAAAATGGCCTTCCCCATTTCTTGATCGAGTCATCCCATGTCCCCGCCCGTGTGTATCTCCCATTTCCTAATTGCAAATTTACAGCTGAGCCTTTTATACAAGTTTTTAGTTCTCATGTAAGGCTGTGATTATCTGTGTATGCTTTGGCACCCTAACAGCTGGTCCTGGCTGGCACTTTAAAATAAATCCAAATTTTCTGTATCTTCTGTCCCCCCTTTTGGGTGCGTAACCGTTATGTTAAGCTAGCCAATTAATCTGCGTCTGATGGTTCTGTCATGGCTCTGGTGGTACCGATCTGAGCAAGTACTATGGGCTATGTCATCAATCGGACTTCTCCCCAAGTTTTTAAACTCCCTAATGTCTGAGACTCTTGTCTTTCTGGTGGTGCGCGGCCACCAAGACGGGAGACTGGGAACCTACTACATTAATATTGTGTCCTGTCCCAGCAGCCGTTGTTGCTCCTTTAACGTTATTTTTGTCCTATGTCTAAGGGCTTTCTTCTTACAGGTGCAACATGCTGCAATTCCCCATGCCAATGCTAACACCAGCTGTACTGCGACAAGTATATGAGAGATTATTCTTATCCGGGGTGCACATCCACATTCAGACCCCAGTCCCACACTTGCTCCCATCATGTCTGATTTCTCAAATGCTCTTCCATACCATTGTTTAGCCTTTTAAACATCGCCTGTAATATGTAATACTATTTCACCACCTTTCGTAAGTCACCTTTAATCTTTGTTAGACTTTTGGGAAGATGGGGAACTGGGGCCTGCTTAGGTTCTTCATACTGTTCCAGGGTATTGTGGGGCTTGTCGGAGGCATTGACTGAGACCTGACCCCTTTGTTGGATGTACACCATTCACGTGTGTCCAATAGTAACGGGGAGCCGGGGTTTAAAGCAGAGGTTGGGGGTGGTGATGTTGCAGTGTAGGCTCCCGTACGTGTATGACTGCTCAGTACTTGTCACACAGTATTCCCCCTTTCCCTCGTATCCTGAGCAGGTATGATGTTTTTTTCTGTGGGTAATTTCTAACATACAACCCTCCATTCAGTTGTACCTGCATTCGTCCAGCATCCCTCACCTGACTGGATGGTGGCAAATCATGAGACTACCTTTCCTTCTGCACCCGCTCAGTGATACCCCTTGTATGCCCTCATTCTGGTGTATGGCATGCATGTCTATGGGGTAGTAGGGGAGTCATTGTCTCGGATTAACCCAATGTTGGTACTGAGGGTGCGGGCCTGTGTCTGCTGTGACTGAAGGGATTGCCCAAACCATGCCTATCACATTCATTTGGTTTGTGGTGCACTTCTGAATCATCGGATACACCCTGGTCATTCCTTTCAATGTGAAGGCATCAGTGACGCCTGGGTTTTTGGCCATGCCCCTCAACTGGGTACTGTTGATCCAGCCTGGTACCTCCCCCCTTTGGATCTGGGCCAGACTGTGTCTTAATTGCCCAAACATTCACTGACCATAAGTGTGGCACAGCTGGCATTTTTGGTTGCTGTCCTCTTGCCGTTCCTCCTTTTCTGTTAATTGGTTGGTGGTTTTAGCATGGGTCTCTATAATGTGTACGCTTTCCAATAGAGATGCCACACTCTTGCCCCCTTGGGCCCCTGCCGTTTCACCGCCCCTCGTTGCTCTTATGAGCAGCTGCCTCATGATTCCTTTAAGATTTGTGACCTTGGAGTTGATTCCTTGAATGTCGAGAGAGTTTAGCATGGAAGTCCCTGTGTTCACCCCAGTTCACATTGTTAACTAACTCTCTCTTCTGGCGGTGGAAAGCAGCATGTCCCCTGAATCTAGTGGCGCCCTTGGTGTCAGTCCCCTGATTAATCACAGCCTTACGCGGTAATTTGTATAATTTTCGTAGGGGTGCTTGGTTACTGCAATACTCAGGCAGTTGTATACCTGCCAGGTTCACAATTACTGGTATAATTTCATGTTTAATGTTATCATACAATAGTTCACCGCCCATATACAGTACCAGTCCATTCTGTGGCCCAGGGGTCAGGTCTAGGCAAGATAGTCTTTGTGATGTTGTTATGTTCTGTGATAATGGGATGGTGTCAGTCTGGGGGGTCTGCCGTTGTAGTCAACTCTGTGTGTTTGGGCCTCAAGATCCAATGCCAGGTTTCTGTCATTCCTAAGCCCTCCTCCCCGGGATAGTGCCCCTGTTGTTGTTGTCCCGGGCTGTGAAGGTAAATTGCGAAAAATCTCTCACACATTGTATTTGGACCTGTGCCCCCTTTGCACATGTTCAGGGTCTGTCCAAACCATTGCTAATCTGGAAGCATATTGGGCCCTCATTTTCCCATCAGAGTTCCATTCCCATATGCGAGCTCTGCCCTAGGCTCTCTCCATCGCTCATTCCAATGGATAGTTGCATAAGCCTGGTGCCACACTTGAAGAGCATTGACTTTTCCGTTGCGACATTCACACCTCCTTTCACGCAATATCCGTCATTAATACTCTTGCAGTATAAGTCTATACTGGCCGCTGCTTCACGGTTTACGTTCTGTATGCCGGTGGCTGCGATAGCCAGGGCCCTGGTAATGATTATCGACACCCAGCTTTTGTCCATCTTGGCGTGGAGGTTACCCGGTTACTGTTATTTCTGTAATGAAGCATACTGCTGGTGATTGCCAGGGGTTAGGTCGTATATAAGAGGCAGCTTTCTCCTTTTCACCCCTCCTTGTACACTGCCCACGGTGACCCTCCCTGTAATTGAGGATTCCCCCTTTGTCTTTCGGATGGCCAGTCCTCCAGATCGGGAGTGAATCCTAAACCACTTGGCTAACACTGTATGGACTGCTTGTTGTCTGTATTCCCCCCACTGCCCGGTAATTCAATCTTTCTTACTTATATTATACCTTTTCAGTTGCGACCAATGTTTCCACCTAGCTTTTCCCTTCATATCGATGCAGGCACATGAATCGCTGGTCAAAATAATTTTGTACGGTCCAGTCCATTTTGGGGCAAAACCTGGTTGGCTAAGGATGATTTGAACAAACACCATGTCTCCGACCTCAGCCGGTGGTGACGGGGGTCCCCCTTTTGTCCTCTCTTCTAAATCACTGATAGCCTGTTGATCCTTCACTTCCTGTTGTAATTCCTTTAGCTGTCCATCCAATTGCTTAATATAGTTTTTAATTTTACCTCTGATGGGTCCCATATACTCGCTTCCGGTGGCTATGCCCTCTGGCAAGCGCATAGCCCTCCCAGTCATTAACTCATAAAGGGGTTTATCTTAAATCCAGCATTTTTCAGTGTCCTTAAGACTATCAGGAGTGCTCTGCTGTGGCCCGTTTCTGATTCTGACGCTATTAGGATATCACCTACATATTATAAGATTGTATTGTTGTAAGAAGCTACGTCGCACTGACTCAGCTTCGCATTCGTGACCTGATGGAAGATGCTCAGGATGTTGTGGAATCCCTGTGGGACCCTCGCCCATGTATACTGTCTCCCTCCCACTGTGAAAGCAAATTTATCTTGTGATTCCTGATCCAATGGTATTGACCAAAATCCATTGGCTACATCTAAAACTGTAAATATTTTATGTTCAGGTTTTTACAATTAAAGCACACCTCGGGTTTAGGGACAGCTGTCATGGTGGCCACCGTTTCAGTGGGGTCTGTACCTCCACGGCCGACACCTTTATCTTAGTTTTCCCTATGTGATTATCTACCCTGGTGGCCCATCTTTCTAGTCCATCATATGTGTTCTTGTCTACTAGCCCGGTGTCTAGGATTGCCTGGTGCGCCAGGCTAAGGCCATCCTTGTACAATTGCATAAACTGTACATCGTCTCAGTTTGGCGTGGCACCTACACTCCCATAGTTACAATATGCCTCAAACTTCCGATTGCCATATTCATGGGCACCCTCGCCCTTTTCTTGTTTTACCCCAGTCACTATATTCCAATTAACTGGGGCTTGCCCTAAGATGTGTGCTATTTCTGCTCTAAAGGTTCGGAAATCGGCTTGCTGCTGTGCTTGATCTGCCTGATTGTCCGAGCACCGGGGGCACATACTCTATCTTAATTGGGGCCACGGGATATTGGGTTGATGATTCCCAACCCGCTTCCTGCTGTTCCTCATATCCTGCTGTCTGTTCAACCAGCCCGTTCCAACCTACATTATCTGCGTTTTGTGGAGCTGCTAGTGGCTGTGTTAAAGCTGGCGAAACTGACATGAGATTTTTTGCCTGTAATAGCTCTTCATTTTGGGATTTGTGGCCAACGTTCTATTTACTTTCTTACTTAACTCTATGTGTTGTCTTAACATTAGGATCCATGCTTTATTATCTTTGTCTTTTTTCAGATTATCCCACCATTTTCTCTGATCAGTGAGTGAGTCAAATGGGTTCCAGTTGTTCTTTATCATTTTGCCTATCAATTTCTTATTTTGTCAGCTAAATGTCATGCCAGGGATCCCTCCGCTCCCCACTTGAGTTTGTCACCACTGGCCATCTCTGGGTAAGACGGTGGGGGTATAGTTGTCGTCAGCGGTACAGTTCTTACCTAGGTCCTTTGTGACCAAACTCATTACTTGCGACTAATACCGGATATAATTATAACAATCTATAATACAAGCGTTTCTACCCCACCCTTACCACTTCTTGAACTATTGCCTGGAGCCTAGGTTTCGGATACGATGGGCGCCTGACACTTCCTGGGTTGGGACGGAGTCAGATTTAGTATGAATAAAAATGTACTCACACTGTGACTCGTCCCAGTTCCCCGTCGGTGTCCTGCGTTCTTTGTACCCTGCTCGCTGCGCCAATTGAAAGATCAGAGGAATACCCAGGTACAAAATTTCAACACTGGAGTCCAGATGCATTATTCAAGTGGTTCCTTTATTACACATGAGGGGAGCAAATGCTGGGCAATCCAGGCACTTCTCCACCGAGGTTCAAATGAGCACAGTTTATATATCTTTTACTATCAGTTACAACTTAATGGTATTATTTAGGCAAAGGCCACAGCACGATGACCTCCTGGTGGGCTGATAATTATGTACTTGTACAGTAATTGCTGTGCAGAGACATTGTCCTTTTGAAGGTGGCTATCAGAAAGTGTGAAATGGCCTTCCCCATTTCTTGATTGAGTTATCCTGTATCCCCACCCGTGTGTGTGTCTCTCATTTCCTAATTGCAAATTTACAGCTGAGCCCTTTGTACAAGTTTTTAGCTCTCATGTAAGGCTGTGATTATCTGTGTATGCTTTGGCACCCTAACAGCTGGTCCTGGCTGGCACTTTAAAATAAATCCAAATTTTCAGCATCTTCATGGTCATTCAAACTCCACTTTGAAAAAATCTTAATCCTATTAAGTGTTAATAAAACTGTGAAAAGAAACAGCCATTCAAAAACAACTTAAAAAACCCTCTTAGTGGCTCATAAAACTGTCAATCTGAATGAAGTTCACAGTCCCCTTGATTGCTGTATTAACCACCCCTGCAGAGCTGAATCCATTGGTGGGATTTGGAACTCAGATAAATATTCATAATGAGACTCCATTGCACAACTGTGTCAACAAAACATCTGAAGATGATTACATTACAGCCCTTGAAGTTGTAGAACAGATGGCCATCTGTTGCACTGCTTCAAAGGCTGAGTAGATGGCTGATCTGTCAATTAATGAAAAGATAAAAACACAGGGTACAATTGACACAGTAAGATCTGAATCCAAATACTGTTAATTGAGAAGAGCAGTTTATGAAATGATCAATTACTTTTTGTAAACAAAGCTGTATCATCAATCACTGCATCACTTAACATACAGCATTTCATTATGACATGTGAAATTAGAAGCACCATTTAAATGTACCTTTCAAAAGTTCCCAGATTCCAGAACAGACCTCCCCCATGGTTCATGACACATCTGAGTTGATGTGAACCATGTCTCCTTCAGAAGGTTCCAGAAGCTGGCCCCACTCCATGAAAATTGTGGAGGGTTTGATATCATCACACCCTCAATGGAATCACCAGTGTGGGATAGCTGCATGTAAACTCAAGATGCACAATCTTATCCCATGCCCTTAAAAGTACTACACAATGGAAATGGGGGTGGAAATCCCTGTTTCAGGTCCCGCCCACCTTTCCCCACACCACCCCCCACCTCCCAAGCAAAATCTGGCCCATTAGGAGAGATGACTAGAACTTTGTTTAAAGAGGTTAGCAGACAGGAAACAGAGAGTAGGAATAAATGGTTTTTTTCAGAGTGGCAGGCGGTGACTACTGGGGTGCCACGAGGATCAGTGCTTGGGCCCCAGCTATTTACAATAAAGATCAGTGATTCGGGTGAAGGAATCAAATGCAATATTTCCAAATTTGCTGATGACACAAAACTTGGTGGGAATGTGAGTGATAAGGAGGGTATTAAGAGGCACTGCAGGAATTCATCAAGGCTCCTTAGACAGCACCTCCCAAATGCATGACCACTACCATCTAAAAGGACAAGGACAGCAGATAGATGGGAACACCACCACCTAGAGGTTCCCCTCCAAGTTACTCACCATCCTGACTTGGAAGTATATCACCGTTCCTTCACTGTCACTGGGTCAAAATCCTGGAACTCCCTTCCTAACAGCACTGTGGGTGTATCTACACCACGTGGACTATAGCATTTCAAGAAGGCAGCTCACCATCACCTTCTCAAGGTCAACTAGGTATGGGCAATAAATGCTGGACCAGCCAGCGAAGCCCACACCCCATGAATGTATAAAAAAAAAAGAGGCTTTGAGGTGATTTAGACAGGTTGAGTGAGTGGGCAAATACATGGCAGATGTAATATAATGTGGATGAGTGTGAAGTTATCCATTTTGGTAGGAAAAATAGAACGTCAGAGTATTATTTAAATGGTGATAGATTGGGAAATGTTGATGTACAAAGTACACCAATCACTGAAAGCAAGCATGCAGGTGCAGCAAACAGTTAAGAAGGCAAATGGTATCATGGCCTTCATTACGATAGGACTTGAGTACAGGAGCAAGGATGCCTTACTGCAGCTGTACAGGGCCTTGGTGAGACCAGACCCGGAGTATTGTGTGCAGTTTTGGTCTCCTTGCCTAAGAAAGGATGTACTTGATTCCTGGGATGGCAGGATTGTTGGCTGAGGAGAGATTGGGTTGACTAGGCCTGTATTTACTGGAGTTTAGAAGAATGAGAGGAGATCTCATTGAAACATAAAATTCTGACAGGTTGGACAGACTGGATGCAGGGATCATGTTTCCTCTGGCTGGGGGTCTAGAACAAGGGGTCACAGACTCAGGATATGGGGTAGGCCATTTAGGACTGAGATGAAAAGAAACTTCTTCACTCAGAAGGAGGTGAACCTGTGGAATTCTCTACCACAAAAGGCTGTGGAGGCCAAGTCACTGAATATACTTAAGAAGGAAACAGATAGATTTCTAGACTCTAAAGGTGTCAAGGGCTATGGGGAGAGAGCGGGAGAATGGCTTTGAGATAAAGGATCAGCCATGATCATATTGAATGGCAGATCATGCTCGAAGGATTGAATGACCTACTTCTGCTCCTATTTTCTATATTTCTATGTTTAAGGAGCTCCTTAAAGGAAGAGGTAAAGAGGTGAAGCAGTTTAGGGAGGGAATTTCAGTGCTTAGGGCCTGGGCATCTCAAGACATGGCCACCAATAGTGGGGTGATAAAAATTGGGGATGGTGAAGAGGCCAGAATTAGATGAGAACATACATCTTGGAGGGTTGTATGGCTGGATGAGATTACAGAGACAGAAAGGGTGAGGCTGTAGCGGGGTTTGAAAAGAAGGGTGAGAATTTTATAATCAAAATGTTGACCAGGAGCCAATGAAGGTCAAGAAGCACAGGGGTGATGGGTGAACAGACAGGTGTGAGTTAAGACAAAGAAGGTAGAACAACAACTTTCATTTATATAGCACAATTAACATGGTAAAACATTCCAAATGTTTCAGGATAGAATTACCAGGCAAAATTTGACACTGAGGCACATAAGGAGATATTAGGACAACTAACCAAAAACTTAGTCAAAAAAAGTTAAGTTTTAGGGTGCATCTTAAAGGAGGAGAGAGAGAGAGTTGGAGGAGCTGAATGATTTAGTGAGAGAACACTAGAGCTTAGGGCTTAGATAGCTAAAGGCATGGCCACCAATGAGGAGGCAATGGTAATCAGACACAAAAACAAAAATACCTGGAAAAGCTCAGCAGGTCTGAAAGCATCCACAGAGAGGAATAATGTTAATGTTTCGAGTCCGTATGACTCTTCAACAGAACTAAGGAAATATAGAAAAGAGATGAAATATAAGTTGGTTTAAGGTGGGGTGGGACAGGTAGAGCTGGATAGAGGGCCAGTGATAGGGGGAGATTGCCAAAAGGTGTCATAGACAAAAGGACAAAGAGGTGTTGACGGCGGTGATATTATCTAAGAAATGTGCATTAAGGGTAGAAAGCAGGATGAGCAAGGTACAGATATCCCTAGTGGGGGTGGGGTGGGGAAAAGGGATTGAAATAGGCTAAAAGGTAGAGATAAAACAATGGATGGAAATACATTTAAAAATAATGGAAATAGCTGGGAAAATAAAAATATATATAACTTATTGGAAAAAGGGGGATCGGAAAGGGGTTGGGGATGGAGGAGAGAGTTCATGATCTAAAGTTGTTGAACAGTGAGGAGGGGGGAAATAAAGGGTCAGGTGTTGCACCTTCTGCGGTTGCATGGGAAGGTGCCATGGGAGGGGGTAGAGGTGTAGGGGGTGATGGAAGAGTGATCTAGGGTGTCCTTGGAAAGAACGATCCCTGTGGAATGCCGCCGGTTGGGGGGGGGTGAAGGGAAGATGTGCTTGGTGATGGCATCATGCTGGAGTTGACAGAAATGGCGGAGGTTGATCCTTTGAATGTGTCCCAAGGCACCTTCCCATCCAACCGCAGAAGGTGCATCACCTGCCCCTTTACTTCCCTCCTCCTCACCATCCAAGGGCCCAAACACTCCTTTCAAGTGAAGCAGCATTTCATTTGCACTTTCCTCAATTTAGTCTACTGCATTCGTTGCTCCCAATGCAGTTTCCTCTACATTGGAGAGACCAAACACACACTGGGTGACAGTTCTGCAGAACACCATTGGTCTGTCCGCAAGCATGACCCAGACCTCCCTATCGCTTGCCATTTCAACACAACACCCTGCTCTCATGCCCACATGTCCGTCCTTGGCCTGCTGCAATGTTCCAGTGAAGCTCAACGCAAACTGGAGGAACAGCACCTCATCTTCCAACTAGGCACTTTACAGCCTTCTGGACTGAATATTGAGTTCAACAACTTTAGATCATGAACTATCTCCTCCATCCCCACCCCCTTTCCGATCCCCCTTTTTCCAATAAGTTATATATATTTTTCTTTTCCCACCTATTATTTTTAAATGTGTTTCCATCCACTGTTTTATCTCTACTTTTAGCCTATTTCAATCCCTTCCCCCCACCCCACCCCCACTAGGACTATCTATACCTTGCTCATCCTGCTTTCTACCCTTAATGTCACCATTAGCTCATTTCTTAGATAATATCACCACCATCAACACCTCTTTGTCCTTTTGTCTATGACATCTTTTGGCAATCTCCACCTATCACTGGCCCTCTATCCAGCTCTACCTGTCCCACCCCCCTCCCCCCCTTAAACCAACTTATATTTCACCTCTTTTCTATTTTTCCTTAGTTCTGTTGAAGAGTCATACGGACTCAAAACATTAACTTTATTCCTCTCCGCAGATGCTGTCAGACCTGCTGAGTTTTTCCAGGTATTTTAGTTTTTGTTTTGGATTTCCAGCATCCACAGTTTTTTGCTCTTATTCAAATAGATTGTCTGATTACTTTGGGAAGTATGATGAGTGCTTTATTTCATATTATTACTCAAAGATAAATTCGTACTCTATTGATTGAATTCAGTGATCTTGGTCAGAGCTGTCTGTCCTATTGTCAAATAATGCACCTTGTTAGCCTTATACCAGGTATTTTCTTACTGAGTATTTTCTCATTCTTTCTTCAGAAAGATTGCACAGACCTGTAAGAGCTTGTGGCAAAAGCATGAATATCTGGTTAAGGTCACAAAGGGGCGTTGGTGTTACAGACCTGGGTTATACCGTTATTCAACTAGATGCAGGGCAGTGTGAATAATCTGCCATATGAATCAGAGAGATTGAGTAAGGCTGAAGCCACTGAACCAGAGAAGGTACTGATGACAATCATTATTGTGGAGGCTTGTCACCAGATTTCTGAAAATCCAATATTATGATATCAAGTATTCTGTCTTTGGAAAAATCCAGCATGTTAGATAAGCACAACCTTCCCATCCTAAGCCCACGTCGACTGTCATGGATTAATAAAAAATCTTGTGACATGGATGGAGGCCACTTGCCCCTGTTGTGACTGTGCTGGCTCTTTGCTAGATAAGTTGTTCTTTGTCGCATAACTCTACATTTATCCATAATCCTTTAAAATGATTAGCTTTTACAAGTATTTGCTCACATAATATTATGCTCAGCATACTGGTGCAAAACCAACACACATTATTACCATGTAATTATTTGGCATTCTCCTCGGTCATCTGAAGGCCTATTACAGAGCATTGAATATGGTCCCTCCTTTTGGAATACCTTCCTGTGAAATATCCTTGATGGATAAGTCTGGCCAATATCTAGTAGTCAGTCATTCATACTTCTCCCAACAGAGATGGGAGATCAAATTTTAGTTTTACTGCTATACAAATGTACCATAGGCATTGTTACATCAACATTGCTGCTTGGTTAGCAAAGTTATCGGCTGCACAAAGGATGAATTAATGCAATACATGTTATTATAAGATGGAATATGATTATAGCATTAGACTGAAGTGGGTAGAAATCAGTCTAGGCCTGTTTTCAGGGACTTGGCAGCCACCACATGAGAACCATCATAGGCCACTGGCAACAACCCAGAGGTAGGTTCTGGGATGGTGTGTTTTGGATCTGGCAACAGTGTGAAGGGGGGTGGGGGGTGGGTCACAGCAATCATCAGGACTGTGGCGTCAGGGACAGCAGTTTCATATTTTCTGGCTCCACAAAAAGGTGTTCTTTTAAGAAAAAAATAATTAGTGTGATAAACAGTGGGGATGGGAGAGGGGGTTTCTGCTAGTATGGGGAGATTTTGGGGTGAGTGGGGGACTTCTGGTTATGATCAGAGGAAAAAAGGGAGGCTTCTATCCTGCAGGTCACCTGCTTACCTGTTCAAAAGAGCCAGTTAACATGAGGACATGGTGGAAACCCACATAATACTTGGCCAACACTTCATCCATTTAGGTTGTTCACTGACAACATTGAAGCTGTCAATTTATATTTACTTTGGCTACAGGCAAAGCATTCCACAACAAAATGCTAAAAAAAAGCCCTGCTGAGTTTATAAGAAGTTAAATTTATGTGGTCTACTATATTGATCGTTATCCATTTTGTCTCTTAACTTCACAGCGCAAAAGAAATTCTTTAGCAAAGCCAGGAGATGTGTGGCTTAGAGATGTGGAAGGTATTGAAACGTGTCAGGACTTGCAGGCTGAGCCTATGTTGTATACAATTAATCATCAAGTTTCATCATATGACCCTACTTGTTAACCAGAGGCTACTGCAGCTAGTCCAAGATTACAGAAAGGATTTTCTGTACCTTTGACTGCTTGTTGTCTGTTTGATGAAAAGCATAAAGGATTCATTTGATTTGTTATTCTTGGAATATTGGAAACCATGATCCAAACTCGAGGTTTACTTCAGCAGCTGCGCTTATAGTAAGGAAACTGCCACTGTGGCAGAGTTTGTTTCCTTTTTATTTATTTATTCACCTGATGGGGGCATTGCTGACAAGGCCCATCCATAATTGGTGGAGATGAGCCACCCTATTGAACTGCTGCTGTCCATGTCTTCCCACAGTGCTGCTAGGAAGGTAGTTCCAGGATTTTGTCCCAGCAATTATGGAGGAACAGCGATATACTTCCAGACCAGGATGGTGCATGACTTGGAGGGGGCTTGGAGATGGTGGTGTTCGCATGTGTCAGCTGACTTTGTCCTCCTAGTTGGCAGGTTGTGGGTTTGGGAAGTGCTCTCAAAGGTTTATTTGGGTGTGATGGATGGACAGTGTGTGAATACAAGAAAAAAGTTATTTTGCGGTCTGTCCGCAAGAATGACCCAAACCTCCCTGTCGCTTGCCATTTTAACACTCCACCCTGCTCTCTTGCCCACATGTCTGTCCTTGGCTTGCTGCATTGTTCCAGTGAAGCCCAACGCAAACTGGAGGAACAACACCTCATCTTCCGACTAGGGACTTTACAGCCTTCTGGACTGAATATTGAATTCAACAACTTTAAGTCGTAAGCTCCCTCCCCCATCCCCACCCCCTTTCTGTTTCCCCCTTCCCTTTTTTTCCAATAAATGATAAAGATTTTCCTTTTCCCACCTATTTCCATTATATATTAAAAAAAACCCCACTAGAGCTATACCTTGAGTGCCCTACCATCCATTCTTAATTAGCACATTCGTTTAGATAATATCACCAACTTTAATTTTAACACCTATGTGTTCTATTGTACTATTGTCGTTGACATCTTTTGATGATCTGCTTCTATCACTGCTTGTTTGTCCCTACAACCACACACCCCCACCACCCCCCTCCACCTCTTTGTCTCTCTATCTCTCCGCCCCCCACACACACACCTTAAACCAGCTTATATTTCAACTCTTTCTTGGACTCAAACGCAAGTTCTGTCGAAGGGTCATGAGGACTCGAAACGTCAACTCTTTTCTTCTCCGCCGATGCTGCCAGACCTGCTGAGTTTTTCCAGGTAATTCTGTTTTTGTTTTGGATTTCCAGCATCCGCAGTTTTTTTGTTTTTAAAAAAGTTATTTTGTTTTGTGTGGTGCTGGCAACAGAATGAATGCGCAAATGGGCATTTTTATAATGTTGTATACTCGAGATTTCCCAAGTTGCTTCCCAGACAATAAAGTACATTTTTGAAGCATGTTCTCTGTTGTAATGTAGGAAACCTAGCAGCCAATAGGAGCTTCCAGCATCCACCCATACACAGTTAAACACAGAAATCTAGAAGTTTCTGACAGTCATAGCTTGGTCCTCCACACTGCATCATAACTGTACCTTGTTGACAGACTTGTCACTGAAATCACTGTATGGGTATGAAGTTGTGGCACTTAACAGTTACCCACTAAGCATACCAGAAAAAGTTTGGGCCAGTACTTTCATGTGCAAGTGAACTTTTAATGGTGTGATAAATAATAATTAACACCAAACAACCTCTTTGGCCCTGAAAAAAAAAAATATTTTTTTTACAAGTGTGGAGATTCATTCCTTCAGAATTTAATTAGTTTTAGATATTTAAAAAAATAAAAATATAAGCAACATTTTAACATTTTTCTGTTTGTCTCTTATATCTCCTCCCTCTTAATCCCATCCTTATCTCCCAATCTTTATTTCACTTTCTGTACATGATTTAAATCTAGTTTATATTTCCTCTTTTATATGGCCTTGTTTAGAATCCATAGAGGTTGGTGGTGGGGATTTTATAGACTCCGCAAGAGCAGGAAATGTGCTGGGCAGTGTGACTTAATTAGGTGGGATGCAAAATATCATTTTCGCTTCAACGGGTTGAGATGCGGAGATAAAACCAGTAACATGTCAAAAATTACGCCGGCCACTGGCAGGTTCCTACTTCTAATATGTTTACATGTCATGAAAGTGTAAAACAGTTTTGAATAAAGTCCTATCTTCAGGATAAAGTCAGAGGTGCACGAGAATTTTGTGACGCCGGTCTATGTTTGGCTAAAGGTGGTGTGCAACATTTGGCTTCGTGCAGTTTTGTATAAGGTCAGTGGTTTTCCTTGTTTAACTCTATGGCACAAGGGAGGGGAGCAGAATGGCAGCTTGCATGGAGGCTCAGGATTGGCAAGGATGAGCCAGTGATGGGGGTTGGGGGGGGGGGATGTGTGGAGTGGTGTCTGGAGCATGGTGGAGGGGAAGAAGGATCCAGGGAAGGACAGAGGGAGGGGCTGGGGGCAAGGAGGAGTGAAGTGGGAAGGGCCTGGCATCCTGGGTGTTTTGGGGGAGGGTTGGTGAGGACAGTCAGTCAAGGTAAGAAAATGTGGTGCATAAAGGTCAGTTTTGTCCATATGTGTACTGTCCCCATCTCAGTCCCTGCAAGGGTCTGGGTTAATTTCAATTATCTCTGCTGAGAGAGATCTTGGACAATGTCCTTTAAAATTCATAGGAGAGAGATGCAGCTGAGCCTATAAGTCCAGGCATGTCCCACAGAATGGCGAGTACAACACTAGCCACTAACATGGACATTCACTACAGAGTGAGCACAAAAACACAACATCGCTTCTTCCATAGGAAAGGAAATGTTCCTAACTCCTCTGTAACTATCATGACTGCCAAATATGAGATGCGCCAATATATTTAGCTCTCTGACTAAGCTAGTCTCAACAAATAAAGATGACGCACACATAAGTAAAATGAACCCAATGTAATGGGAAATGTTTACAAGTGAAATTTAATTTTAAAAAACACTTGTGCCACCTTTGTGCTCTCAAGTCTTAGGTTAATGGCAATGGAGTTGGGTAGGAAAGTTTTGGTCTCCTGTTTGGCGAGGAGGCTCTTTTATAGCTCACCCATAGCGGCAGCATTGTCAGCTAACAGCGATTTACCACTGAAAAACTTCCCCTGTGGCAGAATTGCACATGTTTCCTGTGAACGCTGCTGGCACTTTGAATTTTAATTGCAATCATGTGGGATACGGGGAGAAGAGGCAGAGCGTAAGTGGCACACAGTTCTGGTTACAAGGTCGGGAATGCTACACTGGTGACAAAATCTCAGGCTGCATGTTTCAGTGAGCATTCTTCAATCTGACTGGCTGAAGAGCCTCTTTGTTTTGTTGCTCTTGTTCTTTGATGTTCTAGGTCCCCTCTAGAGGGTGGCATGCTTTAGACAGCAAAGTCTCTGCTCAAAAGCCTGCGTTATCTCTGTAGAAAGCTGCAAATGTAATGAACAGTGATAACTATTCTTCTCCTGCCGACCACAAAATCCTGGCCACTCAGGTATAGGTTAAGCAATAAATTTTGGCCAGGGCACTGAGGAGAACTATCCTGTTCTTCTTGCAATAGTCCATGGAATCTTTTACATTACCCAAGAGGTCAGTGAGAGCCCTGGTTTAATGTCTCATTTGAAAGACACATGAAGGGAACCATGCACGCATCCCATTATGTAGTTTGACTTTAATGTACTTGCTATTTAGTTCCGAACAGCGAGTCATAGCGAAAGTCTATTTGGCATGAGAAAACAACACCGTGTAACCCTTTGTATTGAGGTAGGGATTTACTTAATTTGTACCCACTCTGTGGAAAATGTAACCTGGCCAATTGTTGATTCTCCTTTGCTTCCCTTCATCTACATAAACTCAAAAGTTTAAATTCTGAGATCTGAAGGGACACTAAAGCATGTGTTACAATTCTAGAATATGGTATTCATTGGTTGGTAACTTACCTGTTGCTGTGTTTGGAAACATAGTTGCGCACAGTAATGAGATCCTGTCTTTGTGCGACTGCTCTTATCTGCCTGGGTAATATTTACCACTCGTGTAAAAATGCCATTTACGGAAGTTCATACTGAGGTGTACATCTGCTGTCGCATAGACTCGCCCTGGCGATGGTCAACCCAGCTGTAAAAAAGGAAGAAATACGAATGCTGGAAATCAGAAAGGAAGCTAAAGAATACACAATCCGTCAGCACCTGATAGACAAATATTAGGGTTACATTTCACTTGAGTGGCTCGGAAGAAGAGTTGCACCCAAAACATTAACCTAGTTTGATTTTCCCCTTTGATGCTGACAAAGTTCCTGTGCATTCCCGGCATTTTCCGTTACGTGGCAAACTTTTGGCTGGGTTCTTAACTGTTTCTGACTGACTTCAGAACATAACCTTTCCAAAAAATACACTGTAACCACCATGCCACATGAAAAAAAGGGAAGATTTGCATATCATTGCACATTTCATGACCTCAGGATGACCCAAAATGTACTCCAGCCAATGAACTGCTTTCGAAGTATAGACACTGCTGTGATTTA
The DNA here is from genome assembly GCF_017639515.1 of Carcharodon carcharias. Taxonomy (NCBI): domain Eukaryota; kingdom Metazoa; phylum Chordata; class Chondrichthyes; order Lamniformes; family Lamnidae; genus Carcharodon; species Carcharodon carcharias. Next base: position 103,805,024 of record NC_054471.1, on the reverse strand, counting down.
GAAAATGCAGCAGCCAATTTGTGCAAAGCAAGCTCCCATATGATAAACAGTGCTTTAAAAAACATTTTGACCATTCCCTGTTTGCTTGAGGTAAGCTCTGCTCAGTCAGGCAATCCAAATTCAATTGAATAAAATAAAGGACCAAAAGATGTTCTCTCCACACTAAGTCTAAGGACATGTATTTATGTCCTGGTCTGACAATGATTCCAACAGTCTTCTTCTCCAAAGGCAGTGGTGTTACCAACTGAGCCAACTGGCATGTTCTGAAAATGCTGACTGATGTGAATTTGAGCCTGGGCTGGATTTTACAGCATCCCCTGCTGGGCATGCATTCGGCAGCGGTTGGGCACATAAAATATGTCGGCTGACTAGCCCACCACCTTCCTGCCCATCCCCAGGGTGATCCTCATAATATGATACGTAGGCTGGTGCCGAAATCAGCTGCCTGCCTGCAATATTTAAATGAATGATTAAAGGTCAGTTAGGCTTGTTAGCAAGTTTATTGACTAGGATGATACACTGCCCAGATGCGGGCAGGTGGGCGGGAGTGGGTAGACTTTTTTTTGGCCTAGATGCAAAACAGCGGGAAGGAAGGGAAGGGCAGCTTATTCTGGGGTGCACTGTGTGCACTGGGGCAACCCCTGCCAAGATGTTGACCCCCCCCACCCTTATTTCCTTGTCACCTGGTCTCCAAAACCAAGCCCCCCACCAACCCTCTCCCATATACATCCTTCCTGACCTCTCAGCTCCTTCCCTGCCCTAAAAGGCCAGGACTTAGCTTTCTGCGGCAGCCAAAGCTCTCCTTCCTATAGTCCTGCAGTCCTCACTCTTTGGATCTTTTGTTCATTATGAAACGGGGGATGTTTGTGTTTTGAAATGCAACATGTCTTATCTGGCTTGCTGCAGTCATGTGATCTCTTCCATGAGGGAAGCTCTGTCACCTGCCATCTTATAATCAGTTCAATAAAGGCCCACAATGAGAAAGCACTGTCTTTGAACTCGAAACATGGTGTCAGGAAGTGGGGATAAAATAGAGTTTTGAAATCCTGGAAATGCTGCAAAGAAGACGCAGCTCAGGAAGGCACATATAAATTTTCAAATCTGCTAAAAACTGCTTTAAAAGGACAGGGAAAAGGAAACACATACTGAAGGCAAAGCTGCAAGTAAAACACTCGGTAAGTGAACAAGTCAATAAACTTGCCCCTCTCAGCTACTGTCGAAATAAAAGTTGATATGTGGCAGAACTGGCAGCTTTTCCACTAACAATGGCAAAACTATGAGCTGGCAACAGAGTTAATTAACAAGCTAGGACCAATAAGAGGAGCCACACTTCTAACAGTGCTGGGGAGAGACTGCTATAAATTGTACATTACCCTAAATCTAACTGACGAACAAAGAAAATAGCAGGGATTTTGAAAGTGTTGAATAAATGCTTTGAACCCTGAGTGAATGTAATCTATGAATGCTATGTATTCAACGCTAAAGCTCAAAGGGGTGAAAGAACCCATTGAACAGCATGTGACTGCAGTCACATACTTGCAGAATCATGTGAATTCAGACAGCTAAATGATGATCTGATTAAAGATAGAATACTCTTGGGCATATGAGACCCCTTGGTGAGAGAAAGTCTACTGAAAGATGAGAAACCTTTGCTCAGGAAAGCGATAGACCGGGGGTAGAAAGCAGAGTTGTAAAACGTCAGTTACGGCATATTTATAGCAGAGCAGACCAGAAGATACATTCCAGACTGAAAGAGCACAGCAATTGCAGACAAAGTGCAGGATACAAATACTGCAGAGACATTATACAAAAGAAAAGAAGGATTGTCCAGTGTGGGGAAAGTAGTGTTTTAACTTCAAGAAGTAGAATCATTTCGCAGACAAGTGTTTGATGAGAAAAAAGCAAAACAAGCCTGTACAGAGAGTCACTAGAGAGATATCAGCAGAAGAGTCTGATCAAGAACTATACATGATACAACAGGTTGGTTCCATCAAATCAATAGTGACAAATGGTGTGTGACTGTTACAATGATGACTGCAGAAGGAGAGTATCAAGTGAACCAGAAGTGTCAGATAGACACAGGTGCATCATGCAATATCATGTCCTTCATTGAGCTGCACAAAGTGGCTCAACATGGCAATTCAAAAATGAAGCCCTCAAAAGTAAGGTTGAGGCTGTAAGATGTCACGATACTCATCCTGAGAGGTCAAATTAGTCTGAGAGCCCAGTGCAATTTCAAGAAGGAAGATCTAGAGTTCCAGATTATGGATGGGATGCAAAAACCACTCATCTCAGCTGAAGCAAGTCTAAAGCTTGGACTGGTAAACCTGAACGTGCCAACAGAGATTTACATTTGCATGTGGGCTTGTTCTGGATGAATATATTAAGGTAGGCTGAGTGGCCTTGGTCATCCATTTTCATTTTGTGATCTTGCCTGGTTTTGTAATGAGGGGTATGTATGATCTGCACATATAGACAGTGTTCACACTGTGGTGATAATTCATAACCTTTATAAGTAACCATTCAAAAATTGCAATAAATGTCCAGAAATACCGAAGTTCTTTCAGGCCACAGTAAAAACGTAAAATATTTCTTTAGAAAAGTCTCCTCCACTATTCCATTGAAACATTATCATTGTAAAAGGCAGAAATAGTTAGTTAAAATAAAATGCAACTTGTTGGGTAGAGCACTTCAAATATTTAATTTACCAGAAAATTCTCATTAGGTGGAAGTGTGATTAAAATGCAACTATCTTAATGATGATAGAGGACTCAAAGTGGGTGAGGTAAAATTCAGGGAGTTCAATGTGCTGCTTGGAAAGGTTGCGTTAAGCACACTTCAATCACCCAGCACACTTATAGACATTACATTATCATTTATGTTACTAATAAATAATCTTGGAGTACCTTATAACATGTTTTAGTTTGTGCACAAGGATTATGAAGACTTTTCTGCTTAAAGTCTCATGACATATTTGCAAAGGGACAAGCAATAGATGGTGCTGTTCCCACAGACAGTTAAGCAGGAAACCAGATCTTAAAAAGATGTTTAAAATAAACACATTTATGTTATGGTCCTGTAATGCAGTGGTGCATGACTGAGATAGGTAGAAATTTGTATGTCAGATGGTCACACCCCTCCATAGCAGGCTGTGCGCCATATCAGTCTGGGAAACTTTTTTAACCTACTGTTGACCCCTGTTAGTAATGATCAAAGATTAGGTTGTGAAGGAAACAAGTTATGGTTGTTTCTTGATTGTAATAGCCCATTACGGTATTTATAAACTCAATAACCTTGATTATTCTTTAGCTTCATTCATTATTTAAAAAAAACTAGCCTGTTAGTCAGCATCCTCATCACAATTGATCTGCTGCAGTTGTTACCATTATAATTTTAGATAAACTAGTCGAGCTAAAGGGCCCAGTAGCCTACATCCAAGGATCTTAACCAGGAAAGCTGCTAGCTAGAGCCGATGGAATGGAGGTGAAAGAAAGGGGTTGCAGTCAAGAATCATGAGGCTGTGTCTGGTCCTCCTGATCCACAAGCAGTGCTGTAAAAAATACTTACCTGTTATAGATGGCAACTCCCGCCTCCCTGTGGCTATTGGATATTCTGAAAACAAATGGCTACTGAAATCTGAGGGTTTGTGTCTCATTAACATATTATAATCATAGACCCGCCCCTCCAGCGGGGGTTACATGGGCGGCCCGGAAACCCACTGTAGTTAAAGAGGAAGCAGGGGTGTTCATGATCGGTTGGGCTTGGGTTTCATGTATTTGCTGACTTTACCCTGACTTTCTTGTGGCCAGTGTAGTGGGGTTAATAAGTGGAGAATCTGATATTAGAAACAATCTCTTGCATCTCTAGAGATTGAGCTGGATTTAGTCGGCCTGATGGGGGTCTCGGCCACTGGTTGGAGAACGGATGAGGGTCCCCTGTCAGTTCCATGGGGAAGGCTCAACAGTATTAAGTGCCCATCAGGTACTTAAATGATCATTGTTGGGTGTTTCCTAGGATTTAGGACCCTGGCGGTGGAAGTCCTGCCCACCAAGAGCTGTAGGTCAATCAGAGGCCAACAGCTCTCCATTGCTCATCAGCGCCACCAGGAGTGGTGGTAGCCGCCGGCAATGCACCCACTGGAGGCCCAGGATCAGTGAGGGACCCCAGGCCAAAGGTGACTGAGGGCCAGATGGGGAATGTGGGGTGGGGGTGTGAGGGGTGAGGGAAGGAGATCGGAGGCAAGGGCAGAAGGGTGACTTTTAGCAACTCCCTTCTCCTTGCCGATGTCGGGTCCCTTGATCAGGCACGGAATGTCTGACCACAAGTGGCCCCCTCTGGGACGCCACTGGTAAACTTTAGTGACCTTCTGGAAGCACAGGAATGCTGCGTGACCTCCATTTAATTCCCTAGCCATTACTGAAAATGGGATGGGCTTGGGATAATGAGCTAACTGACACCCCACCGGCAATGGCCAGGAATCACAGGTCAGCCCCTTCAGCCCTCTGACTTAATCGGGGGACGGGGTGGGGGGTGGGAGGTTGGGGGGGGGTGCAGTTTTCTGCCACCGGGAGATTGAGGTGATGCCTCTCCCATGGCCCAGTTGCCATGGTTCCCACCGCGACAGGTTGCATTGAATCCAGCCCATCGTGCCTGTTGGCAGTTATACTGTGTGTGTGTGTCAATGTTATACAACAACCACCCTAGATGCTCTAATTCCTCTGAAAACAGAAAGGATTCATGCTCTGCTCAAGGGCATACAATCTCACGACTCGCTTGCAATACCTTGAGCCTCCATTCCACCTGCTCTACCTAACATCGCTGCTCAGCATTCTCATCAGTCGGACACACAGAGGTGGTGGGGAGTGACAATGGCCTGGAGATTGCGATGCACGGTGAAGCAAGGGCTCTTGCCACTGACCACAAAGTAAGTTTCACTGGGTGACCTAGTGATCCTTCTGGCTGGAATTTCACCACGGATAGCCAAACAGGAGACTAAAAGCAATAAATTAAAATGAATTTTAAATTTTATTGCATATAACAAATTGAAGATTGGGACATATTTCCTGGGAGGAAATGTGGAAGGTAAAATGTTCTGAAAAATATTTTCAAAAATTAATTCATAAAATTTAGCTTAAAAATGTCAGTAAAGACCACTCCATGAACATAAAATTATTCTTTCAGTTCTGTTGTTCATCAAGTTTTATTAACCACAGCGCCATAAAAAACCCAATTAGACTTGATTGAACCGGGTGTAAGTTTCTAAGGGGTTTCAAACAGTGATGTGGGAGCAGGAAAGTTGAAGTTCTCACCGATTGAAGTGATTGCCAGCTCCTGCTGTGGGTCTGCACCACAGCCTGCGTTGGAGCACCGAGTGACGGACTGCAACCTCAGGGTTTCTGTGCTCATGCCTGACATCCTGAGGTCGCAGTCAGCTTCAGGGTACTAATGATGGTGAACTTGGCTTCAGCCCCTCCCAAATGTCCCCTGCTAAAGCCAGGCCCTTACTTCCCAACTGCCCAAAGCCCACAAAATATAAAGGGAAACAAGGCAAACAAAATGGTGTGGATGTCAAGGCAAAATGAACAAAAATACCACTTGCGGTCGAAAATGCCTACTTTCTGACATTTAAAATGATCATACTGAAAATGCAGGTCAACTAATGTGAAAAGCCTTGTATCTGAAATCACACCCCAAAAGCAAAACAACATCATCAGGAAAAAAAGGAAAACAGACTTTGAAGCCCAAGAAAGACACAGAAACATAGAAACTAGGAGCAGGAGTAGGCCATTCGGCTCTTTGAGCCTGCTTTGCCATTCATTATGATCGTGGCTGATCATCCAACTCAATAGCCTGCTCCAGCTTTCTCCCCATATCCTTTGATTCCTTTTGCCCCAAGAGCTATATCTAACTCCTTCTTGAAAACATACAATGTTTTGGCCTCAACTACTTTCTGTGGTAGCGAATTCCACAGGCTCACCACTCTCTGGGTGAAGAAATTTCTCCTCATCTCAGTCCTAAATGGTCTACTCCATATCCTCAGACTGTGACCCCTGGTTCTGGACTCCCGCACCATCAGGAACATCCTTCCTGCATCTACTCTGTCTAGTCCTGTTAGAATTTTATAGGTTTCTATTAGATCCCCCCTCATTCTTCTGAACTCCAGCAAATATAATCCTAACTGACTCAATCTGTCAGTCCCGCCATCCCAGGAATCAGTTGGGTAAACCTTTGCTGCACTCCTTCTATAGCAAGTACATTCTTCCTCAAATAAGGAGACCAAAACTGCACACAATATTCCAGGTGTGGTGTTGCCAAGGCCCTGTACAATTGCAGCAAGGCATCCCTGTTCCTGTACTCGAATCCTCTGGCTATGAAGGCCAACATACCATTTGTCTTCTTTACCGCCTGCTGCACCTGCATGCTTACCTTCAGCGACTGGTGTACGAGGATACCTAGGTCTCGTTGCACATTCCCCGCTCTCAATTTATAGCCATTCAGCTAATAATCTGCCTTCCTGTTTTTGCTACCAAAATGGATAATCTCACATTTATCCACATTATACAGCACCTGCCATGCATTAGCCCACTCATTCAGCTTGTCCAAATTACCCTGAAGCATCTTTGCATCCTCCTCCCACCCAGCTTTGTGTTAGCTGCAAATTTGGAGATATTACATTTAATTCCTTCATCTAAATCATTAATATATATTGTGAATAACTGGGGTCCCAGCACCGATCCCTGTGGTACCCCACTAGTCACTGCCTGCCATTTGGAAAAAGACTCGTTTATTCCTATTCTTTGTTTCCTGTCTGCCAACCAGTTTTCTATCCATCTCAATATACTACCCCCAATCTCATGCGCTTTAATTTTATACGCCAATCTCTTATGTGGGACTTTGTCGAAAGCCTTCTGAAAGTCCAAATAAACCACATCCACTGGCTCCCCCTCTTTACTAGTTACACCCTTGAAAAATTCCAGTAGATTTGTCAAGCATGATTTCCCTTTCATAAATCCATGCTGACTCTGTCCGATTCTGCCACTGTTTTCCACGTGCTCAGCTATTAAATCTTTTGTAATGGACTCTAGAATTTTCCCCACTACTGCCGTCAGGCTGACTGGTCTATAATTCCCTGTTTTCTCTCTGCCTCCCTTTTTAAATAGTGGAGTTACCCTCTAATCTGTAGGAACTGTTCCAGAGTCTATAGAATCTTGGAAGATGACCACCAATGCATCCATTATTTCTAGGGCCACTTCCTTAAATATTCTGGGATGTAGATTATCAGGCCCTGGGGATTTATCGGCTTTCAATCCCATCAATTTCCCCAACACCATTTCCCTACTAATACTGATTTCTTTCAGTTCCTCCCTCTCACTAAACCCTGTGTTCCCTAACATTTCTGGTGTGTTATTAGTGTCCTCCTTTGTGAAGACAGAACCAAAGTATGTATTTAGTTGGTCAGCCATTTCTTTGTTCCCCATTATAAATTCCCCTGCTTCTTACTGTAAGGGACCTCCATTTGTCTTCACCAATCTTTTTCTCTTCACATACCTATAGAAACTTTTACAGTCAGTTTTTATGTTCCCTGCAAGCTTACTCTCGTACTCTATTTTCCCCTTCTTAATCAGTTCCTTGGGCCTCCTTTGTTGAATTCTAAACTGCTCCCAATTCTCAGGTCTGTTGCTTTTTCTGGCTAATTTGTATGCCTCTTCCTTGCATCTAACACTATCTCTAATTTCCCTTGTAAGCCATGGTTTGGCCACCTTTCCTGTTTTACTTTTGCGCCAGACAGGAATAAACAATTGTTGCAGTTCACCCATGCACTCTTTGAATGTTTGCCATTGCCTATCCATCCTTTAACACCTAGTCATCTCTATAAGTAACGTTTCCCAATCCTTCACAGCCAACTCGCGCCTCATACCATCGTAGTTTCCTTTACTAAAATTCAAGGCCCAAGTCTCAGAATCAACTACGTCACTCTCCATCTTGATGAAGAATTTTATCAGATTATGGTCGCTCATCCCTAAGAGTCCTCGCACAACTAGATTACCAATTATTCCTTTCTCATTACACAATACCCAGTCGAGGATGGCCTGTTCTCTAGTTAGTTCCTCAATGTATTGGTCCAGAAAAACATCCCATATACACTCTAGGATTTCCTCCTCTATGGTGTTGTTACTAATTTAATTTGCCCAATCTATATGCAAATTAAAGTCACCCATAGTTCCTTTATTGCATGTATCTCTAATTTCCTATGTAATGCCATTCCCGGCATCACCGCTACAGCTTGGGGGTCTATATACAACCGCCACTAACATTTTTTGCCCCTTAGTGTTTCTCAGTTTTACCCATACAGATTCCACATTGTCGGAGCTAATATCTTGCCTCACCATTGCGTTAATTTCCTCTTTAACCAGCAATGCAACTCCACCGCCTTTTCCTTTTTGTCTGTCCTTTCTAAATACTGAATACCCCGGATGTTCATTTCCCATCCCTGGTCACCCTGCAGTCATGTCCCCGTAATCCCGACTATATCATACCTGTTTACATCTATTTGCACGGTTAATTCATCCACTTTACTGCGAATGCTCCTTGCGTTAAGGCACAAAGCCTTAAGGCTTGTCTTTTTAACATTACTTGTCCCGTTCCCACTATTTTATACTGAGGCCCTGGTTGATTCTTGCCCCCTTAACCCACCCCCCAGCCACCAGTCAGGCAGGGCAGCACTAAACCCCGACTCCCCGACTTTGCTGGAACTTTGATGGAGGCATAGAAAATCAATAAAATCGAAAACTATAAACATTAAAATGCAATGACAAGTGCTGCTGTAATATTTTAACACAATTCACTCACATTCACTAAAATAAAATGCTTCAGAAAATATTTTGGTTTTATTCTATTTAAATGACATTAGATTGTAATAAAATGCAATTTTCCCCAACTACTATTAAATTTTAGATCAAAAACACAATTTGGAAGGAAAGACAGTTTTGATGAATACAACATTATTTTGGCTCTCTTAACTTCACTTTTTTTCAGAGTTCAGTCTTGTTTTCACCTTTAATCTTTTTTGTATTTCAGGTTTTTGTTGATATGCTTCCTTTTTCCCTTGAGACAAAGGGCGGAATTTTCTGAGCCTGCTGGCGGTGGGCATGATATGTGGCATGAGTGGACAATATGGCATGATTGGTTTCACAACTGGGAAGGCAGGTCACGATCATCCGTTCAGCCCGCTGATGGCCTGCCACATTTCCCAACATCGGTCGTTGGGAACTTCATTGTAATACATCAGCATATCATTATCAGGCCAGGCTCTTGCACCCCCGCTGGATCGTCTGTCCATGTCGGCGGGAAAGCGTGCTGACATGTTTCGCAACAGCACAGAGGCAATGTGCGCTTGGCGGCCTTCACTTTGGGTGAGCTGGAGGTGAGTGAACAGCATCGTTCTGCAGAGCTCGCCAGGGTCGCCTGTTGCTTTGCAGGCTTCAGGGGCATCAGGGAGTTGGGGTTAAATGCTGCCCTGCCCGACTGCTGGCTGGAGATGGATTAAAGGGTCAAGTGCAGCCCTGCCTCTGAGGCTACTTTTGAGGGTGTGGGTGAGCACTGTGATTGGACTTCAGGGAGGGTGCCTTCAGATTCCTCTTCAAAGGTTTCTTTGGGGCTTGATTGGAGGCCCTGGGTCATGGAGTCTCTTGGCTGTTTCCCAGATGTGCCTGCGGAAGCAAGGGGAGATAATTAATGCATGGCAGTGGCCTGTGAAACAAGACATCACTCACAGCATGGTTCTCTGATGGATGTTGCACTGCTGGATCCTCACTTGGTACAACAGCACCGACCTCACCGTCAGCACAGGACTTGTCCCAGACATCACCGGCCAGCTGGATGGCTCTGTTTTCAAAGTCCATGAGGACCTTGATTTCGGGCATTCCGCCACCGGTCTGTGACCTCTCTCCCTCGTTGTGTGCCAGCTTGTCCTGCATGGGTAGAGATGGAGAAAATGTGAGCAGGATGTCGGCCAGGCCAGATGATAAGCATGCCTGGCATGTGTAGGTGGTGAGTGGTCCCATGGGATGTGGACAATGACAGTGTGTGTGAGAGAGTGAATAGTGATGTCCCTTGAACTGGAAGTGAGTGAGGGCCCTGTGGGTGTGTGATAAGTTTGTGAGTGTGTGAGTTAAGAGTGATGAGATGAGTGACCTACCCTAGCGGAACAGAGGAGATCATTCATCCTCGAGTGGCACTGAGTGGCTGTCCTCTTTTGCGGGGCGCTAGCGCTGACCACCACTGCCACCGCCTCCCAAGCTGGATTAGTGCTGTTGCTGCCCATCCTGCGGCCACAGCAGGGGTAGTGGACATCCCGGTGCTCAAGGGATGCATCGCTGAACCTGGGGGCTGCAGTCTTCTTCAGTTTCAGGGCCATATCTTCTGTGCAGCAGTGGTAAGCTGGAAATACTGAGGTGTGTGCTTGAGGCTGGACTTTAAACATGGCCCCCAGCATGATGCAATGGCGGGGTGATGGCGGGCAGGCGAATGACAGCCCTCCCGCCATGGAAACTGTGTGTTTCCCGGGAATGCATAAATAATGAGGTGGGTTCTGGACGATACAGCGTGAAAACCCGTCATTGTGGCCAGCGGGTAAAACGCTGTTTTACCCGTCCACTACCACACTTAGTGCAAATTTGAGAAAATTCTGCCAGAAGAGAGGCAAACTGGGTGTAATTTGGTTTAATAAGAAGACAGTTTGGGAATGATAGAATTAGAGGGTGAATGTTCGGAATGATTAAAGCCATACATGAATTTAAAAGAATGTTTGCAGTCATTCATTATACTTTGCTGTCTGAGACTGGCCTTTTTTCTCTCAACAGTGAATGAGCTGCCTGTTGTTCTGTGTCCCCTTGGCTGGTCACAGGGTTCAAAATGACCCACCTGACTAGAGGGACAAGGCCCAGTAATACGTACTACCGCTGTGGTGAAGAAAAGAGAGAAAATTGAATGAATCAGAAAGTAGCAGCACCAAGGTTCAATACCTGCTGGTGGAGAGAGAGAAGACTGAGGAAGGTAAGGAGATTCCAAATTCGGTGCTCGTGGGAAAAATGTGACAGGAAATGGTGCAGTGAGTCTTGCTCTCAACAAAGAGAGAATACAGGAGGAGAAAATACGTGTAGGTGGTTTTGAAACTTACAGAGAGCCAGTAAAGAAGGTTCAGAATATCAGTGACTGTCACTGTATCAATAAAATAAAGGCAGATACTTCCAGTCAACCAGCATATATGTTAACCGTTCACATTTAAAGACCAATACTAAAATGATTAAAATGGGATAAGTAGTATCCAGACATCAGTTCTTGCTACTTTAAATGCGTCTTTCTGAAGTAGAATGTTCTTAATCATAAAGAGTGTCCCCAATCATAGGTTAAAGTGCCAAAATACACTTTAAACAATTCAAGAGATATTTTACTAAATACCAAAGGCCTGACAGACCGGGGAAATAACTTTTCCTTTTACAAACTGATGAAAAGCTATATAAAAGCTCAAAGGATAAAAAAAAACAAAGCTTTGAGTCTTGACATGTACTGCCATATAGGGTCGTGAATTGACCTACTGATGTTTCTAAGCGTTTGTATGTAAATCACTCATGACCCCAACCTACAAGGAGCTCTCAGCCATGTTATTTTAGAACGTGCTGACAGTCATGGCTTAAAACCTGTAATACTTGGTAGGTGTGGCCTCTTCTCAGGTCACCTTCATGCCGCAGGGCTACAGTCACTATTGATGCGCTGAGACATTCTTTGAACTGCTGATGGTTGGAGAATGCTAATTGAAATAACGATAAACACAAGAAAGATTACGCAGATTTTGAATCAGCAAATAGTTGTGCGCTGTTAGCAAGAATTTCATTCCCACTGTAGTTTTCATGTTGTCATAGATATGAGAACCATATCTTTCCATCACAGCATATTTAGCTAACATTTAAAATTTGCCTTCATTTTGCATGAAAAATGAAATTAAAAAAAGTCAATGCATATCTCTGATTTGACTTCTTGCAGTGTTCAGCATTAGACAATTCTAAAAAACATTTTTCTGCTGTGCTACATACAGAGAAATGGGGGTTACAAGTGAGTGATGTAGGACAGCAAATGAGTTACAAGCAAGATGCTGCTTTTACAACATAGTAATCCCATCGAGGGATTCACATCAGGGAACAAACTCAAATGTGAAACCGATGCATTTTGTGAACATGATTGGAACTTTGAAATGTGCTGCTGTCTCAAAGAATATGTATTATTCAATGGTACATTATAGGTAGGATTTACAGAAATATGAACGAGCGTAGAAGTGTAATAGCCGGGAATGCATTGATAACTGTACCTTGCGACCAACTCTATTGATCAAAAACAGGAACATGAGGCTGGTTTTAACTTGGCAATGGCTGTAAAATTGGAATGTTTACCCCAGCATCCCATTCCCACTCTGAGCCCACCTGCCAACATTGTTCACTGGACCACTTCGAGGGCAGGCAGAAAGCTCAATGCAATCTGCAGCCTGTGATGGATGGTAGCAGGTACCCGTAGGGGTTACGGGTAACAGAGTGGGTTAAGATACTGGACCAGTAATCCAGCCACGTGAGTTTATATGCATTCATGCCAGCTGAGGAATTTAAATTTAATTAATTAAACAAAACTGGAATTTTTTTTTATTAAAAAAATCTGGTATCAGTACTGACAACCATGATGGTTTTAAAAACCCATCTGGTTCACTAATGCCCTTCAGGGAAGGAAATCAGCCATCCTTACCTGGTCTGGCCTACACATGACTCCAGGCCCACAGCAATGTGGTTGACTCTTAACTGCTCTCTGAAGTGTTCTAGCTCAAAGGCAATTTGGGTAGCCCAACAAATGCTCGCCAGTGATACCCATATCTCATGATTGAATAAAAAATAATGTACACAGGAACTGATTTTAATTTTGAGGTACCAGTGGGTGAGGGTGAGTGGGTAGACGGTGTCTGGGGCTCCTTAAACCCTACTGTTCATGTGCTTTTGAATTTCTAGACCTGTGTCTGTGAGAGCCTTTCCTGTTAAATTTACAGAGACTACAGGAATCTAGTTAGACTTTTGCAGCCTATTTTACATAACTCTCAACCAAGATATATTCCATTGAGAAAGAAAGGCTCCGCAAGAAGGATGTGCCATTCGTGGCTAACTAAGGAAATTAAAGATAGTATTAAAGTGAAAGAAAAATGTACAAAATTATATAAAGGTTAGGCCAGAAGATTGGGAAAATTTTAGAAACCAGTAAAGAATGATGAAAAGCATGATAAAGATCGGAGTTTCAGAAAAAACCAGCAAGAAATAAAAAACAGAGAGAAAAAGCTTCAACCAGTTTATAAAAAAGGCAAAGCAGCCCACTTGATTAGCACCCAATCCAACAACTTAAACATTCACTCCCTTCACCACCGGTGCATAGTGGAGCAGCGTGTGCTATATACAAGATGCATTGAAGGAACTCACCAAATCCACGTCTGCTACCACCTAGAAGAACAAGGACAGCAAATGGATGGAAACACCACCACCTGCAAGTTACCTTCCCAGCCACGCACCATTGAGGCTTCGAACGATATCGCTGTTCCTTCACTGTCGCAGGGTCAAAATCCTGGAACTCCCACCCTAACAGCACTCTGCATATACCTGCTGCAGATAGATAGCAGCGGTTCAAGAAGATGGCTCATCAGCACCTCTCAAGGGCAATTAGGGATGTGCAATAAACCCGCTGGTCTCGCCAGTATCGTCCACATCCCATGAAAGAAAGGAAAGCTGAAGCTAAATTGAGCATTGGTCCCTTGGAGGATTAGACTGGGGAATTAATAATAGGAAACAAGGAAATGGTAGAGACTTTGAGCAAATTGTTTTATCTGTCTTGTGTAGAAGATACAAAAAGCATTAGTAGCTAAGCAGGGGAAAAGGGAGGGAGGAACTTAAAACAATCATGGTCACTGAGAAAAAGTACTAGGAAAACTAATGGGATTAAAAGCTGACAAATCCCCTGGACCTGATGGCCTAATCCTAGAGTCTTAAAAGAAGTGGTCGCAGAAATAGCAGATGCATTGGTTGTAATCTTCAAAAATTCTCCAGATTTTGGAACGGTCCCAGCAGATTGGAAAATCATAAACGTAACACCACTGTTCAAGTAAGTAGGGAGAGAGAAAGGGGTAAACTATAGATCAGTTATTCTAACATCTGTCATTGGGAAAATGTTAGAATCCATTATTAAGGAGGTAACAGCAGAGCATTTAGAAAATCATAATATAATCAGGCAGACTCCATGTGGTTGTGTGAAAGGGAAATTATGTTTATTAGAGGTCTCTGAGGACGTAACATGCAGGGTAGGTGAAGGGATACCAGTAGACATAGTGTATTTGGATTTTCAAAAGACACTCGATAAGGTGTCACATAAAAGGTTACTGCACAAGATGTGAGCTCATGGTGTTGGGGGTGATATATTAGCCTGGATTGGAGATCTGCTAATTAACAGGAAACACAGAACCTGGATAAATGAGTCATTTTCAGATTGGCAAATGGTAGAGTGGAATACCTCAGGGATCAGTGCTGGGGCTGTAATTATTTACAGTCTATATTAATGACTTGGATGAATGGCCTATCCCTGCTCCTATTTCTTATGATCTTCAGAGATTAGTGAGCATAGACTCAACTTTGCCCTTTTTGTACACTTATTCAGAATGACTATTTTCATTGTCATTTCATTGCCATGGAAACAGTTGCAAAGGTGCTTTAAATGAATACCAAAGTTAAATGGTAATCTATCTCTTTTTTATGGCTGACGTGGGTGTAGACCAACAGCTATAATTTTACATTCAAATGGTTAAGCTAGGTAACTGCATCAGGAGTAGAGGAATTGTATCACTGTAATGCCTCCTTGTATTCGTGAATTGGGCATTGAGTCATTATATTTTCTATGGACTGTTTTGGGTGACCACAGTCACACATTGCAGAGTTTTTAATTTTCCATTTGTGCATCAAGTATTCACGTCTGTTGTGGTTTGTGTGGATGTGGTTTAGAGTTGCCCTTGAGCTTTGCGGAAGATTGAAGCCAGGGATTTTCTGCGCTGGGTCTTTCACCAAGTATTTAATGTTGTCACTCCTTGTGAATTCCATTCGACTTTCCAAACTTCATCAGAGTTGAAGTCACTTGTTGAATATTCAGCATGTGTGACCACCACCCCACCAACCCCCGACCCCCCTCCAGGCCTTGCATGATGTTGAGGGATGTTACTGAATGTTGGTGAGAGCTGATCCACTTCCAGAGTGCACAGTATCAACAGTGGGAGGGATGAGGTGGACAGGAAAGAGATTGGCAAGGTTAGCCCCCAGTGGGCGCTGCAGGTGTGAAGGTCAATGAGTGGTGTAATTGGGATAAAGTAACATGTTAGAATCACTTTATCACTCACAGGATAATGCAGGTAGCAAATGATTTTCTCACTGGTGTATGCGCACTAAAATAAAAATCATGCCAAGAATACCATACGATTATTTCTAATGATATTACTCCCAGGTCATCTCAGACTTTTCTTGTTTAAATGTAAAACGTGCAGTTAAAGGTTCTGATTTGAGATTGATTATTACTTAACACCAGGTTACCCAGTCAAATGGGATTAAAATTGAGACTTGTATCTAAGTGTGAGCTGGGTGTTCAGCGCACTTTGCAAACAAATCATTTTGGAAATATCGAGTAACCTGTTTGACAACAGACACAAAAGTAAGTCTCAAATATTTTATCTGTCAGGTCACTTTGCATCTGTGTTGAATATTCCTCCATGAATAGACTGCTAACCCTAACAAAAGACCTACTCGAGAACCCCTTTTTGTGATCCTATATAAGCCACTATACAGTTACCATGATAATGATGCCAATCAAAAGTTGGAGTCTGATCATCTAAGTGCAGGTTAAAGCTTGAAAGCTTACCCTTCATTACCCTAACACCTAACTACCTAATGATGTTATCCACAACATCAAGGGGAGAATTTTCCCCATGTCGGGCAGACCATGTGGGAGTGGGCAGAGGTTGGCATGGACGCCATCGCTGCTCGCGATCGGGTCCGCATCACTATTTTATGCAGGCAAGCCAATTAAGGCCTGCCCAGCAAAGTCCACGACTCCTGTGCATAGTCGGCGGGCGGCAGCAGGCACATTCAGACCGCTGGGTCCAATGGCGACCCGGCGGCCTGTATAAATGAAGGCCTGGCAGCCTTTGCATGGCTGCTCACAATGGCTGAGAGAAGAGCACATCAGAGGGGCAATGTGCCTGATGCAAGTCCGGAGGGTAGGCCATCGAGGCAGGCCAGGCCGGAGGGTAGGCCATCAAGGCAGGCCAGGCCGGAGGGTAGGCCATTGGGGCAGGCCAGGCCGGAGGGTAGGCCAGGAGGGCAGGCCAGGCCGGAAGGTAGTCCATCAAGGCAGGCCAGGCCGGAAGGTAGTCCAGTGGGGCAGGCCAGGCCGGAGGGTAGTCCAGTGAGGCAGGCCAGGTCGGAGGGTAGTCCAGCAGGGAAGGCCAAGCTGGAAGGTAGTCCAACGGGGCAGGCCAGGCCGGAGAGTAGGTCAGCAGGGCAGGCCAGGCTGGAAGGTAGGCTATCTGGGAGGCCAGGCCAGAGGGTAGGCCAGCGGGGCAGTGTGCCCCTCATTTTTCCAATGAATGCCTAGCTGCCCTCCTGGAGGAGGTGACAGTGTGGCGGGAGGTCCTTCTTCTGAGGGACGGGAGGCGGAGGCCCCCCCACCTGATCAAACGTGTGTGGGAGGAGGTGGCTGAGAGTGTGAGCTCCGATGATGTGGTGCGGTGCACATGGCTCCAATGCTGCAAAAGATTCAACGATCTCCTGGGCTCGGGAAGGGTGAGTACCATGTTGCCTAAAGTCACTCAATGCAGCCGTCACCCTTTCCCCAAACTCCGCCTCTCGGCAACTCTGAATACAGTAACGGCATTGAATCCCTCATGGCATGGATCCCTCGCTGGGTGGGCCAGCAGATATTGCTCATGCCCAGTTCACCCTGAGAGGGTTGAGCTGAGATGGGTCCTGCATCTGCAGCATGTGTGACACTGATACCCAGACTATAGAATGGGGCTGAAAGTCAAGGATCTGCACCTAAGCAGAGTGCTGGAATTGGGAAGCATGTCAAAGTCAGGGTGCTAGCCTGCTGGGAGGAGAGCTTCCAGTTGACGGGGCACCAATCCATCTGCTGGCCTTTGCGCTCCATGTGCTTGTGCCTCCTTGCTTAGCAATGTCGGTGAGGGGCGCAGTCAGCCGTGCCTTGTTTGGGTGAGTGTGTGGCAGCTGCGGGGTGACAAAGCACTGGAGTTCTGCCAAGTCCCATTTTGGCTGGGTTGACGAGGATGCGATGGGAATTCAGATGCAGGCTGGACTAATCAATGCTCATCTCTCCTTTTCAGGAGAAGACTGCGCACAATGCCTCTGAATGAATGCGGACTGGTGGAGGGCAGGCCTAGTTGGCCATCCTAACGACTTTCGAGCAGCAGGCTGTGGAGCTGGAGAGGCGCCATGTGCCCAGGTCCACCAGTGGCAGTGCGGCTGGGGTGCCACGGGGAAGTATGTTTGGCGAGCACTCAGGTCACCATGTGTATCCCAGCAGCCATGTCACTGCTGAATGCTCACTTATTGAAGTTAGCAACATGCGTTTACCATTAATTATGGAAGGATGAGCACATAATGATCCAAGGGATTGGCTTGCAAGTTGACATTGTCTGCACTGTAATTAATCAAATGTCCTTTCTCTTCCTTTCAGCACTCTGGAGCAGGGTCGGGAGGAGGAGGCAGAGGGGCCACCTCTTACCCCTGAAGCCCCAGAGCAAATTCACTCACCAGCATCACACCATCTCAGCCAGGCAGGCACCAGCACAGATACTAGCACTTTGGAAAATTATATATTTGGCTAGTGTCCTGGGGCACGGCAATGAGGTCACTTCACACTCATTTGAGGCACGGGCAGGGACAGAGAGTGCCCAGGGCGCTGCCAGTCGGAAGACTGCTGGGGACCAGCTACTTGCTCGGTCGGTGGCTGATGATGTGCCTCTGGAGTCGTCCGTGAGGCAGCAAATGCTGGCAGTGCAACAGGGTATGCGGGAGGATCTGGCAGAGATACATGAGGCTATGTGTGTCATGCTGCCCGTGCTGTAGGAGTCCATGCGGAGCAACGCCGATGCAATGAGCCTCATAGCCGAGCGCCATGCTTCCTCCATGGAGAGTGGCGACTGTCATGGAGAGGCTCCTCCAGGAGACCAATCAGGGCCTCCTGGGGTTGCGCTCAGACCAGCAAACCCTCACAGCGGCTTTGGCCTCAGCTGGTCAGTGCCAAGTTTCCCAGCTCGGTGCTCATCCATCCACGGTGAGCAGGGAGGTCCAAAGCGACCTCATGTTGGCGCAGCAGCTGCCTGTCGTCTCTGCGGGGTCCTCTCAGGACGCCCAGGATGGGGGCAGCAGCTCCTATGCCCCTCTGCCAGTGACCGTAACATTCGGTGAGGCTGCGACGACTGGGGAAATGCCAGCTGTGGAACTGGCTGCTCCCTCCCAGGTGGGGCCAGCTCAGGCTCCACGGGCCAGAGGACGTCCACCAAGTTCATTGAGGCCAACAGGACAACACAGTGAGCAGACTGTCTCAGATGCCAGTGCCAGCGAGGGGTCAGCACCTAGATGTAGCACCTGGAAACATAAATTTAAGGCACCTTAGGCACTGCACGGGTTTCTCACTGGTACTTTTATGTTGGAAAACTTGACATGATGTCCAACACGGTTTTTGTTTTACTTTATGAAGTTACATTTGTTCACACAATAAATTTTGACATGTTGCCATTCATCAGGGCGATTCCCCTCTTCTGCAAGTGAACGGGAAGCCAGGATTTAATGAGTGAGTTGTTTGACATTGAGCTTTATTGACAAGAGCCTTAATTAATGTTAGTATCCAGGCAGATTTAGCACTCATGTATTGAGTATGGAGCCTGCAGCCCTGGCGTGTGTTGAAGGTCCATCTGTGGTGGGCTCGTGAAGGTTCGTTGGATTAAAGTCTCCCAGGTGTCCCTGCCTCGCTGGAGTATACCCAGGTCAGTGTCTACCCCTTCAGTGTTCTCCTGTGCGTGCTCATCCTCGGACTCACTGCTGGACTCATCATGTGCAGCCGGAACAACTGCGTCCACATCTTCCTCGTCCACTGCGTCCCCCCTTTCCAGCACAAGACTGTGGAGAATGCAGCATGAAACCACTATCAGCGATACATGATCTGGGGGGGTATTGGAGTGCGGCCCGTGAACAGTCCAGGCATCGGATGTGAATCTTGAGAAGACCAATGGTTCTCTCCACCACAGCCCTTGTAGTGCCCTGGCTCCTATTGTAATGCTGCTCAAGTTCTGTTCTTGGATGGTGGAGAGGTGTCATGAGTTACCTTCTGAGGGGATAGTCCTTGTCATCCAGCAGCCATCCATCCAGCCGGGCTGGAGCACTGAAGAGCCTCAGCACCTGGAAGTGTCTGAATACGTATGTGTCATGGGAGCTGCCTGGGTACCTTGCACAGACTTGCAGAATCAGCATCCTGTGATCACACACTATCTGCACATTCATGGAGTGGAAGCCCTTCCTGTTGACGAAGGCACCGGACTCACCCGCTAGCGCCTTGATGGCCACATGTGTGCAGCGGATAGCACCCTGGACGCGGGGGAAGCCAGCAATGGCCATGAAGCCTCTGGCTCACTGTGCCTGGCTTGCCTGGTTGCAGCGGAAGTGGATGAAAGTCATTGCATGCCTGAATAGAGCATTTGACACCAGCTTGACACAAGTGTGGACAGCTGATTGGGAGACACCGCAAAGATCACCCACTGAGCCCTGGAAAGACCTGGAGGCATAGAAGTTGAGGACAGCCGTGACCTTCAGAGCCACTGGCATGGGGTGTCCACCCACACACTTTGAGATCTCAGGGCCTATCATCTGACAGGTGGAGGTGGCATTCTTCCTTGAGAGACAGAGCCTCATTCGGCACTGGAACCCAGACATATTGAGGTAGCTTCTTCACCGCCTATATACCCTGGCAGCAGGATAGTGGCATCTTCTGTGGCCCCTTCCACCTTGGACTTCCTGTTGGCCCTGCATCCCTTGTGCCTGAGCCTCTCCTCCCAAAGGTGGCTCCCCTGAAGGCTGAATGTGCACTCCTGGCCTCCTCCCCCTTCTGGCCCTCCCTTCCTCCTCAGAGGAGGTGCCTTCAGTGGAGAGCACAACTCCTAGTTCCAAGCTAAGGGAAGGCTTCCTGAAACCTGCAGGCCTCAAAAATCATCTTTACTGTAGAGGCCTGACCAAGGCTTTTACTCCTGTCCAAGCAGCTGGTATGAGTTTTGAAGTATTCCTGCTCACACAGGCAAGTAACTTTCACATTTAAAACCCGAAAGATCACATTCGCGACCTCACTTACCTCTCTTATCCCGGATGAGGTTTATACAAATGTCTCCTACCCGCCTGTCCATTGTGCCCGTGCGACATCCTGAAGATCGCATGGGCCCTGAAAAATCAAATTCAATTGCTGCCTCAAGGGCCTTAACTGGCGGGTGTGCATCCGAACTTATAGCGCCTGCCTTCCCAAATATCGCGATGGCGCGCGGTGAAGTTGGGGGCGCATGCCCAATGTCACCGTGCGTCATTTTACGCATAGCCCTGCACGCCAACGGGAAAATTCTGCCCCAAATTACAATTTCAGTAAGCCAGAGCGTGGAATGGTACCTTGCCTTGAAATCCACTTTATAACTAAGATAGGTATAGTCTTGAAACTACTGTCTTTTGAATGCTTAATGTGTTCATGAGCAATTCCTTTGTCAACTATTTTATCGTAGAACTGCAGAATTTCAAGACCCATCAATGCAACCCTTCATTATATCTGACCCAGCAATTTTATGTGCCTTAAGTTAAACTTCTGAAAAAATAAAGGCACAATATAATTGTTTGCACTTTATGGGCATCTTTTGAATCTTAGCACCTCACGGTGCAGAAATATAGTGTTGTGTTAATAACGTTACTCTGTAGGTTCTGTGCCACACTTACCATAATAATAAATTACTAACATAGAATTAACTACACCGACTAAAGCAATTACTGGAGATTGGATCCAATTTTTTTTAAGTAATGCCATATGTTCCAATATTTAAAGCTCTTGTACCATCAGTGCTAATGCCATGTTGACAATAAAATATCAGGCTTTGTTGCAGTAAAAGACTTGAGGCAATACACTTAATATTATTTTTTGAATATTCTCAAAGAAATCTCCAATATAAAATTAGAGTAAAATCCCACTGGTGTGTAACATTACTGGGTAACTGGAAATATGAAAGTAACAGCTCCATGCTTGACAGTAACCTGGGATCTGCAAATAGTTAAAGGTTAACAATAAAGGGTTCATGTTTAAATATACAACTCTGCAGGATCTCATCAATGAGCTACAACAGATGACACCATGGGCTGAATTTTCCCTCTGTTGGAGGGATTGTGTGGGGGTGGGCGGGGCAGGGGGGGTGGGTGGGGGCAGGTGTGAACCCCATCGGCACCCCCGATTGGTGATGCGCCACCATTTTACATGGTCAGGCCAATTAAGGCCCGCTTAGCGTGACGCTCGCCTGGAAGCGCTGAGCGCTCCCTGTGTGGGCGGTGGGAGGGGATTCCATTAGTTGTTCCCTGCGCTCTTTCGTGCATGCATGCGGAAGAGGGCAGAAATCCCCCTGTGGCATGGAGGTGCCTCAGGGAGATCAGTTTGGCATGTGTAAATTTAAATAAAGGGAAATATAAACTTTTAAAACATGTCCCCTCATGTGACACTGTCACATGAGCTGGGACATGTAAAATAATTATTTTTAAAATTTTTATTGACTTTTAAAACACTTCATGAAACCTCATCCTGCCCTTGGATGAGGTTTCATGAAAAATGCAAAGGTCGCCAGGGCTCTTCGCCTGCCCGCCAACATTAAGGCTGGATGGGCAGCTCAGCTAATTGAATTAATTACTATTTAAATGGCCTTGATAGGCCTTTGACAGTGCAGCCGGTGTACCCGCCAAACTGAAAATCTAAACGATACACGGTGACGTTGGGATACCCGCCCAACATCACCGCGCGTCATTTTACACGCTGGCGAGTGGGCCCCGACCCCGCTCCCGACTGGACAATTCTGCCCCATATTACAACAATATAAAGAGATGCCTTCAGCGGTTGAGTGCAGATTGTACATGAGCTGCACAATTATATAATTGTAACAGAACATAGAGAACAAAAAGCTTATTGGCTGCAAACAAAGCAACAAGTATGGATAGAAGACAACATCTCTGAACTTCCATGAGCTCAGCAGTGCACTCGGAATATAAATTGGGCAGGAGTGTACTGGAGGAAGTGGGAAATTACCTAGGAACCCTAGATATGGCAGATCATAAGGCAAATTTCAGTTGGAATCTGCTTGGACTGCATATCTGTCCCCTTGGCTCATGAACTATGGGGCAAGGGGAAATCCCAGCAGGATATACTTTAAGGAGCAGAAGCAAAATTCAGCTGGGGTCCAGGCCTGTAAAAATGGATACTCAATTACTGATATTGCTCTCTTATAAAGGACATCTTAAAAAACATATTCCTGGCAGCGTCAGCAGATTAATAGGTTGATTGCCATTTTTCTTTCCCAGCAGCCTTCCTGTGCTATGTGTCTAAGCCACATCCCCCTTTCTATGGCACTAGCTGCCGTAAAGCAGCAAGATTAAAAGTCCTAGCCACTTTGAGAAGCCAGGAAGAAGATAAATATGTAAGATAAGTGCATAAGGGAGTCTGGTGATCAGGGGAGCAAGGTGGTCGAGTGGCTGGGGTGGTGGGGTGACGGGTTTGGGGGGGGCGGTAGGGAGGCAGTCAGAGGTTTGGAAGTAGTAGTGGATAGGGTGATAGTCGTGGGTGTAGGGAAGTGGAGGATAATCAGGTGGTTTGGAGGGTAGTTTGGGGGGTGGAGGGGTTTGATGGGGCTGGGAGGGTGTTCCGGGGGTGGGGTGTGTAGTTGAGGGAGGTGGGGATAGTCAGGGTGTCGGAAGAGTAGCCAGGAGGTTGGCAGGGTCATCGGGGTGGGGGTTGTCAGTTGGTCGAGCTGGGAAGGGTCGGTGGCGGGGGGGTGATAGTTAGGAGGTTGGGGGGTCGGGAGTGGGGGATAGTCGGGGAATTGTGAGGGTGGTTGAGAGGGTAGTGGGGTGGCTAGAAGGGTAGTTGGGGGGTGAGGGGGTGTTGGATGGCCAGGGGCTGAGGGGCTGATTGGAATGGAGAAGTCAGGGGTTCCATGGTGGCGCTGGGGGTGTCAGTACCATAGTCATCCAGGAGTAAGGAGTGGTTTTAATTCTTGTAACTTTTTCTTGTTAACTATGCCTGTAAGGCAATCAGACACATCTGAAGTCTCCGATTTAAATCAGAGTTTTGGATGGTTCCAGGTGCAGGGTAATTGCCCTTGGAAAGTTAAACTTCCTGAGCAATTCCTGTGCAGTCTTTGCCCAGGGTCTTCTGGGGGGCGGGGTCCCCCAGTGCAGCTTCTGGGGTACCTCGGGGGTATGACCCTGTCAAGGAACGGAAGTTCTAGATCTTTTAAAAAAAAATTCTTGCCAAAGTAGATAACTTCAAGCTTCACCACATTGTATGCCATCAGCCATGTTCTTGCTCGTCTTTATTTCTCTGCACCCGCTTTACATCCTTCTTACTGCTTACTTTCCCATCTAACTGTGGATGGTCAGCAAACTGCAATACATTGCACTAAGTTCCCTCATCTAAATTATGAATATAGATTGTAAATAATTGAGGCCCAAGCATGGATCCTTGCAATACCCTGCTGATTATACCCTGCCAGCCCAAAAATATTCAATTTTTTCCTACTCTATATTTTGCTAATTCTTAATCTGTGCTAATATATTACTCCCAATACAAGAAGTCCTAATTTTGTGTAATAACGTTTCATATGGCACCTTGTCAAATATTTATTGAAAACCTAAATCTTACTTGTTACATCCTCAAAAAAACCACTCACAGATCTGTCAAACATAATTTTCCTTCCATAAATTTGTTGACTCTGCTTAATTACATTATGATTTTTCTAAGCTACCACATCCCTAATAATAGATTTTAGCATTTTGCCTGCTAATTTTAGGCTAACTGGCCTATAATTCTCTGTTTTCTCTCTTCTTCATTTCTTAAATAGCGGGGTTATGTTTGATATATTCCAATCCTTGGGAACCATTCTAGAATCTAAGGAATTCTGGAAGATCAAAACCCATGCATCCACTATCTCTGCAGTTATTTATTTTAAAACTCTAGGATACAGGTCATTGGGTTGAGGGCATTTGTCACCATTTAATCACATTAATTTATTCAGTCTTATTTCTGGACCCTTAATTTCCTGCCATTTCTGGAATGATTTGATGTCTTCCACCATGAAGACAGATACAAAGTGTTGATTCAATGTCTCTGCAATTTCCTTATTCTGCATTGTAATTTTATTTATCTCTGCCTCTAATGGGGCCACATTTACTTTTGCTAATCTCTTCCTATTTACATACCTATAGAAATATTTGCAATCTGGTTTCATTTCTCTAGTGAGTCTTACTCACATGTTCTCTTTTCACTTTCCCTTATCAATTTCTTGATCCTCCTTTGCTGAATTCTAAAATTCTCGACCATTACCCAACCTTCGACACTGTGACAGGGTCAACTGTGGAGGGGCCTTGACACCTACAAGGCTGCAGTTCAACAAAGCACAGAGCCATAGATATTTGGACTCTTTATAAGAATGTTTTGTAAATCATTACTGAATATTATTAGCAAGCTTATTACAAAGGGTTGTGTAAACATTGCTGTGGTTGTAACATTTCTTAATTCATTGCCAAAAGTCTTTGCAGTATTTAGAATTGTCTAAGATGTGCTGGCTCATGTAACATAAATATTTATGTCTCTGATGGATTATTTGTTGAGTTCTTGTGCACACAGGTTAATTCAATTAATCCTACCTGCTTAAGCAAACTGCATTGTTTAAGGATGGAATTTACAACTTTGGCTGGGTGTAAAACAGATGGTAGCAGATTTCTCACCCGTTATACATAGGCCCGATTAGTGGAAAGTTGGATGTGTTCTATAAGGAGGGTCTGATCTGCTAACAGCTGCTTCATGGAAGTTGAAATTTCCACTCAATATGTTTACAGTCTGGCCAATATTCACACTGTTTGGGCAGGATCTTCCCCCTGTTGGTGGGGGGGAGTTGTGTGGGAGTGGGTGGGTTCCTGATCGGCGCCCCCAGTTGGGGGCAGGCTGCCATTTTACGTGGGCAGGCCAATTAAGGCCTGCCCACCATGATGTCCGCCAGGAAGCGCTATGCGCTTACTAATCGGGCGGGGGAGGGATGGTGGGCGGGGCGGGGGGATTCCCTGAGCCGGGAGTGTGCTCTTTTGCACATGTGCGTGAAAGAGCGCACAGATCTCCCTGAGGCAAAGTGCTGCCTCAGGGAGGTCAGATCAGGTTTGAAACATCAAATAAAGATGAGAAAAAAAATTACTGTCATGTCTCCTCAAGTGCCTACTGTCACATGAGCTGGGACATGTCAATTTCTTTTATTTAGAGATTTCATACAAATTTTAATACTCTCATGAAACCTCATCCCGCCCGTGGATGAGGTTTCATGTTTTTTCTGAAGCCTGCCTGGCCTGCCCGCCAATCTTAAGGTTGGACAGGCAGGTCCATTGATTAATTTAATTATGTTATTAATGGCCTTAAGTGGCCATTGACTGGTCGGCGGGTACGCAGCTGACTCGGCTCCGCGCGCTGACCTGAAAATGTAAATGGCGTGGGGCGACGTCGGGATGCCCGCCCAACATCATCCCGCATCATTTTACGCATCGGCGAGTGGGCCCTGCCCCTCGCTTGCCGACCAGAAGATGCAGTCCATTATGTTTACCCCCGGTCAATATTCGTGTCACAGTTCAAGATTTACATAGCACAGGAAGGCTTTGATATTCACAGTTTGGTTGCTGTCATTGTACTGTACATGGATGGGGAATTGTTTTACAAGACTTGGCATACATCAGTGAATCAAGCTATTCCACTCAATTAAATGCATACTGTACTAACAATCTGTGAATGGCTGAATAGTTAATAGTTTTATGAGAGAGATAGATCATTTTGAAAGTATTTGACAAGGTGCTGCACAGGGGACAATTGGATAAGATTGAGGGGTATGAAATTAGGGGTGAGGTGGCTAGTTTGATTAAAAAGAAAGGAAACAGAGCAGGAACTGTTTTGTCAGAGTGATAGGAAGTGAATGGTGTGCTCCACAGAGTTTTGTTCTTGGCTTGTTTCTGTTCACTCTGTGCATCAATGATTTGGATGTAGGGCTGGAGGGATTAGTGTCCAAATTTGCAGATAATATAAAAATAGGAGGAAGCTGCAAGGAGGTATTGATAATGGAGCAAAATGGGCAAAAAATATCAGAAAGAATTCAATGCCAGTGAAAATGAGATAGTTTATTTTATTAAAAATAGAGTAAAACCCTTTGTTAAACAGGGCAAGTTAGATTATGCAGAAGAGCAAAGTGATTTCACAAGACATTAGAGACAGCACTACAATGAAAAGGACCATAAAAAAGTGAATGCAATTTTGGGCTTCAGGGCCAGAGGTATGGAATATAAAAGATTGAGATTATTACCTCATACTTTATTTTTTAAAGTTAGGACTTTAGCACTTTTAAAAAGTGTCTTTATTGTCCTGAAAACCTTGAGTGCTAATTTCATCTCCGTAGTGGTGTAGGAGGAGGTATGATGAAAGCATTGCGCCCTCTTGGTGCTGCGTTCTGTTGTGCCGTCAGCTGCTTCTGGTATAGCCTGCGTGGCCTACACTCCTGAGAAGGGCACCCACATGGGCAACCCCAGGTTGTGCCAGAGATGTTGGAAGGAATGCTATCCTGCTATCACACAGCCTTTCCAGCTGATGTGACACCAAAATGTCTAATTTGGCCCATGCAGGTCTGGACTATGAATTCTATGTCACTGTACAAAGAACAAGCACTGGGCCGCAAAAACAGGTCCTGTACTTGCATTATTCGAATTGACCAGTGGTAGCGATTCAACTGCATTAAAAACATTCTGATGAAAGGTCATCGACCTGAAACGTTAACTGTGTTTCTCTCCACAGTGCTGCCTGATCTGCTGAGTATTTCCAGCAATTTTTGTTTTGATTTCAGATTTCCAGCCCCTGCAGTACTTTGCTTTTGTACTTCTGTACTAAACCTTTGAATATGTCATGTTGATAATAGCATAATAGGTGGAATTCTGGCCAGTGTTAATAGGGCAGTATGATTACTAACACTCCATATTTAGACTTCTCTACTAATTTTTTGATATCTGTAATGAAGTGTAAAAATATATTTAGGATTTGTGAACATTGATTTATTTTAGATGCATAAAGTTTTAACCTCTCCTGTTGCTGGGTGTGATATCATAAATAACTACGGTTGGCAGACATCATGCCTTTCAGTGACACTGACTGTTGATAGCTGATAACCTTGATAATGCCTCCAAAGAGTTAGCACTGTCCGAATGGCTATGCTTGGGATTAAATCAGTGAGAGCCGGAATTAACAAAACTGAAGAAGAACAACAATATGTATCAATCACAGATACAGAACTTCAGTGAATCTTCAGATTAAACAGATTATTATCTCTCACTTCTGTTCAGACTAAAAAAGCCTTTAATGTTACGTGTCACATTTATGCTGAAACATCTCCAGACATAACCTGGGCAAATATGACTAATATGTAAACAAGATACAAGCTATGCCTCAGAACATCATACTTCATGCACGTCGGTTCCACAGTTTATCTTCCCATTGCATCTTAAAACAATAAAATATTCCCTCAGCTCTTAAACTGAAGTATCTATAAAATCAATCTTTTTAACACTGTTAGATCTGGAGTCTGTGGTTGGATCAGGATTTTGTAAACACCCCAGGAAAACTGGCATTTGAAAATATCCCTCTTCCTGCTACAGGGGTCATTATGAGGTGATTGAAGTGGGGAAGAAGGGAGAAAGAAAGTAATTAAATCACTTACAGACCGGTTTAAAAAAGTGTTTCTTCTGCACTGTTAAATAAGTTTAAACTTCTTCTGGGAAAGACAAAGATAAATAGCTTTTCTCTTCCACACCCTTTTCAGATGTGAGACGAAGAACATTTTTGAGTATTGAATGCATTTTTAGAGAGATTCTTTTGTACATTTTCTGTCAGAAAGGAAGCAATCTGGGTTTAATACCAGAGGTGTAACCTGCACACTCATTGTTGTTGGCATCTTTCCATCTATGGAGGATGATGTAAATGTGGCAAACAATCCATTTCAGATGGGATGTCTTCATATGGCGCATCTTTGATGGTGGCTGCAGAAGCCAATTCTTGAGAGGTAGGTTCGGCCACAAGTGCCGCACATGGAATTCCAAGAGCAGAATTTTATGGCAGTGGGATTTTACATTCCCGCTGAAGTCAATGGGGTTTATAGGCCAGGATTTGCCCCTCAGCGATTTGGGGGCGGGGCCCAGTCGCCGAGAGGAAAATGATGCGGGAGGACGTCGGGAGGAATCCCCGACGTCACCCCAGGCCATTTAAGTTTTTAGGAAGGCGGGCAGACAGCGAAATCAGCTGTCCGCCTGCCAACCTGCCAATGGCCAATTGAGGCCATTGACAGGCTAGCTAAAGTACTTAAAGACCTTCCCGGCCCAGCTTAAGGTGGGTGGGCAGGCCAGGTGCCCCAGTGGGCTCCAGATTATTCATGAAACTTCATCCACTGGCAGGATGAAGTTTCATGTCCGTTTTGAACAAAAATAATAAAGTTTATGTGTTTTTTTTAACAGGTCCCATCTCATGTGACATTGTCACATGAGGGGGACATGTTAATAATTTTTCATTATTTCTATTTTTAAAGTTTTTTCCGATGTCACTATTCTCCCTGAGACAGGACTTTGCCTCAGGGAGCACTTTGACAGCTGGGGAAACCCTCGTCCCCCCTGCACAGGAAGCGCATAGCACTCCCCGTCGGGGATGCCGCTGGGCAGACCTTAATTGGCCTGCCCACTTAAAATGGCGGCAGGCCCTGTCCCCGCCAAAACAGGGCCGTAAAATTCTGCCCCAGGTGTTGCTGTGTATTGTTGTTTTCAGCGTTGACACCAGTTGCTAAGATGCTGTAGCCGCTGGTCATCGTGGTTGTATCATGTCAGCCGACAGGAGGTGTTGCCATTTTCCTCTGTCGTCAGCTAGTGACTTCCAAGGGTTTGATGTTCAGGGCCTTCATGTCACACTTGCAAGCATCCTTGTAGTGGAGCTTTGGGTGGGCCACTGGTCATCTGGCTCTGGCCACCTCACAATACCCAAGGTCCATGGGTATGCAACAATTAATGGAGCTGCATTTTCGCAAAAGCAATGGAGCTAATGCTCGATTTTTAAAGAAATTTCGCTTTATGTGTTTTTTTTTAGATTTTGTCCTTTTCAAGTTTCTTCCTGCTTTTTAAGTTCTAGACCTATTAGCTGCCTGCCCATAGAACATTTATCATGTAGTTAACTGACAATGTCAAAGGAGTGTGGATAGATAGGGCCACACAAGATAGACAAGAATGAGCAACCGCATTGCTCACCAATCCAGGGCATGTTTCATCACAGCTTTCAACTGTTCCTGAAAACAGGTTTTTTGCCTTCATTCTCCTACCCAAAAGTCCATTCCATGGGTTGCTCACTCTTTCAAATATACCAACCTAGACAATGAGCAAAAACAGTTTCGTAAAAAGCTGATGCAGCCTGCAAAAAACTGACAATACAAAAATCACCCTGTGAAACACAGTGATGCAGACTTTGTAATTAAGTGCTAGATATGTACAACATTCCTCCACTTGTATTGGTGAAACCAAACAGAAGTACGTGAAAGGCTGAAGTGGAAATTCAAATGTAGAAAACACACAATAGAGGCAGTGCATTCCTAGGGAAGCCTGGTGACATGTTTTACCATTTATGTGCCACCTATGGCTCAATTGGTAGTGCACTTGCCTCTAAGCCTCTAGGTTCCAGGTTCAAAACATATTCCTAGGCTTGAATGCAAAAATCAAGACTGATACACTTCAGTGCAATATTGAGGGTGCTGTTAGAGATGTTGTCTTTCAAATGAAACCTCAAACTGAGGCCCCATCTGTCTTTTTGGGTGGATAGAGAAGATTCTGTGGCACTATTTCAAAGAAGAGCAATAGAGTTATCCCTCGATTTCTGGCCGATATTTATCCCTCAATTGGGATCACAAAGACAGATTATCTGGCCATTAGCACATTGCCATTTGTGGGAGTTTGCTGCATACGTATTGGCTATGCATTTCCTACATTACAACAGTGACTACACTTCAAAAATACTTCACTAGCTGTGACATGCTTTGAGCTATCTGGTGTTCATGAAAAGCACTACATAATGCAGATCTTTCTTTTATGTTCCCTCCAGAAAACTTTGAACATTTGACATAAAAATGATGCATTCTTGTTCATTTTAATCGCAGTATTACGTTGCCATTAATAGACTTTCAATTAACAAAAAAACAAAGTGACATTCTGATTTTCAACTGGCCAACCAAATTATCATTTCCCAAGAGTTACCTCAACAGACACGCTCCCATGTCCTACTCTTCTGGCTCTAATTCACAAAGGTATTCTAATCCTAGAAGAACCAATTCAGAAACATTGCATGTCAAGCAACTCTCCATCCTTTGAGGTAGATCCTCTTTTCTCTTTTGACACTCAAAGGTCATACGGAAACTTTTTCTCCCTTTGTGCAATCAATTCAACCGAGCATTCCACTCTTCCTCCAATGTAATCTTTTTCCATTCCCCCTGGTTTAAGCTGACATGCTTTCCTCACCTCATGCTAACATCATGCTAACACCCTTCATTTCCTTTCCCTCTCTGCTTTGGCTAGCACTCTGTCTAATCCCCCATATAAAGTGCTGCACCCTGTTATAATATGCCTTTAAGGGATTGCAGCATATGGCATCACTAGAAAGGAAGTGTGTCATGCAATCCAGTTTCACTTTTGCTTTCAGCAGAGCACAGACACACAGCTCTGCAGCTCTGATGTCTTCAAGTTTTATAACCATGTATATTTGTTCACATGTACCTGGTCTTAATATATGAACCCATAATATGTTTACCCAGTCCCTTATGAATGATTGGTGCCTTTATATCATTATAAAAACAACACACCCAGCTTCTCTCCATTTTCCTCAAACACCATTCCCAATGTCTGTTGACTTAACTTGTTTTTCCATTACCATCCTATCATCATTAGATGTTTGCTCCTTTCAATTGCCAAAAACACCACTACTCCCACACCTCCCCCCCACTTCCTCAGGTCTGCTCCTACTTGATTCCAACTGCTCATGCACCCTGGAAGGCCCATCTCTACCCTCAATACCAATGCTAGCACTAACGACAGGAATTGTGGTCTGGGTCTTTGGAATTCTATGTCTTTGCTACCCTCAGTGCTTCTTCCAAGTAGTATTCAACATGGAGGAGTAATGAATCATCAGTTCAGAGAGGACGGTTGGTGGTAATCAGAGGGAGGTTTTCTTGTCCAGGGTGACTTGATGCTATGAGACTTCACAAGGTTCAGAGTCAATGTTGAGGACACCCAGGATTACTCCCTCCCAACTGTCTACCACTGTGCTGCCACCTCTTGTGTGTCTGACCTGCTGATGGGACAGGTCATATCCAGGGATGGTAATGAAGGAGTTTGGACCATTGGTTGTAAGGTATGATTTGCTGTGTACTATAGCAGGGTGTTGCCTTGACCGGTCTGTGGGACTGGCGTCCCAATTTTGGCATGTCCCCAGACAATAGTGAGGAGGACTTTTCAGGATTGATTGGGCTCGGTGTGCCTATGTTGTAACCGGATCCAATGCCTGGATCAAAGCTGAGTGATGTGTCTGGTTTTAATCATATTCGATATTTCATGTGGTTGATAACAGGCCTGAGGCTGAAAGGGATGTGTAGCAACAAAGACCACTAGGAAGAATGTCAATCAGTGGAGGCCAAGTTCAGCAGCACATGAGAGCAGACTGAGAAGTACTTGTAAGGAGCAGCATTGTGAAAGAGCTGCAGGCTAACGAGGATGCCAGTGGAGTCTGTTCTGGGAGCACTTTGCCTGATGAACAGGCGAGGGGTCAATGGGATGGATGGTGACAAACTGGGAGAGGGAGAATGGGCAGGCAGAGACAGATTATGGGAGTCTCAGCAGTTAGTTCAGAACATGTGAGAGGAATAAAAATGGGATAT
Organism: Carcharodon carcharias; assembly: GCF_017639515.1. Lineage (NCBI taxonomy): Eukaryota > Metazoa > Chordata > Chondrichthyes > Lamniformes > Lamnidae > Carcharodon > Carcharodon carcharias. The sequence continues at coordinate 103,772,641 of NC_054471.1, read as the reverse complement.
TCCCTGTGGTGGCCCTCCATTTACTTACCTAGAACAGGAGCAAAATTGGTGAGAAAGTTAGTCTTCAAAATTGAACATTTTTACCCAGTACTTGAAAGGCTTTGAATTGTATGCTGACTTCTACACAAGAGTGACATGAAACATATGAAAACAAAGGACATGAAATGCCCGCTGCTCCACTGAGCAATGTTCCCTGCAAGTTGTGTGGCAAAGGAGCTGTGTAGCAACCCAAAAGTTCCCACACAGGCAATGTGCAAGTAGGTCCCTTCAGGCATCGTAGGTACACTGCAGCACAAAAAAATTCAAAGGGTCCGAGTACAGAAGGTTAGAGGGAATATCGCCATCAAGCCCATCCCATACTGTCATTGTTCAACTTAGGCACAGCATGACCCACATCCATTTCCACCTGTAACCTGTCATACAATCTTCCAGGAAAGTGAAAAAGAGAATCATTGAGGGAAAAAGAAATTGGAATATTGCTGATAAAAAAGACATTTTTGTTGAAGCTTTTCGTCTTGCACGGATCAGTACATTTCATAAGAATACAAATCCAAGGGAGACAGCAAATTAATACTGAGTGAGAAGAGAGTGCCAATTGGATGACAAGTGGACTCTGATTGGTAGAGGTGTTGCCATGGAGAATGCGCCAGTTGATGGTGCCTGACAGTTAACTGCCAAGTATCATTTGAAATTTAAACCAGGCAGCTTGACCAATCATTGCTCTGAAGAATGAACCAGCAAATGGCTATCACTTATTTTCTTCAGCTGAAACAGGAACAATGAGCGGAATTGTCCCAGATTTGCACTAAGTGTGGTAGTGGGCAGGAAAATGATATTTTACCCACTGGTGACAATGGCGGGTTTTCATGCTGTAACACACCAATCCCAGCACATTATTTATGCATTCTCAGGAAACACACCATTTCCATGGTGGGTGGGGTCCCATTCACCCGCTCACCATCACCTCGCCATTTCATCATGCCGGGTGCCATATTTAAAGTCTAGCCGTGCGCACACATCTCAGTGCTTCCAGCTCACGACTGTTGCAGGGAAGATGTCCACGAAAGGCAAAAAGACTGCAACCCCCAGGTTTAGCGATGTGTCACTGAAACACCTTTTGGATGCTGCCAGGCTGTCCTTTACCTCTGCTCTAGCTGCAGGATGGGCAGCAGTGTGACCAATCCAGCTTGGGAGGCAATGCCAGTGGTGGTCAGCGCCAAAGTCCTTCAAGAGAGGACAGCCACCCAGTGTTGCACGAGGATGAATGATCTCCTCAGTTCTGCCAGGGTAAATCACTCTTCTCATCAATTTCAACTCACACACTCACAAACCCATCACACGTCCACAGGGCCCTCACTCACTGCCAGTTAAAGGGACATCACCATTCACTCTCTCACACATACCTTCATTGTCCTCATCCCATCCATGGGACCACTCATCACCCACACATGACAGGCATACTTATCATCTGGCCTGGCAGGCATCCTGCTTACATTTTCTCCATCTCTATTCATGCAGGGCAGGCTGGCACACAACAACAGAGAGAGGCCACAGACCGATGGAGAAATGCCTGAAATCAAGGTGCTCACGGACTTTGAAAACAGAGCCATCCAGCTGGCCTGCGAGGATCTGGACTGGTCCTGTGCTGATGGTGATGTAGACGAAGCTCTACCAAAGTCCTTCAAAAATGAGGGTCCAGCAGTGCAACATCCATCAGACAACCATGCTGTGAGTGATGTGTCCTGTTTCATAGGCCACTGCCATGCACTAATTATCTCTCCTTACTTTTGCAGGCACATTTGGGAAACAGCCGATGGAGCCAATGACACAAAGCCTCCCAACACCAATCAACCTGATAAACTCCTTAAAAAATGTGACCAGCTTGTTGAGATATAACCTTTCTTTCAGAATCTATGTTCATATTTATCAATATTTATCCCTCAAACAACATCTAGTCATTATCACACTTCCATTTGTGGGAGCTTGCTGTGTGCAAATTGGCCATTTTATTTCCTACATTACGACAGTGAATACACTTCAAAAGTATTTCGTTGACTGATAAATGTTTAGGGACATCCGGAGGTTGTGAAAGTTGCTATATAAGTATAAGCCTTTCTTACTTCTTTCTTTAATAACCCGTTCTCTATCAAAGTGAACATAGGATTTACCTCTAGCAACCCTTTCAAGCACCTTATCTAAGACAAAAGTCCAGATTAAATGTGTGTAATTTCCTAGTTCTGACCTAGTATCCTTTTTAAAACATTGGCACCATTTCATGTCAGGTCCTTGTTTCAAGACATGCAGTTAGAGGACTAATTCTGAGATGTTCAATGAGTTTTGACACCTGACTCTCCTTATGTTGTTTTTCATATAATGTTCTGAAATCTTCATTAATACCAGTAGTTCAGTACCATCTACTCTACTGCTGAAGGGTCATGTTGTAATGAAAGTAGAATGTATCATAAAGCAATAGAAGTAAACCTCAAGTGGTGAGTAGAATCCAAGGGTTTGAAATGTTCTAAATTGAATTTTGTCTAGTTTGCCTAGTCATGAATGTCACATTGAGTAGAGTATTATAGAGACTAGATAAAGCCCCTCCATGTCACTCTGTGAAGCATAGTGTAATGTTTAGTGTGAGTCGAAGGATATTGAGCAGAGAAGGTACCACAAGGAAATTGTTGGTCAAGCAGCAGGTGGTAGAGGCTCTTCAATTTCTTAATATTGATCTGAAATGGATAATTGATGTCATATTTAAACCTAATAGATGCCTCCTGCATATTAACAGGAAGTAACTATAAATGTAAGGTAGTCTTGCCCATAATGGAAATTTAAGTTACTACATAATGTAAAGAACCTATTTTTATTTTTCTTACACTGTGGCTTTAAAAATTGGATTGTAGCTTTAAAAACTGCTATGGCTGCAGTTGAAAGGCATGTTCACAGGAATAGGATGATAAGTATCTACAATGCTGCAATTCTGGAATAGAGTGCGCCATAAAAGAACAGGATGGTGCCAGAAAGGAGCCCTGGGCTAAGGAGAACTGCCTGACGACAGTATTTTAATTAGCTCCTGACCAAGTGACCAGGGCTTTGTGTGGTAACAATGTAGGCAGTACAGCTTCTAGCCAGCAAAGAGGGAAGATCTAAAAGCTCCCTCTCTTGTGTTTGTAATATTCCAGTAATTCTCCCATAGTAGCTAGCTGGTTATTCCTCACATCTCTGTAAGCTGCTTTCTCTGAAAACCCCTGTCAAGAGGAAAAAGGGAAAAATCACTAGTGGAAATGTTGAAAAGCAAGTTTTTCAACCAGTGAACCAAAGTCTAAAAGTGCTAGAAGACCACCTCGTGTCATCAACAAGGACTGAAAGGAATTTGGAAGACATCAATCAAAACCAACCCATCGCATCCTGCACTCCGGATTGGTGCTATTGAACTGTTTTTATCTCACCCTTAAAATCCATGTTTTGTGTGTCTTATGTGTGCGTGTGGTGTGTGTGTGTTTGTTTGTGTATAGCGGTTTAAGAAGGGGTAGAGTTTAAATTATAGAGTTAGAAGTTAGCAATTCATATTTCTTTCTTTTGCCACTAGTTAAAGACAATTGTTCAATTAGCAGTTATTGACTTATTAAGTTGACAAACCTGGTGCTCGTATTGTGTTAACCTAAATGAAGCAGTTAGGTAGAAATGGGGCAATGTGGTGGTTTGGTCAAACTTTTCACATTTGTCGCAGCTCAGGGAACCGTGGGGCTTGATATTACAGCGCACTATCCCCAGTGAATCATGATAATAACTTTTCTCACACTTAATTCAGCCCAAACTCTCACAGGGCTGTGATTTCCTTTCTATGGTTTCTTCTGACAAAGTTGAATCTTTCTAAACAGGATGGAAATCTGATTTTCAGAACAAATGAAATTAGTTGGCTGGTTAAAAATTCAGATCACTTATTATGTACAGTGGCATTTCATTGCTACAAACTCACTCTGATGAGGTTGGGAATATTGTCACCGTCCTTTCTCTGAGTACATCCAATTACTTGGTCTCCTTAAACCCCAGTCTATTATTTCATTGAATCACAGAATTCTAGGATTAAGCACATAAGGAGGCCATTCAGCCCACTGTATTGTGCTGGCTCTTTGAAAGAGCAATTAAATTAATTCCACTCCCCTCCTCTTTCCTCATAGCCCTTCAGGTTTTCCCGTATCAAGCATATATATCCAATTCCCTTTTGAAAGTTATTGTTATATCTGCTTCCACCACCCTTTCAGGCAGTTCATTCCAGGTCATAATAGGTCACTGCATAAAACAATTTCTCATCTCCCTTAATTTTTTTTCCCCTAAAATATATACACTTGTAAAAACCCAAGATTGCCATCACCTCATCAATACAGTTTGATTTGCGTCATTTTCTCTCTGACTTTTTTAGACTTTTTGGTAGGCTGGTAAATTCCTGCATATTTATCTGAGTCAGGCAGCACTATGCTAACTGATATAATATCTCGAGTGGATAACAAGAACTCATTGTAGCAATGAAGATTGATCTTAAATGCATTTTCATCCTGATCTGGAATGACTAAATATACAGAGTAAAAAAGTTCAGATTTTCCCATTCCTTCCATAGCATACAGATGGAAACTGCCTCCAGTGTTTCCACATAAGATTGAAGCTACATAATTATGGGTTATCATTGAATTTTGAAGTTTGGGCGCTGAAGAGCCCTCAACCTAGGCCATTAATTTCTCCCTTTTCTGTAGATGAATTGTACTCTTTCACTACTCCACTTACAGCTCCCCATTCTCACTAATACTCGATGACTTACCTACAGAGACAACCCTTATGACTGTCTGACTAATTCCTCACAAGTGGTTGTCTCTCTGCAGGTAAGGTCTGAGGATGGAGCTGGTGCAGATATTGCAGCAGCTGTCGACCTGGAAGTGCTCAGGCAGTTATTGGAACGACAGGTGTCTTCATCCAACGTTTCCCCATGATGTAAAAGTCAAGAAGCTTTTTGTACTATGCACACAGTAACATTTGCCTGTGATGAAATATCAGATGAGTGCAGAGGCATTTAATACTTTAAGAAAGCACACAAAGCTGAAACTACGTATAATTAGCCTTGTTCTGCCTTCTCTTTCCAGCTCCCCTCCACCCATGCACTTTCCTGCAAGCTCTTCCCTACATCTGCTTATTAATCCAACTTCTCCCCTTGTGTGGACTCAGGGTTTTTCACTGATGGTGGTGCTTCCTGGGTGATCTTCTGCACCATTAGTTTAATGCCATTTTTTCGTTTGGAGGGAGAGAGGACAAAGCTATAGGCCTGTAGATGTCATGGAGACTTCCGCTGTGTGAGGTGACGTGTGCCATGTTGTTGAGAGGTGAATGTGCCTTATTCCTTTAAATGAAGTTTTCTTGGAAGACCAGCAGAAGTCGCTTTTGCAGATACACTGAGTAGAGAGATTGGCTTTAAGGTGCTGAGAAAGAGAGAAAGTAAAGAGGGTGTGGTAAGGAAGTGAATGAAGCTGTTTGACTGGTAGAAAATCTGTGTTGGCCAACCTTGTGAGGTTACTGAACCTCTTCCTGCACCTTATGGTAGTTTCTGAGGTGGTGGAGTTTGCATTGCCTACCTCTGCTGCCTCCCTCCAGACCACATGGAACCAACTGCCTGCAGTGCCCATCTGACAGTCTCTCTTGGCCCTCACACTCATAAAAGCATCTTCATGAATTCATCAGCAAATCTGGGGATGCCTTCAAGGTGCTAACACCCCTGTGGCTGCTGTACTTCCTCTGCCACCTTGCTTAAAAGTACTACTGCCATTTAACTGATTGCTGAAGGCCAGCAGCAGTGTCCCATTGGCAGCTATTTTAATTACACTCCACTGTAAACCTGCCAATAGGAGGAGAATCCAGCCCCAGATGTCATAAATACACAACCCACCCTTCCTATTTTCGATCTCCTATTCAAGTGCTTCTTTGACCACATCTCAAGCTATTTCTGTTTTTAGTAGCCATTTATTCACACAGAATAGGAAAGGGCACTGCAGTGTTAGAGCATCACAAGTTAAAATTCCACAGCTCTTCCAGTACATTTTTACTAGTCTAGTGGGCATGTAATTCTGGCCTTGTGTTGTCAATAGTTGCCGGATCTTGTAAGGGATCGAATCTTTGCCCCACTTGTTGTCAGAGGGGGATGTAGCCAGGGATAGGGACTCCCATGCCAAGGGTTGCCTAGACTTTGGCCTATGATTGGCTCTCTGAGATGAGTCATATCAGCCACTACTGTAGCTGAAGTGGGGCCTACCTTGGGATCCAGCACCCACCACCCCCACCCCCACCCACAAATGATTGATTAGCACAATTCTCTTCTCCCCCTTTATGGATTCTGTTGTATGTTTTATGTATCAAAGGTCTATGCAGAAATGACACTAGTTTCTATGACCTGAATTTTCAGCTCGACGGGCATGATCAGTGGGCCTGGGTGCTGTCGGGAAATGGACCGCTGACCGCGATCATCCCCCAACTGCGATTTCAGGCTGGCTGACCAATTAACGGGTCAGCTCTGCCAGAGTGAGGGCGGGAGGAGGGTGGGCGAAGATGTTTCCGTGGGTGCAGGCAAGCCCTGAGAGAAAGCTCCCTGAAGACAGAAAGCTGCCCCAGGGAGCTGCAGACCCGAAAACCATGAAATGAAGTTTTTAAAATCAGGAAAAAAATGCCCCAGTATCACAATTAGGCACCTGCGCATGTAGATGATAAAAATGCTGTCCATACATCTTAATTTTAATTTTATTTAATAACGGAAACCTCATCCCGCCCTTGGATGAAGTTTCATGAAAAATGCAAAGTCCGCCTGGCCGATTCACCTGTCCGCCAACCGTAAGGCTGGACCGCGAAAAATCGGAGTCAATTGCTCCGTTAATGGGCTTAATTGTCTTCTTAGCTGTCGGCGGGTGTGCTTCCGACTTTTGTGCGCACCTACTGACAGAAATATTGCACGAGTGCTGGATGATGTCGGGACACTCGTCCGACATCATCTTGTGCGATTTCATGTCCGATTGGGTTAGGCACATGCCTGCATGATCAGCGCAAAATTCTGCCCTGCGTGTGCAACAGGTTTTACTTACAATATTTTAAAATGACTAGCCAATGCTTCCGCTCAGACTACTAGCTCTTTCTACAGTTTGTTTACTTTTCTCTGAGTTGACACCCAGGCTTAGCTAATCAAGCAGCGTGAACATCAATTGTAGACAGACTCACATAATCAAACACAGAAAAATTTTGTACTACATCTTTTCCTCCCTGTAAAACTAAAGACCTTATTTAAATTAAACCATCATAACAACAATGTTTATAATTTCTTAAAGTTCAACTTATTAGTTACTTGGTTGCATGAACCTGCAAGATACTCAATCTTGAAGTTATACTGATTAAGATGACCTGACTATTTATAGATGCGTTGAAGTTGATGACCAATCTTGGTGTGGCTAATATAGTCAGTGGTTGGTGATTGGTGCAGAGAGCATCTTTTCTACCTTAGGCATAAATGTGCCAATGTTCACATGCATAGGTGCAGGCTAGTGCTTCCTGCTTTCCAGTAGGGTACTTATGTTCAATCCGACAACAGGGTTTGCCACATAAGCAATAGGTCATTTTCTTCCTTCAATATATTGTGAGAGTGCTGCTCCAATTGTATTCCCTGATGCATCTGTTGTGACATACGTTTCCGCTTGTGGGTTAAAATGCGTAAGGTCTGCAGAGATGCTATCTTTGCCTTTGATGCATCAAGTGCTATTTGCTGTGTGATTATTCATTTACATTTTTGTTCAGTCGCTTCTAAAGAGGCTCCACAATCTTTACATACTTAGGAACGAATTTGTGATAAAAATCTGTAGTACTGAGGATCGATGCCAGCTCTTTCACATTAGATGGTGTTGGAAGTGCACAAATGGCTTTGACTTTATCAGCTGTAGGCTTTACTCTAGCTGCTGTCAATCTGTGCCCTAGGAAGCAAATCTTGGGTGCCATGAATGTGCATCCGTCCTTGTTAAGCATCAAAATGCATTGTGCAAATTGAGCGAGCACCGCTGATAACTACAGATCATGTTCTGTTTTGCCTCTTCCATGGGCAGCGACATCATCAAGCAGGTTGAGTATCCCTTCAATGTCTGGCAAAACTGAAGAAATAAACTCCTGGTATGTGCTGAGTGCTGAACTTATTCCATAGGGCATTCTGCAGTACTGAGTCACAACTTCATGAGTAACAAAAGCCATAAGTTCTTTCTACCATTTGTTTACATTTTTCTGAGATTACATGCAGGCTTCATTTATTAAGCTCATTAAGCATCAATTGTATACAGACTCACATTATCAAACACAGAACAATTGAACTGTACAGATCCCCTTACCAAGTGGGTTCCAGGGGATATAAAATCATCTTTTAGGGGTGGGGGTTGGTGATTGCAGGGTTGGGGCAACACTCCTCTTAGATAACAGCCAATGATTGTGTAATAATCTGCCACAGTTGTTGGTGACCACTGTATAGGCCTCAGCAAAGACGATCAAGCCCATATCTGGCCCATTTATCAGCACCTAACTTTGTAGAGCGAACCTAAAGCAGATGTTACTTAGGTTCCTTACTTACATACTAAAGGGGCCTAATGTCTGTTTTAGGCAACCACCATGAATGCCTGAAGGATGACGTGATGATAGTCACCAAGAAATCCAATAGGGAATTCAGAAGAAACTTCTTTACCCAAGGAATAGTGAGAATGTGGAACTTGCTATGACAGGCAGCTTTTGATGTGGAACATCTTTGAGTACAGGACATTGGGCCCCAAAATTGTCCCTTGTTGCACCCATTTTACACCCGAGGTTCAACTTTTATCCCTATGAGCTTTTGTGCTTTTAAAAGAAACACAGTACATAACAAAAGCCAGTTTTTTTCGTATCTTGATGGTGGCTGGAGATTTAACACCACCTGTGAATCCATCATCAAATGTAATTCACCTCAATGTGTACATATGTGCAGTCTTAAAGAGACAGATAAATTTAAACACACCTCCATCTTAGTAGCAGAATAATGCATTATAGGGTAACCGTATTAACTGGTATAATGCTCCTGTCATAAAACTGCATATCCTCTGGCTAAGCATGAGGTAAGTTATGTTACATTCACTACTAGCTCTTGTCACCAGGTTATAAAAAGAATATAAAGGCACTGGAGAGGGTGCAGATAAGATTTACAAGGATGATATCATAAGTATCAGGAAAGGATTGACAGGTTGGGTCTCTTTTCTGTTGACAAAATGAAAGCTGAGTGGTGACTTAATACAGAGCTTTAAAATTATGGGCTGGATTTTCACCTTGGCACGCAGGCGCATGCCCAACATGCATGGGCGTGAAATAGCGCGTGATGAGGTCAGGCGGGCATCCCGACGTCAACGTACACTCATGCGATATTTTGGTCAGCGGGTGAGCATGAGAGTTGGCAGAGTGCCCACCAGCAATTAAGAAGGCTGTTAAGCTCATTAATCGATTAATTAAGTAGAATTTTTCCCTGCCCATCCAACCTTACAGCTAGCGGGTAGCTGAATAGGCCAAGCAGCCTTTCGATTTTTGAGAAAACTCCATCCACGGGCGGGATGAGGTTTCCAATGTTAATTAAAATAAAAATATAAGCTTTCAGAACTAATTTGCAACATGTCCCTGCTCATGTGACAGAGTCAGAGTCACACGAGGGCACAGGTTTTCCTTATTTTTTATAACTTTATTTTTTATGTGGAAGATCTTCAACTCCCTGAGGCAGCTCTGTGCCTTCAGGGAGTTTTCTGTGAGTGCACCCGCACGCATGTGCAAATTTCCACGCTGCCCTCCTCCGCCCCCCCAACCCCGGCAGCGCTGAGCGTTTCAGTGCCTGTTTCACACTGTCTGGCCGTTAATTGGCCAGCCAGTGTGCAATTGTGGTCGGGGCCCGATCGCAGGCAGCAGACCATTGCGCAGCTGCTCCCGGGCCTACCCGGTGAGGGGAAAGTCTTCCCCTATGAAAGGATTTGACAGAATGGGTACAGAGGGAATGTTTTTTTCTTGTGGGGAAGAGCATAACTAGAGGCCATCAATTTAAGATAGTCACCAAGAAATCCAATAGGGAATTCAGAAGAAACTTCTTTACCCAAGGAATGGTGAAAATGTGGAACTTGCTACAACAGGCAGTGTTTGATGCGAATAGAAGCATTTAAGGGGGAACTAGACAAGTATATGAGAGAGAAGGGAATGGAGGGTCACAATGATAGGTTTAGGTAAGAAAAGATGGGAAGATGCTCAAGTTGAGCATCATGCTAGCATGGACTGGTTGGCCGAATGGCCTGTTTCTGTGCCATGTATCCTATGAAATCCTATGTCAGAATGATAAATTATGTGTTGCATCTTTAATACTCCCACTGTTGTAAAACAACATTAGATAATTATCTGGTCATTTACCTCTGCTGTTTGTGAGGTCTTCTGTATATAGATTGCTGTGTTTGCCTGCATCTACATGACAACAGTGACTATACTTCAATAAGAAATATTTTGTTGGTTGTGAAAGCACTTGGAACACCCTGAGGATATGAAAAGTTCCACATAAATACAAGTTCCTTCTTTAATATATTCCCCGACACTTCTTGAGCAACTTAATGGGGGAATCTGCCGTTGTAACTAATGTTGCTTAACTCCAAAAAAAATCATTTCTCATTGGTGCCTTTTAAAAAAATACAATTCCTCCACTAGCATTAAACAATTTGTATTTTAAAGGATCATTGCACCAAATGCAGTTTTCACCACAAAGCTAGGAATTGCTAGCAATGGTACACATCAACTGAAAGAGAAAGAGAGGTCAATATTTTGGATCAGACACTTTCGTCAGAACTTTATCCTTGTCTTTCAAATGCTGCTTGACCTGCAGTGCATTTCCATCAATGTCTGTTGTTGTATTTACAGCTTATATTTTTACCTCCACTGTTTTCAATATGTTGGGTTAAGCTGGGTCCACTGGGCAAGCTCCAGACTGCAGATCATAACAAAGCTGCAAATGTTTTGGAGCAAAGCTACAGGTTATGTGACCTACAGGAAAGATGAACCTCTGTAACAGAGTTTCAACAGGTGCAAGGTGTAACATTATAGCCTAAAGAATTATTAATTGAATAGGTTAATATGAAGAATGTAACCAATACCCAGTCATTAGTCTATTTAAATGTTTGAAATTTTAGGAAAGTGTAAATTCTATTACATGTAACCTGAAGAAGGGTTGTTGTTGGAATCATATTGTTTTCTGCCAATCAGTGGAAACATTTTTACTTCCACGAACGGCAATCCGAATCAAACTGATGACTGGAGGATGTTTTCAAGGAGATTTAAAGAGAGGCTGTCAGAACAGTGATGAACTACAGCTTGCACACCTGCTGTTCCACTTTGTAAACCAATAAATGCTTGTAGAAAGGTGATGTTCTATTAGTTTATCTGCAATAAATCATATTACTTCAAAAACAAGAGTCACAAAGGAAGACATTTAAAAAATGCAGACAACATGGGGAGGGGAGGAATTTTAAACCTTTGAACTCTGCACAGCAAAACAATTGTCAATGTTTGATCTGAATGGTAATGCTCCATCAAGAAAAGAAGTTCAACAATTATCATCTTCGATGTTTGCGGCGCGCTCTCAGCATCCAATGGAAGAACAAAATCATGAATGCGATTGTTCTCCCACAGGCAAATCTCCCATCAAGCAGAGGCAACTTCTCTGGCTCGGCCACTTTCACAGGGTGGAAGATGGGTGTGTTTTCAAGGATTATCTGTATGGTAAGACTGTTGGAGCCAGAAGACCAGTGGGACACCGAAAGCTTCTCAAGGGCAATTAGGAATGGGCAATAAGTAATGGCCTAGCCAATAATGCCCACATCCCATGAAATAATAATATAAAAAAGCTCTGTTTCAAGGATATTTGCAAGTGTGATGTGAAGGCTGTAAGGGAGACACTAGCTGACAATAGAGGGAAATGGCGACATCAACTGTGGGCCGTCATGCACCACTAAGATGCTCAGTGGCTATAACAGTTTGGAAACAGGCATCAACACCAAAAACAAAAACCCACAACAACATCTGCAGCACTTGTGGCAGAACCTGTCTCTCACAGATTGGTCTCTTCAGCCATCAGCAAAAGTGCACCATATGAAGCTACCACATCCCCAACAGATTTGCTGCATGTTCATCATCTTATGTATATGGAAGGATGCCTTCTTGAGGGCAATTAGGGATGGGCAATAAATACTACCCTATCCAGTATTGCCCGCATCCTGTGAAGGAATAATAAAGAATGCTGATGACGATGTCCCATCAAAAAGATCATTAGCAAAACAAATCAAATCTGTTTATTCTCCATAATTTAAAATGTATAAACACAGTGCTATGAGGCATTGGTGAATAACATTATTTTTACATCAACTTATTAGCATTGTAATTCAACCCAACTTGTTATTCTACTATGTATTTGCCAATAAAACACTGGTGATGTAAACTCTCTCATAGTAGAAAATATATACAATAGTATAAGCTATATCCAATTGTATAAACTAGATGAAACAGTATAAACTATATACAACAGTGTAAACTATAGCCAACAGTATAGCAACAGATAAAAGCAAAATACTGCGGATGCTGGAAATCTGAAATAAAAACAGAAAATGCAGCAGGTCTAGCAGTATCTGTGGAGAGAGAAACAGAGTTAATGTTGTGAGTCCGAATGACCCTTCTTCAGAGTGGTCTTGAAATGTTAACTCCGTTTTTCACCCCCATAGATGCTGCCAGGCCTGCTGAGTTTTTCTAGCATTTTCTGTTTTTATTTTAGTATAGCAACAGGTCCATTGAAAATCACAAATGTCAGAAGATGGTGCCTCATGTTTGCAACAATCCTTTGTCACTGGTAAGACTAGCAAGTTGTACCTAATTGGAAGATATCAGTGAAAGGCTGATGAGTGTTTCTTCACCAGTTTAACAGAGACGTATCTTCAGGTGAGTTGAGTGAATGTAAAAGCCTCAACAAGATGTCAAGATACCTCCAATAGTGAAGCTAGTTTGACCATATTCCATAAACACGTTATGATTATCTCTCCAGTGTTTATTATTATCAATAATCAGGTGCAATTCCTGCTAGGGTCTTACCAGTGATAAAGGTGCCGTTGCTGCAAGCATCTCCTGACATTTGTGATTGTTAAAGGACTATTTGCAATACTGTTGGTTATAATTTACATGTTGGGTACAATTTACAATGGCAAGACCAAAAGTTGCTGGCGTTTGAAAATTACAGATCAGAAATTCAAGCAAGCTCACAATCAGAAACAACATTGTATGGTGAAATGAAAAAATATGATCACAACTTTGGAACGTGAACTTGGTCACTTAGCAGGAGTTAAAATAACACAAAACATTTGTGCAGAATATAATCTATTACACAATGAAAATTTGATATGTGAGGTGCATATTTCACTGAAAACATTGTAAGTACCTGGGGTATCTATTACTCATGTAGGTAGTGTTGTGATAGACCTTTCCAATGATATAGAAGGCAACACTGATACAGTAGCTGCTACTTGATAGGCATCTTACAGCCTTTTGCGTCCTGTATCCATTGGTGGCTCCTGTTCACACCATACCCTGCCATACCACCCAAAAGAAAAGATAGAAGCAGAAAAGCACAGAGTAACAAGAACATAGCAGATAAGCAGAAGAGAAGGATGAGACTTCAAGACAAGGAAAAAGTAAACCAAAAAATGCAGACTCAGGTAGGAGAGCGACCATATTATTTGACTTATGATGTGCAATATCAGAGCATGTCAACTAATAACACATTGTTCACACTGCCTATGAAAACTGGCACAATATGGTTACTCTGCCACCACTGCAACCCTCCCCACCCTCGTGGAGGAGCTGCAATGCCTCTACTGGCAGGAGGGTGCAATCACAGCATGAAGTGCTTATGTAGGCAGCTTCCATTATAAATTTGGATGGAGGAATTTGTCATGGAAATATAACATTTGGGGTGAATATGTGGCTTTAAATGGGAAGTGCATGCTCTGGTTGAATTTCTCCTGCTCCCTAATACCATTTCACCTGAAGACTACACTTGGGCTTGATTTTCAGATGTAAAGGTATGGGAGAATATGAGTGAAACATTAAAAATATTTTTTCCTCAATATTCAAAACAATCATCTGAACAGTAAAACAATACTAAATCCCATGTTAACTCCTAAATTCTTTATCAGGACAGTAATTATTTTTTTCCATTTCAGTTCAATATTTCCTAACTTGTGATCCTTTATGAGAATGATACACTTTCATTTCAATTATTTTAAAGATGTTGGACTCAGGTATTGTGGAATATAGGCCTCGAGGAAAAATCAGTTGAAATCAGTTGAGAATATCAACTGGCCGCATCTGATTAATGCTGGAATTAACAGGTCAGGACTGGTTTTACCTGGATATAAGCGGAATAACTGGAGATCACAGCTGAAAACCAGTTGGTATCTCCACAGTCCCAGTTAATTTCAACTGTAGCATTTGTATCCTACTGGAACTATTTGATGCATTGACTGGTTCAACTGTATACAACCCCAGAAGGAAAAGCAGTTCAAAATTTTCAAATCCCGGTAAAGATCAGTAATGCTGGCACCAGTGACACTGAGTTCTATTTAAGGTGTACAAGACTGGTTCAGACAAATTTTATTGGTATCCTTTAATTCCAAGTTTTACAGATTTTTCCTTCTGGGACAGGAATAACTGGCACTTACAATAGGAAATGAGTTGTGATTCCACCTGCCCAATTGACTCTTACCAGAACCAGTTGACTTCTGCCAGAACAAGTTGGCAGGCAAACTGGAACCAGTTGGAATTAAGTGAAGCCAGTTGACATACAACTGCTTCAATGATTCTTTCAACTGGAAGCTATACCTGTTGAAGCCAACTGGGTTGACTTAAGTCAAAAGGCTGCCCAAGTAAATGTGCAAAGTGAAAGGGCATTGGCATGTCGGTACACATTTTCACATCAAATTTGCAATGTGCTATAAAGAGCACAATGATACTTATCTCCTCACTTCACATATATGAATACATTACACAGATACAAGTTTATTAATCCTGTGCATTCAATCATTTCACAATCTTTCTGAATTTTTTGAGTACAGCCAAGCCTAAAGGGTCACAATACGGAAAAACAGAAACTATTATATCAAAAACTTCTCAGGAGAGGGAAAAAAAAAATCAAAAGAATTTTTCTCATCAAGAAGCATGAAAAAAGCCATTAGAGGGTTACCCATTGCCTTTATAAATACTTTGTTGCGATGATATAGTGTCAGTCAGAACTCAGTGGTAGCATTCCTCCACTTCAAAGTGATTATCAAAAATGTCATATTCTCTGATAACATAGAAACATAGAAAATAGGAGCAGGAGTAGGCCATTCGGCCCTTTGAGCCTGCTCCGCCATTCATTATGATCATGGCTGATCATCCAATTCAATAGCCTGCTTCAGCTTTCTCTCCATATCCTTTGACCCCTTTCGCCCCAAGAGCTATATCTAATTCCTTCTTGAAAACATACAATGTTTTGGCCTCAACTACTTTCTGTGGTAGTGAATTCCACAGGCTTGCCACTCTCTGGGTGAAGAAATTTCTCCTCATCTCAGTCCTAAATGGTCTACCCCTTATCCTCAGACTGTGATCCCTGGTTGTGGACTCCCCCTCCATCGGGAACATCCTTCCTGCATCTACTCTTTCTAGTTTCTAGTCCTGTTAGAATTTTATAGGTTTCTATGAGATCTCTGTTAGGAATGGGTAATGGCAAGGCAAATCTATATGGACACCAATTAAGAGCACGAGCTGAAAAATATAGCAGATACAAGTGGGACAAAGCTCAAAGAAATGAGCATATAAACACAAGAGGGGAAGTTACCCTGTTACTGCCTGAATATCCTTCCCTCCGCGGGCCATCCTTGTTGCTCCTGCTCCCCCGTACTAACTGACCACCTCCCTCCTGCTCCCCTCTATGGCCTCCTCCTTCCTGCTGTCCATGGCATGGCCATTACCACTTTCGGCTGCCTCTCTCCCACACTACATGGCATGGCTGCTTCCATTCTCTTCAGTAATCAAACTCCTCCCTTCCTCTGCTTCCCGACCTCCTCCTGATCGCTGAAGCTCTTCCTGCTTTGCTCGCCACCTTTCAGCTTGCACCTCTCATGAGCCCTTGAAGAGATCAGACAGAAGGTACAGATTAGCTCAAGGTTCAGGATGCCCGATTATGGACAGCAGTGCCGAGGACAGCAGCAGTGGTGACGGTGCCCCTGCACTGCCAAGGGCAAAAAGAGCATTCGAAGATGCAAATGCAGCTTCTCACTGATTTCCATTGAGAATGATTTATGAGATCTCAAATTAAAGCTAGAAAATTTCAAAAATATCTTCTCTCTAACAGTATTACGGGGAAGTCTACCTGAACAAAGGAGGCCTGGGCGCAGCAATGGAAGAGAGAATGGCTGCAAGGAAGATTTGATACAAACAGCTCCCTGTCCAAGAAGAAGCAGCTGGAGGCTGTGAACCACGAGCTACAGGTGGAAATTGTGGAACTGTCAAAGATAGGGAGATACAACTGTTATTTTAATGTTACATAGTGCACCTCTTCCTGTGACAATGTGGCCCTGTCTAATCGGAAACAGATGACAGAATAAATTGGAGCTGTGCAAATGGCCTCCCAACTCTGATATATGAATGATGCAAATTATTTTTCATCATTTTGCTAGCTGAGGTGATGCACCAGCAGTGCCATGCAAACAAAGAGGCCTGGACATGCCTGCACTCCCAGCACCACCCAGGCACAGTCAGCAAGTCATATGGAGCACAAAGAGGCCAGTAAGCTGTTGTACACTTTTCAAAAATTCATTCATGGGATGTGGGCTTCACTGGCTGGGCTAGCATTTATTGCCCATTGCTAGTTGCCCTTGAGAAGTTGGTGGTGAGCTGCCTTCTTGAACTGGTGCAGTCCATGTGGTGTAGGTACACCCTCACTGCAATTGATTGCAAAGTAATGATTCTTAGAATTAATTTTCAAAAAATTTGGTAATCAATGCTGGTTTCAGCAAAAAGTGACAGATCGTTATGACAGTAGGTGCAGTGTTAAACTTGGCTTCATCACTAATGACTTGTCATTCAGTGAGACTGAATAATTGAATAACCTCACAAAGAGTGGTTAATCTGAGTCTACATTATCTTCCAGTTTTAGAGGTAGGATATTGAGTATGTCCCTGATTTTTCTCACAGGTAAAACTGCCAGGTGACATCGAGATACCAGGGGGAGTGTAGAATAAGGCACACAGCAAAAGGTTGAATTCATTATTCGTCAAGTCCTTGGCTGCTGGCATCTGTGGGCCTGATGAGCTGAAAGGAAAGCTGTTTTAGTACAGGTAGCATTGAGGATGCAAATGCTCTCAGCAGGAGGTTGGCTTGGAGGCCTCATGTCACCTGATTTGAAAGCCTGCGATTAGTTTCAAGCTTAAACTTTCTCTCCCACTTTGCAGTATGTTTCACCCACTACCTCCAGATCCAGCGGAGGAGGGTTTCAAGGAAGAGCTTGAAAAAATGAATAATTGCCATGAAAAGCTCAAGACCTCGATAAGACACAAAAATTCAGGGTACCAGTCAAAACATAAATGTAAATAATGCTTAAGAACATATGAAATAGGAGAAGTAGGCCATTCAGCCCTTCGAACCTGTCCCACCACTCATTAAGATCATGGCAGATCTTCTACTTCAACACCATTTTCCTGCAGTACCCCCGTTTCCATTGGGGGAGAATTTTCTCCCCGTCAGGAGGGTTGGGTGGGAGCAGGCGTGGGTGGGTGGGCACGTCTGCGATCGGCTGCGTGCGGCCATTTTATGTGGGTGGGCTAATTAAAGCCCGCCCAGTGTGACGCTCAACTGGAGGAGGAGGAAGGGTCAGGGCCTGCGCTCTTTCATGCATGTGCATGGAAAAGCGCAGAACTCTCCCTGAGGCACGGAGCTGCCTCAGGGAGATCATTTTGACTATGAAAACTTGAAAAAAGTAATTTAAAAAATTATTCAAACATGTCCCCTCATGTTATAGTATCACATGAGCTGGGACATGTCAATGAATTTTAATAAAATTTTTTATTTGATTTATAAACCCTTCATGAAACCTCAACCCGCCATGGATGAGGTTTCATGAGAAACGCAAAGGCTGCCTGGGCTCTTCGCCTGCCTGCCTGCCAACCTTAAGGTTGGACGGGCAGCCCAGACAACTGTCGAAGGGTCACGAGGACTTGAAACTCTTTTCTTCTCCGCCGATGCTGCCAGACCTGCTGAGTTTTTCCAGGTAATTCTGTTTTTGTATTAGTTTAATTAGTTGTTAAATGGTCTCATTAGGTCTTTGACAGTTCAGTGAACGCACAGCAGAGTTGGCTGTGCGCCTGCCAAACTGAAGATTGGAATGACGTGTGGTGGCATCAGCAAGCACACCCGATGTCACCTCATGTCATTTTACGCATTGGTGATTGGGGCCCGCCCCTGCACACTGACCAGAAGATTCAGGCCTTGATGCTTTTAAAATGTGGAAATCTATTGATCACTGTCTTGAACATACTCAATAACTGAGCCTCCACAGCCCTCTGATGCAGAGAATTCCAAAGATTCACAACCCTCAGAGTGAAGAAGTTCCTCCTCATCTCAATAAAGTTCTTTTATTGATTAACTTCTACAATTAAACATTTTTGCACCATAGCAAAAGGCAATTAGGGATGGCAAATAAATGCTGGCCTAGTCAGTGATACCCACACCCTGTTAATAAATAAGCAAACTGTGTTTATTTTTTGGTTTCTGCACTGTGTATTTGCGTTTCGCTTCATTTGTTTCATGCTTTTATGCATCACAATAAAATTTGAAACTTAAAGTGCAGTGCAGTCAAGTTATATTTCACGCAAATAGGTTTTTTTCATTAATTAGTGATATTTATGTGAATAGAGTGGGTGAATTGATTTGCTAGACCTTTTCCACAAGTGTTTAATATGTAGCTACAGAGTGACCTATCCCCATGTTTTAAGGGATTGTCCTTTGACTGTCTGTTCCATAAGGGAAGCCTTTTGTCCCGTGTTTTCCAGGGCAACCTATGGGAGACTGATCCTGGGAGCCTCTGGGGTGAGTTTGAGTGATTTGAGTGGGACTGCAAGTGAGTCAGCCAGCAGAGTGATGATAATGTTGTGACTTAACAAGATAAGTAAAATTGTTAGTTGATAACCCTCACCCTGGTTATTCTGGTCTCAAGACTCCCTTTCCCACCCTTCTCATGTTGAACTCCTCCCCCCCACCCCACACTTACCAAACCCTAGCCCCTGCTCTCACACTCTCTCCCCCACCCTGGTCCCCCGGTGGAAGTGTTCATTTTTTAATTTCACATGGTCAGTCACCCTGTGTCGCTGGTATTGAATGGAACCAGTTGGACCAGTAAATTTGACCAGGCTTGGGCCACAACTGGAACCAGTTTGACTGCTCGACTGGGATCCAATTCAACTGGAATCAGCTGGGGCCAGTTCAACTGGATGAGTTTCAGTTTCCGTTGAGAACTGGTTTGGATTCCTCACCCCAATTTGCCGCTATTGCAGTTTTACTTCCATTATGAAACTCAGACAGATTTGATTCAGTATCAGACTATGGACTTTTGCAACTGAGATAATATTTGGCATCTCATATTTATTTTCGAATTAGTAAGGGATCTTATTCAGACCATACATCTCCCATTGCAATCAATGCGGCTTTGAGGTGCATAATTTTTCAAAATTCTGAAGGACATTGATCTTGACAATTATTGCAGGTGAATCTTGACTGGCTTGTGAAGCTAACTAAATCCTTTACATCAAACCCATGCAATTGCAAGTTAAGGTGATGATTATTTCTTTCTGCTGTCATAAAAGAAACAAAAAAGGGGTTATCAGCTTGGTTGCTACAACTGCAAAACATTTTGCCAAGCAATTCTAATGGAAGCTATTTAAAGGCATGCGCCCTCTGCAGCCAAGTTCAATGCCTTCTGTGAAAAATATAAATAATATTGCTCAATTAAAATAAAATCTTGTTTAAAAGGTTACAATTGGGGCATTATGGATAATTTTCTTCTTTTGTTGAACTAACTACTGGATCTTAAGACAAAGTGATCTTTACTTTGAAATTGTAAGTATGACATTTGTAGAGTAGGCTTCAGGAGGTTTGCCGTTTTCACTGTCAAATTCCTCGCAGAAAGAACACTAGTGAGGTAATAATTTATTGTCCATCCCTAATTACCAAAACAATTGTTTCTGAAAAGGCTTGCAAAACCAATTTACAGGGCATTAATAGTGGTATGGTGTGGACTGGAATTACCTGGAGGATACCTCAGGTAGGACATGAATGATCCAGTTGTTTATTTTTCCAAAGATCCAGCAGTTTTCAGGAACATCTTTTGCTTAAGCTAGCCCATACACTGATCAATTTATTGAAGATGAGTTCAAATCCCACCATGGCCATTTGAGAATTGAATTCAGTTTAAATAGTATCTGGAAATAAAGAACAAAACAAAAACAGAATTACCTGGAAAAACTCAGCAGGTCTGGCAGCATCGGCGGAGAAGAAAAGAGTTGACGTTTCGAGTCCTCATGACCCATAGTTCTGTCGAAGGGTCATGAGGACTCGAAACGTCAACTCTTTTCTTCTCCGCCGATGCTGCCAGACCTGCTGAGTTTTTCCAGGTAATTCTGTTTTTGTTTTGGATTTCCAGCATCCGCAGTTTTTTTGTTTTTTTGTTTTTATCTCTGGAAATAAAGGACTCGTATCGTAAAAGTGATCATGAAGTGGATTAGCATAAAAACCCAGCTGGTTCTCTAATCTCTTTTAGGAAAGGAAACCTGTTGTCCTTGCCTGACTTGGCCTAAATGTGGAATGATTCTTAACTGCACTCTGAACCAGCCTCTGAAGCGGTCTAGCAAGCCACTCAGTTGTATCTAACCACCTCAAAAAAGACCCACCACCACCTTCTCAGAGAAACTAGTGGGAGGAATAAATGCCAGCCTTGCCAGTTATACCTGCATCTCAACAATGAGTAATTTTTAAAAGCATGTTCTAGTGAGATTTCAGACTCACAGCTCCTAGGTTGCCAACCACTTACCATAAGCGCTTAAACACACTCATCTCAACAGGATAGCCTATAGCAGAGAATACAAAGCTGGAACAGGCAACCACAAAACTAAAATGCTTATTTTCTTGTGAACTGTTTAACTTGCATAAAAACTCTGAAAGCCAACACTTGAATCTCAAAAGTGCAAATAGCAATGAACCATTGTGTAATATCTTTTGATGCGACATCTGCACTGACATGAAAACCTATTTCTTATGGAGAGAACCTTATAATATTTAACACTAATTCTTAAAACTAGAAAGCTTGTGTCCAATGTAGTGTTTTCCAAGATGCTGATGAAAGCTTTGGTATATCTTTTTACATGCATCAGCTCACAGCTCAAAAGGGGGAAAAATAGTTGCTGACAAAGAGAATAAGACAACATGAGGGACACACAGAAAATAAATGTAAATAGACTGTAATATCAGTGCAATTTCTAAAGCTGGCATTCTTCCTAGGGTAAGCAAAGTGAGTGTATATTACCTCACAGGTAAATAAAGGCAGCTGTTGTTGGTTTAAATCAAGAAACTACATTCACATAAAAAGATGAGTCAAACTAGTATTGTATATCACCTGTACTGATTATCCACCTTTTGATTAAATGATATAAAGTTTGAAGCATGTTACTTGCTGCAAGTGGAAGTTGTACACTCTTTAAAGTAAGACAGCCTGTAGCTAATTGAATTGTAACTACATACAGTGAAAGGCGATACTGCTCTGAGTTTTAAAGCTGCAATGTCCAAAGCATTTCGCTTTTCTTTTCAATTTTTCATTAATAGTGTAACAAATGTTCCAATATTTATCAACCTTCATTAGGCTAAATATAAACCTGAGAATATATTTGAATATAGAGGAAATATATTTTTAATTTAACTTAATTTTTAACAAGTTCATGTCTGTTGAGAACATTGTCAGTGAGCGGAATTCTGTTTAGCAGAATTTTCTAGACAATGTATGAGTGAGTTTAGCTGCTTTCAGGGGCATCTCTAAGTTTCTCCTACAAGTTCAAAAAATTCCAGTGTAGTTTGGGAGAGTGTTACACCATGAGAAGTATATATGTCACCAAGGTGCTGTGTCACTGCAAAGGGGCAATTGCTGCACCTGAGGCCAGACATAGCTTGTCATCGATTACAAGGTGAAGCATCAGAGAGAAAGGAAGACTGATGATAGCAATGACAGTGATTTCACGGTCCTCATACCAGCAACAGACAAGTGCAAGAAAGACTTCTGTAGCCTCAGCGCTCATCCTTTTTTTGTCAGCATTATTACCTGCATCTGTGTTTGACTTTTTTCTTTTCTTTCAAAGTTAAAACAATACTGGATAAACAAAAGACTCCATCACTTTAAGTCAGGAAGAATGTCCTAGCTCTCACTGGTATCACTTGCGTTTAGTTGCATGAAATGTGATATAGTTCTTTAGAAAAACAATTGAGTATTTAGTCTTTATTTTTCTTTGTGATTTTCACCTGTGAGATAAACTGCATTTAGTATGATGATGATATGGAAATGCAGGTGTAAGTGAGGCTATTTACTATATACACATGCTTCATTTAAAAATAATACTCTTTTTTACTCCTCTCCTCTCTTCTCCTGTTGGTACCATATTATGCTGGGGAAAAGCTCCAAGAGTCTGGGCTGCCCCTAATGCCTTACCCAATGAGGCATTTCTCATTTCTCCTTGGGGAGTGTGGAAGCCTAGTTGCTAAAGTACTGGATTAGCAACCCAAGGGGCACATTGGGTTCAAATCCCACCATGGCAAGCTATGAACTCACTTTAGATCTGGCAGTTTGTGGGATGGTATCAGAAAATAACCATGCAAATTGTTGGGTCGCTGTTAAAAAAAATCAACTGGTCCACTAATGTACTTCATGGAAAGAACCCCCCAAGTCTACATGGGCTAGCTAAGTTGTGACTTGAGTCACACTATACTAATTGATTCTTAATGCCCGCTGTGTGGCTAGGGATGAGCAATAACCTGCAGTGTTTCCATCACCCCAAAAGAAAATTATTAGTTTTTAACCCACTCAATGTGGCAGATTTTCCTGGATCTTTTAGATTTACTGCACACAGCAGCTAGAGATTGCAGATGCATAAGGAAATTGGCTTAATTTTCCCTGCACTATTTTATATCAGTGGAAACTCGTCTGATTGACCTCTTTGTGACTCACCCAGGCAGTTAAAAATGCCCAAATGCCGTTTATTTTTAAAAGTTTTAAAAAATTATTTTATTCATTTACAGGATGTGGGCTTCGCTGGCTGGGTCAGCATTTATTGCCCATACCTAGCTGCCCTTGAGAAGGTGGTGATGAGCTGCCTTCTTGAACCGTTGCAGTCCATGTGGCATAGTGCTGTTAGGAAGGGAGTTCCAGGATTTTGACCCAGAGACAGTGAAGGAACGGTGATATATTTCCAAGTCAGGATGGTGAATGACTTGGACGGGAACTTCCAGGTGGTGGTGTTCCTATCTATCTGCCCTTGTCCTTCTAGATGGTAGTAGTCGTGGGTTTGGAAGGTGCTGTCTAAGTACCCTCGGTGAAAAGGAGCCTTGGTGAATTACTGCAGTGCATCATGTAAATGGTACACACTGCTGCTACTGTGCGTCAGTGGTATAGAGAGTGAACGTTTGTGAATGTGGTGCCAATCAAGCGGGCTGCTACTGGACGGTGTCAAGCTTCTTGAGTGATGTTGGAGCTGCACTCATCCAGGCAAGTGGAAAGTATTCCATCACACTCCTGACTTGTGCCTTGTAGGCTTTGGGGAGTCAGGAGGTGAGTTACATGTTGCAGCATCCCTAGTCTCTGACCTGCTCTTGTAGCCACAGTATTTATATAACTAGTCCAGCTCAGTTTCCAGTCAATGGTAACCCCAGGATGTTGATATTGGGGAATTTAGTGATGGTAATGCCATTGATCGTCAAGTTTAGCTATGGATAGCATATCAACCAAGTCGGAGCCTGTCCTCGACTGATGGTCACACACATCCACTTTTCAATCGAGGCTCACTGGGTAGAGATCGGGAACAAGAACCACGGTTGATTTATTCCTTAGAATCAATGAATGGTTACAACACAGGAGGCCCTTTGGCCTGTTTTGTCCATGTTGGCTCTTTGCAAGATCAATTCAGCTCATCCCAGTGCCCTGCCCTTGAACCATGATCCTGTGCTTTTTTTTCCTTGTTTATCCCGTTATCTTCTGAAAGCCCCTATTGGATCAGCCTCCATAGCACTTTCAGGCAATGCATTCCAAATCTTAACCACTCCTTGCATGAAACCATCTTTTTTGCATTGTTGTTTGTTCTTTTGACAATCACTTTAAATCTGGACCCTTCTGCTAATGGGAATGGTTTCTCTCTGTCTGCTCTGTCTAGAGCATGTAATTGTGTAATCGATGCTGGATCAATTCTAAACGTTTTAATGTGTGATTGATAGATTTCTGTTAGCCAAAGATATTAAGGGATATGGGGCAAAGGCCAGTTTATGGAGTTAGATCACAGATCACCCATGATTTCATTGAATGGCAGAGTAGGCTCAAGGGGCTAAATGGCCTTCTCCTGTTCCTATGTCCTGTGGTGGGCCCAATGGCATCATCTTATGCTCCCTGACAGAGATCAGATAACTCAGAACAGACATGCAACAGCAACAACAACAGCTTGCATTTGGATAGCACCTTTAATGTAATAAAACATCCCAAGGCACTACACATGACCATTATCAAACAGAAGAAGGAAACGATGCTGAGATCAGTCTGGTCCATTTAATTAAATTCTCAAGTTGGCCGTTCACTTACTTACTGAGCAACTGGGACAACTCCTCTCAATTCTTGTTTAAATACTATCGATCTCCTGTGGGGTTGCACATAGAGAGCTGGCACCAAAAGTAGTCTTCAAGTGATTGGAGTTTGTATGGTGACCATGCCAGGATATGCAGAAATAATTCCACCCTCACATTTATAATGGAAACTGCCCATGTAAACATGTCACACTAATTACAGTTTGGTGCCGGTGATGGCACTGCATCACCTCCACCAGCAGGGGGGTAGAGTTTAGTGTGCTAAGCTTCAGTGATTCTTTCCATTCCTAATATGGGCATGGGAATGTAAAATAAAATGGAAAGTGTTAACAGGCAGTGTGGGCTGTAGCAGGACTTGGTCAAAGGTTACACTGGCTCCAATGGTAACTCTGTTGGAAGATTGACAGGACTCAGCAGAAAACAACAATAATTTCATTGTGCTGGCCTCATTACTCTACCTCTGCTGACTCTGCCCCTAAAGGAATGATTTTCAGTTTGGGCATGGTGAGGATGGGGAGTGGGGGTAGGAATGGGTAGAGGTCGAGAGACCTGACTAATGCTCATGAGCAAGCCTCATGAATATGCCATTACCCGGTCACCCCTGTGTTTGAACACAACCAGGCAGTCCATTGATGAGGGACACTAAACTGAATATATTGCTTGAACCCCCTTCCAGTTCTACAAATCCCCAGGTTACCCTGCTGCAGTCCTACCAAACCCAGGATACTGTTTGCTTCTAAATCCAAGTGACCCCACCCTATACAAACAAATCCCAGGCTTACATTTACAATCCTGCAAAACCTCAGAACCCCTCACCTGATGTTCTACTAGTGCTATCAAATCCCTGGAGCAATTCACAAATTTTTGATGAAATTTGTTTGATTTGGCTTATTACAATTAAAACTGGAGGTGCAGTGTCCCAGTCTTCAAGGCCTCTTCTCTGCTGAGCTAGCTGGAGATGCCTATTAGGTATATGCAGGTCATTGGTTCAATATTAATGAAGTCTTCAGGTGTAAACAAATTCCCTCCCCTATCCCCTACATCTTTTCTCACTGAAATTGGCCCAATTTTATCCCCCTACTGTTTTTTGATAATTAAGCTAGAAATGAGGCCTGGTTTATCTTGCTAACAGACTTCCCACCCAATCCGCATGTAAATAAAGGGATTAACATCATTTTGCGGCCTCCATTTCAAGGTGGTTTCCCCTGAGGTAAGTGCTGAGCACATTCAGGCAAACCTCTTCTGTCTTCCCTCCTGCCACCACAACCTATTATCCACCTTGTGCAAAATAATCATTTCCTCTTCCCAGCCTGTGTCCACCCTTCCCAATTACCTCACTTCTCAGTTTCCCCTCCATCACTTAATTAAGGATCACTGCTGGCATTGCAATGGTCTGATTTTCAACCCCACTTTGCCACTCACTCCCTGTGGTAATGAGGCCCGAGGGCCAACAAACTTGGGCCTCACCATGGGCACACCTCAATTTTTAGACCTTCGTCTGGGATGATAGATCAGTTTGATTATCTCTCACGTTATGCTGGTAGTAAGAAAATTGTAAAAATTCTGATTGTTAACAGCTTTCAGACTCTCGAGACAGAGTGCAGAATTTTACAGGTCCCTGGGTGACGGAAATGGATGATGCTACAAAAGCAAAATACTATGGATGCTGGAAATCTGAAATATTGCTGAATACTGTCACTCTGCTTCTGTCTCAGGTTGGGCCCTGACTCCTGATTCAAACTGCATTTACACTAGAAGCATGAACAGATAAAATAAAATAAAATAAATGGTAAAGAACGAATAATCAAGTCAATTGAATCAATCAGTTCTCACAAGGAAGCTTGCACAGCATCATGCTCATGCTATCTTCTGCAAATTAGGCAGTCACTGAAAGATGTAGGTTGCCACCAACTGAGTCAGAAACATTACTGGTACTGATTGAACTATTACTTAACTGAAATACCAGCCAGCTGCACCCTGCACTACCAGTTATTTAAGGATCAATTTTCCAACTGGATGGGAAACGGTCAGCAGCAAGTTAGCCATCACTTATACACTCCACTTGATTTTCTTTATCATTCAGATACATTTGCAAAGGATCTTTTGGAACAGGCCCATCTTCCAGCCAATATAGAAAACCAACTCTTTTAGCGTCTGTTTGAGAAGAGTTATTAGACTTGACAATTTAAACTTTCTCATGTACTTCAGTGGCAGGAACTCATTCCTTCTTCTGTGCCCTGACTGAAGGCAGGCCTTTTTATTCATTTACAGGATGTGGACATCGCTGGCTGGGCCAGCATTTATTGCCAATGCCTAATTGCTCTTGAGAAGGTGGTGGTGAGCTGCTTTCTTGAACCGCTGCAGTCCAAGTGGTGTAGGTACAATGCTGTTAGGGAGGGAGTTCCAGGATTTTGACTCAGCGACGGTGAAGGAACGGTGATATATTTCCAAGTCGGGATGGTGAATGACTTTGATGGAAACTTCCAGCTGGTGGTGTTCCCATCTATCTGCTGCCCTTGTCCTTTTAGATGGTAGCCATTGTGGATTTGGAAGCTGCTGTCCAAGGAGCCTTGGTGGACTTCTGCAAGTCTTGTAGATGGCGCACACAACCGTCACTGTTCTTCAGTGGTGGGGCGAGTGAATGTTTGTGGAAATGGTGCCAGTCAAGTGGGCTGCTTTGTCCTGGATGGTGTCAAGCTTCTTGAGTATTGTGGGACCTGCACTCATCCAGGCAAGTGAAAAGTATTTCATCACACTCCTAACTTGTGTCTTGTAGATGGTGGACAGGCTTTGGGGAGTCAGGCAATAAGTTATTCGTCACACGGTTCCTAGCCTTTGACCTGATCTTGTAGCCACAGTATTTATTTGGCTAGTTCAGTTCAGTTTCTGGTCAATGGTAACCCCCCAGGATGTTGGGGGGATGGGGATGGGGGATTCAGCGATGGAAATTCTATTGAATGTTAAGGGGCGATGGTTAGATTCTCTTTTGTTGGAGGTGGTCATTGCCTGGCATTTGTGTGGCATGAATGCTACTTGCTACTTATCAGCCCATCTTTGATATTGTCCAGGTCTTGCTGCATCTCGACATGGACTGCTTCAGTATCTGAGGAGTCATGAATGGTGCTGAACATTGTGGAATCATCAGTGAACATCCGCACTTCTGGCCTTATGATGGAAGGAAGGTCATTGATGAAGCAATTCAAGATGGTTGGGCCTAAGACCCTACCCTGAGGAACTCCTACAATGATTGACCTCCAACAACCACAATCATCTTCCTTTGTGCTAGGTATGACTCCAACCAGTGGAGAGTTTTCCTTCTGATTCCCATTGATTCCAGTTTTGCTAGGGCTCCTTGGTGCCACACTCTGTCAAATGCTGCCTTGATGTCAAGGGTAGTCACTCTGACCACATGCCTGGAATTCAGCTCTTTTGACCATGTTTCAACCAAGGCTGTAATGAGATCATAGACTGTTTTTCAAAAGAAGCTGACGACTATGGGATAATCATCAACTCAAGGAAGACAGAGAAACACCAGCCGCCACCAAATTCTGACTATACCCCATTTACTATAACTATCGATGACACAAGCCTGAAGGCTGTAGATAACTTCACCTATCTCAGAACACAATCTTCAGAAATATCTGCATTGATAGTGAGGTGGCAAATAGAAGTCCCAGAGCAAGCTTAGTGTTTGACCATTTACACAAGAGACTGTGGAGGAATCGTGGTATCTGCTGTGTACAAAGCTGCAGTAATATCTACCCTCCTATATGCCTGTGATCCATGGATTAACTACTCCAGACATATTAAGCATTGGACATGTTCCACATGAGATGCATTCAGAACACCATGGCCATCAAGTGGTAGGACAAAGTGCCCAACACAGTACTTCAAAGAGCATAAATGTCTGGGATTGAAGACCTCATTATCAGAGCCCGGCTCAGATGGACTGGACATGGATACTTATGACTGATGATAAAATCCCTCAAGTGGTTATGGATCCACAACTGCCTGCGAGGTGGGTTGAGATTAAGGTTCAAAGACTCCTTGAAGGTGAACCTCAGGAAATGTGGCATGTACAGCACAGACTGGAAGAAAAGTGCACAAGAATAAACTCCCTGGGGAGTCATCTGTAGTAGTGGCATTGTTTCCTTTGAAGTGCAAACAATACAGGCGGATAGGGACAAAAGATAAGTGAGAAAGACTGGGCAGTCCCAACAAAATCAGACAATTTATCCTTGCTGCACAGTGGAAAGCCATGCAGGTCTGTAATTGGGCTCCACAGCCACATTCGAAGGCACAATGGATGACTCTACACACACAAGAAATGACCATCTTTGATAATGAAGGGAAACCAATGATGACAATATTTAGAATATGGTCCCCACTGCTTCAAATACCCTTAAAATGGGCAGTTGCTTGTATTGATCAAAAAGAGCTAACTACAACCATTTGCGTCAATGTCAACTTCAAAGTTTTTAGTTATAAGTGATGTGTTTATTTTGGGAAGAATCAGCTGTCACATTTGCACTGAATGCATGAGCAACCATATGTAAATAACACCTTGTTAAGGTGAACTGAACCTAGGCAGGGCAAAAGCGATGACAGAGATATAGGCCCTGATCTTCCAGTTAGTGGCAGAGTGGGTGCGCCCGCGACTCACTGCAAGTTAAACTGCCCACTTGCCATTTTAATCTGGAGCCTTTGCACCTTCCAATCCCAGCTTCAGTTGGGAGTCGGGGAGACTGGAGGTGAAGCGCAATTCCAGCGAAGCCACACCTTTTTTCATCATGAACTGAAGACACGCCCCTTAAGAGTTTTTAAATGGAGCTGTCGTCCTGAACAAAGCACAGCCCCCAACAATGTTCACACCCCACCCACCACCTGCTTTCCCTGACATTGCTCACCCCATCACTCCTGACAATACCAACCCTTTCCCCTCACTCCCTGGCAATGCTCACCCGCTCCCTCACCTCCAATAATCCCACACCAGTGACAATGCTTGCCCTCCTTTCCTCCCTTCCTGACAATGCCTACTCTCTCTCCTCACCCCCAGCAATGCTCACACCCTGCCCTCATCCCTGAAAATGCTCACCCCATCCTGCAGCCAGTGACAATACACACTCTCCTTTCCTCATCCCTGACAATGCTCACCCTTCTCACTCAGCCCGACAATGCTCACCCTCCTCCCTCACCCATGAAAATGCTCACATTGTCGAGGTGGCTGAACATTGTTGGGAGGGTGGCTGAACGTTGTCATGGTGATATGAACATTGTCGGGAGGGTTGATGAACATTGTCAGGCATGTGGACGAACATTGTCGGGAGGGTGGTTGAACATTGTCGAGGTGGATTAACATTGTCGGGATGTGGATGAACATTGTTGGGAGGGTGGATGAAAATTGTAAGTTTGCTGAACATTGTCGGGAAGGTGGATGAACATTGTCGAGATGGATGACCATTGTCAGAAGGATGGGTGAATATTGTCAGAAAAGTGGATGATCATTGTCGAGAGGGTGGATGAACATTGTCGGGAGGGTGAATGAACATTGTCGGGAGGGTGGATGAACATTGTTGGGAGCGTGGTGAACATTCTCAAGGTGGCTGGACATTGTCGAGAGGGTGGGTGAACGTTGTCAGGGGGGTGGTTGAATGTTGTCAGGAGGGTGGCTGAACATTGTCGAGGGGGTGGGTGATCGTTGTCAGGGGGGTGGTTGAACGTTGTCAGGAGGGTGGCTGAACATTGTCAGGAGGGTGGATGAACATTGTCGGGAAGGTGGATGTACATTGTCGAGATGGATGAACATTGTCGAGAGGGTGGGTGATCGTTGTCAGGGGGGTGGTTGAACGTTGTCAGGAGGGTGGATGAACATTGTCGGGAGGGTGGATGAACATTGTTGGGAGTGTGGTGAACATTGTCGAGGTGGCTGGACATTGTCAAGAGGGTGGGTGAACGTTGTCAAGAGGGTAGATGATCATTGTCGAGGTGGGTGAACGTTGTCAGGAGAGTGGATGAACATTGTTAGATAGGATGTATGAGCATTGTTGAGAGAGTGGCTGAACATTGTCAGGCACGTGGACGAACATTGTCAGGAGGGTGGCTGAACATTGTCAGGCATTTGGACGAATATTGTCGGGAGGGTGGCTGAACATTGTCAAGGAGATTAACATTGTCGGGATGTGGATGAATGTTGTTGGGAGGGTGAATGAACATTGTCGGGAGGATTGATGAACATTGTCGAGGTGGCTGAACACTTTCAATGTGGCAGAACATTATCGGGAGGGTGGATGAACATTGTCGAAGTTGCTGAACATTGTCGGGAGGGCGGATGAACATTGTCGAGGTGTATGAACATTGTCGGGAGTGTTGATGAATATTGTCGAGGTGTATGAACATTGTCGGGAGTGTTGATGAATATTGTCGAGAGGGTGGCTGAACACCGCTGGGATAGTAACTCTTTCGAGTACAAACCCGTTTCCATCTGTTTCAGATGAAGTTACATTGTTTCATAGTTTGCCATTGTGAGATTTGAACTCTTGATCTTGGGGTTATAAACCCAGTACCATAACCACTTGGCTATTTAGGCCAAGCTCGCTGGGAGTGTAACTCTTTCGAGTACAAACCCATTTCCATCTGTTTCAGATGAAGTTACATTGTTTCATAGTTTGCCATTGTGAGATTTGAACTCTTGATCTTGGGGTTACAAACCCAGTACCATAACCACTTGGCTATTTAGGCCAAGCTCGCTGGGAGTATAGATGAACATTGTCGTGGTGGTTGAACATTGTTGGGAGGGTCGATGAACATTGTTGGGCGGGTGGATGAACATTGTCAGAAGTGTGGATGAACATTTTCGAAGTGGCTTAACATTGTCTAGGTGGATAAACATTGTCAGGAGGGTGGATGACCTTTGTCAGGAGGGTGGCTGAACATTGTCGAGGTAGATGAACATTGTCAGGTGTGTGGCTGAACATTGTCAAGGTGGATGAACCTTATTGAGGTGGATGAACATTATTGGGAGGGTGGATGGCGATTTTCGGGTTGGCTGAATATTGTTGGGAGGGTGGTTGAACTTCGTCGAGGTGGACGAACATTGTCGGGAGGGTGGCTATCGTAAATTTTCACCCCATATTTTACCTACAAAAGCTATAATGGTGGAATACTTCATCACATAAATTGCAGAACTAGAGAAGAGAACAGACAAGGAAGAAAATCATATCTCTGGCATACAACTCATAGACCCTGTTTTACTCTCCTGCTTCTCACAAGCAACGTGGATATATGACTAATATAGATTAGGATAATAAAATTGGAAAGGAAAAAAAGGGGAAAGAGTTTCTTAAATGATTCTGGAGAAATTTCTAGCTCAGTAAGTTTCTTGTACAACAGGAAGGAGGCATTGCTGGATCTAGCTCTAGGGAGGGAGGTGGGTCAAATGGATCAAGTGTCAGTCAGGGAATATTTAGGGGCTGGTGATCATAATATCATAGGTTAGGTTTGGAAAAGGACCAAGTACAATCTTGAGTAAAGATAATTAATTTGGGGAGGACCAATTTCAATGGGGTGAGAATGGATCTGGCTCAGGGTAAATTAGAATCAAAGTTTGGCAGGTAAAACTATAACTGAATAATCGACTGCCTTTAAATAGGTAGTTCAGATACAGTCAAAGTACATTCCCATAAGGGGGAAAGGTAGGACAAATAATTCCAGAGCTCCCTAGGTGACAAAAGAAATAGGAAGTAAGATGAAGTGTAGAAGGGGTATCTTTGAGAGGTCTCCCATTTAAGATGGAAATGAGAAGGAATTTCTTCTCTCAGAGTTAGTCTTTGAAATCATCTTTCCCAGACTGCAGTGGAATCTGGGTTATGGAATATATTCAACGGAATCAAGGGTTATGGGAGCAGGCAGGAAAATGGAGTTAAGGCCACAATCAGATCAGCCATGGTCTTATTAAATGGCAGAACAGGCTCAATGGGAAAATGGCCCACTCCTGTTTCATATGATCTTATGATCTATGTCAGATGTCAGACTGATAATCCAAGTGAAAATCAGGTTAAATATCGAAAGTTCATAGGGGAAGTGAAAACAAAAAGTAAGAGCAGCAAAGGGAGAATTTGAGAAGAGACTGGCAGCTGACATAGAAGGGAATCTAAAAATCTTTTATCAGCATACAAATAATAAAACTATGAGTTGGTCATAATTAGGGACCTAAAAGGTGATTTACGGAGGCAGTGGGCACAGTTGAAGTACTAAACGTGTCTTTACCAAGGAATAAGATACTGGTAAAGTCATAGTGAAAGTGGAGGTAGTTGAGACACTAGGTGGGCTAACAATTGATAAAGGGGATGTATTAGAAAGACTGGCTGTACTTCAAGTTGATAAGTCACCAGGACTGGAACAGATACATCCAAAAATGCTGAGAGAAGTAAGCATGAAAATTTTGGAGGCACTGGCCATAATCTTTCAATCCTCCTTTGATACAGGGGTGGTGTGGGTGGACTGGCAAATTGCAAAATTGAATTGTTCAAAGAAGAGTGTAAGGATAAACCTAGCAACTACCGGCTAGCTAGTTTAACATCCATGGTGGGAAATGATAATCCTAGACAAAATTAACAGTCACTTGGACAAACGTAGATTAATTAAGGAAAGCCAACATGGATTTGTTAAGGGCAAATCATTTTTAACTAATTTTGTTGAGTCTTTCAATGAAGTAAAAGAAAGGAATGATGAGGGTAATGTGGTTGATGTGGGTAGTTAGACTTCCAAAAGGCACCTGATAAAGTGCTGCATAACAGACTTAATTGTCAGCAGAAGGGAAGCCCAGGAATAAAAGGGACAGTGGCAGCATAGATACGATTTAGCTGAGTGACAGGCAACAGAGAGAGTAGTGGTAAACGATTGTATTTTAGATGGGAGGAAGGTATATAGTGAGGTTCCCCAGTGGTCAGTATTACCAGTGCTTATCTTAGTCATATTAATCATCTGGACTGCTGTGCAGAACACAGTTTCAAAATTTGTTTATGACACAAAACTTGGAAGTATTGTGAACTGTGAGGAGGATAGTCATAGATTTCAACAGGACACGGACAAGCTACTGGAATGAGCAGGGACCTGGCAGATACATTTTAAAGCAGAGAGTCTGAAACAAACTTCCTGAAAGGGTGGTGAGGCAGGTTGAATCGAGATATTCAAAAGGGAATTGTATTGCTATCTGAAAAAAGCGAATGTGCAAGGTTACAGGGATAAGGCAGGGGAGTGGGACTAGGTGGAATGCTCTTTCAGAAAGCCAGTGCAGACTCGATGGGCTGACTGGCCTCCTTCTGCACTGTAAAGATACTGCAATAGAAGTGTGAAATGATTTATCTTGGTAGGAAGAATAAGGAGAGGCAATATAAAATAAAAGATATAATTCTAAAGGGGGTGCAGGAGTATAGGGATCCGGGGTATATGTGCACAAATCGTTGAAGGTGGCAGGGCAGATTGAGAAAGTGATTAATAAAGCTTATGGGATCCTGGGCTTTATAAATAGGGGTAGAGAGTACAAAAGCAAGAAAGTTATGGTAATCCTTCATAAAACACTGGTTTGGCCTCAACTGGTGTATTGTGTCCAATTCACGGCACCACACTTTAGGAAGGGTTTGAAGGCATTGGAGAGGGCTCAGAAAAGATTTATGAGAATGGCTTCATGGACAAGGGACTTCAACTACCTGGACTGATTGGAGGAACTGGGGCTGTTCTCCTTGGACAAGAGAAGGTTGCGAGAAAATTTGATAGATGTGTTCAAAATCATGAGGATTCTGGACAGAGCAGGTAGGGAAGAACTGTCCCTGTTGGAGGAAGGGTCAAGGACCAGAGGACATCAATTTTAAGATGATTGACAAAAGAACCAAAGGTGACATCAGGGTAAGCTTTTTCACACAGTGAATGATCAGGATCTAGAATGCACTGCGTGAGATTGTGGTGGAGGCAGATTCAACGATGGCTTTCAAAGAAGAATTGGGTAAGGACTTGAAGGGAAAAAAATTGCAGAGATACTGGGAAAAGACAGAGGCATGGGACTAACTGGGTAGCTCTTTCAGACAGCCAGCATGATCAGGGTGGGGTGAATAGCCTCCTTCTGTGTTGTAATCATTCAATGATTCTATGATTGTGCACATAACAATTTGAGTAAGTTGCGAAAACTGTCTCTTTGCCTTAATTTTAGAAGGTGACTTGAAGGAGGGGGGAGGGCTTTCGTATTTTTTTTGCTACCAGCATGCCACATATCCACGTCAGCCTCAACGCAAACATCAATGAGATAACAATCTCCAATTATATCAACCTTGCCGCAACTACGTAGTTTGAATGTGGAAGATTGCAGCATTGATTTATCAAATGAATTATTCCATTTCAGTTCTGAAGAAAGATTATTGATCTAAAATATTGGGAGAAATTTTAACTTGGCAATGCACTGGGACCGGATGAGCTCAGTAGTGTGTGGGGGACCTGGAAGTTTCTGAAGCATGTTTGTCAGCGGCTTTTTAACCCAGCCATTTGTATGTGGTTTCCAGATTTCCTGACCAATTAGCACAAGCTGGCGTGATAATGATTGTATGCATGTATTTCAGCTAAAATATTTAAAAGTATATTGTGAAGTGGATAGTTGAAGGATTGTCCAGGTGGAACGAGGAGGTCTTGTGGTGCAGCTTGCCTCCGAGCCAGAAGCTGCGGGTTCAAGTCCCACCCCAGGATCTCATGGTCAAGGAATGTGCATTCATAGCACGGCTAAACAGGTTGAGTACCAACCTACAAATCCCTACAGCACACCAATGGCAGGCAGTAAGAGTGGGAGAAGTTCCTGGTCAGCCATATGATGGAAAGGACATAGGAGCCTCTACCATCACTACCCTTAGCTCCAGATTACAACATGCATATAAAAGTGCATGTTGCCACAGCAACTTGAACTTTCTAAGTGAACTGCAACACACTCTCTGGTGTATGAATGGGGTGTGAAACTGCAGCAACAGATTCCCAAAGTAGCTTCTCGGCCATTTGGTAAGATCAAGTGTAGTCGTGAAGTGATGGCTATAACCACTCAAGCCCCATACCATGGGGTACGTAACACCGTTTGGGTGACGGTGAAGGACAGCGAAGGTGGAGCTCCCATGGATTGGGCCTTCTTCATCAAGCGGATCCTGTTGAAGGCGTGTGGATTTGAAGCGGAGGAGATCTATTCCCTGCAAGATTTCCCCAGCGCTGGATGTTTCGACGTGACTTTCAAGCATGTGGCAGCTTACGTCAAGTTCTTGAAGGTATTTGAGGAGAAGAGAGACCAGCCGGAGATGAAGATCCTGATGGTGGAGCTGCTCTTTGCTCTGCCGTTGCAACGGGACCGTGTGGTGATGGTGCATCTCTACAACCCCTACGTCCCTATCGCCGATGTGCTCACCTTCCTCGCCAGGTACGTCGACAAGGTTGGGAGCTGCACCGAGGTTAGAGACGCCTTCGGGATTTGAACATGCAAACGCCAGGTTAAGGTCACGCTCAAGACCGATAGTAAGGGAACCGTCTTCCACCCTCCTTCCAGCTTCGCTATCGGGGGAAGCCGTGGCTACCTTGTCTATGCTGGGCAGCCCAAACTTTGTCACTCATGCGGCAAGGCTGGTCATGTGGCGGCCAACTGCAGTGCCGTCCTCTGCAAGAATTGCAAGCAGGAAGGGCAACAGACAAAGGACTGCAAACAGGCTAAGTGCTGCAACCTGTGTGGCGAGACAGGCCACCTCTACAGGACCTGCCCCAAACTCTGCCTCACTTATGCACAGGCAGCCAAAGCCAACGAGGGGGAAGCAGAAGAAATGCTTTGTACCACTACTACCAAGGACACTTGCAACACTCCAACCACCATGGCCCCCAGTGAGAACAATGGGACAAAGGAGGACACAGAGAGAGACAAGGTGGAGGAAAAGATTGAGGCAGCAGACAGCCAATCAACAGCACTGTCCCCTGAACCTCCCACTCCCCAGGAGAGCGAATCAATGGAGGAGGAGGAAGCAGCGGAAAATCAGCAGGGGGAGTGGCAGCTGGTGAAGAGAGCCAAAAGGAAGAAGGGGCTAAGAAGGGACCAAGCCACTTCCCAGACAAGTGGCAAGAGGCGTCTTCCATCCGACATGGATGACAAGGGCAGCTGCTCTTCGGACAAAGAAGTGCAAGGTCGGCACCTACAGAAAAAGCAGCAAAGCTCTAGGGAGTTGGAGGACGAGACACCCGAGCTCCAGAACATTGGAGACAATGAGGAGACCAGCGCACCCCAACTTTGCCCACAACCTGAAGAGGCCAGCATACCCCAACCCCAGGAATCTGGGAGCAGTGAAGCGCTCAGCTCACCCCAGCTCCAGGAAGCCGGGAGCAGCAATGCCCCAGAGGGGGAGAGGATTGGAGAAGCTTCTCCAACAGAGGACATTTCAAATCCCGTTTTCTGCACAAACCCCCTGATGCCACCTGAGCAGAACATTGCCAATGGGGAGGTTCAGGACAGTTTCCTCAGCCCATCCAAAGTGAGGCAATTTGTGAACACTATGGGTATGCAGGAGCAGACCAAAGGTCTGGGATTCCCAGAGACAACAGGTTTGGTAAGAGACTAAATGCTTTAAAATGGGTGTAAAGATTGTATCCATAAATGTGCGTAGCATTAAATCTACTATGCGATGTGTTGCGACCTTGGACTATCTTGCCAAGGTCATAGCTGACCTGTTGTTTCTGCAGGAATGTGTGGTACTGCACCTCAGCTCCTACAGGCAATGGTCACGATGGTGGTCCCATTGGCCATTGATCTGGTCGGGAGGAAACGACACTCGTTCCTCCAGCCTGGGTATTCTGCTGTGGGGAGGCAGCTTCACCGTCTCCGAGGTTAAGGAGGTGGTGGGCGGGCGCCTCCTCGTGGCAGACGTAATGTACAAGAATGCTCCACTCCAGTTAATTAACATGTACGCCCCAGTACAAAAGGCTGAGCGGCTGGCGGTTTTTCAGCAGCTCCCACTGCTGCTGGCGACCTCTAGGCCGCTCATTCTGGGCGGTGACTTCAACTGCATCATCGATGTGGCTGGACGATCCAGCAAGGCAGACAGCAGATTGGATGCTATGTCCAGATCCCTGATGGGGATGCCAAGCTGCACGATGTCTTCGGCAACCCTGCAGATGGAGCGCAGCGTAGATACACCTGGTTGCAGCCAGATGGGTCCATCCATTCCAGGATAGACTTCCTGTTTGTGTCCCATGCGTTCGCAGTCAGATCCACCGACGTCAGGCCAGTGTTCTTCTCTGACCACTGCCTCCTACTGGCTGACTGTTACTTAGAGGAAGACCAGAGAGTGGGCAGGGGGGCATGGAAGCTAAACGTACAACCACTGATCTCAGAGAACATTGAGGAGCTCAAGAGGGATTACAAAGGTTGGAGAACCGTGAAACCCCTCTTTGAGTCCCTGACACACTGGTGGGAAGCGGTCAAGGGAAACATCAAGAGGTTTTTCATCCTCAAAGGCATCCAGAAAGCTAGAAAGGAACAGAGGGAAATGTCCCGACTCCAGAAAAACATGCAGAATCTGCTCCGGCTGCAGCCGATGGAGGTCGATGTCAAGGAGGAACTCAAGAGTTGAAGAGCCAGCAAGCCTCGCTCTTTGCCTCGGAGGCCTCCAAGATCATTTTCCGGTCCAGAGTGCGCTCCGTGGAGCAGGATGAGACATGCTCACGTTTCTTCTTCCAAAAAGTACACAGAGAGAGCTCTGTGATCAGCAGCCTGAAGGAAGAAGATGGCTCAGTAAAGTCATCGCAGTCCGACCTTTTGAGGATCAACAAATCCTTTTATACCGGATTGTATGACGTAAAGCCCACAGACAATATGGCCTCCCAGTCCTTTCTGTCCTCTATCACGGAGGTCTTAGATGACAGTATATGGGAGAGCCTCGACAAACTGCTAACTCCTGACGAACTGACTAAGGCCCTTGAGTCCTTCGAGAAGAGTAAAACTCCCGGAAGCGACAGCTTGCCAGCGGAGTTGTTTTCGGCTCTGTGGGACTGGATCGGCCCGAACCTGCTAGAAGTGTACGAGAGTATGCTCCTGGCCAGCAGTATGTCAGAATCCATGAGGAAAGGCATCAACACTCTCATCTGCAAGCACAAGGGGGAAAAGGAGGAAATTAGAAATTGGCCACCCATTTCACTGTTGAATGTGGACTATAAGATTCTGTCCAAGGTCATCGCCAATCGGGTCAAGTCCGCTCTGGAATTGGTGATCCACTCTAACCAGACCTGCACTGTGCCGGGCAGGAAGATCTCTGACAGCCTCGTGCTGCTCAGGGATACGACTGCCTATGTGCAGGACAGGGGTGTGGACACCTGCCTCAACAGCCTGGATTAGGAGAAGGCCTTTGACAGAATATCACACACCTATATGGTGGATGTGCTCTCCAAAATGGGGTTTGGGGAGGGAACTCGCAATTGGATCCAACTGCTCTACACTAACGTCAGTAGTGCAGTCTCAATCAATGGGTGGGAATCAGGTAGCTTTCCTATTAAATCTGGAGTCAGGCAGGGCTGCCCTCTCTCGCCTGTTCTTTTTGTGTGTTGCATAGAACCCTTTGCTGAGTCCATCAGGAAGGATCTGGGCATAAGAGGAGTGATAATCCTAGGCAGTGAAGGCACTCAGGTCAAAACCTCCCTGTATATGGACGATGTGGCCATCTTCTGCTTGGATCCGCTGTCGGTGCACAGACTGATCCACATCTGCGACCGGTTCGAACTGGCCTTGGGAACCAAGGTAAATCGTGGGAAGCATGAGGCCATGTTCTTTGGGAACTGGGCTGACTGATTCTTTGTCCCCTTCACAGTCAGGATTGATGGTCTGAAGGTGCTGGGGATATGGTTCGGAGGGACCAGGGCATGTGTTAGAAACTGGAAGGAGTGAGTGTCTATGGTGAAAAGAAAACTGGATATGTGGGAGCGATGCTCCCTTCTCCATTGCGGATAAGAACCTGGTCATCAGGTGTGAGGCATCTAGCTGTTGCTGTATGTGGTGCAGGTCTGGCCCATTCCACACTCCTGCATGGTGGCGATCACCCGAGCCATCTTCCGCTTTATCTGGAGGTCGAAAACGGATTGTGTCCACGGGGACACGATGTACAAGCCTCTAGATAAAGGGGGAAAATGTGCCCAACATTGCCCTCATACTGATGGCCACCTTTGTGTGCGGCTGCATCAAGCTGTGCGTAGGCCCTCGGTATGTAAACACCAGGTGTCACTACATGCTGAGGTTCTACCTGTCCCCGGTGTTGCGAAGGATGGGTCTGGCCACACTGCTGCAGAATGTCCAAGTATTTGGACCGTGTCGTACCACCTGTCTCTCGTGGAAAAATTTATGCAGAGAAACACCTTTGACCACAAGTCCATCAGGCAGTGGCCGACATACAACATCTTAGAGGCCCCACGGGAAAAGGAGAGGGTGGATCCTGTGGGATGGTTCCCCGAGCAGATTGTCATTTGGCAGAATGCCTCATCGCCAGAACTTTCCAACAAGCACCAAGTCGTAGCTTGGCTGGTGATGAGAAAGGCCCTCCCCGTCAGATCCTTCCTACGCGCCAGGAGTCTCACCCTCTCTGCATGTTGCCCTCAAGGTGGCTGTGGTGGGGATGAGACCGTTGTTCACCTCCTTGTGGATTGTGCCTTTGCAAAGAAGGTCTGGAGAGAAATGCAATGGTTTCTGTCGAGGTTCATCCCGAGCAGTTCTGTGACACAGAACTCTGTGCTCTACAGGCTGTTCCCAGGGACACACACCGAGACAAACATCAACTGCAGCTGGAGGATCATCAACTCGGTGAAAGACACTCTTTGGCCTGCCTGAAACTTGTTGGTCTTCCACTGCAAAGAGTTGTCCACGACCGAATGTTGCAGACTGGCACATTCCAAGGTCCAGGACTACGTGCTGAGAGACGCACTAAAGCTTGGGGCAGCTGCCGCAAAGGCGCAATGGGGAAAGGTCGCTGTCTAAGATCTTTCTGCCACAGTACACCGCGGGGCTAGGAACTGTTGAGAGCCCCTCGGGCTGTACAGCTCAAAATGAATGTATGCAGTGAATACCGATTGTATTATAATAGTATTGAAGCATCTCAGAATGCAACATGATGTATGTTGATAACTCCAATACCATTGTCTGATTGTCTGCATTGACCATATTGAAATGATTGTAATATTCATTGATTGTATTGATGCACCTTGTGATACATGTGTAAAAGTTGAATCTCATTGTACTTTTGTGATGGTGATTTTGAAATGTTTTGGAATGTTCTTCCAGATATTTTATGAATAAAGTATATTTTAAAAAAAAAAACAGATTCCCAAAGTAGCAAGGACAATGTTCATGCTAAGTTGCATGTGTGGAGCTAGAAGGCAACAAGCACGGAAAAAAACTGTTCGCAAACAACTAAATTTTAAAGAGAACATTGAGCAAAGTTGCACCTGACTTCACAGATGTCTCTCCAGTGCTGATGCTACAATGTGTAAGGGATATTCTCTTCGCTGCTCACAGGAGGAAGAAGCCTTCCTCAGAGAACAAGAAGATGTGGCTGGAGTTTGCGCAGGAGGTTAGTAGCAGGACTGTGGTC
Source organism: Carcharodon carcharias (assembly GCF_017639515.1). Taxonomy (NCBI): domain Eukaryota; kingdom Metazoa; phylum Chordata; class Chondrichthyes; order Lamniformes; family Lamnidae; genus Carcharodon; species Carcharodon carcharias. The sequence goes on along the minus strand of NC_054471.1, from coordinate 103,731,008 downwards.
CCATGCTCCTAAATATTGTGTCAGAAGGGTTTAATAACCAAATCAGGTCAGGAAAGGTGAGTGCATTGGCACATTCAAATAAATCCTCATGTGAGTCTAATCCCCAACACCTCCCAATCTACCTTTCAAGCCTACTATACATCATTCCTCAGGAACACCTTAGCTTGCAGGTACACTCATCCTTCTCTGTCTTTGCACCTCCTCACATCCCCATCTGACCATTCACCACTGATACCCTCATCTTAATGCAATTTCACTTCTATCACTCACAGTAACCTTCAACAAATGTTATCCATCTATCTACTGAACACATTCTGTCGCTCTGACTCATAGGTCTCTTCTTCCCTCCCTCCACCCTTGCAGGAGAAGAGAGCACAAAACAACAGGGAATGATACGGTATCAGCTTCAGAGGAGGAGGTTCTGGAGGTAAGCCGAGTCTTAAAATGCCTGGTCATTTGGAGCTGTGCAGATGGGCCGCCCAGTAACAGGATTAAATGTCAGTCAGCAACATGGCAGTGTTGGCGGCCAGTAAAATATGATGATTGGCTTAATTCCTTGTTAGCTTGACAGTTCTATTTCATGTCCTTCATTTCCTACAGACCCATCAAATGTCTCTCCAGCTGGTGAAGGAGGAGGAGGATGAAGACTCCTCAGGAGGGGTCACTCACTCTGAAGATGTACCATCACAGGATTCATCCAAACCATTCACCAGCTCAGAGACACACAGCTCGGTGTGACCAGCAAGATCGGTAGTTGGGTTCTCATGTCATCAATCCAATAAAAGTCATTGAGAGCAGGTGTTGGAGACAGGGGCAGCACAGGAGAGCACAGAACATCGCAGAGCATAGGACACTCTAAACTTTAGTCAGCTGGGCTTAGGTGCTGAGCCTTGGAGGCCATCGATGAAAAGGATAATTCTGGAGCAGCAGCAAAAAGTATGAGATGTCTGACAGCCCTTCCAGCTTCACTGTACAAGCTTCCAGAGAGATTGGCGGAGTCTGTCTCAAGTATGAGTGTCATGGTATCACAGGTCTTTACAAAGATGCTTCCAAGAAAAGTGTGGGCACTTGCATGGTGCATCAAACACAGAAATCACACGAGTTCATGCTTGCCTTCACCGACAGCTTGTAAACTCTCAATGCCCCTTAAATCGGATTAATGAAAGCCCAGCCTTTATCTTTAGCAATCTCTTCAAGCCCCGCCCACATAGGGAGTGCATAGCACTTCCTTGTGGACATCATACTGGGCAGGCTTTAATTGGCCTGGCCACGTAAAATGGCAGTGCCCATCCGATTGGGGGCGCTGATCAGAGGCACGCCTCCATACACCCACTCTTGAACTTCCCCCAGACGGGGGGAAGATTCTGCCCTAAGTGTAAAGAGTGGGAGATGTTTCAAGTGTAGAGGGCAATGATACTAGAGTAATTAATTAAGTAATTGAATAAAATAAGGTAGCAATGGCAGGACAGGTGATGTGTTCTTGCTGCAGCAGATGGGAGCTGCTAGACACCAAGGTGATCCAGGGCGAACACATTTGCAGCTCAAGGAACTTCGGATCCGAGTTGAGGAGCTGGAGTCTGAGCTGCAGACATGGCGCCACATCAGGGAAGGTGAAAGCTACCTGGACACTTTGCTCCAGGAGATGGTCACATCCCTTGGATTAGGTCATTCAGATTTGGTCTGTGATCAGGGACAGGAGGGTGTGACTGCAGGTTAGGCAGGTATGGGGACCCAGGAGGTGGCATTCAAGGAGCCTCGGCCCTTGTAACTGTCCAACAGTTATGAGGTTCTTGAAAGCTGTGTGAACGAGAGTAGGGACTGCATGGAGGATGTGCGAACTGACCACGGCACTGTGGTACAGGGAACCATTCAAGTGGGGGGAGGAAATAGCAATGTAGTAGTGGTAAGAGAGAAGATAATTAGGGGGAAAGATAATGTTCTCTGCAGCCATGAGTATGAGTCCCAAAGGCTGTGTTGCCTGCCTGGTGCCAGGGTTAGAGACATCTTCTTAGGGCTAGAGAGGATCTTGGAGTGGGAGGGGAGGGATCTAGTTATCATCATCCATGTTGGTACCAATGACATTGATAGGACTAGAAAAGAGGTTCAGCTGAAAGAATTTGAACAGTTGGGAGCTAAATTAAAAAGCAGAACCTCCAAGGTAATACTCTCTGGATTGCTACCTGAGCCACAGGCAATCTGGCATAGGGTAAATAAAGACAAGGGGTTAAACGCGTTGCTCAGAGATTGGTGTGGGAGAAATGGGTTATAGCTCATGGGGCACTGGCACCAGTACTGGGGTAGAAGGGAGCTGTTCTGGTGGGATGGGCATCACTTGAACTGTGCTGGGACCAGTGTCCCGGTGAATCAAATAGCTAGGGCTTTAGAGTGGGCTTCAAACTAAATAGGGGTGGGGTGGGGGGAGGGGGGTGGGTGGGTGGGGGAGGGTCCTGGAAAGGGAATACGTAAATTTACAAAGCAAAAGGATGTGGCAGCCTTGCAGGGCAGCTACTTAGGTTATGATACCCAGAGTGTGACAGGAAGTGACAGAGTGTACAAACATAAAAAAATCGGCAAATAGGGTCAAAGGGGGAAAAAAATGGTAAAAAGGCAAAATTAATGGGCGTAATTTTCCCGGATTTGCACTAAGTGCGGTAGTGGGTGGGTAAAATGGAGTCTTACCCGCCAATGAAAATGGTGGGTTTTCACACCGTATCATACCGAGCCTGCCTCATTATTTATTCACTCCGCCATTTCCATGGTGGGTGGGCTCTCATTTGCCTGACCACTCACCATCACCCCGCTGTTGCATCATGCCGGCTGCCATCTTTAAAAGGCAGCAGCCAGCAAAGTGCTTATCGCTGCCAGCTCACCGCCACTGCCTGGGAGACATGGCCAGCAAAGAAAAAATGTCTTCAGCCCCTCAGCTTCACAACGGGTCCCTCGAGCGACTGCTGGATGCCGTGGAGGCCACCAGGATGTGCTCTACTGCCGCTCTGGCCGCTGAATGGGCAGCAAAGTCACCAACCTGGCTTGGGAAGCAGTGCCAATGCCCTGCAGAGGAGGACCGCTGTCCAGTGCCACAAAAGGATGAAAGATCTCCTCCGTTCCACCAGGGTAAGTCATTTTTTTCATCACTCCCAACTCACACACTCACAAACCCATCACACATACACACAGCCCTCACTCAGTGCTAGTGCAAGGGACATCATCATTCACTCTTTCACACTCACCTTCATTGTCCTCATCCCGTCCATGGGACTACTCACTACCCACACAGAACAGGCATAATTATCATCTGGCCCGGCACTCACCCTCTCCCCATCTCTATCCGTGCAGGACAAGCTGGCTCACAACAGGAGGGAAAGGTTGCAGACAGGTGGAGGGATGCCAGAGATCAAAGTTCTGACAGAATTCGAAAACAGAGCCATCCAGCTGGCAGGCGAGGATCTGGACCAGTCCTGTGCTGACGGTGAGGTCGGCGCTGCTCTGCCAAACAGGCCACTGCCATGCGCTAATTATCTCTCTTTGCTTTCGCAGGCACTTCTGCCAAACAGCCGACAGAGTCCATGACCCAGGGCCTCCAAACAAGCCCCGAGAAAACTTGTGAAGAGGAATCTGCAGGCAACTTCCCTGATGTCCCATCACAGCGCTCACCCACACCCTCCACCAGCGCAGAGACACATACCTTGGTGGGGCCTAGCTTTACAGTAGCCTCAGGATCACAATCTGATGAGCACATCGCACTGCCTGATCTACAGCAGGCGGAGGCAGGGACTTCCCAGGACCTCGGTACTCGGAGAACTGCTGGAGGCCAAAACGTTGCTGAGTCCGAGTCAGATGACGAGCCTCTGGACTCAGTCATGTCACAGTTGCTGGAGCTGCAAAGACAAGCTTGGGAACATCAGGAATGTCTGCTGTACTCCTCAGATTGTCTGTCTTCAGACTGAGGTGATAGCGCTGGCATTGTAACACACCAAGTTCATCACTGGCAGAATGGCGGCCACCATGAAGACCTTGGCCCAGGATGTCGCTCCTGCACTGCTGCGCAGGCTCAACTCCATTGCTGATACCATAGTTGGCCTCCAATAGTGTGTACGTGAGACGGGTGCTGGGCAGCTTGATCTCACTCCAGCTATTGTTTCCGCTCACGGAATCAGCCAGGGGCCCTCGGGCACCCACACAGCAGAGCATGGTGCACACTCCGGGGCCATCCACCCAGGTAACTCTAGGAATGACCAGCCCATCCAAATCCCCTCTTCCTGTGACCTCCGCAGCTCCATCTTCACAGGCCGAGGAGGGTGCCACTGCCACACAGCAGGGCCCCGAAAGCAGGCCAGGGCCCACCAAATCTCGGCCCTCCCTGCGTGTTGTCATCATTCTCCTGTGATCGAGTGACTGTTAGGGTCTCCACTGCATCTCCATGATAGGAGCATTCTCACAGAAAGTATTGGCGCTGCGATAAGCCAGACTGGAGTCAAATGTTCAGAACTGCGATGTGAGGATCTATGGGGGCACCTCACCGTATGTTGTAATCATCCTCCACAAATCTGGCAGCTATGAGGGCCTCCCGAGTGCCCCTGCCTTGTCTAGCCAGTGTGAGGGCATCATTGCTGTCATCGTCATTACCAAGGACCCTCTCATCCTGATCCCCATTGGCGTCCTCCTCATCCGAGGAGACCTCCAGCTCGTCCATCTCTTCCTCAGCCAAATCATCTCCCCGTTGGAGTGCCAGGTTGTAAAGGGCGCAGCAGTCGACGACAATGCATTTCACCCTCTGTGGACTGTATTGCAGGGCTCCACCAGACCAGTCCAGGCACCGGACCCTCATCTTCAGCCTCCCGATGGTCTGTTGCACCAAGTTCTGAACTGCTGCATGAGCCTCATTATAGCGTCGCTCTGCTGCAGTCTGAGACCGTTGCATGGGTGTCATCAGCCACGGCCTCTGCGAGTAGCCCTTGTCCCCAAGGAGCCAACCTTGCAGCCTCTGTGGACCCTGGAAGACTCCAGGGATCTGTGAGCAACTCAGGATGTAGGCGTCGTGCACACTCCCCAGAAACCATGTGCACACCTGCAAGATGCATTTCTGGTGGTCGCATACTAGCTGCACATTCAGTGAGTGGAAGTCCTTGCGGTGATGAAGTCCACTAGGTGTAGCGATAGAGACCTGAGCGTCACATAAATGCAGTCAAGTGCACCCTGCACCTGTGGGAATCCTGAGATGAGGGCGAATCCAATGGCCCTTGCATCCTGGCTGTCCTGGTCCCAGGCAAAATGCACAAAGTTGTGTGCCATGGAGAAGATGGCATCCATGACCTCATGGATGCATTTGTGGGTGGCGGATTGTGAAATCCCACAGAGATCACCTGTGGACCCCTGAAAGGAGCCACTGGCACATTACTGTTTGGGGGCCTACAGATTATTCCCTCCAGTGTCTTCTTTCCCTTGTTATTTCTTACCTCCACCCATATGGAATTCACATCTTCTGATCCAAGATCATTTCTTGCTATCGTACTTATTCCATCTCGTACTATCAAAACTACCCCATCACCTTTTCCTTCCTGCCTGTCTTTTTGAAACGTCATATACCCCTGAATATTTAGTTCCCAGCTTTGATCTCCTTGTAACCACATCTCCGTAATGGCTATAAGAGCATACCCATGAAAGCCCCAGTTAAGATTGCTGTTACTGACCTTCTGACATATTTAAATTGGCAACTTGTCTCTCCCAAGAGGGTTTCTTGCAGGCAGCCCAAATATGCTACGGTTAAAAACAGAAATTGGCAGATTGAACGCAGTCATTTTCTGTGCTTTTAACCACCCACCCATATCAAACCCACTCGCTCTGTTAGCTTAAAACTTGCCCTATTAACTCTGTTTCTCTCCCTGCAAATGCAGCCTGATGGGCTGAGTGTTTTCCAGCATTTTCTGTTTTTATTTCAGACTAGCCTGTGCATTATTCTGCTTTTGGAATTCTATAGTGCCTGGGACTTGCTCATATGTGGAATTAGCCTTGCTTCCAAGGATAACTGGAGAGGACTGGAAGAGGTTTCCCTAAAGGTAATCAAGCAGTGGAAACAGTATCAGTAGAATTACAAAATATCAAATGATGCAATACTGGTAGGGGCTGTCTATAGATTCCCTCAAAGTGGTGACATAGTGGTGAATGTGTAAATATGGAGATCAGGGAAGCATGCACTAAAACAATTTAATTGCTGAGAGCGTTTAATTTTCACATAGCTTGGGAGAAGTAGAACGACTTAAGTATTAAAGGCAAAACATTTCTAGATTATATTTAGGATATTTTACTGGCAATGTTTTAGAACTGACAAAGGAAACAGGCCCTAATGAAATTGGAACAAAACAGAATTATTTAACAATCTAGTGATAAGGGAACAGCTTATTAATAGTAACCATAATACAAGAGAGCTATAAAACACAACAGTGGGAGACAAGGGATGTAATAAATGATGTAAAAAGGGAATATGAAAAGAAAGCTTATATGGGACATCAAAGGCGAGTTTAATGGCTGGTGGAGTTTCCCTCTTGCTGCTGAAGGGTTGGTGGGGTTCACATCCTTGCCGGTGTCAACTGCTCTGCAGGCATTTAATGCTCTGAGGACTGTTAATTGGCTGAAGGTGGGACATTTGCCCCTCAGTTAGAAGGAAGTCCCATCTCAGAGAGCTCTGTAATCCGAGCAGTGCCCCTGGGAGCAGTGGAAACTGCTGGGACTACATCCAATCCCAGTGAAGAGGAGCCAGGATCTGAAGAAAGGTAACTTCTGGAGGTCTTTTGGCTGAGATGGGGCAGGAATTGCGGGGGTGGGAAGGGGGAAGGCCATCTTAAGTCAAAGGCTGGGGGTTAGGGAGTGCAGCGAAGATTCACCAGGCTGATTCCTGGGATGGCAGGATTGTCGTATGAGGAGAGATTGGGCTGACTAGGCCTGTGTTCACTGAAGTTTAGAAGAATGAGGGGGATCTCATTGAAACATATAAAATTCTGACAGGGGTGGACAGACTGGATGCAAGCATGATATTTCCTCTGGCTGGTGGGTCTAGAACAAGAGGTCACAGTCTCAGGATATGGGGTAAACTATTTAGGACTGGGATGTGGAGAAACTTCTTCACTCAGAGCATGGTGAACCTGTGGAATTCTCTACTGCAGAAGGCTTTGGAAGCCAAGTTACTGGATATATTTAAGAAGGAAATAGATTTCAGGACTCCAAAGATATGGGGAGAGCACGGGATTTGAGGTAGAGGAATCAGCTATGATCATACTGAATGGCTGAGCAGGCTCCAAGGGCTGAATGACCTACCCTGGCTCCTATTTTCCATGTTTCTATAGGAATCCCCATTTGTGGGGGAGTGGGAGTGTGTGGGTTGCAGACATTGAGGGCCCTCGATCGGGAAAGATGGACCATGAGGGAGGTGCCTCCGCCTCCTTACTGGAGGCTTGTACAGGGTAACCTGCTGGGTGTTGCCTCACTAGCCCCTGACCTTCTCCTGGGAGGCCTCAAAATTGAAGCCGGGTGGGAAGTGGCCCTTAGTGGGCATTGGTTGGCAACTTACGGGCTTCAATTAGGGTGAGGATGGGCCAGCCACCCTAAGCCTCACCCGTCACCTATAAAACTGCGGACTGGTCAGGGGCACGAGAGAGGGCAACGAGGATGTATCTAGGGAATTTTCTGTCCACCACCCACCCTGCCCCCACCACTGCCTGCAGACGTACTGACGAGCCCGTAAAATTCAGTCTCAAAACTATCAGAAAAAGCTTCAATGAATCTCTGAAGAAAATAAATTAATAAGAGAAAATGTGGGCCTATTAAAAACTTACGCAGGTGAGAGTATAATGGACAATAAACAAATGATAAGCCTGTTAAATTAATACTTTTCATCCATGTCTACACCTGACAAAGTATCAATGGTACAACAGAAACTAAAAATAAATCAAGTGGAGGGACTTAGTGGTTTTAATATCAGTTTAAAAATGCTACTGGAAAAAATATTGGATAAATAAATCTGCAGAACCTGATGGTTTCTAACCTATGCTATTGAAAGAAATGTGAGGAAATGACAGGTGTCTTCGTCATAATGTTCCAAAATTAGAATGTAGGGTTAAGGGGCTCACTTTTTGATTGGTTGGCTATGACAAGTAATGTTCCTTGGGGATCATACATGTTAATAACTGGAATGCAGGAATAGAAAGTGGTATGTCCAAATTTTGCAGATGGCATTAATTTGAAGCACAGTGAGCTGTGTGGATGAGAGAAGGACTTAAAAGGGACATGGCTTACATGAGTGGGAAAAACTATGAGACATAGGGTTTAAGGTGGGGAAATGTGAGGTCATCCACTTTGGATCCAGGAAAGACCAATCAGAATATTTTCTTAATGGTGAGAGGTGAGGAACTGTGTAGGAACAAAGGGATTTAGGTGTTCATGTATAGGAAAGCTAATGGACAGATACAAAATCTAGTCATAAAGACTAATGAAATGTTGTTCTTTATCCCAAGGGGATTCAAATACAAAAATGAGGAAAAGATGCTTCAGTCCAACAGAGCCTTGATTATATCACACCTGGATGGCGGCATTTAATCTTGAGCACCAAAATCTGTGCCCCCTTGTTCTCGATCCTTTCATTATTGAAAACGGTTTCTCCTTGTCCACTCTGTCCAGACCACTCCTGATTTTGAATACCTCTATCAAATCTCCTCCCAGTCTTTTTTTAAGGAAAATACTCCCAACTTCTCCAATCTATCTTCACAACTGAAGTTCCTCATCCCTGGGACTACTCTTGCGAATCTTTTTTGCAATCTGTCCAATGCCTTCACATCCATCCTAAAGTGTGGCACCCAGAAATGGACACAATACCCCAGCTTAGGCTGAACTAGTGTCTTATCCATGTTCAACACAATGTCCTTGTTTTTGTACGCTATGGTCCTATTAATAAATTAATAAAATGCTGCATGCTTTGTTAATTGCTCCCTCAATTTGTCCTGTCACCTTCAATAACTTATGCACATATATAGCCATGTTCCTCTGCTCCTGCACCCACTTCAGAGCTGTACCCCCTGTTTTATACTATCCCTCCATGTTCTTTCTACCAAAATAAATCACTTCACATTTCTCAGCATTGAACTTCATCTGCCACCTGTTCACCCTTTCCACCAACTTGTCCATATCCTTTTGAAGTTCTACACTACCCTCCTCACAGTTCACAATGCTTCCAATTTTTGTATCATCTGCAAACTTTAGTCCCAACACTAAGCCCTGGGGACCTCCACTACCAACCTTCCTCTAGCCTGAAAAACATCCATTTACCACTACTCTCTATTTCCTGTCACTCAGCCAATTTCATATCCATGTTGCTACTGTCCATTTTATTCCATGAGCTACAACCTTGCACACAAGTCTGTTGTGCGACACTGCATCAAATGCCTTTTGGAAGTCCATGCACACCACATCAACAGTATTGCCCTCATCAACCCTCTCTGTTACCCATTCAAAAAACTCCAGAAAGTTAGTAAAACACAATTTTCCCTTAAGAAACACAGGCTGGCTGTCCTTAATTAACCCACATTTGTCCATGTGATTATTAATTTTGTCCTGAATTATTGTTTCTAGAAGGTTCCTCATCACTGAAGTTAATCTTACTAACCTGCAGCTGCTGGGCTCATTGTTACACCTTTTTTTGAACAAGGGTGTAATATTTTCAATTCTCCAGTCATCAGGCACCACCCCTGAGTTCAAAGGCAACTGAAACATTATGGTCAGTGCCTCTGCAATCTCCAGTCTCACTTCCCTCAGTTTCCTTTGATGCATCTCATCTGGTCCTGGTGCCTTATCAATTTTAAGTACAAGCAACCTATCTAGCTTCAAAATATTCATTTAATACCTTAGCTATGCCTTCTGCCTCCATGTGTAAAACTCCTGTTTAGTCCCTAATCAGCCCTACTCCTTTTACAACCCTTTTACTAATAGAGAACTTTGGGATTCCCTTTTATGTTGGCTGTCAGTCTCTTTTCATACTCCTTCTTTGCTTCCCATATTTGCTTTTTCATCACCCTCTGAACCTTTTATGTTCAGCCTGGTTCTCAATCGTATTTTTTACATTTTATTTGTCATAAGTGCACTTTTGCTTCCTTATCTTAATTTCTATCTTTTTTGTCATCCAGGGAGCTCTGAATGTGTTTGCCCTACCTTTCCCTTTTGAGATAATATACCTTGACTGCGCCTGAACTATCTCTTCTTTGAAGGTAGCCCATTGTTTTTCCTGCCAACCTTTCACTCCTATTTAGTTAGCTGAGATCCGTTCTTACCCCACTGAAGTTGGATTCCCAGGTAATTATTCTTACTCTGGATTGTTCTTTGTCTTTGTCCTTTTCCCTAGCCTGCCTAAATTTTATGAGACATTGATCACTGTCCTCTAAATACTCTCCTACTGATACTTGATCCACTTGGCCCACCTCAGTCCTAACAACCAGGTCTAGAAGTGTCTCCTTTCTCATTGGACTGGAAAAATACTGGCTGTAGAAAGTTTTCCTGAACATACACTAGGAACAACTGTCCCTTTGCACAACTAATTTCACAGTCTATAAATGGATAATTAAAGTCCTCCCTTATAGCTACTTCATAATTTTTGCACCTCTCTGTAATTTCCATGTAAATTTGTTCCTCTACATCCTTCCCACTAGTTGGTGGCCTATAGACTGCACTATAAGGGAGGACTTTAATTAACCATTTATAGACTGTGAAATTAATTGTAAAAAGGGACAGTTGTTCCTAGTGTGTGTTTAGGAAAACTTTCTACAGCCAATATTTTTCCAGTCCAATGAGAAAGAAGACCTGGGTGTTAGGACTGAGGTGGGCCAAGTGGATCAAGTATCAGTAGGAGAGTATTTAGTGATCAATGTCTCATAAAATTTAGGCAGGCTATGGAAAAGGACAAAGACAAAGAACAATCCAGAGTAAGAATAATTACCTGGGCATCCAACTTCAATGGGGTAAGAATGGATCTCAGCTATAGTCTGCACTGAGCGATGTTACCACACCTTTTTTGTTCCTTAGCTCTAGCCTAATAGATTCTGTCCTTGACTCCTCTGGGACATCCTCTTTCTGCAGCACTGCAATTCTCTCCTTAATCAATATGAACATATGAAATAGGAGCAGAGGTAGACCATTCGACCCTTCGAGCCTGCTCTGCCATTCAATAAAATCATGGCTGATATGTCTGTATTACTAATTCTGCATTCCCATCTACCCCCGATAATCTTTGATTCCCTTGCCTAACAAGAATCTATACCTCTGCCTTAAAAATATTCAATGACCCTGCATCCATTGCCTTCTGAGGCAGAGTTCCAAAGTCACACAACCCTCAGAGAAAAAAATTCTTCTCATCTCTGTCCTAAAAGGGCGTCACCTAATTTTAAAACAGTTCCCCCTACTTCTCCAGAAGAGGAAACCTCATTTCCGCATCCAGCTTGTCAAGACCGTTCAGGATCTTATATATGTCAATCAACTCACCCCTCATTTTTCTAAACTCCAGCAGAAACAAGCCCAGTCTGTCTGACATTTCCTCATAAGACAACCCATTCATTCCAGCTATCAATCTAGTAAACCTCCTCTGAACTGCCTCCAATGCATTAACACCCTTCGTTAAATAAGGAGACCAAAACTGCACATAGAGATGTGGTCTCACCAATGCCCTCTAAAACTGAAGCCACCCCTCCCCTTTTTCTTCCTTTCTTAACTTTCCTGAACACCTTGTATCCAGGAATATTTAACACCCACTCCTGCCCTTCTTTGAGCCAGGTCTCTGTTAGAGCCACAACCTCATATTTCCACATAGCAATCTGTGCCTGGAATTCACTAATCATGTTTACCACACTTCATGCACAAAAGCCATAAAGGTTTGAATGAAATCATCTGACTTCAGTAAGTGATTTAGCTTTTGTCTTCAACATTCATCTAGATAATGTGGAATTTTCAGCCACCTCAGAAGGAATTATTCCATTGTTAGCTGGCAATTGAAACCCTGAACTACGCCAATCCTTTTTGAAACAAAAATAAAAATACTTGGAAAAACTCAGCAGGTCTGACAGCATCTGCAGAGAGGAACATGGTTAACGTTTTGAGTCTTTATGATTCTTCAACAGAACAAAGGAAAAAATCCAATCCTTTTGTTGGAATTAACATCCACTTACCTGGAGCAGGCAAGCCAATGGTATTCCAGAGTGTTAATGTTGACACATCCATCAGTCTGAAAAAGCAAATCCATTACTGGGAGCTCAGATTGTTTGCCCTGAAGTCCAGATGAATGGGAAAATAAATTCTCTAACAGGTAAAATGGTTGTTACATGTCAGGACTTTTTTGAGTATTTTTGCCAAGGAATGGATTTGAAAAAGAGTTACTTAAAGAGTTAAAGAGGTACATTATTAAAAAGATACAAATATCCAGTTCAGATCACAAGGGAATAATCATGCTACATTCTGGATTACCCAATAACATAACTAGATATACGAGCTGAAATTTCCTCCAATTAAATTTCGGGAAGACTGAAGACATTGTCTTTGGATCCTGCCACAATGTACATTCCTTGATCAACAATTTCAACTGCCTCAGGCTGGACAAGGTTGTTCACAGTCTTGGCTCTCTGTTTGACACTGACCTGAGATTCTGACCCCATATCCTCTCCATCACAAAAACACTTCCACCTCACATTTATTGCCCATCTTCACCCCTGCTTCAGCTTAACTGCGGAAACCATTATCCATGCTTTTGTTACCTCCACTCTCAATGATTCCAATGTTCTCCTGGTTAGCCTTTTGTCTTCACCCTTCATAAACCTGAGCTAAGCTAAATTCTGCTGGACATATTATAACTTGCTCCAAGACCTTTTTCACCCATCATAAGACATAGCAGGTATAGGCCATTCAGCCCCTCAAGCTTGCTCTACCTTCAATAAGATCATGGCTGATCTGATTGTGGCCTTAACTCCACTTTCCTGACTGACCCCACAACCCTTCACTCACTTGTCTATCAAAAATCTAACTCAGCCTTGAATATATTCAATTCAAAAATCTAACTCAGCCTTGAATATATTCAATGACCCAGCCTCCAATGCTCTTTGTGGAAGAGAATTCCAAAGGCTAATGGCCCTCTTATAGGAAAAGCTCCTCCTCACCTCTGTTCTTAAAAGGGGACCCTTTATTTTTAAACTTTGGCCCCTAGTGTTAGACTCCCTCACAAGGGAAAACATCTTCTCAGCAACTTATATTTTTCAATAAGATCACCTCTCATTCTTCTAAATGCCAATGAGTATAGGCCTTCTGACTTGATCTTTCTTTATAAGACAACACGTTCTTCCCAGGAATCAGCTAGGAATGGTTCATCACCCATGTTCTCTCTGATTTACTTTGACACCTGGCCCAGCAACACCTTGATTTTCAAATTTTCATCTTCTAGTTCAAATCCTTCCTTGGCCTTGTCCCTTTCTACCTCTGTAACAGCCTCCAGCTGCTTAAATCTCTGGGAGCTCTGCTTCCTCGAACTCTAGCTCATGTGCATCCCCCACTTCCTTTTCCACACACAATGCCAAAAACATAGAATTATTACAATGTAGAAGTAAGCCATTTGGCCCATTGTGTATGCACCGACTCTCCAGATAAGCATTATGATATTCTCCTGCCTTTTCCCTGTAACCCTTGCACATTGTTTCTATTCAAATAATCATCTAATGCCCTCTTGAATGCTTCGATTGAACCTGCCTCCACCACACTTCCAGGCACTTCATTCAAAATCTGAACCACTCATTGTATGAAAGAATTTTTTCTCACATCACTTTGCTTCTTTTGCAAATCATTTTAAACCTGTGCCCTCTCATTCTTTTTTTTTACAAGCAGGAACAGTTTCTCCCTATCTACTCTATCCAGCCCCTTCATGATTTTGAACACCTCTATCAAATCTCCTCTTAGCCTTCTCTTCTCCAAGAAGAACAGTCCCAACCTCTCCAATCTATCTTCATAACTCAAGTTTCTCATCCTTGGAACCATTCTTGTAAACCTCTTCTGCACTCTCTCCAATGTGTGCACATCCTTCCTATAATGTGTCGCTCAGAACTGTACACAATACTTCAGCTGAGGTCTAACGAGTGTCTTATATAAGTTCATCAAAACCTCCCTGCTCTTGTACTCTGTGCCCCTATTAATAAATCCCAGGATCCTGTATGCTTTATTAACTGCTCTCTCCACCTGTCCTGGCACCTTCAATGGTCTGTAAACATATACACCCAGGTCCCTCTGCTCCTGCAACCCCTTAAGAATTGTACCCATTACTTTATATTGCCTCTCCATGTTCTTCCTACCAAAATGCATCACCTCACACTTCTCCTCATCAAACTTCATCTGCCACATATCTGCCCACTCCACCAACTTTTCTATGTCCTTCTGAAGTTCTATACGGTCCTCATCACAGTTTACAATGCTTCCAAGTTTCGTATCATCCCCAAAGTTTGAAATTGTCCCCTGTACACCAAGATCTTGATCTTTAATATACACCAGGAAAAGTAAGGGTCCCAATGCTAACACCTGGGGAACTCCACTACAAACCTTCCTCCAGCCTGAAAAATATCCATTAACCATTACCTTCTGTTTCTTATTACTCAGCCAGTTTTGATTCCATGTTGCTACTGTCCCTTTTATTCCACGATAGCTGTTCCTTCAGCTGTCCAGGCCTTAAGCTATGGAATTCCCTTCCCAAACCCATTTACTTTTCTACCATGCTCCCTCTTTTCAATTGCTCCCCCTTTGACTAAATGTTTGGTCACCTTTCCTAATGTATCCTATTTTTGTCTTGATAATATATTTCTGATTATGTCCCTTTGAGACAGCTTAGGATCTTTAACCGCATAAAAGATATTTTTAGTTTATTTGTTCATGGGATGTGTGTGTCACAGGCTAGGCCAGCATTTGTTGCCCAACCCTAATTGCCCTTGCGAAGCCTTCTAAATGGCTGAAGTCCATGTGTTGTAGGAACATCCAGAGTGCTCTTAGGGAGGGAGTTCCAGGATTTTGATCCAGCCACCGCCTGCCAAAAAAAGACCCATTTATTCTTACTCTCTGTTTCCTGTCTGCTTACCAATTCTCAAACCATGCCAATATATTACTCCCCATCCCATGTGCTTTAATTTTGTACACTAACCTCTTATGTGGGACTTTATCAAAAACTTTCTGAAAATCCAAATACACACATCCACTGGTTCTCCCTTATCTATTCTGCTAGTTACGTCCTCAAAAAAATGCCATTAGGTTTGTCAAACATGATTTCCCTTTCATAAACCCATGATGACTTTGTCTAATCCCATTGATATTTTCGAAGTGCCCTGTTATCACATCCTTTATAATAGACTTTAACATTTTCCCTACCACTGATGTTAGGCTAATCAGTCTGTAATTCCCTGTTTTTTCCCCTCCCTCCTTTTTTAAATAGTGGGGTTACATTTACCACCCTCCAATCTTGCCCGGTGTATTACAGAATCTACATAATTTTGGAAGATGACAACCAATGCATCCACTATTTCCATTGCCACCTCCTTAAGTGATGAGCACCACCATAACTGACAGAATATCTAAGGCAAGACTCTACACTTTTGATGGTAGCTCTATCTGAACTAGCAATAGAAAGCATAGGGGTGCTCTGCACAGGCAAATTGTACTGTTTTAGCAGGTTAAAATCTGGCTGTCTGCTGGAAACAACCGGATTAAGTGGGTTAAGCCTACCAAATAGGTCTACACACATCAGGCAAACGAATTCTCAACAGGGGTGGGTGGTGGCATAGTTGTATTGTCACTGGACCAGTATTCCAGAGACCAACGGTTTGAATCCCACCACAGCAGATGGTAGAATTTGAATTCAATAAAAATCTGGAATTAAAAGTCTGATGATGACCACAAAAACATTGTTGATTGTTGTAAAAACCCATCTGTTCTGTTGAAGAGTCATATGGACTCAAAACATTAACTGTGTTCCTCTCTGCAGATGCTGCCAGACCTGCTGAGTTTTTCCGGGTATTTTTATTTTTGTTTTGGTTCACTAATGCCCTTTAGGAAAATAAATCTGCTGTCCTTACCTGACCTGGTCCGCGTGCGACTCCAGGCCCACAGCAATGTGGGTGATTCCTAAAATGCCATCTGAACATGGGCAATTAGGGATGGGCAGTAAATGCTGGCCTAGCCAGTGATGCCCACATACCATGAATGAATTAAAAAAAATTCTTTGGGGACTATCAAGAGTGAGGGTGAATTTCGGTACATGCCATCCGGTTGATCAAAAATAAATCAATACTGCTTTCTGCCTTTACCTGTAGAAAGTGGCAGGATTTTGTTGTGTACCTCTTCAATTCCATTGTGGCTTAAATGATGGGAGTTTTTTTCTAACTTGAGCCAAACCTTGATTCAGGCCCATGTGAGTCGCTCATTGGACAGAGAGCAGAACTTATTTGCATGACATACCAGAGTTGATGTTCCGATGAAGCTTGCTGCTCCTTTCCTGGATGGTGTGACTCACCGGAGTGCTCGGATCCTCACTTAAACTCCACAGTGGCGTACAGGACACTTGGCGGTCGCCGCTCTCCAGCACCACACAGCCGGGTTTGAATTGCCTCTCCCTCCCGTCTTCGGCCAGGTAAACACCTTTTGCCGCTGGAGTGTCGGTGCATGGGTAACCTCGTTCATCTATTTGTGTTGGATTGATTCTATCCTGAGAGCTCAGGTGTACCTGTCTGGATTCATTTTCAGAGAAACTTTGCCCTCATCTCTTAAGTTTGTGCCGAGGTGAAGAGGCTTTCGACTTCAGCTCGCGGAAACTTTGACTTACCTGCACGCCATAAAGTTTACTATCTCACTTGCCTTTCCTCGGCAAGTTTTATTTATTGTTTTTGTCTGTTAGAACATTTTCGAGCGAAATATTTGTGAGGTGAGATAAAAATTATTGGCATCCGGGCAGACACTACCCTACCTGCCCCCTCTCGAATTGGCACTCATTTCTCCAAAGCTGGGGCGTTTTGATTGACTTTAGTCCAGTTGGCAATGAGTGAAACTCAATACTGTCCAATCTTACACAATCCTTGATCTAGATATACAGGACCACATCTCTTGTCAAACCAGTAACTGAGTTTATTTTATAAGTAGCGTTTGAACGTCTAGCCTTAACCTGGATTTTATTTACCAGATGACACGCATATCTGTTAGGAAGATGCTGGTGTTTTTTTTTAAAGAATGATTTATTTTATTTTCCTTTACGCATATAAATCATTTGCTCGAGTTGTGACCTGTTACCTTCTATAACATAAACTATTCCATTGAACAAGTTTTGTCAGCAATGTAGAATTGATGCTTATCTTTTATCTGCTATTCAGAGGGGAATTCAAATCTCTCAGCTAAACCGGTTCTGAATTTTTGAGAGGCTGTGGTCGGCTTTTTCGTTCGTGCTTGCTCAATCAAAAAAAAAGACCAGCTCAGGAGGATGTTGAAAAACGGAGAACATTGTTTCCCAAACTCCGACTACATCTCTTCACTCGAATCGCCGCTATCCTGGGACATAAACGACCCCAAGCTGCCCCAGGTGAGTGTAAGCTGCACAGGGCGCTCAAACAGAACCGGGGACCCCTGACAACATCCCGCTCCTTCATTGAGCAACATCTGGCTGCCTGGTTATCGAGGCGCGTGTGTGACCTGTAACCGCACCTTGTGTTCTACCTTCTCCCATACAGGCGCTGTCAGGTTGTGCAGCATGTCAATGCACCAGCGGAAATTTACTTTAATCCCAGGCATGAAATCTTCGTCACAACTTCAATGCGAATAGATGGCGCGATCCCTATATTAATTCGGGGTCTGGTAGCCTCTGTGGAGAGAGGAACAAGAGTTAACGTGAAGAGTCATACGGGCTCGAAACGTTAACTATATTCCTCTCCGCAGATGCTGTCAGACCTGCTGAGTTTTTCCAGGTATTTTTATTTTTGTTTTGGATTTCCAGCATCCGCAGTTTTTTTGCTTTTATATTAACGTGATGTGACCTTACAACAGAACTCAATGATATTTCTCTCTCCATAGAGGCTGCCAGACCTGCTGAGTATTTCCAGCATTTTCTGTCATTATTTCAGACTTCCAGCAGCCACAGTGTTTGACTTATGTCGTTATTAATTTTACCGCACCGAACAGTTTTTCGCTCTTAAAAAGCGTGTCCGTTCTACATTTCCTGGGGTGGTATTGCTCAGTACCATGTGAGAGCGGAGTATAGAATCACCAGAAATGTTTGCACATAACTTGTGAATTACTCAGTTAAGTGTAATAGATCAACATTATCTGTCCAATATAAAGCGCATTCCTGCACCCCTTTCTCACATTTAGTTATGGGCTCTGTTTTCCCCCTTACCGCCTTAGTAGTTTCGTTTGTCAATATTTCGTCAAAGAATATTCAGATTTATTTTCTGACTCTGAAGTGATCGCACGAGAAACTTACCTACAGAGAAAATTCCAAAATGCATAATCTGTATGTTTTGGTTGCTGGCTGCTTTATAAACCCTGCAGTTTAAATGGGCAAGTGATTGTATTATAATGCAGTCTTAATACAGATCGACTATTATTCGCCTCGCCTGAAAATTAAGCAAGAAGCGTTGTGGTCCGTTTATGTTTGTACACATCTCAATTTGCATTTCCCACGAGGTGACACATCATTAAGGGAGCCGACCTGCCAGCTGTATGAGAGCCGAAATGAATGATTGTTGTTAGTTTGGTTCAGTTGGTAGTACCCTGGCCTTTGGACAGAAGGTGCTGGACCCCCTCAGGATTTGAAGACATCATCTGAGCGATGTAATCTTCAATGCAAGAATGCAGCGGTTCTGCAATAATGAAAGTGTTGGCTTTAAATATAAAGATTGGGTATATTAGATTCCACGACAATATTTGAAGAGGAGCAGGGAATTTCATATCATAGCATGTGGCGACTCTATCTGCCTTTGTAACACTTCAAAAAAATTGCCATCAGTGGCCCGAATGGCCCCAGTCTGCGCTGTAACGATTCTATATGTGACAGGCACAAATTCCTTCTCGATTATTATAGAATGCTTTAACATTGTAGACATTAATTCAGTTGCTCTGTCTCAGGCAAAGTACTTCTCTGAAACATTTCCCATTGATTGCTTAACATTATGCTTCAATAAGAAATGTTAAAAAAACCCCACAAAAGATGCTAATCAGTTATTTCTGTATTTATTAAAAAAGAACTAACATGAATTACACCATTTCTTTTACAAATAGCACAAGAGCCATTGCAGATAAAAATGGGCAAGAGATTTCCTGTTAAAAGATATTAAGATACAGGCCCAATAACAAAACATTATATTGCCCATTTATTATAATACACATATATGTGTCTATGCAGATTGTTTTAATATTTCTTTGAATGTTCTCTGATATATGATGTAAACTGTATTGATGTATCTTTCAATAGCATGATTCTCAAGGCAAGTTCTTTGCTACTAGCGTTTAGCTACAGATGTATTAATTAATAACGATCATGAAAGCTGAGCTCTGCATTGAAATCACCTCACAAAACCCAATGGATCTAATTATCTGAATGATTTTGTCAAAATTAAAGCCACAATCATCAACAACGCATGACATTACAGGTGTTGCTGACACTTTTGTTTTCACTGTTGATTGTGATTGAAGGCACATGTACAACTTAAAGAAAACTACATTCGATTTATTGTTTAATTTCTCTTTAAAGGATGTGCATCAATTGGATAGTTTCCAGGAGTGGACAGATTCCTACATAAAATTTATTTATAGTGCTGATGATAAAAATGCACAAAGACATCAGAGCGGATGGGCCATGAGGAATACCAACAACCACAACTGCCACATTCTAAAGAAATCCTGTCTAGGAGTAGTAGTTTGTAGCAATGATTGCTCCTTGCCTGATGGGAAAAAGATCTATCAGAGACCTGCCATATGTGATAAAGCACGGCAGAAACAACAAAGTAAGTAGAATCTTATCAAATTTTCATCAACTTTGCCGTTACTTCACAGATGAAATTGTTTTTTTCCTCCTTTTTAATTTTTGTCATTGTTGTTGAACAGAGCAAAGGGAAATTTGTAAAACTCAATTACAATATTATTCCTGGAGTTCACAAGTACTCCAGACATATTCAAAATTGAAGTTCCCATTTTTTCCCCTGCTCTATTTGGGTCAGGAGAATACAGGAGAATGCTCCAAATATTTGATATTTTGTAAATACACCTTTAAACTGCATGAAACTTACAGAAACACACAAAACAATGGATCAAATGATATCAGAATTATCAGGAAGGGATCAATAAGTTGGACCATTTTTCTCCTGAAAAGAGAAGGCTGAAGGGTGACCTATTACTGGTCTTTAAAATTACAAAAGGTTTTTGATAGAGTAGACACAGTGGTTGTTTCCACTTATGGGCAAGAGAAAAACCAAAGGCCATCAATATAAGATAGTCAGCAAGAAATCAAGTAAGGAATTAATCAGGAACCACTTGGTCCATAGACTTGTGAGAATGTGGAACTCGCTACCACAAGGAGTGGTTGTGAGGTGAATAAAACAGATGTTTTTAAGGATATGAGGGAGAAGGAAATTAGAAGGTTATGCTGATAGAGTTAGATGAGGAAGGATGGGAAGAGGCTGGAATGGAACATAAATGCTGACATGAACTCATCAGGTTGAATGTCCTGTTTCTGGGCTGTTTGTTCTATGTATTTCTATATAATTGAGTTTGTATTCATCAGATCAACAGCTGACTTATTAAAACATGGGAAAATATCTGAAATTACTTATGTTTGTGTTAAATTCATGTTGGTGAAAGCCAGCTGAGGCACTTGAACCAACAAAATTTATGATGCACAAAACTCATGTTTGTTTTTATTCTGGGCAAACCCTAGATACATTTTGTGTGTCTGATTACCTATCTGAGCTATTGTAACTGATAATAGTTTTGAGAGTTCCAAAGCAGCCTCCCATCATGGTCACATTGATGCAAATGCAACCCTATAAAACATGACCATCTAGATTCTTATATTTGACATCAGATTTTAATCCAGGGCTGTGGTACATTTACTCCAATGTGATACTGTGAAAATAATTCGAATTTGAACACTGGGATTCAATCACTGGAAAAAACATACATATGTCTTCTCCTGTTGTTGCATGTCTGTCAACTTACCCCCTTTTCTTAACCTCATGCATCTGTCCCAATTCCCTTTCTCACCCAATCCATCCCTGTGTTTCAATAGAATGGATTAGAGTGAATGCACGGAGCAGGTGGGAAATTGGGGGCGGTGATGGGGAAAGGAAAGAAAGACTGATCCTGTCAATCATATTTCAGGCACACGAGGTGCAGGAACCATTTTTTAGATCCCAAGATCATTACAACGTTTGGTAGAAGGCAAGTCTTGTGTGAAATTTATGATGTTCTAAAATATACAGAAAAGATATTTTGATGTGCAAAAGCAGATAGATAAAGCTATTATAAAAGAACAGTTTAGGTTTTATAAATATTAGCATGGAGTACAGGAGTTAAGATACATTTCCACAAAACATTGGGAAGGTCATAGTTATAAAATATTGTGTATATTTTTGCAATCTCTATTCTAGAATGAACATTAAAACTATAGACAGTGTGCAGCATAGATTCATCAAGAAGATGGCAGGGTTCGGAAGCTGGTATTTTATTCAGTTGTGAATACAGAATTTTTGGAATTTTGTTTGAACTGAGTATAAGTACCATGCTTGAATCAGACATTTCCAGAGATTTCAAAACGGCTCATTGGAGCACAAAGTAATTCTTCCACAGTTAAATTGAACAGATTATGATGAATTTTGTTGAAGTGGCTCAGGAAAGATTATTTTAATGTTTGGAGGTGAGAGTTTAGAAGAAATTAACATATGCAGAAAATTATTTGCTATAGAAGTGGCTGATGGAAAGATTAGTGTACATTTTCAGGGAATACTGAATAAATATTTGAAGCAGAGGAAGACACATTACTATGGGGTGAGATCAGGGCAATAGGGTTTAGTTTGAACTGCTGTAGTAAAAAGCTGGTAACAATAGTTAGCGCGGTCCAATAGTTTCTTTCATGTGCTGTACATATCTGTGATTCTGAACATAAGTGAAATGAATGACCCAAATTGTAATACAATAAGCAGATGACTATGTTTCACTATATAATAAGTCACTCAATATTTGTTTTCAAATAGAAGGCATTGCATGGCAAAATATATGACATTTTAATTCCACAATTCATCTGCATCACCAATAGAATGCAAATACATATTCTGTTTATATGCAAGAGCATCTAGCAATTTCTTTTTAGATTTTTCTTTTAGGATTTAAGTTAGGTTATATTCTAGAATTGAAATGTCAAATAAACAAAAGGTTTGCTGAGAAGTTCACAACATTTTGAGCATTTGCTTGTTGCCAGATGAATAGACTCTTATTTATTTCTTGAAATAAATTAATACATTATTCTATACTTTCTCTCAGATCTAGAAAATTAGTACAATTGGTCCGTATTAAATAGAACATAAATGAAGTAGAAACTATGGCGACTACATTTTATGGAATTGGTTACGTCTACACTGTTCACTTGATAAGAAATGTATGAAAATGAACGGCTTTGGAGACAGCACTGAAGAGATTTATTACAATGGTTCCAGGGATGAGAGATTGCAGATACATGGAGAGATTGGAGAAGCTTGGATTGTTCTCCTTGTAACAGAGGAGATTTGATAGGGGTGTTCAAAATCATGTAGAGTTTAGATCGAGTAAGGAAAGAGAAGCGGTTTCCAATGGCTGAAGGGTCAATGACCAGAAAGTACAGGTTTAGATTGCTTGGCATAAGAAAGAGTGATGACATGAGGAAAATGTTTTTATGTCACGGCTGGTTAATATTTGGTTTGCACTACTTGATAGGGTGGTGGATACAGATTCAGCAGTAGTTTTCCAAGGGAAATTTTATAAATACCAAGAGGGAAAAAACTGCAGGGACATGGGAAATGAACGGGCAAGGGGACTAACTGGATTGGCATTCGAAAGAGCAGGTGCAGATTTGACGGACTGAATGGCCTCCTGTTCTGTATTCTTCTATGAACCTATGGTTCTCTGACAAGCTGTCAAATTCTTTCATGGTGCAACTTAAGAAAACCAATGCTCTTTTCTCCACAAGTCAAATAAAAACTAGAGGGAAAAGAATGTATTCTAGCTTAGGGGTTAAAAAGCACTCTGGGAATTTCCTTCCTGAACACAGAAGATGAGCTGACAAGGGAATCACAGATCCCAAACTGAAATTCCTGAAGACCACTTCAGGAAAGATGAAATAACTTCATAATAACAATATTAGTTATTTTGGCTCATTTAATGTAATTATTATCTGTTTGGTGTCATTGTATTCCAGATAAAGCTCAGCTATCCCCCTATACCAACAGTTATACTGATCCAGCTTAATTCTGTCATCTTGATATTTGTTCAAGTGCTTATTAATATCACACATTTTGGATTTAAGTGTCTGATCATCAATGAAGAAAAAAGGCAATTGTTTTAGACATTTCTAATCTGGAAGGCTGCTTCCCAATTAGAACTGTGCATTCACCCACAGAGCAGTTGGTTCTTCAGTACTTTCAAGATCTAGTCTGCAACAGTAATGGACGGTGCACAGCCATTCAGCCCATCAGCCCATCAAACCTGCTCTTTTGAATGGCAATCCAGTTAGACCCCATGAGCAAATGCAGTATTTTCATCTTCTGCAATGGCTCTTTCCATTTCAGTTATAGAACCACTTAACAACATTATGAAAGAGCAAACACATATACACGGTTACAGCCTTTGAATCACCTTTTCCAATAATGGGATTCACCAGAGTAGAGCGGTGTTGGGTGGGGGTGGGGGGCAGGATTTTTCTAGGCTCTTGAGACAAGTTTGTGATTGGGGGAGTGGGAAATTTGAAGAAAGTGATGTTAGGTTAGGATTACAAAATCATCCTAAACTTTGCCAGCTTTCTCATGGGCAGGAATGAACTAGAGTGGGGAACTCCCTTGGGTTCTGTGTGTAATTTAAAAGTTGTTGATTAAAAGTTTGAGAAACCACTTATGAGCTCACTTAGCACTGAATCCTGGATTTCCCTGCTCTGCAGGCTGTTTTCCTATCTGGTAACAACCCACTAGGGTCACCAAGGCAAGTCCACAATGGGAAGAGCTTTTTCAGTGAAACTGATCAGCTGTGCAGGTTTTGATCAGTTACAGCAAAGAGCTCTAGGCATGGTCAGGTGTGAGGCTGCTGTTCACAGCATTCCTTCTCAATGTTTTCACTGCTTAACAGGTGGCTGACTTTCAGTGGAAGCCTGGCCCCCCCCCTACCTCCCCCACCCGATAAATCTGCCTCTCGCCAAATTGTGTGATCCCTTCTCCTGCAGGGGAGAGAAAGCAGGAAGCTGTGAGCAATTGTAATGGCTTGTGCGGAGAGGAGGGAAGGATATCATTTATAGAGGAGGATTATGGAGGCATGGGTGTGAGATGGCAGGAAGGTGAGAGTGAGTGAGTGTGAGCGTCGGTTGTTCAGTTGGGGATGTGAGGAGCGGCCTGGAGAGAGAGGCATGAGCGGGGCTGCAAGATGTGTTGCTCTGAAATGGCTGGCTGTGGAGAATCCTGGGCAAGTCAGAGTGTGAGTCTTGGCACCTGAAGGTGTTATGTCATCCACCTGTTATGCCATCCTGAGGTCCTGTTTCCTTTTTATGCACTGTCTCCAGGTTGGAGGGACACACTAACTGCTGTCAACTTCCTTGGTCACTTCCATCCATGCCTGCTTGATTGCAGAGACTGTTCTCATCCTTCCATTCTCACCTCACTGCAACCCCCTTATGTTCTGCAACAGAACCTCCAGGTAGGAATGAGACACCCATGGGGCAGCCTTCCCAGATCTCTTCTTCATTCCTGTGAGTGTTGCTGCCTGAAAAATCCAAGTGCTGCTGGGCTTTGCTGAAACATGTTGTTGTTCCTTTAAATAGAAATCTTTCCTCTGGCAGAATGGTTGCATCCTCCTGCCCACCCTCTCTAATTGGTCAGGGAGCCCAGAGGCGTGATTTCAATTGGTTTGCCTGTCTAAGGCCCTTGACAGGTAAAGAGCAACCGGAAGGCCCACTAATCGGGAAGTCAGGTATGCGACCCAAAAATTGTCCCACTGTTCCTTCAGAGGTCAAGGCATTAAGTTTCCACCCATCATCTCAGTCAAAAATTCCCATTAGTTTGTGGCATCTAGAGAGATTAAAGTGTCCAGTATCACAGCTGTCTATCATTCTCTTGGAGCACTTGATTATTTTCTGAATTTAACCCATTTGCTTGGAGTCCAAGAGAAAATTAGAAACGGAGATTGCAGCAAAATCCCTGACTAGCTAAGGAAATCAAAATTCTTCATGCGATTAAACATACACTGAGCCAATCACTTTCCCACAGTGAAGAAAGGCTTGGCTAGTGAATAGTTATAGTTCTTGGAGAAACATGCTTGCATCATAAGCAGATGATCTTTAGGATGGCTTTCATCAAAGGTCTATATGATATGGATATTCCAAAATTGGAAGGGGATTTAATTAAAAACCAAGCTCCACACATCAGTCGTTCCTTCACCTTAATTTGCTAAAAGTTTTTGGAAGATTATTTTCTGTGCTAATATTTGAAAGGAGCCTGGCAAAACCTTATGTTGATTATCAGAAGCATCACCACCAATACTTAAGTCAAGCTTCTAAGACCCTTGACAGGAGAATGCTACCACATAAATCTGGCAATCTGGATCTAAATTTGATTCTATACCAGTTCATTTACCTGTGCCTACCTGTGGCCAATGGTCAAAAGTTATTATATTAGCCACTGCACTTTAGGTGTTGACCCCAAATGTCTGTGTAAGTACAATTGGCTGCTTCTTGCAACTTGTGAAAGCCAAAAATAAAAGAAAGCACCTTCTTGTACTGCTGGTGCTGCTGTTCGGGGAAATTGATGGAGATTGCAAGACAGTAAAGCAGCTGTCAGTTTTCCCTTGTTTGGAACAAGGCTGGAGATCTTCCTGTTCTAGGTGTCAGTGAAGTCATGCTTGATTACTCTCTTCTCAAACACTGAAAGTAAAAAACAACTTGCATTTATGCAATGTCTTATCATGTTGCCAATATATCTCTTGTAATCATTTACTTTAGGAGTGCTGTGATGGCTTTGGAGCAAGTCATCATGTGCCAGTAAAATACCAGAAACATTATATGCATTTAATGAACCACCCTGTCCTCTGCCGGCAAACATGGCATCCATTTTATGCACAGGAAGATCTCATAAATTGAACAACCAGTTAATTTCTTTTGATGGTGTCAATTGAAGGGAAGTGCTAGCCAGCTCTAAAGGAGATATTCTGTTCTTCAAATAGTGACAGAGTCTTTGGTGTCAAGTTCAACTGTGAGAATCGGCAGACTAGAGCATTGTCTAATTATATCCAAAAGATGGCATTGCAATGTCAGCCTAGATTATGTGTTTCATTTCTAAAGTGGGGTTAAAACACAAAACCCAGAACCCTTTGACTCAACTGTGAGTGCACTACCAATGAAACCAAAGTGACACAAGCAGTGGTGATAATTGTTAAGGAAGATATTCTGACAAGAACATTGGAAGAACTTCCTACTCTTTGAGTGGTAATTTGATAGGATATTTAATACCCACCTGACAGGATAATGTCTCAGCTCAAGGATGGTTTTGCACCTCAGACATGTAGAGGCAGTTCATATGTTAGCTATCCACCCAGTGGATCCAGTAATGTCAAGTCTGGATGGACCATCTGAGGTTTCTGCAGCTAGGAAGAATGGTTGGCTATGCACCTCTCTTCTCTTTTCATCTCCATACTGATGACAATAACATTACCCCTAAGTATTTTGAATAAAAACCTGGACAGAAAAGAAAAGGTGGGGAGGAATCAATGAACAGAAACAAAACAATAACGTTTTAAAATGTATCCAGTAGACAGCAATACAATATGCGTCCTTCAAGAACTCAGTCAGCCTGAGTACCACTATAATCACAGCTTTAATTAAGGGAGATCTCTGGAATGTCAGGTGAAACATTAAACTAAGGAATTTTGGTTAACACTACCGAACAGCCATTAGTTAATAAGCTTAACTGCAGTTGCCTTGTGATGTGTGCCGTTATTTAGTGCATCATTTAAACATAAGGAGCAACCTCTTTGGAAATATTATACTTATGAATTTGGCACTACATTCCATGTCTGAACAGCCTAAGCAATAGTATTGAATTGGCATACAATAACTTATCAACCATTAGAATTCATGGCAGTAGCAGTAATATATATTAATGCTGAATCATAGACACTTCTTGGCCATAAAATGTTTGATTTATTTTAACAGAGATTTTGCACAATACGGAGTTTGTTTTCGCTTCACTGCATCCAGTGAAGCTGTCAATTCATCGTCTTTGCGTTTTATGATAGGGAGATTAATAAAAAATGGTTTATTTTAACACAAATCAGAGATTACAGAAACTAACTTCTTTATAATCTAGGAAGATAAATTCTGATTTTGATTAGCTAAATTACAGTATTTCAAATAAAAATTATGCTCATCTTGCCAAAAAGGACACTAGAACAACTTCATGTAACTTGTAAACCAAGCATTTATCATCATTTAACTTGCACAACATTAAATTCTATGATATGTAAGGACAAAATTCAGTTTCCGCCCTGTTTCAGATGCTTCTGACTTCCAATTGTTTTACTATACAAATAAACAGAAGTAGAAATATACTCCTCAAAGAAAAAAATAAAGTGCCCGCTGGGTTTCAGGAATGGTTGAATTAGCAATTAGCAATACCATTTTATAAGCAGGTAATGCCAATATCCTGTTATTCAAGTCATGTGGAAAAATATTGTTTTATTTAAAAATAATTCAATTGTTAAAGCCTGTTCTCCACCTGAAATATGCTTTTCTTATCTATGTGCTGAATATGGTCAAAATAATGGACAAGAATGTGCATCAGGGGCATTGGTTAAAAGCATGCCATATTAATAAGCCATCAGCCACTCTTACTGTTGTACATGTCTTATAAAACAGCCCTACAAAGTGACTTAAGTGTCAGTGGGGGAACATTTAGGAGACAGTGATCATTGTATTGTACATTTTAGGATGATGATAGAAAAGGACGATAGGCAATCCTGAATAAGAATAATTAACTGGACAAGAGCCAACTTTGATGGGGCGAGAAGATTGGCAGGAAAAGCTGTAGCTGAACAATGGGCTTTCCTGAAAAAAGAATTGGTTGGGGCCCAGTCAAGATATATTCCATCAAAAGAGAAAGGTAGCACAAACAAATCCAGTGCTCCCTGGATGAAAAAGGAGTTGGAAATTAAGATTAAAAAGAAAAGGTGTGCTTATGACAGTTGTCAGTTAGAAGATACAATTGAGAATCAAATGGAATACAGAAGGTTCAAGAGGGAGATGAGGAAGCATATTAGAGATGCAAAGAGGGATTATGAGAAAAGACTGGCAGCCAACATAAAGGGAGTCCCAAAGTCTTCTAGTAAAAAGGTGGTAAAAGGAGGAGTAGGGGAGATTAGGGACCTAAAAGGGAATTTACACATGGACAAAGGGGCCATGACTGAGGTATTAACTAAGTATGTTGCATCTATCTTTACCAAGGAGGCAGATGCTACCCAGACCATTGTGACAGATGAGGAAACTCTGTCACTAGAAGGGTTCAAAATTGATAAGGAGGAAGTATTGAATAGGCTTGTGGTACTTAAAGTTGACAAAGCACCGGGACTGGACAAGATGCATCCAAGGATATTGAAGTAAGTGAGACTAGAAATTGCAGGGGCACTGGCCATAATCTTTCAGTCTTCCCTAGACTCAGGAGTGGTGCCAGAGGACTGGAGAATTACAAACTTTAAGCCATTGTTCAAAAAAAGGTCGTAAGGATAAGCCCAGTGATTACAGACCAGTCAGTTTAACTTCAGTGCTGGGCAAGATTCCAGAAACAATTATTCGGGATAGAATTAGTAGTCACATGGAAAGATATGGGTTGACAACGAAGAGCCAGCATGGATTTCTAAAAGGGAAATCATGTTTAGCTAACTTGCTGAAGTTTTTTGTAGAGGTAACAGGAAAGGTGGATGAGAGTAATGTTGTTGATGTGATGTACATGGACTTTCAAAAGGCGCTTGGTACAATGCCACACAACTGACTTGAGAGAAAAGTTATTGCTCATGGAGTAAAAGGGACAGTAGCAACGTGGATAAAAAATTGGCTGAAAAATAGGGAGCAGAAAATATGGTCAATGGGTGTTTTTCAGGCTGGAGGAAAGTTTGTAGTGGAGTTTCCCAGGGATAGGTATTGGGACCCTTGCTTTTCCTGAAAAATATTAATGATCTAGATCTGGGTGTGCAGGGGATAATTTCAAAGTTTGTGGATGATACAAAGCTTGGGACTGTTGTAAACTGTGAGGAGAACAGTGTAGAACTTCACAAGGACATAGACAAGTTGGTGGAGTGGGCAGATAGGTGGCAAATGAAATTCAATGTGGAGAAGTGGGAGGTGATGCATTTTGGTAGGAAGAACATGGACAGACAATATAAAGTAAGGGATGAAATTTTGAAGGGGATGCAGGAGCAGAAAGACCTGGGTGTATATAGATTATTTAAGGTGGCAGAACAGTTGGAGAGAGCTGTTAATAAAGCATATAGTATCCTGGGCTTTATTAATAGAGCATAGAGTACAAGAGCAAGGAGGTTATGCTGAATTTACATAAGACACTCGTTAGACCTTAGCTGGAGTATTGAGTACAGTCCTGGGCGCCGCATTATAGGGAGGATGTTAACACATTGAAAACACTACAGAAGAGGTTTACAAGAATGGTTCCAGGGATGAGAAACTTCAGTTACGAAGATAGACTGGAGAGGTTGGGATTGTTCTCCTTGGAGGGGAGAAGGCTTAGAGGAGATTTAATAGAGATGTTCAAAATCATGAGGGGGCTGGACAGAGTAAATAGGGCGAAGCTGTTCCTGCTTGTAAAAGGATCAAGAATGAGAGGGCATTGATTTAAAGTGACTTGCAAAAGAAGCAAACGCGACGTCAGAAAAATCTTTTTCACACAATGACTAGTTCGGGTCTGGAATGCACTGCCTGGAAGTATGGTGGAGGTAGGTTCAATCAAGGCATTCAAGAGGGTATTAGATAATTATTTGAATAGAAACATGTGCAAAGCTACGGGGAAAAGGCAGGGAAATGGCACTAGATCATAATGTTCATTTGGAGAGCTGGTGTAGACACGATGGGCTGAATGGTGTCCTTCTGTGCCATTAAAATTCTGTGATCCTGTGACTCAACTGGTACACTAATGGATATGTACAAATTTAATTCTGTGGAAATGGATGGGATTTGAATAGTTTAAAATCAGATCCAATTTAATATCATCTTATTTATAAAAACACAATTACAGGCAATTTCTCTAAAACATACAGGTTTTTTCTTATTGTTGCACATGTACATTGAAAAGGAGAGGACAATGGGAATTTACAATCACTGTCAATGCCAGGAGTGAATATTTTGGTAGAGGGTGGTGAAGCTATGTACAAAGCAATGCAGTCATGGTTAAAAAATTTAATATTAGAATTAATTTCCTGATCTATTTATTGGTGTTCTTGTCGTGCTCTTGTAGTGTCCCTGCCTCTGGGCTCAAGTCCCACTCCAGGACATGAAAATGCATTAATAATGTAGCCAAACAGGTTGATTATCAGCCTATAAATCCTTCTGATACCCGTGATGGCCAGGCAGTAAGATTAGGAGAGTTTCCTGGTCAGCTAGACTGCCGAAGGCAATGGCAAATCACTGTAGTACTTTGCCAAGCATAATCATGGACCAATCAAGTTCATTGGCGGCAATGCCTTCTTAGGGCATGGCACCTGCAGGAAGAGGAAGATTTATTTATCAAACACAATTTTTTAGGACTTTTCATACAGCTGTCAGTCAACTATATATAGTTTAATGCAAAAGAAAACTACAGTTAAATCGCATTATTGTGAACAATATTATAATCATTATGTAACAAATTATGTAATTAGGGATGGATAATTGTGCTTCGCAAAAGCCACAACTTGTTAACACATAACAGCTGGAGACTTGTAAATATAAATATGCGAAAATGATCCTACCGTACAGGAGACGAAAATAGTTACTGTTTCACTATTACTGTATTCTAATTTGATTACTTCCTGCACTCATTTTCAATTTTTCATAAAATTGGAGTATATGTTACAGAGGCATTGGGTAGTCTTCAACAAGTTCTGTGGTGTTATGTTACCAGTATGAGATCTGATAAAATGCAAATAAATTTAATCTATTTTAATTCTTTTTAAAAAAAAGTGTCTTTCCAAGTGACAAGCGAAGTTGTCCAGCAGTTTATTGGGATTCTTAATAGCCATCAGAATGTGAGAGAAGGAAATAAACCATCTTTGTTTACATTCTGCAATTCAAGCGGTGATGGAGAGTCAAAAGACCAGTTCTTTTACAACATTTTGCACCTCTGAATTAATCCAATGTGTACAGTTTTAATGAGCTAAGGTACTTTAGTGAAGTTATGGGCCTACAACAGCTTATTTTAGCAGTTTTAGGGGAGAACACAGTTTGCAATGTATTCATTGTTCATCATATGTAAAAGGATAGTCTATATATTTACAGATCCAGTTGATACTAGCACTAACAATTATTTGGAAGGAAAAAGAAGTTTGCTTCAATTTCTTTTCCCATACACTACATTAGATACTAAATTAAAAAATGTAAATCATCAATGTATGAAAATTGCTCTCACTTTGAACCTGACACTTTGTCACTTGATAGATGATCCTTCTCTTGCCTCTAGACTCCAACCTCAATTGTTCACATGCTTTCTTGCCTCTATTTTGTCTACAATTTTGTAACTATTTATGCTCTCTCATTTCACCCAAGGTCCAAGTTTTCCATGATATTTGCTCTTCCTTCTCTCTGCATCCTCACTCTGTTGGAATCAACACTTGTTGCATTCTCTTCTACATTCGGCAGACCAAGTGCAGACTGGGTGACCGCTTTGCGGAAGATCTCCTTTCCGTCTGCAAGCATGACCCCAAACTTCCAGTTACCTGAGATTTTAATTCTTTTTGTTTTTGGAAAAATGCACTTTACTCATAAAATATCTGGAAGAATATTACAAAACATTTCAATTTGATGAATGTACAGGACATAAACAGGAAGCCTATCCTGGAACGGATGGACCCATCTGGCTGTGACCAGGTATATCTATGCTGCGCTCCATCTGCAGGGTTGCTGAAGACGTCGTGCAGCTTGGCGTCCTTTACTGGTTCCATCAGTAGTCTGGACATGGTGTCCAGTCTGCTGTTGGCCCTGCCAGATCATCCAGCCACATCGATGATGCAGTTGAAGTCACTGCCCAGAATGACCGGCCTGGAAGTCACCAGCAGCAGTGGGAGCTGACGGACCGCTAGCCACTCACTGTTTTGAGCTGGGGCATATACGTGAATTAACTGGAGTGGAACATTCTTGTATAATATATCTGTTACAAGGAGGCACCCACCCACCACCTCCTTAACCTTGAAGATGGTGAAGTTGCCTCCCTGCAGCAGAATATCCAGGCCAGAGGAACATGAGTCATTTCCTCCTAACCAGATCGATGGCCCATGGAACCACCATCGTGACCATTGCCTATAGGAGCTGAGGTGCAGTATCGCACACTCCTGCAGAAACAGCAGGTCAGCTTTGACCTTGGCAAGGTAATCCAAGGTCACAACACATTGTGTAGTAGGTTTAATGCTACACTCATTAATGGATACAATTTTTATCCCCATTTTTAAAGCATTTTGTTGTTTACCAAACTGGTTGTCTTTGAGAGTTCCAGACCTTTGGTCAACTCCTGTATACCCATAGTGTGTGCAAATTGTCTCACTTTGGATGGGCTGAGGAAACTGTCCTGAACCTCCCCATTGGAGATGGCATTGGGGGGGGTTCATATAAGGAGTGAGGTTTGAATTGTTCTCTGCTGGAGAAGTCTCTCCGATCCATTCCCCCCCAGGGCGTTGCTGCTCCCACCTTCCCGGAGCTGGGGTGCACTGAGTGCTTCACTGGTCCCAGGTTCCTGGGGCTGGAGTGTGCTGGCCTCTTCAAGTTGAGGGCAAAATTGGGGTGCGCTGGTCTCCTCATTGTCTCCAATGTTCTGGAGCTTGGTTGTCTCCTCCACCAAGTCCCTAGAGCTTTGCTGCTTCTTCTGTTGGTGCTGCACTTGCCCTTCTTTGTCCAAAGAGCAGCAGCCCTTGTCATCCGTGTCGGATGGGAGACGCCTTTTGCCACTCGTCTGGGAAATGGCTTGGTCCCTTCCTAGCCCCTTCTTCTTTTGAGTCCTCTTCACCAGCTGCCACTCCCCTGGTTGATTGTCTGCTCGTTCCTCCTCCACTGATTGGATCTGCTGAGGAATGGGAGGTTCAGGGGGTGGTGCAGTTGTTTGGCCATCTGCTGCCTCAATGTTTCCCTTCGTCTTGCCTCTCTCTCTCTCTCCTCCTTTGTCCCATTGTGCTCACTAGAGGTCTTGGTAGTTGGAGGTTTGCAAGTGTCTTTGGCATTAGTGACACTGGCCATTTCATCTGCTTGCCCCTCATTGGTTTTGGCCGCCTGTGCATAAGTGAGGCAGCGTTTGGGGCAGGTCCTGTAGAGGTGGCCTGCCTCGCCAGTTAGATTGCAGCACTTGGTCAGTTTGCAGTCCTTTGTCTGGTGCCCTTCCTGCTTGTACTTCTTGCAGAGGATGGCGCTGCAGTTGGCTGTCACATGACCAGGTTTGCCACATGAGCGACAAAGTTTGGGCTGCCCCGCGTAGACAAGGTAGTCATGGCTTCCCCAGATAGCGAAGCTGGGAGGAGGGTGGAGGATGGCTCCCTTACCATCTGCCTTGAGCATGACCTTGACCTAGTGTTTGCTTGTCCAAATCCAGAAGGTGTTTTTGACCTTGGTGCAGTTCCCAACCTTGTCGACGTACCTGGTGAGCACAATGGCAACGGGGACGTGGGGGTTGTAGAGATGCAGAGTCACTACACAGTCCTGTTGCGACGGCAAAGTAAGGAGTGACGTCATCGTGAGGATTCTCATCTGCGGCTGGTCTCTCTTCTCCTTGAACACCTTCAGGAACTTGACGCAGACAGCAACATTCTTAAAAGTCACATCAAAGTATCCAGTGCTGGGGAAGTCTTGCAGGCAGTAAATCTCCATTGCTCCAAATCCACAGGATTCTAAAAGGATCCTCTTAATGAAGGAGGCATAGTCAATGGGTGAACCTCCTTCACTGTCTTTCACCGCCACCCTAACAGTGTTACGTACCCCTTGGTTCAGACCTCGACCGGTTGCAGCCATCACCTGTTTAAGTTCCCGATGTTAGGCACTGAAGCCCCTTCAAAGGAGAACAAACAACCACAGAGGAGCCTCCAATACCAAAGGGCAAAATGGCCAAAGCCTTTGCTGAAACCCCCCAGTAAAAGAAATGATACCCGCAAAAAACAACACTTACACACATGCAGAAGCAACCATGATCATGGTCTCTCCCCTGCCAGGCCTGAGATTTTAATTCTCCACCTGGCTCCCACTCTGACCTTTCTCTCCTTTCCCTTTTGAAATGTTGCAATGAGGCTCAATGCAACTCAAGGAATGGCACTTCTCTTTTCACTGGACACTTTACAACCTTCTAGACTCAACTTTGAGTTCAATAATTTTAGACAGGAACCTCTGCCCCTATTTTGTTTTGTTTCTCTTTGCTGTTTTGTTTTTTTCTCTCTTTCATTCCCTTTTTTCACTTTTGATTAGCAGCTATTCAGCATCTTGCCTCCTCAAGCCAAATCCTTTGTTTCTGTCGAAGGGTCATGAGGACTCGAAACGTCAACTCTTTTCTTCTCCGCCGATGCTGCCAGACCTGCTGAGTTTTTCCAGGTAATTCTGTTTTCCTTTGTTTCTTTACTTGTACCATTATCATTCCCTTTGGCCTTGAAACATGAAACCTTTTGCCATTCAATCTCTCCTGTCTTCCACCCTATCACGGACCTTCCCTTCTGTTCCCCCACCTCCACCCCGAGCCCCCACGCATCCCCTTTCGCTTGCTCAAAACCTATTGCATTTCAAACCTTTCCCAGTTCTGATGAAAGGTCGCAGACTTGAATCTTTAACTGTTTCTCCCTCCACAGATGCCACCTGCCAGACCTTCAGAGTATTTCCAGCATTTCTGTTTTTATCTTGTCGCATTCCCTCCCACTCTATCTCATTCTTTCTGAACTAATCAGTGTTCTGAATGTTTCTTAGGGTTCTGCGCTTCCTGTAATCTTTAGGCTTTTAAACCATAGGTTTTATATCACTCAAAGACTATTTAATTTCTCTCCTGTTGTCCTCATCATGGTCTTTGGCCTTTCACCTATGTTCCTCACTAAAATAGGAAAGAGGCCCATATGACTATACGGCACTATAAGTAAAGTCTTATAACTTGTCAGTTAATTCATTTGCCTACATTTTTATTTTAAGTATAATTTTCCTGTAACATTTATAAAACCTGTTTGGCCTGTATTTAACCTGATAGTAAAATCGGCAAGGGAGCACATCAAATGGACTGCAGAGATGCAACCATCTGTTACACAACCCTTCAGGGATAAAAACACATACACTTTAAAATAGTGACTGATTAAAAATTTTCATATTGCTCTGGCAGGAGACTTACAAACTCTATGGGCAGAATTTTCCTGTTGTCGAGCGGGGGCAGGACTCGCACGCCGATGCGTAAAATGACACGCGGTGACGTCAGTCAAGTATCCTGACATCATGGTGCACCATCGCGATATTTCGTAGGGCGGGTGCACGATAATATCCGATGCACGCCTGCCATTAATTAACGGGTCACTTAAGGCCCTTCAGGCACCAACTGAGGGTGATTTTTCGGTGCCTGTGCGATCTTCAGGATGTCACATGAGCGCAACGAGCAGGCGGGTAGGAGGCATTTGTATAAACCTCATCCACAGGCGGGATAAGAGGGCTCAGTGGGGTCACG
The DNA here is from genome assembly GCF_017639515.1 of Carcharodon carcharias. NCBI lineage: Eukaryota > Metazoa > Chordata > Chondrichthyes > Lamniformes > Lamnidae > Carcharodon > Carcharodon carcharias. The sequence goes on along the minus strand of NC_054471.1, from coordinate 103,694,841 downwards.
AGTGTGCTCTGTCAAATATTTAATTTGCAAAGTTACTGATACTTGTCTGCGTGAGCTGCAATACTTCAAAATGCATACCTGTTGCTTGAACTGGACTCACAACCTTCAGGTCAGCAAAGAATCATTTCTGGGTATGCAGGTTTGAGGAAGTCTTCCCTTAACCTGGGAATGGGAGTTGAACTCTCCACTGGAGGCACCTCCTTTGAGGAGGAAGGGAGGGCTAGAAGGGGGAGGAGGCCAGGAGTGCACATTCAGCCTCCAGCGAGCCGCCTTAGGGAGGAGAGGCGCAGCCACAAGGATGCAGGGCCAAGAGGTAGTCCAAGGTGGGGTGCAGAAAGGACTGCAGAAGATGCCACTATCCTGCTGCCAGGGTACACAGGCGGCGAAGCAGCTACCTCAATATGTCTGAGGTGCAGTGCCGAAGGAGGCTCCGTTTCTCAAGGGAGACAGTCAACTATATCTGTCAGATGAATGGGTCTGAGATCTCCGCTAACTGTGTGGGTGGACACCCCATGCCAGCGGCTCCGAAGCTCACAGCTGCTCTCAACTTCTATGCCTCTGGCTCCTTCCAGGGGTTTGTGGGAGATTTTTGCAGTGTCTCCCAATCAGCTGTCCACACTTGTGTCAAGCAGGTTACAGATGCTCTGTTCAGGCGTGCATTGACCTTCATCATCTACCATTGAGACCAGGCAAACCAGACACAGTAAGCCAGAGGCTTTGCAGCCATTACTCTCTTCCCCCGCGTCCAGGGTGCTATAGACTGCACACTTATGGTCATCAAGGCGCCAGCAGGTGAGCCTGGTGCCTTCGTCAACAGGAAGGGCTTCCACTCCATGAACATGCAGATAGTGTGTGACCACAGGATGCAGATTCTGCAAGTTTGTGCAAGGCAGCTCCCAGGATGCCTCCATACTCAGGCACTCCCAGGTGCTGGGGTCTTCAGTGCTTTGGCTCGGCTGGATGGACGGCTGCTGGGTGACAAGGGCTATCCCTTCAGAAGGTGGCTCATGATGCCTCTCCGCCATCCAAGAACAGAAGCTGAGCAACAGTACAATAGAAGCCATGCCTCCACAAGGGCTGTGGTGGAAAGAACCATTGGTCTTCTCAAGATGTGCTTCTGATGCCTGGACCATTCAGGGGGCGCACCCCAGTACCCCCCAGATTGTGTCTCAGTGGTAGTGCTTTCATGCTACGCTCTCCACAATCTGACACTGGAAAGGGGGGACGCATTGGACGATGAAGATGTAGACGCAGTGGCTGCGGTTGCACACGATGAGTCCAGCAGTGAGTCCGAGGATGAGCATGCACAGGGAAAAGCTGAGGGGGTAGACGCTGAGCCGGACATACTCCAGGGAGGCAGGGGCACTCGGGGGGCTTTAACCCAATGAACCTTCAGCTAGCACACCACAGATGGACCTCCAGGACAAACCTGTGCTGCAGGCTCCATACTCGATACCTGAGTGCTAAATCTGCCTGGATAGGAACATTAACTAAGGGCCTTGTCAATAAAGCTCAATGTGACACAAGTCACTCATAACATCCACCTGCAGAAGAAAAGAGGCATCCTCAGCCATGGTGATATGTCTGAATTTAATGGTATAACAAAAGGAACTTAAAAGAACAGAATGACAAAGGTGCTCAACATCACACCAACTCAAAGACTTCATCTCGAGCCAACACAAAAGCACCAGTGATAAACCTGTGGTGTACCTAAGGTGCCTTATGTTCATGCTTTCGGATGCTAGGTCTAGGTGCTTCCCCGTCGCTGGCACCGGCATTTGAGACACTTGCTCACTGTGCTGTCCTGTTGGCCTTGATGACCTTGGTGGCCATCCTCTGGCCTGTGGAGCCTGTGCTGGCCCTGCCTGGGTGGGGGGGTGGGGGGAGCTGCCAGTTCCACAGCTGGCATCTCCCCAGTTGTCGCAGCCTCATTGAATGCAATGGTCACTGGCAGAGGGGCAGAGGAGCAGCTGCCCTTATCCGGAGTGCCCTTGCTGGTCAGAGCACACCCCCAGGAAGCCTTGATTGTTCTCCTGGTGGAGCCTCTCCATGAGAGTCACCACTGTCTCCATGGAGGAAGCATGGCGCTCGGCCATGAGGCTCATTGCATTGGTGATAGTCCGCGTGGACTCTTCCACCACAGAGACCAAGCCAAGCATAGCCTCATGTATCTCCACCAGATGTCCCCGTACACCTGGCCGCACTTCCTGCATTTGCTGCATCACGAATGATTCCAGAGGCACATCATCAGCTACCGACTGAGCATGCACCCGGTCCCCTGTAGTTCTCCGACTGCTGTTGCCATGGGCACTCTCTGTCTCCACCAGTTCCTCCAGCAACTGTGAAGTGCCCTCACCGCTGTGCCCTGGGACACTAGCCGATGATCTAATTTTCACCGAGGTGCTAGTATCTGTACTGGTGCCTGCCTGGCAGAGATGTTGTGACGCTGGTGAGTCCGAGATTTCAGGGCCGTCAGGTGTGACGGGGGGCCTCTGCTGCTTCTCCTCCCAGCCCTGTCCACTGATACTGAAAGAAAGAACAAAAAAATTTGATTAGTTAACATGGAGACAATGTCAATGTGCATCCCGGTCCCCTGGATCATTATGCGCTCATCCTTCCATAAGCAATGGTCAAGCCATGTTGCAAACTTCAATCACTGAACATTCAGCAGTGCCATGGCTGCTGGGACTCTAATGGTGACCTCAGTGCTGGGCTAACATACCTGCCCGTGGCACCCCAGCCTCACTGGGCGCATGGTGCCTCTCCAGATCTAGGTCCTCCAGCTTGAACCAGATAAGCATCGTCACCTCCGCCAGTCCTCACCCGCTCAGCAGCATTATGTGCATTCTTCTCCTGAAAAGGAGAGAAGAGCATTGATTAGTGCAACTTGTACCTGGATTCTCTTCGCTGCCGTCCCACCCCAACCAGAGTGGGACATTGCAGGGCTCCAGTGCCTCCTCACCCTGCAGCTGCCGAACACTCTCACAAAGATGCCAGGCCTGTTTCCCCCCACCCCCTTGACCAAATGCTGCCTACGTCACATTTGGCACCACATGGCCTAACCTTCCATAGCAAGGAGGCGCAAGCTGGTGGAGCGCAAAGGACAGCAGATGGATTGGTGCCCCGCCACCTGGAAGCTCCCCTCCCAGCATGTCAGCACCCTGACTTTGACATGTCCTGGAGTTCCAGCACTGCACCTAGGTGTAGCTCCACCAAAACAGTAATGTGTGTCTCAGTGTACCACATACTGCGGGTGCAGAACCCATCTCATCACCACCCTCTCAGGGTGACCTAGGCATGGGCAATATCTGCTGGCCCACCCAGCGGACGACACAGGCCGTCAATGATTCAGTGCAGTAACTGCACTTAGAGTTGGTTGCGGGGTGGGGGGGTGGGGGGGGTGTGCGGCAAGGGGGGAAAGCCTACCTGCTGGGTTAAGTGACCAATGCCAACATGGTACTCACCCTTCCCGAGCGCAAGAGGTCATTGAAGCGCTTGTGACACTGGATCCAGGTGTGTTGCACCATGTCACGAGAGCTCACGATCTCTGCTGCCTCCTCCCAGGCACTTTTGGTCATGTGGGGGGGCCTCCTCCTCCAGACTTGGTGTACAAGCACCTCCCGCCGTGCTGCCACCTCCTAGAGGAGGGCAGCAAGCCAATCATCTGAAAAACGAGGGGCACAGTGCATCCCTGCCCTACCCTCCTGCCTGGCCTGCTCACCAGCAGCGCTCTGGGGAACCCTTCCACTAGCCATGATTCACAGCCTTTGAAAGACTGCAGGGGCTTTTTAAAACAGGCTGCCGGGTCGCCAACGGATCCAGTGGTCATTGCAGACCCATCGCCGTCCACCCACCCCCACTGTCTTTGGGGGCCGCGATTCACGCTGGGTGGGCCTTAATTGGTCTGCCTGCGTAAAATGGCGGCGCAGAGCAGATTGTCGCCATGCCCACCCGCGCCCAGAAAATCCTGCCCTATAAAACACATCTAGGCATTTAAAATGCACAAGAATAGAATGGCAGAAATTTCACAGACAAAAGAGACTGAATTAAAGGTTCTGAAATAAGCACAGAGGCACATTTGAAACCCACAGCCAAAAAATGAATAAATGCAATACAAGGAAGGGTTGGTGTAGCACTGACATACGGCTGTGCTGTTTATGAATCTTTACCTGCATTTCAGTTCACTTATTATTCAAAGTCTTATTCCTTTGACGGTGGCCCATCCACCAGCAATGGAAAAGAAAGCCAAGCTCCCAAGTCACTGTATAATTGGAAAAGAAAGCAGATCTCAGTCAGGCCAAACAGCAAAGTCTTCCAATGTATTCTAGTACATCAATGAAGCGTTTTACAATATACCCCAGTACATCAGTGAAATGTCTTACAATATATTCAGCTAAGGTTATCTTGCTAGGCAGACATTGCGTGGAATTTTTGGTGTAAATATTGGGCAGGATTTTACACTGGCAAACTGTTTTTGCCTTATCTGGCTCCCACGCAATTACAATTAAAATTTAAAGAGCTGGCGGTGTGCACAGGAGGCACATGCGATTCATTGGTGGAACCTTGCCATCAGCTGACAGTGCTCCTGCTACAGGTGGGCTACAAAAGAGTCTCCAGGTCAAACAGGGAGGCTCTGAATCATGGCCAAAGCTTTCTTGCCCAAGTCCATTGCCATTAAAATAAGATTTATTGAGAGCACAAAGGTGGCACAGTCTTTTCAAATTTAAATTTCACTTGTAAATATTTCACATTACATTGGTTTTATTTTATTCATGTTTACACCATCTTATTTGTTGAAACTAACTTAGTCAGAGAGCTAAATGTACTGGCACATCTCATCGTTGGCACAAGTTGATGGTCACAGGGGACTTGGGTACATATCCTTTATTTTGGAAGAAACGATGTTGTCTTTTTTTTCACTCTTTATTGAATGCTCATTAGTGTCCAGTGTTATATTCACCACATGTGGGACATGGCTGAACTTGTAGGCTCAGCTGGCCCTCGCTTCAGTGAATTGTAAAGGACACAGTGCGAGATCACCCTCAGCAGGGATTATTGAAATGTTGCAGGTGAACGCAAAGTCCTGTAAGGACTCTGACAGCCAAATCACTGAGATGGACCCACATTTGCTCAGTATGACATCACCCTTTAGGCCTCTCATTTTCTTACCATGACTGACTGTCTCCACCAGCCCTGCACCACACCCAGGATACCAGGCTCTTCCCATTTCACAGCATCATGTCCCAGGCTCCATACTCCGTCCTCCCTTGAATCTCTCTTTGACTTCTCCATGCACCCAAACCCCAGCTTTTCAACCCCCAACCCCACATCGCCCCACCCTCCCCCAGCCATGGCTCGCCCTTCTGGTCCTGAGCCTCAGTGGGAGCTGCCATTCTCCTCCTGCTCCCTTCCCATGTGCCACACAGTTCAACAAGGAAAATTGTTGACCTCAGACACAATTGTACAAAGCCACCTGGTGCACGCCACCTTTAAACAAACATGAACTGAGTGCTACGAGATTCTCGTGCGGCCTGACTTTACCTTGAAGGTCGGATTTAATTTTAAAATGTTTTACACTAATGAGTATTCATGGTATGCATACTATGCATGGTATGCATGGTATTAAAAGTGCGAACCCGCCACAGGACAGCTTGAGGCCTGACATGCTGCAAACAAGCTACTGACTTAATTTCTGTATCTCAACCCGCCATCGCAAAATCAAAATTTCCATCTCGCCTAATTCAGTCAACCCACATGGTCTTGTGGGCTTCAGAAAATCTCCTCAGTTGCCTGAAATAATGGTGGAGGATTTTTTTCATATGCCAGGATTTATTGTGCAATTTTAAACATGTTTCATTCTCATTCCTGTTCCAATTTGTCCTTTTTACTTTTTTGATGTTTTTTATTTTCACTGAGTACTTATTTACGCTGAGTATTCATTACATCAATAGAAATCGACTTGAACAAATTGTTTTGTTCATTCATAGGATGTGAGTGTTAATGGCAATGCAAGCATTTATTGCCCACCTGCAATTGGCCTTGAGATGGTGGTGGTGAGCCACCTTCATAAACTGCTTCAGGCTACATGATGTAGGTACGCCCACACCGCTGTTAGGTAGGAAGTTGTAGGATGTCGACCCACCAATGATGATGGAACAAAAATACATTTTCAAGACAGAAAGTTGTGCAACATGGTGGGGAACTTGCAGTTGTGGTGTTCCCAGGTGTCTGTTGCATTTTCTCCTTTCAGCCAGTAGAGGTTGGGATTTGGAGGGTGCTTTTGAAAAAGCCTTGGTGAGTTGCTGCAGTGCACCTTGTGGATGGTGCACATTGCAACCACAGTGATAGCTTTTCGTGGATGGTTTTGTGCTTCTTCAGTGTTATTGGAGCTGCACTCATTCACACAAGTGGAGAGTATTTCACCAAACTCCTGACTTGTTCCTTGTAGATGGTGAAAACTCTCTGGGGAATCAGGAGGTAAGTTACTCATTGCAGAATTTCCAACCTCTGACTTGCTTTAGTAGCCACAGTATTTATGGGGCTGGTTCAGTTCATTTAACTTTTAATGACGATCCCCAAGATATTGATGGTGGAGGATTCAGCAACTGTAATGTTGTTGAATGTCAAGGAAAAGGGGTTAGATTCTCTCTTGCTGGGGATGTCTTAACTGGCACTTTTGTGTCACAAATGTTACTTGCCACTTATCAGCCCATTGTTCAGGTCTTGCTGCATGTGGCAGTATCTGAGGAGTTGGGAATGGCACTGAACACTATATAACCATCAGCAAACACCCATAGTTCTAACCTTATGATGGAGCGAAGGTCATTTGATGAAGCAGCTGCAAGTGGTTGGGCCTGGGACACTACAATGAGGAACTCCTGTAGTGATGTCCTGGAGCTGAGATGATTAACCACCAACAACCACAACCATTTTTCTTTGCTAGGTATGACTCAAGCCAGAGGAGAGATTTCCCCCTGATCCCCATTAAATTCAATTTTACTTGGGCCTCCTGATGCCACACTTGGTCAAATGCTGCCTTGATGTCAAGGGCAGTTACTCTCATTTTCGCTGAGAATGGCCTTAAACTGATATGAATTGAAACTGTTGGAGATAGAAGAGTGATTCAGCATGAGCGGTAAGTGCTGGCTCCCTCACATATTGTGGGCAGCAACACTTCCTTACCTGTACCCTTGACACCATTAGCACCCCCAGTAAACAAAACTCACAAAAAACCCAAAATAAATTAATGTCAATGTTAAGCAGATTTTAAAAAAACCTCATACCTCATGCTACGCTCTCTTCAAGATACCACTTTAAAGATAGAATGAATGATATTGAGTCCAGAAAATTGAACGGAAGGGGTTCTTCATTTTTGTATTCAGTGGCAGCGTAGCTCTATTGCCACATACTTCCAAATTTTCAAGTTCATAAAATCATGCAATAAGCCACAAGGGGTCATGGTCATAGCCGTTTGAAAATATGTAGATCATATCAGAGAAATTTTCCATCAGCCTTTCAAAAGGCTACTTGAAGTAAGCAGACATTAAGTCTGTCAACCAAGTATCTGAAGTGGTTTTTTTTTTCAAACCTGTCACCCCTTTAGGGGCATCCAAATCATATTAATGGGAAATCCACAGAGAGATCTTCTACTTGCCTGACATAGAACGAATACTTTCTCTATATATTCACGGGGGACTGACCCAGTTCTAATCTTTCATCACCAGGCGTTGTTGTAACACCCCTAGGATAGTTATTAAGTCAATCGCTGCATGGCTGACAAGTGTAGATTTGAGTTCTCACTTGGTGAATAGTTGGAACAGGAATTCAAGAATGGGATGATGAGCTGCACAACTCATCATAAAATGTGCTCCTGCATTGTTTCCATTTGCTGGACACACAGCATAACTGGAAAAATTAAAATCCATACTCAAACACTAAAGTTGGCATGAGCCAATATCCTCACATACTGACATGAATAAATAAAAGGAAAAGCAAAAAGCATGAACAGGTTTTCAGGAGTTCGCATTAATTATCAAGAAACTATGCTTGCAATTTCCATGTTGTATGATCTAATCAATCAAGAAAGATTTACCTGCAGCCCCATGACAGTTCAATTTCTCTTTTACCCTTTGGGAGGTGCTCTACAACAGATTGGAATATGCTCAATTATGTTATATCTCAATCACTGACAACAAACTGGCAATCGATTCAGTTCCCAGGAAAGCTTTATATGGTCTTGCTCATTTTTATGTATAAGATGGAATAATTAGGCGATAGCCTGGTATACTCCAGTGCTGTACTGAACGGAGTGCTGCACTATTGGAGGTGCCATTTTTTGGACATTAAGTGGGACATTAAACCGAGGTCCCATCTGCCTGCTCGGGTGGATGTAAAAGATCCTATGGCGCTATTTTGAAGAACAGCAGGGGAGTTATCTTGGCCAATATTTATCCCTCAATCAATATTACAAAAGACCCAGATAATCTGGTCATTATCACATTGCTCTGAAAAAGAATCATATGGACTCGGAACGTTAACTCTGTCTTTCTCTCCGTAGATGCTGTCAGACCTGCTGAGTCTTTCCAGCATTTTCTGTTTTTGTATCACGTTGCTGTTTGTGGGAGTTTGCTTTGTTCAAATTGGCTGCTGCACTTACTCCAATGATTACACTTTAAAAGTATTTCATTGGTTGTAAAGCACTTTGAGACATCCATTGGTTGTGATAAGTGCTGTGTAAATACAGGCCTGTGATTCTTTTCCCAACTGTACACATTCTTGTTGGAAAACATGCAAGCGGTTTGAGGCTTGAAAGGCTTCACCAGATGCATTTAGTTCTCTGTGTATTTTGTATATTTTTAAAAATCTCTCCCATCCCAGAATTTGTGCTTTTCCCCACTTCAAGCTTAGGTGGATGATGCCTTATCCCTTGTTCTCTGCCAGAGTCTCTCATTTTCATTCCCTCTGTCAGTAGATGTGTCTCTTGCTTCACAGGTCTCATAGTGGCCCAGACAAAATTGAAAACTCACTAGTGGGCGGCTCTGATCTTCCTGTCAGCAGCAGAGCTGTGGCTTATGCCGCTGCCTGTCAACATTTCAAATGACTATTTTTTTACCTTTTTCCATCAGCTGCAGTGGAAACTTCCTTTCCTGGCTGTAGTGTGGATCAATCATTGGACTGAGTAGGGAGGCCTGGTGGGGTGGGGTGTTGCTGGTTGAAGCGAAAACATGCTTCCTTTGTTATATTGAACTGATGGCATGCCCTTTGAGCTCTGCCTTCAGTTTAGTGTTTCCAAGTGGGACCTTATTGGTCGGAAATTGGCTGCTGCATTTTCTACATTACAACCGTGACTACTTGGCTTAACTTGGCTGTAAAGCACTTTAGGATGACCCAGGTGCGTGAATGACACTATATAAATGTAACATTTTTTCATTTTATTGGAATGTCATATTGTGGATAATTATATAATGTGCTGTAAGTAAAGCAAAAGAAAAAAGTTTTCAAGCACCTCTTTTCCATTACAGAGAAATGTTGTCCAAACTGTGGTGCACCCTTGAATCTCATGCCTTGCCGAGGTCATGGGGGATATCCTGTTACCAACTTTTGGAGGCATGAAGGAAAATGCATATTTTTTCAGGTTGGTTTTTCTTCCTTTTTAAAACACGTTGACCTGCATGCATCATCAGGTGCTACAATATACACATCTTTCCTGAAGGGAAATTTGAATTGTTGCTTTTTTGAAATTTTGGTTAGAAAGCAATAGGAAGGATTTCAATGGCATGTGTAATTACAGGCAAAGAAGATAACAACAACTGAACACGGTGGTGGGCATGGGGTTGGGGTGGGAGGAGGGGCTGTTGGGAGTGAGGTTGTTCATTTGAATATGGTTTTTAATAATTTTGTTTAAAGTCAAAATGGTTAAAAATACTGAAGTGAATGCCAGACATTTTACGGACAGCATTAATCTGTTTTTTTAAAACACTCTTTCAATTCAATAAAAAAAATGTTTCCACAGGTACAATTTGCAATCATTAAACCAGTTGTGTGGGTGGGGGAAAGTTGGGAGAGAGGGGGGTGAATAATTTTCAGTGCAAAGGCAGCATGAAAAATAAAGAACTTTCTAAAAAAAAGTTTAAAAAATGTTTTAAAGAAGTATTTTTGCAAAGCAGGAATGTTCTTTCAATTTTGTTTCCATAAAATGACATTTACCCTTGATTTTAAAAAGGCATATTCTACATTTATCACCATTCATAAAAGAGTCTAATTTACTTTCTAGGCCAACTCTTTTTAAAATATCCCATTAGGGCATTACATTTTATCGCACTGCTGGCTAAATGCACTGGCACCCTGTGATTGTTTTAGTTTAGTTTATGAGAATAAACAATAGAAAGATCCACTAACAAGTTTGTATACCTCCAGCAAGTTTTAAATCAGTGCCTGATTTCCTTTGTTTATCACCAGTCATTGAGAAAATTACCATCTAGAACATAGTTGTAAATTTCAGTGTTGATTACTTCATATACAGCAATATAAACACAAATCCTGCAAGCTGGCATGTACAGATCAAAGTGCGAAGACCATAACAAAGTTGAGAAAGCCAATTTTTTCCTACTGGTTTCTCCTCACTTGGAGACAAAATTTTTATAAAATTTACTAATTTGCAACTTTTGCTCACCATTATAATCTAGGTATTTAGCATAAACTAGGTCACCTTAAAGGAACAAGTCACTTGAAGCACAAGTGTTCTTAAAGTTCCCACCGCTCTGTCCACTATATAAGGTGAATGGTAAAACCATAGTAGGTTGTAGCAATGAAACAGCATGGCTTGATTGAATAGAACCAACAGCACATCCACATCTGGATATAGGGACATTTTTCTGTAGTGAAAAATAATTCACATCCTTACTTTTCTAAAAAAGAGAGCTATGTTTGCAGCCTTGCTGAGCTATTCACTATTCAATAGCAGTTGTCAACAAATCAGTCGTCATTCTAAGGATCTCATCACTAAGGTAATGGGCAAACAGCTGAAGCTCAAAGCCCCACCTTTACCTGAAATCAGCAAAGTTTTTTAAACCCGTAAAGGCTGTTGTGAGGAATGTATTGAACTGTCTGAAATAGCTGGTGCCCTTAATATTGTAAACAGCACCATAGCTCTAGACCAGATGGAGGCAGCTGTTTGTGATAAGCATGGACACTAAGAGGTGAGGACTGTACGAATAAATTTATAGCATAAGTCAAAATAAATTCAGTGTGAATAAACCCTAAATATCGATTACAAAATTGCCAAATAAGTAAATAGCTTAGTTCCCTCAGAGCTGCTGTCATAGTTTGCACATGTGAAAGAGGTTTTCTCCACACTTCTGAAGTTACAAGGATGGAGCAGGAACACTTGCAAAAATTCCCAGCCATGGTTTAAAATTTTATTCATGACAGGATGCAACATATTTAGTCAGTGTAGGCCATTAGACAGAAAGTAGTAGACTTGAGCCTCACTCTGGGATTTGAGTACATAATCCAGGATTGTTCTGAGAAAGTTTTGCAATCTTGGAGGCGTCATCCTTTGGATGTGACATTAAACCGAGGCATCATTTGCCTGTTACAATTGGATGGTAAAGAGTCAAGGGCACAAACTCAATAAGTAGGTATGTTTCCCAATGGCCTGGACAACTTTCTTCTCTTAATCAACTCTATCAAAATAATCAATTGGCCATCTTTCTACTGTTCGTAAGATCTTGCTATGTTCAAAATGGATTGCCATATTTGCATATGTAAGTCACTGAACACTAAGTCACAGTGATTAATTATAAATTAAGTTCTTTAAAATTTTCTGAGATGTGAGGAGATAAAGTCCTTTTAATAAGAATTTGATTTCACCTTTCAGTTACTTAATTTCTACTGTTTGTGATAGAGTTGCTAATATAGCCTTAGATGGTTATAGTGGACTTATCTGTACATACCTGATTTATGCAGTATGACTGATGTAACCTGTTAAGTCAAGTTTGACAAACTGTAGCATTGGTCATGGTTTGCCAATTAATCCGGTGTAATACACAACGTTTGTTGGTTGGGAGAAACAGACAGGCTGGGGGGTCTTCAATGGTGTAGGCCAAATTTGGTGTCATTTCAGCCTTTGCACAACAAAGGTCCTTGAAATCTTTCAGGACATCCTGGCTGGTCAGGAATAAAAGTTTATGTTTTGGATGGTCCCTCTGATCTGTGGACTAGGCATGGTTTTTGGCTACTGGAGAGACTGCAGTCACACTTTGGTACATGCTTAACACTTATTTATTAGTTCTACATCTAAACAGGTTAGTGTAGGAATGTTGCTCCTGGGCATGGTGTTCCAACCTCCCACTTTCTCAAGAATCTAACACATGACTGACTAATGTCAGTGATACATCATCTATGTCTTACATTAGCATATCTATTCTGTTAAGCCTTTATATTCCACCTCCCCCCAAAGTATACTATCTACTTTTTGACAACAATGTGAAACTATAGGCCAGAATTTTTTGCTCCCATTGGCGGTGGGTGTCATGGCGGGCGTGAGAAGATAATATGGCGAGAAAGCCAAAAATCAGTTTTACGCTGTCATTGAACCAGTTTTTGATCATCTGCTCTGCCCGTCAATGGCGGGCCACGTTTCCCACCGCTGCACATTGGGAACGTAATTTCATTACTTTATCATTTTATTACAAGCCCTGCTTGCCAGTATCATTCCGTGGATCAACCAGGCACCCATGCATATGTGTTTCACAAATGCACATAAGCGGCTTGCACCTGTTGAGCTACACTTTGCTTGGGACTTCGAGATATGTTTGCCTGTCTTGCTTCGGGCAGTACTCGCAGTCATCAGTGCCAGGCTTTGCAGGCAGTACATCACTTTTAGGGGGGCTCATGGGCAGATCTCTACCTACCCGATCAGCCATAAAATGGGAATGGCTTTTCAATAGGGAAGGGCTGTACTGGGGAAGGAGGTGTCCCAAGGTGTGTGTGGGGGCACATGTTGACCTGTGTTAGTGGCCTCAAGATGGTGAGCACTGAGGAAGCAGTCTCCAGAGGAGATGAGGCCAGATCAAGATGTGAGGGTGTGAGAGAGTGGTGATGTCCCTTGAGCTGGCAGGAGTGAGATGCCTGTGAAAGTGTGATGGCCTTGTGAGTATGAGAGTTTAGAGTGCTGAGATGGTTGCTTTACAATGGCGGCTCAGGTGAAATCATTCATCCTCTTTCTGCACTGGATGGTCAACCTTTTCTGTGCAGTGTTGGCACTGATCACCACTGCCACTACTTCCCATGCTGCAGAGGTAAGATTGGTGGACCTATTGCGCCCAGAGCGGGGGCGGAGGACATCACAGTGGGCCTCCAAAAAGCATGGGTCATTGAATTCTTCTTGGCTTTCAGGGCCATGTCTTCACTGGAGCAGTCCTGGGCTGCAAGCATTGAGCAGTGTGTTTGTGGCTGCACTTTAGATATGGCACCTGGAGTGAGGTAAACGGCGAGATAATGGCAAGATGAGCAATTCAGAGGCTGCCCACCAGCAAGATGGCATGTTTCCTGTGGCTGCATAATGAATGAGGTGGGAAGCGGATGATATGGTGCAAAACCTGCCATTGCGACCGATTAAACATCACTTTTCACACCTGATTCTGCACTTAGTGCAAATTTGGGACAATTCCATGTCTAACTATTTGCACTGCATTTCTGTAACTCCCTTTTTACAACTACAGATTCTACCCAAATCCAACACTTACTCTTCCTCCTCCCCAAGTCACAGTCCTGTGGGATTCAGTCTCCCACAGTATTCTCAGCCCTTAGGGAAGACGCCTTGGAGACATGTGGGTTTTTTCTTTGTCTTGGAGGACATCATCATCAGCAGAATGGCGCAGCAATTTAACAGCATGGCTGGTAAGCAGAGTGTAGGTTTCAGGACTACTGAACTGCAAGGATAGTGAGTCATTTGTAATGAAAGATGGATCCAAGAGACAGTGAAAGGCATCAACCTTTGGATGCCCTGGGACTTAGAAGAGAAGTCAGGATTCCCGTTCCCTTGAAGAACACAGAGCACCTTCAGAAGATGGATGATCTTCAACTCCAGTGAAGACTCTCACAGCTGTATTATTCACTGCTGCATCGAAGCTGGAAAAGCTATTGAAGATTTGAGATTCCAATGAATCTCTAGGACAAAGGGAGAAAGAAAACAACAAGATTCTAGAAAGCCTTTCAGGAATAGAGGGAGAGGTGATTTCCAGAAGGACTATCCATTTTCAGTAGGCACTGTAAGACAGCCAAATCTTTCTCTGTGTGAGCCTGCACCACCTGGGCAATAGGAAAAATTACTGAGGATATAGAGACAGGACAGCACCATCTCCTGCAATGGAACAAATTTTAACAACAAAATGAAGACAAATTTTCTGTAGATGAATAACTCAGAGACAAGTTTGTTGTACAGGATTGTAAAGCTTTAGAAGGGCTAAAGGTTCGGCCACAGCTTGTGCTGATATATAGCACTAGAGGGAGGGTGATTTTTAGCTGGGACTGATGTATGGGCTTCAATTGACTTTTACTTCTGGAAGCATCCCCCATGAACTCTAACATGGAATCAGACAAGACATTCTCCCTGGAAGACACTTAATGGACAACCAGTGATAGATTAGGTATTACATTGGTAAGTTCAGTAGAATAAAGATCTGAATGCTGCTCAGCTGTTAGAAACACAGCTGGCTTCTCAAAAAAGGCATCAAAGACTTCATGTATCAATTGGAAAGACTGACCAACCTCTAGGACTTCATCCTCAACAGACTGCAATGGCTTCTTCTTCATCACTTTTTTCTGCAAAGATCCAACTTAGGTCCAGCAGGTCCTCATGCAGACAGTCACCAGTACCTTCTGTATCACCACCACTGGCCTAACTTCACAAAGAACTGAGAAATTCATATCTGCATTCTCCACCTGGGGTGTAGTTGTTGATGTCTCACTGCTGATTGAATAAGCCTCCTTATTCAAGAAGGCTGCAGTTCCACTGGTTCTGAAAAAAAGGTTGAAGATTGCTCAAATGCTGGACATCATCTGGGGATTTTTTCAGAATTCCTAGAAGTACACCAATATCTCCACTCAATAACGTTGATTGTGGACAATGTAGAGAGAATCAACAATCTGTTGCCCCTTGTAACGAGAGGAGGAATTCTCTTGCCTTTGATTGGAAGGCTTGTGCCATCTGGGCCTTGCAATTTGATATCTGATGGGTGAAGAGGTATTGTCTGAAGCCAGTCTAGATTATTGCCAGCTTCAGTATCCATTTTAAGGTGACATCGAAGCCTTTAATTTGCTGGATTAAGGCCATTAACTTCCCTTAGAAACTGTAATTTTGTCATTGTCTTGATTTCCAATTTTTTAGATGCAGAATGTTTCATAAATACTTACTGGTCATCTACCTCGATTAAAGTTGTTGGATTTGCAGAATCACTTGAAATGTCCAGTTATCCTGCGCTGGAAGTATTCCATGCCCCCTGTTGGGCAGTCTTGGCATTGGTGTTGATTCTTTGCACCTTAACATAAGCATCTCAAATGGCTGCTTCCATGGAGTTTCTTGTCCTTTTTCATAGCTTGGCAGGCTTTCATGTGAATGGGGCCACTGCCCGTGGGCTTACCTAGTCAATGGAGTCACAAGAAGCTTCAGAGTTGCACCAAATTATAGCCTGGCCTGTCTTGCATACCGGACTACATGATCTAAAGTAAGGTCATTTTTTGGTCTGCAGTAAGTCAGAGTTTTTCATCTTGGACGTCCATGACTATACGATTGTGGATTAGCTTTTCCTTCAGCACTCTGTGTTCTCAAGTAACAGCTAGGCGATATAGGTCGTCAGAAGTAATTCAATTGATTCCCCAGGTTACTGGGATCTTTGGTTAAAATGTGCTTGCTCTATTATTAAGTTTCACTTCAGGCTACGATATGTGTCAAAGGCTTTGAAAACAGTGTCAAAGTCCATGCTGGACTCTTCTACTCTCTGCCTCAGGAGAACATCGTCTGCTACTGAACCTATAGCATAAAGAAAGGAACTGACTTGATTTTGCTTTTTTTGCGTGAAGGCCCAATGTTGTTTGATACTGAAGGAAATGGTGTTTCCACAGCCCCCATTTCTGGCCTCTCTGTGGGCTTTTGAGGCAGTCAAATGGGTGGGATAAGGACAGGGAATGCTTACTGGATACGGTCATTGTTACCTCTCTCCAGTTTGCCTCCTCCTTCTATCAGGTTATAAGTATGAGCTGCTCTCAAGTTTTTCTTCACACTGCCATTCCATTGATAGCACCAATTTATTTTTTACATTGATATCTCCACTGCTGGTTCCTAGGCGTGGTTCTTGGTTACTGCACAGAATGTAGTCAGACTCTGGTACTTTGCTTAACACTTGTTTATTACTACTATATCTAAATAGAGCAGACATTTTGCTCCTGAGCATGGTGCTCCAATCTCTCTCTCCCGAGTCTAACACTTGGCTGACTGATGTTTGTGATACATCATCATCTATGACATATATTAGCATATCCACTTTGTTAACCCTTTAAACTATAGGTTACATTCCTAGGATTTCATAATCATCAGAACATTGGGATATCCTAGAACATAGCTCAAAAAATGGAAGTAAAAGATATCCATTAATTCCTCATATTTAGACAATTGACCTAGTTTTAAAGATGCTTTCAGTTCCACATGGAAAATGTAAGTTGCTAAGGTTAAATGCCAATTCAAGGTGATCCCTTTAACTCAGGTTTTCTCTCTCCATACATTTCCAAAATACATTGTAGTCCTTATTCTAGCATTAGTATTTAGGTCATTGGTCCTTCAGAGTAACTTGCTGAGAGACATCATAAGTCAATGGTCCATTGAGTTCTGTTTCTGTGCTTCTACTTTCAATTTTGAGAAAGCTGAAAGTTAATGAAATTGATAAGATGCCTATTTTTGGGCAACTTTTGAAACCAGATCCCTGCCAATAAAAGTTTTTTTATTCTTCAGTTAGTTTAATTGCAGAAACCATCCAGTGATAGGTTGAAAACTCCAAGAATTCTGGGGCAGGTAGGGTCTTCATGGTTTTATTCAACTTTGGGTATATATTTTGTAATTTGTCATGGGGAATATTGGGACCCAAATCTAGTTTATGCCTGACAGTATTCACATTAAAAAGTTAATAATCATGACATAATCATTTGAACTTCATCAAGTGATAATATAGAACTGATCATCAAGCCAAAACAGTTGTATGTAATATAGCCCAGCAGATTTTTCATCTGGAAGTGCCTGGCACTTGAAAATAAATTCATTGGAATAACATCTAAAATGCCATTACATATTTTATGCACTCAATTTCATTTCTTGGCAGGCAAAAGGTGTACATGATCACCCCAGGCCAGAAACAAAGACAGAAGCTGAAGCAAGGAGATCAATCAACAAAAAAAGACCATATGCTGAAAATTGTTGTTATAAAGACAAAAGGGAACTGCAGGTACCGTGTGCATTGCTGTTAACTGTTCAGCACAAGTGGTGGGGAAACCAATTTGGAAACAGTATAATTAGGATATCTTGATGCCAACAATGGGCAAGATAAATATAGCCAGCTTTGTTTCACAAGTGAAGATGCTGTCATCGAGTCAATATCTCACTTGAGGCAGTGGTTTAAAATGGCTTGCTTTCAATGAGCAGTCTCTTGCCATCAACTTGGTAGCCTGCCAAAATGTTTAACAACTAAGTCAGTCAGAACATTCAATGGACAGGAAGAAAAGCACTAATCCAATCCTAAACATTATCACAGCAACATTTATCACATTAAAATGCAACCTATATCAAAGGCTTATAAAATAGCACAGGGCATTCATTTTACAGCTAATAAAGGAACACTGAACCAGCGATGCTTGAACAACACTAAAATTGCACATCAAAGGTTTAACTTGAATGAGCAGCTAGGATTTAAGATGTGATACCTATTTTATATTCTGGGCAACTACTACTGAGCTTTTCCCCTTAAGATTGAATATATTGCATGGCATATAATTAGTTAAGGTTTTAGTAGATCTATTGCATTACTTCGAAAATACAATTGACAGGGAAAATGGGTGAAAAGAGGTGGTTAATTTCTAAGACATCAAAAACCAGGCAAAGCAATATTGAGATCTTAATGTTACACAAGTTATGGAATCAAGCAAATATGTGTTGGTTGATCTTATGCACACTATTTGGACTGCCCTATGCCCTTTCCATCACAATGATTTCTGGATAGCCTCTCATCCTATCCTTCATAAATTTTAACTCAACCAAAACTTTGCAGTCTATATTCTATCACACAGCAAGCCCCCACTTGCTCATTTCCCAGTTCCTATCAGTTTCTAGTTTCGCAATACCTCAAACCTCATGCTGGAATCCCTTCATGGCCTCTCTCTCTCTCTCGTTCTTAGTAACCTTCTCCAGCATAACAACATTCTCACCAAAGTCTCCATACTTTGGACTCTGACATTTTATGCACCCCCTGCCCATTCCCCTGCCACTTCGGCTTCCAGAACACATGCTCTGGAAATTCCTCCTGAATCCTCTCTGCCTATTCTCCTTCTTTAAGGCCCGTCTTAAAATCTACCTTTTTAAGCAAGGTTTTTCCATCTCCTCTGCTGATATCTTTCGCTCATCGAATCAGTCTACTAAATTCTTTTATGCAAAAAATGCTATATAAATGTAATTGTCATTGTTATAAATTGTATGCCAAATTATTACTTATATATATTTTGTTTGTTTAGCTGTTAACAGGGGCAATTGAAAATGAAGGATCTCTGCCAACATTTACCTCTAATCCAAAAAGTATTTTGTCCAATCTCTATGTAAATGGAAATCTCGAAGATTGTGTGGCAGTTGAGAACATCTCTGCTAGTCCATGTTTATCATATCCGAATGGGCATGACTTCGGAAAGCCCACCTACCTTTATGATCCGCATTGCGAAATGGATATCAGCAGATTCTATGGTAGATGTACACAATTTAGTGCAGGGTGCCATAATCCTGGGAATTATGGTGGCCCAGGAACAAACTGCAGTACAAATTTTGAGTGTGGAGAGTATCCCAACTGGAATAAAATTACATTGGGAAAGAATGCTTACAGCAACTCTTTTATTAGATACTCTCAAGGTTCTTCAGATCCTTGCAATGAAAATGCCAGTCCCAAGAACCTCAGAGACCCAACACAGAATGCACAAACTGCAATAAACAACATGAACAAAACCATGTACCAGACCTCTAAGCCCAATCTGGATGAATATAGTGATTATCTATACGATGCTATGTTCCTGCAAAATCAGAACAGCACCTATGTTCCTGCTGCTATTTATCCACTTTAGGGTCTCTCCAGGTACAATCACCATTAACTGCTATAGAAAATGTGGAGGGCAGAAACATACCAATTCTACCAATAATAAGACTTCTTTTTAACCTGTTGATTCTTAACTAAAACATCTATGAACTGAAAGATACTTAACATTCCTACTGGAAGTTTTTAACATCAACTCAAACATTAAATGCACTTAAACATTAATGAAAAACAAAAGAAAAACACAAGATCATATATTGGTTCAAATCATGCTGAAATTTCTGCTCTAGATTTTATGGTAAATATTGGGTGAAATTGCATCAGCTTTACATGAAAAATCATCAAAAATAGTAACTCAGAAGTTTGAGGAATATGGTAGCATGTTTGCAGTGTATCAACAACGATTAAGATCATGATTCTTGCTGGTACCCTGTATGACATTCTGCAGCACAGAAACACATTAACGTTGACAACCGTGTTATGATCAAATTTCTATAAAATGTAACACTCCTTCAGTTCATTAATGTACATAAATTCAGATGACATTCATCCACATGTGAAAATAAGTGGCTGACACATTTGTCACTGACATAGGATGTATGGTGCAATGAATTAATGGTTGTAAAAAGTTTCCTGCTTTTACCTTAGGATTACCTTAGGATTAATTATAATATACTAGCAGGTTATCTTGTGCAGAAGTAAAGCACTAGACCAAGCCTTTGCATGGTTGATAGTGAAAGAAAACAAAGATTCAAGAGTACATAACGATCCCTTTCTGAATGTTCAGAAACAATTACATTAGGAAAACTGTATTCTCAAACTACATATGAAAGGATGTCCCTTTGGGGATTTCTTTACTAGGGTCTCAAGTGCTCTTATTACATTTGACCTATGTCGTGTGTCATACAGGGATCATTTTTGATCACCACAGACTGCAAAAACAGACAGCACATTCTTCTAAACTTTCCACCCTAATAAGAGGGACATTTATCATCTTTTAAAAAATATTTGCCTCTGTGCCTCTTTTTTGATTACAAGTACTTTGCTTTGTGTCGTTTTATTACAATGCTTCATTTTGAAATTAACAATGTATATTACAAAAATGTTATCAAATGTCAGCATCAGCCTGAAGATTGTGTTCATACAGTTGTGATGCCATTAAAATTATCTACATGGATAAAGCTACATGTTGTATTGCTATTTGAATACAATCAAGTAAAACAATTTAAGAATATATCCTGAAGATCTTGATGAGCTCAATTTTAGTTAGGACCAGGGTTCATATTAGCTTGCTCTTATATTTAATTTGTTGCAACACATTACCACTTGTTCTAAATAAATGAAGGTGGTTTGTTTGCATTTAATCAAATCTGTATGTCCTAAAGAGCTGTTTTTGGATGCTCATTAAATGGCATAACAATAGCAATAACAAGTTCTTCTGTTGCAGTTTTCACCATTTATTAAGCTAATGCCTCATTATTCATCAGAAGTGCAGTATCATTAATTCTGGAGAGCAGTGAATGGCATACTGTTCTGGATTCAAACTGATCAGATGAATATTTCTGTTCAGTCAACCTCAAAAGGCCAAAAGTATTGGCAATGTCAATCTAAATTTTTGGGAACATATACTTACAGGGAAAATGTGACAATTTGGCATTAATTTGAAATCTTCCTCTGAAAAACATTAAATTGCAGAAGTGGTCAGAACTCATCTTTTAAGGTGAGCTGGTCAGTGCTGGTAGCCCAGGACTGAATTTTGCTATTGGAGGTGAAGTCCCGCGGTCAGGGGTGAAAGCAGGAGTGTGACCCCGCTCCGAGGGTGCGGGGTGGGGGAGCACGGCAGGACTCTGGGGCAGCATTTAACTGAGGGCTGGCAGCTCAGCATCACCATCCACGAGCAGCGGCCATTACTGAGGTTGCATCACCAGGGTGAGAGCGCCTCAAAGCCGGGGCACCCTCAAAGAGCAGGTGGGTTTTTTTTGAACAGCTGGGGTCACTCAGGACCTGGCAATGAGGTGGCTCATTGGGTACCTGTGCCACCTTGAGCTTGGGGGCCACTGCCACAGGGATCTGTTTGGGGGCCATGGAGCACCCTTAGAAGAGGCCTCCTTCCCAGAAACCCACTGGGAGGCCACCAGGGTTTACCTGGCATCTCCCCCACCCACCCACCCAAGTAGCAGTGGAATTTCCCGATGTGGGAAAATGCCAGTGGGTTGGGAAGTGACCTTTAATCAAGCAGTTTAAGTGGCTCAATTAGCCACCTGGCTGTGGGCCACAATGCTAAGGTTCTCACTGCTGGTGATATGGCAGCAGGGAGATTTCAAGCTCCCCTCCTGAAGCCTTCCCCCACCATATTGCCAGGCCAGGCCCCCTGCCTCCCAGCCCATCTCCAATGGACCTACAAAATTCAGGCCCTAGACCTTGAAAGGCTGATGCTGCTCCTATATTATAATGGGGAGAAAAGGTTTTCATGATACCCAGGTGCCTCAATTTTGGTGGATAAGATTTTGTCAAAGTGAATGTCTATAAGAGTAGCATCCCTTCTGAATGCAGTTCCTTATTTGTTTTATCACAAAAGCTTTATGAGCTTTTCAGACATGTGATATCTAGGCTTTCAGGATTGTGCATGAAACTCTGCTTCAGACACTTCCTTTCAGGACATGAAGGGATGAGACAGTAGCTCTGTTGGAGAGGTCAAGTAAAAGGTAATAGAGGAGCATTTCATGTCCGCCATTAATTGAGTTCACTGAAGTTTTGGCCTGGTTTACACCAGTTTTTTTTATTCATCCATGGGATGTGGGCTTCGCCGGCTAGGCCAGCATTTATTGCCCTTGTTCAGGGGGCACTTAAGAGTCAACCACATTGTTGTGGGTCTGGAGTCACATGTAGGCCAGAACAGGTTAGGGCGCCAGATTTCCTTACCTAAAGGGCATTAGTGAACCAGATGGGTTTTTCCTGGTCAGAATCACAGATTCAGAATTACAGAACAGAAGAGGCCCTTCGGCCCATCGAGTCTGCACCAACACATGAGAAACACCGGACCTACCTACCTGATCCCATTTACCAGCATTTGGCCCATAGCCTTGAATATTATGACATGCCAAGTGGTTGTGGTCATTATTAATTCCAGATTTTCACCATTTACTGAAGTGGAATTTGAACCCAGGTCCCTGGAATACTAGTCTAGTGACAATACTGTTATGCCACTGCCTCCCCAAGTGACAACACTTGAATAATAATTTAAGGAAAGGCACAGAACTGCAGTTGATAATAGAAGTCTGCACCAGTATTATTGAAAAAATCTTTAATCAAAACTTGTATTGCTATAAAAGTAAAACAGAATAAAAATTAAATTTTAAATGGGAATAAATCCCATAAACCCTTACCCCACAAAGAGGCATTTGTGATATTTTGAGTGCGTAAATGGGAATCATGTAGTCAACCATAATATAAAATTCTTAGGGGGTGCTTGTTGTCATTTGAATTGTCTCATTAGATTGACTTAGCCTATCCAAGCTTTTAAATGTGTGGGGATTCAGCAAATAAAAGAAAACACGGAGATGCTGATTGTCCAGCTTTTTGCACGATGTTTAAAATGCCACAAGCCTAGTAGTGTAGAGAAAACATTCAATAAAGAAACAGCAAAGTCAATTGGAAGAAAACATTTATTTTCTTGTTATCCAAACATAATTTCAGTTTAAGTAAATAATAAAAAAAATCTCTAAATCCATTAAAGCTTTGAAGTCAGAAGACATGAAGAGACAATGACTGCTTTCCTGCAGAGTCTCAGATAACATGAATAATTCCATTTGTAGTAAAAATGAGACAGTTCATGGACAGTTACATTTCTGTGACCAGGTGTAAAAATTCTCCAAGATATTGCCAGTAAAATTGAAATAATGCCACCAATGATAACAGCCTCAAGATTTATATTTAAATCCCAAGCCTAATTACGATGTTTGAAATTTCTTTATGCATATCACTTAAAGAAATCGATCTATGACACAACACATTGAAACTTTGATTGAGATTTCAAGATCTTATTTTTGCAATACTCCCAGCACTTTAAAAATAATGCACTGATTCAGCAATATCCTATACAAACTCAGAAAGCAGCTTCCTCTTGTAGAGTTAATGCCATTCCACTCATGCAAAAGGTAGAAGATAAAAGTGCTCTGCCATGAATCTAAACCCTAAACTGACAGATTGGATCAAATTAAAGAGGGGTTTCAGCAAATGCTGTAAAGCTCTTCACACGAGCAAAGAACAAAGGTGTGTACATTTTATCGATGTCAAATGTGGTAACAGCAGTCTCACCAGTTGACCTAAAAAATGAAATTTAAAAATTAGACATACTTTGCAAATTATGTTATTATTATCCTCATTATCCTGAAAGATAAGTATGAATACAAGTGTTAGGTTAGTAAATATTAGTAACTATTAAAACTTTGAAATATTTCAATGGAACTTCTTTCATAAAACATTAATTCCTGTATTTAAACCAAGAGTTAGCATGGTATCATAAGATTTAGATTAATAATGGAGAAGAGCAAGGAACAATCAAAGTAAAACTTCTAAATTGGTAGAGGACTAGCTAACTTCAACACGATGAAAGGGGATCTAGCCAGGGTAAAATGGAGTCAAAGGCTGACAGAAAAAATTATCATAGAACAAAAGTTGTTCTTTAAGGAGGGGATGCTTCAGGTATAGGCTAGGTACATTCCAACAAGGGCATCCAAAATCTTTTGAAGTCCATACTGTATTGCATAAAATCTCGAGCCAGCTTTCTTGAAAATTAATCTACAATCTGTACACTCCTGCATCAGAATTTGTAAACATACTTGTACGTTTCAATCTCTGGGTGTAATCTGCAGTTACAGAGCAAAGACAGCCTGAACCTGGATTAAGGACCTGACCTGACACCAGAATGAAGAGGAGCAAGACTGACACTCAGCTTGTATTTGTAAGATGTACAAGTTTAGTGTTCAAGCAAAACTGATCACCTTTGCATTGACTCAACTTGTAGTGCGCTGCACTTCTGACACGAAAGCCCTGCTCACACCCAAAGTCCTTTGATCAAAGTCGTAAATGGTATCCCTGAGTGTGAAAATGTGGCATTTCCAATTCCTGACATATTTGCTGTGTTTGACAAAGCCACCTATGCCATCCCCCTTTGTTTCACAACTCCATGAAACTGGTCTTCAATGGCTCCTCTTTTAACTGGCCCCATGCATCCAGCTCACATTCAGAAATGGCTTCTCTTCCTGCTCCAAACAGTCACTGGAGTTCCCGAATGATTGATTCTCGTGCGCCCCATCCTTCATCCAGCTTTTTCCTGTAGTGTCATTTGCAAAGTCAGCTTCTACATGCATGCTGATAACTTCTGTCAACCACAAATTTAACATTGCACTGCAGGGAAACCAACTCTGAGGAAATAAAAAAAGGAAAAGAGAAAACTTCGACGATAGGGGCTGCCTGGAGGGGGGTGGGGAGTGGTGGTGGGAGAAGGGAGGGAGTTGGCGTGGGGGAAACCACAGAGTGTAGAGTGGCAGGGATTAGGTTCTTTGCAACATTCCACATATACTTTTACTTACAGCCTACCTCCCGCCTTAGACTCGGGCCTAATTGACCCCCAACTGCCCAAGGCTCGGGGCTGAATGTCCCTCCTGCACGAAACTTGGGACTGAGTGACAACACCTGTCCCCCCCACCCCTGCTTTGGGCTGCCGGACCCCCTCTCCTTAACTCAGTTTTCAGTGGGTCCTCTGCTCCTCTCCCAGGCTCCTTGGCTCCAATCCTGAGTCGTGGCAAGTGGGCTGATGCCACGGCATGCACAAGCACCAAAGGTACAAGGGCAACTACAAGAGGAGACTCCCCAGCAGTTCCCTGTCACTACCTCAGAAATATGGGGCAAATGGTGACGGAGGGAGAAACAGTATGGGATGTGTGACAATCGGCTAAATTACGGGCCGATTCTGTAAAATAACGGACCTGCTGTGCTGTCAAACCTTAAGGATTGTAAATGTTGCATTGGAGCAATTTCTGGTACAGGAGAAAGCTATACCAATGGAATGGTATACCATTTACCTGAATTGAAAGAGCATCAAACTCCTTTTTCAGAGATTAAATAAAAGCAGTGGGGGATAGGTTTAAACATAGTATGGCAGAATCTTGGGGGAAGTCTAGGTATGAAACTGCTGGTAGGGAGTAAGATTAATTAAGCTATTGCAACAGAAATGAAAGGCTTAGCAGATAGAAGTAAAAGGGAGCGTACATGAGCTAGTGAGATAAAAGAAAACTTGTTGCAGGAGGACAAGTTATATCAAAAACTTAAATGAGAAACTAGAAATCAGAATGGGGTCAATGCTCTAAGCAAAAGCTAAAGTCAGATTGAGTGGTATTTATATGAATGCACAAACATTCAAAACATAGTTGGAGAGTTGAAATCATTAATAAGTAGTAGCTATAATAGAGAAATGGCTGAAATTTGAACAAGACTAGGAATTTAGCATTCTTGGCCACAACATTTTCAAGAGGGAGACAGCACGAGAGAGAAAAGGTGAGGGAAAAAAAAGTGTATGGTGGTGGTGTTACTGGATTCTATCTAACTTAATCATGTGCAGGGGGGTGTATTAAGAATCCAAATGGATCCATTTAAGAAATAAGGAGAGAAATGGTGCCTCCCTTGGTGTACATTAAACCATCAAACAGTGGAGTCAAAAGAAGAGGGGATAATCTCCAGTTACTTAAGGGAGATATATAACAAAAACAGGGCAACAATGTTTGTTGATTTAAAGAATTTCATGGTGATCTGGAACATAAGTAATGCCTGTGGTCAAAGTGGAAAGTACATGCAGGACAACTTTCTAGATGAGTCAGTTTAACATCAGGGTGGGTAAGGTTTTAGAAACAACAATCAGGCAAAAAGCAATCAATTGGTACTTGGAGAAGTTTGAGTTGGTTAAGGAGAGCCAGCACTGATTTATAAAAGGCAGATTATGTTTGCCCAATCTAATTGAAGTTTTTGATGAAGTAACAGAGAGACTAGATGAAGGGAATGCAATTGATGTTGTCTATATGGATTTTAAGAAAGTGACACAGTGCTACATAAAAGTACAAAATTGAAGCTCGTGGAACAGAAGGGTCAGTGTTAGCTTGGATAAAACAACTGGCTCAAGTTCAGTGGTGTTCTCTAAGATTCAGTGCTAGGACCATTGCTTTTATAAATGGCTTGGATATTAAAATAGAATAAAATTTGAAGATGATACTAAACTTGGAGATGTAGCAAAAAGTGAGGATGATGCCACTGGCTGCAACAGGCCATAGTTGGATTAGCAAAATGGGCAGGCAAGTGGCAGATGGAATTTAATAAACAGAAGTATGAAGTAATGCATCTTAGCAGAAGGGATAGGGAAAGGGAATAAAGACTCAACGGCACAAATCTAAAGAGTGTGCAGGAACAGAGGGACCAGGGTGGTGGTGGTGGTGGGGGGAGGAGAGTTCATACACATGGATTTTTGAACGTGCTAGCTTCTCTTCTTGCTCCAAAATTCAAACTACTGATGTTATGGAAGAGCTAGTCCTTCTACACCGCATGGCAACAGTCCCATCATGTGGCAGTCACCTTCTGGTATCATGGGGGCTTTTTCAACAGGCATTTTAATTCTGGGCAAAGTTGGTTCACTCTAGTTGTGGGTGGAAGACATTACAAACTATTTAACGTAAAGTTAAGTGAGTTTTATTTAGGATATAGGCCATCTTCTGGAAAACTAAGCATTTTACAATGCTGGATTCTCATACTGTCTTTGTCCAGTGACTTCTGCTATGAAGTGTCCATTACTGGATGTCAGCTAAGTACTGAAACATGCCTTTATCTCCCCAGTCTCTGGCGAATGGCTTACTAACTGTCTTGATGCAATCATGAGGAACAGACACTTACTGGTAGGCAGCAGACTGCATGGAATCACACCCCAGGAAGATTCAGTGCTTTCAAGTGATAGCTTCTCAGAGGCAAACTGCTGAAAATATCCACTTTAAGGATTATTATAAAATTATATCAATTATTGCAGCAGCACACTAATACTCACTTATAGGTAATCAGGCATGAGTGGTGAAGCCAAACGAGTTTGTTAAATCGCTGTCGACCACTGGAACATAGTTGTAATCCCACGTGAAAACTATGCTCTGTCTCAGGAGCAGAAGCAAGAGTGCGCCGATGATATCTGTATTTCTGATACTCTGCAACCTTCTGTTTCACAAAGGAGAGAACAAATCACATTTAAAAAAAATTAACATTTCCTTCAAACAAGGACAGAAATGCTGATTTATATTTGCCATTCTTTAACTACAAGAATTCCTGAAACTATGTTTACAATAATTATAACAAGGTAAATGTTAAAAAAAGACTATTAACATTTGCAATGATGAAAAAGTTAAAGGAATACAATATAACACACAAGTTATTTTCGTCTCTTCCTGGGCTGGAAGTTTTCTTGAAGCTGCTTCAGCTTGGTCACTGAGGAATTAACAGCAGCAGATCATGAAATGCTCAGAGGAAATTCCTAATCTTAACCTCTCTACTTTTCTAGCTACTATCATTTTCAGAAATAATACCCAACTAGCAGTCATAGTCAGGCTACTCAGCCTGAAGGAATTCCATCCAATGGTTTGATTCCCTATTATCATCATATAACCATCGAAGACACTTCTCGGCACAGAAAGTTCAAGATCTGGAATATCAACGTTGACTTTCCTAACCTGACAATGAGAATAAAGGCAGTCCGGCTGTTCCATCAGTTACTAGCTCCAATAACACAGAAAGGGACTGAATTTGAGGCCTTCTTGCTCTTTAATGAGTGCCACTGATCTATTGTGTTAACTATGTCTTAAAATTTCTAAACAAACAGTTAATTTCTCCTTTTCTTTGAATATTTCTTAATTATTGTTTCTCAAATCGTGAAGTAATGTAATTACTTTTTGAAAAAAACGAAAATTTATGCCACATCCATTGATTTCTAAAGACCATTTTCTGTTTCTTATGTGTAGAATGATACAACTCCAGTCACTCAGTCATCCACTACCTACCTCCTCCTTCTTCTTCTTAGCCAGGACAGCAAATACTTTGGTTTGGTTATCTGTTTCTTGCGAGAGCCGATAATGACCAAAGAGGACAGCATCCATTCTAAGGTGAAGTAGAAAGAATGCTCAGGAATGAGCTACCCCCAAAACTTCCATGAGACTAATTCACAAATCATATTAGCACAAATGAAACTAATGCATGTGACTTGGCTTTAAAAACCACTTTTGTTCAGTTAATTGGTCTGTCTACTTTCCAACTATTGGTCAAACATCTTGATGGGCCGCAAATACTTTAGTTTCAAATTTCTAAAACTAATTTGTATCATACTCCATCAGTAAAATAGAAAGAAAATTAAAATATAACATGTTCGAAATGCACAAAAGGAAGAGTCAGGTTATTATACTTCTGGAGTTCGCCCAGAATTCCTTCACTTAATAGATGTGGCACAGAAGGCAGCTATTTGACACATCCTGACTGTGCCAGCTCTTTGAGTGATCAAACAATTTCATTCCCCTGCCCTTTTCCCTCAGTCCTACAAATGTTTCCCCTACAAGCATTTATCAATTACTACTTTGAAGTTTTATTGAATCTGCCTCCACCATCCTCTTAGATAGTGCTTTCCAGATAATCACAGCTCACTGTGAGAGAAAAAAAATGCTTCCTTATGTTGCTTTTGGTTCTTCTGCCAATTACCCTAAATCTATGTGTTTGAGTTACTGACCCTTCTGCCAACGAAAATTTCACATTATTTACTCCATTAAAATCCTTCATTATTTTGAACACTTCTATTAAGTATACCCATAACCTTCTCTGCTCGAAGGACAACAGTCCCAACTTATCCAGTTCTCCACATAACTGAAGTCCTGCATTCCTGGTGCCATTCTAATAAATCTCCTCTGCATCCTCTCCAAGGATTTCACATCCTTCCTGAATTGTGGTGCTCAGAATTAGACATATGTTCTCGCTGGAGCTGAACCCACGATTTAGAAAGCACTGGCAGAACCTCCTTGATTTTGTATCTTCTGCATTTATTAATAAAGCCAAGAATCCCATATTCTTATTTAACAGCCATCTTAACTTGTCCTGTCACTTTCAAGGGCTTGCATACGTTTACACAAGATCTCTCTGTCTCTGCATCTTTAAAATTGTATAATTTAGTTCATAATGTCTCTCAGCATTCGTCCTGCCAAAATCAGCCACTTCACGTCTCTCTGCATTAAATTGTATCTGATATGTGTCTGCTCATTTCGCCAACCTGTTTTCCTCAGCTAAGATCCTCCTCAGATTTCCAAGTTTTGTATGAACTGTATACTTGGACATTATTCCTTGTATCCCAAGGTCATTAATATATATCAAAAAGAGCAGTGGTCGTTAGATCAACCCTTGGGGAACACCACTGTAATACTTCCTTTCAACCTTTAAAACAACTGCTCACTAATACGCTCTCCTATCTGTCCCTTTGTTAAATTTGAATCCACAGAGCCACTGTAATCCTACAGGCCTCAATTTTACTAACTAGTCTATATGCGGTACTTTATCAAATGACTTTTGAAAGTTCATGTACATAAGAAAAGGAATCGGCCATTAAGCCTCTTGGTAGTAGCACAAATCTCACCCCGCCCATTCTTGAGATTTTGGGTCTGTATGCCTCTCCACCCTCTCCCCGACAGTATTTTGGTGACAGCAATCTGATTCTACCCACTTGAACATATAATCAAATTGGTAACCCTGTAGAATATTTCTTAGTATGACTCTTTTTCATAGATAATCTAGTTTCAGCCCTCATTGATGCTATTCTTGGTTAAGCACCACCTTACCCTGCCCAGACTTTATCCTTTATATTTTTCCTGAAGTCTGTCTCTAGATCCAGTAACCAACCTTGCCCCGAAGGTGTTCTTTTTACAGTTAAATCCTTTTCATAGTTGTCAGAACTTCCATGGCCAACCTGCCACTCCAACCGCTGTCTCATTTCACATCCTGTATGGTATAACCTCTTCCTTTCCTCTCCTTATTTTGCCCTCCCTCCTAATCAGATCATGCCTCCACTCTTATTCTCCTTCTTCCCATCTTTCTCCTCTCCTCACCACACCCTCTTTCATTGCCTTCCTCCACCCGCTAATCCTGCTTCAGCTGAGCTCTGGATTAGGTTTTGCCAGCCTGCGTACAACCCATAGAAAATTGAGTAGTACATAAAAATGTTATAAATAGCACGTACCTCCTACAAGTCTCACACTTTTCCTATTATCCTTGATTTGACAAAACAGATATTTGGTCTGACATCATGTATTACACAACATAACACCCCTGTTCTTATAATAATGCAGCTTTTTATTCACCATGAGCAATACCATGGGATATTTGATAGATCTGATACATAGGGGTGAATGTCCCACCTAGAGCGGGGATGAGGGTGTGATGGAGGCTAATGGAGTGCAGAGACCAAGAAGATTGAGAGCCTTGGCTTGCAGTTAGGCAGGGACAAGTCTGGAGAAGGCCTATCTTGTCCTGCAGCCTACACCCCAACTAGTTTAGTGGGGTGGGGAGGAGGTTGGTGGACTTGGAGGAGGGGCTGCGGGGTGGAGAAATGGGACATTGTCTGATCAAGGGGTTGTCCAGGAAGGCACGCTGGATCCAGCAGGTAAGTGGAAAAGCACTTACCTGCTAATCCAGCATCCCCACTCCTCAGTTTAGCTTGTGGGTTTACAGAGGACTGTGAACCCCAGCCATCCACCATGAACTTTCAAATGGTGAATACAAATGAGGCACGCAGCCGCATTCCAATATTTAAAACGTCAGCCTGTTTCCTTGAAGTGGCTTGGTCGCCTGTCCTTGTTAAAAATGAAAGTGGGTGGACTGGAGGGGAGGGGTTGGGGCCAGGATGCAGGCTTATAACACTTTAATCCCCCTAACAGACAAAAACCTTCTTGCTTTTTGAGTTTAAAATTCCCTCTGAAGCATGCACAGAACCAACAATGCAACATGAACATCTGTTGTCTTACAGTGCAGACTGCAAATATTAGCATCATTTTAGAATCACATGGCATGGTTGATCGCTGAACTTCTGAAAGCACTTGATTATTACCTTGGAGACCTGACGGATAAGCGGGGGACTATGGATTGAGGATCCTCTGGCGTGGTCAGCATTATTACCTGACTGTCTGGGAAGAATCGCAGATATCTGGTAACATGAAAAATATCAAACAAGGATCAATAACTGTAACTCCTGCACTCCTGACAGGCATGGGTACATTGTAAACCAAAGTTAGGTCCATTCTTTAATTGAAAAACAATTTCTTTGAATTTTCCATTACAACTTCCATTTTCATAATAGGAAGAAGTTTTAAATGGGATCCTTCATTAGCCTCACAACAATAACAATGTCATGTGGCATTAGATATGAAATTTAACACATGGATCAAAACACCAATATAACATAAGCAAAACTCATCAAAAATGCCTATGCAAAAATATTGAGACATTTGTTCAAATAAATTTGAAAACATGACTGTGAACACACTGAACTACAAACTGAAAATTCATGAATCCAAAATCTATTCAAAGATTCTTTGAGTCACAAGAGCAAAAGAGGTAAATAATGGGATTGTGTTGGAGAAAACCAGTCAAAACAAAAAGCAGTAAAAACGAATAAAACTACTGTCCTTAAATAATTTTCTCTGTAAGATACTGTTTCAAGTAATTTTAATACTTTACTCAATATTTTCTTCTCTCACGGCTCCCTCCAACTAAATTGCTGTTTCTGTAATTCTCAGTTGTAAACTGGTACTAAAGTCGTAAAGGAATTGAAAACCTGAAACCAGTTATTGTCAAAAATGAGACATAAATGCATTTAAAACCTGCCACACTTGCAACCTCTAGCAGATCCAGTGAAATGACTCTGTCTTGGCTAATTTCACAAATTTTCACCTCACACATGGAAGAAAAAAATCAACCAATCAGTGCTACGATAACGAAAGCTAATTAAATTCAAGTTGAAGTTTAAAGCACAACTGTTCTGCCTTCTTTCTTTTATTTTATTATTCCGCTGGAAATTCTTATCTAACATCACAGCAGGAGTATATACCACATGGACTGCAACAGTTCAAGAAATCAGCTCACCACTGCCTTATGAACAATTAGGGATGCGCAATAAATGCTGGTTTCACAAATAAGAAAATATAAAATGACTCCCACTACTTTTATCACCCCCCCAACAAAATCTATAAACTATGTATAAAGACATCCCTATCAGTGCCACTATTTTCATTTTCTATTCTAATATCTCATTTGTCTTTCATACCTCAATACATTCTTATAACTATTTTTTCCCCACCCATGAAGCAACACTGATTACACTTCAAAAGTAAGTATTTGACTGTGAAATGCTTTGGAAAATCCGAAGCATATGATTGGTGCTATATAAATGCTTTTTTCTTCCTTCCCCCAGATTCACACAATTCATTCAATTTGGAACTGACCAGTGATGCATTTTGGTCAGAAGGATGAAGTGAGGCAAAATAAACTAAATAGATGCAAATGCCTTGAACAGGGTGCAGAAATTTACTATAATGGTCCAGGGTAAGGGACTTCACTTACATGGAGAGTGAAGAAGCTTAGATAGTTCATTTTACAGCAGGGAAGGATATGGGGAGATTTAATAGAACAGTTCAAAATTACAAAGAGTTTTGTTAAGAGTAGATAGGAAGAACCGTTTCCATTGAAAGAAAGATCAATAACCAGTGAACTCAGAGTTAAGATAATCGACAAAAGAATTAGGTGGGAGATGAGAAATATTTTATACTGCAAATTGTTACTTTGTGGAATACACTGCCTGAAAAGGTGATGGAAACAGGTTCAATCGTAACTTTCAAAATGGTATCAGCAGGGTGCAGTTTTTGGAGCAATTGTGGACGATGGGATAAATAGTCATTTTTTGGGGGGGAACTATTGAATTTTATTGTGTGATTTATTGTTGGAAAAAGAGACATGCCTAAGCTTGTCGTCTTGCATTCATCAGGACACTTGGCAAGAATACCAATATAAGGGGAAAACAACAATTTATACTGTACGTGAAGAGAGTGCTGTTGGTTGGCAAGTGGCGTTGCCAGGGAGAATGCACCAGCTTGACCCTGATTGGTCAAGGCATTGCCCTGAGGAATGAGTCAGCGAATGGCTGTCACTTATTTTGTTTAGCTGGAAGAGGCATAATGTGTATACATGTTCTTTCTGTCTGCAAAGAACAAGTTGCCCTGTGTATTAATATATGTAGCTTCTAGTACACGCAAATGCAGCACACTGCAAGCCTGACCAATAATCTTAAATTGGCTGTCAGCACAATTCTTAGCACACTGAGGATTATTTAGCAAGTGTTGTCCAAGCGTGAATTCACATCTAATGTTGGACACTGTGTTTTGAATTGAATTGATTGGGTATGGTCTGTACCCTGCCCGTTGCGAACAGCAGCTGGGACATGCTATTTGATACAATCTGCCAGTCTTTGGGACATACGGCCTACATACCTAACATCACACTGGCACTGAAATTCATATACCACATTATTCATTTGTGTGATAGGCAGAACGTTTTTTGGCTTGATGGCAGCATCTTACTAGTGGCGAATACCACTCGTGCCGCTACTACATAGTAGCAGCGTGAAACAGCTGTGTACTGGAATATAGATATATTAATACATAGCGCCCTGTTCTTTGCAGACAGAAAGAACACATACACACATTGTGCCCGTTTCAGCTAAACAAAATAAGTGATTGCTATTCACTGACCCATAGCCCAGGGCAATGCCTTGACCAATCAGGGTCAAGCTGCCTGGTTTAAATTTCAAACAATGCTCGGCACTTAACTGTCAGTCACCATCACTGGTGCATTCTCCATGGCAACGCCACTTGCCAATCAATCAGCACTCTCTTCACATACAGTATAAATTTTTGTTTTCCCCTTATATTGGCATTCTTGCCAAGTGTCCTGATGAGTGCAAGACGAAAAGCTTTTTTCAACAATACTCAAGTTCTATACTACCAAACGACTGTGTATGATTCATGTTCTAAATGTTATTTTCAGGCATCCTTGGCGTAATTCTTGGAGAAATGCTATGCAGATATAACTTGGAACTAAATATTTTTGATTGAAATGCAAATGGATTTTGTTTCTTCCCAAAGTGATTTAAAAGGTATTTTTGAAAGGACTAAAAAAAAATTCAATATAATTTGTTAAATAACAAAGAAATAGAGAAGTTAATTAGAAAGAAGAAAATTACATTTGGGTAACAAAAAAACGAAATTGAACTGTTATATAGATTGATGTACACTACACATTTGGTTATGCATACAGGTTCCTAGCTAAGCTTAGTGAATATTGCAAGTTTGGTTTTTATGTACATCAATGAACATTTAGTAAAAGAAAAACAAAATGTTGTGCAAATCACTTAAATTTTTCTCCTCTTGAGCCAGCCACATCATTCACCATATCCTAAATAATTCAAATATCTTCCAATACCACTATACCTGTAGGCTTCTAACTATTCTTATATATGAAGTTACATTCATTACCATTCGTGTAAAGAAAAACTTACATTTATATAGCACCTTTCCCAATCATGGGACATCTCAAAGCACTCTACAGCAGCAAATCTGTATACAGAATGATCCCACAAACAAAACAGTTCAGGTCTTTTCAAGAAAAGGTGTTTGTTGAAGAACAGGATGCCAGGAGTGCTCCCTATTCTTCAAGTTGTGTCATGGAATGATTTTACATCCACCTGAAAGGGCAGAGGAAATGTGGCTTAACTCAATCTGAAAGATGACACATCTGACAGTGCATCAGTCCCTCAGTGCTATACTGAAGTGCTATCTGTGATTAAGTCTCTTACACAACCTTCTTGATCAAGAGATGAGAGTGCTATCATTGAGTTAAGTATTGGCACCTAATTGTGACATTTCAGTATATCTCCTTAAAAAAATTATAATCACAAAGGGCCATCAGATCCAAATGATCATATCATGAATCTCCCAATCCCCTGCCCCCAGATTTAAACTACCTGGCCATGATCTCAGTTTCTGACCCCATATCCTCTCCAGCACAACACACCTACTTACACCTCTGTATCATCACCTGACTCTGCCCTTGCCTCAGCTCATCTGCTGCTAAAACCTTCATTCATGCCTTAGTTATCTCTAGACTCAAATGCTCCAATGCTCTCTTGGCTGATCTCCCGCCCTCCGTAAACTTGCATTAATTAAAAACGCTGCTGCCAGTTTCTTAACTCGCAACAAGTCCAGTTCCCCCATAACCTTCGTGTTCACTGACCTACCTTGTCTCCCAGCCCACCAACACCTTAATTTTAAACTTCTCATTCTTGTCTTCAATTTCCTCCATGGCCTTGATCCTCTCCATTTCTGCAACCTCTTCCAGCCCCACAAACCTTCAAGCATTGGGTGCTCCTTCAATTTGAGCCTTCAATGAATCCCTTATTACTTCATCATTGGCAATTGTGCCTTCAGCTGTCTATACCCAAAGTTCTAGAATTCCTCCCTCAACCTTTCTGCCCATCTCACCTCCTTAAAGGCACTGCTTAAAACCTATTTCTGTGACCTTTGTCCTAATATCTCACATGGTTCGGTATCAATTTTGTTTGGCAATGCTCCTATGAAGCACCTTGACATGTTTTACTATGTTAAAGGTGCTTGATTGTTGCTTGATCATAGGTCACTAGAACCAAACCAGAGTCAGTCCTTGCCCAATATCTAAATAAAACAGACTTGCTTGCAAGGATCAATGTCTGGTAATCAGAATTAGGAGTCTTGGCTAACTTTCTCCTTCCTAGGTGAAGGACATAAAACAAATGATAATATGAATTATAGGGTTCTACATTGCCTCTCCCAGATAATTCAGTTCAATTGCAGATTTAACTAGAAATCCTTTCTTGCTTGCAGGTTTCAGTACGACACTAAGTGTTGCATGTACCCACTGAACCACAGAGAGGTTCTGTTGCGGAAAATAAAGATTCTACCAAAAATGCCAGTAGAAATTTAGCTACTTTGAGAAAATCTATTATGTGGTTCTCAGAAATTAGTATTTAAGACCATAAGACATAGGAGCAGAAATTAGGCCATTCGGCCCATTGAGTCTGCTCCGCCATTCAATAATGGCTGATAAGTTTCTCAACCCCAATCTCCCGCCTTCTCCCCGTAACCTTTGATCCCCTTACCAATCAAGAACCTATTTTCGGTCTTAAATACACTCAATGACCTGGCCTCCACAGCCTTCTGTGGCAATGAATTCCATAAATTTACCACTCTCTGGCTAAAGAAGTTTCTCCTCATCTCTGTTCTAAAAGGTCTTCCCCTTACTTTGAGGCTGTTACCTCGGGTCCTAATCTCTCCTACGAATAGAAACATTTCCCCCACGTCCACTCTATCCAGGCCTTTCAGTATTCTGTAAGTTTCAATCAGATCCCCCCTCATCCTTCTAAACTCCATCGAGTATAGACCCAGAGTCCTCACACGTTCCTCATATGTTAAGCCTTTCATTCCTGGGATCGTTCTCGTGAACCTCTTCTGGACCCTCTTCAGGGCCAGCACATCCTTCCTGAGATACGGGGCCCAAAATTGCTCACAATATTCTAAATGTGGTCTGACTAGAGCCTTATAAAGCCTCAGCAGCACATCCCTGCTTTTATGTTCTAGTCCTCTTGAAATAAATGTTAACATTGCATTTGCCTTCCTAACTACAGACTCAACCTGCAAGTTAACCTTAAGAGAAACCTGGACTAGGACTCCCAAGTCCCTTTGCACTCATAATTACCTAATATTTTGGTGAAGTACTTTTGATGACCCAAATTACTTTTCTGATACTAAAGCAAAATACACTGGATGATGGAAATTTGAAATAAAAACTGGACCATTTCCAGCATTTTCTGTTTTTATTAAACAATTATATCAGAAAAAGTATCAGTTAAAAGGCGAATATTATAATTGGGAGAATGCCAAAAGTAAACATCAGTTCATGGTGGGCACAAAATGGTCAAAATCTTGAGGTGAGCATTTAGGATGCAAAGGCTTGCTAGGTCAATGGAGCCACTAGCTGACTGGACCCACTGATGTTGATAGCTGAACTACGCTAACTTTAAATGTTAGGTCTTTATGTAGATGTAGGAATATAATTTTAAAAATTGAAGTTCTCGCCAACTGATTAAAAACCCATGAAACACCTAAATGGAAATTTTTCATTTAAAAGTATCACCTTTATCTTATTTGCTCAACTCTACTAGTTATATTTAACTAGTACGTTATAAACTTTGCTACTGTTATGAGATTGACTTCAATCAAACCAACCCAGGAGGGAACATGTCCATGATAATAAAACACCTGTATATTTAGGGTTTTGATTACCTATGTATGTCATTTTCTGCTAATGATCTTTACTTTTAAAAGAGAGATAATGTACCTGTAATATTCCACCTGATGCCATGCCCTGTAAAAACCATCCAGAGACTCCTCTCCTTGACGTATATAGGTTGTCTTGTTGATATAAACACCTACAAAAATATCAACATTGTTAGCAGGTATCAAGTATCAGTCCATCATAAATCTCAAAACATTTGAATTATTGCCATTACTCTGATTTTTTAATTTTAAAATATCTACTTTTTTTTACATGCTTTAGGAATTTACTTTGAAATTAGCCAAGTGAAAATAGTTTGCTTTAAATGAATTTAACTGAATTTTTTCTTCCAATTAGAATTGCATTTTTTTGAAACAAAGAATGAGATCATCATTAAAACTTACAAATTCCCTAGTTATTTTGATCCTAACCCTTCACAATTAGTGGATGACAAAACTCCTAAGCAATTTTCTACATAAAATTTCTCCAGTCAAACCTGCAATTGCTAAATTGTTATTATAATCCTGAGTACAGGACAAAGGATTGTACAAAAGGCAAGAAAACCACAAGCTTACGGACCATTGAAAAAAATTGGAAAAAGCTTTGATACAGTAACCAGGACAACAACACTATCTTTAACTGCTGGAAGAAACACTGAAAAACAGCACTGAAAAGAAAGCAAAAGGTGCAATGTGCAGTGCAAAAACTAATGGTAGGGAAGTAAAAGGTATCTATCTACACATAACAAGTTGAACTGTGGCAATGCTCAGTAAAAATTAAACAGTTATAAAATATTGAACAGAAGTTCCTCCTCAAACATAAGAAATAGAAGTAGGAGTGGGCCATGCAACTCCTCGAGATGGCTCCACTGTTCAAGGTGATCACGGGCGACATTCTACCTCAACTCCACTTTCCTGCCCCACCTTTGTTTCCGAACTATACTTTCAAACCCAGACACGTCTGCAGATTTTTTTTTTAACATACTTTGCATGATATATGTCTTCCATTCAGAAAAAGGCCCAGGAAGCTTAAGAACAGCTTGGTACAAGGGGCTGAAGTGCCAGATAATGAAAAGAATAATGGTACGAGAATAGAAGCTCACGACTGGCACCTACAGCAGAAAGCATGAGGACCAGCTCAAGAGAATGTACTGGCATATAGTGCGCTACAAATACTTCTGTGTTACAATCCCCACTGAGACCAATGATTTTTAAAAAGATATTTGAACTCACAGTGACCGCCTTAAAGGAATTGCACAAGATTTCAAATTTTAAGACTTATAACAAACTAAAAGCAACATTTGCTAAATACTACTCAGTTGGGCAATTAGCACTCAAAACCACAGAAAATATATCCCCCCTTGAACTTCTAACATAACTGAAAGCCCCATGCACAGATATACTTCACTACCTGTTATCTGTAGGACTGCAGTTTTTACAGGAACCAATCCAACATCACTCCCAGCTCCCACTGTTTGCTTCCGTCAGCTTCATCAAGTCGTAGACCTGAGTGACCGCCAAAAGGTGCTTCTCCCAGTTTCCAGAAAAGCCCTGAACCGAATGCCAGCAGTAAGGCCCACTCAACAGCTCTTTCCCCTTTGGCCGTGCTAGGACAGATCTTCCAGATTCCTCACAAATCCACAGGATGTGTCTCTTTAATCAGATATTGCCTTCCCTCCAGCATTCTGCCTGCTAGTCTACAGAAAGACATTCACCCTCCTCTCTGCTGACCATGCGAGCTGCATCTCTTTGTCTCTCTGTGCAACCTCCCTCCATCTCACTCTTTCTGTTCAAAATCTGAGAGACAGAAAGTCTGTCCACAGTTAGCCCCAGCTACTCTTCTGCTTTTGCCTTTGTTTCAGGTGTGAACATTTTCACCTTGCTTTCAATAACTCTTGACTTGTCTCCCTGCCACCTTCATAACTCATAACAGATTATATGACTTTCTTCACTACCCTATTTTACATTGAATTAAATAGATAGTCCCAAAATAATCCTCTTATAAAACCTTGAATTCATAACAATAGATTTGATAGGAATGATGGCCAGAAGGAAACATCACAATAGAGATTTTTCTCATGGGCAGAGCACAATGCATTCAACCTCTGTAGACCAAGGGCCATGGTTCTGCTAGGCAAAATTCCTGAAGAGTGAATCCCTCCTGCAATGCACAGGTGAATGCAACTTTCACTACAAGATGTATTCTTCCACTCTGGCAGAGTGGGTGGGTGAAACATTAGTATAATAGGGTGGATAATATACAAACTCCATTTGGAATTTCAGTGGTCTGGAGTTCTTCTCTGCCATTCTAAATGACAACCTCCCAAGATCAGAATGGGACTACAGACTAACAACCCTATTAAAGCAGCCCACAAATGGCTCTAGTTCTACCTTCTAGGTAGGCAGGCTATGTGATTCCCCATCTCAGCCAAACCTTAGGGATGATCATATTATCCTAAATTACAAACAATATGCAGTTCCCAATGTGTGAACAGCCATGCCAACAACCTTAAATGTCTCAATTTATTGTCCTGGAGAAAATTGTAGAGTAACTTTGTAAAATATTTCATCCTGGATGTTGTTGAACTTCTTGAGTACTGTTGCAGCCACATTCTTCTAGGCAAAAAGAGATTATTCCATTTAGCACCTGTGCCTTGTAGATGGTGGAAAGGCTTTGGAAAAGGTGGAAAGGAGTCAGAAGGTGAATCACTCACCGCAGAATTCCCAGCCTCTGACTTGCTCTCATTGCCACAGTACTTGAATGGCTGATCCAGTGGGAGTTTCAGTGATGGTAATGCAGTAATTGCTGAGCCCAGCATGAGTATAAAAGACAAGACTGAAGGGTTCACAACCATTTTCAGCCTGAAGTGCCAAGTGGATGACCCATCTTGGCCTCCATCCTGAGATCTCTACCATTACAGATGCCAGTCTTCAGCCAATTCACTCCACATAATAGGAACGCTATCTGGATACAGCAAAGACAATGGACACCAACAATATTCGGGCTCTAGTGCTACAGAACTAGCTGTGTCTCTAGCCTCTAGTTCCAGTACAGCTGCAACACTGGCATCTACCCAACAAAATTAAAAATTGTACATGGCGTGTCCTGTTCATGAAATGCAGGGCAAATCCAATCTAGCCAATTACAGCTCCGTAAACCTACTATCAATTATCCGAAAAGTGATGGGAGGTGTTGTCAATGGTGCTATCAAGCTCCTCACCAATAACCTGCTCAACACACTAATGGCTGTTTGGGTTCCACCAGGACTTTAGGGGTACAGTACCACGATGATTTTGCTACAGGACTAGTATTACAGAGGCCTGGACTAATAATCAGATGACGAGAGTTCAAATTACATCACAGCAGATGGAGAATTTGACTGCACTGAATTAATTAAATAGTATCAGCAACGGTGACAATGAAACTACTAAATTGTCATTAAAAACCCATCTGGTATAATAAGGTCCTTTAGGAAAGGAAAGCTCCCATCCTTACCTAGCCTAGCCTAGCCCTATATGTGACGACAGACTCACAATAACATGATGAGTCTTGGCTGTCCTCTAAAATGGCCTAGCAAACCACTCAGCTGTGTAAATAAGGATGGATAATAAATGCTGGACTTGCTAGCAATGCCCGCATCCCATGAATTAAAAATAAGGACCACTCGGTTCCAGACCTCATTACAGCCTTGGTTCAAACATGGTCAGAAGAGCTGATTTCATATGTGAAGTTAGAGTGACTGACCTTGGCATCAAGGCAGCATTTGACTGAGTGTGCGGCATCAAAGAGTCCTAGTAAAACTGAAGTCAATGGAATCAGGAGAAAAACTCTCCAATGACTG
The DNA here is from genome assembly GCF_017639515.1 of Carcharodon carcharias. Classification (NCBI taxonomy): domain Eukaryota; kingdom Metazoa; phylum Chordata; class Chondrichthyes; order Lamniformes; family Lamnidae; genus Carcharodon; species Carcharodon carcharias. Next base: position 103,653,192 of record NC_054471.1, on the reverse strand, counting down.
GGGGCACAACCATGTCTAAGAAAGATGGTTGTTGTTGTTGAAGGCCAATCATCTCAGCAGGAGTTCCTCAGGTCAGTGTCTTAGGCCCAACCATCTTCTTCAATATACCCTCCACCACAAGATCAGAGTGATGATGTTCACTGATGACTGCAGCATTCAGTCACGTATGCAACTCAGGTTATGAAGCAATCGGTGCGCATATGCAGCAAGACCTGGACAACATCTAGGCTTGGGCATAAGTGGCAAGTAACATTCACCTCACACAACTGCCAGGCACTGACCATCTCTAATAAGAGGTTCTAACCACCCACCCTTGACATTCAACTGCATTACCATCTGAATCCCCCACAGGATGAGCCACTCAAATATTGTGGCAATAAAAACAAGTCAGAGACCAGCAATTCTCTGGTGAGTGACTGATCTTCTGACTCCCCAAATCCTTTCCACCATCTGGAAGACAGAAGTCAGGAGTGTTGAATGGAATACTCTCCACTTGCCTATTTGGTGAATGCAAATCCAACAACAATCATTAGGTTCAACAACAGCGAGGAAGAAGCAGACTGCTTGATTGGCACTGCATCCAATTGCTTAAATATTTACTCCCTCCACCACCAGTGCAATGTGACTGCAGTGTATATTATCTATAAGGTGCACTGCAGCAACTCACCCAGACTTCAATGACAGCAACTCCTACTGTCACGAAACTACCAGATTTGTCATATTATTATTGTTGGGTATGTAAAATAGGCTTATGTTTGTGAGTGTGTGTGTGGATGGTTCTGTCTGTGTGGCTGATTTAATTGAATTAGAGTTGGATAGACTGCAAGGTCGAAATTATCAAAAAAAGAGTTAGGTGTAAAATGGGTATTTGAAATGCTAATGAGTGAACTAAGGTAAAATTAGTAGAAAGGATGTGAATGAAATTTGTATTTTAAGATAAGTGGGAGGTGCCTGGTTTTCAAAGAAACATGACAAAGTTTTACAACTGACAGGATAAAGAGGGCAAGGCTATTACGTTTATTTTTCTCCAAAAGGAAAAGGCCACATTGACAACATGAAAGATTTTTATGTTATAGGAAAAGTAAATTCCAAAGGCATATGGAAACAATGGGATCTACAGATTAAAGAGGAAGGAATATATTTAAGGAAGGATGGAAGTTTGTATCAGGGTGGCCGTATAAGAGCTAAAAGATACACCTTGTGAAACAGACTTGGGGGAGATTTTCTCCCCGTCGGGCAGGCCGGCTGAGAGTGGGTGCGGGCATGCGCGCCACCATTTTGCACGGGCGGGCCTTAATAGGCCCACCCAGTGTAATGCACACCCAGAAGTGCTCAGCATTACCTGTGTGAGTGGGGGGGGAGAGTCAGGGCCTGCGCTCTTTCGCACATACGCACGAAAGAGGGCAGGAATCACTCTGAGGCATGGAGCTGCCTCAGAGAAATTAATTTAATTATGAAGCATTGAAAAAAGAGAAAATAAAATTATCCAGACATGTCCCCTCATGTGACAGTGTCACATGAGCTGGGACATGTTTATGAATTTTGATAAAATTTTTTATTTCATTAATAAATCCTTGACAGTTTCATGGGCAAGCAGCCGACTCCGGGATGCACGCTCAATGTAACCACGCATCATTTTATGCATCGGTGTTGGGGGGCGGGGGGGAGGCCAGAAGATTCTGCCCTTGAGGAAACAGCCTCGAGTTGCGTTGCAAAAGTCTGCTGTTCCAGTAACCAAAGTTGTGTTAAAAAGTCTTTGGAACTCCACTGTTAAGTGGGTGCTGTGGTAACCTTGTTGGATTGCCTCTACATTTAAAATCTATTTTGGATGTTGCCTTAAAGGGGGTGTGTAGTTGGGTGTCAAGTTAATTAGGAATTTTGGGATTTGTTACAATATTAAGTAACAGTGTAACTATAATTTTGTGTGTGTTTCATTCCTTTCTTTTGTTAATAAATGTCTTAATTTAATTTTTAAAATCTCTAAAGGTGTTAGTGGACTCATAACTTCTGAGTTCAAGGCACAAACCTTCTCGTAATAAATACAAACCGCTAAAGCATTGTGATAGCATGGCCAAATTTCCCTTGTGGATTTGGTCAGGCTGGCAAATATCACCTCCCATATCATAACACCACACCCATGGCCTCTATCACATAGAAGGACAAGGGCAGCTGATGCATAGAGACACTGCCAGTACCTCGAAATAAAACATCCTGACTTGGAAATATATTGTCATTCCTTCATTGTTGCTAGGTCAAAATCATGGCATTTCTAACAACGCTGTGGGTGTACTCTCACCACATGGTCTGGAGCAGTTTGAGAAGGTGGCTCACCACCACCTTCTCAAGGGATAGGAAGTATATGCTGGTCTTGCCAGTGCATACACATTCCATGAATGAATAAATTTCAAAAAAATCAAAACAAAAAACATTTGTCTTTTAATCAGCACCTTTACAGGTGCACTGCATCATGCCATGAGAAGACTTCAGCTTCCCATACCCTATATAGTTATTTATGCTTCACCTAATCAGATCTTTTCTACATCAAACAGCATTCATGCCAATTTGAATTAAAGTGAATAAGGATAACTCAGCTTCTCCTATGGTTCAGCTGATTAAGGTTGCAGATAGCTCAGGTAGATGTCTATAAAATCCAGATTCAATCCGCGCTGAATTAGCCAATTCAGTGGAGAGGTGGTACAGGAACTGAAGTTTCCCTCAGTGACCTTGGATTAGGAATGGAAAAATCAGTCGGGATGGGAGCCCCCAAATTTTATTCAACAACTGTAGCTGGAATTGTACATCAGAACATTATATCATGTGGCTCGGCTGTTGCGCCCCTCCATGACGACCGATCAGACCACAGGGTGTCAACACCTTTAAGGGAATTGAGTGGGAGGGGAGAAAGAGGAAAGACATCTTTTTGAACATTTAAATAAAATGAAAGACCTGATTTATAAAAATTCTTTTTCAAACCTGACATTCACATTTTTAGTAAATTCAGTACAGATCAGAATTAACATTCTATATTTTCTGATGTGGGTATTGTATTTGTGGATTCTTTCAGTTATACCTTTGTTAAACACTGGAACGTTTACATTAAGGTATGTAACACCATTTTTGACACATTGAAAAGAGATGTCAGGCATACAGCACACCTGGAGCTTCCTATTGTTGTACATGTCACAAGTTGGCACTGACATTTCTGAAATTAGAACGTGGAAACTATTAATGGGATTGTACTTCACATTCTGGAATGTTTTTCGTAACACACTTATTTTTTTCTCTTCCCTTACTTTTGGTTTCCCTCCACCACAGACTGACAAAGGAACAGGTTAGCAATCTATACCAAGGTCTTTGACAAAATCATTAACTCGATGTTATCATATTTTATCTCCCACTTACTGGGCTCCACTTTGCTTTTCGGCGAAAATGAAAGCAATGACTGAGAGTCAGTTGTGGGGAGAATGAGCCAGTCTGCAAGAGACAACAAATCTGCCTATGACATATACACACCCACAATGATGTTAGGAAGGGAGTTCCAGGATTTTGACCTCGCAACAGTGAAGCAATGATGATATAGTTCCAAGTCAGGATGGTATGTGGCTTGGAGGGGAAGTTGACGGTTGTGGTGTTCCCATGCAGCTGATGTCCTTGTCCTTCTAGGTGATACAGGCCACGTGTTTGGAAGGTGCAGTCGAAGGAGCCTTGGTGAATTGCTGAAGTGCATTTGTAGATGGTACACATGGCTGCCACTGTGCGTTGGTAGTGGGAGGAGTGAAGCAAGGTTTGGTGATTTAATATCATTGTTGATCATTGGAGAATGTGTGAGGAATGAACAGCAGAAATTTTATATTTTCAATATTTACAATTTTAAAACAAACTGGGGTTGCAATATTTTAGGTTATTAATGCAAACTAAATTCTTGAAACCATGCAAATTATTTCATAATAGTGTTTGTAGTACTTTTGATAAGTTTCATATAATTATATACCAAACGGATTTTTGAGATCATGAACTGGATGCAGTAAATATGTAGTCGAGAAACAGTAACTTTGAACGCCAAAAAAAATCAGAATATAGAAAAAAGGAAGGTGAAGCTAGTGAAATATACTGTTAGAAAACTTTTCATGATTCCTCTAAATGACAATATATTTCTACATACACTCTTATGGAAATTAATTTTAATATCGTCCTTTGTGAAATGTATGGCACTAGCAATGATTCTATGACAATCTAGAGCAAATACGTACCAAAAATTCTACAAAAATTAACATGTTAACAAAATTTGCAAATAATCTTGAGATGTTCCATGTGCCATATTTTATAAGTAACTGAATGGGTTTCAAAAAGCTCAACTGTTGCAAATTTCACAGTTACATGGTCAGACACAATACCAAATAAATCAGTACCACCAAAGCAAGTGAAAGATTCTTCCACAGGTAGTTTGGTTATATAATTTACACAACACAATGTTAAAATTTAGGTTGCTCATTATCAACTCACCATCGAAACGGACACGAGGTCTTTCTAGAAACATCTGTCTCCAGGAAGTGTAGAGGACCAAGCTACTGCATGCTCTACCCCATACCTTCAGGCAGGCCAAGCGCCAGATTTCAGGATCTCTGACAAAGAGAAATGAGTAAAATGAAACTGATGAGAAAAAAATGCTGAGTCACTAAATACGCACACATTTGTCCACTCACTACTTCCCTCAGTAGCAAAGGCTCCAAACACATTTTCCATTTGATTTACTTGTACTTCTGTCAATCTAATTTGGCAGTTTATCAAGCATCTGAAATGCCTGTAACCACGGTAACTATTTAGATCTCCAATTTAATTCCCCTTCCCACTATACAACCGGTACCTGTGCTGCTCCAACCAACCCTCATGAGCAGTATCACATACTTACGCTAGGCAATTTGAAAATATCTGATCTGAAAACATAGATAAAGATTACGAAAGGGAACTTAGCCCACGGTAGCTGATACTAAATGCAGTGACACCCGTGCAACTTGGGTGAGATTAGCCAACTCAACACAGATCAAGAATTTAACCCAAAACCTTTGTAATCTGCATGGTTGCCACATCATACAGCATGATTAGATACCAAGCTTACCTATTAATTTCCTTGAAGAATTGTACAAGAAAAATTTGAAATATTATCACTTTTCTGATTGAATGGAGAAAGAATGAACCTTTGATGTGTGTTACTCATTCATAAATGATACCTTGCACAAATGTAAAATGCACGGCAGACCATGGACAATTGTTCTAAAGATCGTAAGTCCAAATCACTTGACACAACCCATCGAAAAATATACATGAGGACTTCAAAAGGGAGCTCTGTAAAACAATAAACCAATATATTAAAAATGAGAAGGAAACATACCCAATGTAGTCACTATTTTCGGCTTAGATTATAACTAATCAATTTGAAAAAATGGACCAAGACTACATATTTCCTTATTCCAAAGGCAGGATTAAATATAGAATGCATTAAGTCTGCTATTTTGAAATGTGGGAATGGATAGTGAGCAAAATACTCTACAAACTGCTGTAATAACTGGATCTTTATTTCAAGGTTGCTTTATTGCTTTACACCAATGATTTAAGATGGTGGTCCTATTTCATTAGAATGCAATTAACAACCAGTAAGAAAATGTAGACAAAAGTAAATAATGAATAGTTGAAAAATATGTGAGACATTAATACAGAATGAAATATAATGAGCACAAGGGCACAGTAAAGAGGCCATGTAGTAAGAGTAGATTTATTTATTTCACTGTCGAGGCAATGTGATGAAGCGAATATCAAGCTAATACAATGCATAATTAGAACATTAAATTTCAAGAAAATAGATGTTATTCTAAGGCATTATGATTCACTGCTCATGCAACACTTCAAGTACTTTATTTATGATGTGGGCAACATTGGCAAGACCACATTGATTGCCTACCCAAGAAGGCCTTCTTGAAATGCTGCAGTTTTGCAGTGGTCCATATGATGAAATTAGATAGGAAATTCCAGATTTATTGCCCAGTGACAATGAAAGAATCGTAAAAGGGATATACACTGACAAGCATGCAGTGATGAGCAGCAAGCTTGATTCCAGCTGTGCAGAAAGAATTGGGAAGTTTTAAGCTCTACAGTCTACAGTAGCGGTATATAAACATGTAAAATCAGGGTGTACGAAATATCAAATATTGTGGATAAAGTAAACATAGAATATCACATGAATAAATTAAGCTTGTAGAAATAGAAGACATTTCAGTGAGTAACACATTTAAAATAGGTTTCTTTTTATTTAAAGGTTGTAAAATTTGAAATTATCTGTGAGACACTAATGCATCAAAGTTTGCTAATGATACCAAGCTAGGTGGGAAGGTAAGCTGTGGGGAGGACAAAGAGGGGCTGCAAAGAGATCTAGACAGGTTAAGGGAGTGGGCAACAAGATGGCAGATGGAATATGATCTAGGGAAGTGTGAAGTTATTCACTTTGGTTGCATGAATAGAAAAGCAGAATTTTTTTTTTAAAAAGGTGTGAAACTTGTAAGCATTGATGGTCAAAGAGATTTGGGTGTGCTTGTACAAAGAAAGCAGAAAGTTAGCATGCAGGTGCAGCAAGCAATTCGGAAGGCAAATGGCATATTGGCCTTTACTGCAAGGGTACTGGAGAACAAGAGTAAAGAAATCTTGCTGCATTGTACAGGGTTTTGGCGAGGCCACATCTGGAATACTGTGTGCAGTTTTGGTCTCTACATTTAAGAAGGTATACTTTCATTGGAGGCAGTGCATGAAGGTCCACTAAATTGGTCCCTGGGATGAGGGAGTTGTCCCTTGATGTGGGGCTAAGTAAATTAGGCTTATATTCTCTGGAGTTTAGAAGAATGAGAGGCGATCTCAATTAAACCTACAAAATGTCTACTGCATCCGCTGCTCCCAATGCGGTTTCCTCTACATTGGAGAGACCAAACGCAGACTGGGTGACCGCTTTGCGGAACACATTTGGTCTTTCTGCAAGCATGACCCAGACCTCCCTGTCGCTTGCCATTTCAACACACCACCCTGCTCTCATGCCCACATGTCCGTCCTTGGTCTGGTGCAATGTTCCAGTGAAGCTCAACACAAACTGGAGGAACAGCACCTCATCTTCCAACTAGGCACTTTACAGCCTTCCGGACTGAATACTGAGTTCAACAACTTTAGGTCATGAACTCTCTCCTCCATCCCCACCCCCTTTCCGAGCCCCCCTTTTCCAATAATTTTTATATATTTTTCTTTTCCCACCTATTTCCATTATTTTTAAATTTATTTCCATCCATTGTTTTATCTCTACCTTTTAGCCTATTTCGATTCCCCCCACCCCACCCCCACTGGGGCTATCTGTACCTTGCTCGTCCTGCTTTCTACCCTTAATGTTCCCTTTAGCACATTCCTTAGATAATATCACCACCATCAACACCTCTTTGTTCTTTTGTCTATGACATCTTTTGGCAATCTCCACCTATCACCGGCCCTCTATCCAGCTCTACCTGTCCTAACCCCCCCCCCACCAACCTTATGGCTTATATTTCACCTCTTTTCTATTTTTCCTTAATTCTGATGAAGAGTCATTCAGACTCAAAACGTTATCTGTGTTCCTCTCTGCAGATGCTGTCAGACATGCTGAATTTTTCCAGGTATTTTTGTTTTTGTTCTAAAATTCTGAAGGGGTTTGGATAGGATAGATGCTGAGAAGGTTTTTCCACTGGTGGCGGAGCCTAAAACATGGAGGCACAATGTCAGGATAAGGGGCCGATCATTTAGGACTGAGATAAGGAGAAATTACTTTACTCAAAGGGTTGCGAATCTCTGGAATTCCCTACCACAGAGGGTTGTTGATGCTCCATTGTTGAATATATTTAAGGCTGGGATAAACAGAGTTTTGGTCTGTCAGGGAATTTAAGGGATATGGGGAGTGGATGGGAAAATGGAGTTGAAGCCCAAGATCAGCCATTATCGTAACTAAAGGTGGGGCAGGTTCAATGGGCCATATAATCTACTCTTGATCCTATTTCTTGTGTTCTTATGCCAGGCAAAGTAATAAAGTGAAGGCACATTCAAAATACGACTCGTTGCTAGGAAGAGGCAGGAAGGGTTCTATAACTCCACATCTGATGGGCCAAAAGTCTTTCTTACCTTCAACCATATCCAAGCACATTTCTTAAAAATCAGAGGAAATGAGAAGAAAACGTGCACTACTCATTAATTGCTCAATACACCAACATAACGTTATTCATGGCAGCAATATCTACAAGTTGTAAAACCTCCTTGCCCCAGTCAGTGCACAATTTTTTAATTCTGACACGGATCCCGTAAGAACCCTCTGTGTACTGATGACATGGCGAAACAGAAACAAGATGCGGCTTCTCTTTGGAGTCAAGAGCCAAATCAAAACCTATGCTAAAGGATTCCAGAAGTACATTTCCTGTGGTTTGAACATGCTCTTACAAAATGTAATAAGGGAACTACACTGCCTCTTTTAGTTAAGTAATTTGCTCATACTCTGTGCTTTCTCAAAAATGTAATCTAGCCAAAACTATAGCAGAAGATGGCACCAGCTGTTAGTCTATATAGTCAGTCACACCACATGCTTGATTGAACCTGTCAAATTAATCTTGTCAAAGATCTAAATGTCGTCATGAAATTCAGGTTAGTCTAGCTTTTGAAATAATTCCTAGTTCAATGTTGATAAAATAAACAATGATGTTATCATATTAATGCAAGCAGTTGGTACCTCTAAATCTCTTATTACTCTAAATATATCAGGTTTCTATCTGGAAAGTTATGTTTGAATTATGTCAAAAACACTAAACAATGATGTTGCAACATATTAAGGACAAGAAAGGTTAAGACCAGCTTAGGGGAAATATGCAAATTTTATAGTGAAAGCCAGTTCTTAAATGCTTCATTTTTACACTAAAACTATTTAGCTTCATTATGAATTACTGAGCTATAAAAGGAAGATCTATCTTTGAAGTAGACTTTATTCGTTAAATTAAAAGGTATCTATTACAGCAAGCTGGCACCAGCATTGTTCACTGGGGAGAATCAAGGAAGAGATCACCCTCCCCATCCCCTGCACCCTACCCCCAGAACCCTTTACAACTTTTAATGCTATGACACTGGGAATATTGCACAAATCTTTTGTCCTCTCCCAACATATAACTCACCGCCTAACTCCCCAAAGCCTGTCCACCAACTACAAGACACAAGTCCAGGAGTGAATTGGAAAACTCTCCACTTGCCTGGATGAGTGCAGCTCCAACAACACTCAAGAAGCTTGACACCATCCAGGCCAAAGCAGCCTGTTTGATTAATATCCCATCCACAAACATTCACTCCCTTCACCACTGGCACACAATGGCAGCAGTGTGTTTCATTTACAAGACGCAATACAGGAACTCACCAAGCCTCCTTAGACGGCACCTTCCAAACCCATGACCACTACCATCTAGAAGGGCAAGAGCAGCAGATACATGGGAACACCACCAGCTGGAAGTTCCCCTCCAAGTCACTCACCATCCTGATTTGGAAATATTTTGTCATTCCTTCACTGTCACTGGGTCAAAATCCTGGAACTCCCTCCCTAACAACACTGGGTATACCAACACCACAGGGACTGCAGTGGTTCAAGGCGGCAGCTCACCACCACCTTCTCAAGGGCAATTAGGGATGGGCAATAAATGCTGGCCTAATCAGCGATACCTGCATCCCATGAATGAATATTAAAAAAAAAATAAGCATCAGATTGGACTCAGAAAAATATGTCCTTCGTGAAATGGAAAGGATCCTTAGTGGGGATGGATGAATGGAAACACTGAGTGACATATATTTTTCACTTGGAAGGACGAAGGTAATAATTATCTTTTGTTGCAATTCTATGGGCAGGGTTTTCCTGTTGGCGTGTGGGGACGGGCCCCGCATGTCCACACGTAAAATTACGCATGGTGATGTCAGGCGAGCTTCCGACGTCACCCTGCACCATCGCGATATTTCTTTGGGTGGGTGCTCGATGATATCCGCTGTGCGTCCGCCATTAATTAACGGGCCACTTAACTCAACTCACCAATCGACGCCGATTTTTTGGTGCCTGCGCAATCTTCGGGTCGGTGCACAGGCACAATGGGCTGGCAGGTAGGACACATTTGTATGAACCTCATCCACGGGTGGGATATGAGGGTTCACTGGGGTTGTGGGTGTGTTCTCTCAAGTATTGATTTTTCAAAGTTATTGAAACTTGACTGTGTGATCTGCAATACTTCAAAATGCATACCAGCTGCTTTGTCTGGACTCTTAACCTTCAGGTCAGCACTCAAAAGTGAAGAATCTTTTTTGGGCCTGCAAGTTTCAGGAAGCCTTCCCTTAGCCTAGGAATGGAAGCGGAACTTTCCACTGGAGGCACCTCCTCTGAGGAGGAAGAGAAGGCTAGAAGGGGGAGGAGGGCAGGAGTGCACATTCAGCCTCCAGGGGAGCCACCTTTGGGAGGACAGGCGCAGACACAAGAGATGCAGGGCCAAGAGGCAGTCCAAGGTAGAAGGGGCCACAGAAGATGCCACTATCCTGCTGCCAGGGTATACAGGTGGTGAAGCAGCAACCTCAATATGTCTTAAGTGCAGTGTCAAAGGAGGCTCTGTCTCTCAAGGGAGACAGTCAACCATATCTGTCAGATGTTAGGGCCTGAGATCTCCGCTAACTGTGTGGGTGGACACCCCATGCCAGTGGCTCTGAAAGTCACAGCTGCCCTCACCTTCTACGCCTCTGGCTCCTTTCAGGGGTCGGTGGGTGATCTTTGCGGTGTCTCCCAAACAGCTGTCCACACTTGTGTCAAGCAGGTTACAGACGCTCTGTTTAGGCATGCATTGACCTTCATCCACTTTCGTTGGGACCTGGCAAGCCAGGCACAGCGAGCCAGAGGCTTCACGGCCATTGCTCTCTTCCCCCGTGTCCAGGGTGCAATAGACTGCACACATGTGGACATCAAGGGCCAGCAGGTGAGCCCGGTGCCTTCGTCAACAGGAAGGGCTTCTACTCCATGAACGTGCAGATAGTGTGTGATCACAGGACGCTGATTCTACAAGTCTGTGCAAGGTTCTCAGGCAGCTCCCATGATGCCTACATCCTCAGACACTCCCAGGTGCCGGGGCTCTTCAGTGCTCCAGCCTGGCTTGATGAATAGCTGCTGGGTGACAAGGGCTATCCACTCAAAAGGTGGCTCATGACGCCTCTCTGCCATCCAAGAACAGAGGCTGAGCAGCAGTACAATAGGAGCCACACCTCCACAAGGGCTGTGGTGGAGAGAACCATTGGTTTTCTCAAAATGTGCTTCAGATGCCTGGACTGCTCAGGTGGCGCACTCCAGTACCCCCCAGATCGTGTGTTGCTGATAGTGGTTGTATGTTACGCTCTCCACAATTTTGCGCTGGAAAGGGGGAATGCAATGGACAATGAAGACGTCGGCGCAGTGGCTGCATCTGCACACAACGAGCCCAGCAGTGAGTCCGAGGATGAGCATGCACAGGGAAATGCTGAGGAAGTAGACGCTGACAGGGCATACTGCAGGGAGACAGGGACACCAGGGAGGCTTTAATCCAGTGATCCTTCAGCTAGCATACCATAGATGAATCTCCAGGACAAGCCTGGGCAGGAGGCTCCATGATCAATACCCAAGTGCCAAATCTGCCAAGTTAGGAACAGTAACTAAGGGCCTTGTTAATAAAGCTGAACATCCACAAAGCACTCATAACATTTTTGGAAACCATGCATGTGCAGAAGAAAAGAGGCACCCTCAGCCATGGTCACATGTCTGAATTTAATATCACAAGTAAAGAAACTTAAGCCAAAAAAATTACAATGGTGTTCCAATTCAAAGCAAATCATAAAGACCTCATCTCAGGCCAACACAAAAGCACCAGTGATAAACCCATGGTGTGCCTAAGGTGCCTTATGTTTATGTTTCCGGGTGCTACGCCTTGGTCCTGCCCCATCACTGGGAGTGGCATCTGAGACAGCCTGCTGACTCTGCTGTCCTGATGGCCTTGGCGGTCATCCTCTGGCCCGTGGAGGCTGTGCTGGCCCCGCCTGGGAGGGATCTGCCAGTTCCACAACTGGCATCTCCCCAGTCGTCGCAGCCTCACTGGATGCTACGGTCACTGGGAGGGGGCAGAGGAGCTGCTGCCCTCATCTGGAGTGCCCTGGGAGATGCCCGCAGAGATGACAGGCAGCTGCTGCGCCGATGTGAGGTTGGTTCGGACCTCCCTGCTCACCGTGGATGGACGGGCACCAAGCTGGGAAACGGTGCCCAGACCATCTCCCACACTGGCACTGACCAGCTGAGGTCAATGCCAATGTGAGGGCTTGCTGGTGAGAGCACATCCCTGATGGATCTCCTGGAGGAGCCTCTCCATGAGAGTTGCCACTGTCTCCATGGAGGGCGCATGGCACTCGGACATGTGGCTCATTGCTTTGGCGAACGTCCATGTAGGCTCCTCCACCATGGAGACCAAGCCAAGTGTAGCCTCATGTATCTTCCCCAGATGCTCCTGCACACCCAGCTGCATTTCCTGCCCCTGCTGTGTCACGTGCGACTCCAGAGGCACATTATCAGGCACCGACTGAGCATGTGCCTGGTCCCCTGCAGTCCTCCGACTGCTGGCGCCATGGACACACTGTCTCTGCCAGCTCCTCCAACGACTGTGAAGTGCCCTCACCGCTGTGCCCCGGGACACTAGCCGATGTTCTAACTCCCACCGGGGTACAGGTATCTGCGCTGGTGCCTGCCTGGCACAGATGGTGTGACGCTGGTGAGACTTCAGGGTCCTCAGGTGTAAGAGGGGGCCTCTGCTGCTCCTCCTCCTGGCCCTGCTCCACTAATGCTGAAAGGAAGAACAAGAACATTGGATCAGTTAACATTGGGACAATGACAAAGTGCACCCCCTGTCCCCCAGATCATTACGCGCTCATCTTTCCATAAGCAATGGTCAAGCCATGTTGCAAAACTAAATCACTTAACATTCAGCACTGCTTTGGCTGTTGGGAGAACAATGCTGACCTCACTGCTAGCCATACATACCTGGCCATGGTACCCCAGCCTCACTGACCCCAGTGGGCTTGGGCGCATGGCGTCTTCAAATCCAGGGCCCCCTGCTCAAACCAGCTGAGAATGGCTAACTGTGCCTAGCCACTGCCAGTTCTCACACGCTCTGGAGCATTATGAACATTCTTCTCTTGAAAATGAGAGACGAGCATTGGTTTGTGCAAATTGTACATGGAATCTCTTCACGCACTGCCCACCCCAACCAGAATGGGACATATCAGGGCTCCAGTGCCTCCTCACCCAGCTGCTGCCAAACACTCACACAAAGGTGCTAGGCCTGTTCCCCCCACCCCCACCTCCCCCTTGGCCACATGCTGCCTACATCACATTAGGCACCACACGGTATATCCTTCCATAGCAAGGAGGTGCAAGCACGTGGAGCGCAGAGGGCAGATGGTTCGTTGCCACGCCATCTTGAAGCTCCCCTCCCAGCTTGTCACCCTGACCTTGAAGCTCCCCTCCCAGCATGTCACCCTGTCTTGGACGTGTTCTGCAGTTCAAGCACAGCACCTAGGTGCAGCTCCTCCAGGTTGCCCCCAAAACAGTCATGTGGGTCTCAGTGTACCACATGCTGCAGGCACAGGGCCCATCTCTTCACCACTCTCTCAGGCTGACCTTGGCATGGGTAATATTTGCTGGCCCACCCAGCAAAGGACACAAGCTGTCAATGATTCAATGCAGTCACTACACTCAGACTTGGGCGGGGCGGCTGGGGGGGGGGGGGGGGGGGGGGGGGGGGGGTGGTGGTGGTGGTGGGTGGGTTGTGCAGCAGCGGGGAAAGCTGACCTGCTGGGTTAAGTGACCAATGCCAACATTGTCCTCACCCTTCCAGAGCCCAACAAGTCGTTGAAGTGCTTGTGACACTGGATCCAGGTGCGTTGCATCACGTTGCGGGGGCCTCCTCCTCCCATCCTGAGGAGCCAGCACCTCCCATCGTGCTGCAGCTCCTCGAGGAGGGCAGCAAGGCAGTCATCGGAAAAATGAGGGGCACACTGGCGCCCCTGCCCTACCCTCTGGCTTGGCCTGCCCTGATGGCCTACCCTCTGGACTTGCGTCACCTCCATTGCCCCTCTGCAGAACCCTTTGCCCAGCCATTGCAAGCAGCCTTTCCAAGGCTGCCAGGCCTTCCTTTATTCAGGGTCTCCATTGGACCTGGCGGGCTGAGCGTGCCGCCCACTCTTGCTATTCACAGGAGTTGTGAAATATGCTGGGCGGGCCTTAAGTTGCCCCCGTAAAATGGCAGTGCTGACCCGGTCATGGGCAGGTCCATGTCCACCTGTGCCCGCTCTGCACCGTGCCAGCCAGAAAATTCAGCCCTATGTATTCTCCATGCATTGTTGCAGACTAAGTAGGTAGTGACATCCAGAGAAAGACGTGATCCCCATGTGGTGGTGGTGGTGGCGTGTTACACATCAGGGAGCCCATGTTGCTGTGGCAGCTTGCACTTTTACATGCATGTTGTAGTTTGGAGATATGGATAATGATGATTGAGGCTCCAAAGTTCTTTCCACCAGGAAACTCTTCCGCTCTTACCACCTGCCATTGGCATGTGGCTCTCCATGTAGAGGAGCAAAAAGTTCAGTGGCTAAGATGGACCTATTAAAGTTTGCATCATCCACAATAGCAAAGCAAAAATGGTAATACATCTTGAAAGCATAAGGCTAGTTTTGATGGATATTTGTCTGAAGAATAATTATGAAGTAATGATGAATTAAATTTATGGACCTTTAACTTGAGTTACTTCCTGTCAGAAATTGGTAGCAGTCAGCGATATACTCCAATAAGCACTATGGCAACTTTTGGCTGCAGAGACGTGTGGGATGTCTATAACAATCAAAGGAAGATCTTACTCTAAAAACTTCAAGTAGCTATCTGATTTCTGAATATATAACCTAACCAAGTAGTTGTGGGGGGGAGTTCTCTCCCGAGTGGCAGTAATATCAGGCAGGCAGTGTTCAACTTCAGCATGGCAGAGAACCATCGTTTCCAAGTCCAGTATGGTGCTACTGGAATCACCACTGTCTGCTTTGCTCTGATTTTCTGTGTATTATGGAGACCAAAGGCAGGGAAGGAGTGCAACAAGGAAGATCTCCTTTCAAAGTAAGATTTATCCAAAATCCTTCATCAGAAGGAAGAGCTAAGAAAGGAAGAGCGAGTTTTCATTTATAGTGCTTTGACACATCTCAGAAGTATTCACAAATGCTTCACAATTCATTGTAAGTTTGGAAATGTTGTGACTGTTCCTCTATTGGTGAATATTGATGCTGTTTTGCAGATAGAAAGGTCCCATCAATGGTTAGTTGACCAGTGAATTTAATTAGTGTTATTTGTTGGGGGAACTTCTTTGTGCACAACTTTAGGACTTTGAATATCTACTGCGCAAGCAGGCATGGTCGTGGTCTAACATCTCAACTGGTAGACAAAGGCTATGATGTTGCCTCACCATAATACAACCGAGATGTGTCGGAATATGTCCTCGATTCCTAGAGTAGGACTTGGAATCACACCTTCTGACTCAAATTAGAGACTGCTAGCAATGAAATTCAGCTGACACAGTGATCGGTGATGTGAAAAGATCTATTGATGAGTCTCACAAAAATGTCCTGGACTGCCTATGAACGGTCCATTCACTCTTGAGGGCATACTGTGGTTCAACTCAGATGAACTGACCATCATCACATATGTGTTTCAGAATTTCCATCCTGTTGATGAAAAGTTTACGTGCAATCAAGCTGATTCCTGCCTTGGCTGTTTACACACCAGAATACGACGATCTTGTCTGTCCAATGATGTAGTGACTTGCTCAGGACCAAACTTTAAAAGGGATCAGAGTCAACTCTGTAATTCGAAACGCAAGCCTTTTGACATGCCAAGAGAGCTATCATCACTGTTAGTTCAGGGGGATGGCTGCAGCTCAGAAGAAAAAAACATTTGTTCCTGGGAACACCAGCACAGATCTAAAGCAGAGGTTTTGTCTAATGTGCTCGATCAGACTACACAAGAGATCACTGATGAAGCAGGTTTAGCTAGAGATCTTGTAATAGTATCTTTGTTTCTAAAGCCTCTCATAAGGATTGAAGACAGTCATATCTATTGTGGACTAAAAACCTAGACAAATGTGGCATTTTAAAGTTACAAATTTTTAAAAATGATCAATAACATGGACAAAGTGATTACTTATTATCAAACAAACAAAATTGCCAAACTTTGCTAAAGCTAAACATGTAGCAGAGAGCAGGACTGATGAACGTTTAACTGGTTTTGATGCACACACCTATTGAATAGTCCAGCTTACATATAACATGATTGTTGCAGAATCGTGTGAAAGACATCATAGACGTAAGATTGTCATCACAAAGGTTGACTGCCTCGTTCATGACTTTCCCCATGGATATTAAGGTACTGGTGTCAGTCATGGGTGTGGAAATTTAAAAATGAAGAATGACAGACCAAGCCTAAAGTGACAGAATTTACGTACCATCAGTTATCTTTGAAAAAAACAAGGAGTGAGTGAAGTCACCTCAGCATTTCTTGCACTTTCATGGCAAGAACCTGAGCTTAAATCTGCATTATCTAACATTTTCCACTGGTAGAGTTTGAAAAGTTATTTTGTGAAACATATACTAGATGGCCATATGAAAACTTAATTTAAGCATTTCTTTAACAATACAAGATACGCAATGTCTGTATTTGCATTACCATGACATAATATGTGCTAGTGTTAAATTACAAGAGGGAGAGGTGTCAGTGAAGCTCCAAACACCGAAATGTTACAAAAATGCAACTTAAATGGAAATCTGCTTGAACCATTTAAAAAAGCCTCGATTTATCAGAAAATGTTGCAGTTATCAAACAAAGCACCAAAACACTAACAGGTGAGGTATTGCATGGTCAGATGCTGATCAATTGTCCTTTTATGGCATCTCAACAACGTGCTCATTGCCAATCCTCAGAAGACCTGACATGATTGCACTGGAATAACTTCTTCAACACTTGACATCAATTTTAAGGTTTCCAAGAGGTTTTGTATAGTGAACCCACATCCATTGCAAGCTGGGTTGAAACTGCCTAAAGTAATTCTATAGATAGTAAACAAGAGTTTTAATTCATCGACTTGCCTGGTTCATGCACAGATCCTTCAATGAAAAAGAAAACAACTCCCACTTACATGTATTAACTTGTAAAATAATCAAATGTATAATTAACTATAAGTCCATCCTATAATCTTTACTTGCATTAATTTCTGCAATAGTTGTTACAGCATTTTTGAAATAATAAATGGATAAAAAAGGAACGTTGCTGTTCAATGTACAGACAAGCCAGAATTCAAAAATGCTGTGCAAGGAAATCAAGTAGCCATTAATTAGCTTGTATGCTAGGACAAATATTACATTACTTCTAAGTTCAGAAAAAAAACATGGTACAGATCAGTCAGACTGAAGGTTCAACATGAAATGATTATGCTCTCAGAATTATTTGATGCTGCAAGAAAAAATTATCCTCTGGGGACTTTTCTATTGTTAAATATATTTTCTGCCATAAGTGACTAAAAACGCAGAACACTTTTGATACACAAAATATGCTTCAGAAATATATTTAAGCAAATTCTAATGTATACCGTAGGAGGTGGTCACACTGCAGATGAAGGGACTTGAGGAAGGAAGGGAATGGGTGATCACCAGGCAGTCCAAGAGAAACAGGCAGGTAGTTCAGAAGTCCCCTGGGGTCCTGCTCGCAAATTGGTATTCCATTTTGGAGGCTGATTAGGACGCTGGTTCCTCCAGGGAGTGCGGACAGAGCCAAACCTCTGGCACCATAAGCAGCCTGTCTGGACAGGAGAGGAGGAAGGGAGGAAGAGCAATAGTAATAGGGGATTCTATTGTCAAGGCAACAAATAGGCGCTACTGTGGCCGTCAACGTGACTCCAGGATGTTATGTTGCCTCCTTGGTACCAGAGTCTGGGATGTCACTGAACGGCTGCAGGGCATCCTGAAGGAGGAGGGTGATAAGGCAGAGGTCATGGTACAGATGATGTAGGTAGAAAGAGGGATGAGGTCTTGCATCAAGAATTCAGGGAGTTAGGCAGTAGACTAAAAAGCAAGATCTCTCGGGTTGTAATCTCTGGATTACTCCCAGTGCCACGTGCTAGCGAGCTCAGAATAGGAGCATAGCACAGATGAATACGTGGCTTAAGGGTTGGTGCAGGAGGAAGGGTTTTAGATTCCTGGATCACTGGGACCGTTTCTGGGGAAGGTGGGACTTGTACAAGCGGGACAGTCTACATCTGAACCAGAGGGGGACTAACATCCTTGCGGGCGGGTTTGCTAGTGTTGTTGGGAGGAGTTTAAACCAATTTGGCAGGGGGAGGGGACACAGAATGTTAGCAGAATAGGGACACGTCATAATACAGTAAAACAATCAAGTCAGAGGGAATACAGCTGCAATAGGCTTCAAGGGAGTAAGGCAAGGGTGGATGACATCTACTTTAATGCCAGGAGTATTACAGGTAAAACGGATGCATTAAGGGTGAGGATTGACATGTGGAATTGTGATATAGTAGCCATCACTGAGACATGGTTGAGGGAAGGGCAGGATTGGCAGCTTAACATTTCAGGATATAGAATCTTCAGCCAAGACAGGGGAGGGGGTAAAAGAGGAGAAGGCGTTGCAGTATTAGTTAAGGAGTCCGTTACTGCAGTAAGAAGAGATGATATCTTGGAGGGGGCATTGAATGAAGCTTTGTGGGTAGAGCTTAGGAATAAAAAAGGGGAAACCACATTATTAGGTGTTTATTATAGACCCCCAGATAGTCAGTGGGAAATTGAGAAGCAAATATGTGCACAACTTGTGGAGGTGTGTAAAAACAATAACAATAGGGTAATTATATTAGGTGATTTCAACTTTCCCAAAATTAATTGGGATAGGCATAGTGCTAAGGGCTTAGATGGAGTGGATTTCTTGAAATGTGTACAGGAGAACTTTTTAGGTCAATAGGTAGAGAGTCCAACAAGGGACGGTGCATTGCTGGACCTAATTCTGGGGAATGAAGCCGGACAGGTGGCTGAGGTGGGCGAGCATTTTAGTGACAGCGACCACAACATGGTACAGTTTAAGTTTGTTATGGAGAAAGAAATCGACAAGTTGCAAAAAAATGTTTTGGATTGGGGGAGAGTGGATTTTAGTAAAATAAGGCAGGATCTGGCCAAGGTAGACTGGGAACAGTTACTTGTGGGGAAATCTACAGAGGAACAGTGGGGGGTGTTCAAAAAGGAAATGGGGAGGGTACAGGCTCAACATGTTCCCTCTAGGGTGATAGGAAGGAGTAACAAGCCCAGAGAACCATGGATGACCAGAGATATTCAGGTTACGATGAGAAGGAAAAGAGAGGCTTTTAGCAGGTACAAGGAAGGCAAGTCAGCAGAGTCATTAGTGGAGTATAGACAGTGCAGGGTGGAGCTTAAGAAAGCAAGAAAACAATTAGGAAAGCAAAGAGGGGATATGAGAAAGCTCTGGCTGGTAAAATTAGGGACAATCCCAAGCTATTCTATAAGTATATCAATGGGATGAGAATAACCAGGGAAAAAGTAGGGCCCATAAGGGACCAAGGGGGCAATCTATGGGTGGAGCCAGAGGACATCGCTAGAGTGTTGAATGAATGCTTCACGTCTGTCTTCACCCAAGAGAATGAGGATGAAGGTATCGCACTCGGGGAGAGAGACTGCGAGGTTCTTAAGCAAATTGATATTGGGAGTGACAAGGTATTAGAGGTGTTGGCAGGCTTAAAGGTGGACAAATCTCCAGGTCTGGATGATTTGTGTCCCAGACTGCTGAGGGAGGCAAGGGAGGAGATTGCAGGGGCTCTGACCCAAATTTTTAATTCCTCTCTGGCCATGGGGGAGGTGCCAGGGGACTGGAGAACAGCTAATGTGGTTCCGCTATTTAAGAAGGATTGTAGAGATAAGCCAGGGAACTACAGGCTAATGAGTCTCACATCAGTGGTAGGGAAACTATTGGAGAAAATTCTGAAGGAGAGGATCTATCTCCACTTGGAGAGACAAGGTTTGATCAGGGATAGTCAGCATGTCAGAGAGAGGTCATGCCTAACAAATCTGATTGAATTTTTTGAGGAGGTGACCAGGTGTGTAGATGAGGATGGTGCAGTTGATGTAGTTTATATGGATTTCGGCAAAGCCCTTGACAAGGTCCCACATGGGAGTCTTATAAAGAAGGCAAACGCACATGGGATACAGGGTAATTTGATAAGGTGGATTCAAAATTGGCTTAGTTGTAGGAGGCAGAGAGTGATGACAGAAGGATGCTTTAGTGACTGGAAGCCAGTGTCCAGTGACGTACCACAGGGATCTGCGCTCGGTCCCCTATTATTTGTCATTTATATAAATGACATAGATGACAATGTGGGGGGTAGGATTAGTAAGTTTACGGATGACACAAAGATTGGCTGGGTGGTTAACAGTGAGGTTGAGTGTCTTGGGCTACAGGGAGATATAGATGGGATGGTCAAATGGGCAGATAAGTGGCAGATGGAATTTAACCCTGAAAAGTGTGAGGACATACACTTTGGAAGGAGTAATTTGACAAGGAAGTATTCAATGAACGGCATGACACTAGGAAGTTCTGAGGAACAAAGGGACCTTGGCGTGTGTGTCCATAGATCTCTGAAGGCGGAGGGGTATGTTGGTGGGTAGTGAAAAAGGCATATGGGGCACTTGCCTTTATCAATCGAGGCATAGATTACAAAAGTAGGGAGGTCATGTTGGAGTTATATAGCACCTTGGTGAGGCCACAGCTGGAGTAGTGTGTGCAGTTCTGGTCGCCACATTATAGGAAGGATGTGATTGCACTGGAGGGGGTGCAGAGGAGATTCAACAGGATGTTGCCTGGGATGAAACATTTAAGTTATGAAGAGAGGTTGGATAGAGTTGGGTTGTTTTCATTGGTGCAGAGAAGACTGAGGGGTGACCTGATTGAGGTGTTCAAGATTATGAAGGGCATGGACAGGGTGGATAGGGAGCAGCTGTTCCCCTAGTTGAAGGGTCAGTCACAAGAGGGAGTAAATTCAAGGTGATGAGCAGAAGGTTTAGGGGAGATGTGAGGAACAACTTTTTTACCCAGAGGGTGGTGACAGTCTGGAATGCACTGCCTGGGAGGATGGTGGAGGCAGGTTGCCTCACATCCTTTAAAAAGTACCTGGATAAGCACTTGGCACGTCATAACATTCAAGGCTATGGGCCAAGTGCTGGTAAATGGGATTAGGTAAGTAGGTCAGGTGTTTCTCACATGTCGGTGCAGACTCGATGGGCCGAAGGGCCTCATCTGCACTGTGATTCTGATTCTGTGGTATACAAATTTAAAATTATGTAATACTTCAAACATACCACTTCTGAGTAACAAATGTGGCTTCGATACCCCTGTGATGGAATCAAGTTATACTGTAAAAATATTACAATTTTCTAATACTAATTCACGAGAGATGCGCTTGCAGTGTTGTTTCATCGCAATCCCAATGAACAGTGTACCTGATATGTGCGTCTGATTCACCCCAAACTCAGGTTGACATATTTTGTGTAAAGAGTCCTGTAAGGTGAGCTGCTGTTGAAAGTATGGCAACAGATCAGTTATTTCCTTGGTTTTCCCCATATCTTCTTTGCTGCAAAAGAAGTAAGCAACACAGGAATTACTATCTGTAAATAATTATAATGCAAATTCATTTGTACTATGAAAAAATTTAATGATGCATACAATTTTACTGCACAGAAAGCTACCGAATTGTAAATTCCCATATATCAATAACCGGCATAAATCCAACTACAATTATTGCTGCTGGTATTACTTTCCATTACCATTTCTCATTATGAACATTCAAGACACACACTATATAAAGGTACAGTAGTCTAATTGAGAATATGTTGGGATGGATGGGAAGTTGAACAATTTTTTCCAAAATAGCTTTCATCTGCTTGAAAGATTATTTAACTTTGAAGGTTCCCATAAATCTCCGGAATTGGATTGCATCAATTTCAGGTTAAGCCTTCAGAGGCCTCTAACTTTGCGCTAAACTATTTAAAAACAAATTCAAAAATATGTCTTACAGGTACCAGACAACAACAGCTTAATTGCTTATTGTAAGCGAAACTTCAGTTAGTGTCCTGCAATTATTCACCAGACCAAAACACAAAAAAAAGGGGGAATTTCCCCTCATGACACTGAAAGGCAATAAAAAAAAACTGCTATGCCCTCACCCAACCTTTTGCCAATCAACTACAGTAGTTTTCACTTGCTGCTGGGCCGCTGGGCTAGAGTCAATTATGCCTTTAGGGGTATGGTGAAATGTACATACCAATGACTACTAAAAATGTGGATCATTAATGTTAAAAATCCACAGTAAAGATAAGCAAAGTTGTTAAACTTCCTAAAAGAGAAGATAGAAGTCAGCTTCTTTAGCTTTAAATGTCATCAAAAGAATTAGTTAATATGCAACTGTAGGGCACCTTAGCTTTAAGCTGTAAAGATTCAGATAACAAGAGGGATCTGAATATCTGTATTATAATTTTTCTCTTTATTTAAATATAAAGAGTAATATATTTTCGCTTCTTTTGTATGTTAATTATAAAAAAAACACTGATTTTACACACAAAGGAGAACTGATTTTCATTCTGGAAAAGCATTGTAATTCAAGAGCATTAAAACATTAAAATTCCAAATGTACAATTTGCAACATTAAAATATCAGCTAAGTATAGGAATATTAAAACACATACTTTGCAGTTTCAGAGCTATATATATTTGGCATAAAATCAGATGCAGTAGCAAAAAAATCACTCCTTAACATTTTACACATTAATTTTCTTTTTTATTGTAGACGTCGTTGAATATCTAAAGACACAGGTCTCTCTCCTCCCCTGTCCTTAGAATTATTACTGGACAAGTATGATTCCATATACATCTCTTTGGTATTTGTAATATTTACCATTACTAGTTTGTGTGAGACTAGTATCTGCAGTTCAGCTACCAGCCAATCAGACTTTGTTTACACTGCATGGCTCCTGCCTGGCTGGAACTTTAACTCCTGTTCACATGTCTAAATCAGCAGAGCCATTTCCCAATGTTAGACATTTAAATGACTAGTGAGGGGATACCCTTTAGGGAAGGAAACCAGCCTTCCCTACCTGGTCTGGTCTGTTTATCCCACACCAATGTGGTTGACCCTTGTGAAATAGCTTTGTAAACCATTCAGTTGCATCAATTCACTTCAAGAAGGTCTACCACTACAACTTCAGGACAACTAGGCATGAACAATAAATGTCAGAGACCCCCATATCATGAGAAGGAATTAAAAAAAGGTGGGGTGGGATGCAGAATCCTGCTCTTTAAACCTATAAATTAAAGTCAGGCAAGTTCTTATGAAACCCCATGGTCCTGAAATGTTAACTCTTTCTCGCTCCTCGACGTTGCCTTACATGTAAATGTTGACAAAATTTTGCTTTTAATGTGGATTCTGAAAACCTGAAATATTTTTCCTTTGCTTTAAAGTTTACAAGTGTTCAAGAGATCTAAAGCACTTGCTGAGCACTTTGAAAAGTAGGCTTGACACAAATGGATTTGTGCTGGATTTATTGTGTGCAACCAAACAGCATGAGGCCACTTTGCCAGGGAATCTCACCCAGCTTTGCTTTAGAATCAGATCAGGCACTCACCTTTGATTTATGCTGACAATTTATTGCTGGTGTAGTGTTCAGACTTACACCAACACTAAGTTTGCAGAGTTATTGGACCCAATGCATTGTTAAGGTGAAATCCAACAAAAATAGGAAAAAGAACAGATATGATCAGACAAGGTAACTCCTGCTAGGTACCATTGAGAGAGAAAAAGTGTACTACAGTGGAGCAGGATTTGGAGAGAGAATTACTCTTACATTTGCCTCTACCTTGAATGATAAAATATTTTGTGTTTCAAAACATTCAAGATTATTCTATGGGGTTCAAAATACCTATCTGGTGATATGGGTTGTATTTGGTACTGGGGCCTTAGCACATTACTACATATATCAATGGCTTGGATGAAAGAAGAGTGTCCATTTCCAAGTTTGAAGACGACACCAAATTAGGAGGTGCAGTGAGTCAAAAGGGTCAGAGCAGAATGTAACAAAGGGGCATGGGCAGAACCTTGGCACACGGGGCAGGATCTTCCGGTTGGCGAGCAGGGGCAGGGCCCACTTGCCGACACGTAAAATGACGAGTGATGATGTTGGGTGGAACTTCTGACGTTACTCTGCGTCATTTCCATTTTCAGGTCGGCAGGGGCGCAGCCGAGTCATCTAACCTATCAACAGCTATTGATGCCATTGAAAAACTAATTAAGGTTGTTAATGGACCTGCCCGTCCAACCTTAAGATTGGCGGGCATGCCGGGAGCCTTGCTGGGCTTCGGGAAAAACATGAAACCTCATCCACAGGCGGGATGAGGTTTCATGAGGGTGTTTAAATTTTTAAAAAAGGTTTCAATAAAACTTATGGACATGGCAGGGAAATTTTTAAACATGTTTATTAAAAGTTTTAAATCGAAGCTGATCTCCCTGAGGCAGCACTTAGCCTCAGGGGGATCTGTGCGCTCTTTTGCACGCACTCCCGGCTGAGGAAATCCGCGCCCCCCCCCACCACCCACCGAATGTTCATCTCCCTCCTGAATGTTCTTTCACTTGTGAACAAGGCCCTTGCCACCTGGAAGCTTATTTTGGATGACTGCATTGACTCCATCACCTTAACAAAACTTAGCTGAGAGGTGATGACACCTTTCCCCCCTAAGTGAAGCCTCCCCACCTGGCTAAATCTTCTACCACTTGCCCCAACCAGGTTGATGCAGTGGCAGTATAGTTCTCATCAACCAATATCACGCCTTGGTTTGCGCCCCCATCCGCCACTCCCCCTATTCCGCCAGTCCTCTGGCATTTTCTGGTGGTATTGTCCAGTGATATTGTCATTGACTAGAATTCCAGATGCTCCGGGTACCCGGGTTCCAATCCTACTATGGCAGATGGTGAAGTTTGAATTCAATAAAGGTCTGGAATTCCAAATCTGATGATTGTTGTAAAAACCATCTGGTTCACTAATATCATGTGACTCCAGAGTAATAAGGAATAGACAATAAATGCTGCCCTGCCAGCAACGCCCACATCCCATGAACAAATAAAAAAAACCTGTCTCTAATATTTTGGGGCTGATGTGCTCCAAAATGGATCATAAGTAGCAGCTCCCCATAAATCTACTCTCCTTAAAATATTATACGACACATTATGCAATTGGGCGAGGAAATACAAAACCAAAAAAGGATGCCTCTAACTAGAATTCCAAAAAAGCAGGTATAAATATATCAAGGTCCGCTAAATTAGAATGGATAGGAATGAATGACATTGTGTTTGTACCAAATGTGTATTTACTGTTGAAATCAGACACAAATTACCCTAGATAATATCACAACTTTTTGAAGCATCAAAAATTTCAAAGCGTTGTTTCATCCTACAACATCCTATGTACAGTAAGAGGTAAGTGCTGATAAGATCACAGAAGACTTTAGATCATAATTTAATCTTGTCCCAACAACACAATCTTATCAGGTTCACCCTGTACATGGATTTTACCATTTAACTAGTCAATCTCCTGTGACTTGGTATGTGGGTGAAGGCTACAGCATGCAAGTCAAAGAGGGTTACAGAGAAGCAAATCATTGGACAAAGACTGTAAAGGCTGCAGATAAGGGATAAAGGGAACAGAGACTGGTGGTGGTGGGGGTGCTGGAGTAATAGAGGCCAGGGACAGTGCAGGGAGCTAAGAGGCAGCAGGGTGGGGGAGGGAAAGAAAAATGGCAGAGGGTGATGGGGGTAAGTGAGGTTGAAGGCTAGGAGGAGAATCGAGGAGGGACAGGAGGAAATGAGAAGCTGGGATTCTTGGGGTAGGGGGGAAGAACAGGCAGCGAAGGAGAGGCCATGGAGAAAGGAAAGAAGGTAGGGAGGTTGGAGAGGGAAATAGGATATGCAAGGCAAGATATTCACCCTTCTGCAGAAAATGTACTGTTACATCCCCACCTATTGACCAACATTAATTACTGCAGTTTTCAACATATTTCAGTTCAGTTGATTGACAGGCATGTAACATCATAAAGGAGGCAGAAGGTGAAAACCATAGCATCACCTATGGATGCAATGCCATTTGATGTTGAGATATTTCCGTTTTTAAATATAAAATGGAAATAGGATTTATATACATTAATTTTTACTATGCTTCAAATGGACAATTGAGTGACTGCAAATATGTCAGCTGTGGCTCAGTTGGCAGCTTTTTCACCTCTGAGTCAGAAGGCTCTGGGTTCAAGTCCCACTCTAGGACCCAAGCGCAAAAATCAAAGCTGACACTCAAGTGCAATACTGAGTACAGTACCAGTGAAGGTGGCATCTGCTAGATGAGATGTTAAATGCCCCCTCTGCCCTCTCATGTAGATGCAAAAGATCCCACAACAATGTTGAGTAGGGTTTTATCCCTAGTGTCTTGGCCAATATTTATCCCTAAATTAGCATCCTGATATAAACAAATTAATTGTTCATTGTCACATTGCTGTTTCAGGGAGCTTGCTGTATAAAAATTGCTGCTGCATTTTTACACCAGGACAATACTCTGAAAGTCCTTCATTGGCTGTAAAACTTTCAGATACACTGAGGTCATAAAAGATGCTGCATAAATACAAGTTTTTTTCAGAAGCAACCAGCTTGACAGCTAGGCATCAACTCCGCAAACAGATCATGATAGAAGACAATGCCAAACAATGCCAAAAGCATACAGCAGCTCCGTCAGTAGCCCAAAAGTCAAACGATGAGTTAACTTTTGACATTAGTTCTTTGTAGGAACTATGACAGCAAGACAAAGGAGCTACTTTCTAAGACTAAGCAAAACAAGCAGTGTCGGTGGCATCAAGAATATTTCAAAAACACTGATATGCTAACAATTACAAAAAGATCGCTGATGGGATAAGAGCCTGTAAACAACCTATGTTATTGCTAGCATTTTTTATTTTCATAAGACTTCCATCATTGCTTTTTTATATTTGACCTTGTGATAGAATAAAAATAATGTTATTGTTGACATCAAGCCTAATCTCAAAACCACATTATGAGTTGTTTGCCATCATCAGTTACACAGTGCGCTCTTTACTATTATGATAGTAAAGTTTTTGAAAGTAGAGAAGTTCGGAATGTTGACAGAAGGAGAATAAGGATCAGTATACTGAATCTATTAGTGACTTCTATGTGGAGCGATTTCACTTTCCTGGGAGAGGTCATCACTGTACAGGTAGAGTACCTCAAATCCGGCTACCGAAAATCTAGCAGTGTCCAAAAACTGGACATTTTTTTCTGCACTTCAAGTGACTTTGTGATCCTTGTCCCCACCCGACCCAGACAGAAGAGTTTATATTGTGTCACCTATTCATCCCACTAAGGGGTTCTGATTTTCCGCCCCCCCCCCCCCCCCACCGAAAACAGGCAAGTTCCAAACTTTGGCATGGGTTTGGTCCTGAGGTTGTCAGATTTGAGGTACTCTATCTGCAATTGAAAATAACCTTAGGTTTCAGTTTGACAGAGGCCTACACAATAGGTCTTGGATAGGTGATTTTATACTTCAGATATAGGGAGCACACAGTGGATCATTTCCAACACAATGTTTTTAGGATGTCCTTAAACAGTACACACCATACAGGAAATTAAAGTACTCTACAAAATGGCCACAAGATCGAGTCAACGTGCTTTAAAAAAAATTCATAATACATTTTAGGGCCATGAAAAGGTCATTAGATCCAACAATTCTTCGGAGATTAACTTACCTAACTTTTTATTTATTTATTATTTGGTGAAAAAGTTACACCCAGCCTCTCGCTTTCAATTTCCTAATTTATTCTTCTGTTAATGCAATCTCTCTTTAATTTTTTGCCGCAGCTGAACACTACTACCAATGCAGATTTGTAACTCCTTTCTTTTCTGATCAGCACACTGTATAGTTTGTTTGGCATACATGTTCTCTTGGTTCCTTGTTCCTGTACGTATTACTTTACATAGGAGAGCTCCTCCATCAGGAAAATGGAGTTAAAGCCATATCAGATCTAATTGATTGGCGGCAGCGAAGGCTTGAGGGGTCAAATAGCCTACTCCTATTGGTATTTATGTTATGTTTACTTATCCACATTAAGTTTAAACTCCCACCACTTGACCAAGTTATTCTGAATCTGCTTGCACTGTTCCTCATTATGTGTTCATACAGAAGAAAAAAAACTGCAGATACTGGAAATCTGAAATAAAAGCAGTTAAGTCAGGCAGTATCCATCAAAAGAGAAAGAAAGTTAATGTTTCAGACTGATGATCTGATGAAAAGCCATCACCATGAGACATTGATGCTGTGCTTCTTTTTCCATAGACGCTGCTTGAGTATTTCGAGCACTTTATATTTTTATTCCTTATTATGTGTTGCCTTCACTTATTATATCAATTGCAAATTTGGAAGATTTTCCTTAGGATTATCAACTCTCCCTTAGCCTCCCCTAAAGAAATAAAATATATTTTTAAAAAAACGGTTACAAGATTTACTCCCATAGTACCTTACGCCCAATCAATTTTCAACCCAAGATGTTCCAGCTTATGCCTATCTTCTGTTTCCTGTATTTAACCCAATACCAAACTTTGTTTCCCATTTCTGATTTTTTCCAGGGCCATTAATCTTGAAACTTGCCAAAAACCTTTTGCAAAATTCAAGTATGCTTTGACTGTATTTTCTCTCCACTATATCAGTAATATCTTCAAAAAATAAGAACATAAGAATATAAGAATTAGGAACAGAGTAGACCATTTGGCCCCTTGAGCCTACTCCGTCATTCAACAAGATCATGGCTGATCTTCTTGTGGTTCGAGTTCCACATTCCCATCTAACCCTTCGATTTCCTTACCTAACAAGAACCTATCTACCTCTGCCTTAAAAATATTCAATGACCCCACCTTCTCCACTTCTAAGGCAGAGAATTCCAAAGTCGCACAACCTTCTGAGAGAAAAAAAATTCTCTTCTCTGTCCTAAAAGGGCGACCCCTAATTTTAAAACAGTGCCCCCTAGTTCTGGACTCACCCACAAGATTTCATCCCCTTGTTCTGAATTTCCTCATGAAAGAAATAGTTACCCTGCACCAACTCCATTGGATCATTTAAAAAACCACATATCTTTCTATGCACCATAATTACAGCCAAGGGTTATGTAATCTGCCCATATGATTTAACCTATTGAGCCCCAGTGTAATTTTGATAAAATTGTGCTGCAACCCCTACCCCCAACCAAGGCCAATGTATGCTTCCTGAGGAAGTGCCAAGATCTGAACTTGATACTCCAGGTGGAGTCTGACCAAGGCTTTGCGCGAATGGATCTTAGCTTCAGCTCTTTTGTGTTTCAACGCTTGAGATAAAGACCAATATCCCATTAGACTTTTTGGGAAAAATTTGCCTCCATTGTGGGGGGGGGTGGGGGTGGGAGAGAAGAGGTGCAGGAATGGGTGTGGGCAGGCTCGCCTCCGATCGGCGCCCCCAATTGGGGGTTGCGCCGCCATTTTACATGGGTGGGCCAATTAAGGTCCGCCCAGTGTGACATCCGCCAGGAAGCACAATGCGCTCCCTGCATGGGCGGGTGGGATTCCCTCAGCCGGGAGTACGCTCTTTCATGCATATGTGCGGAAGAGTGCATTGATCTCCCTAAGGCTAAGTGCTGCCTCAGGCAGATCAGCTCCGAATTAAAACTTTTAAGACAAATATTTAAAAAATTTCCCTGACATTTCCCCTCATGTAACACTGTCACATGAGTTGGGACATGTCCATCACTTTTACTCAAACCTTTATTAAACAGTTAAAAACCCTCATGAAACCTTATCCCGCCTGAGGATGAGCTTTCATACTTTTTCTGAAGCCTGCCAGGGCTCCTGGCCTGCCCACCACCTTAAAGCTGTACAGGCAGCCCTGTCAATTACCTAAATTGGTTTATTAATGGCCTTAATAGGCCATTGACAGGTCAGCGGGCACACAGCTGACTCGGCTGTGCTCCCGCTGACCTGAAAATGGAAATGACGTGGGGTGACGTCAGGAGCTTCGCTTGATGTCATCCTGCGTCGGCGAGCGGGCCCCGTCCCCGCTCGCCGGCCAGAAGATCCTCCCCTTTGATTACATTGTACAGCTGTGCACTAGCTTTTAGTGATTTGTAAACCGATAAACACAAATCCCTATTCTGCTCCAGTTTTTAGGCTCCAGGAATCAAAGAAAATTCCGATTTGTCTTTCTTTGATCCAATGTGGATTAACTTGCACTTCCCCATATTGAACGCCAGCTGTCACAGTTTTCATCCGTTTATGACCCTTTGTATCTTCCTGCTCTCATCTACGCAACTTATGGTGCCTCCTAACTTAGTGTCATCTAAGCCTCTCAGCAAGAGTTGGTTGAAGCTCCTTAAGTAACAAAAGCTGACCAAATATCCATTTAGTTTACTATAGTGTTTTTTTTACAAAGAAGCAAAAAAAAAATCCAAGGAACTAATTTGTAAGTTAAGTGAATGTTGAACTTCCCCATCATAGGTTATTAAATGACAGACAGAAATACTGCACTGTTCAGTAATTTATAAAATGTTGCTGTGTCATCGCAAGCTGCATGTAAGCCACCCAAACTTCAACCCCCACGTTACGGTGGGGGTGCTGACAGTATTCAACTTAAATTGTTTTCATGTAAGTGTAGGCTGTATGTAAGTTGATATGGTAATTGTAAAATAAGTACTGCAAGAGAATTTAGAATGTAATGCCTTTAAACACTATTCATCTCATGAAAAGTAAGTGCATACTAACTCCTTGCAGTACTAATTTATTCTCTGGCTTTATTTTTCTCTAGCCTTTTTGAATACCTGGTAAATTTTCATTCAGTGATGAATTTAATGCACAGCAAATTTATCCCACAAAGCAAATGTTACATGCATTTCTTTGAACCAAATTCTTTCATCATATGTCCAAGTAGTCAAATTTAGTTACTAAAGAAAAGAATCTCTATTTTTCTTCCTGAATCAGAAGAATAAAGACTGAGCAGTAATTTTTCACGTACTAAGCTTTGCCATTTCCATCACTTTCCGGGGAATGGACATAGGTGATCCTGAATTCAATGTCAGGTACAAGTTGCATGGCCCTCCGATAGTATTTGATGGCTGAAATCAAAAGGGATAAAATCAGCATCTAGATCATAATCATAATATCCAGTAAATTGATATTGATACAATGCAAACCAGTCATAATTTTCTTCTTTGCAGCAAACATCACAGCTAACAGAATCAGAAGAAGTCGCTGAATGACAAATTCTACCCCTTCCCTAATATTGATGGACAACAGTTATTATGGGGATATACTAAAGGATGCATACATTTAAAAAAAACTGGTTGCATGAGCAGCTAAAAATTACACTCAATTTAAATAAAATAAGGCAACTGCCATAAATTTTTATCATTTAAGTATTATTTTGCAAGTGAAAGGGGTATTTTTTATACTACATTATACTCCAGCCATCCACAATATCTGATACACCATGCTATCAACTTATTGAATCAGAAAATATTAGGGTCTCTTAGTGATCAACTTATTTTCTCTCCAATAATTACTGAGCAGTTTTCTTGACTGCTGACTTAACTCAAATGTAATGTATTTCTGCATCAATTTTCTAGTATGTAAAAGTCAGTTTCGTGGTGACCAGCGGAATTACCTTTACTTTAAAAATGACTGAAATTGAAATTGCTTTGTACAGTTGATTTTGTTGTGCTGCAGTGATCTTTTACCTTTAGTGTATGATCTTATACAAATTGGTGTGAAGTAATTTCCACTGCTTCAATAAGTGCCTGCTCCATCAAAAGCATAACCATTTTGAAAAGCAACAATTAAACATTTTTTTAAAAAAGCAATAGGTTAAAAAAAAACAAAATGTTCTCAAAATCTGAAAAGTGATATAATCCTTTCTGTGAAAACATTAGCTGAAACAATGTTTCTTGGTATACCGGTATCAACATTGACATTAAACAGAGTACTAACAAATCAACGTGGACTCAGCACTGGTAGATAATATCTGATCAAGTGCCCTGTTGTCCTGAGGAACTGGCACCCCAAGTATACTGCGAAAAGCCCTATGACGTGCTGCACCTTGACTTCCAAAAGGCTTTTGACAAAGTTCCACATTCATTAAACTCAAAAATCTGGGAATTCAGGGTAAATCCTGAAGATGATTGAGAAATTAGCTACAGAGCAGAAAACAATAGTGGCTTGTTAGAGGAGTTATGATAGGGACAGTTGTGTGGAGGGAACTGTAAGCCTCAGGGTTTGGTACTACAGCTTAACATTGTTTCTAATTTACATATATGATCTAGATTTAGAAACTCAGTGAAGTGGTCAACTTTTCTGATGACGCCAAAATAGGCGGGGCAGTGAAATCTGAAGAGACAGCTTGAAAATTAACTGAAAGATTTTGGGCAGCATGACTAAGTGGGCAGGGGAATGTCACATTAAGCTTAATGCAGACAAGGAAGGAAGAATCATTGATATAATGGATGCCCTGAAGATGAAACTGAAAGGGAGCTAGGAGTCTTAGTCAACTCAACATTAAACATGGGTAAACAAAGCAGAGCAGCAATCAACAATATCAACTGGATGTTATACAAATAGCTGAAATGCAAGAATAAAAGTTAAAAGGACTTTTATCAAATTTTTGCTCGAATACTGGACCCAGTTCTGATCACTAAGAAATCAAATATCTTTACATACCAGAGATATTGCAAAGACTCGTGAGGTTAATGCTTTGAATCAAGGGCATGTGTTACGAATAAGGACTGGAGAAACTTGCACTTTTTAACAATTGAAGTAGGCATCCAAGATATGTACTTAGAGGTGTATAAGATTGCATGGAAGAAGTCCAACCAGAATATTACGGTAAATTAAACTCCAGTAGGAAAACAACATGACAGATTCAAACTAGTGAAAGGTAACTTTAAAAACAATATCAGGAAATACTTCTTCACAGTGATCAATGGGTAGAATAGATTTCCAGGAAGCATGGAATCTACAATGGGCAATGTTAGGATCAATTAAGGTGGGTCAAATTGCCTCTGATGTCATGAATCTTGAAATGTTTATCCCAGTCACTAGTCTGAAGATAAATGACCAACACATTTCATGTAATTTGAGACATGGGACAAATATCACTATAGTTAAATTGGTGCCATTTTTGCTTGAGTTAGAAGTGGATATAAGCTCCAGTGCTACTCCTACATTTGACACAAATAATCTAGGTTGAGTCTCCAGTGATGTGCACAAATAGCTTTCACATTTGCCTGTTTAACAACAATCATCACACTTCAAAAGTAGGTTGTTGTAGGGGAAGCACTTTAAGGCATTCACTAGATATATAAAATGCAGTGTACAAACGCAACTGTATCATCTTCTGAATTTTCTCTCAAAAATCAATACAGAACACTCTAAAGAATGTATCTTGGAATCAAAGACTCCTCTGACTGACTACAATGCAATTCAAAAATTTAGATTGACTTGTTTGCTCACATTAGTTATTAGATGCTTCCCAGCCTGAAAAATTATTGAAGGAATGGGGAGGCAGCGACGTAGAGGTATTGTCGCCGGACTAGTAATCCAGAGACCCAGTGTAATGCTCTGGGGGCTGGGGTTCGAGTCCTGCCAAGGCAGGTAGTGGAATCTGAATTCAATAAAAATCTGGAATTAAAAGTCTAATAATGACCATGAAACTATTATCGATTGTTGTAAAAACCCTTCTGGTTCACTAATGCCCTATATGGGAAGGAAATCTGTCGTTCTTACCTTGTTTGGCCTACACAGCAATGTGATTGACTAAATGTCCTCTGAAACTCAGTTGTAACAAACTGCTAAAATAGTCGCAAAAAAGGAACGAAACCAGATGGACTATCTGGCATTGACCTAGGGAGCAGAAACGACAATGGCAATCTCAGCCCTGTCAACACTGCAAATTCCTCCTTATCAATATCTGGGTAATGTCCCAGACACCTGCCGGCAGGACAGGCCCAGCAGAGGTGGAGGTGGCGACACAATGGTACACAGTCGGGAGATAGTTGCCCTGGGAGTCCTCAACATTGACTCTGGACCCCATGAAGTCTCATGGCATCAGGTCAAACATGGGCAAGGAAACCTCCTGCTGATTACAAGCTGATGAATCAGTACTCCGCCATGTTGAACACCACTTGGAGGAAGCACTGAGGGTGGCAAGGGTGCAGAATGTACTCTGGGTGGGGACTTCAACGTCCATCAACAAGAGTGGTTCGATAGCGCCACTGCTGACCGAGCTGGCCGAATCCTAAATGACATAGCTGCCAGGCTGGATCTGCAGCAGGTGGTGAGCGAACCAACAAGAGGGAAAAACATAATTGACCTCATCCTCACCAACCTGCCTGCCACAGATGCGTCTGTCCAGGACCGCACAGTCGTTGTGGAGGCGAAGTCCTGCCTCCACATTGAGGATACCCTCCACTGCATTGTGTGGCACTGCCACTGTGCTAAATGGGATAGATTTTGAACAGATCTAGCGACTCAAGACTGGGCATCCATGAGACACTGTGCACCATCAGTAGCAGCAGAATTGTACTTGAAGACATCTGTAACCTCATGGCCCGGCATATCCCCCACTCTAACATTACCATCAAGCCAGGGGATCAACCCTGGTTCAATGAAGAGTGCAGGAGGGCATGCCAGGAGCAGCACCAAGCATCCCTAAAAGTGAGGTGTCATCCTGGTGCAGCTATAACACAGGACTACTTATGTACCGAACAGCATTAGCAGCAAGCAGCTAAGCAATCCCACAACCAATGGGTCAGATCTAAGCGCTGCAGTCCTGCCACATCCAGTCATGAAAGGCGGTGGACAATTAAACAACTCACTAGAGGAGGAGGCAGCTCCACAAATATCCTCATCCTCAATGATGTAGGAGCCCAACACATCAGTGCAAAAGATAAGGCTGAAGCATTTGCTACAATCTTCAGCCAGGAATGCCGAGTGGATGATCCATCTCCGCCTGCTCCGGAGGTCCCCAGCATCACAGATGCCAGTCTTCAGCCAATTCGATTCACTCCACGTGATATCAAGAAACGGTTGAAGGCACTGCATACTGCAAAGGCTATGGGCCTTGACAACATTCTGGCAATAGTACTGAAGGCTTGTGCTCCAGAGCTTATCACGCTCCTAGCCAAGCTGTTCCAATACAGCTGCAACACTGGCATTCTATCTGGTGATGTGGAAAATTGCCCAGGTATGTCCTGCACACAAAAAGCAGGACAAATCCAACCTGGCCAATTATCGCTCCATTGGTCTACTCTCAATCATCAGTAAAATAATGGAAGGGGTCATCAAGAATGCTGTCAAACAGCACTTGCTTAGCAATAACCTACTCACTACGCCCAATTTGGGTTCCGCCAGGGCCACTAAGTTCCTGACCTCATGATAGCCTTGGTTCAAACATGGACAAAAGAGCTGAATTCTCGGGGTGAGTTGAGAGTGACTGCCCTTGACATCAAGGCAGCATTAGACCGAGTGTGGCATCAAGGAGCCCTAGCAAAACTGGAGTCAATGGGAATCAGGTGGAAACTCTCCGCTGGTTGGAGTCATACCTAGCACAAAGGAAGATGGTTGTGGTTGTTGCAGGTCAGTCATCTCAGCTCCAGGACATCACTGCAAGAGTTCCTCAGGGTAGCATCCGCAGCTCAACCATCTTCAGCTGCTTCATCAATGACCTTCCTTCCATCATAAGGTCAGAAGCGGGGATGTTCGCTGATGATTGCACAATGTTCAGCACCATTCACGACTGCTCAGATACTGATGCAGTCCATGTCCAAATGCAGCAAGACCTGGACAATACCTAGGCCTGGGCTGACAAATAGCAAGTAACATTCACACCACACAA
Source organism: Carcharodon carcharias (assembly GCF_017639515.1). Classification (NCBI taxonomy): domain Eukaryota; kingdom Metazoa; phylum Chordata; class Chondrichthyes; order Lamniformes; family Lamnidae; genus Carcharodon; species Carcharodon carcharias. The sequence goes on along the minus strand of NC_054471.1, from coordinate 103,617,016 downwards.
GTGCCAGGCAATGACCAACTCTAACAAGAGAGAATCCAACCATAAATGTCATCTTCCATGTTCAATGGCATTACCATCAATAAAACCCCCACTATCAACATCCTAGGAATGAGACCGGACAGACCACCCGGCGTTGTCCCAGGCACCGGAAACGACAACGGCAATCTCAGCCCTATCAACGTTCTCCTTACTAACATCTGGGGGCCAGTCAAAATTGGGGGAGCTATCTCACAGACTAGTCAAGCAACAGCCTGACATAGTCATCCTCACGGAATCATACCTTACAGATAATGTCCCAGACACCACCATCACCATCCCTAGGTATGTCCTATCCCAACGGCAGGACAGGTCAAGCAGAGGTGGCAACACAGTGATATACAGTCGGGAGGGAGTTGCCCTGGGAGTCCTCAACATCGACTCCGGACCCCATGAAGTCTCATGGCATCAGGTCAAACATGGGCAAGAAACCTCCTGCTGATCAGCACATACCGCCACTGAATCAGTGCTCCTCCAAGTTGAACACCACTTGGAGGAAGTACTGAGGGTGGCAAGGGTGCAGAACGTGCTCTGGGTGGGGGATTTCCATGTCTACCACCAAGAGTGGCTCGGTAGCACCTCTCCTGATCGAGCTGGCCATGTCCTACAGGACATTGCTGCTACACTGGATCTGTGGCAGGTGGCGAGGGAATCAACAAAAGGGAAAAACATACTTGACCTCATCCTCACCAACCTAACTGCCGCAGATGCATCTGTCCATGACAGTCCTGGTAGAAGCGACCACTGCACAGTCGTTGTGGAGACGAAGTCTCGGCTTCACATTGGGGATACCTTCCATCATGTTGTGTGGCACTATCAGGAATTACTGGCTAAATAAAACCAATACTGCCTTTCTTGTGTTTTGTTTTAGGACTGAGAAAACCTGAGGAGGAAATAAAAAAAGAAAATGCTGTAAATTCTCAGCACGTTCGGCAGCATCTGTCGATGGAGCATTGGGTTAACGTTTCAGGTCTATGACCTTTCATCAGAACTGACGAAAGGTCACTGAACCGAAATGTCAATGTTTCTCTCTCCACAGATGCTGCTTGATCTGCTGAGTATTTCAACATTCTTTGCTTTTATTTCAGATTTCCAGTATCTGCAGTATTTGGCTTTCGTAAAGCTAGATAAAGTTTGTATTGCCAACATCTTGTAGTTATTTGCGGCCAGTAATTCACCTCCTGACTCCCCAAAGCCTGTCCACCATCTACACACAGGTCAGGAACGTGATGGAATACTCTTCACTTGCTTGGATGAGTGCAGCTCCCACAACTCTCAAGCAGTTTGACACCATCCAGGACAAAGTGGCCCACTTGATTGTTTATGGATTGGGTGCCATTCACTCCCTCCACCACTGACACACATTGGCAGCAATGTGTGCCATCTACAAGATGCACTGCAGAAATTCATCTAAGATAGCACCTTCCAAACCCACGACTGCTACTATCTAGAAGGCCAAGGGCAGCAGGGAAAACCACTACCAGCAAGTTCTCCCCAAAGCCACTCATCATCCTCACTTGGAAATATATTGCTGTTCGTTCACTGTCGCTTTGTCAATATCCTGGTACTCCGTCCTTAACAACACTGCGGGTGTACCTACACCACAGGGACTGCTGCAGTTCAAGAAGGCAGTTCACCACCACCTTCTCGAGGGCAATTAGGGATGGACTATAAATGCTGGCCTAGACAGCGAAGCTCACATCCCATGGATAAAAACTAATTTTTAAAAATTGCATCTGCGTCTCTCTTCAATTAAATACTTAAGAGTGAATGCACAGGAGCAGAGTAGAACAGAAGAGTATGTAACATGGGGAATGACCACCAATTTGAAATTTTAATAAGATATCTGTAAAAATTTCTTACATAGATGACAGACAGATGAGAAGAGAATCTCATTCAACTATATTCCCCACATGGGGTGGCCAAATAATCTCCTTTATGTACTGTGCCTGTGGCAGCATATGCCAGCATGAATCTGCCTTCAGAAGTCAGGGAGAAAATTGGAAGAGAAAGTTCCCAAAAAGTCAAGAATTAACTTAACAGAGTTATGTTCCACTCATGTTAGATTTTAAGAAAACGTAAATAGGAGGATACCTGGCAGAGAGGGCTCCAATGATTCAGTGGATCTATGCGTCATATAGTGTGGTACTGAATTAGAGATGATTAAAAAGTCTCAAGTCACTTGTCTTCCAGCTGGTGCTGTTCCCATCTATCTGATACTCTTTTCCTTCTAGAGGGGTAGCAACCAGTTACAGTTCTTATTTCTGATCACTATCTAAGACACTGAAGGATCAAGCTCAAGGTAGTGGTCATGGGTTTGGAAGTTACTGCCTAAGGAGCCTTGGTGAGTTTCTGCAGTGCATCTTGTAGATGGTACACACTGCTTCCACTGTTCATTGGTGATGGAGGGAGTGAATGTTTGTGGAAGGGATGCCAATCAAGCGGGCTGCAATGTCCTGGATGGTTTCAAGCTGCTTGAGTGTTGTTGGAGCTGCACTCATCCAGGCAAGTGGAGAGTATTCCATCACACTCCTGACGAGCCTTGTTGATGGTAGACAGGCTTTGGGGAGTCAGGATGGGAGTTACTTGTCGCAGGATTCCTAGCCTCTGACCTGCTCTTGCAGCTACAGTATTTATATGGCTAGTCCAGTTGAGTTTCTGGTCATGGTAACCCCCAGGATGTTGATATTGGGGGATTCAGAAATGGTAATGCCATTGAATGTCAAGGGGCGATAGTTAGATTCTCTCTTATTGGAGATGGTCATTGCCTGGCATGTGTGGTGCAAATGTTACTTGCCACTTGTCAGCCCAAGCCTGCATGTTGTCCAGGCCTTGCTGCATTTGGACATGAACTGCTTCAGTATCTGAGGCATCATAAATGTCAGCAAACATTCCTGACTTATGATGGAAGGAAGGTCATTGATCAAGCAGCTGAAGATGGTTGGGCCTAGGACACTAACTTGAAGAACCCCCACAGTGATGTCCTGGAACTGAGATGATTGACCTCCAACAACCACAGCCACCTTCCTTTCTACTGGGTGAGAGGGGTATATGACATTCACGAAGAACAGGAAGCTAAGTAGATATAGAAGGATAGCACTGTTAATCAAAGATGGCATTGGTGCAATAGTTAGAGATGACCTTGGTTCAGGAGATCAGGGTATAGAATGAGTTTGGGTGGAGATGAGGAATAGTAGGGGAAAGAAGTCACTAATGGGAGTGGTCTACAGACCCCCTAACAGTAATCACAATGCAGGACAAAGTGTACAAGAAGAAATATTGGATGCTTGTGATAAAAGGACAGCAATAAACATGGGTGATTTTAATCCACATATAAACTGAAAAATCCGTCAGTGGTAGCCTGAATGAGGAGCTCGTGGAATGTTTTTGAGATAGTTTCTTAAAGTGTCACATTCTGGAGCCAATCAGACGGCAGGTTATATTAGACTTGGTATTGTGTAATGTGACAGGATTAATGAATGACCTCAGAGTAGAGGTACCCCTAGGTAGCAGCAACCACAATATGATTGAATTTTACGTTCAGTTTGAAAGAGAAGAGTGTGTCTAAGACTAGTATTTTAAACTTAAATAAGGGCCACTATGTGCACATGAGAGCTGAGCTAGCTGAAGTGAGCTAGGGTACTAGGCTTGAGCATAGATCAAGGGAAGACAAAGGGAGATATTTAAGGGGATATTTCAGAATAAGTATATTCCTACTATAAGGAAATATTCTAAGGGGAGGACCCACCATCCTTGGTTAACTAAAGTAATTAAGGTAAGTACCAAACTTAAGGAAAAAGCATATACTTATGCAAAGATGAGTGGCAGGTCAGATGATTGGTCAGAATATAAAGAACAGCAGAGAATGACTAAAAGGGAAGGGTATTAAGGGGTACAGATCCAAGGTAGGTAGATGGAGTTAATATAGAGATCAATAATTATCTAATGGAATGATGAAACTGCCTCAAGGGCTGATTGGCATACTCCTATTCTTAATTATATTTTACTCTATGACTCAGTAAGATTTTCTCATTGTGTTAAGTGAGGGCAGGCTTGCATTGTGAGCCCATGTCCTTTAGGAACTGAAATGAGACTGTCCAAACTCATTACATTGGAAAGGAATATTACAGGTGACAAATGGAATAGACTCTTATCCTATCAAGTTTTAGCTGGATTCAAACTTGAGTCTTAAAGCTGAAGTGTTAATTCTTGTTTGTATGAACATGCAAAGGGGTTGTCTTTCTTCCAGGTACCAATACAGGTAAAGATCAAAATATTGCCTAGAAATAGTTTGCAAATATTCTTTCAAATCTATGCAGCAATCTGAACTTTTTGGTTCTTCATAACCTGAAGAACACAAAACGTAGTGATCCCTTTATGATTTAAAACACAGCTCCCACAAATATACAATACCTTCATAAACTGCTCCATTCTGTTCTTGTTCAACAGCTTTCAGGAACAGTTCTTTGGCCTGTAAAATAAATATATAGTTGTCAGCTATTATACTTGCGAATGGGGTTTAAAAGCTTTACAATGTTACTTGGCAAGAAATAGCAGCTGTGACAACCCAAATTCCCCTTGCATTTCACGTCCAGTTCATTTCCTGGTTTTCAAGCAACAGATATTTAGAAATGGCAACTGTTGAAGCAGATTATCATTAATGCTAGTGCTTCATCCAAGAACGAGCTCAGAATGAAAAATGCATTTTATGATGTCTGAGAAGTAACCAGTTTTAAATGTTGTCTGCCACTTCCATTGATCGCCTGCAATATTAAATGCAAAGCGCTCATGATGTTTTCATCTCTAACACTGAAATCAGCTGTGCAGATGCCTCTGCCATCATCACCTCCCACTTCTGACCACTCCCCAAGCTCCAAATTCTGGATTGTACAGTTCTTCTTTAGTTCCCCATCTGATTTCTGAAAGCTCACCACTTCTTTCAGATTCCTCTCCTGGTCACTTGACTCTATCAACACTGAACTCCCAAACACAGCTAACTCCTAAGCACTTGATTATCTATCTGACCAACATGCATACAGGCATAAGGCTCTGCCGACATTAACAACGATTTCCTTTATACAGGCACTGGTTCTTTCAAAGTGTCCTTCATTACAATCGCCTTAAAATGTCCATCTTTATTTTCCCACCCACTTTAAGTATCCAATTTCTGAATGTCCTCTCCTCTCTGAAGTCTTTGATCAAATTGCTGCCATTCAGCCCTGCCCATTTCTCCCAAAGATAAAGATATATATGTCATCCATAATATGTCATTCAAGTGGCACAATGCACAAGGGGAATGGTTAAATCATCTTTTCTCATCTTTGACGTTTCATATATTCTTAGAAGTTAAAGTTTCCAGTCTCAAGTAATTAGGCATAATATAATTCATAAAGCATCATAAGCATTACAAAAAATACCTTTTCTTCACGAGCAAGCTCCTGTTTCCCTTTGATTCCTGAAGATTTGAAAAACGGTTTCTTGCTAGAGACTTCACCAGGCTCCATATCTGATCCAATGGAGCTTCCAATTGGATTCAGTTCAGACATCCATTGAGCTCGAAACACATCGAGTTCCTCCTTGAAAATAAAAATGACACTTCCATATGAATGTTTAAATGTGGTTCACCCGCGACATAACTAAAACTGCACTCCCAAACTTAAAAAGTACCAGAAATGATCAACCATTGTGTTCTATTTGTGTGAGTAATGCCGCAACCCAGACAATCTAAAGGAAAACAAAAAAAAATTAAGAGGCAACATGAACAATCAGCATCCCATCACCTCTACTACCTTAAAAAAGAGTTAAGTTGGGAGTTTTCACAATGCTTCTGTGTTAACTAGATAATATACCCTCCTTATGTCATAAATAATGTGTCCAATTGTGAGAAATAATATTTAAGAAATTGTGAGAAAAAATGGTGTTTTATAAATAAGTCTCTACAGAAAAATACCACAGCAGTCTGCCAGAGCTAACAGAACAGTCATGATGGATGACACTTTTTATTCAAGGGCCTATTATCTTACCAAGGACATAACATAGAAACAGACTATTATGTAGGCATAGTTAGGCCTGCTAAGAGGGAGCCTCATGATCCACATATCAAAACAAATTGTCTGAAAGAAGATAAAAGGATGTTTCTTCAAGAGATAAGCAAAGGGATGATCTCATGGGGCTAGAGACTAGGGTAGGAGAGGTCTGTCTCAAGTACTTTTCTGTGGACAACTGAATGGGTAAAAGTAATTAAACAAATGATTGGCACAAGGTATCTACTGGCCCCTAACATAAGATACATAAAAGGGCAGTCAATAAGAGGAAATTCAAGCAGATGAGGGAGAGCGGTCTTCTGAAGGTGGGTCCAGGCCAGTTCTGGATTAAAACTTTGTAAGCTCAACCTTGAGGTGGACTCATGCTAGCTTTCACCTAACACCTCAGCTATGAAGTAAGCCTGAACTTCACCACAGATCAAACAAAGATCAAACTTGAGTATTGCTAAAAAAAATATATTTTGTCTCTTTTTTTCAGCAATACTCGAATTCTGTACTACTAAACAACTAAAGGTCAAATATTTTGCCTCATCATCCATTCGCCTGATCTGGGACCATTAAACTTTCTCACCTGTTACCGGTCATGTATCTATCCTGATGTGTTGTATTTTGAACTATCACTCTTCAATAAAATCGCCATGACTCCTTGATCCTTTTGGATATCTATGATCCCTGATTAAATCTTACATAACTGTTGGTGAAATAAGAGTGGGGGTCATCTCCAAGACTGAAATATGTAAGCCCATGGACTTGAAGTTACAGCCCCCATAACGAGCAGTACTGAATGAGTGCTGTAACATTGGAGGTGTTGTTTTTTGGTTAAGATGTTAAGCTGAGGCCCTGTCTTCCTTTTCAGATAGATGTAAAATATCCTATGACATTACTTGAAGACGAAGAGATGAAATCTCCTGGCTACTTAACTGACATCACTAGAACAGATATTCTAATCATATGCTGTGCATAGAAATGTGCTAGATGCAAATTAGTATCTAAATTTCTTTACATTACAACATTGACTACACTTCAAAAGTACTTCATTGACTGTAAAACATTTTGGGATTTTAAAGTTGTGAAAGGCACTGTAAAAATATAAGTTCTTTCCTTTCTTTTCCAATATCTCACTCCAACAGATGTTTTTGATAATAGTGTGAATTCTGCTTTGTCCTTTTTTGCAATTATCAGCACAAACCATAAAAGTACATGGGATTGCATTTCATGGAAAACTCATTAGTATATTTTACTCCTGTGAATCAATAGCAATTTCAATGTTAAAGGTACCATGATGTGCAGGACATGGTAATGCTATTTTATATTGAGAGCATAACACCTGGGTTAAACGATCTGGCCATTGGGTTCCCATAGATTGTTCAAAAGATATTCTGACAATATTTTTGTGTGACTAACTAAAATTTCTTATGCTGTAAATAAGTGCTCAGACAAATTTAAAAATTCAGGAGAGAATAAGAGGAGAAGACAAACTAATTAAGGTGAGAGGCCATCCACCAAGTTTTATTTGGTACATGATAGTCACATGGTGTTTGGAAGATGCCACAAACTAGCTGTCAGAAACTACTGTTCTTGAACAGGGAAAATTGCAGCTTTCACAACGGAAAGTTCCCACCAGAGCTTTTGAGAAGCTGTGTCAACTTATTATCTTGCCTTATGGTTTGTCAACCATTCAGGATTGTCGTTGAGCATTCAAGAATTAAGATTAATCTCCTGAATACTGTTGCGAGCAAGCCAGGGAAGAAAAAAATTGGGTCCGTGAAAAAAGTATGTTCTTCTTCATTTTCTTTCTGCAGGACAAGATAATGCATAATACTAGGGAGAGGATCAAACTGGGGTAGGAGGATGCGACATAATTGCCCCCACCAAAGCAATGCAAGAAGTGTTGGAGATCACTGGCCCAGAGTTATGAATAAGAGGAGGAGAGAGTGATGCTTTATCCCAGCAGGTGCCTGCATATGACTTAGAGCCATTTATTCAGCTTAGAAAATAGGCAGCAGGCTTCACAACTTCTAGCTGCATTCACAAGATTATCATCTGAAAATGTCTAGTTTCTATCTACCATTTTAACTCGTGTTCCTTTTCTCACTTTTCTAGGTTTCTCTTAGCAGCAAGAAGCTCCTGCCAAAGCAAGCCACCTTGAAAGACTATGCTGTTCAAGATACACTGCAACATTCTCCATCCCACCTAAGCACCAGTTTAGAAATTAACATTCTGCATGGGTTAGATCAAGAACCAGAGAGATCGGCACTTGATGGAACAGGCAATGAAAAGAAACCTTCTGACATCACACAAGGTAGCTTAATGAGGTACTCGAAGGCCTACTCCTCAAACAAATCTAAGAGTGACTTTTTGACTGTACATACTGGGCATGGCCTCTAACAAGCAACCAGCATCTGATATGTTTTCTATGTCCACCCTATCATAGAGGCTTGTATGAGATTATCCCTCAATTTTCTCTTTTCTAGAGAAATTACCCTCAGCCTGTTCAATCTTTCTTGTGGGTACAGTCTCAGTTATGTTATTATTCTAGTAAATTTTTTTGCGCTTTCTCCAGTGCCTCTGCATCCTTTTTGTAATATGGAGACCAGGATTTTTGTAGTACTCCAAGTGTTGTCTAACTATGGTTTTCTACTAGTTTAATATAACTTCTGTTTTCAAACTCAATCCCTCTAGAAATGAACTCGTGCATTGTTTGCTTTAAAAAAAAATTTCTCAGTCACCTGAATTGCTAAATTGCTACTTTTAGTGATTTGTGTACCTGTACCCCAGGTCCCTCTTCTCCTCTATACCACTGAGGCACTTCTTTTCCAAATAATATGTGACCTCCTTATTCTTCCTGCCAAAATACCGCCTTTCACATATCAATATTGAAGTTCACTTACGTCCATTCTGCAAGTTTATTCTTGTCTTACTATATTTTGTTGCAGCCCTCCTCTGTATAAAAAACATTTCCCAATTTAGTGTCATCTGCAAACTTTTTTAATTGCACTTCCAATTCACGGTTAAAATTGTTTGCTTAAGTGGAGAACAGTAGTCCCACAAGGATCCCTCTGGATCAACACCTTTTGCCTGCCTGAGGAATTACCTTTAAACCATACCCTGTTTTCTGCTTTACAGCCAGCTTGCTATCCATTCTGTTACGTCTCCTCTGACTTCAAAGGTATAACCTTAGTCATGAGTCCATGTCTTATCAAAGGTCTTTTAGAAATCCAATTATATTACACCTACTGTATTAAGCTTATCTCCTCTTTCTGTTCTTTCTTCAAAGAATTCAGTGAGGTTGGTCGACCATGATTTTTGCTTTTGAAATCTGTGATTACTATTCTTTATTGTAATTTCAGTTTCTGGGTGTTTTAATTATACCTATGGGTGAAGATTCCATTACCTTTCCTATCACCGACGTGAAGCTAACTGAACTATAGACCCCTGGACAGGATTTATCTTCCCCTTCTAAATAAAGCAATCAAATTAGCTTTTTGCTAGTCCTCAGGCACTATTCCCTTTTGTATTGAATTTTTATATACATGTAATAGTGCCTCTGCTGTCTCTTCTCCAACTTCTTTTAACATGCGAGGATGCAATCCATTTGGATCAGGTTTCAGATCCTAAACTCAATTAGTTTAGCAATTATCTCCCTACTTTCTATATTAAATGTCCATATCTTTTAAAATCTCTTTCATTAATGTCACATCCCCTGTGACAGTCTCCATAGTAAATCTCAAGGCAAAGTAATTATTTAATATTTCTGCCATTTGCTGTCATTACCTAAGCTTATCATGTGTATACCTTAATGGCTGTTACAATCCTGATTTTTCTTGAGTTGTGTGCACACACGCACTCGTAGAATAGAATCACAGAACAGTTACAGCGTAGGAGGCCATTTAAACTATCATGTCTGCTCCAGCTCTCCAAATGAGCAATTCACCTAGTACCAGTCTCCTGCCTTCTCCCCATAACCTTGTAGATTGTTTCTTTTCAAATAATGATCTAATTACCTCTTGAATGCCTTGATTGAACCTGCCTTCACCACACTCTCAGGCAGTGCATTTCAGACCCTTACCACTCATTGTGTGAAAGTTTTTTCTCATATTGCTTTTGCTTCTTTTGTCAATTACTTGAAATCTGCCCCTTCTCATTCTCGATCCTTTCACAATCGAGAACAGTTTCTCCCTATCTACTCTGTCCTCATGATTTTGAATACCTCTGTCAAATCTCCACTCAGCCTTCTTCGCTCCAAGGAAAAGAGTCCCAACTTCTCCAATCTTACTTCATAAATCAAGTTCCTTATTCCTGGAGCCATTCTGGTAAATCTGCACTCTCTCTCCAATGCCTTCACATCATTCCTGAAATGTGGCACGCAGAATTGTAAGCAATACTGCAGTTGGGGTCTAACTAGCGTCTTATTCTAATTCAACATAACCTTCTTGCTCTTGTACTCTATGCCCCTATTAATAAAACTTAGGATTGTCATGAAGCTATTAATATTATTGGAAATTATTTTTTCTTTTAAAAATAGGTTTAGTCTGTGGGTGTGTCTTAATTGGATTAAAACCAGCTAGTCTGGGTGCTTTAATGTGTACTAGTTTTGAGATGTAAGAGAGGTGGAGTGCATTTGCATTTTGTTGAATAGAGCATTCAAGAAGCCGAGTGAAATCTGGCACCTAGCTAGCAGAGACCAAGCAATATGTTTACATTACTAATAAAACTGGTACTATGAAATGGGTTTTATTATTAGAAGAGGTGGAGTTCAAAGGGGCTGGTGATACAATGAGAATTTACATTCAATGAGATGTGCTGGATATAACCCATAGTAGTTTGTTTGTGCAGGGCACAGGCAATGTGAGATCAAAGCAGCTGTAAGCCTACAACTGTCTCCACAGGAACCAAAGTGAAAGGAACCTCATTTTGAATTTGTAAGGTGAAAATGCTTTGCCTGGTGTCTGCTCAAAGTCTACGGGTTGCTGTTGCCTTAATGGAGATTAGTTTGGGAATTTGTTGAAAGTTATGATAGTAGTAATTTGTAGCCATGGGTATTTACTAAACATGTGTAAATTAATAAATGTCTAATGTATATTGATATAAAACCTCTCAAGAACTGTGGTCTGATTCCTTAATTTAAAGCTGCATCTCAAAGATACAAAATTAAATATATAGGCTATGACAGTTATTTAAAAAGTGTCTCTCTGGGATTTTTAAATAACTCATCTTTACCAACTGCTGGGTCATAAAAATGATACTGTATGCTTTATTAACTGCTCTCTCAATCTGCCCTGCCACCTCTAATGGTTTACGCACAAACACCCAAGTCCCTCTGCTCCTGCCTTTCAATTATTTTTGAACTTCTTTCCTAATCTTTTTGAATTCCCTTTTGTCATCCCCTCCTTTGTTGTTTGTGTATTAAGTGCATACCTCTTTCTTCAGTTTCAACTTTGCCTTTATTTCTTTATTCATCAAACTGTACTCGAAGTCTTCGCTTGCTTGTGATGGATGTCTATCCTGATTATAAAATTCCCAACACTAAATGGAGATACATACAAATGGTTCAGGAACTGAGTTGTATGTACACAAAAGCAATTATAACCACCCTGACCGGTTCCTTCCAGCAGATAGGTAGGATTAAATGTCTTTTTCTGTCCATCAAGCATCGTGTAGCAAAATGAATAATTTTCTAAACAAATTTGCATACAGCACTACAATGAACATCTGAGCTTTTGACAACAATGGCTGCATAGTTTTCAGCTAATTACACGTAGCTTGGATGTTTGTGGTCAATTGTAGTTAAGTTATTTAGCCATAGGAGAAATGGATTAGCTCACAAACTAGCATTTGATTGCACCCTGGATTACTCATTGACATTCTTAATGTACATGAATGTATGGAAAAATTGACTAAGAAATTTGAGTCTAGCCCAACAGTGTTGACATGCCTTGTGCTGAAATAATTGCCTGAAATCTGAATCATGTTCTTTCATTCCCCCTCACAACACCAAGCAGCACCTCTATCCAGAAAACACCCTATAGCTTCTTTCTTACTGCAGGCATCAGTAGCAGAAAATATTTATATTTGTCATAATAGACGCTTTTTAATTCTTTGTCTGATGTCAATCCATGATCTGTGCCAATTTGTCGATTTAGGCAATATGAATATCTCAAATTTGACTACAGTTACAACCCATCTGACTGTATGTTCACCTGAATCAGAAGGTCATGAGCTCAAGCCCCATTGCATAAAGTGACTGCACAATGCAGACTGACACTACAGTGCAGTACTCATGGGATGCTTCAGAATTACAGTTGCCAGATTTCAGAGGAGACATGAAACCATTGCCTATCTGCTTCCTCAGATGGACATAAAGGATTGCATAGCACATTTTTTGAAGACAGGGAGTTCGCTTGATGTCCTGGCCTACATTCATATCTTAACCACTGCTACTAAAAATAGATTAACTAGTCATTCAGCTCATTGCCATTTGTGGGACTTAGTTGCACACTGATTGGCTGCTGTATTTCTTCACATAACAACTGTGACAACACTTCAAAACAAATCTTTAGCTGTAAATCATTGGCTGGTACAACCTGAAGTTGTGAAATATCTATTTAATTGCAGTTATGACACCTTCCCCTCGCTTTCTACTGATCATGAGAATAGACATTTGATTAGAAAATTTCATCTTTAAGATGCATCCAATATGCCAAAAGACAGACTGAACATATGTAACAAAAACAAAAATTGCTGGAAAAACTCAGCAGTTCTGACAGCATCTGTGGAGAGGAAGGCAGAGTTAATGTTTTGAGTCCGTGTGACTCTTCATCAGAACTTTTTGTTTGCAAAAATATACTTTATTCATAAATCTTCAACAACATTTCAAACCATTTCAAAATCGCCATCACAAAAATACAATCAGGTTCAACTTTTACAACATGAATCACAAGTTGTATCAGTACAAACAATGAATATTACAATCACTGGTAGACATTCATTTTGAGCTGTACATCCCGAGGGGCTCTTTACAGTTCCCAGCCCCTCAGTGCATTACGGCAGAAAGGTCTTAGGCAGCGACCCTTCCCCAATGCGCCTTTGCGGCGGCTGCCCCAAGCTTTAGTGTGTCCCTCAGCACGTAGTCCTGGACCTTGGAATGTGCCAGTCTGCAACACTTGGTCGGGGACAACTCTTTGCTCTGGAAGACCAACAAGTTACAGGCAGACCAAAGAGCATCTTTTACTCATCAGAACTTTAGTTTTTCCAGCAATTTTTGTTTTTATTTCCGATTTCCAGCATCCGCAGTATTTTGCTTTTATCTGACTGAATGTATGTTTTAGTTACACTGTCTTTCAGAACTCCTATTACTCCAGTTTCTCTCCAGCCACTCCTAAACACACTTCAATCAGTAGCCTCCCTTTAGGCATCTGAAACTTCTCAATGTGAGGACTATTGTGTCACTTGTTTTCTTCATGCAAATTCACCAATTACACACACAGGATTGGTGAACAATAACATAGGTTCTTTTATTTGAAGTAGTACTAATATATACAAATTACAGGGGAGCTCAACAAACACATCTAACCTAGGGGTTCAACACACCACAGCCCGATAGTCAAATAGTGTTTTACATCACTTGCTTCAGTGATGACACGTGTACACCATTTGCATATTCTCAAAGGGATATCACAACAAGGACTGAACATACAGAGTCTGGAAATTACTCCAGGGGTAAAATTTTGCCCTTGGCATGCGGGCTCATTGGGCAATTTCATTCTGGTGCGCCAATTAAGGTCCGCCCAGCGTGAAACGTAAGCGGCAGTGCTCAGCGCTGCCTGTGTGGGCAGGGGGAGGTGTGCGAACCAGGTGAGCGTGACCTTCGTGCGTGAGTGCAACGTAGTCTCCCTGACGCAGAGATCTGCTTCAGAGAACTGATTTTAAAAAAAAATTAAAGATTTTATAAATGTTATGGAACATGTCCCTTCATGTGACACTCTCACACGAGCAAGGACATGTTATTCATGAAAGAATAAAGTTTTTATTTGATTTTTATTTGCTTTTGGAATCCTCATCCTGCCTGTGGATGAGGTTTCCAAAAAAGTGCCTTTTCACCTGCCCGCCAACTGTAACTTTAAAAAAAAATTTGAAATTTATTTTTAAATTAACTTTTTAATGGTCTTAATAGGCCTTTTAATTGTGCCATCTATTTTAAATATGTTAATGTTGCCATTCAAAATATTGCATTTAACTTTAACTAACGTATAATAATGAGCACAGAATTGTTAAGAAACATATTTCCTAATAATACCAGTACCAAAAAGAGAAAAGTTTTACCTTTAAGAACAGTGAAACCTGAGTTTGGGATCCTTACCTTCCTTTCTTTATTAGCATGATGTGACATAGCTAAGAATGGTGCTAGTTCCTACAGTAACAGCAACAAATAATTATATTACAATTAACTCATCTGATTGGTCAAAGAGATTCTGCAATACAACATCACACATATTCATCCAACTAAGTCTTATTTCAGTTGTGTCAGGCAAGGGATAGCAACAATATATAGGCTACAAGAGCCACTTTGAGGGGCAAAGGAGAATAAGTTGACCAGTCAGCCACTAAGGCAATAAGATAGTGGTGATACTTTCACAATTGTAGTTAATTGTGAAATGTTCTCAATTTAAAAGTTTTAAAAAAACTAACAATTCGCAGTGCACTATTAATTGAATCCTACTACTCTGAATAAACATTTATAATATTTTAAAATCATTCCTGAAAAGATAGTCAATGAAATACAAAAATATCCACTAATGGTTAAAATTACGATGAATTAAAAATTGCTTCATTCTAGCTGTCCCTTGATTTGAATCGAAATCAAGCAAAAAAGGCTAAATGAAAATTTGTTGTTAATTCACACCTCTTAATTTGATTTGTCTGCTAATTCAACTTAAAATGTTCTCAGCAAAGATTCTGATCAGTGAAGCCATCCTCTTGATTCACATTGAACTGTAATATTAACAGAGCTGCTAACTTCCTTGGGTTTCAAGTTTTAAATCCTTCATCCTGTGTTTAAGCCCATCATTGCTTCACCCTCCACCACCCCAAACATGTGAGCTTCTTTAGCTCCACACTCTCAGAAAATGGTGGTCGTGCCTGCAGCTCTCCTGATTCTACTCACTGGAATTCCTTCCCTTAACCTTCAGCTACTTCACCACCTGTTCCTCCTCAAACATACCTCTTAGTCCAAATCTTTAGCTACCCTTTGGCTTGGTTCTTTGGCTTGACATTCATGTTCCTCTTGTTCCTGAGAAGGATCTTGGAACATTTTTGATGTTGAAAAATGCAAGACATCATCTGACAGTACTGATGAATAGCTTTCTTTCTGGCTGAGCCACTTTACAAACAAATGGCATTCCCACAAGTGAGCCCAATTTTATTTCAAATTGGCTTATAAAAAAACAAGATAAATAAGATAAAATAAAAAAATCAGGGCGTGGAGTGAGGAGTGGCAAGAGGGCAGAAACTTAGAACTGTGAAGAAAAATTTAGGAAAGACAGAAGGAAGCATTTTTTCACAAAGACAGGTCAACAGCTGGTAAAAGTTATTAGGAAGGATGGGTATCGCCAAAATATTGACTTGTTTAAAAAGAAAATGTTGGCTATCATAATGTAAGGAAGAAAGATAAATTTGGTACTCTAGAAAGAAAAGATCAATGGGGCTGAATCTTAATCTGAATCTTATCTGAAGTTGAGACTTGGGGCAAACTGCTTTCTGCCCTACAGGCAGGCCTAATACATTCATATGCCCTGGAACATTTCTCTCCCTTTAGTCTGTAGACGCAGAACTTGTGTAACGTATAGGCGACCAACAATTAAAGAAGAAATCACAATGTCAATATAAAGAATTAATTAGAAAACCAAAATTAACTTTTAACTCAGTGAGTAATGTAAATTCTCAGTCAAAAGTCCTACAATGACTTCATTCACCAGATGAGTGAGCTGAAAATGGTGAGAAAAGTATAGTGGTACTTTGACTTTATTGGAGATTTGTTATGTAATAAATTGGTCAGTGTGTTAAGCAGAGATGAAGTATTTATTTTGAACTATTTACTAAGGACGGAAAGGAGATGACAGACAAGCATACATGGAAAATTGGTCTTGGCTCTTAGATTGCCAATGCCATCCAGTTACAAAGCATCTTGAAGGAAATTGGTTGAATAGGGTGCACAGCACAGGGATTAAGTAAACAAATAATGTATAATAATTAAAACATTTAAATAATTCTGAAATATAGGATTTCTGTATGTAAAAATATGCTATTGACTGATTACAAGACATCTTAACAAAACTTGAAGTTACATGAAGTTCCTCATGGCAGAAATAACAGGAAGAGGTAGACATCAATTAGGAAAATGTGGAATTTGGGGCAACGTGTCTGAAGGCATGGGGGAAGAACAGAGTCTTCCAAAATTTGGGCTTTAATTAACTTTAATTTTTGTATAAACTGCAAACCAAATTTGCTATTATATTGTGGAAGATGAGCTCTTGGATGCCAAAAAAACTAACAGCCATGGACAACTAAAGAGGAAAGAAACAACATAAAACTAAAAGTAAAAGCATACAAAAAGTAGCACAGCTTCTGGCAAATGGGAAACAAATAAAAAAAACAGCAAAGGACGATAAAACAGGTAGTGAGAGATACAAAAAGCAAATGATATCAGAACCAACACAAAAATTATACATACATTTGGGAAAAAAGTGTGGTCAGGAGCCCCTTAAAAACTGGTATCAATGAAAATAAGGAATGGTAATTAGAACCATAGAAAAGTTACAGCACAGAAGGAGGTCATTTGGCCCATCTTGTCCATGCCAGCCCAAGGACACCCAGGTGCCCTTTTTAGTCCCACCTTCCTGCATCCGGCCCATAACCCTGCAGCTTACAGCACTTAAGGTGCAGATCCAGGTACTTTTTAAAATACTTTAGAGTTTCTGGCTCTACCACCAACTTGGGCAGCGAATTCCAGACGCCCACTACCCTCTGCGTAAAAAAGTTCTTCCTTATGTCCCCCCTACACCTTCTGCCAACTATCTTGAATCTATGTCCCATGGTTCTAGTATTGCCCACCAAGGGAAACAATTTTATCCTGTTTGCTCTATCTATTCCTCTCATAATTTTGTACACCTCAATCAAGTCACCTCTCAGCCTTCTTTGTTCTAAGGAAAATAACCCCAACCTATCCAATCTCTCCTCGTAGCTACACTTTTCTAACCCTGGCAATATTCTTGTAAACCTCCTCTGCACTCTCTCCAAAGCTATTACGTCCTTCCTGTAATGTGACAACCAGAACTGCACACAATACTCCCGTTGTGGCCTTACCAGTGTTTTATACAATTCCAACATTATATCCTTACTTTTATATTCTATACCTCTGCCAATGAAGGAAGGCATTCCATTTGCCTTCTTTACAACCTTGTCTACTTGAACTGCTGCCTTCAGGGACCTGTGTACTTGTACGCCAAGATCTCTCACTTCATCTACCCCACTTAGTATATTCCCATTTATTGTGTAATCCCTGTAACTGTTTGACCTCCCTAAATGTATGACCTCATGCTTCTCTATGTTAAAATCCATCTGCCACTTTACCGCCCACTCCACCAACCCATCTATATCGTTTTGGAGATTATGGCTATCCTCTACACTATCCACTACTTGGCCAATCTTTGTGTCATCTGCAATTTACTCGTCATTAGTTTTTTTATGCAAGAGGTTAGACATCTCAAGGAAATTGTTTTGAATTAATTGCTTGGTAAAACAGATCTTGAGGATTGCTGAAAAATAGAGACATGCTGTTTGTCATGTGCTCATCAGGGCAGATGAAAGAATGCCGAATTTGAAAGGGAGCAAAAATTAATATGGCTTGAAAAAAGGATGCTGATTGATTGGCAAGTCAGCTCTGATTGGTTGAGGCGTTACCATGGAGAATGTACCAAGAGTATGAAATACTTGGGCTTGTTCAGCAAGTGCTGCCCAGTCACGGAGTCACATTTAACGTTAGATATCATGCTCTCAATTTTGCAACGACAGGATGGTTCACTACAGTCAGTATTCTGCCTATTGCGAACAACCAAAGGAGCATGCTGTTTGAAGCAATCTGCCAATTTTTTGGGATGTACGGCCCACGTACCTGGCTTCGCACCAGCAGTGAAATTTATATACAGTACTGATTTGTGTGGTGGGCAGAACATCTTTCTGGCAACAGCCCCGTTAGTGAAAAATAACACTACTCAACAAGCTGTAGTTGCTGAACAATCTGCAGTGTTCTAAGAATTACACGAACAACCATTTAAGATTATCAGTTAGGCTCGCAATGTAGCTCACTTACGTTTGCTGGAAGCTACATATAGTCACTTGTAGGGACTTGAATTTTTGAATTAAACTAAAGCACGGGGACAATAGCTTACTGGTGCATGCTCCATGGCAGCGGCTCGACCAATCATGTTGAGATTCATGCAACCAGATAGACAGTTGTAACAACTGAAATGTAAACTTTTGTATAAATGTAAAACACTACTCAAGGTCACAGAACGATTCGCACAAATTGATGATTTTTTGAACATTACCTTAACATCAGTATTAGCCTATGGGCAGAACTTTCCTCCCAAAGTGGGGGTGGGTAGTTTAGGAGCAGGTGCATGGAGGCGCCCATCCGATCGACGCCCCCAATTTACGTGGGCGGGCCAATTAAGGTCCACCCAGCGTGGCGTCCACAAGGGAGCGCTATGTGCTCCCTGTGTGAGCGGTGGGGGGGGTGGGGTGGGAGGGATTCCCTGAGCTGGGAGTGTGCTCTTTCGCGCATGTGTGCAAAAGAGTGCACTCATCTCCCTGAGGCTGAGTGCTGCCTCAGGGAGATCGGCTCCTGTGTGAAACTTTTTTTTAAAACAGAACAGATAAATTCCCCTCGCATGTCCCTTCTTGTGACACTGTCACACAGTTGGGATATGTCCATCACTTTCATTGACACTTTTATTAAAAATTTTAAAACCTACATGAAACCTCATCATGCCCATGGATGAGGTTTTATGCTTTGTCTTAAGCCCGCCAGAGCTCCTGGCCTGCCCGCCAACCTTAAGGTTGGACGGGCAGGTCCATTAATCACTTTAACTACTTTTTCAATGGCCTCAATTGGCCAGTGTCAGGTCGACGGGCGCACAGCTGATTCTGCTGAGCCCCCGCTGACCTGAAAATTGAAATGAGGCAGGGTGCTGTTGGGAGTTCCGCCCGACATCATCCCGCGTCAGCGAGCGGGCCCCACCCCTGCTCACCGACTGGGAAATCCTGGCCTAATTCTTTCAAAGAGGCGAATACTGGTGTTATAGCCAATCAAAAGATTGCACCTACAGTAATTTATTACGGTACATGGTGAATCAGTTGTGGTTCAATGTTAACACTTCAGTTTCCAACTCCTTATTCTTGAGCACAACAACTAGGCTGACATTTTAATACAGTATGAATGAGCGCTGCACTGTTAGAAGTGCCAGCTGAGATGTGAAACTGAGGCCAGGTGCTCACTTGGACATAATAAACCTCGTGGCACTATCCTCAAAAAGAGCTGGAAGGATTTCCTCAATGCCCTGGTCAATATGTATCCCTCAAACAACATCACGAAAACAAATATGTGGACTTTGTCAAATTGCTGTTTGCAAACTGGCTGCTGTGTTTCCTACAATATGGCAAAGACTACACATCAAAGGCACTTCAATGGCTGTGAAGCACTTTGGAGCATCCTGAAGTTGTGAAAAGCTCTATAGAAATACATGTCTTTCTTTGTATTACATACAGATTTATTTATAATATCACTGCATAAACTGTTAATAATCAAAGTCCAACAAAATGATGGATTGTTACAGATTGTTAAATAGAATTCCTTGGTAAATGCATGTGTGCGCTACAGCTCTGGCAGACTGCAGCAATAGGAAAACTGGTTTTACTGATTTTAAAAATAAAGTAAAATTACTACCTGAAGGTTTGCTTCTTCAGGTCGTTCACTTTCTTCAGCATCAATGACACCAGTATAGTTATCTTTTTCACTGTCTACCTGTTAATATAAGAACAAATTGTTCTTATTAGTTATATGTAGCAAGCCTAGAGGTATCAAAATTCTGAAGGTTTTCAGCAGCAGATAACCTGAAGTAGAGACTGAAATGGGTGATGTTATAGAAGTAGAAGTAAGCAATCTTGGGTGATGGAGAGAAAATAGGGTCAAAAGCACAGCTTAGGGCCAAACAGGACACCAAGATTGCGAACAGTATGGTTCAGGCTCAGACAGCGGCCAGGAAATGGGGTGGAATTGGTGGCTAGCCAACTCAGCTTTAGTGCTTGATTGAAAAGCTTGCAAACACTCACTGTCCAAACAAAGGAGTGAAGAATTACTTCTTTGTTGAGATTCTGCAGGACAGAAAGTGTCCATAAAACCATAAGATAAAAGCAAAAAACTGCAGATGCTGGAAATCCAAAACAAAAACAAAAATACCTGGAAAAACTCAGCAGGTCTGGCAGCATCTGCGGAGAGGAGCACAGTTAACATTTCGAGTCCAAATGACCCTTTAACAGAACTACGTAAAAATAGAAGAGATGTGAAATATAAGTTAGTTTAATGGGGGGTGGGACAAGTAGAGCTGGATAGAGGGCCAGTGACAGGTGGAGATAACCAAAAGATGTCACAGACAAAAGGACAAAGAGGTGCTAAAGGTGGTGATATTATCTGAGGAATGTGCTAATTAAGGGTAGAAAGCAGGACAAGCAAGGTACAGATAGCCCTAGTGGGGGTGGGGTGGGGTGAAGGAATCAAAAAAGGCTAAAAGGTAGAGATAAAACAATGGATGGAAATACATTTAAAAATAATGGAAGTAGGTGGGAAAAGAAAAATCTATATAAATTATTGGAAAAAAAGGTGGGGGGGGGGGGGAAAATCGGAAAGGAAATGGGGATGGAGAAGAGAGTTCATGATCTGAAGTTGTTGAACTCAACGTTGAGTCCAGAAGGCTGTAAAGTGCCTAGCCGGAAGATGAGGTGCTGTTCCTCCAGTGTGCGTTGAGCTTCACTGGAACACTGCAGCAGGCCAAGGACGGACATGTGGGCATGAGAGCAGGGTGGTGTGTTGAAATGGCAAGCGACAGAAAGGTCTGGGTCATGCTTGCAGACAGATCGAAGGTGTTCCGCAAAGCAGTCACCCAGTCTCTCCAATGTAGAGGAGACAGCATTGGGAGCAACGATTGCAGTAGACTAAATTGTGGGAAGTGCAAGTGAAATGCTGCTTCACTTGAAAGAAGTGTTTGGGCCCTTGGACAGTGAGGAGTGGGGAAGTAAAGGGGCAGGTGTTACACCTTCTGTGGTTGCATGGGTAGGTGCTGTGGGAGGAGGTTGAGATGTAGGGGGTAATGGAGGAGTGGACCAGGGTGGTCCGGAGGGAACGGTCCCTATGGAATGCCGACGGGGGTTGAAGGGAAGATATGTTTGGTGGTAGCATCGTGCTGGAGTTGGTGGAAATGGCGGAGGATGATCCTTTGAATGCGGAGGCTTGTGGAGTGATAAGTGAGGACAAGGGGAACCCTATTATGGTTCTGGGAGGGAAAGGAAGATGTGAGGGCGGATGCGCAGGAGATGGGCCAGACATGGTTGAAGGCACTGTCAACCACCGTGGGTGGAATACCTCGGTTAAGGAAGACATGTCAGAAGAACTGTTTTGGAAAATGGCTTCATCGGAACAGATGTGATGGAGGCGAAGGAACTGAGAGAATGGGATGGAGTCTTTACAGGAAGCAGGGTGTGAGGAGCTGTAGTCGAGGTAGCTGTGGGAGTTGGTGGGCTTGTAGCGCATATTGGTGGATAGTCCATCACCGGAAATTGAGAGAGAGAGGTTAGGGGAGGGAAGGGAAGTGTCAGTGATGGACCATGTGAAAATGATGGAGGGGTGGAAATTGGAAGCAAAGTTAATAAATTATTCCAGGTCCAGACGAGAACATGAAGCCGCACCGACGCAGTCAGCGATGTACCAGAAAAAGAGTTGTGGGAGGGGGCCTGAGTAGGACTGGAACAAGGAATGTTCCACATACCCCGTAAAGAGACAGCCATAACTGGGGCCCATGTGGGTACCCATGGCCACACCTTTTATTTGGAGGAAGTGAGACGAGTTTAAGGAGAAATTGTTCAGTGAGAGAACAAGTTCAGCCAGACGGAGGAGGGTGGTGGTGGATGGGGATTGTCCGGGCATCTGTTCAAGGAAGAAACAGAGAGCCCTCGGGCCATCCCGGCGGGGGATAGAGGTGTAGAGGGATTTTAATGTCCATGGTGAAGAGGAGGCGGTTGGGGCCAGGGAACTGGAAATTGTTGATATGATGTAGGGCATCAGAGGAATTATGGATGTAGGTTGGAAAAGACCGGACAAGGGGAGAATGGAGTCAAGATAGCAAGAAATGAGTTCCATGGGTCAGAAACAGGCTGACACGACTGGGCTCCACGGGAAGGATGAGGTTTCATGAATGATTTATAAGTGAAATAAAGATTTTCATTAAAATTCATAGGCATGTCCCAGCTCATGTGAAACTTTCACATGAGGGGACATGCCCTAAATTTTTTTTTCTTTATTAAAATTTTGGAAACTCAAACTCATCGCTCTGAGGTAGCTCTGTGGCTCAGGGAGATTTCTGAACTCTTTTGAGCACATGCCCCGACTCAGCCTATTTCCCCTGCCCACATAGAGTGCTCAGCGCTTCCTGGTGCGTGTCATGCCGGGTGGGCCTTAATTGGCCCGCCCATGTAAAATTGCGGCATACAGCTGATTGCGGATGGCGATCAGCTGTGTGCCCACCCGTGTCTCCTCTCGCCCAACACCACACCCCCCCCACTTGCTGCGGAGAAAATTCTCTCTTGTTTCTATTTTCAAATAAGGATACCAAAACTGTACACAGTTTTTCAGATGTGGTCTCACGAGGCCATGTGCAGCTGCAGTAAAACTTCCCTTTTATATTCCAATCCCTTTGCATTAAATGCCAACATTCAATTTGCCTTCCTAGTCACTTGCTGTACCTGCATACTAACTTTTTGTGATTGATGTACCAGGACACCCAGATCCCTCTGTATCACTGAGTGCCGCAATCCTTTTCTCCATTTAAACACTACACTGCTTTTCTACTCAGCCTACAAAGTGGCGAAGTTCACATTTTCCTACATTTTACTCCACCTGCCAAATTTTTGCCCACTAACCTAATCTGTCTATATCCCTTTGCAAACTCTTTACCTCTTCTTGCCCACTTACTTTCCTAACTATCTTGGTGTCATCAGCAAATTTAGCTCCCATACATTCAGTTGCTTCATCCAAATCATTGATGTAGATTGTAAATAGTTGAGGCCCCAGCACTGATCTCTGTGACACTCTACTTATTTAATATGTTACCCCCTACACAATGTAATCTTCATGGGATGGCGTCACTAACTGGGCCAGCATTTATTGCCCATCCTGAATTGCCCTTGTTCAGAGACATTTAAGAGTCAACCACATTGCTGTGGGTCTGGAGACCAGCAGATTTCCTTCCCTAAAGGACATTAGTGAACCAAATGGGTTTTTACAACAATTGACAATGGTTTCATGGTGATCATTAGACTTTTAATTGCAGATTTTTATTGAATTCAAATTCCACCATCTGGGGTTCGAATCTGGGTCCCTAGAGCATTACCCTGGGTCTCTGAATTACTAGTCCAGTGACAATACCACTATGCCATCACCTCCCCATGAATGTGGCATCTTGTCAAATGTCTTCTGGAAATCCAAGTACACCAAATCTACAGGTTTCCTTTTATCCACCTTGCTTGTTACTTCCTCAAAAAACTCTGATATATTCGTCAAACACAATTTCCCTTTCACAAATCCACGTTGCCTGATCAAAGTATGACTTTCCAAGTATCCTGCTACTACTTCCTTAATAATAGATTCTAGCAATTTCCCAAAGCAGATGTTAGACTAACTAGCCTGTAGTTTCCTGCTTTCTGTCTCTCTCCTTTCTTGAATTAAGATGTTACATTAGCTATTTTCCAATCCACCTGGACCCTTCCAGAATCTAAGGAATTTTGGAAGATTGTAACTAATGCATCTACTATCTCTGCTGCTATTTCTTTTAACACTCAAGGATGCAGGCCATCTGGTCCAGGCCTTGAAGTCGAGAAGTTTTCCCAGCACCTCTTCCCTAGTGATGGTGACTGTTTTAAGCTTCTCCCTTCATCTTGCCTCTTGATTTTCAAGTATCTTTGGGAAGTTTTCTAAGTCTTCTATGGTGAAGACATGCACAAAGTATCTGTTTAACACCTCTGAATTTCTTTGTTTTGCATTATCAATTCCACAGACTCTCTCCCTAAAGGACCAACTTTAGCTTTAGTTACTCTTTTCTTGACTCTATCTACCTTTTATATTACTAGCTAGCTTTCTCTCATACTCTTCTTTTGCCCTCTTTTTTTCTAAGTCATTCTTTGCTGGTTCTTAAAATTTGACCAATCTTGTGACCTAACAGTAATCTTTGCAGATTTGTACAGTGTTTCCTTCAGTTTGATACTATTCTTAACACCTTATTCAGCTACGGATGATGCATCCTTCTCAGAGAACCTTTCTTTCTCACTGGGATAAACCCTTGCTGAGTTATTAAATATCTCCTCAGAAACCTGCCACTGCATCTCTACTTTCCTACCTATTAACCTAGTTTCCAATTTACTTTAGTTTTATAATTACCTTTATTCAGATTTAAAACACTAGTCTTAGACTTACACTACTTCCCTTCAAACGGGACATGAAATTCTATCATGTTATGATTGCTGTCGTCTAGACTCTTTTACTACGAGGTTATTGATTAATCCTGTCACATTACTCATTACCAGGTCCACAATAGCCTGCTCCTGTAAACTACTTCCACAAATGACCTCCTACCTTAACTATTTCTTATCTCTACCCAAACTGATTTTACATCTTGGTCTTTTGAGCCAAGGTCATCTCTCATGACCATTGACATCCTTAAATCAATTTCATTTGTATTTGAATAAATTCCATCATGCCCCTTGGGAGCCTGTTCCATAGGCTGACTACTCGCTCACTGAAATATTATGTCCACTGATTAGTTTTGAGTTCACTGTTAAAGTTTTCACTTGAAAATGTCAAAAGCCTCTTCTAAAAGCCTGGGTGTAAGAAATATTCTCTTGGGTTTTGCAATGCGGGTCACTCCCATAAATGATGGGGATCTTACATTTGGGAACGTGTCCAAGTTGCTCACATCACACAATGGCCTCCTTCTGTGCTGTAACCACTCAGTCATATATTTAGCTCAACCCTAATTATCTGTTTGAACAATAGGGAGACAAATAATAAAACACTCATCCAGCCCTTTCTTGGCCTAACTTGATTCCAATAGTATCTTTCTTTTGGACTACATCTAATTGCAAAAACCGATCTACATTTTAGGTCTTGGTCTAAGGTCTTCATTTAGGTATCTTGTTTTCAAACCTTGCTGGCTGCCCTCCTGTCATGTTTTTCATTCTGCCCTTGGGCAGGGAGGGGTTGTGACACTGACTTCCACCAGTTAAGGATTCACCATGAGATCTGAAACCAGCTCCTGTCCTCTTCCTTCTTTGAGGTGTTGGTTTAAGGTCACATCTCCTACTGTTCTAAGAATGAATGAGATGAGAATTGACCCTCAATGTATCAGCTTGAAATCAAAAGTGAGCAGTTAAATGTCAAAAGCTGATTTATATGACATCAGTAAACATTTTGAAAATTAAAGTTTCAAAAAGAGACTGGTGTGATATCACATTTCAAAAACACGACTCAGTCCCAAAATTCCTTCTATGAAAAAACATAAAAGAAGCTTTGATATTTCTGTCTGGTACGATGATAATAAGGTAGTCTGTGCATATGCCGTATGTCTTTGTTAGGATGCATAAGTGGTAGTTAAGCTAACCAAATGATAGAAACTGAAGAAGTGCTCTAACAACATTTATTTGGTTGTTTTGGAAAATTTGGCCATTGTGCCAGCTCTTTAAAAGAGCTATTCATCCAATTAGTCCCGGTGCCCAACATTTTCCCCATATCGCTGTAATTTTTTTCCTTTTTAAGTTCAGATACAATTTGCTTTTGAAAGTGAATGAAGTGCCATGAATTGTCATAGGCTACCTTTTCCGGTGGGGTAACCATGGCCCTTGGAGGCTACCTTTCATGACTCCTTTTTCCCAACACCTTAACTACTTTTGCATCCTGAAAATGACATGTATGACTTCAGAAAACATTTCAAAAGTTTTGGCCTAAAAAAAGAGACTGGTGTGATATCACATTTCAAAAACACAACGCAATCCCAAAATTTCCTCCCTGAAAAACATAAAGTTGAAATTTGGGAGTAAACAAAAATCATCTTACGGAAAATGAGTCAGCCGACAGGGTGACGTAGGGGAGGAGGGGGAAGAAGATTATGGGTGATGTGAGTGGAGGAGGAATGGGAAGGGGGAAGGACAACAGAGATAGAGCAGGTATTTCAATAGGGAAGATGTAGGGCTATTGATGGAACCAAGAATATCATAGGCAGTAGGGTGGTAGGAAGATGAAGAAAGTTCTTATTAAATCTGTTTATGCAGTATTTCCTTTTCAGGCAGCACATTCCTCCAGATCATTACTTGCTGCATTATTTTTTTCATCTCTCCCCCACCGCCACCACCCCCCTCCCCTCCCCTCCCCCCTCTGGTTATTATGTCAATTATCTTAAATCTGTTGTTATGACCACAGCTGATGTTATTTGCCGAACAAGCCAGATCCCAGAGGGAAACCTGTCTCACTGATTATAACCTTTATTTTGTATTTTGAAAATTAGAAAAAGCTACTGACCCCAGATGCATAAAACTCCTTTAATATTTTAAAATGTTAAAAGATTTAAGAAAAAACATAAGCACATAAGGTTAAAGATATACATTTGAAATAGTCTTACAAAACATTCCCAAATAAAAACCCACTTGGTAACAGCTCCCTTATAGATTTTAACCATAAAAATCCAGTAAGATTACACAAGGCAAAAACTGCTATCGCTTTAGTGAAGGTATACCGCACGGCTTCTATCTTCTACCCTGCTGTGGAAATCCAAAAGAAAGGTTCAGAAAGCAATCTGTTTCTGAAAACAAAGACTTCCTTGGCTTGAAAACTCAATGGCTGCTTGGAATTCATAACTTTCATACCTTCTCCCAGCACAGATCTGGTCTCAGGATATCTCCTGCACACAGCCACCACAACTCAGCCAAACTTCTTTCCTTAAATATCCTTTCCCCCTTTCATCTCAGGCCCATTGTTCTCAGCACTTCTTTGAGCTTAACATTTCCAAAATATAAAAATCTTTCATGTTTTCTTATTTCCTCCACTTTCGGGTCAAATAAAATTTAATAACCTTCCATACTTACTTATGAAAACTTTGTAAAAGTCCCTTGTCACTCCTAAACTCCCCTTTGAAATTCAACAGCTGAAAAGTAAAGTTCCTACTTATTGCATAATACAAATTTTACCCAACCTATTTACTTGCAATTCTAATTTCACCATAGCCTCTCATTACAAATGCATGCATCTAGCTTGTTTACCCTTTTATCTCTCAGTTCCCACAGGCTTCCCCAAGTTTAATTAAGCATGGACAAACACATAGCGCCTTCTTTACAGGATGCCTATATATTCACAAAAATATTTTAAAAATAACATCCACCTTCACACGGTGTCCTCTGGTTACTGACACGCTTGCCAATGGAAACAGATTTTCCTTATTTACTCTATTGAAATCCCTCAATTTTGATCAACTGTATTAAATCTCCTCTAACCTTCTCTTCTCTAAGCACTCCAAAACCTGTTTCTCAAACCTATTTACATAACCAAAATCCCTCACCAATGGTATAATACCAGTAAATCTCATCCGCACTCCCTGCAAGGTCTTCACGTCCTTCCTAAACCGTGGTGCCCAGAACTGGACATAATATTCCAGCTGGCTAATGATTTCTAAAGGTTTAACATAACTTTGTTGCTTTTGTATTCTATGCCTCTAGTTAGAACACTAAGGATCTGTATGCTTTTTAGCAGCTTTATCAATTTGCCCTGCCACCTTCAAGGGTTTATGTAGGTGAAACCCAAGGTTTTTCCATTCCTGCACTGCTTTTAAAATGGTATCATTTTCACCATGACTTGTGGATGGAGGTAATGTTTTCATCCCTGTAGTCTGTTGCCCTATAAGCAATGGCCCGTAACTTCCGCGCTCCCCAGCGTTGGATTTGGAGGGGGGGGTGCCCCAAAGATGCACTGGGGAATCTCTCTGACAAGTTCCCAGGTAAGGGTTTGCATGGCAGTTGGCCAGAAGTATATACTTCTTCTGGACAATTGCGCTGTGCTGGGAACCATCCAAAAATGCGATTTAAATCACAAACTTCAGACACTTGGCTTCCCCTGGCATGTCAATTTCCCTGGCCCATTAAACTTATCTGCTTTATGGCAGCCAGTGCTGTACAAAAGGGCCCATGGCTACCTTGAATATGCTGGATCTGGAGTCTATTGGGGCCTGCGAGGCGTCTTCCATGCAGCTCTGGTGAACGGAAGTGTCAACGTAATTTTCAAGATCAGTTAAGTGGGTGTTTATTTCTTCGAATTTCTGCGGACCAGCACCTTTTGATGCTAGTTGGAGGTTACGGCCCAATATATTTCAAGAGCTAATGGATGGATTTCAATGAAACTTGGTACATGGGTAGGGTATGCCCAAGGATGAACAGACTAGTTTTTGGTGAAGGTGTGGATCCGGATCCTGTAAATTTTAAAGGATCTGTTAACATTGGGAGATAGGGCGAACTGAGTTTTTTTAAAAAGAATGCTGTGGGTAGTTTTATTCAAGGTGTTGTTGGTTGATTTAGAAATGTTGTATATTGTTTTAGCTTCTGGAATTTGTCACAGCTGTCAAAATGTGAGCAGAGTTTTCAGAGCAGGTTATTGGATGTGGATTGGCCTGAAGCCTCCTCAGTGAGATGGACTAGCCTCTCAATTTTCAGCTTTGTAGTTAGAGCATAAACCAGGAAGGGAAAAGCGTCAAGGAAGAGCTGCATTATTGTAATAACATTGAGTTAACAAAGCATGGCAGAGGTAAGCGCCTGTCTGAGTGTTCTCTTCACTTGTTTTGTTTATATTGTCTCTCCTTATTCTTCCTGCAAAATGTATTATTTCTTAATCTTGTGCATGAAATTTCATCTGCATGAAATGTGTCTGCGCGTTTCACCAATTTGTCTATGCTCTCCTCAAGTCTGCGACCATCTTCTCACCGTTATTGACATTTCCAAGTTGTGTCATCTGAAGAAATTGTGCCTCCTACATCACTTCTAGGTCCACATGCCACTTTTGCTTTTTTAAGTCAAATTTTGAAAGTAAACAAAGTCTTGTTGCAGGAAATGAGTTGGATGCTGGGTGGGGGAGTAAAACGAGATTATGAGCAACATGAGTGACAGCAGAATGGTGAGGGGGAGAACAACAGAGATAGAACAGATACTTCAATGGGGAAGGCATAGGGCTATCGATGGAACCACGAGCATGGTAGGCAGTAGGGTGCCTTTCCTTTTTTTTTGCCTTGAGTGGGGGAAGGGGAATGCAATGGATAGTATGGTGTGAAAGTGAATGAGGTGCCATAGACTGCCTTTTCTGCTTGAGAAAACATAGCCCTTGGAGGATACCTTTCTTTTGTTACCTTTGCTCGACCCCTTCACTACTTTTGCATAATTTAGTCCATGAAGATGAGCATTATTTATTGAAAATATGGTTTATGTAAATATTATTAAAAATTGCAATAATTATAAGAAAATGATTGGACTTACATAGTAAGTACATGGTAGCAATTTTTTATGTTTAAAACACTCGTATCAATGTTTTCCAATTGAAGGACTGCACCCAAGCAAGATAACTCAGTCTGGCATTCATAGGGGTGCCCAGAACTACCGCTTGCAGATGAGGGTAATCAATTTTCAGGCTAAAGATTTAGCATGCATCAGTAGCTAATACTGACAGCAAAACTATCAATTCATAGAGCATTCCAGGATCTCTTGATTGTGAGCCCTCACTAGCTCATGCACTCCTGTGTATCAACAAAAAGAAATGGAGATGAAAAACCCCATGAAGCCACTATTAGAAGCAGTTTTGGTTAGTTTAATATTTGTTTGCATGTAAACTGAAATACCATGAAAAGGAAACACAATTTTTTGATGAAAGTTTGACTTGCAACTGCAATTAGCAAGTGACCGTGAACCAAACTTGATTACAACTGATGACTAGCAAATAGTGGGAAATTTGAAAAGGAATGATGCGGAGAAAGACGACTTTTATATATTATATTCCAAATGACGAGAACAGCTTCATTTATTTTATTTACCAAAGAACCCAAAAATAAGCAGGATTCATATACATGGTGAAGGAGGATTATTAAAGGAAGAACAGAAAATGCTGGAAATGCTCAGCCAGCATCTGTAAAGAGAGATGTTTCAGGTCAATAACCTTTACTAGCTCTGAATAAAGGTCATGGTCTTGAAACATTAACTGTTTTCCTCTCCAGAGGTGCTATGAGACCTGCTGAGTTGTGTGTTTTTATTTCAAATTTCCAATATTTGCAGTATTTTGCTTAAAGGTTAGTAAAGTTTGGGAGGTGGTTCTGAATAAAGGTCCTGATTTAAATAGGCATTTTATGGTAACACCAAGTATTGTTCCAGACATGTAAGGCAAATAATGAAATATGCGCATAAGTTCCATCTTATCTCAAGTTTTGGTCTTCATTACAAATATCCATATTCTTAATAATTAGACCATTGGAGTAAAGAGCTGCTCGCCATATTACATATGTAAGCATGCAAGTTTGGTATTTATCTATCTGCACTGGGCAAAAACGGTAATGTTTGTCTATTTTCCAGAACCTAATCAAAAACCATAGCCTCTGGGGATCATTATGAATTTCATCCCAAATTCTTCGGTGAAGATGTGAACCCTTCAATATCTGATTACACCACCTGTTGTGGGGTGTTGGTTACATCTCGGTGGGTTTTAATGAAGCCTTCATAGTCTGAAGTAGATTAACTACTAGAACTATTTACAAACATCAAGCAAAAGGTACAATCTCGGAGCTGTCTCCATGCTTAGGTCTACACGCGGCTCTGTTCAACACCACACTGACCCCTAGGTGTGGGTCATGTGCTCTTGTACATCAATGTGTGGGCACTCCTAAACTCAGTCCCACCCCACATTAACCCTAGACTTGCCAGGCCCTTATAGTACACCACCCTTGCAACTTTGTAACTTGACACAAGAAATATTAAAATTCCCAAAGAAAGTTCCCAATGATTTTAGTTTCAAAACTTTGTTTTGTTGATTTTTCTTCCGAGCTGATAAATGTAGTTTATTTTTAATATATTCTTCAGTCTGGCATTCAAACTAGAAAATATGAATTTCACGTATATTATTCAATTTCAGAAGACTTAAAGTCATCTCCATCTCAAGAAATGTAGTAGTTTCCCTTGATTAAATAGAAAATCTAAAATAGCAAAAAAAAACCAACCTGAAGTCAAAGTAACCAGATACATCATTCTCATCACAAAAACAAAAATACCTGAAAAAACTCACTTATCACCCCATCAGCCTCCGCATTCAAAGGATCATCCTCCGCCATTTCTGCCAACCCCAGCATGATGCCACTACCAAACACATCTTCCCTTCACCCCCCCACAGCAGCATTGCAAAGGGATCGTTCCCTCCGGGACACCCTGTTCCACTCCTCCATCACCCCCTACACCTCAACTCTCTCCCATGGAACCTTCCCATGCAACCGCAGAAGGTGCAATACCTGCCCCTTTACTTCCCCTCTCCTCACCGTCCAAGGGCCCAAACACTCCTCTCAAATGAAGCAGCATTTCACCTGCACTTCCCTCAATTTAGTCTACTGCATTTGTTGCTCCCAATGCGGTTTCCTCTACATTGGAGACTAAACGCAGTCTGGGTGAGCACTTTGCAGAACACCTGCGGTCTGTCTGCAAGCATTACCCAGACCTCCCTGTCGCTTGCCATTTCAACACTCCACACTGCTCTCATGCCCACATGTCCGTCCTTGGCTTGCTGCATTGTTCCAGTGAAGCTCAACGCAAACTGGAGCAACAGCACCTCATCTTCCGACTAGGCACTTTACAGCCTTCCGGACTGAATATTGTGTTCAACAATTTTAGATCATTAACTCTCTCCTCCATCCCCACCCTTTCCAATTCCCACCCCCCCTTTTCCCCCCAACAATTCATATAGATTTTTCTTTTCCCACTTACTTCCATTATTTTTAAATGTATTTCCATCCATTGTTTTATCTCTACCTTTTGGCTTTTTTTGATTCCTTCATCCCACCCCACCCCCACTAGGGATATCTGTACCTTGCTTGTCCTGCTTTCTACCCTTAAGTAGCACATTCCTTAGATAATATCACCACCTTCAACACCTCTTTGTCTTTTTGTCTGTGACATCTTTTGGTTATCTCCACCTATCACTGACCCTCAATCCAGCTTTACTTGTCCCAACCCCCTTAAATTAGCTTATATTTCACCTCTCTCCTATTTTAACTTAGTTCTGTTGAAGGGTCATTCTGACTCAAAACATTAACTGTGCTCCTCTCCGCAGATGCTGCCAGACTTGCTGAGTTTTTCCAGGTATTTTTGTTTTTGTTTTGGATTTTCAGCATCTGCAGTTTTTTGCTTCTAACATCATTCTCATTTCCTGCTGCTCGTTTGTGCCATTTGCAGTTGTCTAACATATCAACTCCTTCCTTAATAGCCACTTACTTACAGAATAAAAGCAAAGTACTACAGATGCTGGAAATCTGACATAAAAACAGAAAATGCTAGAAAAACTCAGGTTTAGCAGCATCTGCGAAGAGAGTCTGTATGACTCTTCTTCAGCTCTGTTGTACTTAGAGGTTGTTTCTTATTTCAAAAACAGATCCACATGCTTTCACTGGGACCAAAGAACAGAGTGCTCCATCAATTTTAAGATGGAAATTATACGTAACTACAATTTTTTTTCAAATTAACTGCTAGTTATACGCAAGCCGGTGGAAATTTTTACAAAAAACGGGGAAACCTGGTTAAAGGCAATCAATTTACGAATTTACAGAAGCAGACCTTTCCAAAATGATATTAACAACAGTCCATTGCTGAGTAAATATGATCAATGTGAGAGCAATTATCAGAGTAAATAAATTGAAGAGTTCATTGTCTCCAGAGCATCCCAAAAAAA
Source organism: Carcharodon carcharias (assembly GCF_017639515.1). NCBI lineage: Eukaryota > Metazoa > Chordata > Chondrichthyes > Lamniformes > Lamnidae > Carcharodon > Carcharodon carcharias. The sequence continues at coordinate 103,583,614 of NC_054471.1, read as the reverse complement.
AATTAGATAATCTCCCAAGGCATTACTCACAGGTAACAAAAAACTGCCTCTCTCCCTTGAGCATGCCTTAGGCCTAGTTTGACCTTTCTGTTGACATCATGCTCGATCTGTGGCCATGGCTGTACTTAAGTGTTTGGAAGGCTTTGCAACACATATAGTGTCATGAAATCCATTGATCTGTGTGCCCCTGGGTGCTAAATTAGCCATCTGTGGAGACTGTAGCATTTAAGCTACAGGATGTTCCAATACTTATTACATTGGCGCCTGTCTGGTAGCAAGGGTGGGACCCTCTGGGAGTGCTTTGATAGGTCCCCTGATCAGTTCAAGTGTCGGTAAGCAGTCTTCTTAAGGCAGTCAGTTTTAGGATGTCTGCCAGCCAACAAGTGCCTCAGAAACAGGCTCCAACTTAAAGAAAGAGCTATGAGAAGTAGACTTTAAGGAAAGGGGTTCGTTGGGGCAAAGGTAACCCTTTGGAACAGTGCTGATCTGCCTGTCACGGCCATAGATCTGGAAGTGTGCTTGTAAGCTAGTGTTTTGAATGTACTCAGGAATCCAGGGAGAAGGAGCCTCAGAAGGCGAGACTGAAACCCTGAGGTGGGCCATTGTTAAAACCATCTGAGTGGGAGCAACCTTTGGACAGAATTCAGAAGAAAGATTTTCAAAGGTGAAGCTGGGAATCCCTGAGACAGAGCTTCAATGAGACTGTTTGACTTGGTGTTCACTGATATCTGGGTGGGTTCTTGAGAAATCCATCGACTCTATCTTGGTTGCGTCTGTCATTTACCCTGCAGTGTGGAGTGTTCAACTACAGCGCGTCTGTTAATTCACATGCACTTCATACTTACCCTGAATGTTAGAGCATAAGATATAACTTGTAAATTGTTTTATCGTTCTGAACTCATACGGTAAAGTTTATTTCTGTTTGTTCAAAGCACATGGAATCTTGTTGCTTTATTCCAAAAGCAGGTGTCTTAAATCTCAACCTTCACTTACTTAAAAAAAAAATGTTGTTGGTCCCTAACCGGATCTCCCCCCACATCTTGGGGTCTGGCCAAGGATCATAACAATAGTAAGAAAGAAACTTGGAGCCAGGATGGCAGGGCCTGGAGTAATGAGGGCAGAAGGCTCATTCTCACCCTTCTCACCTCTGCTGCGAGGGAGAAAATAACCTGGATGAAGAGCAAAACACAGTAAACTGTATGAAAGAAATCAATTCCAAATTACATTTACCTGTTTATTTAGTAAGGTGCTCAGAAAATAACAATGTTTGAACTGGCAGAATAAAAGAAATTACAAGGAGCCGATCATTCATGCTGTATCTCTTGAATTATGTTGCTACATAGCCAAAAACCTACAAGTGTACACCTATATTTTATAGACTTGTATAGGGTATAAACATTGGAAGAGGAACAGATGGTAGAGACACACCCTCATCAGGAACTTATTGTAAGGCTTACTGAGATCAATGATGTAAACAAGTTATTTATAAATTTCCAGCAATCTACACCATACAGAGATCAAAAGAAAAGCTGTGATCAGAGCACAGGACTGTCATTTGAACATGCTGAAGCCATATCTGATATTATTTCCTTTCCTAAAATTATTAAAAGGGGCTACTTTTACAATTTTAGTAATTTACTCAAACAAATTTTCAATGTTTCTGCACTATTTTTAAAAAGCAATTTCTAACATTTCTTTTTACATTAGGCAAATTAATAGGAAAAAAAATCCATACAACAGCTAATCACACCATTATATAATTATTTAATCAAAATCAGACCATTGGTAAGACACCAAGTAACCCCCATTAATGAAGCAACTTGAGTCAAATTATCACAGATTAAATAAAAAAAAAGTACTTGCCCTGATTAGTTCTGCTGAGGCTAAATTCCAAACCCTGCTGGTCACTTTTAGTTCATTGATCTCTTGCTGCTCGAGTCTAATCTCTCACTACAAACCTGTATTCTTTCAATTTTCACATTCGTTTAACTGCCACAGGAAAAGGCAGGACAGAACAGCTGATTGTTCCACTTTCGTAATCCATTACTTAACCTTGTCTTAAACCAACACTCTAGTAAGATACCAAACAAGTTTAATCAGTCTCTGGTATTAATCAGCTAAAATTGTTAATTAAAGTCAAAACACATCGTCAGATGAACTGTCTCTCTGATGTGACATTAAACTGAAGTTCAATCCGTCCTTTCTGGTGGATGTAAAGGATATCATGGTACAATGTGAAGAGGAGAAGATTTCTCTATACCTCAAACAAGATCACTAAAATATAAATTGTGGTATCTGATGTGTGCAATTTGGTTTCCGCATTTCTTAACAACAATTGTCTATGAAATAATTTCATTATGAAAGATGCTATATTATTGCAAGTTCCTTCTTTCTTAAACATTCCAATGATTTATTTTTATTCATTGTGAGCAGCATTTATTTCCCATCCCTAATTGTCCTTGTTCAGAGGGCAACCATATTGCTGTCACATGTAGGCCAGGCCAGGTAAGTACAGCAGATTTCCTTCCCTAAAGGACATTAGTGAACCAGATGAGTTCATAGTCAATGATTTCATTCAAATTCAAATGACTGAATTCAAATTCCACCATCTGCCGTGGCGGGATTCGAACCCGTGTCCCCAGAGCATATCCTGGATCTCTGGATTACTAGTCCAGTGACAATAACATTATGCCATCACCTCCTTCACTACTCAAACATAAGAGAAAAACAATTGACAAAAAGATTAATTCACAACAAACACTGCAGTGTTATTAAATTCCAGTTTGTTGAAAATAAAGCCCTCCCCAAATCTGTTGAATAGCTTAGAAACATTGTTATTCTTCACCTATCTCATTAGATTTGCCCTAAACCATAACCTGAGCAAGGAGTAAAACAGGTGGCATTGCTCCTATCAAAGCTACCTTCATTTTAAGCAACCAACATTCGATAAAGTTCTAACAAAATATCTCAACTCAGCAAATTATTTTCTTTCTGACTTCCCCAGATGGGTTGTAAAGACTAGGGATGCGTCATGTGGGGAACCCCAGGAATTGAACGTCATTTTTATAATTGGCCATCAATGATCCAAAGTGTTGCGTCATTGAACTAATGCAATAACTTGTTAAAATAAACACCACTGAAACTGAATTTTAAAAGCTTAGGGATCATAAGCAACAACAAACATTTTTGTAACTTGAAAATTCAGTTCTCATGAAACTTGTTCTTTTGTACTGAAATTGTTTGGTTGTAAACAGCTTAATCACATGCTAACTTCTGGACATTATGTTTTTTCTCATTGCCTTGTGTGTGTTCTACTGGGTCTGCATTTACCACACAACACAAACAAGTATAGTATCTTAAACAAAAACAGAATTACCTGGAAAAACTCAGCAGTATTTGTTCAAGTATTTGCTTTGCTATGGAATACCTTACAGTTTACGTATAGACTAAAACTTTACTTCTTAATATGCTGCACTATTGAAATACAAGAGATCCAACTGTCATATGATTTGCACAGTATATTATAGGAAGGATATGCCTTAATAAGGAGACACTGCATTTCTGCCACTTATCAAGTAAAAATACATATTAAAAGTGTCCTCTTCTGAAAGCGGCACAAATAATAGAGAAGTAAGGCACAAGAGCTTTATGATGAAATCACTGTTTTGATTACTAATTAGAACAACCCTAAGTCACCTCTTCAGGGAGCTGAGTTTCGATTCAAGAGCAGGTTTATTACACAAGAACAGTAGGCGGTCATTTAGCTACTCAAGCCTGATTGTACATTCAGTTTTGTTATGGCTAACCTGTAGCTCCATTTACTCGCTTTTGTTTCATATTCCTCGGTATCCTAAACAAACAAAAGAAAACTAATCGATCTGTCAGAAAATTCCAAATTGACTCAGCCTTTTGGAGAGCAATTTCTGGTTGTCCACTACCCTTTGTATGTGGTGCTTCCTGACTTCACTCCTAAATAGCCCAGCCCTAATATTAAGATTATGTCCTCTTTTCTAGATTCCCTCATCAGTGGAAATAGTTTTTCTCTATCTGTCCAATGGAACTCTTAATAACTTTAAATACCTCAGTTAGATCATTCATTAACCTTATAAACTCAAGCAATTTTAATTGAGCCCTTTAAGCCTTGGAGTCATTCAAACAAATTTACTTTGTGGCTCTTCCAGGGCCAATATACCATTCCTTAGATTCAGTGCTCAAATCTGAATGCAGTACTCCAGATGGGTCTGACCAAGGCTCTGCACAACTAAAGTCAGTTCCTCACTTTTGAATTATGCCTCCCTTACAATAAAGGTCAATATTCCAATGGTCTTTTTGATCGTATTATGAACCTGTGCACTAACTTTTAGTGATTTGTGTAGTGATCAGTTATCTCCCCTAGAGTTCTTCACTGGACCACCTTACTTAGACAATGTCTGCACTGTCACAGCCACAAATGAGAGTCAGCCAAAAGGCTCCTTCATCAACAGTGGCTGCCTTTCCAGAGTCAGCAACAAAGCAATTCAACTACTGATGAACAAGACCATAATTGATCTCTCTCGATCTACAGATCCGTATAGTTAAATGATACAATAAAAATGTAACTTCATCATATTAGCCCAATCATCAGGTTAATCACATCCTGATTCCAGGACAATTTTAATTGCTTCTCTGTTTCACTGGGACTGGAAAAAGAATCAAGGAGCAGCATTCTAGGAACATTTGTAGCACCTAGTTAAACAGAGGTCTGAGATATCTCAAGTGTGTTTTGAGGAGCAAGATACTCTCCACATAGTGGGGTTGTTAAAAATATTATTGGTTTTGTTGGGTGTGCTGAAGTCACAGTAGTTGATTTCAGGTGACTATTTAGTACTTACAAGATTTGGATAGTGATCAAATACATCACCAGGTTTTCTGGCATGTTGCAAGTCACCACACAACGTACACTACTTGATAAAATCTGTGCCTATCACATGGTCATACCACATGACCAAATAAAACACCTTTGGGCGAGCCAGACCTTTAGAAATAAACTGTTTTGTCAAAAAAGCGGTGCTTATAATTTTCCTCTATGCACAATTATAGCAAAGCCCCTTTACTTTTTAGTAAAAAGGAGTCTTTAAAATTATATAGAAAATATATCTGATTTTCAGACTGCTGCTTTGTTTTGTAACCAAGTGTTTTGGCTGGGTTGTGATTAGGTTTCTACAACATAAAATAAATTTAAACAATTTAAAAGTTAAATAAAAATTTATTTTAAAAGAATGAAGTCTAGTTTTCACTATTTCCATATGCACAGAAGTATTTAGATAAGCACCTGAAACGCCAGCCTAAATAGCCAAGTGGTTATGGTACTGGGTTTGTAACCCCAAGATCAAGAGTTCAAATCTCACAATGACAAACTATGAAACAATGTAACTTCATCTGAATAGGAACAGATAGAAATGTGTTTGTACTCGAAAGAGTTACAGGGCTACGGGCCAAGTGCTGGAAAATGGGATTAGAATAGATAGGTCCTTGATGGCCGGCGTGGACACGATGGGCCGAAGGGCCTGTTCCTGTGCTGAATAACTATGACTGACATCATAGCTTATGGAAGCAGTAATTCAGTTGCTGGTCAATGTCTCCATTGGGAATAATTCACTTTCGATCTACAATATCTAAATAGTATAAACCTCACTGACAGGTATCAACACCCTTAACATATTCTCTAGTTTTCTCCTCACTTTTACCCAATCGGCATGTAAACCGCAAACTGGTTTCTGGACAGCCCTAAAATCGAGAGGTGAACTCAAGGACGAGGATCTGCAGGAAGGGCCCTGTAAACCCGAGATCTTTCAGACCCCCGTTCTCCTGCATCGCCCAGCGCCCGTTTCGCAACTTGGGCCACACCTGCCAATCCTGTAGGCACACGTTAAACAGCGGGACAGGCACTGCAACTAATGCACATCACTTGAAACAGGCCAGAAACACTCGAACTGCCCTTTACTTCGCTATTTTGTCTTTTAAAAAAATCCAGAATACACATTAGAGTTTAAGGGGAGAGACGAATCCGCAGGATTATCAAATTAAAATAAAGAATCATTAGAGTGGATGCAGCACAGGAGGAGGCCATTCGGGCTGAAGGTATGCTTGTTTAAACCTTTCCCCCTTGTTTATTGGATGCTCGGTCGCCAAATTTAAAAAAAAAATAACCCCGCACCAGAAATGGTGCGCTGCTGCAGCCCTCTTTTTTTTGCAGCCCAGTGATGAACAGCTGGGAGCAGGGGGCTGGGGGAGGGTGGTGGAAATCATCGTGCCTCCCCCAGTTAGCAAACCCGGACTCCGCAGAGTCGTCTGTCACCCAAAGCACATCAAAGAAAGCAGCGCCGCCGCCACTTCAACAACGTTTACCATGCTTTAAAGTGCCTGCGGGCTTCCAGCGCGTAAACAAGGCAAGACGACCGATCGGAGATTATTGCAGTTCTCGGTCGGAGAAGCGAACGACACAGTCCAAGAAAATACGCGCTCTCCACACGGCCGCCATTTCGAGAGCTCGGAAGGGAGTGAAATCGGTGAGTCACCCTCACCCACCAACACACAAAAAAAACAGCTCCACTACGGAAAGCCGGAGGAAGGACGGGGGCTGAGGCCAAGACCGTTGCGCGCGCATTCAAAGGGGTCTCGCGGGCGGCCGCATGTGCAGTACCCGCCCCCCCCCCGGGCCGGGCAGTTCATGTCAGATGTGTATTGTGCATGCGCGTCTCCCGTCAAACACTGCTTAAACGGAAACAGAAATACTTGGAAATTCAGCAGAGAAGAGCATGTCATGAGGACTCGAAAAGTCAACTTTGCTCTTCTCCGCCGATGCTGCCAGACTTGTTGAGTTTTTTCAAGTATTTCTGTTTTTGTTCTGGATTTCTAGCATCCGCAGTTTTTTGTTTTTACTGCTGAAACGGCCCGCCCCCGGGCGCATCTCGCTACCCACACCACCCTCTGCCAATCAAATACATGCACAGCCCCATTCAATGTGCGTCACGCATGCGCCCTGCTGGTCGAGGGGGCGTTGTTTTGGAGAGAGAGAGAGAGAGAGGGTGTGTTAATGGTGGGGGAGGAGCTCCGTCTCCCGGGAAAAGACACATCTGTGCTGCCGCCATGTTGGACCGGGGCGAACTGCTGGGAGGAGGTCTTGGCTTGTGATGTGTTTATTTCCTTTACCGTTTGAAGATATTTTTTCTCACTTTTTTCTTTTAAAAAAAACGCTGCTTCAGTTAAGTGGCCCTGGGCTCCCCGCAAGTAGTAAGGTTCTTTTTTAAAATTTCGTTGTCTGTTTTTCCATCATTAACTACTGCCGGGTTGTGTGTGTTTAAAATCATTCTTCATGTGAACAAACTTGCACTTCCGCGACCTTTCGTAAACTTACTGGGAAAAGAAAATTAATCGGCAAGTCAGCGCGTCAGGAACTTCTGAAAGTGTTTTGAACTGTTGTCAAGTATTTTTCTTTAATTTGCAGTTGTTAACCCAGGGCGCTTCCATTCCTGGCTGAGCTTCTGCTAGTTGTGATCCTGTTTGACAGCCTGAGTGAGAGAAAATACCTCCGAATTTAGCATTTTTTTTGATCCCTGATTTGGGTGTAATATTTTTTCGCCTTTTCCCCTGTTACTGTCTCGAGCTCCTATTTGGGTTGAACTCCATCAAAACTAGGGAAGGTGGGGGTGGGGGGGGGCGGTGGGGGTGGTGGTAGTGGGGGTGGGTGAGATTAGAAATCTGAAATCCACATAGAAGCTGCAAGAAATACGATGTTGGTATGTGAAAGAAGTGGTGACCCCTTAGGATGTATGTCTCTTGACCTGCAGTGTGTTTCTACGTTGTGGAAAGCATTGAGTCAAAAGTCTCGACTTCTCTGGTACTTGTCACAGCCATTCTCTGACCTCAAATGACTTGCATTTATGACTTCAGGATGTCCCAAAGCGCTTTACCGTCATTCAGACATATTCGAGGTGTAGTCCCCATTGTAATGTAGCAAAATATGGCCGTCCGGGTCCCGCACACAACAATGCAACGTCCAATTTAGTTGGATTGGAAGATGAATGTTGACACTGATAAATCCCCTGCTCTTAAAACAGAGCCATAGGATCTCTCTTTTACATCCACCTGAAGACAAATGAGACCTTCATCCTCCACAATTATCAGCTCATTCGAAGCGACATACCTTATCCTCATCTATATTGTCCTCCATTCCCATCCTCTTGCCCTCTTCAGCACTGCCAGCCTCTTATTCTCACTTTAAAATCCCTCAATTGCTTCATCCCATCTTAACTTGATCTCTTTATTTTCTGGTAGTGACTCTCTGCTTCTCCAAAACTGGATTTTTGTTGTTCGTTCTTTGTAACCCTCCATCTTCCTGCCTTGTCCTCCATCACTACTTTTAAAATCTGCTGAAATCTTTCTTTCACATGCCATCATATTTTGACATGTCTTTCTGCATGTGAAGCAAGTTGTTGAAAATCAACCTATTCTCTTGTGCAGCAGTGAGTGTTTCTCCTGTGTATTTTTGAATAGTAAAACACCTGGGTTTTGTATTTGAATTTGCTTCAAGTTGAATAAATTTATGGATATAATTGTTTGTGGAGTGGTATAGGAGACCTAGAAAAATCAGAACATTGTCATGAGATGCATATGAATTGAGATTTCATACTTAATGTGTTCTTGTGGAGGTATGTAACATTTTGTATTACTTCTATGCCGGTTGTTTAAGCCAATGGTTCAGGAGTTCAAATAGTGTACGTCATTTATTGATCCCTATTGAGTCATCTGATGCTTTTCAAAAAATAACTATTTGCTAATGAATGCAGGTGTGAAAACTGTAATTGTGCTTGGAGACAAGTCGATGCTTCATTCACTTGCCTACGTTCTTAATGCAAGAGTAATGGAGTCTGTTAAATAAAATGTATTGGCATTGTTTGGCATTTTATGTCAGTGATTCTTAATGTAAACATGAGTATTCAAACAAACCAAAGGTTGCCTAGCAGCCAGTTATTTGAATGCTCTTGTATGTTAGTACAGTTTATCCATTACAGAACCCGTAAGTTAAATTCAGTGCCAGCTTTCAGTGCCAGCTTCTAAATTGTTTAAATAGCCTATTTGAATAAATCAGAAAACAAGTGAATTCACTGTGCCTGAATAGATACAGTGTGAAATATTGAACATATTACCTTTATGATGGTAATGGAGATATTCCAGTGTTTCCATTACTTATAAAGATGATTTTGAAAATGATGTATTATGTAAATTGTTATAGGGTTTAATTTCAAAAACAAGTCACAAAGTTGCCACCATGCACACTTAGCGTACTTGTACCCATGCTAAAGAAAACATTCCTGAAGCCAACAAACTTGATTGCTCGCTTACATCTTTGTGTGGTGTTATTAATTTTGTTGGGCTTTACCCACTGAGAGTAGCTCAATTGACAACAGTATGACATGCTAGCTTTACTAGCTCAATACTTTTTCTAGACTCTGTGCGAATTTGGAAAGACATGATGTGCATTTACTATGCTTTAGCCCAAGTGCAGTGTGCAAAAAATTCACATGGCCGCCATAATGCTTTTTTGAAATCCTTGCATCAGTGCAGTTTCACTATTGTATTACAGTTATTTGGTACAGATTTCAAAGGTATTACAATTATTTGGTACAGATTTCAAAGGGAATTGTGATTTCAAAGGGAAGTGTATTTAAAGTTTTTGGTGAATGAACAGAATCTCCAATCGCACTTAGCCACTTGTTTTCTAATAGTATACCGTATTTTAGCAAGTTAAGTAAATATTTTTGTTTAGCTCCCTGCTGTCAGTAATTATTACATTGTCTTGGTAAAGAATCCTCTCCAACTACAAAGCTCTGTTAGGACATTCTGAAGTATGCCAGGATCAGTGGAAATATCCAGTGGTTCAAGGTTGGAGTCATTCATACACATTTTAGACATAAAATAACTTTCCAAAACCTTCAGTAATGATTTACATTTATAGTTTAAGTAAAGAAATTGGAAATGAGGATAATTACAGATGGCAAACACTACGCCAATACATTTCAGTACAGTAAAATGTTAGAGGTGAGAATCCTGAAGGTTGGCAATAGGATCAAAAATGAGCATAAAATAATTAGTATACTTGAATCAGTTTCTCCAAGTTATTCAGTAGGATGTACACTAGTAACACCAACCATAATTGGGGATAATCCAAGTAGAATTAATGCCTTGGACCTCCATCTTAGTGATGTCATAGGTAAGCTTAAAGGATTCAAAATAAACAAATCCCTGGGAGATATCTGCACTTAGTGTACTGAAGTTGCTTTCACCATGCAGGAATGCAATTGGAAGCAGACACTGAATTCTGCTCTAACAGCTTCATTGTGGAAAGGAGATAAGATTCTGGGAACCAATAGGATATTAGACTCATACATCTATCACTGTGTAAATATTCTGTCAGATCAAGGGCACTGATTTTCTGAAGTATGCACAGGAAGCCAATCTCTATTTGTTAACTGGGCCTCCACAGTACACAGCAGAATGCAAGGGACAAGATTGGATAACCCCAAAATTGTGCACCACAGTCTCCATGCCACATTAGCCTGCGCTTGTTCCAAGTGATGCAGGCAACCTGAAGAAAAAATTCTGCCCTTGTAGTTAATCTTGAATGCCAGAGAAGTTGACTGGCAGTAATTAACATTTACCACATTACATTGGTACATTAGACTCAATGATTTGACCGAACTTTCTGTGGTGACTTTGCTTCATAATTTACAGTCCAAGGGCAGGAACTTTGCTGCTCAATGTAATTGAATGGGAAACCAGAGGGCGAAATGCTATTTTCACAAAGTTAATGGTGAATTGCACATCTCTGATAGCTTTTAAAATTTTGTTTAGTTGCGCATCTGCCCTCATCATTGCTGTAGCATTTGCATATAGATAACGGTGAGCACCAATAGCCTTGCTGTTAGTTCGAGTAATTTGGAAGAAATTGAGTACAATGTCCCGCATTTTGGCACCAGGACACACGCATGTTTAGTCGGAAGTGAGTTTGAAGAACAGCCACAAAGCTGATTCATATGTGAAGATCAGCTAGAAAAACATGGGCACTTTTAGTCTTGAAAGGTGCAAGTTAAAGTGACTTTGTTTAAGTATAAAACGACACACAGAACTGCAAATCCAGAATCTCAAGAGTCTTGTGTTCAAATGAGCAAAATACATATTGGGGTTGGTGTTAGGATTCTTCACACAAAAAAGTGATGAACACATGAAGTAGATCTTCAGGTGGGATAAGAGTTCTGGAGTCATTCATTTTGGGAAGAATTGAATGCTTTGTTTGAACGGGAGAGAGACTGTATGTTTTTCCATATAGATTGTCTGGAATGGCTGAATAGCTTTCTATTGAATTGAATTTGGATGATATCCAAATCTAAAGGTGATGTGTACATTTTATGCCAAATGTGTATGTAAGTTGTGCCAACTTCACTGCCAACAACCGAAAATTCCCAACACTTGTGTGCTTATTGTTACGGTTGGGAAGTGCCAGTTGTAGCTCCGATAATTACCTGCAGAAGGGCTTTAAGAGCACCAAAAATATACAAAATATTTTGCTTGTTATCTTGCCTAGTGAGTTGTGTTTCATGTGTGGTAGCAAGCATCAAAGATCACCATTGCAGTTACCGCAGTTTTATTTTAAACACTTATTATCTATAATATGCAGAAGTGATGTGCCAACACTTTTCAACTTTCAAACAATGCTGTGGAAACTATACAGTTGCCTTCCTTCAAGTAGTGAAATTTACATTTAGTAATGTAATCTGAACAATTCTGTAGTTTACACATTATTTAACATGCAACTACTTCTAGCTATATCTGTGTTCTGGAATTGTAATTTTACTACTGATGTTAGAATAGGTGAATGAAGGCTGCTGGAATGTACAGGTGACCATTTTCTTTTCAAAACCATTTATACATGTTTGTATAGCACAACCATTTCCTACAGAAATGAGCACTTTTTACAACTTTCTATACAAAATTTATTTTTGTGGGTAATAGATGAACAGGATATGATGAGATAAGATGTGGATAGTAGAGTTCTGGATGAATGGGACTTTACAGAGGGTGGAATCCAGCAAGAAGATTGTATAAGAAGTCAAGCTTCAAGGTGTTGAGGACTTGGGTAAGGATTTGAGCATTTGAAATAAAGTAGAGAATGCAGTCTAATGTTCTAGTCACACTAAAGCATGATGATACAAATTGTTCAATAGGGGATTTGCCTAGTAAATCTTGCTGGACGTAAAACACTCCAGTCTGTAATTTTTCTTTTATTGTATGTAAAGTAACTGCACAAATATGCTGAGGATTTGCAACAGGCATTTTCAAAATGCTATGTATAAATAATAGTTCCTTACCCAAATTGTACATTGTACGATAACTCCAGGCTTCAATGCAGTTTTAGAGTGCAACAGTTGGTCGTGTTAGTGTAATGTATAATGTCAAGAAATTTAAGAAAATAGTGCTAGTAGGTTAATACCTCCTGTCACAAGGACTAAGCTAACTGATTATACCTTAGAGGATTAGGTTTAGGTCATCTTGACCAAAGCTGAATGGCTTATGTAAATAGGATATTTTGTGTTCTGTGACACAATAGAAGAACAGTGGAGCTACAGTGCAAGGCAATACTTTTACATTGCAGAAATTACAAATTTACTTGGGATAGTAAATGCCTGGCAGTTGGCTAAAATTCATTTAATATTGGAAGTCTGGTGATAGAAGCTCAACAGAATTTTTCCAAGTGCAATAAAGGCAGTACAATGTAAGTGAAAGCACAGGTAATGACATGGCAGAACTTTACCTCTTCTGTGGTAGAATGAAGAAACATGGTAGCGCAATACCACTGTTTCTCTTGTCATTTTTGTACATATACACATTGAGGCATGTGCTGCACCCCTGTTGTTTTCTTCAGTTGATATGATGAGCTCACTGCCACAAGTGGTGAAAATCATAGACACCAGGGCAAAACTTGCACCTGTATATGCATGGTCTCATCAGTTGGAATGCAGCATCATTGGAGACTTTCAAAATCAGGAGTGGGGTAAAGCAGGGCTGTGTCTTGGTGCCAACTTTCTTTGGCATATTTTTCTCCGTGCTGCTATTGTAATCTTTAAGTGACTCAAATGAGGGTGTCTACCTGCATGCCAGAGCCAATGGCAGGTTGTTCAACTTAGACTGTGTGCCAAGACCAAAGTCCAAATTCACGAGTTGCTGTTTGCAGATTGCGCCATGTTGATATCCCACACGGATGTTCACTTGCAACAGCTTGTAGATTGGTTCCCCCAGGCCTTTAAGGTGTCTAGACTGAATCAGCATCAGGAAGACCAAGTTATGGGCCAGGATGTAGACACTCCACTTTCCATGAACATTAACAATCCCATCCTGAAGGTCGTCAACAGCTTCACATACCTTGGATCAACAGTTACCAGTAACCTGTCCCTTGGTGCCAAAATCGGCATCAGGATTGCCAAGTCCGCAGCTGTCAAGTCAAACTTGAGAAATTGAATGCAGTCCAACAGCAAACTAACCGAAAATACAAAGCTGCTTGTATGCAAGACTTGTGTTCTTGGCACCCTCCTTTTCAGTAGTGAGGCATGGGCAACTTATGCAAGCCAAGAAAAATGGCTGAACAGTTTCCACCTCTGCCTCAGATGAATATTAGGCACCTTCTGGCACGAAAGAGTGCTGAATATGGAAGTACACCAGCTTGCAGCGATCCCCCAGCGTGTTTGCCCTGTTGAGTCAGCGGTGACTCTATTGGCTGGGTCATGTAAGCTGAATGAATGATAGCTGAGCCCCCAAAGTCATGAGCTGGGAGTTTCTGGTCCTGCCTGCCATGAGAGCGGAAATTTCCACCCAAAGTCAACGGACCTTTGCATGTTCTGTCAAATCTTCCGCCCACCCGCCATGGGCATGACTTGAAAATCCCAGCCATTCTCTGTGGTGAGCTTGCTATGAGCACGAGACCAACAGGTCACCCATGTCTGCGATACAAAGATGCCTGCAAGCCAGACTTCATGTTGACCAGGATCAGAGTCGATGCATGAAAAGTTGTCGCTGCTGACTGGAGTGCCTGGAGCCAAGCAGTCAGGAAGGGCGTGGGAAAAGCAGAGGGCAAAAATGACCAGATGGTAGAAAAGAGCCCACTGCATGGAAAAAAAGACATGAGTTAACTCCAGACCAATGCCATTCATCTGTGGAAGGGGCTGCCACTCACTAATTCACCTCTTCAGCCACAGTGGACGATCTTCAGTACAGAAGTGACATTCAGTCTGGGGGCAGTCTATTGTCTCCTGAGATGGACGGATGCCAAGTAGTGCTTTTAATGTAGAAAAATATGTTTCACAGAGATAATCATCAAAAATAGATGCTGAGCCAAAACAGGAGACATTCAAGAGGGCTGGCTTTGAAGAGTGAAGAAAATCTTGAAGGAGGGTAAGGAGGCAGAGGGCTGTGAAATAATTTTAGCATGTGGAACCTGGGTGCTGAAGGCACTGCCACCAATGGTGTGGTAAAAGGAGAGGATACAAAAGCTGGAGTCAGAGCCATGGATAATTTCAAAGGGCACAGGTTTTGTAGGGGCTAAAAGAGAGCGAATAAGCCATGGAGGGCTTTAAGTGCAAGGCTGAGATGTTCTAGAGCTCTGAGGCAATGAGTGCCCATACATACCATGGTGATGGCTGAGCAATACTTGGTGAATGTTAGGATATGTGAAAGTGTTTTGGATAAAGTGAAGTGTATAGATGATGGGAAGCTGGTCATGGGATCATTGGAGTAGTCAAGTCAAAGTGACAAAGGCATGGATGAGGATTTCAGCAGCAGATGAACTGAAACAGTGGTGGAGATGAGTGATATTGTGAAGATGGAAGGATGCTGCCCTTGTAGTGGAGACAATTTGACTAGAAACTCAGCTTGGGTTAAATAGGATGCTGAGATTGCAATGTATCTGGTTCAGTCTGAGGTTGTGGCTGTAAAGAAAGATGGAGTTTGTGATGAGGATTGATGACCGAGTATCTGACATTCTGATTACTTAACTGGGGAAAATTGTGACTTGTCTGAAATGGGATATTAAAAGTAGCCTGTGTTGAAAGGAGTGGTGGCGAGGTAGAGCTGTGAAAGTTGACGCTAGATTTTAACACGAGGAGTAGCGCATAGATGTGCAAAATGTTGAGGGTAGATATTTGGCAAACTCCAAGGTAACTGTTGAAGGGCATGAAAGAAACCCTTGCTAAGCATGATCTAGCTATGCTCGTATAGGAGAGAATGGCCCAAGCAACGACAATAACCCTAAGTTGGATCAAGGTTGGAGAATACTCAAAAGGAGGATAGCGGGGTTTATTTTGTTAGTAGTTAGAGGTTTTTGAAAATCTTAACTGAGATTTTTGAACCTATTTGAGTTACATAACCAAGGATAGAGTTAAGATACAAATCAGCCATGATCCAATTGAATGGCATACCAACTCAAGGTGCCAAATGACCTACTCTTATTTGTATGCTTCTTTTATATGTGGAGTAAAATGATATGGGCCTCATTCGTGCCTTGCTTCAATTTTCCTTGTGCACTATACTTTCTCCCAAAAGCTGTGGTTCATTACTGAATGCTTCAAAGCTGTTATTTGCACCAACTGAGGATAGCAGCACGTGGAAGCATGAAAAACTAATGTGAAATCATACTTTGCTTAGAATATGAATCTGACAGTATTTCGTAGTTCCGAAAACAACTTTGTTTCATAAGTTTTAAAGCCAGCTGGTAGGGAGGTTGATGCCCAGTTGTGCCTTCAGTCATTCTACTTTGCAGCTGGTTGGTATTTGGACATTTTCTTTCTTGCATACTTTTGCAGAAACCTAGCTGAAGAAGTTATTTTTAAAAAAATAGTTTCTTATTTTGCGTGGTGCGAGTATTCACACTTCCAGTAGTTATATTGGTTGCACTCTCACTTCTGAGTCAGATAGTCATTGATTCAAAGCCCACTCCATAGGCTTAATCACACAGTTTAGACTAATATTCAGTACAGTGCTCAGTGAGTGCTACACTGAATGAGACATTAAACGAAAATACCTTCTGCAGTCTCTCTCAATGTAAAAGATATTGTGCACTATTGTGTGGGAAATATTTATTTCTCAGTTAACATCACTAAAACATATAATCCAGCACCTGGTTGTTTTTCAACATTAATAGCTACAGCAATAAACTTAATTGATTTTAAAGTTGTTTAAAGAAGTTGTGAAAGACACTACATAAAAACAAATTCTTTCCTGGCCATGCAGTGGGTGATATGGAAAAGGGAAATATTGTTACTAGCACGTAAATCTTGGGAGCGGCATTTGCTTCCCAATCCCAATTGCCAGAACTCCAAGTTGATCCAAATGTTTGCTTTGACAGGGATTCAGGAGATGTCCTGGCTGAACTTGTATGTTTAGTTTTCCACAGTAACATGGAACTCTGTAAAATGATCATATTCCTATCTGATGTGCTTTTGGCATAATGAGGATAGAACTTTCTCATGCTAATCAGTTTTCAAAAATTTTGATGGCGACTAGTTATCTCATCTACTTACATCCTTTGTGTGCAAGAGATGGGGAGAGGCAAGCAGATTAAGCAGTTTTTTTTAAAGAAACTAAGTTGAGTTTTGAAATCAAGCAAAGTCTCTTGAAACAGTAGGAAAGGCGTATAGTAGAGAAAGTGGCAGAGGAACACAGGGAGAAGGGCCTCTGGCATTTTTGTGCATTGCTTGTATATTGTGTTAAGAATAATGGTGAGGCGTTTTGTATTAAGGTGAAGCTAAGAGTGCTATGATGGAGTAAATCTGTCACCAATTTAGCATGAGTACATATGTAGGTAAATGTGGAAATCCAGAAATTGCTGTTTGATTTGCCCTGTTCCTCCAAAAGCTCGGCTGCACTGATACCTCATCGACTAAACTCTGCATTGAAATCCATAGAAGATCATGAAGTTGTACTTAGTGATTGGTTACACGCTAACCACGCCAGAAAAAGTTAGGGTGGGTGGATTCAGGTGTGAGTGAATTTTCAACAGTGTGATGAGTATTGCTGAAAAAAAGAGGCTGTCAGAGCTTTTTGTCTTGCACCCATCAGGGCAGAATCGCAAGAATACCAAATTTCAAATGGAACACAATACTGCATGAGAAGATGGTGCTGATTGGTTGACAAGTAGATTCTGCTAAAGTTGTTGCAATGGAGAATGCACCAGGGAACACTAACTGCTAAGCTTTTGTTTAAATTCAAACCAGGCAGGTCAACTCTGGTCAAGGCATTGCCGTGAGGAATGAACCAGGAAATGGCTGTCCCCCAAGATTTTATTTAGTTGTAAAGGGTGCAATGCTTGGATATATTCTTTGTTTGTGAAAGACAGAGTCCTCAGTGTAAATATATGCAGCATCTGGCACATATAAGTGAGCCACACTTTGAGCCTGACCGATAACCTTAAGTTGATTGTTAGCATAATTCTTAAACAATCCTGATTGTTTAGTAAGTGGCGTTGAATTGCAGAATCACATCTAATGTTGGACCCTATTCTGAGTTTTGCAAGCATGGGCTGGTTGAATACAGTCAGTACTTTACATGTTGCAAATAGCCAAAGGGACATCTGTTTCATACAATCAATCAGTCATTGGGATGTGCAGCCTATATACCTGGCATCTTACCGGCACTGAAAGTCATATACCACATTACTCATATTCACGTTGTAGGCAGAAAGTCGTTTCGGCTTGACAGCAGCATCCTGCTATTGGAGAATACCACTCATGTTGCTAATGTGTAGTAGCAGCGTGAAACGGCTGGCTTCACCTGTTGCTCAAATCTTTTGGGATACCTTTCCCTTCCAGGGTAATCTGAGGTAGACTGGGCACGTCCAGGACTGAAAGCTATCAAAATTTAATTTATTTAAATATTTATAAAATTAAAACTGTTAATCACACTAGATGCGATTCTGTGATTAGACAACAATTGAAAAGGTATTTTCAGCGATATACTTTTCAGTTCTGTACTACCAAGCAACTAAGTGTAATCAGGCTTGATTATAGCCAAGCAACCTCTCTGGCATTGAAAATTAAATTTTACGGATGTGACGTTATGTACTTCAAAATTTAATTATTGGAGATCTTAATTTCTGTGCTTAAACATTACAATGAATTAAATATTCTAATCTATGCTTCCTGGTTTAATACTACCTCAGTGGAGGTTCTTTAACCTGATTGTTTGAAAAGCCGTACTGTAGCTTGCCCTGATCTGAAACCACATTCCCTGTAGGGGGAAGTGTTCTGGATCAGACACCTGATAACAACACCAGATCGCCATTGAAAAGCCTTTTTAAAAAGCCTGTGGCCAGCTGTGAGTATAGTGAGTGGCGAGTGCCATTCCCTCATTGACCATGAAACCTGGGCTATTATTCACAAATTAATAACATGCATATATTTAAATGTTCTCAAGGGCAATTAGGGATGAGCAGTAAATACTGGCCCAGCCAGCGAAGTCCACATCCCGTGAATGAATAAGAAAAAAAAAATCAACATAGCAAATGTCCCAAGGTGCACAAGCCTAAATTGGAGGAAGGCCGAGATCTCAAAGGCTTGTAGGGCTAGAAGGCCTTGAAAACAAGGCTGGGAGTCATAAAATTGAGACATTGCCAGGCTTGGTGCCAGTGTTGGTCAGCAAACACATGAATGATGGTGCATTAAGATATGGGCAGCAGTATTTTGGAAGTGTTTGTTGGGTGGAAGATGGGAAGCCAATCAGGAGAGCAAGTCAAATCTAGCAGTGACAGATGCCTGGATGAGGGGCTCAGCAGCGGAACAATGATGTTTGGAAGGTGGAAGTAGGCAGCCTTGGTCATGGAACGGATATGTAGTTGGAAGCTCATTTTGGTGTCTGATGTGACACCAAGATTCTGTCTCAGGCAGTTGCCAGGGAGAGGGTTGGAGTTGGTTAGAGGACAGAGTTAATGGTGAGGACTGAAGGCCATGGCTTTGGTCTTCCCAATATTTAGCTGGAGAAAATTTCTGCTTATCCAATACTGGATGTCTGATGAGTAGTGGGACAAATCAGACAATTGTGAATTACAAAACAAAAACAGAATTACCTGGAAAAACTCAGCAGGTCTGGCAGCATCGGCGGAGAAGAAAAGAGTTGACGTTTCGAGTCCTCATGACCCTTCGACAGAACTTGAGTTCGAGTCCAGGAAAGAGCTGAAATATAAGCTGGTTTAAGGTGTGTGTGTGGGGGTCAGAGAGACAGAGAGGTGGGGGGGGGTGTGGTTGTAGGGACAAACAAGCAGTGATAGAAGCAGATCATCAAAAGATGTCAACGACAATAGTACAATAGAACACATAGGTGTTAAATTTAAAGTTGGTGATATTATCTAAACGAATGTGCTAATTAAGAATGGATGGTAGGGCACTCAAGGTATAGCTCTAGTGGGGTTTTTTAATTTTTTAAAATTTTTTTTTTATAATGGAAATAGGTGGGAAAAGGAAAATCTTTATAATTTATTGGAAAAAAAAGGAAAGGGGAAACAGAAAGGGGGGGTGGGGATGGGGGAGGGAGCTCACAACCTAAGTTGTTGAATTCAATGTTCAGTCCGGTAGGGATCGCTCCCTCCGGAACACCCTGGTCCACTCCTCCATCACCCCCTACTCCTCAACCCCCTCCTATGGCACAACCCCATGCCCACACAAAAGATGCAACACCTGCCCCTTCACTTCCTCTCTCCTCACCGTCCAAGGACCCAAACACTCCTTTCAAGTGAAGCAGCATTTCACTTGCCTTTCCCCCAACTTAGTCTACTGCATTCGTTGCTCCCAATGTGGTCTCCTCTACATTGGAGAGACCAAACGTAAACTGGGCGACCGCTTTGCAGAACACCTGCGGTCTGTCCGCAAGAATGACCCAAACCTCCCTGTCGCTTGCCATTTTAACACTCCACCCTGCTCTCTTGCCCACATGTCTGTCCTTGGCTTGCTGCATTGTTCCAGTGAAGCCCAACGCAAACTGGAGGAACAACACCTCATCTTCCGACTAGGGACTTTACAGCCTTCCGGACTGAACATTGAATTCAACAACTTTAGGTCGTGAGCTCCCTCCCCCATCCCCACCCCCCCTTTCTGTTTCCCCCTTCCTTTTTTTTCCAATAAATTATAAAGATTTTCCTTTTCCCACCTATTTCCATTATAAAAAAAAATTAAAAAAAAACCCACTAGAACTATACCTTGAGTGCCCTACCATCCATTCTTAATTAGCACATTCGTTTAGATAATATCACCAACTTTAACTTTAACACCTATGTGTTCTATTGTACTATTGTCGTTGCCATCTTTTGATGATCTGCTTCTATCACTGCTTGTTTGTCCCTACAACCACACTCCCCCCCCACCTCTCTGTCTCTCTATCTCTCCGCCCCCCGCCCCCCACACACACACCTTAAACCAGCTTATATTTCAGCTCTTTCCTGGACTCGAACTCAAGTTCTGTCGAAGGGTCATGAGGACTCGAAACGTCAACTCTTTTCTTCTCCGCTGATGCTGCCAGACCTGCTGAGTTTTTCCAGGTAATTCTGTTTTTGTTTTGGATTTCCAGCATCCACAGTTTTTTTTGTTTTTATAATTGTGAATTACAGCTTGGTGTTGCCAGTATATGCATGGAACCTGAATTGTTTACGGATGATGCTGCAGAGCAGCAGCATTTAGATGAGAAATAGGAGCAGGCCAAGGCCTTAGGGTGGATTCCTAATTGAGTGGAACAGGGCCATTGCAGGTGATTGACTAGCTCCGACTGGATAGATAATTCGTTAAACAATTTTTGTGAGAATGCCACTTGCATTTCGTTCGTAATATTTAACATGATAATAGTTGCCTTCCTGCCAGAATTCATTGAGGTAAAGAGGGAGAGCTCTCCTATTGAAGATGAAGTTTTCAACTTGGAAAATGTGACAAGAGAAATGGATGACTGCAAAATTCAACACTGGTCTTGGTCATGAATAAAAATTTAAACATTGGAAGGAGCGGAAGAGGTGAATGTCGATGCCCTGAATAGGTAAATAGCCAAAGGCATCTCTATCTATTAGAGGGAGAGACAGGCAGGCAATTGGTTACATAGCTTGAGGGGCACCACTCCACACACCACGTATAGGGCTGGCATCCATAAACTATCATATATAAGCATCTTTTAATGTTAGGAAATGTCCCAAAGTGCTTCATGCATGGGTGAAAAGAAATGGACCTCAAGGCAGGAAGAGAGGCTAGGAGTGGTGACTCGAAGCTTTGGTGTAATAATAGGCCAAATCTTGGAGGAAAAATAATGACAAGTTCATAAAACGTGCCTTTGTTAATGAACAAACAGGGCAGCACGTTCAGGGAAGAAGAGTTGAGGTACGAGGTGCAAATTCCAGAAGTTCTGGGTTGATTTGCCCACTCACACAAATGACATCCTGCCCATAGCTTCCCTTTATTGTTAAGAATTGCTGGAATTGTACAGTAATTGTTCATTATGCTTGCTGCAGAAAGTTGAGGTTCATAATTAACAATGTCACTCGTTTTTAACTATTAAAATTAATTTTTAAAAGCGTGGCTACATAAATTGTCATGTCTTTGTCATGTGTTTCAAAAATATGAAAGCACTTCATGTATGATAAATTAGTTGAAATTGCTGGAAGGTATAATGTTGGCCAGCGCACTTGACTTTCTAGGCGCAGAGAATCTTAAAAGCCTGCTTGAATAGGCAGACAAGATCATGGTTTAATGTTGTGTTCAAAGGATAGTGCCCCTGGCAAGCCAGCGTTATTTTCAGTATAGTTTGCGATAGCTACTGGAAAGTTTTTGTTTAAATCTCCTCTGTCTCTAACTTTTTTTTTTCAAACCACGTACAGGTAACATCATCTCCAAAATATGCCTGTCGTAACTGGTATAGACCTAGATGCGAATGGCTACATCATATGTTGCTGCACCAACAGAAGATTCTGTCTAAATAATTTCTTGCCACTGAGCGAGAAACTTTGGGTACATTTCAAACTCTGCTGCAAGTGTAGAGTCTCTGCATTGGCATGAATCGTTACACCACTATGAAACAACTTGGGGATGGAACATATGGCTCCGTTCTCATGGGAAGAAGTATAGATTCTGGAGAGCTAGTTGCCATTAAAAAGTAAGTGATTTACAAAAATTATTTAAATATTTATGTCATTAACTTACTTAGTTTTGAAGAGCATGCCTCTCTTTGAATATTGATTATGCTGCACTGTAAACTGTTTCCATGTAAACTGGTTTCCTGTTCACATTAGTGTATGCTATGTCTGACTTCAGAATAAAGTAGAATGAGACTTCCTCCTTAAAGGTTAGGTCCTGAGTCTATTCACCACATAACTGTAGTGTTACAGCAAAGCTGTTTTGCATTGATGCTGTAATTGTGTTCAGTTACATTCTTAGCTCCTTAACTAAACCGTTCTTCAGCCAACCAATAAGAGTTATTCAATTGTGGCCCAGACTTGCACACATCCCCTTGTCTGTACAATCAAAATTATTTAAGTCATCAAATAGTAACTTGCGATCAATGCATGATACCATCTTGCCGCTTTCTAATATTGTTGAATTAAAAGGCAATTTCAAAATAAAATGACATGCCGAAATCAGGTTGTGTTATTCTCTCTCTTCCAATTAGCCTTTCCCTAATACCCACCCACTACACTAAAACACTACTGTTTTTCAGTCAAGCACAGTGACTGAAGAAATGAACTGGAACATGCGGTTCCAGTTCCCTTAGCCTTCTACTGTAGAAAACACTGCCCTGATAAGAGTATGACCATTGCCCTACCTCTAATTGGTTTGAAATTTAAAAAAAAACAATTGGCAGTCAATTAACTATTACCAAATCCATTAGATCTTAGTGAAAATAACTGAGGCTAGACTTGCCTGGCAGCAGTTTCTCCAAGAATGCACAGCTAGTGGGAGAACCCAGGAAGTTCATTCGCTCAAGCAACCCAAGGCCAGATTTTGGGGATTTATTTTTGTCTGTCTTCAAGAAAAGTGTTGAGATATTTTTGCTTTATATATTACAGGTTCTTTTTTTTTTAATAACAATCACAAGGCTATTATGTACTGGGCCTCCTTTTTACTGGTATAAATGTCAACAATGCTTCCTATTAAAGTAAGCAAATATGTTTTTAAGAGAAATGTACAACATGGTTGCCATTTGTTCAATTTACTTTTTTTATTTAATAGAATGAAGAGAAAGTTTTATTCTTGGGACGAATGCATGAATCTCAGAGAAGTCAAGGTATTCCACTTTCTTTACCAATGCTTGTTTTACCTGCAGGCTTGGTTTTTGTTTGAGACTTTTGCACTCAAACACTTTGCCTTTTTTGATCAGTTTAGTTGTTTATCAGGGAACCCATTGGCTTCACTTAGAGCTGTATTAATACTACTGCTAATGTTAAAGATCTGTTTAAGATGACCAAAAGTTTTTTTTAACCCTTTTCGATTCCTTCTGAGGCTTTCTCCCCTTCTCTTCTGATCAATGTTATAACATTTTCCAAAAGTAAAATACCGGGGATGCTGGAAATCTAAAATAAAACCAAAATGCTGGAAGCGCTCAGCAGGTCAAGTAGCATATGTGGAGAAAAAGAGTTAATGCTTCAGGTCTATAACCTTCCTTCATTTAGCTCAAGGACCTGAAACGTTGATTTTGTTTCTTTCTTCGCAGAAGTTGCCTGACCTGCTGAGTGTTGACAGCGTTTTATGTTATTAGGCCATTGTCCCTCCCTCCCAGCTTCAGTTCAAAGTGCTGTTCTTATACTCCTCCCCTTCAGTTTAATGCTGTATTCTTCTCCTGCCTAAACACTCTCTTAATGGTTTACTCTTCTTCAGTACTGCCAGTGACTACCACCTATGAACATGGCTTCGCATTCTGCTTGGAAATTCCTGACATAGTGAGAAACTCTCCCATGCCCCCCCACCTCTGACCATGCGCAGGGACACTGGAATGGCAGAAAATAAAATCTAGCTGTGGTATTCAAATACAGGGAGCCACAAAGACTTCTGGGGAGGAACATCAGCATTCCTTGTAACTGGATTGGAGAGCCCTGGATCCAGATTGTAGCATGTAGTTTAGGCATCCTACAGTACAGAAACTTCTAGAATTCTCATTCCTTGCACAGAAGTGGCAAAACAACTCACATTTCTTCATTTAGAAAGATTTGCTTATGAGCACTCTGAGATTATAGGCAATAAGCTAAGGATGCTAAGCGTGAAGGAAAAAGAGAAGTGATGGATTAGGATCAGTTAATAATGGTTATAGATCAAGGCCTTTTTTTAAACCAGCAGAGAGGTGAACAGATGGAGTGGTTAGACCAGGGAATTTCAGCGATGTGGTTATGTTAACTAAAGTGCAACAGCCATTAGTAGAGGGAGCAGGAAATGGAAAAGTAGCGCGGAGCAGAGGATATACTTAGATAATGTGAACACAGATCATCAAGGATTTGGGTTAAGAGGGGCAAGACAAAGGGAGGAATTTAAAGACAATTAATAAATTTGGGTAGCACTGAAAGATGATAAATTGGGGACCAGTGCTGTTAGTCAGAAGTCAAATTTTAATAGCTTTATACCGAGCTTGTTTTTCGAATTTTGGATTCAGCTGACGATTGACTGAAATTTGATTTCCATGATATAAGCATGAATGATGGTTTTACATTGGTACTGGTTTGAACATATAACAGTACACCTTGGCAATGGCAGTTCTTTCTTCTTCCCAACACTTCCATTGCAACACATGCTAGTCAATTTTGGTACAACCCACCGTAGCTGCATTGTGCACCTGTAATTTAATTGTGGGAAAATAAAACTTAATTGGACAACTTCACAATAGAACAGATTGTTACTTAATACCTCTGTTCTGTCCCTTCATCCCAAGTTTGAAATATCCAAGGAAAAGTTCAGGAGCACTATGCGCAATCTTTCATTCAAATTTTGCTTAGGCGTGTTGAGCTGTGAAAAGATTTTTAAGGTTTAAAAATGAAATCCAGATTTTCTGGCTATTTAAGTTTTTAAAGTCCCAAATCAAGATCTCTGGCCTCTGCGAAAGCAGAGTTAAATGGGGCCCATTTAACCTTCAAAAGTTGCAACTCGGTGATACCATTGGTACGACACTATTAACATTTTGAGTCAGGGAGGCCTGCTTGGTGTGAAACCTGGCAGTTGAACTGTGGCATTAGGTGCAAGTTGGCCAGAAGAGCCCCAGGTAAGTTTTGCTACTTGGCCTGTTTTTAAGAGGCTCGTGGCCCGCTAGGAGCAGGAATGTTCCCAAAGGCCTCACCAGGAAGCCCATGAACTTTCCAGCCCTGATATTTGCCCTGAAAGATACTGCTTCTTCTCTTGATTGCAGTTCAATTATTGCTCACTTTTCCCCTTCCTCTCAATCATGATCAGAGCCTTTTCGCCTTCCCCTGTTGATTGAATGGACTACCTCCATGGATCCTTGGCTACTGTCTCCTGCCGATAATTTCCACTCATGCTGTTTAACCAGGCACTCAATTTGGCCATTTTGTTGCGTTGCAGTTTGCACAAGATTATGTAAATTAGGGCCCTGATGTTAAGATCAGCAGAGCCTCCATGATTTCAGCCTTGCTTAAATCTTCAACTACTCACCTTTCTCTTTGCTTTTCCATTTATGTTATGTTAGATTGTCATCACATCTTGAGTGGAATTTAAACATTAATTTAGCTTAAATCTTATCATTTTAGTCACTGAAGAAATTAAACCATGCGAACGTAATCAAGCTGAAAGAAGTTGTAAGGGAAAATGATCATCTCTATTTTGTGTTTGAATATATGAAGGAAAATCTCTACCAGCTGATGAAAGACAGGTAATACTATCTCTTTATTACCAAATTTGGTCATAATGCGCATTAAATAAAGTTGTAAAAACTATGAATGGGGGAGTTATATTCTTGAAAATGCTAGTTATCTGAAACTTCACATACCTTGAGAGCAGGAAATGTTAATATTTCCTATTAAAGAAGTTTACTGAAAAAAAACAGCAAAACTAAATTTGTTTCTCTGATAAAACATTTAATTCATTTCATTGTGCAGCACTCCCTTAATTATAAACATTGTTTTTAAATGGTGAAAAAATGCAACATACTACTACATCAGAAGTAACTGCTAGTTTAAGCTGAATAACACAATTAGTACAAAGCTCTTTACAGAAAGTTTTGAGGGCATGCACAACATATTATGTCAGTGTACCTTGTGCCTCTAAGACATGAGTTTCAAAGTCACTCAACCACAGTAACAAGTGGCATTTATATAGTGCCATTAATGCAGGAAAACCTCCCAAGGCATTTCATGAGTGTTTTGAACAAAATTTGACACTCAGCCATATAAGGTGATATAAAGGCAGGTGGTCAAAAGCTTGGCAGAAGAGGTGCGTTTTAAGGCACTTCTTTGAGAGAAGAGAGACTATTTGAGAGCAATAGAGATAGGGGCATTGAATATTTTTGAGGCTGAGTTGGATAGATTCTTGATTGACAAGGATGTGAAAGGTAACAGGGGGTAGACAGGAAAGTAGAGTTGAGGCCAAACATTCAGACCAACCATGATCTTATCAAATGGCTCAAGGGCCTGAATGCTCTACTCCTGCTCCTAATTCGTATGTTTGAGAAGCTTACAAAGAGAGTTCAAGAGCTTAGGGCCTAGATGGTTGAAAATACAACTGTCACCTGTTGCTTAATGGAAATTGGGGATGCTGAATTGGGCACAAATGTCAGTTGTTAGACTGGATGAGGTTTCAAAGCTGAAGAGGGGTGAGGCAAGGCCATGGAAGGATTTGAAAATAAGGATGAGAATTTTAAAATTGAGGCATTACTGTAAGCCAGTGTAGATTAGCAAACAAGGGTAATGGATGAACTGGATTGTACAATTTAGGTTATGGTTAGCAGAGTTCTGGATGAACCGAAGTTTATGTAGGGTGGAAGGCTGGCCAAGAGATAATTAGATTAGATGAGCCTTGAAGTAAAAAAGACATGGATGAGGGTTTCTGCAGCTATGGGGCTGAGGCAGGTTGGAGACTGCAAAATTTTCAAAATGGAAGTTTGTGGTCTTGATGATTGAGGGGATATGGAGTGAGAAACTTGGCTTGTGGTCAGATAGGATGGGGATTGCGAGCATTCTGGTTCAGTATCAAGACAGTGGCCAAGGAAGTGCCTTGGAGTCAATGGCAAAGGAATGGAATTTGTGGCAGGGATTGAAGGAAGCTTCTCATTCAATACTGTATGTCAAACAAACAGCGTGACAAATCAGAGGCAGTGGAGGAGTTGAAGAGAGTTGGTGGTGAGGTAGGGCTGGGTGTTGTCAGCATAGATGTGGAATCTGATGTTGCACTTTCAGTTGATGTTGCTGAGCGTCAGGCTGAGATGAGAAACAGAAGGGGCCCAAGGATAAACCCTTGGGGGACCCCAGAGGTAACTGTGTGATAATGGATTGAGAAACCATTGCAGGAGAACAAATGAAAATGGTTTGCTGTAAGCCTGCTATGTGAAATGAGTTCGAGAAGCCTCAACCCTACTCCTAGTGAACAATAGCTCATGAACACTTGAACTCATCCAGTAAGTAACTGTTTCAGAGTTTCTAATTTGGATTTCCAAGTCTGTGCTAAGTTAACTGGTATCAGTTAGGGTAACACAAAGGGCCCTCACCCCAGTCTGACATATGGCAAAAGTAGCCCGAGCTGCTTCTCTTAACTGCAATCCAGGAAACCATGCTTGGGACATTATCAATAAGGATCAGTATTCCAATCCTCAGCAATGTTATATTTTTTCTTGATGGGAACAAAAATTGATTCAGAATTAGCCGTAAATTTTTTAACAAGTTTAGTACTAAGCCATCACAAAGCTCAATTCATATTGTTATGCTAGATCAAGATTAGTACCTTCGATAACAAGCCAGTGACCCCTGTGCTTATTCCCACACGAGCTTCTCTTAATGTATTTGAACCTGGTCTACACGCATTCACACAAGACAAGAAATGCGATTTTAATTTCTTAGTATTCACAGAATACTGACCAGTCAGCTGCTCTGATACATGAATTTTGAGTCCTGCAATTCCTGACAAGTTACGTAATACTTCTGCCATAGTAGGCATTGTTTATTGTATCATTAGGAAAAAATGCAACCACTAATGTTGCACAGTAGTGTCTTTGTAATTTGTTTTTTTTTAAAACTAGGAAAGATCGCTTTCTTTTTTGACTGCCTTTTGATGTCTTGGGTGTAGTGAAGTTGGAGTAGAATATAGTTTATAATTTGATCTGTTTTAAAAGAATTATGGAATCCAGAACTGGACTCCCTTTTTATATGCACACAGCCCTTACCCTACTAAAAGTTTTGATCAAAGCTGGACTAATTTACTTTGATTTGTAAGTGTCTGCGAAACACGTGGTTGGCCATTAAAACTTCCAAAAAGTTCAAATTTATGGAGCTCTATTGGTTCAGTTGTTGAGAAAAAATGAAGTCATTTTCTTAGAAGCAAAGGCACTGTATGCACGTTTTAAAGAATTTTTTTCACAATCAAAAAAACCTTTAGTAAAAAAAATGACCAATGAAGCATTTTTAGCTGTAATGGATTTTCTGTTAGATTCTATCTTGCTAGTCAATGGACAAAGTTAAAATTAGGTGTAGTTAATGATTGAGTAAGCTGTAGAGTTCACTTTATGGCCATTGGCTACTAATAGTTATTAATGTGTTTCTTAGATTGTTCATGTGGAGTAAAAGGTAGTTTAATAACAAGTGCAGAGCCTCAGCACTATTGTTTTCAAGAAACTCTGATACATGTCTGGATAAATTTGGAATTGATCAGTGTGTAAAGTCAATTCATTCATTTGCAAACTGTGTCTGGGCCTGCTAGCAGTTCGTTTACAGCAATTGTATTTATGGAGTTTTGCTGAATTTTCCCCCCAAGTGAGATTAAGAAATAAACTTTCAGTTTTCTTCTGAAAATCCTTTAGAAGAAATTTTGAATTAATCTTTGTAATCTTTTAACCAAAGAGTGCAGCCTGTCTGAATCTAGTATGAGTTAAGATTCAATTTCCCAGATCATTTTGCGTCTTGTGTTCTGCCTAAATTGTAAGATTCCAATGAATGCGCAGGTTCAGGAATATTCTTCAAATTGTACTTATTTTCTTAAATGCAGGCACTAGTAGGCAAATTTATAAGTTTTCATGTCAACGATAATTTACTAAGGTGACTCATGTACACCATTGAAACTATTAAATGGTTCAGTATAATTTTTAAAGGTCATTTTCAGTGGAGGATTGGATGCTCCTGTTAAAATGTTTATCTTTGTGATAAACCCATTTGAAAACTATAAATAAACTGCACAAAGTTACCATTATTAAATATATGAAGTACATTTTAATGGAATGAGAATAAAAGAAACAATTACACTGAAGTATGCTTTCCGATTGCCCTGTATCATTGAAGATTTTGTTTGTCATTATGAAAATGAATTTTATCAGAAACTTGAACTGTGTCCTAACAGGTGAAATTTTGGGTGTAATTTCCTGATTGTGTCCAAAGCAGAAAATCTTTTGCTAAATTTTTTAGTAAATGTGTCTTATAATTTATAGCTTGATCCACAGTTCAATAGAGGTCTGTTTCAAGACCGACAAAAGACAAGAGTATCACGTAACTATGCGTGATATATTCCATCAAGTTGGGAAAAATAGCAGTGGTTCTTAGACCTCTGGGTCACTCTACATTCACCTAGATATCAGGTGATTGAGGACATATTCAGGACATGCTTTATTACGTCTAATACAGGAATTTTCAATGATAAACTCGAGGAAATATCTGGTGTAAAATTCCAAAAAGTTAACTGTTGGTGAGTATATTATTCAAGTGGAACTTTCAGATCAAATAGTTCTAGGTCCTATGCCTGGCTTGTGGTGATCTGGAAGATCTCACCCAGGGTGTGATTGGGGAACTAGTATTGTATTGATCGCTTTCGAGTTGGAGTGCTGGAAAGTACACGTATGGACACCAAGCAAGTTTGAAATAATAACTGCACTCTGATCAAAATAACATTTTGATGCTATTGTTTAGACTCAGATGTGATAATGGTTGATTGGGTAAGACAAAGAGCTGGGAGTGTTTGTGGATCTAGATCCCAACTGGTCTAAGTGCGCTCAGGAGAAATGAGAAGAAAATTGATGTTGGAAGAGGAGTTGTTCTAAAAGATTTGTGGAAAAATTGTGATATGACAACTTTTTCTGGGCCATTTTTGATGGTTTGGAATTTAATGTTGAGCTTGAATATTCCTAAATGACTAAATCAACCGAAATTCTGGTTGCCATGCTTTTAAAAATTATTCCACTGGACGGCCTCCAACTGGAAACGGCACAAGCCTTAAAAGACTTGGCTGAAATTCAGTAGTTTTAGCACCTTTTCCAATAAAACCATTTTAATTTTGTTGAAGTATATGGCAAAACTACTGAGGTGAGAATTGTATCATGGATCTGGGTGAAAATTTGAATATTTGCAAAGGCAATTAGTGTGCAGTATTCACAGAATCGCCCAGTGCGGCAGAAGCCCTTAGGCCCATCGAGTCTGCATTGACAACGTGAGAAATACCTGACCTACCTATCTGATCCCATTTACCAGCACTTGGCCATAGCCTTGAATGCTATGATGTGCCAAGTGCTTATCCAGGTACTTTTTAAAGGATGTGAGGCAACCTGCCTCCAACACCCTCCCAGGCAGCGCATTCCAGACTGTCTCAACCCTCTGGGTAAAAAAGGTTTTCCCCTCATCCCCGCCCCCCCCCCCCCGCCCCTCACCTTATATCCCCTCGTGACTGACCCTTCAACTAAGGGGAGCAGCTGCTCCCTATCCACCCTGTCCATGCCCCTCATAATCTTGTACACCTCGATCAGGTCGCCCCTCAGTCTTCTCTGTTCCAACGAAAACAACCCAAGCCCAAGTCTATCCAATCTCTCTTCATAACTTAAATGTTTCATCCCAGGCAACATCCTGGTGAATCTCCTCTGCACCCCCTCCAGTGCAATCACATCCTTCCTATAATGTGGCGACCAGAACTACACGCAGTACTCCAGCTGTGGCCTCACCAAGGTTGTATACGACACCAACATGATCTCCCTACTTTTGTAATCTATGCCTCGATTGATAAAGGCAAGTGTCCCATGTGCCTTTTTCACCACCCCACTAACATGCCCCTCCGCCTTCAGAGATCTATGGACACACATGCCAAGGTCCCTTTGTCCCTCAGAACTTCCTAGTGCCATGCCGTTCATTGAATACTTCCTTGTCAAATTACTCCTTCCAAAGTGTATGACCTCACACTTTTCAGGGTTAAATTCCATCTGCCACTTATCCGCCCATTTGACCATCCCGTCTATATCTTCCTGTAGCCCAAGACACTCAACCTCAGTGTTAACCACCTGGCCAATCTTTGTGTCATCCGCAAACTTACTAACCCCACACCCCACATAGTCATCTATGTTGGTTATATAAATGACGAATAATAGGGGACCCAGCACAGATCCTTGTCGTACACCACTGGACACTGGCTTCTAGTCACTAAAGCATCCTTCTATCATCACCCTCTGTCTCCTACAACTAAGCCAATTTTGAATCCACCTTATCAAATTGCCCTGTATCCCATGTGCGTTTGCCTTCTTTCTAAGTCTCCCATGTGGGACCTTGTCAAAGGCTTTACTGAAAACTACAAACATTAGAAACAGCCTTGAAAACGTTATAAACAGTATTTAATTATTGTAACATACGTTAACCTTGTTGCAGTGAATTTATCTTTTAAAATACTACCATTAGCTTGCATCTCTTGAATATGCAACATGTTTAAAACTGCATCCATACATTCATACTGAATTCAGAGATATCCCAGTACTGTTGGATTAACGGGTTTACCCTGTTCCTAGCCAATAAAATCTGTCGATAGAGGAACACTTGAAAGCACATTGCCATCAAATGATAATCCTGTACATGTTGAAATTAATAACTGATTCTTATTTACAGAAACCGACTGTTTCCTGAATCGTCCATTAGGAATATCATGTACCAGATACTTCAAGGATTAGCTTTTATCCACAAGCATGGTAGGTGTTCAATACTACTTGAGGAGAAAGGTGTGCAAGCAGTTCAAGAATATAGTTAGACCTTAAAAACAAAACATATGTTTAATGTAAAAAAAACTGTATCTTAAAAATTGAAACACTGAAGCCCAGTTTGTTGG
This sequence comes from Carcharodon carcharias, assembly GCF_017639515.1. Taxonomy (NCBI): domain Eukaryota; kingdom Metazoa; phylum Chordata; class Chondrichthyes; order Lamniformes; family Lamnidae; genus Carcharodon; species Carcharodon carcharias. Next base: position 103,551,302 of record NC_054471.1, on the reverse strand, counting down.
ATCTGATTTGGGGAAAAATAAAATTACCTGCTTCCTCTTGTTGGTCCCACTCTTTGATCTTGAGCCATTTCTTCCTGTATCTGCTTTGAGCTCTGCTGATACATTGTTCTTCCAACCTACATGTGTGCATGTTTTTACTATTTTGCACTTGAAACAAAAAATAAAGTTGTGTGGTGAGGCTGTTGAAGGTTACGTCACATCATTGAAAGCAATACGAGCAGTTGACATTTTAAGATATTTACAATTCTTTTCTACCTGCTGTAAAACATGCTAATCATTCAATATTAATTAGATATTCATATCATTCATAATATTCGGCTTTCTTTAGTTGTTAGTGGTTCAAACCCTACCATGACTTGTGTATGCCATCTAAACTGATAGCACTGTATGGCACAATATGAGGATTTGGCCCCCTCTGCCTGTTCCAATGATGTAAGTGGACGTTAAAGATCCCATCACATATGCATGGAGGCAGGGGGAATGGCTGAGGTATTAAATGAATATTTTGAATCTGTCTTTACCAAGGAAGAAGATTCTGCCCAGGTCATGGTGGAAGGGGAGGTAGCTCAGATACTTAAAGCATTTAAAATTGATAAGGAGGTGGTATTGGATAAGCAGCCTGTACTTGCAGTTGATAAGGTAACAGGACCAGATGAGATACACCCAAGGGGTACTGGAGGAAGTAAGAGTGGAAATTGTGGAGGTACTGGCCATAATTTTCCAATCTTCCTTTAACTCGGATGGTGCCAGAGGACTGGAGAATTGCAAATGTTACACTCTTGTTCAAAAAAGGCTACTACAGAACAATCAGTTTATCCTTTGGTGGGGAAGCTTTTTAGAAACTATAATTCAAGGCAAAATTAATAGTCACTTGGGCAAGCGCTGGTTAATTAAGGAAAATTGTGTTTAACTAACTTGCTGGAGTTTTTTGGTGAGGTAATGGAGGATTAGTGAGGGTAATGCTGTTTATGTGGTGTGTATGGATTTCCAAAAGGCATTTGATACAGTGTCGCACAGCAGACATGGGCAAATTCGAGTTCATAGAATAAAAAGGACAGTCGCAACAGAAATTGGCTGAGTGACAGGAAACAGAGTATTGATGATGGTTTTTTTGGACTGGAGGAAGGTTTATAGTGGAGTTTCCTAGGGATGGGTGTTAGGACCCTTGCCTGTTGTGATGTATATATTAACAACCTAGATGTTGGTATCCAGGGCACAATTTCAAAATTTGCAGATGATAGGAAACTTGGAGATATCTTGAACCATTAGGAGGATATTTCAGAAGGACATGGGTTGGTAGAAAGGGTGGTCAAGCGGCAGATGAAATTTAATGCAAAAAAAGTTTGAAGTGATTTATTTTAATAGGAATGCAGAGAGAGACAATGAAATAAGGGATGCAATTCTAAAAGGGATGCAGGAGCAGAGGGACCTCAGTGTAAATGTGCATAAATCATTGGTGGCAGGGTAGATTGTGAATGTGGTTAATAAAGCATACAGCATCTTCGGCTTTATTAATAGCGACATAAAGTACAAAAGCAAGGAAGTTATGTTAAACTTGTAGAGAACAATTACTTGGACTCAAATGTAGTATTGCATCTGTTTCTGGGTGTCACACTTTAGGAAGGATATGACTACCTTGGAGAGTGTGCAGAAAAGATTCAGGTAAATAGCTCCAGGGATGAGGAGCTTCAGTTATGTAGATAGATTGGAGTTGGGACTGTATCCCCTTGGAGAAGAGAAGGTTGTGTGGAGATTTGATAGAGGTACTCAAAATTATGGGGAGTCTGGACAGAGTAGATGGGGAGAAATTGTTCCCACTCGTGGAAGAATAGAGAACCAGAGGGCACAGGTTTAAGGTAACTAGCGGAGAGGCAATAGTGACATGAGGAAAAACACTTTCACGCAACAAGTGGTTAGGATCTGGAATGCACTGCCTGAATATGTGGTGGAGGCTGGGCCAGTTGAGGCTATCAAAAGAGATCATTGTTTGAAAAATAAAAATTTACAAGGCTTTAGGGGAGTACCACCAAGTGAATTGCTCCATCGGAGAGCCACCATAGACACAGCGAGCTGAATGGCCTCCTCCTGTACTGTAACCATTCTATGATTCTACGACTGGAAAAAAGACAACCATATTAAATTCTCCCAACTTCTCCTTCAAGCAAAACCATGAAAAACACATTAACCAGTTGACCTCATTGCAGCTTGAATAATAGTTTAATTGCACAGAAGCTGACTTAGAGCTGTCCTATAATTAACTTTGTTTGTAAATTAACTATTAACTGGTATAAAAGTTAAGGCATGTATGCCAGGATGGTTTGTGCTGAACTAGTTGACCTCTGCCTTGGAAGTGGAGAGGGGAAAGGTTCCTGACTGTTTTGCTATTCCCTAATAGAAATTGAATACTCAAAGCTTTGCTAAGAACATGCTAAGATTTGGTCATGATGCATATCAAAAAACCTGCTGACACTCACTGACTAGGTTTACACAGGAATAATTACCTGAGCAGGGTACTAAAGAACTACTGCCATTCTTGAATGAGTCTACACTTTAGACGCAAGGCAGGAACTAAGATGTATCCCAAAACGCCATTTTTCTTTTGTCTATGTTCTTATTTTTTTATTATTATACACCTTATTTTTGAGGTGATCTGGGCACTTAGTGTTGAAAGGTAAAGGATTGTGTAGCCATTCACTTTTAAGTACAAAATGAATCCTAGCAATGTTTAAATTGTACCTTTTTTAATGTAGAAAAGATTGTCACAAAGAACTGTAGAGGTGTTATTGGCAAATAGGTGTATTGTCAACAACTTAAGTATTGGGTGGAGTGACGAAAGGCTTTGCCCAAGCTAGGTTTTAAGAAAGGAAAGAGGCATGGAATTCCAGAACATAGGGCTTTGACAAAGCCACGTGTACTGAGTTGAAGGGAGGGAAGCATGCAAAAACGCATTGTCTGATGAACAGAGTAGGGAAGTTGCAGGACTGGAGGAGGTAACAGAAATAAGCATGGATGAGGCTTTGAGGAGATTTAAAAATGAGTAAACATAGGTGATAAATGTGTGGTCTGGGTGCAAGAAATGGGTTTTTGATGAACTGGGGTTTATGGGAAAGATGTTGGACGGATGCTGGGTGGAAGAGAATAGGTGCTCAAGACATGGATGAGGGTGGCTGGAGGCAGATGATGTTACAAAGATGGAGGTGAGCAGACTTCACAGTGGAGAGGATGTGAATTGGATGGCCAACACAGGATCAAATCCAAACTTGGGAACTGTCTGGTACAGACTAAGATCATGGTCAGGATGTGAATGGAATTAACATGGGTATGGTGTTTGTGGGCAAACTGATTAAGCTGGTGTTATCCTAACCTCCTTGGCAGGTTTTCATATTCAACCCTTCTAAAGAGAATGGATTGTTTGGGCTTTAGGAGATTGATGCCTCCTTTATCTGAGCACATTGTACACCAGTTTCGCTGAGGAAGGAGAAAAGTGGCGACAACAATAAATATAAAAGATCCCAGCAGATATCTTGAGACTTCCCTAGTGTGGCTTTTCTTTTGAAAGAGAGAAAGAACTTGTGATGATACATACAAACATGCAAATTAGGAGCAGCAGTAGGCCCCTTTAGCCTATTCCTGCCATTCAGTAAGATCATGTCTGATCTGATTGTAACCTCAGCCCCATATTCCTGCCTACCTCCGATAACCTGTCGTCCTCTTGTTAATCAAGAATCGATCTAGCTCTACTTTAAAAATATTTAAAGACTCTGCTTCCATCACCTTTTGAGGAAGAGAGTTCCAAAGACTCAACACTCAGAAACAATTTCTCCTCATCTCTGCCTTAAATGAGCAACCCTTTAGTTTTAAACAGTGACCCTAGTTCTAGATTCACCCACAAGAGAAATTATCCTCTCCGCATCCACCCTGTCAAGGCCCCTCAGGACCTTAAAGGTTTCAATTAAGTTGTCTCTTACTCTTCTAAATTCCAGTGGATACAAGCCTAGACTGTCCATCTTGTCCTCATAAGACAACCTGTCCATTCCTGGTAGCAGTCTAGTAAACCTTCTCTGAACTGCTAATGCATTTACATCTTTCCTTAAATAAGGAGACCAGTACTGTACACAATACTCCAGATGTGGTCTCACCAGTGTCCTGTACAACTGAATCATAACCTCCCTACTTTTGTAATCAATTCCCCTCACAATGAATGATAACATTCTATTAGCTTTCCTAATTACTTGCTCTACCTGCATAGTCTCCTTTTGTGATTCATGCACTAGGACACCCAGATCCCCCTGAATCTCAGATCTCTGCAGTCTCTCACCATTCAGAAAATGAGCTTTTTTCATTCTTCCTGCCAAAGTGAACAATGTCACGTTTGCCTGCATTATGCATTATTTGCCAGATCTTTGCCCACTCACTTAACCTGTCTATTTCACTTGGTAGCCTCCTTACGGCCTCTTCACAATTTACTTTCCTTTGTGCTGTCGGCATACCTAGCAACCTTTCCTTCGGTCCCTTCAGCCAAGTCATTTATATAAATTGTAAAAAGTTGAGGCCCCAGCACTGATCCCTGTGGCACACCACTCGTCTCATCCTGCCAACCAGAAAAAGACCTGTTTGTGCCTACTGTTTCCTGTTCGCTAGCCAATTTTCTATCCGTGCCAATATGTTACCCACTATACCATGAGCTTTTATTTTCTGCAATATTCTTTGATGTGGCACCTTATCAAATGCCTTTTGGAAATCTAAGCACAGTATGTCCACTGGTTCCCCTTGATCCACAGCACATGTGAATCCTTCAAAGAACTCCAGTAAATTGGTTAAACATGATTTTCCTTTCACACAACCATGTTGACTCTGCCTGATTGCCTTGATTTTTTTTAAGTTCCGAGCTGTAGCATCTTTAATAATAGCTTCTAACATTTTCCCTATAACAGATGATAAGCTAACTGGCCTGTAGTTTCCTGCTTTCTGTCTCTCACCCTTTTTGAATAAAGGAGCTACATTTGCTATTTTCCAATCTGATGGAACCTTCCCTGAATCTAGAGAATTTTAGATGGTGCCATTTAAAACTTCTACACATTCACTTTGGGATGTTCGATTGCTATTGTAATGCAGGAAATGCACTGCATTTTGTGGGAACTGTTTTAGTGATAGTTGAGGGATAAATATTAGCCGCCTGGGGAGCTCCTCTGTTGCTCTTCAAAATAGTGCTGTGGGATTTTTTAATGCACATCTGAGGGGCAGAATGGTCCTTAATTTGATATCTCATCCAAAAGCTGACACTTCTTGCTGAAATGTCTGCCTGGTTTCTATGCTTAAAGTGATTTTTAAATTAAATGCATTGCACTTCTGTATTTCTAGTTTGTCAAGCCTGCAGAGAGCTGCCATACATTGAAGTAGAGTTGTAAGTGAAGTTATAGCCAATGTAGGAGAAAGGTGCCATTGTCCAAATTCTTGTATGCTACAAAATTTGTTTGTTGAACTTAAGAATTTCTTCTATAAACTTGTCGATTTAGATTTTTGAAAGTTGCCTGATTGATGGGTTTCCGTTTTCTCTTTATATTTTATTTGTACTGATATACACAAGGTCACGAAATCAAGCAGCATAAATACTCTGCCGTTCAAAGGCTGGGCATTTTGTGATGAGTGACTCGCCTGCTGACTGCCTGCAGCCTTTCCACCATTGACAAGACACAGGAATGGAGATGGAATACTCTCCACTTTCCCAGATGAGCACAGCTCCAACAACACTTAAGCTTGACATCATCAAGGACCAAAACAAAAACAGAATTACCTGGAAAAACTCAGCAGGTCTGGCAGCATCGGCAGAGAAGAAGAGTTGACGTTTCGAGTCCTCATGACCCTTCAACGGAACTGGCCATCCTGACTTGGAAGTGTATTGCTGCCCCTTTGTCACTGGGTCAAAATCCTGGCACCCCCCCCCCCCCCCCCCCCCCCCCCCCGGCCCAAAATACTGAACAGAGCTGTGGGAGTATCTTCACCACATAGCCTGCAGAGGTTCAAGAAGGTGGCTCACTCCCGTCTTCAAGGGCAATTATGGATGAGCAATAAATCCTGACCTTGCCAGAGATATTCACAACCATGAATGAACAAAAAAAAAAACAATCTTAGGAAATGGATGCGTTGTTGCAGTAGGAGAAAAATGACTCTGTTAGGGGCAAACCCTTTTATTGCTGCAGGAAATAATTTTATCCTTTGATTCTGTTTTTATTTATGTGTGTGTTGTATTCCAGGATTTTTTCATCGTGACATGAAACCAGAAAATCTGCTTTGTATGGGACCGGAACTTGTAAAAATAGCTGATTTTGGTCTAGCTCGTGAAATTCGATCTCGTCCACCCTACACTGATTATGTGTCTACAAGATGGTAAGAATGTCTTTTCTAATAACAAGCACTTAACAATTTCTAATTCAGTTTGACAATTGCCAAGTGGCTTTACACTAGTTGAATGCATGTCAAGGGCAGCTGTGAAAGTCTGCATAACTAGCGAATAAAAATTGTATTTCACAGCTGGATGTGACATCCAACAGTTAGCTTTTTGTAATTTTACTTTTATGGATATGGATGTCTTATAAACTGATCGTCTTTCCAAAGGTAGCTGATAGTGTTTAAGCACAGAAGTTAAGTTAGTGCTAAATTTTCAGTGTTTCCTTTGCTTCAACCATACCGTAGATGTTGGTATATAAGTTGACCATTGAAGCCTCAGAACCCCTCCAAAAATTGAGGTCGACTTACATACCAAGTATAAAAGCAAACAGCTGATGGTCACCACCTTGAAATGTCATCAGCATCTGACGCAAAGTGAGCATGTCTTAAACTCCCATGCATCTTCACAACACAGCCCTTATTGCCTGATTTTTGACCCCTTGTGCCCAGTTATAAGGTACCATTAAATAAAGCATGTATTTGTGGGGTGAGTTTACATTGCACTTTTTTTGAATAAACAAAAGCATGGGAGTCAATAGCTCCCTGGTGCATTCACCATAGTAATGTCTCAACCATTCGGAACTAACTTGCCAACCAATCAGCATTCCCTTTCTCATGCAGTAGAAATTATTCCCTTTGAAATTTGGCAGTCTTGCATCTGTCCTGATGAGTGCAAGATGAAAAGTTTCAACAGCTTGTCTCTTTATTTGTCAGCAAAACACCTGTAATGTTGCTAAAAGCTGTATGTCGGAAGTCCAAATACTTCAGATTTACTTGATCTTTGACACTTTCAGCAACGACCATAATTGGCTAAGTTTTTAGTGGTAAAATTTGGCAAACCAGAAAGGATAACAGATAATTACCATGTTAATCCATGAATATTTTATATTTTATTTGGCAAACTTATTGGAACAGATTCTATAATTTCACATTGATTTCTCATGATCTTGAATGCAAGGTTTGAAACTTCTTGTGAAATTTTGCCTGGGAACGATGATGCATGGTCCAAAGGAAAACTGGCACGTTATTTATGGTATATGCATCTGTAGTCATGGTGACTTACAAAACATCTACTCCAGGAAGAATTGGCCATTCTCATCCTGTTAATACAGGCAACCATGTTACAATCCTTTTGAGAACTAAAATAGTGTTTATAGCTAAAGTTTTTTTGGGGCAATGAGGTACATGAGGGTAATGCAATTGGAATGGTGTATGTGGACTTCCAAAAGAAGTTTGAAGTGCCACACAATAGACTTGTCAGCACATTTGAAACCTATCTATTAAAAGAGACAGTGGCAAAATGGATACAAAACTGAGTGACAGGAAATGGAGAGGTAGCTGTGAATGTTTTTTTCAGATTGGAGGAAGGTATAAAGTGGGGTTCTCCAGTGTTTTGTACTAGGACTATTCTTGATATGTATTAAACTTTGTATGGGGGACAATTTTAAAGTTTTCAGATGAGACAAAACTTGGAAATATTATGAACTGAAGAGGATTATGATGGACTTCCAAGAGAGCATGCTCAAGCTAATGGACTGAGCGGGCAAGTGGCAAACAAAATTTAATTTAGAGAAGTGTGATGTGACTTCCTGTCCTTCTAGCCAAAATGAGAGGCAATATAAAATAAAGGATATGGGCTGCAGGAGCAGAGGGGCCTTGCAGTATATGTGCACAAATTATTGAAGGTGGCTGAGAATTGATGCAGGATAGAGGGTTACAGATGCCTGCAATAGTAAGACTGGTTCTGGGAGGGCTGGGTTTTCCCTGAACATAGTCGAAACCTATTGGGGAGGATTTAAACTAACTTGTTGGAACTGGGAAATATTAACAAGGAAAATCAGAGTGCACAAAGAATTGGGAGGGATAGATAGTACTAGCGTAGAAACTAGTTCCTCAGTATGGAATGTTAGTGCAGCATTATCAGTGTAGAGCATGGTGAGGGCTTGGTGCACACCTGTCTTGGATCTCAGGCGAACAAGGCTGACCGGTTCTCCGTCAGTTCTGGTATGCAAGTAGACACATTCTGTAGATGACCTGAGGCATACAACAGCAGTAAAGAGAATAATGCGCCTAAGAGCATTGGTGCCAGAACACAACCCTGTTTGACCCCACTGTGGATTTCAGATCCTATGTTGCCTTCTCATAGCTGACTTTACCCATCATCTTGTCATAGAAAGAGGAGATTGCATTGAGCAGCTTCGGGAGGCAATCAATTTTCACCAGCAGCTTAAAAAGACCACTTCTGCTCACATTGTTGAATGCCTTGGGTGAGATCGTTAAAGGCAATATATATTGACCTCCTTTGTTCACATCATTCCTCTTGAAGCTGCTGGACTGAGAAGATCATGTCAATTGTAGACATTCTAATTCTGCAACCACACTGGGATTTGGGATGGATGTATTTAGCTAAGACCTGCAGTTTGTCTAGGGCAACTCAGGCATACTGAAGATTGCCTGAGCAGCAAATCAGCAGACTCTCATATATCTGTAAAGGCGATCAGCATCTGTGTTGAGCGATGTATAATTTATAAGTTGAAAAGGAAGGTAGAGTGGTTCCAATTTCATTTGGGTTTTTTATGAGCCTTGGTGCCTTAAAGTCTGGATGGACCTGTGGCTGAAAGGTCAGGCTTTGGGGTATGGGTTAAAAAGGGGTGAGAAGTTTAGTGTTTCTTGGGGAAAAAAATGAACTAGGAAAAAACTGAACTGTTGCTTAGCAACAGTGGTCAAGAGATAGAGACACAGATGGGTATTTTCAGCTCTGAGAAAAGTACAAGACTAGTGGGATAGTAGTTGTAATGTGATCAGTTTAGCAATGTTGCTTCTGAAACAGTGAGTTTAAAGTGTGGTTATTTTTGGTGTCCTGGGGCGAGGCGAGATTTGTGTGAGAAACAGCAAGTGAATGTTCAAGAATTCACTGGAAGAAAACTACACCTGTACCAGTCCCAAGCAAATGTGCCTTTGGGTCAAGCTGGTGGTAACTTCCACTTGCTGATGTCTGTAAAGATATTGCTGGGTAAAGGAATATTGGGAGATTGAAGCATCCTCTTGTGTTTGTACTGAGAGAGTTTCAACCTTTTTGCTTGGAGTAATTTTGTTTGTTACTTGTTTTAATATTTTATTCTTTGTATTAAAAGTCCATCAGCAGACTCCTATGAATTTGTTCAGTAGCTTTCCATGTTTTCTTTAAAAAAGTTAGGATCTATCAAGCCAGGCTTCACTCTGGGATTTGACTTGTCTAGTAGTAATATCAGCTGGGATCATAACACATCAGAAAGACAAATGTCATCGTCCAGGATGTTGCCATACTGCCATCAATCAGCATTGACAATGTGATGCTGGATATTATTTGTTAGCTTCACATATCTAGACTGTACAATCAGCAATCTGTCACTTGATGCCGAAATCAGCACAATTGTTGCAAAAGCAGTAGAGGTTATATCCAGGCTGAGTAAGAGAGCATGGAACAGCTGCAACCTAACTGAGAACACCAAACTGCAAATCTACCAAGCCTATGTCCTCAGCACACTCCTCTACAGTGGCGATAATGCCTGGACAACATACATACCAACATACGAATTAGGAGCCAGCCACTTGGCCCCTCGAGCCTGCTCTGCCATTCAATAAGATCTTGCTGATCGGATTGTAACCTCTCACCTGCCCCCAAAATGTGAAATAATTCATTTTGGCAGGAAGGACAAGGAGAGGCAATATAAAATAAAAGGTACAATCCTAAAGGGGGTGTAGGAGCAGAGGGACTTGAGGCTATGTGGGCACAAACCATTGAGGCTGGAAGGACAGGTTGAGAAATGCATATGAGATCTAGTGCTTTGTAAGTCTGGGTAAAGAGTAGAAAGGTAGATAAGTCATGAACTTGAACTTGTATAAAGTACTGGTTCAGTCTCAGCTGGAATTTGTGTCCAATTCTGGGCACTGCATTTAGGCACAATGTGAAGACAGAGAAGGTGCAGAAAAGCTACGCGAGAATGATTTCAGGGATGAGGAACTTCAGCTATATGGATCAATTAGAGGAGCTGGGGCAAAAAATCATGAGGGATTTGGTTTGAGTAGATAGGGAGAAATTGTTTCTGTTGGTGAAAGGATTGAGAACCAGAGGACATTGATTAAAGGTGGTTAGCCCAAAGGAACAACAGTACCAGGAGGAAAAACATTTTTTTAATACAGTGTGGTTAGGATCTGGAATGGTCTGCCTGAGAGTCTGGTGAAGGCAGATTCAATCATTGCCATCAAAAGAGAATTGGATAATTATCTGAAGCAAAAAGAAAATTGCAGGGCTTGGGGTAAAAGGTATGTGAGTGGGGAGAAGAGTTCAATAGTCTCTCTTCTGGAGAGCCAGCATGAACACAACCTCTGAATTGCAGCCTCCTGCCCTGTAACCATTTTGTTCTTCAATTTTATGATTACTCTGCTCTGCCTCCAGTTACGTGAATAATTGTGGGAAGAAAAAAGTTAAAATAGTTGCCATGCTCTCACCATGGAGAGAAAAAAAAATAATGGAATTCACTGGAGATCTTTTCTCTGCAAAACACTAATTGTGTTTGAGAAATAAATTTCGTGGCGGTGAAGTCTTTTGGCATGACCTGAGGATGAGAAAGGTGCTATATATATGCAAATTCATTCTTGCTGGGCTACAATAATTATGTTGGACTTTCTAGTCTGAAACTTACATTTTTATTGATCTGAGAAAGAGGAAATTGGAGAGTTGCTGAAATAGTATCAAAAAGTAAATGATGTAACCTTGCTTGACTTCCTGCTTTTATTTAGCTTTTAAACTATGGAGACTTGCATTAAAGTCACAAGCGAGAAAGATAAAGATCCTCCAGGCTGAATCCCCAGTTGGAAGGACTTATGTATTTTTTTTTGAAACAACTTTAAGAATGCTGGCAAGTTTTCTACGTTTTAAAAGGTTTCTTCGCATTGGAGTTGCTGTTTATATTGTGCATCTTGAATCTGATAGCGTCTAAATGCTTCTCTGAAGCTAACTGAAAAGAATAATATCAGGAAGTTCAGAAAAGTGCATGAATAATTGCCTCAGTTTAACCAGTAGGTGGAGTTAGTATGGACTGTCAGGTGAAGCCAAAAAGTCCAGTGAATTTGATTTCCTTTGAAGAAGGGGCAAATTGTATTGATCATTGCAACGTTCATATCATCGTGCACAAATTTTTATCCTTTTTTGTTTACAGGTACAGAGCACCTGAAGTTCTTCTGCGATCAACAAATTATAGCTCTCCTATTGACATGTGGGCTGTTGGTTGTATTATGGCAGAACTCTACACATTAAGACCTCTTTTTCCTGGCTCTAGTGAAATAGATGAGATTTTCAAAATTTGCCAAGTCTTAGGGACACCTAAAAAGGTATGAGACCTTATCAAAGTGCTTGAAGTTACTTTAAAATTGAAAAGTGTAGGGTGATTGTTGATACCCATAGCACAGACCATCACCATTGATGTAAAGGGCACGATAGAAGACTCATAAATAGTACTCAGCTGATATGAAGCTTGTATATTGGGGGTGAGGGAAGACTTGGAGAGGTGTGGAATTCCATTGCATTTTTAATGAGAAAACAGTCTTGCAGTTTTTTGGTATTATTTGTGATTTTTACTTAGTTCTAACATCTTTTATTTTGTGCAATAAAGAAAAGGAAAACAGTGAGTCTGCGTTTATTGCAAACAGCTTTTTTATATGTATTCTAAGTGTTGTTCTGCAACAATTATGCTTTTCTGGACTGGAGGGCTAACTAAATTAGCATGCTGCTCAACCCTTAACTAAGCGTCTGCCCTCACAACGATTCCATTACCAAGACTACTTGCTCTTCCACCTCAGTCACACCTCCTGGACTCACTCCAGTGTCCCCTCACCATAGCCAAAACTCTAACCCACTCTCTTATTTCCTAAGTGTAGGATTTCTCCTCTGCTTTAGTTATCAGGCTTATTCAGAAGCCCACAGCCTGTATCGTTGCCCACACAGAGGCTCCTACTCTCATCATATTTTACCCCATTTGCTCCTTTTTGCCTCACCTATTCAGCTTTAAGAAGTTGCTCACTTTCATATCTGTCCTTAACTTCACCCCATCTTACCTCAGCAAATGCAGTTGCATGTTCTCAAATGATGCAATTGGTTTTAAGGCAGCACAGAGTCAGTAAAAGGGAAGGGTGGGAAAAAGAATAAAGGGGAAGGTCTGTGTTTGGGTGCAAGGCGAAGGCGATTAAATGACAAACTGAAAACAAACCAAAACAACAAAGTAAAAAGAAACAAAATGGGAGCAGAGGTTATGATCTGAATTTGTTGAACTCCATGCTAAATCTAGAATGTAAAATGCTTAATTCAAAGATGCTGTGCTGTACCTTGAGCTTATGTTGAGCTTCAGTGGGACATCAAGGGAGGCCGAATACTGAGTGGGAACAAGGTGGAGAATTAAAGTGACAGGCAACTGGAAGCTTGGGTTCATGCTTGTGGACTGAATGCAAGTGTTCTGCAAAGCAGTCACAAGTCTGGGTTTGGTGTCTCCAGCGTAGAGGAGACAGCAGCAACTCCAGTGATTGCAGTATATTAAATTGAAAATAATGTCATCTGGAAGGAGTTTTTGGGGCCTTGGATGCTGAGAAGGGAAGTGGTAAAAGGGTGTTGCCTGCCCCCTTCTGTTTCCTCCTTTTGCTGGTTTTGTTTTTTCCTGTTTTTGAACCACAGCTGTTCATTCTGCTATTCACTCCTTCCCTAGACACAACATTTTGTTTCTTTGCTTGGCCCATTACCATTTCCTTTTGTTTTGCACAACCAGCTCTTTTGTCATTTAATTTTTCTTCCCATCCACCTGATCACAGACTTTCCCTATTTTTCTTTCCACCAACCCCCGCAATCTCCACACCCCTGTCTCTGGACTTGCTTAAAACCTATTTTATCTATAACATTTCACAGAATCTCTCAGTGCAGAAGAGGCCCTTTGGCCCTTCGAGTCTTCACTGACACATGAGAATTACCTGATCTACCTACCTAATCCCATTTACCAGCACATGGCCCATAGCCTTGAATGCTATGACATGCCAAGTGCTCATCCAGGTACTTTTTAAAGGATGTGAGGCAACTCGCCTCCACCACCCTCCCAGGCAGCGCATTCCAGACTGTCACCACCCTCTGGGTAAAAAAGTTTTTCCTCACATCCCCCCCTAAACCTCCTGCCCCTCACCTTGAACTTATGTCCCCTCGTGACTGACCCTTCAACTAAGGGGAACAGCTGCTCCCTATCCACCCTGCCCATGCCCCTCATAATCTTGTACACCTCAATCAGGTTACCCCTCAGTCTTCTCTGCTCCAACGAAAACAACCCAAGTCTATCCAACCACTCTTCATAACTTTAATGTTTCATCCCAGGCAACATCCTGGTGAATCTCCTCTGCACCCCCTCCAGTGCAATCACATCCTTCCTATAATGTGGTGACCAGAACTGCACACAGTACTCCAGCTGTGGCCTCACCAAGGTTCTATACAACTCCAACATGATCTCCCTACTTTTGTAATCTATGCCTCGATTGATAAAGGCAAGTGTCCCATATGCCTTTTTCACCACCCCACTAAAATGCCCCTCCGCCTTCAGAGATCTATGGACACACATGCCAAGGTCCCTTTGTTCCTCAGAACTTCCTAGTGCCATGCTGTTCATTGAATACTTCCTTGTCAAATTACTCCTTCCAAAGTATATCACCTCACACTTTTCATGGTTAAATTCCACCTGCCACTTATCTGCCCATTTGATCATCCTATCTATATCTCCCTGCAGACCAAGACACTCGACCTCACTGTTAACCACCTGGCCAATTTTTGTGTCATCCACAAACTTACTAATCCTACCCCCCACATAGTCATATATGTCGTTTATATAAATGACGAATAATAGGGGACCCAGCACAGATCCCTGTGGTACACCACTGGACACAGGCTTCTAGTCACTAAAGCATCCTTTCGTCATCACCCTCTGTCTCCTACAACTAAGCCAATTTTGAATCCACCTTATCAAATTGCCCTGTATCCCATGTGCGTTTGTCTTCTTTATAAGTCTCCCATGTGGGACCTAGTCAAAGGCTTTGCTGAAATCCATATAAACTACATCAACTGCACCATCCTCATCTACACACCTGGTCTGATGAAAGGTTATTGACCAGAAACGTTTAACTTTCTCTCTCCACAGGTGTTGGAATACTTATTTCCAGCATTTTCTGTTTTTGTTTTTGGATTTCAGATTTATCTATAATTATTTCTGATCCACAGTATTTTGCTCTTGTATGGGTCCACTGTTTTACCATCAGTGAATAATTGTTCGGTCACTAATGCCTCTGTCCTCTGCATCTCAGTGCTTAAGGCTGTTCATCTTCGCATCCCCAATCCCTTCAGCTATCAAAAGCCTCCCAGAAAATGCTCATCTTAGATAATGCTTTGCCCAGAACAGTCCAAATTTCTATGCACTAGATTCAAATTACATTTTTAAAGTACTCTTATTTTTCTGAATTCAGAAAACTAGATTCAAGAAATAAATGACAACTTTGGTTGTCCATATAACTTTTTTTTGCTCTAACAATGTGTGAATTATCCTACTTTTACTTGTATCAGACAACTTTATAATTGCCATCTCTTAGAATAATTGGTCAGAAGGCTATCAGCTTGCAGCAGCCATGAACTTCCGTTGGCCTCAGTGTGTCCCCAATAATCTCAAGACTCTGATTCCCAATGCAAGTAGTGAAGCTATTCAACTCATGAGGGATATGCTCCAGTGGGACCCAAAGAAGCGACCTACTCCAAGCCAGGTGAGTTTTTAAGCAATAACTAGAGGGAGCACAAGTGATCAGTTTTAATGTACACTACTAGTGCTAGTATTAAATTGTTATAACCTACAGTTGCTTTGTCGGAAGGGTAAAATCATAGAACCTTGCAGCACTGAAGGAGGTCTTTCAGTTCATTGTGCTGACTCCTTCAAAGAGCTTCTAATTTGTCCAGTTCATGGTAAAATTGTAGTAGGTCTTCATCAGTTCTGGCTGGGTGTGAAGATTTGTATGCTAGTAAATTAATGGAAGAAAAATCAAACAACTTCTGAAATATACATATGATCCCCTTAGCAGATTTTCTTCAGTGATTGTTAGATGAACTTCAGTGTAGACCCATAAGATGTCACATTTTTCTACCAAAATTATAGAGGCCAATACTGCTTGGAAAATGAGACTAAATCAAGCAGAGGAGCCAAGATGTCTAATGGTATAGACATACAAATCACTTAAGGTAGCGGCACTGGGTAATAGGGCATCTTTTTTTTAAAAAAAAAAGCACTGTGGTTCATTTCTAGAGACATAGAATTAAAAAAACACAGAAGTTAAGATAAGCTTGTCTCAAACCTTGTTTCTACCACACTTGGAGAATTGTGTACAGTTTTGGCTTTCATATTATTAAAAGGGCACAGAGGCACTAGAGCAGGTTCAGAAAAGATTTACAAGAACTGAGAGGATGTATGTATTATGAAAGGCTGAGCAGGCTGGAGCTCTTTTCCTTGTGTAGAGAATGTTGATGGACCTAATGGAGGTCTTTAAAATTATGAAGGGCCTTGATAAAGTAGATAGAAATAATGTTTCCGCATGGGCCTGAGTGAAACTAGGGGCTATAAATATGGATAGTCGCTAATAAATCCAATAGCAATTCAGGAGAAACTTCCTTACAGAGACTGGTAAGTGTGCGGAACAAGGAGTAATGAGTTTTGCTGCTGGGGTTAGATGAAGTCGGACAGGAGGGTTCATCTGTTGCATAAACACTGACATGTATCCAGTTAGGTCTGTGCAATGTAATTCTGGGCTTCGTGGCCAGGTAGAAAAAAAATGAAAATTTACAGCTCATATTACGTTTTTCTTAAGCTCTGTAGTTTAACCCTATTCTGTCCTGTTTGCTCCTTTTTAGTCTTTAATATTTCCCTTTTGCAAGTAAGTTCCTGCCATAATTAAGGAACTTATAGACTACTCATCAACAGTTTGTGGCAGAGAATAATAATGTTTTGCATAAAGGATTTTTTTCTAACCTACCCTAATTGCTTTCTTGAGTATTGTTGAAAAAACAGATATGCTGTCAAAGCTTTGCCTCTTGCATCATCAGGGCGGAAGCAAGAATGCCAGATTTTAAAGGGAACAACAATTTGTACTCCATGAGAAAAGGGGTGCTGATTGGTTGGGAAGCGTGTTCAGATTGGTTGAAGCATTGCCATGGTGAATGCACCAGGGTGCTATTGACCCCCATGCTTTTGCCTTTCAGAAAAGGTGTAATGACTGGACATATTCCTTTAGCCTGCAGAGAACAGGCCCCTGCATGTGATTATGTGTAGCTTAAGTGACCTAAATTATGAGCTGGACAGATAATCGTAAATTGGCTGTTAGTACAATTCTTTACACATTCAGGAATGTTTAGCAAGTGCTGCCCAGTCACTGAATCATATCTACTGTTAGACATTATGTTCTGAGTTTTTCAAGCACGGGTTGGTTGAGTGCAGTCAATCCTCTGCATATTGCGAACAGTCGAAGGGGTGCGCTTTTTGCTATGTTCCACCTGTTGTTGGGATGTAGCTACCTGGTGCATTCACCATGGCAACATCTAGACCAATCAGCATCACTTTTCTCATGTAGGATGAAATTTTGAAATTTGGCATTCATCGGGATAAATGCGAGAGTTAAAGCTTCAACAGCATGTCTCTTTTCAGCAATACTCAAGTCCTGTATTACCAAGTGATAGTTTGCTTTCTGGTCAACTTTCATAAGTATGTATTTTTGCATTACCATAGTGCTAATTAATTAAAGCGAAACATTGCTGTTTACCTTTAACCCTCCCATGTTCTTGAAGACCTCATCTGATTTCTCCTTAATCTTTTCAACTCTAATGGACAAAGTCTGATCTACTCAGGTCACTCATAACTGGAAGCTTGTAACTCTGGTAACATTCTACTGAATCTAAGCCTCACCATTTTCCTATTGCTTTACAGTGTTCCCACAACACATGCACAAAGCCACCTGCATGACTCAAACTAGCCTAATTGAGGCAGTGTTCAAGCTCCAAATCTCATCTTTGCTTTTGTTTCTATGCCCCTAGATACATTACCAGAAATTCAGTCTGCCTTTTTGAATGGCTGCTTCTCCCTCTTTAAGTTCTGTTTCCTCCTTTCCTCCTCCCTACCAAAATGTATGAATCAGCGTCATGATAATCATTTGAGGTAACTTTTATTTTTGTTGCTCCATTTTATTCTGCATTTGTTTTCACAGGAGAAAACTATTGGAACATGCTACCCTTTATAAAAAAAAACAGAAACATTGAGTCTGTAGGTCAATTTTATTGTCTTTCCTCTGATGGCAGTTAATAGGGTGCCTCCTTGTCCCAGTCGCCTCCACTGTGCACTATGGACAAATGAGAGCATATGCCCATTACAACTTCTAGTCACTCAAAATCTGTTGCCCTTCCATTGTTCTGATGCTAAAAATAAATATTTTACACCCTTGCTAGAAGATTAATTGGTGGAGCCTGTTATACTGACATACCAAATATTTATACCACCAATCCAATCTAATTGTTGTCTGTGTCCCACTTTAAAAATCAATGTTTTCACTGCGGCTGGCTTAATAGTGGGCGAGTATGTATAATATATATTTTTTTTACTCTGCATTTTTGCATATGATTTGAGTTGATTACTGATGCTGCTCAGTGTGGATGGTGTGAAATGCTCATACTGGTTTGGGGAAAATGATAAATGGCAATGCATTTAATGCATTTTCCTGCTTTAGTTTTCATGTTAAGATTTTATAGCCACCAAAAAACAGGCATTTCACATAAATAAAGTCTCTGTTGCTTGGTTTCTTTTTGTTGCCTACATCTTTTAGTAGGGGGTTTTCTCATCTGATTTAAGAATTTATTTCACTGTTATTTAGGAGTATTGAAATAAGACAACTTAACTTACCCAGCTCCCCATGTGAAATGTTGCAGGAGCTTGACTAGTCTGAATGAAGTTCTGAGAGAGATGTACTGGTCATAGTTCCATAGAAAGGTACATCTCTTCTAAACTTCACTGTGCCCCATTCTTTGCAAGCTTAGAAACTGGGCATCACTAGGCTGTTCAAGAAGGGGGTCCATCATAGCCAAATCCTTTCTTCATCTGATCTGTCCCAAATTGAGAATGGAGCATAGCTTACCTAGGAACAGTGAACCTCTTGGGCACACTTGAATGTCACACTCTGCTCAGATCAGTTAACTCAGTATATACTAGATATTTAATATGCTACCATTCTGCTTTATGTGATATAGTGCATATTTCACCCATTGAGTCATCTAGGGGAAGTATTCAGAATGCTTCAGAATGATCTTCTGCAATCCTTTGTATTTGTAGGCACTGCGGTATCCCTATTTTCATGTTGGCCAAGTTCTGGGAACTCCTCAGCAAGTGCAAGAACAAGGAAAGCAGCAAAGAGAAATGCAATGTAAACATCCAGTTCATCCGATGAAGCCTGTACCTCCGCTTCAGCCCCCACCTCTGCATTATCCTCATCCACCTTCAAGACCATTTCAACAAATTACACCTTCTCAACACCAAATGTGTGCGCGGCAAACAGATCTAGCACCTGGTTCACTTGAAAGAGGAAACCAAAGTGAACAAGAGAAACCCCATCAAAATATTCTACCTTCACTAAGTACAAAAATGTGTCAAGTAAGATTGTGTATTTAAGAATAACAATATTGTGTGATAGTGAACATACTGGTTAGCATCATAAATTTATCTTTATCCATTTGTGTGCAAGAGGCTAAGCTGATAAAATCATCCATTATTTTAGAATTAGCTTTTAACAATGTGATTTTATCACTCTTGTATTGTACTTGTATACAATATATGAGACTCCTGATCCAAAGTATGATACTTGATGTCTTCATTCTAAGGTAATTCCGTTAATCTGCATTAACTGCAAGTGCTGTTCCTCATTGGGAACATGGGATTGTGGAATTGCCACTTATAACTGCAGATTATTTTTGGCAGTTGGGAATTTTGCACATTTATTATTGCCACAATTGAATTGTTCAGCATATGGTGTGGTGATAATTAGAAATAAAATATATATTGGCCTTGGATTTGACAACCAATTAGAATGAAAATGTAATCAAATTTTCAATTTTATTTAAGAATCAATCTTTTTACAGGAGTAAAATGAGGTTATTTCTTTGGTCACAGTGAAACTGCTCAATATTTTTTCAGCCTTGCTGTTGGGTTGTTCTTTAATATCATCCTTTTAGATAGATATCTGCAGGATACTGCGCTTGTTAAATAAGCTACCTATGTGCTTTATTATAGCATAAATTAAGAGACCAGAGTTAAATAAGCAAGCCCTCTTTGCAGCTTTGAGAGCAATACATTCTGAATTTGTAAACATTGCAGCTCTAATTAAGCCTCAAATTATGTTTCTCTGACTGAGAATGCATTTTTCCTCCTTGTCCTATCTTTGACATGCTCAGCCACATCACTTGCTCCAGTGGCTATCATCTTTATCCGGCTCAATTGGACAGCTGTTGTTTGGTTCCACTCTTGCCTGTTCAACCATAACCAGAGAATTTCCAGTGATGGCTTCCCTTCCCATCTCAATACCATTATCATTGCAGTACCCCAAGGATCTACCTTTGGTCCCTTTGTTCCTCAACTGTCTGCTATCCCTTGCTAATATCATCCAGCCACTGTGTCAGCTTCTATATGTATGCTGACAGCGCCCAGCTCTAACTCTCTACCATCTGTTTTGATGCTCCATTATCTCTGACTGAGAATGCATGCTTCCTCCTTTTTGGATGAGCCCCTATTTCCCCGAAAGCCATAGTTTTTAACCTGCTCCACAATTTTCATACGCATGTTACATTACATTCCCCTTTCTGCTCAGTGTCTCAGGTTGTACTAGATTGTTAACAGCCTTGGAATTCTATACAGCTCTGACCTCTGTGTCCAGCCGCATATCCTCCATCACAAAAACTGCCTACATCTGTATCTGTAATGATGCCTGCCTTCATCCCATCCTCAGTATGTTTCCTGATGAAACTTTATTCCCAGATTCAATTATTCGGTGCTCTCCTCCAATCTTCCTTGTTCTGTATATTCATGCCCTGGCTAATTAACTTTGACTCCTGACCTCAGAATGACTTCAATTTAAAATGTTCAATTTTGGCCTCTTACGCATTGCATGTTCCTTTTGCCCCAGTACAGCTGCTGCTTGCTCAGCTATATAAGGTACTGTACCATGCTCTGAAATTTCCTTCCTAAGTGCCCCCCTCCTCAAATCTCAGCTCTGACCAGGCTTTTAGTCCTGTGTTCTGTCATCTTTGACTTCCATTTTTATTTTAATTGATCATATCTCTGAAGTTCCTCAGTATAATTTGCTATGTTAAGAGTTCTATATAATTGAGTTGTTGAGGATTCCAGTGAAAGATGTTGAATATTACAATTTGACTTTCAGCATTTGTTTTAATACCTGATGCAATTTTTTTTGTTTGTTCTCAGAAAGTGATCAGGACAGAGGAAAATGTATGCAGCAGCACCAGGACAAAAGGCAGTGCTCAACGATGGAGTCATGCTGTTTTGAAAGATTTCAACAGCTGGAATGATTCAGGAGATTTGGGATTTAGTTCTTCAACTAAAAACACAAATTTAAATGATCAAAAAAGACAAAGTCAAGAATCACAGTTTAAGTAAGCAGACAATTATTATGGCTAAATGTGCCATTTTGTGCTTTTTATTTTTGAACTTGTAAACAATTTGCACTTGTGTTACAGAATGGGAAGCCTTTTAGATTTCTCTTCTTCAAATAGTAAATCAAATGGCAACAATATGCCTACAGCCATTATAATGCCTCAAGCAGATACAACTGCATCTAGAGCTTCTTCAGCCAAGTTTCACTATCTGAAACAATCCAGGTATCTACCAGGTTCGTAACAAAAAATATAAGTTTATTAAAATAGGGAAAGAGCAATTAACTGTTGAGAGTAAAGTAGAATGTAAGTTTTGCACTTGCGGCAAAATTAGACTGAGTTAACTTGCACCTACTGTAGTTGTTGCTTGTATGTTACTTGACACCTAACAGAGTTAATCATTTGTGTTTGTGTCTCACTATCTGCACCTACTCCCTGGTTTCTGTTTACTATTAGTATCCTAATTCACAATTTACCCTTTTTGCTACTGTCTCCCGGCTTAAACCCCAAGCTTCGCATCATTTAATCACTATTTTCTGACTATCTTTTTGATATTCCTTTTAACCTCAGTGGTATCCTGTCCTTTGTTATGAGCCTGGGTTGCTAAACAAAAATAGAAAGAAGTGTCAATTTAAGTGATTCTGCAGGATTAGAACATAGGATGAAGCCTCCCACAGAGATGTGGTTTTTGGAACTTGGAGCAAATTGGGAATACAGAATTCACTACAATGAGCTAAAAATTGAATTCTGATTTCAATTATTATCCATTGTTAACAGCATAAATGATGAGGTAATTTACCGTATATCATAGGGGATGAAGATATTCCATGTCTTTTTGGTGGGGTGGGGTGAGGGGAATGTGGTGGATGTTGAGTGGTGGATGGTAGAAGGGCTCCTGTATATTGGTCAACACTGGCAAAAGTGTTGAATGTGGCAGATGCATAATATATATGTTGGTGGAGTTTAATCATTACAAGTTCATCTTTAAGGTGGTATTGATACTTGATTAACAGAAACTAATAGTGCACATTTTCCGTGGAACATTAAAGCTATTGTTGAAAGAAGGAGAACACAGCGTGGAAAAAGTAAAACTTGAATTGTAAGAAGTCAACTAGATAGAGCTGAAGGGCTTTTTTAAAAAAAAAATCCTCAAAATAGATTTAAAACAAACTTATTTCACCTTTTTGCTTTTTTAAACCCACTTTGCCCAGCAGTTTTAGAAATACAATTCTTGTATCTACTTTTAATAATTGTAACAGTCAAAGTATTTTTGATTCCACAGGAATAAATGCCAAGAGCACCCCACTTGCCAATGCAGGTAAAGATTTCAGTGCACATAGTCCCTGGGCCAATTCTAATCTTTCCAGTAAACCTTTAGGAGTGGTTGGAGGAACTCTTCCCATTAGCTGTACCAATGCAGGTACTGTAGTTACATTTTGTTTGATTATGGATAATGCTTTTTGGTAAAATTAATTTTTATGCATTGAACCATTTTGCAATTTCATAAAATACAGTTGCGCACAGCATAAATACTTCATTTGGACGGTAAGCTTTATAAAGTGGCATGAAGATTGGAGACTGATTCCTAGTAGCTTTGGGTTATGTTATTGCACTTTGTGGTGCATAAGCATTGGGAGAATTAAGGTTTTTGTAAGTTAAGGTGAGATGGTGCATGTTATGGCAGGTGGATGGTAAGTGCCAAGCTGCTCAAACCCCAGAAGGAAACTTGAAGCAGCTGCCACAACTATTTGCAATTTGTATCTATTTTGAGATGTGGGCTTTGAATTCAGTAGTAATAAGACCAGAGTCTTATAGGTTTCTTACAAAAGTAAATTAAACTTTATTAATAAAAAACATAATTTTAAGCATATACATAGATTTACAAATTACTATGTTAACTCCTGGCTCTCCTAGTTAACCTAACTCCTAGTTACACCTCTGTTGAGGCAGTAGTGAGAGAGACACATTTTAAAAGACCCAGTGAAGTGCAACAATAGAGATAAAAACAAAAAAACTGCGGATGCTGGAAATCCAAAACAGAAACAGAATTACCTGGAAAAACTCAGCAGGTCTGGCAGCATCGGCAGAGAAAAGAGTTGACGTTTTGCGTCCTCATGACCCTTCAACAAAACTAGATGAATCCAAGGAAGGGGTGAAATATAAGCTGATTTAAGGTGTGTGTGTGGGGGGGCGGGGGGTGCTGTTTGGGTGGGGGAGAGAAGTGGAGGGGGGTGGTGTGGTTGTAGGGACAAACAAGCAGTGATAGAAGCAGATCATCAAAAGATGTCACAGACAACAGAACAAAAGAACACATAGGTGTTGAAGTTGGTGATATTATCTAAATGAATGTGCTAATTAAGAATGGATGGTAGGGTACTCAAGGTATAGCTCTAGTGGGGGTGGGGGGAGCATAAAAGATTTAAAAGTATTTAAAAATAATGGAAATAGGTGGGAAAAGAAAAATCTATATAATTTATTGGAAAAAACAAAAGGAAGGGGGAAGGAACAGAAAGAGAGTGGGGATGGAGGAGGGAGCTCAAGACCTAAAGTTGTTGAATTCAATATTCAGTCCGGAAGGCTATAAAGTGCCTAGTCGGAAGATGAGGTGTTGTTCCTCCAGTTTGCGTTGGGCTTCACTGGAACAATGCAGCAAGCCAAGGACAGACATGTGGGCAAGAGAGCAGGGTGGAGTGTTAAAATGGCAAGCGACAGGGAGGTTTGGGTCATTCTTGTGGACAGACCACAGGTGTTCTGCAAAGCGGTCGCCCAGTTTACGTTTGGTCTCTTCAATGTAGAGGAGACCACATTGGGAGCAACGAATGCAGTAGACTAAGTTGGGGGAAATGCAAGTGAAATGCTGCTTCACTTGAAAGGAGTGTTTGGGCCCTTGGACGGTGAGGAGAAAGGAATTGAAGGGGCAGGTGTTACATCTTTTGTGTGGGCATGGGATGGTGCCATAGAAGGGGGTTGAGGAGTAGGGTGTGATGGAGGAGTGGACTAGGGTGTCCCGGAGGGAACGATCCCTATGGAATGCCGACAGGGGGGGTGAAGGGAAGATGTGTTTGGTGGTGGCATCATGCTGGAGTTGGCGGAAATGGCGGAGGATAATCCTTTGAATGCGGAGGCTGGTGGGGTGATAAGTGAGGACAAGGGGGACCCTATCATGTTTCTGGGAGGGAGGAGAAGGCGTGAGGGTGGATGCGCGGGAGATGGGCCGGACACGGTTTAGGGCCCTGCCAACGACCGTGGGTGGAAAACCTCGGTTAAGGAAGAAGGAGGACATGTCAGAGGAACTGTTTTTGAAGGTAGCATCATCGGAACAGATGCGAAGGAGGCGAAGGAACTGAGAGAATGGGATGGAGTCCTTACATTTTAACACTCCAACCTGCTCTCTTGCCCACATGTCTGTCCTTGGCTTGCTGCATTGTTCCAGTGAAGCCCAACGCAAACTGGTGGAACAACACCTCATCTTCTGACTAGGCACTTTACAGCCTTCCGGACTAAATATTGAATTCAACAACTTTAGGTCTTGAGCTCCCTCCTCCATCCCCACTCCCTTTCTGTTTCTTCCCCCTTCCTTTTGTTTTTTCCAAGAAATTATACAGATTTTTCTTTTCCCACCTATTTCCATTATTTTTAAATATTTTTAAATCTTTTATGCTCCCCCACCCCCACTAGAGCTATACCTTGAGTACCCTACCATCCATTCTTAATTAGCACATTCGTTTAGATAATATCACCAACTTCAACACCTATGTGTTCTTTTGTTCTGTTGTCTGTGACATCTTTTGATGATCTGCTTCTATCACTGCTTGTTTGTCCCTACAACCACACCACCCCCTTCCACTTCTCTCCCCCGACCCAAACCCACCCCCCCCCCGCACCCCCCCCCCACACACACACACACACACACACACACACACACCTTAAATCAGCTTATATTTCACCCCTTCCTTGGATTCACCTAATTCTGTTGAAGGGTCATGAGGACTCAAAACGTCAACTCTTTTCTTCTCCGCCGATGCTGCCAGACCTGCTGAGTTTTTCCAGGTAATTCTGTTTTTGAAGTGCAACAGTACCCTGAATAGTCCAATTCAAAGTGAGTTTTCTTAACTTCAGTTCCTGCAGACAGCAGTTTGAGGCTTAGAGGCTGGTGGCTTTTCACACTTGTTAGATCTTGGAATGTCTTCTTCCTTCTCTCCTTTTTACATATTTCCCAGTTGAATGTAAATTCCTATTGTTTCACTATGCCTTTGGACTTTACCTTTACTAATAATAAAAATCTATCATAGTACCAATTTTACCAGTAATCTTTGGGGAAAAATAAAAACGTTGTTTCTTAACTTGGCTAGGTGAAACATTTCTTTTGAATTCAAGCTAGTCTGGTTCATTTAAAAATGCAAGCGTTCCCTTACACTCAATGCTCTAAAGCTTCCACTATGTTTACATATTTAGCATTTCAAAATTGCCCATGTGATACATTAAAGCACTCAGACCAGCTGCCTGTAATTCAATTTGAGCGTGCTCACACATTCTTGGACATAGACCCCACTATTACTCTATTTTATGATAAATTCCAATAACATTGTGAAAAAGATTACATCTTCCTGACAATGTCTTAGTCATATTGTATAGATATTTTCAATTAGGATTTAGTTTTGATGGGGCTGGTTAATCTTTCCAGTTGCTAAAATTGGAGTAAGCACCTTTCTCAAATTTTCCCTATACAAAGTAACACACTTTTCCAAGGACATGCTATTTAAGAGACCATCAATCATCCCAATTAGCTAAATTACTAATATAATTTTAAGACATGCCCAGATAACTATCATTGTGAGTAAACCAAACAACCTATGCCTTGACGTTTCCAACACTTCTGGGCAATTGCCCTATCCATAGTTGCCTTACTACTGCCTGACAGTACCACTTTTGAGCTGATCATTGGAACCTGGATGAGAGGCTGTCCTTCTCCATAGAACGATTATTGCATCCACTCTGTATTTGTCTGGCACAGAAAATCAGAAACTCAGTGAGGGGTCTCAAAGGAACTGACATCCTGTGGAATTGTATTTCTTTCCCTCTTGGAAGGATATCTGTTGTCATAGTTACAGGAAAACTTGTGTCCTTTATGTTGTCTTTTGTATTTTAGATTCAAAGGGTACTGATTTTGAGTCTTAATGGCTTTTTAAAACCAGGTAGTGACTTTCTCATTGTTTTACACTGTTTGAAATCCTCAGGTCAAGCATGGGAAATAATAATTGAACTAATGTGGGAGAATAGGAAAAAGGAGGATGAGGAAAATTGGAGTAGGAATAGCTGGGGTAAGGTAGAATTGGCTGCTAGCCACTTGTAATGAATTGCATTTTTGTTTGGTATGCATTAGTTTTTATTTACTATTGGATATGTCATTTCAATATTCATTCCCACGATGTATGCAAATATATTTTAATTTGCCTTTGACAAAATGGTGGCAGAGTGGGCAAGCGCTTTTGATTGTTCTGCATGCACAAGTTCCTTGGTTACTGCTTATTGGTTATCTGCTAAAATGATGTGTCGCAGGAGTAAAACCATTGTATGAAAAGTGAAGCTGTTATTGTGGACAGCTCAATCAATCAAAATAGCTGCTCCTAATCAGTAGAACAAACCTAGCTGATAATGAGCAGCTCCAGCACGGCGCATCATGGCAAAAGGAAAGCAGCATCTGACCGTGTTTTGGATGGCAAGCAGTGGTGGGTCTGTCATAACTTCTGAAGATAGCTGGGTTTGTCACATGAAAATGAGGAACAGTAACTGTTTCTGTGAATAGTTTTTTTGGAAAGCTGACTAATGTGCCAGTGGAGCCTCCAGTTTAAAGGGTGAAGTTTGGGTGAAAATTAGATGAAAATTTCACGAAGTGGGAAATTCAGTTTCATCCATTGTGCACTTAGAAGTTCGTTGACGATAGGGTGGTTAATTTGTAGAAACATTTTGAGCATATGCATACTGAACTTGTAAGATAATTTCCAAACATTTTGGAGAAAAAGTGCATGAAATTTCTTTACTGATATCAACTCAATCAGCAGCAAATAGTTCAGAAACATTTTCTCTAGTCCTCTGAAATAATAGCTTTAGCCACTTCGAAAATTTGTTTATGATGATATAGATAGTTCAGAACTTATCAAAAAGCTTGTTCTCTAGAAAATTTTAGATTTTGCAGATGAATCATCAAGTCTGTTATAGTTTATTGGATCTGTCTGGTACACTTCAATCTCAGCTGAAAACTGACCTGAATATTCTCTTGCATTTTAACTTGCACTGGATGAATTTTCATCACTTGCATTAGTCAAATTTTGAGAGAGATTTGTTGAGCAAAATGTTGAACTGAGCAATAAGCTGTGAGGCGCATGGTTTTGACATTTTTGGGTGCTGCTAAACTTGACATCAAAAAGTTTAAGATGGACTTGGACAATCTGGTTTGTCACTGCTGATGATGCATCTGCCATGATTGATTAAATTCTGGCTTCATTGCTCAAAGAAGTGTAAATAAGATTGGAAGCACAGCAGTCACTACTTTCACTATAATTTACCAACTTAACCTTTGCACACAGATGGCAGCAACTGCTTAATTGAAAGATATAATGGAAATTACTTTAATTATTGACAGTTTTATCTAATGCTAAGAATGACCAATCCAATGTATAAAAGAAGATTCAGGCCAATCATCTCAGCTCCAGGGCATTGCTGCAAGAGCTCGTCAGGATAGTGTCCTTGGCCAAATTATCTTCAGCTGCTTCACGAATGACCTTCCCTCCACCAGGTCAGAATTGGGGCTGTTCACAGATGATTGCAGCGTTCAATTCCATTTGCAATCCTCAGACAATAAAGAAGCCAATGCCTGCATGCAGCAAGACCTGGGCAGCATTCAGGCTTGGGCTGATAAAGTGGCAAGTGAAAATTACTATCTCCAATCACCTTGCATTGACACTGAATAGCATTGCCATCAATCTGTCTCATCAGTGACCAGAAATTAAACTGGTCCAGGTTGATAAATATTGTGGCTGCTAGAGCAATTCAGATGCTGCGCACTCTGCAATGAGTTACTCACCTCCTGATGCTCCAAAGCCACATTGCCACCCACAGGGCATGTGGATTTAACCCCTGTTGTAATGAACTGGTCATATAACTCATTACATCATATCCACAGGTGCAATTCAATTAGAATCATGAAACCACTCAAGATTTTTAATAGTACAGATGTTGCTTTTCAAAACACTTGAATTTGAGCTTTGTTTTCAACCCATTTTCCATCTCCAAAAAGTTACGGGTGTGTTGAGCCTTGGTGGAGGATTATTGTTTTGTGGCAGGATTTAGTAATCTTCTACAAGTGAACAAGCTCAGAATTATTGCTTCTAAAACTTTTGCTTGTAATTGGACATCCATACTTGTACCGATAGAAGGCTTGTGTATGCGCAAAAACACTTTGTGCTTTCTGTTTTTTGGAGCAGGTAATGAAAATAATGCAGTAATTCAGATTGCAAGTCTACTGGTACAGTAATGACTTGAATGCCTTCTATTCTGGTTGCTATATACCTTCATCTTGCGGGGTAAATATACAACATAGTGTGGTTCTTGATTAGGAAACAGAGGATAGCATTGGATAGGAGCATTACCTTCTTGCCCATCTCTTTCCCCTTCTCTTTCTTCCAAACCTCCCCCCAACCCACCATGTGAGTGGCTGAAGTATTTTTAGATTGTATATAAATTGGATCCATCAGGCCTTGGAATTTGGTGTGGTAAATGTTTTAACATATCCTCTTTAGCCTTCTCTCAGGAGGCTGTATCCCACCGTTGATCTCAAAATATCTCCATACTCCTGAGTTGATAAACAAACATGCTTTACTAAATTTTATTAAAACCTAGAATCTTAAAGGCATGAAAGTGGATTATTGCAATGTCCCATGACCTGTCGCTGATTTAAATTCAAAATGACAGGACACTTACATATGGCATGCCATGTGAATGAGTGTGATGTGTCCATCTCATTCCAGTTCCTGGTAATGGAACTCACAAAGTCAGCATGGTTTCATCAAGGG
This sequence comes from Carcharodon carcharias, assembly GCF_017639515.1. Taxonomy (NCBI): domain Eukaryota; kingdom Metazoa; phylum Chordata; class Chondrichthyes; order Lamniformes; family Lamnidae; genus Carcharodon; species Carcharodon carcharias. Next base: position 103,522,043 of record NC_054471.1, on the reverse strand, counting down.
GAGGTCATGCCTGACAAATCTGTTAGAATTCTTTGAGGAGATAACGAGTAGGTTAGACAAAGGAGAGCAAATGGATGTTATCTATTGAACTTCCAGAAGGCCTTTGACAAGATGCCGCACAGGAGGCTACTCAGTAAGATAAGAGCCCATGGTGTTAGAGGCAAGGTACTAGCATGGATAGAAGATTGGCTGTTTGACAGGAGGCAGAGAGTAGGGATAAGGGGGTCCTCCTCAGGATGGCGGCCAGTGACTAGTGGAGTTCTGCAGGGGTCAGTGTTGGGACCACAACTTTTCACTTTATACATTAATGATCTAGATGAAAGAACTGAGGGCATCCTGTTTGCAGATGATACAAAGATAGGTGGAGGGACAGGTAGTGTTGAGGAGGCAGGGAGGCTGCAGAAGGATTTGGACAGCTTAGGAGAATGGGCAAAGAAGTGGCAGATGGAATACAATGTGGGCAAGTGTGAGGTCATGCGCTTTGGTAGGAAGAGTAGAGGCATAGACTATTTTCTAAATGGGGAGAGAATTCGGAAATCTGGAGTGCAAAGGGACTTGAAAGTCCTAGTCCAGGATTCTCTTAAGGTTAACTTGCAGGTTGAGTCAGGAGTTAGGAAGGCAAATGCAATGTTGGCATTTATTTCGAGAGGACTAGAATATAAAAGCAGGGATGTGCTGCTGAGGCTTTATAAGGCTCTGGTCAGACCACATTTAGAATATCGTGAGCAATTTTGGGCCCCGTATCTCAGGGAGGGTGTGCTGGCCCTGGAGAGGGTCCAGAGGAGGTTCACGAGAATGGTCCCAGGAATGAACGTTTGAATGAGGAACGTTTGAGGACTCTGGGTCTATACTCGATGGACTTTAGAAGGATGAGGGGGGGATCTGATTGAAACTTACAGAATACTGGAAGGCCTGGATAGAGAGGACGTGGGGAAGATGTTTCCATTAGTTGGAGTGACTAGGACCTGAGGGCACAGCTTCAGAGTAAAGGGAAGACCTTTTAGAACAGAAATGAGGAGAAACTTCTTTAGCCAGAGAGTGGTGAATCTATGGAATTCATTGCCACAGAAGGCTGTGGAGGCCAGGTCATTGAGTGTATTTAAGACCGAGATAGATAGGTTCTTGATTGGTAAGGGGATCAAAGGTTACGGGGAGAAGGCAGGAGAAGGGGGTTGAGAAACTTATCAGCAATGATTGAATGGCAGAGCAGACTCGATGGGCCGAACGGCCTAATTTCTGCTCCTATGTCTTATGGTCTAACATAAAAAGGCCCATAATTGGCTGCCACGCTTAAGTCATAAGAATGGCTGATTTTGGTAAATTTGGGAAATTATCTGTACTGTAACGGTGTTCTTATGATATTGAGCCAGACAAGATGGAGCTTTACTGGTATAATGTCAAGTGTACATATTCAAAGCTTTTTTTTGCACTAAGATTATTCAATCATTCGAATGAACTAAAATAACACAATAAAATGCACATTTAATGCTTCAAAAAAAATTGCATTGCACAGCAAATTGTGTCTGACTAACTTGACTGAATTCTTTGAGGTAACAGGTTGATCAGGATAGTGCATTAGATGTATGTATGGATTTTCACAAGGCATTTGATAAGTTGTAGATTTCAGTATGGCATAAATAGGATGGTGAAATGGGCAGAAGCATGGCATGTGTAGTTCAATGCAGCAAAGTGTAAAGTGCTGAACTTTACAAAGACACTCATGGGAAGATAATGTAGTATAAATTGCATAGTTCTGAAAGGTGTATTTGTGCAGAGAGAACTTGGTGTCTGTGTACATACATCCTTAAAGATAGTAGGACAAGTTTAAAAGGTGGTTAAAAAGCATGTTGGTTATTTGGGTTTATAAATAGAGGCACAGAATGTGGAAGCAGGCATCATGGTCAGAATTCTATAAAATAAACTTTGGGCAATTCTGGCATCACAATTCAGCAAAGATGTACAGAAGGCCACAAGAAGGATACAGGATGCTACCAGGTTTGAGGAACTTCATTTATGAGAGGTTGGAAAAACTAGGAGAGAAAGTTAAGATGTGAGCTAGTAGAGGTTTGCAAGAGGATACAATTTGATAGAGGAAAAGGTGGTTCTTCTCTATGGCAAATGAGGCAAAATTTAAGATCACCAGCAAAAGATCGCGAGGGAAGATGAAAGAGTTTTTTCATTCAGTTGTTGGGATCTGGAATGCTTTACTTGAAAAAATCATGGAAGCTAATTCCGTAAGTAATTTTAAGAATTGTACAGTTACTTGAGGGTAAGGAACTTCAGGATTACAGACAAAAAGCAAGAAGTATTGGATTAAGCGCAGCTGCTGTTTCAAACAGCCAGCCATGGGCCAAATAGCTGCCTCCTATGCTATAACTTTCTATTGTGTGAATTAAGAGTAGACTTTCATCTCAGGCGCTCAATTCCAACAGTGATCCCAAATCAATGTCATTCACTTCAGTGCACACAACACTGAAAAGTACTTACTTATAGGGTTAGTGTTTTAAAAAAAACTATGGTGGAAAATTAGGCTGCTTGTTTCTACTGTTATAATATGGCAGATGGTAAATGCTGAGCTGCTCAAATCCCAGAGGGAAACTTGAAGCAGCTGCCAAAACGTTTTTTGCAATTTGTATGGTATGAGGAGCGTTTCTGAAATCAGGAAACAATTTGCCCGACTACTAAGTTTATTTTTACAAGTCTATCTTTACCTCACTTCTCTGGCAGTCACTCCAGCTCTTAACCCAATTACTATATCTACAACCCTAACACCCTGAAGAAAATATGTCAGGGTTATTACCAGAAGGGAAATATTACAATTTCTTGTTTTCTTGACACTAAAGTAAAAAATGAAATTTTTTTCTGTCTTAATGAATTATAACATTTTATGATCTTTTTTCAGTTTATGCAACTGGCACTGATACCTCTGGGGGATACACATCGTTTCTTAAGAAAGAAGTTGGATCTGCTGGCCAAAGAGTACAGTTGGCACCAGTAGTGGAAACTGATTCTAGTGAGTATAAAAGACTTGCTCAATTGGATTACATGCACCTTTTCAGTTAACCTTCGTAGAAAACGTTGCAAAGAATATTCTACACACTTTCTCCATCCCCTCTTTGGGATATTGTTTTACAGTTGCTGGTAGCTTCTCCCATACTTCATCCAAGTGATTTCATGTGTCACATGACACTGGGTCACCAAGTTATTTGATACTAGTACCAAAGCCAAACCTGAGTCCCCCCCCCCCCCCCCCCCCCCCCACCCACACCTTAAACCAGCTTATATTTCATTTCTTTTCTATTTTTACTTAGTTCTGTTGAAGAGTCATACGGACTCAAAACATTAACTGTGTTCCTGTCTGCAGATGCTGCCAGACCTGCTGAGTTTTCCATGTATTTTTATTTTTGTTTTGGATTTTCAGCATCTGCAGTTTTTTGCTTTTATCTGATCCTGTTCTTGCCTGATATCTGCATGTGCTTTTAGCAGGAGTTACCAGATAGCAATTAGGAGTAGGGATGCTCTTGCTTTCTCATTGCAGTATGGCCTGCATTTTTTAAAAATTCTTTTGCAGGATGTGGGCATTGCTGGCAAGGCCAGCATTTGTTGCCCATCCCTAATTGCCCTGGAGAACGTAGTGGTGAGTTGCTGCTTTGAGCCGCTGTAGTTCGTGTTGTAGGTGCACCCACAGTGCTGCTTGGAAGGGAGTTTCAAGATTTTGACCCAGTGACAGTAAAGGAACGACTATATAGTTCCAAGTCAGGATGGTGTGCGACTTGGAAGGGAACTTGCCAGTGGTGGTGTTCCCATGCATCTGCTGCCCTTGTCCTTCTGGGTGATAGAGGTCACGGGCTTGGAAGGTGCTGTCAAAAGAACTTTGGCTGAGATCAGCTAACTTACCTAGATCAGGCATTGAACTGATGACTTTGGTGACTCATGGCTTTCACTTGCTGCCTTTAAATTAAATAGAAATGCAACATTAAGTTCTGACTAATTGGAAGTTTTTTGCTTTTATCTTAATGCATCTCAAGATAAAATAGTTCATTGGCAGTAGCAAAATTATGCATAATTTAGGTACCTGTTCTATAGAGTTGGAGATACAGCATTACATCTGAGGCTGATTAGTTCATTAAAGGTATCATAAGGGAACTGTTGGGGAAGAAAATTAACAGAATAGCTATTTGCACATTATTCTTCTACAGATTATGCAACTTGGAAATCCAGCCGATCACAGTTGGGATGTCAGCCATATAATTCTTCAAGCAAGAGCATCAGTGGGTTAATGCCCCGTCCGCCTGCAGTCCATCCAATACATGGGCGAATTGACTGGTCTTCCAAATATGGAGGACACAGATAAAAAAAATAGATGTAAATAACATTCAGCTGCAGCTCAGTGGTATTGGTTTCTTAATATAATTTGAATATCGCAATTTTTCTGATTGAAAGTTGCTGTTGGGGTTGGTTAGCTTAGTTTTCATTAACAGTTGGTGCTTTTCCTCACCTCTGGAGAAAAATATTTTTGCAAGAGCTTTTCTGAAAATTTGCCAGTTAGTAGTAATTTAATTTTTTTACACTTTTTTCTACTTCTGTATATATTGTGCAATGTATATAACAAGTTATCAGGGTTTTTTATATGTGTGTGTGTGTAAATAATGTATTAAGTATTTTGTTAAAGGACAAGTAGACCTGTGCAGATCTTTTTGCATATGAAAACTAGCATTTAAAGAATATACTCTGACATGTAGGCGCACTAAAAGTGAGTCATTGAAATTTGCCTATGGCATTTGAGTAGGGAGGCATTTATTTTTGTAAATTTTTTTTCTGGGCAGGGATGAAAATTTATTACCAAGTGTGAAGAATACTTATTTTTGTAGCAGACTCATTAAGTAGCCTTCATTTAAGGAATGAGCAGAGAAAAATATTCATTTCCTTTGTGTTTTATCACATCACTCACTTGGGAATAGACTGTAGTTCGGCTCCCAGGATCCTTTCGATACTCCTTATAAACTGGCTATAAAGAAATTGCCCAGTGGCGTCTTTCTCTTGTGCTACAAGAGATACAGCAAATCTGTCACTTGGAAACTTCTGACCACAAATGTGTATCTGCCACTAAATGACACAAGCATATTGGCATTCCAGTGTTCTATACCACTTTCCATTGCTGTTCGTTCCTTCCCCAAGTAATTTTCACCTAGCATTGAGCATACATTATAGAGAATTACTTTAAGAAGTATTAGCCTTGGATTGTGATGTACAAGTCGGCCATTGAAACTTCAAAAATACTTCCAAAAACAGGGGTCAACAAAGATGCTGAGTATAAATTTGAACAGGTGGTTCCATTTGTAATTTTCAGTCGTCACGTGCAGTCTGATCTGTGTGAGCATGAATAAAACTTCCATGTATCTTCTTGGCAATGTGGCCTGTGCCACCTGCTTGCTCCCATATGCTGCCTTATAAGGCGAGTATAACCCTAAACATGTATTTCTGAACTGAAAAATTGAAGCTAGCTCCTAATGCAATTATAGCCCTAAACATTTATTAGTGGAAAAATTGGGTTCTACTTTTAGGCCAAGTTTAGGCCTTCGCATGCATTTTAGTGCTGAAAAAATGGGATTGTCTTATATTTCAGGTTTTCTTGCATGCCACGATCTGTGGTACATATGATGTTCAAAGGCAATGCCATGTTTGTGTTGAGCAATAATGGATATGCAGACATACTGTCTGGACTAAATTTTTTTAGGTTGTGCAACTAAAGGACCGAAGCAAACAGCAAGTGCATCAGTATTCTGTTTGTATTTACCTAGCAAGACAGACAAACTCATAAACTGCACTCTTAAGATTTTAGTTGCACTTTCTATAAAACTCCAATATATTTTGTTCACATTTTCTTCCTTGGAGGCTCCTGGAATGTGCTCACACTTGACTTAAAGATGACCATTTTCAATGTTGTGACTAGCCACAATTTCTTTACTTCCCCTTTTCCACTTAAATAACTTGCATCTTCTGCCTATTTAATGCTGGAAAAAAAATGGCCTTTCCATAGATTTGGGTAAAAATTAAGTGCAAAGGCCAGTCAACATTGGGACTAGAGCTTGTGTTTTCTGGCCTGTAGTGTAACATCAGTTCCAGTGTTCAAATAAAGTATTATTGGATGGCCTCCACTGCATTTTATTTGTGGAGAGTTTTGAGACTGCATTTTTCCCGAGCTCTTCCATTACACAATTTTTGTTTAACTTCCAGTTATCTGTTTGTCTGTGTTTGGAATCCTCTTTTTTTTTTGCAGTTTTTGGGAAGTCCTTCCACTAATTTAAGAAAAAAGTGATGCTTCTGAAGCATACTCATATGTGTTCCATCAATCTTTTCAAATCCATTTTAACCTGTAACATCTGATGAATTGTGCTATAGTAGTGCAATCAAAATGCATTAAAGCAATGCAGGAAATTGCATATATGTTAAATGAGTTTTAATTGTGCTCAATATTGTCAATTTTTATAGCTTTAATATAGTTCAAAATTAATCAAATTTTCTATAATACTGTACTGCTAATTTCAAAGATTTTCTCTTATAATAAAATTGTTCCTTCGATCTACCCACATACCATATTTGCACAACATTAAAATTTAGATTTAACTGCTCATCTCCAGTTTTCTTCTCTGAGACCTAAACATCTGTTAGAATTGAGGATATAAAGTGTTCAGAAAAGATAGGGAAGGAAGAAAGGGAGGTGGATTAGCAGTACTAATTAGGAAAGACATTGTAGTATGGAAGGTGGGGCTGTCCATGAGGGCGCAAAGGAAGAACGCATTTAGTTAGAGTTGAGAAGCAAAAAGAGGATGATCATGCTACTGTGGATATTCTACTAACCTCCCAAGTAGTGAGAGAGAGTTAGAGTAAATCTACTGGGAAATCACATATGCAAGAACTGAATGGTGATGCTGGGAGGCTTTGATTACCCAAATATCAATTGGGGTAATGTTAGAGTAAAGGCTAAGGAGGGGGGAGGAATTTATTGAATGAGTCCAGGAGAACTTCCTTGAGCAGTATGTTCTGTCAACTAGGAAGGAAGCATTGCTGGATCTGGTGCTGGGGAGTGAAATGAAACAAGTGGACCAGGTGTCTGTGGGGTAATACTTGGGTAAAAGTGATCATTGTATCATAAGGTTTAGACTAACAATGGAGAAGAGCAAGGGAACCAAAGGTAGGGTTCCTTGGCTGACGAGCGATATAGAGCTTATGATTGCAAAAGGCAGTTTGTGCTTGATGAATTTAGTGGAATTTTTTTTTTGAAGTAACAGAAAAGGTTGAAGGGAAAGCAATAGATATTGGCTATATGGATTTTAAGAAAGCATTTGATAAAGCACCACAAAGACTTGTTAACCAAATTGAGGCTCATGCAATAGGACCGTCAGTGTCAGCTTGGATAAAAAAAATTGGCTTAAGGACAGAAAACAGTGAGTTATGATAAATGGATGTTTTTCATACTGGAGAATGGTAGGCTGTGGTGTTCCCCAAGGTTCAGTGCTAGGACCACTACTTTTTTTGGCTTGGACATTGGAATGCAAAGTAAAGTTTCAAAATTTGCCAGTGATTGTAAATTTGGAGGTGATACCACTTGGCTGTAGCAGGACATGAGTAGGTTGGCTAGCGGAATGGACTGACAAGTGGCAGAATCTAATACAGAGAAGTGTGAGCTGTTGCACTTTGAATGAAGGAATTGGGAGAGGTAATATAGACTAAATGGCAGAGTTTTAAGAAGTGTACTGGGGTAGGACATATTAATAGACCAGCCAGCAAAGTATATGGGATTTTGGACTTCATAAATAGGGGTATTGAGCACAAAAGTGGAGAGGTAATGCTGGACCTGTAAAAACTCTGGTTAGGTCACAATTTGAGAATTGCATTACGTCCTGGATACCACACTTTAGGAAGGATATGAGGTTCTTTGAAAGGGTACAGATGAGATTTACCAGAATGGTTCCAGGGATGGGGGATTTTAACTACAAAATTAAGCTGTAGAAGTTGGGATTATTCTCCTTGGAGCAAAGGAGATTGAGGGGAGATTTGATAGAGATGTACAAGATCATGACAGATTTAGATAAGCTAGACAAAAAAAGCTGTTCCAATTGGCTAATGGTACAAGGACTAAGGGACACAGATTTAAGGTTTTGTGCAAGAAAAGCAGGGAGAATGTGAGGAAGAACTTATGAAGTGATTGGTAGAGAGTTGGAATTTGCTACCCATGGGGGTGGTGAAAGCACAGCTGATGGATGATGTCCAAAGGAAATTGAACAAGCACTGGAGAGAAATAAATGTGTAGAGGAATGGGGGTACAGTTGGGGACTAAGGCTGATTGGAATGATTAAAGAGAGCTGGCATGGTATCAATGGGCTGAATGGCCTCCCTTTGTGTCATAATGACTATGATTATGATTTTTACTTTCTGGCCTTTGCCTTTTCATTAAAGGATGTTGCTTAACCTGTCCAGCATAGGCTGTGCATGATTGCAAACAAATTTGATTGTCAGTGAAAGACCAGGATACCCCAGTTTTGTGGATATATCATGTTCAACAATGGGGGAAACACATACTGAGGCCGCTTTTGATGTTTTTGCAACCTGTATAATGTGCTAATTTTTCTAGATGTGCTCATCTGCCTATTTCCTTTCTGCCTATTTGTCTCCCTTATCACACCTCTTGTCCTTTCTTTCTGCAGCCCCTACATGTCATGAATATCTCCTCCCCTATGACACAGTTTTGTTGATGCTCATGAAATGTAGGATGAGCACATTCAGCATTTGCAACAACTTTACCAGTGGCAACATATGCTTTGGTGTTCTGTCTGTGGAGCCACTTAGCTTGTCTTGAAAATTGCATGCACAAGTGTCACTGGATATGCCAAGTGGAAATATTCCAGCCTCAGGGAGAGGGGGAACACTCGCCTGGGGCTTTTATATTAGTATGAAGGTAGGACACCACAAATGGATTTGGTTACCTGTATGTGTCACGTTGCCACTTTAATACATGTGATATGTATGTGGTTTCCCATCGAGCAATCCACCCGCATTGCCCTGGAAAACTCAGTGTATTTTAACTTCGTGCCTCTTTAGAATTTGAGGCTCCCACCCGATTTGCCAGTCTGCTAGAAGACCAGGACCTGGATGTAGTGTTGGAAACAGCAAGGTTGAGTACAGCTCTTCATTTCCCCAGGGCACTGGCATAGTGGTAATGTTAGTGTACTATAAATCCAGAACCCCAGGCCTCTCTTTGCTGCTTCTAGGTGGCCAGGCTAATGTAATAGCTGTGTATTTGTTATCCTGCCCTTTCTGTCGAGGAAGCGTAAATAACATTCAATAATGGACTGCTTGCAGTTGAGCATGTGGTTAGTATTAGTGCAATACACATCAGCAGGATCAGCTAACCTCAGTGCTGTCAAAGTTGGAGCGGCAAACGCTGGAGATCAGCCCGAGAGATGTCAACAAAGGAGATTTATATTTCTTGTGTACATGTGTTTTTCCCCTTCCTCTTACCTCACTCTGTTCCTTCTTACAAGCTGTCCATCTGTAATGTTTTCTGGTCCTAATGAAGGATAATTGCCTGAAATGAAATTGCCTAGAAGTATGGTGGAGGCAGGTTCAATCAAGGCATTCAAGAGGGCATTAGATGATTATTTGAATAGAAACGATGTGCAAGGGTACAGGGGTAAGGCAGGACGATGGCACTAGGTCAATAATGCTCACTTGGAGAGCTGGTACAGACATGATGGGCCAAATGGCCGCCTTCTGTGCCATTAAAATTCTGAGATTCTTTTACAGGTGGTGCCTTCCACCTGGTATCTGATGAGCTGTCGTTTGTGCCCACAGCTGCCCTCGTGTGGACAATGCAGATATCACAACTGTTTAAAAAGTGCAATGTCAGTATTAATTGTTTAAGCTAATTAGTTACATTGAAAGCTCAAACCAGTGGAATCTGAGCCAGCAATATGACTTCAGCATTAATTGGTGCCTGCTCCAACTGCTTGATTATAGCTGCTGCTTTTAATAGTGAGGTTATGGAGAGCATAGCAGGGTACGAGAATCCAGGAAGCTTTGGTTATGCTATACTGAAGGATAGCCTCCAGATCTGCCAAGATATTGGAATTTTTATTCTGAAAGTACAGTGCTGGGAATTGAAAAGATATATAAATACTGTATTTATTTTACAAATTAGTCAAGCACACATAAAGATTTAATTTCAAGCAAATAAACCAAAAGAGGATTTGTTAATTTACATCCTGTGCTATGTATGAACTCCAAGGCATTTCTTGGTCTTGGACAACCACATGTGCAGGATGGCTTAACGGGTAGAGCACCGGAGGAGGATGGGAAATTCTATGGTTAGGAGTACAGACAGGCATTTCTATGGCTGTAGGTATGAATCTAGGATGGTATGTTGCCTCCCTGATGACAGCATCAAAGATGGAACTGAGTGTCTGCAGAATGCTCTTGAGTGGGTGGGGAGGGTGAATACCAGCTATCAAGGTTCATATCAATACCAACAACATAGGTGGAAAGAGAGCTGAGGGCTTCCAGGCAGATTTTATGGAGCTAGAAAAGAGATTAAGCAGAACCACAAAGTGGAGAACCTACTTACTCATATTTAGGTCCATTTTTTAAAAAATCATCTACAGTGCTTCAGGGCTCTTCAACGTTACTTGCACCCAGTTCTATTGGGTTGCATAATCAGTATTCCTTTATACCCTATTTTCTTCATTCAGGCTAGGCCATCCGTAATAGTCCTTGTTCAGAGGGCGTATAAGAGTCAACCACATTGCTGTGGGTCTGGAATCATGTAGGCCAGACAAGGTAAGGATGGAAAATTTCCTTTCCTAAAGGACATTAGCGAACTAGGTGGGTTTTTATGATAATTGGCAATAGTTTCATGGTCATCATTAGACTTTTAATTCCAGATTTTTTTTTATTGAATAAAAAGTTTCACTATCTGTCGTCGTGGGATTCAAACCCAGGTCCCCAGAGAATTACCCTGGGTCTCTGGTCCAGTGACAATACCACTACACCATCACCTCATTGAGGGAAAAAAAGAATAGACAGTGATTAGAAAAAAAATTAGAAAAGGATGATAACTTGCCTTGGGCACCCAGTGTTATGAGCATTCAGATTCCAGTATCCCTGCCATGACTGGAGCCAACAATCTGTGGCATGAGGTCATACTTATCCAAAGAAGCATTAGAATAATTATGTCCCTGCTATAGGCAGAGCTCCAATCCAACTCCACCATTTGGACCATAATTACAGTCATTGTGAAAGTAACCATTGTTGCCTTCTGTTCATTGTATGCTCTTTTCAGGGTGCAGCACAGACTTGCTTTATGCAAGCTAGTTTTCTGTGCATATCAGTATTCGTAGGCCAATGATGGATTTTTCAGCAAGCCAATCCAGTATATTATTGTTGTGTTGCCCCTCTGACAGCAACGTGTGAAGGCAATATAATTTTCCATGTATTGTTTATTTCCCCAGGGCACAATGGATAGTAGATGGGATTCATATGGCCATTGAGGCATCACCTAAAATAACCCTGTTACCTTAACCAAAAAACATTCTATTTAGTAAATATGAAGTTTGCGAACAGCACAGACCAGAGCTTCATTGCAATATCATCCTGGGAGCCAGGGAACTGTCATTGACAGCCACTACCACCTCCCTTATTAGTGTGTTGTTGCTCACCCTTATTAGCCCAACATTTCAGCTGAATGAGAAATATGTCAGGCACCACTTGTTCACCATCATTGCTTCCTCCTAATGAATCCTTAGCCTTTGGTGCTGCCCCCCTTCAACTGGATCGATGCAGTGTTCCTATCCAGATTCTCTTGTTGCTTGCAATATCATTGGCCACCAATGGGTGCTGGGTGTTCTCTCAACCGCAGGCGCTGAGCACCGATTTGCAGACGAAGGATAGTGTTCCAAAGTTTTGACATAGCCAGACTGACCCACCACACATTTCAGTTGTAGAGCAAGCCCATGGAAATTTCTAGCTTCCCAATTGTTAGGAACACCTAAATTAGTGAAATGATTTCTTTGTTGTTTCTCTGAGTATTGATTATCTGCAACTGAGAGTTAGTGCACTGGGTATTTGAGATCGTCACTGACTCCAACAGTATTTGGATGAACTTGAATAAAACTTATTGAGCCAGAGTATACAGTTAAAATGTTCATCTTTCTCAAGTTATTGCATTTTCTATAACTTAAAATAATAAAAAGATATTAAAAACAATTATAAAAAGATTACTGTTCACAGAAAATCCTTGTATGACTATAATTTGATTTACCGAATGTTTCCAGAGTTTAATATTAAACAATTAACCTTTTGTCATATAAAATGGAAGCACATATAGTGGGCTATAAAATCCTTCCAATCCATAATGACAAAAATGACTATAAATTTGTGCTGTTTTCCAGAAACAAATTCTGTTTAATAGTGAAGTGATGCACTTTCCGTATTTACAAAATGTCTCTCACGCTTCAGGGAATCATTTTGCGAGCAAGAGAGTAAAATCAGAGGCAAGTAAATTATGTAAAATATAACAATCTCTTCTGGGGTTTGATTTATGTAAAACTAAGATGGGTGGTGATTTTAAGGAGTGTTAACAGTCCTTTGTTCTCAGTGAGAGAATGACTTGCTTGGTTTGACTAAGAAAAGTCATGTTGCTTGCTACTGTTAAGTGTTTACATTAGAAAAGAAAAAGTAACACAACTAGAGAGGTGCCAGTGGTATGGATGGCAGAATGAAGAGCAGCTGCTGTCTGAAAGCAAAAAGAAGAGAACAAGAAGGGTAAATCTGAAATGTGGAAAGCAAAGGAAACAAAATGAGGACAGAGATTACGGCTTGAACTTGTTAAACTTAATGTTGAGTCTGGAAGTGAGTGTAGAGTGCCTAATGCATAACACATATCTTCAATAATAAAGAAGCCTCGCCCCTGGAAGTCCATGAGCAAACATGACAGGGTTAAACATTCTGGTTTCCCCGTGTGGCAACAACCCTGCCTGCTGTTGGTTAAATATGAAGATGGAATGAGGCCCTTAACTGGGCATTAATTTCTTTTCTGTCCTGGACTTAATGGGGCAAAGGCAGGAGGCCAGCAAACTTGCAAGGTGAAGGAGGGGTATTAAATTCTGTCTGATGTGTGTGGGACGGTGCCTTGATGCACACCCCCACACTCCCTATGAGCATAGCTCCACACTGAGAGTGCCAGATCATGGAAATTACTTTTTTTTTAAACCTCTGAGCCTTGATTTTGAAACTAGCACAGAACATTGAGGAGGAAGAGATTCCCTTCTTAACGATTAGAATCATTTTCAGTTTATATTCCTACCAAGAGTTTATGTATTTGTACTTCTAAATCCTAAAATATATGCAATTCATAGATAATTAGTTACAACATACTTAAAAATTCAAAATTGCACTTCAGTTTTTTTTAGTGTATTTATTTGGTCCATTGGTGCTGCCTGGAAATCCAATGCCTCTCCAGAACTAGTAAGTATAGCCTGATATTCATTTTAAGGCACAGCCTCTAGGAAACATGTTAATATTGATCATTCCTGTCAGAGCCAAAAGGCTTGCACTTCATATAAACATGTTTTCACATAAGATGTATAGTAGGCCCTGACTACATCAACTAATTGCAAGCTACAGAATGGGACTCAGTGATTTACTGAAGAACAAATGTCCAAGTGACCTTGAATACGCGTTTCAGGGCCAAAAATTTACGTAAACCCAACTCATTCAGTGATTTATTGAGAACATAAATTTCAAAGGTATGACTATTTGTCAAACAAATCAAGATGTTCTGCATTAGAAGTTAAAATACTTGTTGCGGGTAGTATTTGTCTAAGACTTATGGATATTTGGGGGTTATGTTAATACATTTTCAAAGATGGATTTAACGCAGGAATTAAATGATTAAAACCAATCAACTAGCAACACTAACTTGGCCAGCATTTATTGCCTATCCCTGATTAGCCTTGAGAAGGTGGTGGTGAGCCATCTTGAACCACTGCACTACCATGTGGTATAGTGCTGTTTGGGAGAGAATTCCAGGATTTTGCCCAGCTACATTGAATGAACAGCGAATGATATATTTCCAAGTCAGGATGGTGTGTGGCTTGGAAGAGAACTTGTAGGTTCCCATGCATCTGTTGTCCTTGTCATTCAACATGGTGGAGGCCATGGGTTTGGAAGGGTGCTGTTGAAGGAACCTTGGTGAGTTGCTGCAGTGCATCTTGTAAGTGGTATACACTGTCACTATTCATCAGTGGTGCATGGAGTGCTAGTCTCTTTAATCTCTAAATAAACACTTTAGGTGGTTAGTCGCCCAGCCCACCAGCCCCGTTGGTCAGTATCAGGCCCACAGATGGCTAACTAAGCAGTCAACTAGTCACCAGTAATCTTAAGATTGTTCCTTAAGTTGATTTAGATATAATGCATTAACTAATTAAACAGAGAAAGTATATGACCCATAACAGCTTGTGATAACAGGCTTCCACTCTCTAGTCGAAGTGTTAGGAAACTCTTCCCTTGCTCTCTCGATCTTCCTCCTCCTCCTCTGGTCCATCTTCCATCTGAAGAATGCAGCTGCACAATGAGCACTGCCACCTCAGCACCACCAGTATGACACCAATCTATATACCCTTTATTTGGGGGGCTGGTGGCTTATCCAGTGTCAATCATCTATTTAACCATTCTGACCAATGGACACAGGGCAGGTACACAAACTGTCAAGGTGGTTACAACCTCCCGTTTGTTATCCTGCTCCAGGTCAGACTTTTAGTTTACATTCTGCTGAGGGTCATATTCTGGTCCTTTCTAAACAATTGCAAAGTTAAGGGGGTGCACAAGGTGCCATCCTAACAGCTTGGCAATGTCAACATTGCAGCCTGAACCAAGATAGCCCGTTAGTCTGCCACCTGCCACTGCACCTTTGGCCAGCCGCCTGCCAATGCACCCTGTTGGCCTGCTGCCCACCAGTCAGTCAGGCAGTCTGCCCAGCAATCAGACAGTCTGCCTGTCCAGCAGTTGGGCAGCCAGGCAGTGAGACAGTCCCCCTGCAGGGTAGCCGGGCAGTGAGACAGTCCTCCTGCCGGGTAGACGGGCAGTGAGACAGTCCGCCTGCCGGGTAGCTGGGCAGTGAGACAGTCTGTCCCTCCAGCAGCCAGGCAGACAGTCTGCCACCCAGCTGGCATTCAAGCAGTCAGGCAGTTCGTCCTCCCACCCGCCCGGCAGTCAGACATTCCATGTGCCCGCTCACCTGCCCGGACTCTCTTGTCGATCAAAAAATCTGTATAACTCAGCCTTGAAAATATTCAATGTCTCGGATTCTACTGCTCTTTGTGGAAGATAATTCAAAGGCTAACAACCCTCCGAGAGAAGCACCTCCGTCTTAAATGATAATCTTTTAACTGAAAACCAAATCAACAAAATTGGGATAAATCAGGCACAGCCCCTAATTCAGGTCAGCTGTAAAACCAAGGACAAAGTTTAAAGGAACCTTACAAACTTTAAATCAAAATGTGATTAAAGGGGTCAACAAAACACCCCAGTCCCCGCGGTGCCCACCGAGCACGGAAGGCCTCGAGAGTGTCAGCAGACACTGCGTGCTCCCTCTCCAGGGACATCCGGCAGCGAACGTAGCCGCGGAAGAGGGACAAACAATCGGGCGGGACTCCCCCGTCGATCGCCCGCTGCCTGGACCTGTTAATGGCCAACTTGGCCAGGCCCAGGAGCAGGTTCATGAGGAGGGCCTCCTCCTTCCCGACCCCCTTCCGCACCGGGTGCCCATAGATCAGGAGCATGGGGCTGAAGTGCAAACAAAACATCAATAAAAGATTTTCCATCTTAAATGATGGACCCCTTATTCTAAACGCATATAAATCATTGCATAACAATTAGCACATGGTTCAAGTCGAGAAAATTTGACAAGATTGTAATAAGTTAACAGAAGATTATTAAATCTGCTCATAGAAAAGGACATCAGGAATTTTTGAACAGAAAATGAGGCTGCATTGGTCTTTGAAGGGTGAGGAGTGACCATGACAAAACTAGAATAATAATTCCCTGACATTTAACAATTGGAACAGCAGCTAAGCTCTATGTTTTGGGTTGATGTACTAATTCACTACGTCACATGAGAAACAATACGTCAAGTGAGAAACCAATGCACTGGAATACATTTTCTTTCCTGTGGGGAGGTGAATGGTTCTTAAGTGCCCTCTGAAATTGCACAGTGTATCAAACTGCTACAAAGTGTAAAAGCAATAAAACCAAACAGACCACCTGGAATCGACGTAGTCACCGGCAAAGGCAAGCTGTTGACCCTGAAAAGTCCTCCTTAGGATCTGTGGGTTTCTGCCAAAATTGGGAGAGCTGTTCCACAGACTAGTCAAGCCACAGCCTGACATAGTCATCCTCCTGGAATCATATCTTACAGATAATGTTCCAGACACCAGCATCACCATACCTGGGTATGTCCTGTCCTGTGGGCAGGACAGACCCAACAAAGGTGGCAGCACAATGGTATACAGCCGGGAAGGAGTTGCCCTAGGAGTCCTCAACATTGACTTCAGACTCCATGAAGTCTCATGGCATCAGGTTAAACACAGGCAAGGAAACCTCCTGCTGATTACCACGTACCCACAACCCCTCGCCTCCTCAGCTGATGAATCAGTGCTCCTCCATGTTGAACACCACTTGGAGAAAGTGCTGAGGGTGGCAAGGGCACAGAATATGCTCCTGGTGGGGGGACTTCAATGTCCATCATCAAGAATGGCTCAGTAGCACCACTACTGACCGAGTTGGCTGAGTCCTAAAGGACATAGCTGCCAGACTGGGTCCGTGGTGGGGGGTGAGGGAATCAATAAGAGGGAAAAATCTACTTGACCTCAAGCTCACCAAGCTGCCAATCATAGATGCATCTGTCCATGACAGTATTGGTAGGAGTGACTGCTGCAAAGTCCTTGTGGAAGTGAAGTCCCACTTTCACATTTAGGATACCCTCCATCATGTTGTGTGGTACGACCACTGTGCTAAATGGAATAGATTTTGAACAGATCTAGCAACTTAAAATTGGGCATCCATGAGGTGCTGGGGCCCATCAGCAGCAGCAGAATTGTACTCAACCACAATTTGTAAACTCATGTCCCAGCATATCCCTCACTCTACCATTACCATCAAGCAGGGTATCAACCCTGGTTCAATGAAGAGTGCAGGAGGGCATGCCAGAAGCAGCACCAGGCACACCTAAGAATGAGGTGTCAACCTGGTAAACTGACAACACAGGACTACCTGCATGCCAAATGATGGAAGCAGCATACGATAGGCAGAACCAACTGATCGCATGACCCATTTGATCAGATCTAATCTCTGCAGTCCTGCCACATCCAGTCATGAATGGTGGTGGACAATTAAACAACTCACTGGAGGAGGAGGCTACACAAGTATTCCCATCCTCAATGATGGGAGAGGCAAGTAATAAAGTCTAAATCAGGATTACACTGCAAGTATGTGAATGCATAGAGTATAAATAAAACTGGGGAGTTACAGGCACAGATTGCCTTGTGAGATTATAATGTTGTGGCGATAACGGAGACCTGGCTTAAGGAAAGGCAGATCTGGGTGCTAAATATCCCTGGTTACAAAATGTTCAGAAAAGACAGGAAAAGGAAAAAAGGAGGAGGGGTGGCATTTTTGGTTAAGGAGAGCGTTGCAGTACTGGAGAAAGAGGATGTGTCAGAGGATTCAATGACAGAATCGATTTGGCTAGAGCTAAGGAATAAAAAGGGTGCAATTACATTGTTCGAAAGAAACATATAGACCACCAGCTAGTGGGAAGGCCATAGAGGAACAAATCTGCAAGGAAATTAAAGAGAGGTGTAAACATTGTAGAGTAGTTATAATGGGGGACTTTAATTACCCATATATAGACTTGGACAGTGGTAGTGTAAGGGGCAGAGAGGGTCAAGAGTTCCTAGATTGCATTCAGGAGAATTTCCTACAGCAGTATGTGTCCAGTCCAACAAGAAAGGAGACACTGCTAGACCTGGTTCTTGGGAATGAGATGGGCCAAGTAGATCAAGTGACAGTAGGGGAACTTTTAGGGGACAGGGATCATTATATCATAAGGCTTAGGGGTATGGTGGAAAAGGATATTGGTCAAACCAGAGTAGGAATAATCAACTGGTGGGGAGTGAACTTCAATGGGACAAGAACAGAGCTGGGCTAGATAGACTGGAACCAAAGGTTGGTGGGAAAAACAGTAGCTGAACAATGGGCTACCTTCAAATAGGAGATGGTTTGGGTATGTTCCCTCAAAAGGGAAGGTAGGACAAACAAATAAGAGCTCCCTGGATGACAAAGGAGATAGAAATTAAGCTAAAGAAGAAAAATTGTGTTTACAACAGGTGTCAGGTAGCAAATCCAATTGAAAACCAAGCTGAATATAGAAGGCTCAGAAGGGATTTGAAAAAGCAAATACAAGAAGCAAAGAGGGATTATGAAAAATGACTGGCAGCTAACAAAAGGAAATCACAAAGTATTCTATAAGCACATCAGTAGTTCAGTGGTAAAAAGGCAGTAGAAGGAGGAGTAGGGCCGATTAGGGACTAAAAAAGGGATTTACACATGGGGTAAGGCATGGCTGAGGTGTTAAACCAATACTTTGCATCTGTCTTTACCTACGAGGTAGATGCTGCCCAGGCCATGGTGCCAGAGGATGAAACTCAGTCACTAGAAGGGTTTAAAATCGATAAGAAGGAGGTCTTGGATAAGCAGTTGGTACTTAAAGTTGATAAGGCACCAGGACCGGATGAGATTTATCCAAGAATATTGAAGGAAGTGAGGTTGGAAGTTAGAGAGATACTGACAATAATCTTTCAATGTTCCCTGGATTCGGGGAAGATGCTGGAGGACTGGAGAATTGCAAACATTACCTGCAACTACAGACCAGTCAATTTAACTTCAGTGGTGGGGAAACTTCTAGAGACAATTATTCAGTATAGAATTAATAGTCACATGGAAAAATGTGGATTGATTTGGAAGAGTCAGCATGGATTTGTTGAAGGAAAATCTTGTCTAACTAATTTGCTGGAGTTTTTTGAAGAGGTATCAGAGATGGTTGATGAGGGCAAGGCTGTTGATGTGGTATATATGGACTTCTAAAAGGTGTCTGATACAATGTCACACAACAGACTTGTGAGGAAAGTTATAGGTCTTGGAATAAAAGTGGCAGTAGCAACATGGATACAAAATTGGCTGAGGTATAGGAAACAGAGAGTAATGGTTAATGGGTATGTTTTGGGCTGGAAGAAGATTTGTAATGGAGTTTCCCAGGGGTCAGCATTGGGATTCTTGCTCTTCCTGATACATATAAATTACCTAGATCTTGGTATACAGGGGACAATTTTAAAGTTCGCAGATAACACAAAACTTGGGAGAATTGTAAACCGTGAAGAGGACAGTGCAGAACTTCAAAAGAACTTCGGCAACATTGGTGGAGTGGGAAGATAGGTGGCAGATGAAGTTCAATGCAGAGAAGTGTGAGGTGATACACTTTGGTACAAAGAACATGGAGAGACAGTATAAAATAAAGGATGCTATTCTAAGGGGTGTGCAGGAGTAGAAAGATCTGGGTGTATATGTACATAAGTCATTAAAGGTGGCAGGGCAGGTAGAGAGAGTTGTTTCGAAAACATACAGTATTCTAGTCTTCATTAATAAGGGCATAGAGTACAAGAGCAGGGAGGTTATGATGAACTTATATAAGACACTGGTTAGACCTCAGTTGGAGTATTGTGTACATTTCTGGAAGCCACACTATAGAAAGGATGTGAACACATTAGAGAGAGTGCAGAAGAGGTTTACGAGAATCATCCCAGGGATGAGATACTTCAGTTATGAGGAAAGATTGGAGAAGTTGGGACTGTTTTCCTTGGAGAGGAGAAGGCTAAGAGGAGACTTGATAGAAGTTTTCAAAATAATGAGGGGCCTGGACAGAGTAGATAGGGAGAAATTGTTCCTGTTCATAATTGGATCGAGAACCAGAGGGCACAGTTTTAAAGTGTTTTGCAAAAGAAGCAAATATGGGGTGAGAAAAATCTTTTTCACCCAGCGAGTAGTTAGGGTTTGGAATGCACTGCCTGGAAGTATGGTGGAAGAAGGTTCAATTGAAGCAATCAAGGGGGCATTGGATGATTATCTAAATAGAAACAATATGCAGGGTTACGAGGAAAAGGCAGGAGATTGGTGCTATGTTAAAATGCTCAGAGAGCCGGTGCAGATATGATGGGCTGAATGACTTCCTTCTACACTGTAACAATTTTGTGATTCTGAGATTCTGTGACCAGATGAGCACAGAGAAGTAGGGTTGTAGTTGACTTTTTTTATACCCCTTTCCTGTGCATTCCTGGAAGAGAAAAAGAAACATGTCTTTTGCCCAGATCTGTTTTCTTTTCAACTCAGTTCATGTTCACAGTCTGGGATATAACTCAACAGGAGTTGGCTTTGGCTGAGATGGTAATCATTTCCCATTATCTCTGTAACCACAGGAGATTACAGTTCTGTTTGCATTACATATTTTCCTTTGAAGTGCCTCTGGCTGAACTAGGCCATGTCACACCTTTTAGGTGCGACATTCCATTCTCTCTTAACTAGTAATCCATGTAGGAATTTTCCAGTAAGTGGTTACCTTCGAGTCTCAGCCCATTTTTAAAAAAACATGTCTTACTTAAAAGTTCAATATGTCCATCAGTTATTCAGGGATAGGATCCATGGTCATGACACCTGTTCACAAAAAGCAGGACAGATACAACCTGAATAATTACCTCTCCATTGGTCTACTCTTGATGATCAGCAAAGTGACGGAAGGTTTTGTCAGCAGTGCTATTGAATGGCACTTAGCAATAACCAGCTTACTGCTGCTCAGTTCAGGTCCCACCAGGGCCACTCAGCTCCTAACCTTATTACATCCTTGGCTCAATCACAGACAAGAGAGCTAATCTCAAGAGGAGAGGTGAAAATGACATCAAGGCAGAAGTTGACCAAGTGTGACATTAAGGAGCCCTGGTGAAACTGAAGTCAATGGGAATCGGGCAAAAACTCTCCACTGGTTAGAATCATACCTAGCACAAAGGAAGATGGTTGTGGTTGTTGGAGATAAAATCACCTCAGTCCCGGGGCATTGCAGTGGGATTTCCTCAGCTGCTTCATCAACAACCTTTCTTCCATCATAAAGTCAGAAGTGGGGATGTTCACTGATGATTGCACAATGTTCAGCACCATTTGCAACTCCTCAGATACTGGAGCAATCCATCTCCATATGTAGCAAAACCTGGACATTGTTTAGACTTGGGCTGATAAGTGGCAAGTAAATTCATGCCACACAAGTGCCAGGCAATGACCATCTCCAACAAAAGAGAATCTAATCATCTCCCCTTGATATTCAATGGCATTACCATTGCTGAATTACCCACTATCAACATCCGGGGAGGTACCATTAACCAGGACCTGAACTGGACTAGCCATATAAATACTATAGCCACAAGAGGAGGTCAGAAGCTAGGAATCGTGCGACGAGTAACTCACCTCCTGACTCCCGAAAGTCTGTCCACCATCTACAAGGCACAAGTCAGGAGTGTGATAGGATTCACTCCACTTGCCTGGATGAGTGCAGTGCCAACAATGCTCAAGCAGCTCGACACCATCCAGGACAAAACAGCCTGTTTGACTGGCACCCCATCCACTACCTTAAACATTCAGTCCCTCCACCATCAATGCACAGTGGCAGCAGTGTCTACCATCAATATAATGCACTACAGCAAATCACCAAGGCTCCTTTAACAGCACCTTTCAAACCCGTGACCACTAACACCTAGAAGGACAAGGGCAGCAGACTCATGGGAACACCACCACCTGCAAGTTCCCCTCCGAGTCACTCGCCATCCTGACTTGGAAATATATCATTGTCCCTTCACTGTTGTTGGGTCAAAATCCTAAAACTCCATTCCTAACAGCACTGTGGGTGTACCTACACCATATGGATTGCAGTGCTTCAAGAAGGCAGCTCACTACCACCTTCTCAAGGGCAATTAGGGATGGACAATAAATGCTGGCTTATCCAGTGACACCCACATCCCATGAACGCATATAGAAAAAGATTTTTCAAAAACTCTCTACTGCAATTGAACAACTGTTTGCCTAAAGGATGGATCTGAGCATGTGCCAAGTATAATAACTTCATTCAGTTATTACCAAGAAAGTGCAGCCTGAATTTTAGAATCTTCAATTCTAATCTAAAGATTCTGTAAAGCAGAATGAATAACATTGAACTATTCACCTATAATTTAATTTTATTCAGCTTAGGTCTTCTTCATGAGAATTAGCAACTTTATCCTCTCTGTGGCTGAACTTTCCAGAGAATGCCCATGTTGATGTTTAAATCTATTGAAATTCACCATATCGTGAAAATACCTACACAATGAACTTTTTCCAGATATACACTCAGTGAGCTTGATGTCATTTGAGCGCACAACTTTCTGATTTAGAGCCAGATACACTACCATTGCGCCACAACTCCCATGCTGATGTTTGCATGCAAGGAAACAACTGTGAAACAATGACCATGATATTAACCTCACACCTCAGGTAGGAAAGGGTCAAAGGGAGTTAAAGTGTGAAATTCATGCAACTTGACCCCTAACCCGCCGCATATACGCCGACTGCCATATTGGCTGCAGCAATAATCAGGGTGGCTGAGTGTTCCATTGTGGAGATGCAGAAGATTTGTTCATGTGTTTAAGTTGGGGGTCCTAATCATGCACCAAATTAAATTTAGCTGCTGCAGCCCAGGTTTCCCAAGGGTCTGGAAAGATGCTAGTGAAACGAAGGTGAGATTGCTCATCACTTTATTGTGAAGGTCAAAGATCAGTAGGCCTGATGTGAGTAAAAGTTTAATGCTCACAGGTCCTTCCTCAATTGCTTGTGGGATACAGTTTAGTGAGACTATTTCGCGTGAGAGAATGATCTAGAGAGGTTGAGTTGTCCAGGGAGATTAGCTCATGGTGAGTGGCGCCATGGCTGCTTTTGATTGGACTGAGGAAGAGGAAGAGAATGAGGATCAGCAGCAGCCAGGCCATGCCATGGAGAGAGCCGCAGGTGGCCAGCAGAGAGGGGACAACAGAGGGTTTAAGCTTGCAGGGGGCCCATAACTAATAGTGTTTGGTTCAGAGGCTCAGCCTCCTTGATCTGTTGGAAGAGAAGCATTTCTGAAGGTGGATATCTTGAAATCAGGTAATTCCTGACAACTGCAGCCTCCTGGAAGGAAACCTGCTTCCTGCTGGGTCAGGTGGTGAGCAATGGCTGTGAAACTATCCACTGCCCACGATCTCTTCGACTTTGACCCCTTCCAGGGTACTACTGGAGACATGGTGAGTGTGTCACCATCCGCTGCACATAAATGGATAAGGGAGGTGATGGACTGATGCTTTTCCAGGGTTGGGAGGTATTTAATCCTCTGTGATGCCAGTAGTAAAAATGAGTGTGCACTGGGACTCACATCCCTGCTGGCTTTCTACAGCTGCAGGTGACATTGACTGCACACATATAGCAATCCATCAGGACCTCCATGTTCTGACCTCATCAGGTTTTCAGCCTGCTCTGTACCCTTCCCATAAATATTGGTGGCTTTATCTCTTCCCAATATGACAGCAGGTGCTGGGAGTGGCTGTGCAAGTGAATCTGACTGAGAAAGGGAAATCAATGACTGACCATTGGGAGAGAGCAGCTCCTTGGTTTTCAGGTGCTGCACTGGGATCTTGGAAGAGATAACAGAAAGGGGGAGAGTTGTCCTGTAACCTCACTGGAGAAGGTGGTGTAGTGGGTGTTCGGGGAGCAGGGTGGGGGTGTGTGGAGGTGGATGTGGTAGCGAAGGCAGTGGGAACAGATAGCCACTACAGAAGTCAATGTGAGGAATATAGACCCAAGGATCAAGATGCAGCGCTGGTTGAAGTTTAATGATCTCACATGAGTGGTCAAGGCCAGCGAGTGCATCTTCAAATGCTTTATACCACCAACTACACCACTAGTATCAGCCACTGCTGAATTCATCACACCCTGTCAATCAGAAACTATAATTAACATTCATAGCCTCACCTCACCCTCACTTATTTAACATTGTTGTAAGCCTCACACCTATATCTCAAAGCTTGCACAGACTGGGAGCTATTCAAATATGGCAGTCACACCACCAAAACACATCACACCACACCCACTGACACATTTTTCCCTCTCTTGCAGGAGAAGGTGGCACACAAATGGAGGTGGCAGGAACTAACTGGAGGTGGGGAGGCATGACTGCGTGTTCTAACCAAGGAGTAGATGGTGCTGGTCATTACAGGAAGGGCCATTGCTGAAGCCATGGTCATCAACGGGAATGAAGCTATTGAAGATGAGTGAACCCTGATACTGAATCTTCTTTCCCTCATCTTATTCCTCCGCTATCCCACAGTGTCTTCCCACAGGGAAGCTGCAGGTGCTGTAAGACACACTATTCACCAAGGAATTCACCAAGGCTTCTTAGACAGCACCTTCCAAACCCACGACCACTACCATCTAGAAGAACAAGGGCAGCAGATAGATGGAAACACCACCATCTGGGTGTTTCCTTCCAAGCCACTCACCATCCTTCACTGTCACTGGGTCAAAATCCTGGAATTTCCTTCCTAACAGCATTGTGGGTGTACCTACACCACTTGGATTGCAGTGGTTCAAGAAGGCAGTTCAAGGGCAACTAGGGATGGGCAACAAATGCAGGCCCAGCCAGTGAAGCCTACATCCTGTGAATGAATTAAAAAAAATTACTTCCTCCTCTCCCTTCACCACAACTTTACTGTTGACCCTTTCTCCATGCAGATACCCAAGAGCTGCAACCTGCCCAGGAAGTGAAGGCAGAGCAAGAAGACAGTGAGATGAATGAACATCTTCATTCGATACTCAGTCACAGCCATCAGTTCAGACACTGTCATTGCACCTAATTTAGAGGAAGGTATAGAGGTGGGATCTTCACATGGTGAGGCATCAGCTGCCAGGGCGCTGCAGCCAAAGGTGGGAAAAACTTTAGGGCAGTGGTCAGCTCACCAGAGGACGAGGCCACAAACTCTGTTGCAAAAGGATTCAGTGAGGAATTCATTGGGCTGGGCAACAGAATATGCTGATGAGTGTAGACACCCAAATGCTTGGTCCACTGCAAAGCCTGGCAGAAAGTATGCGTTCAATGTCAAGGAGAACTTGGCACAGGGATTTGCATGGAGCCCATCTTTTCAGAAATGGAGTGGGTGGCCGCCTCCATCAAAACACATGCGGTCAACTATGAAGCAGTAGCTGATACCTGCTATCTTAGTTTCCATTGGAGCATCAAGAGTAACACAAGTAGTGTCCAACCAACATCTCAGTGCTGTAGTGGAAGCTCAGACTGCTAGCCTCATGACTCTGGTTGCTAGTGTCCAGGGCATCGAGGCAGAATCACAGAATCTTAACGGCACAGAAGGAGGCCATTTGGCTCATCGTGTCTGCTCTGGCTCTCCAAAAGAGCATTATGACCTGGTGTCATTGCCCTGCCTTTTCCCCGTCCCCCGTGCATTGTTTCTATTCAAATAATCATCTAATATCCTCTTGAATGCCTCGATTGAGCCTGCCTCCTGCACACATCGAGGCAGTGCATTCCAGACCTGAACAAGTTTTTTCTCACGTCACATTTTCTTTAAACACTTTATATCCATGCCCTCTCGTTCTGGATCCGTTGACGAGCAGAAACAGCTTCTTCCTATCTACTCTGTCCAGCCCCCTCATGATTTTGAACATCTCATCCAAATCTCCTCTAAGTCTTCTCCTCTCCAAGGAGAACAGCCACAACCTCTCCAATCTATCCTCATAGCTGAACTTTCTCATCCCTGGAACTATACTAGTAAACCTCTTCTACACTCTCTCCAATGTGTTCACATCCTTCCTATAATGTGGCACCCAGAACTGTACACAATATTCCAGCTGAGGTCTAATGAAGGTCTTATATAAATTCAGCATAACCTCCTTGCTCTCGTACTCTATGCCCCTATTAATAAAGCCCTGGATATTATATGCTTTATTAACTGCTTTCCACCTGTCCTGCCACCTTCAATGCACATATACACCCAAGTCTTTCTGCTCCTGCAACCCCTTCAAAATTCCATTCCTTATTTTATATTGTCTCTCTCCATGTTCTTCCTACCAAAATGCATCACCTCACACTTCTCCGCATTGAACTTCACCTGCCACGTATCTGCCCCCTCCACCAACTTGTCTATGTCCACTTGAAGTTCCACACCGTCTTCCCCACATTTCATAATGCTCCCAATCTTTGTATCATCTGCAAACTTTGAAATTGTCCCCTACACACCAAGATCTAGATTATTAATATATATCAGGAAAAGCAAGGGTCCTAATACTGGCCCCTGGGGAACTCCACTACAAATCTTCCTCCAGCCTGAAAAACATCCATTGACCATATTCTCTGCTTCCTATTTTTCAGCGAATTTTTTTATCCATGTTGCTACTGCCCCTTTTATTCCATGGGCAATAACTTCTCACAAGTCTGTTCTGTGGCATTGTATCAAATGCTTTTTGAAAGTCCATGTACACCTTATCAACAGTATCACCCTTATCGACCTTTTCTGTTACCTCTTCAAAAAACTCCAGCAAGTTCCTTTTCGAAGTCCCTTTTAGAAATCCATGCTAGTTCTTCCTTATCAATCCATATTTTTCCATGTGGCTACTAATTCTATCCCAAATAATTGTTTCTAGAATCTTGCCCACCAATGAAGTCAAACTGACTGGTCTGTAATCGCTGGGCTTATCCTTACAACCTTATCCTTTTTTTGAACAAGGACGTAATATTTGCAATTCTCCAGTTCTCTGGCACCACTCCTGAGTCTAGGGAAGACTGGAAGATTATGGCCAATGCCCCTGAAATTTCTATTCTCGCTTCTTTCAATATACTTGGATGCATCTCATCTGGCCCCAGTGCTTTGTCAACTTTAAGTACCAACAGTCTATTCAACATTTCCTTCTTATCAATTTTGAACCCTTCTACTGAGAGAGTTTCCTCATCTGTCAACATGGCTTGGGTAGCATTTACCTCTTTGGTTAAGACGGATGCAAAGTATTCATTTACTGACTCAGCCAGGGCCCTTCTCCCATGTGTAAATTCCCTTTTAGGTCCCTAATCAGCCTTATTCCTCCTTTTACCACCCTTTTACTATTTATATGCCAATGGAAGACTTTGGAATTCCCCTTTATGTTGGCTGTCAGTCTATTCTCATAATCCCTCTTCGCTTCTCTAATGTGCTTTTTCACCTCCCTTCTGAAACCTCTGTATTCCTCTTGGGTCTCAATTGTATTTTCTACCTGACACCTGCCATAAGCACACTGGGAAGTCCTGAAGTCAGTTCTTGTTGAAAATAACAAGAATGACATCACAAGACAGTGCGAGAGAGTGGCGGAGAGATCAGAACTAGCGTGAGCACAGGGAAGCTTCAAAAAGTGATGTCAGCACAAAGGTGAAAGCTAATTGTTTTTCTCCAGTTTTTTCTCCAGTTTTTCTCCAGTTTAAAATAGATTCAAGCAAAGGAAAAGTAAGAGTTCTAGATTTTATTTAAAGTACATGAATAATTTAATTTTTTTTTACTGTATTAAACTTAAAATAAGTGTTTTTTTCAACTAGAGGCATGACAGGGCAGCTCAGTCTTGTGTTATGTACTGCCTGCAACATGTGGGAAGTCCTAGATGCTCCTTGCGCTCTGACCGACCACGTGTGCAGTAAGTGCCACCAGCTGCAGCTACTTGAGCTCCGGGTTTCAGAGCTTAAGCGGCAGCTGGAGGCACTGAGGTGCATCCGCGAGGCCGAGAGCTTTGTGGATAGCATGCTTTTAGATTTGGTCACCCCACAGTTTACGGAAGTGCAGGCAGAGAGGGAATGGGTGAACATCAGTCAGAAGAAAGGTGTCAAGCAGGTAGTCAGGAAATCCCCAGTATGCAACTCACTTGAGAACCGTTTTTCTGTGTTGGAAAGTGGTGAGAATGACGGCTCCTCTGGGGAGTGCAGCCATGTTCATGGCACTGTGAGTAGCTCAGCTGCACAGGGGGGTAGGAAAAAGAGGGGAACAGCAATGGTGGTAGGAGACTTGACAGTAAGGGGAACAGACAGGCGTTTCTGTGGCCATCGACGTGACTCCAGGATAACATGATGCCTTCTTGGTGCCAGGGCCAAGGGTGTCACTGAACAGCTGCAGGGCATTCTAAATGGGGAGTGCAAACATACAGAGATCATGGTAGTTATTGGTATCAATGACATAGGTAGAAAGAGGGATGAGGTCCTGCAAGCAGAATTTAAGGAGCTAGGAAGCAGATTAAAAAACAAGACCTCAAAAGTAGTAATCTCTGGATTACTTTTGGTGTCATGCACGAGTGAGTATAGAAGGAGTATAGAAGAAGGGTATAGAAGGAGGTTAGTCCAGATGAATACATGGTTGGAAAGATGGTGCTGGAGGGAGGGCTTTAGATGTGTGGGACATTGAGACCATTTCTGGGGGCGGTGGAGCCTGTACAAGGCAGACGGGAAGCACCTGAACTGGAATGGGATCAACATCCTTACGGGGAGGTTTGTTAGTGCTGTTGGGGAGGGTTTAAACTAACTTGGCAGGGGGGTGGGATCCTGAGAGGAGTTTAGCAGGGGGAATGCACAGCCAAAATCGGAAGAGAGAGCAAGTGAGCCTGGAAGGCATAGAAGTTATAGGCCAGTTAAGGCACAAGGGAGTTTGGCAAGATTGGATGGTATTTATTTTAATGCAAGGAGTCTGACATATAAAGCAGATGAATTGAGGGCACGAATTAACACATGGAACTATGATATCATTGCTGTCACAGAGGCATGATTGAGAGAGAGGCAGGACTGGCCGCTCAATATTCCAGGATATAGGGTATTCAGGCAAGACAGGGAAGGAGGTAACAGAGGAGAGTGTATTGCAATATTGATCATGGAGTCAATTACAGTAGTAATGGGGATGACATTTTAGAAGGCTCCTCAAGTGAAGCCATTTGGATAGAACATAAAAACAAAAAAGGAGCAATCATATTGCTGGAGGTATACTATACGTCCCCAAACAGTCAGAGAGAAATAGAACAGCAGGTGTGTAGGCACATTTCAGAGAAGTGTAAAAGTAATAGGGTGGTAATAATGGGGAATTTCAACTTCCCCAACATTAACTGGGTTAGTCATAGTGTGATAGGTTTAGAGGGAGCAGAATTCTTAAAATACATCCAGCAGAGCTTTTTAAGCCAGTACATAGAAGGTCCTACAAGAAAGGGGGCGGTTCTGGATTTAATTTTAGGGAATGAACCTGGGCAAGTGGTAGAGGTATCAGTGGGGGAGCATTTTGCAGATAGTGATCATAACTCCATTAGATTCAAGGTTGTCATGGAAAAGGACAAGGATGGGCCAGAAATCAGAGTTCTAAATTGGGGGAAGGTGATTTTAATAAGATCAGATACGATTTGCCCAGAGTGGACTGGGAGCAGCTACATTTAGGTAAATCTGCGTCAGAGCAGTGGGACTCATTCAAGAAGGAAATAAGGAGAGTACAAGGCCAACATATTCCAGTAAAGATAAAGTGTGGGACCAACAAATCCAGGGAACCCTGGATGTTGAATGATATACAGGATTGGATAAAAAGAAAAAGGGAGGCTTATGGTAGATACCAAGAGCTCAAAACAGTGGAAGCCCTAGAGGAGTATAGAATGTGTAGGGGGGAACTTAAAAAGGAAATTAGGAGAGCAAAAGGGGGGCATGAAAAAACATTGGCTGGTAAAATAAAGGAAAATACATATTTACTTCACAAGTACTTTAAGAGTAAGAGGATAACTAGGGAAAGAGTAGGGCCCATTAAGGACCATAGTGGTAATTTGCGTGTGGAGCCAGAAGATGCAGGTAGAGTTCTAAATGAATACTTTGTGTTGGTGTTCACAAGAGGGATGACGTGGGTATGGAACTCAGGCAGGACTGTGGTATAATTAAATAAATTAGCATAGAGAGGGAGGAGGTTCTAAGTGGTCTGTCAGGCTTAAAAGTAGATAAATCTTCAGGCCCAGATGAAATGTATTCCAGGCTGTTGAGTGAGGCAAGGGAGGAGATAGCAGGGGCACTGGCAATAATTTTCAGCACCTCTCTAGCCACCGAAGAAGTGCCAGAGGACTGGAGGACAGCCAAATTGATACCGTTATTCAAGAAGGGAGGAAGGGATAAACCAGGGAACTACATGCCAGTCAATCTAACTTCAGTGGTAGGGAAACTATTGGAAGCAATGCTGAGGGACAGAATTAATCTACACTTGGAGAGGCAGGGATTAATCAAGGCCAGTCAGCATGGCTTTGTTAAGGGGTGGTCTGACCAATTTGATTGAATTTTTTGAAGAGGTGACCAGGTGTGTAGATGAGGGCAATGCATTTGATGTAGTCTCCTTGGACTTCAGTGAAGCTTTTGATAAGGTCCCGCATGGGAGACTGATAGCGAAGGTAAGAGCCCATGGGATCCAAGGCAATTTGGCAAATTGGATCCAGAATTGGCTGAGTGGCAGGAAGCAGAGGGTGATGGCTGAGGGGTGTTTTTGTGACTGGATGCCTGAGTCCAGTGGGGTTCCACAGGGATTGGTATTGGGTCGCTTGCTGTTTGTGGTATATATAAACGATTTAGACTTGAATATAGGAGGGTTGATCAGTAAGTTTGCAGATGACACGAAAATTGTTGGGGTGGTAAATAGTGAGGAGGATAGCCTTAGATTACAGGAGGATATAAATGGGCTGGTCAGATGGGCTGATCAGTGGTGAATGGAACTTAATCTGGATAAGTGTGAGGTGATGCACTTGGGCAGGACAAACAAGGCATGCAAATACACGATGAATGGTTGGACTCTGGGAAGCACCAAGGATCAGGAGGACTTTGTTGTGGATGTCCCCCAGTCCCTTAAGGTAGCGAGACAGCTAGATAAGGTGTTTAAGAAGGCATATGGGATACTTGCCTTTATTAGCTGAGGCATAGAATATAAGAACAGGGAGGTTTTGCTAGAAACAAGAGGATGGAATTTCAGTTGGAATCCACGTGGGGTAAGTCGGAGATGGAGACAGTCACTGAGAAAGGAGATATGGCTGTAAAAGCAGGTTTTAGTAAACACCTTGTCAAACACCAGGAGAGAAATGGAAAGCAATGAAGGTGAAGAAGGCAAAAGAGAGATACGGAAATCTTGTCGCGGAGAGGAGCAAAACTTCTTCAAGGTAGGCATTTCTTGAAGAGGAGTGGCAGTAAATTAAACACAGAGATAAAAACAAAAAACTGCGGATGCTGGAAATCCAAAACAAAAACAGAATTACCTGGAAAAACTCAGCAGGTCTGGCAGCATCGGCGGAGAAGGAAAGAGTTGATGTTTTGAGTCCTCATGACCCTTCCACAGAACTGAGTGAATATAAGGAGAGGGGTGAAATATAAGCTGGTTTAAGATGGGGGGGTGGGGGGTGTGTGGGGTGGGGGGGCGGGGTGATGGTGTGGTTTTAGGGACAAGCTAGCAGTGATAGGAGCAGATAATCGAAAGATGTCACAGACAAAAGAACAAAAGAATACAGATGTGTTGAAGGTGGTGATATTATCTAAATGAATGTGCTAATTAAGAATGGATGGTAGGGCAATCAAGTTACAGCTCGAGTTGGGGTGGGGTGGAAAGACTAGCAGGGCATGAAAGATTTAAAAATAATGGAAATAGGTGGGAAAAGAAAAATCTATATAAATTATTGGGAAAAAAAAGGAAGGGGGAAGAAACAGAAAGAGAGTGGGGATGGAGGAGGGAGTTCAAGATCTAAAGTTGTTGAATTCAATATTCAGTCCGGAAGGCTGTAAAGTGCCTAGTCGGAAGATGAGGTGTTCCTCCAGTTTGCGTTGGGCTTCACTGGAACCATGCAGAAAGCCAAGGACAGACATGTGGGCAAGAGAGCAGGGTGGAGTGTTAAAATGGCAAGCGACAGGGATGTTTGGGTCATTCTTGCGGACAGACCGCAGGTGTTCTGCAAAGCGGTCGCCCAGTTTACGTTTGGTCTCTTCAATGTAGAGGAAACCGCATTGGGAGCAACAAATGCAGTAGACTAAGTTGGGGGAAATGCAAGTGAAATGCTGCTTCACTTGAAAGGAGTGTTTGGGCCCTTGGACGGTGAGGAGAGAGGAAGTGAAGGGGCAGGTGTTGCATCTTTTACATGGGCATGGGGAGGTGCCATAGGTGGGGGTTGAGGAGTAGGGGTTGATGGAGGAGTGAACCAGGGTGTCCCGGAGGGAACGATCCCTACGGAATGCCACCGGGGGAGTGAAGGGAAGATATGTTTGGTGGTGGCATCATGCTAGAGTTGGCGGAAATGGCGGAGGATAATCCTTTGAATGCGGAGGCTGGTGGGGTGATAGGTGAGGACAAGGGGGAACCTATCATGTTTCTGGGAGGGAGGAGAAGGCATGAGGGCAGATGCGCGGGAGATGGGCCGGACACAGTTGAGGGCCCTGTCAACGACCGTGGGTGGAAAACCTCGGTTAAGGAAGAAGGAGGACATGTCAGAGGAACTGTTTTTGAAGGTAGCGTCATCAGAACAGATGCGATGGAGGCGAAGGAACTGAGAGTATAGGATGGAGTCCTTACAGGAAGCGGGGTGTGAGGAGCTGTAGTCGAGGTAGCTGTGGGAGTTGGTAGGCTTGTAATGGATGTTGGTGGACAGCCTATCACCAGAGATTGAGACAGAGAGGTCAAGGAAGGGAAGGGAAGTGTCAGAGATGGACCATGTGAAAATGATGGAGGGGTGGAGATTGGAAGCAAAATTAATAAATTTTTCCAAGTCCCGACGAGAGCATGAAGCAGTAATCATCGATGTACCAGAGAAAGAGTTGTGGAAGAGGCCGGAGTAGGACTGATACAAGGAATGTTCCACATACCCCATAAAGAGACAGGCAAAGCTGGGGCCCGTGTGGGTACCCATAGCCACACCTTTTATTTGGAGGAAGTGAGAGGAGTTAAATGAGAAATTGTTCAGTGTGAGAACAAGTTCAGCCAGATGGAGGAGAGTAGTGGTGGATGGGGTTATTCGGGCCTCTGTTCGAGGAAGAAGCTAAGGGCCCTCAGACCATCCTGGTGGGGGATGGAGGTGTAGAGGGATTGAACGTCCATGGTGAAGAGGAAGCGGTTGGGGCCAGTGAACTGGAAATTGTTGATGTGACGTAAGGTGTCAGAGGAATCACGGATGTAGGTGGGAAGGGACTGGACAAGGGGAGAGAGAAGGGAGTCAAGATAATGAGAAATGAGTTCTGTGGGGCAGGAGCAGGCTGACACAATCAGTCTACCGGGGCAGTTCTGTTTGTGGATTTTGGGTAGGAGGTAGAAGCGGGCCGTCCGAGGTTGGGCGACTATCAGGTTGGAAGCTGTGGGAGGAAGATCCCCAGAGGAGATGAGGTCAGTGACAGTCCTGGAAACAATGGCTTGATGTTCAGTGGTGGGGTCATGGTCCAGGGAGAGGTAGGAGGAAGTGTCTGCGAGTTGACGCTCAGCCTCCGCGAGGTAGAGGTCAGTGCGCCAGACAACAACAGCACCACCCTTGTCAGCGGGTTTGATGACAATGTTGGGGTTGGACCTGAGAGAACGGAGTGCAGTAATTTCAGAGAGAGACAGATTGGAATGGGTGAGAGGAGCAGGGAAATTGAGACGACTAATGTCACGCTAACAGTTCTCAATGAAAAGATCAAGAGAAGGTAAGAAGCCAGAGGGAGGGGTCCAGGTTGAGGGAGAATATTGGAGATGGGTAAAAGGATCCGTTGAATGGGGAGAGGACTCCTGCCCAAAGAAGTGAGCATGGAGACCAAGACGGTGGAAGAAGAGTTCAGCATCGTGCCGAGCCCGAAATTCAATGAGATGACGGCGTAAGGATATGAAACCAAGTCCTTTGCTGAGCACTGAATGTTCAGCATCGGAAAGGGGAAGGTCAGGGGGTATAGTGAATACACGGCCAGGGCTGGGATTGGAAGATGGGGTGGGGACGGAGGGACAGGCAGGGGTGGAGGTCCTAGATGGGTGTTGGTGTCGATGAATTGTTGGAGCTTGCGTTCCTTAGCACTTGAGAGAAAGAGAAAAAGTTCCTTGTTGAGGCGTCGGATGGGACGAAGAATAAAATGAAACTGGGGGCACGCGCAGCTTTGAAAAAGGGTGCGGCGGTGCTGCTGGAGGGATAGGTCCACTGTGTTCATATGGTGGCGCATGGCACTAAGTGTGGATCTCAGAATGTGACGGGAACAGCAGTCCGAGAAATGTTTTATGTCCCGGAGATACCTGTAATCCCGGGTGGGTTCGAAACAAGAGGGATGGAATTTCAGTTGAAATCCACGTAGGGTAAGTCGGAGACGGAGACAGTCACTGAGAAAGGAGATATGGCTGTAAAAGCAGGTTTTAGTAAACACCTTGTCAAACACCAGGAGAGAAATGGAAAGCAATGAAGGTGAAGAAGGCAAAAGAGAGATACGGAAATCTTGTTGCAGAGAGGAGCAAAACTTCTTCAAGGTAGGCATTTCTTGAAGAGGAGTGGCAGTAAATTAAACACAGAGATAAAAACAAAAAACTGCGGATGCTGGAAATCCAAAACAAAAACAGGATTACCTGGAAAAACTCAGCAGGTCTGGCAGCATCGGTGGAGAAGAAAAGAGTTGACGTTTCAATTCCTCATGACCCTTCCACAGATCTGAGTGAATATAAGGAGAAGGGTGAAATATAAGCTGGTTTGCTGGAACTGTATAAAATGCTGGTTAGGCCACAGCTAGATTATTACGCGCAGTTCTGGAATCCGCATTATAAAATGGATGTGATTCCACTGTAGACAGAGTGCAGAGGAGATTTACCAGGATGTTGCCTGGGCTGGAAAGTTTTAGTTATGAAGAGAGATTAGATAGATTGGGGTTATTTTCCTTGGAGCAGAGGAGATTGAGGGGGGACATGATTGAGGTGTATAACATTATGAGGGGCATAGATAGGATAGTCAGAAAGAAACAGAGCCCCTTGGTGGAGGGATCAATAACCAGGTGGCATAGATTTAAGGTAAGGGGCAGGAGGTTTAGAGGGGATGTGAGGTAGAATCTTTTCACGCAGAAGGTGGTGGGAATCTGGAACTCACTGCCTGAAAGGGTGGTAGAGGCAGAAACCCTTATAACATTTAAGGAGCATTTGGGTGTGCACTTGCAATGCCATGACATACAAGGCTATGGGCTTAGTGCTGGAAAATGGGATTAGAATAGTTAGGTACTTGTTTGACTGGCACAGACTCGATGGGCCGAAGGGCCTTCTTCTGTGCTGGTAGACATCTATTACTCTATGACTTTATGACTTTTTCTTCTTTACCTTAGGTTCAATCTCCTTTGTCACCCAGGGAGCTCTGGATTTCTTCGCCCTACATTTCCCTTTCGATGGAATATACCTTGACTGTGCCCGAACTAATTATATTTTTGAAGGTAGCCCATTGTTTAGCTACAGTCTTTCCTGCCAATCTTTCATTCCAGTTTATCTGGCCCAGCTCTGTTCTTGCTCATCGAAGTTGTCTCTTGTCCACTTAATTATTTTTACTCTGGATTGCCTATCGTTCTTTTCTATCATCATCCTAAAATGTACATTACAACGATCACTGTCTCCTAAATGTTCCCCCACTGACACTTGATCTACCTGGCCCACCTCATTTCCAAGAACCCAGTCCAACCGTGTGTCTTTTCTTGCTGGATTGGTCACATACTGCTGGAGAAAATTCTCCTGGACACAATCTAGGAACCTCTGTCCCTCTCCGCCCTTTACACTACCACTGTCCCAATCTATATTCGGGTAATTAAAGCCCCCCATTGTAACTACTCTATAATGTCTGCATCTCTCTGTAATTTCCCTGTAGATTTGTTCCTCTACATCCTTCTCACTAGTTGGCGATCTACAGGCTATACCGAGCAATGTCATTACATCTTTTTTGTTCCTTAGCTCTATCCAAATTGACTCTGTCCTTGAACCCTCTGGGACATCCTCTTTCTCCAGCACTACAATGCTCTTCTTAACTAATACTGCCACCCCTCACCCTTTCCTATCTCTTCTGAACACCTTGTACCCAGGAATATTTAACAACCAGTCCTGCCTTTCCTTGAGCCAGGTCTCTGTTATTGCCACAACATCATAATTCCACATGGCAACCTGTACCTGTAACTCCCCAATCTTATTTACTACACTCCGTGCATTCACATACATGCACAGTAACCTTGATTTAGATTGTGTTACTTTGTCCCTTACCCTGACTTTACCTATTAGCTTACTATTTTCTATATTAATGCTATCTGTCCCTCCTAGTTTTTTGTACACCCTGATATTCCTCTCTAATATTTTTTCTTGGTTCCCACACCCCTGCTGAGTTAGTCTAAAGCCCTCCAAACATTCAGAAGCATTCAGTTCTCCAACAGATCTACTCCCTACTGACCCTCTCTAATGAGCATTACTTCCCCCCGGTCTACTCCCCCTTCTAGCAGACTGTCTGGTACTGCATGATCTCTGCCCATTGCTCAAAGCTCTGTCTAGCAACCACTGATTTGCATACAGGCCTTTAAGTCACCAATAAAAAAAGTACTCCAACAGCAGCCTGCACCCTCCCTGAAACTTTAACATGGAAATGCAGCAGAAGAAATAATCCAGCAACTAACCTGTTGATAAACTCTTTAAAAAGTGCTAGTAGAAGTTGGTGAGGGTTGGGGGTCCTTCACGCCATTAAGCGCATGATCAGCTGTAGTGGATGAAGAGAGAGCATAGGCTGGAACATTGAGCTCCAAAATAGCAGCATAGCCACAAATCAGCTTTGCACACTGATTGGTGCCATGACCTGTCAGTTCTGCATACTTCTATCAGACATTAGGTGGGTGCACTAACCCCTTTACTAACATAGCGTCCAGTACACTTAGGGCAGGAATTTATCAGCAGGTCTGGGATCGGCCAGGGAACGGACCACCAGCCGCGAACGGCTCCTGACCGCGAATTCATGTCGGCTGGCCAGTGTGAAGCATGCGCTGAAATGCTCAGCGCTGCCAGGCTGGGGTGGGAGGAGGGCGAGCGCTGAAGTCAGCATGGGTGTGGGCAAGGGGTCACAGAAAGCATTCTGAAGGCAGAGAACTTCCTCAGGGAGTTGAAGACCTGAACAACCTAAAATAAATGTAACAGAAACTGGAAAAAAGTACCCAAGCTTCATAATCAGTCACCTGAAAATGTAGGTAATGAAAATGTTGTCCACAGAAATTTATTTTAATTTTACTTTATCAAGGAAACCTCATCCCCTCTGTGGATGAGACTTCATGAAAAATGAAAAGGCTGCCTGGCCAATTCACCTGCCCGCCAATTGCAATGTTGGTCGGGCAACGAAAACTCTCTGTTAATTGCGCCGTTAATGGGCTTAATTGTCAGTGGGCAAGCTTCTGAGTTTAGCGTGCACCTGCCGACCAAATATCATCATCATGCACTATTTTATGCTCGAGCGGTTCGGGTGCGCACCCGCCTGCTCAGTGAAAAATTCTGCCCTTAGTGTAAGAAGGGTGCGCACATGCTGCAGATGCCATTTTGCAAACTTAAGGGACCTGGAACACTCAACTACCTAGCTTAACTCCTATCCTTCTATCCTCGCATGTGCCTGCGACATCATTCCATAAATGTTTGAGCAGGACTCTTTCATTCTCAGTGACATTGCAGAGAGCGTGCCTGGTATGACTGCTGGTTCCTCATAGAATTGAAACTGACCCTCTCTCATTCTCCTTTTCCTTTACTGTTGCTACAACTCTACTCTCCCACCACTCCAGTTCTTCATCTCCATCCTCCGGTGTTCTCTGACATGTCTCCATTGTCCCTACCGCCGCTCCCCATTTGTGCTCACCAGTGATCTGCCAGGTGACCCCCCAACCTAACTCTCTAAAAAGAACCATCAAAGTACATATGCTGGTACTTGGAATACATATGCGTTGTGACAGTGAACCCTCAGCAGAATGAGCTCCTCTGAGGAGTTCTTGTCATCTTCAGGCATAGGCTTCTACATTCTACAAGTGTCGAAATTTAAATGATTAAAGTGATCAGTTTTGCTATAGTGTTGAAGTTAAGTGACAAACTTTCTTGGAGAGAGAAACAAGCCTGCGATATCAATATTTTGCATTCTATGAAGCAGAAACTCTCTCAACCCTCAGTATAAAAATACTGTTCAAAGTTTTAAGTTACGTTTAATATTGTCCTTTCATGACATTTGTACAAATGCAAAGAAAACTATTTGTGCTTGTTCTCATGCAAACTTGGTATCTTTGTCATCTGCTGTTAGCATGAGGTCATGGACCTGGTAATATCTGACCAGGTCAGTCCAGATGCAGCAACAAGTGCATCCTCCTTAACTCTGACTGGCCAATTAAGCTCTATTCACATGACTCCACTCACTCACTTAAGTTTCAGCAATATCTATTGTTCTGTTTACATCATCACTCCCCACGCATCCTTACCTCCCTGTTCCTCTCCCTGCCACTGCCAGTCACCCTATCCTCAGCCAATGTGATACCACCTTGTTTAGCTTCCCTGGTTCTCAAGCACATGTTCTGAAATGAAAACATTCCTCAAATGCATGTTAGTACTAGTTGTGCTATATCTGCCTACATTGCCACTCCCACAAAATACACTGCATCCATTGGATACAGACATACCTTTCAGCTGCTCCTGTTTGTATACCACACTTGCGGGCGAAGAAGAACTTGCACAGAATACCAGGGAGATGTGATAACCAGATGCAGATGCCTGCAGACCTTGGAACTTTACCCAGCAGAAGAGGAGGCTTTAGAAATTAATGACACATTGGCTTCCCTCAGCATCAGACTTAGCGAGATTGGTACTCTGTTGGAGCAGGATGACAGCATTCTTCTCTCAAAATTTTCAAAGAATCCAAATAAAGTTGTTCAGGTCACATTTTTGAGCAAAGCATCCATTGTCTCTCCTCTGCACAGACTGGGCTTTTAATCCTGTTGCTGCTGGCTTCTCTTCATATAGTCAACCCTCATTCCAGTCTGTCCAATTAGTGTCCATATATCCACCTTTTAACTAATACAGAAATGGGAATGAAGCAGGACCAGGGGTTGATGGTGAGATGGGTGGGCAATAGGGGCAGATGAATGGGCAACATTGTATGGTGGATAGGAATGTCTAATTTCAGTGGGTGTCCCTTATTTCCATTTCAGTTCAAGGTTACGTGTCTCTGCTGTGTGTGAATTGGTGTGGTGGACCCGCACGTTGCAATTCCCCGTTGTCTATTTATAGGCCTAGTTCAGAATTTACCTGGATTGTTTAAGGGATTGAATTTCCATGGCAGATTGGAAGAACCTCCTTGGAAATTCAGGAGTAAATGTTTAGATAGTAATGGATTAAATAGGAGATATGGCACTGTCACAGCTCACTGGGGATAGTGCACTGCAATATCAAGCCCCACTGCTCCCCGAGCCACGACAAGTGTGAAAAGTTTGACCAACCCACCTAATTGTTTAATTTAAGTTAACAGAATACGAGCACCCGGTTTGTAAACTTAACAAATAAATAACTGTTTATTGAACAAATTGTCTTTAACCAGTGACAAAAGAAAGAAATATGAACTGCTAATGTCTAACTCTATAACGTAAACTCTATCCCTTCTTAAACCCCTATACACACACATACAAAACACATAAGACACACAAAAACATGGATTTTAAGTGTTGGATAAAGTAATTCAGTAGCACCAATCCCAAAGTGCAGGATTCGATGGGTTGATTTTCATTGCTATCTTCCAAATTGCTTTCAGTTCTTTGTTGATGACACAAGGTGGTCTTCCCAGCACTTTCAGTCTTTAGTTCACTGGTTGAGCACTTGCTTTTCAATGTCTCTAACAGTGATTTTCTCCTTTTCTTCTTGACAGGTGCTTTTCAGAGAGAGAGCAGGTTATAGAGATATGAGGAAACAAAACAGATAGCTATTATTATAGAATTACTGGAATCTTACGCACACAGGAGAAAGCAGTTTTGGGTCTTTTCTCTTTTCAGGCTAGGAGCTTTTCTCTGCTGCACTGCTCTCACACAAACCCTGGTTAGGAGCCGATTAAAATGTTGCTGCCAGGCAGTTCCCCATTAGACTGGATTCCTTCTTGGCACCATCCTGTCTTTCATGGCACAGTCTGTTCCAGGACAGCAACATTGCATATATCCCTCACACTGTTCTAGTAGACATGTCTTTAAAACGGCAGCCATTGTAATTTTAATCCACAGTCCAACAGAAATAAAAAGATATGTTGTTTACAGGCACAGAAAGAGGCCTTGTGGCCTAACGAGTAAATGTGAGTGTTCTTGTTCCACTTGTGCTTCCTCGCATTTTTTCTCATCTAAATTGCAACTCTCTGTTCCCTTCTCTATCATGCTTGTCTAGTTTCCCTTTAAGTGCATTTATACTATTCGCTTCAACCGCTCCCTCTGGCCATGAATTCCACATTGTCACCACTCAGAAGTTTCTTCTGAATTTCTTATTGGATTTCTTGGTGACTATCTTATGTTGATGGCTTATGTTGATGGCTACAAGAGGAAGCATTCTCTCTGTATCTACTCTATCAAAACCTTTCATAATTTTAAAGACCTCTATTACGTCAACCCTTAGGTGTCTTTTATCAAAAGAGAAGAGATCCAGCCTGTCAGTCCTTTCCTGATATGTATACCCACACATCTGGTATCATCCTTCTAAATCTTCTCTGCACCCTCTCCAGTGTCTCCATATCATTTTTATAATATAGTGACCAGAACTGCATGCTGTTCTCTATGGTGAAATCAAGGTTTGACATAGGTTTAGCATAACTTCCTGACTTTTCAATTCCATCTTTCTAGAAATAAAGCACATTGCTTAGTTTGCTCTTTTTATGGCCTTGCTAACCTATGGCACAACTTTTAGTTAAAAACAAGAAAACTGCGGAAGCTGGAAATCCAAAACAAAAACAGAATTACCTGGAAAAACTCAGCAGGTCTGGCAGCAACGGCGGAGAAGAAAAGAGTTGACGTTTCGAGTCCTCATGACCCTTCGACAGAACTTGAGTTCGAGTCCAAGAAAGAGTTGAAACATAAGCTGGTTTAAGGTGTGTTTGGGGTGGGGGGGGGGGGGGGGGGGGGGGGGGGGGGGGGGGGGGGGGGGGGGGTGGGGGGTGGGGCGGAGAGAGAGAGAGAGAGAAATGGAGGGGGTTGGTGTGGTTGTAGGGACAAACAAGCAGTGATAGAAGCAGGTCATCAAAAGATGTCACCAACAATAGAACAAAAGAACACATAGGTGTTAAAGTTGGTGATATTATCTAAACGAATGTGCTAATTAAGAATGGATGGTAGGGCACTCAAGGTATAGCTCTAGTGGGGGTGGGGAGAGCATAAAAGATTTTAAGATATTTAAAAATAATGGAAATAGGTGGGAAAAGAAAAATCTATATAATTTATTGGAAAAAAACAAAAGGATGGGGGAAGCAGAAAAGGGGTGGGGATGGGGGAGGGAGCTCAAGACCCTAAAGTTGTTGAATTCAATATTCAGTCTGGAAGGCTGTAAAGTGCCTAGTCGGAAGATGAGGTGTTGTTCCTCCAGTTTGCGTTGGGCTTCACTGGAACAATGCAGCAAGCCAAGGACAGACATGTGGGCAAGAGAGCAGGGTGGAGTGTTAAAATTGCAAGCGACAGGGAGGTTTGGGTCATTCTTGCAGACAGACCGCAGGTGTTCTGCAAAGCAGTCGCCCAGTTTACGTTTGGTCTCTCCAATGTAGAGGAGACTGCATTAGGAGCAACGAATGCAGTAGACTAAGTTGGGGGAAATGCAAGTGAAATGCTGCTTCACTTGAAAGGATTGTTTGGGCCCTTGGACGGTGAGGAGAGGAAGTGAAGGGGCAGGTGTTGCATCTTTTGCGTGGGCATGGGGTGGTGCCATTGGAGGGGGTTGAGGAGTAGGGGGTGATGGAGGAGTGGACCAGGGTGTCCCGGAGGGAGTGATCCCTACGGAATGCCGATAGGGGGGGGTGAAGGGAAGATGTGTTTGGTGGTGGCATCATGCTGGAATTGGCGGAAATGGCGGAGGATGATCCTTTGAATGCGGAGGCTGGTGGGGTGATAAGTGAGGACAAGGGGGACCCTATCATGTTTCTGGGAGGGAGGAGAAGGCGTGAGGGCGGATGCGTGGGAGATGGGCCGGACACGGTTGAGTGCCCTGTCAACGACCGTGGGTGGAAAACCTCGGTTAGGGAAGAAGTAGGACATGTCAGAGGAATTGTTTTTGATGGTAGCATCATCGGAACAGATGCGACGGAGGCGAAGGAACTGAGAGAATGTGATGGAGTTCTTACAGGAAGCGGGGTGTGAGGAGCTGTAGTCGAGGTAGCTGTGGGAGTCGGTGGGTTTGTAATGGATATTGGTGGACAGTCTATCACCAGAGATTGAGACAGAGAGGAGAAGGAAGGGAAGGGAAGTGTCAGAGATGGACCACGTGAAAATGATGGAGGGGTGGAGATTGGAAGCAAAATTAATAAATTTTTCCAAGTCCCGACGAGAGCATGAAGCAGCACCCAAGTAATCATCGATGTACCAGAGAAAGAGTTGTGGAAGGGGGCCGGAGTAGGACTGGAACAAGGAATGTTCCACATACCCCATAAAGAGACAGACATAGCTGGGGCCCATGCGGGTACCCATAGCCACACCTTTTATTTGGAGGAAGTGAGAGGAGTTGAAGGAGAAATTGTTCAGTGTGAGAACAAGTTCAGCCAGACG
The DNA here is from genome assembly GCF_017639515.1 of Carcharodon carcharias. Lineage (NCBI taxonomy): Eukaryota > Metazoa > Chordata > Chondrichthyes > Lamniformes > Lamnidae > Carcharodon > Carcharodon carcharias. Next base: position 103,479,088 of record NC_054471.1, on the reverse strand, counting down.
GAGGAGAGTAGTGGTTGATGGGGATTGTTCGGGCCTCTGTTCGAGGAAGAAGCTAAGGGCCCTCAGACCATCCTGGTGGGGGATGGAGGTGTAGAGGGATTGGGCGTCCATGGTGAAGAGGAAGCGGTTGGGGCCAGGGAACTGGAAATTGTTGATGTGACGTAAGGTGTCAGAGGAATCACGGATGTAGGTGGGAAGGGACTGGACAAGGGGAGAGAGAAGGGAGTCAAGATAATGAGAAATAAGTTCTGTGGGGCAGGAGCAAGCTGAGACGATTGGTCTACCGGGGCAGTTCTGTTTGTGGATTTTGGGTAGGAGATAGAAGCGGGCCATCCGAGGTTGGGCGACTATCAGGTTGGAAGCTGTGGGAGGAAGATCCCCAGAGGAGATGAGGTCAGTGACAGTCCTGGAAACAATGGCTTGATGTTCAGTGGTGGGGTCATGGTCCAGGGAGAGGTAGGAGGAAGTGTCTGAGAGTTGACGCTCAGCCTCCACGAGGTAGAGGTCAGTGCGCCAGACAACAACAGCACCACCCTTGTCAGTGGGTTTGATGACAATGTTGGGGTTGGACCTGAGAGAATGGAGTGCATTAAGTTCAGAGCGAGACAGGTTAGAATGGGTGAGAGGAGCAGCGAAATTGAGTCGACTAATGTCGCGCCGACAGTTCTCAATGAAAAGATCAAGAGAAGGTAAGAATCCAGAGGGAGGGGTCCAGGTGGAGGGAGAATATTGGAGGTGGGTGAAAGGATCCGTTGAATGGGGAGAGGACTCCTGCCCAAAGAAGTGAGCCCGGAGACGAAGACGGCGGAAGAAGAGTTCAGCATCATGCCGAGCCCGAAATTCATTGAGGTGAGGGCGTAAGGGTATGAAACTAAGTCCTTTGCTGAGCACTGAACGTTCAGCATCGGAGAGGGGAAGGTCAGGGGGTATAGTGAATACACGGCTGGGGCTGGGATTGGAAGATGGGGTGGGGACGGAGGGACAGGCAGGGGTGCAGGGTCCTAGATGGGTGTTGGTGTCGATGAGTTGTTGGAGCTTGTGTTCCTTAGCACTTGAGAGAAAGAGAAAAAGTTTCTTGTTGAGGCGTCGGATGAGACGAAGAATAAAATGAAACTGGGGACACGCGCAGCTTTGAAAAAGGGTACGGCGGTGCTGCTGGAGGGAGAGGTTGAGTGTGTTCATATAGCGGCGCTTGGCACTGAGTGTGGATTTCAGAATGTGACAGGAACAGCAGTCTGAGAAACGTTTTATGTCCCGGAGATACCTGTAATCCTGGGTGGGTTCGAAACACGAGGGGTGGAATTTCAGTTGAAATCCACGTGGGGTAAGTCGGAGACGGAGACAGTCACTGAGAAAGGAGATATGGCTGTGAAAGCAGTTTTTAGTAAACACCTTGTCAAACACCAGGAGGGAAATGGAAAGCAATGAAGGTGAGCGAGGCAAAAGAGAGGTACGGAAATCTTGTCGCAGAGAAGAACAGAACTTCTTCAAGGAGGTAGGCATTTCTTGAAGAGGAGTGGCAGTCAATTAAACACAGAGATAAAAACAAAAAAACTGCGGATGTTGGAAATCCAAAACAAAAACAGAATTACCTGGAAAAACTCAGCAGGTCTGGCAGCAACGGCGGAGAAGAAAAGATTTGACGTTTCGATTCCTCATGACCTTCGACAGAACTTGAGTTCGAGTCCAAGAAAGAGTTGAAATATAAGCTGGTTTAAGGTGTGTGGGGCGGGGGGTGGGGGGGAGGGGGGGGTAGGGGGCGGAGAGAGAGAGAGAGAAGTGGAGGGGGTTGGTGTGGTTGTAGGGACAAACAAGCAGTGATAGAAGCAGATCATCAAAAGATGTCACCAACAATAGAACAAAAGAACACATAGGTGTTAAAGTTGGTGATATTATCTAAACGAATGTGCTAATTAAGAATGGATGGTAGGGCACTCAAGGTATAGCTCTAGTGGGGGTGGGGAGAGCACAACTTTTAGTGATTGGCGTATTTGTACTCTGAGATCCCTTTGTTCCTCTTTCTGCACCTTCTGAGGAATAATTGACCTTCCTATTTTTCCTATCAAAATATACCACCTCATATTTATCTGCATTGAAATTCATTAGCCAATTATTTGCCCATTCTTCCCTTTTCTGTTTACAGTTAAGCTGCTTATATTTCTTGTACCTTCCTCCCCCACTCTTACTAATTTAAAGCCTTTGCCACCTCCCGATTTACCCTTCCCATTTCAGGTGGAGTCCATCCTGTTGAGACAGTTCCTTCCTGTCCCAGAACTGGTGCTAATGTCCCATGAGAAGGAAACTCTCTTTCTCACTTTTTCGCCATGTGTTATTCTCCTGTTCTGCTACTTCTATGCCAATATGCACGTGGCTCGGGTAATAGCCCAGGGATTATTACTCTCAAAAGTCCTGCTTTTTAATTTAGAATCTTACTCCTGATGCTCTTTCAGCAGGACCTCTTTCCTGTTCCTACTGATGTTTTCTTCCAACATGGACCAAAACAACTGGAGTCACCCCCTCCTTTTCCAAGTTCATTGCCAGTCGCCATGAGATATCCCTTACCCTGGCACCAGGTAGGCAACACACCCTTCAGCCTCAAATAAAAACAGAAAGTGCTGGAAAAACTCAGCAGGTCTAACAGCATTTGTGGAGAGAAAAACAGAGTCAACGTTTTGAGTTTGTACGACTCTTCTTCAGAGCTATAAAACCCTTCAGCCTTCCCATTCTTGGCTGTAGAGGAAGTTATCTACCACTACACCCCCACCCCACCCCAATCATAGAGTTCCCTATTACTACCACATTTCTGTTCTATTCTTCCTCACCCACCTGTCCCCCACCCTCCCGTGGACTGTTTTCTGAGTCACAGTGCTTTGGTCTGTGTTATGATGTTGTCCCTGAAGTCTTCCCCCCCCCCCACCCCCCCCCCCCCCGGCCGTTCTCACAGGTAGCCTGTAATTTGAACCTTTTGGACAGGACCAGTGTCTCCTGGACCTCCCTCTCTACCTCTCCTAAATCCCCACTGCTTGGCTCCTTATCACTCAAACCCCTCCTGTTCCTGAACCTGTGTTTTCCCGTGGGGTGTGACTATATTCTGGATAAACTTGTACAGAAACTCCTCCCCCTCCCTTCATGTGTCCGAATCTGTCTAACTCACATCCCAACTCATTGACTCTGAGCAGGAGAAATTTGAGATGGTGACATCACCTGCAGATGTATTTGCTCAAGACAATCTCACTGTCCAAAAACTCTCACAGCCTGCATTCTCAATACACAAGGTGCTCTGCTCTATCTTAGAATAGCCTTACTTTATTTAATTAAAGTCTTTATTTAATGAGTTTTGGTAGTTATATCAAGTAGTTTATTAATACAGAAATTTAATTTAATAGAGTACTTATACTTACTGGTCCTAGTTTAAACTACAGCTCCAGTTTAGAGAAAAAAGCCTTAAAACTCAGCAATGAATCCACTATCTATTTGCATAATTAATCCCTCTGGACTTCAGCTTTCAGGTATTGCTGGCTCTTGCTTCCTCTGTCAAAGCACTCCTTGTTCTGTACAAGTCCAGAACAGCATCTCTTCTCTCACTGTGCCCAATCCCCTCAGTCACCAAATTCCTCGAGTTAAGCAATTACTCTGTCCAGCAGCACTCTGTCAATCTGGACTTCATGCTACTTACTTTGTTCATAAGCCAAACATCCTGTATTTATACTTGCTGGAATTTCTAGTTGGAATAATGAGGAAAATTTCCACTCTCTAAACATCAGTTTAATGCCACCTATAAAAAAGATTCGAACAGATCCTTACCCTGAATGTTCTGCATTCTATGAAGTGGAAACTGTTTGAACTCTCAGCATAGACACAATGTTCAAAGTTTTAAGTTATGTATAATATTGTTCCCCCATGGTCTTTGTACAAAGGCAAAGTAAACGCTTTCTGCTTGTTCCCTGGTTAATGAACAAATTCAATTTGTCTTCCATTGCCAGGCACTTAAATGCCAAACACAGTAGAGTAAAATCAATAATGGCAAAGCATGAGCAAGTATGTCTAAAATCCCACTATGTGTTCCTAATACACTTACTTTTGTGCCAGGAATGTTGAAGACAAAATATTTATCCCATTGACTTGGGAATCATTGCAGAGATTTGCTCCTTTGCCTTATGCCAGGAATGCACATGAGGAAATTTTGCATCCTGAACTCTGAGATTTTCTGATCACTAATTTGAGTGGAAATGAGATTTCTAAGGCAGAACATCTCCCTTTCTCTACCAGTCACAATGTCAAGCATCAAAGCATTATATTGTATAGTCCAATTTCCTAATTTAATGAATCAATAATCCTTATGATGTGTGGCATGTTTTCCATTCGCCAGTAGATTCTGGTGACTTGAAAGATTCTTTCTATTCTGTTGGGGCTATACACATTGGCTTCTCATTTTCAACTGGCTCAAATTCATTTCCATTATCCTTGTGCCACTTTAGAATAAATTTTCTAGTAATAAGGCCTATTTCATGTGATTCTATGACCTTTAATGGCAGGGTTTGTTTGTGGTTTGTATGGGGAGGGCAGCTTTCCTTGTTTATAGTTTTTCACCAGCACTTTCTCTACTAACATGATCTCCCAACTAAATAAAGATGCAATATATGTTTCATTTGTGCTCATTTGTGGAATGGTCTGGTTGCCTACACCCCAACTTCTGGTTGGCTCTGTGTGAGAGTGAGCCAATATACCAACTTTCCCAAGCAATGTGCTGCAGCGAAGTGCCCACTTGGCATTTGTAGCTGACCAGGATGGATTGGACTGGTGCACAGAGCTGTCCCTCTGCTGAATTTGCGTCCATTTTGGTACAAGCCAGGTTTCTCGCTCAACCAAAATGCATCATTATTTTCATTGTTACATCTTCAAACTATAATATAGTTGTTACGTCTCTACTTGACACAGTTCACCATTTCTCCAGTTTGCTTTTTCACAATGATACCGATATTTCTTGATTCTGAACTACAATCCTTTCATCTCGGATCTGCCTCTTTGCCACTCGGGTTGTTTGCAAGCAACAGGAACATGAGAAATAATTCATTTTCCCAAAGGATAGAATTGGCTGTTTGCCAGTTGCTCATGCTCATGGAAACATAATAGAACAAAGATTCCTTGCCTTAAGCTATTGTGTCATCTTGTTTTGTTTTCCATTCAATATTTAACTTGACTGATTTTCCGCTCATTTTCTGCACCTTCTGCTTCGCTTGTCAGTAGCTTACTTAACCATAGCAACTCCAATGCTTCTTTTAGGACAGGTGCTGTCTCCAATACACAGCAACACAACCATGAAATGCAATCTTTGATCATTTGAGTTTGGAACTCATAATCTTCATCGTGCAATTCACTTGTGCTTCACTCTTCATTGCCATAAAATACTGATTCACTGGCTCTGCTACATTTTGTAAATGTAATGAAGAGGGTTGTTTAATAGATAGGCCTGTCACAGTAGCTCAAATGAAGTGATAACAGATCAGCGGCCTGCTGTGTTCTTCTTAGGCAGTCCCTTGGGATCGAGGATTATTTGTTTTCACTCCGGCTTGATAGGTTCTGAGATGGCTGATAAGTCCAATGCAGACTCTGCAATATGCAGAACAGGTAGTGCTTGTTGGTAGATATGTTGTTTGGAAGTTTTTTTAAATTCATTCATGGGATGTAGGCATCACCAGCTGGTCCAGCACTGCCCAAGCCTAAATGCCCTTGTTCAGAGGGCAGTTAAAAGTCAGCCACATTGCTTTGGGTCTGGAGTCACATGTAAGCCAGACCAGGTAACGATGGCAGATTTCCTTCCCTAAAGAGCATTAGTAAAACCAGATGGGTTTTTATGACAATCAGCAATGGTTTCATGGTCATCATCAGACTTTTGATTTCAGATTTATTTTATTGAATTCAAATTCCACTATCTGCCATGACAGGATTTGAACCCAGGTCCCCAGAGCATTACGCTGGGTCTCTGGATTACTAGTCCAGCAACAATGCCACTACACCATTGCCTCCCCAATTCACCACCTTTTGTGTGCTCCCTGCAATGCCTCAATTTCACACCTGCACATTCCCCGACAAAGGCTCCCGGTGTGTTTGGTGGCTTCCCAAATGAGGCCAGGGACACCTATGAGTTGGCAGGTATGGGGATGCTTTGAGGACATCCCTAACACGTTTCCGCTGTCCTCCTGGAGTCTCCAACCATGACTGCGTTCCAAGTAGAGCAGTTGCTTTGGCAGTCTGGTGTCAGACCTAAGAACATGTCCTGCCCAGCACAGCTGATATTGAGCGATTAACTGATATTGACCTAATTGCTTGGCTTGGGAGAGGACGCTCTATTGGGCCACCTTTCTTACCACTGGATTTGGAGGATCTTGTGAAAACCTCGCTGGTGACACATCTCCAGTGCCTTGAGGTGTCTGCTGTAGGTTATCCAAGTCTCTGAAGCTTGGGGAGCTTGGGGATGACTGCTGCACAACAATGACCTTAGTCTTGGGCTTGAGATCTTGGTTCTCAAATACTCTTTTCCTCAGTTGGCCAAAGGCTAAGCTGACACATTGGAAGGGATGATGAATTTCGGTGCCAATGTCTGCATTTGTGGAGAGGAGGCTCCCAAGATACGGACCTGAATTTCACGCTTGGCATGTGCATCAAGTCGGCGGGCCCGGGAGTGGATGTAGAATCCACTCCTGGGTGAGAATGCGCTTTCAACACGATTTCATGCTGGGTGGCCAATTAAGTGCCTCCCATTGTGAAATGTGTCTTTTTAATGGTCTGCAGGGCTGGAAGGGGGCAGGAGCCTGTCAGACACCGGGTCCAATGGGGACTGGAGGTGGATTTAAAAGCAGCAGAGGCAGCTCCCTGAAGGCTGCCAGGGGACACTTTTGAGCTTTGGATAGTTTGAGGAAATGTTTTGTTTAAACAGCAATGGCATCTGCGCCTTCTGGGCATGCCAAGCAGGAGGGCAAGTCTGGTGGGCAAGTCTCGGTCCCCCCCGCCCCCTGGTTCTAGGATGAGTGCATGGGAATCCTCATAGAGGAGGTCAGTGCCAGGCAGGACATCCTTCTCCCCAGCAATGGCAAGAGAAGGCCACTGGACCTGACCAAGAAAGCATGGGCAGAAGTGGCAGCCCGGGTCAACAGTCATGATGATGTGTGGCGCACATAGGTACAGTGCCGCTAAATGTTCAATGATCTGCTGTGCTCAGCAAGGGTGAGTACCGAGTTGGCATGGTTCTGTGTGGAGAAGTGTTAATGGCTGGCCAACCCCCGTGGTGCTCAGGGGTGTAAGAGACTGAGTGCCAACTGTCACTGATATTGGCACCAGCCAAGGTGGTGAGCTCTAGTTGCTTGGCCTGATTGCTTTGCGGGTTGAGGGCCACAACTTGGATGTGTCTGTCCTGCCAGGCGATCCTCAGGTGGGGTTGGCCAGGCAGCAATGGGCTGCAGGTAGAGAGTGGACCAATCAATGCTCCTCTGCCCTTTCAAGAGAAAAGAAGCCATAACAACATCGAGAGGTCAAAGACAGGCAGAAGCCCCCCAGACTGCTCATATTGATGAGGAACAAGATGGATGCCTTAGAGATGGAGTGCCGGTGCCCAACTCGCTTCACCAGTCATGAAGAGGCAGGGGTCTCTGATGAAGGTAAAAGTGCAGTACATAAGAGCAAGAGTGTTGGAGTGTGTAAACGTTGTTGTGTTGTCTCATCTGTAATGGAGACCTTCAACGTGGAGTTCAATTGTTCATTGAAAGATGATGACACCATGATGCAGATGTCCATGGTCTCACCAGCCTGCCTAGCATGCACAGTGACAGTATGATGACTGATACTACTGACATGTCATTTTCCTCCCCTAGAATTACCATCCAACAAACGATTGCAGGACCCCAAGGAGCCATCCTTGACATCGAAGGACAAGTGCCTGTTAGATGGACCTCATCTCTGCGCCAGGCACCAGTGCAGATACCAGCACCTCAGATTATCCCCTACAATGTCGGTGCACAGTGGCGAGGGCAAGACACACTCGCATGAGGAGCAGGCAGAGGCAGAGGGTGCTCAGGGCAGAGGCAGAGGGTGCCCAGGGCACTGGCAGTCAGAGGACTGCTGGAGACCAGGACCATGCTGAGTCCGAGGCTGATGATGAGCCTCTGGAGTCATCTATTAGGTGGCAGATGCTGGATGCCCAGTGAAATATATGGGGGGGATCTTGCAGAGATTCCTGAGTCTATGAGTGCCATGGTCTCTGTCATGGAGGAGTTCATGCATAACATGAATACTGCATTGATCCCCAGCATTGAGCACCCTGCCTCCTCCATTGAGAGAGTGGCAACTTTCATAGAGAGGCAGCTCCAGGAACAGAATCAGGGGTTCCTGGGTTTGCACTCGGACCTGCAAGCCCACACACAGGCAACTGCCAGTGTGAGGCACCTAGTATCTCTTCTAGGTGCCTGTACATCAATGGCAGGCAGGGAGGTCCAGATCGACCTCACATTGGCAGACGAACTGCTTGTCGTCTCAGTGGGCCCAGGTCGCTCTGGATGACAGCAGCAGCTCCTCCGCCCCTCTGCCAGTGACCATGGCACCTGATGAGGCTGTGATGACTGAGGAGTGCCCAGCCATGGTGTTGGATGCTCCCTCCCAGGCGGGGCCAGCAAAGGCCCAACTGGCCAGTGCATGACCACCAAGGTCATCAAGGCCAAACGGACAGCACAGTTGTCAGGCTGTCTCCAATGTCGCTGCCAGTAGGGGATGGGGGGTCACCAAGACGTAGCACTCGCAAGCAGAAGTTTAAGGCACAGTGAGCACAAGAGGGACTGTTCACGGGTGATCTTCTGTTCTGCCATGTTTTGTTTATTTGTTTACTGGTGTGACTGTTAACACCTTACATTGTTATGTTCATTTTCTGTGATTGCCGACATTATATAAATTTTGCTTTAGTGTTAATGGTCTGAATATGCTTCACTTGTTTAGTAGCTGCAGGGTACTCCAGTATCTCATGCTGGACATGAATGGCTGTAAACATTATTGCACAGGCACTGAGTGGACTTTGGGTTCAATTGAACAGGTCATTTCAAACATTCAGTAAGGAGGCGGCACCCCTGGCATGAGGTGAAAGCAGAGCCTTGGCAGCCGAGCTGAAGGGGTGTTGAATCAAAGCCTCCCTGGTGTCCCTGCCTCCCTGAAGGTTCCAGAGGTCAGCCTCCAGGCCCTCAGCATTCTCCTCACTGTGCTCCTCTTCTGATGCACCCCTGGAGTCATCATCTGTGGCCTGTGGTGCTGCCTCAAGATCCTCTTCCTCCAGTAGGTCCCCCCTTTCTAGAACCAGTTGCACAGAGCGCAGAATGCAACCACTATCAGTGACACCTACTCTGGAAGATGTTGAAGTGCTCCCCTGAACGGTCCAGGCTTCTGAGTCTCATCTTCAGCAGACCTACGATCCTCTCTGTCACTGCCCTTGTGGAGACATTACTTCTATAATGCCTCTGCTCTGCTTCTATCCTTGGGTGTCATAAGCCACCTTTTCAATGGATAGTCCTTATCACTCAGCAGCCATCCATCCAGTCGAGCTGTGGCACTGAACAGCCTTGGTGCCTGTGAGTGTCGGACGATGTATGCAGCATTGGATTTGCCAGGGTACCATGCACCAACTTGCAGAATCTTCATCCTGTGATCATATGCTATCTGCACGTTCATGGAGTGGACTCCCTTCCTCTTCACAAAGACACCTGGCTCACCCACTAGTGCCTTGATGGCACCCTGGATGCTGGAGAACGCAACAATCACAGCGAAGCCTTTGACTCGCTCAGGTTGGCTGGCCTTGTCCATCCGGAAATTAATAAATATCATTACCCACCTGAACAGAGCTTCTGTCACCAGCTTGATGCAACTGTGGACAGCTGATTGGAACACTCTACAAAGATACCCCATGGAGCCCTGGAAAGGTAAAGAAGTTGAGTGCCACTGTGACCTTCAGAGCCACTGGCATGGGGTGTCCATCCACACAGTCGGAGGTGATCTCTGGCCCAATCATATAACAAATGGAGGTCACAGTCTCCCTGGAGAGGTGGAGCCTCCTTTGGCATTGCACCTCAGACATATTGAGGTAGCTGCATCGCTGCCTGTAAATACTGGTAGTATGGTAGTGGCATCTTCTATGGCCCCTAACGCCTTGGACTCCCTGTTGGCCCTGCGCCCTTTGTGCCTGTGCCTCTCCTCCCACAGGTCACTCCCTTGGAGGCTGAATACGGACACCTCGCCTCCTCTCCCTTCTGCCCCTTTCTTCCTCCTCAGAGGAGATGCCACCAGTGGAGTAGACAAGTCCCATCACCAGAGAAACAGAAGGCTGTCTGGCTACTGGAAGGATCCACATGGTATAAATCCTCCAGGGGCCTTGGAGACACCAGTGAGTCCTGAAATGAAGGCTAGCAATGCAAAGACTGAAGCTCAAAACGGGGATAAGGCTGTCAAGTTTCACTAAGCAACCAGCAGCAAACTATCTCCTAAACTCTGCACTGCTCACAGTGGCAATGCTGCTGACCCTTTTTATCCTGCCCTTGGATGAGGTTTTGTCAAAAACAGGTTGCCTGCCTGACCATTTTGCCTGTACAAAGAGTGTGAAATGGCATGGGCAATGTAAAATCATAGACAATGGATGTTTAATGGCCTTAATTGTCCCTTTAATTGATGGTGGGCGTGGCTCTGACTCCCACGCACTTCTGCTGACCTCGATATTACACATGTGCATGATGACGTCGGTACACATGCTCAACATCATCTCGCACAATTTCACATGCATTAGGCCCGGGCACGCGCCCAACCTCGGGACGTAAAATTCAGGCCATGGAAAATGGCTCATATTTTCCAGGATCTCACCTTTGATCTTAATCTTAAGGAAGGCAGACATAGACAAGCCTGTTGTACACTCCACTTGACTATCTACCCTTGGGGGAGAATTTTCTTCCCGTCATGTAAGTTGGGCTTGAGTGGGCGTGGGTGGGCAAGGAGCTGATCGCTGCCCGTGACCAGCTGTGCACCACCATTTTATATGGGTGGGCCAATTAAGGCCCACCCAACATGATGTACATCCGGAAGCACTCAGCGCTACCTGTGCGGGTGGGGGGTCGGAGGGAGAGTTGGGGCCTGCGCTCTTTTGCACATGCAGGTGAAAGAGTGCAGCAATCTCCCTGAGGGAGATTAATTTAAGTTTTCAACGTGGAAAAAATAAAAAAATAAAATTATTCAGACATGCCCCCTTGTGTGACAGTGTCACATGAGCTGGGACATGATTATAGAGTCATAGGGTCACAGAGGTACGCTGCACAGAAAATGGCCCCTTGGCCCATCGAGTCTGCGCTGGTCAAACAAATACCTAACTATTCTAATCCCATTTTCCAGCACTAGGCCCATAGCCTTGTATGTCATGGTGTTGCAAGTGCACATCCAAATGCTTCTTAAATGGTATGAGCATTTCTGCCTCTACCAAACTTTCAGGCAGTGAGTTCCAGATTCCCACCACCCTCTGGGTGAAAAAATTCTTCCTCACATCCCCTCTAAACCTTCTGCCCCTTACCTTAAATCTATGCCCCCTGGTTATTGATCCCTCCAACAAGGGGAAAAGTTCCTTCCTGTATACCCTATCTATGCCCCTCATAATTTTATACACCTCAATCATGTCCCCCCTCAATCTCCTCTGCTCCAGGGAAAATAACCCCAGTCTATCCAATCTCTCCTCATAACTAAAACTCTCCAGCCCAGGCAACATCCTGGTAAAATCCTCTGCACTCTGACTAGTGTAATCACATCCTTCCTATAATGCGGATTCCAGAACTGCACGCAATACTCTAGCTCTGGCCTAACCAGCGTTTTGTACAGTTCCAGCATAACCTCCCTGCTCTTATATTCTATGCCTCGGCTAATAAAGGCAAGTATCCCATAAGCCTTCTTAACCACCTTATCTACCTATCCCCCTACTTAAGGGATTGGTGGGCATGCACACCAAGTTCTCTCTGATCCTCGGTACTTCCCAGGGTCCTACCATTCAATGTGTATTCCTGTGCCTTTTTTGTCCTGTCCAAGTGCATCATCTCACGCTTATCTGGATTAAACTCCATTTGCCACTGATCAACCCATCTGACCAGCGCGCCTATATCCTCCTGTAATCTAAGGCTATCCTCCTCGCTATTTACCACCCCAACAATTTTCGTGTCATCTGCGAACTTACTGATTAACCCTCCTACATTCAAGTCTAAATCGTTTATATATACCACAAACAGCAAGCGACCCAAAACCGATCCCTGTGGAACCCCACTGGACACAGGCATCCAGTCATAATAACACCCCTTGACCATCACCCTCTGCTTCCTGCCACTCAGCCAATTCTGGATCCATTTTGCCAAATTGCCTTGGATCCGATGGGCTCTTACCTTCATTATCAGTCTCCCATGCGGGACCTTATCAAAAGCCTTGCTGAAGTCCAAGTAGACTACATCAAATGCATTGCCCTCATCTACACAACTCTTTGAAAAATTCAATCAAATTGGTCAGACATGACCTCCCCTTCCAAAACCATGCTGACTAGTCGTGCTAATTATTCCCTGCCTCTCCAAGTGTAGATTAATTCTGTCCCTCAGAATTGCTTCCAATAGTTTCCCTACCACTGAGGTTAGACTGACTGGCCTGTAGTTCCCTGGTTTATCTGTTCCTCCTATCTTGAATAACAATACCACATTGTCTGTCCTCCAGTCCCCTGGCACCTCTCCTGTGGCCAGAGAGGTATTGAAAATTATTGCCAGTGCCCCTGCTATCTCCTCCCTTGCCTCACTTAACAGCCTGGGATACATTTCATCTGGACCTGGAGATTTATCTACTTTTATGCCTGCCAGACCACTTGGAATTCTCTCTCTTTCTATGCTAATTTATTTAATTATATCACAGTCCTTCTACCTGATTTCCAAACCCATGTCATTCATCTCACTTGTGAACACTGAAATGAAGTATTCATTTAGAACTCTACCTACATCTTCCAGCTCCACACACAAATTACCACTATGGTCCTTAATGGGCCCTACACTTTCCCTAGTTATCCTCTTATTCTTAATGCACTTGTAAAATAACTTTGGATTTTCCTTTATTTTACCTGCCAATGTTTTTTCATGCCCCCTCTTTGCTCTCCTAATTTCCTTTTTAAGTTCCTCCATACACATTCTATACTCCTCTAGGGCTTTCGCTGTTTTGAGCCCACGGTCCGTGCCATAAGCCTCCCTTTTTCTCTTTATCCAAACTTGTATCTCCCTTGACATCCAGGGTTCCCTGGATTTGTTGGTCCTACCCTTTGTCTTTACTGGAATATGTTGGTCCTGTACTCTCCCTAAACCCTTCTTGATTGAGTCCTACTGCTCTGACGCAGATTTACCTAAAAGTAGCTGCTCCCAATCCACTCTGGCCAAATCATATCTGGTCTTATTAAAATCGGCCTTCCCCCAATTTAGAACTCTGATTTCTAGCCCATCCTTGTCCTCTTCCATAACAACCTTGAATCTAACAGAGTTATGATTACTATCTACAAAATGGTCCCCCACTAATACCTCTACCACTTGCCCGGCTTCATTTCCTAAAATTAAGTCCAGAGCTGCTCCGTCTCCTGTAAGACCTTCTTTGTACTGGCTTAAAAAGCTCTCCTGGATGCAGTTTAAGAATTCCGTTCCCTCTAAACCTATCACACTATGACTAAACCAGTTAATGTTGGGGATGTTGAAATCCCCCACTATTACTACCCTGTTATTTTTACATTTCTCTGAAATTGTCTACACATCTGTTCTTCTATTTCTCTCTGACTTTTGGGGGCCTACAGTACACTCCCAGCAATGTGATCGCTCCTTTTTTGTTTTTCAGTCCTACTCATATGGCTTCATTTGAGGAGCCTTCCAAGATGTCATCTCTTCTTACTGCTGTAATTGATTCCTTGACCAATATTGCGATACCTCCTCTTCTTTTACTTCCTTCCCTGACTCACCTGAATAGTCTGTATTCTGGAATATTGAGCTGCCAATCCTGCCCCTCTCTCAACCATGTCTCTGTGACCGCAATGACATCATACTTCCATGTGTTAATTTGGGCCCTCAACTCATTCTGCCTTATAATTCAGGCTCCTTGCATTAAAATAAATACCATCCAACCTTGCCAAGCTCCCTTGTGCCTTAATTGGCCTATCATTTCTATGTCTTCCAGGCTCACTTTCTCTCTCTTCTAGTTTTGGCTGTGCATCTCTCCCTGCTGAACCTCCTCAAAGGATCCCATCCCCTTGCCAAGTTCGTTTAAACCCTCCACAACAGCACTAGCAAAGCTCCCTGCAAGGATATTGGTCCCATTCTGGTTCAGGTGCAACCCATCCGCCTTGTACAAGCCCCACCACCCCCAGAAACAGCCCCAATGTCCCATAAATCTAAAGACCTCCCACCTGCATTATCTCTCCGGCCACACATCCATTTGCACTAACCTCCTATTTCTATACTCACTAGTGCGTGGCACCAGAAGTAATCCAGAGATTACTACTTTTGAGGTCCTGTTTTTTAATCTGTTTCCTAACTCCCTAAATCCTGCTTGCAGGGCCTCACCTCTCTTTCTACCTATGTCATTGGTACCAATATGTGCCACGATCTCTGTCTGTTTGCACCCCCCTCCTTTAGAATGCCCTGCAGCAGTTAAATGACATCCTTGACCCTGGCTCCAGGGAGGCAACACATCATCATGGAGTCATGTCTACAGCCACAGAAATGCCTGTCTGTTCCCCTTACTATCGAGTCTCCTATCATTATTGCTCTTCCCGTCTTTTTCCTTCCCCCTGTGCAGCTGAGCCACTCCCTGTGCCATGAACATGGCTGCAGTCCCCAGAGGAACCATCACTCTCACCACTTTCTGACACAGAAAAACGGTCCTCAAGCGAGATGCACCCTGAGGATTTCCTGACTACCTGCCTGACACCTTTCTTCTGACTGATGGTCACCCATTCCCTCTCTGTCTGCACTTCTATAAGCTGTGGGGTGACCACGTCTGAAAACGTGCTATCCATGAAACTCTTAGCCTCGTGGATGCACTTCAGTGCCTCCAGCTGCCGCTCAAGCTTCGAAACCCAGAGCTCAAGAACTGCAGCTGGTGGCACTTCCTGCACATGTGGTTGGTCAGAGCATGAGGAATATCTAGGACATCCCACATGTTGCAGGCAGTACATAACACAGGGCTGAGCTGCCCTGCCATGCCTCTAGTTGAAAAAAACCCCTTTACTTTAGGTTAAATACAGTAAAAAAAACATTCAATTATTTATGTATTTTAAATCAAAACTAGAACTTTTACTTTTCCTTTGCTTAATCTCTTTTAAACTGGAGAAAAATAGGAGAAAAAAACTGGAGAAAAAAAATAAGAATTTTCATAAAATTTTATATTTAATTAATGAAACCTTCATGAAACCTCATCCCACCCGTGGATGAGGTTTCATGGAAAAATGTGAAGGCCGCCTGGGCACTTTGCCTGCCCCCCCAACCTTAAGGTTGGACAGGCAGCTTTCCCAATAGGCTTAATTAGCTCATTAATGGCCTTAACAGAACTTTGACAGTTCGGCGTGTGTGAAGCCGACTCCACTGCACATCCACCGAACGGAAGATCAGAATGACGCGCAGTGACATCAGGGTGCACGCCCGACATCACTGTGCATCATTTTACCTGTCGGCATGCAGGGCCTGCCCCCGCATGTCAAACAGAAGATTCTTCCCTTGATTTTAATGGAAAAGGAAGTCTGATGGGGCTGTAAGAGGGGCTGCTAATGGGCTGGTGTCTGTTTTGTGCTTTTGCCCATGAGCGTTGTTCTTTACTTGGACATGAAATCATTGCTCGTGTTCTTTCTGCAATGTCATGAAATGTCATAACCATACTTTTCTTGTATTTGTCAAGAGTGTCAAAACATTTTTTTGGCATAATGGAGGAGCAACTCTTTACAGTTATGTGAAATCCAATCACTGACCATTTCAGATATCTCTTCGGTCGATGAATTGGAACTAAGTACATATCGAAATTTTAATCAAACGTAGACAGTATAAATATTCCAAACACCATCAATGTCAATGAATAACTTGCAGACCACTTATATTCTATATCGTTTTTCTCTCATTCACATATGTAGTTGCTTTTCTTGCTCCTTATTGTCAGCGTGTGTGTCAAATCAGGTTTGAATAAAATTGAAGAGGACGTAACTCTGTTAGAAAATTGTTGTGTATCTAGATTCATGAGCAGATCACTCTTGTAACATGTTCAGACTTGAAAATAATCAAACTTCTAGGGATGTACATAATGAATTAAACTGTTACATCCAGGTCTAGACTCTCTCTTCCAAATACATATATAAATAACAAAATATACCCTTAAGCACTACAATAGTGATTAGTCTATCGACACTAATGTAACTTTGGGTCCATAGTCAAGTAGCGGAAGTTCCCAACTATTCTTACTGACCTGCAAAATATTTATGGGAGGGAATTAGGTTAGTGAAATAACTGATCAATTAATGCCACAGTCTTTATTTCCTTGGGGGTTTGCACAATTTGCTGCTATAACTTTGGTAGAAGACTGGTGAAACCCTGGGGAAAAAAGTGTCAAAGTCTAAAACAGACTGTTTCTGTTATTTCTCTGGGGGTTCCTCCAATCTCTCTTAACAAAGTTGCATGATTTTTCTAGAATATCACTAAGGAAGTATGATATTGCTGTGAGTTAAATCATGACAATTTCAAGTCACTGTATTTGCATTGCAGCTACTTACTTTAATATATCATATATGGGGCCATTGGGTTTCAGTTCCCGCTGAAAAAATAAATTCAATTGTAAAAAATGATTCCAAAACATGAAGAAAAATATTTAAATTCAGTGTGATAAAAAAAATTTTCATTTTGATCCAATTTGATCTTTCACCAAGATCATCACAGTCCCGCACCAAGGTCCATCTCGGTCTCACATCGAGATCCGTCTCAGTCACGTGCTAAGATGAATCTCAGTCTCTCACAGAGATCCACCTCAATATCACACCAAGGTCCTACTCAGTTTTGATCTCACTCCGAGATCCAATTTCTTCTCACACCGAGATCCATCTTATTCTTGCGCCGAGATCCAACTCAGTCTTGCGCTGAGAACCATCTCATTCTTGTGCCGAGATCCATCTCGGTTTCACGCCGAGATCCATCTCACTCTCGCATCGAGATCCATCTCATCCTCGCATCAATAACCATCTCAGTCTCGCCCCAAGATCTGTCTCAGTCTCATGCCGAAATCCATCTCATTCTCGCGCCAAGATCCATCTCGTTTTCACCCAGAGATCCATCTCATTCTCACGCCGAGATCCATTTCATTATTGCACTGAGATGCATCTTATTCTTGCACTGAGATCCATCTTGGTTTCACGCCAACTCTTCTTGGACCGAGACCCATCTCATTCTCGCGCTGAGATCTATCTTGGTTTTACACTGAGATCCATCTCATTCTCGCGCCGAGTTACATCTTATTCTTGCGCAGAGATCCATCTCATTCCCACACCGAGATCCATCTCAAACTCACACCGAGATCCATCTCATTCTCACACCAAGATCCATCTCAGTCTCGCAGCAAGATCCATCTCATTCTTGTGCTGAGATCCATCTCATTCTCACGCCAGAATCCTCCTTATTCTCGCGCTGAGATCCATCTAATTATCATGTCGAGATCCATCTCATTCTCGCACTGAGGCTGATCTCAATCACGTGCCGAGATCCATCTCGGTCTCCTGCTGAGATCCATCTTGTTCTAACATCGAGATCAATTTCAGTCTCACTCCGAGATCCAATTTGGTCTTCTGCTACGATCCACCTCGGTCTCGTGCCATAATCCATCTCAGTCACACACCAAGATCCAATTTGGCATTGCGCCATGATCCATCTCAGCCTCATGCCGAGATCCATCTCATTCTCACACCGAGATCCAATTTGGTCTTGCGCCGAGATCCATCACGTTCTCGCTCAGAGATCCAATTTTGCATTGCGCCATGATCCATCTTGGCCTCACACTGTGATCCATCTTGGTTTCGCGCCATGATCAATCTCACTCTCATGCTAAGATCCACCTGGATATTGTACCAATATCCCTCTCGGTCTCATGTCGAGATCCAATTTGGTCTTGCACTGAGATCCATCTCAATCTCATGCTATGATCTATCTCAGCCTCGCGCTGAGATCGATCTCAGTTTTGCACTGAGATTGATCTCGGTCTTGCGCTAAGATTCACCTGGATCTTGTGCCAAGATCCATCTCAGTTTCACGCCAAAATCCATCCCAGTCTCAAGCTGAGATCCAACTCCATCCCCCACCGAGATCCAATTCGGTCTTGCATACAAATCCATCTCTGTCTCATGCCAGGACCCATTTCACTCTCACACTGAGACCCATTCTGGTTTCGCGTTGAGATCCATCTTAGTCTCATGCTAAGATCCATCTCAATCTTGTGCCGAGTTACAGTTTGGTCTTGTGCTGAGATCCAACTCCATTTTGCGCCGGGATCCAATTTGGCCTTTCTCCTTAATCAATCTCAGTCTAACACCGAGATCCATCTCAGTCTCACTCAAGCTCCATTCCAATTTCACGCTGAGGTCCATTTCGGCCTCACGTCAAGATCCATTGTGGCCTTGCACCAAGATCCATCTGAGTCTCATGCCAAGGTCCATCTTGGTCTCATGGTGAGGTGCGTGTTTGCTTTTGCACTGAGATCCATCTCAGCCTCACATTGAGATCCTTCTTGGTCTTGCGCCGAAGCCCATCTCAATCTCATGCCAAGATCCAATTTGGTCTTGTGCCAGGATGCACCTTGGTCTTGCGCTGAGGTCCAATTTGGTCTTGCACTGAGACCCATCTTGGTCTCACACCAAGATCCACCTCAGCCTTGCGCTGAGATTGATCTCAGTTTTGCGCTGAGATTGATCTCGGTCTTGTACTAAGATCCATCTGGATCTTGTGCCAAGGTCCATCTCGGTCTCATGCTGAAATCCAGCTCGGTCTCCGGATCTCCATGCTGAGATCCAACTTCATCCCCTGCTGAGGTCCATCTCGGCCTTGCGCTGAGATCCACCCCAATCTCGTGTTGAGATCCATCTTGGCCTCATGCTGAGATCCATCTGAGTTTTGCACTGATATCCATCTCTGTTTCTCACCCAGATACATCTTGGTCTCGTGCTGAGATCCATCTGGGCCTTGTACTGATTTCATCTCTGTCTCTCACCCAGATTCATCTTGGTCTTGCGCTGAGGTCCAATTTGGTCTTGCGCTGAGATCCATCTCGGTCTCTCACCCAGATCCATCTTGGTCTCATGCCAGGATCCATTTCAGTCTCGTGCCGAGGTTCATTTCGTCCTTGCACTGAGATCCACCCCAGTCTCGTGCTGAGATCCATCTTGACCTCATGCTGAGATCCATCTGGGTCTTGCATTGATATCTATCTCTGTTTCTCGCCCAGATCCATCTCGGTCTTGCACTGAGATCCATCTGGGTCTCGTGCTGAGTTCTCCTTCTCACGCCGGATTCCATCTCAATCTCGGAGTGAGATCCAATTTGGCTTTATGCTGAGATCCAACTTAGTCTTACACCGAGATCCATTTCAGTCTCGCACTGAGATCTATCTTAGTCTTGCACTGAGATCCAATTTAGTCCCATGTCAAGATCCATTTCAGTCTCAAGCCGAGATCCATCTCTGTTGCAAGCCGAGATCCAATTTGGTCTTACGTTGGGATTCAACTCAGTCTCACGCTGAGATCTATCTCAGTGACATGCTGAAATCCACCTGGGTCTTGCGCTGATATCCATCTCCGTCTCATGCCGAGGTTCATGATCCATCTCAGTCTCGTGCTTGATAAAACTCTGTCTTACCCTGAGACCCATTTCGGTTGCGTGCTGAGATCCAATTTGGCCTTGCTCCCGGTCTTGCACAGAGATCCATCCCGATCTCGCACCAAGATCCAACTCTGTATTACACCAAATTCCATCTCAGCCCTCACACTGAGTTGTGTTCCTTCAGATATTTACAGTTCCTTGAAGTATTTTACAGTCAAATGATAAGTCTTGCCTTTCCAGTCAATAGATCTGACCCCGGATTCTGCCAGGTTCACTCAGGCAAAGCAGGCTGTATCATAAGCTTGACTGGATTTGTCCTTTCTGAATGTTTCAGACAGCTTTGAACAACTTTTTCTTTTGAGTTTTTTGTTTTATGCTTGTCCAAAGATTGACCTTTGGAGAACTTCCTTTTGGTTTGATATCCACTGTGTATTTTTCTAGCGCTCCAGATGAAGATGTGAATTTTAATGACTCAGATGTTCCACTGATGCTGACAAGCTTGCTTGAGTCTAGCTCCTTTCTGTCTAGAAGAGGCAGTCCTCTCTGTTCTGTGTTAATAATAAATACATGCATAAGTGTAACCCTGTAACCTGGATAACCTTATAGTGTGTACTGCAGATCAAAGTACAACATGTGGACTCTGTGGAAATAATAGGACTATTTCTCCAGAGAGCAATTAAATTCAAGTTCCATAGCTGCTGAGTTTATTTACTGAAGTACATGCTTGAAAGATATAAACGATTTTGGTGGTTAAAATGTTCAAGGAACAAATTTAGACAAATATCTTGACCAAAAATAGCTTTATAGCTACAAATAGCAATGTCATGTCTTTGTTTTATATTAATTTTCTAGGGACATATGACTGTCCTAGCTGTGATATAGTAAAATAGATATATTTGAAACTTATCAAATATGTAAGGTACAAATCTGGAACAGTCTGACTTTGTCCATGAAAGACTTTTGGAGGTAGATTCTCCCTTGGGCAGTAAACTGATAGAGTGCATCAACCGCTTGTTATAGTTCCCACCAAACCTTAATTTTGATTAAAAGCAAGGATCTCTTACTTATGTGTGGACTAAAATTATGAAACAATAAGGGGTTGTAATATTTAATTTCTGTTAGCTTTATCTAAATCCTACACAAACTTATAGGATGAAAATAATTTCTCATCACAGCTTTAACAAAACCAACAATTTGCATTTAAAAGCATCTTCAATGTGTAAAAAAACAAGCTAGATGCTTCACAGAAGAGTAATGGCCACCAATAATGAGGCAAGAGGAAGTTGCACAAGAGGTCAGAGCTAAAGAAATAGAGAGTTTGGGGTGCAGGGGAAAGGAGGTTCTGGAGCTGAAGGAGGTTTTAGAGACAGGGAGGGGCAAGGCCAGTGGTAATGGGGCAATGGGAGTTAGTGCAGGATAGTAATGGCTTGATGAGCTGAAATAACAGGGCTAAATTTGTGCAAACATACCCAATTTGCAGCACTAATTGAAACTACATTGACATCAGGGTCAATCTAAAGTTGTGCTGTGTTAATATGTTGCTCCAGCAAACATTTTGTGAAGTGCCAAAGTGTTTTTTTCTCATTGTTCACAGGTTGTGGTTTCAAATAGTTTCATTTGTTCTGCATTGTACAATGTATTTTTGCAACAGACTAAAGTTTAAGAAGTGCATGCAGCTTCAGAGCTGCAGTGGCTTTCAAGGTAGAGAGGGACAAGAACGAGATATAGTGTAACAGTGGGTTTTAAGTAATGCAGAACCTTTAATATAGACAAATGTCCAAAGGCACTTCAATGAGGTGTTAAGATAATGAACAGAAATTGGGGAGCTTGGTATGGTTAAATAGGTAGGTATTGAAAAGGTGTTTAAAGGACCTGAGATAGAATAGTTACTGGATACTGCTCCAGAGCAGAGCTGAGACTGATCTGTTGGAACAAGAATGTGAAATTGTCAAAATGATGGTCCTCAACTATTACACAATCATCCCTACTTTAATGATTCAGAGCTTGAGAAGGAAATTCTACATGGAATTACTATTATTGCAGTAGTATCTGCCCCAGTTTGATTAACTTCTTCAGTGGCTGAGATGCTAACAATTGTGAAGAAGAGATTGGATCTGTAGCCATGGGGATGTATCCATGGTAGAGCGAGTTCTAATGCAATAGTGCATGCAGTGGCGTTTGCATAGTTTTCCATTTCCTCATCACACTACCAAAAAATGTAAAATCTCCTCTGCTTGGCCAAGATAGTTTAATTGTTCAAAATGAATTTTATATCACATTTTACAGTTGTGTAAGGCATGGGTGATTTGATTAATGGAGGTTTCCTTAATTAATTAGGGATAATTTGAAAATTTCTCAGGCACAGTTAGAATGTAATCTTCGAAGAGCTAATGAGGGTAGATTTCCTTATGGTTTTCAGTGCAGGAATGATGCACAATTTTTTTTAAGTAAGTAAGTTCGGGTGGAAACCATTTCTGCTGCATCTGAAGCCTTTGAAACAAGGTTTTTCGCCCTATTTGGTCCTTTGCATAATTAACCTGCCTTGTTGAGGGAGCCTCATTAACATATGTCAGTGTGCCAGTTATTACTGTGTCACCTCTGCATTTCATGGGTTTATGGGGAGATGGTGGCGTTGTGGTAATGTCACTGAATTAGTAACCCAGAGGCCCAGGCTAATGCTATGGGGACATGGGTTCAAATCCCACTATGGCAGCTTGTGGAAATTGAATTAAATTAATGAATCTGGAATATAAAGCTAGTCTCAGTAATAGTGACCATGGAACTATCATCAATTATTGTAAAAACCCATATGGTTCACTAATGTCCTTTAGGGATGGAAATCTACCATCGTTACCTGATCTCCAGCCCCACAGTAAGGTGGTTTACTCTTAACTGCTCTCTGAAATAACCAAGCAAACCACTCATTTCATAGGCAATTAGGGATGGACAACAAATGCTGGTCTTGTCAGTGATGCCCACATCCCATGAAGGAATATAGCAAAAAAACAATGTATTGCCATTACATGCTACATAAATTAGACTGCAATTTTATAAAGGCTAGCAGATGCCAGGGTCAGCTGAAGGCAGATGTGTGGCATTTGAGAGTTTGAAGAGTGGGGGAGTGTGGGGGGAGGGAGCATTCAATTTCTTTGACTTCTGTTTAGAAGTTTTACAATTTGCCTAATGTTTTGGATCTATTCTGCTAGGTATTTTTTTTCCAGATTGCCCCAAAAGACAATGCTTGCAATCATAATGTGTAATATTTCACAAATAATAATAAACCATGACATAATTATTAAATTAAGTAATTCCAAAGCATGCAAAACAGATTACCTTCCGTTTAATGTGTTACCTTCCACTTAGTATGCATGACCTTATAAGACCATAAGACGTAGGAGCAGAAGTAGCCCATTTGGTCCATCGAGCCTGCTCCACTATTCAATGAGATTCAGGCTGACCTGATAGTCCTCAACTCCATTTTCCTGCCTTTTCCCTATAACCCTTGATTCCCTTACTGATTAAAAATCTGTCTATTTCAGCCTTGAATATACGAAATGATCCAACCTCTACAGCCCTCTGCAGTAAAGAATTCCACAGAATCACTACCCTCTGAGAGAAGAAATTCCTCCTCATCTCTGTCAGAAATGGGTGACACCTTACACTGAGATTATGCCCTCTGTTTCTAGACTCTCCCACAAGGGGAAACAACTTCCCAGCATCTATTCTGTCAAGCCCCTTAAGAATCTTATATGTTTCAATAAAGCTACCTCTCATTCTTCCAAACTCCAATGAGCACAGGCCCAACCTACTCAGCCTCTCCTTATAAGAAAATCCCTCCATCCCCAGGATCAACCTAATGGACCTTCCCTGGATTGCTTCCAATGCCAGTATATCTTCCCTTAGATTCAGGGACCAAAACTGTTCACAGTATTCTAGCTGTGGCCTTGTATAGTTTTAGCAAGGCTTACCTATTATACTCTATTCCCTTTGAAATAAAGGCCAACATTCCATTTGCCTTCCCTATTACCTGTTGAACTTGTATGTTAGCTTTTTCTGATTCATGCATGAGGATCCCAAATCCCTCTGTGCTGCAGCTTTATGCAATCTTTCTCCATTTAAATAATATTCAGCTCCTCTATTCTTCCTGCCAAAGTGCGTAACCTCACATTTTCCCACATTATATTCCATCTGCCAAGTTTTTGCTCACTCACTTAACCTGTCTATATCCCTCTGTGGACTCTTTGTGTCATTATCACCACTTGCCTTCCCATCTATTTTTGTGTCATCCATAAACTTGGCAATAGTACATTCACTTCCCTCATCCAAGTCTTTAATATATTTTGTAAATGATTGTGGCCCCAGCAGTGATCCCTTTGGCACTCCACTAGTTACAGGTTGCCATCCTAAAAATGCCCCCTTATCTCAACTCTCTGGGCAGAATTTTGCTGTCGGCGAGCAGGGGTTGGGGCTTGCTCACCGACGCGTAAAATGACATGGGATGATGTTGGGCGGAACCCCCAATGTCATCCCGCCCCATTTAAATTTTCAGGAATGCGGGGGTACAGCAAAATCAGCTGCGGGCCCGCCGACCTGTCAATGGCCAATTGAGGCCATTGACAGGATCATTTAAACAAGTAAAGGATCTGCCCGTCCAACCTTAAGGTTGGTGGGCAGGCCAGGAGCCTCGGTGGCAAATAGAAAAAAACATGAAACCTCATCCACTGGCGGGATCAAGTTTCATGCAAGGTTCTAAAAAGTTTAATAAAGGTTTACTGTAATTTATGAACATGTCCCATCTCATTTGACATTGTCACATGAGGAGGACATGTTAGGGAATTTTTTTTTCTATTTTTAATCTCTTTAAAAGTGTAAGCGACCTTCCCTGAGGCAGCACTTAGCCTCAGGGAGATATGTGCTCTTTCGTGCGCATGCGTGAAAGAGTGCACTCTCGCTTTTGGGGAATCCTCCCCGCCCACACAAATGAAGCACATATTGCTTCCCACTGGACGGCACGCTGGGCGGGCCTTCTTTGGCCTGCCCACATAAAATGGCGGCGGGGCCCATTTCTCTGGCAGGGAGTGTCTCCCTGCCCACCGGAGATTGGGACAGGCCCGCCCGCCCGACAGGCAAAAAATTCTGCTCTCTGTCTTTTATTAGTTAGCTAATCCTCTATCCAGGCTAATATACTACCCCCAACACCATGGGCTCTTATCTTATTAAGTAGCCTTATGTGTGGTACCTTATCAAGCACCTTTTGGAAATCCAAATATATTACATCTACTGGTTCTTCTTTATCTATCCTGCTTGTTACCTCCTCAAAGAATTCCAATAACTTTGTCAGGCATGATTTCCCCTACATGAAGCCATGCTGACTCTGCTTGATTATATTATGAATTTCTAAATTCTCTGCTATTACATCCTTTATTTTAGACTCTAATATTTTCCCAATGACAGATGTTAATTAAGCTAATTGGCCTATAGTTACCTGTTTTTTTGTCTCCCTTCCTTTATGAGTAAGGGTGTTACTTTGTCAGTTTTCCAATCCTCTGGGACTTGTCCAGAATCTAAGGATTTTTGGAATATTACTACCAGTACATCCAGTTTCTTTGCAGCTACTTCCTTTAATATCCTAGGATGCAACCCATCAGGGCCCTGGGACTTATTGGCCTTTAGCCCCATTAGTTTCCCTTGCACTTTTTCTTCAGTGATAATTATTGTATTTATTCCTCCCCCCTTGATTATTTAGTATTTTTGGAATGTTATTAGTGCCTTCTACAGTGAAGACTGATGCAAGTATTTATTCAACTCCTCTGCCATTTCTTGGCTCCCAATTATTATTTCCCTAGCCTCATTTTCTAAAGGGCCTATGTTCACTTTGGCCTTTCTCTTCCTTTTTATTTTTTTAAAAAAGCTCTTACTGTCCATTTTTATATTACTTGTTAGTTTACCCTCAAAGCTTATTTCCTCTCTCTTTATTTTTTTTGGTCATCTTTTGTTGGTTTTTAAAACTTTCCCAATCCTCTGGCTTAACGTTAACCGTTGCCACATTGTATGTTTTTTTCTTTCAATTTGATACTGTCTTTAATTCCCTTAGTTAACCGTAGTTGGTTTATCCCCTTCCTAGAACCCTTCTATGTCACTGGGATATATCTTTGTTGTGAGTCATGAATTATTTTCTTAAACATCTACCGTTGATCATCAACCGTCTTTTCTGCTAAACACCTTTCCCACTCTCTTCCAACCAATTCTGCCCTCATTCCTCTGTAATTACCCTTATTGAAGTTTAGCACAGTTGTTTCCAATCCAAGTTTTTCACTCTCAAACTGAATGCTAAATTCTATCATGTTCTGGTCACTGTTTCCTAGGGGATCTTTTACTCTGAGATCATTTATTAAACCAGCCTCATTGCACATTACCAGATCTAAAACAGCCTGATCCCTGGTTGGGTCACAACATATTGTTCTAGGAAACTGACCCGAATATACTCTGTAAGTTCTTCTCATGGCCACCTCTGCCAATTTGATTTTCCCAATCGACATGAAGATTAAAGTCACCCAAGATTAATGTACTGCCTTTTTTACATGCCCTCATTATCTCCTGATTTATTCTCTGTCCTACAGCATAACTACTGTTTCGGAGCCTGTAGACCCACCAGTGTCTTCTTCCCCTTGTAATTTCTGACCCAAGATCATTTCTTGCTATCGTACTTATTCCATCTTGTACTAACAAAGCTACCTCACCACCATTCTCGCCTGCCCTTTTGAAAGGTCACATACCCCTGAATATTTCGTTCCCAGCTTTAATCTTGTAACCATGACTCCGTAATGGCTATAAGATCATATCCATTATCCTCCATTTGTGCCATTGATGCATTTATTTTGTTTCAAATATTGCGGGCATTTAAGTAAAGAGCCATTAATTTTGTCTTTTGACCATTTTTTCCCCTTTTGACCCTATTTGTTGCTGTTTTTTTATGTTTGTACACTCTACAAGACTAACATGTTGATGTATCTCCCATTGTTACTTTTATGAAGTTAATTCTGTTCAACTGAATATGTCTATTTGCATAAACTCATTTTGATGTTAAATATTCACTTTTCAAATTGAGAACTCCAATGCCGTTTAATTGTGCATCAAGCTTCTATGATCAGATTTTAACAAGTACGAACCTTTCCCCCAACATTTCCACTGAAGCTTGTTCATCTGTTCCTTCAGTGGTATAACAAGCAGACACACACTAAGGACACAGGGACACTGGAAAATATAACTTGTTAGCCCTTTTTCCATAGGCTGTACCACATTTCCACGTGGAACAGCAGTTCAGCATCAATATTCACTGTCTTGGAAGAGCACCCTTTGTTTTGTGCGGAGGAGTTTTATTAGAATGGCAGGATGCAGGACTTCAGTTAAGTTGAGAGACTACAGAAGCTGGGATTGGCCCTCACAGTCACTGCAGTTAGAAGCCTAAGGTTTCAAAACCTGTAGTGTGAGTAAAAATGTTAATGAACGCAGTCTCTGTAAGCGGTGATGCCACTTCTGTTGCGACAACAGTCACTTTCTGTCCTTCAGGCAGCATAAAAGATAAGTTTTGTTTAACAGCAGCCAATTAGGCTGACTGGTAGATTTTAATGCACTGTGTTGCTGCAGGGCACTTCTTTCAAAGTGATTGCAATGGAGCCAAGTAACATTTATGCACCATCAACATGCTGCAGCATGCTCTGCTCAAATGGGCCTAAAGGTTGTCTGATCTCATACTATTGTAGGTAGTGCCCACACCTTCACCATATAAATCTGCTCTAAATCACTACTTATCTGTGCTGAATAATGACATTTCAGTCATGCCGTAGCACTTTTATTTCTGAGTCAAAGATTATGGTTCAAGCCCATTCCAGAGTTTGAGCATAAATTCTAGTTGACACTCCAGCGCAATAGGAAATGCAGCATTGTCAGAGGTGCATTTTTTTGGATGAGGCATTAAATTGAGGCCTTGACTGTCATCTTTGAAGGGTACGAAAGATTCAATGGCACTATTTCGAAGACAAGCAGGACAGTTTTCCCTAGTGTACTGGCCAACATTTATCCCATGAACAACATCACGAAAACAGATTATCTGGCCATTAAGACACTGCTGTTTGTTGGAATTTGTTGTGTGCAAATTCCTAATTTCCAGCCTTCTGTCGAAGTTATAGTTGGAGAAATGTCAACCTCCTGTAGAGTTTCGAGATCTATAAATTTATGTAAGTTTATTTTCAACACATTGCCAAGTGATATTTTTGTATTTTATATTCAGTGTATCAGTAAGCTCCAATCCGATAGTCCAAGTATCCGCAATCCAGACTACAACTTTGCAGTGCTATGACTGACCTTGTTTACCTGTCACTTTCTATCACCTCTTTTACCCTCTCCTCCAGCTCCTATCTTCACCATAGTCCTGGCTCCTGCCAACTGAAAGCATGATGCCACGTTGCTTCTGGTGCTATATTGCTAAAAAGCTTTCTATCTGCCACATTCAATTTCTTTGCCTACCTAACATAGACTTGTCCCTGACACTGGGTTCCACTAGCACTGAATAATTAAGCAAATTCAAACAGTTCCACCTCATTTACAATAATACTATCTGAAATACACATTTTCTGCCCTTGTGACTAATATTGTAGCTCAGTCGTGTTAGAAATTGCTCTTTGCACATGGGAATGTATTAAAACAGCATTCATTTTCCTTAATATTCTAATGGATTTGCAGGGACACATTATTTTAATGTGTAATATTTCAGTAACTGATGTATATATAATGCAAGTATGTCTGATGAGTCAATCAGGAGACAGCTATAATTTGCAACTGAACCATTTTGGCACCAGATAAGCCAATCAGTAGTGCGAAACAGTTCATAAATCCAGCTGCAGAGCACATCATACGGTCAACCAATGGAGCCAGAGGAGCAGGCAAGTCAAAGCCTATTTCAATGCAAGAGTTCAGGGGGTTGATCAGATGGAATAACTGAGCAGGAGGTGTCCCAGTAATATCTGTAGAGGATGCCAGGCATGACAAAGCGATAGAGGTGACCAACAAGATGTGCAGGTCATGCAGAAAATGAGCAAAAATCTGTCTGAACTTATCAAAGGACAATGAATGTTCATGTGAATTATCAGATTAGCCCAGATATGAAAATAAGTTGCAAGCTATTTGCCTATATAGCTGTGCACACAGCAAGAACTGGCAATATGAACAGTTTGCACTAACATTTAGGGTGTGCAGCTGTCAAGGTGACACAAATTATACCATACATTGGTTCACAAAGACTAAGCCCTGATAATCCATGAGGGTTCGACTGACCTTCTCACATAAATCTGGTTGAAACAGCAAAACAGGAGGATTCTTGGTTGCACCAGGGGGTCTCTG
Source organism: Carcharodon carcharias (assembly GCF_017639515.1). NCBI lineage: Eukaryota > Metazoa > Chordata > Chondrichthyes > Lamniformes > Lamnidae > Carcharodon > Carcharodon carcharias. Next base: position 103,449,788 of record NC_054471.1, on the reverse strand, counting down.
CAAATTTCAATGATTCCAAGGGGTGGGTCCTCTGGCTGCCCATTACAAGGCACAAGTGATAATGAATGGAGCTAGGGTGAGGAATTACTGGCACAGTCAGGATCTTGTAAATCTCTGGAAGTTGGCATGTCGAGTGAGTCGTGGTCTCCAGATTTGGGAAAGTACTCCTACTGGTGGTCTGCTGGCCAGGGCAATAGACTAGGCCACCCCCAAACTCCCCACCCCATCCAAAAAAAAGCATTTTCTTTTCTTAACAATTTTCTTGAGTGACCACCTTGCATGAGGGTGGGACAAGGGTTGCCAGGGGGACATAACTGGGGTTGAGAGTCTGAGTAACACCACTTCCCATTTGGGAGGCAGGCGGAAAATACCCCAGCTGCATGGGGCTGCAAGCAACCAAAGATATGGCCATACTGTTGTAGGAATTTCAGGGCCTATGCTCCGTACTTCCATTTTTTATTGAAAGTATTCTTTCTGCAGAAGAAGCTGGGTTTTAATTATCGTGCATAGCTGCAGACTGCTGCTGGTGTTCCACAAATCAAAGTCATAAGAACGTAAGAAATAGGCACAATCATTCCAGTGCCATACTGAGGGTCATTTGGCCCTTTGAGCCTGCTCCACCGTTCAATACAATCATGGCTGGGAAATTAAGCCAAGATTTCAGTTTACACCACATATCGTGACATTGCATGAAATTATTCAATCATCGGCGTATACATAATGATTTAGCACCACCACGGAACACATGCACTGACAATGTTAGAACAGTATACATTGTGGTGCCTCATAGCTTAGTTGGCTAGATGGCTAGAGTGTAGTGCAAGATGACACCAATGATGCAGGATCAATCCCTGTATTGACTGTGGTAGTTTGTGGAGAGCTACCTCTTTGCCTTGCCCCATGCTCAATGAACCATTTTCCTCTCTAAAAGAGAGTAACAGTCCCTCATGGACTGTTGCTCATTACCATAATGATGCACCTTTACATAGAACCAGGTACATAATAAAATGGTGCAAAGATCGCCAGTGGCGGCTGTCCCTCAATTCAAGGTTGACATTTACTCAGGGTTGCGAGTTTCTGCATGAATATTCATGCGACTAAACAGGACGATTCTGGACCCGCAGATCTTTAAACATTGGGGCAGAATGTCCCATGAGTTAGTGGGATCCGGAGCGCTGGATTTGCCTCCTTTTCTTTCCTTCACTGCTGCTGCTCTGCCTCATCATTAAGACATTGGGACTCAAAGCATGATGCAGATTGATGGACAGGTTCTTGTCATTTTGAATGATTGGTAGCAAACTCCCCTGAGTCATCAATGTCAATGCTTCAAGGAGAACTTCAGAGTACGAAGATACATGAATGGCTATCTGCATACTGTCTACGATGGCCTGAAACTTGGGCAATGTATGTTCGTGAAAAAAAATCCTGTTGAGGCTGAAGCATGGTATTGAGGTCTATGCAGGTTTTACATAAGACATCTGTTCCTTCTTTTTTACAGCCACGCACAGAAAAATCATCGGACCACAGAGGTGCCTTCTGTGGGCGACTGAAAGTGATCTGGGGGCAGAGGAGCCACGAGTGCTGCTGATTTTCACTCCCATTGGCTGTACAGTGTGGATGGGTGCTGGTATCTAATGGCTGTTCATTCAATGGCAACCACCTTCCTGAAACTGGACTTTGGATTCCTATCCTGTTGGTTGGTTTGTGGCAGGGTCAGTCTTCTGCCCACCAAAATGATTCTTTCCTTAGAGGGACCTAATTTATTATGCAGAATTGGATAGGGGTAAAACCATGGTAAAATTTAAAAATATTCTTCAGTGAGTAGAGCAGATGAAAAGAGCAACAATAAAGTTGCAGCAGGGTGCTCAAGGTCTGGAGGGGCCCCAGTTTTTGTTCAGTGTCAATCCTGAAGTGGAACATTGGCATCTAACTGCCCTGTCTGCAGGGAAGAAACAACTGAGCTGATTTTTAGCTAATAAATGACAAAAGGAGATAATTTATTAATTGAAAACAACCAAAGAAGTGCCATCAAACAGTGTTAGCATTCTTGCCTCTGAATCAGAGAATCCTGCTCCACAGCACGTAATCTAGGCTGTCATGTAGTGCAGTACTGAGGGAGAGCTGTGCTGTTAGAGATGCTGTCTTTTGGATGAGATTTTAATCAATGGCCCTGTCTGCCATCTTGGCTGGTGTCACAATCCCAGCTGATGTTAATACTGGATAAGTCAAACCCAGATTGAAAACTGGCTTGGAAGATCCTAACTTTTATTTTTTTGAAAACGTGGAGGAAAGAAACTGAACAAATTCATAGGAAACTGCTGATGAACTTTTAACAAAGAATAAAACATTTATTAAACAAGAAAAATAAACTGTATTACACCGGACAAACAGGTTGGAAAGATCTCAATACAAACACAAGAAAATGATTCAAATACTCACTATTCCTTCACCCCATCTACATCTTTACCGACACATACAAACTTGGAAAGACAAAACAATTTACCATATCAATCTTATACTCTAATATTCAGGGTAAGTATGCTATACATGTGAACCAACTGGTGAACTGTGGTCAGACACATCACACTCCAAAGTAAATGACAGGTGTGACCAAAGCAGATTTTATGGATTTCTCAACAACCCACCCAGGGGTTTGTCACCTAGCTAACTAGCTTCACTGAACCTCTTTCATGAGGGTTTCCAATCTTCATGTTTGAAGAACTCACCTTGGAATTCTCTCCAAACATTGGTCCCGCTTGGACAGCTTCAACCAGGACCCACCTCCAGGGTTTGAATCTCATCTTCTGACATTCCTCTCCTCTGGATCTCTGTGTACACTCAAGTTTCATCTTCCAAGCACACTTTCAGATCTTCGACTGTGCCAAGCAGAACACCACTGCTCCAAAAGTGTACTTCTGCCCTTAAGGCCTGGAGTCACCAACCTTCTGTTGCCCTCTCAGATATTCTGGGCTTCTCTCAAGCCCCCTTTACTTCAAGTCTGCTCCTAGCAGCTCTCTCTGTTTAACCTGGAGCCTATTTCTCTGCTCCTTACTCTTAACTTTACTTAACAGGATCTGTTTCTGATCTCTGTCCTGGTCCCTTACCTGGGCTTGTCTTCCGAAACCTGTTTCTGATCTCTCTTTTTATCCCTGCCTGGAACCTTCTTCTTGGTGGTTTGGGATCTTCTCTCTGTCCCCCTTCTCATGCCCTGCTCCTTAGGATACCTTCTCTCTAATGATGCTTTGGTTCCAGGTCGCCTGACTGTTTCACTTCTTCACTTCTTTCTCTTCTGTCGATGTACGCAGGGCCGGTTCCTGACCTAAAGATGTGAAAATGCGTATGTGCGGCCATTTCCCGGCATGTGCAGAAGGCCCAAACTTTGAAAAAAAAGAACTTGCGATCACTGATTTAAAAGGTGAGTATTGGAGTTCATTACAGTAGACATAAAAGATTTTCATGGCAGTATTCAAAAAAGAGCAGCAGAGTTCTCACAACATTCATCCCTCATCCATTATCAATAAATCAGATTATCTGGTGATTATCACGTTGCTGTTTGTGGGAACTTGCTGTTGGCAAATTAGCTGCTGCATTTCCTATACTACAACACCTCATTAACAGTGATGTTTTTTGGGCTCTTTCTTTCTAGTCTAGGGGGACCGAGGACAGAAAGCCACATAAGAGGATGGTACAAACATTATGAAGGAAGATTGGTGAGGCAATCAATGCAACCTCCCCTACACTATGAACCAACCAGCTTCACTGAAACTTTGTCCTTTTCATGACGATTTCCAACCTCTATGTTTGAAGATCTTGCCTTGGAATTTTCTCCAAACATTGGTCCCACTTGGACAGCTTCAACCAGGATCCACATCCAGGGTTTGAATCTTGCCTTCTGAGATTCCTCTCCTCTGGATCTCTGCGTACACTCAAGTTTCACCTTCCAAGCACACTTTCAGATCTTCAGCTGTGCCAAGTACGAGGAGGAAAAGTTAAATGGATAAACTGTTCTCTTCAAGATGAAGGGAGGCGTTGTGTATTAAACAGAGAAGAAACAAAACTGCTTGCTTTTCGTCAGTAAGCCTAAACTGAGTAGAATAATCTAGAAGATTCATATATCAGCATGTAACTGAAAGATTCTGGGGAAATGAATGAAGATTAGTACAGATAGCAGTTGGTGGAGCCTTAACACTCACACAAACAGAGTCAGATTAAAGGCAGTACTCATATGCAGTGATCCTTTTTCATTTACACACTTTGGGGTAAAATTTCTGCAGGGATTCTTCCACTGTATGATCAACAGAAACCTCAGAGAAATGACGTAAATAACACCTAAAACATGTTTTGATATAATACCGCAGGAGATTGTTTTCCACAATGGACCCCAATACACCAGGTGACTCTTTAAGATGATGTGTGAGAAGTGGGAGTCAACCACTGCACCTTTATCACTTCATTACCCCAGTTCCAATGGAATAGTGGAAACTATGGTTCAAACTGCAAAATCCCTAATCATGCATGCTGTCAATCAAAACACGATCTACACTATGTTACATCCTAGAGAAACTTTGCTCAGTACAACTGTTCCCTCATGATTGGAATTGCTTTTCGGCAGACAAGTGTGGAAAAACCTCCCCAGTCACCACTCATCGATACTCCCAGGAGTACATGATGCATTACCCGAGAAACAGGAAAATGAAAGATGCACACAACCAGAATGAGGGTGACAAATTACCCAACCTGAACATTGGACAGAAAGTTCGACTACAATACCCAACTGATGGCACATGGAGTTTAGCGGAAATCGTCAGCATATACCCAGAACCAAGATCGTATCAAGTATGAATGCCAAATGGCATGACAGTGTGGCAAAACAGATGCCAAACCAGCGCAACACCACAACCAGAAACACCAAGCAGTCATATTGTGAGCAGAACACGGCCTAAGATGCAACAAAAGCAAAACACCCTTAAACCAGCATTCTGAAAACATACAGTCGCCTACAGCAAAGATCACCATAACTAAACCTGGATGGATAAGCAAACCATTGATACATTTCAGAGACTTGTAAATTTATTGCTCTGTGTTGAAGTACATTCAGACACAATTTTATTTTGCTTTGCTTTCATGTGCAAAGTTTAATTTTTTAAGGGTAAACCTTGTGTTAGAAAAGCATGAGGATGATATAATATGATGACATGCACCTTTAAGGGGAAGGGGGTATCTTAAAGCACTGTCAATCCTTGCACACCTTGACAGGATGTGCTGTATTAGTCCCATGACTTGTAGCCAGTCTGAAAGCAGCAGTGGTAGAAGTTAGATGTACCATACTTAGTTTCCCAATGAACATTATCTGTAAATAGCCTTATCTTCAAATAAAGAATCCACATTATTGTTTCACCAATCTTTGTGTATGATTGGTACATTTACATCGCAGAGAAGAAGAATGTAACAGCCATGAAAAGAGTCAGGTTTGCAGTTGCAGGGAAGAGTCAGGAGGGGGACAGCCATTGAAGGGTTGGGTCAGATCAGCCATGGAAAGCTTTTACAACACAAAAACAAAAACAGAATTACCTGGAAAAACTCAGCAGGTCTGGCAGCATCGGCGGAGAAGAAAAGAGTTGACGTTTCGAGTCCTCATGACCCTTCGACAGAACTTGAGTTCGAGTCCAAGAAAGAGTTGAAATATAAGCTGGTTTAAGGTGTGTGTGTGGGGGGCGGAGAGAGAGAGGAAAGCTTTTGTGGTCGAGCTTCGAGGAGGACAGCACATATTGGTGAGTAATGGGCCTAGACCCTTTATTTAATGTATGAATTGGAGTTGTGTCCTGCACCCCCGGGTGCTTCCACTGATGCCAAGAAGCAGCCCTCTCATCACACAAGGTCAGAGAGGAAGGGGGGTGGAATGGGGAATCTGACATTTAGACAGTCCCTGATTGACATTGTGGTTCACGCTGAAATGTGAATCGACTGTATTATGCCTTTTGTTTTTAAACTGAGAAAAGTCCCCAAGTCAACTTTCCCCAAGAATAGTCAAATCGCAAGTCATTTTTGTTCAAGTCACAAGTCAAAAAATATTTGACTCGAGTCAGAATCAAGTCCAAGCCATTGACTCAAGTCAACAACTCTAGTGTTTTGAAAAAAATCTATTTAATACACATATATTTAAGTAAATGATAATACAGTTATTTGGCTCACCTTGGTATTCAGGTTAACTAAATCCCCATTTCTGTCAAAGAGAATGATTGTAAAAGCTCAAAGGTAAAGTAACTGATTAAGCTATAAGCAGAGTGTCTACATTTTTCCATAACCTATTAATGGTTTCAGAAGAACACAGACATTATGAACTCAAAAGCAACACAGGAGCTAAAACTATTCAGTGAGGCAGCATTATAAAATGGGCTTCATCCTAAAGATGAACCGACCATTAATTTTAGAAAGTTCAAAGCATCCAGTTCTGCAGATTCCTTCAAATAAAAATTAACTTCAAATAAGGAATAGGACATGCTGGGGCACAGGCATGGAAAAAATGTCATAGAAGCAATTGATATTCCAGATGAAAGTAAGATATTATACAAAATGGAACTCATTCAAAAGTAAAAACAAAATGCTGGAAATACTCAACAGGTCAGGTAGCATATGTGCAAAAAGAAAGAGTTAATGGCCTGAATTTTTCCCTTGTCAGTCTAACACGATTAGCGGGCCCAGGAGCAGTGGGGAAACAGGCCCCCGCCTGCGATTTCATGCTGGCTAGCCAATTAACAGACAGTGCTGAAAAGTTCAGTGATGCCAGGGTGGGGGCAGACAGCTGCCTCAGGGAGCTGCAGACCCCCAAATAATAAAATAAATCACAAAAAAGCTGCAAAAAATGTCCATGCAGCATAATCAAGCACCTGAAATCATATCTCAAAAAAATGCTGTCCTCAGATATTTCTTCATATTTTCTAACTGAGATTTCATCCCGCCCTTGGATGAGGTTTCATCAAAAATGTAAAGGCCGCTTGTCGTTAGCCCGTCCGCCAAACATAATGTTGGATGGGCCGTGAAAAATCACTGACAGTTGCACTGCTAATGTTTCAGGTTGGTGGCCTATGGTCAGAACAACTGGGTTTTTCCAACATTTCTGTTTTTATTTCAGATTTCCAGCTTTTGCTTATGATTCTGAACATAGTTGGTTTTTATCAAAGAAAGCTGACTTTAGCTGTGACCACTCTTAGCAGTACTTCATCAAGTTTATTAGACATCGAACTCAAGTGAAATGTCACAACATAAGCTGTGTAAATCTCTGTGGGGTTATTTATTAAAGGATAAACCTTGTTCTACGTAGCTGACCTTTTTAGAATGCAGAAACTTGTTATGTCAAACATGAAATGAGAACAAGAGGTAAAAGGACAATTCTTTATTGAACACCACTGTTACTAATTACTCTGTTTAAAATATTTTCCCCACAATAATTGAATATTCAATAAGAATAGAAGTTTATAGATGGGGCTCTCGGCCGAGGTTTTCCGTGCTCGCCGATGTCGGGCATGTTTGGTGGTGTGAGGAGACAATATGGCGCAATCGGCTTCTCGACTGCGCAAAACCATTTTGCGATCGTCCACTCAGCCCGCTGATGGTGGGCCGTATTCTCCGCCATCGGGCATCGGGAACCTCATTATAATATATCAGCGTATCATTATTAGGCCTGCCTGCTGGAATTGTCCCCCACCCCCATTGGATCGTCTGCCCATGTCGGTGGGAAAGCATGCCGGTGCAGAACACGCCTTGACAACTGTTCAAAAGTCAGGACTTATCATCAGGGCCTTGGTCACATCGCGGACATCAGAAGAGCAGAAGATGCTGGAGCCCGACAGCAACTGCACACTGGAGGAACATCCATGGCATGCTGGCTGGATTCTCATGGACATGGCTCTGCTGTGAAGCAGTTCACGGAAGGCGGAAAGTCACTGTTGGTGCTCACAATGGATGATGGTCGAGGAGGTGGGAGATGAAGGGCTAGGATCGGCTGGGAGAGGAAGAGGTGTCGGGTGGGGGGGGCAGCCTGAGGTCAGGAAGGGGGGAATGAATGTATCAAGATGGGGTGGTGCTGGGAGGGGGAGAACGAAAGTGTTAGAATGGGGTGAAGTTGTGTGGGGAAATGAAAGTGTCATGATGGGGAGAGGTTGGGAGCCGGGGGAGTTAAGATGTTGGGGGGAGGCTGGGGGAGGGAGGGAAAATGTGGGAGGAGGGGGTAACTGTGGAGAAGATGTAATTTGGGAGGTAAGTGGAAGGCACAAAGGAAGGAGTGCTGAAAGGGGAATGTGTCCAGCGGAGGAGGGGTGTGGAGAGGAGAGAATGTCTGGGGGGAGGAAGGGGTACAGAGAGGAGAAGTGTTGGATCTTGTGGATTCTAGTTGCATACTTGTTGTGGGATGGCCGAATTGGAACTATAAATAGAATTGATCAGCAGGCACTTCTTAGATGGAACACATTCTGTTTATTTACAAAGGTACTCAGCAATTTCTCAAAATAGCAAATTATTCACACAGATAAGTAATTTACAAATTCAGTCTTTCAGGGGGTTTCCTTATGCGTATAGAATGTCTCAGCTCTACAGCTTCAGCTGCTTTGTCAGGAGCCTACTTTTCTGGAGTTTTCTGAACATCAGGTTCTTCAGGCATCTGCAAATCTGTTTCTTCAACTCTTGCAGGTACAACAGACACATCAGACACATCTGTACTGGGTTGAATTCTCTCAAAAGGAAAAGTTAATGCGTTCGTGAACAGTTGTGGAACTATTTCTTGGTATATAGTTGCTCACTTCCTCAGATGATCCACATACCTACGTATGACTTGGCCTTCCACCTTCATTTGGCAATATAGAGGTCCAGTCACTTCACTCATCTCACCTGGTAAACACTTTGGTCCTTCTCCGAAGTTCTTCACGTAAACCATCTCTCCCACGGTAAACTACGGTCACGACTATGCCAGTAATGTCTAGTTTTCTGACTTCACTGACTTCTTTCCACCTTTCCCCCTAAATTCAGCATTTTTAATCTCAACCTCGTCCTGAGATGGTGTCTCATCAATCCCTCTGCAGGTATGACTCTTGTTGTGTGAGGGATGGTCCTATAAGGAAAAAGAAAGCGTGCTAGCTTGATTGCTAAGGAATCTCCAATTAACATTTTCATGCCTGCCTTGAATGTTTGAACTGCCTTTCAGCCAATCCATTTGAGGATAAGTGGTACGGTGAAGTTTTGACATAAGTGACACCGTTGAGGCCGTTAAACTGTTGAAACTCAGCACTCGTAGATACTGTGCCATAATCAGAAATGATTACTTCTGGTGGTCCATTAATGGCAAAACTTTGATGTAGCTTCTCTATTATAGCAGAAGACATTGGTGACTTCACCCCATCTACGTCCATCCATTTTGAGTGGGCATCAACAATGAGCAGAAACATTGTTCCCATAAAAGTTCCCACATAGTCAATGTGTAATTGTACCCATGGTCTTCCTGACCACTTACAAGAGTGTAACAGAGCTGTTGAAGGTAACTTTTGCACTTGCTGACCTTGCACATAATTCTGCACTAAGCTCTCTATTTCACCATCCATCCCAGGCCGCTATAGATGGCTGTGTGCTATGGTTTTCATTTGGGAAATTCCTGGAATTGCACTGTATAGCTCAATTAACAGTCTCTCTCTTCCCTTTAGAGGAACTATCACTCATGCTCCCCATAATAATATGCCATCCTGGCTGGGTATTTCATGTCTTCTGTTGGAGTCTGGTTTCATTTTGTCAGATAACTGCTCTTGTGACTAACCATGACGCACTTGTTCTCATACTTAAGGTAGGACTGGGTCCTGACTTGCCCAGGCTCTGATTTGTCTAGCGCATACTGGTGAGGAATCTAAGAAACTTAACAATAAAACAAGTTCTTGTGGAACTGGGACATCCTCATCATTTTCTTGTAAAGCCAAATGACTAAGTGCATCGATGTTTGCAATTTGATTTCCAGGCCAATATACAAAAACATATTCATATGCTGCCAGGATCAGTGCCTTATCTGTGTTTCTGTCTCTTCTTTCGATGGGCTTTCTTCTTTTTAACACTGACTTTATTCTCGACCTTTTTTTCGACTTCCATACTGGCCAGACTACTCTCAGATGTAAGCTCGACTTAAATGAACTCAGTGGTTGGGTCTCACAAAATTTCATCATCTGTCTGCTTCTTAGAAAATTCTGCGACTTTTGCCTCCAAAGCCTCTTTGGCTTCATGTAGCAGATTCTTCAGCTCTTTCATCTCCATTTTGTATTTGTTTACTACCTCTTGGAAAATTGAATATTGTTGTGTCTTCTCTGCCAACTCATTCTTCAGTTTGTTCAGAGAAGTGCTGAATTCTTTCTGTTTCTCTTCATACTTTTCCAGAGGTATCTTGTAATGTGTGAAGGTCTTTCAACAGGTTTTCTTCTTCCCTGTGAAGATTGCCCACCTCGTCTCAAACTCTGCCATTAAGTATGGTCTCTTTGAGTTCCTTTTGCTGTTCTACCACGTTCTGACTTAGATAGCGTGCTTTTCTTCAGGGTGTTAAATCCTTAAATAATCCTTTTCCAAAACAGGAATGCTTCCACCTTCCTTTTGGAATCTCAGTGGCCACTCAAAGTTGATTTCCCTTAGTCAAGTTCACCCTAGGAGTCTTGGTCCTCTGCCTCTCAATGCCACACTAGTAGCTTTACCGATTGGCTTCCATAATGGACAGTTACTCTGCTTATGCCTTTGACTTGAATGTCTTCTCCCGTGCAAGTTTTTAATTTGGCATCAGTTTCTTACAAATTTAATTTATGTTCATCATAATTCAGATATCTGAAGGTGTGTTCACCAATCACTGTAGTGGAAGCTCCTGTGTCCACTTCCATTCTAACCGGTCTACCATTCACTCTCACTGTTACATATATTGGTTCTGTTTTTCCAACCTTCAAATTAAATAACCAGTAAATACCTGAATTTGTTATTTTAGGCTCTTTTACATTGTAGATCTCACTGGCTTTTTGCTTTTGTTTGAAAGTCTGCCTCATTCTTTCCTTGCACTGTCTCATTATGTCTCCATTTTGAAGACAATAAAAACATTTGATCATTTAAAAATAGTCATCATTACTAGACTGCTTATTTCTACCTCTGTTGCTATTATTCCTTATTTTTGCTGCTAAGTCATTTATTTTTATTTGCCTGTTAGTGAGAGTTGTTTCCCACTTCTTGGCAGAGTCTTGCATTTTCGCACCCTTTTTGGCTCGGGCTTCCTGTTTAATGTGGAGGATGATGCTATTTTGCACTCCCTGTATGGCTTTTGAATCCCTTCCTGTGCTTTCCATGGCCAACGACCTTCCCTCCATCATAGGGTCAGAAGTGGGGAGGTTTGCTGATGATTGCACAATGTTCAGCACCATTCACAACTCCTCAGATACTGAAGCCATGTCCAAATGCAGTAAGACCTGGACAATATCCAGGCTTGGGCTGACAATTGGCAAGTAACATTTGCGCCACACAAGTGTCAGACAATGACCATCTCCAACAAGAGAGAATCTAACCATCGCCCCTTGACATTCAGTGGCATTACCATCACTGAATCTGCCACTATTAACATCCTGGGGGTTATCATTGGCCAGATACTGAACTGGACTAGCCATATAAATACTGCGGCTCCAAGAGCAGGTCAGAAGCAATAAGCATGGTTGGGCAATAAATGCTGGCCCAGCCAGTGAAGCCCATGTCCTGTGAATGAACAAAAAAAAGTTGAACTTGATCCTTTGCATCATTACCAAGGGATTTGGCTGATAATGACCCTTCATGAGGTCCACTAATTCATCAAAACTTTTCGAATCTGGGGCACTGTGTGCCGTCAAACTTTGAATCAAGCTGTAGGCTTCATTCCCCCATGTAGATAAAAGGATCGCTCACCTCTTCTCTTGTCCTATAATGTTGTCCGCTTGGAAAAAAAATGCGAGGCATTCAATGTAATGAGACCAATCGTCCATGGCTGGATTGAAAGGATTAATTCTTCCGAATTGCGATATTCTGAGAGGGGATCGTTTCAATGATTTGCATGGAAATTCTACTTACAATTACCGTGCGAGGTACAGCCCGATTTTGTTTCCCTTGATTTCTTCCGTTAACTGATTTTACTCTTGACGCCAGTTCGTTGTATTTCCGCTTTATCCTGGCTTTTCCTTGTCGCCAGTTTGTTGGGGCTTGTGAATCTCAGTTGCATGCCTGGTGTGGGGTGGCCGAGTTGATACTATAGATGGAGTTGTTCAGCAGACATGTCTTAGGTGGAACACATTCTGTTTATTTACAGAAGTATTCAGCAGCTACACTTCTGTGTTTACACATCAAATCCTATCTCCATACTTCTGTCTACTAACTACAGACTAATCTTCTTTTGGTCACTATAGACCACGTGATCTTCCTTTATAACATCCTTCTTAAAGGTATACTACACATTACATAAAACCTTAATTAGCACAGGAGGGAGTCCAGGGGGAGGAAGGAGTGAGAAGAGTGGAGGGAGAAGTGAGGCTGGAGGAAGAGGTAAGGCTGGAGGAAGGAGTTGGGAAGGGGAGGGGATAAGGCTGGCAGAAGAGGTAAGGGTGGAGGAAGGAGTCAGGAATGGGGAGGGACTAAGTGGTGGGGGGGTGGAGTCCAGGGAGATGGGAGGAATGGGTGGGGGAAGGAGTTGCAAGGGGGTAAGGCATTTCGGGGGGAAGGGGTGCAGTATAAATAGAGATGAAGAGAGTGTAAATAAGACTCCACTTCATCACGCCAGGCGCCATATTTAAAGTCCAGCCATGCGCACCAGTTCTCAGTGCTTTCAGCCCATAGCTGCTGCAGGGAAGGTGTCCATGAAAGGCAAGAAGACTGTAGCTCCCAGGTTAAGCGATGTGCCACTGGAACGCCTTCTGGGTGCCATGGAGTCCCACCAGGATGTTCTCTAACACTGCTCTGGCTGCAGGATGGGAAGTGGTGTAACCAAACAGGCTTGGGAGGTGGTGGCAGCGGTGGTCAGCACCAATGCCCTTCAAAAGAGGTCAGCCACCCAGTGCCGCAAGAGGATGAATGGTCTCCTTCGTTCTGCCAGGATAAGTCACCCTTCTGATCACTTTCAATTCACACACTCACAAACCCATCACACATCCACAGTGCCCTCACTCACTGCCAGTTCAAGGGACATCACCATTCATTCTCTCACACTCACCGTCATTGTCCTCATCCAGTACATGAGACCACTCACCACTCACAGAGGCCAGGAATCCTTATCATCTGGCCTGGCAGATGTCCTGCTTAAAATCTCTCCATCTCTATTTATGCAGGACAAGCTGACACACATACAACAACAGGGAGAGATTGCAGACCGGTGGAGGAATACCTGAAATCAAGATCCTCACGGACTTTGAAAACAGAGCCACCCAGCTGGCCGGCGAGGATCTGGACCGTGCCTGTGCTGATGGTGAGGTCAGTGCTGCTCTTTCAAGTGAGGATCCAGCAGTACAACATCCATCAGACAACCATGCTGTGAGTGATGTGTCCTGTTTCACAGGCCACTGCCATACACTAATTATTTCTCCTTGCTTCTGCAGGCACATCTGGGAAACAGCCGACAGAGTCCATGACTCAGGGCCTCCAATCAGCCAATCAAGCCCTGAAGAAACCTGTGAAGAGAAATCTGGAGGCACCCTCCCTGAAGTCCCATCACAGCGGTCACCCACACCCTCCACCAACGCAGAGACACACACCTCGGTGGGACCTAGCTTTAGAGTAGCCCCGGGATCACAATCTGGTGAGCACATCGTACTGACTGATCTACAGCAGGCAGAGGCAGGGACTTCCCAGGTCCCCGGCACTCGGAGGACTGCTGGAGGCCAGAACATTGCTGAGTCCAAGTCAGATGACGAGCCTCTGGACTTGGTCATGACACAGTTGCTGCAGCTGCAAAGGCAAGCTCTGGAACATCAGGAAGGGATGTCCGCTACACTCCTCAGATTGCAAGGCACGATGGCGGAGACTATAGGCCTTCAGGCTGAGGTGATAGTGCTGGCATGCCAATGCACCGAGGTTAACATTGGCAGGATGGTGACTGCAATGGAGACCTTGGTCCAGCACATCGTTCCAGTACTGCTGCGAGGGCTGAATTCCATTGCTGATGCCATAGTTGGCCTCCAACAGTGTGAACATGAGAGGGGTGCTGGGCAGCTTGATCTTTTTCCAGCTACCCCATCCACTTACAGAGTCAGCCAGGGGCACTTGGGCACCCAAAGGGAGGAGGATCAGCAGGTGCACACTCCGGAGTCATCCACCCAGGTGACTCTGGGAGTGACCGGCTGATCCAATCCTCTCTTCCTGTGACTCCAGCTCCACAGGCTGAGGAGGGTGCCACTGCCACACAGCAGAACCCTGAAAGCAGGCTGGGCCCACCAACTCTCAGCCTTTCAGAGGACGCCCATCAAAGTCATCACAGACAGGGTGTAGCAGTCAGCAAGCTGCCTCTACCTCCACTGTGGATGTCCAGGGAACACCAAGATGTAGTGGCAGGTTTAGGAAGGTTAAGAAGATGTAACTCTTTCGAGTGCAAACCCATTTCCATCTGTTTCAGATGAAGTTACATTGTTTCATAGTTTGCCATTGTGAGATTTGAACCCTTGATAATCTTTTAAATGAAAACCAAATCAACAAAATTGGGATAAATCAGACACAGCCCCTAATTCAGGTCAGCTGTAAAACCAAGAACAAAGTTCAAAGGAAACTTACAAACGTTAAATCAAAATGTGATTAAAGGAGTCAACAAAACACCCCAGTCCCCACGGTGCCCACCGAGCACGGAAGGCCTCGAGAGTGCCAGCAGACACCGCGTGCTCCTTCTCCAGGGACATCCGGCAGCGAACGTAGCCGCGGAAGAGGGACAAACAATCGGGCGGGACTCCCCCGTCGATCGCCCGCTGCCTGGACCTGTTAATGGCCAACTTGGCCAGGCCCAGGAGCAGGTTCACGAGGAGGTCCTCCTCCTTCCCGACCCCCTTCCGCACCGGGTGCCCATAGATCAGGAGCGTGGGGCTGAAGTGCAAACAAAACATCAATAAAAGGTTTTTCAAATAACTAAAAAGGGAGTGCAGCCTACAACACCCTATGTATACATGGTCCACGGACTCCACAAGACCGCAAAAAGGGCACGTGTCCTGAGAGTCCGTGAACCAATGCATCCTCTTATTATAAGGGACTGCTGCATGCAACACCCTCAATGTATAAAGCACCTTGCCCTCTCTGAGGATTGAATTCAGGACCTTCAGCTTATGAGACTGACGCGCTGCCTACTGCGCTAAGAAGGCACTTTAACTCTTTTGAGTACAAACACGTTTCCATCTGTTATCAGATGAAGTTATATTGTTTCATAGTTTGCCATTGTGAGATTTGAACTCTTGATAATCTTTTAAATGAAAACCAAATCAACAAAATTGGGATAAATCAGGCACAGCCCCTAATTCAGGTCAGCTGTAAAACCAAGAACAAAGTTTAAAGGAAACTTACAAACTTTAAATCAAAATGTGATTAAAGGGGTCAACAAAACACCCCAGTCCCCGCGGTGCCCACCGAGCACGGAAGGCCTCGAGAGTGCCAGCAGACACCGCGTGCTCCTTCTCCAGGGACATCCGGCAGCGAACGTAGCCGCGGAAGAGGGACAAACAATCGGGCGGGACTCCCCCGTCGATCGCCCGCTGCCTGGACCTGTTAATGGCCAACTTGGCCAGGCCCAGGAGCAGGTTCACGAGGAGGTCCTCCTCCTTCCCGACCCCCTTCCGCACCGGGTGCCCATAGATCAGGAGCGTGGGGCTGAAGTGCAAACAAAACATCAATAAAAGGTTTTTCAAATAACTAAAAAGGGAGTGCAGCCTACAACACCCTATGTATACATGGTCCACGGACTCCACAAGACCGCAAAAAGGGCATGTGTCCTGAGAGTCCGTGAACCTATGCATCCTCTTATTATAAGGGAATGCCGCATGCAACACCCTCCAACCCAGGTCCCCGATAGAAAGGGGGAGGACACCTCCGTAGAGGGCCTCCCATCGAGGGCCTCCGCCGCCGGACGGCAACAAGGCACGCCAGGGCGTGTCCGGTCGACGGACAAGGGCGAGAAAATGGAAGGTGTGCAGCAGCAGTCCATACAAAAAGCCCCTCTTTGCTGTGCCAAAAGGCACAGAGGGCATGTCCCCGAGGCGGCTCATATTGCGGGGCACCAGCACCCGAGGGAGGGTTCGGGGCTTGGGGCCAATGTGGAATTCCGTCCGAACAGGGGAACGCTCAGACGGAAGACCACCGCGCACCTGGGCCACCTCAAGACCCAAAATAACGTCGGGTCCGAGCACGACCGTTCTCAGGTCTTGGATGGCATCGGCTGCGACCTGGACACTCACAGACGCGCGTCGCGCCAACTCCTGCGGGAGCATCCAGCCCAGTCCTCCGCCACCCAGCACGTCCCCGATCCTGGTCACCCCTGCGGCCACAGCCCTCCTCTCCGCCAACCACTGAAAAGGACGGAGGGGCGGATTCCTGAGCAGCGGCTCTCTGACGATAGCCGCTACTCCTGACGGGGGAGAGCTGCGTCGCGAGGCGACCACTTTCCAGACTTTGATCAGGTCCTGGTAAAAGACGGGCAACGCCTGCAAGGAGCCACCGAGGCCCAGCTGTTCTATAAACAGGAGCTGCACGTCATAATTCAGGCCGTGCACCTGACGGAAGAAATACGTCATCAGGGCACACCATCTAGGAGGAGGCTCAACGTAGAGGTATCGCTGCAGGGTCTGAAGGCGGAAAGTCGCCACCTGTGTGCGTAGGCACACTAGCGCCTGACCACCCTCCCTAAGCGGGAGACTCAGAACCTCGGCAGCGACCCAGTGCAATCTTTTGTCCCAGAAGAAGTCGACTAACAATCTCTGGATTCTTGTGACAAAGTCCGGGGGAGGGGTCAAAGTGACCAGCCGATACCACAACATGGCGGCGATCAGCTGGTTTATGACCAGAACTCGACCCCGGTAAGATAGCACTCGGAGCAGTCCTGTCCAGCGCCGCAGGCGAGCGGTGACTTTCGTCTCCAGTTCCTGCCAGTTTGCCGGCCAGGATTCCTCAGCGGGGCAGAGATGGACCCCCAGGTAGAGGAGGCTGGTCCTGCTCCAGGTGAAAGGCCTGAGCTCCTCGGGTAGGGGATCCATCTGCCACTGACCGACCAGGAGTCCAGAACACTTACCCCAGTTGATCCTGGCAGAAGAAGCGGCAGAGTAGACCTCCTGGCACTCGCGCATCCTCCGCAGGTCAGCCGGGTCACTAAACATAAGGAGCACGTCATCGGCGTAAGCCGAAAGGACCACCCCGATGCCCGGCCCGCGCAGAACCAATCCCGACAACCTCCTCCGCAAGAGGCGCAGGAAAGGCTCCACGCAAATAGAATACAACTGGCCAGACAGGGGGCAGCCCTGACGTACCCCTCTCCCAAAGCGAAGGGGCGCCGTCAGGGACCCGTTAACCTTCACTAGACACTCCGCGGCAGTGTACAGAAGTCGGATCCGGGCGACAAAATGCGTCCCGAACCCGAAAGCTCGCAGAGTTCCGAGTAAGTATTCGTGATCCACCCTGTCGAACGCCTTCTCCTGATCGAGAGACAGGAAGGCGCTCGACAGACCAGCCCTCTGGGAATGGTGGATGATGTCCCGGACCAGATGGATGTTATCATAAATGGTTCGGTCCGGGACGGTGTAGGACTGGTCAGGGTGGATCATGTGGTCCAGCACGGTGCCGAGCCGAGAAGACATGGCTCGGGCGAAGATTTTGTAGTCCGTGCTGAGGAGGGAGACCGGGCGCCAGTTTTGAAGAAGGCGGAGATCCCCCTTCTTCGGTAGCAGGGCAATCACGGCCCTGCGCCACGAAAGGGGCATCTCCCCGGTAGCAATGCTCTCCCCCAGGACCCCCGCGAAGTCGCTCCCCAAGACGTCCCAGAACGCCCTGAAGAACTCCACGGTCAGCCCGTCTAGTCCCGGGGTTTTGCCCCTAGAAAGACCGTCGAGTGCGCCGGTCAGCTCCCCCAGACTTATAGGGGAGTCGAGCTTTCCGGCGCACTCCGGGCCGACCTGCGGCAGGTCCTCCCACAAAACTCTGCAAGCTTCCTCACTGGACGGATCCGGAGAGAAAAGGGCAGTGTAGTAATCTCGGGCAATGGCCCTGATGCCCTCCGGATCCGAGACAAGGGATCCGTCGTCGGCCAGCAGCGTAAAGAGCTGCTTACGGACCCCGTGCCTTTTTTCCAGTGAGTAGAAGAAGGGAGAGCCACGGTCCATCTCCTTAAGGAAACAGATCCGCGACCTCACGAACGCGCCCCGAGACCCGACCAGTTGCAGGTCCCGCAGCGCGCCCTTCTTCTCATCGTACACCGACCGCAGGGCCGGGTCCGCGTCGGGCTGACGGAGACGTGCCTCCAGGTCGAGCACCTCCTTCTCCAACTCCTCGACCCTGGATTTGCGTCTCTTTGTCGACCCCTTCGCGTACTCTTGACAGAAAACTCGGACGTGAGTCTTGCCCACGTCCCACCATAGCCTCAAGGAGGGGAAGCCTCCCCGCTTCCTTCTCCAGCCGGCCCAGAAGCGACGGAACGAGTCCAGGAACCGCTGGTCTTCCAACAACAGGTTATTAAAATGCCAGTACGCGGACCCCGTCCGAGCGCAGAACGAAGTGAGCTCCGCCCACACCAGACGGTGGTCCGTGCACGGAACCTGCTGTATAGAAGCAGCCGGAACGCAGGACACGTACGCCTTCGAAACGTAAAGGCGGTCGAGTCTGGACGCTCCGACTCCAGGTGACACAAAGGTGAACACGCTGGAGTCAGGATGGAGATTTCGCCAGACGTCCACTAAGTCGAAGGACCTGACCAGGTCCCGCAACTTACTCACACCTCGCGTGCAGTGCGGGGTACCGTGACGGTCCCGGACCCCGAGGGTGCAATTGAAATCCCCCCCGAGGACGATGCACTCGCCAGCGTCGATGGAGCCGAGATGAGTGGACACTTCTTCAAAGAAGCTCGCTTGCTGCTGCGTGCCCAGGGGAGCGTACACATTCACAAAGTGAAGCACCGCCCCCCCCAGACGCACAGTCAGGTGCAGCAACCGGCCTGGCACTGGCTCCTTGACCCCCAAGATCTCCGGCTGAAAATGCGGGGCCAACAAGATAGCCACCCCGCCAGAATTGGAGGCTAGGTGACTCATGTAGACCCCCCCTCGCCACTCCAGGAGCCACGTGGCTTCGTCTCCCGGAACGGTATGGGTTTCTTGCAGGAAGCACAACGCGTACTTCCCGTCCCTGAGGACCGAGAAGTTCTGGAACCTGCGCTGTGCGGCCCTGCTGCCGCGGATGTTGAGGCTGGCTATAGTAGTCTTCATTGTCAAAGGTACATCAAACCTTCACCTTAAGTCATTAAAAAGAAGAAGAGGACTTTTTAGTCCTTCCTCTCCTTCAGGAGCCCAGCGAGAAACGTTTGGACCCTCCGCCGCGCGTTCCTATCCAACTCAGGAGACTTGAGAGCCTCGCGAGTGGACCAGAACACCAGCGGAAAAGAATGCCACCGGTCCAAGGCCAACTGAACCCTGTCTCGGCGACCGCGATGACTCGCCAAAAAGTCCCGGAGTTCCCTTGGGGGGATGAGGGGGGAGTCAGTGGAGGGCACCAGGGGATCCACCGCCTCGCTTGAGAGCGACTCAGCGTAATCTCCAGCGCTCACCACGGACACCCCGTCCTCCTCCAGGTCGTCGCCTCCAGCTTCCGACCCCTCCCCCGCATTGAGTACGGGGGCTGATTCGGAGCTGCCAGCTGGCCCCACCTGTACCTCGATCCCACCCCCGGGATCAAGGCCAGAGGGGTCCTCTCTGGTCTCCTCTAAACGTTTTGGGTCAGAGGGCAGCGGCAGTTCTGATGCCCGCTCTCCTCCCGGCACCGGGTCGTCCGGGGAGCTCAGGACAAGCTCCTGACCTAAAACTAGGACGCCCGGTGCTAAGGTTTGGGAGGGAGCGGGAAGGCCTTCCTTTTCGCCGCCACCCAATGACCCGTTGACATTTTTTAAATTTTGAAAGTTGCAGTCCCCCGATGAGCCAGAAGGTACCTCGGGGGTATCGAGGGTCTCTGAGTCGGGCACCACCTCAAGGGAGGTGCCTTCAGTCACCCCCGAGGGGCCCTGTTCAGGGGACTGCAGCAGGTTGACAGGGGTAATAGTGGTGGGAGTCGGTGCAGGGGTTTTGAGTTCCCCCAGAGGACAGGGCGAGATTTTACTTGGCGGAGACGCCACCACCTCTTCATCGGGGGAAGGGACACACCCAACTTCTTCAGTTTGGGCATCACCCACCTCCTCCTCCGAAGCGTGACGTCTCTTCCGGGTCAGGCTGGGGGCTAGGGAAACCTCCATTTCCGAGGCCCCCTCCTCCTTGTCCAGCCCTCCCGGACACTCCACCCTCTGGGTTTTGGGTGTTAGATACCCCGGCTCGGGGTCCCGCGTCCCTTCCCCGCCGGCCCCGGGAGCACGCGCAGGGACGACGCCGGGCCCAGCACTCGGCGCCTTAGCACCCACGGGCCCGGGAGCACACACGGACACGACGCCGGGGCCGGATGTTGTCTTTTCCCCCGAGCCGGTGCTTGCAGGTGTTTGGGGGTTTTGGGGCGTTTCAGGGGCCGCCTCCAGGTTGCGGGTCTTCCTCTGCGCCTTCTTACGGCGTGGGGGCTCTCCCCCCGCCTCACCGGCAGCCGAGATGGCAGTGGCCGCCGGCGTCGCTTCCCCTTGCGGGGAGGGAGATGGAGTGGTGGCGGGGGGAGGAGGGGCGGTGCCAGCCGTGGCCACTTGGGTGGGGCTCGTAGCCTTGGAGGCGGGGCAGTTCTTCCTCACGTGCCCCGCCTCCTTACAAGCATGGCACCGCACGCCCTCCACGGTCCAGAAGACCCGATAGGCGGTCCCCTCAAAATTGATAACGAAGGCCCCCTCCAGGCACTCCTCCTGGGCCAAGCGGACAAATACCTGGCGCCAGAAGGAGTACACATGGCGGAGGGCCGAGTCTTTGAGGCCGAGCGGGATTGGTGCAACCCCCGACCTGACCTCCCCCAATTTATTAAGGTGGGGGAGGAGGAGCTCACTGGATAGAAAAGGCGGGATGTTCGAAATAATAATTCTCTGGGCGGTGGCCTCAAGGGGGTCCACCGCCAGAAAAGTCCCGCCCACAGTGAGTCCTTTTTGCAGGGCGAGGTGCACCGCCCGCTCGGACCTCAAGAAGAATATGGCCTTCCCATACATTTTAGAGGCCGCGACAATGGCTGAGGGGCCGACGACCCCAGCCATAGCCTTTACGCAGGCCTCTATTGTCATTTCAGGGTGAGCATAGCTCTTTACCCCAAGGGCCCTGGTCAGGAGGCGGAAAGGTGACAGGGCAGCGGGAGCAGCTGGAGCCGCAGAAGCAACCACCCCCGCATAAGTTTTCTTTTTTTGAGGCCCTGCCACCGGTGACAAAACCGCCTCCACATTAGCCCTCGAGGGCCCGGCCACAGGTGATGGTGAATTGGCCTTAGGGCCAGAGCCACGCCCACCCCGGGAAGGATTGGCCATTTTGTTTTTTTCTTTTTATTTTTTTTTAGAAATATAGGGAGGAAAGGGGGTGGGGGAGAGAGGTAGAAACAACCTCCCCTCTTTTAGGCAGGAGAGGAGAGGAGGGAGAGGAGTAAAAGACAGGGAGGCACAGGAGGGAAAGAGGTAAATGTCCTGGTGGGTGTCCTCGATGGTGGATGGACGGTGGGTGGGGGCCTGATGTTCTTCAGGCAGGGGGAGGCGATGTCTTCACCAGCTATTGCTGGCCTTACTGGGAAAAGGGCTGGGTTGGGGGGAGGGGTGGCAGACAGATGGTTTCAGCACACACACACACCCTCCCGCTCTTCCCTCCCCAACTCCTCTGGCAGTCTTCTTGCCTCCCCCTACAAAAACACAGTCCTTAATTGCCCCCACCTTAAACAAAAATACACAGTTCAGACACCCACCTAGGATGTTGTTTTCCAACTCAGTCCTGGCCTCCTGGCCTTCCTGTCCTGTAGCAACAGTAGCAACTGTTCTCTTCTCTCCCTCTCTCTCCTTTAGCAGCACAGGGGCAAGGCAGCAGCAGCAGCACTGGAGGAGCAGCAGCAGAAGCACACAGCAGAAGCAACAACCCCAAAGGCAGCAGCAGAAACAGTTGAAACACTGAGGAGCAGCAACACCAACACCACACACCTTCTCTCCTCAGTACCAGGAAACCAACTGAATCCACAATTACCTCCACGAGATCGTTAAGAAAATGAACTCTTGATACTCTTTTTGAGTAAACCTGTTTCCATCTGTTTCAGATGAAGTTACATTGTTTCATAGTTTGCCATTGTGAGATTTGAACTCTTGATAGTTTTGCCATTGTGAGATTTGAACTCTTGATACTCTTTTGAGTGGCTGTAGAGATAGTAACTCTTTCGAGTACAAACTCATTTCCATCTGTTTCAGATGAAGTTACATTGTTCCACAGTTTGCCATTGTGAGATTTGAACTCTCGATCTCAGGGTTACAAACCCAGTACCATAACCACTTGGCTATTTAGGCCAAGCATGTAACTCTTTCGAGTACAAACCCGTTTCCATCTATTTCAGATGAAGTTACATTGTTTCATGGTTTGCCATTGTGAGATTTGAATTCTTGATCTTGGGGTTACAAACCCAGTACCATAACCACTTGGCTATTTAGGCCAAGCATGTAACTCTTTCGAGTACAAACCCGTTTCCATCTATTTCAGATGAAGTTACATTGTTTCATGGTTTGCCATTGTGAGATTTGAATTCTTGATCTTGGGGTTACAAACCCAGTACCATAACCACTTGGCTATTTAGGCCAAGCTTAGGCCAAGCATGTAGTTGCACAGCCTGGGCATGGGTGTTAATCACTTGTACAGAATGTTCACTATTGTCAATAAACTGTCAAGAATGTCTCCCTGTCTATGGCTCCTTGTTCTGATTAGCAGTGCGCATGCCACTCAGATGTGAAACTTTCCTGCACAAGATAAAGGCAGGTGTCTCAGTGCAGGCCCTCTTCCCTGTGCTTTGTGCAGCCTTCAGACCAAAGTGATGGTCTGGCTTCACACTCCCTGGACACATTACTGATGCCTGCACCTTGACGGTGCTTGTCATTGCTGCCAGAATGTCGTGGGCAGGTGTCACAGAGTTCCATCATTCTCTCTGTGTGCTCTCAGCACCTTTAATGTGGGGGTGGCTCCCATCCCTTCAGCAGCTTGACCAGTGACACTGTGCTCCTGAAGGGCTCGGGTGCTGAAGGCAGACAAAGGGTCAGGTGCTTTTCAAGTTTCATGGTTGCATCTCTATGATATGACCCTGATCGCAGAGCGCAAGCGAGCTGCCCTTGGCCAGACAGAAGTCAGATATTCTCAGAGACTATGTGAAAATCTATGGTGTATCCTCATTGCATGTTGTCATCATCTTCCTGCAATGTTGTGTCTATTAGTGCCCCTACTGTGTGTCCATGAGAGGAGCATTCTCACAGAGGGTGCATGCACTTCCATAAGCTAGATTGGAGTCAAACAATGCAATGCGAGGATCTTATGGTGTCTCCTCACTGCATGTTGTCATCATCCTCCACAAATCTGGCTGCTACGAGGGCCTCTTGTGCGTGCCTGCCTCATCTGGCCAGTGTGAGGGCATCATTGCTGTCATCATTGTCTTCGAGGACCTCCCTCACCCTCATCACTGTCGACATCCTCCTCATAGGAGGAGACCTTCAGCTCCTGCATCTCCTCCTCAGCCAGCTCCTCTTCCTGTTGCAGTGCCAGGTTGTAAAGGGTGCAGCAGATGACAACGATATGTGACATCCTCTATGGACTATTTTGCAGACCAGTTCAGGCACCGGAACGTCATCTTCAGCATCCCGATGGTTTGCTCCACCAAGGTGCGAGCTGCTGCATGATCCTCATTATAGCATCGCTCTGCTGCAGTCTGAGGCCGCTGCACGGGTGTCATCAGCCACGGCCCCCTTGTCCCTGAGGAGCCATTCCTGAAGCTTCTGTCGACCCTGGAAGACACCAGGGATCTGTGACCGACACTCCCTGGAAATCATGTGAACACCTGCAGGATGTGTTTGTGATGGTCGCACACCAGCTGCACATTCAGCAAATGGAATCCCTTGTGGTTGATATAGTTGACCGCATATTGTGACGGAGATCTGAGTGCTATGTGAGTGCAGTCAATTGCATCCTGCACCTGTGGGAAACCCGAGATCTGGGCGAATCCAATCGCTCTTGCATCCTGACTGTCCTAGTCCCGGGCGAAATGCACAAAGTTGTGTGGCCTCACAAAGATGGTATCTGTGACCTCATGGATGCATTTGTGGGTGGCAGATTGTGATATCCCACAGAGGTCACCTGTGGAGCCCTGAAAGGAGCCACTGACATAGAAATTGAGCGCTGCCGTCGCTTTCACGCCCACTGGCAGTGGATGCCCTCCATGTCCTCGTGGCACAAAATTCTGCAGCAGGTGACAGATGTGGCTGACCAGTTCCCTAGACATGTGCAGTCTTCGGTGACACTGGTTCTTGGTCATCTGCAGGAATGAAACGCAGCATCTATAGATCCTGGGTGTCGCTAGGCGCCGACCAGTGACGTCTCACCTGTGGCTCTTTGGCGACGTGGGCAGGAGCCCCAGCTGCACCTTCTTCTAGAGGTTGCTGCTCCTCCCTCTGCACAGCCAGGCACCTCAGTTGCTCTCTTCTCCATCATCTTCGCTGTCTGTATGTTACGAGGCATACAACTAGTTCAGCAGGCTTCATGATTCTGATGGATCCCTCCTGCAGGATGAGAGAAAGAGTCACGTGGGTTAGCATGGTTATACTAAGAATTTGTCTTGGTTAAGTCTGAAGGCCCCTTAACCGGAGGATGCTGGCCATCACTTGCTGCATAGATGCCGGAAACCCCACCTTCCTCTGCCCCACTCCACCCGACCGATTGGTGGCAGCTTTTCCCATTGGACTGCATGCTGTGCTCTTAGCTCAGGTGCAGTCATTCTCCTAACCCACACTGCAAAGCTGCACTGTTCGCTTGAACCATGGGGGAGACTGGTCCAAACTGGGATGATGACAATGCAAGGAGGTGTGAGTGCCTCCATCAGTGACTGCTCCACAGCCAGCTTTAGGAAAGAGATTGTACAATGAGCCCAGTCATCCAACTGTTTTGAAGTTCACTAAAATGCTCATAAGTTTGCAGTCTGTGCCCGAGGGGTAGAAAGCTCTGGAGTACTTGGTGGGGCTTTGATACCTCTGTGTTGCTTGAGTGGGCAAATAATCTAGAGGCCCGACTCCAGTCACACCAATGTGGCTGCGCCTGAACTGTCTCAGCTATAGAGGAATGGTCACTTTATACAAGGTGTCCCTAATGTGTGGCCACTTCCATTGTTCACCACTCCCCCCACCCCTCACATGCTTGTGAGCGCTCCACAATGTTACTGTGCACTCACCTCCGAGATCCCCTCAAAGTGCAGCCCGCCAAATGCGTGCCTTTTATATGCTGTTGTGAAACACGTCAGTGTGCAATCACACTGGCGTGGGCGGATGATCCAGCATGGGGGTGATGGTTCCGGAGGGCCGGGCTTAAAATGATATGCAGACATATTATAATGAGGTTCCCGATGTTCGATGGTGGGAAGCACGGCCCACCATCGATGGGCTGAGCGGATGATTACAAACTGGTTTCACAACATCCTGAAGCTGATTTCTGGCCTTCTCACCAAATTGTCCGCTCACTCCATCGAGCGCACCCCATGCCAGTGGGCACAGATGATTCTGCCCTGTGTGACTGAACACCTTGTAAATTTTCAACAGATCAGAGAAAGCCAACATGGATTTGTAAAGGGTAGGTCAGGCTGGTGAATGTTCTTGAATTTTTTTGGAAAGCTGGTTAAAGTATTGGGCAGGATAATGTCTGTTGATGTAAATTCATATAGATTTTGAGAAGTAATTTGACATCACTCTTCATAAGAGACTTAGCTAAAGTTGAAACACATGAAATTGAAGGCAAATTACTGACCTGGTTAGAAAATTGGCTGAGCGGCAGCAGACAGAGAGCAGGGATAATTGGCAGGTTCTCTAAGTGGCAAGATGTGACTAGTGGTGACCCATAAGGATCTGTGTAAGGGTCTCAAATATTCGCTATGTTCATCAATGACTTACAGGATGGGATAGAAGGCTGCATTTCCAAATTTGGTGATGACAATAAGGTAGACTGCATTATAAGGTGCAAAATTTCAGATATCGATAGATTAAATGAATGAGCAAACCTGTGGCAGAAGGATTTCAATGTAGACAAACCTAAACAAGTAAAGAACAGTACTTTCCAAATGGTGAAAGCTAGAAACAGAGGAGGTCCAAAGAGACTTCTGGAGGGGGCTCCAGGTACATAGGTCATTAAAATGTCATGAACAGGTGCAGAAAATAATCAAAAAGGCTAATGAAATGCTGACCTTTATATCACGTGAATTCGAATACAAGGGGTAGAGGTCATGCTGCAGCTATCCAAAACCCTGGTTATGCCACAACAGCAGAACTGTGAGCAGTTCTGGGCATCATACCTTAGGAAGGATATACTGGTCTTGAACAGAGAGTAGCTTAGCTCTTCAGTACTTGGACTCCAAAGGTTAAATTACAAGAGAGCTTATTGAAACTAGGGTTGTATTTCCTAGAATTTAGAAGGTTGAGGTGTAATTTTTGAGATATTAATGGGAACAAATAGGGTAAATAGAGAGAAACTGTTTATCCTAGATGGGGAGTCTAGTACCAGGAAGCGTCGAGAGCTGACAGTAATATTGGCTAGGTGGCTGGAAAGTACCCACCAGGCCAACTCAGTGACAAAGGTGATCAGGACCAGAAAGTGCTAAAAGGAGAAGTTTCTATAAAATAAAAAGACACTCTCATTGTGAGCCCACAAGAGCAGGGGTATTCCTCCTGGATTCACACTGAAAGCTTAAGTCACCCCTGCTGGGAACATAGCATTCCAGGACCCCCTTGGGATTGCCCAGTAAGCAACTCACCATTTATCTTCCGTTAACAGGTGATTTTGGGTTGTGTATTTTTCTGCCTCTTCCTGAAGGGAATGGATAGATGTTGGGCTGATCAGCCTCAAATAAGACCTGGCTGTTCAAATGATATCTGGGCCTCTTTCTGATACAGGCATGTGAGAAATTAACTGATATGCACGTAAGCCTGCTGACGTCTAATATCCTGTGAAGGAGGTTGTGATTTTTCTTTAGAATGACTAAAGGGGGACATATCTGTTGCTTGTCTTTAGGTGACGTACTTCAATGACCAATTTTGTATTATATCCCAAGTGTTCCATCATGCTTGAATTATTAGTTCTCATTTTGGAGCGGGTTAGAATCGCACACTGTTAAATTTGATGTATTATCCAGTGCAATAAAACTTAATGTAAAACCAAGGATACATTCACTAACCTTCTAACTGCACTGATTAGGAAAATTACTCAGTGAACTGGCTGTATAATTAGGTCTAATCTCTACATGCGGTTAAATATAATTAATTAGTTTTGCAGAAGATCAGTTTTTATTTTTTAAGGCTGTACAATTAAGCAACAAATGCCACTTTTTCAAAACTTTTTTTTGTTACTGATCATAGGAGAATTTTGAGAGCGCTTGAAAACCTTTTTGGACATACCATAATTGCATTAGTACCAAATATAACCTTTAAGCAACCAGAAAGGCCATCCCCTGTTTATTTAACATTTTAATGGATTGATTTATACTTCCTTCCAAGTTCTGACCTCTCATTCGCTAATGCCTTCAATCCTTGATATTTTACTATATTTTTCATGGTCTTTGTCTTCCTCTCTCCAAGTTTACATTTTCCATCTGCTGATTCAACTCCTCCTGTTGGCTCTTATGGTAGCTGACATAGTCGGTGGTGCTGCCTACATGGTCATCTTATCTTTCCCTATCAAAACAATAGTCATCGTCCCTTTCCTTAAAAAATAATTCCCTTGATCTAACTGTTCCCTAACATTTCTGCTCATCTCTAATCTCTAAATTCTCTTTAAAGACCCTTGAAGATATTGGGGGGAATTTTCCCAGATCCTTGGAGGCAGGTTTGGAGGAGGGCAATGGGGGGGTGTGAGTGTGGGAAAGTTGCAAAAATAAAATGCATTGGAAAATGCATTGGGCCGGCTTCCCAATGTATTCCTGCCTCCAGCCGCTTTTCCTGGGAACAGGCTATCTCCTCAGCTGGCTACTTTCCTAGCAATGGCAGCAAGTCATTTAAGATCATTATAACGACACTGAATGGAAATTTTTCTAGGGATCCCTGCTGTGCCTACAGCTAGTCTCCTCCTCAGGAGATGAGAGCACAGCGGGCCATCAGAGTGTCGTATGAGATGCATATGCAGAGCTAACTTTGAAGGACCAAATCGGTTATGAGGATGTTGGCCACCAAATGCTTTCAATTGGAAGTGCAAATGGATTCACCTGATGGTGCTGGGCATGAGGAATTGGCTGCTGGTCCCAGCAGCAGTATTGTGCCTCCATCTTGTGCTGCCCTGTCCTTCTCCATTCTCCTTAGCAGCACTCACCAGTCACAGTGGGGCGAGAGGTGCCCTTCACTTCAGACACTCTGACTGACCAACCTGCATCCTTAGGCCACCTGCCATCCCTAATTGCTCTGGGAAGACCACGCTCGATGTCCCACCATGCGCATTTCCAAGTTCCCGACCTGGAACTCATCCCAATACCGGGATTGCCACTATAGCAGCAAAATTCAATCCACATTATCTCTAACTTGGTGCACATCTCTGCCAAGCTACTTTTTGAAACCCCCCCAATCTGGCCTCCATCCTTCCCATACTACTGAAAATATATTAGGCAAAAATCAGAAAATACATCCTGCATTACTTTGACAATGTTATGCTATCTCTTTGTGCCCTCTTCATTTCTTCTGCAGCCTTTGATGCAGTTGGATAAATCTTGTGTTTTCCTGCTTTCTGGGACTGCCTCTGCATGGTGCTGTGTCCACCTGTGCATCGCCAGCGATGCATTCTCTTCCCTCCCCCAAACAGTGACATCATGTATCTCCCAAAAATTTATCTTTGGCTTCCTACTGTTCATTATATATGATCAGCATTACCTCAATGATAAAAACAGGCAGCTCAGCATCTTCTTCCACAGCACATTGACGATGCTTGGCTCTACTCCTTCATCACTTCTCTTGATCTCTTGGCAACTTCCATGCTATCAGGCTGCTTTTCCAATATTATGAGTGATCTTCAAATTTCTCTGCCTTAACATTGGGAAGACTGAAACCATGTTCGTCCCTGCCACAAATTCCATTCTCTTACCATTGACTCCACTCCTGTCTTCAGCCAATCACTCAGATTGAACCATGGCCACATGTGACCTTAGCTTTAAACTGACCTTTAAAGCCCACCTCTTGTCCGTCAATAAGACTGTTTATTTCCATCTCCACAACATCTCCTGCACTGCCCCAGCTATGTCGCTGAAGCCCTCATATATGCCCTTTTCAGTTTCAGTTGGGGTAATTTTGACTTTGGTGATACTGGATGTTATTGATTTAGCAACCTGTTATTTATCTTGGAAATGAGAACTGGAGGATATGGATAATGGGTGTGATCCAGTAGCACCCGTTTTACACAATCATCTAAAGACAAAATCACCCCAGTTAATCTAATACTTTTCTTGTTGATCCCTCTTCCTCCATCACTCCATAAACTCCAATTTGTCCAAAATCATGCTGGTGTATCCTTCCCCTGCCACTTGGACCATCACCTCATATTGTTGCTGTCCTACACTTCTCCCTTAATGCATTAAACTAAAGACCTTTTACTATTCTTTAAACTTTCCCATGGTCTTGCCCCACTTAATCTCTGCAATCTCCTCCAGCCCCATGCCCCTACTTCTGACATAGACCCTCATTCATCCCTCCTACCCTCATCCCAATATTGGCGGAAGAGCCTCCAGGCAGATTAATTCCTCTGAAGAGTTACAGTTTAAGGCCCCAGGACCAGATGAGATGCATCCAAGGGTACTGAGGGAAGTGGGAGTGGAAATTGCTGAGGCACTGGCCATAATTTTCCAGTCTTCCTTATACACAGTGGTGGTACCATAGGACTGGAGAATTGTGAATGTTACACTCTTGCTCAAAAAAAAGTTTCAAGATAAGCCCAGGAACTAGAGGTCAGCCAGTTTAAGTTCAGTGGCTCGGAGGCTTCCATAAATGATAATTCTGGACAAAATTAACAGTCACTTGCGCAAATACAAGTTAATTAAGGAAAGCCAGCACAGATTTGTTAAGGGAAAATTGTGTTGAACTAACTTGCTAGAGTTGTTTAATGAGGTAACAGAGAAGCTTGATGAGGGTAATGCTGTTGGTGTGGTGTATATGGATTTCCAAAAGGCATTTGATACAGTGCCACACAACAGACTTGTGAGAAAAGTTATAGCTCATGGAATAAAGGGGACAGTAGCAACATAGATACAAAATTAGTGACAGGAAACAGAGAGCAGTAGTTAATGGGTGTTTTTCGGACTGGAGCAAGATTTATAGTGACGTTTCCCTGGGACATGTGTTAGGACCTCAGCTCTTCCTGATATATATTAACGACCTAGGCCTTGCTGTACAGGACACAATTTCAAAATTTATGGACGATACAAAACTTGGAAGTATTATGAACCTTGAGGAGGATAGTGTAGAACTTCAAAAGAACATAGATAGGTTGGTGAAATAGACGGACAAGTGGCAGATGAAATTCAATGCTGAGAAATGTGAAATGATTCACTTTGGTCAGAAGAATACAGAGAGAAAGTATAAAATGAAGGGTACAATTCTAAAGGGAATGCAGGAGCAGAGGGACCTGGGTGTATATGTACATGAATCATTGAAGGTAGCAGGACAGGTTGAGAGGGCAGTTAATAAAACATACAGCATTCTAGGCTTTATTAATAGCGGTATAGAGTACAAAAGCAAAGGGATTATGTTAAACTTGTGTAGAACACTGATTCAACCTCAGCTGGAGTATTGTGCCCAGTCCTGGACACCAACACTTTAGAAAAGATATGAAGGCACTGGAGAGAGTACAAAAAAGATTCCGAAAATGGTTCCAGGGATGTGGAATTTCAGCTATGTAGATAGATTGGAAAAGTTGGGACTGTTTTCCTTGGAGAAGAGAAAAGTTGAGAGGAGATTTGATAGAGGTGTTCAAAATCATGAGGGGTCTGGACAGAGTTGATAGGGAGAAACTGTTCCCATTGCTGGAAAGATCGAGAACCAGAGGGCACAGATTTATGGTAATTGGCAAAAGGAGCAATGGAGACATGAGGAGAAACTTTTTCATGAAGCGAGTGGTTGGGATCTGGAATGCATTGCCTTAGAGTAAGTTCAATTGAAGCATTCAAGAGGAAATTGGATTATTACCTGAAAAGAAAGAATGTGCATGTTTATAGGGAGAAGGTCGGGGAGGTATCACTAGGTGAATTGCTCTGTCAGAGACAGCACGGACATGATGGGCTGAATGGCCTCATTCCATGTTGTAACCATTCTGTGATTCTATGATTCTCTCTGGAACATCCTACCCAAATCCTTCCCTCGGTCAAGCTCTGTCTCCTTTTCTTACCTTTACTTTCAGTCATCTCTTCAAATTTCTCTCTTACTGGATCAGAATTCATTTTCTCATGTATTTTAATTTTGTGAATTGCCGTTTTAAAAATTATTTTGTTTTATTTATATCAAAGAAGCAACAAAAATTGTCTCTGGTTGTCTTTGTTACAGATGAGGTAGTAGTATTTGGTGCAGTTCAGTTAACCAGCCATTAGACAGGAGCAAGTATTAGGTATATTTGTACCCTGAATATATGCATTCTCTCCGACCATTTTCCTCTCCCTCTTCTCCTTTCTTGAAGGCACTAGGCACTTGCTGTCATAAGGATTCATGACACTGGTACCTTATGTGTATCCACGAGGCAAGAATTAAATGTTATTATGATTCTTGACCCTGAGGGCTTCACAGTTGAACTAGATTCTGTGCTCATCTAATGTTCTCTCTCTTTCTCACACACACATAGTTCTAACAGGATGATTGGGGCAGCCATTAAGGAGTAGAAACTTTGGCTGATTTTTCCTTCCCTTACCCTGTTGTACTGTAGCCTATTGCCCCTGGCCTAACTGAGCATTGTCTATGGCCTGTGTGTCTCAGCTGCATACTGCCTTAACCAACTGAGCTATTGTTGCAACTGTTTTCAGACATATGCATTTAATCATTAGAATACAATGATGCCGTTGACTTGCCTAAAGCCATGTGGCCATTATTCTATTTTACAAGCTAAAGTGCTTGTTTCTTTTCTGTTGATATTTTTAAAAAGTTAAAATGTATAACCTAACAGGTTCGGCCATTAAAAGCAATTGAATGTAGTGATTGGAGGTACAATGGCTGTATGCCTGGTTAAAATTTTATGAATACCGTAAAACCTTCAACTTTCAATGGAATGGGGTTCCCTAGTATAAAAAATACCCAGGGATGTAATTAATTTTAATCTACGGTAAAAAGGCTCAAACTATGAAGAGAGTCTGATTATTTTTCTATGGACACCCCAAATTGTGGGCAACCATTCTTCTCACTTCTGTGAGCAGAAATGACAGGCACAAGGGTCATGGCAAATGGAAAGTACATAAAATAGGAACTTCTGGACTGTCACCAATGAATCTACATAGTTTAGTTCACCTGATTCCCCTCACATTGAGGGAAAGTTCATTAGGAAATATGTTAACAGCTGGTGATCCAAGTGTGAGTTGTCTATTTTCAATATAATATAGGCAAGCTAACATGTCAGCTTTCTTATGGGCTCCAAGACCACATGGTGGGGGGTGGGGTGGGGGTGGGAGTGGGAGAGATGCAATTTTATGTGTCGGGAAGTCAGAACAGCATTTTTCCCTCAGAGCTTGTCGAGTTTAAAGTGGCTGCTTGATAGAGAAGAGGGTTGGTGGGAAGTCACGTGATACCAGGCCAAAGCTATGGAGTGGAGAGGATGAGGAAGAGAGCAGGAGAGGAAGGAAGCAGATTACAGATGCTAGAGAGATTAAGGAGGAGGGGAGAAGATCATGAAGGACCTGAGAGATTCATGGAGGAAGGGAGAAGATTGCAGTGAGGCAGAGAGATCAGGGAAGAGGGGAGGAGATTGAGGACGGCCTGTCGAGGACATGGTGGGAGGGTCAACAGAAGATTGTGGGCTGGGGGAGACTTTGAGAGGGCATCATATCATGGGACATTGGACGGGGTCCAATCTCAGGGGAGGCTAACAGCTTTATTTGGGGGGTGGGACTTGGGAGTAAACACCCCTGCTCCTCCTGCAAGTGCTGGAAAACCATTTACCTGTTCCATTCAGAAGTCTCCACCTCTGTTTAATGTTTCCTTAGTCTGAGGAAATCTGGTTGGACGGTGTTGAAACTGGAGCAGCCAAAAAACCTGAACCATGTAGCCTTGTTAAAATATTTGCTCCTCCTCTGCCTTCCTCCCTCCGTTAAAACTGGTAGTGGGTGGGTTTGAGGTGGGCTAGGGTGTAGTTTGAAGCTTTTTACATTTTTACTTCCAGCACAATCCAAACTGACTTATTTTGGGGAGCTTAAAACTGCTCCTAAATGTTCAAAAGGAGAGAAAGTGCTGGGATATGCAGCAGTGTGATGAGTTCTCATGTCCAACAACAACAACATGCATTTATAAAGCACCTTTATATATTAAAATGTTCCAAGGCAATTCACAGGGGCTTCTAGGGTTGTAGACTTTGCTCATGCAGCCATCAAGACTACAGAAAGCCATCAAATTTTGTCAGAAGAAAGAACAGTCAGTTAATTAAAGCACAACTAATGTGTGATCCCCGCAATAGGGTCATGCAAGTCTCTGCCAGAGGCAGCTGTCCCAATGCCTTCCTCCAGAAACACTCGTCCATCTTCTACTATTCCACTCTCCAGGAATGCCAGAGGGTGGTTACGAGGGGAGGAGGGGTACCCCCGGAACATGTGGCTGACAACACCCCTCTGCAATGCCACCAAGCCTAAACAGCTCAGACACAATCAGTGCCAACCAGGAACATCAGTGGCCACACTATTATTGCAAAGGTTTGAGTTTTGAGTCAGCCAGGGGTTTCCCAACAATATGCCCTACATGTTTGCTGTGCTGCTTGTTACACAAAATGGCAATAAAGAGAGGACTGCAGTTGGAGGAAGCAGAGCTTCAGGAGGAATCATTGGCTGATGAGGAATAAATTGGATGAAGATGAGGAAGAACCAAAGGAAAGAGAGTGAGCACAATGTGTTGGAGCTAGAAAGGCCGGGGATCAGTTGATCTACTCTTTCGCCTCCACTCATTAACTGCCCTTGGTACCCCACTTAGGGACGTCTTGTGGTGCAGTGGGTAGCATACCTACCTCTGGGCCAGAAGCTTCCGGTTCAACTCCCACTTCAGGACTTGTTGGCCACAGAAGGTGTGTTCATATTGTGGCCAAACAGGTTGATTGTCTGCCTGCAAATCCTTCCAATAGGCCTGATGGCAGGTAGTAAGAGTGGGAGAGTTTACTGGTCAGCCGTACTGCAGAAGTCTACAGCAAACCACTGCAGTACTTTGCCAAACATAATCATGGACTAATCCATTGGAAGTCCATGCTCACCAAAGCACTGTTAGGGCATGGTACCTGAAGAAGGAGGAGGTCCCCTTCAACACTCTCTTAAAGCTGCATGAAAGAATGTTGAAACCATTCAGCCAGTTTTCATATGAATGATATATTGATAATGCAGATTCAGAAGATACAATGAATAGACACTGCAGCCCAAAGTGCCAACAGTGAAAAGGTGATCCACTTAATGCCAATAATAATTGCTTTGAATTTATTTCTTGCTCAAGTGTCAACCCATCTTGCCTTTCCTTGAAGAAAGTTTACTAAATCTGCTGCTCCTATGAGGTGCCCCACAGTGGCCTATGCAGAGTTGGTGCAAGACTGTTGTTGCTCTTGCTACGATACCTGAGATGTTTATGATTAGTGATTTTTGGGAGATTGAGCCTGAGAAGGTCCAGTTGCCAACTGCGTGCCCCAGATTCTGCCAGGGCAGTCGGACTCAGGTGACTTACAGGCACATTTCTAAGTCAGGTGTTGGTTGAGGGGTTGATGAGGGATGGTGAAGGAGCAGAGGTGCTGATATTCTGAACAAGGTAACAATGCTCACTTTATACCACAGCCACTCCACTGGACCTGTAGCTCATTAGTCCCACTGATCTGTAGGCCTTTTTTATTCTTTTGCAGGATGTGGGCATTGCTGGTTAGGACAGCATTTATTGCCCATTTCTATTTGCCCTTGAGAAGGTGGTGGTGAACTGCCTTTTTGAGCTGCTGTAGCCCATGTGGTGTAGGTACACCCACAGTGCTGTTAGGGAGGGAGTTCCAGGATTTTGATCCAGCGGCAGTGAAGGAACGGTGATATATTTCCAAGCCAGGGTGGTGAGCGACTTGGAGGGGAACTTGAGGGTGGTGGTGTTCCCATGTATCTGTTGCCCTTGTCCTTCCAGGTGGTAGAGGTTGCAGGTTTGGAAGATGCTGCCAAAGGAACCTGGGTGCGTTTCTGTAGCGCACCTTGTAGATGGTACACACCACTGCCATTGTGTGTCAGTGGTGGAGGGAGTGAATGTTTGTGGAAGCAGTACCAATTAAGCAGGCTGCTTTGATCTGAATGGCGTTGAGCTTCTTGAGTGTTGTTGGCGCCGCACTCATCCAGGCAAGTGGAGAGTAATACATTACACTCCTGACTTGTGCCTTATAGGTGGTGGACAGACTTTGGGAAGTTGGGAGGCGAGTTACTCTCTGCAGGATTCCCAGCCTCTGATCTGCTCTTGGGACTGCACCAACTTCATGAAGAAAACAGAATGTTTGCTGGTATGAGGTGAATCAAGCTTTTTGGTGGGATTGGACTTTGGAGGCCAGGATAGGAGACGCAAAGATGGGGGAATACCATCTTGGGGTTGTTGCACACAGGCCACCTCCCAGAAGAGGTTCCTCCCTTCCTTCCCACTTTTGCACCAGAGTTGGTGAAAAAGCAGCCTGCCCATTCTCACCCACCTTCCCCCACCAACTGTATTATGGCATGGTCAGCATAATATTTGGACCAATTCGCTTGTGAACAAGCTCATTTGCCCTTTAATGAGTGTTTTAAAATGGTGGGTGGGTGGCAACTACCATACTATGGGAAACTGGCACGTTGATACTGGGTTTGCGACCAATGTCATCAATGTCATGCAGGACGGCAGCAGTCCCGATTTCCATGAGTAAAATCCTGGCCCTTGAAAGACTCTATCCATTTAGGCGACCAGTTCCTCCAATGTGGAGCCCAGAGTCTGAACAGCAGCCATTTAAGTTTCCAACATAGCTGCGAAAAACTGATAACATTGTCATCCGCTTTGAGGCTGTGGCTGAAGTATCCCTGGAGCTGACCACATGCTCCAAGATGTAGGGAAAGGGTTAAAACCAACTGTCTTGAAGCCTACTAATGTTGAAGTGCTAGTGATTTCTCTCTTGTCGTAATGATATCTTTTCATCCTTGCTGTAAGTAAGATAGATCAATTTAATTTATATGCAATGACTACTGAATTGCTTAATTAAGACTGACCTTAAAATAATGGTCAGTTTAGACATCAAACCTAATTAAAAGGCACCCCAAACAGAGAGTTGTAATTTGTTGATAGGAAGTTTGGCAGAGGGGATACTTTTGTGAGTATACAGGCAGAAGTTTCCTTTGTTCATTTATTGGGAAGTAGGGTTTTGAAGACTTACTCGAAGATAAAAACCTGCCTGAGAAAATTCATAGATCTGTAAAGAAAGAGTGAAACCAACTAGGGAAAAGACATAGAAAATGGTGTTATGGATAGGGAGAGATGTGAGATAATTTGTCCCTACTTCTCACCTCTTGGCTAATTGCAACAAGGCATATTTTTGAGGAGTGTTTTTCCCATTTTAGTGTTGTGACTTTAAAGAAGAGGGAATTGGACTTTCTGGTAAGTTTAAATCAAAAGAAAGGATAAACATTTATTTTTCACAACACCTGAAATGTAAATGCAACAACACTCACTCCTCAAATACAGATACACACACAGGAAAAAATGATTTCTAAAGGTACAACATGCACGTAAATTACTTGCAAGGTTAAGGGAAAGGAAATAGATCGCGTCTTTACACAGTCCTTAAGATAATAGTTGAAACAATGCAGGCCTGAAGGATTCTCTCTTGTTTCACTGAAGGCAAATAAGGTTGGGGGTTTCTGGCTTTTCAGTCAAAGTTATCATTGAGCCTCTGTAATGAAGAGATATAATCTTGCAGGTAAAATGAATAAGCCCCAATTCTCTGCCTAAGGTGATTTTGATTCAGGGTCCTCTCTTGTGCTGGGAAAGAGATATCTTCATATCCCAGACAGACTTGCTGGGCTGCCTTTGTGGAACAATGAAGTGTTGGCTATCTCAAGCCAGTTTCAGTTGGTGTGATGGCAGTGTCTCTGTATTCCATTGTCCACACAAAGTTTTAACAGCAGATGTAATTGACACACAATGGGCAGTGAATGATATCTCATCAACATTCCAGCTATGGTTACCCTCTTGAAATGTCTTTATTTGAAATTCCATCTTCATGGGGCCAACAGGTTTAACAGCCATTGTCATGTTAAGCCTCTTCCATTGAAATGGTGAGGGTTTGTCAAGTCAGCAGCTGGGGAGGCCATTTGCATTGTAAACTACTTCCCAGGGATATGTTCATACATGTCTGCTTTTGTTGGTACAGAAACCACGGAAGAAGTCAGCCAACTCTCTGGAGTCCATTTTTTTGAGAGCTGTGACCATATCCCATGTTGCTTTTAAAAAGAGAGTGTCCATCTCCTAATAAGCTTTACGGCATGTCTGTACCAATGGATGTTGGGATAGATTGTCAAGGAACTATTGTATTTTTCCTAACATTACTGTGAGATACTTCAAAGCAGCCTTATGTTGGTGTGTGTTGTATGGTTCTCTGAGTGTGGCTAATTTAATTAAGCTAGAGACGATTAGACTGTGAGGTTTAAATTAAGAAGGGAGTGAGTTGTAAAACAGGCACTTGAAATGGAGATGAGTAAAGCTAGGGTGAGGTCAGCAGATGTGGTGCGAATGAAATTTGCATTTTCAGATAAGTGGAGAAGTGTTTGATTTTCAATGGGACATGGAAAATATTTACAATTGGCAAGATAAATAGGGCAAGGTTATTATGTTGATTTTCCCCAAAAGTGCTGCCCATAATGACAACATGAAAGACTGTTATATTCAGAAGTCAGAAGTGGGAATGTTCGCTGATGTTTGCACAATGTTCAGCATCATTTGCAACTCCTCAGATACTGAAACAGTCCATGTCCAAATGCAGCAAGACCTGGACATTATGCAGGCTTGGGCTGACAAGTGGCAAGTGACATTCGTGCCACACAAGAACCAGGCATTGACCATCTCCAACAAGAGAATCCAACCATCGCCCTTGATGTTCAATGGCATTACCATCACTGAATCCCCCACTATCAACATCCTGGGGGTTACCATTGACCAGAAACTGAACTGGACTAGCCACATAAATACTGTGGTTACAAGAACAGGTCAGAGGCTAGGAATCGTGTGACACATAACTCACCTCCTGACTCCCCAAAGCCTACCCACCATCTACAAGGCACAAGTCAAGAGTGTGATAGAATACTCCCCATTTGCCTGGATGAGTGCAGCTCCCACAACACTCAAGAAGCTTGACACCGTCCAGGACAAAGCAGCCTGCTTGACTGGCACCACATCCACAAACATTCACTCCCTCCATCACCAATGCATAGTAACAGCAGTTGTACCATCTACAAGATGCACTGCAGGAATTCATCAAGGCTCCTTCAACAGCACCTTCCAAACCCATGACCACTATCACCTAGAAGGACAAGGACTGCAGATAGATGGCAACACCACCACCTGAAATATCCCCTCCAAGTCACTCACCACTGTACCTCGGAAATGTATCGCCGTTCCTTCACTGTCACTGGGTCAAAATCCTGGAACTCACTCCCTAACAGCACTGTGGGTGTACCTACACCACATGGACTGCAGTGGTTCAAGAAGACAGCTCACCACCACCTTCTCGAGGGCAATTAGGGATGGGCAATAAATGCTGGCCCAGCCAGCGATGCCCACATATGAATGAATAAAAAAAAATACTGAGACAAGTAACTTCTAAAAGCTAGTTGAGATCAAAAAGGGAGAAATATATTTAAAGAATGGATAGAAGGCTGTGTGAGGTGTGGCCATGTGAGACCTTGAAAGGTGACTGTGTTAAACAGATTTGGGGAAAAAGCCTCTAGCTACCCTGCAGAAGTTTGCTGTTCCAGTTACCAAATTTGTGTTAAAAGCCTTTGGAATTCCATTGTCCAGTGGGTACTTGTGGTAATATTGCTGGTTGACTTTATAAATTTGGAAACTATTTGGACTGTTGCCTTAAAGGGGAAGTGTAATTGGAAGTCTGGTTAAATAGAAATTTTTGGACCTATTATAACTGTGTAACCATAATCTTGTATGTGTTTGAGTTTTTTCTTCTTTTGTTAATAAATGTTTTAATTTAATCTTTAAAATCTCTAAAGGTGGTTGTGGATTCATTACTTCTGAATTCAGTGCACAAGCCTTCTCATAATAAAAACAAATTGCAAAATCGTTGTCATAACATGGACAAGTTTTCCTTGTGGTTTTGGTCAGCCTAGCAAATACCACTTTCCATATCATGACAAGATACTTTGGAATTTGATTCAGGTCTGATAAACTGAGTACAGAACTATAACATTTTGAATTCTCCAGCTAGAAACATGTAAGGTTTTTGCCACAAGTGCTACCAATTAAGTGCATTTCAACTATTGCATGCTTAATAAATCTGTGACTGTTTGGGCCTGGAGTTTCCGTATGATATCTGCCTAATAACTGCTTAATCTGAGCAGAATCAAATCAAACAGCATGAAACATTGCAGAATTTTAAACATGAGTTGCACCCCCATCACTACTTTACACTTTAGTATCCATAATAACATATACTAGTTCAATGGTTCCTTTGTCCGAATCATGCTCCCAGGTCAGAAAGAGGGGTTTCCGCGGATTATTCCCAATTGGGTTGGGTGAGCATTGTGGCCAGATTCTCGGACACCCAGGCACCATAGTCACATGAATCCAACCTGAGCAGCAGTGCAGATGTCAATTGAAGCCATTGACCAGGTCCACCCTGCTACTGTTGCAATTTGTTTCAAAAGACCAAGAGCAGTAAATTAGTCAATTGATTCGCTGCTGCAGAAATAACAATGATTTTACTGAAGACCAGTGACAAGCAGGCAATTGATCTATCCTTCTGCTGCAGGAGTCACCAATTAATTTGAAATTCTTTTCTCTACCCCGCCCTAATGTCTTGCGCTCCCATTGGCCCTGTTCCAGTCACAAATGGATTATGTTGCTCGATCATGCTGATTCCTGGGAGATTATACTTTTGCTCTTGATATACTTTGATTTTTCATGGAAACTTCAGTATAACTTCACTTTGGAAAAAGTGAAGCAGTGACCAGCACAACATGAGGGTATTCTGCCAATGGTGCCCTCAACAGAAATTCCAGACTCAGATATTTAATGCTGTCAAATCTATTATTTTGCAGAGTAAGTTGTAAGTACACCCATCCTCTAACAAAGATAGACAACTTTGGTGATGCCAAGCAAAATGACATCATACTATATTAGAAGCAGACACTTCCATACGTTCGACTGTGTTGCTGAAATTGCTGGATAGGCCTTCTGCTATGTTGTGTGGCACACAGTTTTCTTTCAATTGCTTGGCTCCTGATGTCCACACATCTGTTCTTCTTGGCTGGGAGGGGAATTTACTCTCTGTAGGGCTGTCTCCTGAGCTGCCCCTGCAACCAAAGTCTGCTCATGGTGGTTGTATCACCAAGTGGAGACTTCCCTAATTTACTGCCTATTGCAAATGGGGTGCCAACTCTTTGCTGGAGCTTTGGAGAGCTGAAGCGCATGATGTTATAGCATCAAGGTGTCGTATTCTTCAGGGATCTGCTGCTGAGAAGGACATATAGGGAAGGGAAACTGGACAAGTTGGCCCTAATGGACTTTACAGTAGCTGATGACAGACTTCACAATGCAGCTTGAAATGTATCTCTGTGCTAAGAAGTGTCTCAGTGGGGGAAGAGGGAGAATTGGCAGAATGAGTGGAAACGGGACACTTATCTC
Source organism: Carcharodon carcharias (assembly GCF_017639515.1). Taxonomy (NCBI): domain Eukaryota; kingdom Metazoa; phylum Chordata; class Chondrichthyes; order Lamniformes; family Lamnidae; genus Carcharodon; species Carcharodon carcharias. The sequence goes on along the minus strand of NC_054471.1, from coordinate 103,408,378 downwards.
CATGAATGCAGAGGTAAAGACACTGTGTCAGCCTTCAGATCTTCTGGAGGACTGTGAGCAGCTGAGAGAAATAGCCTAGTGGCTGAAGCTCTTGGGGATGCAAAGTGACTGGGAAGACTGACAGAGGGAGTTGTGCGGAGGGGGATGGCGGTGAGGTGGGTTGGGGGCAGGGATTGGAGGGGGTGCAGATATTATTGAAAGAGAAATCCATAGTCCCAACAGAGTTAACTATTAGGAAGATGGGAAGGCAAGTGTGTGACTGAGGAAAGAGAATGGCACAGATTAGAAATATTTTCATGAAGAATCTGCTCCAGGTCAGAGCCTGCAACTGTAGATAGACTCAAAAGGGATCACTTTTAAGCCTAAATTTCCAGGAGAAACCAAGATCTGTATGAGGAAGTTGCTGAAAGCAGGTCAAAGTGGATCCATAAGGATGAAGAGGCCCAAGTAGTTAAGTCAGGAAAGTTCCTTTGTGGTGCCAGGAGGAGCAGGGGGAGGACAGGTCCAAGGAAAGCTGTGAGTAAACATTCACAGTCCTACAGTCAGGGTCTGTAATGCACTTCACCATAGGGATGGCTCTGTTTATGGATGTCAAGATACTGACAGCCTGAACATTAATGCTACTGGGCCTTTTGAAGCAGCATCAGGGCACATCTGGCAAATCTCCAAAGCTGGAGCATATTGTACAGATGCCCCTTGTTTGCTTATTCTACTCCATTCAATTGGGACATCAGAGAGGCTGCAGTTGTACCATTTAGCTGAATTCCCTAAAGTGCATGGTATTATTGATGATGAGTAGCTGGCCTATGACCATATGTGCAGAATCATACAGATTGAAGCCTGCTACCATGGGAGCTGTCATGAATCATTCATTTTAAGGCAATCCATGCTGTTAGGAAGGTTGGATTGATATCTGCATTGCAATCAAGGCAATCCATAGCAATTATAGCAGCCTAGGACCTGAAGGGCGATATATAATGATCACATGCAGCTACCAGGGTCAGAATGGAGCTGAGCTTTGATATGCTTAAATAAAGATTCACAAGTCTAAATGAGGGAAGTGTTACCATACAACCAGACAATGGTGTCCAAGATTATTGCAGCTTTGACAGCTTTACTTGCAAAGAACCACTCCAAAGTGTGCAGTGAGCCAGCCTGTGAAACGTACAACTCCTTACACTCCAATGCTTTCCAATGCCTTCCATGATGCCATTCCTGGCATGGATGGGAAACTGCTCAATCTGAGATGACTCCAGGCAAAGACCATGGTCTGCAAGGACATACTTCATGATTTAATGGTTGTTGATGACTGTACTAGCTGCTGGTTCAGAGATGGACTCCTTCTCCAATGCATGGGACAACTTCAGCCTTATGGTGAGCTGAAGAAAACTGAAATAATGTACCAGCCTGCTCCAGGAAAGCCCTATCTTGAGCCCAAAGTTTCAGGCCATGAGCAGAACCTATCAGCAGTGGATAAATTCACTTATCTCGGCAGCACACTCTCAAGCTGCCTATATGACAACAGGACACATGCAAGTTTTGTCAAAGCAAGTGTAGCCTTTGGCAGACTTCGAACATCAGTCTGGGAATGAACTGGAGTAAGTCTGCCTATCAAACTGAAAGTCTATAGAACAATATTCCTGCCCGCTCTTTTCCACAGAGACTTGGACTGTGTACCAGTGTCATGCCAAGAAACTCAACTGCTTTCACTTGAGTTGCTTTAGAGGTTTCTGCAGATCAGATGGCAGGACAAAATAGAACAAATCGAGTTGGCATGCCAAGCTTCCACACTGGGACAGTCAAAACTGAGTTGGGCTGGTCATGTAGCCAGGATGCCTGACACTCGTTTACTGTAGCAATTATGGTTTTGTTTAGTGTATAATGTATCTTTAAGAATAATACTTGTTAGGCAAGATCAAATGATCTGTAGTAGCCAATAGGAGAGTAGCATGGGCTACCTCAGCAGTCAGTGTAGAGATAGAGTTGGAGTTGAAAGCACACATGTAGTTGCTGTTGACTATATTGTGGATAACCTTAATGTTTCCACCCAAGAGGTGCCTGTTGGTCAACTCTCTCATTAATAGTACAACTCAGCCACTCTACAACACTTATTAAAGCAAATGTTCTGTGGAAAGCTTGAATTTTAAAAATTTATTCTTTCATGGGATGTGGATGTCACTGCCTATGCAAACATGTATTTTCCATCCCTAAATGCTCTTGAGAAGGTGCTGATGAGCTGCCTTCTTGAAACGCTGCAGTCCATATGGTGTAGGAGCACCCACAGTGCTGTTAGAGACAGAGCTCCAGAATGTTGACCAAGTGACAGTGAATAAATGGCAATATAGTTCCAAGCCAGGATGGTGTGTGACTTGGAGGGAAGTTTTCAAGTGGGGGTGTTCCCACACATCTGCTGCTCTTGTCCTTTCAGGTGGTAGAGGTCACAGATTTGGAACGTACTGTTGAAGGAGCCTTTGTGAGTTGCTACAGTGCATCTTCTAAATGGTACACACTGCTGTTACTGTGCGTAGGTGATGGAGGAAGTGAATGTTTAAGGTGGTGGAAGGGGTGCCAATCAAGCAAGCTGCTTTGTCCTGGATGGTGTCCAGCTTCTTGAGTGTTGTGGGAGCTGCACTCATCCAGGCAAATGGGGAGTATTCCATCACACTCCTGACTTGTGCCTTGTAGTTGGTGGATGGGCTTTGAGAGTCAGGAGGTGAGTTACTCACTGAAACATCTGACCTATCATTGTAGCCACAGTATTTATGTGGCTTGTCCATTTCAGTGTCCCCCAAGATGTTGTCTGGGATCCAACCTCATGGTGGTCAAAGGAACTGCTACAAGGACACTCTGAACCCCTCATTTAGGAGTATTGACAATGACTTTGAGTCCTAGGAAAAGCTTGCCCAGGGTCGCTGCACCTGACACAACCAAATAAATAATTGTGCCTCCTTCAAAGGCAAGTGCATATCAGAGGCAGACAGAAAATGCAAGGAGAGGAAATCCCAGGCCAGCAACTTGCCCAAAACTCAGTTGTTTGTGGTATCCTGTCCTATTTGCAGCAGAACCTTCGGAGATCAGATTGGCCTTGGCAGTCACCTATTCATCAACCGGAACCCTCCCAAACATTCCAGATGGTGATCATGGTCATCTTTGCTGTGAAGGACGAGCAAGTGGCATTGCATAGGACATTTGTCATGGGCAACATCAGTCAGTGACATTGACCCTGATCAACAGCACGAAACGTTCTTAGTTAAATGCACGAAACAATCAAAGGGCCAGAGTCACCTGCATATGTGCAAGACCCAAATATCTCATTAAAAAAAACACCAATCCCATTGCACAAAGCCTGGCATCAGGATTTCTCATTAACTTTCTTAATCTGCCTCCTTACAAAAGCATTCTGACAAGATTGTATAGTATCAATGTTTTTAGTTTATGTTATTAGTGTGTGGTGCAGCTGTGTTCAGAGTGAGTGATGCTTGTGCACCTTGGTTACACTGTTTGGAGTGTGCAGTTAGTTCTCAATCTTTTCTTTAGCAGCATTACTTTAAAGGGAAGCAGCAGCCCTTTAAAGCTGCTACTCCCAATATCCTGCCCTTTAATCATTGTGTACTTCCAAAGCATAAGCTGTAGGACTGATATTTAAATGAGCTATCATCACACTTGGCTAGGCATTAGCCAAGGAGCAGCGATCTCACTGCTGCTGTATCAGGACTGCATTACTGATCCTAGTGTCTTACCTTCTCCTGAAACTCTTTAGCCCTTTGGGCTGAACACTAATTTCAGCAACTTCAAATCTGAGCTTTATCTCTTATTATTCTGTCAGTTTTTCCCCTTCCACATTCCACTTCACTCTCTTCCATTTGGATTGATTCTGCTTACTGATGGATCTTTAATATTCTCTGTTTGCTATTTATTTAAACACGTGCGTCACCTGGTTCACTCAGGTGTACCCTCTTAATGTAGATGACAATCTATTTAAATAGATCAATGACCACGATAAAATTGCTATGCAGGAACTTATCTGAGCATGCTTGAAAATGTGGTTAAAGTAATATGACGAGGGAATGAAATCATCTTTTCGCTTTATCTGAACATTTCACTGTCTGACTGAGATGATCTATCTTTACCCTCTCACACTTTCTACCACTTCCCAGCTTCTTAATAAAATACCTTCCAGGTTGATTAAACCCAAAAGTGCTCTTTTTTGCATTGGCATGTAGAATATTTAATAAACATTCTTTATTTTTATTCTTTTCTCACGTCAATCTATCATCAGTCTAATGAAGTATTTCACCACTTTCTCTTTCCACTTTTTGACCTGAATATCTATTTTTTTCTTTTTTAGGATTCGATGGACCCGCTGCAAATTTACAATATTTCCTGTTTTTATATTGTTTTATCAGCATTTTGTTTCTCACAAGATGCAGTGCAGTGACTCACCATAGCTCCTCCAACAGCACCTTCGGAACCCACGACTTCTAACACCTAGAAGAACAAGGAATGCCACCACCTGCAAATTCCCCTCCAAGCCACTCACCATCCTGACTTGGAACTGTCCCCCCGTCGTTCCTTCACTGTCGCTGGGTCAAAATCCCGGAATTCCCTTCCTAACAGCTCTGTGGGTGTACCTACACCACAAGGACTGCAACGGCTCGCCACTGCCTTCTCAGGGGCAATTAGGGATGGGCAATAAATGCTGGCCTAGCCAGGAACGCCCACATCCCGTAAATGAATGAATTAAAAAAGACATGTTATTAGTCTCTGCCAGACAAGTTTTGAATCAATGTCATCAAGCTTGCCATCAGATGTGACCGCTTTGCTCTTTTCTTCACTCAGATTACCCTTGCCTGTCAGTCACATGGACTGCAGCAGCTCAAGAAGGCAGCTCACCACCACCACCTCAAGGGCAATTAGGGATGGGCAATAAATGCTGGTCTAGCCAGTAATGCCCGTAAATAATTTTTTAAAAGTTAGCGCAATATTTATTGTTCTGGGAAGCTTTTTGAGCTTTTGCAGTCTGAATTTGGGCTTGGCATCTTGTGCTCATTTTGTTGCCACCTATGGCTAAATAGTTGCTAAGAACAGGCCATGTCAGGCAAGATCCTGGCAGAGCATTCCACAGTAATTACCAAGATTCACTGTGTTAAACTGTCACTTAAAGAGACATATTTCCATATGAATCCTGGATGTCCTTTACATGAACCACTACATGTTGTCAGGAATGTGATATTGTTCATTTTTTATACCAATACAACAAAGAATTTGGCTAACATGAAGTTCTGATACGTACATTTGTGATAGCTGGCTTTATTGATCATATCACTATATAAATTTACTGATGAGCAAGTTTAATCTTGTATATATTTTATGTTCTTCATATAAGTTAAAGACTAAGGCAAGCTTTGCTTTGTACCTTAAACCTTAAAATGTTCCTGCCTGAAATTCAATAAATAAAAGCAAAATATTGCAGATGCTGGAGATTTCAAATGAAAACAGAAAGTGCTGGAAAAACTCAACAGTTCTGACAGCATCTGTGGAGAGTGAAACAGATTTATAGAGAATTGGTTCCAAAGAAGAGTCATATTGGACTTGAAATGTTAACTCTGTTTCTATCTGCAACTATCCTCTTCACTGTTCACTACATTTCCATGTTTCATGCTATATCCAAACTTTGAAATATATGCAATACCCCCCCTTCCCTCCCACCAAACCCAAGTCCAGATCAGGGATTATATATCAAAATAAGCAGTTGTCCTAATGCCAACCACTGTATACTTACCTCTGGTCTGATAGAGAACTGTTTACTGCTGCCAACCCCCCAGCCCTCTGCTTCCACCTTTCTGCCTGTTAGACAATGTTATATCCACATTTCTACTTTTCCTTGAATAGTATGAAGTTCAATTTAGGGGTGGCAAAAATTCTGGAATCAATGAAGGAGCATTTGGATGACCATGAGCAACATTGTAGGGTTCTATGGAAAGTTTGTCTAATGGATTCCCTGATCCTACTTACCTTTGTCATGTGTGTTGTGCAGAATATGGCCAATTTAACTTGTGTATCAAGTTATATTGTTAACACCCTGTATGCAGTTTCTGCACAGAGCTTTGGCTAAAGGATTAGATTTGGTCAATATGGATAGGCTTTTTGAATTAGGTAGGCTATTAGTGAGGATCAGAAGACATAATTCTAAGTTACGTAAAAGCATATAATTAGGTTGGATGTCAAGAGACACTTTGCTTCACCCGGAGCTGTTGGCAAGAATGCAGGTGCAGTGAGTTGCGAGTTATTACCCCGACCCTTGCTCCCATCCTAACATGTGTTAATGGGCATGAGGCAAGCATTAGATACACATAGTATGTGTGTATATATATACTTTATGTCAGGTATTAAATTATGGATGAGGCAGAATATTCTTCAACTGAGTATCAGTAAGTTTGATTTTGCCTATAGCCAAAAACTCAACTTGCCAGTGACTCCATTTTCCTTATTGGCCGCTTGTTCAGACTGTAGTGTAAAGAGTTAATATTAAATATGTGAATGGACAGTCCACGTTATTAGTGATGTAAGATCACATGACAACAGAACATGCAGGTACATAGTTCTATGTGAAGCCACGTGCTAAGCCTTGTACTGTATATAGTTAGAAGAATTTTTAATAAAGGGTAAAGTTTACCATTAGCCTTGCCTCAAGAAATCTCTATAAATGCTGACCAAGGACAACTTCATCTAGACCCACAATGATGAGAACAGTTGGTGACAGCAGAAAAGACAGCAGAAAAAATAGCCAAGTAAAGGGCCCAGTGATTGGAAAAAAAACAGCAAGAGAAATGACTGCAAGGGAAGGAGAGCATGGGAAAAATGCTAACAGAACTCAAAGAAAGGCTAGAGTGAAGAAAAGCCATGTAGAAAATCTTACCTTATCCACAGTGCTTCAAACACATGGAGCGCCTAGGTCAAGCCAAGAAGTGGCAGAACTGGTGTTGTAGCTTCACCAGGTATAGAACCACTTCAGGACTAGCAGAGAAGCCTAGCAACAAACAGGTCAGTACCCTTCACTACTCCATAGGCAGCAGTGCAGATGATATAATGGTCAGGCAGGGCATAAATGAAGAAATGGTTACATATGAAGATGTTATAAAAGCTTTTGATACATATTTCAGCCTTAGAAGGAACACAATCATAGAAAGGGCAGAGTTCAATAGATGCCCCGAATGATTGGGAGACAGCATAGATTCCTCCGTTAATGATTTATACCGACTAGCTGGAGTTGCAAATTTGGGGTTAGTATCACATTGTCTTAGGAGTCTTAGAAGAGACATTATCAGATTTTCTACAGTCAAAGGAGAATTTAATGCTATCAAAGGCTGTGCAGTTAACAAGGCAGGAAGAAATGAGAAAGCAAAATTGTGTATTTATTTGAGGCAACAGGAAGATTACATGGAGAAAAACGCTGACAGAGTGTAGTTTGTAGGACACAGAAGTAGCAATGCACTTATTCAAAACAGTGGAAGAGTGAAGAGCGCATGTAGCTGCCATTACTCAGTACACTCACTGTGGCGCAAATAGGCACAAAGAATATCCCACCAAAAATGTGGAATGCTATCCCCATTAGAAGAGAGGAAGGTTTAAATCTATATGCACAGCACAAAGCTCCCAACTCAGAAATCAAGAAAGAAACCATTTGAAGTATGTAGTGTTCAAGAAATTGAAGATGCAAAAGACAATGAAGTCCCATTCTTGGGAGAAATTACAGGACCAAATGGGAACTAGTGGAGCACATGCATTAAGGTCAATGGACATAAAACAAACTTCAGATTAGACACTGAAGCAGGAGTTTCAGTTCTTTCAGACATAGAACAGTGACTAAAGGAAGACTTCCTCCAGCCATCAGCCATACAACTCCACAGTCCAGGAGGCATTCAACTGAAGGCTAAGGGGCAGTTTACTGCTAAACTTCAATACAAAGGAATAGAAATCACAGGAACTTTGTAAGTGATCCAAAACCAAGAGTGTTCACTATTGAGGCCAAAAGCTTGCACAGATCTACAATTCATCTATAAAATAGACAAATTCAGAAGTCAAGACAAACTGACAAAATTCAGGACAGATTTTCCAAATTTATTTAGGGGTCTTGAGAAGACTGAAGCAATTACTCTGAAGTAGGAGAACTAGAACCTAATAGAACCATGTGAAAAACTTGAGAAAACCAGACAGAAGATTTTTCATGAACTGCGGCTGAAGAATGTGCTAACATTTGAGAATACTGCATCAAAGGATGACCAGAATATGTTCCAAATAATCTTATCCTGAAGCTATACTTGGAACACCGAGGACACCTTAGTGTCATGGATGATCCACTGATTTATGATGAGCGGTTGGTCATACCTAGATTGCTCAGACTTGAGGCCCTTCAGAGAATACACCAGGGACACCTGGGCAATCCTAAATCTTGTGCTAGGAGCAAAACTCCATTTGATGGCCAGAGATCTCAAAATCATTAGAAGAAATGATTTCAAACTACATCACCTGTGCAATCCATTGTCTGGAGCAAAGAGAACCATTGATACTATCCTCATTCCCATCCTGACCATGAGAAGGTCTTTGAATGGACCTTTTTGAGGTCAAAGGGGAGACATTCCTCATAGCTGTTGAATATTACTTTGGATGGATTAAAGTTATGTGTCTGCATGTTCCCACCTAGGAAGCTGTTATTAAAAGAAATGTTGTTATACATGACGTTACAGACCTAGTTATTTTAGACAATGGCCCACAGCTTTCCAATGATTTGTCCACATGACTAGCTCACCCAGCTACCCACAAGCCAATTGGGAGCCTGAAAGAGGAGTAAGGACGATAAAAGCTTTGCTGAAAAAAAAATGACAGTATCAACTTGGCAATGTTGAGCTACCGTTCCACATTGCTCCAGAATGGTCTGGCTTCAACCAAACTTTTAATGGGAAGACAACTGCAGACTCAACTTCCTGTTCTTCCACACATACTTATGCACATCTCAAAGTAGAAGATATAGAAAGTGTAAGTAGAAGGAGGATGAGTATCATACAAATCAAACCAGAAACTATAGTCAATGCCATAGAGTACATGACTCAGCAGAATTCCAGGCAGGGGAGTCAGTCTAGATTTGTGATCAGAATCGCGTAAATCAGGTTTTGAGAAAAACACTATATCTGGGATCTTATCTTGTAGAGACTGAAAATGGAATAGTGAAAAGAAACAGAAGTGCACTCCTACCTACTAGAAGACCACCATCAATAAAATGGATCAGTTATCCAGAAGATCAGGAGGACGACCAGAACTGGTAGTCTCTTACGATTCACATACTACTCTACCGAGTTCGAGAGAGACCATGGAGAAATTGAACCCTATACATCCTCGAAGAGAGTTGAGAATAAGGTTGAGGAGATTGTGGTAAAACCACCACAATGGTTATCTCTGTGAACCAGGGATGAAGGCAGAGACTTTGGGAGGAGATGTAGGATCATGTAAATAATGTATTCAATAGAGATAGAGGCTTGGCGGGAATGACGGCATGAAGGGGAAGGGGGATGGAGGAAGGCATGAATGGAAAGGGGGAGGGAGGAAGGCATGAAGGGGAAGGGGGAGGTAGGGGGTGGGTTAGGGCCAGAGTGCTTCAGAGGAAGGGATCAGTCAAGTCAACATTGCAATCCTGGTGGGAGAATTGGGTGATTCTTGTTATGATCCCAGCTGAGATTACCCCTGGACAAACCTGAACCCAGGGCAGAACCCAGCTTGATAGATCCTAAGTTTTATTTATTTGTTTAGATAAGTGGAGAGGGGCGACTGAACAGGGTCACTGGAATCAGCTAGTGAACTTTTAACAAAAGCGTAAAACATTTATTAAACAAGAAAAGATGAACTATATTATAATACTCCTTCACCTACAATTATACCTTTACATATATATACAGATTCATAAGTTACAAAAGCTATCTTACACTCTAATGTTCACAGTAGTACACCACCCATGTAAACCAATAAGTGAGCTGTGGTCATACACACCACACTCTGAAACCAAGTGACAGATGCTACCTCAGACAGATGCTATGGATCTCTCATCAACTCTCCCAAGACACTTGTTACACCATGAGCCGATTGGTCTCACTGCACTCGATCTTTCACATGAGGGTTTCCAATCTCCACTCTCCAAGTACTCACCTTGGAATCTTCTCCCAAACTGATGCTTTCTCTCAGATGCCTTCCGCAAGGGCTCACCTCCAGGGTTTTGAACTCTTCTGGTGTTCCTCTCCCCTGCATTACCACATGCATTCAAGCTTTCCTCCACACACTCTCTCATTGACTCAGCTGTCAACAGTACACCACTGCTTCTGCAGATTGAAATTGGCAGGTATAATTGGTGGGCATTGCGGAGGCATGGCTGCAGGGGGATCAGGACTGGGAGCTAAATACCCAAGGATATACATCCTATCGAGAAGATAGGCCGGTTGGCAGAGGGGGTGGGGTTGCTTTGTTAGTAAGAACTGAAATTAAATCAATAGCAAGAAATGATTTAGGGTCAGATGATGTAGAATCTGTGTGGGTAGAGTTGAGGAACCACAAAGGTAAAAAAACCATAATGGGAGTTATGTACAGGCCTCAGAATAGTGGTCAGGATGTGGGGCACAAGATACACCAGGAGATAGAAAAGGCATGTGAGAAAGGCAAGGTTACAGTGATCTTGGGGGATTCAATGTGCAGGTGGACTGGGAATATCAGGTTGGTAGTAGATCCCAAGAAAATAAATTTGTAGAATGTCTATGAGATGTCTTTTTGAAGCAGCCTGTGGTGGAGCCCAGTAGGGAACAGGCAATTCTAGATTTAGTGATGTGTAATGAGGCAGATTTGATAAGGGAGCTTAAGGTGAAGGAACCCTTAGGAGGAAGTGACCATAATATGATAGAATTTACCCTGCAATTTGAGAGGAAAAAGCTGGACTCAGATATAACGGTATTACAGTTGAATAAAAGCATGAGGCATGAGGGAGGAGCTGGCCAGAATTGATTGGGAGATGAGCCTAGCAGGAAAGACAGTGGAACAGCAGTGGCAAGAGTTTCTGGGAGTAATTTGGGAGACACATCGAAAAATCTTCCCTAGGAAGAAGCATACTAAAGGGAGGACGAGGAAACCATGGCTGACAAGGGAAGTCAGGGACAGCATAAAAGCTAAAGAGAAAGCATACAATGTGGCGAAGAGCAGTGGGAAGCCAGGGGATTGGGAAGCCTACTAAAGCCAACAGATGACAACTAAAAAAGAAATAAGGAGGGGGAAGATTAAATATGAGGGTAAACTAGCCAGTAATATGAAAGAAGATTGCAAGAGTTTTTTTAGATATAAAAAGGGTAAGAGAGAGGCAAAAGTGAACATTGGGCTGCTGGAAAATGATGCTGGAGAAGTAATAATGGGGAACAAAGAAATGGCGGAGGAACTGAATAGGTACTTTGCGTCAGTCTTCACGGTGGAAGACAGTAACATCCCCAAAATTCAAGAGAGTTGGGGGGCAGAGGTGAGTATGGTGGCCATTACCAAGGAGAAGGTGGTAGAAAAGCTGAAAGGTCTGAAGGTTGATTAATCACCTGGACCAGATGGATTACACCTCAGAGTTCTGAAGGAGATAGCTGAAGAGATAGTAGAGGCATTAGTGCTGATCTTTCAGGAATCACTGGAGTCAAGGAGGGTCCCAGAGGACTGGAAAATCACTAACGTAACCATCCTGTTTAAGAAGGGAGTGAGGCAAATGACGGGAAATTACAGGCCAATTAGCCTGACCTCAGTTGTTGGTAATATTTTAGAGTCCATTATTAAGGATGAGATTTCAGAATACTTGGAAGTGCATGGTAAAATTGGGCAAAGTCAGCATGGTTTCATCAAGGGGAGGTCAATCCTGACAAATCTGTTAGAATTCTTTGAGGAGGTAATGAGCAGGTTAGACAAAGCAAACCCAATGGATGTTGTCTACTTGGACTTCCAGAAGGTCTTTGATAAGGTGCCGCACAGGAGGCTGCTCAGTAAGATAAGAGCCCATGTTGTTAGAGACAAGTTACCAGCATGGATAGAAGATTGGCTGTCTTGCAGGAGGCAGAGAGTGGGGATAAGGGGGTCCTTCTCAGGATGGCGGCCAGTGACTAGTGGAGTTCCGCAAGGGTCAGTGTTGGGACCACAACTTTTCACTTTATACATTAATGATCTAGATGAAGGAACTAAGGGCATTCTGGCTAAGTTTGCAGATGATGCAAAGTTAGGTGGTGGGACAGGTAGTATTGAGGAGGCGGGGAGGCTGCAGAAGGATTTAGACAGGTTAGGAGAATGGGCAAAGAAGTGGCAGATGGAATACAACGTGGGGAAGTGTGTGGTCATGCACTTTGGTAGGAAGAATAGAGGCATGGACTATTTTCTAAATGGGGAGAGAATTCAGAAATCTGGAGTGCAAAGGGATTTGGGAGTCCTAGTCCAAGATTCTCTTAAGATTAACTTGCAAGTTGAGTCAGTAGTTAGGAAGGCAAATGTAATGTTGGCATTTATTTCAAGAGGACTAGAATATAAAAGCAGGGATGTGCTGCTGAGGCTTTATAAGGCTCTGGTCAGACCACATTTAGAATATTGTGAGCAAGTTTTGGGCCCCGTATCTCAGGAAGGATGTGCTGGTTCTGGAGAGGGTCCAGAGGAGGTTCACGAGAATGATCCCAGGAATGAAGGCTTTAACATATGAGGAACGTTTGAGGACTCTGGGTCTATAATCGATGGAATTTAGAAGGATGAGGGGGGATCTGATTAAAACTTACAGAATACTGAAAGGCTTGGATAGAGTGGACGTGGGGAAGATGTTTCCATTAATAGGAGAGACTAGGACCCGAGGGCACAGCCTCAGAGTAAAGGGAAGACCTTTTAGAACAGAGATGAGGAGAAACTTCTTTAGCCAGAGATTGGTGAATCTATGGAATTCATTGCCACAGAAGGCTGTGGAGGCCAGGTCATTGAGTGTATTTAAGACCGAGATAAATAGGTTCTTGATTGGTAAGGGGATCAAAGGTTATGTGGAGAAGGTGGGAGAATGGGGTTGAGAAACTTAGTAGCCATGATTGAATGGCGGAGCAGACTTGATGGGCCGAATGGCCTAATTTCTGCTCCTATGTCTTATGGTATTATGGCTTCACATGCCCAAAGGAAAGAGTTGCCGACCTTCAGTTGTCTCTTTGGACCTTCTGACTTTTCACAAGCCTTTATGTCACTTTGACTCGGCTTCTGGCAGCTTTCATCTCTTTAAGTTTGAAAATTGGGGCTTTCTCTGTCCCTCACTCTTAACATCGCTTAACAGGACCTTTTTCCTGGTTCCTGTCCTTCCTTTGACTAGAAGGTCTGCTTGGGACTTCTCCTGTTCCACTCCACTGGATTCTTAGGGGACTTTCTTCTTTAGCTTGGGACTGGCTATCTGCCCCTTCTAGGTTGCTTCTGCTTGCCAGCTGTCTTCAAACCAACTGAACTCCAACAGCTTCCAAACCAAACTGCTGTTCCTAGTTTCTTCTGTGTGTGTCTGTGGGAGGGACCTGCCCTCGCTGGACCCCTGTTGCTAGGCAGCAACCCAGTTTCTCTACTGTTTGTTTACCTTAGCTGAGAATTGTAAAACTCTCATAAGAAATGCAGGCACCATTTAAAGTGAAACTAAAACTTGATTTAACTTTTCTTAACACACAGACACAGAAATACAAATCAAGCTTAAACATTAAAGCTAAAACTCATTCCTAATACCCACAACTGCAAATATAACTTACTTAAACTATTTATATGCCCTAACACTGTGAGAGGAGGTAGTGTGATGGAAAGGTCAGCGTCCAGGTATGGCGAGTACAGTTCTCATCCATTGGGGGGTCATTGAGGGGGACAAGGATATTGACAGGGTTTATGGGAGTAGGGAAGATCAAGGTGGGATTGGAATGGTGACTGGGATGTGCTTAGTGTGGAGGGAAATTCACAGTGATAGGGTCCAGGGTGCTTTCGGGGGGAGGCTCAAATGTTATTGAGGGGAGAGTGAAGATGACATTGGGAGGGGTCGATGGTGATGGGGGGACATTGGTATGTGACAGGAGGAGGATAAAAGGTGGTAGAGATGGTCTGATATGATAGACACACCTTCCTGAGGCAGAGCCAGCTCCAGAACAAGGCAATGGCCTCAATGTCCAATTGCAAAACATTGAGGTGGGTGGAACTGAAGGTCAGTGCAACTGGACAACTAAAGGGAAACCCTAATAATCATGTGGAAACTGTATGAGAGCTTTTTGCTTTGCAAATCCTCCCCATCGGGTGAAAGGTGAAAGTCACACAGCAGCAGGTCTGGCTCAAAGGGTTCTCACTACAATGATATCCCAGCAAGTGGTATAGCTGCTGTTCACTCTGAGACATTTGCCATTGGCAGAGTTAGGGAGGAAGGTGGAGAGGGTCGGGGGGGGGGGGTGGTGGGGAAGGAGGGAGAGGGACTGCTACACAAGGCATGCAGGTGAATGGGAGCCAACTCACAACTGCAAACCTCCCTTCTCTTGGGGTAATGGACCTGCCTGACAAGTCTTTCCATTGTGACAAGGTCTCTCCATAGAGCCTCGAAGCAATGGAGGCAAGCAGAATGTGTGAGTGGGAGGCCTCTCGCACATGGCATTTGTCAAAGACCGATGTCTCCATGCGCAGCCATGTATCAGGGGAAGAAAGGCCCATCCTTCGTTCCCACCTCCCACCCCAGAAGGAGTGGAATGCATGTGACAATTAAAACTACTAGCAGCAAGAATTAATCCAGGAGACTTCCAATCAGTGCATGATAACATAGATTTGGAAGTGCAAAAACTATAAATAATGATTGTGCAACCGTGCCACCAGTGCTTATTCAATATTTCTTAATTTTCCTTACTCTACCACTATGTCTAGATGTGTTCCTGACCTCTGCAGTGGAGGTGAAGTCAGCCTGCTGACCACCATACCCAGTTGTCTGTGATGACTTTGGCAGGCGTCCTCGAGAGGTCCGAGACCTGGAGGGCCCTGGCCTGCTTTGGGTGTCCAGCTCAGGGGCAGGTGCACCCTTCTCAGCTTGAGCAGCTGGAGCTGATAGGCTTACAAGCAGAGGGGATTGGGGATAACTGGACACCCTTGGTGATTCCTGGGCTGATGCTCCCAGGGCATCTGCCTGATGTGCCTCCTCCCTTCAGGTGCTTGAGGGCCCCTCTCTGCCACCTTGAGGAGAAGGGCCATCTGGAGGGAGATACAGGTGGTCTGCCCCCTTTCATGTAGCTATTGCAATATCTCCCTCGTGGCTGAAGTGATGGAGTGCAGGTCTGAGTGCATCTCTGGTGGAAACTGGGCATTCTGCTGGACCAGGTTCTCCATGGCTTCCGCCATCCTCCTCATAGAGACTTTGATGCACTTGCATGTTGGAGCCACTACATCAGAGAGCACACGGCTGCACTCCTCAGTCTCTTGTGCCACTCTGTTGAGGGCCTCTGACATTTCTGCCTTATGTTCCTCTGTGTGTCTCTGATAATCAAGCATCTTTTCCATGACTGCTTCCAGAGGCTTGTCATCTGACTCTGACTTAGCAGAGGCCTCTTCTCCAGCAGAGTCCAAAAGACCTCGGCTGGCACTACCTCCTCATGCTATGGACACCCGTCTATGCGGTGATCACCAGAGTGTGAGCCCGAGACTAATCTAGATATATGACCCACTGAGGTGTGTGACTCTGGGCTGCTGGGCTTGGTGGAGGTTGCAGGTGAATGCTGTGACAGTTCTAGAGGTGTGAAGTTGTCCTCTTCCTGCTCCAAGGTCTCTTGGGGGCTTGAGCTGAGTTGAGTCGTGGAGGCTGGCCTCAGCCTCTTCCTGCTGGCATCTAGAATGGCGAGAGGAGAGATTGTGTGACTGCCTAGGCTGGCTCAAGCTTGCCACTCATCAATCACCCAGATTTTCAGAGGTTGTCTGGATTATGCATGCTTCCTCACTAGATGTTTGGGGAAGGCCAACCTCTCCATCAGTACAGGCATGGTCACGGCCCTGCCCTGCTAGATCGGCAGCCTGCTGCTCGAATGCAGTGAGGCGTCTGAACCCATACAGTCTGCCCCCCCACCCCGCCCTCCATTTTCTCTCTCTCCTTCCTGTTGTGCGCCGCCTTCTCCTGCAAAATGATAAATAGATTGTGAACACATATGATGAAAGGGAAGGCCACAGGCTGCTAATTCTGTGGCTGCTAACTGACATTGTGACTCCCCAAGACCCAGCCACCAAATGCATGGGACAGTTGAGGCGTGAAATGGAATAGTCTCCAGTTGCCTGATGAGCGCATCTCCAACAACGCTCAGGGAGCTGTACAATATTCAGGACAAAGTAGCCGGCTTGATTGGCACCCCATGAAGCGCCCTCAACATTCTGTCCCTCCAGCACCTGTGTACAGTGACAGCAGTGTGCACCATATACAAGATATACTGCAGCAAGTCACCAAGGCTCCTTCAACATCACCCCCCACCCCCCCAACCCTGCGATTTCTACCCACTAAAAGGACAAGGGCTGCAGATGCTTGGGAACTGCAGCACCAGCATGTTGCCCTGCACTCCACCCCATGGCTATGCCTTCACTGTGGCTGAGTGAAAATCCTGCAGTTGCCTTGCTAACAGCATTGCGCGTGGACTGCTGGGGTTCAATAAGGCAGAAGCCCATCACTCTGTGCAGGCCATTTAGGGATGAGTAAGAGAAATGCTGGCCTTGGCAGTGATGCCCATGTTCCATGAGACAAACACAGTTGTGGTGAGGTGGGTTGGAAGGGTAGAAGATTCATTTACCCTAGTGGCACGGATTAGATCATTGACCCTTTTCCTGCACCGCAGGGCGGTCATCCTCTGCACCCTACCTCTTCCCAGGCCACAGTGGTCAGCTGGGATGGACTCCTGCAGCCTTTCTTGAACCGTCTCCAGGAGGTGGTCTAGGGATGCATCGCTGAAGCGGGGAGCTGAGGCTTGTTCATCCTCCTTCCTGTTAGTGAAGGCCTGTCCAGGTGCCCTTTAAGTATAGCGCCTGGACATGGCTGCTGGGGTAACCGACTTCCTCACCACGAGATTTGATGAGGAACGTGCACAACTCATGACTAATAAGGTGGGGAGTAGACAATTGTGTGTAAAAGCCTGCTCCGCTCTATGGTGGGAATCACTCTGACTTCTGATCTCGCCACCGAACTTATGGCGGGAGGGGAAGATTTGGCCCACAGACCAGACTAAATTGTGCAGGTTACCTTCTATTGAGCTTTAGCTTTAAGTATAAAAGCACTGTGGATTAGGAAAGAATGATTTGACATAGATATTCATCCCTATTCCTGTGTGGCCACAGCAACTACGACTTAACTTTGTAGTCTTAAATGCTCTTCATTTCCTCACCAAGACAGGGCTATTTGACACATCAAAGTTCATAGCTTCTCTGTGTGACTGCAGCAACCTGGAAGTTCCTAGCTCAGTGTTTTAGGTTCAGAAGTTTGGTTGAATGGAACTTACTCTTGCCAAAAGCAGCAGAGGCTGACCTAAACAGAATTGTAAATAATGTTGGTGAGATAAGGGCTGAACTTCCACAAGCAGGGAGCCAGATATGGCAGAGAGCTTGAAATTCGGGGTGGAACAAAGGTTTCCCTATTTAAACAGCTCCATGCAGTTTAAGGGCTTAGTTGGCTCCTGGAGGAGGGATTGAAAGGGCTGGAGAAGGAGAAAGGCGAGATTTTACTTTTTCATAGGTTGATATGGATGTGCTGATGGAACAACTTTGAGAATGGAGTGATGCCACTGCTGTAAAAAGAGGGAAAAGGCCTTCACATGCAGTAGCATGGGCCATGAGAAAGGAGATGGCTGTGGTTGTGACTATGACTATGACTTCCAATGTTGCAATAATTCCCAAGTAGTGTGAGAAAAAGTATGATGACTTTGCTAAGTCAACAAAAAAGAAAAGTGTTTTCAGCTGAGTAACAGGACAGATAACTGAATCTTAGAGAAGCATAATAGTTAAGCGTTAACTGTTAAGTATCACGTGGCACCATGTCCTTTGTCCCAGAAACAAAGTCACTTAGCAATACCTATGAGAAGTCTCTCACAACCCCTATTGTATGCTAGCCCACTGGAGTCTCACGACCTAGAGAGGGAGAGAGAAAGCGGGAAAATACAGGCCAGTTAGCTTAACACCCATTATAAGGAAAATGTTAGAAGCTATTATTAAAGAAGCTATAGTAGGGGACTTGGATAAGTACAAGTTAATCAGGCAGGTCCACATGGTTTTGTGAAAGGGAAATCATGTTTACTTAACTTATTGGAGTTCTTTGAGGAAGTAACATGTGCTGTGGACAAAGGGGAACCAGTGGATGTTCTGTACTTAGATTTCTAGAAGGTATTTGATGAAGTGCCACATCAAAGGTTATTGCAGAAAAATAAAAGCTCATGGTGTAGCAGATAACATATTGAGATGGCTAGAAGATTGGCTGGCTAACAGGAAGCAGTGAGTAGGCACAAATGAATTTTTTTCAGGTTGACAACGTGTAACAAGTGGTGTGCCATAGGGATCAATGCTGGGACCTCAACTGTTTACGATTTATATAAATGACTTGGATAAAGGGATGGATGGGACGTTTGCCAAGTTTGCTGATGGCACAAAGGTAGGTAGGAAAGTGAGTTGTGAAAAGGACATAAGGAGGCTACCAAAAGATATAGATAGGTTAAGTGAATGTGAAAACATCTGACAAATGGATTATAATGTGGAAAAATGTGAAACTGTCCATTTTGGCAGGAAGAATAAAAGAGAAGCATATTATCTAAACAGTGAGAGATTGCAAAGCTCTGCAGTGCAGAGGGATCTGGGTGTCTTAGTGCATGAATTGCAAAAGGCTAGTATGCAGGTACAGCAAGTAATTAGGAAAGCTAAAATAATGTTACATTTATTGTGAGGGGAATTGAATACAGAGGTAGAGAGGTTATGCTTCAGTTATACAGAGCACGAATGAGACCGCATCTGTAGTACTGAACACAATATTGGTCATCTTATTTAAGGAAGGATGTTAATGCATTGGAAGCAGTTCAGAGAAGGTTTACCAGACTAATATCTGGAATGGGCAGGTTGTCTTATGGGGAAAGGTTGGACAGGTGAGGCTTATATATGCTGGAGTTTAGAAAAGTAAGAGGCAACTTGATTGAAACATATAAGACCCTGAGGAGACTTGACAGGGTGGATGTGGAGAGGATGTTTCCTCTTGTGGGAGAATCTAGAACTAGGGATCACTGTTTAAAAATAAGGGGTCACCCATTTAAAACAGAGATGAGGCGAATTTCTTTCTTTCAGTGGGTCGTGAGTCTTTGGAACTCTTTTCCTGAAAATTCAGTGGAAGTAGAGTCTTTGAATATTTTTAAGGCAGAGGTGGATAGATCCTTGGTAAGTAAGGGGGTGATAAGTTATCAGGGGTAGGCGGGATGCAGATCTGAGGTTACTATCAGATCAGCCAGGAACTTATTAAATGGTGGAGCAGGCATGAGGGACCAAATGGCCTATTCCTGCTCCTTGTTTGTATATTCGTAACCTAAGTCCCATGGACCTTGGTTTGCATATCTGGCTGCAGCAGTAAACAGTGCTTGTGGGACAGAGATCCTGGGAAAGACCTTGGAAGTGCCCTTTGATTAACAATTCTTGCCTGATGGGAATTAATAAGGATGATCTGGCTGTCCTTTGGTGTTGCCTAGTCACTCTAGCTTCCCTTATGTCCCCCTGTTTCTCCTCTTTCTAGGTGACTCAGGCCTTGGCTTGTAATGTTGACACTGATGAACATTTCTAGCATCCTCTGTTTCTCTCTAATATCTCTTTATGTGGCACGGTGTTAAATTTTCTTTGTTGATGCTCCTGCAAAGTGCCGTGGGATGTTTTACTAAGCCACTACATAAAACACAAGTCATTGTTGCTGTTGGTTAAGTGATCCAATTAATATTGCATACTGTAAATGTTAGGATAAAGTCCCTTATTCTGAAAGATCACACTGTATTCCAAAGAGAGTTTGGGCTGATCCACTTGTGGGAAATAATGCCTTGCAATCAGTAAATAAGTAAACAAATTTAAAATGATACAGCATGAAATGGTGGGTTTTAAAAATTACTAGGTAAGTTAATTTGGATGGCTCAGTATAATTTTGGTAAATTAAACTGATAATATACCTATCAAGCCGAGAAATATTATTTGACATAAAGCAATTATCACCACAGAAATCATTATCTGCTGTGTTCCAACATCAGCATATAAGATTGCTTACATCACAAATATGCAACAAAGTAGGTTTGTAAACTGACCACAAATAGTAATACCACATAGAATCCAAACTCCGATTATATTTCCAGCGTTTGGTGTACAAAAGTTGACTATTTTGATCATTTACTGTGGCACTTTCACCTCCGGGACTGAAGATTGTAGGTTCAATTCTCACTTCAGGACTTGAGTACTGACACCTCGGTGAAGTACCGAGGCAGAGCTGCGTGGCTGCAGATTCCCTTTTCCTGAAGAGACGTTAAACTGAGGCCCTGTCTGTCCTCTCATGTCGATGTAAAAGATCCTATGGAACATTTCAAAGACAAGAAGGGTATGTATCAACTTTGAACATTTATCTCTCAACCAACGCCTAAAAACAGATGATCTGGTCATTATTGCATATTGTGAGATCTTGCTGCGCACAAACTGGCTGCCACATTTACTAGCTTACTGCAGTGATTACACTTTCAATTGTACTTAATTGCTGGAAAGTCTTTGGAATATCCTGAAGTCAAGAAAGGCGCTAAATAAATGCATGTCTTTAATTATATTTATATATTTATATATATATGCAATGATTTTGAGATGCAGGAAATTTTTCGCAAAGTTGAATACTTCAAAGTATAAAGCTGTCTTCTCACTCAAACTTGGAGATTAATTGACATGAGCAAATAAATGAAATAGGATGATGGAAGGTAATACAGAGAAATCACTTGCTTTCAGAGTACATAGACTGGGGCCTGCTGAAATAGATTTTTAAAATATTATTCATCCATGGGATGTGAGCGTCGTTGGCTAGGCCAGCATTCACTGCTCATCCCTGATTGCCCTTGTGATGATGGTGGTGAGCTGACTTCTTGAACTGCTGCTACTATGTGGTGTAGGTACACCCACAGTGCTGTTAGGGGGAAAGTTCCAAGATTCTGACCTAACGATATTGAAGGAACAGTGATATAGTTCTGAATCAGGATGGCGAGTGGCTTGGAGGGGAACTTCCAGGTGGTGGTGTTCCCATGTGTCTGCTGCCCTCATTCTTCTAGATGGAAACGGTTTTGGGTTTGGAAGGTGCTGCCTAAGGAACCTTGGTGAGTTTCTGCAGTGCATCTTGTAGATGGTGCACACTGTGCGTCGGTGATGGAGGGAGTGAATGTTTGTGAATGGGGTGCCAACCAAGCGGGCTGCTTTGTCTTGAATGGTGTAGAGTTTCTTGAGTGTTGGTGCAGCTGTACTCATCCAGCTAATTGGGGAGTATTCCAACACACTCCCGACTTGTGCCTTGTAGATGGTGAACAGGCTTTGGGAAATCAGGATATGTGTTACTCGCTGCAGGATTCCTAGCCTCTGACTATTGGTCTTTTGTGTATTGTTGCCCTGATTCCAGTGTGATGCGTGCAGTCATACATAGCAATTGATAGCTTGTTCTTCCTTTCTGTATTAATAATTGCTTTCATCTATAAAGTTCAATGAAACTTTCAGCAAGGTTTAGTACAGTGTTCAAAAATAATAATGAAAAACACTGTCAAAGTCTGCACCAAGTGTCAGATGGAGACATATTATATTATACCTGATTAGAAATATTTGGAAGCATATAACCTTATATCTTCTGGTTCTTCAATTACCAGATTTTTAATAGAACAACCAAAGATGAATTAGATATATGATATGTATAGAGAAATGCAGACCTTTTAGCATTAATCATTTTAATCAATTAGAAATTTTGTCAAATTAAAACTTTTTCTCCTGAACTCAAAGGGAAAATGTTTGAAAAAAAATCAATGGTGCAAACCCAAAGGAGATAAAGTGACAGATGAAGAAGATGATCCAAAATTCATTGACATTTGGAAATCAGTGTCAGAAAGCTGTAAATTAACCAACAGCATTCAAAGCCAATTCTCCACGCATGACTGCTGGAATCTTTAATCTCAATGCATCATTGCTTCAGTGACATTCGTTGTTAATAGCTGCTCAAGATATTGTACTTCACGCTATTTATCTTACACAAATATTGCACACTATCATGATGGTTTTGCTGGAAGCTTCAAAAAACTCAGCAAGATTCAATTAATATTGATTTCTTCATTATTAAACAAATTCATCTAGTATCAATAGAATTGAAAAAAAAATATGCATTAATTTTCTTTTCTGTCATGACTTACCTACTGATATTATCATGCTAACAGTTATATACAGGAACACAGGGAGAGGTGAAGGCCATTTAAACCTTCAAGCACGTCTAACATTCAAAAAAATGTACTACATCCTGACACATTCCTTTTGCCTGCAGAGAACAGGCCCCATGCATATGAATTTACGTAGCTTCTAGCAAGTGTAAGTGAGCCACATTGTAAACCTGGCTGGTTGCTAGTGTAATTCTTAGCACACTCAGGATTGTTCAGCAAGTGCTAGAGTGCTAGGCCAATTGTGGAATCACATCTAATGTCAGACATTATGTTTCGAGTTTTGCAAGCATGGGCTACTTGGGTACAGTCAGTAATCTGCCTATTGTGAACTGCTGAAGTGACATACTGTTTGATATAATCTGCCAATTGATCGTTGGGGGGTGGGGGGGGGCGTTGGAGGATGATGACAGCGAGGTAGCTCCCCAGGACGCAGAGGATGACTCAACTGATGAGATGCTCAGGGTGCGGATGTGGTTACAGAAGTGAGGAACCTTGTGGGAGGCAGGGAGACAAGGGAGGCTTTAATTCTCGGTTCTTTCAGCTAGGCATCTAAGTCTCGGCTTGAAACCCAGAAGGAAAAAACAGTTTGGACCAGTACTCTTATTTCCCAGTTTTACCGGTGCTCCATTTTAAGTTATACAAGACCATTTCGGATCAGTATTCTTATTTCCTAGTTTTTACATTTTTTTGCTTCTGGGAAATGAGGGCAAGGTTGACGTCTCCTTACTGAACTTTCCAGATGATGCCATCCTGTGACTGTTGTGTCAAGTAACGACCTCTGAAATAAACTTTGTCGCCCTTCCCGTCTGTCACAAGCCATTCCCCTGCCCAACACCAATGAAAAACATGAAGCGCATTCAGGCCATGACACATCATGACATCTTTAAATGGTGGTCATGTATACACAATTTGAATTTAGAACATGTTCCAACTGAAGTAATATCACCTGTGACCCTCTTGTGTTTGTAGTGCCTTAAACCTCTGTTTGCGAGTGCTGAGTCTTGGTGCACCCCGTCCCCCTCGCTGGCAGTGGCTTTAGAGGCAGCCCACTGACTGTGATGTCCTGTTGGTCCTGATGACCTTGGCTGATGTTTTCTGGCTGACAGAGCCTGTAGGAGGGAGCACCCAGCACCGTGGCTGGGCACTCCTCTGTTGGCGTGGCCTCATCAGATGCCACAGGCACTGGTATAGGGGTGGAGGAGCTGCTGCCCTTGTTTGGAGCACCCTGGGAAGAGCCCGGAGATGCAACATGCAATGTGAGGTTGGTTTGAAGCTCCCTGCACATCATTGATGGATGGACACCTAGCAGAGAATCTAGGTGCCTCATCCATCCCTGGTGAAGTCACTGCCAGTGTGTGGTCTGAGCACAGTTCCAGAAACAACTGATTCTGTTCCTGGAGCTGCCTCTCCATGAGAGTCCCCACTCTCCCAATGGAGGAGGCTGTGCTCTCGGAGATGCAGGTCAAGGCAGTGCCCATGCTCGGCATGGACTCCTTCAAGACAGGGAACATAGCACGCAGACCCTCAGGGATCTCTGTCCGATCTTCCCATGTATCCCGCTGGACATCCAGCATCTGCTGCCTGATGGGAGGCTCCAGAGGCCCATCATCTGCCTCGGACTCAGCATGGTCCTGGCCTCCAGAAATCTTCTGACTGCCGGTGCCCTGGGCATTCTCTGCCTCTACCAGCTCCTCAGGAGGGTGTGATGTGCCCTCACCACTGTGCATTACCATCTAATCTGATGCACTATTGCCTGCTGAAGTGCATCTGTCTGTGCTACTGCTTGGAACAGAGAGATGATATGATATGATATGGTTGCATTTGTCCGCGGCTCCTCCTCGGGTGTCAAGAGATGGTCCTCAGGTCTCAGGGATTGTGAGGATTGCGCATCTGAGGGAGGAAGAGAAAATTTCAGTTGATTACATGCTGTGCATGAACTACGATTGCTTGTCACAATGGACAGCTGCCTCACTGAGGCACTGTGATTGGACAAGCAATCAGGACTCTTAGGTTGAACTTCTCATTGGAGAAGCCATGATCCTACATTTCTTACGCACTCCCCCAGTCTCTCACCTATTCACTAGACTCTTACCTTTGTCCGAGAACCCTGCTTCTCCATGACTTGTGGACTTTGCTTCATGCTCGCATTCCATACCCAGGGCATCCATTTCAAACTTAGAAAGTATCAGCAGGTTAGGTACCCCACTACCTGTTTATGTGTGCTCCAGCACATTATGGCTTCTCTTTTCCTGTACGGACAAAAGTGCATTCATTAGTGCACCCTCCATCTGCCACACCACACCAACCTCACGCACCTACCCTTTCACCCTAAGGGAACTCAGGTTGAGGTGCCCATCAGATTAGCACACCTCACCCTTCTATACACCTAAGGCAAGCGGGAACATCTCCCAGCTTTGGCTGGCTCAGGGATATTTGCCATTTGGCACTCTGAATCTCACACCCCTGAGCACCATGAAGTACAGCTACCTCCAAGACACCTATACACAGTTCCATGCCAAGTCAGTACTCATCCTTGCGGAGCGCTGAAGATCATTGAGCCTTTCCCGGCACAGAAACCATGTCCGGAGCACAACATCATGCCTTCTCATGTGGGCAGCCACTTTCGTCCAGGCCTTCTTCGTCTAGTGGGGTGGCCTCCTCTTGCCATCACGCAGCATGAGAGTGTCACGCCGAGAACTCACTGCCTCCATGAGAATATGCAGGCACTTGTCAGAGAACCGGGAGGCTGAGTGTGTTCCAGCATTGCCATCCTGCCTGGTCAGCCTGGCTGGCGTTGAGGCCATAGCTCCTGCCAAGTTGAAAATCTTATACCCTCTTGTGGCTCCTCACCAACTCCTGGTAGCCTTCAGGAAGCTGCCTATGCTCTTTTAAAAGTTCTCTCTGGGTCACCATTACACCCAGCGCTCAACATGCCCCAGCTCCCGCCCCCACCGGCACCATTGAGCCAATGTCCAGGTGCAATTTACACTAGCTGGCCCTTAAATGGCCAGCCAGCATGGAATTGCATGTGAGTTGCAATAGCGGGTGGCAGCAGCTAATGTATCCACTTCCAGGCCTGCCGATTGTGCAAACATGACATGCGTAAAATTCAGGCCTATGTCTTTGACCTTTATTAACTTTGAGTTAGCCAGTCTCACCCAAGACAATGGGCTAAAATTAACATAAATCTTTCACTAAATGGTTAGTGTGTGGTGCAGAATGATGACCACAGCACAATTCCGTACCAGCTGTGGTATTTCATGAAGGCCTACCTTGCCCCACACTTGCGGTGGGATCTTCTGATTCTACCCACCGGCGGGATTTACCGGTTCCACCGAAGTGGACGTTTGGCTGGCTCGCTGCACCTGCCATGGTGGGTCTGGAAAATCCTGGCTTTGATATTGAGTGATGCCTCTCAAACTATATAACCAATAACTGTTTCTAATAAAAAGAGATTATTGGTCCTTCATGGATTACAGCTAATTACATTTTCTAGGTTAAAGAGAGGAAAACTTATCCAGGCCTCCTGCATTATTAATCTCTATTATCTGACCATCATGGCCTAAAAAGGATGTGTGTTGATATCAAATGTCAAGAGAACTGGACTCAGTCATGATATCCCACATTAAGCTATCCTGCTGCTGCTTATTATTTAGATTCAGTCATGATGATTAGTCACTTAGTCAAGAGGCAACATGACTCCCAGTAACCCTGGACCCATAAGGCCAATTCCCCAGCAGAGTACACTTGTGAAATGCACCCATGCATTCCATGTGCACATCTTGTGAATTCATGTCAAGATCCACAAACACTGCATGCCCAGTTCATAATGTGTAATTTTAACGTTCCTTTGAGACAGTACTAAGAGTGCGCATGGTCATGGCTGTAGCCACCAACTCAATTCGAACCATTCCTGGACAGATCTCTAACCACAGCATCAGCTAAGCTCAGCTCTAATCGCACTGTTTGATGCGAACATCCCAACTCTCCTGACAATAATTGGCATGGATTTGGAGTTCAGGCAGATGAAAGAAAGGCAAGTGTCCTTGCCGCTCAGCAGTTGGCACCGACCTAGAATCAGCCCAGAAACAACCTGCGCTGGGTGCTTTCCCATACACACCTTCTGACCCTCTTGATCAGATTTTCTTGAGATAAATATATGTGGGCTGGAGCTTGCAGACTCTGAAGTACTTGACATGTGCTCATGTAAAATGCTAGGTTCATGCTGTCTCATATGAAGAAGGACAGCATCTTGGGAGGATCCTTCCTAAAAAGAAAAGGAACATGCATTAGCACAGAAGATACAGGATAATGTTCTGTGTATAGCAACAAGCCTGAATACCATATTTCCCCTGGACACAGGTAATAACATGTTACTTAATCAATGATTTTAATGGGAAAGTGAGAATAAGCTGAAGTGAACTTTTAACTTTTTGAGATGGCACCAAATCTCACACACATTCTCATTGACTTGCACCTTATAATTTATAGGGATAGCTTTTTGTGGATGCAGAGGTTGGCTGGACTGCCACCTCCAACGGTTCACTTTTGATGATTGTGGGCAGACATCTCTTTCAAATATAGACATTTGGATATA
Source organism: Carcharodon carcharias (assembly GCF_017639515.1). Lineage (NCBI taxonomy): Eukaryota > Metazoa > Chordata > Chondrichthyes > Lamniformes > Lamnidae > Carcharodon > Carcharodon carcharias. Next base: position 103,381,288 of record NC_054471.1, on the reverse strand, counting down.
ACATGAGGTGCACTAGTGCACACCCTTCAGAATAAAGAAAGAAAGAGAAAAGACTTGCATTAATACAGCACTTCTCACGACTCAAAAGATATTTTAAAAAATATATTCATGGGATGTGGGCATCGTTGGCTAGGCCAGAATTTATTTCCTATCCCTAAGTGACCTTGAGAAGGTAGTGGTAAGCTGCCTTATTGAAGTGCTGCAGTCCATGTGGTGTAGGCACAACCACAGTGGTGTTAGGAAGGGAGTTGCAGGATTTTGACCCAGTGACAGTGAAGGAATGGTGATATGGTTCCAAGTCAGGATGGTGAGTGACTTGGAGGGGAACTTCCAGGTGGTGGTGTTGTGGGTTCAGTGTTTGTTACATGCACACCACAGGCATCCATCTAATTTGAGTTGGTACACTCCAGTCAACTATACCTTGGTTTTCTTCCTCAGGCTGTACAACATCTCCCCATCCACTCCTGTCAATTGGTTTATGGGAGAGTCTTCCTTTGCCCATATTTTCTGAAAATTACCCTTGACGTGTTGGCTCCTTTCAACTCCAAAATGATGATCTTCCTCATCTTATCATTGTTGTTGGCTGTGTCATGATTCAAGAATGAAATCTATTCAGGGTTTCTGTCATGGATCTTCATGTGGCTGAAGAGGTCTATTCTGATCCACAGATCTTGGGGCACATGGGGCAGAATGTCTCAGGATTCAGTGGGATCCAGAGTGCAGGATTTGCTTCCTTCCTAAGATGTTGGAATTCAAAGCGTGATACAGCTTGATGGACAAGTTGTCACCATTTTGAATGATTGGTAGCAAACTCCCCCGAGTCATTAATGTCAATGCTGCCGCACTTCACGGAGAACTTCAGAGTGCCTTTGAAGTGTTTTCTTTGTCCTCCAATGGGATGCTGGCCATTTCAAAGTTGAGGACTTCGTGGACCGCCTTTTGTCTGGCACCTACCCCTGACCTTGCCGCCATGGGTGGTCCTACTTGGAACAAGGAGCTCCTGATGGCATCCCTCAAGGGATCATTGGAATGCACAAGCCTCTCTAACATGTCAAGGTGGTGATCCACAGGGAAGGTGCCAGACAAAGTGTGGCCCAAAAAGTGATGGGAGACTGTGTATCTCACTGGCTGGGAAGCTGGAAGAAAGCTGCAGCAGCTAGGTGCTCCCAGTCATCATGGTTTGACACGTCACCAAAATTTGACCACAAACCCTGTCAAGGTTGTGTGGACAATGACAGTGGCCCAAGGTCCCCATGTTAAACAAAGTCACTTGCAGGCTTCTACAAGGTCCTGTGGCGATGGTAAATTGGCGATGGGACAGGGCTGTGACAGGGCTGGGAGTCCCTAGTCAAAAACCTATACACAGGTCACAGATCCATGAAGGTTGTTGGATGCAAGTGTTGGGACAGAGGTATCTTTGGGCAGCAGCATCAGTGACTGAGCAATCCTCTACAGGATAGCCAAATGGGGAGGAGGCTAAAAAAAATGACCTAAAAGTAGGCTATCCTGCTTTTCTCCTGGCTGGGATTACCACCTTCAAGGCAAAGGGAAGAAAACTTTACGTTTTGCAACTTGGAATGTTAGGACACTCATGGATTATCTCAAGAGTGTCTGTCCATAGAGGAACTGCAATCGTATTTCTCATCTGCACCTACTCCAACAGGACATTCAGAGCGTTCTCATTGGAGAAGCTAGTTTTGGCAATTGGCCCCAGGAAATTAGCCATCCATTTCACTACTGTCAGTCACAACAGTCTGCTCCAAAGAAATTAGCAATGACCCTTTACGGGCAGTGGCCCTTTAAGAGCTACTGCACTTCAGATTACCCATGTATCAACCATGGAATGACCAAATCCTACAGCACAGAAGGAGGCCATTCATCCCATTGTGCCTCTGCCTGCTCTTTGTAAGAACTGTCCATTTAGTCCCACTCCCCTTTTCTCTCCCTATAGCTTTTCACTTTTCTCCCCTTTAAGCATCTAATTCACCTTTGCTGGTTACTATTGAATCAGGCAGTGCACCCCAGATCATAACGACCCACAGCATTAAAATGAATTCTCCTCATCTCATCTCTGGCTCTTTTGCCAATTACTTCAACTCTGTTCTCTGATTACCTACCCTTTTGCTGATGGAAATAGTTTATCCCTATGTACTCTATCAATACCATTCATGACATTGAATGCATTTATTAAATCTCATCTTTACCTTACTTGGGAGTACAACCCCAACTTCTCAAGTCTCTCCACTAACTGGAGTTCCTTATTCTAATGTCATTCTAGTAAATTTTCTTCATGCACTTTCCATGGCTTTGATATCCTTCCTGTGGAGTGGTCCCCAGAATTGAACACAATATTCCAACTGAGACCTCACCAGCAACTTATAAATGCTTAATATAACTTGGTTGCTTTTGTATTCTATCGGTCTATTTATAAAACCAAGGATCCCATATGCTTCTTTTTTGACAGCCTTCTTTTCCTGCTCCCTTCAAAGATTTCTGCATATAAACCCCAGGTTTCTCTGTTCCTGCATCCCTTTTCAAATGCCACCTTTTGGTTTACATTGGGTCTCCTCATTCTGCTCTGCAAAATGCATCACTTAACGCTTGTCCACATTAAATTTCACCAACAAGGTGTCCGCCCTTTTCATTGGTCCATATTCTCTCTGTTACTATCCCTCTCACTGGTTACTACATTTCTAACCTATGTATTATCTGCAAACTTTGAAATTATGTTCTGTATGCCCGTGAAAGTCCAGGCCATCGATATATATCAAAAAGAGCAGTGGTATCAGCCACGGGACCTCACTCCATACTTCCCTCCAGTCTCATAATCAGTTGAGCATAGGAGTTAGCTGAGTATACTAACTGATTGAATTCCGTGCATTCCCTGAACATATGGAAAACATACAGTAAGCATACTACAATTGTATAAATAAGCTGATCTTACCAGCTTCCTTCCTTGCCCTTTAATTTGGGATCATATTAAGGCACTTTTTCCAGGATTGGAGAATCAGTTCTTTTATCCCATATGGTTAGCACGTTCAAAAGAGAGGGCAGACAATTTAAACATATATATGTATATAGTTATTGTGATAAAAAGCTACAGGATCATGTGTTATAAAATGTTAGTACTACTTTGTACAGAAGATGGCATTGTGGTATTACTGTACTGGCAGAAATGTGAAAAAAAATCTTAAAGACTAATATTTGGCTCCTTTCCAGAATACATTGTCAGGCAAGTTGTTCTACTTGTTCCAACTGCCAAGGTCTTTACTGAAGTCAGCTCATCTGTAAATTTCTAGAAAGGGATTACAAATTTTGTCACCTGTTTTTCTAAAAAGAAACAAACCCATCTCTTCCAGTTTTCAGTGAAGCATTGTTAAAAACATCTGCTTTTAGTTGATATACCTGACACCATGTAGCCTGGCTGCTCAGCCCTGTTTATATTTCTGTGTCAACCTTGTTAGTTCAATGTTGAAAACATCACTAATTCAGTGCTCAACAGGCATATCTTTTTCAGAAACTTTCATCACGTATGCGTGCTGTACAATCTGAACTACCATGGATGCTGGAGATCTGAAAAAAAAACAGAAAATGCTGGAAATACTCATGAGGCCTGGCAGCATCTGTAGAGAGAGAAATTCAGGTTGATGATCTTTTGTCAGAACTAGAAAAAGTTAGACACGTAACAAGTGTTAAGCAAGCACAGAGACAGGGAATGTGGGGAGGCAGAAAGAACAACAGGTCTGTTCTGTGACAGGTTACAAGGCAGGACAAATCAAATAATAAAAGGGATGATGTCCCATTACAACTCCATTTTGCCTTGCACCAAATAAAGGAACAAAAGCTGGGCCTGGAGCAGGTCTAAATGGGAAAAAACCAAAACATTACCAACAACTACTGTTTAAAAACAAAACATTAAAAAAAATTAGACTAAAAATTAATAGCAGCAGAAATTATGATCTGAAACTGTTGAATTCAGTGTTGAATCTAGAAGACTGTAAAGTGCCTAGTCGACGGATGAAGTGCCATTCCTTGAGCCTATACTACGTTTCATTGGACAGTGTAGGAGGCAAAGGTGAGAGCGATGCAGAGAATGAAAATGACAGGCAACCACCAGCTTATGGTCAAGCTTTCAGATGAGTTAGAGTGTTCCATAAAGCAGTCACCTAATCTGCATTTGGTGGCCCCAGTGTAGAGGAGATTGCATTGTGAACAGCGAGTACAGTTTACTAATTCGAAAGAAGTGCAAATAAATCACTGACGCACCTATAAGGAGTAATCAGGGCCTTAGTGAAAATGGAGGAGTTGAAAGGGCAGATGGTGCAACTCTTGCACTTGTGTGGGAAGGAGATGTGGGAAGGGGAGGGCTGCTTGGGGCAATTGAGGAGTGGACCAGGGTATTGCAGAGCGAATAATCCCTTTAGGATGCTCCTAGACTGGCTGAGTGTTTTCAATATTTTCTGCTTTTATTTCTGCTACTATGTGGCTTGTGTATGCATAAGCGTCAATCCTTGTGAATGTATACAGGCTAGCATGACAAAGAAGCCAATATTTTAAAGCAGGAGAAACTATAGTGCATTATTTGCCATGAACTTATGCAGCATCTTAGCCAACTTTCTAAAAACATATTCTTTCATTGGATGTGGGTCAAGACCGGCTTTCGTTGCCCCTCCCTAACTGCGTTGGACTGAGTGGCTTGCTATGTCATTGTGGTGGGCAGTTAACAGTCAAGCATATTGCTGTGGGTCTGGTGTTACATGTAGCCCAGAGCAGGTAAAGACAGCCCACTTCCTTCCCTAAATGGCATTAGTGAACAATCAATGATAATTGTCACCACTACTGAGACTAATTTTATATTCCAGATTCATGAATTGAATTTAAATTCAACCAGCTGCTATGGTGAGATTTGAACCCATGTCCCCAGAGCATTAGCCTGGACTACTGGTCCAGTGACATTACCACTGCATCATCATCACACTTATGAGAGTTCTTATTGCTTTTATATATATTTAATGACCTGGATTTTTCAGTCAGTGAGCAAATTAAGGGTTCTTGCTGCTGCCCTCGAAGAAAGCTGCCTGCAAAGCTCTAACAGGCACTTCTGCCTTTTCGAAGGCAGGTTAAATCTGGCACAAATCAAGAGGGTGTCTTGGTGTGCAGCAGTAATGAGGTCAACAAGCAGATAGGCAACCAATCAAATTGAAGTATTCACACACTACAACCAGAAAGTGAGAAGCATTGAAAACTCTTCACTTTTAACTTAAAATTTCAGATAGCAAGATAAATATATGATTGTATTGACATAGAAGTTAAACTAAAATACACAGCCTTTAAAATTTATGCTTTAAAAAATGAGTTTTTTTATCATTATGAAGAAATTTGACATCCCACAAATTAAATTAGCTTTTAAGGGCCAGTGAGGTTGTTTATTAGTAATTATGAAGTTAAAAACCCTGTTACACCTTACTCAGTGAGGTATAACTTTTTTGCGGTGAGACTAACTAGTTCTTATCAATTCATGATTGCAAGGGAGATAGCAGTTTGTGAGAATGTCTGTGCACATCCTATGGAGAAGCGCAGACTCATTATCATTAACTTCTAGATTTCTATGTATTTTTGTGTATATAAACTCCTGAGGTTGTTCCCAGCTTCAGTGGAATAATGATGGCAAATGCTGACAGTTTTGTTGTCTTTATTACAGCAAAATCCATGCCATAATTTCTTGTTTCAATGTGTAAGACTGTATAGTTACCCACATTAACAGCCATGCTTTTCCTTAATACAGTTACCTCTTCAGTCCGAATATCTTTGACAGTTATCAGTGTCTCTCATATTCTTCTTATGAGAATGCAGTTGAGTTTCATCAGTAAGTGTTATCCTATTGAAAAGTACCTGTCTTCATGTCATTTAAAAATTGTATGAACAGTAGGGGATCCAGAATGGATTCTTGCAGAACTTGAATAATCACTGCCCCCAGAACTTTCCATTTCTTGTGACCTTCTACTTTCTATTGCAAGGACAGTTTTCAATTCATTTTAGTTGACTTTTTTTCTAACTTTTAATTCCACAAGCCTTGATCTTATTTATAAGCCTCGGGATTGAAATGTTATTAAATGCTCTCAGGAAAAATCAAAGAAAGTTAAATCCACAAGTTTGTCTTTATTAACCAAATTGATAATTTCCCAAAGCAGTTCCAGAATATCTGTGGGACTCAAATGTTGCAATTAACTCCATGTTGACTATTCCTTATTAATTCTGTATTTATTGGGTGAATGTATTTATTGTAGCTTGTAAAATATTTTTAAGCATTCTCAATCTAGATATTAGGCTAACTGCGCTGAATTTCCTGAGTTACCTAAGACCCTCAGACCTTGTTAGAAATTACGATAGCTTCATAGGGCAGGTATTTGGGCATTTTCAGTTATGAGAAAGTGGAGGAGTTGGGGGGTTGCTGGGGGGGGTGGTGGTGGGGTGGGTGGGTGGGGGGGAGGCGGGCGGGGGGCAGGCAAAGGGTACAATGCCTGCACCTAAATGGTGAGGCCCGAGACTCCCACAATATTAGACCTCAGGCATCATTAACATCAGTCCAAGTCTATGGACAACATACCTTCAAAGAGTAAGCGAAAATCATGTCACAGTTAGTGACACAGCAGCCTTAAGGTACATGAGGTCTGGGGGACTCAGGGTTTAGGGAATAGGAGGCTCAGAGGACAGAGGACAGGAAATAGGGGGCTGAATGTCTTTTGGAACTTGCATGTTTGTTACTCAACAAGAATAGCTTTTCTTTTAGGCTCTCGTCGACCTCTGATTCCTTTCCATGGTCTCTGCTTTCCCATCCCCAGCTTCCTATCTCCCACTTCTTGGCATCTGATCATTCTTCCTGGCCTCTGATGCCCCTCCCTATCCTTTGTTCTCCCAAAGACCTGCCTATTTGGCCCCTTGTCCTCCTTCCCGGTCTATGATCCTCTTCTCCAGCTTCCTATCTCCCAATGACTGGTCTCTGGTCTCCAACCCGATTTGCCAATCATATTCCTGCCAGCTATACTGGAGGCAGAGGAAGACAGGTAAAATCCAATAAACAGGTGCTTGAGAGCCAACTTTATAGGTTATTTATTTTCCAGCCCTCCATATATAAGCCCCAAATATCCTTGGGGAAAGCTATGGTGTGTCACATCCTGGCATGAGTCGGAATGTTCTATCTTGAATTATCACAGCTGATGTCAAATGGACTTTCTGGATTCAGGGGGGATCCCTTGTTTTGCATGAGCTGCTTTCCAATGTTGGAACCACCAGGAGCATTTTGGGATACCCAGCCACTGAAGGAGGCAGCAGGTCTGGTCAAAGATCAGTTGAAAGGGGTAGGGGAAGGATGTGAACCATTCTTTAGCACTTTTTGAGGGGTGCGGATGGTGGAGAGGGGGTTTGTGTGGGCAAGGCACAAATATTTTTCTTTAATATTCTGATTGTTGTGTATTACATTATTGAATGACTTTATTCATACCTCCCCAACAGAGAAGGCAGCAGAGAGGGCAATAAAACAAAATGCTCAGACCTTGCAATATTGACCCCTTTTCAGGGATTGAGGAATTGGGCCTCAATCTTAGCCTTGAACCCTATCTTTGACCACGAATACCTCTGCCAACCATACACCAAGTCACTGTGCTGGTCCATAGAGCACCAAGTTCCATTGTTTGGAGCACCCACTGTCCTTTCCTGTGCCCTGCCTCTACCCCAACCCCAACCCCATCCTGGCTGTTTTAGTAGAGTCTTGCTGATACTGCAGAATTCTAGAGTTATACAATAAATCCTTGAGCTCTAGGACAAATTTCCTGGCATTCTGCACCATTGGCAGCAGGTAGCATATTGGAAAATCATGGAAGGACTGATCATGATCTTCTGTCCACAGCAGTCAACCCACTTACAATTTTACGGAACTGCTGAGTGTGTGTGAGGCCTCGCTGGTGGAATGGAGCCATGCAACAGTTTGTTCTTCAGCTTCTCTACAGTACTCAATTGTGAAGACTGACATGAAGAGTTCATATGAACATACGAATTAGGGGCAGGAGTAGGTCCCTTGAGACTGCTCCAACATTCAAGAAGATCATGGCTAATTCAATTTTAACCTCAACTCCCCCTAAGAACCTTTCACCCCCTTGCTTATCAAGAATCTATCTACCTGTGCCTTAAAGATATCCAAAGACTCTGCCTCAACCACATTTTGAAGAAGAGAATTGCAAAGTTTCATAGCCTCTGAGAGAAAAAACTTTCCTCGCCTTTATCCTAAATGGGCAACCCCTCATTTTTAAACAGTGACCACTAGACCTAGATTCTCTCACAAGAGGAAACACTTGTCAGGGTTTTCCGTGCTTGCCGGCGTCGGGCGTGTTCGGAGCATGAGCAGACAATATGGCACGATCAGTTTCATGATGGTGTTAAACTAATTTGCGATCGTCTGCTCAGCCCCGCCGATGGTGGCCTGCATTCTCTGCCATCAGACATTGGGAGCCTCATTGTAATACATCCGCATATCATTATTAGGCCTGCCTGCCGGATTTACCCGCCCCCCACCAACCCCCTGCTGCTGGATTGTCTGTCCATATCGACAGGAAAACACGCCGACGTGTTTCACAACAGCAATAAGTGACATGCACCTGGTGAGCTGCACTTTGCTCAGGACTTTGAGGTTTGTTTGCCTACCTTGCTTCAGTCAGCACTCACGGTCATCAGCGCCAGGCTTCACAGGTAGCACCACATCACTTTAAGGGGAGCTCATGGGCAGGTCTTTACCTACTAGATCAGCCATAGGTGGCTGGCTTTTCAATGGCTGCAGGGCTTGCTTGGCGAAGGGGGAGAAGTGGCCTCAGGCAAGGGAAGAGGCTGCAGGACGAGGGCTGTACCGGGGAAGGGGGGTATCCCAGGCTGTGTGTGGGGGCACATGTTGACCTGTACAAGTGGCATCAAGATAGTGAGGGCTGAGGAGACAGTCTCCAAAGGAGATGAGGCCTGATGGAGATGTGAGGGTGTGTGCGTGAGAATGGGCAGTGATGTCCCTTGAGCTGGCAGTGAGTGAGATGCCACTGAATGTGTGATGGGCTTGATTGTGTGAGTTTAGAGTGATGAGATGGTTGACCTACCCTGGCTGCATGGATGAAATCATTCACCCTCTCTCTGCACTGGGTGGCCAACCTCTTCTGTGCAGCATTGGTATTGATCACCACTGCCATCGCCTACCAAGCCAGAGTGGTAATATTGCTGCTACTCATACAGCCAGAGCAGGAGTAGAGGATATCACACGGGGCCTCCACAGCATCCAAAGGGCGCTCAAGGGCTGCAGTCTTCTTGCCTTTCGGGGCAGTATCCTCTTTGCTGCAGTCCTGGGCTGGAAGTGCTGAGCGCGGCTGTCCTTTAATTGTGGTGGCTGGTGTGATGAAGCGACGAGGTAACGGTGTGGCAGGCAAGTCGGAGCCAGCCGGAAACAGCATGTTTCCCGGGAACGCATAAATAATGTGGCGAGTTTGGGACGATACAGTGTGAAATCTTGCTGTTGCAGCCGGCGGGTAAAACATCGTTAGTGCAAATCTGGGACAATTCTGCCCACCCTTTCCAAATAGCTATTTCTAGATTTCTTTACAAATCTTCTACTCTACATATTCTTTATTTTCTAGAATGGCTTTTCCTTTTCTTGTATTTTTAAAGTATTGTTTCAATATTGTTAGTTAATATTTAGTTTGATTGTTAGTTTATTTCTTACCACTTTTGGTCAGCCATTGTGAGCTTGGCCAGGCTATCCTCGCTCTTCCTAATACTGCAGTTAAATGAATAAATCATTGCAGCCTTCACAACTGAAGATTAAAGACAAATCTTACAGCCTTTTCTTCTGCTCCTTTTGCTTCCTAAAGAAGCACTCAAGTCTGCTACTCATAGGTTAATGGCCTCCCTCTGGGATCCCAACCTCCCTGGCCTGTGTTATTGGCTTGCTCAGTACAGGAGGAGGCCAATGGCCTGCCCTCCCTGAGGCCACTCTCTGCCCGCATGCTAATGAGGTTCAAACATAAAGATGCACTGGGATCTTGCCAATGTGATCAGGCAGTTGCCCGCCAACCCACCCAATGAACACAGTTAACCAAATTGGTCTTTATGTTTGTTTCATTAATGAACTCACCAAATCACAGAATTGTTACAGTGCAGAAGGATACCATTCAGCTCATTACGTCTACACCAGCTCTTCGAATGAGCAATTCCATTAATGATGTTCCCCCACCTTTTCCCGTAACCCTGCGCATTCTTTCCTTTCAGAAAACAGTCTAATTACCTTTTGAATGCTTCCATTGAACTTGCCTCCACCACACCCTCAGGCAGTGCATTCCAGACCTTAACCACTCATTGCATCAAAAATTCCTTTTGCTCCTTTTGCCAATTATTTTATTCTCATGCCCTCTCATTCATGATTCTTTCACAAGTGGGGCCTGTATCTTCCTAACTACTTTGTCCAGAACCTTCATTATTTTGAATACTGTTATCAAACCTCTGTACCCCCTTTAGAATTGTACCCTTCTTTTTATATTGCCTCTCCATGCTTTTCCTACCACAATGAATCACTTCACATTTCTCCGCCTTGAACATCATCTGCCACCTGTTTGCCCATTCCACCAACTTGTCTATGTCCTTTTGAAGTTCAACACTATCCTCAACACAACTCATGATGCTTCCAAGTTCCGTATCATCTGCAAACTTTGAAACTGTGCACTGTGCACCAAGATCTAGGTCATTAATATTTATCAGGAAAAGTAAGGGTTGCAACACTGACCCCTGAGGAGCTCCATACAAAACTTCCTCCATCCGGGAAAACATCCATTAACCACTACTCTCTGTTTCCTGTCACTCTGCCACTTTTGTATCCATGGCCAGAAAATTCCCCTTATCGGGGGGTGGTTTGTGCGGGGGTGGGCGCGAACCTGATTGGTGACACGCTGCCGTGGGGCCAGTTAAGGCCTACCCAGCATGACACTCGCCCGTAAGTGCTGAGTGCTCCCTGTGTGGGTGGGGGGGGAGGGAATTCCCTGAGAGGTTCCCTGTGCTGTAGGTGCGTCAGGGAGATTTATTTCAGTGCTAAAGTTTTAAATTAAGGTTTGCAACACTTTTAAAACATGTCCCCTCACGTGACATTATCGCATGATCTGGGACATGTCAAAGAATAAATGCATAAATTTTTATTAGATTTTAAAACACTTCATGGATGAGCTTTCATGAAAAACGCAAAGGTCGCCTGGGTTCTTCACCTGCCCGCCAACCTTAAGGTTGGATGGGCAGCTCATTAAATTGAATTAATTAGGTTTTTAAATGGCCTTAATAGGTCTTTGACAGTTTGGTGGGCATGCAGCCGACTCGACTGCACGCCCACCGAACTGAAAATCTAAAGACGCACGGTAATGTTGGGATGCCCGCCCGATGTCACCGCATATCATTTTACGCGTCAGCGAGCGGGCCCCGTCCCCGCTCACCGAAGGGAAAATTCTTTCCAAGTTGCTACTGTCCTTTTTATTTCATGAGCTATGAGTTTGCACACAAGTCTGTTGTGTGGCACTGTATCAAATGCCTTTTGGAAGTCCATGTACACCACACCACATCAGCAATATTGCCCTTATCAACCCTCTCTGCTACCTCCTTAAAAAAATCCAGCAAGTTAGGTAAATGTAATTTTCCCAGAAGAAATCCATACTGGCTTTCCTCAATTAACCTGCATTTGTCTTTTGTCATTCATCCAGCATTTTTCCTACTAATCCTGGGGTCTTTATACAAGGGTACCCACCTCTCATTGACAAAGGAAGAGCTTCCATTTATGCTTATTAATTACTAAATTTGTTGATGGTCTTTAATAGTGCTGGGCTTTCTTCAGGATGTCCAGCCCTCTGTTGACTTTTATTGCCATTTTTGTCACTTATTTGACTCAGAATAAATTTAATGTTGTTACCAAGCAACAGGGAAATAAACCTTGAAATGAAATGACAAGAGGCACTTACTTGGGCTGTTGCTTCCAGATTAATATTTCCGCAGGCAATGGAAGCTGCAAAAAATAGCCACAAACATTACTATGTACTTTGTCTTTTGCTTCTAGTTGCATACTTCAGCTTCTCCAATTAATGCCTTATTGCTGTTTCCACCTGATTACTTTCTTCCTATTTGCAATCCTGAGTTCTGCAGTGTACATAATTAGCAGTGAAAAGTGATCACTTTTGTTTTAATGTTAGGTCCTTTCTTTAATCATCCTACTGCCTAAACCAATGAGTTATACATCTGACTTAGCTGATTAAAGTGGATGGGAGAAATCACAAAGGAAGATGCGTGCACTCATACATGCATATCGTGTAGGATGATACCTAGAAAGGATCCTCTGTGGATATTGGAGTTTAGCAGCACTGACTGATGGATGACAGAAGTATAACCAAGTATGTTGTGTGTTTTGGGAAGGGCATACTCCATATGAGAGAGGAATTTCCAATTCCTTTACATATAGTCCTCAGGGTCACCATGACTCTTTGAGGGAAAATTTCCTTTCTAACATTTTGGGCAAGAAGTGTACTCTCTGCCTATCTAACGCAGTCATCAGGGGGTCCAATTAATTTTAATGATTAGACTATACTTACATTGAAGAGATGAGTTGCTAACATTAATGACCCTGCGTAGGCAATTCATAGGTTGGAAGCATATTTCAATAGCTGCTGTTTTTGAAGATAGCCTGCAGAAGCAGCAGGCAACACGATGTCATGCAGAACCCCATCACCCTCCACGCTTCTGATAGTGGTAAGGTAGAACAAGCGAGGAACAAGAAGCCAGTCCTCTTTTCTTCAATGGGAAAGAGGTATCCTATCAAATTCACTAGTGGCAATGGAGTGAAGTGGCTGAACATTGGGAGTTCTGGGATTTTGACCTAGCAGCAATAATGACGGCATAGCAATATACCTTCCCATCAGAATGCTAACTGACTTAGAGGTGAACTTGCACATGGTGACATTCCTGTGCACCTGATGCCCTTGTTCTTCTAGGTGGTAGAGGTCAAAAGAGGTTTGGCAACTTGCTGCAGTGCATTCTGTAGATGGTACTCACTGCAGCCACAGTGCCCTGGTTGTGAAGGGAAGTTAAGCAACTTGTCAATGGGCTGGATTTCAAAGCCAGCAGTGAAGCAATAGTGCTTCCTGTTGACCTCAAAGAAAGTTGTCCACAAGGATCTAGCAACCTCTGTGGGAGAGAATTCCCCTTTTCTGACCTCAGTTTGAAACTAGTGTCAAGTCAAAAGGGTCTCCCTGCATCCAGCAGGAGTGATGGCATTTTGCAGGATAAGCAGCCAATCACATTGAAATATTCTCACAGACAACAAAACAGGAAGTAAAAACCACTTGAATTCCTACACTTATAATTTTAAATTTTTACAGGTAATGTAATAACTGATTTGGACATACAGATGGGATTAAACTCAATTATCAGTAGCAAGATTTAATTAAAAATTATTTAAAAAATATCTGGAGTTTTTATCCTAACGCAGTGATTTGACATTCAACAAATGTAAAATTATTCTTTCAGGACTAGTGAGACTGTACAGAAGTAATTATGAACTTAGTACATTGTTAAAAACCTGTTATGCCTCATTCAACGAGGTGTAACTTTTCCTAGGACTTTTACGCTGAGATTAATAATGTAAGAGTGCAAGTTTTCAGTAGTTGACTGATTTCAAATTGTTTCTATTTGGACAAGCAAGGGTTAATAAAGGAGAGTCAGTGTTGATTTGTTAAGGGAACATTGAATTTGATGAACGTGATTGAGCATTTGAGCTTTTTGATCAGATAACAGAGAGGGTACAGTCAGTGTTCCATATATGAACTTTCAAAAGGTGTTTGATAAAGAATCACACATTCGGCTTGTGAACAAAATTGAAGCCAATGGAATAAAAGTTGCTGTGGATACAAAACTGACTAAGTAATAAAAAGGAGTTGTAGTGAATAGCTGTTTTTTTTTTTCCAGACTGGAAGGAGGTATACAGAGGTATCCAGGGTTCAGTACCAACACCATTGCATTTTGATATAACTTGGGACTGGGGATACAAGATGCAATTTCAAAATGTACAGATGAAGCAAAACTTGAAAATGTGTTAAATAATGTGGAGGATGTTAAAAAAATATCTAGAGGACACAGGCAGGCTGGTGAAATGCTAGGTAGAAAAGCTTGCAGTGATGCATGTTGATAGGAAGAATAAGAAGACATAATGCATGCTAAATGATACAACTTTAAGTCAGGTGCCAGACAGAGCTGGGGATGATTGTGCACAAATCTTTCAAAGTGGCGGGACAGATTGACAGTCCCCAGAGGGTGTCATGCATCATAATTGCTTTCTGTGTACTCCACAAACTGGCGCTACAACAGGGGCAGGACCTGGTTGAGGAGGAGATGGAGGAGCTGCACATATCCTCCAACGAGGAAGATGTCAGAGGAGATGATGATGATGATGAGGTCATTGAAGGCGAAGATGCCGGCGATGAGGCCATTGCACTGGCCAGATGAGGCAGGCACGCTCGGGAGGCCCTCATAGCCGCAAGACTCATCTGTGATGACCTTGATGGACATCCTCTGGAGGGTAAAGACCTGGAGGGCCCTGGCCTTCTTTCAGGGCCCTGCTGTGTGGGAGTGGCACCCTCCTTGTCCTGTGGTGCTGGAGATGATGAGGTCATGGGAAGAAGGGTTTCGTATGGGCTGAGTGATACTCTTCCCTATGGATGTCTGAGGGCCCCTGGCTGATTCTCTGAGGGGAAAGGGTAGCTGGAGTGAGATCCAGCAAACCCACACCGCTCTCGCATAGACACAGTCGGAGGCCAACAATGGTGTCTGCAATGGAGTTCAGCCTGTGCAGCAGTGCAGGAGCGAAGTCCTGGATCAAGGTCTACATGGTGACTGCCAACCTACCAGTGTTGACCTCGGTGCATTGGCATGCCAGCACTATCATCTCAGACAAAAGGCAGACAGACTGCTCCATCATGCTTTGTATTCTGAGGAGCGCAGTGGACATCCCTTCCTGATGTTCTCGAGCTTGCCTTTGGGGCTCCAACAACTGAGGTATGACCAAGTCCCGACACTCCTCATCTGACTCGGACTCAGCAGATTTTGAGCCTCAAGCAGCCCTCAGAGTGCTGGGAACCTGGGAAGTCCCTGTTGCCATCTACTGTTGATTAATCAGTGCAATATGCTCACCAGATTATGACCCCGAGGCTACCCTTCATCTAGATTCCACCGAGATTTGTGTCTCTGCGCTGGTGGAGGGCATGGGTGAGTGCTGTGATGGGTCTTTAACGAGAGTGTCATCAGTTTCTTCTTCTGAGGTGTCTTCACGGTTAGAGTTGAGGACTTGGCTCATTTACTCCTGGGGACTGTAGAACAGGGGAACTCACTCACAGTATGGTTGTCTGGTAGATGTTGCACTGATGGATCCTCAATTGGTTGAGCACCACCGACCTCACCGTCAGCAGAGGACCGATCCAGATCATCGCCAGCCAACTGGCCAGCTGGATGACTCTATGTTCAAAGTCTGTGAGGATCCTGATGTCAGGCTTTCCTACAGATGAAGGTTTGTGTGAGAGAGTGATGTCCCTTGAACTAGCAGTGAGATCCCTGTGGGTGTGTGATGGGTTTTTAAAAATAATTTATGGGATAAGCATGTCGCTGGCTAGGCTAGCATTTATTGCCCATCCCTAACTGCCCTTGAGAAGGTAGTGGTGAGCTGCCTTCTTGAACTGCTGTAGTCCACGTGGTGTAGGTGCACCCATAGTGCTGTTCGGGAGGGAGTTCCAGGATTTTGACACAGCGACACTGAAGGAACAGTGATATAGTTCCAAGTCAGGGTGGTGAGTGGCTTGGAGGGGAATTTCCAAGTAGTGGTGTTCCAATGTGTATGCTGCCCTTGCCCTTCTAGATGGTAGCAGTCGTGGGTTTAATGTGCTGCTTAAGGAATAAAAACAGAAAATGCTGAAAACACTCAGCAGGTTTAACAGCATCTGTGGAGCAAGAAACAGAGTTAATGTTTTGAGTCCATATGACAAACTCAGTGAGTTTCTACAGTGCGTCTTGTAAATGGTTTCCACCGTTCATCGATGGTGGAGAGAGTGAATGTTTGTGGAAGGGATGCCTATCAAGCGGGCTGCTTTGTCCTGGATGGTGTCAAGCTTATTGAGTGTTAGAGTGTTGTACTCATCCAGGCAAGCGGAGAGTATTCCATCACACTCCTGACTTGGGCCTTGTAGATGGTGGACAGGCTTTGGGAAGTAAAGAGGTGAATTGCTCGCCACAGGATTCCTAGCCTCTGACCTGCTTTTGCAGCCACACTATTTATATGGCTAGTCCAGTTCAGTTTCTGGTCAATGGTAAACCCCTGGCTGTAGATGTTGGGGGGTTCAGCGATAGCAATTCCATTGAATGTCAAGGGGCAATGATTAGATTCTCTCATGTTGGAGATGGTCATAACCTAGCACTTGAGTGGCGTGAATGTTACTTGCCACTAGTCAGCCCAAGCCTGGATATTGTCCAGGTCTTGCTGCATTTAAACGTGGACTGCTTCAGTATCTGAGGAGTCGCGAATGATGCTGAACATTATGCAATCATCAGCGAACATCCCTACTTCTGACCTTATGATGGAAGGAAGGTCATAGATGAAGCAGCTGAAGATGGTTGGGCCTAGGATGCTACACTAAGGAACACTGCAGTGACGTCCTGGAACTGAGGTGATTGACCACCAACAACCACAACCATCTTCCTTTGTGCTGGTTATGACTCCAACCAATTTTCCCCTGATTCCAATTGACTCCAGTTTGGCTAAGGCTCCTTGATGCCACATTTGGTTAAATGCTGCCTTGATGACATCACCTCGGGAGTTCAGCACTTTGTCCATGTTTGAACTAAGGATATAATAAGATCAGAAGCTGAGTGAACATGTTGGAGCCCAATCTGGGCGTCAGAGAGCAGGCTATTGCTAAGCAAGTTCCACTTGATAGCACTGTTGATGATCCCTTCCTTGATGATAGAGAGTAGACTGATGGAGTGGTAATAGGCTGGGTTGGATTTGTCCTGCTTTTTGTACAGTACATTCTTGGGCAATTTTGCACATAGTCTTGTCGATGCCAGTGTTGTAGCTGTACTGGAAAAGCTTGGCTAGGGGCATGGCAAGACCAAGCCTTCAGCAGTATTGCCGGAATATCGTCAGAGCCCATCACCTTTGCAGTCTCCATTGCCTTCAGCCATTTCTTGATATCATGTGGATTGAATTGAATTACTTGAAAACTGGCATTTGTGATGCTGGGGAACTCTGGAGGAGGCCAAAATGAATCATCCACTCGGCACTTCTAGCTCAAGATTGTTGTGAATGCTTCAGCCTTATCTTTTGCACTGATGTGCTGGGCTCCTTCACCATTGAGGATGGGGATATTTGTGGAGCCTCCCCCTCCAATGAGTTGTTTAATTGTCCTCCACCATTCACTACTGGATGTGGCAGGGCTGCAAAGCTTAGATCTGACCCATTGGTTGTGGGATTGCTTAGCTCTGGCTATCACTTGCTGCTTATGCTGTTTGGCATGTAAGTAGCCTTGTGTTATAGCTTCACCAGGTTGACACCTCATTTTTAGGTATGCCTGGTGCTGCTCCTAGCATGCCCTCCTGCACTCTCCATTGAACGAGGATTGAGCCCCTGGCTTGGTGGCAATGGTAAGTTCGGGCCGTGAAAGATACAGATTGCTTTTGAGTACAATTCTGCTGCTGCTGATGGCCCATAGTGCCTCATGGTTGTCCAGTCTTGAGTTACTAGATCTGTTTGAAATCTATCCCATTTAGCATTGTGGCAGAGACACACAGCAGAATGGAGGATATCATTAATGTGAAGACAGGACTTCGTCTCCACAAGGACTGTGTGGTGGTCATCCTACCTGTACTGTCACGGACAGGTGCACCTGTGGCAGGCAGATTGGTGAGGATGAGGTCAAGTATTGTAAAGGAAATATCATTCTTTTTCTAATGTTACTGTGGGATACTGAAGCAGGCTTGTGGGAGCTATGTGTGTGTGTTGTGTGTGTCACTAATTTAATTAAACTGAAGACAGTCAGACTGCAAGGTTTAAATCACCAGAAGGATTAGGTGTAAAACAAGCATTTTGAAATGGAAATGGATGAGCTAACATTTGCATTTGGAGATACGTTCAGAGGTTGTTTGAATTTCAAAGGGGAATAGAAGGTGACAAGGAAAATGGTTGCATCTTATGGGAGTTCATAGGTAAATCAGCAGTGAGCTTATATATTTTTATTGACCCAAAAGCAAAGACAAGATGGAAACCTGAGGGATCTTATATATGGGATAGTTTGAGTTTCAAAGAAAGCTTAAAACAATGGATTTAAAGAATAAAAAGGTGGAGGGGGGGTGCTGCGGGTGGGTAATACACATAAGATTGGACATGTGTGGGAGTGGTCATGTGTGATCTTGAAGGGTGGGCTATGCAAAGACAGACCTGTGAAAAAACAGCCTCTAGCTACTCCAGAGAAGTGCTTTCTTGTTCAAGGAAGCAAGGCTTTGTTACAACCCTTGGAATTCCATTATCCAGTGAGAGGGAGAGAGAAGCTGTGAAGTACCTTCCTTATAACAGCAGTGGGTGCTTTGTGGTAGTATCACTGAATGTTTTATAGATTAAGAATCAACTTAGACTAAAACAATAACAAAACAAAAACAGAATTGCCTGGAAAAACTCAGCAGGTCTGGCAGCATCGGCGGAGAAGAAAAAAGTTGACGTTTCAAGTCCTCATGACCCTTCAACAGAACTGAGTGAAATTAGGAGAGGGGTGAAATATAAGCTGGTTTAAGGCGGGGGGTGGGGGGAGAGAAGTGTGGGGGGGGGCTAGTTGTAGGGACAAGCAAGCAGTGATAGGAGCAGATAATCAAAAGATGTCACAGACAAAAGAACAAAGAGGTGTTGAAGATGGTGATATTATCTAAACGAATGTGCTAATTAAGAATGGATGGCAGAACACACTGTTGTCTTGAAAAAGTTGTTTATTTGGGAGTCTAGCTAAGGAGAAATCTTTTGGGAAATGTTATTAGACTAAATTTAATTCTGTAACTGTAATCTTGTGTGTTTAAACTTTCTTTTCTTTTTTAATAAATGTTTTAATTTAATATTTAAAATCTCCAAAAGGTAGTGGAGTCTTTACTTCTGACTTCTGTGTAATGCTTTCTCCTAAAAAAATACAAATTGCAAATTGTTGTGATAGTTTGGCCTAGTTCCCTTTGGGATTTGGTCAGTCAGGCAATTACCACCTGCCATATCATAACAACATGTTTTTCCCTCTTGTTGGTTCCCTCAACACCTGCTGCAGACCCAGTCCAGCAGCTATGTCCTTTAGGACTCAACCAGCTCAGTCGGTAGTGTTGCTACCTGGCCACTATTGGTGATGGACATTGAAGTGCCCCCACCCAATGTACATTCTGCACTCTTGCCACCCTCAGTACTTCTTCCAAGCACTGTTCAACATGGAGAAGTACTGATTCATCAGCTGAGTGGGGTGGGGCGAGGAGCAATATGTGGTAATAAGCAGAAGGTTTCCTTGCCCATGTTTGACCTGATGCAATGAAAATTCATAGGGGCCTGAGACTATGTTGAGGACTCCAAGGGCATCTCCCTCCTGACTGTGTACCATTGTGCCCAGGGCAGGACATACCCAGAGATGATAATAGTGGTGTCTGGGACATGACCTGTCAGGTATAATTCCATGAATTTGAACATGTCAGGCTGTTGTGAGACTGATCTCTCAATTTTGGCTTAAATCCACAGTTTTTGGTAAGGAGGACTTTGCAGGGTCGACAGGGCTGAGTTTGCCATTGTCGTTTCTGGTGCCTAAGTTGATGCCAGGTGGTCTGTCTGGTTTCATTCCTTTTTATTGGCTTTTTAGCGGTTTGATACAACTGAATGGTTTGCTAAGCCATTTCAGAAGGTACTTAAGGATCAACCACATTGTTGTGAATCCAGAGTCACATGTAGGTCAGACCAGGTGAGGGCAGCAGACTTCTTTCCCTAAAGGACATTTGTGAGTGTGTGAGTTGAGAGTGATGAGAAGAGTGACTTACCTTGGCGGAACGGGGGAGATCATTAATCCTCTTTTGGCACTGGGTGGTTGCCCTCCTTTGCAGGGCATTAGCACTGACCACTGCTGTCACTGCCTCCCATGCTGGATTGGTGACCTTGCTTGCTGGTCTTTGCCCAGAGTGGGGGTTAGAGGACTTCACGGCGACCCTCCACTGCATCTGCTAGATGCCTGGGGGAGGTGTCACTAAATTTGGGACCAGCATGTTTCCTCCCTTTGGCAGCAATGACTTAGCAGCAGCTTCCGATCGTTAGAGCGTGCTTGTCCTGTGCAAAGGCACCTTTTTAATACCCAGATTACCGAAGGCCTGAGGTGATGGTGGGGCGGGCGAGTCAGATGCCACCCTGCCAGCGATCTGGTGTGTTTCCCGGGAATACATTAGTATTGAGGCGGGACATGCCAGGCAATATGGCACAAAAATCCACCATTGCAGCTAGAAGATAAAAGGATCCTTTTCCCGCCCACTATGCACTTTGAGCAAACCTGGGACAATTCTGCCCATTGTGTTAATTTCTGGGCATCAAACTGCATGTGAAAAGTTTGGAGAGTGCACAGAAACTATTTACTAGAATAGTTCCAGAAATGAGGGAATTACAGTTGTGTGGATAGATTGGAGAAACTGTTGTTGTTCTCCTTAGAGCAGAGAAGGCTAAGAGGAGATTTGATAGCGGCGCTTGAAATCATGAGAAGTTTGGATAGTGTAAATAAAAATAAACTGATTTCAATGGCTGAAATTTTGATAACCAGGGATTGATTTAAGATTTAAGGTGATTGACAAGAGAACCAGGGGCAACATGAGAAAAAACATTTTTATTCAATGAGTGGTTCTGATTTGGAATACATTTCCTAATAGGATGGTGGATACAGATTCAATAATAGCCATCAAAAAAGGGAATTAGATATGTGCTTGGAGGAGAAAAACCTGCAGGGATGTGGGGAAAGAGTGGGGAAATGGAACAGACTCAATGGGCGGAACGGCCTTCTTATGCTCTACGATGATTCTATGATTCGAATCAACTGGGCCGAAGCCCCCTTCTGGAAAATGGCATAAAATCATACCCTTTCATTCTAATTAGTGTCTTTAGTTCAATAATTTTATTGCTAATTCTTTGCATATTCATACTCTTCAGTATCATTTTTCATTCTAAATCTTCCTGATTCTTTTCTTCACTAGTTTCCTTCTTAGACTCTACCCCATCTCACCTAAAATACCTTCATTTCAAAGTGACATATAAATGACCTTGTCCACTATAAGTATGATACATCAACAAATGTTTGTTATGAGGAATTCCTGAGGGCTGGTAGCATGAGATAACTGTGATCTGGTCATGGGAAATCAGCTAACAGCTATCAATGATGAGGATGATGGCTATTTGCAGGCCACAACCTGCAAGGAGAATGCAATTGCATCGCCTAAATATGGCATTCACTGTTTTAACAGTGCTGTGTAAATACTTCCACTTGTTGCATATTTTTTCCTAGAGTAACAACTAAGAGAAGATGATATGGTCCTGGGTTTAATGAACACGGTTGAGGGCTGGCGAATCGGAAACCATTAACCTGTGAAAGACAGCTGTTACCCTTACAGTATGGCCATTATTAATTTGCATAAAAGTCACGGAAGCTTAAGTTCCCATGCAGGTTGCAGCTGATGGTAGACAAAGAAAATCCGAGCAATAAGGAAGGCTGGTTCAATAACAAGAAGAGCCCTCAGAGCAATTCCAATTTTGAAAGGTCACCTTTGAACAGTCACTTAGCCGCTCTGCTCAGATTATGGAAAATCGGTTCTTTTAGAATGAAAATTGAAGGGCTAATGAGTCTGGAGGATTAAGCTGGAATTTATGCGGCCAGTTTACCTGCACAATACTTGATGGGCTAAATGTACCACCCTTGTAAAATGTTTGGGTAGAAGAAAAGATACAATGTTTAAAGTCCATAGGAATTTAAAATGTCAGCGGCTTAAGTCGTAATGATTTTTCTTACTGGCTACATATGTCTGGATGAAGCTAATGAAGCCGCATATGTTGCCAATCCATAGTTGTCCTGTGAAGCTGGTGGTGGGCCTTCTCCTCAGAACTTTGCGGTCCTTGTGCATTGGGCATTGGGTGGAGGACTCCAGAATATTAACCCAGCGATGTTGAAGAAGCAGCAAAATGTATTCTTGAATCAGGATGGTGTTTGACTTGGAGGGTGACTTTGAGGTGATGCTATGACATTGCAGTGGTTGGCTTTCCCAGATGTATTGGTCACAGGGGAGGGCAGTGCATTTGAATTAACTTTAGTGAGTTCCTGCAGTGTATCCTTTTGTTAGTACATACTGCAGTTACAATGTGCCAATGGTGGATATTGAGTGGTTATATGGTTGTTTAGACAGCCAAAAAGACAGATGTTTTCTCATGGAAGGATTAAAGCAGGCCTGAATTCTGGGTGGATGTTTCAATGGAAGCACAGTCAGGGGATTGCTTTAATTGGAGCAGAATGTATTATAAATGATGTGCCTACGATTTTACCTGTCAAACAGAATGATAGCCTCCCCCGAGCAAAACTCCTTCATCTTCATAGCAGCTGGTCCTTTTGTGTCCTGAGATTTCCATTCCTTAGGGCACAGCAAGCAACAGTAATAGAAGAAACCTACTCAGAGGCGTACTCCAGTGCCCTAAGGCACTAAAACCTTCCCTTCATTACTCTTACAGACCACTTAATAATCATTCTAGCTCATTTATGTATATCACTGCTGCTGAGGATGTCACTCAAGAGTTTGGAAGGATGAGGGGGGATCTGATTGAAACTTACAGAATACTGAAAGGCCTGGATAGAGTGGACGTGGGGAAGATGTTTCCATTAGTAGGAGAGACTAGGACCCGAGAGCATAGCCTCAGAGTAAAGGGAAGACCTTTTAGAACAGAGATGAGGAGAAACTTCTTTAGCTAGAGAGTGGTGAATCCATGGAATTCATTGCCATATAAGGCTGTGGAGGTCAGGTCATTGAGTGTATTTAAGGCTGAGATAGATAGGTTCTTGATTGGTAAGGGGATCAAAGGTTATAGGGAGAAGGTGGGAGAATAGGGTTGAGAAACTTATCAGCCATGATTGAATGGCGGAGCACACTCAATGGGCCGAATGGCCTAATTTCTGCTCCTATGTCTTATGGTCTTAAGATAGAGTCATGAGCCATGAAAATGCCCAGCATCAAGGCTGAGACATGACAGAACTAGAAGGCTCGACTGTCTCCTTTTAAAAACATCATGAGAACTCCTTCCAATTTTGGCATTGGTATCGGGTATGGAGAATTCATTGTTGCTGATCACAAGCAATTTGAATGTTCAGGCCCTGGAACCTGTTTCTATTCGTGAAGTTCAATTAGTTCAGAAAAGGGTCCCACAATACACCCTGAACTTTGCTGAAACCAGCAACATGATGTGATTCTTTCATGCAGATGCCTTGCAATCGTCCTGGGATGGACCAGCTCTTCAGAAAATGGCTTTGTGGCCATTGGTGGAAAATGCAAAATGAAATGGCAATGGTGACAATACAGATGTTAACCTTTTTCAGCCTGGAATGAGTTAGTGGCATAAAAATTGAGGGCCTCTGCATAGCTCAGGTCCATGCTTGTCTCTAAAGGCTGCAAAGGCCAAGAGGTTTTTTGAGGCTTTTCTTTGCAAGGGCACAGGTCCTAACTCAGACACTCATGAGGTCTCTTTGACCTGCCGATATATTTGGGAGGGGGGTTAATTGTGGGCTAGTTCACATTGGGTAGTGGGGGTAGGAATTGAGGGAGGAGGGAGGAGGCGTGCAACTTTACAGATGATCAGAGAATCCATCACTGTGGAAAATCAAAGTCCATCTCAGGAACTCCTCAGGGAGAAAGAAAAGTTGACAAAAATATACAAGTAAACCTGAGGTGTTAGGGAAACTTGCCTGTGTAGTAAGCTGATGATGTTCCAAGCAGGGTGGATAAAGAGGAAACAGTAGATGTAGTGTATTTGGATTTTCAAAAGGCATTTAATAAGCTGCCACATAAAAGGCTATTGCATAAGATAAGAACTCATGCTGTATGGATAGAGGATTGGTTAACTAAAAAGAAACAGAATTGGGATAAATGGATCATTTTCAGGTTGGCGGACTGTAACCAATGGAGTGCCGTAGGGATAACTGTTGGGGCCTTAACTATTTACGATCTGTATTAATGACTTGGAGGTCTTGCGGTGCAGTGGGTAACGCCCCTGCCTCTGATGCAGAACTCTGGTTCAAGATCCTCTCCAGGACTTGATGGCCAAGGAAGGCACATTCTTAATGAGGCCAAACAAGTTGAATATCAACTTCTAAATCCTTCCAACATATGCCAATGGTGGCAAGAGTGGGAGAGATTCCTAGTCAGCCACATGATGGAAAGAAATTGGAGCCTTTAACATCACTATCCATAGCTCCAGGATACAGCACGCATGTAAACGTGTATGTTGCCACAACAACTCGGAAACCTTGTGAATCAGATCAGTGTCAACAGCATGAGGCTCGATCCCCGTTCTGGCTGGGATAGAACTGGGACTTGCCTTCTTGCCTACCTGCGGTGGAGATTATGGTGCTGTAAGTTGGACCTGCCTTCAGCAGAGAACTCAAGAGAAAAAAAAGTACAATTCATGATTTGGATGAAGGGACAGACTATAGTGTTGCCAAGCTTTCTGATGATACAAAAATAGGTAGGAAGGCTAGTTGTGAGGAGGATACAAAGAGTCTGCAAAGAGATAGAGAGATTAAGTGACTGGGCAAAAAAACTGGCAGATGGAGTTTAACGTGGGAAATGTGATGTTATCCACTTTGGCAGAAAGAATGGAAAAGCAGAATATTATTGAAATAGAGAGAGACTGCAAAATGCTGTGGTACAGAGGGATCTGGGTGTCCTTGTACATGACTCACAAAAGGTTAGCATACAAGTACAGCAAGTGATTAGGAAGACAGATGAATGTTGGCCTTTATTGCAAGGGAATCGAATATATAAGTGGGAAAATCTTGCTAAAGCTGTATAGGGCATTTTTGAGACAGCACCTGGAGTACTGTGTACAGTTTTGGTCTCCTTACATAGGGAGGGACATACTTGCATTGTAAGCAGTTCAAAGAATAGGCTGATTCCTGGGATGAAGGGTTTATCTTATGAGGAAAGTTTGAGCAGATTGGGCCCATACTCATTGGAGTTTAAAAGAATGAGAGTTGATCTTATTGAAACATATATGATTCTGAGGGGCTTGACAGGTTATGCTGGGAGGATGTTTCCTCTCGTGGGGGAATCTAGAATTAGAGGGCACAATTTCAAAATAAGGGGTCTCCCATTTAAGACAGAGATGATGGGCAATTTATTTTCCCAGAGGGTCATTGTCATCTTTGGAATTCTCCTTCAGAAAAAGAATTGGAGTTTTGGTCATTGAATGTTTCCAAGACTGAATTAGACAGACTTTTGATCGAAAAGGATGTTAAGAGTTATGGGGGACAGGCAGGGGAAGCAGAGTTAAGGCCACAATCAGATCAGCCATGATGTTATTGAATGGTGGAGCAGGCTAGATGGGCCGAATGGCCCACTCCAGCTCCTATTCCTTATGACCTTATGATTTGATCCTGACATGTCCCAATACCTGATTTATCTGGTGGTAATTGCACTGAGTGTAACAGGGATGATAACAATGGAAATGAGAACATATGATTTTACTTTGATGATATTATCCAATTGAAATTTCAGCACTGCTGCCAACGGAAGGGTTCGACCTATCCAATCTGAATCTGTGCCTCTGTACAGAGCCTCCTCAATTGCACTTAAAAATCCGAGTCCGATCAATAGTGATGTTTTTTAAGAGCGACAGAAAAAGATGGGCACATGGATAAGTACGTACAAAAAAAAAGTAGAGATTGAAGATGATTGTCCTGCAAAACGGACTGTTCCCAAAACTCTTCTAACCTACAATACAGAGACATCAACTCAGCACATCGATGACAGTGTTATCAGCAACTCAAAATTTCACCACAGGATCTAAATTACTGCAAGTATCCTTGACCACATATCTACACAGGAGATGGAAGAAAAACTGTGATTGAATAAAATGGCAAGAAATATAGTGCAATTTATTTAGGTTGCTATCTAATACAAAAAGCAACAGAATTAGATTTCTTTTCTATTCTTGGCAGCTTTGCTGGATTAGTTGCAATAACAGCAAAACCATTGACTGATGACCTACAGCAGACGTGTATGAGGATAGAATTTGTGGAGTATGCAGCTGTAGTTGACAATGTTATATTGCAAAGATCCAGCCTGTAGTCAATTTAAGAACATAAGAACAATAGAAATAGTAGCAGGAGTCGGCTATGCAGCCCCTCAAGACTGCTGATCTTCAACCTCAACTCCATTTCCCTGCCCAATTCCTAGACCTTGATTTCCTTAGAGTCTAAAAATCTGTTGACTCAGCCTTGAATATATTCAACAATTGATCATCCATAGTCTTGGGATTGAGAATTCCAAAGATTCACAACCGTCTGAGTCAAGAAATTTCTCCTCATCTCAGTCCTAAATGGCCAATCCCCATATACTGAGACAATGTCCCTTCATTCTTGTTGCATTCTTCTGTCTATTGAAAAATTAATAATCATATGACATGCGAGCTCTTTATTTGAAGATAAGACAATATGCAAACAATGATAACTGGGAGGCTATGTAGGCATGTCTGACCTGTAGGACTGCTGCTTTGTTCAGCCTAGAGAGTTACGAGATTTTACACCACATCCTGTCTCATAGTGGGTAGTGCTGGACTGTAGTCTAAGGTACAAATACTTAAAGGTACATGTACATCACATCACAACACTCTAGGTTCTTCAGCCAGGGGAAATAGCCTCTCAGCACCTGTCCTGTAAACTCTCTCAGAATCTTTTATATTTCAAAGAAATTGCCTCCCTTTTTTCAAAAGTCCAGAGAGTATAGGCACATTCCACTCAACCTCAATCCCTTCAGTATCCTTCCTTAGTATGGTGTCAAAACTGCACAACTGCATAATGGTAAGACAAACTAGGAGAATTAACCATACATATTGATAGTCAGGGGAGAAATTAGACCTCGTTTCATCCATTTTAAATTCTGGAGATGGGGCATAAAGGACTAATTTTCTAGGCCTTTATTTCGTGCCCCAATGATGCTTCAAAGATGCCCAACCCTTAGAATGGAATGATTTTTCAGGCATCCTTGTTGACTGCCTAAAACAGGCATAAGTTAAAGTGGAGCCTCATGCCCTGTTTTAGGACCAGTTCCAGGAATCCAATGGTCTGGTTCTGCTTTTCTCAGGATTACTCGGCCTACATGCAGCCTAATCAACTGTCCTAAAAGGAGCCAGTATAAGCGACCAGCAGTTGCATAAGCATGTTTATTTAATAAATGACCTTCATGGGGCACATGAGAAGCAGGATTAAGCTCCTCATTTCCTCAGCACTACTGCACGTTGTTGTAGCCCATGTTAGGCTCCCCTCCCTTTCTCCCCCTTTCTCTCCTAGGGCATACGTCAGGGATGCTACCACTGAGGAAGCTGACCCAAATTGGAGGGAAGCAACAAGCTGCCTCTAGAAAAATGACAAGTACTAGTTGCTTGCCTGAATTATTCAACCTCGAAGACCAGTTTTTGGTAGTCCTTGATAGTTCGGAGTGTGTATTGTGCACGCAACCTGGTTTGTGCATAAAAATGGGAGTGCACAAATCTACCTACCAGGGACTCTTTCACTGATGAAAGATCAAAGGTCAAAACACTATTGATATAATGGAAGAACTTCTCGTGGGCAGACTTGATCTGTCAATGCAGATACATTGGGCAGGATTTCACAGTTGGCATGGGGGGGGGAGGCGGGCCCGACACACATGTGCATAAAATGACGCGTAATGATGTCAGGCATGCATCTCAATGTCACCGTGCACCATCGCGATATTTTGGAAGGCGGGTGCGCTATGACTTTGGAGGCTCGCTCACCATTAATAAATGGGCCAGTTAAGGCCCTTGAGGCAGCAATTGAAATCGAGTTTGCGCAGCCCGTGTGATTTTCAGAGTGTTGCTAGGGCGCAGCGGGCAGGTGGGTAGGCCACATTTTTAAAAACCTCATCCACAGGCGGGAAAATCGGGGGGTGGGTGAGTGAGCTCGCGAATGCAACTAGTTAGAACTTAATTACTTACTGCTGCTTGCTTGTGTGAACAGGACAGCTTCATTTCGCTTCACAACTGCTTTCACAGAAATATCAGGCTCCAGTTCAGGACTCTGGAGGAGTCATAACTCTTGTGGCCTTGTAGATATCAGACAGCCTTCCCTTACCCTGGGAATGGGGATTGTGCTCTCAACTGGAGGCACCTTCTCTGAGGAGGAAGAGAGAGCCAGAAGGGGGAGGAGGCCAGGTTTCCCTGTTCAGCCTCCAGGAGAGTGACATGTGAGAGGAGAGGCGCAGGCATAAGGGATGCAGGTCCAACAGGGAGTCCAAGGCGGAAGGGGCCGCACTAGATGCCACTATCCTGCTGCCAGGGTATACAGGTGGTGATGCAGCTACTTCAATATGTCTGAGGTGCAATGCCAAAGGAGACTCCATCTCTCAAGGGAACATGACCTCCATCTATCAGATGATTGGCTCTGAGATCAGCTCCAACTGTGTGGGTGGATACCCCATGCTTGTGGTTGCCCCCAGCTTCTATGCCGCTGGCTTTTTCCAGGAGTCAGTGGGGGATCTTTGTGGAGTCTCCCCAATCAGCTGTCCACACTTGTGTCAAGCTGGTGATAGATGGTCTGTTCAGGCATGCATTGACTTTCATTCACTACCGCACAGACGAGGTCAGGCAGGCAGAGTGAGCCAGAGGCTTTGCTGTGATTGTTGGATTCCCCTGCGTCCAGGGTGCCATCAGCTGCACACATGTGGCCATCAAGTGCTAGCAGTGAGCCAGGAGCCTTCCTCAACAGGAAGGGCTTCCACTCCATGAATGTGCAGATAGTATGTGATCACAGGATGCAGATTCTGCAAGTCTGTGCAAGGTACCCAGGCAGCCCCAATGATGCTTACATCCTGAAACACTCCCAGGTGCTGAGGCTCTTCAGAGCTCCAGCCCAGCTTGATGGATAGGTGCTGGGTGACAAAGGCTATCAAAAGGTGACTCATGACGCCTCTCTGCCATCCAAGTACAGAGACCGAGAAGCGGTATAATAGGAGCCATGCCTTCACAATGGCTCTGGTGGAGAGAACCATTGGCCTTCTCAAGATGTGTTTCTGATGCCTGGACCATTCAGGGGTGCACTTCAATCCCCCAGATCGTGTGTCACTGATAGTGGTTGCATGCTGCGCTCCCCACAACCTGGCGCTGGAAAGTGGGATGCATTGGAGGAAGAAGATGTTGAAGTAGTTGCTCTGGCAGCAGACGATGAGTCCCGTCATGATTCCAAGGACGAGCATGCTCAGGAGAATGCTGAAGGGATAGACGCTGACCTGGGCAACCTACAGGGAGGTAGGGGCACTGAGGAGGCTTTGATCCAACGCTCCTTCAGCTAGTCAACCAAATAAGAACCACCACCACACACCAGGGCTGCAGGCTCCATACTCAACAGCTGACAGGAACATTTGCTTGGTCAACAACATGCCCTATGTGCCATTTCAATAAAGTTCAATGACAAACAAGTCACTCATAACATGCATAACATTCACCTGCATAACTAATAAAGCACCCAGAGGTTTGTTGAGAACCAACACGTTTACTGCCTTGAAGCCTGGCATACATAAATCAAATTAAATGAAAAGGTGTTCAACATCACACCAACTTAAAAACAACTTAAAAGTGGTGCAAAAGAAAAACACTAGTGATAAGCCTGTTATGTGCCTAAGGTGATTTAAGTTTACTTTTGCGAGCGCTACGTCTAGGTGCTCCCCCATTGCTGGCACTGGCATTGGAGACAGCCTGCTTACTCTACTGTCCTGTTGGCCTTGATGACCTTGGCGGGCATCCTCTGGCCTGTGAAGCCTGTGCTGGTCACACCTGGGAGGGAGCAGCCAGTGGCATGGCTGGCATCTCCCCGGGCGCCACAGCCTCATCGGATGTCACTGTCACTGGAAGAGCTGCTGCCCTCATCCGGAGCGCCCTGAGATGAACCCGCAGAGACAACAACCAGCTTGTGCGCCAATGTCAGGTTGCTTTGTACCTCCCTGCTCACTATTGATGGATAGGCACCTAGCTGGGATACTGGGTGCTCAATGCATCTCCCACACTGATACTGACCATTGAGGTCATTGCCGGTATGAGGGCTTGCAGGTCCGATCACATCCTCAGAAAACCCTGATTCAGCTCCTGGAGGAGACTCTCCATGAGAATTGTTACTGTCTCCATGGAGGAGGCAGTGCACATGGCCATGAGGGTCTTTGCATTGCTCATGCTCCGCATGAACTCCTCCACAACGAAGACCATGGCACACATTCCCTCATGTATCTTCGCCAGATCCTCCCACAAACCCTGCTGGACTTCCAGCATCTGCTGCCTCAGGGATGACTCCAGAGGCACAGCATCAGCCACCGGCTAAGCATGTTCCTTGTCCCCAGCAGTTCTTCGACTGCCGTTGCCCTGGGCACTCTCTGCCACCGCCTACACCTCAAGTAAATGTGAAGTGCCCTCACCGATGTGCGCTGAAATACTGGCCGACGATTTTATTCCCACCGAGCTGTTGGTGTCTGCGCAGGTGCCTGCTTGGCTGAGAGGGTGTGACACTGGAGCGTCCAGATCATCCGTGCCCTCAGGGATCCTTCGGGCTTCTGAGACCAAGGTTGTTCTGGTGAGCCTGAAAGGAAGAACATGTGATTAGCTGAAGCCATTACACTGTTAATGTGCATGCCTGGCACCCGGATTAAGGAGCCCTCATCTTTCCATTATCAACAGGGATTCCACGTTGGAGGCTGAAATCAATATACAGTCAACAGTGGAATGGTTGCTATTGCAGACATTCTGACCTCAGTGTGCTGCACTCTTACCTCTCTGTGGCACCCCCAACCTCATCGTGGCTTGTTGACCTAAGCACATGGCATCTCTCCAGCTCCAGGGCCTCCTACTCATATCAAGTTAGGATGAGTAGGTGGGGCAGTCCACTACCAGTCCACAACCTCTCGGCATTGTTATGGGATGTCTTCTCTTGAAAGGACAGAGGAGCATTGTTTAGTCCATCCTGTACCTGCATTACCATTGCAGTCTTGCCTGATGAATACCTTGCAGGGCTCAGCCGATTCGTGACCCTGGAGCCACAAAACGCTCATTTCAAGCAGACAGGGCTCATCCCTTTGCCCAGACCCTGCCTCCATGACATTTGCCACTCACACTTAAGAATACTGAGGTCTGTGTGGGGGTGGCGTGGGGGGGGGGCCACCTAACTGCTGTGCTAAGTGACCAATGCCAACACAGTACTCACCCTTCCCAATCGCAGGAGGTCATTAAATCGCTTGCGGCACTGCACCCATGTGCGCCTTACCACATCACGGCAGATGACCCGTGATGCCACCTCCTCCCAGGCATGTTTGGTTAGGTGCGGTGGGGGTGGGCCTTCTCCTCCTGATCCTTGGGCATGCTTTCACCCCCTCCAGGAGGGCAGCGAGGCATTCATCGGAAAACCTCGGGGCCGACTGCCCTGCCGACCTGCTCTGCCCTGTTCACCGATAGCGTTGTGCATTGCTGATCGACAAAGCCAATGGCACAGCTTTTTTGAATAGGTCGCCGGGTCGCCATGGGACCCGGCAGACGTTGAGCTCCCGCCCCTGCCCACCCCTTCCCGCTGATCTCGAGAGCTGCGCATTTCGCTTGGCAGGCCTTAATTGGCCCGCCCCATGTAAAATCGCGATGTGCACCCGATTGCGGCTGGCGGTCAGGTTCCTGGCTGCCCCCGCCTGCTTCCGCTGAGACTGCCCACCGACTGAAGAATTTGGGCCGTTGTAACAAAAATAACTTAGATTTATATAGAGCCTTCTCACATTCTCAAGATGTCTCAAAGCAATTTGCTTCTAATTAATTAATAATTCTTGTTATGTAAACAGAAATAGCAGGCAATTTTCTATGAACAAGATTACACCAACAGCAAATAAGAGGAAAGACAAGTTAAACCTGAGATAAAAACAAAAACTGCGGATGCTGGAAATCCAAAACAAAAACAGAATTACCTGGAAAAACTCAGCAGGTCTGGCAGCATCGGCGGAGGAGAACGTCAACTCTTTTCTTCTCCGCCGATGCTGCCAGACCTGCTGAGTTTTTCCAGGTAATTTTGTTTTTGTTTTTGACAAGTTAAATCTGTTTAGTAGTATTGGTTGAGAGAGAACTGTTGACATTGGGAGAACTTGCTTCTCTTCAAATAGTATTACAGTAGTGTTTCAAATCTGGCTGTCCAAAAATTGGAGCTGTTTGAAAACTGGACATTTTCAGAATGTGCTAAGCATTCATTTTAATTGGTAAAATTAAAAAAAACTTACCTGGACAATGGCTTTGTGCAGAGTGGCACCCTTCGCCGCTTGCGCACCGGTCTATTTGCATGGTCCAAGTGGCATTTGACCCACCCAACCAGCCCATGGCGAAATCCAGGAAGATCTGAAATCTAGAATGGTCTTGGCTTTGAGGTTACTGATCCTGAGACACGGCACCCGTATGGAATTGTTTAAATGTACCTGAATAGGTGCCAGAAACTTTAAGGAAAGGACTTCCTGGCGGTTCTCTTCCAGGAAAAGAATAGAATCTCTCTTTTTTTTCAACCATATTTAGTATTATCATTAATATGATTATCATTTGGCATTTGTTGAAACTCTTTTTACAATTCGGACATGAAGGATTTATGAATAGTCAGATCATCGAATGTGTCCTGGGCCTGATAGAGTAACTAAACCTTCTTCTCAAATATACAGTAAACTACCTTAAACTAAGCAGAAAGAGAAAGTGTGTGTGTGTGTGAGAGAGAGAGAGAGAGAGAAAGAGGGAGAGTAAGAGAAAATCTTAATTAATCAAACATCCATCATCAGACTTTACATAACAGTAGTAATTTATTGATAATATTGTGTGCAGAGATGAGATCTGATTCAAATTTTGTGACCATGGAATAAATCATACTTCATTCTTAAACAGGAAAATATACACAGAAATCACAATCTCCATTGAAGACCAAAACTAAATTAAGGTCAGTCATTGCAAACCATATCAGGAAAGTACCCAACTAGCTGTTCACTATTTGGAAGGAATGGAGGGATTTTTCTGAATCAGTAGCTGTAAAAGGAGCCAGGAACAGAAAAGTACAACTCCAGAAAGATATTGCTGTTAAGTATTTAATGTAAGCCATTGCAAAAAGATGCCTGAGATGATTAACTGTTTCGTTGTTTAGTGTTAAAGGTCTGCTGAAAGACAAAATGTCCTCATTAGAAAAATCAATTAGATTGGAATGTTAGACAAAAGAAGAACTATTTTGGTTCCCTTCTATTCTGTAAACATTGCACCTTCTAAACCCAGAAGGACAATTAAGAAGATGCATGCTGGGTACACCACCACCTGCAAGCTCCCCTCCAAAGCTACATACAGTCCTGACCTGGAACTAGTCACCGTTGCATCACTGTCGCTGAGGTCAAAATCCTGGGACTCCCTCCCTAACAGCAGTGGGGGCGTATCTACACTCTAGCAAAACTGGAGTGAATGGGAATCTGGGGGGAAACTCTCTGCTGGTTGAAGTCATACCTAGCACAAAGGAAGATGGTTGTAGTTGTTGGAGGTCAAACGTTTCAGCTCCAGGGCACCACTGCAGCAGTTCCTCAGGGTAGTGTCCTCAGCCCAACCTTCAGCTGCTCATCAAATACCTTCCTTCCAGCATAAGGTCAGAAGTGGGGATGTTTGTTGATGATTGCACAATGTTCAGCACCATTTGCGACTCCTCATATACTGAAGCAGCCCATGTCCAAATGAAGCAAGACCTGGACAATATCCAGGCTTGGGCTAACAAGTGGCAAGTAATATTCGTGCCACACAAGTGCCAGATAACGACCATCTCCAACATGAGAGAATCTAGCTATTGCCCCTTGACATTCAATGATATTGCCATGTCACTATCAATATCCTGGGGGGAGGGGGATTACCATTGACCAGAAACTGAACTGGACCAGCCCTATAAATACTGCGGCTACAAGAAGGTCAGAAGCTAGGAATCCTGCGGTGGGTAACTTACATCCTAGCTCCCCAAAGCCTGCCCACCATCTATAAGGCAGGAGTCTGATGGAATGCTCTCGGATTGCCTGGATGAGTGCAACTCCGACAACACTCAAGAAGCTGAACATCATCCAGGACAAAGCAGCCCACTAGATTGGCACCCCATACACAAACATTCAACCCTTACACCACCGACACACAATGGCAGCAGTGTGGACCACCTACAAGGCGCACTACAGGAAATCACCAAGGTTCCTTTGACAGCACGTTCCAAACCCACTGTTGAGTGCCACCGCTGATCATCATGTTGTGTTATGGGTTCACTTGCTGTCTCTGTGATGAGATCTTGAGGTTTGTATATTAAAACATGAACCATTTATTGTTAATCTTTAACAATGTACAGATCCCAGTTAATGTCATGCAGGTAGGCTGCTTCTAGAGTGTTCTCCTAATCTATGACCAAGTGACTCTATACATCATACCATGGGCAGTATTATTCTTCAGTCTCACATTAACCCTTACTCTGTCAAACACCTTTATATTACAATAGTATGCAGGCACATACAACATCATATAATACCCATAACTGCTACCATTTACAAGGACAAAGGCAGCAGACACATTAGAACACAACTACTTGGGAGTTCCCCTCCAAGCCACTCACCATCCTGACTTGGAAATATATCGGAAATATATCATTGTTCCTTCACTGCTGCTGGGCCAAATTTCTGGAACTTCCTCCCTAACAATGCTGTGTACCAACACCACATGGACTGCAGTGGTTCAAGAAAGCAGCACACCACCACTTTCTCAAGGGCAATTAGAGATGCACAATAAATGCTAGCACAGCCAGCAATGCCCACATCCAATGAATGAATAAAAAAAACATGGACTGTGGCGGTTCAAGCAGATGGCTCACCACCATCTTCTCAAAGGCTGTTAGTGACGGGCAACAAATGCTGGCCTTACTAGTGATATTCCAGGAACAAATATAAGAAAAATAATCTTTACATGAGAATCTCAATCCTCAGGTTAAATCTAGGGAAAGCAATGCTTTCAGTCAATCGGACCAGCAAAAGCTACGGGACAAATTATGTGTTATTACATTCTGTTCTTGCATTATTTATAGCATTTGTGTTTTGGTAACACTGATTCAGTTATTTACTTTAGGTGTAGAACGCTTTCAAAAATTGAAAATCTCTGAGGAAGATGGATTGGAAAATGTTATGGATTTTTCAATGCAAACTTTACAAGAAATCTAATTATAGTTCTGAATTCTGTTCTTCCACAATGGTGTAAAGCCTGATGTGATGCAATGTTATTCCCTTTGCATATAATTGTTTATTTGAAATAACATATTTCATGGATTTATCAAGTGACAGGCTGGGAAATATGACTGATTACTTGACATATTCTACCTTAATTATAGCCTAGAATGTATAATATCACAGGGAACACAAAGCATGTTCAACAGTTAATGCTATTGCAGAGGCAATGATTCAGAGCAAAACTAGCATTCTTAAACCCTTGTTAAATCTCTATGCTTATTCTTTTGAAGACAATTGAGCCAATGAAACTGAAGCACTTCACCTTAAAACTAGAAATTATTCCTGGTGAGAACTCATGAATTATCAGTTCACCATCGCTGGTGATAGACTGTAAATTTCATAACAAAAACAGAATTACCTGGAAAAACTCAGCAGGTCTGGCAGCATCGGCGGAGAAGAAAAGAGTTGACGGTTCGAGTCCTCATGACCCTTCGACAGAACTTGAGTTCGAGTCCAAGAAAGACTTGAAATATAAGCTGGTTTAAGGTGTGTGTGTGGGGGGCGGAGAGATAGAGAGAGAGAGAGGTGGGGGGCGTCGGTGTGGTTGTAGGGACAAACAAGCAGTGATAGAAGCAGATCATCAAAAGATGTCAATGACAATAGTACAATAGAACACATAGGTGTTAAAGTTAAAGTTGGTGATATTATCTAAACGAATGTGCTAATTAAGAATGGATGGTAGGGCACTCAAGGTATAGCTCTAGTGTTTTTTTTTTTAATAATGAAAATAGGTGGGAAAAGGAAAATCTTTATAATTTATTGGAAAAAAAAGGAAGGGGGAAACAGAAAGGGGGTGGGGATGGGGGAGGGAGCTCACGACCTAAAGTTGTTGAATTCAATATTCAGTCCGAATGGCTGTAAAGTGCCTAGTCGGAAGATGAGGTGTTGTTCCTCCAGTTTACGTTGGGCTTCACTGGAACAATGCAGCAAGCCAAGGACAGACATGTGGGCAAGAGAGCAGGGTGGAGTGTTAAAATGGCAAGCGGCATGGAGGTTTGGGTCATTCTTGCGGACAGACCGCAGGTGTTCTGCAAAGCGGTCGCCCAGTTTACGTTTGGTCTCTCCAATGTAGAGGAGACCACATTGGGAGCAACGAATGCAGTAGACTAAGTTGGGGGAAATGCAAATGAAATGCTGCTTCACTTGAAAGGAGTATTTGGGTCCTTGGACGGTGAGGAGAGAGGAAGTGAAGGGGCAGGTGTTGCATCTTTTGCGTGGGCATGGGGTGGTGCCATAGGAGGGGGTTGAGGAGTAGGGGGTGATGGAGGAGTGGACCAGGGTGTCCCGGAGGGAGCCATGCCTACGGAATGCCGATAGGGGAGGTGAAGGGAAGATGTGTTTGGTGGTGGCATCATGCTGGAGTTGGCGGAAATGGCGGAGGATGATCCTTTGAATGCGGAGGCTGGTGGGGTGATAAGTGAGGACAAGGGGGACCCTATCATGTTTCTGGGAGGGAGGAGAAGGCATTTCATTGCTGGAGGCATTATACAGCTGCAGACACTTACAAGGTTACAGTGTTGTGCAAGATATGCTCATAATACAAGTTGTAAAGGCAATATATATGAACATGATACCATTTTTAGTTTTGTTCAATTAGATATATAAGAATTCGCCAAATTTGTGGGACTCTCCTAGATTGTGGCAGCTTATGTATGTTGATCAGAAGTTATAATTTATTGCATTGATAGTGTGCATCATAGTATGAAAGATCAATTACTTTTGTATGTCTCATAGAAGTGCAGTATCCCGGATCATTTATCCTAGAGGTAATTCAATATCATTTGGTTTAATATAATGATATTTCAGTTAAACAGTAACTTAATTTTAAGTTTTCAATGAAATTAGCATTCTCTATTTGATATATTAGGTAAAGAAGATGATTATAAATGGTTTGTTTCTTTCATTTCTCACATTTTATTTATTCAAGATATGTCATCTATACAAAATACAATTTTACAATACACTTATAATGACCACTACCTATTCAATGTGAATTAATTTGTCTCCTTGTACTGCTGATCATGATTAACATTAAATTGTTTATGCGGCTGCTACAGTAAAGTATATTTTTTGGAATTCTGTTCTATTCTACCCAGTATTCTCTGCAGACCCATTAGCATGAGCCCATTTAACATACCTAGATCATTATTCTTCTTTCCATAGGTAGGACTTTTAAGCTTGTGTCTAAATGATTTGTGGCGCAAATGTCAATCCAGACAATTTATAGCTATTGAGATTTATGTAGCAGTATTGTTGCCAGCCTAGAAAACAACTAATCTTAATTGGACCAAAGCTATATATTCACTTGTGTCGTTCTGTCTCCCTTTTGCTTGCTACTGTCACAAAGTTACTTTACTTCTTATTCATTGCTGGGACATTTGTATTGCTGGCTAGGCCAGCATTTGTCGCTCACGTCTAATTGATCTCGAGAAGGTGGTGGTCTGTTGCTATCCTGAACTGCTGAAGTTTAGGTACGCCTACAGTGCTGTTAAAGGGAGAGTTCCAGGTTTTTCAGCCAGCAACAGTGAATGACCGGTGATATAGTTCCAAGTCAGGATGGTGAATGGCTTGGAGGGGAGCTTGCAGGTGATGCTGTGTCCATGTGTCTGATGTCCCTGGTCTTCTAGGTGGTAGAG
Source organism: Carcharodon carcharias (assembly GCF_017639515.1). NCBI lineage: Eukaryota > Metazoa > Chordata > Chondrichthyes > Lamniformes > Lamnidae > Carcharodon > Carcharodon carcharias. The sequence continues at coordinate 103,342,976 of NC_054471.1, read as the reverse complement.
GCCGTGGGTTTGAAAGATGCTGTCGAAGAAGGTTTGGCTGTATCTTGTTCTCAATGCTGCCACTTTGTGTCGGTGGTGGGGGAAGTGAATGTGGTGTTGGATGGGGTGTTGATCAAGTAGGCTGCTTTCTCCTGGATAGAGTTGAGCTTCCTGAGTTCTCTTAGAACTGTGTTCATCCAGGCAAGTGGAGGGTATTCCATCACGTTCCTGACTTGTGCCATGTAGATGGTGGATAGACTTTGGAGAGTCAGGAGGTGAGTTCCTTGCCACAGAGTTCCCAGCCTCTGAGCTGCTCTTGTAGCCACAGTATTTATATGGCTGGTCCATTTAAGTTTGTGGTCAATGGTGACACCCCAGGATGTTGATAGTGGGGGTCCAATGATGATAGTGCTGCTGAATGTCAAGGGAAATGGTTAGGTTCTCTCTTGTTGGAGATGGTCATTGCCTGGCACTTGTTCGCCTCAAAGTTACTTACCACTTATCAGCCCAAACCTGAATGTTGTCTCGGTCTTGCTGCACATGGGCACAGATTTTTTGAGTATTTGAAGAGTTGTGAATGGTTCTGAATATGGTGCAATCACAAACTGAGCTTGAGACATATGCAGACTCCTAGAAGAAAACCTGCTGGACCTAGTAGTCACTCATTACCAGCAACTGTGAAAGTATCCACCACACTCAACCCTTTTGGCTCCAGATCCTTCCAAGGCACTGTTGGAGGTGTATCCAAGATCTCCTATTCAGCAGCCCACAAATGCCCATGACAGGCCTCTGATGGTTTGTTTGCCAGGGTTGGTCTTCATATATGATGACACTTATTAGAGCGAGTGGATGCTCAGGTCTCTGGCTTGTTTCTTATACCTGCAGGGTGTCATCGACTACAGGCATGCAGTCCATCTATATCAACCAGGAGTATTTTTAAACTGCAAAGGATATCATAGGAGGTCTTGCAGTTCAGTGGGTCAAACACCTGGCTCTGGGGCTAGAAGCTCTGGGTTCAAGTCACTCTCCAAGATATGTTGGCCATGGAAGGAACGTTCATGACACAGCCAAACAGATTGATAATCAACCTGCTAATTCTTCCAATATGCCCAGTCAGTAAGAGCAGGAGAGATTCCTGGTCAACCATTCCTGACAACACGCCTTGCCAGCTTGTCAGTATTGGCCAGAATTCCCTCAGAAATTCCCTGAGAAAGGCATGAGCAGGGCTACATCCTACATTGGGTGAACATAGCCAAAGAAGAAGGAATCTCATTCCATTAATGTGCAGCTGATGTGTAACCATAAGAAGTGATTTATGCAGGTTTAGACCAGATTACTGTGGAGCTGCTATGATGCTTTCATCTTGCAACAGTTCAACATCGCCAACCTCAATGGACCTGCAAACAGACTTAAGAGGCGACTGCTAAGAAGCAGAGGATGTCCTCTTCAGACTTGGCTGATAACACTTGTGAAGAAACCAAACAAAGAAGGCAGCCATATGACCACCAGATGTGACATTGAACAAGGCATGCTGAAGATACGGTTCAGGTACCTGGACAGGTCTGGCGCCCCCTTTCAGTGCTTGCCAGCCAATCGCTTTCATTCATTCAGAATGCAAGTGGCATGTTGCACTCTCCACAACATTGCACAGTAGCAAGGACCGGAGCTACAGGAAGAACAAAATGCTGTGCACACATCTTTGGTAGACAAATCCAATGAAGAGGAGGAGAGCATGGAGGGGATGTAGAATGAATATGGCATCCTCAACACAGGACCAGCTGCTTATATTGTTGCTAGGAATTTCCTTATAGCTGTAAACTTCAGTTCATTACCACTACTAGCACTACTAGACCAAAGCACCAATGGTCACTCTCCACCCCACAACACCCAATCCTGATAAGCAATCCTATGATCAGCCAGCCACCCACTAGACAATCCCCATTGGTCCCTGACAATCCATGTCTTCCCATTCATCAACAGGTAACTGAGTTGCGACATGTCAACCAAGTGTGGACTGTCTATTTTATGTGATTTTACTAAACACTTTCCAACAATATAACATTTTGTCAAACACCCATGTACATTTTCTTGATGAACTACAAAGTTTTCTTCTTCCTTTTCCTACTGTACCTATGTGGTGGAACATCTGTGGCTTTAGCAGACATAGAGATAAAGGCAGACTGCTCAGTTCTGTGCTCTGACTCCTGAGGTGCCCTTGGCCAATGATCTCCAAAGTTTGGACCGATGAGAGCCCTCTCAAACACTGCTTCATCTGCACCTATACAGGAGCACACTCGGCCATCGGAAGATTAGGCAGCATGTTGGCTAAGGGCCAGGTTGAGGAGAGGAAAACAAAGTGAAGTGGGAGTGTTTGAGGACAGCACCCACTTCCATGGCCTCTTTCACCATCATCCCTCTCCTGCGCTAGTCATACCTCACTCCTCAGATCCTCATGTGGAGCTGCATGATACATACTAGTGCGGTGCTTAGGCCAAGGCTAAAGTTCTACAACTATCAGACTACAGACCAAGAGATGAACAGTGGGATTAGGCACGTTGGCTCCTCTTCGGCTGGCATGGATGTCCGATTTGGTCAGTGCTCAGGGACATAGGGTGGGACTGTGAGTCAGGCAGGTAAGGAGATCAAGAAGATGTGAGTGGAGGAGCCTCAGCCCTTGCAATTGAGCAACAAATCCGAGGTTCTTGCAGCTTGAATGGACGAGAGCAAGGACTGTAGCGTGTATGAACAGACTGAACGTGTCACCATGGTATAGGAAGCCAGTCAAGCAGGGGGAGTTAAAAGGAATATAATGGTAGTGGAGCACTGTGTAGTCAGGGAGATAGACATTGTTCTCTGCAGCTGAGAGTGAGAATCCAGAAGGTAGTGTTGCCTGCCCAGTGTCAGGGTTCAGGATATCTGCTTAGGCCTGGAGAGGACCTTGTAGTGAAAGTGGAAGGGGACTATCCAGTTGCTGTGGTCCACATAGGTACCAACAACATCAGTAAGACTAGGAAAGAGGCTCTGCATTGGAAGTATGAGGAGCTAGGTGTTAAATTAAAAAGCAGAGCCACAAAGGTAATAATGTCTAGATAAGAAGGCAAATGGTGTGTTGGCCCTTATTATGAGAGGATTTGAATATAGGAGTAAAGATGTTTTACTGCAATTATTTTAGCCTTGGTGAGACCACACCTGGGGTATTGGGTGCAGTTTTGGTCTCCTTACTTAAGGAAAAGTAAACTTGCCATAGAGAGAGTGCAACAAAGATTCCTGGGATGGAGGGGTTGTCCAATCAGGGAAGATTAAATAGACTGAGCCTTCATTCTCTGGAGTTTAGAAGAATGAGAGGTGATCTCATTCAAACATACAAAATCCTTATAGTGCTTGACAGGGTAGATGCAGGAAGGATGTTTCTCCTGGCTGGTGGGGTTGGGAAGGGGGATGTTCTAGAACCAGGGACATAGTCTCAGAATAAGGAGCAGGCCATTTAGGACTGAGATAGGGAGGAATATCTTCACGCAGAAGGTGGTGAATCTTTGGAATTCTCTACCCTTTTGGACTGTGGAGGTTCAGTTGTTGTGTATGTTCAAGACGGAGATCCATAGATTTCTATATGTTAAAAACATCAAGGGTTACAGGGATAATGCAGTAAAATGGTGTTAATGTAGGAGACCAGCCATTATCTCATTGAATGGCAGAATGAGTTCGGAGGGCTGTATGGCCTACTCCTGCTCCTATGTCTTATGTTCTTATGACCCCATTGTCTTCACAAAGCTTGACAGATGTTGGAGCTATCTTTAGATACCACCAGCAGAACAAAGCCATTATCTTACAGCTTTCGTCACTAACAAAGATGTATTTCAGTACCGCAGAATGCCCTATGGACTAAGTTCACCAACCACCTCGTACATTCCAGAAGATCAGTTCTTCAGCCTGTCTTAAGTTGAGGGGATGCTCAACCTACTTGCCGATATCCCAACCACCACCCCCTCCCCCAATCCCAGCTCCAAAAGGGCCATCTGTTCCATGTTGTTCTTTCACAGAGGGCTGACCCTTGTTCTGCTCTTAATACATTCTGCTTTCTTACCTTAATGCCACTATTAGCACCCCCTTTAGCCCTTACCACAACCACGAGCACTCCCTTTGTCTTTTTGTCCATGACATCTTTGTCAATTTTTCCTTAACCCCTGCCTATTGTTGGCCTTCTATCAAGCTTCACCTGCTCCATCCCCCATCATCACATTCCTACTTCTCTTTAGCTCTGAAGAAGGGTCATTTGGACTCAAAACGTTAACTCTGTTTCTCTCTCCACAGATGCTGTTAGACCTGTTGAGTTCCTCCAGCATTTTCTGTTTTTATTTCAGATTTCCAGCATCCACAGTATTTTGCTTTTATGTTTGCCGATATTGTTGTCCATGGAAGGGACAAAGCAGAGCACGATCAGTAGTTATCAGTATTGCACACTGGTTCCGCACAACACAATTTGATGCTCAACAAGGACAAATGCACATTTGCGGCATCTGAGATTGATTTCCTAGGATACAGAGTGACAGCAGCTGGAGTAAAGCTGACACATGATAATGTCAAAGTCATTTATGCACTTCAAACCCTGTCTAACATGGAAGAGCTGTCATTGGTTCCTTGGAACTACTAACTTTTATCACTAATTTGTTCCTAAATAAGCAGAGAATGTGGAACCTCTTCGAAAACTACTGTGCAAAGATGTGTAATGGGAATGGATAATCACACAGAAACAGTGTTTGACATGTTAAAGACAAAGATAACAAGTCCACCAGTCCTCGTGCATTTTCAAACACACATGCAGAAATGTGTGTCACAACAGATGCAAAAGGAAATGCGATTGGAGTCTCACAGTACACTGAAGGAAGTGAATGACCAGTCATATGTCATGCTCATTGTCAGAAACTGAACGTAAATATTCTTCTGGAGAGTGGGAAGCACCAGCCCGCATTTACACTTGTGAACATTGGCACATGTATCTCTAGGTAGAAAGTTCACTCTTTGCACCAATAACCAAGAACTGACTATGTTGTTAGCCACATCAAGATCTGGTCATTGACCTTCATGCACCTAAACATGGTCAGCTCATGTTCATCAGTAAAACTTCAAGGTCACGTATCTCGCAGGGTCATGCAACTGAGTAGCTGACTTGCTTAGCCATACTACTATAGTAGACAGCGCGAGCGATAGTGAAATGACTTTCAACATTGAAATCTACGCGATTGTGGGGATTTCAGATGCGACTCTTATTATGCAAGGGGAGTTGAAGACAGAATTGGCAACAGTCAGTGTACTGCAGAAAGTAAGTCAGGAACTAAAAATGAAATAGAGGAAGAACTGGTCCCCGACTGCAGAATACGCAATGAGCTCATATCGTTTGATGACAGCTGTGCCACATATGGAACTCGAGCAGTTATCCCGAAAGTCCTACAGCAATGTGTATTGCATCTTGTCCACTGAAGGACATCCTGGTGTTGTTAATCTGAAACAATAATCCAGTGAAGCAGTTTGGTTGTTGGCAATAGACCGCCATGTAGAGGAATTCATTAGAACTTGTGTAGCTTGTAAACTCAATGAAAAATCTGATAAACCATGTCTCTTATCTCAACCAAAAACAAAAACAGAATTACCTGGAAAAACTCAGCAGGTCTGGCAGCATCGGCAGAGAAGAGTTGATGTTTCGAGTCCTCATGACCCTTCGACAGAACTTGAGTTCGAGTCCAAGAAAGACTTGAAATATAAGCTGGTTTAAGGTGTGTGTGTGGGGGGCGGAGAGAGAGAGAGAGAGAGAGAGAAGTGGAGTGGGGGTGTGGTTGTAGGGACAAACAAGCAGTGATAGAAGCAGATCATCAAAAGATGTCAACAACAATAGAGCAAAAGAACACATAGGTATTAAAGTTAAAGTTGGTGATATTATCTAAACGAATGTGCTAATTAAGAATGGATGGTAGGGCACTCAAAGTATAGCTCTAGTGGGGGTGGGGAGAGCATAAAAGATTTAAAAAATGTTTTAAAAATAATGGAAATAGGTGGGAAAAGGAAAATCTATATAATTTATTGGAAAAAAAAGGAAGGGGGAAACAGAAAGGGGGTGGGGATGGGGGAGGGAGCTCACGACCTAAAGATGTTGAATTCAATATTCAGTTCGGAAGGCTGTAAAGTGCCTAGTCGGAAGATGAGGTGTTGTTCCTCCAGTTTGCGTTGGGCTTCACTGGAACAATGCAGCAAGCCAAGGACAGACATGTGGGCAAGAGAGCAGGGTGGAGTGTTAAAATGGCAAGCGACAGGGAGGTTTGGGTCATTCTTGCAGACAGACCGCAGGTGTTCTGCAAAGCGTTCGCCCAGTTTACGTTTGGTCTCTCCAATGTAGAGGAGACCACATTGGGAGCAACGAATGCAGTAGACTAAGTTGGGGGAAATGCAAGTGAAATGCTGCTTCACTTGAAAGGAGTGTTTGGGTCCTTGGACGGTGAGGAGAGAGGAAGAGAAGGGGCAGGTGTTGCATCTTTTGCGTGGGCATGGGGTGGTGCCATAGGAGGGGGTTGAGGAGTAGGGGGTGATGGAGGAGTGGACCAGGGTGTCCCGGAGGGAGCGATCCCTATGGAATGCCGATAGGGGGAGTGAAGGGAAGATGTGTTTGATGGTGGCATCATGCTGGAGTCTGCGGAAATGACGGAGGATGATCCTCTGAATGCGGAGGCTGGTGGGGTGATAAGTGAGGACAAGGGGGACCCTATCATGTTTCTGGGAGGGAGGAGAAGGCGTGAGGGCGGATGCGTGGGAGATGGGCCGGACACGGTTGAGGGCCCTGTCAACGACCGTGGGTGGAAAACCTCGGTTAAGGAAGAAGGAGGACATGTCAGAGGAACTGCTTTTGAAGGTAGCATCATCGGAACAGATGCGACGGAGGCGAACGAACTGAGAGAATGTGATGGAGTCCTTACAGGAAGCGGGGTGTGAGGAGCTGTAGTCGAGATAGCTGTGGGAGTTGGTGGGTTTGTAATGGATATTGGTGGACAGTCTATCACCAGAAATTGAGACAGAGAGGTCAAGGAAGGGAAGGGAAGTGACAGAGATGGACCACGTGAAAATGATGGAGGGGTGGAGATTGGAAGCAAAATTAATAAATTTTTCCAAGTCCTGACGAGAGCATGAAGCGGCACCGAAGTAATCATCGATGTACCGGAGAAAGAGTTGTGGAAGGGGGCCGGAGTAGGACTGGAACAAGTGCTAAGGAATGCAAGCTCCAACAACTCATCGACACCAACACCCATCTAGGACCCTCCACCCCTGCCTGTCCCTCCGTCCCCACCCCATCTTCCAATCCCAACCCCAGCCGTGTATTCACTATACCCCCTGACCTTCCCCTCTCCGATGCTGAACGTTCAGTGCTCAGCAAAGGACTTAGTTTCATACCCTTACGCCCTCAGATCAATGAATTTTGGGCTCGGCATGATGCTGAACTCTTCTTCCGCCGTCTTCGTCTCCGCGCTCACTTCTTTGGGCAGGAGTCCTCTCCCAGTTCAACGGATCCTTTTATCCATCTCCACTATTCTCCCTCCACCTGGACCCCTCCCTCTGGATTCTTACCTTCTCTTGATCTTTTCATTGAGAACTGTTGGCGCGACATTAGTCGTCTCAATTTCTCTGCTCCTCTCACCCATTCTAACCTGTCTCGCTCTGAACTTACTGCACTCCATTCTCTCAGGTCCAACCCTGACATTGTCATCAAACCCACTGACAAGGGTGGTGCTGTTGTTGTCTGGCGCACTGACCTCTACCTCGCGGAGGCTGAGCGTCAACTCGCAGACACTTCCTCCTACCTCTCCCTGGACCATGACCCCACCACTGAACATCAAGCCATTGTTTCCAGGACTGTCACTGACCTCATCTCCTCTGGGGATCTTCCTCCCACAGCTTCCAACCTGATAGTCGCCCAACCTCGGACAGCCCGCTTCTATCTCCTACCCAAAATCCACAAACAGAACTGCCCCGGTAGACCGATCGTCTCAGCTTGCTCCTGCCCCACAGAACTCATTTCTCGTTATCTTGACTCCCTTCTCTCTCCCCTTGACCAGTCCCTTCCCACCTACATCCGTGATTCCTCTGACACCTTACGTCACATCAACAATTTACAGTTCCCTGGCCCCAACCGCTTCCTCTTCACCGTCCAATCCCTCTATAGCTCCATCCCCCACCAGGATGGTCTGAGGGCCCTTAGCTTCTTCCTTGAACAGAGGCCCGAACAATCCCCATCCACCACTACTCTCCTCCATCTGGCTGAACTTCTTCTCACGCTGAACAATTTCTCCTTCAACTCCTCTCACTTCCTCCAAATAAAAGGTGTGGCTATGGGTACCCGCATGGGCCCCAGCTATGTCTGTCTCTTTATGGGGTATGTGGAACATTCCTTGTTCCAGTCCTACTCCGGCCCCCTTCCACAACTCTCTCCGGTACATCGATATTACTTCGGTGCCGCTTCATGCTCTCATCGGGACTTGGAAAAATTTATTAATTTTGCTTCCAATCTCCACCCCTCCATCATTTTCACGTGGTCCATCTCTGACACTTCCCTTCCCTTCCTTGACCTCTCTGTCTCAATCTCTGGTGATAGACTGTCCACCAATATCCATTACAAACCCACCGACTCCCACAACTATCTCAACTACAGCTCCTCACACCCCGCTTCCTGTAAGGACTCCATCACATTCTCTCAGTTCCTTCGCCTCCGTCGCATCTGTTCCGATGATGCTACCTTCAAAAACAGTTCCTCTGACATGTCCTCCTTCTTCCTTAACCGAGGTTTTCCACCCACGGTCGTTGACAGGGCCCTCAACCGTGTCCGGCCCATCTCCCACGCATCCGCCCTCACGCCTTCTCCTCCCTCCCAGAAACATGATAGGGTCCCCCTTGTCCTCACTTATCACCCCACCAGCGTCCGCATTCAAAGGATCATCCTCCGCCATTTCCGCCAACTCCAGCATGATGCCACCACCAAACACATCTTCCCTTCACCCCCCCTATCGGCATTCCATAGGCATCGCTCCCTCCGGGACACCCTGGTCCACTCCTCCATCACCCCCTACTCCTCAACCCCCTCCTATGGCACCACCCCATGCCCACGCAAAAGATGCAACACCTGCCCCTTCACTTCCTCTCTCCTCACCGTCCAAGGACCCAAATACTCCTTTCAAGTGAAGCAGCATTTCATTTGCATTTCCCCCAACTTAGTCTACTGCATTCGTTGCTCCCAATGTGGTCTCCTCTACATTGGAGAGACCAAACATAAACTGGGCGACCGCTTTGCAGAACACCTGCGGTCTGTCTGCAAGAATGACCCAAACCTCCCTGTCGCTTGCCATTTTAACACTCCACCCTGCTCTCTTGCCCACATGTCTGTCCTTGGCTTGCTGCATTGTTCCAGTGAAGCCCAACGCAAACTGGAGGAACAACACCTCATCTTCCGACTAGGCACTTTACAGCCTTCCGAACTGAATATTGAATTCAACATCTTTAGGTCGTGAGCTCCCTCCCCCATCCCCACCCCCTTTCTGTTTCCCCCTTCCTTTTTTTTCCAATAAATTATATAGATTTTCCTTTTCCCACCTATTTCCATTATTTTTAAAACATTTTTTAAATCTTTTATGCTCTCCCCACCCCCACTAGAGCTATAACTTGAGTGCCCTACCATCCATTCTTAATTAGCACATTCGTTTAGATAATATCACCAACTTTAACTTTAACACCTATGTGTTCTTTTGTTCTATTGTTGTTGACATCTTTTGATGATCTGCTTCTATCACTGCTTGTTTGTCCCTACAACCACACCCCCCACTCCACTTCTCTCTCTCTCTCTCTCTCTCTCTCTCCACCCCCCCACACACACACCTTAAACCAGCTTATATTTCAAGTCTTTCTTGGACTCGAACTCAAGTTCTGTCGAAGGGTCATGAGGACTCGAACCGTCAACTCTTTTCTTCTCCGCCGATGCTGCCAGACCTGCTGAGTTTTTCCAGGTAATTCTGTTTTTGTTTTTGTTTTGGATTTCCAGCATCCGCAGTTTTTTTGTTTTTATCTCTTATCTCAACAACTGACCCCATGGCCAATAAAACCATTGAGCAACTCCAGGTAGATACTTTTGCATAATTGCAAGCAGCTCCCAGCAATCATGGTTTTTTGCTTATTGTTCATAATCTACGCAGTAAATGTCTGGAAATTGCTACAACATATTGAATAAACACCACTTCATTCATTGACATTCTAGACAAATTGTTTACAAAATGAGGTTTGCTGGAGACCATCACTACAATGGGCGGTACTTTATTTTCCGTAAGTTCACGGAGTTCCTAGCAAGTTGCGGAATTCATCACCACTGACATCATGATCCAATCCATATCGAATGATTCAGCAGGGTGATCAAGGATAGTCTGACAACTAAAATATTGGAGGGCAAAATGTTTGAGCAATCTAATCATATCCTACCTCACACATATTGATCCATCCCACACCCCCTGACTAGGATGACATTGGCCAAACTCATGACCGGTCATAATTTTTACATGACCCTGACTATTCTTAATTCATCACTGCTATCCAAAAAGAATTTCAGTGTGAACGCAGAGGAAATCGCAAAGCAATAAGTCAAAGCAAAAGTATGTTTCGGCAAGTGAACATGTGCAAGGGAACCACAATATGAAGTTGGAGATTGGGTTTACATCAAACAGCCAAATTATGACCACAAACTCACATCGTCTTTATCTGGACCAAAGTAGGTCAAGTAGTTTCTCAGATCCAGCAATTATTTGTTGGAGAGAACTCAAAGTGGAATGTGAGAGTGCTTGATAGCAGGTGGACCAGGATATTTTGAGGACAGTAATTATGAGGATACATTTCCTTTTCCATTGAATGACCGTGATGTTGATCATCTGCTTCATTGAGCTGGTCTTGCAGAATGACAAGCTCAAGTTCGTAGATCTAAACGCTGTCATCAACAACCTTGATATCTCAAAGGCTATTTCTGCACTTAGAGAAAATGGACACTCTGAGCTCTAACAAGTGACTTTGTGTACATATGTTTGTTGTTTAGGGTGGTTTTATTTAAAATAAGGTCTTTTAGTTTTACAAGGAGGCAAGATGTTGTATTCAATTGTTTGATTGTATGTGTCTGTTAACTGTTCTGTGTGTTATTAGCCAAGCACGGATGAGGTTAGAAAAACAGAAACTAAACTGAAAGCAAGGAGCAGCTGGAAGCATGAGAGCAGACATTTTAAGGCATTGAGTAAAGCTCCAGGTGACATAGAAACCTGGTGTGACATGGCCTCACCTTATATAATTTTTTAATAAAATATATGTAGGGTTATGCTCATTGCTTTCTTTAAAAGTTTCAAATTGGACAAAGACCTAAAATGGTTCAAACTATATCTGTCTGTGACCCCGAACAAAAGAAGCTACCTGGCAGTATTGGAGAAACTTGTATTTCATTATTTCTGAAGAGCCATAGAGATCTGTGGGCTGCACGGACCAAATTCAAAGAGACCTATTTAGAGGCCAACTTCATTTTCATAACCCAGGCTGGCCAACAGCAGTCTGCTTATCTGATATGACAAAAGGCCCTGCAAACCTCCTTTCAGTTCTTAGTGCTTGAGACATCCAACAACCTCGGGGACCCAGGCGAGGGATACACATCCCTTGTCAAAAACATTCTGGAGGGGTGGGAGTCATGTGACATGGACCTCTGGCCTGTGGAACCAGTAATATTGCCCTGTTGAACTGCAAAGTCTTGGGATGGAATCATCCCAGATTTGCACTAAGTGCCGTGGCGTTTGAGGAAAATGACATTTTATCCAGCTGGCTGCAATGACTGCTTCTCATGCCATTTCGTCCCAAACGCACCGCATTAATTGCGCATCCCCGAGAAAGATGCCGCTTTGATGCCAGGCGGGCTCTCATTTTCCTGCTGTGGCGTCACCTCGCTGCTTCATCATGCCGGGCACCATTCTTAAAGTGCAGCTGCGTGCACACCTCTCAGTGCTCCCAGCCCAGGACTGCAGCACAGAAGACAGGGTAGCCTGGAAAGGCAAAAAAACTGCAACCCCCAGGTTTAGTGACATGTCCCTTGAGCATCTTTTGGACGCCGTGACGTCCCGCCGTGATGTCCTCCACTCCCGCTCTGGCCTCAGGAGAGGCAGTGGCATCACCAATCTGGCATGAAAGGCAGTGGTTGCCATGGTCAGCGCTAATGCCCTGCAAAAGAGGACAACCACACAGTGCCATAAGAGGATAAATGATTTCCTCCATTCTGCCAGGGTAAGTCACTCCTCATCACCCTCAGCTCACACACTCACAAACCCATCATACATCCACAGGGCCCTCATTCACTGCCAGTTCAAGGGACATCAGCATTCACTCTCTCACACTCACCTTCATTGTCCTCATCCCATCCATGGCACTGCTCACTACCCACACATGCCAGGCATACTTATCATCTGGCCTGGCAGACATCCTGCTTACACTCTTTCCATCTCTATTCATGCAGGACAAGTTGGCACAAAACATGAAGGAGAGGTCCCAGACTGGTGGATGAATGCTTGAAATCAAAGTCCTCACGGACTTTGAAAGCAGAGCCATGCAGCTGGCCGGTGAGGACCTGGACCGTTCCTGTGCTGCTGGTGAGGTCAGCGCTGCTCTACCAAATGAGGATCCAGTAGTGCAACATCCATCAGACAATGAGTGATGGATCATAAGTGATGTGTCCTCTTTCACAGCCCCCTGCCATACACTAATTATCTCCCCTTGCTTCCACAGGCACATCTGGGAAACAGTCAACAGAGTCCATGACCTCGGGCCTCCAATCAAGGCCTGAAGAAATCACAGAAGGGGAACCTGAAGATACCCTATACAAAAACAAAAATACTTCGAAAAACTCAGCAGGTCTGGCAGCATCTGTGGAGAGGAGCTCAGCTAACATTTCGAGTCCGCATGACTCTTCAACAGAACTAAGGAAAAATAAAAAAGGGGTGAAATATAAGCTGGTTTAAGGGGGGGTGGTGGGACAAGAAGAGCTGGAGATAGAGGGCCAGTGATAGGTGGAGATAACCAAAAGATGTCACAGACAAAAGGACAAAGAGGTGTTGAGGATGGTGATATTATCTAAAGGAATGTGCTAATTAAGGGTAGAAAGCAGGACGAGCAAGGTACAGATAGCCCTAGTGGGGGTGGGGTAGAAATAATTTTATCTACCTTTTAGCCTTTTTCGATTCCTTCACCCCACCCCACCCCCACTAGGGCTATCTGTACCTTGCTCATCCTGCTTTCTACCCTTAATTAGCACATTCCTTAGATAATATCACCACCTTCAACACCTCTTTGTCCTTATGTCTGTGACATCTTTTGGTTATCTCCACCTATCACTGGCCCCTATCCAGCTCTTCTTGTCCCATCCCCCCTTAAACCAGCTTATATTTCACCCCTTTTCTATTTTTCCTTAGTTCTGTTGAAGAGTCATGCGGACTCGAAATGTTAACTGCGCTCCACTCCACAGATGCTGCCAGACCTGCTGAGTTTTTCCAGGTATTTTTGTTTTTGTTTTAGATTTCCAGCATCTGCAGTTTTTTGCTTTTATCTGAAGATACCCTCATTGAAGACCTGTCACTGCGCTCACCCACACCCTCCACCAGCGTAGAGACACACACCAAGGTGGGACCTAGCTTTAGTGTACCCTTGGGCTCACAGTCTGATGAGCACATCACACTGTCTGACCCACAGCAGGCGGAGGCAGGGACTTCCCAGTACCCTGGCGCTCAGAGGACTGCTGGAAGCCAGAAAGTTGCTGAGTCCGAGTCAGATGACAAGCCTCTGGACTTGGTCATGTCACAGTTCCTGGAACTGTAATAGCAAGCTCGGGACCATCAGGAAGGGATGTCCGCTACACTCCTCAGATTGCAAGACATGATGGAGGCGTCCGTCTGCCTTCAGGCTGAGACGATAGCACAGCATGCCAACGTACTGAGATCAACACTGGTAGGACGGTGGCCGCCATGGAGACCTTGGTCCAGGACGTCGCTCCAGCACTGCTGCGTGGGCTGAACTCTATCACAGATGCCATAGTTGGCCTCCAACAGTTTGTGCGTGAGAGGGGTGCTGGGCAGCTCGATCTCACTCCAGCTTCCTCTTCTCCTCAAGGAGGCAGCCAAGGGCCCTTGGACACCCATAAGGGAGCAGGATCAGCAGGTGCACATCCTGGGACCATCCACCCAGGTGACTCTGGGAGTTTCCAGCCCATCTGAATCCCCTCTTCCTTTCACCCCAGCATCTCCAGCTCCACAGGCCAAGGAGGGTGCCACTGCCACACAGTAGGACCCCAAAAATAGATGGGGCCCTCCAGGTCTTGGCCCTCCAGAGGACGCCTGCCAAGGTCATCACAGACAGGGCGTCACAGTCAACAGGCTGACTCCATCTCTGCTGTGGATGTCTGGGGAGCACCAAGACGTAGCGGCAGCATTAGGAAGGCTACGAAGATTTAGTTGCATAGCCTGGGCACAGGTGTTATTCACTTGTACATCTGTTCACTATTGTCAATAAACTCCTTGCCTGTGGCTCCTTGTTCTATGAGCAGTGTTCTTGTCACTCAGATGTGAAAACTTTCTGCACAAGATAAAGGCAGGTGTCTCAGTCCAGGGCCTCTTCCCTGTGCTCTGTGCAGCCTTCAGCCTGGCCTCACACTCACTGGACACATTACTGATGCCTGCACCGTGATGGTGCATGTCATTGCTGCCAGAATGTCATGGACAGGCATCACAGAGTTCTCTCATTCTCACTATGTGCTCCCCGCACCTTTAAGGTGGGGCTGGCCTCCATCTCTTCAGCATCTGTGACCACTAACACTGTGTTCCTAAAGGGCTTAGGCGCTGAAGGTGGACAAAGGATCAATGGCTTTTAAAGTTTCATGGCTGTGATATGACCCTGATCACAGAGTGCAAGCAAGCTGCCCTGGGCCAGACAGGAGTCAGACATTCTCAGAGGTTATGTGAAGATCTATGGAGTGTCCTCACTGCATGTCATCATCATCCTCCTGCAATTGAGCGACCTTTAGGGCCTGCACTGCGTCTCCATGATAGGAACATTCTCACAGAGGGTATATGCGCAGCCATAAGCCAGACTGGAGTCAAACGTTCACATGCGATGTGAGGATCTATGGTGTCTCCTCACTGTATGTAGTCATCATCCTCCACAAATCTAGCACCTGTGAGGGCCTCCTGAGCACGTCCAACTAGTCCGGCCAGGGCGAGTGACTTGTTGCTATCATCGTCATCTTCTAGAAGCTCCTCATCCTCATCCCCGTTGATGTCCTCCTCTTCGGAGGAGAGGTGCAGTTGCTCCATCTCCTCCTCAGCCAGCTCCTCTCCCCATTGCAGTGCCAGATGGTAAAGGGTGCAGCAGACAATGATGATACATGACACCTTCTGTGGACTATATTGCAGGGCTCCACCAGGTCCAGGCACTGGAACCACATTTTCAACATCCCAATGATTTGCTCCACCAAGTTTCGAGCTGCTGCATGAGCCTCATTATACCTTCATTCTGCTGCAGTCTGAGGCCGCTGCATGGGTGTCATCAGCCACTTCCACTGTGAGTAGCCCTTGTCGCTGAGGAGCCATCCCTGCAGCTTCTGAGCCTGGAAGACATCAGGGATCTGTGACTGACTGAGAATGTAGGAGTCGTGGACACTCCCTGGGAACCATGCGTTTGTGGTGGTCACACATCAGCTGTACATCCAGCAAAGGGGAGCCCTTGCGGTTGACATAGTTGACCACTTGTTGTGGTGGAGGTTAGAACGCTATGTGAGTGCAGTCGATGGCACCCTGAACCCATGGGAAACCCGAGATCTGGACGAATCCAATCGCTCTTGTACCTTGGCTGTCCTGGTACCGGGCGAAATGCACAAAGTTGTGTGCCCTTGCGAACATGGCATCAGTGACCTCATGGATGCATTTGTGGGTTGTCACAAAACTATCATATTTTTCACAATATTCTTGTGGGATATCGTAAAGTAAGCTGATTGTGTGTGTGTGTGTGTGTGTGTGTGTGTGTGTGTGTGTGTGTGTGGTTCTGTGTGTGGCTGACTTAATTAAATTAGAGACGGATAGATGCAAGGTTTAAATTATCAAAAGAGTTAGGTGTAAAATGCATTTGAAATGCTAATAGTGAGCAAAGTAAAGGGGGATTAACATTTTTAGATAAGGGGAAAAGTTGTTCGATTTTCAAAGAGACGTGATAAGGTTTTTACTACTGGCAAGATAAATAGGGCAAGGTTATTAGGTTGATTTTTCCCAAAAGTGCTGACCATAATGACAATGTAAAAGATTTTTATATTATGGAAAAAGTAAATTTCAAAGACAGGTGGGAACAATGGGATTTATGGATTAAAGAGGAAGAAATACATTTAAAGAAAGATGAAAGGCTATGTGGTGTAGCTGTGTGAAATCTGAAAGGTACACCATGTAGAATAGACTTGGGGAAAAGCCTCCATCCACTTTGTAGAAGACTACTGATCTGGTAAGCAAAATTGTGTTAAACACCTTTGGAATTCCACTGTTGAGTGGGTGGCTTGTGGTAACCTTACTGGATTGTCTCTATAAATGTAAAATCTATTTTGGACTGTTGCCTTAAAGGGGCTATGTAGTTGGGAGTCTGGTTAAGTAGGAATTTTTGGAATTGTTATAATATTAAGTAACTGTGTAACTATAATCTTGTCTATGCATTTTATTATTTTCTTTTGTTAATAAATGTTTTAATTTGTTAGGAAATAGAGATAGTTTAAATAAGTTATATTAGTATTTGTAGGTGTTAGGAATGGTTTAAGCTTTAATGTTTAAGTTTGATTTGTATTTCTGTTTTTGTGTGTTCAGAACAGTCAAATTGAGTTTTAGTTTCACTTTAAATGCGCCTACATTTCTAATGAGAGTTTTACGGTTGTTGCAGCTAAGTTAAACAAACACAAGAGTGGGCAAACTGGGCTGTTGCCAAGCAACAGGGCTCCAGAGGGGAAGGTCCCTTCCACAGACGCACAGAAAAACTAAAGAAACAGCTGTTTTAAGTTCAGTTTGATTCCGGGACTCCAGAGAGACTGGACACTGGGAGATGGAACTGGAGAGTGAGAGCAGATTTCCCAAAAGAACCAAAGGAGGGAATCAGAAACAGGGGAAAGCAGACCTTCTAGTTAAAGGAAGGACAGGGACCTGGAAAAGATCCTGTTAATGAAGGTAAGAGTGAGAGGCAGAGTGAAAGACTCCAAGCTTCAGATTTAAAGAGACAAAAGTGGCAGAGAGCAGATTTAAAGCAAGAACAGATTGCAAGAGGCAGGAAGGTCCAAAGTGCTGGCTGAAGGTCTGTAACTCTTTGCTATGGGCATGTGATGCAGTGGTGTACTGTTGAGGCTGAGTTGGTGAGAGAAGGTGTCAGTTTGTGTAAAGATTCCAAAGTGAGTTCTTGAGACTGGAATTGGAAACCCTTGTGTGAAAGACAGAGTTCACTGAGATCGGTTGGCTCACAGTGGGCCAAGCATCTGTGTGTGGGGGTTCGGGGGAGTTGATGAGAGATCCATAACATTTGATTGAGGTGGCATCTGTCACTTGGTTTCAAAGTGTGGTGTGTCTGACCACAGGGTGCCTATTGGTATAGATGTTCTGTGTACTTTTTGTGAACATTAGAGTGTAAGATAGCTTTGTAATTTGTGTTATCCTTACAAATGTGGATACATCTGGAAATGTATAGTTGTGGTTGAAGGAGTATTGTAATATTATTCATCTTTTCTTGTTGAATGTGTGGTTTATTCTTTTGTTAAAAGTTCATCAGCTGACTCCAGTGACTCTGTTCAGTAGCCTCCCTCCACATATCTAAGCAAACAAATGAAAGTTAGGGTCTATCAAGCTGGGTTCCCACCCTGGGATCAGGATTGTCCAGGGGTAATCGCATCTGGGGATTATAACATCCCTCCCTAATCCCAGCACTGCCATGGCAGTTCCCCCTCCACAGTAATGGTCAGATAACTGTGACCAGTTTTAATTTCAGCTTTTTGAAAAGTCTTTAGAGGGTACCTCCACCTTGAGCACCCCGTCTCTCCTTTATATACAACAGCACTTCCACCTCTGATTGTGGAGCGGCTGATCTTTCAATGCTGGCCTTCTTTTAGCCTTGCAGGCTTGGAACCCATTCTATCGTCTGGGCAAGTGTAAGTATAATGAAAGGCTAGCAGTATTTGTTGGACCACAAAAACTGGGTCAATATGCATGAAAAATGTGGGCCCAAGTTGACAATAGATTAAAACTATCACTACAATGATCAGTGATAGCGAATAAAGCAAATCAGCAGTTGAAATGCATTGGAAGAGTAGTATTGAGTTAAAATAGTAATGTAATCCTGCCATTTTCTAAAATGTTAGTGCATCCACAGCATAGAGTGCAGTACAAAAATGATAACACAACTATTAAAAGAATACGGAAGGAAGAAAGCAAAATATTTGAGCGGAAGGAGGAATTAGATTATGAGGAGCAATTAGATAAATTGGGATGTTCTCACTGGAAAAAAGAAGATTGAAAGGTGATATGATGATTGCTTTTAGATTCTGAAGGGACTAGACGATGTAATTTATTACAAGCTGTTTCAGTCTGTCTAGAACATTAGAATCACAGCCTATACTTGATGGGAGCTGTAAACTGGTTGGCTGGGGGTTGTATGTAAAATGTGGCCTCAGTCGTTCTATTTGCATCTCCTCCTTAATCATTATTTCCCTACCTCCTTGCTTTTATGCAATGTTGCCCAAAGAGTTTTTATGCTTGCCAAACCTGTAGTAATCAGGTCACTATATTCGCCATGAGACAAAATATATGTGATATTAATAAAATAAATGTACAACCTTCTGATAATAGGGTTGAGGTTTTAAACTGTTAGCAATCAAGACCAATACACTCAATGTAAATGCCAAGAGAACAGCTTCAAGAGGGTTTTGCAATCTAGCTGTTCCGTAAAACAAGGTTACTGTATACACTCTCAAAGGGTGGTGACAATCTGGTAACTGACGTGATCTGGTTTTGATAGCATGCTCCAGTTTATTTTAAAAAACACATTTATTCATGAGTAACCTGTCTCAATTTTATCAGAATTTATATATTAGAAGTTTCAGGGAGAGGAAATGGTGATGAAGTGGTAACATCACTGGACTAACAATCCAGGAGCCCAGGCTAATGAACTGGTTCAAATCCTACCATGGCAGCCAGTGAAATTTAAATTAAATTAATTAATAAATCTAGAATTGAATGCAAGCCTCAGCAATGACCATGAAACTATCATTGATTGTCATAAAAACCCATCAGGTTCACTAATGCCCTTTAGGGAAGGAAGTCTGCCATCCTTACTTGGTCTGGCCTACATGTGATTCCAGGCCAACAACCATGTAGTTGACTCTTAACTGTCCTCTGCAATGGCCTTGCAAGCCACTCAGTTCAACAGCAATTAGGGATAGGCAACAAATGCTGGCCTTGCCAGCAATGCCCACATCCCATGAAAGAACAAAGGAATTCAGGTGGGGAAACGAATTGACAAATCTTTACATATTGGCCGCTGCGCTCTGATTCTTGCCTCGCTTACACTCTGTCGTCTGCCATTTCTGAGCACAGTGTACGGACATTTCATAGACCTCTGGCTCATAGCAAACCTCCTGTAATCTCTCCTTTTACCCCAATAGCTCCTTATTTCTTTCCATCACTCATTTCAACAGATCTATTAAGCTGAAGGCTGAACACATTTGGTTGTTGCTGATCTGCCCCAGCGTGCCAAAATTGCACATTTCAACCCTCATTGGCAGCCATGTAACATTGTCCGTTGCTCATGTATCTCATCTAATGGGGGGCAAAATGGATCCTCAGCAATAAGGCAAAATAGGCGACAATGAATGGGCAGCCCAGTTTACACCTGACTGAATTCCACAGAAAAGAAAGCCATAAGGGATGTAAATATACTACTTTGCTGCAGATAAATTCACCCATCTAAGTATCCGCACATGATGCACACTAGAGAATAACTTTCTACCTTGAACTCCTGGCATAAGCATGAAGATAAATGGGGTAGGCTGAGTAGCAGAAATATTTTGAAATAGACAAATGGAGTAACCCATTGCCACAATAACAACATCACACCGAGTGCCACTACCAGTGCTCCCCCCAACCCCACTCAGAGAGCATTAGTATTGACCAGGGCACTTCAAGAAGTCCCCATGCTCTTTTTTGATTGGTGCCATGGGATTTTATACCAATTGGAGTTTGCCACAAAGTCAGCACAAACCCAGGCAAAAGGCATGTTTTTGATTGCCAGTGAAATCAGGGCAATGAATGATCAGAATGATTCTGAATAACAAGCTCGCTATCCTCAAGGCCAATATTCTGATTTGCTCTGCTTTGCATCAGGGACTCAAAAGTAGACAATAAGCCATTGACTCTCTCAAGCCAATTCATGAGATAATAGGCAAGGAACAAAGCGATATTTTCAGAGGCTCCATAAATAGGGAAAATGGTGAATCAAATCTAAGTATTAAAAAATAAACTTCAAGCAAAAAATTACAGGCATAGCATTTAACATTAGTGAAGCAAGAAATCATAACTGTGGCATTTTAACACTCGTGATGAGGGAAATTCTTTTATTAGATGTTATTAATGTTCATCTAAAGAAGAAAAAAGCCATGAGGAGCAGTTAGTGTCATTTCTGAAGCAATAGGTCATTACTCATGAATCCGCTGGAATTGTTTTAGAAGGTAATTGTATCATGGATGGAGACTGTTTCTTGAATACAATCTATTCAGATTTTTGAAATCATTTCGCACCTGGGGGCATTCTTGCATGTCCTTGAATAATCACGGCCTGTGTCTGGTGACCACTGGGAGTCACTCTATCTGATATTCAAGTATTTGGTTTCTTCATCCATTCTCCTGTACTCCCTTTGGTGCCTCTCATGCCAGTACTGACATGCACATGACCAGGATCGTAGACCTGTGGAGACATTAACTTCGGTTCCCGTGGTCCGGGTTACCAATTGGTGATTCGTTATATACCTTTAACTGTGTGTAATGCCTCCATTTATTTCCCATTTTCATATCTATACATGCGCACGTATCATCGGTCATAAATACCTCGTACGGTTCATGCCACCTGGGGGCAAACCCTGTTCACTCCGGGCTCACCTTGACCATCACTTTATTCCCAACTTGGGTGGGTCCGTTGTTGCTCTTTGGATTTGCCTGTTTCCATATCCTTAATTACCTGTCGGTCTCTGACTTCCTTCCTTACCTCATGCAATTGCTTATTCATTTCCCTCACATAGCCTTGCACCCTTCCTTTTGGTAGTCCTCCATCTTCCCCTCCTACTATGATTCCCTCGGGTATCTACATTGCTCTCCTTGTCATTAGGCCAAATGGGGTGAACCTGGCGGTCTTGCTTGGAATGGCCCTAAGGTGCATCAGGATATTGGGCAATGCCATTGCCCAACTATTCCCTGTTGCTTGAATTGCTTTTGCTATTGATGTTTTTGGAGTTCGGTTCATCCTTTCCACCTTCCCTGAACTCTGGGGTTGGTAAGGAATGTGGAATTTCTGTTCAATCTCCATAAGTTTACACATTTCTTTAATGACTCTTCCTGTGAAATGGGTTCTCTGATCTGAAGCCATCTGGGTAGGCACCCCCCGCACTCCTTCCAGTCTACTATCTCCTGCTGCTGTCACATGTCGGACCTCAATTCCTTAAGCTCTCAACACAACTCTACAATGCACCTTTTTATCCCATCTTTCAATGGCTCAGTATGTTCACTTCCATTGGTGGTTCTCTCTGGGAGCTGCTTAACTCTGCCTGTCATCATGGTGTTAATCCTGTGGGTTTACTCTTTGTAGCTCACAAGCACATTAATATAGTCAGTAATACATCTATTTAGCCTTTTTCCAGCTTTTCCTTTGCCTGTATCCATCTTGCGGTAAATTGTTGTTAAGTATTATATCTCCTTACCTTTCAATTGCCTCAACTACTGATTCCACATAGTTTTACCTCTAAGATTTTTTTTGATCATGATCATCCTAAAATTCTCTTGAGGTCAGTTTCTCTATTGTCTTGGTCATTTTAAATGTTTCCTTACCCTTTAGGCCATATTAACTATTCCATGTTATTGGGGATCTCTGTCTCTAAATCGTTGCTTATATCCCCCTGTGCGGTTCCAATGTCTCAGGTGATGGCCAGATTATCAAATTCACTTCCCTTAAAACAGTTTGTATATTGTATCCTCTTTCTCTAAATCTTTCTCCTACCCTTAGTCCTTTCCCCATACCATTTTACACATGCAATAGCTACCATCTTATCTTGTTCAGGTTGTCTGGAGAGACTTTATAGTCCAATAAAGTATTCTCGTAACAGTTTTAAAACAGAACTCAGGCATTGACATGTTTTGCTTCCTTATCTTCTTCTCAAACAACATTTTATTGTCCCAAAGGTAACCCATTAAATTGTGTCCGACCCTTTTTTTAGAATTATCCCAGATTCATTATCTCGGCCAAAAATTGGATTTCTGCCAAACTTTGTCAAGGTCTTGAGCTTAACTTTATATTTTGGGAACAGACTGACAATTACAAAAGCTTGCAGTATTTGAATTAGTGTCAATTGCTATCAAACCTTTTAAAAATAAAAATTCCTTTTTGAGAATTTTATCAGGAACCAAACCACAATTTTTTTAAACTTTGAATTTACACTATTAAAATTAAAACTACCTCTTTCTCATGTGTATTGATTTGTATCTTGATTAAAAGTCCCACATGTTTATCGACACATACTTTATCTTGGATAGCATCCTTGTTATTCAAAAGTAACATTCTAAATTACACTGCACTTTTCACATCTCAAGATTGTCCCAAATACAAATAACAATGCTGCTGGGATGCAGATTTCCTTTCCTATTTAATTCATCTCTTCAAAAGAAGCACCTTTTTATCTATTGGAACCACCTAGACCGTATGTTAATGTCTTTTGGTTTTCCTAGATTCCATTAGAATTTCAGATATTTTTTTTTCCCTCAGAATTTTACAATACCAACTCGTATGAGCTAATGTAACTTTTATGTATCAATCCCAATCAGCTTGGAAGCTGGTGATAAGGGTTACCCTCTACTAGTCTGCAAGGGGGTGGTACAATGGTTGGTTCAACTCAAACAAAGGAAAATCCTGTTTTATCTGTACAATACCTTCAAATTGCGATTTTTGCCAGAAATCTCAACTCAAACCTTATACTCAACACTTTGGAATGTTTGAGTGCACTTTTCCTTTAATCTAATATGGGGCTTTCGACTCTAAAGTGCTGAACTACACACAAATAATAATTTATGGAAAAAACACATTAAAGCTCACATACAAATGGTTCCTTGCACACAAATAAACACATATATAAAGGTATGTATTTATATTCCTTTAACATTGAACTTAACAAATTAAAACTCATACACTGAACAAAATTTTAAGTAGCAGTGGGGGGAATAAAGGGATCTTGGAAGCTCGACCTGTAGGGACAATCAAACTGACTGAAGCTCACATTTTTTTTGGCTGCTGCCTGTCATTGCTCATTAACCCCCCCTTTCTCTCTCTCTTCAGCACAAACAGTTCTTGTAACTTAGATTAATTCATTTCTTTAAGTTACAAAAAATTCCATAGGCGGCCTTTCAGGTCCCAATCATCCTTCCACATATTCCCATTCTCTGTTGTTGGCCCCTGGGAGAAATCGATCTGCCACTGCGATTGGTGCAACTAGACAGAGATAATTTTGTATTAGTTTAGTTTGTTGCAGATACAGACTCAGAATAAGTACTGTAGCTTTGTCGGTTTTATCACTTGTCTGAGCTTTCCACCACTCCTTAGAGTGTAGTGGTGAATCGCTTGGCAGCCAACCTTATTGTTTCATTTTGCTGATCAGCTTTTATGCTTCCGGGCAAGGTGAAGGGACATGGTTCCCTTGCCTCCCCAGGCTGCAATGAACTAGAGTTCGATTTCCTCAGCTATACTCACGCGCCAAACGGGGATCCAGTCATCACCCTGGAACCCAATTGTCCCTCTTTATCTGCACGCAACTCGTGCCACATGCAACTCCTGCACTCAGGACACAATCATCCCACTTTATCCGCATGCAACTCTTGCCAGACACAACTCGTGCACCCGGGACACACCGTCCCCATCTACCTGAGTCTCTGATCGAACACTCGAATCCACCCTACTAGCGCTCCATTCTAGTCTGACGCAAACAACCAGGGAGTATCTTTCAAATGAAATATACTCACCAGATTATTGTTCCGCATTCACAGAGGTCCGGGTGAATTCTGCCGACTACACCACTGTGGTGGAGCTCAAATGCTCTACTATTTCTCAGCGACCACACAAGACTCAGGCTTCTTTAACCTGGTTTTATTCGAGCATATGCTAGGGATCTGCAGCCATTCCGTAAAATGACGACACAGCTCCCTGATTAATTACATTCCACTACTTTTGTACTATTTTCTTATCATGATACAGTTGAGTATATTTGAATACATCAAATCAGTGCCTAACACATTGATGCTCTGCTATCTCTACCCTATTGAGTTCATATACATGTGACAATGTTTATCCAATCATTACAAAATATGTATACATGTTTATACTATCCAATCACATTCATGGTTGTACTACCCAATCAGAATCAAGACACGTACACATGAACCTTGGTTTTGCAACTCAAGACTGTTTGAGTTTCATCAAAGCTCCCTCGTGGTCCATTGTTCATCTTCCCATAAATAAGTTAAAACCACCTGCCCCTTCCCTATCTGTTGAAGAGCACACTTAATCTATTCTTGATGTCATGCTTTGCCTCCAGTCTGACTCTCAAGTCTGTGCAAGGTTCATCGGGCAATTTTCAACTGCCAATGTGCTTAGTAGCACTAGCTGCCTGGAAATTTTAAGTATTTTCAGCAAATTCTCATCGTATTCTCTTTTAATACATTTAATTCCCCCTAACAAGGGGCCATGTGTAAATGGTTTTTAGCTTTCTTTATTTTGAAGTTTCAAATTGAACAATTAATCTCCCTGAGGCAGCTCTGTGCCACCTCAGCACAGGCTGGAAGTGTGGAACTTTCAGGTGTGTTTGGCTTAGAAGTGCACCTTACTGTAGCTCTATGCCTCAGGGAGATTTCCACGCTCTTATGCCCCGGCTCTCCCTCCTTCTGTCGCCTGCACAGTGAGTGCTCAGTACTACTGGGTGCGCGTCACACTGGGTGGGCCTTAACTAGCCCACCCACATAAAATGGTGGTGCGTAGCTGATTGTGGGCTGTGATTGGCTCCGCGCCCTCCCGTGGCCGCCCATGCCTACTCCCAACCAGCCTGCCTGACAGGGAGAATATTCTCCCCATGGAGAATTCTCCAGGTGTCCTGGCCAACATTTATCTCTCAACCAACAACCGAGATCTTATTTATCAGGTACGACGGCAACAGTGGAGAGAGAAACAGAGTCAACGTTTCGAGTCTGTATGACATTTCTTCAGATTCGGGTCTCATGCAGACTTGAAATGTTAACTCTTGACACTTGGAAAGTAATGCATTATTTTTAAGAACTTTAGGATATTCTGAGGACCTGAATAATACTATATAAATGTTAGTTCTTTCTGCCTCAGTCTACGGTGTTATAGTGTTGCTCAAGCTGACCCTCTCCTGAGTTGCTGCTCACTTACATATCCAACACACTAAATATCCATGGAATAGTTACATAAGTTGCATATTAAAAAGAGGTAAACCACCTGAAACAGGCAGGTGTTTCAGCTGCCCATCAGTTAGCACCCTGTGGAAGTTGCAGCCGGTCAATAGTCAGGGTCAACAAAGCAGGAACGCTAACAAAATGTCTATGCTCTGATAACGCCGACTTTGACAGGCTTAAAATCAATCTCGATATCTCTATCCATTTCCTTTTTCTCAAAAGAAAAGAGCAATTCTGATCAGCTTCCTTTGGTTCCCATCCGTCTTTCTAATGAATGTTTCCAATGTTTCCGTTCAACATCACTGCAAGCTGCTGACACCTTTATGTGGACTGTGTTGGATGCATTATGAAGTGTGAATATGAATTGCCATTCACAATTAAAACTTAAGTGCTCTGTGCTAGCATTATAATATTGCTAAAATTAATTCAGTACTTTCATTCCCTGGCTCCTGGTGTTGCAAATCAGTTCAACAAATATTGAGATGCACAGTCGTCAGCCAAAGTGTTCAAGAAAACAGACAGGAAGGCAGAAATATACAAAGTGGAAATGAATTATTTGCCATAATTGCTTTTTAAAGACAGTAAAAATGGTCAATGATCATTATTCTGTAACAAATATAGTCTCTCCATTTGTATTGTGTATTAATTGTATTATACTTTGATCATTATTTGAAGTTTTTACCTTTGACTGTTAACATACCCCATGGGCTGAATTTTGCCCTTGTCGGATGGGCACGGTGGGCGGACCCAGGAGCGGCTGCGAAAGCAATTGCTGCCCGCAAGCGGGCCAATTAAGGCTCGCTCGGCGTGAAATGTGGCTTGTCACTGGCCAGGGAGGGCCGAGCGAGGTTTGGGGCCTGTTAGCTGCCGGGTCCAATGGCGACCCAGTGGCCGGTATAAAGATGGCCCAGGCAGGCCCAGAAAGGCTGCCAGGAAAGGATGCCTGGCTGCCGTTCCGACCATGCACTAGAGTGCGGCAGCAAACGCCAGGTAGGAGGGTAGGTCAGGTGGGGACCTGGCCTCCCGCTTTTCCAATGAGTGTCTCGCCATCTTCCTGGAGGAGGTGGCTACCAGAAGGGACACCCTTGTCCCCAGAGGTGGGTGGAGGAAGCCACTACACCTCACAAAGGTGGCATGGGAGGGGGTGGCAGCTCGGGTGACCAGCCATGATGCGGTGCTGCATACATGGCTGCAGTGCCAGAAGTGCTTCAATGATCTGCTGCTCCCAGAAAGGGCGAGTACCGTGTTGGCATGAGTTGGTGTGCAGAAGTGTTAGAGTGTCGCCATCCCCCCATGGACCTCAGGAGTGCTAGAGTCTGAGTGCTATACGTCAATATGTCAGGGCTGGCCAAGAGGATGAGCCCTGGCTGCTTGGACTGGTTGCTTGTGGCTTGAGGGCCACAACTCGGATGTCCCCTGTGAGATGTTCCTCAGCTGGCGTTGGCCAGGCTGCAATGATGATGCAGGTAAAGAGTGGACTAATTAATGCTCCTCTGACCTTTCAGGAGAAGACAAGCCATAACCAAGCAGCGAGGTCATGGACAGGTGGAGGCCCTCCCAACCTGCAGCTGCTTTCCTGGTTTGAGCAGGATGCCCTTGAGCTGGAGAGCTGGCACGTACCCTGTGCAACCGGGGCATGGAGAGGCGGGGATGCCAGATGGATGTACGAGCACAGTGCACAGAGGTGAGACTCTCAGACTGTGCAACCATTCTTGTGTAGTCTCTTCATTGATGGGAGCCTCAAACCTGGAGTCCCCATTGATCACTGAAAGAATTGGCACCATGATGCAGATCTCCTTTGTCTTACCAGGGTGCCTGGCATGCACAGTGACAGTGTGATGACTTAAACTAATGACATGTCCTTCTTCTCCCTTTTAGGTCCGCCAACAGATGCCCCATTGGTAGACCCCAAAGGACCACCCCTGACCTTGGAGGATCACCGGGCATCACTGTCACCAGCGTCACACCTGCTCTCTGAAGCAGGCACCAGCACAGATACCAGCACCTCAGTGGCCATTAGTTCAGCGGCTAGTATCTCGGTGCACATTGGTGAGGTCACTTTACACTCGCTCAAGGAGCAGGTGGAGGCAGTGAGTTCCCAGGGCACTGGCAGTTGGAGGGCTCCTGGAGACCAGAATGATGCTGAGCCGAAGGCTGATGATGAGCCTCTGGAGTGGTCCATTAAGTGGCAGATGCTAGATGCCCAACAAAAATGTTCGGGAGGATCTGGCAGAGATCAATGAAGGTTTGCATGCCATGGTCTCCGTAATGGAGAAGTCCATGTGGAATGTAGCTACTGCATTGACCGTCATGGCCAAGCACACTGCCTCCCCCATTGAGAGAGCAGTGACTCTCATGGAGAGGCAGCTCCAGGGACAGAATGAGGGGTTTCTGGGGTTGCACTTGGACCTGCAAGCCCTCACACAGGCACTGACATCAGGTGGTCAGTGTCAGTGTGGGAGATGGATTAGGCACCCAGCTAAGTGCCCACTCATAAATGGTGAGCAGCAAGGTCCACAGCAAGCTTATGTTGAAGCTGCCAGTTGTCTCTGCGGGCTCCTCTCAGTACGCTCCAGATGATGGCAACAGCTCCTCTGCCCCTCCGCCAGTGACCGTGGCAACTGATGATGCTGCAGCGACTGAGGAGATGCAAGCCATGGCATAGGCCACATCCTCCCCGGGGCCACAACGGGCTCCACAGGCCAGAGGACGACCGCCAAGGTCATCAAGGTCAACAGGACAGCAGAGTCAGCAGAGTCACCATGAGCACAAGAGGGACAGGTCAAGGGTGATTTTATAACAAAACAAAAATAAAAATACCTGGAAACACTCAGCAGGTCTGGCAGCATCTGCGGAGAGGAACACAGTTAACATTTCGAGTCCGTATGACTCTCCAACAGAACTAAGTAAAAATAGAAAAGAGGTGAAATATAAGCTGGTTTGAGGGAGGGAGATAGAGCTGGATAGAGGGCCAGTGATAGGTGGAGATTGCCATAAGATGTCATAGACAGAAGGACAAAGAGGTGTTGTAGGTGGTGATATTATCTAAGGAATGTGCTAATTAAGGGTAGAAAGCAGGATGAGCAAGGTACAGATAGCCTTAGTGGGGCTGGGGTGGGGTGAAGAAATCTAAATAGGCTAAAAGGTAGAGATAAAACAATGTATGGAAATACATTTAAAAATAATGGAAATAGGTGGGAAGAGAAAAATCTGTATAAATTATTGGGAAAAAAAGGGGGGGGTGCGGAAAGGGGGTGGGGATGGAGGAGAGAGGTCATGATCTAAAATTGTTGGACTCAATATTCAGTCCGGAAGGCTATAAAGTACCTAGTCGGAAGATGAGGTGCTATTCCTCCAGTTTGCGTTGAGCTTCACTGGAACAATGCAGCAGGCCAAGGATGGACGTGTGGGCATGAGAGCAGGGTGGAGTGTTGAAATGGCAAGCAACAGGGAGGTCTGGGTCATGCTTGCGGACCGACTGAAGGTGTTCTGCAAAGTGGAGACCCAGTCTGCGTTTGGTCTCTCCAATGTAGAGGAAACTGCATTGGGAGCAACGAATGCAGTAGACTAAACTGAGGGAAGTGCAAGTGAAATGTTGCTTCACTTGAAAGGAGTGTTTGGGCCCTTGGACTGTGAGGAGAGGGGAAGTAAAGGGGCAGGTGTTGCACCTTCTGCAGTTGCATGGGAAGGTGCTGTGGGAGGGGGTTGAGGTGTAGGGTGTAATAGAGGAGTGGACCAGGGTGTCCCGGAGGGAATGATCCCTGTGGAATGCCGCCGGGGGCAATGAAGGGAAGATGTGTTTGGTGGTGGCATCATGCTGGAGTTGGCGGAAATGGCGGAGGATGATCCTTTGAATGCGGAGGCTGGTGGGGTGATAAGTGAGGACAAGGGGGACCCTATCATGTTTCTGGGAGGGAGAGGAAGGTGTGAGGGCGGATGCGCAGGAGATGGGCTGGACATGGTTGAGGACCCTGTCAACCACCGTGGGTGGAAAACCTCGGTTAAGGAAGAAGGAAGACATGCCAGAGGAACTGTTTTTGAAGGTAGCACCATCAGAACAGATGCGATGGAGGCGGTGGAACTGAGAGAATGTGATGGAGTCCTTACAGGAAGCGGTGTGTGAGGAGCTGTAGTCAAGGTTGCTGTGGGATTCGGTAGGCTTGTAATGAATATTGGTGGACAGTCTATCACCAGAGATTGAGACAGAGAGGTCAAGGAAGGGAAGGGAAGTGTCAGAGATGGACCATGTGAAAATGTTGGAGGGGTGGAAATTGGAAGCAAAGTTAATAAATTTTTCCAGTTCCAGACAAGAGCATGAAGCAGCACCGAAGTAATCATCGATGTACCGGAGAAAGAGTTGTGGGAGGGGGCCGGAGTAGGACTGGAACAAGGAATGTTCCACATACCCCATAAAGACACAGGCATAACTGGGGCCCATGTGGGTACCCATAGCCACACCTTTTATTTGGAGGAAGTGAGAGGAGTTAAAGGAGAAATTGTTCAGTGTGAGAACAAGTTCAGCCAGACGGAGGAGAGTAGTGGTGGATGGGAATTGTTCGGGCCTCTGTTTGAGGAAGAAGTGGAGAGCCATCAGACCATCCCGGTGGGGGATGGAGGCATAGAGGGATGGACGTCCATGGTGAAGAGGAGGAGGTTGGGGCCAGGGAACTGGAAATTGTTGGTATGATATAGGGTGTCAGAGGAATCACGGATGTAGGTGGGACGGGACTGGACAAGGGGAGAGAGAAGGGAGTCAAGATAGCAAGAAATGAGTTCCGTGGGGCAGGAACAGGCTGACACAATTGGTCTGCCGGGTCAGTCCTGTTTGTGGATTTTGGGTAGGAGGTAGAAGCGGGCCGCCCGAGGTTGGGTGACTATCGGGTTGGAAGCTATGGAAGGAAGATCTCCAGAGGAGATGAGGTCAGTGACAGTCCTGGAAACAATGGCTTGATGTTCAGTGGTGGGGTCGTGGTCCAGGGAGAGGTAGGAGGAAGTGTCTGCGAGTTAACGCTCAGCCTCTGTGAGGTAGAGGTCAGTGCGCCAGACAACAACAGCACTACCCTTGTCAGCAGGTTTGATGACAATGTCAGTGTTGGACCTGAGAGAATGGAATGCAGCAAGTTCAGAGAGCCAGGTTAGAGTGGGTGAGAGGAGCAGAGAAATTAAGACGACTAATGTCACGCCAACAGTTCTCAAAGAAAAGGTCAAGAGAAGGTAAGAATCCACAGGGAGGGGTCCAGGTGGAGGGAGAATATTAGAGGTGGGTAAAAGGATCCGTTAAGTGGAGAGAGGACTCCTGCCCAAAGAAGTGAGCACGAGATGAAGTTGGCGGAAGATAAGTTCAGCATTGTGCCGAGCCTGAAATTCATTGAGATGAGGGCATAAGGGTATCAAACTGAGTCCTTTGCTGAGCATTGAACATTCAGCATCAGGGAGGGGAAGGTCAGGGTGTATGGTGAATACACAGCAGGGGCTGGTATTGGAAGGCGGGATGAGGACAGATGGATGGGTAGGGGTAGAGGGTCCTGGATGGGTGTTGGTGTTGATGAGTTGTTGGAGCTTGCGTTCCTTTGCATCTGATGGAAAGAGACAAAGTTTCTTGTTGAGGCTTCGGATGAGACGAAGAATAAAGTGAAACTGGGGGCACGCGCAGCTTAGAAATAGGGTGCGGTGGTGCTGCTGGAGGGAGAGGTCAAGTGTGTTCATATGGCGGTGCATGGCACTGAGTGTGGATCTCAGAATGCGACGAGAACAGCAGTCTGAAGAGTGTTGTATGTCCCGGAGATACGTGTAATCCTGGGTGAGTTCGAAACATGAGGGATGGAACTTCACTTGAAATCCACGTGGAGTAAGTCGGAGACGGAGACAGTCACTGAGGAAGGAAATATGGCTGTGAAAGCGGGTTTTAGTAAACACCTTGTCAAACACCAGGAGAGAAATGGAAAGCAATGAAGGTGAACAAGGCAAAAGAGAGATATGGAAATCTTGTCGGAGAGAAGAGCAATACTTCTTCAAGGTAGGCATTCCTTGAAGAGAAGTGGCAGTCAATTAAACACTGAGATAAAAGCAAAAAACTGCGGTTGCTGGAAATCCAAAACAAAAATAAAAATACCTGGAAAAACTCAGCAGGTCTGGCAGCATCTGCGGAGAGGAATACAGTTAACGTTTTATGTCGGTATGACTCTTCAACAGAACTAAGTAAAAATAGAAAAGAGGTGAAATATAAGCTGGTTTAAGGGGGTGGGGGAGGTAGAGCCGGATAGAGGGCCAGTGATAGGAGGAGATTGCCAAAAGATGTCATAGACAAAAAGACAAAGAGGTGTTGAAGGTGGTGATGTTATCTAAGGAATGTGCTAATTAAGGGTAGAAATGTTGATTTTATGTTCATTTCTGTTTATTTATATTATTTTAACAATATATAACAGAGTGCTCCTTTTATCTGCAAAATAACTATAAATAAAAACCCACTGTATAGATAAAATACATAGTTGAACCTATGGCTCAGTGTTAATACTGCTGATGAACTAAATGAGCACAACTAACATCTGCTCCCACTCTGATGAGAATACTTAAAATCCAGTGTCTGCAAAGACATTTTCCTTAACAAATTAAACCTGATATTCTGAAAACAAAAGCAATATAGATTAGATTGTGTATATTTGAAAGCAATCAGAAGGGAGATAGTTCGAGAAAGTAATTGTTCGTCCGGCCCACTGATCACATATTAAAAATAAAGAAATTGGCCTTTATTAAATAGGTCAGCGGTTTTAAAACCAAACGGAATCAAATTAGTCAAATGTCCCACTTTCTGCTCAAAGATTTTTCTTGCAATGTATTCTTTTTTACGTTGTCCTCAAACTAAATGAATTGGCCATTTCAAATTGACTAGTCGTGATCACAATTTTTTTCATCCAAGTTCCATCATAGTGAGCAAGTACAGGGGTGGGATGTTTAGCTTGGCAGGTGGGCGTGTGCACGAACCGACCTAGCGTGAAGTGACATGTGGTGATGTCGACTGAGCATGCCGTTGTCAATGTGCAGTCACGTGATAGCTCGGTCAGCGGGCACGTTCCGGAGCCAGCAGTGCACCCACCGACAATTAAAAGGCCTGTAAGGCCATTACGTGATCAATTGTGCTGAATTTTTCACTGCCTGTTCAACGGGCAGGTGAAAAGGCCATTTTTTTTGGAAACCTCATCCACGAGCGGGATGCAGTTTCCAAAATAAAATACAAATGAATTGAAAACTTTCACTTTTAATTAAAAACGTACTGCTGCTCATGTGACAGAGTCATATGAGGGGTCATGTTTTATTAATTTTTTATGCTGTTAAATGATTTTTTCAATATTTTCTTCATCTCCCTGATGCAGCTCCATGCCTTGGGGCGATTATTCTGCTCTCGTTTGTGTGCATGCGTTAAGTTCACGCTAGGCATGCTGACCCTCCTCCCCCCACCTGCACAGGCAGCGCTCAGTGCTGCCGCTTGTGTATCACGCTGGGTGAGCCTGTGTAAAATCGCACAGCATAGCTGATTGCGGGCTGCAGTCAGCTTCCTGACTGCTCCCTCCTGACCCTGCCGATCCCACATGCCAAGGGCAAAATTCTGCCCTATGGAGTTTAAAATGGCTGCTGCATTTTACATCCCTGTTCCTGCCACGACAGGTCCATAAAATTATGGCCAAAGAGAAAGTCTTTGACTTGTACTTTAAAAAACCCTTGGGGGAGGTGGCATAGTGGTATTGTCACTAGATTAGTATTCTAGAGATGCAGGGTAATGCCCTTGGGACCTGGGTTCAAATCCCACCACAGCAGATGGTGAAATTCCATAAAAACTTAGATTTAAATGTCTGATGATGACCTTGAAACCACTGCTGATTTTCATAAAAACCCATCTGGTTCACTAATGCCCTTTAGTGAAGGAAATCTGCTGCCCTTACCTGGTCTGGCCTATATGTAACTCCAACCTACAGCAATGTTGTTGACTCTTAAATGCCCTCTGCACAAAGGCAATTAGGGATGGGCAATAAATGTTGGCCTAGCCAGTGACATCCTCATCCCATGAATGAATATTTCAAAAAAATCATGACCCTAGGACATCCCAAAGTGCTTTACAGCTAACGAAGGACCTTTGGAAATCATAGCAGTCAATTTGCATACAACAAGAACACACAAACACCAATGTATTAATGACCAAATCATCTGTTTTTGTGATGTTGATTGAGGGATAAATATTAGTCAGGACCTCAAGAATAACTTCCTTGCTCTTCATTGAAATAGTGTCATAGGATCTTTTGCGCTCACCTGCCAGAGCAGATGGGGACTCCATTTAATGTCTTATCTGAAAGACAGAACCTCCAACAGTGCAGCGCACCCTCAACATTGCACTGGAGTGTCAGCCTTAGTCTTTGTGCTGCGATCCTGGAAATGTACTTGAACCCACAGCCTTGAGACTCAGAGGCAAGAGTACTACCATGGCCGTCCAGTGGACAGGAGAAAACTCTTCACAAGCACGAGTACGGAAGCCCTCCAGCCAGACACTGAGGAGGCTGTGGGAACAGTTGGCCATTGTGGTCAATGCAAAGAGTGTGGCCTTGAGGACCTGGATGCTGTGCAGGAAAAAGTTTAATGACCTCGTGTGAGTGGTCAAGGTCAGTGAATGTATCTTCAAATGAACCACCTGCGTCTCACACTGCTCCATTCACTCACCTACCAACATTCATTTTGGTCATAAGAATAGAAAAGCAGAATATTTTTAAAAGGTGTGAAACTTGTAAGTGCTGACGTTCAAAGAGACTTTTCATAATAGGAATGCAAGAAGTCAGCATGCAGGTACAGCAAGCAATTAGGAAGGCAAATGGCATATTGGCTTTTATTGTAAGGGGTTTGGAGTACAGGAATAAAGAAGTCTTGCTACAGTTGTATAGGGTTTTAGTGAGACCACATCTGTGTGCAGTTTTGGTCTCCACATTTAAGAAAGGATATATTTGCATTGGAGGTGGTAGAGCGAATGTTCACTAAATTGGTCCCTGGGATGAGGGGTGTTCTATGATGAGAGGCTGAGTAAACTGGGCTTATTTTCTCTGGAGTTGAGAAGAATGAGAGGTGATCTCAATGAAACATACAAGATTCTGAAGGGGTTTGATAGGGTGGACACTGAGAGATTGTTTCCAATGGGCGGGGAATCTAAAACATGGGGCACAGTCTGAGCATAAGGGGCCGATCATTTAGGACTGAGATGAGGAGAAAGTACTTCACTCAATGGGTTGTAAATCTTTGGAATTCTCTACCCCAGAGGGTTGTGGGTACTCCATCATTGAATACATTTAAGGCTGGGATAGACAGATTTTTGATCTCTCAGGGAATCAAAGAATATGGGGAGTGGGCAGGAAAGCGGAGTTGAAGCTCCAGCTCAACCACGATGGTATTAAATGGCACAGCAGGCACAATGGGCCATATGGCCTACTCCTGCTACTATTTCTTATTTTCTTGTGGTAAATGGTTGATTTTCAGATGGAGGAAGATATACGATGGGGCTCCCCAGTGGTTGGTACAAGGACTACTGCTTTGCTTGATGTATATTAATGACTTAAAATTGTGTACACAGAACACATTTTCAAAATGTGCAGATGACACAAAATGTGTAAATATTGTGAACTGTGAGCAGGATGGTGACTGACTTCAAGACGCCATAGCTAGGCTGATGGAATGGTCGAACATGTGGCAGATATAGTTTAATGCAGGGAAGTGTAAAATTATACATTTTGATAGGAAAATCAAGGAGAGGCAATATAAAATAAAGGGCACAATTCTAAAGGAGATGCTGAAAGACTTTGGGGTATATGCACACAAATCACTGAAAGTGGTAATTGTTTAGGTCTTACATCAGTAAGAAAGTCACTGGAGAAGATGAGTTCAACTGCACCAGCTTGGCATGGGCAGTCGCAGTCTGGGCTGGCTGGTTGCCAGGTAGGACATTGGAGATGTAGCAGTGGTGAGAGGATGAATGTCGTTATTCTGAGAGAGGACATCAGATTTGTGCTTCATGGTGCTACAGGCACTCCCCTGGGGTGGTGACTCAGCAATCCTTGCAAAGTGTTGGGGGACACCCTGCGGTTTGATACCCTGCAAGGCCTTTCCCACATGGGTAGCATCTAGGGTGGCAGTAATCTGAGTTCGAGTGGTAGCAAGCTGACCTTGAATGCTGTCAATCTAAGCTTCCAATGTAGCAGCCAGACATTGCTTTTGCTTGTGCTGCACTGGAGACTGAAGCAATGGTCATGAATGCTGCATCATAAATGGATCCACAAGTATTTTTGTAGGGTTGGCATCCACTTCTACATTGGAGACGATAGGCTCCAACATCCATGAAAAGCCCTGTAACAACTTGGTGCTGGATTCCTCCATGCTGCTTGACCTTGACTGCAGGCTTTCTGGCAGGTATGTCACTGCCCCAAACATTTTATTGTGAGCACCTATCAGTCTCTCTCTGTAGGCTATCCCAGTGAAATCCTCATCCGAGACCTCTGCAGCAGAACTCATGTGTGCCCCTGCCCTCGGGTGAGCTGGCATCTGTGCTAACTTTGTTCCCTGTTCAGGCTGCAGCCACTCATCACCCAGGTGCAGATCCCACCTCAAAGTGTAGTGTCAGCTGGTGGCTGGGAGTGTGAGAGTGAGTGCTGGCGTTTCTCCTTCATCACTTTCCATCTCTTCCATCTCTTTCTCCTCCAACACTACCTGGCTCAGTGGGAGTTTCTCAGTTGCTGAATGGTGAAAGGAACATGCATAGTGCTGTGGTGATGAGAGTTGGGGGAAGCAAGAGGTGCATGTTTACACCATCTGCACCTCGTAACTCAGAAGAGATTGTGGAATGGGGAGGAGGGGAAATGTGAGAAAGAGCATTGGGTATGAACATGCTTTCATCTTCAATGGTTTCAGCCCCTCTGCTGACCATGATCTCAATCATGGCCACTCCAATGATGGCAAACACCTTGCCCTCCATGGGGTTGAGGGCATGCAGCTGTGCCTGTCCCCTGCTGGCCAGGTTATGTGCTGCCTTTTCCTATAAGAGAAAGGGAGGTATGTCATTGGGCTGGATTTTGTGCACCTCCACCGAGAGGTTTGAAGGTAGGGGGTTGTGAGGGTCTTGTTAAATCCAGCACGTGCCTTCTCACTGCCTACCAACCCGCCCCTGACCTATATGAAATTTTACAGGGGCTGTTGAAGATGTTGTGTGACCTGCCCACATAGAGTACAAAGAATTTACAGCATTCGAACAGACCAGTATGCCCGTCTGCTTTTTGACAAATAAATAATAATTAATCAAAATGGCAGGTGAGTTGCTGATTTCAGAGCCCACCCACCTACAGCGTTGATGGTTCACATGAGCCTCCTCCCACTCTTCCACATCTCACCCGATCAGCATAACTTTGTTTTCCGTTCTTCCTTTTTTAATTCATTCATGGAATACGGGCATCACTGGCTAGGCCAACGTTTATTGCCCATCCCTAACTGCCCTTGTTCAGAGAGCATTTAACAGTCAACCACATTGCTGTGGGTCTGGAGTTACATATGGGCCAGACCAAGTAATGCCAGCAGATTTCCTTCCCTAAAGGGCATTAGTGAGCCGGATGGGTTTTTACAACAATCGGCAATGGTTTTCTGGTCATCATCAGGCTTCTAATTCCAGATTTTTTACTGAATTCAAATTTTACCATCTGCCAGAGCACTATGTTGGCTCTCTGAATACTAGTCCAGTGACAATACCAGTATGACTGCCTCCCCCCTCATGTACATATTTAATTTCCAGTTAAATGCATCCATACTTTTCACCTGAACTGCTCCCATGTGGTCGTAGTGTAAAGGGTTAACTCTAATTAGAGAATACCGGGCCTATGTAAGAGAAGCTATGTCACATTGATGTCACTTACTTAGAGAGAATGTCTGAGTAGCATCACTGAGGGTAGCTCTAACTATAAGTTAGTCTTACTTAACCTTTCTAAAAGTCAGCAAATAAATAAATGTTTTTTGAAGAAAGACCATTGTCTCCAGCGAGATCTCTTCTAGACTAAAAAGCTAATAAATCCTAAGATAAACCCATGAAAACAGATGGTGGCAGTGGTGACTACACCCATGGCAGAGTGGTAGAAAATGGAGGGAAAAGCCTCAAGCGAAGCCCAGCAACTGTGAGCTCAGCAGATGAAGAACTTTGAGGCCAACCCAACAGTCACACCGGAGACCACCTAATAACAACAGCAGCTGGCATGGGGAAAAGACAACCTTGTATCTGGGTGAGCAATGGCTACTACTTTTTCTCTACCAGAAACTTTTCAAATTATAGAGGGCCCCAAACAGGCTACGGAATTGTAAAATTGGTGATGATGCTTTACCCTGTTACTGCGATGCCTCAGGTC
This sequence comes from Carcharodon carcharias, assembly GCF_017639515.1. Taxonomy (NCBI): domain Eukaryota; kingdom Metazoa; phylum Chordata; class Chondrichthyes; order Lamniformes; family Lamnidae; genus Carcharodon; species Carcharodon carcharias. The sequence goes on along the minus strand of NC_054471.1, from coordinate 103,304,774 downwards.
TGGTGAATAAAGGGAACAAAGATCAAATTAGCAAATTATATGCTATTAGGAGATTGGCAGACAATGTGCTTGCCAGACAGGGGTTGAACAAAGAGACAACCTCCTACAAAGAAGTCAATGGAGCCTTTGACTCATACTTCACTTTCTAAAAATATTGTTATTGGGAGGGCAAATTTTAATTGATGCAGTCTAAAACAGGGTGAAGGGATTAACCCATTTATCAATGACTTGTACCGCCTAGCTGCAAACTGTGAGTATGGAACACTAAAAGATGACCTGATCAAAGATGGAATGGTTGTTGGTGTTTTAGATGAGAATCTTTCTTGACATTTTACCATCTCAGGAAGATTTAAATTTGAGCAAAGATGAACAACTGGCCTGACAGGTCAAAGAGCAGAGGCAGATTAAGGCTTTTATCAGAGGTGTGAGGGAACTTTTCCAAGAACAGCTCAATGACGTCATTCAATTTGTGGGCTGTAAAACTGCAAATGTAACAAGGCAGAAAGCGCTCTGAAAAGGCACAAATTGCCATTTTCCAATGTCCCCATGGTGGTGGAAGAAGGTCCACAGGTGGGAAGAATGTCCTGCCTGAAATGCGCAGTGCCATGAGTGTGGCAAGTTAGGCCATGTTAAAGCAGTCTGCCATTCCAGGAAATCTGTGCTTATGAGACAGAAGGAGAAATCTATTCAAGGAATCTCCATCCAAGAAATTCAAAACCTTGACCACCTGGAAAATACTTTCCTAGCAGAATTAACAGAAATCACGGATATTGAAAATTGTACTGGATTGCTGACATTGAGGTAAATGGGCATTTGACCAAATTCAATCTAGGCACAGGAGCAGATGCTTCAGAGCAGGTGTTTCAGTGCTATTTGACAAAGTTTCATGGCTGAATAATGTAACTCTGCAGCCTTCCTCTAAGCAACTTCAAGGTGTGGGAGGTATTGCAATAAGAGTGCGAGGGCAGATTCAGACTATCCTTCGCTTTAATGGAGCAGAGCTCATGATACACTGTATGTCCTTCCAAATCAGCAGCGGTCTTTATAAACAGACATGTTTGTGCAGCTTTGAAGCTTCTCTATTCCTCAGTTGCAGCAGAAATTGGTTGACTCATTATGTAGCGAGCCAGCCTTTATTAAAGAAACACCATCCCTAGGATCACAGCAGGATATCGCAGATCTTTCACTTGTCTTTAGGGACAGGCTAAAGGAAGTAGGAACAGGATGCACCAAGAATGATGATGACCATCTGCAAGATGATAGTCTAGACCTTTGCTTTTTCAGGAAAGAATGCAAGAGAATGAAACTGCTGTCTAGGCAGATGATCTATTGGAAGAAGAGGTCTTACTATACTCTCTGACTCTGCTGCTAATGATTGCAAAGTGTCTGCTGTGTCTTTTGAGGTGAATTACCCTTTTCTTGAAGAAGGTAATAAAGAGGTGAATTTGTCAATTTATTCCACTCAGCTCACTGGTGACATGAAGCAACAATTGCAAGCACCCAGCAAAATGCCATCCAGGGAGAATGTGATGCTTAACTCCAAATTGAATCAAGCCAATGGTGAAAATTCAGAGGCTATTAACCTGTACAACTGTAAGCTAGAACCTGCGCTTGGATCTCATCAGCAAGCCATGGAAGCATTCAAGCTTTCTTTCAGTAAAGGAGCAGAGGCCCAAACTGCAGAGTTTCTACAGCTGAAGAGTATCTTAGAAAAGCTTAAAGTTGAGCATCAAATGGAGCTTGAATATATTAGAATTAAGCATGACTTGGAGAAATCTAACCTATCTAAAAGAGAAGGCTGAGCTGCAAACCCAGCTATTAGCAGTCACACAGCACTGCCAAGCCACTGAGAGGGATTTACACGTTAGAAATGGTGCAGCAAAAGAAAGTGAGCCTGTTGCAGTACCGCACCTAAGGTAATGGCCACAGCATCAGAGAAAAGAGTTGGTTACAGAGTAACTAACTGAACAAGTCTAGCAGTCTTTCTATTACTACTGAGACCCTTGCAGTAAAAACACCCAATGCTGATGTTGAACTTTCAAGCAAGCCTGCAGACCAGAGTACTACACAGGAACTTCCTACATATCCTGGGCCTGAAGTTTATTCCATTGTTGGTGAAGGTGCAATCCTACTTTCTGCAGCTGACCGTGAGATATCATTATCTGCAGTGGAGCAGCCTCATGCTGAAGCAAGCATGGGAGTGATACCACTAGCTATAGAAGGAGAAATTCCTACCTTATGAGTAGCAGGAAAGTCCTCCTTTCCTAGTCTCCAGCAGCATCGTCAGGATGTTCTTCATTCTTCTTTCGTCCTTCTTTTCGTCCACCAGATTCATTCCCCGTTCAGGTATTGAATAGTTCCTTTGTCGTCACAGCAGTGAATGATACAGCTGAAAAATTCTTCATAGGAGCTGAAGGTGTTTCATTTTGTCAAGCTGGTGCTTCTACCTTTCCCCAGCGTGCAATGTAGTTGAAGATGAGAGAGAGAATTTCAGTTGGTTGTCTTCTTCTTCAAGGGGCTGTGGTCGTTTGAACCCTGGAGGGTTCTCTCTTGAATCAGTTTTTCTTTGATTGGTTTTCACTGCCTTTACATTCAGTGTCTCAGTCTGGGACCCAGCTGTCATGAGAAGCCGCTATCCCACTCCACCAATGTGTTTGCAGTCGAAGGAGATAATCGTGGACACATACATCCTCCAAGAGAGCAATCTCTCCTATGTCTCCACCTATCACTGGCCCTCTATCCAGCTTCACCTGTCCAACCCTCCTTAAATAGCTTATATTTCACCACATTTCTATTTCTCTTTAGTTCTGATGAAGAGTCATATGGACTCGAAATGTTAACGCCGTCTTCCTCTCCACAGATGCTGTGAGACCTGTTAAGTTTTTCCAGCAATTTTTGTTTTTGAGCTGAGAACACTGTTGGTGATTGACACCTTTGGCAAAAGTGACTTGGGGGAGATGACGTGGTAGGGGAAGTAGGATTTAGAAAGAAACTGTAAATATTACAAAAGGTTAACAGTTTGTGGGAAGAGTGAAGTTGGGGGAGATGTAGTATAAAGGGTAACTCTAATAAGAGCATGCTGAGCATGTATAAAAGAAGTTATGGTACAGTGATGTCGCTCACTGAGCGAGGATGTCTGACTAGCATCTCAGAGAGCAGCTGTAGCTATATGTTAATCTTATTTAACCTTTGTAAATAGTTAGCATGTAAATAAATGATTTTTGAACAAAGACCACTGCCTACAGCAAGATCTATTCTAGAATAAGAAGCTAACGAGCCCCAAGACAAACCCATGATAACACAGTAAGTTCCATATTCCAACAAGTCTCAGTATTAAGAAGACTCTCATGAAATCCTTATTGGATTTATTAGTGACTATGTTATATTTACAAATCTTAGTTCTGGACTTACCCAACAAATGGAAATATCATAGTACAGACTATAATCTTTGACTGATATCCGATAATTGTATCAGCAGTTGAACAGGATACATACTGCTGCAGATTTTGTATGACCTGGTAAAAATAATTGGCCTAATGGGACGATCGGCTTCATTCATTCTCACATACTTCAGATCCCTATTTTCAAATTGGCCATTCTTTAACTTGCAACACAAATCTTCCAGATGAAAAAGCATATTTGAAATTCAAAGTCATTTTTCCATTGAATGTGAATTAATATTCCTTCTCATGATCCTTGCAACTCATGCTACAATCTTCACCGACTACTTTCTGTCTGCAAAGCATTTTTTCTGCGTCTTTGGTATGTGAGAATGTACAGGAAATAAATGTTTCTTGTCAAATCACTTTTAGTTTCTCTACTATGTTACCTCAGTTGTTTTTGACATTACCATTAAGACGATAACTAGTGGGTATGATTATATATACCTTGTCTTTTCTACAGCAAAATGTTACAGTTACTTCTTTTCAGGCAAATCTCTGCCAGTTGCAATCCCTGCTTTGGTTAAAATGTTCTATGCAATCTCTTTTGCCTATTCTACTCTCTGCCGGTTCTCACTAATTTTCCTTCATCATGCCATGGCTTAGCTGAAACCAAACACCTATTTTTCAACCCTCTGTCGTTCCTGCTGGTGAAGGTCTGGCACATATATGGTTAATGTGGGACTGAATACAGTACTGCCCACACAGTGATGTAAGAGAACACATGACCTACACCTTGGAGTTGGTCTTGTGTTGGATAGAGCTGTGTGCACAAGCAAGCATGGAGATAGTTCCTAGCTTGAACCCTTTACTGTATATGTATACATAGCTCTTGTAGTTAATAAATGCATATAGTTAATTTACATAAGACCACAAAGACTTCATTAAGACCTACCAAATGGTATCTACCACCCTACAACTGTAACTATTCAACTTTACCTCCTTTGTCTCATCCACCTGCCGCTGTGTGTTAGCCATTGCTTAGTTAGTCGTGCTTTCACCTCTGAGTCAGGAGATTCTAGGTTCAATGCGATTGGTTGAGAAGACATGCTGCTGTCTGTCCTGTTCACACATGGCCCAGACCCCTTGTAGAGGGCACTGCACACAAATAGTTCTCTAATTACCATAAGTTGCTACGCAAAACCCCATAAAAGTTCTGTCGGCAGTTGTCAGCCCATAAAACGGCCAGTGGGATTCCTTCACTTCTGACCATAAAATCCAGACCAATGGGGGGGTAAAAAATAATCCCCAGTGTTTGTTAGCCACAGTGTCATCTAAACATAGTACAAAATGTGGATCACAAGATTAGATGAAGCTATGGCAAAAGATTGTTAAAATTGGTTAATGTTAAACCTGACTCTTTGCTTCACTATTTCAGGTTCAGTTCTCTCCCACATCATTACTTTAACCATCTATGATGTACCTGGATGCTTTACATCCTTTCTTAATCCAGATGAGCTTCAGTTAACCAATAATAATCACATCAAAATGAAGTTTGACAAATTGACTCCAGGACTCCTGCTGTCATCATATCAACATGGGGCAGAATGCTGAGGAAACAGAAGTTGACACCCATTAAGCCAGGTCCCTGCTCGTGTAATGTATCACATTATCGCATTTCTGATTTGGACCAGGGTAGAGTGGGAGGAATCGAATTCAGCATAGAGATTGCACTGAAATTACGTGGAAGTGATACCACAGCATTTTCCTCAACTTATGCCAGGCAAGAGCCAGATTCAACAGCTGACAGATTAAAGAGGGCATAAAAGTTGGTTGGCTCCTTGTGCCTGAAAACTGGAAAAGTTAAAGGAATGTCTGCAAAATTTGATTCTGCGGCACTCGTTTTCTCAGCACTGCCAAAGTGACATCCATTCCCTTCTCAGGTATTGAATACTTCTCTTGTCACAAACACACTTCTGGTACCGGGCCTGCTGGACACCATTTTGTTGAGGGTGTTAACATGTGCGGAGGGAGCTTTGCTGGAAGTATGTAGAGTACGTATATTGTGAAACACTGATTTGATGCCTTTTGGGAACTCAACTCTTCAGCTAAAACCCTCTCTTAACCTCACACAGCTGAACATTCAGCTGCAGGAAGTACCTCCTGTTAATTGTCTATTAATTGTATTTAATTATATGTAGGTGGTGGACAATAACGCGGAGGGGGTGGTGCTGAATATTTAGAAACTGAATAGCTGTCCTGTGGTTAGGACCTGTATGGGGGTAACTTTCCTCTGAATTCAATTTATACCCATTTAAGGAGTTGTTAATTTGTTTATTTGATTATTGTTTGCTCAAAAGAGTATAAAGAGCCACTTTCTGAAGATGTGATATTGAGTTAGGAGGTGTACATGTAACTCTGTAAATAAGTATAAGACTGAGGAAAGGTAAGCTTTAGTAATATCCTTCACCACCTGGCTTCCTGAGAAATTACACCCCTGACCAGTTCTATTTAAAGGGAACATCAGCTACTCTTAGGTTAGTTGGTAATTGATTTTTGTCTGGCTCTTGCTGCAACTGCAGAAATGCTTGGTGGTTTGTTGTACTATTCCAAGTTTCTGGAGTCTTTAGGGAGTGCTGTGGCATATGTTGAAGGACTTTGGTCAGACTTCAAGGATTTTGCACAAGCACATGCTCCCAGGACATATGTGTTGTAATTTACATCTTCCTTGGCCTGCTGCATGATCCGTAGAATGAGCAGAAGTGACACAGAATAGGGCATAGCGACAGAAACTGGAAATACTCAGCAGGTCTGGCAGCATCTGCAGAGAGAGAAAAGCAGAGTTACCATTTCAGGTCTGTAAGCCTTCATGAGGGCAGAGTGGGAGGGAGGAGCTGGGCAGAAAGGCGCTCAGAAGCAGTCCATTAGCAACAGCAACACCACTGGTGAAGTGGCAGTGATGTGGGAATGAATGCTGCCTTCCTGAGGGCTTTCCTGAGGGAAGACAGCAGATTTGTGCTTCATGGAGCCACTGCCATTTCCTGGGGGAACACCTCATCAATCCTAGTAATCTGTTGGAGGACAGATTGCTGTCATACCCTCAAACTCCTTCGAACAATGATATCCTGCAGCTATGATACCAGGAGTTTGAATGTTTCAGCCTGAGCTTCCACTGCATCACCCAGATGTTGGGTGGCTTCTGCTTGTCTTTCACTGGAAACTGAAACATTGGTCATCAGATCTTGCATCATGGTTGGGTCCGCAAGAGTCCTTATGGAGTTTGGCCACTGCTCCTATGCTAGAAAGAATGGGTTCCAAGACCTGCATAAAGCTCTGTTCTCCTCCATGTTCCTTGACAGTATTCACAGACTTTTGGCAGGCATTTTTGCTTGCACGCCCATCAGCTTTCTACTGAATGCACTCCATCAAAGTCTTTATCTGTGTCCTCTGTGGCAGAACTCTGAACTATCATCCTTTAGTGAACTGAACTCTGTGCTAACCTTGTCCCCTGCCCTGGCTGTAGCCCATGCGTTCCCCATGTCTCAATGTATGGAGATCCCACTTCTAAGCTACACTCATTGTCAGTATCTGAGCTAATGGCTGCGAATGTATGTGAGTGATGTGATGTTTCCTCATCATGACTGCTGACTGGCCAGGCTATAGTTCTTAGTGATCAGATACGAGAAAGGCAGAAGGATAGGTTGCACAGTGGGGGGAAGCAAAAGGTATGTGCTTACATGGTCAGTTTGTGAATCAGAAGAGATTGTGAAAAAGTGGAGGAAGTATGTGTGTTCTGTCATTTGTGACCAGTCAAAGCCATTCCCTACCTACCATCACTGATCCCTCCATGGGGTTAAGGACATGAAGCTGTGACTGTCCTGTCAATAAGCTCCTGCTGCCTCCAGTTATGTGCCACCTTGTCCCGAGAGAGGGGAGTGTGTCAGTGAGTGTGGTGTGATGTGTTTTGGTGGTGCGACTGTCATTGTTGAATAACTGGGAGTGTGTACAAGGTGAAGCTTGCAGCAGTGCTAAGTGTGTGAAGATGAGGTGAAGATATGAATGTGAGGAATGAGTTGTCATGGAGCTTATTGGTAAGTAAATATTGAGGGTATGGTGTAGAACAGCATGTAATGCTACTGACACATTGACAGGATATGGCATTTTAAGATGTATTCACTGACCCTGACCACTTGGGTGACGTCATTGAACTTTTTGCGGCACTGCGTCCTCAGGGCTTAAGTTCTGCTATTGACTCCAACTGCTATCTGATCCTGCGAGGGTTTTGCTGACAGACTTTTTAGCCCTGACATCTCTCCTTCTGTACCCCTCAAACAAGGCCTCCTGTTCATTGGATAATCTTGGAGCCTGCTTTGCCCTGTTTTGTCAGTCTTGTGCCTTTTCAAGGTTGGGTTCACTATTTTTACAATGACTTTTGTATGTGCTCCAGCCACAAAGCACCTCCCCTACAAGAGAAGCAGGTTGGCTTTAAGTCATGGACACCTGCTTGAAAACATGCTAGGCTCAAGAAATTACACTCACTGTTTGAGTCACACAGCCACTCAGTGTGCTTGTAGTGCTGGCTGCATGCTGCAATCATGTAAATAAGCAGGCAGCACAAAATTTGCATGCGAGAGTTAATCGTAGTCCCTGCACCTGTTTTTTGGTGTTATCCAATTTGCTGGCCAGTCAATCTGCTTTCCTTAGGCATGAAAAATATCTAAAACTATGGTCCCTTTAATCTATTGCAAGGTCACCATCAGCTTTGGTTCTTAAAGCCTCTTTGATATGTCAGTTTAATTGACTTAACATTAAGTATTTGATTTAAACATGATTAGACATACATATCCAAATCAATTAAGGCTTGCAAATTTATACAGATTCAGATCTATGATGTTTGAATAAGATGTAGATATACAGCTTGAAATGACAATGAAAAATTGCCAGTCAATTTCTTTGTATTTCAGATTTATCATTGATGGCATTTTGCTTTTGTATTAACTAGTGTTTAATTCACTTCCATTTCTTCCCTAGCAATGCCCACCTTGAAGTTCTGTTGTTCCCTCTGACAGATTTCCCCTTGTTTCTTTTACTTTGCTATCTGAAATGTTATGTTTGTTTTGCTCTCCACATATGCTCCCTGTCCTATTGTATTTTTCCAGCATCCTCTGTGATTGCTTTTTATTGTTGGTATGGAGACTAACATTTGCCATAAGCTCATTTATATCCACATGACAGTAGCAGATGGGAGCTCAGCTTAACATCTCCTCTGACAGAAGCAGCTCGGACAATACAATACCATCTCAGTACTGCACTGAACTACTAATCAATATTAGACACTCCAGTCTTTTTAGTGGACCTTGAATCTACAAGTTTTTAATACTGTACTGGACAGGTTGTTACAAATAAACCAACATGCCATATAAACATGACTGTTTTAACTTGGGGTTAGCTGTGAAGATTTGAATAAGTATTGACCTGTGCATGGGTCTGAGGCCAGAAAACATGTAGAGTTAACATCTGTGCCTGTGGGCAGGAGCTGTGACTGTGGGCAGGAGCCATTTGCTGCAGGATGGATCTGTCACACAGGTTCCCTATTCCTGCTGGAACTAAGTGTCAATCGATGCATTCTATCAAATTGTTGCCTCAACTAGTCAATGTTGTTAATGCTGCTGGGTGGGTTGTGTGGTAAACCAAACAATTGATGTTTTTGCTCCAGAATCTTCAATTATCGCCCTGGAGCAACATGGTGTTATCCCTGTTATGATATACAGATACTACAAAATAATATGTTATATATAAAGATTGAACTAATTTGTACTTTTTTATTGTTTTAAAGTAAAATAAATGATTTTAAGTCTAGCATTGCAATACACAGCAGTAATGCCCAACTGTTGATTCAAATGGTTTTGTAATCTGCAAATTTAATGAACTCTTAATAAAAAGGAGCTGGTTGAATGTGGTTACATGGTCAAGGATGAATATAAACACTGATAATCCGATGCCCTATATATTGTATCCCCAACCTTGCAGAGATGCCACATGCAAAATTTAAACCAGAATTACGCAAATTGTAATGTAGATTGAAGGTTTGAGACTTGGAGAGTTTTATTAAGTTCATGTAATAATCTACCTCCATCTGAAGATGAAATAAACTGGAGAGAATGACTATGGTATTGCAAGTTCCTACAGGGACAGTTTTGAGTTAATACTCTAGGGGTAAATTGTCCCAGATTTGCACTAAGTGTGATGGCTTGCGTGAAAAAATATATTTTACCAGTCGACTGCAATGGCAGGTTATCATGCAGTATCATCCTCATCCCACCTCATAAATTATGCAGTCATAGGAAACATGTGGAATCGCTAGCAGCCAGCCTCCGATTGGCCTGCCCTGCCTTTTCCTCATGCCGGGTGCCATATTTAAATTGCAGCCATGCACATACTTTTCAATGCTTGCAGACTGCTCCAATGAAGGCATAGCTCTGAAAGCCAAGAGTGCAGTCCATCACACATTCTCATTCACTGCCAGCTCAAGTGACATCAACACTCACTCTCTCACATACACCCTCACATCTCCATCTGGCCTCACCTCCTCTGGAGACTCCCTCCTCATCCCGTCCATGACTCCACTCAGCACACACTCATGCCTGGCATCCTTCTCATTTGGCCTGCCATAGCCTTGCTCACACTCTCTCCACCTGTCTTTATGTACGCAATCTTGTCCTGCAATCAACCAATGGGAGAGGTCCCAGACTGGGGGTGGAAAGCCGGACACAAAGGTCCTCGTCATTTGAGAGTCACACGTTGGAGCTGGCCGGAGAGGATGCAGACTATTCCTGTGGCAACGGTGAGATTGGTGGCAAACACCCACATGAGGATCCTGCACCATATGATCCCTCTCTCAGCGCTACTGAGTCAACTGTTCTGTTTTCAATGTGGCTGCCAAGCACTAATAATCTCCATTCACTGTCCTAGAATCAACTGACATGTTGCCCTTGGGCAACCGTGACACTGACCCAGCACCAAAAACACCTCAGATGACAATCACGGGAACATCAGGAAGGGATGTCTGGTGCACTCCTCAGATTGCAACGGACAATGGAGGAGTCCATCTGCCTTCAATTGAGGTGATAGCACCGGCATGCCTATGCACCAAGGTCAACACTGGCAGGATGGCAGTTGCCTTGGACACCTTGGTCCAGGACATTGGTCCTGTGCTGCTGCGCGGGCTGAACTCCATCGCTGACACCATCGCTGACAGTGTCAACATGAAGGGTCCAACAGTCTCAGCGCGACAGGGGTGCAAGGTAGCTCGAGCTCACTCCAGCTTCTATCCTCAAGGATTCAGCTAGGGCTCTTCGGGCACCCATAACGGGGAGGACCAGCAATTTGACGTCCTGGGGCCATCCACCCAGGTGACTCTGGGAATGCCTGGCCAATCCAAATCCCCTCTTCCTATGATGCTCCAGCTCCACAGGACAAGAAGGGTGCAGCTGGCACACAAAGATGCCCAAAGCAGGCTGGGACCCGCCAGGTCTCGGCCCTCCAAGGACACTTGCCACAGTCATTTCAGACAGGGCATCACTGTCAGCAGGCTGCCTCTATCTCCACTGTGGATGTTGGGAGCATCAAGACATAGTGGCAGGGTTAGGAAGGTCAAGAAGATTTGTTGTACAGCCTGAGTACAGGTGTTAATCACTTGTACATAATGTTCACTATTGTACATAAACTCCCCAAAAATGCCTCCGTGCCTATGGATCTTTGTTCTGATGAGTAGTGTTCATGTCAGTCAGATGTGAAACCTTTCTGTACAAGATAAAGTCAGGTGTCTGAGTCCAGGGCCTCTTCCCTGTGCTCTGTGTAGCGTTCAGACCAAAGTGATGGTCCGACCTCTCACTCCCTGGACACATTACTGATGCCTGCACCTCGATGATGCTTGTCATTGCTACCAGAATGTCGTGGGCTGTTGTCACAGAGTTCCATCATTCTCTCTGCGTGCTCCCAACCCTTTAAGATGGGGCTGGCTCCCATCTCTTCAGTGTCTGTGACTGGTGGCACTGTGCTCCTGAAGGGGTCAGGAGCTGAAGGCGGACAAAGGATCTGGTGTATTTAAAGTTTCATGGCTGTGTCTCTATGGGCTGAATCCTCGGCTCGGTGGGCGGGGCCCGGGGTGTGTCCCAATGTCACCGTGCGTCATTTAGATTTTCAGTTCGGCGGGTGCATAGCTGACTCGGCTGCACACCCGCTGAACTGTCAAAGGCCTGTTAAGGCCATTAATGAACTAATTAAGCCTACTGAGAAAGCTGCCCGTCCAACCTTAAGATTGGCGGGCAGGCAAAAAGCCTAGGCGGCTTTCGCATTTTTTTCATGGAGCCTCATCCACAGGTGGGATGAGGTTTCATGAAGGGTTTAAAATTTTCAGAAAAATTTTCATTAAAATTAGTGCACATGTCCCAGCTTATGTGACAGTTTCACATGAGGGGACATGTCATAAAAATTTTTACAGCATTTTATTACACTGTTTAAACTTAAAACTAATTGAAAGAGCGCATTCCCGACTCAGGGAGCCCCCCACCGCCTGCACAGGGAGCGCACAGCACTTCTGGGCATGCATCACCAATTCAGGACCACCCATGTAAAATGGCGGCTCAGACCCGATCGGGGTGCTGATCAGGTCTGCGCCTGCCCCCACACAACCCCCCACCCCCCCAGATTTGGGGGAGGGTGGGGAAATTTTATCCTATGATATGACCCTGATCACAGAGTGCAAGCGAGCTGCCCTCAGCCAGACAGGAGTCAGACCTTCAGGGGCAATGTAAAGATCTATGGAGTGTCCTCACTGCATGTCATTGTCGTCATCATCCCCCTGGAATCTAGTGACTATTTGGGCCTCTGCTGCATCTCCATGACATGAGCCTGAGCACTGAGGGTCACTTTCATGGCCACTGGCAGTGGATGTCCCCCATGTGCCCGTAGTGCCAAATCCTGCAGCAGGTGGCATATGTAGCTGACTAGCTCCCTAGACATGTACAGTCTTTGGCGACACTGGTTCTCCATCATCTTCAGGAATGACAAGGGAATAGACCCTCTAGTGAGTTGTTGTCCTCGTCCTCCTCACATACCAATAAATCACCAGGCTCCATGATCCTGACGATCTCGTTCTACAGCATCGAAGAGAGAGGTGCCTGGGTTAGCATGTGTGTCCTAAGAAACCTCTCTTGGTTTAAGTCTAAAAGCCTATTCATACATGCAGGAGAGTGCTAGCCACCACTGGATGGCCAGTGTGCAGTCCGCTCATTGGCTGTCCGAAACTCCACCCACGCACTGCCCACTCCACCTGACCAATTGGCAGTAGCTTTGCCCATTGGACTGCATGCTACACTCTCAGCTCGGGCACAGGCATCCTCCTAACCCGCGCTGCAAGGCAGCACTGTTAGCTTGAACCATAATGGACTCTGGTACAAACCTCAATAAAGACATTGCAAGGGGCTGTGAGCACCTCCGCCAGTGACTGCGCCATGGCCACCTTTTGCAAGTGGATACTACAACTTGTCCAATCATCCAATTATCCTGCTGCTCCCTAAAACGAACATTAATTTGCAGTTTGTGCCCGAGGGGTGAAAAGTTCTGGAGCTTATGGTGGCACTTTGATGTTTTTGCGTTGCTTGAAGCAGAAATGCTTCAGAGGCCCAACTACAAGTGTGTCAACGGAGCTGCAGCTGAACAGTCTGAACTGTGGAAGAATGCTCACTTTTAACAAGCTTTTCCAAGCATGTGGCTGGTTCCCTCACCAGCCGCCCCAGCATGTGCTTGTGTACTTTCTTCACTCTGTGCTCCTGTGCTGCTTTGCCCTCATCCCCCCAGGTATGAGCTTGCATACTTCCTTCAGTCTGTGCTGCCTTGCCCCACCCACCTCATTTCCCCCCGCCCCCCCAACCCCCCCAGCCTGACCTGTACTGGAGCCTTGCCCCGGCACCACACTGAAAGCTAGCTGGGAAAAAGCGACTTGCCACCACCGAATGTGCAGCACTTCGCCCTTGATGTCCTATGGGCGATGCTCGCAAGGTTGTATGCACTCACCTCCGGGTTCCAACCGAAATTCAGCTCGCCAGTTGAAAGCCTTTTAAAGGCAGTCGTGAATCACACCATTCTGATGTCACGCTGACGTAGGCGGTAAATTTGACTTGGGAGAATGATTCCGGCGTGATGGTACAATAATGAGATGCAAATGTATTAAAAGTAAGTTCCCAATGATGGTGGGAAACGTGGCCCGCTTTTGAGGGGTGGAGCGGAGAATCGCAAACTGGTTTCAGGAAGGTGTGAAACCATTTGTTTTGGGCTTTCTTGCCATATTGTCCGCTTATGCCTGCCATGATATCCACCACCAATGGGACCGGATGATTCAGTCCAGATGTCTGGCTAGATGGACAGCTGATTAGAAAATCGCAGACAGAGGTTGGAGCTGCTAATTTGCAAACCTTCATGGAGGACTCATAATCAGTGCTAACACTGTTCTGCTGCCCATTGAAGTTTTGCGCTGGTAGCATAAACTCATAACCTTTACCCAAACTCTATTTAAAGGAGTTAGCTCAGGTGCACTTTTTTGCATTCCAAAGTTTCTGACAATTATACCTGTACTTGCATTTATACCACATCTTCAGGCCTCATGTAGTTATTTTTGAACTGGATGCACTATTATGTCCTGATATTCTTGGAGTTCCTTAAATATTACAGGGTAGACATCACTTAAATAAATAAATGTTTGTATCAAATTCTATTCTGCTATCTCAATGAGAATCTTAAACTGTTTGTTTTCATGAAACCACCACAGACCCCTCTGCCACTTTAAAATTGTGCAGAGAGGGATTTAATACAAACCCATTGAACTTCTGAACATTAACTTTGCTGATATCTGCTTATTTATCAGTTTCATTGTACTATTTTTCTTGCCTATATTTGGGCTGAGATTGCAGCATTGATCCAAACCCAGATCGCCGCATACTGACAGTGTCTACAAAGAGCAGTCAACATCTCCAGTTCCTAGAGATTGAACTCAATTCCTACTGAAAGTAAAAATTATGAATTCTTCTCATTGGAATTGCTATGAATTTCCATTCAAACTCATACATACTTGTAGGGGCTAGGCACAAGATCATAAGCCTTATGGTGGATGTGTTAAATTTGGCATAATTGTTGCTCAACTGACAGTTAAAGCTCGTCAACAGCATAGTCATTTGGATCAACTGTGTTTAAAAATAACTTCGGGAACGAGGAAAAAATGCAATGTCTGAGTGATCAATTCCTGTGCTCGGATAAATTAGCTGACAGTTTACAGAATTGAAAAGAATGTGAAATTAGATCACTCTCATTCAGTGTTAGCACATCATTTTAGTGCTGTCACACAAAGTTTTGTGATTTTGTTACCAATAGTCTAACCTGTTAGACTTTCAATGGTTCATTTCATTCTTCACTGTACCAAATATTGAAGATAATAGGAGAGCACTGCTTTTCCAATTCCATTTGGTGCTTGTAATAGAAATGATCAGAAGTATTTTTTATTGATTATCTGTCAGGACTGAGACATAAAGCTCAGCAAATCGGTTTGAATCCAAGGAGATACTGAAAACATAGTTAACAAGAGAAAATGGCAATATCTGCTATCGGTACTTCAAAATTAAATTCCTGGCCCTCAAGCGTGAAGACCATTAATTGGCTGTAGAATATTCTCAAATTCACAGATGTGTGGGGTGGTGGGGGGGTGCGGAGGGGCAGTGGTAGGAAGGATTTGCCTTTAACAGTATAAAGTGGGTAATAGTGAATTGGCAACCTGCCAATGGCAATAAGAACTGGGACAGATGTAAAATAGGCTCTGAAGTAGAGTCAAATGGCCAAGAAATGTTAAATCTGTTTCTCTCTCCACAGATGCTGCCAGACCTGCTGAGCTTTTCCAGATTTCCAGCATCTGTAGTATTTTGCTTTTAGCCCTATTCATTATTGCCCACTTTACACTATAAGTCAAGCTCTAAACCATACAGAGAGTTGCCTATACCTAAAAGGCATATGAAACAGAGAAAGAGTGTCTCATTAAAAATTACCTTCAAGTCAATTTGGGGCAACATTGGGCGGAATTTTCCCAGAATTGCACTAAAATGTGGTAGTGGACAGGTAAAATGGAGTCCTACCCACTGATGAAAATGGAGGGTTTTCACACCGTATCTTCCCGAGCCCGCCTCATATTTATGTATTCCTGAGAAACACGCCATTTCCATGGTGGGCGAGCTCTCATTCACCTGCACTGTCATGAAACTATTAATGTATATAATATTTTGGAAAATATTTTTCTTTTAAAATAAAGGTTTGGTCTACGGGTATGTCTTAATTGGATTAAAGCCAGCTGGTCTGCGTGATTTGATGTATTAGTTTAAGACATTAACAGAGAGAGTCTGTATTTGCAATTTTTTAAATACAGCATTCAAGAAGTGGGATGAAAACTTGACGCCTTTCGAACAGATACCAAGCAATATGTTTATATTATTAATAAAATTGGTACTATGAATGGGGTTTCATTGTTATGAGGTAAAGTTCAAAGAGGTTGTTGATACAATGAGAATTAACATTCAATGGGGCTGGTAGGTATAACTTCAGTAGTTTTCGGGTGTGCAGAGCAGAGGAAATGTAAGATCAAATGGCAGCTGCAAGCCTACAATAGGCTCCACAGTGAAAGGAACCTCATTTTGAATTCGTAAGGTGAAATGCTTTGCTTGGTGTTTGGTTAAGTCTATGGGTTGCTGCTGCCTTAATGGAGATTAGTTTGGGCATTTGTTAAAAGTGATGATAGTTGTAATTTGTAGCCATGTGTACATATATTTTAACCTGCATAGTTAATAAAATGTTTCATTTAGTTTAATGTAAAACCTCAAACTAGTGATCTGTTTCCTGAGTTTAGAGTCACATCTCAAACATAACACTTAAAATTGTTAGTTATGACAGATGTTTAAAGTTTCCCTCTGGAATTTTTAAATAACTCCGCTTTACCAACTGCATTGGTCATAACACACTCGCCATTACCCTGCTGTTGCATCACGCTGGCTGCCATCTTTAAAAGGCAGCCACCAGCAAAGTGCTCAACGCCACCAGCTCACCACCGCTGTCCGGGAGACATGGCCAGCAAAGAGACTGCAGCCCCCTGCTTCAATGATGGGTCCCTCGAGCAACTGCTGGGTGCCGTAGAGGCCCGACAGGGTTTGCCCTACCCTGCTCTGGCTGCAGGATGGGTAGCAATGTCACCAACCGGCTTGGGAGACGGTGGCAGCGGTGCTCAGTGCGAATGCTCTGCAGAGGAGGACAGCCACCCAGTGCCACAAAAGGATAAATGATCTCCTCCGTTCCACCAGGGTAAGTCACTCTTTTCAACACGCCCAACTCACACACTCACAAACCCATCACACATCCACAGGGATCTCACTCACTGCCGGTGCAAGGGACATCACCATTCACTCTCTCACACACATCATCATTGTCCTCATCCCGTCCATGGGACCACTCACCACCCACACAGACCAGGCATACTTATCATCTGGCCTGGCGGGTGTCCTGATACACTCTCCCCATCTCTATCCATGCAGGACAAACTGGCTCACAACAGGAGGGAAAGGTTGCAGACAGGTGGAGGGATGCTCAAAATCAAAGTTCTGACAGAATTTGAAATCAGAGCCATCCAGCTGGCCGGCGAGGATCTGGACCATTCCTGTGCTGACAGTGAAGTCAGCGCTGCTCTACCAAGTGAGGACCCAGCAGTGCAACATCCATCAGACAACCATGCTGTGAGTGATGTGTCCTGTTTCACAGGCCACTGCCATGCGCTAATTATCTCTCTTTGCTTTCGCAGGCATATCTGCCAAACAGCCGACAGAGTCCATGACCCAGGGCCTCCAATCAAGCACCAAAGAAACCTCTGAAGAGGAACCTGAAGGGACCCTCCCTGAAGTCCCATCACAGCGCTCACCCACACCCTCCACCAGCGCAGAGACACAAACCTCGGTGGGATCTAGCTTTAGAGTAGCCTCAGGACCACAATCTGGTGAGCACATCATACTGTCTGATCTACAGCAGGCAGCAGTGGCAGGGACTTCCCAGGTCCCCGGCACTCGGAGAGCTGCTGGAGGCCAGAACATTGCTGAGTCCGAGTCAGATGATGAGACTCTGGACTTGGTCATATCACAGTAGCTGGAGCTGCAAAGGCAAGTTCGGGAACATCAGGAAGAGATGTCTCCTGCATTCCTCAGATTGCAAGGCATGATGGAGGAGTCCGCCCGTCTTCAATTTGAGGTGATAGCACTGGTGTGCCAATGCACCGAGGTCAACACTGGCCGCCATGGTGACCTTGGTCCAGGATGCCACTGCTACATGGGCTTAACTCAATCACTGATGCCATAGTTGGCTTCCAACAGTGTGTATGTGAGATGGGTGCTGGGCAGCTTGATCGCTCTCCAGCTACCCCTTCCACTCATGGAGTCGACCTCAGGCCCTCAGGCACCAATAGGAAGGAAGATCAGCAGGTGCACACTCCGGGGCCATCCACCCAGGTGACTCTGGGAGTGACCGGCCCATCCAAATCCCATCTTCCTGTGACCTCTGCAGATCTAGCTCCACAGGCCGAGGAGCGTGCCACTGCCACACAGCAGGACCCCTAAAGTAGGCCAGGGCCCTCCAAGTTTCGGCCCTCCAGACGACACCCGCCAAAGTCATCACAGACAGGGCGTCACACTCAGCGGGCAGCCTCCACCTCTGCTGCTGATGGTTGAGGAGCACCAAGGCATAACGGCAGGGTTAGGAAAGTTCGGTAAATGTAGCTGCACAGCCTGGGCATGGGTGTTAGTCATTTGTACAGACTGTTCACTATTATCAATAAACTTCCAAGAATATCTCCCTGCCTGTAGCTCCTTGTTCTGATGAGCAGTGTTCTTGTCACTCAGATGTGAAACCTTTCAGCACAAGATAAAGGCAGGTGTCTCAGGCTGGGGCCTCTTCCCTGGTCTTTGTGCGGCCCTCACACCACAGTTTTGGTCCAGCCTCACACTCCCTGGAAACATTACTGATGCCTGCACCTCAGCAGTCCTGGTCATTGCTGCCTGAATGTTGTGGGCAGGTGTCACAGAGTTCCCTCATTCTCTCTGTGTGTTCTCAGCACTTTAAGGTGGGGCTGGCCCCCATCACACCAGCATCTGCGACCAGTGATGCTGTGCACCAGCTCCTGAAGGGCTGAGGTGCTGAAGGCGGACACAGCATCAGATACACTTAAAGTTTCATGGCTGTGTCTCTGAGATGGCCCTGATCATGGAGCAGAAGCGAGCTGACCTCGGCCAGACAGGAGTCAGACATTCTCAGAGGCTATGTGAAGATCTATCACTGCATGTCGTCATCATCCTCCAGAAATCTGGCAGCAATAAGGGCCTCCCGATTGCACCTGTCTTGTCTAACCAGTGCAAAAGCCTCATCCCTGTCGTCATCAACACCGAGGACCCCTGCACTCTCATACCCTTCAGCATCCCCCTCATCGGAAAAGACGTGCAGCTCCTCCATCTCCTCCTCTGCCAGCTCATCGCCAGGTTGTAAAGTGTGCAGCAGATGATGACGATGCATGACACCCTCTGTGGACTGTATTGCAGGGCTCCATCAGACCGGTCCAGGCACAGGAACCTCATCTTCAGCATTCTGATGGTTTGCTCCACCAAGTTGCGAGCTGCAGCATGAGGCTCATTATACCGTCGCTCTGCAGCAGTCTGAGGCCGCCGCACGGGTGTCATCAGCCACGGCCTCTGTGGGTAGCTCTTGTCCCTGAGGAGCCAACCCTGCAGCTTCTGTGGACCCTGGAAGACTGCAGGGATCTGCAAATGACTCAGGATGCAGGAGTCGTGCACACTCCCTGGAAACCGTGCGCACACCTGCAGGATGTGTTTCTGGTGGTCACAGACCAGTTGCACATTCAGTGAGTGGAAGTCCTTGCGGTTGATGAAGTCCACCATGTGTAGCAAGGGAGACCTCAGCGCCACATGAGTGCAGTCAATCTCACCCTGCGGGAATCCTGAGATCTGGGTGAATCCAATCGCTCTTGCATCCTGGCTGTCCTGGTCCTGGGCGAAATGCACAAAGTTGTGTGTCCTGGAGAAGATGGCATCCGTGACCTCCTGGATGCATTTGTGGGTGGAGGATTGTGAAATCCCACAGGGGTCACCTGTGGAGCCCTGAAAGGAGCCACTGGCATAGAAATTGAGAACCGCGGTCATTTTCACAGCTCCTGGCAGTGGATGCCCTCCATGTCCCCTTGGCGCCAAGTCCTGCAGTAAGTGGCAGATGTGAGCCACCAGGTCCCTAGATTCACTCATCGGTGACACTGATTCTCGTTCATCTGCAGGAATAGCAGCCAGCATCTATAGACCCTGGGTGTCGCTAGGCACCAACCAGCCACAGCTCGCTGTCGCTCCTGGGCAGCATGTGCATGAGCCCCACCTGCCCCTTCATGAGGTTGCTTCTCCTGCCTTTGTGCAGCCAGGAGCCTCAGTCGCTCTCTCCTCAGTCTTCTACAGTCTCTATAGGCCATCAGGCATACAGCTAGTTCACCAAGATCCATGATCCTGATGCGATCCTCCTGCAGCATGAGAGAGAGAGAGAGAGAGAGATGTGGTTATCATGGCTGTACTTAGCATCTTTCCTGGCTCTGTGTGACTGCCGCTTAATACCTGCTGGAGAGTGCTGGTCACCCCTCGGATGCCCAGAGATGAGTGAGCTGCATGGCTGCCCTGTCATCCTGTGACATGGGGGACACTGCTCCTAACCAGGATGCTGAGATTGCAAGGGGCTGTGAGCATCTCCAGCAGAGGCTGCTACATGGTCAGCGTTGGTGAGGAGACTGTAGAACGTGTTCCATGGACCAGTAAAGTGGTGGCAGATTCGAAGTCTGTGTCGGGGGGATGTGTGGGGTGACGGGGTTGGGGGCAAGGTTGCGGGTAAGATGTGGAGTTTGTTGGCCCCCTGGTGCCTCCGTGATGCTTGCATGGACAGGCAGGCTAGGAATCTGACGCTAATCACATCACTGTAGCTGCTCCTGATCTGTCTCAGTTGCAGAGGCCTGGTCAGTAAATACAGGTGTCCCCTCACCCCACCCATACCACCTCCTCAGAAGTTGCCTCCGAGTCTGGCCAGCACTTGCCCCTAGACAAACCCCACCCCCCCACTTCAGCAGTCGCCTCCGAGCCTGGCATCAGTTGGCCCCGCCCTCCAGTGCCCCTGAGGCCTGTAAATAACCGTTGAGCTGTGGAGAATGCTGCTGCTCACTCGCCTCAATTCCCCCAAAGTGAAGGCCACCAAGTGCACGTCGCCTGCGTGCTGTTGTGAAACACGTCGACATGCTTTCCCGCCAACCTGGACGGATGATCTGGCGGAGTTCCAAGAGCCTGGCGGGATGGCCTTTTAATGATATGCTAACGTATTACAATTAGCTCCCCGCCGACCAATGGTGGGAAACACGGGCTGAGCGGACAATCGCGACCTGCCTCCACACTGTTGTGAAGCAGGTCAGGCCATATTTTCCACGCACGCCATCTATCACCCTTGCTGCCAGCAGACTCGGAAAATTCCACCCCTTACGTAGATTGCATTTTCTCTTCTGAACCGCAAATTTCAAACACTGACCCGATCCACTGGTCGGAGAGAGAAATTCTTGTTGTACCTGGCTCTCATTTCATTCCTTATTTCTCAAGACTCATGGAAAATAAAATCCTGCAGGAAGTGCATCAGGTTGAAATGAGGCAATCAGTTAGAAATCAATACCTGGCAGCAAATTCACTTGATACCAACAGTTATTTTCCCCTAGAAAATGAGAAAGTGAATGGGGTCATTATTGCATTGGATTGATAAAAATGAGGATACGTCACTTACCTTAAAGGATCACCTCATTCGAGCTGAAACACTGTTGTAACTTAAGTGGAAAATGTAATTTAGTTTGTTACACTACAGTGCCACAAGCACCAAGTCAGAAAGTGAGGGATTATCTTAGCCAGCATACACCGTGATTTTGTTTTGAACAGGATTCACAATGGGCACCTGTGTGCATTTGAAACTTTAGTAACCAAGCTTAATTTGACAGTACCTTCCAGCCCCGTCATCAAAAACAGTGGGAATACTATTATCTCTGAATCGCACATTATTCCGATTCGGACATACGTTTCCATTCCCTCATTGTCATTGGGCCCAAGATTCCAGATTTCTTCCGCTAATACTTTCTCATGAATACCATCACCACAAGGACAACACCAGTTCAAGAAATTCTGCCACCGCCTGCCCAGGACAGCTTCGAGTGGGCAATTCATGCAGCTTTACTCATAGCACCCCTATTCTGGAAGCAAATTAAAAACAAAACACTGGCACTTGCCCGAAGTCAAGCCTACTGTGTTACTGCTGAATTGCATTGGGATACAGATGTTAGTGAGCCTGTATTTCAAGGGAAACTGGTACAACGTCGGGACCCTGTTGCAGTCACTCACTACTTTGCATATTATATTGGATTGTGTTCTATAATGGTCTGTGCGTACTCGTGTGGTAAACAGGAGTGATGTCAATATTTGTTTACATTGTTGTCTGTCACCAGTGACATCTATAGTGGGGACCTCCACATAATAATTGGTGTCTTTTTGATGAACCTGATTTTCCTGTCACTTCAATAGTTAACTTCAGGTGAATATTTTGAACGGCGTGGAAAGCAAACTAATGGTCAGAGAGGAAAGCCATGGGCTGGATTGTAAGGAGGGGGTGGGGTGGTGGGGGGGGTGGCGGGGGGGGGGGGGGGGGGGGGGGGTTGGTGGGGGCGGGGGAGCACATTGTTCCTTTCCCCTCCCCCATGGCTAAAATGCCAATGAAAAGTCGGCTGTCCTGTGACCATTTTATGCTCGGTAGGGCGTTAATTGGCTCAAGGTGAGACTTCCGTCCTCTTCTGGGAAAGAAGCCTTGCCTTAGAGAGCTGCCGGCCAATCTGGACTGAAAGCAAGGCTGAGCTATCAGCAGGAGCCTGGCTGACAGACCCCAGCCATGGGGGTGAGAGAGGTTGGGGGGGTGGGGTGCGGGGTTGGGTGGAGGCTGGGTTTGAGAGTCTGGATGGGAGTTGTGAGGATTAAGGGGCAGTCTATGACCTTAGTCGAGATGAGTGGAAGGGTGGTGGTGTGTTGAGATGCCCCTGGGCACAGGGGACCTCTGCCCCAAAAAGGGGGACCCCCTTTTAGCCTGGTAAAAGCTGTCCACCTACCAACTTGGCCTGGCCTCCACCTGCCCCAAGTATGCCAAACTTGAAGGCGAGTGTCGCAATTGGGAGACACAAAATTCAAGAAGCTTTGGGGAACCTCAGAAGGCACCTCAGCCCAATAGAAGCCTGTGGTAAAGCTAAGGGGATTAAAGGACAGGAAAAAGTGAGGGGGATAACAACTGTTGGTGCAGTCATGGACCTGTAGACCAATGACGGGACAACGCAACATCTGGTCTATCACCTGATGACCGCTGAAGTGGAGATGATGCTGTATTGGCTGCCAAACTCAGCAATAGGCTTTGCTGCTTCTTCACAACAATGTCAGCTGAATTTCTCTTGCTGCCAGTAGCTATAAGGAATCTTCCACCTGTTGATTTCAACCCTGGCCCAGACCCTGTGAAGACAGATCCACATTGTCGCTGCCTGCCAAGTAAGGGCAGCTTGGCAGATGAGATTTTTGGAATTTTCCAGCTTTCATGAAATATTACTGAAACTGTGGGCACATTGTGATTGAAATTTTTTCCTGAAGATTAACGTTACAGTTAATCCAGCATTTGCATCATTTAAAGGTGCTACGAGTTACCTGCTAACCCTCTACCGACAAAACATCTTCCAAAGTCAGGTTCTTTCACCTTTTTCCTGCAAGCATGGGTGTGAGGGCACAGACCATTTCCAATACAGCATTAACTGCCTGACATCCATCTAGATGTGCCCAACAGGGGGATTCCCAGTGATGCCAGCCATGGTGCTGGGGCAAAAATGAATTGCATGATTTAACAAGGAAACAATAGGTGAGAATCTAATTTCATGAGGCGAGGGGGCAGTGACGGAATAAAGAAAAATGATAAAGATATACCAAAAATGACCTTCCCATTATATTGCTACATTCCTCCTAGCTAATTGTTTACAGTCAGCTGGTAACCCTGGCATTCTGTATGCTAGAAGAATAGACACCAGCATACAGGCCTGTTCTGCCAAAATTCACATGCCTGTCTTCAAGTGGCAATTTGACCTAGTTCTCAGCTGAGACAGGGATTGAATCATCTCTTCTGTTATCACATCGTTGTTAGAAGCCCCATAAAAAATTAAACCTTTTTCAATGAGGTGTAACTGGGTTTTTAGCAGTGAAGTGAGTAATACCTATTGCTGTACAACTGATTTTATATTTGTGGAATGTTGTTAAACATCTCCTTTATGATTAATTACTAGATTTTTAAAACTGGATGTCTAAATAATTTAAAAAAAAAATTCATGATATTTCACCTTCTTCTCTAACGTCACGTGTCCTGAATATTTTTCATTCTATAAAATTTTGGATCAGTGATTTCATTTTAGTGTTTTTCATTTCCTGGTTGGCTGTCTGTGACAATTTTTTAATGTGTTTGGCTGCCTGGACAGCTTGATGACATCACTACAGCTTCAGGCTGGGAAGCCCCATTTAAAATGCAGCAACCAATTGCATGGCAGGGGAGATAAAGCTATCACCACCCTAGAGTTCACTAGACTGCTGAGGCTTCGAGCTTCCACTTCTGCTTTAATTATGTCAGCATCACAGGCCAATATCTGTATTCTGCCAATATTTATATGGGTTGCGCTAGCTAAACTAGGCATGAGCTGATGAAATGGTAATCTTGATAGTGAAACCTTTTTTAAATGGGAAGTCCAGGGCCGGGATTTTCCGACTCCATCGTGGCAGGACCCACCGTGGGAAATTCAGCAGCCCAGCCAAAAGTCCATTGACTTTTGGCGGGACTGGACGATCCCAGCGGGGGTGGAAAATCTCACCTTAGGTCAGTAGTGAGCACCCTTGCTTCGATGTTGGCTGCAAAACCTGGGCCATTATGTTTAATTTTTTTTAAAAATAACAGTTGTACTTTTCAGTAAAATATTATGTAATTTTTCTGCTGCTTACTCCAAAGGTTTGCATGAAATGCATCATAAATTTGCTATTGTTCATACTTTTGAACATTGAGGTTTATTTTCTTGGGGCTTCTGTCATTCCACCACTGGAGATTCTGCAAATATCTGTTGAAAAGCTGATGCCCTGAGGAAATTCCCAGTTACTATGCATGGAATAAATTAACATCGTTTAATGGAAAATAAGGACGGGCGGATACCAAAGGCTAGCAACAGATTGCAAATTGTCCTTTTTACAAATTTTAAAACTTACTTTCCTCCAGTGATAGGGTATTGATTATTGCTAGGGGAAAGAAATTTGAAACCATCTGTATAGAAAGACTAGGGCTAAAAGTGAGGTTTCTGGGCGCAGGGATTGCAATAGCTGATTACCCCACGCCCAGTCAGGGTGATACAGGCAGCATGCAAACTTTCCTCATCAGCAGGAGTGTGTCATGCATCCCAGTGGTAATTACGCTGTAAAACTAAAAATAATTAGAAAAACTCAGCAGGTCTGACAGCATCTGCGGAGATGAACACAGTTAACTTTTTGAGTCGGTATGACTCTAGACCAGAACTAAGGAAAAATAGAAAAGAGGTGAAATATAAGCTGGTTTAAGTTGGGGGGGGGTAGAGCTGGATAGAGGGCCAGTGATAGGTGGAGATTGCCAAAAGATGTCATAGACGAAAGGACAAAGAGGTGTTGAAGGTGGTGATATTATCTAAGGAATGTGCTAAAGGGAACATTAAGGGTAGAAAGCAGGATGAGCAAGGGACAGATAGCCCTAGTGGGGGTGGGTTGGGGAGAAGGGATCGAAATAGGCTAAAAGGTAGAGATAAAACAATGGATGGAAATACATTTAAAAATAATGGATAGGTGGGAAAAGAAAAATATATATAAATTATTGGAAAAAGGGGGATCGAAAAGGGGTTGGGGATGGAGGAGAGAATTCATGATCTAAAGTTGTTGAACTCAATATTCAGTCCGGAAGGCTGCAAAGTGCCTAGTTGGAAGATGTTGAGGTGCAGTTCCTCCATTTTTCCCACATATCTGTCCTTGGCCTGCTGCAATGTTCCAGTGAAGCTCAACGCAAACTGGAGGAACATCACCCATCTTCCGACTAGGCACTTTACAGCCTTCCGGACTGAATATTGAGTTCAACAATTTTAGGTCATGAACTCTCTCCTCCATCTCCAATCCCTTTTCTGATCCCCCTTTTTCCAATAATTTATATATATTTTTCTTTTCCCACCTATTTCCATTATTTTTAAATGTTTTTCCATCCATTGTTTTATCTCTACCTTTTAGCCCATTTTGATCCCTTCCCCCCAACCCCACCCCCACTAGGGCTATCTGTACCTTGCTCATCCTGCTTTTACCCTTAATGTCACCATTAGAACATTTCTTAGCTAATATCACCACCGTCAACACCTCTTTGTCCTTTCGTCTATAACATCTTTTGGCAATCTCCACCTATCACTGGCCCTCTATCCAGCTCTACCTGTCGCACCCCCCCTTAAACCAGCTTATATTTCACCACTTTTCTATTTTTCATTAGTTCTAGTGAAGAGTTATACGGACTGGAAACATTAACTGTATTCCTCTCCACAGATGCTGTCAGACCTGCTGAGTTTTTCCAGGTATTTTTGTTTTTGTTTCAAATTTCCAGCATCCGCAGTTTGTTGCTTTTATCTTAGTAATTACGCTGCTGACTGACTGCAGCTCAGCAGCAGGCCCAGGTTCATGCGTGGCTAGCTACAACTGCTGGCTAGCCAGCACTTTCTTAAAGGCAGCATGCAGCTCTTAAAGGGCGGCGGGAGGCTGCATTTTCAGTGAAGGAATAAGACTACCAGTGGTGCAACAGGCCAGTGAGAGTGCTCCCAGATTCTCTGAGTGGGAGCTGGGAGTGGATGGAGGAGGGAAGCCATGTTTCTGCAGGGGTTCGGGAAACCTTCTGAATGGAAAAGAATGGGAGCAGGTAGTCATGAAGGTCTATTCAAGGAGTCAGACACCAAGGACTTAGCTGCAGCTCTGCAAATTGTTCAATGACCTCAAGTTAGTGAATGCATCCTCCAACTTCATCCCCCACCAACCGCACCACACTCCCATTACTCACCCATTACTTTACTCACCCATAAGCAATTAAGATTCATGCCTCACATTGCACTGCTCCTCCTTACCCTCCAACACTTACCAGTGCTATCAGCTTTAGACTCACATCTTATAGCTTCCACATTTTTAGCTATGACAGAAATACTTTGCAACACACTCACTACACACTTCCCTCTCTCTTGTGGGAGATTGACAATGTTGAACAAAGCAGGAGGCAGCAGTGGAGAAACGGTGGGGGAGACAGGCATGGCTGCATCTCTCAAGCCCCTTGCAGGATACAGTGCTGTGAATTATTGTGCCGACAGTCACCGACATGGGCATCGCTGTGTGCACCCAAGATGTTGGTATGGCCCCGCTGTCTTCTCTCTCATTCTGCTATCTGCTATGGAATACAAACTGTGGGCAGTGTGACCATGAATCTCTTGCTTTCCAACTGATACCCCTTTCATCACCCTAACCCCCCTTCTGCATTTATGATTTCTGATACCTGAGAGCCTGGTCAGGAGCAAGAGCCTGATGAGGAAGCACCGTCACTTGATATGACACTTGGAGTCACTAGTTCAGTTACTGGCACTGCGTATACCTTAGAAGGTGGTACTGGGAGCCAGAATGTGCACCTGGTGAGCCCTGGGCATTAGTGGGCTGCAGTAAGGCTAGGGGGAAGAATACCCTGTGAGCAATTCACTGGAGGGCAAGATAGCAAATGAGTTCTGCTGCAGAGAACTCAGAACTTCAAGGGAGTGTGTACAGGAGAAGGCTGGGCATGTTTACAGGCATTAGGTGCATTCGTAGGTCTGCCACGGAGCCTGTTCTCAGGTAAGGAACAGGGAATCTGACTCCAACACTGCAAAGGGATTCAAGCAGAGCTTGGAGCCCATTGTTTCCAGTGTAGAAGTGGTGGTCAACTTATGACTGCACTTGAGAACCCAGCTGTGTTGCAGTATCTGGTGTCTGATGTCGGTTTCCACTGCAGCACAAGCAGAAGCCGCCCAACATCTGTGCTCCAGTGGAAGCTCATACTGAAGTCATGAGAACCATGCTTGTTGCCATGCAAGCCCATCTTGGTGCCATGCAGGCTCAGACTGCCGTGTAATGCTCAAAAGGGGGTTGCAGGCTCTCAGGGTCCAGTAATCTGTGCTCCTGAACATTACTAGGATTTCTGAGGTGCTGCCCGCTACCCCCCCACCGCCACCTCAGAAGAGGCATGTGGCTCAATGGTGCACAAACCTATGATCCCCTCTTTTATGTCTTGAGTAAATTGGTCCATTGGCCAACCAAACTCTAACTGCAGACCTTCTTATGTACTCTTCAATGGCTGCTTGCAATCAATAATGGGAGAGATTGATGTAAGAACAAACAGTGATGGTTTATTGAGGCATAGGGCAGAACACAAAGGTCATACGTGCTCACTCAGAAACCTCCAGAACTAGACTTATAGTTCCCAGTTGCCCACGCTGTACAGTGATTCGTCAGTGCTGTCACATGATTAGTATATTTGCATTCTCTTAAAGGTACAGGGTACCTCATTTTATCACCCTGTTTACATAAAAGTACAGCTAACAAACTTAAAACACATTAACTATTTACACAATAACTATTTACAGGCCAAATTTCTCAGGAGGCCTTATTTGACGAGTTGAGCATCGTAGCCCAACAACATTGGCTGGTGTCCCCTTTTCAGGGGCAGTTGCCCCTATGTCCCTCAGTGGATGATTTCACCATCTTCCAGATGCAGACACGTTCACTCCTGCTGCCCCTTCCCTCCAAGCTGAAACAGACAAAGGGCAAGAAGCACAAAGCAATACAGTGACGAACAACGTGATGTGTGAGGAGAAAGAGGGAAAGGGAAAAAAATTTTTATCTCTGAGGACTGTCAATAATTTCTCCTTTTCTTTCTGCGTGTCCTTTTCTTGGTAGCACTGACCTATATCTCTGACTTCTCTTTAATTTCGCTGTTGACTGGACTAGACTCAGGCACAAGCTGAACATGAACGAGCTCACTAGCTAGGTTTTCCAACAGCTCTTCTGAGAATTCAGGGCCTCCTAGCTTTAAAAATTCAAGGCTTTTATGCAGCTGCTGCTTCAGCTCTTCCAATTCTTTCCTATTCTCATTAATAGTTTTCTGGAGAATCGCATATCGTTGCCCCTTCTCAGCTAATTTCTTTCTTAACTCAGTCAGAGACAGGCTTAACTCTTCCTTTTCTTCTTCATATCATATCTTTTTTTGTGGCACAAATTGGGAGCTGATTGAATTTTGTAGCGCACATAAGTTCTTTAATAAATTTTCCATTTCCTTTCGAAGGATGCTGACTTCAGTTTGAACTCTATCTCGGTGTAACACTTCTATGGGCTTCTTCTATTGGGTCTTTGCGTACTCATTTTTTCTTGCAACAACACTTCTGGTTTCGAATTGGGAACTTAGAGATCCCTCAAGATTTATCTTTCCCAGCCAGTTCCTTCCAAGAAGACTCGGTCCCCTGCTTGACATTACAAATAGGGGTAATTTTGCAGACTGTTCCTCATACTGTACCTTGATTTGACATACCCCTTTCACATTTATTTCTTCACCCATGAACGTCCTCAGCTTTGTGTCTGAAACTTCCAACTTCAAAGGATGGGTTCCTTTACTCAGGTATTTAAATGTATGCTCTCCAATGACTGATATCAATGCTCCTGTATCAACTTCCATCTTAATGGGTTGTCTGTTAACTGTAAGGACTACTTGGATTGGCTTGGCTTTACCCACTTTTACCCACTTTGAGGTTATATAACGAATAGATGTCTGATTCTATTTCTTCTGACTCTTCCATGAGGAATATTTCATGATTTTTCTTTCTGCCTTTATAGTGTTGTTTTAGCCTTTCTCTTCAGTGCTGCCTTATGTGGTCATAACAGTGGCAGAAAAAGCACTCAACTTGTTTTGAGTTGTCGTTTGCTCACTGGAGGCCTGGATGTATTTCTCTCATTCATTTTGCGGGTTTTCACTGAAGTACTGTTGTTTTTCAATGGTCGCTAGAGACCGTTTCTCACCTTTCCATAGAGTCCGAAGTATTCATGCTTTTTGTTGCCAGATTGTCCCACTTGGCCAGATGGACAGCGCCATTTTGTTTACCTTTTATAACCTTGAAATTTCTAACAGCACTCTCCATCACAGTAGCTAATCCTAATGCCTTATTGAAGTCCAGACTAGGTTCGGCTGGCAAATGCCTTTGGATAGTATCATCTCCAGTCCTGCATATCAGCCGGGTCTCTCAACATACCACTAATGGACATTCCGAATTCGCAACGCTCAGTTAATGCCTTTAAAACAGCCTCATTGTCAGCTTTTGTCTCCTCTGGAAGCCTGTTCCCAGAACTGAACTTGAAGCACTGCACAGTAACCGAGGGCTTTGGTCTCAGGTGGCTCTGTACAATTTTTATTAACTCATTGGAAGTCTTTGAGTCTAGGGTGCTAGGCAATGTAAGGCTGCAGATCAGCCCATATGTTTTGTGACCGCATGAGGACAAAAGAATTGCCCTCTTCTTCCCCTCCCCTGTGATGATGTTAGTGGTAAAAAAGAATATACTGAAACCAGTCATCTGAAATGGGGTTGAATGAATTGACATGCCTGAACTGCGGCATTGTAAACGACTGCAAGGGCACTGCACTTCCATTAGGCTTTTGAGGTAATGACGGATTTAGGTGTTTGGCTTACCGCAGAGTCACCCTCTCTGAGATCTCTTATAATTTTCTGTCCATAGCCATTTTTCATGTATTTACCCTTTTAAATACATTGCCACTTTAAGAGCAGTCACTTTTTTTTAAACTCTGTCTCTGCAGCTGTTGGCTTTTCCCTGCTGGGTTTTGCGCTGTTTTTGAGTTTTGGTGGATCCCCGCGATAGCGATCTGCAGGGTTTTAAAAATTTTTAACCTACAGCACTGCTTTCTACTCCAATTGCCGGCTGTCACCTATTTTACAAGAAAGTACAGATGCTCTTTCCAATGCTTTGCTCACCCATCTTGTGGACTCTCACTCAGGGATCTTGCAATGTTTTTATCCTTGTTGCCACTTTTATGTCTTTGGTAAATGAGTTTGTTGGCCAACCGAACTCTAACTGCATGCCTTCCTATGTTCTCATCAATTGCTGCTTGCAATCAATAACGGGGACAGACTGATGTAAGAATAAACGGTCATGGTTTACTGAGACATAGGGCAGAGCACCAGATCATACATGCTCACTCAGGAACCTCCCGGATTAAGCTTACAGTTCCCAGTTGCCTGCGCTGTACAGTTATTTGTCAGTGCTGTCACACGATCAGTACACTTTCATTCTCTTAAAGGTACAGGGCACCTCACTGTACCACACCCTCTCAGGGGAACAACATTAATGCTTCTACCACTCTGCCAGTGTCCATGTTGTTGTCTGCCAGTCAGCCAGCCCAACTGCTGCTGCCCATGCTGAGATGGTGCAGTCCAAAAGCACACATTCAAGGCCTAGAGCTGCTCAGGAACATCCTGCAAGGGCATCTGTGATTACCCCCACTGAATTCAGCAGCTTCCCAGCAGCCACGTGGCAGCCACTTGGGTAGCATTGCATTGGAGCACTAGACCAGACAAAAGCACCTGCAAGATAAAGTTGCGATAAAACAGATTTTTTGTGATATTGTTTATTTTAGGATATTGGCTAAGAGGGGACGGTAATGTTCTGCAGCAGAAAGATGGAAAGGTGGAGCAACAATGATGTAGAGATGTTTTCAGCGGAATCAGAGCATGATTACCTGTTTACGACAGCCCCTCTGGAGGGAAGGGGTCCTGACCCATTCTCCCTCGCGCTCTCCTTCTCCTCGTCCCGAGGTGATTGCTGCAGACCTGGTGGTAAGGGCTGCGCCCTCATGGCAGCCAGGCTGTGTGGCATGCAGCAAACTATCATGAATTTAAATTCCTGCTCTGGTGAGCATTATATGGCTCCCCCAAAGTATTCCAGACAGTAGAATAGTTATTTTAGAAGGCTGAAGGTTTGCTCTACAATTCTTGGTGGCAGTTGGGCTAGCATTATCTGTGTAGTGTCCTACTGTCATGAGCCACCTGTAGAGCAGATAGTCCTTGACAACAAGCCTCTGGTTTGTTATGATCATTTGAATATGGCAGGAATGGCTGATCGTCGCAGAATAAAAGCATTGTGGCTGCTGCAAGGAAGCAATAGCAGTCATTTGCCGACATGACGCTCTGTGCATGGTTACACACTAACTCCATGTTAAAGGAATGGGAATCCTGTGTGGTTCTGGTACCTCACCCCATTGAAATTCAGTGGCCATAGAACCATGTGCGTAGAGTTGATGGAACTCTGCACCTTTAGGAATCCCATTGCTGAATCAGTGTTAGATGCTGAGCGATATCAGAGTCTGCCCAT
Organism: Carcharodon carcharias; assembly: GCF_017639515.1. Taxonomy (NCBI): domain Eukaryota; kingdom Metazoa; phylum Chordata; class Chondrichthyes; order Lamniformes; family Lamnidae; genus Carcharodon; species Carcharodon carcharias. The sequence goes on along the minus strand of NC_054471.1, from coordinate 103,272,703 downwards.
CCTGCATGTTTCCAGGTGCATGGCACCTTGATGGTCTGTTCCACAATGTTCCTGGTGGTAATATGGCTCTCATTGTACATGTGCTATCCACATGTGGTTGGGTGGCAGGGGGACATTATTGAGCCATGTGTAGAGTGGGTAGCCCTCGTCACCAAGCAACCAGCCGCTGGTTCATCATGGTATGGCCAGGCTGGCTGACTGTCTCGGGATAAAAGCATTGTGACTACCGTCACAATAGCAGGAATTCACTGACATGATGCTCTGTGCATGGACACACTCCTAGTGTGTTTTAAAGGACAGGGGCCCTTTGTGGTTTGGGCACATCTCCCTGCTGATATGTGGCTCTGCAGAACAACATGCATGCAATCGATGGTTCTCTGCACCAATGGGAATCCACATGCTGACTCATTCTGCTTCTCTCTATTTAGCAAAAAGACTATGAAACCCTCACTGCTGGTGAAGAGGGCCTTTGTCATTTCCCTAATGCAGCGGTGCATGGCAGACTGAGATGTTGTTAATGCTGCCTGCTCAAGCCTGGAAGGATTGTGTTGGTATAGAAATTTAGGGCCACAGTGATCATTACAGACACTAGCAGTGGCCTCCTTGGTCCACTGTGCAGCTGTAGAACCCACAATAGGAAGTGACATATTTTAGTCACCGCCAACTCAGACACTGCTCCTACTTAGACCAGAGGTCGGTGATGTGCTCCTTGAAGCCCCTCAATGGGCCCAGCCTTTGTTAAGAGTCTTCCTCCCCCTGTACACAGCTTCCCCTTTCTGCTCCTGGTGCTCCATGTCCCTGATCTGCTGCAGCCAAAGAGGGGCTATGACTATAGCACCCATGAGGTTTTCTGCTGATGAGTTGTCAAATTCCATTGAACTCCTTGGGAATGGGCAGTACCATTGCCCTTTGATTCCCATGACTTTACAGACCTCCCAGCAACTCTGAACACAGGCCAGCTCCTGCTCCGAGTTTGTAAGTTCATGTATACTGTACTTCTGATCTGCAGCAGTTAAAAAAAGTCAAAATCAACTCACTTGAAAGTCCCATGATGAACCCTTTAAATCATGATTGCAGCGGGTGGGGGATGGAGAGCGCCTCATCAGAGCATCCATGTTCAGCTATAAGCATTTAGCACAAGGCATTAACAGACCCTGCAAGGTCCAAAATGATAATTCAGGAGCCAAATCCACATTCAGTGCTGTGTAATGTTACAAACTGCCCACCCTACATGCTTTGGGGATATGCATGACAAGTGACCATTTGTTTAGGGGTTGCTCATTAGAGACTTAACAGTGGGGAAAACCGAACCAATGAAAAAGAAAGCCGAATGTCATGTGAAATGGCTGCTCATTTACTATCAACCTACAAGATAATAGAATGATTAGCACATTTCTGGATGGTTGAAGCACTATTACATGTTTTAGGCTCAATTTTCTGTGGCCTGGCTTATCCACCATAGGTGTATCCTGGCTGAAACACATATCTTGTAATGTCCTTGACATCAAGGCAGAATTTGACAGAATGTGCCATCAAGGAGCCTTAGCAAAACTGGAGTCAATGGAATCAGGGGAAATTCTCCACTGGTTGGAGTCATATCTAGCACAAAGGAAGATGAAAACAAAAAACTGCGGATGCTGGAAATCCAAAACAAAAACAGAATTACTTGGAAAAACTCAGCAGATCTGGCAGCATCTGCGGAGAAGAAAAGAATTGATGTTTCGCGTATTCATGACCTTTCCACAGAACTGAGCGAATATAAGGAGAGGTGTGAAATATAAGCTGATTTAAGGTAGGGGGGTGGGGGTGGGTGTGGGGGGGGTGGGGGGTGGAGAAGTTGGGGGGGTGGTGGTGTGGTTGTAGGGACAAGCAAGGAGTGATAGGAGCAGATAATCAAAAGTTGTTACAGACAAAAGAACAAAAGAACACAGAGGTGTTGAAAGTAGTGATATTATCTAAACGAATGTGCTAATTAAGAATGGATGGTAGGGCACTCAAGGTACAGCTCTGGTGGGGATGGCGTGGAAAGACTAGCGGGGCATAAAAGATTTAAAAATAATGGAAATAGGTGGGAAAGTAGAAATCTATATAAATTATTGGAGAAAAAAACAAGGAAGGGGGAAGAAACAGAAAGGGGGTGGGGATGGAGGAGGGAGTTCAAGATCTAAAGTTGTTGAATTTAATATTCAGTCCAGAAGGCTGTAAAGTGCCTAGTTGGAAGATGAGGTGCTGTTCCTCCAGTTTGCGTTGGGCTTCACTGGAACAATGCAGCAAGCCAAGGGCAGACATGTGGGCAAGAGAGCAGGGTGGAGTGTTAAAATGGCAAGCGACAGGGAGATTTGGGTCATTCTTGCAGACAGACCGCAGGTGTTCTGCAAAGCGGTCACCCAGTTTACGTTTGGTCTCTCCAATGTAGAGGAGACCACATTGGGAGCAACGAATGCAGTAGCCTAAGTTGGGGGAAATGCAAGTGAAATGCTGCTTCACTTGAAAGGAGTGTTTGGGCCCTTGGACGGTGAGCAGAGAGGAAGTGAAGGGGCAGGTGTTGCATCTTTTGCGTGGGCGTGGGGAGGTGCCATAGGTGGGGGTTGAGGAATAGGGGGTGATGGGGGAGTGGACCAGGGTGTCCCAGAGGGAACGATCCCTACGGAATGCCGCCGGGGGGGTGAAGGGAAGATGTGTTTGGAGGTGGTATCATGCTGGATTTGGCGGAAATGGCGGAGGATGATCCTTTGATTGCGGAGGTTGGTGGGGTGATAAGTGAGGACAAGGGGGACCCTATCATGTTTCTGGGAGGGAGGAGAAGGCGTGAGGGCAGATGCGCGGGAGATGGGCCGGACACGGTTGAGGGCCCTGTCAACGACCGTGGGTGGAAAACCTCGGTTAAGGAACAAGGAGAACATGTCAGAGGAACTGGTTTTGAAGGTAGCATCATCAGAACAGATGTGACGGAGATGAAGGAACTGAGAGAATGGGATGGATTCCTTACAGGAAGCAGGGTGTGAGGAGCTGTAGTCGAGGTAGCTGTGGGAGTCGGTAGGTTTGTAATGGATATTTGTGGCCAGTCTATCACCAGAGATTGAGACAGAGAGGTCAAGGAAGGGAAGGGAAGTGTCAGAGATGGACCATGTGAAAATGATGGAAGGGTGGAGATTGGAAGCAAAATTAATAAATTTTTCCAAGTCCCGACGAGAGCATGAAGCAGCATGGAAGTAATCATCGAGGTACTTGAGAAAGAGTTGTGGAAGGGGGCCGGAGTAGGACTAGAACAAGGAATGTTTCACGTACCCCATAAAGAGACAGGCATAGCTGGGGCCCATGCGGGTACCCATAGCCACACCTTTTATTTGGAGGAAGTGAGAGGAGTTAAAGGAGAAATTGTTCAGTGTGAGAACAAGTTCATCCAGACGGAGGAGAGTAATGGTGAATGGGGATTGTTCGGGCCTCTGTTCGAGGAAGAAGCTAAGAGCCCTCAGACCATCCTGGTGGGGGATGGAGGTGTAGAGGGATTGGACATCCATGGTGAAGAGGAAGCGGTTGGGGCCAGGGAGCTCGAAATTGTTGATGTGACGTAAGGTGTCAGAGGAATCAAGGATGTAGGTGGGAAGGGACTGGACAAGGGGAGAGAGAAGGGAGTCAAGATAGCGAGAAATGAGTTCCATGGGGCAGGAGCAGGCTGACACGATCGGTCTACATCAAGCCATTGTTTCCAGAACTGTCACTGACCTCATCTCCTCTGGAGATCTTCCTCCCACAGCTTCCAACCTGATATTCGCCCAACCTTGGACGGCCCGCATCTACCTCCTACTCAAAGTCCACAAACAGAACTGTCCCGGTAGACCGTTCGTGTCAGCCTGCTCCTGCCCCACAGAACTCATTTCTTTTTATCTTGACTCCCTTCTCTCTCCTCTTGTCCAGTCCCTTCCCGCCTACATCCATGATTCCTCTGACACCTTACGTCACATCAACAATTTCCAGTTCCCTGCCCCAACTGCTTCCTCTTCACCATGGACATCCAATCCCTCTACATCTCCATCCCCCACCAGAATAGTCTGAGGGCCCTTAGCTTCTTCCTCGAACAGAGGTCTGAACAGCACCTCATCTTCCGGCTAGGCACTTTACAGCCTTCCGGAATCAATATTGAATTCAACAACTTTAAACCTTGAACTCCCTCCTCCATCCCCACACCTTTTCTGTTTCTTCCCCCTTCCTTTTGTTTTTTCCAATAATTTATATAGATTTCTCTTTTCCCTACTATTTCCATTATTTTTAAATCTTTTATGCCCCGCTAATCTTTCCATGCCACCCCCACTAGAGCTGTACCTTGAGTGCCCTCCCATCCATTCTTAATTAGCACATTCGTTTAGATAATATTACTACCTTCAACACCTCTGTGTTCTTTTGTCTGTGACATCTTTTGATTATCTGCTCCTATCACTGCTTGCTTGTCCCTACAACCACACCACCACCCCCAACTTCTCTTCCCCCGGCCCCCAACCTTAAACCAGCTTATATTTCACCCCTCTCCTTATATTCGCTCAGTTCTGTGGAAAGGTCATGAAGACTCGAAACGTCAATTGTTTTCTTCTCCGGCGATGCTGCCAGACCTGCTGAGTTTTTCCAGGTAATTCTGTTTTTGTTTATAAAGGAATATGGTTGTGGTTGTTGGAAGTCAATCATCTGAGCTCCAGGACACCACTGCAGGAGTTCCTCAGGGTAGTGTCCTCAGCCCAACCATCTTCAGCTGCTTCATCAATGACCTTCCTTCCATCATAAGATCAGAAGTTGCGATGTACAATTAACAGTGAACAATGTTCAGCACCATTCGTGAATCCTCAGATAGTGAAGCAGTCCATGTCAAAATGCAGCAAGACCTGGACAATATCCAGGCCTGGGCTGACAAGTGGCAAGTAACATTTGTGTCACACAAGTGCCAGACAATGACTATCTCCAACAAGAGAGAATCTAACTATTGCCCCTTGATGTTTAATGGCATTACCATCACTGAATCCCCCACTATCAGCAGTCTGGGGGTTACCATTGACCAGAAACTGAACTGGACTAGGCATATAAATACTGTGGCTACAAGAGCAAGTCAGAGTCTAGGAATCCTGCAGCAAGTAACTTACCTCCTGACTCCCCAAAGCCTGTCCACCATCTCAAGGCACAAGTCAGGAGTGTGATGGAATACTTGCCTGGATAAGTGCAGCTCCACCAACAATCAAGAAGTTTGACACCATCCAGGACAAAGCAGCCTGTTTGGTTGGAACCCCATCCACAAACATTCACTCCCCCCACCACTGACGCACAGCAGCTATGTGCCATCTACAAGTTGCACTGCAGGAACTCACCAAGGGTCCTTAGCCAGCACCTTCCAAACTCTCGATCACTAACACCTAGAAGGATAGAAGGCACGTGGGAACACTACCAGAGGGAAGTTCCCGTCCAATTCACTCACCACTCTGACTTGGAAATATATCACTGTTCTGTTACTGTCGCTGGGTCAAAATCCTGAAACTCTGTCCCTAACAGTGCTGTGGGTGTACCTACACCACAAGGACTTCAGGGATTCAAGAAGGCAGCTCACCACTACCTTCTCAAGGGTAATTAGGAATCAGCAATAAATGTTTGCCTAGCCAGCAACGCCCACATCCCGTAAATGAATTAAAAAACCTCTCAAACCTGCAATCTCCACTACCGCAATTACATTCATTGCTAATGTTTTACAGTTATCAAAGAATAAGTGACCTAAAAATTCTGAAGAAAACTGCATTAGAATATTGTGATTGTATCATTGTAAAGGCAGACATAAGAAACACTAAAAAATATTTTGCAAGTTCATTCGTCTAAAGCATTCAATATTTGAGACCTTTTGCCCTCAAATACAGATATAATTCACAGCACATGGCAAAGAGGCAGATCGTAAAAAAGTGCAACACTCTTTGGGGAAAAAACTGTTCAAAACATAATATACTTTTTTAAAGAAAGCAAAGAAATTTTAGAAACTATAAATTGTTGGTGTGTGTCACCAGTGTGCATTAGAAGTAATGGGAAGTGAGTAACAATAAAAGCAGCATATTATAAATATGTTTGGTTACAAATATGATGAAGTAAAAACATCCATCAATTGCAACAAAGCAAACATTATAAATAAAGGTATACACAATCATAGAATAAATCTATACTTAATCAACAAGCATTGACATATTCTATTATTTATATCATTAATAAACTCTGCATTAAAGACTAATGTCCATTAAGAATTTATTATTGACCGAAACATCGCTTTTATGATAATTTGTTGTTAGGGACTGAGGGGCTGAAATTTCCTGGTTTCTGAAAAATCAGAAAAAGAAACTGTTTTTTATTGAAATTGGCAGACTGCTAAAGTTTCAGCAGAGTGACAAATTTGAAATTGCCAATTCTGACAAAGGAATTTGGTCAGTGGTAATAAAACATCAGTCACCTTTACCCTCAGAAATAATCCTTCTAATAATTTTCAAGTAGCTAATGAGTCACTGAGCTGACACACATATCAAAGAGTTCCTTCACTCAATAAATCACCCATTGTATGTGCACAGGGCAGCAGCGATGGTCTTGATGTCCTGCTCAACAATTGCTTTTGTGAGATCACTGATGTTAATTGCTGAGACTGGCAAGGATCCCTTTTGTTTTTGGTCTTAGGATGTGAGTGACACTGGCAAGGCATCACTTATTGCACATCCCATCCTTCAGCCTCAACCTCAAAGCACTCAGCTGAGTTGCATCTTGGCAACTTTTAAATCAAGACAAATTAGAACAGTTTCATTTTGACATTACAAGCAATGAAAGATAATGTCATCATATATAGCCTATTGTTGGATCTAGTGCCTTGGTTTATTGGGGCTAAAGGGTCCAGGTTGCACGCTTGTTTTGGGGTGACCGAGTTGGTACAGAGACAGAGAAGATCAGTAGGTTACTCTTAGAAGGAACACATTCTGTTTATTTACAAAAGGAACTTAGCAGCTACACTCGTGTGCTTACAGATCAAAACTCTGTCTTTAGTCTTCAGACTCTAACTCAAGACTACTGACTACAGAGGTAGCCTGTGCTACTCTGTTATAAAAACAAAAAACTGCGGATGCTGGAAATCCAAAACAAAAACAGAATTACCTGGAAAAACTCTGCAGGTCTGGCAGCATCGGCGGAGAAGAAAAGAGTTGACGTTTCGAGTCCTCATGACCCTTCGACAGAACTAGTTCTATCTATCTGATGCTGCCAGACCTGCTGAGTTTTTCCAGGTAATTCTGTTTTTGTTTTGTGCTACTCTGTTACTGGGTATCAAGATCATGTGATCTCACATTACAACATTTGTCTTAAAGGTACATTATACCTATATAATAGGATAGGATTACGACAATGCAGATCAATTACCATGGGGTGGGATTTTTTTTGAAATGGTTCTTTAATGTGTGTGGTAAAGAGTCTTTAATTAGGAATGGATACTCCAAAGTATCTAATCACATCTGACCAACTAACCTCAACTGGACATAAACTGTTCTAAGGTTGTATGTGGTCTTATGAAGAGACCTAGAAGCTGGTATGGTTGAACAATAGAGATGCTGGAAATCCAAAACAAAAACAAAAACAGAAATACCTGGAAAAACTCAGCAGGTCTGGCAGCATCAGTGGAGAAGAGCACAGTTGATGTTTTGAGTCCTCATGACCCTTCAGATTGTTTGAGCAATAATTGTTTATTAATAACACATAGCTATATATATATATATATATATGTTTATATATATACATATATAGATACACGATACAGCCCTGACTAGGTGCTATCTTCATGCTGACTTCTACCAGACTTACACCACCTCTACCACACATATGACTCTCTATATCATAATGTGGACGGTACTGTTTCCCCAGTCCCACATTAACCATTACAGTCCCGAACACCCAAATACCACATTATCTACTCATCAACTACAACTGCTTAGGCATTCACAATTTTGGGAGATCACAGATAATGTTGATAATTTCTGAGTCTGGCAGGAATCTCTTTGTTTTATTTGACATTATTGCACATTCATCAATTGGAGTCATTGACATAGTGTGGGACTCAGGCCACATTAAGATTAGACTTGGGGCAGTCCAGTTGAACTGGCATTCACAGAGTGACACAATGCCAGTTTTCAGCTGAGGGCAATTCTGATGGCTGATAACACTTTGTTGCCATAAAGCAATCTGGCATTGGAAAAACCTTACTAAACAGGTCACTGAAGTGTAAAGATATAAATAAATAACTGAAGATAGAAAGTCTTGACCTTTGATTTTCCCCCGTGAATGCAGACAATTTAAAATTTACAAGAAGTCGTGTTGCCATTAAAAACAAACTTAATGCTACTTTCTTCTGCTATGTCAATCAATCTGTTTTTCAAACAGCATTGTCATTCTTTGTAGTATATAAAAACAAATCTTGAACCCCCAACTACAAATTCAAGGCATTCTCCTATTTGTTTGCACTCAGCTAGCCTCTGGATAGATGATTCCCAGCTGGGAGTGAAATTAGAATCAGCCATGCGTTCATGAATAATGGAGAGAATGTGATTATAGGAATGAGATTCTCTTTGTAAGTAATCAGAATTGTACTTTTCATTAAAATGAGAAATAATTGTAAAGAGAATTATGCTACAAATGATTGGACATTTTTCTGTTGGCTGGATGACTTCTATGACAGTTTGATGGGCCCTGACATGCTGTAACTCTTTGTTCAAATCCTATCAACCTGGGGCGATAGCAACTGACCAAGTTGGTTAAGGCAAAGTTCAATCAAGCCCAGGGCTATGGTGGGGGGTTGGGAGAGCATGGGTTTTCTTACCCAAGCTTAACCCCAGGCAAAACGGAATATATCGGAATTTCCACTTTTATATACAAGCTATAATAAGTGATGTTGAATTTCTATGCTGGATACCCTTTAGATTTTCCACATCTTTACTAAGTTAAACAATGGAACTGTAAATGAAACAAAGGCAAAATACCCCAGGTGCTGGATATCCAAAAAAACCCCAGAAAATGCTGGAAATACTCAGCAGGTTAGACAGCAGCTAATGAGAAACATAGGGTTAGACTTTATGAGCACAAATCACCTCGATGCCCCCATCTCCCCACCACCCCCACCACCCACGTGAATGTAAAATTCAGTGTGATGATGTCAGGTTGCCAGTGTTATCATGCCAGTCTCCAAAATTACAGAAAGCTAGTGTCTTAGGAAATTGGCAGCTGGTCTGCCATTTTGAAAGTAATAATTAACAAGTTTCTCAGCTTGTTAACGGCTCAGTCATCTGCAATTTTTCATTGCCCACTACATTTTCCAGCTGTTGGGCGTGAAAAAGTCTGGGTGTTCTTTAATGGCAGCAATGACGTGGGATCACAAGGGTGGAAAGGACCTGACACCAGGACCATGGCTGAATGCAGCAGCAGATTTTGCTGGTGAAGGTGGCAGCATCTGCGCGTTTTATTTCTCAAACTTTTTTTTGCTATTTTGAGCCTTCAATTAAAAATAGAGAGAGCTTCTGAGAGCAAGGGGCCCCGTTAAACTTGTATCAGTGACCGTCTTCTTTTTCGTGGCACTACCCCTTTGCCACCTGATCTCCCAATTGGAGTTCCAATTGGACACAGAGCACCCTCCCGGCACCTCTAACTGGCCTCCTCCCAGCCCGGGTGACCATTAGTTTGCTATCTGGTGCTTGAGTAGACGAGCTGAGTGAGCGGACCACTTGTTTCCGTTTTGCCTCCCTCCCTCGCCTCACTGAAAAATGTAAAATCCAACCCACAGTCATTCTTTCAGGTCAATGACCTTTCATTCTAAATAGTATTGAGCCCGATAACTGTTATTTTTCTAGGTGATCGATTGGATGAGCTGAGCCTGCCACTGGTGTCACTGATGGTGTTGACCTGAATTGATGACTGTAGCAATAGAAAATCATAGCCAGTTAGATTAAGGGCAAAGCAAGTATTTCAGTGAGGACTGTGGTGGTGGACTACAGCACTTTTGTTTGAAGCTTGACCACTAAACCTGATACAAGACTGTAGTAATCTGTTAAGTAATATACCTTTCAGGCAAGTGTTGTAATGTAAGATCACATGATCCAATAGTAGAGTAGTGCAGGCTACCTCTGTGCGAGAGTCTTGAGTTAGACACTGAACAGTGAAGACAGAGTTTTGAGTTGTGAGTATGCAAGTGTAGCTGCTGCATTTAATTTATTCTAACAATGATCTCCCGACGTTCACTGTCTCTGTACCAACTCGGTCACCCTGAAACAAACGTGTAACCAGGATCCTTTACCCCCAACAAACCAAAAGACACTGGACCCAACAAAGACACAAGGTCTGGTTTACTCGTACAATGCACAGTTTGATAGAAGACTTCCTCCTGATATGGCCAACTGTATTGACTCAATCATTAAACATCCTTTTGGCTTTGTTGATTGCTGGTCTGTATTAATCGGAATTAGTTGCATTTTAATCTGAAGATCATCAGAAGGACCATGCGAAATTGGTCTGCTGGCAGACAGTGCCCCCAGATTGATGCCAATTGTTCCTTATAGGGTTTCTGACTGGGCAGACCCGAGTTTACTGCTGGCTGGGTACTGCTTGACCAGTGAAAACAGATTTGACACAGGTTCTAACTTTGTCTAAAGTGGGGAAGGTGTTCTGGTTTCCATGCCAGGTGGGTCCCACAAGGAAAGTTAAGTCTTCCCTGCCCCAGGCCACCCCATTTCCTCCTACGCAAAACTCGGGCGGGAAGCTGACTGGCAACACGTCAGTGAGTTCCAGGAGTTATAATAACCGAGGGCTTTAATGTTAACAAAGCCTCTTTCACCAACTCTCTGCTAGCACTATGAAATAAAAAGAAAAATTGGATGGCTTTGACCTGGCTTCCCATCCCATTTCCCTCTTATCTGCCCCTCTTACTATTGCATCCCAGGACTGCCTGGCAGAAGGTGGTGCTATACCTGGATAGCAGTGGTACTGATCACGCTGTCCACATTTGGAGAGAGATGGACTAATAGCAGCTTCCCCTTGCAAGGCCTTTAGGATGCACCTTTGTAGGCCGTGACCTCATCTGCTGATGACCACAAATGCTTCCACTCATCTCAATCATTCTGCAGAACTCTTCACTGCTTATTTTGGTCCCTCAAGCTTCTTTTCAGCCTATACAGGCTCCCTATTGGCAGAGGAGTCCCACAAAGAACCCCTTGACAGGGTCAACAGCCCCCTAATGTAAGATAGTGCATTGGGGCACAACAGAGACATAGGTATCATTGGACATTCTGCTCTGGTGCTATCGCATTTTGGGAAATCCATCCTCTGTTACCTCACATAATGGGATTGTTATATGTGAGTTTCATTATATATAAAATACTTTCTTTGTCTCTAATAGAGTGGTTGATGCAATAATGAAAAACTATTTTTTTTTGCTTTCAGACCAATTGTTGAGACAAAATTATCTGATTCTGCATTGAACGTCTTTGAAACATGCCTAATAAATCCACAGAGTCAACTACAGCTAGCTTTAAAAGCATTATCTACACAATCTTTTATCTCACATTAACACGCCATCCAATTGTACAATCCTCATCCGTTACCTATATTTTTCTTGTTCTGTAATGAGCCACTATCTCTGTCAATCTCATTTACAGGCTCTAAAGATTATATTAACATTCTCCTAACCCCACCAAATTAAATGAACCTTTTTCTGTTCTACAGTGTTGCAAAGCTGATGGACTGTAGTGCACTTATCATAGCCTAACTAGATAGCCTTTAGCATTAGCAGGCTGCTATAAAATAAGACTCTTGTTACAGGTAAGTGCTATAAGCCTGATTCTGTTATGTTATAATTGACAATGAGAACAACAGCTTATGTAAAACTCTTTTTTCTTGCACCAGGAAGCTGAGGGTCTCAGAATGCATTTTTTCAGCTCTTGGGGCCAAGGATATCTACTTCTACATTTAAAAAGGATAGATTTGTATTTCAGAGCCTTGGGATGCCACAAAATGCTTTACAACTGACACGCTACATATGTAGCACAGTAACTGTGTAATGAAGGAAATGTAGCAGCCAAAGTACACAAGGCAAGTTCCCATATACAGCGATAACATAATGACTAGATAATCTGTTTTGTTTTAAATGACGTGGTTTGAGGAGTAAATATTAAGTAGGCCACGAAAGGAGAACTCTAACAAGGCAGACGGGGCAACTGAGCCATGCCTGACATTTATTACTTTGGTCCACATCTTTCAGAATCCATTGAGGTGGTAACGAAAACAAAAGAAAAATCTAATTAACTGCTATTTTATTGTTCAATTGCATTCCATCCAATTATAGAATATTCAAGCATTGTCTTGGTTCAGTATTGAGCCATGCTTTCTCTGACTGGAAAGTGGCCTTTTCTGCACTTCCAAGCTCTAAAGCTCGTGTGAACCTTTGTAATTGGATAAGGCTCCCAAAGGGTCGAATGCGCCACACTTTCCTGGATGGTTGGAGGACAACTGTATAACTCATGCATTTCTGAAAAGCACATATTTCTTGTAGGACTGAAGTATGCAAAGTTATGACCTTCAGCTAGGAATATTTATGAAATTGTCCTGTCTACGTATCAACAAAGCTAAAGACTTCCTTTAAAAATGGGCATCAAATCAACCTGAAAACATTTTACAAAAACATCACTTCTTCACAGAAACGCAACAAAGATAAATCGAGCATTTTCAAATAAGAATTGAGCTTTGCACTTACCATACAAAACAGTTGATTTTTAAATATTATTGGTACATGTATGACCAACAGAATTGCTTGTCACAGAAACGTAAGAGTACTGATTTATGAAATCACAGGTGAACATTAATTGTTTTCCTATTCTAGTGTTGTGCCAGAAAATTCTGTCCATTTCTTGGATGAACTGTTATTCTGCAGCTGTCTGCTACATTTCAAAGCAGTTTCTATGTTTGAGCTGTGAGGAGGACACCAAGATTTCTGGACCTTTAATTCTGTCCTCACCATCTTATGTAACAGATTCTGAACAAATTTACATCATTTTTCACCCTCAGAAATCCAGAGCTTGTGAGTGATTTAAAATCAAGGCGAACTAGTAACTCCTTGAAGCTGAATGCTAAGTTTTAATCAGGAGGCTACTATCACGGCTACCCATTACTCATAAGAATATGAAAAATAGGAGGAGGAGTAGAGCTTTTGGACCCTCGAGTCTGCTGTATGATTCAGTACAATCATGGCTGCTCTTCTGCCTCAACTTCATTTTGCCACCTGCTCTGCATATCCATTGATTCATTGAAAGACCAACAATCTGTTTAACTCAGCCTTGAATAAGCTTAACAATGCAGCATCCACAACTCTCTTGGGTAGAGAATTCCAAAGATTCACAACCCACTGAGTGAAGAAATTTCTTATCTCTGTCCTAAGTGATTGGCTCTTATCCTGTGACTATGGCTGTGTGTCCTAGATTCCCCAGTCAGTGGAAGCAACCTGTCAGTACCTACCGTGGCAAACCTGTTTAGAATTTTGTACGCTACAAGGAGATCTTCTAAGCTTTGGAGAGTATAGGCCCAATTTACTCATCCTTTTATCATAGGAGATCACTGTCATCCCATGAACCAATCTAATGAACCTTTGTTGTACTCTTCCAAGGCAAGTATATCCTTCCTTCGATATGGAGACCAAAACTTTGCACAGTACGTCAGGTGCAATCTCACCAAAGCCCTATACAATTGCAAGAAAATTTCCTCATTCTTGTACTCCAATCCCCTTGCAAGAAAGGACAATGTACCATTTGCCTTTTTAATTGCTTGTTGCACCTGCAGGTTAACTTTGTGTTACTTGTACATCCAAGTCTCTCTGAATATCAACGTTTAAAAGATTCACACCTTTTATTTTGCTCTTCTATTCTTACTACAAATAATCTCACACTTCTGCACCTTAAACTTCATCTGCTACCTTGTTGCCCACTCACTTAACTTGTCTATATCTCTTTGTACCCTCTTGATATCCTCCACACAGCTTCTAACTGAACTTTTTTTCATCAGCAAACTTGGATACATTACTTGGATACTAGGTAGATCTGATCAGATTAATTGCCATTGGAATCGAAGACTTAATTTTAGTGAACTAGTGTATAGTACACTCCACAATACCCTCCTAAAGATGTAGGAGAAATTAGATGCACAAAAAATGTGGAACATAGGGACCAAGTGGCAAAGCATTAATCCTAACTTCAAATAATGGTGTGACAGGAACTTGAATATCTGGGACAAAAAGACAATTAAATCTGTTAAGATCTTGAATGTGAATATTCGAGCAGCATTCTGCAGCTACAGAAGCACATCAAAAATGTTCATTTGATAACATTCAGGTCTTATGTAAATCATGATAACAAGTATAGGACAAGATCTGGGTGAAGAAAAGGAAGAGGGAAATGTAGCAATGCCTCAAGTGTCCAACTACATCAACCAAAGATAAAAGCAATTGTTTCTCTCCTGTTTTGCTGAATGCACTCAATCATCCTTTAATTTGTAACTGCCCTACCCCTTCCACTGTCTTAGCAATGCTGGCTAAAAGCTATACAACAGCATTTGGATGCCCAAAGAACTGTAAACAGCTGTGATTATTATAGGAGTTTTCTGATCACAAGCATTTGTCTTTTGGTGATTACTGGATATATCGTGGTATCAAGAAAGGTCTAAGGGTGCAGATAGTATAGCAAACTTACGTGCCACAGCACTTCAAGCAGTAGAGTCAGCTATCTTTCCACAGACGAAATTTGGCATATATGGTGCTCAGGATCACCACAGAAGATACACAAGTCAACAAATGTCTTCAGCCATAGTCAACACTTTCCAATGCACTACCTGTGGCAGGTCAAAACAGCACTGTTTTTTACATTTTTGTCATGGGGTCCTCTCATATGCTGATTGGGGACTTTCCAGGTGTCAGTTCTTTTCTCCATTGGGAGATATTGTCATTATCATAGACTATTTAACCTCAGCAAGAACCAGAAACAGAATGGTTATTGCAGTAATGGAGACGCGTCTAAGGTCTCATTCTCGAGTTACCCCAGTGAGTTGTGCAGTAATTGGACTCCGCTATTTTCCTTTAGAGATATTAATCATCACAGAAATTATGTGATTTTATTGTGTATTGCTTGTGTTTTGTTTTGATTTCATGCTTATATTTAGCATGAGTGGGGTCAGTTACCATTTGTATGCTGATTACACTCACCATTCCAGCCTTCTGCCTTGTCTCTATGACCTCCCCTGTGCTGTCAGAATACAAACATAAGAGTTAGGAGCAGGAGTTGACCACTCGGCCCTTCAAGCCATTCCGCAATTCAGTAAGATCATGACTGTAACTCCCCGCCTACCCTGATAACCTTTCACCCCCTTGTTTATCAAAAATCTTTCAACCTCTGCCTTGAAAACATTCAAAGACTCCGCTTCCACTGCCTTTTGAGGAAGGGCATTCCAAAGACTCACTACCCTCAGAGAAATAAATTTCTTGTCATCTGACTTAAAGGGGCGACTGCTTATTAATCCCTGTCTAACATTAAGTTGTGGCTGAGCCAGTTTCCTCCAGGACTGAAGCTTTTGTATTTGACTCTTACCAAAAAATCTGTCCCTTGCTCCAATTTCCTTTGCAACAGCTCAGTCAGGCCAAACTTCACATGACTGCAGTGTTCTGTTGGACCCCTTCAACTCTCAATCATTTCCAACCATTGGATTACTTCAGTTTGCGCAATATCACCCTCCTCGGCACTTATCTCTCCCCATTGCCACTGAAGGGCTTAAGCACACTTTTCTTACCTTCAAACTTGACTTTGCGAATGAACCTCAATTCTCCAAATCTCCTAGACCTCACCCTGTCCGATACAAATGAAACTCACTCACACCCCAGTCCTCACTGATATACACTGCCCTCTAAGCAACAGATTCAAAATCCTCATTCTTATTTACAAATTGTTCCATGGTCCCATCCCACCCCTACAACATTCTGTTTGTGATTCTAGTGTACAGACATAAATTCATTAAACATTTCTCTGTCCTATCATTTTAATAGAGACTTTAGCCAATTTATTTTTCTTGGGTAAGCAGTACAGTGTTTACATTGAAAATAGTAATTTCTGGTCTTTTATTTTCTACACAGATGGCACAAGCTAGCAACAGTGAATTAATGGCATTGAATTTCTCAATGATAATGGTGTATTCTTCTCGCATAATTTGCTGATGTGTTTATGCCTTGTGTGTCACAGATACCTTAGTGTTTGTTCTGTCTGTCCCTATTGTTAATTGCTCCCTTAAGTCAAGGAATAGTACTGCTAGATTACTATTTATACAACTAACCCTGTAGGACTTGCACCAGTATCGGGGTCTCTGTCAGCAAAGTAGCTGTGGGCTCAGTGCTTGCTAAGATGATTCCTGCTGCCATTTCTCAAAGCTACACCATGTTACAGAATCATCAGCAACAATGGTGCCAATTAGCTGCACATATACTGCTATTTACATGCCACTGGCAGAGGACATTAAACAATGTCTGATCTGTGTAAATCTAAAATACTGGTTAGCAATGAGGTTTCAGAATCATTCCCTGATACCTTTAATTGTTATACAAATGATTTAAAGCCAGCACTTGAGTGCATTTTGAAATTTTGATTCCATTGCAGCAGTGTGACCAGGGTTAATGCTGCACTGTCTGTGACCTGCTTTTGAGCTCTCCACACCAGATGCTCTAGTCTTGTCACATGTATTAGTGGCAGACTAAAACAAAACTAGTTCTTAATGAGATCTGTTCCACATGAATCCTCTGTTCGGGCTGAACCTACTTTACACACAAATAATATCTGAGCTTGCTGGCTTAACTCATCTTCTTTTGACCCCAGTCTGTCCCTCCGTCCCCATCCCATCTTCCAATCCCAGCCCCGGCTGTGTATTCACTATACCCCCTGACCTTCCCCTCTCCGACGCTGAACATTCAGTGCTCAGCAAAGGATTTTGTTTCATACCCTTACGCCCTCATCTCAATGAATTTCGGGCTCGTCTCCGTGCTCACTTCTTTGGGCAGGAGTCCTCTTCCCATTCAACGGAGCCTTTTACCCACCTCCAATATTCTCCCTCCACCTGGACCTCTCCCTCTGGATTCTTACCTTCTCTTGATCTTTTCATTGAGAACTGTCGGTGTGACATTAGTCGTCTCAATTTCTCTGCTCCTCTCACCCATTCTAACCTGTCTCTCTCTGAACTTACTGCACTCCGTTCTCTCAGGTCCAACCCCAACATTGTCATCAAACGTGCTGACAAGGGTGGTGCTGTTGTTGTCTGGTGCACTGACCTCTACCTTGTGGAGGCTGAACGTCAACTCGCAGACACTTCCTCCTACCTTTCCCTGGACCATGACCCCACCACTGAACATCAAACCATTGTTTCCAGGACTGTCACTGACCTCATCTCCTCTGGAGATCTTCCTCCCACAGCTTCCAAGCTGATAGTTGCCCAATCACGGTCGGTCCAGTTCTCCCTCCTACCCAAAATCCACAAACAGGACTGTCACGGCAGACCGATCGTGTCAGCCTGCTCCTGCCCCACGGAACTCATTTCTCGTTATCTTGACTCGCTTCTCTCTCCCCTTGTCCAGTCCCTTCCCACTTAATCCGTGATTCCTCTGATACCTTACGTCACATCAACAATTTCCTGTTCCCTGGCCCCAACCTCCTCCTCTTCACCATGGACGTCCAATCCCTCTACACCTCCATCCCCCACCGGGATGGTCTGAGAGCTCTCAGCTTCTTCCTCGAACAGAGACCCAAACAATCCCCATCCACCACTACTTTCCTCTGTCTGGCTGAACTTGTTCTCATACTAAACAATTTCTCCTTTAACTCCTATCACTTCCTCCAAATAAAAGGTGTGGCTATGGGTACCCGCATGGGCCCCAGCTATGCCTGTCTCTATGGGGTATGTGGAACATTCCTTGTTCCAGTCCTACTCCGGACCCCTCCCACAACTCTTTCTCCGGTACATCGATGATTATTTCGGTGCTCCTTCATGCTCTCGTCGGGACTTGGAAAAATTTATTAATTTTGCTTCCAATCTCCACCCCTCCATCATTTTCACATGGTCCATCTCTGACATTTCCCTTCCCTTCCTTGACCTCTCTGTCCCAATTTCTGGTGATAGACTGTCCACCAATATCCATCACAAGTCTACTGACTCCCACAGCTACCTCGACTACAGCTCTTCACACACCGCTTCCTGTAAGGACTCCATCACATTCTCTCAGTTCCTTCGCCTCCATCGTATCTGTTCTGATGATGCTACCTTCAAAAATAGTTCCTCTGACATGTCCTCCTTCTTCCTTAACCGAGGCTTTCCACCCACGGTCGTTGACAGGGCCCTCAACCGTGTCCGGCCCATCTCCCGCGCATCCGCCCTCACGCCTTCTCCTCCCTCCCAGAAACATGATAGGGTCCCCCTTGTCCTCACTTATCACCCCACCAGCCTCCTCATTCAAAGGATCATCCTCCGCCATTTTGCCAACTCCAGCATGATGCCACCACCAAACACATCTTCCCTTCACCCCCCCCCGGTGGCATTCCGTAGGGATTGTTCTCTCCGGGACACCCTGGTGCACTCCTCCATCACCCCCTACTCCTCAACCCCCACCTACGGCACCTCCCCATGCATACGCAAAAGGTACAACACCTGCCCCTTCACTTCCTCTCTCCGCACCGTCCAAGGGCCCAAACACTCCTTTAACGTGAAACAGTATTTCACTTTCATTTCCCCCAACTTAGTCTACTGCATTCATTGCTCCCAATGTGGTCTCCTCTACATTGGAGAGACCAAATGCAGACTGGGCGACCGCTTTGCAGAACATCTGCGGTCTGTCTGCAAGAATGACCCAGACCTGCTTGTCGCTTGCCATTTTAACACTCCACCCTGCTCTCTTGCCTACATATCCGTCCTTGGCTTGCTGCATTGTTCCAGTGAAGCTCAACGCAAACTGGAGGAACAGCATCTCATCTTCCGACTAGGCACTTTACAGCCTTCCGGACTGAATATTGAATTCAACAATTTTAGATCTTGTACTCCCTCCTCCATCCCCAACCCCTTTCCGTTTCTTCCCCCTCCCTTTTGTTTTTGCCAATAATTTATATAGATTTTTCTTTTCCCACCTATTTCCATTATTTTAAACATATACCTTTTATGCCCTTTCAGTCTTATTTCACCCCACCCCCACTAGAGCTGTACCTTGCGTGTCCTGCCATCCATTCTTAATTAGCACATTTGTTTAGATAATATCACCACCTTCAACACCTCATTGTTCTTTTGTCTGTGTCATCTTTTGATTATCTGCTCCTATAACTGCTTGCTTGTCCCGACAACCACCCCCCCTACTTCTCTCCCCCCACCCCCCCCACCTTAAACCAGCTTATATTTCACCCCTCTCCTATTTTTACTTAGTTCTGTTGAAGGGTCATGAGGACTCGAAACGTCAACTCTGTTCTTCTCCGCTGATGCTGCCAGACCTGCTGAGTTTTTCCAGGTAATTTTGTTTTTGTTCTTTTGATCTTACACTTGTCGAGTTTTGTGTCACACTTAGATCTGCTGTAACTGGCTGATACTGCTGCATAATCTGGCTTGTATAATGTCTTTCTCTATTTCTTGGATATACTGTGTACTTATAAAGATACCCTTCTACTTCTGCTAGGTAAAGATTATTACAGAAGAAAATGGGACAAGACAAAGGGAACCTGCTTCTAACCAAGAAAAAGAACCTGCATGTAATGAAGACAAAATGGGAGAGTAATTGGTTAGTGTCTGACCAATGGGCATGAAACAGATGGTGTGATTTCAGCACTCCCAAGGATCGGCACAAGATCTCCCAAAGATTGTTCCTTGCACCTTGCCCAAATAATCATGGTGAGCATTGGGGCCTTCTCCTCTCCATAAGCAGCTTGCCATTCCCCGTAGAGCCAATTTGGAGTATCTGCTTTGCGAGTCACATAAAACAGGTGTTAAACACCTTGCATTTGTTAACCAGGGACAAACCCTTGTCTTATGACCTTTTCCCAAAAGTTGGCAATGACTTCATCAGGATTATACACAGCTGAGGTCAATGCCAAAAGTGTACATTTCTTAAAAATGCCTTATCTGAATGTGGAATCAAGTGCTTTTATAAACATCCCAAAGACCATTATTGGCACCCACATGGCACCCTCTTGATCACCACATTCTCCTTACCTCCCCTTGCCTTACTGGAGGGTGTTGTAGTTATCCAAAAACTTCACTTGCAAGTGGCCTGGGAATATGCAACAAGAATCCACTGCGTACCGGACGTATTTAAATAAGACAAAATGCCCGATTTTGAACAAGTCTCAGGTCTTTTATGCTCTGGTGCTTTGATTATTCCCAGAGTCCAGTTTTCCCTAGTAAGCCAGCACTCTTTTTTCAAATTTAGCCCCCTAGTTGTTTTTTGAGAGGTCATTCTCCCACTTTAGCATGATAAGCTACAAGTGTCTGCATGCTGCAACTAAAAGATAAACACATTCACACATACTTGTCTGACAAGCATGAATTTTACTTTATACATCTTACCACCATTACTAATAATTCTTACCACAGTGTTTTTCTACTCCTTGTGTCTAAAATCTTGCTAACACTTTCTGTAAACCTATTATTTCTGTGTGGTGTGACCTGAGTGACAAGAAGTGGAGTGTTCAGGTGGTTGGCACAATTCTGCTGGAGCCTTCAAGGTTTAAGGAGCCACTCTTATCTTTGTCAAAACTGCTTTCATTGAAGGGGCGCTTCTGGATGCATTGCTTTTGCACTCCCAAGGTTTATCAAGTCCTGTGCTGGTATTAGAGGGGGCTGAAAAGATGATTCATGAGTGTCACTATTCTGAGAGTCAGTGACATCTTGAGTTACTACACATTGTAGGCCATGTGTTCAGGGCTCAGAATTTTTTGGGCTAACGATTGGCCAGGCAATAGTCCACATTGATCTAATTAAGTCCTGGAAACCAGGTATCTATGGGAGCAGTCACAGCCTGTAATTGGCTATTTACTGGATTCTTACTTGTTAGCCATAGTACACACAATCTTAATTGTAAGTATTATTAGTTGATTCATTAAGCTGCAGAGAATATATAATGGGCCAAATCTTCCAAAGAGTGGCGATCACTGTCAGATTACCACTCTGCTCCTGTTTTCTTACCTTAGACTAGAGCTCCACATTTCTTGTCCAGACTTCTGACCTGGGCCTGCTGGGAAATGTGGAGCGTAGTTGTTCCTGGAGTTCTTCAGTGTGGTGCAGGAGTGTGGGGGGAAACGAAGCCACTCTCTCATTTTACGACACTAGCTGCCATATTCTGGCAAAATGTCCCAGACACTTTGACCAGCTAGGGAAGAAGATAAGTGGGTGAGGGGGTAGGATGGGTTGAGGTTGGATGGTTGGGGGGGGGTAGTTGGGGTGTTAAAGGGGGGAGTTGGTGGGGGGAGGGAGGGTTAGTCATATAGTTACCCAGGAGTTAGAACTGGTTTTAATCATTCCAAATTTTCCCAGATAACTATTCCACCAAGTGAGTCAGAACCATCCTAAGTCTCCAGCTTCACATCAGAGTTTTGGAGGGTTCCAGACGCAAGGTAATTGCCTAACTGAAGTTGAAACTTCGTGGGCAATTCCTGCATAGCAGTGTGTGGGAACTTCCGAGGAGTCCCCCACTTTCTGGGTGTGACTGTCCGGAGACTGGAAGATCTGGACAATATGTTTTCACATGACAAACGCATTAATCGGGTGTTCCAATGAAGAAGAAAGTGGTTTAACGTTCTAATGACTGTTGACTGTAGATCAATTAATGCTTTCCTGTTCAGCAGTGCTCCTGTCAGCTATATGGATAAATTAGAATTACAATTTGAGTTTTAAAGTATACTCGAGGTTACTTTGACTGGTAAATATTCTTGGCATTGAGAAACCTGTGAAATAACTGATCACCTCAATGTAGCTATGAGAAATACAGTTGTTAATGCCTTTGTTTACACATCCTCCAATCGAAGTTTGGAGCTGTATCTTGGGCAACTACACTAAAATGTACAACAGCCAGTCTGAGACCATCAATGGTAGAATGCTAATAGTCACTCTGTGATGATGGAAAGTCCTGTAAGCAGTTAATTTACTAGGGTAGATTTTCCTCTACTCTGTACCTGGCAAATACCAGTGCTCCATTATATCAGGTCTCTGTCCCTATCGTCATCCCCTGGGATATTATAGGGTTCTCCCACAGCATGTCAATGGGCCTGCACCCTTGGTAGGTGAGAGTTCAGGGTCATCTTGTAAATGAAGCAGGAGGGGGTGAGTCCTGCGTCAGTTTGCTGATTGCCCATTAGGCACCCCATTATAGGCATTCCTATGAAACAAGAAGAAGGGCTTACCCCAGGCTGCCTATGGTTTGGGGGCTGGGATCGAGGTACAGCAAACATGACATAGACAAAGTTCCTTTATTAAGAACACCTCCTTACTGCCTTCAATCCCCATAATCTTAGAGCCTCAGGTCAAGTATGCAACATATGCCTTTAAATTTTCGTGACTTTTGGATTCCTGGCTCATGCCTGGGGTGGCAGCTGGAATTATACTGGGGAAATGCAAATGGCTATAAGGGGGAAGAAAGTGGGCAGCTCTTCCATGTGAGCAGAATCTACTCAATATTTTGGGCTGAGTATTATTTATTTCGGAGGTCTTGTGGTGCAGTGGTAGCGTCCCTACCTTAGGGCTGGAAGGTCTGTGTTCAAGTCCACTTGAGGACTTGATGGCCATGGAATGTGCATTCATAATGTGGCCAAACAGATGGATTATCAGCCTGTAAATCCTTCCAATGTGCCTAATGCCAACCGGTAAGACTGGGAGAGTTTGCTGGTCAGCCATTCTATCGAAGGCAACAACAAACCACTGCAGTACTTTCCCAAGCATAATCATGGACCAATCCAATTGAAGTCCATGGTTGTCCACACCTTCGTAGGGCATGGCACCTGTAGGAGGAGGAGGACTGGTCATTTATCTGTGTAATGCCTAGACACTGGACAGATAAAGGTCCAATCTGGTTTGTAGAACTTGCAAGATCCATTTAGAGGATTATTCATTAATGGTGAATCCAAGGAAAGCCCAGAAAGATCATAATTATTAACCTGTATTCCCTCCAAATAACAGGGATCAACATGGCTAAATCCGTTTTATAAAATCACTGAGTAACAGCAGCACTCTTCAGGCATCGAACTACACAGCAGGACAAAGACCTCACTAACATTTTTTTGGGAACCTAATGAGCATGAAGCATGTGTAAAATTTAAATCTTTATGGAGAAATCCTCAGCACCCCAAGATTGCACAATGTTCAGCACCGTTATGATTCTGCAGATACTGAAGCAGACCCTATTCATATGCAGCAAGAACTGGACAACATTCAGGCTTGAGTTGATAAGTGGCAAGTAACATTCATGCGACACAAGTGCCATGCTATGACCACCTCCAACAAAAGAGAACCCAACCATCTCTCCTTAACATTCGATGGTGCTGAATCCCCCACTATCAATATCCTGGGGGTTACTATTGACCAGAAACTGAACTGGACTAGCCATATAAATACTGTGGCTACAAAAGCAGGCCAGGGGCTGAGAACTCTGCAGCGAGTAATCATCTGACTCCCCAAAGCCTGTGCACATCTACAAGGCACAAGTCAGGAGTGTGCTGGAATGCTCTCCATTTGCCTGTATGAGTGCAACTCCAACAACACTCATGAAGCTTGACACCATCCAGGACAAAGCAGCCCACTTGATAGGCACACCTCCCCCACCTTAAGCATTCAGTCTCGCCACCACCGATGCACCTTGGCAGCAGTGTGTACCATCTATAAGATGCACTGCAGCAACTCACCAAGGCTCCTTTGACATCATCTTCCAAACCCGCGACCTCTATCACCTAGGAGGACAAGGGCAGCAGATGCATGGGGACACCACCACCTGGAAGTTTCCCTGCAAGTCACATGTCATCCTCACTTAGAAATATATCACCATCCCTTCAGTATTGCTGGGTCAAAATCTTGGAACACCCTTCTTAACAGCATTGCAGGTGTACCTACACCACATGAGCTGGATCGCCAAGGGGAACTAGGGATGGGCAATAAATGCAGGCCTAGCCAGTGATCCCAAATCCTGTGAGCAAATAAATAAAAATGTATCATGCCAAGCTATGCACAGTTGGTCTTTATGTCAGATAATACATAAATAAGATGTGTCCCACTACAAGCATTAAACACCACATTAATAGGCCCCAAAGCTTTTTTTAAAATTTGTTAGGAGCAGTTTCCTTTTCACTTGAAAAAACACGACAATAATAGAAAGAACATTATCAGAAAGAATTTGACACTGAGTCACATAAGAAAACTTGGTCAAAAAGGCAAGTTTTAAGAGGCATCCAAGAAAGAGATAGAGAGGCAGAAAGTTTAGAGAAGGAATTCCAAAGTTTAAGGCCACCAGAGATAGAGTGATTAAAATCAGAGATTATTCAAGACATAAGAATTGGAGGAGCATTGTAGGGCTGAAGGAGGTTACACAGATAGGGGTGAGGAATTTGAAAACAAAAATTGAGGTGTTGCTTGACAAGGAAGCAATGTAGGTTAGCAACCATAATATGTGAATGGGACTGGGTGCTGCCTACAACACAGCACCAGAGTTTTTTTATGAACTTAAGTTTACGGAGCATGGAAAAATGAGAAATTGGCCAGGAGTGCATTTGAATCGTCAAGCCTAATGGTAGCAAAGGCATGGATAGGTAATTCAGCAGCAAATGAGTTGAGGCAGGACCAAGTCAAGTAATGCAATGAAGGTGGAAATAGTTAATCTTAGGCATGGAGAGGAAGAGGACATATAGTTGGAAGTTATTTCAGGGTCAAATACAACACCACGATTGTGAACAGTCTAGTTCAGACTCAGACAGTTACCAGGGAGAAGGATGGTGTCGGTGGCTACAGAATGGATCCTGAGGCAGACATCAAAGACAATGGGAAGTGTTTGGAAGAAACTAGTCACTTGGGAGCTTCACTTGATCTTATCATTTTTACCGCTAAATTGTAGAATATACCACATTTACAAAAGATTCAGGATATAATTCTTACCTCATTGTACATTTTGGGATTGAGTTTTGCAGGCCTCCTGCCCTGAAACCATCTGAGTAGAATGAAACAATGTAGTGCAAAGGGCCACAGAATTTTAAGTAGAGTTGAGTCGGGCCCATTAACACTTGCTCTTTTACACTGATTCAAAAGTCTGTTTACCCCACTGACAAAACTGGCCACCCTCAAGGTCAACATCACACTGCACCAAGATGGGTGGGGTGGGGGTGCATGAGGGGCTGGAGGGGGTGGATGGGGCGGGGGGTGTTGGGGTGGGGGTGTGGATTGTATGGGGCATTGGGGGTGGGGGATGTCAGGGTTGAGGGTGGAGGGATGGTGTGGGGCAGTGGGGGTGTAGGGGGTTGGGGCTGGGGGTGTGGGGAGTAGTGGGGGTGGGGGGCGCGGTGCAAGTGGTGGGGATGTGTATGTGGGGTGTTGGGGGTGGGGGTGAGGTGGGAGTGGGATGGGATGGGAGAGAGTGGGGGTGTGGGGTGGTGGGATGGGGTATGGGGGTTGGGGGCAGGGGTGTGATTGGGGATCATGTAGGGATTGGGGGTATTAGGGGGTGGGGGTGGAGGATGACAAGGGCAGTGTGATGGAAGACAGATCCATAACTCTCATGTCTTAACTGACTGAGGAGTAATACGTGAGGTATCTGCTGTTCTTCACTAAGGAGCCCTTTACCAGGTTAGACTGCCTGCTGCAGCCATAACAGGAACCCAAAACATGGGCATCAATAGCACTGTCTGGTGCTGACCTTCCTCCATGGTTTTTAACATTTATGTCACAGGATTTTTCTATCTTCAGCAAGTGACATTAGCAACATCTCACAATCCACTGTACGCTACTGTACCGGGGACATGACCATGGCTCTCTGTTCCATGAAGAACACCCCGCATCATCTTCTGCATGGACAGAGTGAAGAAGGATATTAGAGAACTAGACATCATCTGTATTTCTGGCTTCCTGAGGCTGCAAGATGCTGTACATGCACATTGGCCTTTGTGTGCCCCATTGCCAGTATAGTGTCTCGCACAGCATGTTTTGTGTTGATATGTATTTTAAGAGGATAGATTCTTCTATTTCTTCAATCTATCTGACTGTTTTCTCACAGTGGGAGTTTATAGAATTGTCAATTTACACCTGGCAATGTGGTTATAACACCATAGGATGTATCCCTTACTACTGTTCCAAGTAACTATCTTTTGAACAGCTATTAAAAAACATTAGGCCAACTGAATGCCAATGACTTGTTAAGAAAACTTTTTTTTAAAGTTTTATCTTATACAGAAGGTATATTTCTCTAGGGGACCATACTAATGAAATAACATTGGAGCTGGAGGCTATATTACCCAATTAAACTCATTGTCCCACATGCTCAGCAGTCTTACTGCAGCCTTTGCGCCAGTAGGGCTTATTGATAGGATTTATCTGAATCATCATTATTACCATTATTGCCACTTGTAAGTTTTATGGTTGTCACTATTGGTTCCAATGATCAAAATTTTATTTTTAAATATTAACAGAATCAAATTGGTTGAATGCCTCACTTATCTTAAGAAATGTTTAGCTCTGCTGCCTTTCACACAGCACATTTCTCAAGGGTACTGAAATCACAAAATAACTGCGTACAGTCAACGGCATTGCCAGTTAAGAATGTTGCTTTTCATGCCCACCTGTCTTCCTGTTGTCTTTGCATTAGTGTTAGTAATAGTAGAGCTCTCTAATGTCACGTTATAATTACTTTCATAATTCATTATTGCACCATCTCGAAGGAGAGGATTAGTCAGCCATTACTAACTTGAATGATCAATATTTCTGTTTTTTTAAAATCAGGTCGACCAAAAAGCCCTTGGGAGTTTTATCTTCCTCACAAGATTTATTTCCCTGGGGTACTGCACAATTGAACTTACTGTAAAGTATCTGCTGTGTTTAGGACATTGTCCCACATGCTCATTTGTCTTGCAGTTCCTTTTGCATTGAATCTTCTGCCATTGAAACGGACCATCACTAGACAAAAAGTACTGAGCAAACTATTAGGATTAAAGGGTGACAAGTCCCCAGGACCTGATGGCCTACATCCCAAGAACTTAAAGGAAGTGGCAGGGGAGATAGTGGATGCTCTGGCTATCATATTCCAAAATTCCCTGGTTTCTGGAAAGGTCCCAGTGGATTGGAAAAATGCTAATTATTCAAAAAAGCGGAGAGGCAGAAAGTAGGAAACTATAGTTTAATGTCTTTCATTGGGAAATTGTTGGAATCCATTATGAAGGAAGCAGTAATGGGGCATTTGGAAAGTCAAAATGCAATCCATCAGAGTCAGCATGGTTTTATGAAGAGTAAATCATGCTTGATTAATTTGCTAGAGTTCTTTAAAGATGTGACAAGTGAAGTGGATAATGGGGATCCTGTAGATGTAGTATATCTGGACTTCCAGAAGGCCTTTGATAAGGTGCCGCACAAAAGATTAATACACAAGATAAGATCACACACAGTTAGGGGTAATATATTAGCTTGGATAGAGGATTAGCTAACCAACAGAAAGCAGAGAGTTGGGATAAATGGGTCTTTTTCTGGATGGCAAGCTGTAACTAGTGGGGTGCCAGAGGATTTGGCCCTTGGGCCCCAACTATTTACAATCTATATTAACGACTTGGATTCAGGGATAGAAGGTACTATAGCTAAATTTGCAGATGACACCAAAATAGGTGGGAAAGTAAGTTGCAATGAAGAAATAAGAAATTTACAAATGGATATAGACAGGTTAGGTGAATGGGCCAAGATTTGGCAGCTGGAGTTTAACGTGGATAAGTGTAAGGTTATCCATTTTGGTCTGAAGAATAAAAAGGTGACTTATTATTTAAATGGAGAGAAACTTCAGAATGCTTCAGTGCAGAGGGATCTGGGTGTCCTCGTGCATGAATCGCTGAAAGCTAGTATGCAGGTACAGCAGGTAATAAGGAAGGCAAGTGGAATTTTGTCATTTATTGCTAAAGGAATAGAGTATAAAAATAGGAAAGTGCTGTTGCAACTGTACAAGGCATTGGTGAGAGCGCACCTTGAGTACTGTGCACAGTTTGGTCCCCTTACTTGAGGAAGGATATAGTTGCATTGAAGGCGGTTCAGAGGAGGTTCACTAGATTGATTCCAGAGATGTGGGGCCTGTCGTATGAGGAGAGATTGAGCAGTTTAGGCCTATACTCGCTAGAGTTTAGAAGGATGAGAGGAAATCTAATTGAGGCATATAAGATACTAAAGGGGACAGGCAAAGTAGACATGGAATGGATGTTTCCCCTGGTGGCGCATTCTAGAATGAGAGGCCATAGTTTTAGGCTAAGGGGTGGTAGATTTAAATCAGATATGAGGAGGAATTACTTTTCTCAAAGGGTTGTGAATCTATGGAATTTCACTACCTCAGATTGCAGTGGATGCCGAGATGCTGAATAAATTTAAGGAGGAGATAGACAGATTTTTAATTAGTAATGGGTTGAATGGGGAGAGGGCGGGAAATTGGAGTTGAGGCCGAAATGAGATCAGCCATGATAGTATTGAATGGCGGGGCAGGCTCAAGGGGCTGAATTGCCTACTGCTCCTAGTTCTTATATTCTTATTTATTATTGTGCTCAATCACTTGTGCCATTATCATCATCATCATTAAAGACTATCATATCAGTTAGTGTCTCAAATAACCAACATCTGTTTTAATATTTAAAAAATAATGGATAATATCTTATAAGGAAGTTACTTTATTTTCTTCGGTTACCGTCCGTGCAGAATGCATCAATTGTTAGTTTATGGGGAAATAAATTCAATTTTATAGTCAGCTATAGTAACTCATGGGTTCCCGTGATGTGAGTGAGCAATTGAACTGCTTCAGTAGGCATCTTATTCCCATTTTCTATTGCTCCCTGCAACATGCCAAGATCAGCCTTTGAATAAACTGAGACGGAGATTTTGCAAACAAACTTACCATTCCTACTGGTGGCTGTTGCACATACTAAGTTAGTGAGGTGATGTGTTACTGATTTACATTGATGAAGTTGCAGTTTTTAAAATAAAAAATGTGATTGGTTAGAAGATAGTGTGGGGGATGGGGTGGGATCTGTGCAGTTACCTCAAGATGGTTAAGATGGTCAAGGCTAGATGGTTAGCATGTGGATGGTTAGTATGTGGTTCACAATAGCACCAAAAGCAAGGGATTTTATCCCCATTCCAGCTGAAGTAGACTTGGGCGGCCTGTCTATCAGCCCTGACCCATAGCAAAATCATGGCAGAAGCAAAGAGAGTGGTTTGAATGCAGAACTCATTACCAGGAGAAGTAGTTGATGTGAATAACATAGGTGATTTTAAGGTGGGGGGCTAAATAAACACGAGGGAGAAAGGAATAGAAGGTTATGTTGTTAGGGTGAGATGAATTCGGTTGGTCAGGAGGCTCATGTGAAGCATAAACCAAGGACCTGTTGGCTGTTTGTGTGTTGCATTCTATGCAATTCTATATAACTCTGTGATAGAGATCAGCTTTGACAACTAATGGTAATGAATGGGTTGCATTCATTTTTGTCTCAGCTTCAGATCTACCAGGGATAAGGATTGAGATGTTGCTTGACTGGAAGACAATGTAGGTCAGTGAGCACATGGTTGATGGGTGGACATAACTTGGTGAGAGTTAAGACTTAGGTAGCAGAGTTTTGGTTGAATCAAGCTTACATGGGGCAGAATGTGGGAAACCAGCCAGGAGAGCAATAGAATAATTAAGTTTTGAGGTAACAAAGGCAAGGGTGAGGGCTTTGGCAGCTGTCCTTCCAACAGGTATACAGTGAGAGGCTGATCAGGAGAAGCAGAAGGAGCTAGAAGAGAAGGAGGGGGGGAGGTAGCAACAAATGTAGCCCCTTTCTGGCCGGCTGTTAATGGTTACTTCACCTGGCTGCATTCACTGGTATTGCAATCGCAAAATTCCATTCTAAACAGGCCCACACCTTAACTTTCCTCACTCACCATCAAACTGATGGCTTGACCACAATACTGAAATAAAAGACACCACAAAATAAACACTTCAAACCAAATTTATCGAACAGACTATCCATTATGTCAAAGAAAAAAATTAGTTAATCAGCCTTATGCTTTTCTTTAGTGCCTGTCTTGCAGGCATTTTCCCCTGTTCCAGTGTTGCTATGCATTGCTTCCTCAGTGGTTGCAGCGTGGCTGGTGTAAAGTTGCTCAGTTTACTTGTGGAATGTTGCAGATGACCTTGCAAGTTGACTTCCTGCATTGTTGTGCTAGGAGGCCCAGCTTTGCATTGCACAACATTGGCATGGGTGGCAGCAATCTGAGCTGGGCTGGCTGACAGCCAACAGCATGGGCACTGTCAAAGTGGCAGGGGTGGGAGTATGAATGTTTTCACCCTGAGAGAGAACAGCAGCTTGATGCTCCATGGTGCCACTGCCACTCACCTAAGGCAGTGCCTAAGCAATGCGTTGCAGGACAGATTGCTAGACTGCTGCGACACCCTGCAAGCCCGTTCAAACCATGGTAACCGCAGCCATGATTTTCTAATTCATTTATGATATGTGGGCATTGCTGGCTGGGCCAGCATTTATTGCCCATCCCTAGTTGCCCTTGAGAAAGTGGTGGTGAGCTGCCTTCTTGAACTGTTGCAGTCCATGTGGTGTAGGTACACACATAGTGCTGTTAGGGAGGGAGAGCCAGTATTCTGACTCAGTGACAGTGAAGGAACGGCGATATATTTCCAAGTCAGGATGGTGTGTGACTTGGAAGAGAACTTCCAGGTGGTGGCTGGGTAAATGCCAGTGTTGTAGCTGTACTGGAAGAGCTTGGCTAGGGGCACGGCAAGTTCTGGAGCACAAGTCATTAGTACTATTGCTGGAGTGTTCATGGGCAATAGGCGGTGGCACAGTGGTATTGTCATTGCACTAGTACTCCAGATACCCAAGGTAATTCTCTGGGGACCCGCATTTGAATCCAGAAGGTGAGGCAAATGAATGAAAACTCTTGAATTACAAGTCTAATGATGACCATGAAACCATTGTCAATTGTCGGAAAAACCCATCTGGTTCACTAACGTCCTTTAGGGAAGGAAATCTGCTGTCTTTACCTGGTCTGGTCTTCATGTGACTTCAGACCCACAATAAGGTGGTTGCCTCTGAAATGGCCTAGCAAGCCCCTCAGTTCTCAAGGGTAATTAGGGATGGGCAATAAATGCTGGCCCGGCCAGCAACACCCACATCCATGAACAAATAAAAAAGTCTTTGCATTTTCTTGATATCATGTGGAGTGAATTGAATTGGCTTAAGACTGGCATCTGTGATGCTGGACCACTCAGCACTTCTGGCTGAAGATTGTTGCAAATGTTGCCTTATCTTTTGCACTGACATGCTGGGCTCCCCAACACAGAGGATGGGATATTTGTGGAGCCTCCTCCTCCAGTCAGTTGTTTAATTGTCCACCATCCTTCATGACTGGATGTGGCAGGACTGCAGAACTTAGATATGATCCATTGATTGTTCAACATGGAGTACTGATTCTTCAGCTGAGGGGATGTGGTGGGGGGCACATGGTAATTAGCAGGAGGCTTCCTTGCCCATGTATGGCCTGATGCCATGAGGCCCAGAGTCCATGCTTCAGGCCAACTCCCTTCTGCCTGTATACCACCATACCACCATACCCAGGACACACCCAGGTGATGGTGGTGTCTGGGACATTGTCTGTTAAGTATGTTCCTGTGAATATGACTATGTCAGGCTGTTGCTTGACTAGTTTGAGACAGCTCTCCCACTTTTGGCACTAGCTCCCAGAAGTTAGTTAGGAGGACTTTGCAGAGTCGACAGGGCTGAGTTTGCTGTTGTCGTTTTAGGTGCCTAGGTCAATGCTGGGCAGTCCATCCGATTGCATTCCTTTGAAACTTTTTAATATATTGATGCAACTCAGTGGCTTGCTAGGCCATTTCATAGAGTAGTTAAGAGTCAATCACATTGCTATGGGTCTGGAGTCACATATAGATCAGACCCACACGGTAAGGATGGCAGTTTTCCTTCCCTAAAGGACACTAATGAACCAGATGGGTTTTTGCAACAATCAATTTTTATTGAATTCAAATTTCACAATCTGCCATGGT
The DNA here is from genome assembly GCF_017639515.1 of Carcharodon carcharias. Lineage (NCBI taxonomy): Eukaryota > Metazoa > Chordata > Chondrichthyes > Lamniformes > Lamnidae > Carcharodon > Carcharodon carcharias. Next base: position 103,240,365 of record NC_054471.1, on the reverse strand, counting down.
GGGATTTGAACTGGAGTCCCCAGAGTAGTACACTGGGTCTCTGGACTAGTAGTCCAGCAACAATGCCATTATGCCACCGCCTCCACCAATAACGTGATAACAGCTTCCCAGTAGCACTCAGATATTGGATGGTTTCTGCTTGTGCTAAGATGGAAGCTGAGACACCAGCCATCAAATGCTGTGCTATGTACCATCAGTTCCATGCTATAACTGCTAGACTCCAAGCTCTGCATAAAACCATGTGTCAAGTTGGAGTCGCACTCCTCCATACCGTGTAACACTGACTTCAGTCTTCCTGGCAGGCCGACCAATGCACCACCAACAATAACTTTTTATACAGCACCTTCAGCACAACAAAACATCCCAAGGCATTTCACAGGAGCATTATAAAACGAAGTGTGACACTGAGCCACTTAAGGGGTTATTGGATTAGATGACAAAAAGCTTGGTCAGAGAAGCAGGTTTTAAGAAGTGTCTCAAAGGAATTAAGCAAGGTAGAGAGGTGGAGAGATGTAGGGAGGGTATTCCAGTGTTTGGGACCTAGGCACTGAAGGCATGGTCTAGAATTTAAAAAATAAAGATGTTGCTTGACCAGGAAACAATTTAGCTCAGTGACTATATTGGTGATAGGGGAATGGGACTTGCCACATGGTAGACCTTAGGCAGCAAAGATTTGGATGTCCTCAAGTTTACAAAGGGTAGAATGTGGGAAATCAGGCAGGAATGCCTTGGAATAGTCAAATATAGAGGTAGCAAAGGAATGGATAAGGGATTCAGCCATGCATTGTTACAGAGGTGGAAATAGATGGTCACAGTGATGGCACAAATGTGACGCCAGAAGCTTATTTCGAGATCAAATGTGATGCCAAGCTTGCGAACAGACTGGCTTAATCTCAGACTGTTGCTAGGGAGAGGGACATTCTGAGGAGCATTCTTTTATTAACTGAAAAGAAAAATGCTGGATGAAACATAAACGATTATTTTAGTCAGTGTATGAATAAGAATTAGAAGTGGGAATTGAAATGGAGGAATGTTTTGAGATGGCAAGCTATAAAGTAATTCAGATCACGCTTAACTGAGAGACTGGGTGGTTGTTTTACACAATTTGCATTTGGACTCCTCAATGTAGAGAAATTACACTAGGTGCAGCAAATGCAATATGCTAGACTATATAAAATACTGTTTACATAGGTATTTAAATATTTAATTTTACTTATTATTCATTCAGGTGCTACTAGTCAGGTAAATATACTATTGGGAAAATCAGAAGAATATCTTTAAGATATTGTCATGCATTTTTATTTTATTTGCTCTTGGGCATCGCAGGTAAGGATGAATCTATTGCCCATCCCTAGTTGCACTGCAAAGGTAATTGGAGGCCTTGTCTTTGAATTGCTGCAGTCCTTGTGGTAATGATGCTCCATGTAAAGTCACCTAACTTTCCTACCCACAGTCAATACAGACAGTCACCTGCTGGTATAGGTAACTTCTCTTTCCTTGGTCATCACCTTAAGTTACATCACAATTTAGTGTAAACATAGCTGAAATGGATTGTTTTTTGGATCATTTTTATGATGCAATGTTTTTACTAAATATTTCAGTTGTTTTTGTTTAATTGTTATGACCAGGTGAGGAGGGATTGAATGGCTCCCCTTTTTTCTCCTCCTACTTTGACTGCAACAGGTTTTTTGTTTGAAAAGGATATAGTTGTCAATTCACTGATTGTGTGCTATTATATAAGAATCAACAGGACAGATTTACTTAAGTTTAACAAAGAAAGAGGTTTAAGCTAAAAGCAAAATACTGTGGATGCTGGATATCTGAAACAAAAACAAAAATTGCTGGAAAAACTCAGCAGCCCCACAGCATCTGTGGAGAGGAAGACAGAGTTAACGTTTCGAGTCCATATGACTGATAAGGACTCAAAGAGTCATACGGACCCAAAACGTTAACTTTGTCTTTCTCTCCACAGATGTTGTCAGACCTGCTGAGTTTTTCCAGCAAAGAAAGAGGTTTGTTTTATTGTACTTGAACAAATCTAAGTAAAATACTAAAATATGTACTGACTTACATACACACATACACACATACACACACACACTCAAAGTTCACGCACACGCACACACATACAGAGCGGGGAAGGATAGGTTAGCCACATTAAAGCCCATTTAAAAAAGTAAGAGTATACAATCTGTAATTTGGTTCCTCAGCTGGCTTCAGGCTGAATCTGATTGTCTGGTGTTTTCGATTTAAAGATGCAGACAGCTGAGTTTGTTATTCTTCTGGGGACACAATTGTGCAGTTGAGTTCTTTCTTTCAAATCTCTGTCTGCTGTACATGGAGAGAGAGTAAACAATAGCAGACAGGGCCAAAGCTTGCAAGTTGTGTAGAGAATAAGAGGCAGGAGGGATTTCTCTGAGCTTCTCAGCTGCTTAACCAGTTTTGCCAAGAATGTATGTGCTTAAAACAACAAAGGGTTGGCTGGTTATGCAACCACTTCCTGCAACTGGCTAGTAATTCAAACATGATCATATATTCCAATAGTAACTTTATTAGCACATACCCACACATGCCCAAAAAGCTATCTTAAACCAGAATCTCATTGTCCAAGCAATTAATATTTCATAGCCCGTCTCCAACAGCTGAATATCTCAGGTGATTGCCATTGATGCCTTGTTAATGAGGCAGGAGATATGAGTCCTCCACATACCCCAGGGAGTCATTGTCTTTGCTGAGTTTCTGCAGACATGCTGTCACCATTACATGGGGGTTGGAATGCAGAACGTATAGTAATGGAATTAGGTGGCCATCTTGGCTGTGAGTTCAGGTCGCTTATATAATGTGTTTTTTTAAAAGCCTGGTTTTAAAAAAGTTCAATTCCATGTTTCCAGCTGGTGGATTAAAATCATTATTTGGCATAAAGCACATCTTCATGACAAACAAATAATATGCACTGTGCTAAATTTATTTTCCTTGGGCAACCATTCATGGAAATATAATTGTTCTTTTGTTTCTGGGGTGTTTATTAGATTCAGATGGACAAAGCAGTGCTTCCATGGATCAATAGATTAATTCAAGGAAAGGAATTGTTATGGTGGAACATGATTCAAGGCAGAGGAAGACAAAATGTTACAGATCCACTTCATCCAGCAAAAAATATTGAATCAACAATTACTAAATGAGAAAAATGCACCTTGAGAGAAGATGCACTCAAGCTTTTTAAGGTGACTGAATAGGAATGAGTAAGACAAAGCATCCAACAGTGTTTCTTGATGGTAACTATTATAGCAAAGACTTTAAAATGATATAAATGAAAATATGTGGCACAAGGCCTGTTCTTCTATTCAACTCCTTCCTTTCAATGCTCCCAATTTACATAATCAAGTGGACATGCTCAACTTACTTGGCCTCTTAAGGTAAAGCAGATAAAACTTCTAAGAGGAGAAAGATTGCCTCAGGTAAGGCAGTGAAACTCCATCATATCCATTTACTACTACAAAGCAACTGAAACAAATCCTTTGTCTCATCTCTGTATTCCTTCAAATTGATTTTGTAATGAATGTTTTTTCGAAAGTCTGAGCGAAGTGGTTGAAAATATATTTCTAGGCCCTTGCCACACTTGCTCTCAAAATGCTAACGCAGGCTTTTTAATGCATGCTTCATCCAGAGTCAATGTATTGTTTGCAGTAAATTATAAGGGAACATATCGATGAAAATTGGAACACTACCTGTTTCACTGGTCCATCACATTCAAAATGCACTTATTAATAAATGTCAATAGGATTCCTCTAGCGTGATCAGGTGGGATGGATACATTTTCCTCAGGTCAGATGTCAAGCTGTTCAATTTAAATACAAATATGTTTTGTATCGTTTAAAATAAATGTTTGATTAGCAACTCCAACTAAATTTGGAACACACATTTTTAAATTTCCTTTCGGTCCGATATATCTTCAAAGGATTTTGAATCGTATATCTGAGCCTAGATTCCTTCAGTTCTTATTCTGAAGTCATCAGAAATAAGCAGGCTACAGATTGTGTGACAGAATTTTAAACTGATAATCTCGAGCCAAAAAGTGGGACAGTTGGTGGATTGGGAACCCAATGGAATCTCCAGAAGACCTTGCTGTGGCTCTTTAATTGATGACAAAACAACTTAAAATATCCAGTGAATCAAAATGATGTGACAAAGGGCTCATTGCATTTACCATGATATTGGATAAGTAAAAGTGAATGGCATGTAGTAGGGGGTTAGGGATTATTTAGAGGAAAGGTATGGAATACTGGATCCAAGAAAGCACTTGTTTCAAAAGACAAAAAAAAAACACTGCTTGGCTTAGATTTGCTTATAATTTGATTTGGCACACAAACCATGGATACCATTTTAAGGCTGGTATGCTGAAAGGAATGTTATTCCACAATCTAACAATGCGCATGCTGATTAATATAGATTAGGAGCTGCTTTCAACAATTTTCTATTGGTATTCACGGGCAGTTTTTGTCTACTTTGGGTGGGAGAGCAATATTTATGTTAGTGCCACTGATGAAAAATGACCTTAATTATTCACATCTTCGACATCTTAATTTGGTGAGATGCAAACAAATGACCAGCTGTGCATACTCAATAGGTATTACCAATAGGAGCTCATTTTAATTAAACTTCAATGGGTTTACATTTGTTTTAAACAAGATGTAAGTAGTTTGTTGTAACTTGGGGCTTGTACAACTAACAAGATATGCATTATATATAAGATTGAGACTTTGTTTCTGCTAGGTGATATATGTAATTACTGACATTATACAGATTCCCAATGTTATCATGGGAATATTGTTTGTGAAAGCCTGTTAATTAAGCATAGCAATAAAGATTTGAAAGGCAAATAATAGAAAGATAATAGCCATGTTTACAGAATTTCATTTTTGAGGTTATTTGCCAAATAGACTGATTTTGCTTCCTTGTTACCATTATCTTTTCCTCCGAGTCTTCTTTATACTGCATGTCAGCACACAGGAAATTTTGGGAAGCAAAAGGGACCATTTAGTCCAATAAGCCTTCATCTTTTTCATAAATAAATCCTTCATCTATAGATCTAAACATATCCCTTAATCTAATTAGTCTCTCAAAACCCATTTATGGGTAGAAACTTAAGTTACTTTTACAAATTGGTTAATGTATTTGGATGAATTTCCTCCATTCACTGACTTAAAATAAATGGCTTAATGAGTAAAAAGAATTCCGCTTGAGTTTGTTAACTTAATTTGTCTGAAAAATAGCAGAGAGTTATCCCCAAATCTCTCGAACCTAGTTATACTGTTTGCTGGACTCTCCTCCCTTGACAGCTCTTGTCACCACTCCATTATTATTTTTTGGATGAAAAAAAAGCTCTATCTTCCTGTTCCTGCACCGTTACCGTTGGTGTCTCCCAAGCATCCATCCTTGGCCCCCCTCCTATTTCTCATCTACATATTTTCCCTTGGCGACATCAACCAAAGGCCCAGTATTAGTTTTCACATGTGTGCTGATGCCATCCAGCTCTACCTCACTTTCACCTCTTTTGACTCAGCCACTGTTGCTAAACAATCAGATTACTTATTTGGTATCCAGTACTGAATGAGCAGAAACTTTCTCCAATTAAATATTGAGAAGACTGAAGCCATTGATTTTGGTGCCTGTTCCAAACTCCTTTCCCTAACTATTAACTCCATCCCTCTCCCTGGCAACAGTCTGAGATTAAGCCAGTATGTTTGCAACTTTGGTGTCACATATGATGCTGAGATTAACTTCTAACCTTATATTTGTGCTATCTATATGACTGCCTATTTCTACCTCCATAACATTGCTTGACTTCACCCCAGTCTCAGCTCATCTGCACTAGAAACTGTCAGCCATGTCTTCATTACCTCTCACCTGACTAGTCCAATGTGCTCCTAGCTGGTCTCCCACATTCTACCCTCTGTAAACTTGAGGTCATTCAAAGCTCTGCTGCCCATATCTTAATTTGCAGCAAGTCCTGTTTCCCCTTTCACCCCTACATTTGCTGACCTACACTGGCTCCCAGTCAAGCAACATTTTCGATTTTAAAATTCTCTCATCCTTGTTTTCAATTCTCTCCATGGCTTTGCCCCTCTCTCTCCCTGTAATCCCCTCCAGCCCCACAACCCTCCGAGATATCCACTCTCCTCTAATTTTGGCCTCTTGTGCATTCCCAATAATAACTGCTCCACCATCGGTGGCTGTGCCTTAAGTTGCCCAGGCCCCAGGCCTCAGAATTCCCCCCACCTCCACAATTCTCTACCTTGCTTCCCCCTTTAAGACACTTCTTAAATTCTACCTCTTAGACCAAGCTTTTGGTCATTGGACCCATATCTCCTTATATGGCTCTGTGTCATGCTTTGTTTTATAATGCTCCTGTGAAATACCTTGGGATATTTCATGACCTGAAAGGTGCTATATAAATACAAGTTGTTATTGTTGTAGCACTGTTGCCTCTGAACTAGAAGGTTGAGGGTTCAGGTCCGCATCCAGGGACTTGAGTGCAAAAATCTAGGTTGACACTCCAGTGCAGCGCTGAGGGAACGCTGCACTACTGGAGATGTCATCTTTCAGATGAGATGTTAAACAGAGCCCCCCCCCCACTCTCAAGTGAATGTAAAAGTTCCTATGGTACTATTTTGAAGATGAGCAGGGGAGTTATCGCTGGTGTCCTGGCTAATATTTATTCCTTATTCAACGTTATTCCAATTACAGAACAGGCAGGGTTAAAGAATTGAATGCTTATCCCTCAACCAACATCATAATGTGATTGCTCTTTGTGGGAGCCTGCTGTGTGAAAATTGGCTGCCGTGTTTCCTACATTAAGACTGTAACTACACGCATGAAGTATTTAATTGGCTGTAAAATGCTTTGGGGTGTCCTGACATTGTGAAAGGCACTGTATAAGTCTTCCTTTATTCAGAAAGCCTTCCCCTACATTCTGTTGTTCACTTGGGAAGAATCCTAGTACAGCACAATTACTGAGTAAGGATCTGAATGCTGTACTGTGGCTTTTCCCAATGGGAATCTTACTTTACATGATCTATATGCATGAAAACGGGAAGGATGATCAGTAGCAGAAGATTGTACTCTCGGTCCAACAGGATCTGCCTTCTCTCATCAACCTGTTTATGTATGAAATACAATCTGGTTCTTGCAACTAGCCAACCAATTCCCAAACCTCAACATCAGCATGTTACCTGCACCCATAGTCTTACAAGGGAAACAAACATCAAGTAGTCCCCAAAACAATTGATTTAATACTACTAATTAAAGCAGCATAATTTGATTCGGACAGCTTTCATTAGCAGTATGATCACACAAGATTTTCTCTGGCATATTCTAACACTACTTTGTGTGTGTTACCTGAGGGTAGTGGGGAATATACAGCTGCTGTAAAATATTACAAACCTAGTGGGATGGAATGACATTCTCTCAGGGTCCTTCTATCCTGCAAAGACTAGAGCATAACTATCTATCATGAACTCTTCAGGTGCCCAGTCCTTGCACAGATATAGGCCAACGTGGGCAGCTGGTGGTTTGTTGCTTTGTGAGAATAAGAAGTCTCTCGGGCAGGTACACCAGTTTCTCCACTGATACTGGGAACAACATTTTTGTTGCCAATGGTCAATGGGATAATGGATCTCACAAAATTACAAAGGCATTTAAATTTCTACGAATCAACTAAATATCCTCTAGTCCTATCAAGATGTTGCCTTGGGAATGCTTCCAATCCATTGACAATGATTTCTCCAGATGGTTGCCCAAAACCTACAGCCCTTCATTCAATATCACCATAGTAACTTGACTAACTTGCCTAGGTCTCCCTGAAGCATCAGTGTTTTTGGAGATGCTCCTGTAAGTATCATTTTCTTATGGCTGTCCTCCAATGAATTAAAACCTTCTAAGATGATGGTGTACATCAGGGCAGTGGACTACATTACTGTCCTAGTCATTTGCTGGACTACTTGGGAGAGGCCACATTGAACTTTCTTATGTTTCTGATGATTTGTTAGCATCCGTTTCTTTATGACGGAATCCCTGAGATCATCGTCATTTCTTCTGCCTAGGAGATGACATGCCTCATGCTCCGTTGAACCACATTTGGTTCCACTTCCAGATTTACTTCCTGTGGACCTCCTGGTGCTCACTATCATGTTGTTATAATAATATAATCACCAATCACTCATAAAGGATTGGGTAAACATGTTGTGGGCTCTTTTATTAAGACCAAGCCTATGAGAATAGTTAGACACAGGTATAAAGCTTGAAGGCATCGGAGCTGTGTGTGTGTGTGTGTGGGTGTGTGCACTGCTCAAAACAAAAGTGGATGGATCATATGACACATTTTCCTTCTCTTGATGTCATGTTGCCATCCCTTAAAGGCATATTACAACAACCCCCTTTCTTTTTAAAGATACACCGCTCCCCCCACCAAAGAAGTATAACTATTTAGAATACCTATTTTGTTTACTTACCATTACATAGGTGTATGGAACTGATGAATTGGAGACTCTAAGGGTAGAGGTAATCTGCTGGTACGCCAGGATCTTGTATAGTAACATTGTCTGGGGGCTTTTTCAATTGCTTACAGTGATCTGTGGGATTGTCATTCTTGGATATTATTAATGATTGTATATGGGACCTTATCCTAGATGCAATTGGACTGTATGGTGGTTGAGGAGCCAGAATGGATTTGATTTATCCTCTGTTATGCCTCACCGTTGCTCCTTTGTGTACAAAGACTTCATAGGAACTTGGTTCTGTACAAATCCTTGTCACCTCGGCTGGTTGCCACATACCTTCTGTGGGATCCTGGATGTGAACTTGTTGTCCCAACTGTAAATTTGACAATTCTGTGCCTGCATTTTTATCATGCACATTGGTTATCAACTCTTGTAGTTTTAAAAGTTGCTCTGGCATTTCTGAGAGAGTAGAATGGGTAAGAGTAGAAAAATTGGTATGCACTGGTCTACCAAACATGAGCTCTGCCAGTGATGAAATAGTTGCACTTAAAGGGGCCACTCTCAGGTGTAACATTGCTATGTGATCTTGCTTGGCCTGTCTTTATTTGAGAATTGGGGATTTTGCCATGCAAATCATTCATTCAGCTAGGCCGTTATATCTATGGCAGCATTTCCCCCTGTTAGGGAGTTGTGCAGGAGTGAGCGTGGGCAGGCGGGTTCCCGATCGGCGCCCCCAGTTGGTGTGCCGCCATTTTACGTGGGAGGGCCAATTAAGGCCTGCCCAGCGTGACATCTGCTCGAAGTGCTCCCTGTGCGGGTGGGGGGGATTCCCTGAGCCGGGAGTGCGCCTCAGGGAGATCAGTGAAAGTTGTAAAAAGTTTTTAAAAGGTACAAAAAATTTTCCTGACATGTCCCCTCATGTGGCGCTGTCACATGAGCTGGGATATGTCCATTACTTTTATTTAAAAATATTCTGAAATTTTTAAATCCCTCATGAAACCTCATCCTGCCTGTGGATGAGGTTTAATGCATTTTTGGAAGGTCGCCTAGGTTCTTTGCCTGCCCGCCAAGCTTAAGGTTGAATCGGCAGGTCCATTAACGATTTCAATTACTTTTTTAATGGCCTTAAGAGACATGCCCGCTGAACTGAAAATCTAAATGATGTGGGGAGACATCGGGACGCACGTCGGATGTCACTCCACGTCATTTTACGGTGAGCGGCCAGAAAGCTGCCCAGAGTTAACGTTTCGAGTCCGTATGACTCTTCTTCAATTCCTTAGCTAGATTATCTGCAGCCTTTGAATGGATGGGGGGAATGGAGTGGGGTGGGGGGCTGTGTGAAATTTGCATTGGGTTCTGAAGAAGAGTCATACCGACTCGAAACGTTAACTCTGTCTTTTTCTCCAAAGATGCTGTTAGAGCTGCTGAGTTTTTCCAGCAATTTTTGTTTTCGTTTCAGCTTTCCAGTATCCACAGTATTTTTCATTTTCTTGATAGTGGCTGACACTCCATGCTTGGAGAACACTTTCACAAACCAGCCCTATGTGTCTTCCAGCAATCGTCCTGAAATCAATTGATATCAGAGAATGCATCTATCACATCCTCCAACGTTTCTAGTTGCAATCTACCAATATCATTTCCTTATATTGGGCACTTTGTAATTGGATCACACAAGTGATGGCTCGCCTTACTGCCGCATGTTGATTTGATATGTCTCCAAGGTGGCTATGCCCTCCATGATCTGGATTAATGCAATATCAATACTAAAGCTAGAGCACTTTTGCGTTTTTGATTTTTTATTCAATATTTATAGATCAGCCTATGATATTTAATCTTCCCCTGCTAAGCTTTCAAAAATATTATGTTTTATCTGAATTTTGCTTAGGATATTTTATTTCATACCTGCAGCCAAGCAGGAAGAATAGAAGGAATCATAAACGATTCTATATTCTTTGCTGTATATGACTTTTGACTTGCTGAGAAAATGCTTTCTTAATAATCTATACATTCAATACCTATAGTGTTGGTCTGGCCTCAGCAAAACCATCTCAATGTTGTATAAAGAATGTTTTTCATCATGCCCAGTGGACTTCTGCACCTGACTGACAGGTAAAGAAAAAGACAGCACAAATGACCAATGTGCCAAAGAGAAAATGAATAAGCCAACTGCAAAAAACACAACACTGAATATTTGTGTGAAGCTGCCTGCTTTTGAACAGTGACAACAACAACAACAAATAGGTGCCATGCTTGTTCAAAGAGGTGGGTTTTGGCAGAGCACCAAAGGATTTGGGGAGGGAATTCCAAAGTGTTGGGAAAATAATGGAAGGAAAATGTGTTTTCTTTTCTCCTGAGACATTTTGGCACTCTGACAATGTCATCTGTCCTTCCACATCTACTTCGTGCTGCAATATTGATCCTTATAGTCCCTGAAAGGTTCATTCCAGGAACCAAACTTGGCATTATTGCCCAACAGCTGCCATTGTTGACAGGTATTGCTCGATTCTTGAGCTGCTGTAACAAACTGTCAGCCTTTAAATACCAATGTGCACCTGATTATTACTTCTACAGCTACTTAGTTAACTTTAATTTAGCTGTGTTCTTTATTGGCTGCAGAAGAAAAAAAATGCAATGGTAAACACATTATATTGGAAGCCAAAAAAGCAAAATAAGAAACAGAAACACATTTGTAATTAAAAGCAAAGCTTCACTGGTGGGTCCACTGACGTCAGCACACTTTGTGCAATGCTAACTGCAGAACAGTGAGAGAAACTGCTTGATTTTTAAAAAGTTGATTGCGTAAAATGTCCAGTGTAAAATTTTTCAGTATCACAGAGCAGTGATTTTGAGATAATATCGAACAACACTGGAGGGTAAGGATGATAAAAATCGTTTATTACCTCCAATTTGTCCCATCCTTTCATTCCCTGGCTCATACATCAAGAATAAATATAAAAAAAAATTCCCATATTAATCGAGTTTTTAAAGCTTTAATTGTTATAGAAGATAATTGGTTCTACTGACATTGTTCCATTGGAAATACAGGACTAATTGACTTTCTTTGAAATTTTCTGGAAAACATTTAGCATAATTTAACATTACTTACTTTCTTCAACGACCGGGATTTTCCACTCCTGGGCATCATGGTGGGCTCAAGAGCTAAATCTCATGAGAAGGCGCAAAACCGGTTTTCTGATGACTTATAAGGAGGGAGTGATTGTGCACTTCACAGCCGTCACTGGCGGGCTGCTGAACATCGTGACAGTAATTAGCTTAAATCAGCACCTCGTTATGATGCCTGCTTGCTGGAATTGTCCCTCCATGTCAGCGTGAAACTAGAACGATGTGCTTTACAACAGGATTTAAACGATGTACCGCCGGCGACCTGCACTCTGCTCGAGACTCCAGGGTTAGATCGCATGCCTTGCACTGCGCAGCGCTCATGCGGATCAATGCCAGGCTTCGCAGGCTGCACCGCAACGGTTTCAGTAGGTGGCGGGGGTGGGGGGGGGCGGGGGGTGGTCTCACAGGCAAGTCTCTACACCTATCTCACCAGGGTTGAGGTGGGTGGTGGCTTTTACTGTGCTGCACTGCAGAAGGGGACAGACAGGAGATTGGGGACGTGAAGGGAAGGGGCTGCAGGGCAATGGCTCCATTGGGGGCAATGAGCGGGGAAGGCTGCACGGAGACAAATGACCGGGGCGGTGGCGGGGACGGGGTCGAGGGCGAGGGGGTGAGGGGGCACTAAAGGGCCACTCAATTGAAATGATAGTTCCAAAATGAGGACAGAGGCATAGCTGAGACAGTTTAGCAGCTGCTCAATTGACATGCAGCGAGTCAGGAAAGTGAAAGAAAAAGGTCCATTCATGCAACACTGATCCCTCAAAGTGGCAATGATTGTTCCCCTAATTTTAACCCCTCGCTTGCAACCTTCGGATTCAGTAAAGTATTATGGAACTGCAGAACTATTGGCTGGCTGGACAAGCTTGAGAACAGCCTTGGAAATGTGGCCATTCACTAATCATGGAGGATAAGCCCCCTGACACCCAAAATAAATCTCATGTAGTCACTGAACCTCCATGCTCATGTTTAGTCCAAACAAAGCAGTCTTTGAGTGCAAAGAATGATGATCCCAACACCTGGCCTGAAAGCAGAACACCCAGTCACCTGATCAACTGCTGACAGCATTGGCCATGTGGGCTGGTGGGGGGTGGGGGGATTGTGGTGAACGTTCATGCGCACCCCACACTGGGCATCATTTCAGGGGCCAGTACTCTCTGGCATGTGTAAAAAGGCCTTGAGCCCACAGTCACGGAAGATTCCTTGGCAGAAAGTGGACTTTTGGTAACAAATGCTGACTCGTGTGTCTCTCATTGATACTGCAGTGAGGAGACCTTTAGGAATTTGGGACCTGGTGTTATTGTTGCCTGCATTTTTGTTTATAGACAGGGGAGAAGAAGGAAAGAATGCGATAGAGGTATCTGCCTTGCCAAAGCAAGGAACAGAACCTTTGAGACCAAAGGCTAGAGGTTCCTCCTTCAGACACAGAGAATGATCTTAGAGAGCCGTCATTCTTATGTGACTTGCTAGACCCAGAGTGTGCAGATGTCATGTGTTATCTGTAGATGAGTGAGAATCAGTGTCGCCAATACCTCCACATATAAAGGGATCTGGTGACTCATTTGTCACATTCTGCAGGATTTGGCACTATGGGGACATCCATTGCCAGTGGCTGTGAAAGTAACCGCTGCACTCAACTTCTACACCAGTGGCTTGTTCCAGAGCTCCACTGGGGACTTCTGTGGGATCTCCCAAACACCCACCTTCAAATGCATCCAGGAGATCACAGATGCCATTTTTTGCAAAGGTCCACAATTTTTTCAACCTTGGCAGAGATCGAGCAAGTCAGGACGCAAGAGCACTGGGCTTTGCTGAGACTTCTGGGTTCCCCCAGGTGCAGGGTGCTACCGATTGCACTCATGGCTATAAAAGTTCCCTGGCAACAAGCAACCTAGTATGTCAACAGCAAAGATTACCACTCGCTCAATGCGACCATAAGAAACTTGTCATGCCCAGGAAGCATCAATGTCTCGTACATCCTGAGTAGGTCTCACATCCTGGACATCTTCGACGGACCACACAGGATGCAAGTTTGGCTCCTCTGGGAAAAGGGTTACCTACAACGGACATGGCTGATGATGCCTGTATGACAGCTTCTGACAGCTGCTGAGAGACAGTATAACGAGCCTCATGCCGTAACCCGAACATTGGTGGAGCACACCACAGGGATTTGGAAAACGCTTGGATGGATCTGGCAGAGCGCTCCAGTACACTTCCCAGAGGATCTCGAGCATCACTGTGGCTTGCTGCATGCTACACAACCTGGCACTGCAAAGCGGGGAGGACTTGGCAGATGATGAGATGGAGCAGCTGCATGTCTCCTCCTGAGGAGGACTTCAAAGGGGGATGATGGTGATGAGGTCATGGAAGCTGAGGATACAGGCAAAGAGGCTGTTGCATGGACCAGATAAGGCAGGCATGCTTGTGAAGCCCTCATTGCCAGCAGATTCCAGGAGGTGGATGATGACATGCACAGAGGATCCTCCTGGACAACTGTCCTCCATTATGGGCCAGCATGACCACCAGCATAGGTACTCCTCAAATTTAACTCGTGAAATCCCAGAAGACAGTTCATCATTGTACAGAACGCTCACATTGCCCTGATGCTTTGAAGGATGAGCAAACCTCAAAAGCATATGTCTGTGTTGAGATGAGGTGCTACCTGGAGGAGGGCGTCCTGGCATCAGACATCAAAGTGCTGCCTCTTCACACATCCATTCAGCATCCTACTCGCAACAGCAGCCTACAAGACACAGGGGCACTTGCACAATCCTCAGTGGCATAGTGCCTGCATTGCCTTCAATTGCCTTCAATCTGGCAAGGCTTCTCGTCAGAACCAACGCAGCCACATATGAGGTGTTAAAATACACACCACGCACATGGATGGTGAAACAGAAACATAACACTTGCAATAAGGCAGCCGATAAAATATCCCTGCTGTGATTGTACTTAGAGATAACTCAGCTGGCTGTGAAACACTCCCCGAAATGACAGTGACATCCAGCAGTTAAAGTTAGGGACCCTGTGCTGCATTTCTCCTAACCCTACTATTGAGGCAGAGAACCTGAGCATGATGAGGTCAGACACTTGGCTGCCTGATCTTGAGATGCCTCCTCTTACACACAACCAGTGTGCCCTCATGGCCAGCCCTGGCCTGAGTGAAGTCCAACATGATGAGAGAACATGACGCCTTCAAGGGCATGCGCCATTGCTAATGAGGAGCACTGTTCTGCTTCATCATAAACTCGCTCCTATCCCTTTGCTCCCCCCTACCCTGTCTGAGGCAACAATGTGCGATTTCAGAACATGCTTAAAGGCTGTTTTGGCCTCCAGAAATCACCATTTGGAAATAGCATCAGTAACCTCTTGGAGTGTCAAGGCAATGGGATGCACACTGCTGTCTACCAACTTTGTGCTGAGACCCTTCTCCCCACAACAGCCCCAACTACAGAGTGAAATGTTTAAAGTTGGACATCTCAGCACCTGCACACAAATGTGCCATTGCTTTGTCACCTTGAGTGGCAAGGTGTTCCCACTTTTTACTGAGCTCAACAGATTGACACTGGGAATGTCGGAAACCTGTTTGACTGAGGGCAGCGCTCATAAGCTCTGAGTATAGGCTCATATTATAACCCTGCCGAGAGACAGCGGGCAGATGGAGTTGGACGGAACATGAGCCTTCTCCGTGTATGAGCACATCTCTTTAAACATCACACCTTCAGCTTTCATGAATGCACACGAGATAGAGGCACAACTCTGCCTCAATTGTACAGAGCCAAGAATGCACATGATAGGATCCTACGATGCATGGGAATAAAGTTCCTTCCACAAGCCTACTTAACATGAAAGGTGCAGGCATTACTGATATGGAGAGTGAAGTTGAAATGGGACACTCACTGTGGTGAGATGGTAGCACATTGCACAGAAGAAAGGCCCAGGATAGAGACTATTGCTTTAAGTGGGTGCAAGGTATCACATGTGATTGACATTAACACAGTTCATCATAAGAAGGAGGCATAGACAAGAGGAGACATGAAATGATTGTGAGTCTATTTACATTTGTGAGCATTACATACATATGGTCAACACCCATGCCAACGTTGCGCAATGCAACTTTTTCACTTCCCTTACCCTACCGCTGTGCCTTGGTGCTCCCCTGACACCCAGAACGGAGGTGGAGGCAGCCTGCTGACCACTACACTTTGTTGTCAGTGATGACCTTGGCAGGCGTTCTCTGGAGGGCCAAGACTGGAGGGCCCCAGCCTGTTTTGGGTGTCGTGCTGTAGGGCAGGTACACCTGCCTGTGCAATTGGAGCTGATGGGGTCACAGGAAGAGGGGATTTGGGTTGGCCGGACACTCTTAGCGTCACCGCGGTGGATGGCCCTGGGTTGTTGAGCTGCTGGTTCTCCTCCTTGTGGGTGCCCGAGGAACCTTTGGCTGACTCCTTGAGGAGAAGGGGAAGCTGGAGTGAGATCACGGTGCCCTGTAGCCCTCTCATGTTGACACTGATGGATGCCACCAATAGCTACAGCGATGGAGTGCTGCCCATACAGCAGTGCAGGACCGGTGACCTGGACCAAGGTCTTCATGGCGGCCGCAATCCGACCAGCATGGACTTCGGTGCATTAGCATGCCGGCACTATCATCTCAGAGTGTGCAGATGGACTCCTCCATCGTGTGTTGCAATCTGCGGACTGCAACTGACATTCATTCCTGATGTTCTCATGCTTGTCATTAAAGCTCCTCCAACTGATTTAGGACTGAGTCTGGAGGCTTGTCATTTGACTCGGACTCAGCAGAATTGTGGCCTCCAGCAGCCCCTGAGTCCCTGCCTCTGCCTGCTGTGGACCAGATGGTGCGCCGTGCTCACCAGATTGTGACCCCGAGGCTAATCCAGAACTACATGCCACCAAGGTGTGTGTCTCTGTCTGCTGGCAGAGAGTGTGGGTGCGCGGAGACGGTTATTCAAAGGTGCTGTTCTCAGGATCCTCATCCGAGGTGTCGTCGGGGCTGGAGCTGGACTCCTGAGCTGGGTTTGTGACCTCTGTGGAAGTCCTGTGGCCTGAGTGGGCGTAGAGGATATCGCGGTGGGCCTCAACTGTGTCCAACAGGCACAGCAGTGAGGCGTTACTGAATTTGGACGCAGCATGCTTTCTACCTTTGGGAGCCATTGTCTTCACTGGGGCTGCTGCAGAGAGTGCGAACTCTGTGCAGAGGCACCATTTAAATGTGGCGCCCAGAGTTAGAGAGCCCTGAGGTCATGGCGGGGCGGGTGAATCAAATGCTACTTGCCAGCGGAATGAC
Organism: Carcharodon carcharias; assembly: GCF_017639515.1. NCBI lineage: Eukaryota > Metazoa > Chordata > Chondrichthyes > Lamniformes > Lamnidae > Carcharodon > Carcharodon carcharias. The sequence goes on along the minus strand of NC_054471.1, from coordinate 103,223,442 downwards.
ATATTCCCCGTGGGTGAATAATGAATCTGCTGCAATCCGGCGCAAAAAGCCACCATTGCGACAGGCAGGTGGAACGTTTTTCCCACCTGCTGACGGACTTCACACATTGGCCAGGATTTTCTTTTGAAATGGCTTTAATAGACAGAGCATGAAACGATTCCTCAGCTCTTTTCTTACTTGATTTCCCCACTCTGGATAGCAATTGTATGATGTTGAATGGAAGCTGGGAAAATTGAAACCTGTTAACAGGTGGGCATGAAAGGTGCCTTGGGCACGATTCGGAAGAAATGTTGGGGATTCCTTCCCAGTGTCCTGGCCAATATTTATCCCCGAAACGACATCACTAAAAATGGATTAACTGATCACTCATTTCAGTGATGTTTGTGGGCCCTTACTGTGTACAAAATTACTGCCACATTTATAGCAACAACGGCATACTTCAACATCGTGAAGAAAATTAAGGCCAAGCCTGTTGCATAGAAGCATCAGGGAAAAATAGGCATCAAGCCAAACAACTGTACATCAGGGTGGGTGATTAAAATCTTTTCGAAGAAATGGGTTCTTTTAAGGGCCTTAAAGTGGATGGAGAGGTTTAGGGAGGAAAATCAATAGTTTGAGGCCTAGTTGGTGAAATATATGACCACCAATTGTAAGATGAATGGAGGGTGGATGCACGAAACTCCAGGGTCAGAGGAACAGAGAGTTTCCAAGGATTGGAAGAGGTTACTGAGACAAGGAGAATGAAGCCACAACGGAATTTAAGCTTGAAGATGAAAACTAGAGGTGTTTGGGAACAAGATCTGAAAGGTTGGGGCTAATGAATGAATGGGACTTGAAGCAAGCTAGAACATGACAGCAGAGATTTGAATAAGCTCATGTTGATGGAAAGGGCAACACATGATGCTGACTATGAAAGTGTTGGAAAAGTCCTGTCTAGACATAACAAAGGCATTGATGAGAGTTGCAGCAGTATTTGAGTTGAGATAGGGCAGAGATGGGAGATGTTATGAAGGTAGAAATAGATGATGATCTTGGTGCTGAAGATGCTATAAGGTTGGAAACATAACTCAGGGTCAAATAGAATAGGGCAGCAGATAGATGGGAACACCACCACGTGGAAGTTCCCCTCCAAGTCACCCATCATCCTGACTTGGAAATATATCACCATTCCTTCACTATCGCCAGGTCAAAACCCTGGAACTGCCTTCCAAACAGCACTGTGGGTGTACCTACACCACATGGACTGTAGCGGTTCAAGAAGGCAGATCACCACCACCTTCGCAAACGCAACTAGGGATGGGCAATAAGTGCTGGCCCAGTCAGCGAAGCCCACATCCCATGAATGAATAAAAAAAACAAGGTTGTTGACAGTCTCTTCCAGCATCCTACGGTGGCCAGAGAGAGGTAATGGGGTTGTTGGCTTTACAATTATAACAGCTGATCCCTGATCACTTTGTCAACTGGTTTTATTATTCATTGGGGAAAAAAAAACCTTTTTGCCATTTGACTTCTAATGCCAAGGACTGAATTTTGCCCTTGGCAGGTGGGCTTGGAGGGGGCAGGCGGGAAGCTGACAGCCGCCCGCGATCGGCACTACACTGCGATTTCACACTGGTGGGCCAATTAAGGCCCACCTAGTGTAAAACACAAGTGGCAGCGCTGAGTGCTGCCTGTGTGGGAGGGGGGGAGTGCATTCCAGCTGAGCCGAACTTTGCGCATGCGCGCGAGTGAGCACTGCATAATCTCTCTGAGGCACGGAGCTGCCTCAGGGAGATGAAAAGATATAAAAGAAAATAATTTAAAAAAAAATGTAATAGAACATATCTAGATTCTGTCACATGAGCAGGGTCATGTTATTAATGAAAAATTAAAGGTTTATTTGATTTTTATTTGCTTTTGGAAACCTCATCCTGCCCGTGGATGAGGTTTCCAAAAAAATGCAAAGGCCGCATGGCTTTTTCGCCTGCCTGCCAACCATTAGGTTGGTTGGGCAGCAAAAAGAGTTTTGTTAATTAATAACTTAATGGCCTAACAGGCCTTTTAATTGTTGGCAGGCAACGAGACTGCGCGTTGACATTGGTATGCTCGGCCAATGTCAACACCTGTCACTTCATGCTTGGGTAGGTCAGACGTGTGCCAGGCCACAGAGCAAAAATTTCTGCCCCAGCTTAAGGGCGTTATCTTCTGTTCTGGAGTGTAAGTTAGGTGGCAGGAGTGTAAATTAGAGTGATTTCCACATGGGGGCAGGACAGCAGGCTCCCTGCAACATTGCACTGTTCAACTCATTACATATGCATTCATGAGCAGCACAGTGAATCTCGTGGTGGGTTGGAGGGGAGCAGGAAGTTGCCAACCTGCCATTAACTCATGGGGTCGAAAGTTCTGGCACCGTGTTTAAAGGGCACTCAGAAAGCCATTCACTTGCTGCAAGCCAGTAACATCAGTCTGTCTGTCATTCTAGTCTGCCTGGGAGACCTACTACAGATACAAGAATGTATCGGAGGTGTGGGCCCCATGGGGCCGACAAGAGAACAGCCTAGCTGTGTTGAAAAAGGATAAATGATCTGCGCTCTGCCAGAGTAAGTGGCCCCCCTCTACTCACTGAAAATATAAAGAAGATTTGAAGGGACATAGGTGGGATGATGGGTGTACAGCCATTGTATATAGTTTTGACACTTGCATATGTTTACTTGCACTGTATGGAGGTGTCCTGGATTCTCCTCTGGCTGCAAGTTGTTACAATGGTCAGGGGCATTTAAGGGCATAGAACTTGGTCCTCCATCAGAGTCTGATAATTTTCACCTATAAAGTATTTCTCTCACATTATCAACATTGTGGTTACTGAATATTCCCACATGAGGATGCTTAAGCACAGGCCATCATTTGTGAGTGTGTGGCCTGGGCATACGTCCTGCAACCCATTGCTTGCAGCTCACCAGGTTCTGAACTCTGAGAATGATGTCTGCACAGAGTATGCCGCGAGGTCATTGCATCTCTTGCTGTTGTTGCCCTGATCCAAGATGTGAGGTGGATGCAGAGTCCTAATGGCAAGGAACACTGTAGATGCAGTTTGAGGGTTAAAAGAGTGAAGCTGCCTACTACGGTTTTAATAATAGAAAACCGGGGGTTTGCCTAGATGTAAGGAGAATGATGAGGTGTGCATATCCAATCATTCCTGGCTATCCTTGTTCAATTGTAATATTAAGTTAAAATGCAGGCAAAGGCTGCATGTAACAAGGCAACAGGCAAATCGGCCTTGACTGCCAGAGGGATTGAGTGTAGGATTAAAGAGATGCGTGTGCAGTTGACTGCAGCCTTTGTGAGACTTCACATGGGGAATTGTTTGGCCTACTTGTCTCCTTATCAAGGGTAGGAGTAGACCTTGTGAAAAAGGATTACAACCAAAGTGAGCTCAACATCATTGAAGGACTGGAGTATTATCCTATCAGGTAAGAGCAAGTGGAATGTGTGTAGGACTGTGAAGCATCAAGGGCTCTTACAGGCTTTGCAGGGTCCAGGCAGGAAGATGTTTAACTTAATACCCCGAATGATGGAGTACAGTCTCGCAGTAATACTAAGGGCATCTAGGACTGAGATTAGTAGGAGTATCTGCGATTGGAGGGTCATGAGTGGTTGGTACCCAACACCCAATAGTGCAGGTGAGGCACTGTTCTTGAGTGGACTCCTAAGTAACCTCTAATCTTCTCAGGATGATAAAGATGTCAAAGGAATTGAGCTTACCTAGAGTATTGCTCTGGGGACTCATGTTCAAATCCCACCAGGGCAGATGGTAAAAATTGAATTCAATAAAAATGCATGTAAAAGACACTAGTTGTCAGAAAGCTTGACTGCCTTTGAACTTCATTGTAAATGTTAATGTTGCCGCCGGGAAGCTGTTTTTTGGCCTCACGCCAAAATAAGTTTCCTTACCCACCATGCTTCCCACTGCAGGTTGTCCAGAAGATTCCGGCCTAAGTAGCTAGTATTTAGTATCATTGTCTAGTGCAATGTAGAGGCCCCTAATCCTTACATTTTACATATGGTGTTGTTCACTTTTGTAGGAAATAAAGAAAGACTGAATATTTAATAAATGTTGAGAAACTATTAAATTATGTTCATAGGGATTTGGGTGCCCTTGTACAGAAAACATAAAAAAATTCAGGTGCAGGGACAGCAAACAATTAGGAAACCAAATGGTTTGTTGGCGTTTATGACAAGGGGGCTGAGTACAAAAGTAGGGAAATCTTGCTGTAATGTTCAGAACTATGGTGAGATCATACCTGGAATGTGGTGTACAGAAAAGCTCTCCATATGTGGGAAAGGATTTACTTGCCTTAAAAGGGGTGAAATGAAGATTAATTCCTGGAATGAAAGGCTTGTCCTATGAGGAGATATTGGGCAGAATGGGCTTAATACGCTCTGGAGTTTAGAAGAATGAGAAATGATCTTACACTGAAAGGGTTTGACAGGGTTGATGCTGAGAGGCTTTTTCCCTCCGGCTGGAGTCCGTGGCCTCAGGTTAAGGTGACCACAATTTTGGACTGAGCTGAGGAGACATTTCTTCACTCAGAGGGTTGTGAATTCTTTACCCCAGAGGGATGTGGATGCTCAACCACTGAATATATTCAACACTGAGATCAATAGAGTTTTTGAATCTAAGTGAATCAAGGGATCAGTGGGAAAGTGAGGTGGAATATTGTACCCTGCCCCTTGGCGAGTTTTGTGGTGGGGGGGCTGCTATTAATTGGGCAGGAAGATGGTGGATAGGGATCCTGCCACCTTTCCCCCCTCCACCCCAATTAAGGTTATGGTGGGAAGGCCCAGGGACTGCCTTTCCATCCCACCATCAGCTGAGTGGGAAATCAATGCTCACTTAGGTGCCCCATCCCCCTAACCACTGGTATTAACTTGGCGACAGGCAGGGGACTCATCATTAGGGGGCACACAACAAGCAAATTCGTGTGGGGTTGCATATGGGATCCCAGGGGGTAGGGTCTCTCCTTCAAAGACACTCAGTGCCTGATTGAGGGATGCAGCATCAGGAAAGGGGAGGCCGACTGAGAGCCAACCCGACGCTCCTGCTGCTGAACCCCTCACCCACTCCTCCAACACCTACCTTGCAACCGTCAAAACTCACCTGTACTTGGGCCCCTCCTTGATCCAACAACTTTAATGTGTGCCTTATTGGCAGCTCTTCTGTGCTCAGCAGTACCAATGGGTGGCTGCTGCTGGTGAGGCATTCACCCCAGGCCTCTGATAGGCTGGCAGCTCCTGGCAGGTGAGACTTCTGCTCCAGGATCCTTGGTCTGGGCGGAAAGCCTATTAAGTGCTTGAAAGGCTGCCGGCCTTCTCAAAGGTGTAATGTGGGGCACTCGCTGGCTCTCCAACTGGCAGCCAAGACCCCCATCGCCTCCAAAAGATTCCATCCAAGGAGTCATAATTGAGAATCTGCCATGAGTTTATGAAATGATGGAGCAGGTTCGAAGGACTGTATAGCCTACATGTGCTTCTATTTCTTATGTTCTTGTACACGGGGACCTTGCATGCAAAGGCCCCTCCTGATTTCTCAATCCATAGAGCTAGCTTCTCTACATTACCTTGACTGTTTAAAGATGCTGCACATGTTTTATCTCACTTGGTAATTCTTTTTAAGTAAATGGCTGTTGAAAAATGCTTCATCTCTGGAATAATAAACTGCTGTCTCTGCTGTGCTAATGTGAGCAAACAAAACACCTCAAAAGAAGGAAATGATAGAGATACAACTAGAGGAGACTCTACTGACAGTATGTCACAAGGCCATTTTGGAACTGTTCTTGTGTTTGCATGAAGCAGTAGGTTACTGAAAGCTTTTCGCATCTGACCTCGGGGGAACACATGTCAGTGTTGAATAAAACTAATGTTACTTTAAATAAAAGTTGACTCAACTGTGAGTCAGATTTGTAAAAGGATTGAATATCAGACAACTTGTCATTAATAAAATCCAAATACAGTATGCCAGATCAAAATTCAGCATATTAATGGTGCAAGACTTTGAATGTCTAGGATCTGGTAGTTACCTTTCATTAAAAAAAAACTGATTATAATTCTGAGTTCAGCTATGCTACTTAGTTTCTTCAACCAAAACATTCAGCTTTCAATATTCAAGTGTAAATATTTAAGATATTAATATGAAATTCTTTTGACTGCTACTTGGGTTAAGATGTTAATTAATGTGACACAACTTAAGCAGGTTAACCATTTAGTTAAAGTTGTGAATGAAGACATTTGACACAAATGTGTTCAGGCTTCAGGCACAGAGTAAAGCTTCAGGGTTTATTTTAGTGAAAGGGTGAAAATAGACGCTAATGGGTTTACCACACGATTTTGGTCTTAATTGCTAAATACCATAATTTGCACTTGCCTGGAGTGACTAGAGACCTATAGGTTTTACACTCAAGTGCTGATTAGATGCAATTTTTGTGGAGCATGAGAAGTGGACTCCCCTCACTCACTTCCACTGAAGGTGTGGCATGTGCTGCCTGACACACACTGACATGTTTCAGGATAGTTCAGGGATTGAGTGAGAGGATGCACAGGCTCTTGGAAAAGACACCAAACAGCCTGATGAAGGAGGTACAAAGGTCCAGGACTGCAGTACCAAGTCCTCTTGTTCTTCCTATTCCTCTCTCCTACAACAGTAGGTGCTACTCTGCCTCACCTCATGTCCTTCTCCCATTCCTCCAGCAGCCCAAAGGGGACTTCTAGCAAACTACCAATGACAAAGCACTCCCTTTCTCTTAGTAACTGTGGTAAAGTGTCCAAGAAGGACAACACTCGCTCATTTTTGATGAATCCTCAGAATTTCCAGAATTTCATTGTGGATTTAGTGTTGATGCAGTGCTGACAAAGTGTCCCAGAAAGTCTCCCTATGTGTTTCAAAGTCTTCTTCAAACCCCTAGCAGTGAGTGAATAGTAAAACAGTATATAACTTTAAGTGGTGCACAAAATTCTCTGCAAAACCGTGTTAATTCCCAATCAGCTGGTTAAAGTTAGGAGATGGCACTAGGTCAAGCCTTAGCCACCAAAATGCTGTGCGACTTCCTTAATGAGTGTTAGCAGACAATTTGAATGGCAATCAGCCCTATAACAGTCCTCAATCAGGGTTAGGACCGATTCTGAGGAGTAGATGGGTGGAAGTCAGAATGGGATTTATTCAACTTTGTTCTCCCACACTTGTCTACACTTCAGATTGAAGGAAACTTACACCTGATGTTACACTAATAAACTAACCCGGGTAAGTTGGACCTAAAGCTGACTCAATTTCAGCCAATCTAAAACTCACCAATAATCATTCAACACCAACTTAACAGCAACTTAATATTATCGGTGGTGGCCACTGTCCCTCGAGTTTAGGATGACGTTTACTCAAGGTTGTGAGTTTCTGCCGTGGGTCTTTATGTGACTGAAGAGGCTAATTCTTGATCAGCATATCTTTAGGCACATGGGGCAGGACATCCCACAAGATAGTGGGATCCGGAGTACAGGATTTGCTTCCTATTCTTTCCTTCTCGGCTGCTTCTCTACCTCATCAATAAGTTGTAGTGACTCAAAGCGTAGTGCAGCTTGATGGGCAAGTTGTCGCCATTCTTAACGTTTGGAAGCAAGCTGGTCATTGATGTTAATGATGCTGAACTTCAAGGAGAGCTTCAGAATGTGGTTGACATGTTTTCTTTGTCCTCCCCCTGCTTGAGAGGTTGAGAAAACAGGGCCTGGTTGGACAGGTGGTTTGCAGCAATCTGGACACAGTGTCCAGCCCATCAAATCTGATTGGTCAGCCAAATATCCCACTTCCCATATATGTTGAAGGAGAGACTTTGGAATATAATGAGTACTTCCCATACCTCAGCAGCTTCCCCTCTCAAAAGGCCAGCAATGACGATGAGATCCAACACTGGATCAGCTCAGCCTTCTACAAACTATGGCAGAAAGTGCTCGATAATAAAGACCTCTGCAAGTCTCTGCAGTGGTTCAAGAGACAGCTCACCACCGCCTTCTCAAGGAAAATTGGGGATGGGTAGTAAAAATGCTGGCCTAGCCAATAACATTCACATCCTGTGAAAGAATTTTTAAAAAGTTAACAAAAGTCCTAGTGGTCAGAGCAGTTGTCATCACCACACTCCTGTACTGCAGTGAGAACTGGACTGTATATCAGCGATACATTGGAGCACTAGGGAAATTCCATCAGCAATGCCTCTGCTGCATCCTTTGCATTCTGTGGAAAGATTGACTGCAGTACAGCAATGTGGTGATAACAACTAATCTATACACCAGGACTTTTGTTGACTTTTTAAAAGTTCTTTCATTTGATGTGGATTTCGCTGGCTCGGCCAGCATTTTTACTGCCCAACCCCAATTGCCTTTGAGAAGGTGGTAGCGAGCCGCCTTCTTGGACCACTGCAGAGACTTGGGGAGGCCTTTATTAACAAACAGATGAGCTGAGGGCACCCATAGGCACATGGGAGTATGATATCATAGCTATGGCCAAGACTTGGCTAAAAGAAGGGCAGGATTGGCAGCTCAATATTCCTGGTTACAGGGTATTCAGGTGAGATAGAGAGGGAGATAGGAGAGGCAGGGGGGATTACAATATTCATCAAGGAATCAGTTATAGCAGTGAGGAGGGTGATATCTTGGAAGGATCATCAAATGAAGCCATATGGGTAGAAGTAAAAAACACAAAAAGGGCAAACATGGGTGTGTACTATAGGCTCCCAAATGGTCAGGGAGAGATAGAGGATCAAATATGTAATCAAATTTCACAGAAGTGTAAGAATAATAAGGCAGTAATAGTAGGGGATTTAAAATTCCCAAATATTAACTGGGGCAGTTTTAGTGTGCAAGGTAGGGAGGAAGCAAAATTCTTAAGTTGCATCCAGAACTTTTTTAGCCAGTGCATAGAAAGCCCAACAAGAGAAGGGGCTGTTCTGGACCTAATATTCGGAAATGAGCCCAGGCAGGTGGAAGGCGTATCAGTAGGGGAGCATTTTGAAGATAGTGACCATAACTGAGTTAGATTTAGGATAGTTATGGAAAGGATAAGGTTAGACCAGAAGTAAAGTTTCTAAACTAGGAAAAGGCTAATTTTACTAAGATGGGATATGATTTGGCTCAAGTGGACTGGGAGCAGCTACTTGCAGATAAAACTGTGTCAGGGCAGTGGGAGGCATTCAAGGAGGAATTATCAAGAGTACAGGGTAAATATGTTCCTGTAAAGACAAAGGGAGGACCAAGTCTGGAGAACCCTGGATGTCAAGGGACATAAAGGTTAGGATTAAGAAAAAAAGAGAAACTTTTGGCAGATACTGAGGGCTCAATACAGCAGGGCCCCTGGAGGAGTATAAAAAGTGCAGGGGGGAACTTAAAAATGAAATTAGGAAAGCTAAGAGAATGCATGAGAAAGCATTGTTAGGTAGAATAAAGGAAAACCAAAGGGGCTTTTTAAATATATAAAGAGTAAGAGAATAACTAGGGAAAGGGTAGGGCCAATTAGGGGCCATTGAGGTAATCTGTGTGTGGACCTGGAAGATGTGGGTACAGTCCTCAATGAATACTTTGTGTCGGTCTTCACAATGGAAAAGAACGACGCAGATATAGACGTCAGGGTGGAGGACTGTGAAATACTGGAGGAAATTAACATAGAGAGAGAAGAAGTACTAGCGTGTTTAACGGCCTTAAAAGTGGATAAATCCACAGGCCCGGATGAGATGTACCCGGGCTGTTGAGGAAGGCAAGGGAAAATATATTAGGGGCCCTGGCAGTAATTTTCAAATCCTCTCTGGCCACAGGTGAGGTGCCAGAGTACTAGAGGATTGCTAACATTGTCCCATTATTAAAAAAGGGAGGAAAGGATAAACCAGAAAATTACAGGCCAGTCAGTCTAATCTTGGTGGTGGGGAAGTTACTAGAAAGAATTCTGAGGGACAGAATATATCTGCTATTGGAGAGACACAGATTAATCAGGGATAGTCAGCATGGATTTGTTAAGAGAAGGTCGTGTTTGACAAATTTGATCGAATTTTTTGAGGAGGTAACCAAGAGTGTTGATAAGGGTAATGCATTTAATGTGGTCTACATGGGCTTTAGCAAGGCTTTTGATAAAGTCCCTCATGGCAGACTGGTCAAGAAAGTAAGAGCTCATGGGATCCAAGGCAAAGTGGTGCGTTGGATCCTAAGTTGGCTGAGAGGCAGGAAGCAGAGGGTTTTTAAAAATTCATTCATGGGATGTGGGCTTTGCTAGCTGGGCCAGCATTCCTTGCCCATCCCTAATTGCCTTTGAGGAGGTGGTGGTGAGCTGCCTTCTTGAACCGCTGCAGACCATGTGATGTAGGTACACTCACAGTGCTGTTAGGAAGGGAGTTTCAGAATTTTGACCCAATGACAGTGCAGGAACGGCAATATATTTCCAAGTCAGGGTGGTGAATGACTTGGAGGGGAACTTGCAGGTGGTGGTGTTCCCTCCTTTCTGCTGCCCTTGTCCTTCTAGATGGTTGTGGTCATGGGTTTAGAAGGTGCTGTCTAAGGAGCCTTGGTGAGTTTCTGCAATGCATCTTGTAGATGATACACACTGCTGCTACTGTGCGTCAGTGGTGGAGGGAGTGAATGTTTGTGGGTGTGATGCCAATCAAATGGGCTGCTTTGTCCTGGGTGATGTCAAGCTTCTTAAGCGTTGTGGGAGCTGCACTCATTCAGGCAAGTGGGGAATATTCCAACACACTCCTGACTTGTGCCATGTAGAAGGTGGACAGGCTTTGGGGAGTCAGGAGGTGGGTTACTCACGACACAATTCATAGTCTCTGACCTGCTCTTGTAGCCACATTATTTATATGACTAGTCCAGTTCAATTTCTGATTAATGGTAACCCCTAGAATGTTGATAGTGGGGATTTCAGTGATGGTAATGCCATTGAATATCAAGGGGCGATGGTTAGATTCTCTCTTGTTGAAGATGGTCATTGCCTGACACTTGTGTGGCACAAGTGGTACTTGCCACTTGTCAGCCCAAGCCTGGATATTGTCCAGCTCTTGCTGCATTTGGACATGGACTGTTTCAGTGTCTGAGGAGTCGTGAATGGTGCTGAACATTGTGCAATCATCAGTGAACATTCCCACTTCTGACCTTATGATGGAAGGAAGGTCATTGATGAAGCAGCTGAAGATGGTTAGGCCAAGGACCTGAAGAACTCCTGCGCTGATGTCCAGGAGCTGAGATGACTGACCTCCAACAACCACAACCATCTTCCTTTGAAATGACTCCAACCAGTTTTCCCCTGACTTCCATTGCTCATTGGATGAGCACTTGGCATGTCATAACAGTCAAGGCTGTGAGCCAAGTGCTGGTAAATGGGACTAGGCAGGTAGGTCAGGCGTTTCTGATGGCAGAATTCTCCCCCTGTTGGGGGGGAAGTTGATGGGCTGGCACGTGCAGGCGTGCTTCCGATTGGCGCTCCCCAATCGGAGGTGCAATGCTATTTTACGTGAGCTGGTCAATTAAGGCCCACCCAGCGTGATGTCCGCAGGGAAGTGCTATGCACTCTCTGTGTGGGTGGGGGGAATCCCTAAAATCGAGAGTGCACTCTTTCGTGCATGCGCACAAAAGAGTGCACTCATCTCCCTGAGGCTAAATACTGCCTCAATGAGATCGCCTCTACTTCCAGCAATATTAAAAATAGAAAAAGAAAATTCCCTTACATGTCCCCTCATGTGACAATGTCACATGAGTTGGGACATGTTCATAATTTCCATAACAACTTTATTAACATTTTAAAAACCCTACATGAAACCTCATCCCACCAGTGGATGAGGTTTCATGTTTTTTCTAGTTGCTGCCAGGGCTCCTGGCCTGCCCACCAACCTTAAGATTAGATGGGCAGGTCCTTTAATTGCTTAATTGGTCCTGGCAATGACCTCAATTGGCCATTGACAGGTCGGCGGGCGTGCAGCTGATTTTGCTGCGCCCCTGCCTTCCTGAAAATTTAAATGAAGCGGTGGAACATCGGGAGTTCTGCCCGACATCATCCCGCGTCATTTTACCCGTCAGCGAGCAGGGGCAGGGCCCGCTCGCTGACGCTAAAGTCCTGCCCCATTTGTCGGTGCAGACGCAATGGATCGAAGGGCCTCTTCTGCACTGTGTGATTCTGTGATTCTGTGACTCCGGTTTTGTTAGGGCTGCTTGATGCCACACTTTGTCAAATGCGGCCTTGACGTCAAGGGCAGTGACTCTCACCTCAGCTCGGGCGTTCAGCTCTTTTGTCCATATTTGAACCAAGGCTGTAATAAGGTCAGGAGCTGAATGGCCTTGGCAGAACCCAAACTGTGCATCAGTGAGCAGGTTATTGCTATAGCACTGTTGATGATCCCTTTGATTACTTTACTGATGAAAAGATAGTAGGCTGATGGGGTGGTGATTGGCTGGGTTGGATTTGTCCAAGAGATGGTAGAGGGATGTTTTTGTGGCTGGAAGCCTGTTTCCAGTGGGGTTCCACAGGGCTCGATACTGGGGCCATTACTGTTTGTGGTGTACATAATTGATTTGGACTTAAATATAGGGGGTATGATCAAGAAGTTCGCGGATGATACGAAAATTGGTAGGATGGCAAATATTGGGGAGGATAGCTGTAAACTGCAGGAGGATATCAATGGACTGGTCAGGTGGGCAGAGCAGTGGCAAATCGAATTCAACCTGGAAAAGTGTGAGGTAATGCCCTTGGGGAGGGCTAACGAGGCAAGGGATTACACTATGAATGGTAGGACCCTGGAAAGTACTGAAGATCAGAGGGACCTTGGTGTGCATATCCATAGATCCTTGAAGGTAGCAGGGCAGGTAGCTAAAGTGGTTAACAAGGCATATGGGATACTTGACTTCATTAACTGGAGTACTGCGTGCAGGTCTGATTACCACATTATAGGAAGGATGTGATTGCACTGGAGAGGGTGCAGAGGAGACTTACCAGGATGCTGCCTGAGCTGGAGAGTCTGAGCTATGAGGAAAGATTCGATAGACTGGTGTTGTTTTCCTTGGAGCAGTGAAGATTGAGAGGGGACCCCATAGAGGTGCATAAGATTATTAGGGGCATAGACAGGGTGGATAGGAAGGCACCTTTTCCATTAGTAGAGAAGTAAATGGCAAGGGGGCATAGATTTAAGGTAAGAGGTAGAAGGCTAAGGGAGTTCAGGAGAAATCTTTTGACTAGAGAGTGGTTGGAGTCTGGAACTCACTGCCTGCAAGGGTGGTTGAGTCAGAAACTCTCGTAACATTTAAGTATTTAGATATTCACTTGCATTGCCATAGCCTCCAGGGCTATAGACGAAGTGCTGGAAAATGGGATTAATGTAATCAGATCTTTGTTGACTGGCGCGAACAACTAGGCCGAATGGCCGCCTCCTGTTCTGTAAGTGTCTGTGAGCCTATGACTGTCAAACAAACGCTAGAGTCTTTCTTGAAGCCAGCTCCACAAGGATTATACTTATATAGTCCCTTCAACATGTTAAAACATGCCAAGGTGCTTCACAGGACAGTCATCAAACAAAATTTGACACTGCATCACACAAGATGGTTTTTGGGCAGATGGCCAAAAGTTTTGTCAGAAGTTTTTTTTTGCCTTGTCTTGTCCCTATCACTTTGCCTGTCAGGTTATTGCAATCATTTTATCAATCTATGAGCAATAAAAATGTTTTTGCAGAATGTCTTAAAGTAAGAAAGAAAGTAAGCAGACAGAGAGCTTTAGGGAGGCAATTTCAGATGCTTAGGGCTAAGGCAACTGAAGGCATGGACACCAATGGTGGACTGAGTAAAATCGGGGATGCTCAAGAGGACAGTATTAGATAAGCACAGATATATCAGGGGGTTGTGGGGCTGGAGCAGGTTAAAGAGAGAGGGAGCGGCGAGGCCATGGAGGGTTCTGCTGGTAATAAGGGTGTTAGAGAAAAATGTAGGCTCTGATCTCTAGCCGCTCCCTTTTTGACTACCTCCCATCCCCGTTGTGGCAATTTTGAAATCCTTAACCTTCATTTTGAAATCATTTGATTTACTCCTCACTGTTCAGTATTGGATGGTACCTTAGTGCCGCAGCTGTTGGAAGGGTTGACTGTTAGGACTACAGCACTGGCGATTAAAAATAGTAGAAGCTGCAGACTTTGCCTTTGGGCAATACTGAGGTATAGTGAGTGTGATTAAATCATAACATGGAAATGAAGAACAGGATGTGTCATGGTTTTTAATACATTCTGGATAGATATTACGTAAGCCCTATGTCACTGCCATCTGGTACTCTTTTAGCCACATTACAGTGCATCTACTATGCTCATTGTGCACAACACACAACAATTCAGACAAAGAGAAAGTTTTTAATGCAACAATCAAGGATGAGATTTAAGCTTCCCCCTCAGCATGTAACAAAACAAATAACCCTAATTTCTTGTCTCTATTACTTTGCCTGTCAGGTTATTGCAATCATTTTATCAATCTATGAGAAAAGAAATGTTTTTCTTGTATCTGGGCATGGCTTATGTATACCAATTAATATTTTATATACCTCGATACCTTTCAACTCCCCTTCTCTAATATCTTTTCATAGTTTATTCCCTACAGAGAAAGAAGTCAATCATACAACATCTCATCACACTAAAAAACTTCAGAGTCAACAAGTTACTCTTACAGTGCAATCATTGTTGTTATATAGAGGTAAACACAGCAGCCAACTCAATACAAACCAACAACGAGGTAAATGACAAGTCAATTTGCTAGTTTACGGAAGAATGCTGGTTAGGATATTAGGATTTGGAACCTTTAACATCTACCTGGATCAGTTAGACAGTGCCATAATATGTTGCCTGATAAACGGCCATCTCTTACCACTATATTTAAATGTAAAATGCCCTGGAACCGAACCCACAGTCAACTCTGCCAAATTTACATTTGGAATTATTCTTGTTGCTGCCCATTACACCCTCCCCAATGCAACCCATTGCTTTTCCTGGACTATATAATGAGGCCAACTTCAAAAAGAAGTAGGTTTTCGGCGGTAATTGAATCCTGCAGTTCTGTTGACATTCAAAGTTCACTCAATCTTTAATAATTGCCACCACTCCATTGAATTACTGGTCTCAATGTTTACTGGGTGGCTAGTAGGCAATTTTCAGCAGTTGAGTTTTTGAGTTCAGTTCAAAACTCACCTGTTCCAGAAAAGCAGAGGTCCGTGGTATTTAACATCTGGGCTTAATTTAAATATTGCTGTCTGACTTCTCAGTTGTTCTCTGAGGGAAGTTGGCAGGGGACTGTGCAAACCTTGAGGATGAAGAGGGTGTGATCGAGAGCTGGCAATGAGGTTGGGGGTGAGGGGGGGTGGGAGGTTGGGGAACCGAGGTCAAGGGGAAAGTGTGAGATATGAAAGGGAAGGTATCTGAGATGGGGAGGTGTGAGAAAGATCAGAGGTGGGGCCAAGATCAGAAAGATGGGGGTGGGGTTAGTCAGATAGGGGTGTAGTGATATCAGGGGGAGAATCTTCAGCTCGGCGAGCAGGAGCGGGGCCTATTCGCCGAGGCATAAAAGGACGTGGGGCGACGTTGGGTGTGTGTCTCGATGTCACCACGCTTCATTTAGATTTTCAGTTCAGTGGGCCTACTGAACTGTCAAAGGCCTATTAAGGCCATTTAACTAACAATTAAAATAATTAACGGAGCTGCCTGTCTAACCTTAAGGTTGGTGGGCAGGTGAAGAGCCCAGGCGAAAGAGTGCACTCCTGGCTTAGGAACCACCCCCCCACCACCCCCCACCTCTGCCCGCACAGGGGCCGCTCAGCAATTCCGGATGCGCGTCATGCTGGGCAGGCCTTAATTGGCCCGCCCACATAAAATGGCAGCACGGACCAAATTGGGGGTGCCGATCGGGTCCGCGCCCCCCCATACAACCCCCCCCCACCCGACCTAGTGATAATTCTACCCCGGGACAGAGGTATTAGGAGGGTGGAGTGGCATAGATGGGCAGGTACTGAACTGAAAGTGGGGCTGTGATCAGAAAAGAGGGGCTAAGATTGGAAGGAGGAGTAAAATCAGTATGGGAATGAAGATCCAAGAGGGAGTGAGATTGGGGGAAAGGGGAGTAAAAGTAATGTTACCAAAGTATAATAATTTTCATAATATTATTATGGTTTATTGTAAAGTAGGTTTATGAGTGTGAGTGTAGACAGTTTTGTCTGTGTGACTTAGCTACATTTGGAGTCAGGTAGACTGCAAGCTTGAAATTATCAAAAGATGTTAGGTGCAGAAATGTACTTGAAATGCTAATGAGTAAACATGGATGGAGTCTTAGCATATAAAGTGTGAAGCAATTTTGAATCTTTAAATAAGTGAAGTGGTTGTTTGGATTTCAAAAGGATGTTAGGATATTTACAACTAGCCAGATAAGTAAGGCTAAGCCGTGTGTTTATTTTTCCCAATGTTACTGACAATATTGGCAATATGAAAGATTTTTATATTATGGGAAAGGTAAAGTTCCAAAGACATATGGAACAATGCAATTTACTTTTTAAAGAGAGAGAAACATATATCAAGGGGTAGGAAAGGCTATGTTAGGGGGACCAGGTAAGATCTAACAGGAGTGTGTGAAACAGCCTTCTGGAAGTCTCAGGTCATTTGTGCATAAGCTTGCTGTGCCCAGTAACTAAAGTTGGAGACAAGCTTTTGGGAATTCCATGGTGGGTACTGTGGTAATTTGCTGGCTTGCTTTTTTTAAATTTAAAATCCATTTTAGGCTGTGGCTTAAAGTGGGTGTATAATTTACAGTCAGGTTAATTAGGAGTTTTGGGATTTGTTATAGTAGTAGTATTTGTAGTCTTCTGTATGTGCTTTAAATCTTTTTTGTTAATAAGTATTTTAATTTAATTTTTAAAAACCCTAAGGGCAGGATTTTACGCTGACACGTAAAATAATGCGTGGTGACATCAGGGGGAACTCCCCACGTCACCACGCCCGATTTAAATTTTCAGGAAGGCGGGAACGCAGCAAAATCAGCTGTGCGCCTGCCGACCTGTCAATGGCCAACTGAGGTCTTTGACAGGACCAATTAAGCAATTAAAGGATCTGCCCATTCAACCTTAAGGATGGTGGGCAGGCCAGGAGCCCTGGCAGCAAATAGAAAAAACATGAAACCTCATCCACCGGCAGGATGAGGTTTCATGTAGGCTTTTAAAATTTTTTAATAAAGATTGTGTAAAAATTATGGACATGTCCCAACTTATGTGACATTGTCTGCACAGGGAACGCATGGTACTTTCCTGCAGATGTCACGCTGGGCGGGCCTTAATTGGCTCTCCCACGTAAAATGGCGCCACGCCTCCGAATGTGGGTGCTGATCGGAAGTGTGCCCGCACTTGCCCGCCCATCAATTTGCCCCCTGACTGGGGGGGGGCGGAAATTCTGCCCTAAAGGTCTTAGTGGACTCATTGCTTCTGAATTCAGTGCCCATATCCTCTCATAATAAATACAAATTGCAAAACCATTGTGATAGCATGACCAAGTTTCCCTTATGGGTTTGGTCTGCCAGGCACATCATCTACCACGTCATAACATTAACACAGTAACAACTTAGATTTATATTACACCATTAATGTAATGAAGCGTTCCAAAATGCTTCATAGGAATATTATAAAACAAAGTATGATACTGAGCCACATAAAGAGATATTATGTCAGGTGACCAAAAGCTTGATCAAAGTGGTAGGTTTGAAGGAGTGTCTTAAAGGAGAAAAGCAAAGCTCAGAGGTGGAGGGGGATCAGTGGCCAATGAGATTGGGAGAGCTGGTGTGAGA
Source organism: Carcharodon carcharias (assembly GCF_017639515.1). Lineage (NCBI taxonomy): Eukaryota > Metazoa > Chordata > Chondrichthyes > Lamniformes > Lamnidae > Carcharodon > Carcharodon carcharias. The sequence goes on along the minus strand of NC_054471.1, from coordinate 103,205,601 downwards.
TCAGGGAGGAGAGTGAAATTTAGGGTGTGGATCAGAAGGGGGAATGAGATCAGGAGTGGGAGAAAGGGATCAGGAGTGGTGGAGGGGGGAGTGAGATCAGAAGTGGGAAAAAGAGTCAGGAATAGTGGAGATCGGGAGCGAGCTCTGGATTGGGAGTGAAGTGATCTGGAGGGGCGGGTGAGATTGGAAGTAGGGGAGGGCGATCTGGAGGAGCGAGCAAGGTTGGGAAAGGTGAGTGAAATTGAGGCATAGAGTCCTGAAATCTCCTTGTGTTGCAGGGAGCCACGCGCTTTAGCCACCCTGCACAACAAGGACATTTTACAAATATTTGAAAATTACCTCTTTTGGCTCCAATCCAGTCCTGAGCTGGGTTGGACTGGCCAAAAACTCACTCTCATTTCTAGCTTAGCCCATCCACACTCCCCAAGAGAAATTTAAATTCTAATTACTTAAAAGGACCCCTCCGGCTTTGAATGGATGTCTTTGCCACCTCCTTAATGGAGCATTTAAAAATCTTGGCTATTCATGTCCTAGTGGTTTCAAGGTGGGTGATTGACCTAGGGGTATATTAACTGCCCAGCAGCCCAATTTCTGCCAGGGTGGGTAAAGTTAATATGATTCCACTCATTGGCACCCATGTATTGTGTGTAATCAATTATACACTGGATAGGAGTACACTGCACTGATTGCGTTATAATTGTGAAATAATTTTATGGATTTTATTGATTCACTTAAAAAGCAAAATAAGCTATTTGTTTTTACTCTTGGGCATAAAGGAATCCTTTGCTTTGTTCTGTTTAAGTCTCGACATCATACCTTCTGTAAACGTCATTAATGTTTTGGGATCATGCAATTAAATATGGAAAGAGAAAACTGTATACTGAAACCCAAAGTAAAAATAGACAGCCGCAAGACATCAGCATGAGAGAGGAATGATGGAAAAACATTTTGTGTGAGGCTCTTAAACAGAGCTCAGAGTTTCCGAAAGCAGATGGTTGTTGATCTTTCTACAACACTAACAACATTAGCTATTTGTATTTGCCTGGCAACTTTTAAAACAGTAATTATCAAAAATATTTGACATTGAGCCACTTAAGAGGATGATAAGGCACATGACCAGTAACTTGTCAAAGAGGTAGGTTTTGAGGAGTGTGTAAGAGAGGCAGAGAGGTTGAGGGAGGGAACTCCAGAGTGTAGGACCCAACTCTGCCAGTGATGTAATGATTAAAATCAGGAATGCACAGGAGGACAGAATTGGAGGCGTTCAGAGTTCACAGAGGTTAGGGGGCTAGAGGAGATCAAAAAGGCAGGGAAGGGCAAAGCCATGGAGGGTCCTGAGGTCAAGGATGAAAATTTTAAAATCGAGGCATTGCTTAACCAGGAGCCAACGTGGATTGGTTATGGGTGAATTCGACTTGGTGCAAGGCAACAGAGTTTTGGTTGAGCTTAAGTTTGTAGAGGATGAAAGGTGGGAGACTAACCAGGAGTGATTTGAAATAGTCAAGCCTACAGGTAACAAATGAATGGATGAGGGTTTCAGCAGCAGATTAGCTAAGGCTGGGGTGGAGTTTAAAATGTTAACGTACCATAAATTTTCAACCATTAATTCTTCTAACGCTTTTAATCCCTAACTTGCTAATTGATAATTAAACAGACCAGCAGACAAAATGACTAGTATTGATGCTTATCAATCTAGAGTCTAACAGGTTTGTTATAAAAATATTCAAAATTCTAAAATGCTTTACATATACTCCGCAATTTATTGTAAAATGCCTTCAGCTTCTTCTCATTGAATACTTCATTATTGAATACATAAATGTGGCCCTCGTATCATCTAGTCAATTGACGACAGAACAGAATAGTTCATGTGATGGAATAGTTTCTAAATAATTGATAAAACAAAGCTAGTTTCTGGATCCGAAATGAAGGAATGAAATATGCTAGAAGCAAAATGTTAATTATAGAAATACACTTGAATTTCAGACCATTTTCTGAAAGGCTTATGCTGAGTGCATAGAATTGTTAGAATATCTTAATGATAGTCATAGAGATGATTGGTTCCCTCTTCTCTCTCCTTTCATAGAATAACAAAGAAGAGACATAATCCCATCTTCTCCATTATAATTTAGATGCGGTCTTGCATTAATACAGAATGCAAAAATCTGGACTACATTTGTGTTGGCTGGAAAAAGATGAATAATTATTTGATAACCTATAGTTTTGCAGATGGTTTATGAAGCTGCAACCGTGTCTGCAAAGAGGTATTGACGCCAGTCTTTCCTTAACGATTTAAGAATTGTAGTGCTTTATTTTCTTTTCAGTATGATGGAAGAAAATGTATTTTGTGGCAGCAAGCCTTATGGTCAAATATACAGCTTTACTTCATCAAACAGATGGCGATTTGGGGGAGTGTGCCACTAAGTCCCTCAAGCAGCTGTAAAGCACACTCTTGTGAAGCTTTAGTCAACATTGAGAGTTCTGGCCAACCCTGCAATATGCTGATTTCATTTGGAGATGATCAGGAAGGTGGCATTAGAAATTTGTTACAGGAATTAACTGATTCATTTAACAATGAATGAATGCACACAGACTTTACATAGTCACAGACACAGCCCATTCAGCTCAACTAGCTATATTAGTGTTTATGTACCACATGAGTCTTGTTGTAGTTTTAGTGGCAACAAGTTGGCCTCTTAGCCAAGGTTAAGCTATCATATTGGGCAAATGCTGCCAATTCTTAGCTGCATCATTCAACACACTCAACACTACTTTGCAAACACCAATAGACAGCAGTGAAACTCTACCAACACGTAGAACTATTTGGCCTGTAATTCATGGACTTAAGCTTTAAATAACACTGAACTCTGTGAATTTTAAGTCTTCAAAAACAATTCTGAAAATGAGAAACAGAAGCAGGCAGAGCCAGTCTCTGGCAACATAATAGCCTGTAACACACAGAACTGTATGAGTCAGTGGGGAAACTCGAGGCATCTAGTCTCTCCTCATTCTAGAGAAAGTGTAATGATATCAAAAGTGGTAGGAAAGAGGTGTCACTATACTACTATTGTGATTAGATAATAGAAAAAGACCTATTAACTTTAAATTGGAATATTAAATTAAAAGACATAAATTCTACCAAAATATATTCTGTTCAATGGAAAAGATTTGGTTGAAATTCCTTTAAAACAATAAGACCACTCAGCATTTTATAAACACATAATTGCTGGTTAAGGGATTTTTTTTGCTGCTTGTAGTACATTACCAAACCAAGCATAAAACAAGTGCATGGATTGCAGTGGCTTGAAGCAGAGCTTGCAGATGGTGGTGTTCCCATGTAGCTGCTGCCCTTGTCTCTCTAGGTGGTTGCAGTCGTGGGTTTGGAAGGTGCTGTCAAAGGAGCCTTGCTGAATTGCAGCAGTGCAACTTGTAGATGGTACACATTGCTGCCAATGTGTGCAGGGAGTGGAGGGAGTGAATGTTTAAGTGGTAGATGGGATGCCAATCAAGTGAGCTGCTTTGTTCTGGATGGTGTTGAGCTTCTTGAGTGTTGCCGAAGTTGCACTCATCCAGGCAAATGGAAAGTATTCCAACACACTTCTGAACTGTGCCTTGTAGATGGTGAATAGGATTTGTGAAGTCTGGAGGTGAGATATTTACTATAGAGTTCTGAGACTCTGACATGCTGTTGTAGCCATAGTATTTAAATGGCTGGTTCAGTTCGGTTTCTAGTTAATGGTAACCCCAGGATGTTGATGGTGGAGGATTCAGTGATGATAATGCCATTGAATGTCAATGGGAGATGGTTTAATTCTCTCTTGTTGGAGATGGTCATTGCCTGACACTTTTGTGGCACAAATGCTACTTGCTATTTATCAGCCCAAGTATGAATGTTGCCCGGACCTTGCTGTATATGGACATGGACTGCTTCAGTATTTGAGAAGTCATGAGTGGTGCTGAATGTTGTGCAATCATCAGTGAACATCCCACTTCTGACCCTATGATGGAGGAAAGGTCATTGATGAATCAGCTAAAGATATTTGGGTTTAGGACAGTATCCTGACACTTCTGTCACCATGCCCTGGGACTAAAATGAAGGACTTCCAACAATGACAACCATCTTCCTTTATACTGGACTCTAACCAGTAGAGAGTTTTCCTTCCGATTCCCTTTGAATTCAATTTTGCTAGGGTTCCTTGATGCCACATTTAGTCAAATGCTTCCTGCTCTTTCTCCAAGTTTAGATCAAGACTGTAATTGACTCTGTAGTTGAGTGGCCCTGGAACCCAAACTCAGCATTGAAGAGTAGGTTATTGCTGTGTAAGTGCCACTTGATAGCACTGTCGAATACACCTTCAATCTCTTTGCTGGTGATCGTGAATAGTGTTGTGAAAATCAGTTTATAATTCACATGTTTTAGAATATAATTTTTAGTTTCAGGAGTTAACATTTTAACTGCAGAAAAATGAGGGGCAGAATTTTCTGGCTGGCGGATGGAGCGGGAGTGGGCGCGAAACTGATTGCCAGCCACGATTGGGTCCACGCCACCATTTTATGTGAGCGGATGAATTAAGGCCCACCCAGCATGAATTGCTGCTTCCGAGGATAGCAGGAGTGGTCAGGCGGTGGCGACGGCTGGACTGCAATGACCGTTGGGTCCAAGGGCAATCGGGGGGGCCTGTTTTAAAAAGCTGCTGCAGCCTTTCGAAGGCTGTGAATCATGTGTAGTCGAAGGGCTTCCCAGAGCACTGCTGGTGAGCAGGCTAGGCAGGAGGGTAGGGCAGGGGACACTGTGCCCCTTGATTTTCAGACGATTGCCTTGCTGCCCTCCTTTAGGAGGTGGCAGCACAGTGGGAGGTGCTCGTGCCCCAGGACGGGAGGAGAAGGTCCCCCCACATGATGAAACGTGCCTGGGAGGAGGTGGTGGGGGTGGTGAGCTCCCGTGATGTGGTGCAATGCACCTGGATCCAGTGCCGCAAGCGTTTCAACGACTTGTTGCACTCGGGAAGGGTGAGTACCATGTTGGCATTGGTCACTTAACCCAGCAGGTAGGCTTTTCCCCTGGCACTGTCCCTACATCCACCCCCCCACCATTCCCCCCCACCATCCCCCGCCGCCACCCCACCTCCCCCACCACCCACCCCCCCTCCCCCCCACCCCCCAACAATCCCCCAAGCCTGAGTGCAGTGACTGCATTGCATCATTGATGGCAGTGGGCCAGCAGATATTGCCCATGCCAAAGTCACTCTGAGAGGGTGGTGATGAGATGGGTACTGTACCCGCAGCATGTGGTAAAGTGACACCCACATTACTGTTTTGGGTGCAGCCTGGAGGAGCTGCACCTGGGCGCAGTGTTGGAATTGCAAAATGCGTCAAAGTTAGGGTGCTGACATGTTGGGAGGGGAGCTTCCAGGTGGCGGGGCACCGATTGACCTGCTGCTTTCTATGCTCCACGTGCATGCGCCTCCTTGCTATGGAAGTTAGGCCGTGTGGTGCCAAATGTGATGTAGGCAGCATTTGGCCAAGGGGTTGGCGGAAAACAGGCCTGGCATCTTTTTGTGAGTGTGCGGCAGCTGCAGGGTGAGGAGGCACTGGAGATCTGCAATGTCCCACTCTGGTTGGGGTGGGATGACAGCGAAGACATTCCAGGTACAAGTTGCACTAATCAATGCTCTTCTCTCCTTTTCAGGAGAAGAATGCTCATAATGCTGTCAAGCGGGTGAGGACTGGCAGAGGGCCAGCCCAGATGGCGATGCTTAGCCAGTTCGAACAGGAGGTCTTAGATCTGGAGAGGCGCCATGCACCCAGGTCCACCGGTGTCGGTGAGGTTGGGGTTCCACGGGCAGGCATGTTAGCCCAGCACTGAGGTCACCATTAGAGTCCCAGCAGCTATGGCACTGCTGAATGTTCAGTGATTGAAGTTTAGAACATGGCTTGACCATTGCTTGTGGAAGGATGAGCGCATAATGATCCGGGGGACAGGAATGCACATTGACATTGTCTCCACATTAACTAATCAAATGTCCTTGTTCTTCCTTTCAGCATCAGTGGACAGGGCTGGGAGGAGAAGCAGCAGAGGCCCTCTCACACCTGAGGGCTCTGAAGTCTCTGACTCACCAGCGTCGCACCATCTCTGCCAGGCAGGCACCAGCACAGATACTAGCACCTCGGTGGGAATTAGATCATCGGCTAGTGTCCCAGGGCATAGCGGTGAGGGCACTTCACAGTTGTTGGAGGAGCTGGCAGAGACAGAGAGTGCCCATGGCGCCAGCAGTCGGTGGACTCAGTTGGTGCCTGATGATGTGCCTCTGGAGTCGTCTGCGACACCACAAATGCAGGGAATGCGATCGCATGTATGGGGACATCTGGTGGAGATACATGAGGCTATGCTTGGCTTGGTGTCTGTGGTGGAGGAGTCCATACGGACCATCACCGATGCAATGAACCTCATGGTCGAGTGCCATGCTTCCTGCATGGAGAGAGTGGTGACTCTCATGAAGAGGCTCCTCCAGCAGACCAATCAGGTCTTCCTAGGGATGCACTTGGACCAGCAAGCCCTCACGTTGGCATTGACCTCAGCTGGTCAGTGCCAGTGTGGGAGATGGCCTGTGCACGAAGTTTCCCAGCTCGGTGCCCATCCATCCATGTTGAGCAGGGAGGTCCGAACCAACCTCATGTCAGCGCAGCAGCTGCCTGTCATCTCTGCAGGCTCCTCTCAGGACGCTCCAAATGATGGCAGCAACTTTTCTGCCCCTCTGCCAGTGACCGTTGCATCCGATGAGGCTGACACGACTGGGGAGATGCCAGCTGTGGAACTGGCTGCTCCCTCTCAGGCAGGGCTAGCACAGGCTCCACCGGCGAGAGGACGACCACCAAGGTCATCAAGGCCAACAAGACAGCAGAATCAGCAGGCTGTCTCTGATGCCAGTGCCAGTGATGGGGCAGCACCAAGACATAGCACCCGAAAGCATAAACAAAAGGCACCTTAGGCACACAACGGGTTTATCACTGGTGCTTTTGTGTTGGCCCAAAATGAGGTCTTTATGAGTTGGTGTGATGTTGAGCACCTTTGTCATTTTGTTCTCTAAGTTCCTTTTGTTATACTATTAAATTCAGACATGTCACCATGGCTGAGGGGGCCTCTTTTCTTCTGCAGGTGGATGCTTACCAATAATGTTATTAGTGATTTGTGGGATATTGAGCTTTATTGACAAGACCCTTAGTTAGTGTTCATAACCAAGGCAGATTTTGCACTCAGGTATTGAATATAGAGCCTGAAGCCCAGGCTTGTCCTGGAGGTCCATCTGTGGTGTGCTAGCTGAAGGTTCATTGGATTAAAGCCTCCCGGGTGTCCCTGCCTCCCTGGAGTATGTCCGGCTCAGCGTCTACCCCCTCAGCATTTCCCTGTGCGTGCTCATCCTCAGACTCACTGCCGGACTCATCATGTGCAACCGCAGCCATTGCATCTACATCTTCTTTGTCCACAGCGTCCCCCCTTTCCAGGGCAAGAATGTGGAGAGCGCAGCATGCAACCACTATCAGCGCCACACAATCTGGGGGGTACTCAGGTGCGCCCCCTGAATGGTCCAGGTATCGGAAGCGCATTTTGAGAAGACCAATAATTCTCTCCACCACAGCTTTTGTGATGCCCTGGCTCCTATTGTACCGCTGCTCAGCTTCTGTTCTTGGATGGCGGAGAGGCATCATGAGCCACCTTCTGAGTGGATAGCCCTTGTCACCCAGCAGCCGTCCATCCAGCTGAGCTGGAACAAAAAAGAGCCCCAGCACCTGGGAATGTCCGAGGATGTAGGCATCATGGGAGCTACCTGGGTACCTTGCATAGACTTGCAGAATCTGCATCCTGTGATCACACACTATCTGCACGTTCATGGAGTGGAAGCCCTTCCTGTTGACAAAGGCACCGGGCTCACCTGCTGGCGCCTTGATGGCTACATGTCTGCAGCCTATAGCACCCTGGACACGGGGGAAGCCAGCAATCACTACGAAGCCTCTGGTTCACTGTGTCTGGCTGGCTTGGTCCCAATGGTAGTGGATGAAGGTCAATGCACACCTGAACAGAGCATCTGTCACCTGCTTGATAAAAGTGTGGACAGCTGATTGGGAGACAGTGCAAAGATCACCCGCCAACCCTGGAAGAAGCCAGGGGCATAGAAATTGTGGGCCGCTGTGACCTTTAGAGCTTTTGGCATGGGGTGTCCACCCACCCAGTTAGGGGAGATCTCAGGCCTAATCATCTGACAGATATAGTTGACTGTCTCCTTTGAGAGACAGAGCCTCCTTCAGCACTGCATCTCAGACATATTGAGGTAGCTGCATCTTCACCTGGCAGCAGGATAGTGGCATCTCCTGCTGCCCCTTCCACCTTGGGCTACCTCTTGGCCCTGCGCCCCTTGTGCCTGCACCTTACCTCCCAAAGGTGGCCCCACTGGAGGCTGAATGTGCACTCTTGGCCTCCTCCCACTTGTAGCCCTCCCTTCCTCCTCAGAGGAGGTGCCTCCAGTGGAGAGTTCAACTCCCATTCCCAGGCTAAGGGATGGCTTCCTGAAATCTTCAGGCCCAGAAATGATTCTTCACTGCAGAGTGCTGACCTGAAGTTTGTGAGTCCAGTCCAAGCAGTTGGTATGTGTTTTGAAGTAATGCAGCTCACACAGGCAAATATCAGTAACTTTGAAAAATCAATATTTGACAGAGCACACTCGCAACCCCACTGACCCCTCTTATCCCGCCCGTGTATGAGGTTTATACAAATATCTCCTACCCGCCTGCCTGTTGCGCCCATGTGACGACACAAAGTTCGTACGGGCGCTGAAAAATCGCCATCAATTGGCGCCTCAAGGGCCTTAAGTGGCCTATTAATTAATTGAGGGCATGCGTCGGATATCATCATGCACCTGCCCAATAAAATATCGCGATGGCGTGCGGGGAAGTTGGGACGCTTGCCCGACGTCACCATGCATCATTTTATGCATCAGTGTGCAGGTCCCGCCCCCGCATGCCAATGAGAAAATTCTATCCAAGGTGCCTGACTGAGAAACTGATAAGCAACCCGGAAGTAAATGCAATTCAAACCAGTTTGGAGTTAATTACAATTAAATGCTAACCTGTGTTTATCTTACAAGTTCAGAGTTGATAGAAAAAAAAACGAACAATATGTGATATATTTCTAGACCCCTTGGTAGAGATAGGGTGTCTATCGTTCCCTCCTTGAAAGAAGCCAAAAGCTAGCAGTTCTGGGAAAGAGAGCCGTAAAACTCTATTTGAGATAGAAATTCTTCATCTGGATTGCAGAATCAAAAAAATGCGTTAAGGATAAAATAATTTGTTTGCATTTCTGCTTGATTCAGCCCAAGGTGCACCATATTGTCATGGAGATAATCATTCAGAGTGGAGTCTTTTTTAGAAGGTTCTTTTGTTTAATTTACCTGTTAGCATTTGCTTAGAGAAGCAGACAGTTCAGTTTGGATTTTTGTGAGGGAAAAGCAGCTGGAAGAATTGCTCTAGCTTGTAGTTAGTGGAAGAAATCTACAGTGGTTCTGACAGAGCCTTATGGCAGGAAGCAATCAGCTTGAATGGTTAGCTTGGAAAGGGCTGCAGAGCAGCTGTGGGAGCAGAATGAGGGGAAAAAATACACTCTATGCATATCCAAAGCCAAGACGAGGAGTTGAAGAGTCCATAGTCATGAGGTCTTTAAAGAAAATTGGAGGATCGCTTAGCCAAGAGCTAATTGAAAGATCCCCATGTAATTTATACCTCGAAGAATAGCTGGAATACTAAAATAAATTCCGGAGGTCTGTGGCATACCTCTTGGGTAGGTCACAGGAAAAGTGAGTGAACCTTCAAGATTTTGTAAGATTAAGGAACCCTTGGGGGAAGTGGGGGTGGGAGTAAAAAGAAGAACTGAGTTTATAGCATAACGTGCTTGCTTTGTTTAATTTCTCTTTATATATACAATAAAGCTAGTTTTTGTTAAAGGAAAGTGTGAAATCTTAGGGTGAATTTCTGTTGGTTAATTGCTGAGGGTTCGGACTGCTTCTTTAAACATTAACAATCCCTAATAAGCTCGTAACAAAATACTGATGGGGTGGTAATTTGCTGGATTGGATTTATCCTTTTTTTGGACAGGTAATACCTGGGCAGTTTTCCACATTGTTGGGTAGATGCCAGTATCATAGCTATAATGGAGCAGCTTGGCTAGGGCACAGCTAGCTCTGCTCAAGTCTTCAGTACTACTGCTGGGACATTGTTAGAGCCTTTGTTGTATCCAGTGCTTTCAGGCATTTTTTGATATCATGAGGATTCAAGAACTGGAACCTGCCCAAGCATTGAAGGAAGAGCAAGAAGACAGTGAAGATGAAAAGAGATGATCACTCGATCTTACACTCAGAAACAGAGACTGACACTGCATGTATTTTACAGGGTAGCATTAAGGGGGATCTACACATGGTGAGACAGTGGGTACAAGTACCCAATAGCTAGGATGGGGGGTAAAGTATGGCACATGTACCAGCTCGCTGGAGAGCAAGGTCACACCCTAGTTCTGCTGTAGAGTACTCAGATGAAGATTTTAATGGGCCAGGCTACAGAAGAAGGCTGATGGGTGTATGCACACATTTGCTTAATGCTCTGAACAGAAAACTTGCACACAATGCCAAGGAGCATGGAAGAATCCAGCACCAACAAGGCACATGGATTTATGTGGAGCTTGGAACCCCTCCTATTCCTCACCTCACTCCCATCAGTACAGCCATAGAACCAATCATGATGCAGCTTCTGATGGTCAATGCCTCAGTTCCCATTGCAGCACAAGCTGCTTCAAGAAAAGGTCGGAGTGCTGCAGTAGAAAGTCTGCTACCATCATGTTTCTGAATGGCAGTGTTCAAAGGACCATGCAGGGTGTCCCAGTGGTCCATAAATCCCGTCTCCAACGGATTACTAGGACTGCTGAGATAACCCTGGGAGAGTGGTAGTGATCTTTTGAACCTGTTGTCTTCTCTCAGGATGATAGCATTCATTCTCCCATCACTGCCACTCTGCCAGTACCCTTCTGCTGCCCATCAGCCAGCCAGCCCAGAGCGCTAATGGTCAGGCTGAGATGGTACAATCTGAAGTTGTGCTTTTTAGGTCCGAAACTGCTCAAGTTCATCCAGCAGGGGCATCTCCAGTCTTTTCAATTGATGGTCAATAGCCTTCCACCACCCATGCTGCAGCCATGTGGGAAGAACATTGTAGGAGCACTAGGGGAGACAACAGCACATTAAAGACAAACACTAAGGGAATGCACAAAAGTGAGTTAAGATATAGGAAGCAGAGTTTTGGATGAGCACTAGTTTATGTATGGTGGAAAATGGGAGGCTGGCCAGAAGAACATTGGAATAGTTAAGTATAGGGGTGTCAAAGGCAGCAGGTGAGCTAAGGGAAGGCTAGAATCAAGCAATGTTAAGGAGGTGGTAATAGGCAGTCTTGGTATGTGGTTGGGAACTCGACTCCAGGTCAAACTCAACACTAAGGTTACAAATGGTCATGCTCAGCTAAAAACAGTTAACAGGGATGGAAATGGTGGTCAGGGAATTGTGTTTATGACAGGTACCAAAAACAATCAAGCAGGAATTATTTCAGGTAGTGCCACTCCTAGCGGTGCTGGGCAGACTTACACTCATTCACTGGGACACACAGTCAAGCGGACTGTTAGTGGGTGATGGAGGAAACTTGGGGGAGATGGTGGCAAAATGGTAATGTCACTGGACTAGAAATCCAGAGACCCAGGCTAATGCTCTGTGGACATGGGTTTAAATCTTACCATGGAAGCTGGTGAAATTTGAATTCAATTAATAACTTTGGAATATAAAGCTAGTCTCAGTAATGGTGACCATGAAACTATTATTAATTGTTGTAAAAACCCATCAGGTTCACTAATGCCCTTTAAGAAAGGAAAGACACCTACCATCCTTACCTAGTCTGGCCCACATGTGACCCCAGACACTCAGAAATGTGGTTTACTCTTAACTGCCCTCTGAAATGACCTAGAAAGCCACTTAGCTCAAGGACAACGTATGTGGCCTTGCCAGTGACGCCCACATACCATGAAAGAATTTTTAAAAAGGCACTAGGTGAACAAATTTCTTCCCCAGTGGCTTCAGACTTTCTAGAATTTAGTTGGAGGGAATGTCTACTCATCCAATATCCAAAGTCAGACAAGCAGTATGGGTATATAAGATACAATAGAGGAATTTGTGGATTGGTGGTGAGATAGAGCTGAGTTTGTCAGCATACATGTGGAAACTGATGTTGTGTTTGTGGGTGGTATCACTGAGGGGTAGCATGTTGATGAGAAATAGATATATATAAAACAATTATAATTAGAAATATAATTCTGAAATTCATTTGAAGATATGCCAAAGGGAAATAATTAAAACTTTAACTATATTTAGATGGTCAGCTCTTCCGTAGAATGTTTGCTTTGGAATTGTATGCCTTGGTCTTTTTTTGAGGGCTTTATTAATCTGTTCTAACCTGTGTTTGCAGAAAATTTCTACTTATACAGACAGCTATCATAGAGACTAATAGACAAAATATAGCTAAGGCTTTGCATTTGACAGCAATTAGTGTATTAAGCTTCACAACAATGACCAACTGCAGTTTTTCTTTACAGTGTTTGGGTCATTGGCAACATAAGCGAGGCTGTATTTACTGCCCATCACTAGTAGCCTTGTGAGGTTGATGGCTCCCCTTGAACGATTGCAATATTGATGCTGATGATGCTCCCACATTAATGTTATGTAAGAGATTCCAGGATTTTGTCCTAGCAACCATGATGAAGGAATGGGAAATATTTGACTAAGTCAAACTTTGAAGGGGAGGGGGTTTCTGAAGCATTACTACTCTTGTCTTTCTTGGTGGTGGAAGCCATAGGCTGAGAGATGCTCTTGAAGTAATCTTGATAATTTGTTGCAATGTATCCTATAGTTTGTATATGCTGTAACCATAGTTCATTGGTGATGGAGGACATTGACGTTTTAATGTCTAAGAAATGGCCTATGGTGTGTCTGGCTGTTCTATCTATTATCTGCTGTTTGCAGAAATAACTGTCTCTAATCAATTATAAACCTGAGCATGTAACTAGCAAGAAAGAATTCGACAGACAATTCATCACAGACAACGTTACCATTTTCCCTGTGGAATACAGGCATTAGTTCAACAGGGCAAAGAACTCCTATCATGTGGCACTAAGATAAAAGCAAAATACTGCGGATGCTGGAAACCTGTAGTAAAAACAGAAAATGCTGGAAAATCTCAGAAAAAACTCAGAAAAGGCATCAGATGCCTTTTAAAAGTCGATGTACACCACATCAACAGCATTAACATCATTGACTTTTTCTGTTGCTTGTACAAAAGACTCCAGCAAGCTAGTTAAACACGTTTTCCCCTTTAGAAATCCATGCTGGCTCTTTCTTATCAACCCATATTTTTCCACGTGACTACTAATTCTAACCCAAATAATTGTTTCTAGAATCTTGCCCAGCACTGAAGTTAAACTGACTGGTCGGTAATTGATGGGCTTATCCTTACAACCTTTTTTTGAACAATGGCTTAATGTTTACAATTCTCCAGTCCTCTGGCACCTCCCCTGAGTCTAGGGAAGACTGAAAGATTATGGCCAGTGTCCCTGCAATTTCTACTCTCACTTCCTTCAATATCCTTGGATGCATTTCGTCCTGTCCCAGCGCCTTGTCAACTTTAAGTACCAACAGTCTATTCAATACTTCCCCTTTATCAATTTTGAACCCTTCTAGTGACAGAGTTTCCTCATCTTCCATGGCTTAGGTAGCATCTATCTCCTTAGTAAAGATGGATGCAAAGTATTAATTTAAACCTCAGCCATGGCCTCTTTGTCCATGTGTAAATTCCCTTTTAAGTCCCTAATTGGCCCTATTCCTCCTTTTACTATTTGTATGTCTATAAAAGACTTTATGTTGGCTGCCAGTCTTTTCTCATAGTTCCTCTTCGCTTCTCTAATATGCTTTTTCACCTCCCCTCTGAAACTTCTGTATTCCTCTCGGTTCTCAATTGTATTTTCTACCTGACACCTGTCATAAGCACACTTTTTTCTCTTTTATCTTAATTTCTATCCCTTTTTTCATGTGGGGTGCTCTGGATTTCTTTACCTTTTCCCTTTCAATGGAATATACCTTGACTGTGCCCGAACCAATTATTTTTTGAAGGTAGCCCATTGTTCTGCTACAGTTTTTCCCACCAATCTTTCATTCCAGTCTACCTGGCCCAGCTCTGTTCTTACCCCATCCAAGTCAGCTCTTGTCCAGTTAATTATTCTTACTCTGGATTGTCTATCGTCCTTTTCTATCATCATCCTAAAACGTAAAATACAATGATCACTGTCTCGAAATGTTCCCCTACTAACACTTGATCCACTTGGCCCACTTCATTTCCAAGAGCCAGGTCTATCAGTGAGTCCTTTATTGTTGGATTGGACACATACTGCTGTAGAAAATTCTCCTGAATACAATCTTTTGTCCCTCTATGCCCTTTACACTACCACTGTCCCAGTCTACATTTGAGAAATTAAAGTCCCCCATTATGACTACTCTATAATGTTTGCATCTCTTTGTAATTTCCGTGCAGATTTGTTCCTTCTCACTAGTTGGCAGTCTATAGACTACATCAAGCAATATATTTGTTCCTTAGCTCTATCCAAATTGATTCTGTCCTTGAACCCTCTGGGACTTCCTCTTTCTCCAGCACTGCAATGCTCTTGTTATCCTTCTTTGTCTGCTACTTCCTTGCAGTTGCTGCAACTTGTAATTTTAGCTTATGCCATGTGAATTATGCCCTCATGGTAAATCATTTATGCAGAGGTAGATACACCTGCTTTGGAAGTTCTCCAATACCTTAAAACACTTTTTCTAATTTGTTTCCAGATCTCTGAGAGACATTATCCGCTCACTCAGCAATCTCGATCCAAATTGTTTTATTCTCTGTTTTGGTGGAAGCATCACTTTTTGCTCCAAACAGGATCATCCTCCTTTGCAACCCATGCTACAGCACAAATTCCAAGAGGCCATTCTCAAGAGGGTACTTTTTGGCTATATATCTCCTTGCCTCTATTATCCTTGCCACTAAAGTGATTCTCCAGGCTAAACCACCTCCTGTTAATAGAGAACTATAGGCAGAATTTTTCCTCCTGTGGGCAGGTGCACACTCAACCCGATTGGGAGTAAAATAGCGCGCGATGACGGCAGGTGAATGTTCCGACATCATCATGCACTCGCGCGATATTTCACTTGGCGGGCATGCACGGGTGTCGGAACAGCATCCGCCATTAATTAACACGCCACTGAAGGCCCTTAAAGTCCAATTGACTGTGATTTTTCCTTGCCCATGTGATTTTCTGCTCATCGCACGGGCAAAACGGGCAGGCAGGCAGCCAGCCGACATTTTCACAAACCTCATCCAAGGGCAGGATAAAAAGGGTCAGCAGCATTGCCATTGTGAGTAGTGGACAGTTTTGGAGATAGTTTGCTGCTGATTGCTTAATAGTACTTGGCAGCTTCATCTCTGTTCAGGGCTTCATTCTTAGCATTTCCATGCCTCATTGCTGTCTGCCAGGCTCCCTGAGGATTCAGACCGTGTGGACCCTTCCAGGTATCTGACAGTCTTGTGGTCTCTGCTGGAGGCAGATGGGGGAGAAGGCCAGGTTTTACCAATGCAGCTTCCAGGGGAAGGACCTGTGGGAGGAGAGGTGCAGGCACAAGGCGTGTAGGTCCAGAAGGTAGTCCAAGGCGGAAGAGGCCACAGAAGATGGCACTATCCTGCTGCCAGGGTTTACAGGCAGTGATGCAGCTACCTCAATATCTCTGAGGTGCAATGCTGAAGGAGGTTCTGCCTCTCCAGGGAGACAGTGACCACCATTTGCCAGGTGATTGGACCTGAGATCAGCTCCAACTGTGTGGGTGGACACCCCATGCCAGGGTCTCTGAAGGTCACAGTAGCCCTCAACTTCTATGCCTCCGGTTCTCCCCAGGGATCAGTTAGGGATCTGTGTGGAGTCTCCCAATCAGTTGACCACAGTTGCATCAAGCTGGTGACTGAGGTTCTGTTCAGGTGGGAACTGACCTTTATTCTTTACCATATAGACAAAGCCAGCCAGCCTAAGTGAGCCAGAGGCTTTGTGACCATTGCTGGCTTCCCCCGTGTTCAGGGTGCTATAGGCTGTACACATGTGGCCATCAAGGCACCAGCGGGTGAGCCCAGTGCCTTCGTCAACAGGAAGAGCTTCCACTCCATGAACGTACAGATAGTGTGTGACCACAGGATGTTGATTCTACAAGTCTGTGCAAGGTACCCTGGCAGCTCCCATGATGCTTACATCCTGAGACACTCCCAGGTGCTGAGGCTCTTTAGTGCTCCAGTCCAACTGGAGGGAAGGCTGCTGGGTGACAAGGGCTATCTGTTGAAGAGGTGGCTGATGACACTTCGCCACCACCCAAACACAGAGGCAGAGCAGCATTACAATGACTCCACATGGGCGGTGGTAGAGAGGACCATAGGTCTTCTCAAGGTGCACTTCCGATGCTTGGACTCTTTTGTGGGGGGGTGGTGGGGGGGCACTGCAATACCCCCCAGAGCAGATGTCACTGATAGTGGTTGCATGCTGCACTCTCCACAATCTGGTGCTGACAAGGGGGGCTCACTGGAGGAAGGGGATCTTGAGGCAGCTGCACAGGGCACAGATGATGAGTCCAGTAGCAAGTTTTAAGATGAGCACAGTGAGGAGAATGCTGAAGGCATGGAGCCAGACTATTTATTCATTATCCTGGCATTCAAGTAAAATGTGGATAGGAACTGGGATTCTTCCCTACCTCCTGGTGAGACACTCCTTCTAGTGTCTGGGGATAAGAATGTGGATCAATCCCAACTCCAACAGTCATTGTCACATTGTGTGTGTTGGTAAAAGAAGGTAAAAGTATTTGAGATGATTAAATTAATTGCAGCTTTTCCAAGCTGACTGGCATCTTACTTGCCTGCTTCTGAAATCCTTTGCATAGAGGCTGCGGTGAGTTTCAGGAACAACACACCCAGAAGTGTGAGACCTCGGTAGCCTCCAGGGAGGCAGGAACACCAGGGATGCCTTGACTCAATGCTCCTTCTGCTAGGCTACCAAAGATCAGCTTCAAATACATGCGAGGGCTGCCTCCTCCATTCCGGATGTCTGAAAGGACACTTTCATGTGAATACAAAGAATACTCAGTGCCATTGCAATTAAGTTCAGAGCCACCTACATCCAGCATTACATACAGGCATACACTGCACCAATAAAATAAAAAGGTGAAGCGTACATAGGCATGACGACAAACACAAAATGTATGTCCTTGTGACAGTTCAAAACTATTTACATAAACATTCCTGGTCTTCGATCCCAGGCCAGTACAGATAAAGAAATGAATAGATAAACATAAAATCACCCGTGACCAGTCCCTCTTGTGCTCATGGTGCATTTAACTTATGTTTGTGAATGCTACGTCTAGGTGCTCCCCCCTCGCTTGCACTGGCATTGGAGACAGCCTGCCCACTCTGCTGTCCTGTTGGCCTTGATGACCTCGGTGGTCATCCTCTGGCCAGTGGAGCCTGTGCTGGCCTCGCCTGGGAGGGAGCGGCCTAGTGACTTGCCTGGCAGCTCCCCAGTTGCCGCAGCCTCATCAGATGCAACAGTCACTGACAGAAGGGCGGAGGAGCTGCTGCGTCATCCAGAACGATCTGAGAGGAGCCCACAAAGACAACAAGCAGCTTATGCGCCTAAGTGAGGTCGCTCTGGGCCTCCCTGCACATCATTGATGGACGGGCACCTAGCTGGGATACTGGGTGCCTCATCCATCTCCCATACTGACACTGACCAGCTAAGGTCATTGCCTGAGTGAGGGCTTGCAGGTCCAAGCGCAACCCCTGAAACCCCTGATTCTGTCCCTGGAGCAGCCTCTCCATGAGAGTCGCTACTCTCTCAATGGAAGGAGCAGTGTGCTTGGCCATGAGGGTCAACTCAGTGCTCACAGTACACATGGACCCCTCCATAATAGAGACCATGGCATGCAGACCTTTATAGATCTCTGCCAGATCCTCCTGCACATCTCGCTGGACATCCAGCATCTGCCAAATAATGGACAACTCCAGAGGCTCCTCATCAGCCTTCAATTGAGCATTGTCCTGGCCTCCAGCAGCCCTCCGACTGCCGGCACCCTTGGCACTCTCTGCTTCCTCCTGCACATCAAGCAACTGTGAAGTGCCCTCACCAATGTGCACCGGGATACTAGCCGCTGAAATAACGCCCACCAAGGTGCTGGCATCTGTTCTGGTGCCTGCTTCAGGGAGCGGGTGTGACGCAGGTGAAAATGACGCCCGGTGGTCCTCCGGTGTCAGGGCTGGTCCTTCAGGGTCTGCCAATCGGAAGCCTGCTGGTAGTCCTAAAAGGGAGAAGAAGGATATGTCATTAGTTAAAGTAATCACACTGTCACTGTACATGCCAGGCAGCCTGATGAGACAATGGAGATCAGCATCATGATGCCATCGTCTTTCAATGATCAGTGGGGACTCCAGGTTTGGGGCTCCCATCAATGAGGAGGCTGCACCAGAATGGGTCCACATCCAAAAGCTTCACCTCTGTGCACTGCGCTCTTACCTTCATCTGGCACCCATACCTCTCCACACCCAGTTGCATGGGGAAGGGCACTCTCGAGCCAGGAGAGCTACAGTAGGTTGGATGGGTCTCTGCTTGTATGTGCCCTCTCAGCCTGGTTATAGCTTGTCTACTCCTGAAAGGAAAGAGGAGTATTGATTACTCCACTCTCTAACTGCAGTGCCATTCCATCCTGGCCAACCCCAGCAGAGGAGCAACTCATAGGGCACATCCGAGTCGTGGCCCTCAAGCTGCAAGGTGGTCAGTTCAGGCAGCCAGGGCTCACATCATTGGCCAACTCTGGTGTGATTGTCAGTTGGTACTCAGACTCTAGCACCCGAGCTACACCTTAATACATCTGTACACTGACCCATGGCAACACAGTACTCACACTTCCTGAGCGCAGCAGGTCATTGAAGTGCCTTCCGGCACTGCACCCAGGTGTGCTGCACCACATTGTGGCTGCTCATCTTGGCAGCCACCTTCTCCCATGCCCTCTTGGTGAGGTGCTGTGGCCTCCTCCTTCCAGCTCTGGGGACAAGGGTGTCCCTCCTGGCACTTATCAGAAAAGCGGGGGGGGGCCAAGTGTCCACCCGACCTGCCCTCTCCCTTGGCACCTGCAGCCGCACTCGGATCCATCGTTAGAACGGCTGACAGACATCTCTCCCTGGCAGCCTTTCTGGGGCTGCCTGGGTCTCCTTTAAACCAGCAGGTGAGTCACCATTGGACCCGGCACCGATAGGCCCCAGCCCAAGCCCCAGCCCCCGCTCCGCCTTTCGCAGCCATTGCAGAGCCTTGTTTCATGTTGGGTGGGCCTTAATTGGCCCACCAGGAGGAATCGCAGTTGGGACCCGATCGCGGGTGGCGGTTGGCTTCATGGCCGCTCCAGGGCCCACTGCGCCATCCCAACGAGGGGAAAATCCTGCCCTATATTATTGTGTTGTTGGGTTCGAGTAGTTTCAAAAACTCCTGAAGACTGCCAGCTGCAATCACCCTAGCCTTATTGTAACATATTTACAGTTATGAGAACCCTCCCTTACACTAACTTCTTTCCAGGTTGCTTTCCTCTAGGCTCTCAGATCACAAGTATATGTCACTTCCTTCTATGACATCACAGACCATTATAATTAACCCCTTGTAGGACAACTTTAAAGGGGGTCCAGGAGTGTGGGACCTGGGTGTATATGTGCATATATCATTTAAGGTGGCAGGAAAGGTAGAGAGCACGGTTAATAAAGCATACAGTATCCTAGGCTTTATTAATAGTGGCATAGAGTACAAAAGCTAAGAAGGTTATGTAGAACTTGTATAAATCACTAATTCAGCCTCAGTTAGAGTATTGCGTCCAGTTTTGGCACCGCACTTCAGGAAGGATGTGAAGGCCTTAAAGAGAGTGCAGAAAAGATTCACGAGAATGGTTCCAGGGATGAGGAACTTAAGTTATGAAGATAGATTGGAGAGGTTAAGACTATTTTCCTTAGAAAAAAGAAGGCTAAGAGGAGATTTGATAAAGGTATTCAAAATCATGTAGGGCCTGGCCAGAGTAGATGGGGAAAACTTGTGAAAGGATTGAGAATGAACGGGAACAGATTTACAGTGATTAGTAAAAGAGGCAAAAGTGATATGAGGAAAAGCTTGTTCATGTACCGAGTGAGTAGCATTTGGAGAATGTTTCTTTTATTCAATCATGGAATGAGGGTGTCGCTGGCTAGGCCAGCATTTATTGCCCATCACTAATTGCCCTTGAGAAGGTAGTGGTGAGCTGCCTTTTTGAGCTGCTGCAGACCATATTGTTAGGGAGGGAGTTCCAGGATGTTGACCCAGCGACAGTGAAGGAACGGTGATATATTTCCAAGTCAGGATGGTGAGTGGCTTGGAGGGGAACTTCCAGTTGGTGGTGTCCCCATGCACCTTCTGCCCTTGTCCTTCTAGATGGTAATGGTTGTGGGTTTTGAAGGTGCTGTCGAAGGAGCCTTGGTGAGTTCCTGCAAAGCATTTTGTAGATGGTACACACTGCTGCTACTGTACGTCGGTGATGGAGGGAGTGAATGTTTGTAAATGGTGTCCCAATCAAGTGGGCTGCTTTGTCCTGGATGTTGTCAAGTTCTTGAGTGTTGGTGGAGCTGCACTTCTCCAGGCAACTGGAAAGTCTTCCAACACACTCCTGATTTGTGCCTTGTGGATGGTGGACAGGCTTTGGGGAGTCAGGGGGTGAGTTACTCGCTGCAGAAGTTTTAGCCTCTGACCTGCTCTTGTAGCCACAGTATTTATATGGCTAGTCCAGTTCAGTTTCTGGTCAATGATAATCCCCAGGATGTTGATAGTGAGGGATACAGTGATAGTAATGCCATTGAATGTCAAAGGGCGATGGTTGGATTCTCCCTTTTTAGTGATGGTCATTACCTGGCATTTGTGTGGCATGAATGTTACTTGTCACTTGTCAGCCCAAACCTGGATATTGTCCAGGTCTTGCTGCATTCGGTCATGGACTGCTTCAGTATCTGAGGAGTGGTGAATGGTGTTGAACATTGTGCAACCATCAGCGAACATCCCCACTTTTGACCTTATGATGGAGGGAAGGTCATTGATGAAGCAGCTGAAGATGGTTGGGCTGAGGACACTATCCTGAGGAACTCCTGCAGTGACATCCTGGAGCTGAGGTGATTGACCTCCAACAACCTCACCCATCTTCTTTTGTGCTAGGTATGACTCCAACCAGAGGAGAGTTTACCCCTTGAGTCCCATTGACTTCAGTTTTGCTAGGGTTTCTTGATGCCACACTTGGTCAAATGCTGCTTTGATATCAAGAGCAGTCACTCTGTGGTGGAGTCAGGTTCAACTGAAGTGTTCAATAAGGAATTAAACTATTATCTGAAAAGGAAGAATGTGCAGGTTATGGGGAGAATTTGGGGGAGTGGCACTAGGGAGTTGCTCATTTGGAGAGCAAGTGCAGACTGTAGTACTTTGATAATAACTGATGTAGTATCTCATTGATCTCTGTTAAGTGTTTTTTTTTAGAAATTTTGCCACTTGATTCACCATTCACATGAACCTTTGTAACTCTGTGATGTTCCTTGGAGCTGGATGGAAATTGTTTTATGACTCTGGTCTTCAGTGGATTAACCTTTGCTCCTTGCACTTTGTGACTCAGAAACCTGACTGTTGGTTTTGAAAGCTCACACTTACTGCTGAGTATTAATCCTGCTTCTTGTAGTCTTCTCAGCCCTGCCCCCACGCTCAGCTTGAGTGGACCCAAGTATCAACACATCATATATATGGCAAACTACTCTGTTTAAGCCCTCTAAAAGATCTAACATTGTTCTTTGAAAGATCTCTGGTGCTGATGTTATTCCAATGGACAACCTGTTAAAACAGAATTGTCCAAATTGTGTTCTGAACATTGTGAGAAGCTTGGACTTACCTTCAAGTGATGTTTTCCAGAAACTGGTGTTAGCTTCTACTTTACAGAATATTGATTAATTTATTAATTTATTAATCTTCCTTAATTTAGCTAAACTCTCATCTACTGATACCTTTGGATTGGCTTCTCTTTCCAAAGCTTCATTGGATTGTGTGAGATCAACACATATTCTTATGGAACTGTTTGGCTGTGGAACTGGTACCATCCCTGAGCACCAACTTGTTGGGTGAAACGATTCCATGTCTTACCATTGAGTCGATCTCTTTACTTACCTTTGGGGGTGAAGGGTGTGAAACATTTCTGGGTGTATATCCGCATATTGGTTTTGCTTTTGGGTTTAGTGCTATAGGATATACTGTTTTCAACTCTCCCAGTCCTGTAAATAACTTTAGAGATTCTGCTCTGAAGTCCCCTGGTTGACCCTCACCATTCTTTATTTCTACTTTTCTGCAGATTAGATTCAATTAGAGTAAGATGCGTGCAGGAGACTTTGGCCTGAGTGAGTATATTTGGGAATTTGGTTCAAAGTGGTAATTCAGTGTATAGGAGAATGAGATGCTTTAGGTAAGGTTTACTCCAGGGAGTAAAGTGTGCTGACAGGGGAGTTCGGTGAAGGGTGGGGAGGAGGTGCTTTTTTTCTTCTCTTCCACTCTTTTTCAGCCTCCAGTATTTGATTTCCACTTGGTACAGCAGAAGGAGAAGGTAAACCAGTAACTGGTATTATTTTTATCAGCATTGTAAGTACTGTATTGTTTTATCTGTATTGTAAGGTTTACTGGCAGCACCAAAACCTATTTGGAACTGCAAGCTTTATTAATTATAATTAATTAATTAGCAATTAATTAATTAACTAACACATATTGGAGATAGCAGGGCAGGTGATGTGCTGCGATTACAGCATGTGGGAGCTTCTGGATACTGTTGTGATCCAAGGCAAACACATCTGCAATAAGTGTTTGCGGCTGCAGGAACATCGGTTCTGAGTTATTGAGCTGGAGGCTGAGCTGCAGACACTGCGGCATTTCAAGGAGGGGGAAGGTTACCTGAACATTTAATCCAGGAAGCGGTCACACCTCTTAGGATGGAGTCTTCTGATTTGGTCAGTGATCAGGGACAGGTGGGTATGACTGCAAGTGTGGCAGATAAGGGGACCCAGGGGGCAGGAGTGCAGGAGCCTTGGCCCTTGCAATTGTCCAACAGGTTTGAGATTTTTTCAGCTTGTTTAGATGAGGGTGGGGGCTTCAGGGCGGATGAGTTGATTGGCCTTGGCACCATGGTACAAGAAGCCATTCAAGCAGGGCGAGTTACAAGGAATGTAGTGGTAGTATGGGACAGCGTAGTCAGAGGGATTGACACTGTTCTCTGCAGCCAAGTGCGTGAGTCCATGCTGTGTTGCCTGCCCGTTGCCAGGGTTCAGGAAATCTGCTTGGGACTGGAGAGCAACTTGCAGTGGGAGGGGGAGAACCCAGTTGTCATAGCCCATATTGGTACCAATCACAAAGGCAGGACAAAGAAGGAGGTTCCACATCGTCAGTATGAGGAGCTTGGCACCAAATTAAGAAGCAGAACCTCAAAGGTCATAATCTCTGGATTATTACCTGAGCCACATGCAAATTGGCATAGGACAAATAAGATTAGGGAGAATAATGTGTGGCTCAAAGACTGGTGTGGGAGAAGTGGATTCTGGTTCGTGGGGCATTAGCACCAGTACTGGGGAAAGTAGGATCTGGGCCCTTGGCATGGCTTACACTTGAACTGTGCTGGGACTGGTGTTCTTGTGAGCCATACAGCTAGGGAAGTAGAGAGGGTTTTAAACTAAGCAGTGGGGGAAAGGTTATAAATTTGGGAAGATGTGGTAAATCAAAGAGTAGAGAGAAGACAAAAGAGAAAGGTATTATTTCGCAAAATGAAAAACAGTCCGTGACAAGAATGGATAGAGAATACAAATCTAACAGTAAATCAACAATGACACTAGAGATTATAAAAGTGTTAAAGCTAAAGGCTCTGTATCTGAATGTATGAAACATTCAAACCAAAACAGATGAACTGAGTGTGCATATCAAAATAAATAAGTATGATTTGATATCCATTACAGAGACATGGCTGCAGGAGGACACAGATTGGGACCTGAATATTAAAAGGTTAAAGATAATATCAAACTTAAAGAAAAAGTATATAATCGTGCAAAGGTGGATTGAAGGCCAGAAGATTGGACAGAATATAAGGAACAGCAAAGGATAACAAAAAGATTAATAAGGAAGAAAAATTAAAGCACGAGAGAAAGCTAGCCAGAAATATAAAAACAGATAGCAAGAGTTTCTATAAGTTTTTAAATAAGGAACCAGCTAACAAAGTGAGCGTTTGTCCTATAGAAAGTGAGACTGAAGAATAGATAATGGAAAACAAGGAAATGGCAGATGGATTGAACAGGTATTTTGCATCAGTCTTCACTATAGAGGATACAAGTAACATCCCAGAAGCAGCTATAAATCAGGAAATGGAAGGGAGGGAGGAACTCAGGAAAATTACTCGCACCAGAGAAGTGGCACTGAGTGAATTGTTGGTGTTGTTGGCTGACAAGAGCCCCAGTCCCAAAGGGCTTCAACCTAGGGTCTTAAAAGAAGTGGCTAGTGAGATAGTTGATGCATTAGTTTTAATTTTCTGAAACTCCCTAGATTTGGGGAAGGTTCCATTTGATTAGAAGATAGCAAATGCAGCTCCATTATTCAAAAAGGGAGAAACTACAGGCCAGTTAGCTTAACATCTGTCATAGGGAAAATATTAGAAGCTATTATTAAAGAAGCTATAGCAGGGCACTTGGATAAGTTCAAGGTAATGAGACAGAGTCAACATGGTTTTGTGCAAAGGAAATCATGTTTAACCAACTTAATGGAGCTCTTTGAGGAAGTAACTTATGCTGTGGATAAAGGGGAACCGGTGGATGTCCTGTACTTAGATTTCCAGAAGGCATTTGATAAAGTGCCACATCAAAGGATATTGTGGAAAATAAAAGCTCATGGTGAGCCAACATATTGGCATGGATAGAAGATTGGCTGGCTAACAGGAAGTAGAGAGAGTAGGCATAAATGGGTCTTTATCAGGTTGTCAAGATGTAATGAGTGGTGTGCCACAGGGATCAGTGCTGGGACCTCGAATATTTACAATTTATATAAATGACTTGAATGAAGGGATGGATGAGATGGTTGTCAAATTTGCTGATGACTCAAAGGTAAGAAGGAAAATAATTTGTGAAGAGGACATAAGGAGGCTACAAAAATATATAGATAGTCTAAGTGAGTGGGCAAGGATCTGGAAAATAGAGTATAATGTGGAAAAATGTGAAACTTGACCATTTTAGCAGGAAGAATAAAAGAGGGGCATATTATCTAAATGGTGAAAGATTGCAGAGCTCTGAAATGCAGAGGGACCTGGGTGTCTTAGTGCATAAATTATAAAAGGCTAGTAGTAGGTACAGCAAGTAATGAGGAAAGTTAATAGAATGTTATCATTTATTGCGAGGGGATTTGAATACAAAAGTAGGGAGGTTATGCTTCAGTTATACAGAGCACTAGTGAGACCACATCTGGAGTACTGAGTACAGTATTGGTCACTATATTTAAGGAAGGATGTTAATGCATTGGAAGCAGTTCAGAGAAGGTTTACCAGACCAATGCCTTGAATGGGTGGGTTGTCTTATGAGGAAAGGTTGGACAGGCTAGGCCTGTATTCACTGGAGTTTCAAAGAGTAAGAGGGAACTTGATTGAAACATATAAGATCCTGAGGGGTCTTGACAGGGTGAATGTGGAGAGGATGTTTCTTCTTGTGGGAGAATCTGAAACTAGAATCACTGTTTAAAAATAAAGGGTTGCCCATTTAAAACGGAGATGAGGTGAAATGTTTTCTCTCAGAGGGTCATGAGTCTTTGGAACTCTGTTCCTGAAAAGGTAGTGAAAGTAGAATCTGAACAGTTTTAAGACAGAGGTGGATAGATTCTTGATAAGCAAGGGGGTGAAAGGTTATCGGGAGTGGGCGGGATGCAGATTTGAAGTTACTATCAGGTCAGCCATGATCTTATTAAATGGCGGAGCAGGCTTGAGGGGCCAAATGGCCTACTCCTGCTCCTTGTTTGTATGTAATTCCATACATACCTTTCTACTTAAAAGTGTACAACTCTGATCTTGAATTACACACAATAGTAGTCTTAGAGTCATATCCCTCAAGACTGAATTTTCTTTTACAAAACGGAAGGATTTGGCATGTTCTGGATGTGCGGATGCTAACCTGGGATTTATTTTAAAAGAAGGTCATAAGTTCACCTTGGAACTATAAACAAGCAGGCCTCATCCAAAAAATCACCTGGCTTGCATGGTACTTGAGAAGGAGTTGTTTGTGCTGAACTGCAAAGAACTTTAATGAAAAGCTGGGCGATGAAAAAAAAGGCAAACGA
Source organism: Carcharodon carcharias (assembly GCF_017639515.1). Taxonomy (NCBI): domain Eukaryota; kingdom Metazoa; phylum Chordata; class Chondrichthyes; order Lamniformes; family Lamnidae; genus Carcharodon; species Carcharodon carcharias. The sequence goes on along the minus strand of NC_054471.1, from coordinate 103,179,032 downwards.
GAGGGGGGGAAAAAAACTTAAGTTGTGGACCTGCTTGTTTTGAAGGTAGTCTTGTTGGAGAAAACATTGAGAAAGGAAGGCTACCTTGACTGGCCCCCTCTCTCTACCTTGCCTAAAATTGTGTGTGGCTATCAACTTGTAACCAGAGAACCCTTATCTGAGTGTAACTAGTCTGCATCTGGACCTGCAAAGCTGAGACCAGTGGTGTGAACTTCCAGCCATCCACTAGGACCAGCGTCCTGTCTTCACACAAGGGAACTCCAGGTCGACAGCGTTGAGACCCTGTGGACTTCATCCTTTATTTTATAATGCTCATCCTCCAAAGCCCATCTCTGCAGAGAGACTCTATCGGTTTGCCCTTTGCTTCTCTCTCTGTGTGTGTATGTGCATGTGTGCTGGGGGAATTCTTTAGGAAGAGATAGATAGTGATACTTCCCATTACAATTGTGTGATAACCAGTACTTGTAACTTCTAAAAGAAGTTTTGTTTTGAAATAAATTAACCATTCTGAGTTTTTGAAAGAAGTCTGGTCAGAGTCTCTTTTCTTCTGGGTACTAGAGATATAGATAAACAATTGGCCATTTTGGTGTGGAAATTAAACATTTAAATTCATGGTATGGCCTGCGGAGTGGTGGGCTTGATAATTCATGCACTCCTCCCATCCCGGCCATAATAGTAGCTCAGTAATTACTTTCTCTCTGTGCTTTAAAGTTTCTATTATTTCTCCCAGAACCGTTCAGTTCTGTTCCTCCTGGTCCATATCACTTTTTGTAGGATGCTTGAAGAACTCTCTTGTTTAACGATGGTTCAGCATTTAAAAGAACTGAAACTGCTACTCCAGTATCTGGTTTAAGTGTGTTCTGTGACCTTCTGCACTCCAATAGTTCCTGCTTAATTCTTTAATCTCTCCTAAGAAGGATATCTCAATGTCCTGTGAATCTTTAACTTCATGGACTCTGTTTCCTTTTAAAACTTTTTCTTGTTGAGTGTTCTGCCCTTTTTTTCACTATGGCATACTGCCTGAAAATGCTCTATCTTTTTGAATCAAAGGCATTGTGTGTCTTTGGCAGGACAGTTCCCACATCCTTTTCTTTCTCTTTGCACCAGCAATAGCTAGTCTGGGCTGCCAACATTGATTGGTTTTCATGTGTCACAACCCTCCTTCTCTCAATTTTCCCTTTTTGATGTCTGATGAATTTAACTGCATTGGTTACTTTGGAATTCTCTCTCTCTCTCTCTCTTTCCTCTGACTACCAGTCGATTGTGCATCCTGATCTTGGCCTACCTCCTTAATTGAATTGCCCTTGCCAGCATCAAGTCATCTCAGGACTGCAAATTATCTGATAATGCATCATCCACTACTCCAACAATTCTCCTGTCATGCATTAGCTCCTCTTTCAGATTACCTGACTCACAGTCTTCTGCTAATTGGTACAAATCATTAATAAATGCCTCGAAGCTTTCACCGTGTCTCTGGGTACGTTTATTGAACTTTGCATGTTCCACGATGGTGTTCTTATAGAGATTGAAGTATGTCGCCAATGCACCAACGACTTCAGCAACTGTGGCTTTACCTTTATCAATCCCCAGGGTAACTAGGATGTTGTCCACACTGTTCCCCACTGTGTACAAAAGTTTACTGACCCACTCAGTCTGCCTTTGTTATGAGACCTAACGCAGTCCTAAATCAAGTGAATCTCCTGTACTGTGTTAGTCAACCTGATTTAGGCCTGCAACTGTTTCAAAACTCTCCAACAGAGGTGGAGATTTTTCTATCACCACCTTTTTAACCTCTTGCCACCATATATTATTGTGTTGTTGGGTTCAAGTAATTTCAATAACTCTTGAAAACTGCCAACTGCAAACACACTAACTTTTTTGTAACATATTGGCAGTTACAAGAACATTCCATTACATTAGTTTCTTTCTAGGCTGCTTTTCCGTAGACTCTCAGGTCATATGAATGCATGTCACTTCCTTCTATGACAGCACAGACTATTACAATTAACCCTTTGTGGGACTTGTTCTAACATACGCCATTATACTACAAGAACTACCCTGCTGGCCAGGTTATTTCTTCTATTTCCCATGTGCACGGATACTATTAATAGAAATAAATAAATACATTAAAATAAGGATGGAACTAGTCTTGCAATACTGGCATGATCAGATCTGTCCTCTGCAGGCACAGCACAATAGTTTTGCCGCCATTTTAAAATATGAGCTGTACATTGAACTAATGACAGAAGTTCTGTTAAATAGGCAACAAACAAGAAGAAATGATGTTCCTATTAAAGCTGTGGCATGTATCAAGATCCAAACATAACAAGTAGAAATGACACTTCTGTTCAGTTATGCACTGGATAGTGAATTGATGAATTAAAAAGGATTCCAAGAAACGTTTCCCATTTGGAGCTCAGTCAAAGCAATTAGTACCTTGGCTCAGATAAGAACTCATTTGCTTATTTTATATTGAGTTATAACAAAGCATTTTAACAACAAGCCCATCATGCAGACATGGTTGTACAATTAACAAAACTTTTGAATGCCACCATGAGTTGTAATGGAGATACATCCGAGCTACATGCACTACGAAAGTTTGACGGCAATAATGTGACTTAATTTTGTTCATTTGATCCAAGGATGTATATAACAGATGATTCAGTTAGGGCAACACGGCATTGTCCTTTTATTTGGGCGCTTTAAAAGATATTAGTACTTCTTCTCTCTTGCATTTATTTGTATTCTGTTGTCATACTTTGCTCAAGGTAAAACTTTAAAAATTCAGATATCTTTATGAAGAAAAAGTGTAGCTGATAGAGGTAAGCAATTAAAAGATTTGAGCCAGATTTGACAATGTTTTGTGTCCCTGGCAGAGCTTTGTGTGACAATAGCAGAAATGGGGAATTTGGGTGTGGAGATGAATATGTCCATTTTTCCCTTGTAGAAGAGTCCAAAATTAGGTGTTTTAAATATAACATAGTTACTGATATTTCCAATAAAGTTTTCAGGAGAAATGCCTTTAATGAGAGAGTGCTTAGACTGTAGACTTGCTACCGCGCGGAGTAATTGAGGTGAATTGCATAGATTAGGGGAGGTGGTGGCATAGTGGTATTGGGGAAGTGGCAGTGTAGTATATTGTCACTGATCTAGTAATCCAGAGACCCAGGGTAATGCTCTGGGGACCCGGGTTTGAATCCTACCACGTTATTGAATTCAATAAAATCCCTGGAATTAAGAGTCTTACGCTGACCATGAAACTATTGTCAATTGTTGATGAACCCATCTAGTTCCCTAATGTCCTTTAGGGAAGGAAATCTGCTGTCCTGACCTGGTCTAGCCTGGCCTACAATGTGATTTCAGATCCACAGTAGTGTGTTTAACTCTTAAATGCCCTCTGAAATGGCCTAGCAAGCCACTCAGTTTCTCAAGAGCAATAAGGATGGGCAATAAATTCTGGCCTAGCCAGTCATGCCCACATCCAATGAATAAAAAAAAATGTCCTTAAAGAGGAACTTAGATAAGTACATTAGGGAGATGTGGTAAAATGGAGTACCATGTACCTTTAAGAGAATACAAGTGGACTAACCATGTGACAATACTGACCAATCACTGTACAGCACAAGCTACTGGTTAACTGAAAGTCTAGAGCTGGGAGTAGTTGTGGGAGCATGCAAGGATTTAGTGCTCTGCCCTCTATTGCAATAAACAACCATAGTTTGTTCTTATGTCAGTCTCTCTTCATTATTGATAGCAAGTTTCAACTAACAAGTGTATATGAAAACTAGAGAATTCATAGACTCAAGACATAAAAGGGGAAATAAAGTAGGATGGGAGGAGACCCGAGTGGGGCATGAACAGCAGTATTAACCAGCTGAATGGTCTGTTCCTGTTCCATAAATCCTATTTAATTCTACTCTTTCTCCAAAGATGTAGTTTATTCATGGAATTTGTAACAGTGCATTCCAAAATATTTCAAATTGAATATTACAGAAAGTGCAATAAAATTCAACTTTTCTCCACACAGCATTTTCCACTCTTCGGTGTCTCAAAACAATTGCAATATCAATACTCTTGATATTTACAATATAAATTCCATGTTGGGTGTACAGCCCAGGTGATTCCACACAGCTTCCAGCCACTCGGTGTACTATGACTGAAAGGCCTTAGACAGTGGCCTTTCCCCATTGCACCTCTGCAGTGGCTGCCCAACCTTTAGTGCATCCCTCAGCACATAGTAATTCTATGTAACATAATATGTTGGATGCTGTAAAGAAACTGGCAGAATTTACTGAGCTGGAGGACATCTTACGTAGTGTTTGTTGCTTACCTTTGGCGGTAGTAATTTATCCTGAAAACATTCTTTGAGATACTTCTGAGTGATCTTGCTGTGCAATACCTGACAAAAATCAAAGAGCAGATGGTGTCGCTTTGTTGTTCATGTCTAGCTGTGACTGATCTCACAAGTTGTAGTTGTTAAGAAATAATTGGAAAATGATTGAAGAGAACACTGCAATGAGAACAAAAGTACTGTTTTAAATTGAGTTTAGCTTTAATGGTGTTGGTGTTATTAGCACTTCGCAAAATTAACATACTAATTAGCACTTCAAAATGCTCGTACTGCCAGAACTGATCTGGCAATTGCTCCAGTCCTGCTTGCAGTCTAACACCAATCTTGTGCCGGATTTATATTGATACAAATCTTGCATCAAACTTGCATGAGAACACACATTTATAATGAATTGATGTGCATTTGTTCCAGAAGTTCAGAAAATGTTCTTTGGCTACACGCACTCAATTTTTTTGTGTAGCCCTGGAGCTAATAAATTATAAATTAATGTTGTACTTGAACGAACCTTGTGTTTCTTAACTTACATTTAGATAGGTGAAGAGATAAAGTGCTGTCCTGTTTAGTGAAAAACTAACGTAGGAACAAGGAACAGGATTAGGCCATTTAGCCTCTGAAATCTATTCCGCTATTCAATGAGTTCATGGTTGATTTGTGACCTAACTTCATACAACTATCTTTGCTCCACATCCCTCAACAGCTTTGGATAACAAAAGTCTCAGTTTTAGAATTAGCAAATAATCTAGCATAATTGCCATTTGCGAAAGAGAGTTTCAAAATTATACAACTTGTTGCGTAAATAAGTGTTTCCAAAATTCACTCTTGAAAGGCCTGGCTCTACTTTTTAGATTATGTTTGGTAGCCCTAGACTTGCTAAACAGCAGAAATAGTTTCTCTATAGCCACTAAGATAAAAGCAAGATACTGGAAATCTGAAACAAAAACAAAAAATGCGGAAAAACTCAGCAGGTCTGACAGCATCTGTGGAGAAAAAGACAGTTAACCTGTCGAGTCTGTATGACTCTGCGAGTAATAAGGCTGGATGGGGTTACAGAGATAGCGAGGGGCACAGCCATGGAGGAAATTCAAAATGGACTTGAAAGGTTAACTCTGTCTTTCTCTCCACAGATGCTGTCAGACCTGCTGAGTTTTTCCAGTGTTTTTTGTATTTGTTTCTCTCTAGCCACCCTAGCTGTTCCTCTTAATATCTTGAAAACTTTGTTGAAATTGCACTTTAACCTTCTAAATTCCAGAGAATACAATCCTAATTTGCCATATCTCTCCTTGTAAATTAATGATTGGAGTCCATGTTTCATTCTGGTTAACCTATGTTCACTCCCACCAAGATCAAAAAGGCTTATTGGGGAAGATTTTCCTGTGTCTGTGTCTGGATGAGTTCAGTAGCCTGAATCTTAAACACTAGTCAAAGATGTACCAGCTGGATTCCTCCTATGTGTTAAATATCTGATATATCTATGTTCTTGGACAGAGTACAATGTATTTGTTATCCTGTGTCATTTTTTTTGATTTGATAAAGCCTAAGATTTCAAACATCTAGAGGCTTGGATGCAGAATTAAACATCCTTGTGATTGAAAGTATCTTAATTAATTACATGGTACCGATCTATTGTATTTATAGAACAGGACAGGAAAATCTGCCCCTTTGTCTTTAGTCTTTTCTTGGATAGAGGTCCATTTTGAATGCTTTCACTTGGTATTTACTTGGTAGGGCAGTAACGACCAATGGACTGCCTTTGGTCTGACTCCCACTTTTTTCACCTATCTGCCTTGAATAGCCCCAGCAAGAAACGTACACCCACCAATATAGTGCTCAGGTCATGGGACATGTAAGCCTTCTCACCACATCAAAGGTGCAGTCCCTAAAAGAAGGGTAAGGTATTGCCTTATAGCTCTAATGTTGAAGTTTATGTTCAGCTTTGGCTCAGTGGTACCCTTTGTCAGAAGGTCATGGGTTCAAGCCCTGTTTCTGAGGGTAGGGTCTCCCTTTCTTCAGGGCCCCCTCTTAACAACAACTTTTACCTATATAGCACCTTTACATAACAAAGTGTCCCGAGGCACTTCACAGGGGCATTATCAAACAAATATTTGACACCAAACCACATAAGGAGATATTAGGGCAGATGACCAGTGCCTGGTCAAAGAGATGGAATTTAAGGAGTGTCTTAAAGGAGGAAAGAGTGGCACAGAGGTGGAAAGTTTTCTGGACGGAATCCCAGAGCTTAGGGCCTAGGCAGTTGAAGGCAACCTGATAATAAAGTGATTAAAACCAGGGATATGCAAGTGTCCTGATTTGGTGGAGCACAGAAAATTCAGAGGATTGTCGGCTGGATGGGGTTACAGACATAGCGAGGGGCACGGCCATAGACGGAATTCGAAGCAGGGAAGAAAATTTTAAAATTGCTTGAAATTGAATTGTTTAACTGAGAGTCAATCTTGATCAGCAAGCACGGGTTGCTGGGTGAACAGGACCTGATGCAAGTTAGGATACAGATAGCAGAGTTTTGGATGAGCTTAAGCTTATGACAGATGGAAGGTGGGAGGCTTGACAGGACTGTGTTGGAATGGCCAAGTCTACACGTAACAAATGCATGAATGAGGTTTTCAACAGCAGAAGAACTGACTCGGAGCGGAGTTGGGCGATATTACGGAAATAGATGGTCCTCGTGATGGCATGGCCTAACCAGCGTTTTATACAATTCCAACATAAACTCCCTGCCCTTGTATTTTATGCCAAGGCTGAAAAAGGTAAGTATCCCATATGCCTTCTTAACCATCTTATCTGCACACCAAGGTCCCTCTGATCTTCAGTGCTTTCCAGGATCATTCATAGTGTAATCCCTTGCGTTGTTAGCCCTCCCCAAGTGGATAAACTCACACTTTTCCAGGTTGAATTCCATTTGCCACTGCTCTGTCCACTTGACCAGTCCATTGATATCCTCCTGCAGTTTATGGCTATCCTTCTTACTATTTACCACCTTACCAATTTTGGTGTCATCTGCAAATGTCTTGATCATACCCCCTACATTTAAGTCCAAATCATTTATGTATACCACAAACAGCAAGGGCCCCAGCACTGAGCCCTGCAGATCCCCACTGGAAACAGATTTACGGTCTCAGAAACATCCCTCTACCATCACCCCTCTGCTTCCTGCCTCTCAGCCAATTTTGGATCCAATGTGCCACTTTGCCTTAGATCCCATGGGCTCTTACTTCCTTGCCCAGTCTGCCATGAGGGACCTTATCAAAAGCCTTGCTAAACCCTATGTAGACCACATCAAATGCATTACCCTCATCAACATTCCTGGTTACCTCCTCAAAAAATTCGATCAAATTTGTCAAACATGACCTTCCTTTAACAAATCCATGCTGACTATTCCTGATTAATCTGTATCCTTCCAAGTGCAGATCTATTCTGTTGCTCAGAATTCTTTCTAGTAACTTCCCCACCACTGAGGTTAGACTGTCTGGCCTATAATTTCCTGGTCTATCCCTTCCTCCCTTTTTTAATAATGGGACAACGTTAGCAGTCCTCCAGTCCTGTGGCACCTCACCTGTGGCCAGACAGGATTTCAAAATTACTGCTAGGGCCCCTGATATCTTTTCCCTTGCCTCTCTCAACAGCCTGGGATACTTCTCATCCGGGCCTGCAGATTTATCCACTTTTAAGGCCATTAAACCTGCTAGTACCACTCTCTCGTTACATTAATTTCCTCCAATATTTCATGGCCCTCTACCCTGATGTCTATACCTGCATTGTCCTTTTCCATTGGTGAAGACCGATGCAAAGTATTCATTGAGGACTGTACCCACGTCTTCCATGTCCACACACAGATTACCTCTATGGTACCTAATTCGCCTTACTCTTTCCCTAGTTATTCTCTTGCTTTTTGTATATTTAAAAAAACCCTTTGTGTTTTCCTTTATTCTACCCACCAATACTTTCTCATGAACTCTCTTAGCTTTCCTAATTTCCTTTTTAAGTTCCCCCCTGCACTTGTTAGGGACTCTGCCATATTGAATCCTTGGTATCTGCCATAAGATTCTCTTTATTTCTTAATCCTAACCTTTTTGTCTCTTGATATCCAGCGCTCTCCAGACTTGATCCCCCACTTTGTCTTTACGGGAACATATTTACCCTGTACTCTCATTATTACCTCCTTGAATGCCTTCCACTGCTCTGACAGTTTTATCTGCAAGTAGCTGTTCCCAGTCCACTTGGGCCAAATCGTATCTCATCTTAGTCCAAGCTTATCCTTTTCCATAACTATCCTAAACCTAACTGAGTTATGGTCACTATCTCCAAAATGCTCCCCTACTGATAAGCCTTCCACCTGCCCAGGCTCATTTCCAAATATTAGGTTCAAAACTGCCCCCTCCCTTTTTGGGGCTTTCTATGTACTGGCTAAAAATGTTCTCCTGCAACTTAAGAATTTTTCTCTCTACTATTACTGCCTCATTATTCTTACACTTCTTTGAAATTTGATTACATATTTGATCCTCTATCTCTCCCTGACTGTTTGGGAGCCTATAATACACACCCAACAGCGTGTTTGCCCCTTTTGTGTTTTTTAATTCTACCCATATTTGATGATCCTTCCAAGATATCACCCTCCTCACTGCTATAATTGATACCTTGAACAATATTGCAACTTTCCCCCTTCTATTCCCCCTCTCTAACTCGTCTGCATATCCCATAACCACGAATGCTGAGCTGTCAATCCTGCCCTTCTTTTAGCCAAGTCTCCATCATAGCTATGATATTAGACTCCCACATGCCTATCTGTGCCCTCAGCTTGCCTGTCTTATTCCTCAGGCTCTTTGCATCAAAATATATTCCATTTAGCCTTGCTAAACTCATTTCTTTCTTATCTAGCCTGTTTCCTCTGCCCTCCAGACTGACTCACTAGCCTTTTAACTTCTAATTCCATCTCAGCTTCTCTGCCTTCTGAACTACTTTTCAGGATCCCATCCCCCAGCCAGCTTAGTTTAAATCTGCCCCAACAGCATTAGCAAATCTCCCCGTGAGGATCTTGGCCCCGGTCCTGTTCAGGTGTAACCCGTCCAACTTGTCCAGGTCCCACCTCCCCCAGAAATGGTCCAAATGCCCCAGGAATTTAAAGCCCTCCCTCCTGCACCATCTCTCCAGCCACGCATTCATCTGCTCTATCCTTCTGTTCCTATAATCACTACTGCATGGCACCGGGAGAAACCCAGAGATTACTACCTTTGAAATCTTGCTTTTCAATTTCTTACCTAACTCCCTAAAGTCTGCTTTCAAGCCCTCATTTCTCTTTCTTCCTATGTCATTGGTCCCAACATGGACCACAACTTCTGGCTGCTCACCCTCCCGCTTCAGAATGCCTTGCAGCCATTACGTGACATCCTTGACCCTGGTACCCGGAAGGCAACATACCATCCCGGAGTCACATCTATGGCTGCAGAAGCACCTGTCTACGCCCCTCACTAACAAATCCCCTACTACTATTGTCCTCCCACACTTCTTCCAAACTCCCTGAGCAGCCAAACCGCCCACAGTGCCAGGTCCTTGGCTCTGGTTGGCCTCCACAAAGGAACCATTGCTCTCTTCTTTTTCCAAGGTCAAAAAATGGTTTGTGAGTGAGATGCACTCGGGGGATTCCCTCATTACATGCCTGGTCTGCTTCTTCTGTCTGGCAGACACTCATTCCCTCTTTGCTTGCATTTTCTTAAGGTGCAGGTTGACCACATCCTGAAACATGCTATCCACGACCTCTCAGCCTCGTGAATGCACCCCACTGCCACTCAAGCTCCAAAGCCCGAAGCTCGATTTGGTCCAGTCGGAGGCAACTCCTGCACACATGGTCATCCAGACCACCAGGAGCATCTAGGATTTCCCACATAGCACAAGATGTGCAAATCATGGGACTGAGCTCCCCAGACATATCTTAACTAAATAGAATATTGACCCTTGCTTTTATTTTATCCTTACTCCTACTCGAGTATAGACTAGACGCTAGATCCTCTAGAGAGACTAGATCCTCTAGGTGCTGCTGACTGCCTGACCCAGGGTCCTCCTCTCACACTCTCCTCTTGGTGCTGTTGACTGCCTGTCCTAGGGTCCTCCTCTCACACTCTCCTCTTGGTGCTGTTGACTGCCTGTCCTAGGGTCCTCCTCTCACACTCTCCTCTAGGTGCTGCTGACTGCCTGTCCCAGGTTCTCCTCTCGCACACTCATGTCAAATATACCAGCAAATTTATTGAACGGGATGGTTTGACATCAGACAATTGCCAGGGAGATGGATGGAATCAATGGCTAGGGAATGGAGTTTGTGGCAAAGACCAAAGACAATGGTCCTTGCCCCAATTGCCAGGACACTCTCCGTCATGTCCTGAGCCCTGCTGCTCCCTCAACTGATGGGCAGGGACTATACCCAATGGTCCCAAACTGTTGCCTCATGCCTCCAAATCCCTGTTGTTGCCTGCCAGCCATGTATCTGTCTGGATTCATGTGGGGCTCTAGGAACACTTATTCGAGCGAACTCATCCTTTAAAATTGGCCAGGCCTCATCATGCTCAGACACCCAAGGTTTGAGAGCTGTGTGTACCTATTTTTCTAAACGGGGAATCTACCTCTAAGTGTTATGAAATACCTCTGAAAAGAAATCAATTTACTAAAAAACATTTGATGCGGAACCTTAAATTTATCAAACTGCTGAAAAGCATTTTATCTTCTTTTGAGCAGTCTTATTGGCTCCCACCCATCCCACAATATAGCCATAAACATAACATTATTATCACACAAAGAATTCAATGATTCTGATGTAAAAGGGGAATGTTATCCCCATTCATTTGATGGAAACCAGTGGTGGATTTCCTGCTGTTTACCCGCTCTTTTAATACTGCTGTTTTCTTGCGTGCTCATAGTGCTTGTCTAACTCACTCAGGCGGGAGCTTCATGAATATGGTGCCAGTCAAGCTTCTATTATTGTTAGCGTGATCACAATGCAATTTTAACCATTTTGCTCAGCGAAACCTGCTGGACACAATTGCAGGCCTTGTCAGCTAGGCACGAGTGCCCTTTTGGGACCAATAATGAAAGTTTGAGCTGCTTTCATTCGGGTTACTCCCCTTTCCAACCCACAAATCCAACTTTAACTTCTTGCTTATGACCTATTTGCCCACTGGTGCGACAGCTGCTGAGTCATTGATCTCCGCAGGCCCCAAGTCAGCGAGCTGCTTTGGGATATTCAGTTTTGGGGAGGTGCCTGACTGACAGAATGCTGATGTGGCCAAGCCTTTAACTTAATTTAGACTGTACCATCCACTGCAGTTCCTGGCTGGGCAAGTGAGTCAGGTTGTCTGCTGGCTTTCAATGTGGGAATCAAAATTCACCCAAAGAAGAAACAGGCTGCGTCTCTTTTCTCTAGGAAAGAGAAAATTGATAGGTGGCCTGGTAGAGGCCTTTAAAATTCTGAAAGGTAGACATAAAGAAATGTTTCCACTTGTAGGGGAGACAAAAACTACAGGGGCCATAAGTATAAGATAGTTACAAATAGATCCAGCAGGGCATTTGGAAATGTCTTTATTCAAAGTTCTTTAGACGTGGAACTTTCTGCCACTTGCAGTAGTTGAGGCAGATGGATGCACTTAAAGGGAAGTTGGATAGACACATGAGGAAGAAAGGAATAGAAGTTTAGATAAAGTAAGGTGGGAGAAGGCTCCAGTGGAGCATAAATACTAGCACAGACTAGTTTCAGTGCCGAAATTTCTATTTAATTCTATGTGACCCTAAAATCACTAGTTATTCATCCCATCTTGTAAAACATGCAAAATCATGCCACTTACAGTCTGTCTTATTTTTTTTCAGTGCCTTCAACTTGTTTTCTGTTCCAGTTTAAGGGTTGACTGAAGCATCAGAATGGAGAGCCATGTAATCTGCTGGGAGAGTCAAAAGGCCGAGGAATGAAAAAACAGGGCCTATAAGAGAAAAAAAGCATTGGAAGATTCCTCTTTGTCCCAGTCAGGTGATCAAAACCAGTCCAGGAGGCCACATTGGCACATACGCATGTTTGGTAATGCTCCTGTGAGGTACTATGGGGTGTTTTAATACATTAAAGATGCTATATAAATTCAAGTTGTTGTTGCTGTTACCTGTTGCATTTACCTTTTATATGATATGATCTCTCAAGAATTGGTCCAGCTCCCTCTTGAAGACTTACAGAGAGTCAGCACCCAACACACCAGCTGACATGCATTCCAATGGCTCACTGAACTAACTACTCAAAGAAGAACTGTCTAACATCTAGCCTGTTCCTACTGTTACATAGTTACGTGTCCTTCCCAATCAGTCAAACTGAATGAATCTATCAATAGACATGCAATCCAGCCCTTTTGTTATTTTATATACTTCTATCAGTTTGCTGCACGAGAATAAATAGGCTCAGCTCTTCAAGTCTACTTCAGTAACTGTCATTTGTCCTTCAATATTGAACCTGACAGTTCGAATACATCTCATTTTTTGCAGTGAGTTCTTTTTTGACTGATGAGACCTACTTTAGCCCAGAATGAGTGACTGTAGATTTGACAGTGCACTCCAGATACATCAGGTTGTAAACGTTGATTTTTCACATGAGACATCTACATCTAGCACTTACATTTAATATCAGTGAAGTGACGGAGGAGCCTTCATGGATGTTTTGCAACCATGCTTTCTTAAATTGAGCTAATTGTTCCCTCTTGGCACTCCAGATATCTCATGTGCTGACCATTCTTTCCAGTTGCCAATGTGGCATCTTCGGGATTCATGCTTCAGACAGCCACACCTGATTACCTGTCCAGCATAGCCACACCTTCTTGATCAGTGCATCTATGCTTGGGGTATCAGCTTTGTGAATACTTTGGTGTCAGGGATTTCGCCCTGTCACCTGATCTTTATTAGTCATCTTAGGCAGCTTGATGGAAAGTATTTTGGTTTCTTAATGTGGCGTGCATATCTTGCCCAGGTTTCGAAGTCATGAATAGGTTCATTGAGCTTGGTCACCAGGATGATGCCTCTCTTTGAGAGGCACTCAGAGTTTTCCAAAAACTAAGCTACATTTGGCAGTTCGGCAGGATGTTTCTGTATTGATAGACACCTCTAGGGTGAACCTGCTTACAGCCTGAAGTGTGATCACAGATAGCGTGATGAGTGCTATGTTACTCTTGCCTGAGGCTGGTTAGAAGTGTACCAATGTCTTTTTAAGGCAACACAGGCAAGATCTTATAAAAACACTGGGCAGAATTTTACGGCCCCTCCTGCCGGCGGGACTGAATGGACTTTTGAATGGCTTGCTGCATTTTATGGCTCCCTCCCCCACAGCGACAGGGCCATAAAATTCTGCCTATAGGACTCACCCACAAGGGTAGTCTGAATCATGAAAGCCAGGTGTGAACATTTTGATGCTATGATCAGGACAAAGGATGAAAAATGAAGTATTCCCATTTATTTGTAAGTCATCTTCATGCAAACTACATCTCGTACCTTCCTTTTTGTACCAATTCTCTCCTCTCACATCTGTCTGGCCTGAAGCTATTGGGGCTTTTGCTGGAGTATGGTTTCACAGATGCTGGTTGCCCTTGAGTACCTTTGCCATCATGACCATTCATCATGTATCGATCCAGAAAGTGGATCACCAGGCTATTGGATCACCAGTTGCAGACCATCTTCTCTGTACCCAACAACCACACATGCTCACTTTTAGCAGAGATTACTAGATAGCAATGAGCTGTAGATTTTCTATGCAGTTCCCCTTCTCCTAACCCAGAGGTCATGAGGTGCACTGCAGCAACCTCCTACTGCTATTGCTTTTGAACCAAATCAACACAGAATTGGAATTGAACCTGCAACCATGTGCTCTGCATGGCTAAATTACTTATTGTCTTAGTCCCACAACATTAGTGGAGTGATTAATAATTTTAATGGTTTATTCTGTTGGTGATGCAACTATTTGCTTGTGCAGTGCAGTTTAATGTCAAATCATAATGAACTAGGTAAGAACCAAGTACACCAATTGTTAATGATCAAAAGCCTTTAAAACAACCTAAATACTATTTGCCATCACTAAAAGTAACATTATACAAAAAACATTCTAAGAATAGTAGAAAAGCAAGAGGCTAAAACAAGGGAGAGAAGAACTTAAAACAATCACTATCACTAAAGAAAAAAATAATGGGAAGACAAAGGGGAATAACGGCTGATAAGTCCCCTGGATCTGATGGCCTGCATCCAAGGGTTTTAAAGGAAGTGGCTGCAGAGATAGTGGATGCATTGTGTTCCAAAAATCCCTAGATTCCGGAAAAGTCCGAATGGATTGGAAAAGCACAAATGTAACCCCTCTGTTCAAGAAAGGAGGGAAACAGAAAGTAATAAACTATAGACCAGTTAGCCTAATGCCTATCATTGGGAAAATGCCAGAATCCATTATTAAAGAGATAGTAGCAGGATATTTGCAAAATCATAATCCAATCAGGCATAGTCAACATGGTTTTGTGAAAGGAAAATCATGTTTGACAAAGCTATTAAAGTTCTTTGAAGATGTAACATGCAGGACAGATAAAGGGGAACCTGTAGATGTGGTGTATTTGGATTTTCAAAAGGCATTCAATAAGATGTTGCTACACAAAATAAGAGCTTATTGTGCTGGGGGTGATATATCAGCATAGAAAGAGGACTGGTTAACTAAAAGGAAACAGAGAATCATTTTCAGGATGGCAAATTATAACTAATGGAGTTCCAGATAGATCAGTGCTAGAATGGAGTATAAAGGAGGGAAGACTTGCTACAACTATTCAGGTCATTGGTGAGACCACACCAAATGTACAGTTTTGGAAGCTGTTCATAGAAGTTTCACTAGACTGATTCCTGGGAAGAAGGGGTTGCCTTGTGAGGAAATGTTGAGCAGGTTGGGCCTATAATTCAATGCAGTTTAGAAGAATGAAAGTTGATCTTACAGCACTGAAACCAAACCTAGGAGCCAGGGCTTCTGGCTGTCATGTTCTGGGCGATCTCTTCCACATGCCTCAACAGCCTCCTTTCCCTTTTTGGGTCCAGGACATCCCTCTTTCTCTGAACCTCCTCCATCAGGATATTAAGTACCACATCCAAGAAACTATGTGCCCGTTCCCTCCCTCCCTGAACAAATTTACCTGTCAGCCAGCCAGGACACACCACACCTTCAGTGGAAGAGGGTGTGTGGAGGCTAGGCATGCATCTCTATGAAAGAGGTTTCTAACCAGCCAAAAGCCTGTCTGTTTTAGTGCCTTCAAGCACATTTATGTCAAGGTAGTCATCAATTGGCCCAAATTGCCTGCCAACTCCAGACTTTTGAACAGCACTGCACTCATGTAATGCCTGTTTTCATCTTTCACCAAAACAAAACCAGGAGATAGTAAGAATTTTTAAACGTATGTTTATTACAAAAGAACATTGTTCCTAGACATTTTTCTCTCTGTTAGAGCTCTGTATAATATACTGCATCTTCCTACTTAATCTTCAAATTAATTTGATCAATTATCTGGCACAAGGCCAGCATTTGGATCCAAGATGTTAGGAAGTAGATAGTTTAAGTAAGTTATATTTGTACTTGTGGATGTTAGGAATAAGCTTTAGCTTGAATGTTTAAGTTTGACTTGCGTTTTTGTGTTAGTGGGTTAAAAAGGTGAAACCTGGGATCTAGTTTCATTTTAGAGTGAAGACAGTATGCCTAAGCTCTGTTTGTATATCTGCATTTTTAATGAGTTTTATGATCCTTGAAGTGGAGAGCTGTGTTATCAAGGTGGGTAGTGGTTTAGGGAAGTTAAAACAAAGGAAATAAAACTCTGCTGTTGCATAGCAACAGGCATCCAGAGAGAGAGGCCACAGACACAGAGAAACCAAAACAATTTTGAGTTGTTGAAAAGAGTTGCCAGCAGAAGCAGCATAGGAGAGGGACAGATAGCAAGTCCCAAACTAAAGTTGGAAACAGGAACTAGAAGAAGCTGGACAGGAGGGAGCTGCAGGAAACAGGTTTCCCCAAAGACCAGAAGAAGGAAAGTCTGAAGAAGACCTTACAGTCAAAGGAGGAACAGGGATCTAGACGTGGTTCTGTTCAATGGAAGTGAAAGCAAGGAGCAGAGAGGAAGGCTCCAAGCTTAAAGGGAGAGAAAACTACAAGGTGCAGACTTAAAGCAAAGTAGGCTTGTGAGAAGCAGAAGATCCAAGGAGACAGCCGAAGGTCTGTAGCTCTTTATTATGGGCATGTGAAGCAGTGGTGGCATGGCTGAGTCTGAAAGAGAGTTTGTGGAAGGCAAAGCTTGAATGCATGTGGCGATCAAGGGGAGAGGAACATCGGAAGGAGAGTTCAAAACTCTGGACAAGGACCCTGTGGAAGGCATCTGACAGAACGCATCATTTGGGAGAAGGTTCTAAATTGAGTTCCTCGAGAGTGGAGATTGGAAACCCTTGTGTGAAAGATAGTGTTCAGTGAGACTGGTTGGCTCAAGGTGACAAGTGTCTGGGGGAAGTTGATGAAAGATCCATTGCATCTGTTCAGGGTGACATCTGTCACTTGGATCCAGAGTGCGATGTGCCTGACTACAGGTCCCCTATTGGATCTATCAAGCCAGGTTCTGTCCTGGGATCAGGCTTGTCCAGTAGTAACATCAGCTGGGATCACAACAAAGAATAGAAATGTTCCTGGGAACACCTTCAACTCTGAGACCCACCCAAAGGAACATGTCACTCAGACTTGGACATAAATTGTGACCGTTCCTTCATCAATACTGAGTCAATACCCTGGAATTTCCTACCATTGTAGGAATAACATCTCCACGTGGATTGCAGTGATTCAAGACGATGTCTTACCACCAATTTCTTCACGAAATTACCCACATTAGGTGAAGGCATTTAAATAAAAACATAGGGCAGAATTTTGACATTGGCATGCAGGGGTGGGCCCAATATGCCGATGCCTAAAATGACACACAATGATATCTGGCATGTGTCCCAAGGTCACCGCGATATTTCGGAGGTCGGGCACGTTATGAGTTCTGAGGCATGCCTGGGAACTTAAGGGCCACTTAAGGCCCTTGAGGCAGTAATTGACAGCAATTTCTAGTGGCCCATGCAATTTTCAGAGCATCGCATGGGTGCAACTGGCAGGCACGTTGGCCACATTTCTGAAAACCTCATCCACGGGCAGAATAAGAGGGACGAGTGGGCTTGCAAATACGAGTTGTTAGTCATTTACTTTAGAAAGTTATTGCTACTTGCTTGTGTGAACAGCAGAACTTCAAATCTCTTCAGAGCTGCTTTGACAGAAAGAACAGGCTTCAGCCCAGCACTCTGGAGGAAACATAATTCTTGGGGCCTTGCAGGATTCAGGCAGCCTTGCCTTAACCTGGGAATGGGGACTGTGCTCTCACCTGAGGAGGAAGAGAGGGTCAGAAGGGGGAGGAGGCCAGGAGTCCATATTCAGCCTCCAGGGGAGCCACCTTTGGGAGGAGAGGCACAGGCACAAGGGGCTCAGGGCCAACAGAAAGTCCAAGGCGGAAGAGCACCAGAAGACGCCACCATCCTGCTGCCAGGGTTTATAGGCGGCAATGCAGCTACTTCAATGTGTCTGAGGTGCAATGCTGAAGGAGGCTCTGTCTCTCAAGGGAAACAGTGACCTCCATTGTCAGATGATCGGCCCTGAGATCTGCTCCAACTGTGTGGATGGACACCCCATGCCAGTGGCACTGAAGGTCACAGCTGCCCTCAACTTCTATGCCTCCGGCTCTTTCCAGGGGTCAGTGGGTGATCTTTGCGGAGTCTCCCAATCAGCTGTCCACAGCTGTGTCAAGCTGTTGACAGACGCTCTGTTCAGGTGTGCATTGACTTTCATTCAATACCGCTGGGACCAGGCCAGCCAGACAGAGCAAGCCAGATGCTTTATGGCGATTGCTGGGTTCCTCTGTGGCCATCAAAGCGCCAGTGGGTGAGCCTGATTCCTTTGTCAACAGGAAGGGCTTCCACTCCATGAACATGCAGATAATGTGTGATCACAGGATGCTGTTTCTGCAAGACTGTGCAAGGTACCCAGGCAGCTCCCATGACTTACATATTGAGACACTTCCAGGTGCTGAGGCTCTTCAGTGCTCCAGCCGGGCTGGATGGATGGCTGCTGGGACAAGGGCTATCCCCTCAAAAGGTGGATCATGACACCTCTCCGTCATCCAAGAACAGAGGCTGAGCAGTGGTACAATAGGAGCCATGACTCCACAAGGGCTGTGATGGAGAGAAACATCGGTCTTCTCAAGATGCACATCCAATGCCTGGACTGTTCAGGGGGCACACTCAAAAACCCCTCAGATTGTGTGTCACTGATAGTGGTTGCATGCTGTGCTCTCCACAATCTGGCGCTGGAAAGGGGGGATGCAGTGGAGGAAGAAGATGACGCAGATGCTCTGGCTGCAGGTGATGAGTCCAGTAGTGAGTCCAAGGATGAACACGGTCAGGAAAACGTTGAATGAATAGACGCTGAGGGGATAGACGCTGAGGGGATAGGCCCTGACCTGGGCAACTTCCAGGGAGGCAGCAATACCTGGGAGGCTTTGATCCAATGATCCTTTAGCTAGCCCACCACAGATGAACCTCCAACAAGCCAGGGCTGCAGGCTCCATACTCGATACCCGAGAGCAACATCTGCCTTGTCAACAAAGCTCAGTGACAAACAAGTCACTCATAACATGGGTTCCTGTCCATCTGCAGAAGTAATGAGGCACCCAGGGGCTTGTTGAGCACCAAAACATTTAATGATTTCATACTACAAAACAGAAATGAAAGTGCATTAAAAGGTGTTGAGCATCACACCGAATGAGAAGTAACTAATATGGGGGAAAGAGAAAACCACCAGTGATAAGCCCGTGGTGTGCCTAGGGTGATTTACATTTTCACTTGCAGGTGCTACGTCTTGGTGCTCCCCCTTTGCTGACACTGGCATTGGAGACAGCCTGCTCACTCTACTGTTCTGTTGGCCTTAATTTTGGCGGTCGTCCTCCAGCCCGTGGAGTCTGTGCTGGCCATGCCTGGGACAGAGTGACCAGTTCCACAGCTGGCATCTCCCCATTGCCACAGCCTCATCAGGTGCCTTGGTCACTGGCAGAGGGGCGGAGGAGCCGCTGCCTTCACCCAGAGCTCCCTGAGAGGAGCCCGCAGAGACAACAGGTAGCTCATGTGCCAACGTCAAGTCATTTTGGACCTCCCTGCTCACCATTGATGGATGGGCACCTAGCTGGGATACTGGGTGACAATCCATCTCCCACACTAACAGTGACCAGCTGAGATCATTGCCGGTGTGAGGGCTTGCAGCTTCGAGCACATCCCCAGGAAGCCCTGATTCAGCTCCTGGAGCAGCCTCTCCAGGAGAGTCGCCACTCTCACTCTGTCCATGGAGGAGGTATTGTGCTCGGTTATGAGGGTCAACGCATTGCTCATGCTCTGCATGGACTCCTCCACAATGAAGACCATGGTATGCATTCCCTCACGTATCTCTGCCAGATCCTCCTGCACACCCTGCTGGACTTCCAGTACCTGCTGCCTCAGGGACGACTCCAGAGGCCCATCATCAGACACTGACTGAGCACGTTCCTAGTCCCCAGCAGTCCTCCGACTGCCGGCACCCTGGGCACTCTCTGCCTCTGCCTGCACCTCAAGTGAGTGTGAAGTGTCCTCACTGTTGTGCACTGAGACACTAGCCAATGATCTTATCCCCACTGAGGTGTTGGTATCTGCACTGGTGCCTGCCTGGCTGAGATGGTGTGACGCTGGTGCGTTTATATCATCTGGGCCCTCAGGGGTCAGTGGCCCTCTACCTCCTGAGTGTGGGCGTGCTCCAGTGAGGCTGAAAGGAAGAACAAGGACATTTGATTCATAGAAGTCATTACACTGTTAATGTGCATGCCTGGTCCCCAGATCAGGATGTGCTCCTCCTTCCATTATCAATGGCAACCCATGTTGGATGCTGAAATCAATATACAATCAACAGTGGAATGTTTGCACTGACAGACATTGTGACCTCAGTGCATGGCCCTCTTACCTCTCAGTGGACACCCCAACCTCACTGCGGCCGATAGATCTGGGCGCATGGTGCACCTCCAGCTCGAGAGCTTTCTGCTCCTATCTGGTCAGCATGAATAGATGGGCCTGCTCTCCACCAGTCCGCAGCTGCTCAGTATTATTCTGTGTGGTCTTCTCCTGAAAGGAGAGAGGAGCATTAACTAGTCCACCCTGTACCTGCATTGCCATTGCAGCCTGGCCACTCCCACCTGAGTGAAACCTTGCAGGGCTTATCCGATTCGTGATCCTGGATCTGCCATACACTCACTCCATCACATTTGCCACTCTCACTGTAAGACCTTCTAAACCCAATCAGCGCTACCACCTAGAAGAGCAAGGGCAGCAGATGGAATTTCCCCTCCCAGTCAGTCAGCATCGTGACTTTGAAATGTATCGGAGCTCTACCATTGCGCTTAGGTCCAGATCCTGGAGCTCGGCCCCAAAGCAGCACTGTGTATGTGCACCACATGTAGCAGATACAGAAGGCAGCTCACCTCCACCCTCTCAGGAGCAACTAGACATGGGCAATAGATGCTAGCCCACCCAATGAAGGCCACATGCTGTGAATGAATGAATGCAATAACAAAATTCCGATTTGGGGGGTTGCCGGGGGGATGCACCCTAACTGCTGTGCTAAATGACCAGTGCCAACATGGTACTCACCCTTCCTGATCGCAGGAGGTCATTGAACCGCTTGCGACACTGCACCCAGGTGCGTCTCACCAGACCGTGGGAGCTGATTATTTCTGCCACCTCCTCCTAGGCACGTTTCATCATGTGGGGGGGCCTTCTCCTCTCATCCCTTGGCACTATGACGTCGCGCTGTGCTGCCACCTCCTCGAGGAGGCAGCGAGGCAGTCATCCGAAAATCTTGGGGCACACTGCTCTGCCAACCTGCCCTCCTGCCTGGCCTGCTCTCCGAGAGTGCTCTCGGACATCCTCCTGTGCGCCATCATTACCAGAGTTTGGAAAGCTGCCTGTACCATTTTTAAACAGGCGGCCAGGTCACCGTTGGACCCGGTGCTCATCGGACTCCTGCCACCGCCCACCCGCTCCCGAACAGCCTGCCTGCCAAAGGAAAAATTCTACCCATATGGTAAATATGTGTAGTCCTGAAAACAATTGCAATGCATGTGAGGCAGCTCTCAACATAATAAAAGATGAACCACAAATGTATTTCTGACTTTTTTTGTGGTCAATTTTATGCATGCCTCCAAAAAATGACTGACTGTGCCTGATTTTGGAAGGTCTGCTTTGTTTGCCTGGTGCAGGCAAGCTGCAGCTTGGGACTAGTGTTGGAAACATCCAGAAATGGGGCAGAAAACTTCATGCAAGCAGCTGTTAAAGTGGTGCTGTTTGCAAGGGATGACTGATAAACTTAAAGAGATTGATCACATATGGGGATAAAGCTGCTGATGGCCTTTGCAAAGAATGCTAGCCTTGTTGGTTACTTTTTGCACTTAGGCCCAAAGTGTTAGTGATTCCTGTACATGAACACCTAAATCCCTTTGCAGCCGTAACTTCTTGTGTTCCATGATTAAAGCAGCATTCCAAATTGTCTTTCTCAGATCCAAAGTGAATGATCTCAAAGCTGAAAATGTTTAACTTTCTCCAATCTAACCTTCAAATTCAATCATTTGATGCTGGGATTCATTCTCATAACTCCTCTTTGAAGCAATAATAATGACATGCTGTTTAGTTACCAAGGGCTCAGTGAAATAGACTAATTGAATTTATTGGTACTTCTACATGTTAGTTGAATGGCAACAGATTCCTGAGAGCAAAAGATTTAGAGAAATTAAGTGTCAATACTAAAAGACAGAAGATTCTGTTTGGATTAGAATAATAGCCATTGTGATACTTTAAATTTGCCAAACTCGATCATCACAGCATAGCTAAAAATTCATTAATTGGTTAGCTGTTTATTGATTTTGCGTTATTGTTTTAAAATGAAAAAAGTGTGAAAATGGCAAAAGATGAAAAATCATTTCTCCCTCCCATCTTGGGGAATCCTACCTATTAAAATAATAGTTATAAAATCAACAAGCCATAAACCAAGTCATGAATATTAGCAATGCAGAGATCGCAAAGATGTCTCTATGGAAAAGTTCCCGAATTGAAGATGGTAACTGACTCATTTTGTTGGTGTGTTGAGAGGTTGCTAATTTGCTGATTTAGCTTGGCTGAGTAAATTGGGCTGATATTCTCTGGAGGTTAGAAGAATGAGTGGTGATCCCATAGAACCCACAAAATTCTGAAGGGACCTGACAGGGTGGACACTGAGAGATTGTTTCCCCTGATTGGGGAATCTAAAACATGGGGGCACAGTCTCAGGATAAGGAGCTGATCATTTAGGACTGAGATGAGGAGACATTTCTTCTCTCAAAGGGATGTGAATCTTTCTACCCCAGAGGGTTGTGGATACTCCATTGTTGAATACATTTAAGACTGGGATGGATAGATTTTTGGAACTCTCGAGGAATTCAGGGATATGGGGAGCAGGTGGGAAAATGAAGTTGAAGCCCAGGATCAGTCATGATCATATTGAGTGGCAGAGCAGGCTTGATGGGATGTGTGGTCTACTCCTGCTCCTATTCATTGTGTTCTTATGTTGTAAACTCAAGCTGCAACTGGCTGAAGCCTTTTTGTGTAGTTAGTTAACATTTTTAATTCCCTAAATTTATGAATTAATTTTAACTTATTTCATCACCTGTATACGAACATACAAATATGTGAGCATACAAATTAGGAGCAGGAGTAGGCCATTTGGCCTGTGATGCCTGCTCCACCATTTGATAAGATCATGGCTGATCTGATTGTGGCCCTTGTATCAGCATAACAGGTGGAGTGCGTCTCCTCTGTTCTCTGGAAAAAGATGGCCAACCTTGCATTTAGCTGTGGTGATGGCATTGCTGTGCGGTATCAGCTTTGTGTTTTCCCATTGTTGTGTGTGCCTGCATGCCATTGTAATGTAAAGTTGCTTGGCAGAGCAAGAGTTAACATGGGACTGGAGAATAGCACCACCCACAGTATGACGAATAGAGTTACATGGTAATAGACTCAGAAAACAGCCTAGAAGGAACCTGCATGGGGATGGCAGCATGCATAGCAGTAACTGGGGTCTGTACATGGTTAAGTATTACTAATGCATGGTTCATGTTTAAACATACACGCCTCAAGATCTCATCAATGAGACACCAAATGAACCCACAACACAACATCCATCATATTGTGTGTGAGCTCCATCCCAGCAGCATAGCTTCATGCCCTGAAGATGTTTCATTCTACACTCAAGACATTAAAAAGCAATTCTGCTTCAGCTTATGAAGTTGTTAATGTTTAATTATTGAATAAGCCCAATGTGTTAAAGAATCTTAAAAGTTTGTGATAATCCAGATCACACTAAAACAGGTCATGGCTCGATGATAGTGCTGCATTGGAATAAAATTCCACAAGGCACTAAGTCCAAGTGACAGCTTCCCTGTGACACTCTCACACCGAGACATCTGAATATGATCTGACTCTGGAAACCAAATCACACAGCTGACACTGCACAGTGCATTTGTGTGCTAATTGCTAATCAGAATGAATGCTTTAATACTTTTACACTGAAATTTCAAAAAGTAGTAGTAAAATATAATTCTTGAAATGTAGAAGACCACCACCACACCCCCCAATCATTTCCACCCCCCCCCCCCCACCGGCACCGCACCGCACCACCCCCCCGCCTTCAACAACAGGCAGGCAGGAGCAGGAAGACAAGGTTTGAGTCAGTTACATTGGGCAGGATTTTTTGGCTGGTGTGCGGGTGACGCCGCCCGCACGTCAGCGCTTAAAATGTCGCGCGAGCGTCCCGACATCAGCGCGCAGCATCACGATATTTCGGTCAGCGGGCGCGATATGCAATGGGACATGCACCCACCATTAATTAAAAGCCTCATTAAGACCCTTAACTTGCCAATCGTTGATGATTTTGAGGGGCCCGTGCAAACTTCCGCTCGGTGCGCGGGCCCAACGGGCAGGCGATTTTTTAATAAAACTCATGCACTGGCGGGATATGTGGACTCAGAGGGGTTGTTCATGTTTTCCACAAAGTTTTAATTGCAGAAAGTGTTTTAAAGTTGCCTGTTTGATTGTTAGCAGTTCACATCCATTTCCAAGAGCTTTTTGTGTACTTTGAAACCAGTCTGCAGACAGTAATCCTTCTCGGGCCTGCAGCTTTCCAGAGGACTCCATTTAGCCTGGGGGTATGGGTTCTGACCTCTCCACTGGAGCAGCTCCTCTGAGGAGGAAGGGAGGGATAGAATAAGGAGGAGGCCAGGAGTGGACAATCAGCCTCCAGGGGAGTCACCTTTGGGAGGCCAGGCGCAGGTACAAGGGGCGCAGGGCCAAAGAAGTTGTCCAAGGTGGAAGGGGCCGCAGAAGATGCCACTGTCCTGCTGCCAGGGTATACAGGTGGCGAAGCAGCTACCTCAATGTGTCTGAGGTGCAGTGCCAAAGGAGGCTCCGACTCTCAAGGGAGACAGTCAACTATATCTGTCAGATGATTGGCCCTGAGATATCTCCTAACTGTGTGGGTGGACACCCCATGCCAGCGACTCTGAAGCTCACAGTTGCCCTCCACTTCTATGCCTCTGGCTCCTTCCTTGGCTCGGTGAATGATCTTTGTGTTGTCTCCCAATCAGCTGTCCACACTTGTGTCAAGCAGGTTACAAACGCTCTGTTCAGACGGGCATTGACCTTCATCCACTTCCGCTGCGACCAGGCAAGTCAGGCACAGTGAGCCAGAGGATTCGCGGCCATTGCTGGCTTCCCCCGCATCCAGGGTGCAATAGACTGCACATGTGGCCATCAAGGCGCCAGCAGGTGAGCCCGGTGCCTTCATCAACAGGAAGGGCTTCCACTCCATGAACGTGTAGATAGTGTGTGATCATAGGATGCTGATTCTACAAGTCTGTCAAGGTACCCAGGCAGCTCCCATGATGCCTACATCCTCAGACACTCCCAGGTGCTGGGGCTCTTCAGTGCTCCAGCTTGGCTGGATGGTTGGCTGCCGGGTGACAAGGACTATCCCCTCAGAAGGCAGCTCATGACGGCTCTCTGCCATCTAAGAACAGAAGCTGAGCAGCACTACAATAGGAGCCAGGGCACCACAAGGGTTGTGGTGGAGAGAACTTTTGGTCTTCTCGAGATGTGCTTCTGTTGCCTGGACTGCCCAGGGGGCGCACTCCAGTAGCCCCCAGATCGCGTCTCTGTGATAGCGGTAGCATGCTGTGCTCTGCATAATCTTGTGCTGGATATGGGGGATGCAGTTGATGATGAAAACCTTGATGCAGTGGATGAGGCTGCACATGATGAATCCAGCAGTGTCTCAGAGGATGAGGAAGCACAGGGTGATGATGAGGGGCAGCATGCCGACCCACTACTACACCAAGGAGGCAGGGACACCCGGGACAATTTAATCCAATGAACCTTCAGCTAGCTCCACACACTTCAATCAGCAGCACCAGCATTGCCTGGCACTTCCACACATGGCACTTAAGGCACTACTTCTTCCACCTTATCAGCTGCAATTAAGACCTTAGTACAGAAACATCAATGTCCACTCAAACACTCATGATATGTCTGTGAAACAGACAAATGCAGCACAAAGGAAACACCCTCAGCCATGGTCAGAAAAGTGGACTTTATTATGTCCAAAATATAATAGAAATGTCTCCATTGCAAACATAAGTATATTTTTCCCTATTCTAAGGCCAACAAAACATCACCAGTGACGTATCCGTGGAGTGCCTAACGTGCCTTATCCATTTGTTTGTAGGTGCTAAGTCTAGGTGCTGCCCCATCGCTCAGAGTGGCTTGTGAGACAGCCTGCTGACTCTGCTGTCCTGTTGGCCCATGGCGGGTGTCCTTTGGCCCATGGAGCCTGTGATGGCCCCGCCTGGGAGGGAGCAGCCACTTACAGAACTGGCACCTCCCCAGTTGTCGCAGCCTCAACGGATGCAACGTTGACTGGCAGAGGGACGGAGGAGCTATTGCCCTCATCTGGAGCACCCTGAGAGGAGCTCGCAGCAACGACTGGCAGCTGCTGCGCCGATGTAAGGTCACATTGAACTTCCCTGCTCACCGCAGATGCATGAGCACTGAGCGCCGACACTTGGTGCCCACAACAGTTCCCACATTGGGAATGACCACCCGTGCCCAGTACCGCTGTGAGGGCTTGCAGGTCAGAGCGTAACCCAATCAAAAGATTTTCCATCCGTTCGAAGCCGCTGTCCATGAGAGTTGCCAATCTCTCAGTGGAGGAAGCATGAAGCTCTGCCCTGAGGTTCATGCCTTCACGTGTACTCTGCCTGGACTCCTCCATTGCAGAGACCAACTGAAGCACACCCTCATGCAACCCAGCCAGATGCAAACGCGATTCCTGCCGCTTGTCCTGCAGCTGCTGCATTGGTGACAACTCCAGAGGCACATCATCAGTGCCGGACTCAGCATGTGCCTGGTCCCCTGCAGCCCTCTGGCTGCTGGTGCCATCGGCACTCTCTGTCTGTACCATCTCCTCCAACAATTGTGAAATGCCCTCTCCACTGTGACCCAGGACACTGGCTGACAGTAAAGTCCCCACTGAGGTGTTTCTGTCTGTGCTGGTGCCTGGCTGGCTGAAATGATTTGCCGCAAGTTGCATACCTTGGGCCTCAGGTGTGGAGGCGGGGGGCTCCAGTGTCATTGGGCACAGCCATGCGGTGGTGATGCTGAAGTTAACAACAAGGACAGTGCATCAGTTAGCGTACAGTCAGTAACACCTTTCATCCCTTCCCCCCCCCCAGCCTCATAAGTCGCTCACCCTTCAAGACCCTAAGGAGACGAACATTGGTGGGGTGGAAAAGAGTCAAGTGAAGGCCCAAACATTAGACCCGCATACAGACAGGCTGGTCAGATGGCCTTAGGAATGCCACATGGCATGTTATGTGCCATTGGAGTAGGGAGAGTGCAGAGCTACCTGACCTGGAAGCATCCTGGCCTGGATAGTTATGGTGCTGAGGAAACATCGCAAACACTTGCGGCATTTGCCGTGGAGCACAGGAGATTGACAGGTCACATTATTGACCTTCATACCATTAGGAGGGGCATTGACCGGGTGGGCAGAAGGCAACATTTCCCCTTGGAGCAGGGATGAGTAATGTGATGACATTTATTTAAGTTGAGCACCATGAGGTTGTCAGCTGAGGTGCTGAGGACCTTTTGGACAGAGTAATCTGGGGCGCACTGGCTGAAAGGGTGGTGGAGGTTCCAACCCTCCTAAGATGCAATAAGTCCTTGGCTGTGCAGCAGCGATGCCAGGGCATGTTAGGCCATGGGGATAGTGGTCACAAATGGGATAAGGTGACTTTGGAAGGTGGTGGAGAAGCAATTCCTCAAGGGGACGAGGGACCTTTGCGTATGACCCACACGTCTGATTGTATCAGTCTGTGAATGAGCAGTGTTGCAGCATTAACGATTGCAGCAACCATCAGTGCTTTGGATGGTGGGGAGACAGAGTGGATAGGACTGTGGCCCTCAAATACCTGGCCGCTGCACCCTGGCTTCCCCAACGCCTGCCGACCTGACCGCCTGCCTGCTCCCCAGCTCCATGGCCTGCTCCTCGAAGGTCGTGCAGGAGCAGGGTGTGCTCACCTCCAGTCTTCTGGTGCTCCCGCTGATTGTGTTCAGTTTTTGTCTGCAGAACAGAGAAGAGCATTTTTTGGGGCTGATCACTCATGTACTCAGCACCCGCACGCCACACCCCAACCACAATGGCCCAACTGAGGCCTCCAGTGGCTCCTGTCCACACTACCGGTGATCAGTCCCCAGAAGATAGTATGACTGGCCCCAACCCCCTCCCCCATTGGCCACCTTGGACACATTCAGTGTCCATCACTTTGAATAGCACACAGATCTTAGCGCCCATGGCAAAGAGGCGCAACTAGGTGCAGCGCCGAGGCCAGCAGATGGCTCTTGGCTACGACACCTTGAGGCTCCCCTTCCACCATCTCATCACCAACAATAAGACATGTGTTGGAGTTCTGAGTATGTGTCTAGAGGCCTCCCCTGCAGGTTTTCCCCAGACTACTCAAAAGCAACAAACACCAACATATGCTGAGGGGAGAACCCATGTTCTCCTCAACCACTAGGGTTGATGTAAGCATGGTCAGTACCCATTTGTCCATCCAGCATGTGCCAGATGCCCAATGCAGTAACGACTGCAAGTCGGGGGGTGGTGGGGGGGCCTCAAAGGCTACCTTCAGGGTCAAATAGCCACCCTTCCAGAGCACAGCAAATCATTGAATCTTTTGTGGCACTGTGTGCCTGTGCACTTACACCATCACCAACCTCCTGCCAGGCCTGCCTGGTCACGTGGGGGGCCCTCCTCCTCCCATCATCCGGATACAATATATCCTGATGGCTGGACACCTCTTGGAGGAGGACAGCAAAGCATGCATCGGAGAAGCGAGGGGCACAGTGGACCCGTTGGCCTCTCCTGCAGCCTGCCCCCTCCTCCTAAGCTGCTGTCCTGTGACAGCAGCCTCTCTCTCTCTCCAAGTGACCATGGTGCACTGCCTCAAGCAGGCTGCCTGGCCACTCTTTATACAGACTGCTGGTTCCCCATTGGAACCGGCGGTCTGAGCACGCTCGCCTCCATGACTAGTTTCCCGTTCTCCAAGGGAGCCATTAACCCGCTGGGTGGGCCTTAATTGGCCCGTGGAAAATAGCAGTGCGGCCCGTTTCAGCGGCAGCAATCGGCTGCCTGCCCACCACCAAGTCGGTCGGGCCCGCCCACCCATCAAGGGAAAAATTCTGGCCATTATATCTTCTAGCATTGATTCAGTGAGCCCAGAGCTGGTGCAGTGCAGCAAATGGTGAGCTTGAGAATTGCAGGGTGGTTGAAAAAATTTCTAGACAACAGGTGTTTTTGGATTTCTGTGTTCTGGTCTGGCGAGGTTACAGAATATGGAACAAATGGTATGCCGGGGAGATTCTGTACAGGATGTGGGACAAATGTTAAGAATACAGGACAATCTGATAAAATATGGGACAGTTGGTCAGCCTGGGACACATGCATGTCCTAACGTTTCAGGTTGATGTATCTACACTGTTGACTGATCCAAGGAGAAAAGTGATTCAAAAATGTAACTCACCATTGTGCCAGCATCAAAATCTGTTTATTCAAATAATTTGTGAAAGAAGCTGTTCTTTATCTTTATCTCTCCTCAAATGGCATCTAATTTCATTTGCTTGAATAAGCACTGCAATTGGCAATATCTATAAATGAGTCAGTTTATGAATACAATTACCAGAAAATCATTCCAGCACTATATAATGGATTTTCCCACTTTACCTTCTGAATTCTGATGTGAGTGTGATATTTATTTAATGCAGTGAGTGACTCGATAGCACAACCAAGATGTTTAAAATGCTGCATATACTTTACATCTGAAACACAAATTGGAAAATGCTCAGCAGGTTAGGTCGCATCGGTGGAGAAAACAGACAGGCTGACATGTCAAACCTGAAAGATATCAACGATAAATCGTTCTTTTTTTATAAAAAATAAGGCAGAGGGAAAAACACGGGCTAAAAATTTGACAGCCCCCTGAAAATGTTTGCGGGGATTGGGATGCTTTATGGATCTGTGCCTGTTTGTAGTCAGGCAGGTGCAAACTATATGCTGCCTGGTAATTATAACAATAGTGGAATCCAGGCCAGTGCTAAATGTGCTGCTCAGTGGCTGCAAACCTCAGCAGGGGGGGCTGAAGTTTATACAAGGCGAGCACCGCTTAAATCTCACCTGCACTGAAAACCAGACTGCGCCTTTCAAACTGCACTTGTAGCGGCAACTGGTGATAGAACCATTGTAGAAGAGTTTATGATCAATGGGAGGAGTGGGAATGGTGCAACTATGCCTGAAGGTGCCCCAAGATTCTCAGAAGTAGTACAGGAAGAATTGATGCAGGAGTTGGGAGGTCCTCATGCAGCCAGTAGGCCCTCCAGGCTGATGTTACGAAGGCAGTGGGAGAAGATAGCCATCACATTCAATGCCAGGAGTCTAGCCTCTAGGGTCTGGGTGCAGCGACTAATGACCATAAGATTCAGCGGCCTCATGGTCGAGTTCAGGATTGCATCTTCACATGACTTTTCCTTACAAATGGACCACTGTCTGTCACAGTTGACTAGTTGGCAGTGCGGGCAAGCTGTGACATGTGCCTGAGCTTTGTAGCAGTGCGGATGAGATGAGGCTCAAAGTGCTCTATTCACCACCACCACCCCTGCCCCACCACTCCCCACTTCACTCACCTCCCACATCAAGCATGACTCATACAGAACATTCCTAGCTTCTTAAACATTTTTAAAAAGCTTGCATAAATAACAAAAGGCAGAGCCTAGGAATGGCAAACCATTGTACTTGCCAACATAAAATGTATATGTTGGGCAAATTCTGCAAATTACCTTTTCTCACAGGTTATCAGATTTCTGTTTATTTGATTCCATTAGCAATATGCTTTAATGAAATTGAAAAACCCACTTAAATTTATACCAGAATATGAAAAAATGTATGGCAGTGCATTATTGCTTCATCAAGAAATTAAGTAGTGAAGTACTTCTGTTTCGCGTTATGAGTAACACCTGTCACTCAAAGTGACAAATTGGCTTTCCATCAGTCAGAATTGACCTTCAGCAATTCAATAATCACATTCGGTGTATACCTGCACAGTGTCACACTTCTCAAGCAGCTTATGAGTAGTCATAGCACCATTTCTTGTAAAAGGTATACGTGCACTCTTTCCAAGCCTTGGTTTTCAGATCATGACCTGGCCATTATTTTGATGGGCTCTGTAGAAAGCAGTGTGAGCTTTCTGGGTCTTCAGGGAATTCTATTCATGAGGTTTGTTGCCAGGTTCCCTGAGTAAAGATCACTGATTGTGCCACCACTGGATCCAAAACCCAAAGGTCATAGAAGGAGCTTAGGAAAAATTGCCATGATGGGAAGACAGATAACAATACAATAAGAAAATGGGACAGTGAATGCTGCATATGGCTTCACATGAACAATAAGTGTATATTTAAATGTGGCGTTCGCAATTCCTCCATCAAAAGGCATTCGCCAATAATTTCTGCTGGTCTTCCCCATCCTTCTGTTGTAACTTGGACAGGAACCAACGAGAAATGGTCTAAACCACATTTAAGCCATTTCTTCAGTGTTTCCATGGATCTTCTGCCAATGTTACAGCCAGAGATCAAGAGAACCTCTGCAGGAAATCTCTCCCATAGTTTTGTACTAATAAAAATATGAAAGAGTATTTATGTTCTAAGGAAGATGGAGTTCTTTCAAAAACATATCTTATTGCACATATGCATTGTGTTTGCCAGGAAAGCTAATACAGCATGAAATGGGCCTTGCTGAAGTGACCATGTGATAATGATTGCCAGTTCAAAGGGAAAAAGTAGACATGGAGGGGATCCCAAAACATGTGATCCTGACAGTCTTTGAAGAAAGGATATTGATTTTCAGTGGCAATGAATGTGTTGAGGAGTTAATGGAAGGCATTTCTCTTTGTGACTACAAATACATCTGGACACCCCAAAATATTTCACAGCTAATGTACTACTTTTGAAATGTAGGGACTGTTGTATAATAGGGAAACCTGGCAGCAACTTTCTGCACAGCAAAGCCCCACAAACAACAATGACATCTGTTTTGCTTCCATACTTCCAACCATCTTCAATTACTCATCTTTATTTGTGAAATGTGATTTACCCAGTATTCCTACATCGAACTCCGCATCTTCTTTGTCATAGTAATATTTCTACTGGTTTTAAGACAGGGCAGTACACGGCGCAGCCCTGAGTGATATACCAAGGTCTACCTCATCTTTGGAGGGATCTCTTGAGAGGAAAAGAAAAAATGTTTAAAGGCATTCCCAACATTATGACTTCAGGAGGAGATAAGGTCATGAAACGTCGAATGCTGTTACTTAGCTAGTATAAATCCTGCAGCAAGCATTAAAAAGGAGAGTCAGGGTATGAAGGATCATAAGAAAATGGAGAGTATTTCCTAGGTGTTTGCTTATCCTCTTTAAGCCCTCAGCTGTCTCTCTACCAATTAGTGAGAGGTCAGTTTTCTCAGTTCGCATCAGTTGTTTCAATATGGCTGGTTTAAACTGTTTTAAAATTTAGATTATATTAAACAGTGTCAATATTGTTCTCTGGCTGATCATTTCATTTTCAACTTTGCACTTAGATCATAACATGCATATTCAAACCTACATTTGTAGTCTTTGAGTGGAACTGTTTAATATATTTCTCTTGATGAGGTTTGGTGCTCATTAGAAAAATCTGATACTTGAGCACCACATAGGAGATTGCCACATGTATAGGCACATAATGTAATAGTCTCAAATCTAATTTACATTTTTTGTGTGGGCTGTCACGTTATAGGGCCAAGTGATAACAATTCATGAGGAATGACATTTGCACTTGCCTTTCACTTCAATCTATAATGTACTTAAATTGTGAGAAATGCATGCTGACTTTCCACAGGGAAACTCCAAAATGTTGTACTTAATTGGGAAAAATATGCTGGTATCTTAATGAATTATATGAGAAAAAGATATCCCATAATAAATGATGGTTCTATTGCACCGTCTACTTGATTCCTACCCTGAGGATAGTCTTCTTTTAAAACTAAGCAATACTCTAGAGGTTCTCAGTTCTATTATTCTGTACACCACTTCATGTAGCATCTTCTCTTTCTGCAGTTGATCTAAGTTAGTACTGTGACAAATTCAAATGAGGAATTGGAATACATTGCTTACCAAGTCTCCTTAGACAGCACCTTCCAAACCCCCAGCCACTACCATCTAGAAGGATATGGGTAGCAGACACATGTGGAAACCACCATCTGGAAGTTCCTCTCCATGCCACACACCATCCTGACTTGAAAATATATCACCATTCCTTCACTGTTGCTGGGTCAAAATCCTGGAACTCCCTTTCTAACAGCACTGTGGGTGTACCTACACCACATGGACTGCAGCTGTTCAAGAAGACAGGTCATCACCACCTTCTCAAGGGCAATTAGAGATGGACAATAAATGTTGGCCTAGTCAGCAACTGCCACATCTCATAAATGTTTTAAAAAGATGTGATTGTAAGCATAAAGCAGTTTTCCTTAAGATAACTAAATTAATTGATGGTTGACTATGAGCTCATTTTTCACGATTGACATTGAGGAGTTGATTTCTGCCAGATATTTTAGGTACTAAAGCATCTCTGAGGTGACCAAGAGGAGTTCTTAAGCTGCCACACTGCTTTAGCCTGGGTTTAAAGCAAGACATCATCTTGATCTAGGAGTTCAAGCGAATGCTAGAATGGCTACCCAGAGGCTTATTAAACTGTTGATTGCCACTTAGAATGCTCATAAAAGCATTTTGGAGGATAGTACTTGTCCTAATACCCTCTTCTAACAGCCACCAGCTATTTGGGAATAAACACAGCATTGTGGTGGATTTCAAACACCACTTAAATACTCACCATTTCATGGAGCTGTGAAGGGAATCTCTAAAACACATCATGAGACTTTCTGGGATGTTTTGTCAAGGCCTCACCCACATCCTGGCAACATTTATTCTGGAAGTTTTCTGAGGACTTAATCCATGCTCCCCACATCCTAAGTGTGAAATCAACAACAATAACTTGCATTTTATAGAATCTCAGAATGGTTACAGCACAGGAAGGGGATATTCAGCCATCATGTCTGTGCCAGTTTGCTGCAAGAGTAACTCAGCTAGTGCCGCCAAGATAAAAGCAAAATGCTGTGGATGCTGGAAATCTGAAACAAAAACAGAAAATGCTGGAAAAACTCAGCAGGTTGAACAGCATCTGTAGAGAGAAGGACATTTAACATTTCGAGTCTGTGTGACTCTTCTTCAGAGCTTCAGAGCATGGCTCTTCTTCTGAAGAAGAGTTAGACGGACTCGTAATGTTAGCTCTGCCTTTCTCTCCACAGATGCTGAGTCTTTCCAGTATTTTCTGTTTTTGTTTCAGCTAGTGCCACTCTCCCACCCTTTTCCCATAACAAAATTTTTTCCCTTAATAATTATCTAATTCCCTTTTGAAAGCCACAATTGAATCTGCCTCCACTACACTCTCAGGCAGCGCTTTCCAGGTCCTAAACATTTGCTGCGTGAAAAGGATTTTCCACATATCACCCCTGGTTGTTTTGCCAATCACTTCAAATTGGTGTCCTCTGGCTATTGACCCTTCTGCCAATAAGAACAGTTTCTCTCTATCTACTCTGTCCAGATGACCCTTCATGATTCTGAATGCCTCTTTCAAATCTCCTCTTAACCTCCTCTTCTTTATGGTGAACAATCCTAGCTTCTCGTAAATTAAAAAAAAACTCTTCAGTAAAATTTCTGTAAAACACCTGAAACTGATGTCTATGCCTGCTGCACCTAAAATTTTGGGTGCAAATTTACACCCATGCAGAATTAGTGCAAATATAGGAAGGCTTTCTGGTTTTCCACATTGAGGTGAAACTATTTTAAGCAGATAAAAGGGGGTTTTTGGTTGTAATCAGGACCAACAGGAATGAAAATCTATACTTGAAGATGTTTAGGCATAAAACCAGTGTAATTCCATCGAGGTCAGCTTTCAGCTCATAGGAACAGCACACCTCCACACTTGTGCTATAGTTTTTTCCAAAATCTTCCAAGAAGTTCCGGGCCATTTTTACAAGTGTGGTTTGAGCAGATCACTGTAAAGCTCCTACATAAATTTTGCAGCTTTTTATTCTGCTCAGCTGGCTGTATAGCCAAACAATCTATTAAATATTTTAATTACTTTTGTACATCTTCTAGACATTGAAAGGGATATGTTTACTTTTACCATGTCTCCTCTTGTTAGTTTAATTCCATCCATTGTAAATTTATAATCCAGTTAATATGCTGCACTTAAGGGTAAACTTCTATCCCAATGACCCAGGCATTCCTTCGCCAGGTTAAAATTAAGGGAGGGGAAACTGGATCCTGTGACTGGCATGTGCCCTTCCATTTTCCCTTTTGTACTCTGCCCGACCAATATTTCAATGTCCATGTAGGAAAATCAATGACATTCCATGGCTAAATTAGCTTTTCACTTTTTTGTACAATTGCAAAATCAACGTAAATCTAAAAGTGCATTCTCTGTTTCAACTGCTTTTCGTTGCTTAGGGATATTAATAAGAATCTGACTTAATTGCAGGTAGGTTTGTATCCAGGTATTTTGTATAGATTAATAAGAGTGAAGGGCACTGCATATCCTGTTGGATGCCATTCAATAATTCTCCCACTCCCAATGTGAAGTTCTACCTGTCCTGAATACTTTTTGTTATTTGATTTAACCAGTTTCTTAATGCATCTCACATTCTATCTGAGGTTCCATTGGCTTTTAGATTAGAAAGTTTTCATGCAAATTTTTCCTTTTCAAGTAGTTATCCAATTCCCTTTTGAAAGTCATTATTAAAATTGCTTCTAACACGCTTTCAAAATAATTCACTACATAAAAAAAAATTCTCCATATCTCCCCCCTTTGTTCTTTTGACAATTATCTTAAATCTATGTCTGTTGGTTATTGACCCTTTAACAAATGAATTATTTATCTTGTAAGGACTGCTACTATCCTCATTGTCTCTAAACTTCTCAAAGAGACCAAGGGTTTTTTTTTAAGTAAGATTTTCCTTTTTAACTCTGTGCCTCTGTTTCTTGAGATCTGCTATATGGCCATTTCTTCCATCCGTCCTTTATAATAGGTTCTGTTATGTTGGTTGTTATTATTGTTTGGTCAATGGACCTATAATTGCTTGAAAATTGCTTTTGTTGTTTAGATTTGTTTTTGTGTCAAGTTTAACATATGGTGAATGATACATTTGATAGAAATTCACATAAAAGTCAGACTTCTCCCTAAAACTTTAACATTTTGGATGATCACAATCAGATTATGAGATTTGCAATAGGTGGATAATCCATCATGCTTTACTCCATCTAAACAACTTCACTCGATGGTTAGACATAACAATTTAATGCATGAACTGCAGCCATAATTCAACCCATCAGGGAAGAAAATCTTTGGCTTAAAGAAGGGCAGGAATGACCGATCAACATTGCTCATTACGGGGTTTTCAGGTGGAATAGAAAGGTGGGTATAAAAGGAAAGGGGAGGGGGCAATTGGATAAGGAAACAATCATAGCTGTGAGGAGGAATGGCATCTAGAAGAATCATCAAATGAGGCCTTATGTGTTGAACAGACGAACAAAAAAGGAGCAATCACACTGCTAGGAATGTACTATTGACCCCCAAACAGTCAGAGGAAGATAGAAGAGCAAATATGTAGGCAAATTGCTGAGATGTGCAGAAACAATAGGGCAGCAATCATAGGGGATTTCAACTACAGTAATGTTAACTGAGATAAAATCAGGGTAAGAGCTATGGAGGACACAGAATTCTTACATTGGAATCAGCCAGTACACTACTGATCTAAGACAAGGGGCAGTTCTAGACGTGGTTCAGGGAATGAATCTGGGAAGCTGGAAGGAGTGTCAGTAGTGGTAGTGAACTTGATTCATTTAAATTTAGTGTAGTTATGGAAAAGGACAAATATAGACCAAAAGTAAAAGTTTTAAATCAGGGAAAGTCCAATTTTACTAAGCTGAGGTGTGATTTGGCAATAGTGAACTGGAAACAATTGAACCATTGAGTTAGACAGGGAGGGGATCTTGAAAATCAGCCCAGAGCCATTGCTCATGGCAGGTAGATAGGAGATAGAGCAGATGGGGTTGCTTCTTGACTGGACACAGCGATGAGTGCCTTGATGCGTCCTTCCGAGAATACAAAGACAGGTGCAGAAGGAATCCTATGCCTTCTAGGAGCAGGAGAGTAGGAATGGTGAGGGGTTGAGATAGGGACTTGGGAAGGCAGAGATGGGAGAAATGAAAGGAGGCATAACAACAGGAGAGAAGTCTGGAAGGGGTACAGAGAAAGGAAGTAAAAAGAGGGAGGAAAATAATAAAGCAGAAATGGAAGTGATGGGCTCAAGTCTAGAGTGGCAGCTAAAGTGTCTACATGAATGGACATGGTGAAAACTCAAGTTAGATAGGCTGGCCACATGGCATTAATTAAAATGCATATATCCTAGTAGTGAACAGGGAGATAATAGGAGACAGTCCAAAGTTAAAGTCATAACTGCCCCCTGCAGTGGGCTTACATTGACATTGATGGATGGTGTCAGCATGGAGCATGGATGAACTGTTACTGAAGTTTGAAGACAGGTTTGGTAGATGAGCGAAGTTCAAAAGCTATTTGAGGGTAGATTATTCAGGGAAAGCACTGATGAAGGAATCCTTATTGGAATGAAGATCCAGAAGGTGGGCAGAATCAGTTACAAGGCAGAAAGGTAACAGCAAAGTTGGAGGTCACCATACAACCCAGAGGCAGCAGAGAGGTGTGCTTTAGTCCAGGATGGAAGTAGCTTTGGCCAGGAACCAGACAGTAGCTGAAGCTGACAAATCAGAAGAACCAGTCCAATCACAACCGAGTCCCACAGGTTCCCCATCACAGTAGCAGTGGGAAGGACTGAAGCTGATCAAAGTGGGATGAGACTGGATAGCGCTTTTCCAGCAAGCATGGACACAATGGACCGAATAACTTCCGTCACTGCAGTAAATGTTTTACATTTCTATGGCCCGGATCTTACAGTCCTGTTAGGGGGAAGAAAGTAAACGAGAATTTATGGTAAGGCAGAATTCATTATAAGGGAATGAATTACTTAATTTAGAATCTATAGGCAGGCCAGCGCAAATCAGTAAATCAACAATTAAACAGTTAAACCAGATGAACCTTATACACCCTCAAACTTTGTACACCCTCAGCGTTTGCAATCACCAGCAGGGTCCTGGGAGTTAGACTGGAGTCAGAGGATGGCAATAACATAGATTAAGTGTGCTCTTCAACAGATAGGGAAGGACAGATGGTCCCAGCTTAGATAGGAAGGGTGAAAGTAGGATTACCTTTGTACCAGAGACTTGTCTGTTTAATGTAAACCTATATGTTGACAAGATCAGAATCTGGAGGATGTTCTTGTATGTGACCAATAATGTATAAATATGGTGAACACTTGTAGCTTAGCAGAGTAGGTCTCAAGTTGTATTGAGATGGTGCCCTTCTTGCAATTGCTCAAATAAACGATCGAAACCTGTACCCGAGTCTCCTGTGGTCCGCTTGTCAAAGTGACCACAACAGTCCCAATAGTGGTGGATGCTGAGGCATTTGCGCTATTGAGTGCCGTAACAGCACCACAACTTCCAGGGGGCCCATATACGTTCAAATCCAGAAGTTGCAGCGCCCCTGAATGGACTTCGGGGGGAGTTACACTGCTTGTCCGCCAGGACCTTTCAGTGTGAAAACTTGGGAGGATTGCCCAGCACTTACTCCAATATTTGCTTTGATTTATTTAGGGCTGCTCCTAGAAGGCATAGGGCCTACACAGCAGCACATCCGTTGAAACCAACAGGAGTGTTTAAACACTTCCACATCTCTACTCCCCACCAAACCCCCCCCATCCCCTACACCCTCCCTGGCAACTCAGGTTCACCCCTCCTTACCGCCGGTTCATCCCTCATCCCGGTATCCCTACAAACATACAAAATAGGAGCAGGAGTAGGCCATTCGGCCCAATGAACCTGCTTCACCATTCAATAAGATAATGGCTGATTTGTTTGTATTACTAATTTTGCATTTCCATCTACCCCCCCGATAACCCTTGATTCCCTTGCCTAACAAGAATCTATCCACCTCTGTCTTAAAGATATTCAATGACCCTGCCTCCACTGCCTTCTGAGGTAGAGTTCTGAAGTTGCACAACCCTGTGAGGGAAAACATTCTCCTCATCTCTCCTAAAAGGGCGACCCCTAATTTTAAAACAATGCCCCTTAGTTCTGGACTTACCCACAAGACGAAATATCATTTCCACGTCTACCTTGTCAAGGCCATTCAGGATCTTATATACTTCAAATAAATCACCCCTCTCTCTTCTAAACTCCAGTGGAAACAAGCCCAGTCTGTCCAACCTTTCCTCATAAGACAACCCACTCATTCCAGATATCAACTAGTAAGCATCCTTTGAATTACCTCTAATGCATCCTTTGTTAAATAAGGAGACCAAAACTGAACACAGTATTCGAAATGTGGTCTCACCAATGCCCTGTTTAACTGAAGCATAACGTCCTTACTTTTATGTTCAATTCCTCTCATAATGAAGGATAGCATTCCATTAGCCTTCTTAAATTGCTTGCTGTACCTGCATATTAACATTTTGTGACTCATGCACTAGAACACCTAGATATCTCTGCACCTTGGAATTCTGAAGTCGTTCTCCATTTAAGTAATACTATGCTCTTTTATTCTTCCGACCGAAGTGAACAGCTTCAGATTTTCCCACATTGTACTCCATCTACCAGATTTTTGCCCATTCACCCAACCTATCTATATCCGTCTGCAACCTCCTTAAGTCCTCTACACAACGTACTTTCCAACCTATCTTTGAGTCATTTGCAAATGTTACTACTGTGCCTTCACTACCCTCACCTAAGTCATTGATATATATTGTAAAAAGTTGAGGACCCAGCACAGACCTCTGCGGAATCCACTCGTCACATCCTGCCAATTAGAAAATGATCCATTTATGCATACACTTTGTTTTCTCCCACTCTGTACTCTGCACTTTGTCTCCTCAGTCCCACTAATCTTAGAGAAGGAGCAAGGGTGGCAGGGAGTGGGAAACTAGAGGTACTGGGGGTTTGTGGGAGAGGGGTACAGGCAGGTGGAGCTGGGGAACTGCATTTAAAACTGAAGATGATTAAAAACCACTTGCCAAAGGTCTGCAGATGGGCCAATAATTCAGAGACTGTCACTGAGCTGAAGTCAGACCTTAAAAGTCGTAACTTCAGCTCGTCACATCAGAGGGAATGTGGCTTCACCAGGAATCTGCCTTGCTACTAGACTTCTCCAGTCACCTTGCTGATGGATCCAGGCTATAGTTTGGAGAGTTAGTTCCCACTGCAGCCTATGAAAAAAGTAGGAACATAGCTTTAAACACAGTTAACGGCGTATGCATTCACATTGCCTCTGTTTGCAAGATGTCATCAATTCCTCAGATAAGATAGTTTTGGATGCATGAAAGTGCTCCTGTATGCAAGGTATCAGATCCTGTATGTACTAAAGCCCAGCACTATAAGAGATCTCCACCAGCATGATATTTCACCCTGGTTTTAGTTTGCAGCAGATGAACCAATTTAACGTGAAGTTAAACATTGTCAAGAATGTTGTGAGGTAAGCAAAGCTTCCTCTTCTATTGCACTTTCCTATTGTTGAGTGTTGGGAAATGGA
The DNA here is from genome assembly GCF_017639515.1 of Carcharodon carcharias. Lineage (NCBI taxonomy): Eukaryota > Metazoa > Chordata > Chondrichthyes > Lamniformes > Lamnidae > Carcharodon > Carcharodon carcharias. Next base: position 103,138,114 of record NC_054471.1, on the reverse strand, counting down.
GCTCTACAAATGCATCCAGACGTGGACAGAGCATCTTTATGGTTGACCTTATTATGACTTGGAGCAATGCCTGCCACTTCCAGACTACTGGCTGCACATTGCTTGCTGTGGTGGCAGCCAGAGACAGAAAGCTGAAGTGTAACCTTAGCCTTGATCGTTTTGGATGTTTGACTCGTTGCCCATTGTACATCATGCACCATAAGTTCTCAGAACGATGACTAATTTCAGGTCACAAACTGACCTTAGCTGCTTGAGCTGACTGACTGTTTTTGCCTTGTCAATGTCAGATGCTTTTACCACTCTTGACATTCATTATCACTCAGGTGTAATAGTCCTGACAAAGGAAGATGGGTGAGGGTGCAGAAATTGAACTGAGAAGTGCAGCAGGCCTTTAAATGTGAAATTGATTTCTTTATTCCATCTTTTTTGGCTTGTGTCTTGATTGAAGGCACTTGAACCACATTTTTTGAATGTGACCTGAATCCATTCTATACACTATGCAGGTGATGATACTTAATTGATGCCTTTGCTAACCAGGAGGTGGTTAACTTGCAATAGGCCTGTAAAATTACACTTGCCAATTTCATTTGTGGCAATTTTAATGAATTTTGTATTGTGTTAGCAATTTTTTAATGAAAAAGAACCTTTTTCACTTTTTCTTGTACAAAAATAAGTCATTCCATTATTTCAAACTGGTCAAAGAGCTTGCTGGAATGGCATCAATTTAAATGATATATCAGTAGTTTAAATTTAAATTCTTAAAAGTGGTAGTTGCATTATGTCAATTAATTATTCCTTTGCTGCAATGCTGGCAAATAAAGAGCAATAAACTACAACCTTGTGAATAAACTAGTAACTATCAATAATACCATGGGATATTCTTAAGCCACTCTGTTCCAGACCAGAATGCAACAAGCAATAAATAATATTTATCTCATTTCAATTAATATGTAAACTTATATACATTTGATTCATTTTAGAAGATATGAATTTGTTCTTATTCAGGGGAAATTTTAAAGCCAATGACATGTAATTAGGGAAGGCACACGCTGCATAATTTATATATAAAAATAATTATCTGTACGTTAAATAACCACAGCATTATTTTTATATAAAACTGGTTTAATGCTAACAATGTATTTATAATCATGAAATAATTAAGGGGAGTGATATCCTTTGTGCAGTACTTTTTCGGTCATTGGTTATTGCATTGCAATAAAATTCATCTTTGCTTGAATTTAACTCACTAACAAGGTTTAAAATATACATGCTAACTATTACATTAAAATCAAATGAATGAGAATTTGAGCAGAATGCATTAACCAGTGTGCTAAAAATAATGCACAGAGGAAATGAAACCCCTAGATATGCTTCTGTAGAGAGAGCGAATTGTGGGGCTGTGCTGATTGAGATCAGGCTTATTGAGCCTTCTTAGCATTTTCCTATTTCAAAAAAATATTGACTTTTTATGTATGGTTCTGTTTCTCTGCAGATGTTCAAGGGAAAAATATAACACTGGGTTATAATAAAGGAAGAATAACAAAGGAACTTAGCTTAGTTTCTTCCAGCTATTCTCATACATTATGCAGCATGTTTATCACTGAGAGACAATCCTATCTATTTGTAGTTATACCACCTCACCAACAAGCATTGTTCACAATACTGGACATTCCATTGGGCTGGGATTCTACAGTCATAATGACGGAGAAGTTTAAGCAATCACCATCATTACTCCTCTGAAGCTGAGTCCACATATTCACAGTTAAACATGGAAATCCAGAAGTTGCTACAGTGCTTCTACACATCCACACAGGGTGTGCTATTGGAGTCCCCCCCCCAGATTGCAGTCAAGTAGAAATCACTGAACTGGTGAAAGCTCAACATTTTACACTATTCATCTTGCTGTAAAAACTCTTTAAAAAGTTGCACCTTGTTTAATGATGTGTAATTATTTTTAATGGATTTTTGTAGAATTTCAAATTTCTAAATTATGACAAAAATTGCACATATTTTAAAAATAATAATTAAAAAATAACAGCTGTTTAATGATATTCCAGTTTTTACCATAATCCCATATTCATGCTCCAATCATTTATTTTGCTCTCTGTGAAATTTTAATTAAAAGTGACAAATTTGGTGCATTTTACTTCCAGGTTTGCTACCTGTGAAAATACATCAGTGTGATTGGCTGCTTACCCTGCTTGATGACATTATTGTTGATGGATGGCTTGAGATTTTGCCTCAACTTGTGCCAAATCCAAAATTCAGGAAAGGCGAAAATCATGCCACAGAACAAAATGGGTCTTTGTGGACAGCTTTCTTTGAGGCCAGTGCCATTGTACCGGGTTTGACAATCAGCGGTGAAATAATGTTTCTAGTTCTTTTCGTAACAGTTATGTTCAGTAAAAAGTAGTATCATGAGCATGGAAGATGCCTCTAATTGTTTAATCATGTATAAGAACAGCACACTGACCTTTGCAATATAACCAGAAAACCTTAGAGAAGTTGAGGAAAAGAATTACAATAGTGTATACACAATATGGAAGGGGAGATGGTGGCAAGGTGGAAATGTCATGGGGTTAATAATCCAGAGACCTAGGTTACTGCTCTGGGGACATGGGTTCAAATCCCACCATGTCAGCTGGTGAAATTTAAATATATATCTTTTTTAAAATCTAGAATTGAAAGCTAGTCCCAGTATTGGTGACCATGAAACCATTGTCATTTTTTATTCATTTATGGAATGTGGGATTCACTGGCTAGGCTATTATTTATTTCCGATCCCTAATTGCCATTCATAAGGTAGTGGTGAGCTGCCTTCTTGAACTGCTGCAATTCATGTGGTGTAGGTATGCACACAGCGTTGCTCGGGAGGGAGTTCCAGGATTTTGACCCAGTGACAGAGAAGGAGCAGCAATACATTTCCAAGTCAGGATGGTGAGTGGCTTGGAGGGGTACTTGCAAGTTGTGGTGTTCCCATCTATCTGCTGCCCTTGTCCTTCTAGATGGCAGTGGTCATGGGTTTGGAAGGTGCTGCCTAAGGAGCCTTGGTGAGTTTCTGCAGTGCATCTTGTAAATGGTACACACACACTGCTGCTGCTCTTTGTCGGTGGTGGAGAGAGTGAATGTTTGCGTAAGAGGTGCCAATCAAGTGGATTGCTTTGTCCTGGATGGTGTCAAGCTTCTTGTGTGTTGTTTGATACACTCATCCAGGCAGGTGGAGAGTATTCCATCACACTCCTGACTTGTGCCTTGTAGACGGTGAACTGGCTTTGGGGAGTCAGGAGGTGAGTTACTCACCGCAGGATTCCTAGCCTCTGACCTGCTCTTGTAGCCACAATATTTAAATGGCTGGTCCAGTTCAGTTTCTGGTCAATGGTAACCCCCAGGATGTTGACAGTGGGGAAATTCAGCAATGATAATGCCATTGAATATCAAGGGCAATGGTTAGATTCTCTCTTATTGGAGATGGTCACTGCCTGGCACTTGTGTGACACAAATGTTACTTGCCACTTGTCAGTCCAAGCCTGGATATTGTCCAGGTCTTTCTGCATTTGGACATGAACAGCTTCGGTATCTGAGGAGTCATGAATGATGCTGAACATTGTGCAATCATCAGCGAACATCCCCACTTCTAACTAATGTCCCTTAAGGACATTAGTGAACTCATCTGTTTCACCAATGTCCTTCAGGGAACAGAATCTGCCATCCTTATCTGGTCTGGCCGACATGTGACTCCACAGCAATATACTTGATTCTTAACTTCCCTCTGAAATGACCTAGCAATCCATTTAGTTCAAAGGGCAAATAGGGATGGGAAACAAATATTGGCCTTGCCAGTGATGCCCACATCCCATGAAAGAGTAAAGAAATTCCTTGGGGTTGCTGTAAATTGATATTTGATTTTGTGTGTTGTAAATGTTAATAGTGATCAAAATATAAATATGTTTCTTTTAAATTAAATGTAAACATGTCAATTGATTTTACTAAAAATACCTAGAGATACCATCAAAATATATAAACAGAATCCGTGCAGGAAATTGTTCTTCCTCCCTTATCAGTTTCTATATGTAGATTATTTGGCAAGGGTTGGACATACATTTTTACCAGATCCTCACTTGATTAGTGCAGTACAGAATCTTCCAGCTGACCTTTTAGATGGATCTAGTCAATGGAATTCTCTACCACAGAGGGTGTGGAGGCCAAGTCATTGAATATATTTAAGAAGGAAATAAATATTTCTAGACTCTAAAGGTGTCAATGGGTGTGGGAAAGAGCAGGAGTATGGTGCTGAGATAGAGGATCAGCCATGATCATATTGAATATTGAGTAGGCCGAATGACCTACTCCTGGTTCTATTTTCTATGTTTCCAACACACTCTCACAAAAAGGGGGTAATGCATGTTAAAATGCATTAATCCCCCTCTAATGTGATTTCTCATTCGTCAGAGAATGTCTTTTCCTACTTATCTACCTTACATGATCCATTCCATTCTGTCATGGTGACTGGGGAATTTGCCCCTGGGCTTTCCTTTCGGTGTGATCATTTGCAGAAGCGTGGAATGAGCGAATGTGGGTCAGGAAATCGAATGAAGATCTATTTTGCCAACTCCTCACCCAGTCCTCATCTTAAGCTGGAAGAAAGTGTTCTCACGCCCCTAGAAGTAAGAATTTAATGTTATTATGCAAACACATGCAAATATATTCCACGGAGGTTGACCGTGATTTGATTTTCCTTTGGGATATGTGCTAGACGCTCAGCTCTTCCTAATGGAAGAAATGGTGAAGGCCAGACACATTCTTGGCTTTGTGAAAGCAAATTGTTAACGATTGAGCTGAAAATGATCTGGCCATTATCACGTTGCAGTTTGTGTATGAATTGTCTTCAGTGATTCCTACATCGTGACATTTGAACACGTGAAAAATATTTCATTGTTTGTAAAGTATTTTGAAATGTCCTGAGGTTGGGAAAGAGGCTCTATAAATGCAAGCCTTTCTTTCCTTTATCAGTCCCATGCACCCATTAACTCTGCCCTTACAGACTGATTTGTTGAAAAATTAGATCTTGTTGCACCTCCTTTGGTGGCATCTATTACAAGGAAACTTCAGAAATTACCATTCTGAGGGACTATAATTTCTTAAATTAAGAAATTTACCTCTGTCAAATATTTAGATAGTTGAGATGAAAGAAAAGCAGTCACTGTAAGTGCTCACTTAAAGTTGTAGCTGTGTTCCTAAAAATTGCAACTTTAAGTGAAATGACTTTAAGCAAATCATATTTTCCCATTAAAACCAATGTAAAAGCTGTAGTTAGGTTCTGTAGGACCTCCTTCATCAGAAAAAAAAATATTAAAACATTATACCGTGTAAGAAGTGCTGAGCTGGGGCTGTTATGACCTATGTTTTTTAAAAGCTCCCGCTCACCGCTTCCTGCAGCAAGTGTTCAGGAGAGGGAAGTGATGAATGGTAGAGTCAGGGAGTGGGAGGTTCGGCGAGAGTGTGGTCAGGGAGCAGTAGAGGCTGAAGCTCGAGGTCAGCAGCAAAATGGTGGGTTAAGGAGAGAGAGAGGCCACACCAAGATGGTACCAATTGGATCATGTGGCCCTATGTCAGACTGGGGGGAAATTACTTTAAAACAAATCGCGCGATGCTAAACAAGAGCGCAGGCCCCATTAACTAACCGATGTTAAAGCAAAACAATGGCTGGATTTTTCCGGCCCCATTGGCGTCAGGCTCCATGGTAGGTGGTGGGGTGGTGGTGGTGGTGGTGGTGGTGGTGGTGGTTGGGGGGGGTGGGGGGGGAATGGTGGCAAAATGGCAAGAAAACAAAAAATCAGCTTCACGCTGACGTGAAAGCACAGCAGGATCATCCAGGCAGAACACTAATCCTGCTGGAGGCTGGTGCAAACCCAATTTGCATCCTGGTGATGGAATGCCAAGTAAGGCCTGACCAGAATCATCCCCCCATGCCTGGTTTACCATTACGCCAGTGGGAAAACACACCAGCCCAGAACACGTCTGGACAAGTGTGATGTGCAGAAGTGGGAGCTTACCAATAGGGCCTTGGTCAGATCGTGGTCATCCGAGGAGAGGAAGATGCTGCAGCCCAACAGCTACCGGCCCCTGAAGGAACACATGCATGGCATGCTGGGTCGATTCTCATAGACATGGCTCCATCGCGTAGCAGCTCTCATGGGGGCGGGAGGTCTCCGTTGATGTCTCAGGTCTGCTTCGGGTCATCAAGGTCTTAGCCATGGGCTGCTATGGATGATTGGTGAGGTGGAGAGAGGAAGGTCTAGGTTTCATGCTAATGTGAAAGCACAGCAGGAAGGTGTGGGAGATGAAGGTGTTGGGGGGGTGCGGTGAGGTTGGGAGGAGCGGGTGAAGGTGTCGGGTGTGGTGAGGTTGGGAGAGTTGGGAGAGGGGAGGAGGGAGTATGGAATAAGAGAGTGAAACAGGGGAGAATGGGGCAAGTGAGGAGATAGGTGTAAGGGGGGGAGAGAGGTGTATGGGAGGAAGATCGGAGAAGGGGGGAGTTCGGAGGGGGGAGGGAGTTCAGGGTGGGCGAAGTTGCATGGGGCGGGGAAGACGGTGCCGGTTGGGGAGGGAGGGAGTTCGGAGAGGGAATGATGTACAGGGGGAAGAGGGAATATGGAGGGGTCAAGGGGGAGGTGAGAGTTCAGAAGGGGGAAGGTGTCAAGTGGAGGAGAGAGTTCAGAGGTGGGACGGTGTCCGGGGGGGTGAAGAGGGAGTTCGGAGGGGGGAAGGTCTGGCAGGAGGGCAGGAGGTGGGGATCATCCAGGTGAATGAGCAAGGAAGGGGTCTGTGGAGTAAATGACTGCCTCCTGAGGAGTGAGCTGAAGGTGGGCGTGGTAGGAGGGAATAGTGAGTATGAGAGAGGGTGGAGGGAGCTGGAAGGGTGGGAGGGTGAGGATGCATTGGTAACAGTAGAAGGGATGGCAAGGGTGGTTGGTGAGCACTCAGAGGCAGACATGGATCTGAAGGATAGACGTAGGTGGTCGGGGAGGTTAATGTGGATGGGGGTGGGATTCTCAGGAAGGTAGGGAATGTGCAAGTTCACCTGGACACCCTGGAGTGACAAAGATTTGGGTTGGTAGGTGATGGTGGGGAAGTGGAAGGTGATGCCGGGGCAGTTGACAGCGATGGATGGACATGGGTGACTGGGGAGGGGAAAGGACGGGAGAGCTGATCAAAAACTTGACTACGACCATTGTTGTCGAAATTGAAAGTGAGCGGAGCCTCATGCTGGACAGGTGCTGCATGGGAGTGTGATCAGTGGGTGGGCGGAGATGCAGATCAGCTCAGATGGACATCGGAAAGAGAATCCCAGCAGGCAACATTTGAAATGCTCAGGGCAGTAAGATGAGTGTGAAGGAGGAAGGATTCGCGTGTATGGGAGAGTGCTTGCACGAGGCTCTGAAACGCCCTGCCACACACACACTTCTCCCTCCAGAATCACTCGAGATGTGGCTGCATGAAGCTGAACAGCTAGTGGGGTGGGGAATGCAGTGGGAGCACTCGCGCAGCTTGTAAATGAAGCTGAAAGATAAATTACACGTTATTCAGTGAAAGCGAACATACTTTCAGATTATAAAGTGACAAAATGTGTTCCTGTGCAACCTCTTGTGATCAGAATTTATTAACTTTTCTAGGCCTAACACTTCATCCAGGTGCTGCCCTGACATCCACAACAGGAGTGGAGACAGCCTGTACAATTGTTGGCTCTGTTGCCTCTGATGTCTTTAGCATGCATCCATTGGAAAGCTGAGTCCTTGAGGACCCCAGCTTGCTTTGGCTTCCTCCTGTGGGCCAGCTGCTCCCTCTGCAGTGACAGAGAATGAGGTTGAGAGGGGGGTCACAGGCAAAGGGAACTCAGAGGGTATGCACATCTTCTGAGATTCCTGAGTGGATGACCCAGGAGTGTCCAGCTGCTGCTCCTCCTCCCTTCGGGTGACCTGACTCCTTGAGGGGAAGGAGAATCTGGAGGGATGTCAGGGTACCCAGTTTCCCTCTCACGTTGCCACTGCAGGAACTCACCCATGGCTCCTGCAAGGGAATGTGGGTCTGCACATATCTCCACATTCTGCTGGACCAGGGTCTCCTCAGCATCTACCAACCTTCCCATGGAGACATCCATGTGTGCTCCTGTGGGCACCACTTCATCAGAGAGCACGCAGACGCACTCCTCCACTCGTGTGCCATTCTGTTGAGAGCTTCTAACAGTTCTGCGTGATGCTCCCCCACCTTCTGCTAACTTCCCACGATGAGTTGGAAGGCCGAATTCAGACTTTCTGTCGTCGTGTGACTCGGACCTCACAGATGCCTTTTCCCCAGCATTCTTCTGAGTGCCAGGGAGCATGGCTACTCTCTGTCAGGATTTTCGAATCTCTCTTTTGCCTTGTTCACCTTCATTGCTTTCCATTTCTCTCCTGGTGTTTGAAAGGTGTTTACTAAAACCCGCTTTCACAGCCATATTTCCTTCCTCAGTGACTGTCTCCGTCTCCGGCTTACCCCACGTGGATTTCAACTGAAATTCCATCCCTCATGTTTTGAACCCACCCAGGATTACAGGTATCTCCGGGACATAGAACGTCCCTCAGATTGCTGTTCCTGTCGCATTCTGAGATCCACACTCAGTGCCATGCACCTCCATATGAACACACTCGACCTCTCCCTCCAGCAGCACCGCCGCACTCTTTTTCAAAGCTGCGCGTGCCCCCAGTTTCATTTTATTCTACGTCTCATCCGACGCTTCAACAAGAAACTTTTTCTCTCTCTCAAGTGCTAAGGAACGCAAGCTCCAACAACTCATCGACACCAACACCCATCCAGGACACTCCACCCCTGCCTGTCCCTCTGTCCCCACCCCATCTTCCAATCCCAGCCCTGGCCATATATTCACTATACCCTCTGACCTTCCCCTCTCCGACACTGAACGTTCGGTGCTCAGCAAGGACTTAGTTTCATACCCTTACGCCCTCACCTCAATGAATTTCGGGCTCGGCACGATGCTGAACCCTTCTTCCGCCGCCTTCATCTCCGTACTCACTTCTTTGGGCATGAGTCCTCTTCCTGTTCAACGGATCCGTTTACCCACCTCTAATATTCTCCCTCCACCTGGACCCTTCCCTCTGGATTCTTACTTTCTCTTGACCTTTTCATTGAGAACTGTTGGCGTGACATTAGTCGTCTCAATTTCTCTGCTCCTCTCACCCATTCTAACCTGTCTCTCTCTGAACTTACTGCACTCCGTTCTCTCAGATCCAACCCTAACATTGTCATCAAACCCGCTGACAAGGGTGGTGCTGTTGTTGTCTGGTGCACTGACCTCTACCTCGCAAAGGCTGAGCGTCAACTCGCAGACACTTCCTCCTACCTCTCCCTGGACCATGATCCCACCACTGAACATCAAGCCATTGTTTTCAGGACTGTCACTGACCTCATCTCCTCTGGAGATCTTCCTTCCACAGCTTCCAACCTGATAGTCGCCCAAACTCGGACGGCCCGCTTCTACCTCCTACCCAAAATCCACAAACAGGACTGTCCCGGCAGACCGATCGTATTGGCCTGTTCCTGGCCAATGGAACTCATTTCTCGCTATCTTGACTCCCTTCCCACCTACATCCGTGATTCCTCTGACACCTTACGTCACATCAACATTTTCCAGTTCCCTGACCCCAACCATCTCCTCTTCACCATGGACGTCCAATCCCTCTACACATCCATCCCCCACCGGGATGGTCTGAGGGCTCTCTGCTTCTTCCTCGAACTGAGGCCCGAACAATCCCCATCCACCACTACTCTCCTCCGTCTGGCTGAACTTGTTCTCACACTGAACAATTTCTCCTTTAACTCCTCTCACTTCCTCCAAATAAAAGTTGTGGCTATGGGTACCCACATGGGCCCCAGCTATGCCTTTCTCTTTAAGGGGTATGTGGAATATTCCTTATTCCAATCCTACTCCGGCCCCCTCCCACAAATCTTTCTCTGGTACATCAATGATTATTTCAGTGCTGTTTCATGCTCTCGTCGGGACCTGGAAAAATTTATTAATTTTGCTTCTAATCTCCACCCCTCCATCATTTTCACATGGTCCATTTCTGACACTTCCCTTCCCTTCCTTGACCTCTCTGTCTCAATTTCTGGTGATAGACTGTCCGCCAATATCCATTACAAGCCTACTGACTCCCACAGCTACCTCGACTACAGCTCTTCACACCCCACTTCCTGTAAGGACTCCATCCCATTCTCTCAGTTCCTTCACCTCCGTCGCATCTGTTCTGATGATGCTACTTTCAAAAACAGTTCCTCTGACATGTCCTCCTTCTTCCTTAACCAAGGTTTTCCACCCACGGTAGTTGACAGGGCCCAGGGCCCTCAACCGTGTTTGGCCCATCTCCCGCGCATCCACCCTCACGCCTTCTCCTCCCTCCCAGAAACATGATAGGGTCCTTCTTGTCCTCACTTATCACCCCACCAGCCTCCGCATTCAAAGGATCATCCTCCGCCATTTCCGCCAACTCCAGCACGATGCCACCACCAAACACATCTTCCCTTCACCACCTCCCCCACCCCCGGCGGCATTCCATCAGGATCATTCCCTCCGTGACACCCTGGTCCACTCCTCCATCACCCCCTACTCGTCCTCCCACAGCACCTCCCCATGCAAATGCAGAAGATGCAATACCTGCCCCTTCACTTCCTCTCTCCTCATCGTATAAGGGCCCAAACAATCCTTTCAAGTGAAGCAGCATTTCACCTGCACTTCCTTCAACATAGTCTGTTGCATTTGTTGTTCCCAATGTAGTTTCCTCTACATTGGAGAGACCAAACGCAGACTGGTTGACCGCTTTGCAGAACGCCTTCGGTCTTTCCGCAAGCATGACCCAGACCTCCCTGTCACTTGCCATTTCAACACTCCACCCTGCTCTCCTGCCCTTGGCTTGCTGCATTGTTCCAGTGAAGCTCAACGCAAACTGAAGGAACAGCACCTCATCTTCCGACTAGGCACTTTACAGCCTTCTGGACTGAATATTGAGTTCAACAATTTTAGATCTTGAACTCTCTCCTCCATCCCCACCCCCTTCCCCTTTCTTCCCCCTCCTTTTTGTTTTTTTCCAATAATTTATATAGATTTTTTCTTTTCCCACCTATTTCCATTATTTTTAAATGTATTTCCACCATTGTTTATTTCTACCTTTTAATATTCCCCCACCCCCACTATCTGTACCTTATCTGTCCTGTCTTATACTTTTAATTAGCACATTGCTTTAGCTAATGTCACCACCTTCAACACCTCTTTGTTCTTTTGTCCGTGACAGCTTTTGGTTATCTCCACCTATCACAGGCTGCTTGTCCCAACAAACCACACACCCCCCCCGCCCCGCGCAAACTAGCTTATATTTCACCCCTTTCCTATTTTTACTTAGTTCTGTTGAAGGGTCATGAGGACTCAAAATGTCAACTGTACTCTTCTCCGCCGATGCTGCCAGACCTGCTGAGCTTTTCCAGGTATTTCTGTTTCTGTTTTTGTTTTGAGCTTGGCTGAAGCTGTCTTCTCCTGCTGCGGGCAGGTGTCTGTGTGGTGACCACCAGACTGTGAACCTGAGCTCCCACTGAGGTGTGTGTCTCTGCGCTGGTGGAGGGTGTGGGTAAACACTATGATGGGCCTTCCAGGCTGCTTATTTCCAGCTCTTCAATAGGGGAGTTGTCCTCTTGGCTGGACGTGAGGACCTGGATGGAGCTGAGGGACTAGCTGGCTGAGGGTGTTGGTCATTTGGCAGAGCTCCCTGTGGTAGTTCAAAATAGAGATAATTAGTGCATGGCAACAGAGTCAAAAGCAGGAGAAAGAGCACTCACAGTTACGTGGCGTGAGGGATGATGTGGTGCAGGATCCTCACGAGAGTGGTCACCGCTGACCTCACTGTCACCACAGGCACAGTACATGTCCTCAAAGTGCGTGAGAGGCCTGATGTGGGCCACTTCACCCCCAGTCTGAAAAAAGTCATTTTGCTCGCTGGTTGCAATGGTGGCTTTTCATGCCATATCATCCCATTTCTGACATGTCCCGCCTCATTAATAATCCGTTCGCGGCAAACACTCTGGATCGCTGGAGGGCGGACCCAAATCCAGACCCCTTACTGCTGCTATGAGCAGGCTTCTCCTGCATGAAAACAGATGGAGAGAGTGTTAGCAGGACACATGGCTCTGTGTGGAATGTTTGTGTGGTGAGGACGAGGATGTGAGCTCGAGAGGATATGAGCCTGATGGAGATGTGAGGGTGTGTGTGAGAGTTAGTGGTGTTTTCCCTTGTGGTATCAGATCCCTGTGGACGTGTGATGGGTTTGTGAGTGTGTGAGCTGACGGTGATGAGGTGGTTGGCTTACTCTGGTGGAATGGTTAAGAGCATTCATCCTCTCCCTGCACTGGATGGCTGACATCCTTTGTGCTCCGGTGGTGCTGACCTTCACTGCCACTGCCTCCTAGGCCGGATCGGGGACTCTGGTGGACCTCCTGCGGCCAAAGAGAGGGTAGAGGACATCGTGGTGGCCTTCCACTGCATCCAGCCCAGAAAGACATCACTAAATTCAGGGGCTGCCGTCTTCTTTGCTTATGGGGCCACCTGCCACCTGGAGCAGTCCTAGTCTGCAGACATGGAGTAGGCTGAGCGCTGGTGCACTTTAAATATGGTGCCTGGAGCAAAGAAGTGCTGAAGTCACAGCGAGGTGGGCAAATCCAGGTCCACCCACCAGCGATCCAGAGTGTTTCCCATGAATGCATTATAAATAAAGTGGGACGCATTGTGAATGGGATAATTCGGCATGAAAACCTGCCATTGTGGCCTTTGGGTAAAATGACTTTTTCCTGCCCACTACCACACTTTGGACGCATTTTGTCCCAGATTTGCATAATGTTAATTGGGGCAACATTAAGTGGGGACTTACTGCACTAAGGAATGCACCTTCAAAGACCTAATGAAGGACTTCAGCAAAATTCAATCAGTTCTCACATCTCAGCCTGAATTTTCACAGAAATGGCAAACGGCACCAGAGACCTGAATCTGGAAGTCCCGTCTCTGTATTCGGCACCCACTATTCTTGCCATGGTGGGGGTGGGGCAGGGGGGAACTGAGTGGAACATATTTTGTACGTGTGTGGTTCACAGAGACAGACCCACATTTAAAAGTGCTGCTGCCTTTACTCAGAAGCGATTTTCATAACTGAGGCTGTGAAACATAACTCATAGGATTTACAAATTTGAAGAAAAGGTCTAAACATTTTTGGCGGCGTAAGGTATCATTTTGAGATTTTTAAGAGCAGACGTTAAAATACGTAAAAGGTGGATAAGGTCTCTGGAGCTGACAAGCTGTCAAGCTATTTAAACCAGGTCTCCAGAGCATTACCCTGGGTATCTAGATTACTAGTCCAGTGACAATATTACACAACCACCTCCCCCTGAAGATTAATAGACAATGTAAGAGCTCATGGAGTTAGGATCCAATCTAAAAAGCAGAGCTTCAAAAATAATTATCTCTGGTCTGTTACCTGATTCACCCACCAACTTGCAGAGAGCTAAACAAGTTAGAAAGTTAAAGTCATGGTATATTCAAAAGGCGTTTGATAAAGTGCCAAACAAAAGGCTAATACACAAGATAAAGGCTCATGGAGTTGGGGGTGATATATTAGCATAGATAGAGGATTGGTTAACAGGCAGGAAACAGAGAATAGGGATAAATGGGGCATTTTTAACTTGGCAGGTCATGACAAGTGGAGTGCTCCAAGGATCAGTGCTAGGGCCACAGCTACTTACAATCTATATTAATGACTTCGACGAAGAGACCGAGTAATATATCTAAGATTGCTGACGAAATAAAGCTAGGTGGGAATGTAAGATGTGAGGAGGACACAAAGTGGCTGCGAAGAGATATAGACAGGTTAGGTGAATGGGCAACTAGCTGGCAGATGGATTATAATGTAGGGAAGTGTGAGGGTATTCACCTTGGTTGTGGGAACAGAAAAGCAGAATATTTTTTAAAAGACGTGAAACTTGTAAATGTTGATATTCAGAGAGAGTTAGATGTATGCGTACAAGGAACAGAGAAAGTTAGCATGTACAGCAAGTAATGAGGAATGCACCTGACATGTTGGTATTTACTGCAAGGGGATTGGAGTACCAGAATAAAGAAGCTTTGCTACAATTGTATAGAGCTTTGCTGAGACTGCACCAGGAACACCGTCTCCATATTTAGAGAAGGATATACTTCTACTGGAGGCAGTACAGCAAATGTTCACTAGATTCTGGGCTGAGAGTGTTGCCTCATGATAAGTTGAGTAAATTGGGTCTTTTCACTGTAGTTTAGAAGAATGAGAGGTGATCTCATTATTCATACAATATTCTGAAGGGGCTTGACAGGGTAAACACTGAGGAATTGATTCCGCTGGCTGGGGAATCTAGAACACGGGGGCACAGTTACAGGATAAGGGACTGATCATTCAGGACTGAGATGAGGAAATTCTTCACATAGAGGGTTGTGAATCTTTGGAATTCTCTACCCCAGAGAATTGTGGATGGGCCATCATTGAATATATTTAAGGCTGAGATAGACAGATTTTTTTTGTCTCTCAGGGAATCAAGGGATTTGCAGAGCAGGTGATAAAGTAGAATTGAAGCACAAGATCTTATTGAATGATGGAACAGGCTCAACGGGCTGCAAGTTCTTCCCCTGCTCATATTTCTTATTTTCTTATGTAGTATCCCTAAAGAAACGGCAGGACCATTTGCAGGTCAGGAACACATTTGATTAATTAGTGGGTTTTGCCGAGGCTGTTTCACTGAGTCACGGCATTATCATCCCTCCTTTGGGTTGCCTGAACATCAGGGACAGTGGGCAGGATGACGCACCTAACTATGCAACAAAGAGACCCTACTTAAAGGGACACTGGCAGGGCTCACAATGGTAGCAGTAAGTGTAGCATTGAATGTGCCATTGGGAAATAGAAACAGCTACAATATGGAAGCGAGATGTGGGTAAGTCTCAAACATGTCCCTGGAAGTCATGACAGATGCAAAAAGGGTCAGAAGAGAAGTCCTCTTTCTTGAGGACATGTGGAGACCAGCCGACCTATCTAAGGAGGTGTAGCTTCAAGTAGTAGAGGAGGTAAGCAGCAGGTGTGCATTGCCCAGGATTTGGATGCAGTACTGCAAAATGTTATCTCACCTCATGAGGTCCAGCAGGGTGAATGTCCAGCTTTCATCTGGCAGCCATCACTCTCTCATCTCCCAGCAGTTTCCTGCACATCACTTCTCTTACTGACACACCTTGCTGTCACACACATTTCTTTCTCTTCACCATGCTCCCCAATTCTCCATCTCAACAGGCAACAATAAAACCCACCTTCATCCTATTTCTACCAACTCCAGCATGATGCCACCACCAAACACACCTTTCCTTCATCCCCGTTGTCAGCATTATATAGCGACTATTCTCTCCAGGATACCCTGGTCCACTTCTCCATTGCCCCCTACAGCTCAACCCCCTCCCATGGTACCTTCCTATGCAATCGCACAAGGTACAACACCTGCCCCTTTACTTGCCCCCCCCCTCACTGTCCAAGGGCCCAAATCATTCCTTTCAAGTGAAGCTTGCACTTCCCTCAATTTAGTCTACTGTATTTGCTGCTCCCAATGTGGTCTCCTCTACATTGGAGAGACAAAACACAGACTGGGTGACTGCTTTGCAGAACACCTTCAGTCTGTCCGCGAGCATGACCCAGACCTCCCTGTCACTTGTCATTTCCACACACCACCCTGCTGTCATGCCCACATGTCCGTCCTTGGCCTGCTACAATGTTCCAGTGAAGCTCAACACAAACTGGAAGAACAGCACCTCATCTTCCAACTAGGCACTTTACAGCCTTCCGGAATTAATATTGAGTTCAACAACTTCAGAACACGAACTCTCTCCTCCATCCTCACCCTTTTTTGATCCTCCTTTTCAAATATTTATTTTTAAATTTTTATATATATATATTTTTCCCACTATATCTATTATCATTTTAAAAATTAATTTCCATTCATTGTTATATCCCCACCTTTTAGCCTATTTCGGTCTTTTCTCCCACATCATCCCCTCCCCCGCCCCACCCCCACTAGGACCATCTGACACTTACTCATCCTGCTTTCTACTCTTAATGTCACCATTAGCACCTCCTTTAGCCTGTATCACAACCATCAACACCCCCTCAACCTTTTGTTTATGACATCCTTTGCAATCTCTCCTTTGCCTCCACCTATCACTGGCCTTCTATCCAGCTTCACCTGTCCCACCCCCTTAAACAGTATATATTTCACCATATTTTTTATTACTCTTTAGTTCTGAAGAAGAGCCATCTGGACTCGAAACGTTAACTCTGCCTTTCTCTCCACAGATGCTGTCAGACCTATGGAGGTTTTCCAGCAATTTTTGTTTTTGTCTCATCCTATTTCTCTCTTGTGCCCATTCCTCACTGTCACCCTCCTCAAATACTCACTCTCCATCCTCAGCCACCAGTTCACTTCTCACACTCATAACTGTCCGCCTTATCCCTTAATACAGGATAAGAGAGATAGATAGGGAAGCATACGGTGAGGTGTACATCATGTGAGCAGAAGCAGGTGTTTGAAACAGTGACAGTCATGGAGAATACCAGTCAGAGGGTGCAGAACAACCCAAGCTTTACACAGCTGAGCACAGATGCTGAGTTTTGGGAGCCATCCAGGAAGAGAACTATTCTAGAGCAGCAGTAGGAAATGTCACTGGTCCAGTCAGCCTTTCTTGTGGTATTGGGCATCCTTGAAGCGAGGAATCCATCTCAAACACGAGAGCCATGATGTCTCAGGCATTTGCACTGATCTTTCACATCCATGGAAAGAGTGACCACCCTCATGGAGAATCAGATGTGACAATTGTTCTGAGTGTTTGCTGGCCCAGACCAATGGCTGCACACTCTGACTGCCACTTTACATAGGATGGAGGGAAGCTTCACTGATCTCGCTCGGCACTCACTGCCATGCAGCCAAGTGCTTTCCAGCTCTCTGCTAGCACGGAAGTGCAGCTGGGCATTGAGAGGGAGGATGGAGGAAGGACATATGAAAATGGGGTCTCTTCTCAAGGCATTCCCATTTCCCATTCCTTTCCCACCCACACACCCTGACAGAAGCTGCTTCCTGCCCCGATGACCAAGTCTGCCCCTGCATAGGTGCAAGTGGGGCCCTTACAGGCTCCAAAACACAGAGGGCTTTACCACGGGCCCCTCCTTTGTCAGGGTCAGGGAAAGAAACAGTCTGCCTCTAGCTCTGCTGAAACCCCAAAGGTTATAGCATGTAGAAGTGATGGGAAGCAGAAGAAGACTTCATAGCTGCACAAGGGGACTCACTTGGGTCCTTGTAACTATGCAAATATTGCTTACTTTGTGAAATAGTAATTGAGGCAAGTGTTTTAATATATTCTGCTGCATTCCCCAGTGGCCAAAAGGCCCCATCAGAATGGCACACCCAGAGTGTAGATGGTGGACAGGCTTTGGGGGAGTCAGGAGGTGAGTTACTAGTGCAGGAATCCTGGCATCTGACCTGCTTTTGTAGCCACAGTATTTATATGGCTAGTCCAGTTCAGTTTTAGTGGGCTGCAGATTGTGAGATCCTGCAGATGTCCCCAGCTAATGCCTGAAAGGAGCTGGAGGCAAAGAAATTCAGGGTTGCGGTGACTGTATTGGCCAATGAAGCTGCATGCTCACCTCGCCTTCTTGGAAGGAAGTCTTGTTCCAAAAGCCTGAAAACACCAGCAATTAGCTGCTGCAAGAACCTGAGCCTCCTGAGGCACTGTTGCTCTGTTGTGTGGAGAAAGCTGATGCCCTGCCTGTATGCCATGTTTTTGGGGTATTGTCACTTTTGATCTGGAGCCCTGTGTCCTCCCCTCCACCCTTTGGAATGGCATGTAGCTGAGGAGAAAGCAGATGCTGTTGCTGTGGCTTCTGCTGTTGGTGTTGCTGATCTTCCTGTTCCTCTTCAGAGGTTCATGCAATGGTTGCATAAGCTGCTCCCAACCTGCGAAGAATGTTGAGAGCGAGTAAGTTCACACCAAGATAAGTAAGGCCTAAAATAAGTCAAATGACTTTCAAAAACCTGTCCCTGTCCTGTAAAGCAGGAAAACCATGTTCTCAGTACAAGTGCTGAGAATACAAGCCTTGCCTATAGGCAGGGCTACAGCTGTTCTGTTTCACTACTTTAAGTCTTTCTAGCCTATCAGTTTCATTGTTACATCCCACCGTGCTCTCACCTTATGTACCCTGCCAAGATCCATAAAACTCAGAAACTGTGAGCACTGGCTGTTAAAACCAGAATAGAAAGTTAAATTGCCACTTAATTGTTATTTAACATAATTAAACATTTGACCTGACATCTTCACAGGGGGTTTCCTACTCACTTCTGAATGAGAGCAAGAACTTGCTGGGTTCCTGTCATTTTTTGGGGCTTTGACCCTGAGCCCATCTCTGCAGATAAAATTCTGCCTGTGGCTCTAAATTGACCAAGATTGGAAAATTAATATTCCAGGGCACTTAACTTTTAGAAGAGGTAGGCAAAATGGAAGAGTTGGAGGAGTAGTTCTGATAATAAAGGATGGGATAAAGACAGTTGAGAGAAAAGCTATCAGCTCAGAAAATCAAAAAGTGGAATCAGTTTGGATGAAGCTAAGGAACAACAACAGGCAGAAAACGCTAGTGGAAGTAGTTTATAGGCCCCACAGCAGCAGTTGCAGTGTCAGACAAAGGATAAATCAGGAAATTAGAAGCATATGTAAAAGTGTAACAGAATAATCAAAAGAGACTTTAATCTTCATAGAGAATGGGCAAACCAAATTTGCAGTAATAGCATGGAGGACAAGTTTGTGGAATGTGTGCAAGAAAGTTTTCTAGATCAGTTTGTCATGGAACCAACTAGGGAACAGGCTAGAGATCTAGCATTGTGTAATGAGAAAGGGTTATTTAATAACCTGCAGTAAAGGGTACTCTAGGGAAGGGTGATCATAATGTGATGGAATTTTATGTTGAATTTGAAAGTGATTTAGCTAAGTCCAAAGCTAGGGTCTTAAAGTAAAGCAAACTATGTAGGTTTGAGTGGATATTTGTATGAGGCAAACTGGAAAACTACGGTAAAATATATGGTGTTATGTGAGCAATAGCTAGCAATTTGCCATAATTGAACATTATTTAAAGGCACAAAAGCCTCAGAGGAAAGGTAGCTAACAAGAGGAGTAAAAATAGTGTTAGATCATAGCAAGAGGCTTATAAAATGTCAGAAATTATAGTAAGCCTGAAGATCAGGAGGGTTTTGGAATTCAGCAAAGGACGACCAAGAAATTGATAAGGAAAGAGACTATAGATGTGACTAGCAAGAGACCTAAAACATGTAAACTTTCCTACAGGTATGTTAATAGGAAGAGGTTAGTGAAAATAAGCATGGGCCCAATCGAGACAGAGACAGGTGAAATTATAATGGGAATAAGGAGACGTTAGACAGAGACTTGATACCTATTCTCACAGAAGAAGACACAAAAAAAACTTTCGGAAATAATGGGGGACCAAAGGTCTAGAATAAGGAACTTATAGAAATAATACTAGAGATATTAGTGGGTTTATGTAGGGACAGATACTTGGATTTGACAACATGCACCCTTGAGTTTTAAAAGAGTTAGTTGCAGAGATAGCGAGTGCATTTGTTTTGATCTTCCAGAATTCCTAAGATTCCAGAACAATTTCTAGGGATTGAAAGGTAGCAAACATAAATCTTCTATTTAAGAAAGGAGGAAGAGAGAAACTGAACTCTAGCCCTGTTAAGCTGACATCAGTTTCAAGGCAAAATACTAGAAGATATTATTAGGGATACAGGGCAATTAGAAAATCAACAAGAGTCACTACGGGTTTATCAAAAGGAAATAATGTGAGGATGCAACAAGTAGGATGGATAAGGGAAAACCAATGGATGCAGATTTTAAAATAATCTTTGATAAGGTGTCACACATGAGCTTATTACACAAAATTGGGACTCCTGGAATTGGGAACAATATATTAGTATGGATGGAGGATTGGTTAGTGGACAGAAGTCAAAGAGTCGAATAAACAGGATATTTTGGATTGGCAGGCTGTAACTAGTGGGGTACCACAAGCATCAGTACTTGGGCCTCATCTATTTACAGCCTATATTAATGACACAGATGAGGGGACTACTGGTATCCCAGTTTACTCATGATGTAAAGTTAGGTGGGAAAGTAAACAGTAAGGAGGGTGCAAAAAGGCCACAGAGGGAGAAAGACAGGCTGGATGAGCAGAGAAGGACTTGGCAGATGGACTACAATTTGGCAAAGTGTGAAGTTGTCCAGTTTGTTAGGAAAAATAAAACAGAATATCTTTATAGCATATTTATGTTGATGGAGAAGGCTAATTGGTATAATTATTGTATACCTTAATTTAAGGATAACTGAATTAAAGAACATTTTTAGACTGCTGTTTCTCAGAAATAAGGAAGATACCTTGCTCTGACTTCAGTACCAATTGCTCAGTGAATTTCTTGCAGTGATCAATTTTGTTTCGTACTGCTCTGTAGGATTACCACTGGCAGAACTGTGCACAAAGTATTCAGTCTAATGGCAGTCAAGACCATGAGCAAATTGTGGAGAGATTTACCACGACTACTTATGGCATTTTTGCAGGTTTGTAATTGCAATCAGTAAAAGAATTACAATCAAACCTTAGTTACAACTCAGATGCATGTAAATCACAGTTATGCTGAAATATTTTCCATTATCTAAAGCATTTAAGGAGCCCTCAATGTATCCCCAAGCAGCTCTGAATCAAGTTTGAACTAACACCTTGCTTTTCATGCCCACGGAAGTTGAAAGCACACAGCCAATTTAGGGGTATCATGAATACTTTTTTCTAAGTGTTCATACTGAAAGCAGTGGGTTGATTTTTTTCATATCTAATGGCAATTTCAGTTCAATACCTGGCTAGCTCTCCATTTACAGATCAGTCTGTTAGCTGCACAGCATCCTGTTCCTTTGATCTGAGTGTTTTAACTGCTGTTCATCGTGATAAATAATGAATCTGCAGGATGATTTTGAGAATTCCACGGCTGTTTATTTTTCCAGATTTCTAATGAATTCTGTGAACTGGAACCCACAGAGAGAGCGTGGACTGTAATTTTCCAGTTGTGGAGAATTCAATTGGCCAAGTACCAACAACCTTCCTTCAAAAGTTATAACCACAGAATATTGGAATTAATTTCTGTGTTTGATGCAAGTGATCCAGGAGCAGCAATGTGAAGAAAGGAAGAGAATTAATGTAAAATGGAAAAGGGAAAGAGTTGCATATTAAAGATTGATTCATCCAGTGGTTAGCAGGAGCATATGACAGAGGGAGTTCAGTCAAACCTTACAGTGAAGGCTGATGGACTGGAGATTGAACTGACAAGGTCCAGTCGTGAAACTTCTTAACATCCTAACTAGAAGGAATGGAGGCAGCCTTCTGGCCTGCAAAGGATCGTTTGAGCCATGGTGGTCAACTTTGTGTTAAACGTTGCCTGATTTTCCCTGGGGGCCTCACTCTGGCATGGCAGCCTCTACTGCATTTGCTGCAGAAGAAGACAGTGGGCTGAGAAGGTGCATGATTCGCTGGTCCTGTTTTTCTCTGGGCCCTCTTCTCAGCCAGCTGAGCATTTTGTTTCTGCTCGTCTCTTCTAATGCCCTTGCAAACAGTCAGCCTTGCGAGCTCAGGGCAGTCAGCGACTGTTTCCCAGTTCTTAGTGTTAACATCCGCCAGCTTTGTATCTCATTTGCAGGTATCCTGGTAGCAGAGGTACCGAAGCCCAGGAGGCAGTAGCCAATTCACTTTTCAGCAGGTCTTTCAGTATACAGCTGTCATCCATCTGATGAACGTGGCTGAGTCAATGCATACATTGTTGGCTTAGTAATGAATGTATGCTGATGGAATTCGCGCACTCCAGGATCTCTGAGTTGATGACCTTGTCCTGCCAAGAGATGCTGAGGATATGCCTGAGACAGCGAAAGTAAAAACTGTTCAGCCTTTTCTCTTGCCTAGCACATGTTGTCCAGGTTTCACCACTGTAGAGGAGTGCACTGAGGACAGAGGCTTGGTAGACTCACAATTGGGTGTTCTCAGTCAGGTTGCTGGTATTCCAAACTCACTTACTCAGTTTGGACATAACTGCTGCAGTTTCTGTCGTGATTGTGTTGATTTCAGCATTAAGTGACAGATTGCTGGTGATTATGGAGACCAGATATGTGAAGCTATCAGCAACCTCCAGTGTCACACTGTCATGCTGATAGATGGCAGTAATGCATTTATGGACCATGACATTTGTCTTCCTGAAACTGATGATTCAACTAAACTCTTTACAGGAGTGACAGAGTTTCTCCATTAGCCGCTGCAGGTATTCAGTATGGAGTGTTAGTGTGACATTGTCAGTGTAGAGTTATTCTCTGATGAGGACTTGGTGCACCATTGTCTTTGATCTCAGGTGAGCAAGGCCGAACAGCTTTCTGTCAGTTCTGCTATGTAAGCAGACACCGTCTGTAGTTGTCGATGTCAGAACACAACCCTGTTTGACCCCACTGCGGATCTCAAAGGGTTTCAATGTTGCACTGTCATTGCTGACTTTACCTATCATCTTACCATGGAAAGAGGAGATCATGTTGAGCAGCTTTGGCAGGCAGCCACTTTTCTAAAGCAGCTAAATAGAGCGTCTCTGCTCACATGTTTGATTGCTGTGGTGTCCTCTGTTCATGGCATTTCTCTTGCAGCTGCCAGACTGAAAGGATCATGTCAATCGTAGATCTTCCAGTTCTGAAACCACACTGGGATTTGGGGTAGATGTGTTCAGCCAGGATCTGCTGTCTGACAAAAGCAACTTAGACAAATATTTTCCCATGATACTCAGCAGGGATAGATGTTGCATTCTCTGTGATCATCGATGTTCTGGTACAGCATCACAATCTTTGCATCTTGCACATCCTGGGACACTGCCCCCTCCCTCCAGCAGAGACGGAGAAGTTTAAGCAGATGCTGTGAGAGTGCCAGTTTCCCATGCTTGCTGAGTTCAGGTGGTATAACATCAGAACCCAGAACTTTGCCCATGGTAAGTGAGTCAATAGCTTTTCTAAGCTCCTCCACCATGGGTTCAATATTCAGTTCTGCCTTGGCAGGCAGGGTCTCTTTGGTGTCTAGAGTTTCCTCGGTGACCATGTCCTTCCTAGGACACATCTCAAGGTAGTGCTCCACCCATCTCTCCAACTGCAGTCAGTGATGACCTCCCCTGCCTTTGTTTTCAATGAACTGTTTTCTTTGCTGATAGGCCTGTTGCCTTTTTGATCCCTACATACATGCCCCCAACATTCACTGTGTTGAAGGACACTTGGATTTTCTGGCTGAGTTCTAATGAGTAGCCATTGACGCACTGCCTAGCAGTTTGTTGGAGTTTACTTCCAGCAGCTCTCAGTGCATTCAGTGTCTTCCCATTTGGACCTCTCTTGTAATTAATGAGAGTGGTCCACCTGGCTTCACTGACAGGTTCCATCACAGTGATTTAGGCTCGAACAAGTAAGCATTTTTCCGCTCTTGCTTCCTATATATTGAGTGTGGTATTGTGAATGGCGTCTCAAAGTATGTTCCATTCCACGTCTTCACTCTGTGTGGGAATGCTAGTGAGTGCCTGTTTAATCAGATCAAGAAACTGTTTGTTTTTTATCTGGTAGGCGGTATGGCTAATGTTGATACGAGGATGGCATTTCTGCTTTGAATGACGAAGTAATCAAGTGTTGTATCCTCACTCTAGTGCACACCCAGGGAGAGATGTGTATCACAGTCAGTATTGTGTTAGCTATGTGTGTTGAGAATGCTGTTCAGAGAGTGACAGATCCAGCTGGTGCCCGTGCCCTGATTTTCAATGCCTCTAGGACACTTTGTGGCATGGTTTGTTCTGAAAGAAGGTGTTAGTTACACAAAGCTTATGGTCGCAGCAATATCTAGGTAATCTCTGTCCGTTCTCATATATCTTTCCCAGGCCGAGGCAGGAAGGTCATGCCTCATGATCTACGCCCACTCTTGCGTTGAAATCCCCCAGTAGGTAAAGATGTTCTGAGTTGGGGATTCAGCTGATAGCAGTGCCAAGCTCCTCATAGAACTGGTCTTTCGCCTTTGTAATGGAGTACAGCTTTGGAGCGTAGATACTCATAAAGTTAACTGCCCTCTTTGAGTTGAGAGGTGGATGGAGAGAACACATTCTGAACCATTTGTGGGGGGTTCTATCATCAAGAGTGAAGGTGTGAAGGCTGCTTAACATCCTAATTGGAAGGACTCAAGACAAAACATCACTTGGATTTTGAACAGCCAGAACGTGATGTATGCTCCTTTATCTACTAATCTTAAATGATTACGCTGGATACTATTTACAGATGTAGTATGAGATTTCCATCTACTCTGAGACAAAACAAACAGGTTTCATCATTGATAAATTCAGAAGGGAAAGTTTTGCTTGTTGTCTGCTCTCCAGGTAATGTCATTTGGTCAAAATCCTGGAACTCCCTCTCTAACAGCACTGTGGGTACACCTAACCACATGGACTTCATGCCCAATTCCCTTTTAAATGGTGTTAGAGCCACTTGTGGTAAAGCATTTGAAGTTTTAATTACCCTCGGTGCAATAACATTTCTTCTTACAATTTGATTTGTTCTTGAGATTCTGGATCCACTGCTCCAACAACCAAGAGGAACAACCACTCACCTAATTGTCTTTCCAATTCCCATCATAATCTCAAACAAAACACAATTAGACTCTCCTTTAGTTTACCCAATTCTAGTGATTTTTTTGAACTTCTTTGAAAAATAATTACAGCGGTCAGATCTTTACAAATCCAATCTGACTGACCTTGCTTAGCTCACGCTTTTGTAAATATTCATTAATTGGTAAATAATTCTGAAGACCAAAGGAAGCTGAAAGAATGATATTGAGGGGATGGCAAAATGAGCAACTGCTGGAATTTGATGCCATGAAGTGTGAGGCAGTGAATTTTAAATGAAAATCAACTTTGAATGAGGCATAGCTGGTTGAAATGGGGAAAGCACAGGGATCTGGAGGTGTGGGTTCACCTGACACAAAAAGCAATCCCTCAAGTGCGATAGGCTTAATAAGCCCAGTTGGTCATGTTCCTTTGTGTCACTTTCCTATGTTGGTAAAAGTATGAATTGGCATAGAATTGTTGAAAACTGGTGGAATTAGATGGATGTACATCTGCTAAGAAAACCAAGTAAGATTATAATGGCTGTAGATAATTGCCCAGAGCACAAGCCTAGTGCATGAACAAAATGTAACATTTGTATTCCTATGGACAATATAACATCAATTATTTATCACATATACCAAGGTTTCAGCAGAGTCACAGCTGTAGATTTCTCCCAGTACAGCATTAGGATCATTAAAGCAATTCTTTGGAAAAGGTTATACCCCTGTCCAAAAAATGGGGAGAAGGATACACTTGGCAAATACAGGCCAGTCAGACTAACATCAGTAGTTGAGAGACTTTTATAAACAGTAGTCTGAGGTAAAATTAAGTGTCATTTGAAAAGGCATGGGTAAATAAATGACAGCCAGCACAGATTATTTAAAGGCTAATCATGTCTAACTGTCCTGATTTAGTTTTTTGAAGAAGTAACATAGAGGTTTGATGGAGCCTTTCAAAAGGCGTTTGATAAAGGACCACATATGGATTGTTAGCGGAATTGAAGCCCGTGGGATTAAAGGGAGAGTGGCAGCATGGTTATGAAATTGGCTAAGAAAGTACAGGATAGCGGTGAACAACAGTTCTTCAGACTGGAAGAAAAGGCACAGTGATGTTCTCCAGGGCAGGAATTTTATGGCCCTGTTATGGCGGTGATGGGGCTGTAAAATGCAGCGAGCCATTCTAAACTCCAGTGACTTCGGTGGGATTTGACAGGTGGCAGGGTTTCTCACTCTGCCACCCAAAGAGTCAATGGAGACTGTGTCTCTGCTGATGCTGGTTGCCCTCAGCTACTTATTGCTCCAAGGAGTGTTAATTGGTTGGAAGTAAGACATTTGCCCCTCATTTGGGGTGGGGGAAGTACTGTCTCAGAGGGCTGCTGGCCATAAAGCGTGGGAGTCTCATGGCAGAGAGGGGAGGGGAGGCCCAGGGTTGGCAGGGACAGGGAGGGGTTGGACTTAATGGAGGAACCAAGCGGGGAGGGCTCACTTGGGGGAAAAATCCGGAGGTGGGGAAGAGGGGCATCCATTGTGGAAAGGGGGCTATTGAGGGAGGCGCCCCACCCCACCGCCGGTGCCCTGGAAGGGTGACCTACCGAGCAGCCACCAAACTCCCCACCACCCCTAACCTCCTCCTATCTGTCTCAAAATTGAGACCAAGTGTGTCCTTAACACTTATACCAGACCTCATGAAATCTCAAGGCATTAAGTCAGTCATTGGTAAGGAAACATACTGCGAATTATCATCCACCACCTTCCTTCAGCTGATGAACCAGCGCTCCTCCATATTGAGCACCACTTGGAAGAAGCACTGAAAGTAGTAAGGGAACAGGATGTATTCTGGGTTTCAATGTCCTTCACCAAGGGTGGCTCGGTAGCACCATTACTGACTGTGATGGCCAAGTCCTGAGGAAAATATCTACCAGATTGGACTTGCAGCAGCTGGTGAGAAAAGAGAAAAACTTATCTGGCCTCATCCTCACAAATCTACCTGTCGGAGATGCATCAGTCCATGATAGCATTGGTAGGAGTGACCACTGCACAGTCATTGTGGTGACGCAGTCCCAGCTTCACACTGAGGACACATTTGGGGAGGAGATGATGTTGTGGCTTTATCCCTGATTAAAAATCCAGAGACCCAGGGTAATGCTCTGGGGATGACCTGGCTTTGAATCCCATCATGGCAGATGCTGAAATTTCAATTCAATAAAAACCTGGAATTAAAAGTCTAACGATGACAACAAAGCCATTGTTGACTGTTGTAAAAACTCATCTGATTCACTAATGCCCTTTAGGGAAGGAAATCTGCTGTCCTTACTTGATCTGGTGTGCATGTAACTCCTGAACCACAGCAATGTGGTTGACTGCCCTCTGAAATGACCTAGCAAGCCACTCAGTTGTATCAAACCACTAAACAGTCTGAACGGAACCAGACAGATTGCATTTGCAATTAAGTAGATGAATTAACCGCGCAAATAAATGTAAACAGACATGATATAGTTGGGATTTGGTTGCAGGGTGCAGGGTGACCAGGGATGGGAACTGAACATCCAGGGGTATTCAGTATTTAGGGAGGACAGACAAAAAGGAAAAGGTGGTGGAATTGCATTGCTGGATAAATGTGAGGTTATCCACTTTGGTAGCAAAAACAGGAAGGCAGATTATTATCTGAATGGCTATAAATTGAGAGAGGGGAATGTGCAAAGCGACCCCGGTGTCCTTGTACACCAGTCGCTGAAGATAAGCATGCAGGCACGGCAGGAGGTAAAGAAGGCAAATGGTATGTTGGCCTTCTAAGCGAAAGGACTTGAGTACAGGAACAAGATGTCTTGCTGTAATTATACAGGGCCTTGGTGCAACCACACCCGGAACATTGTGTGCAATTTTGGTCTCCTTATCTGAGGAAGGATGCTCTTGCTTTAGAGGTAATGCAGCGAAGGTTTACCAGACTGATTCCTGGGATGGCGGGACTGACACATGAGGAGAAGTTGAGTCAGGATTATATTTGCTGGAGTTCAGAAGAATGAGGTAGGATCTTATAGAAACCTATAAAATTCTAACAGGACTAGACAGGCTGGATGCAGGAAGGATGTTCCCGATGGTGCGGGAGTCCAGAACCAGGGGTCACAGTCTGAGGATATGGGGTAGACCATTTAGCACTGAGATGAAAAGTTTCTTCACCCAGAGAGTGGTGAGCCTGTGGAATTCGCTACCACAGAAAGTAGTTGAGGCCAAAACATTGTATGTTTTCAAGAGGAGTTAGATATAGTTCTTGGGACGAAAGGGATCAAAGGAAATGGGGAGAAAGCGGGAGCAGGGCTATTGAGTTGGATGATCAGCCATGATCATAATGAATGGCGGAGGCAGGCTCGAAGGGCCAAAGGGTCTACTCCTGCTCCTATTTTCTATGTTTCTGTGACCATCCGGCATTGACCTAAGCACCTAACAGCTGGAAGCTGGTGCCAAAATCGGGAGAGCTGTCTCACTGACTAGTCAAGCAACTGCCTGATATAGTCACACTAACAGAAACATACCTTACAGACAATGTCCCAGACACCACCTTCACCATCCCTGGGTATGTCCTGTCCCATCAGCAGGACACGCCCAGCAGAGGTGGCAGCATAGTGATATGCAGTCAGGAGGGAGCTGCCCTGGGAGTCTTCAACATTGACTCCAAACCATATGGGTCAAACATGGGCAAGGAAACTTCCTCCTGATTACCACGTAATGCCCTCCCTCAGCTGATGAATCAGTGCTCCTCTATGTTGAACAACACTTGGAGGAAGCACTGAGGGGGCGAAGGGTGCAGGATGTACTCTGGGTGGGGAATTTCAATGTCCATTACCAAGAATAGCTTGGCAGCACCACTACTGACCGAGCTGGCCAAATCCTAAAGGATATAGCTGCTAGACTGGGTCTGCAGCAGGTGGTGAGGGAAGCAAAAGAGGAAAAGCATACTTGACCTCATCCTCACCAACCTGCCTGCCACAAATGCATCTGTCCATGATAGTATCGGTAGGAGTGACCACCGTACAGTCCTTATGGAGATGAAGTCCCGTCTTCACATGGAGGATACCCTCCATCATGTTGTGTGGTACTACCACTATGTTAAATGTGATAGATTTTGGACAGATCTAGCAACTCAAGACTGGGCAACCATGAGGCGCTTGGGACACCAACAGCAGCAGAATTGTACTTGAACACAATTTGTAACCTCATGGCCCAGCATATCCCCCATCTACCATTAACATCAAGCCAGTGGATTAACCCTGGTTCAATGAAGAGTGCAGGAGGGCATGCCAGGAGCAGCACAAGGCATACCTAAAAATGAGGTGTCAGCCTGGTGAAGCTACAACACAGAACTACTTGTGTGCCAAACAGCATAAGCAGCAAGTGATAAACAGAGCTAAGCAATCCCACAATCAACGGATCAGATCTAATTTCTGCAGTCCTGCCACATCCAGCTGTGAATGCTGGTGAACAATTAAACAACTCACTGGAGAGGAGACTCCACAAATATCCCCATCCTCAATGATGGGGAAGCCCAGTACAGCAATGCAAAAGATTAGGCTGAAGTATTCGCAACAATCTTCAGCCAGAAGTGCCGAGTGGATGATCCATCTTGGACTCCTCCGGAGGTCCCCAGCATCACAGGTGCCAGTCTTCAGCCAATTTGATTCACTCCACGTGATATCAAAAAAAGGCTGAAGGCACTGGATAGTGCAAAGGCAATGGGCCCTGACAATATTCCGGCAATAGTACTGAAAACTTGAACTCCAGAACTTGTCGCACCCCTAGCCAAGTTGTTCCAGTACAGCTACAATACTAGCATCTACCCCAGCTATGTGGAAGATTGCCCAGGCATGTCCTGTCCACAAAAGGGAGAACCAATCCAATTACCGCCCCATTAGTCTTTTTAAAAAATCATTCATGGGATGTGGGCGTTGCTGGCCAGGCCAGCATTTATTACCTATCCCTAATTGCCCTAGTTCAGAGGGCATTTAAGAGTCAACCATGTGGTCCTGTGGCCCTGGAATCGCATGTAGGCCAGAGCAGGTAAGGGCAGCAAATGGGTTTTTACAACAATGGTTTCATGGACTTCTAATTCAGATTTTTAAAACCTGAATTCTAATTCCACCATCTGCCATGGCAGGATTCAAACCCAGATCCCCAGAGCATTATTCTGGGTCTCTGGACTACTAGTCTAGCAACAGTACCACTACGCCATCGCTACCCCATAAGATTGCTCTCCATTATCAGGAAAGTGATGGAAGGGGTCATCAACAATGCTATCAAGCAACACTTGTTTAGCAATAACCTTTTCACTGACGCTCAGTTTGGGTTCAGCCAGAGCCACTCAGCTCCTGACCTCATTACAGCCTTGGTTCAAACATGAACAAAAGAAGTGAACTCCTGAGGTGAGGTGAGAGTGACTGCCGTTGACATCAAGACAGCATTTGACCATGCATGACATCAAGGAGCTCTAGCAAAACTGAGGTCAAAGGGAATCAAGGGGAAAACTCTCCACTGGTCCATCATACCTAGCACAAAGGAAAATGGCTGTGGTTGTTGGAAGTCAATTATCAGTCCCAGGACATCACTGCATGAGTTCTTTAGAGTAGTGTTCTCGGTCCAACTATCTTCAGCTGTTTCATCAATGACCTTCCTTCCATCATAAGATCAGAAGTGGGTATGTTCACTGATGATTGCACAATGTTCAGAACCATTTGCAACTCCTCAGATACTGAAGCAGTCCATGTCCAAATGCAGCAAGACCTGGACAATATCCAAGCTTGAGCAGACAAGTGGCCACACAAGTGTCAGGCAATGACCATCTCCAACAAGAGAAAATCTAACCATTACCCCCTTGACATTCAGTGGCATTATCAATGCTGAATCCCCCAGTATCAACATCCTGGGGCTACCATTTACCAGAAACTGAACTGGACTAGCCATATACATACTGTGGCTACAAGAGCAGGTCAGAGGCTAGGAATCCTGTGGCGAGTAACTCACCTCCTGATTCCTCAATGCCTGTCCACCATCTACAAGGCACAAGTCAGACATGTGGTGGAATACTCTCCAGTTACCTCCAACAGCACTCAAGAAGCTTAACACCATCCACAAACATTCACTCCCACTAACTCCGATGCACAGTGGCAGTAGTGTGTACTATTTACAAGATGGACTGAGGGAACTCACCAAGGCTCCTTAGACAGCATCTTCTAATCCCACAATCACTACCATCTAGAAGGGCAAGGGCAGCAGATGCATGGGAACACCACCACCTGGAAGTTTCCCTCTAAGTCACTCACCATCCTGACTTGGAAATATATCACCGTTTCTTCACTGTCGCTGGGTCAAAATCCTGGAACTCCCTCCCTAATAGCACTTTGGGTATAGCTATATCACAGGGACTGGAACAATTCAAGAAGGCAGCTCACCACCTTCTCAAGGGCAATTAGGAATGGGCAATAAATGCTGGCATAGCCAGCAATACCCACATCCCATAAATTATTTTTTAAAAAACTCCCACCATTATATTATGTGGCATTACCCACTGTGCTAAATGAAATAGATTCAGAACAGGTTTAGCAATTCCTAACTGGGCATTGATGAGATGCTGAAGATAATCAGGCACATTCAGAATTGTATTTGGCTACAATCTTTAACCTCATGTCCCAGCAACTCCCTCACTCCACCATTACCATCAAGCCAGGGGGCCAGACTTGCTTTAATGAAGAATGTAGGAAAGCATGATAGGAGCAGTACTAAGCATCCATAAAAGTGAAGTGCCAACCTGGTGAAGCTACAACACAAGATGGCATTTGTACAAGCATGGTTCAGTTGGTAGTACTCCTGTCTTTGGGTGTGTGGATTCAATTCCACCCTGGGACCGGGATTTTCCGGCCTCGTCGCGGGCGGGTCCCGCTACTGGTGAGGCGGCGCCCCAGCCAGAAGTCCACTGACTTGCAGCGGGACTGGAAGATCCTAGCGGCGGGCAAGTGTGGAAAATTTTGCCCTGGGACTTCAACAAAATTTGAAGTTGACATTCTATGCAGCACTGAGTGAGTGCTGCAGTGTCGGAAGTACCATCTTTTGGATGAGACATTAAACTGAGGCCTGATCTGTCTTCTCAGGTGAACATAAAAGATTCATAGCCCTATTTTGAAGAAGAGGAGGGGAGCTATCCCCATCATTCTGGCCAATATTCATACATCAATCAATATCAAAAAAGTCAATTATCTGACCAGTTTTAGTTTGCTATTAGTGTGATCTTGCTATGTGCAAATTAGTTGCCATGTTCCCTACATTACAACAGTAACAACACTTTAAAAATACTTCAATGGCTGTAAAATGCTTTGGAATGTTCTGTGGATGTGAAAGACACTGTATAAATTTAAGCCTTACTTTCTGTAAACAGCGTAAAGCAGCATGCTATAGGCAGAGCTAAGTGATCTCACAACCAACAGATCAGATCAAAGTTCTGCAATGCTCATTCAGTCATGAATCGTGGCAAAAAAATTAAACAATTAATGGGAGGAGGAAATTCCTCAAACATCCCCATCCTCAATGAAGGCAGAGCCCAGCACATCAGTTCAATGGCAAGGCAGAAGCATTTGTAACCATCTTCAGCCAAAAGTGCCGAGTGAATGATCCATATCAGCTGCCTCCTCAGCTCTCCCCATCGCAGATGCCAAACTTCAGCCAATTTGATTCACCACTTGACATAAAGAAACAGCTGAGGGCAATGGATGCAGCAAAGGTTATGGCTGTAGAGCTGAAGACTTGTTCTTCAGAACTATCTACACCCTTAGCCAAGCCATTCCAGTATCTCCACGGCACTGGTATTTACTTGATAATTTGGAAAACTGCCCAAGTATGGACTGTTCACAAAAGGACAAATCCAATCCAGCCAATCACTCCCATCTGTCTATTCTATATGATCAGCAAAGTGATAGAAGATGTCACCACCACTCCTATTATCTGGCCCTCGCTCACCAATAACCTGCTCAAAAATTCTCAGTTTGGATTCATCAGGACCATTCAGCTCCAGATTTCATTACAGCCTTGGCCCAAACATGGACAAATAAGCTGAATTCCAGTGGTGAAGTGTGGGTGACTGCCCCTGATATCAAGGTAGCATTTGACCAAGTGTGGCATCAAGGAGCCCAGGCAAAATTGAATTAAATGAGAATCAGGGGAAAATTCTTCCACTGGTTAGAGTCATACCTAGTACAGAGGAATATGGTTGTGACTGTGGGAGGACAATCATATCAGTCCCAGAACATCACTGCAGGAGTCCCTCAGGGTAGTAATCTTCAACTGCTTCATCATTGACCTTCCTTCCATCATTAGGTCAGATATGAGGATGTTAATTCATAATTGCACAGTGTTCAACACCATTTGCAGCTCCTCAGATGCTGGACAACATTCAGGCTTGGACTGATAAGTGCCACATAACATTCATGCCACACAAGTATCAGGCAATGACCATCTCCAACAAGACAGAATCTAAAGACCTCCCCTTGACATTCAATGGCATTACCATCACTGAATCTCCCACTAACAACATCCTGGGATCAGAATCTGAACTGGACCAGCCAAATAAATACTGTGGTAGCAAAAATTTGTCAGAGGCTAGGAATTCTGTGGTGACTAAATCATCTGACTCCCCAAAGTCTGTCCACCTTCGACAAGGCACAGGTCAGGAGTGTTTTGGAATACTCCCCAGTTGCTTGGATGATGAGTGCACCTCCAACTATACTCAGGAAGTTCGGTACCATCCAAGACAAAGCAGTCCGCTTGATTGGTCCATCACCTTAAACATTCACTCCCTCCACCACCGATGCACAGTGGCAGCAGTGTGTACCATCTACAAGACATGCTGCAGCAACCCACCAAGGCTCCTTTGAACACCTTCTAAATTCGTAAACTCTGTCACTTAGAAGGACAAGGAGATGCAAGGGAATGCTACCAACTGCAAGTTCCTCTCTAATTCACACATCACCCTGACTTCAAACAATTCCTTCACTTGACACTGGGTCAAAATCCTGGAACTCCCTCCCTAACAGTACTGTAAAAATACCTTCACTACATGGACTGCAGCATTTCAAGAGGCATCTCATCAACACCTATTCTAAATGGGAGGAAAATGCCCAGGGGCCTTCTCCCTGTGCCTTCTCCCTGTGCCAGCCCCCACCCCCACCACCCCCCCCCACCCCCCCCACCCCACCCCCCAACTCCATCCCCCACCTCAATTGCTTCTGTTTGTATGCAGTGGACGGCCAATAAGTGACCAGTAGCAATTCTGGCAGGGCCAGGGGAAGGAGGAGATTTGTTTGAGAACTGAGGTGATAGTGCACCGTCATCCTGTCTGGTTGGGGTTGGGGTCACAAAGAATTTTACCCTATGTTTTGAGAAATGTTCTCGTGATATGCTTGCTAGTTTTTTTTTGCTCATTGTGTTTTCATCCTGTTTAATGTGTTGATTAGAAGCTGAGGATATAGAGGTATTGTTGGAAATTGCATTTTGTGACATTGATACTTACCTTTGGCTAGATGTTCATTGTATTAACGTTTCTTACCATGGTTTGTAGTTCAATCTATCACAATAAGTAAAATTATTCATAAAAACCACACTGAAATTTTCAACATATCCAACAGCCTTAAAAATATATAAAACCAAATTTCTCAAAACAAACTACATTACATTCTAGTGACCATTTACAGAGCTCAAAACTTTTGCCAAGTTGCACAATCAATAATCATCCTGCGCGTTAAATTATTTATTGATTATGGAACAGACCATATTTTTAATTATAAATCAGAGGGGTGATTTGAAAAATGAAATGTTGTGCCATGTGTTTGGAATATCTGCTACTTTCCAAACCCAAGTTCCTAAGGACAAATAAACCAACATGTATTTATGTAGCTTTCGCAGCCTTAACACTTCCCAAAACACTTCACAGCCAATAGTCATTTCTGCACTATAGGCAAAAATAGCCATTTTGCCCACAGCAAGGTCCCACTAACAGTTGAGATAATTGGCCAGATAATATGCTTTAGTGATGTTGTTTGAGGGATAGGTATTGCCTATGACAATGGACAGGACATTTCTTCTTAGCCGTGGGAGCTTTTGTGTTCACTGGAGAGAATAGTCAGGGCCTCAGTGTAAATTCTCAACTAACAGAGGGCAGCACTTCCTTAGTAATGCAATGAAGCGTCACCCTGGATAATAAACTTTAAATTTTCTGAGTTAGAATTCTCAATGTTACAACCGGGCCAAGACCTGGATAAGTTAATTTATGCTGTATTACCCATATTATACATCTGTTCCATAATTAAGCTTGAATTATTGAAACTTATAGCATGGAAAGAGGCCATTTGGCCTGTAATGCCTGTGCTGCCTCTTTGAAGGAGCAGTCAGGCTTAGTCCTATACTTGCTTTTTGTCTATAACCTCAACCTCAAGCACCTGTCCAACTCCCTGTTATAATTATTTATGGAATCAGCTCTACTTTTTCAGGTAGAGCATTCTGAATCCCAACAACTCCTAAATGGTAAAAAAAAAAACTCCTCATTTCCCCTCTAGCTCTTTTGGCAAAGATTTTAAATCTATGAATTCTGGTTATTAACCCATTCGTCTGAGTAAACAACCTTTCCCTATCAAAACCCCTCATCGTGTTGGAAACTTGTTAGGTCACTTCTTAACCTTCTCTGTTTCAAAACAAACAAACATTTCTAACATCTCATAACTGAAGTCCTTTATCCTTGGTGGCATCCTGGTAAACCTCCTCTGTACCATTTCTAAGGCTACATCTTTCCTGAGGTAGATGTCCAGAACTGTCCATAATATGCCATCTGAGGCCAACCAGTAATTTGTAAAGTTCTAGCATGTTGTCTGTACTTCTATAAACCAAAGTAACCCATATACTTCTTAAAACATCCTATCAACTTGCTGTGCCACCTATGGGGATTTGTGTATATGTGGAAGGAAAAGCAGATTCCCTTCAGATTTCTCAGGATTTAAGTTCTTTGTTGACTTAGGGTGGGATTTTCCACACCCGCCTGTTGCTGGGATCTTCCGGTCCCCCCGCAAGTCAATGGACTTCTGGCTGGGACACCGCCTCGCCCGTGGTGGGTTCCACCCTCGATGGGACCGGAAAATCTCGGCCTTAGAGCTCTGTCTTTTCAAATTAAACTATTATAGTAGTGCACGTTAATGACTCACAATGGAGAAGCGTAAAATTGGCAGAATCCAACAAGTCACTACAATTTGTGTCTATTTAGTAAATCACTGAATACTTACACTGGATGGAGTTTAGCTGGAAATTACCCGTAAGTAAAGAAGTAGACAGATAATGGCCCAACAATTATTTGCTTCACAGAAATGCACACTAGGAAATCATGAGGTCAAAAGATAAGCAGCCCAGTGATCAAATTCAGTACGCTAAATTATTATTTTTTTCATCCTTTTATCAGTATTGACAGCATTAATTTTGTATCTGATCTTTACAGTTTCAAAGTCGGTTGTGTGTTTGCATTTAGATTCAGGAATGAAGGTCAAACTTGCTTCTGTTTGCATCAGCAGAAGTTTGGTCAATGTGAATGGGGCAGAATCAGAACAGCTTACTCCCTTACTCATTTCTAATTGTAATTCATTTTAATTTTTTCGTCAGGTAAGGCTTCATTCCTGTAGATAAGATATTTTGAATGTTGTCAACCTTTGAAGCATGTCCATCAGTGACCCAGTGTGTAAACCTTAAAATCATAAAGAAATTACATGATACAGGCACCAAAAAAGAGACATTGATATTTTAGCACCCTGTGTTATTGGATTAGCCCCACTCACCATTCCTCAGCAAGTCAACAGACTGTTCCTGGATTTAGAGCTGAAATATCCTCAGGGATCCAGCCATGAGCCAGCCTCATTGTGAATATCAGTTTGAACTGATAATTAGATTCAGACTACAACAACTTGCATTTATATTGTACCTTTAAAATGTATTGAAATGTCCCGAGATGCTTCACAGGAGTGAATGACAAACAAAATTTGAGAGTAAGCCACATACAGTGATAGGTGACCAAAAGCTTGGTCAAAGAGGTAAGTTTTGAAGAAGATTCTTAAAGGAGGTAGAGGGCCGGAGGGGGTTGGGGAAGGAATTACAGGGCTTATGACCTAGATATCTAAAGTAAAATGGCTGCCTATGGTGGAGCAATTAAATTTGGGGATGTGTAAGGAGGCAAAATTGGAAGAGCACAGAGATCTTGGTGGGTTATAGTGCTGGAGGAGGCTGTAGAGATAGGGAAGGGCAAAGCCACGAAGGAATTTGAAACAAGTATGAGAGTTTTAAAATTGTGGTGTTGCCAAAATGGGAACCATTGTAAGTCAGTGAGCACAGAGGTGTTGAGTGAATGGAATTGGGATAGAGGCAGCAGAGTTTTGAATGAGCTCAATCTTACAGAGTGCAAGGTGAGAGGCTGGTCATGTTCTTTCTTGCCAGAGAGAAGCAAGTGGAGTGAGCACATGGCTTCACTAGCATTGCAGGCTTCCCCATGATGCAGGGTGCTATTAAACAGCATGGACGTCTCTCTCAGGGCACAGCATATCGGTTCTGCCATTTTACAGAACTGAGAGGTATTCCATTCCCTCAACATACAGCTAGTGTGTGAGCATAAGCAGCGAATTGTACAAGTCTATACATGATATCCCAGTAGCAGTCATGATGCCTTCATTTTGTAGCAGCCCAGTGTGCCACATGTATTTGAGCCATGATGGCAAACCAAAGGGCAGCTACTGGGCAAATGCTTATCTGCTGATGAGATGACTGATGACTTCGATGTGCAGCCCATATACATGTGTGCAGCATGTGTACAATGAAAGCCATGCTGCTACATGAAATGTGATAGAGCAGACAACTACCATGCTGAAACAGTGGTTCTGCTCTCCAGACTGCTCTGGTAAAACTCTGAAGTAATCAACAATGTGGGTGTCAAGATTCATGGTGGTCTACTGTAGGCTGCACATCCACCCCATTGTGAAGGGACAGCACTTGCCATCAGCTATAGAGCAGTCAGCTGAGGAGTAGAAATGTAAGGTGGAGGAGAAGGAGAAAGAGTAATGGAACCTGGAGAGCCCTTTTCTAGCCAGGCTGTCGGTGAACCCGACTATGAAACCAGTAAACGTAACCAACCTTACATCACTCTGTTACTGACCAACACAGCATCTGCTTGACAATTACTGCTGAAATAAAAGCCACCACAAAATAAATATTCTGAACCAAATGTATAAATTAAACCATGCCATTTTGTGTACAGAGGTGGTGGAGTACCAGTGGTGGGAGGTCAATGTTGCCCTCCTAAGAGAGGGCAGCAGGTTCATGAACAATGCAACCACTGCCCCTCCCCTGGAGCATGCCTTAACACACCCAGTAATCTGTTGGAGGATGGATTGCTAGACTGCTGTGACATCCTGCAAGCCTCTTTGCAGACTGCAATCCACAGACATGACGGCAGCAGTCTGAGTTTGTGTGGCAGCAAGCGGAACTTGTGTTTCTGAGCTTCCACTGCAGTACTCCGATTTTTGGTTGTTTCAGCTTGTTCTGCTGTGGAAGCTGAGACATTGGCCATCAGACACTGCAGCATGTTTGGATCTGCAAATTTCCTCATGGAATTAGTGCCCGTTTCCGTACCAGAAAGCATGGGCTCTGAACAAAGCCCTGTGCCAAGGTGGTGCCAAACTCTTCAATACACTTTGACATTGACCCCGGGCTTTATTCCAGGCCTGCCAATGCACCAACCAATTCTGTGTGCATATCCATCAGCCTTTATCCATATGCCACCCCATCAAAGTCCTTATTTGAGCCATCTGCAGCAGAACTTGTGTGCAATCTTGCTTTCCTAGGAGTTGGCATCCACACTATCCTTTCCCATTACTCTGGCTGCAGCCTGCATGTGCCTGATTACTCCCCACATGCAGAATCTACCACTATGGTTCGCTTTAACACTTCCATGGTACCAGTATTTGAGCTGGTAGCTGTGAATGTGATTTGGAGTGACAGTGTTTCTTCTTCATGCTTACTCTTAGTCCTCAAACTTTACAAATTCTCACACTCATTCTTGACCAGATGGATAAAAGCACAAGGGTGACAATAGCCTCAGTCATGGCCACACAAATGATTGGTAACACCAGCTACTCCATGCAGTTGAGGACATGCAACCATGCCTTTCCCCCACCAGTTAAGTGTGGCTGCCTCCAATGCTGGGCCAAATTGTCCTGCAAGAAAGCAGGAAATGTGTCAGTGAGTGTGGTGCAATATGCTTGGGTGATGCTCTTCACAGTTGACAGTTGCTGGCAGTGTGTGAAAGGTGTAAGGTATGAGTATGAGGCTTGCAGCAATGCTAAGTGTGTGATGGTAAGGTAAGACAGGTGAGTGAAGGGGGCATTTGGTAAATTAAGCAGTGTGTGAGATTAGTGATTCAATTGTAGAGATATGGCATGTGTGAAGCATTCACTAACCTTGAGCACTTCTGTGAAGTCATTGAAATTGTTGCGGAACTGCATCTTTGAGTTAGACTGCTAGCATTGACCACAATGGCTATTTGCACTCCAACTGCCTTCATAATGTCTGGCACCATGATGGAAAAGGATCTCTTTGATACTCCTGTGCACCCCCTGCACCAAGGACTCCAATGCTGCACCTGGCCTATCGCAACATTTTCACTCCTCTTTTTGTTAATAAACTCATCTTTTAACCTAATCCAGCACCAGCTGCAGCCAAAACATACCTCACCATTAAGAGGAATAGGATGGCTTAAAGTGATATTAACCTTGCATAAACCTGTCTCCCCTGATAAGGTGTGCAGCTATTCAGCTGTACGTGGGGCTGGGCAGCATGCCACTATTATTAAAATTAGCAGGCAGCACAAAGTTTATATTCTGCCTGCATCGCTATGTGCAGGCTCAGGTTAATTATGAACTGTGATCCCTGTGCCCGATTACTAGCATAACCCAAGGTCTCACCCATGATATTGAGAGCCTTCACAACTGCACATTGTCAGAAATTAATTCCAATATTCTGTGGTTAAAACTTTTGAAGGAAGGGTGTTGGTACTTGGCCAATTGAATTCTCCACAACTGGAAAATTACAGTCCACGCTCTCTCTGTGGGTTCCAGTTCACAGAATTCATTAGAAATTCTGGAAAAATAAACAGCCGTGGAATTCTCAAAATCATCCTGCAGATTCATTATTTATCACGATGAACAGCAGTTAAAACACTCAGATCAAAGGAGCAGGATGCTGTGCAGCTAACAGACTGATCTGTAAATGGAGAGCTAGCCAGGTATTGAACTGAAATTGCCATTAGATATGAAAAAAATCATATGTGCTTTCAGTATGAGCACTTAGAAAAAAGTAAACTGACCATATGTGCTTTCAACTTCTGTGGGCATAAAAAGCAAGGTGTTAGTTTAAACTTGATTCAGAGTTGCTTCAGTTTGAGCTGTATTGGGAATACATTGAGGGCTTCATAAATGCATTAGACAATGAAAAATATTTCAGTACAACTGTGATTTACATGCATCTGAGTTGTAACTAAATAGGTTTGACTGTAATTCCTTTGCTGATCGCAATTATAAACCTGCAAAAATGCTATAAGCAGCTGTGGTAAATCTCTCCACAATTGGTCATAGTTTTGACTGCCATTAGACTTTGTGCACAGTTCTGCCAGTTATATACTGTAACCTTACAAAACAGAACAAAACAAAATTAATCACTGCAAGAAATTCACAGAGCAATTGGTAAATATCAGAGAAAGATTTCTTTCTGATTTTTGTGAAACAATCATCTAAAAATAATCTTTATCATGCACTTAAATGTATCTTTGATTCATTCCTCCTTAAATGAAGACATCAAATAATTATATCCATTAGTCAGAAACAGCCAAACTGAAAACCTTGATGATCAAGAGAACTTTCAATGTGATTTAAGGGTTTACACCTGCTTTCAAAACTTTAGACAATACCAAAATGTAGGGGCAATAAGGGCCAAATCAGAGGCACATAAGGGATCACTTTTCTCACAGATTGATCAAGCACAAACAACTTTACCAGGAAAGGGGAGATGAACTAGGAATGATAGATTTAATGGATGGATTCCAGGGATAAAACAGGGATAATTTCAGCTGTACTCAATGGCAATGGGACTGGTCCCATCAGGACCAGAAAATTAAACAATTATTGCGGTTATTCACTGAGGAAGATTTCTTAAAATTATATCGATAGATAGTCTTCAGATTTGGAAGTGAATGGTCATGATCTTTGTTTCTCAAACTAAATCAAAAGCACATTACTCATTGCATGGTGACAATATAGATTGTTCTGTCAGTAATCCTTCTTGTGCTCAAGTGAAGAAAGTGTGGTAATGTGGATCAGCTTTTAGTTGGCATTCATAACATTCGTAGGTTGACTCTACTTGTCTTGGTTGATAGCCAAATTCAGCCTTCCATCCAATAAAGGGAGCTAACAGACCTGTATGCTTCAAGCCTCATCAACAAGATGGCCAAATGTGGGCCAGGTCCTCATCATGGTCAAATCTAACCAGCTATAAAATTCAATGCAAGTCTGCAGAAACATATACCCTTAACTATGGTTGATGTATAGCATAACAGCTATACATGGAACAGCATAGAAGCTGTTAGTTCAAGAGACTTCATCTTGACAAAGCGCTAAAGATATTGAGAGAAGAGTATAAAAGGGAAACATAGGGAACTGAAGTCCTGTTACTTAGGGGCATCTGTGATATTTATGGATTGGATATCTGTAATCTCAAGGAAGCAATATCAGGCAACAATGCATAAACTCAAGCTAAGGGAATCCAGAGTATTTGCTTCAAGATTTCTAATAGTTATCAGTGGCACCTCAGAGAGCAGCACAAGAATAATTACTTTCAATAATTGGCCATAGGAATGGAGTGAAAAGGAAAATCTTGTTTTTACAGATAACTGAGAGGAATTTGTGGGGAGGAAAATTATTTCTGAGAGGTTAAAATAGGTTAGGGATTAAGAGACTAGCACGGCAAATTGAGATTGCAATAGGAAATATTCAAATTAACATAGAAGATTGAGTACCTCATCAAAAGTGAAATACTATTTGTTTAGAGAAGGAGAAATAGTTGATCACTAAAAAACCTCAACAAGCTTAAATAATTTAAAAGAAGATAATTTTAAAGAGCAGGTAAGGAGCCCTAAGGCTTTTACATCAGTGCTTGAAACATTTGGAGTTTCCTCCTCTGTCACCGTGGCCTTGGTAGCATCAGCTTCCCTGGTAAAGGCAAATGCAAGGTATTTATTTAACACCTCAGCCGTGCCCCTTGCCATGTTTTTAAATCCCCTTTTTGGTCCCTAATTGGTCCTACTCCTCCTTTTACCACCCTCTTACTATTTATGTGCCGATAGAAGACTTTGGGATTCCCCTTTATGTTGGCTGCCAGTATTTTCTCATAACTCCTCTTTGCTTCTCTTATTTGTTTTTTCACCTCCCCTCTAAGCCTTTTGCATTCAGCTGGGTTCTCAATTGTATTTTCTACCCGACACCTGTCATAAGCGCACTTTAATTTCTATCTCCTTTTTCATCCAGGGAGCTCTGGATTTGTTTGCCCTACTTTCCCCTTTTTAGGGAAAATACCTTGACTGTGCTCGAACCATTCCTTCTTTGAAGGTAGCCCATTGTTCAGCTACAGTTTTTCCCACCAACCTTTGGTTCCAGTCTATCAAGCCCAGCTCCGTTCATGCCCCATTGAAGTTGGTTCTCCCTCAGTTAATTATTCTTACTCTGGGTTTCACACTGTCCTTTTCTACCGTAATTCTAAGCCTTGTGATACAATGATCACTGCCTCCTAAATATTCCCCCACTGAGACTTGATCTACTAGGCCCACCTCATTTCTAAGAACCAGGTCCAACATCCTTTCTTATTGGACTGGACACATTGTCAGGAAGATATAATAATTTTCATAATGTTATTGGTATTTATTGTAAAATAGAGGTAGAGTGGGGTCTGTGTCTATTGTGTGTGTGTGTGTGATTTAATTCAATTAAAGGCAGCTGGTCTGAATGCTTTGATGTATCAGAGGATAAATTAGGGCAGGTGGTATTGTCACTGGACTGCTATTCCAGACACCCAGTGTAATGCTCTGGGGACCGAGGTTCAACCCCCACCATGGCAGATGGTGAAATTTGAATTCAATAAAAATCTGTGGTTGAAAGTTTAATGATGACAACCATGAAACCATTGTCATAAAAACCCATCTGGTTCACTAATGTACTTTAGGGAAGGAAATCTGCTGTCCTTATCTGATCTGGCCCACATGTGACTCCAGACTCACAGCAATGTGGTTGGGTTCTGAAAATGCCCTCTGAACAAGGGCAATTAAGGATGGGCAATAAATTCTGGCCTAGCTGGTGATGCCCACATCCCATGTACTAAAAAAAAATGTTAAGTAGATAAACATGAGTGAAGCATTTGAGTGTGAGATGTAAAGGGAACATTTGCATTTTAAATAAACCAGACTAGCTTGAATTCAAAAGAGGGGGTGAAATGTTTCGCTTAACCAGAAGAAGTTAAGAAACAGTGTGTTTATTTTTCCCAAAGATTACTGGTAAAATTGGTACTATGAAAAATTTTTATTATTAGAGAGGTAAAGTCCAAAGACAACATGAAACAATGGGAATTTGCATTCAAAGGGGAAAATATGTATAAAG
This sequence comes from Carcharodon carcharias, assembly GCF_017639515.1. Taxonomy (NCBI): domain Eukaryota; kingdom Metazoa; phylum Chordata; class Chondrichthyes; order Lamniformes; family Lamnidae; genus Carcharodon; species Carcharodon carcharias. The sequence continues at coordinate 103,094,511 of NC_054471.1, read as the reverse complement.
TAGAGAAGGCTGTGTGCAAGGCATGGCATTCTAAAATCCAACAAGTGTGAAAAGCCTCCAGCATCTAAGTCTCAAGATGCTGTCTACAAGGGACTAAAGTTAAGAAAACTTACTTTGAATTTGACTGTTCAGGGTATTGTGTTACTTTGCCTGTGTCTTTTAAATATATGGGTTTTTTTTGCTGTTGCCTTAACAGTGATATAACTGGTGGTTAGATTAATTAGGGGATTTGGAAGTTATCATTTTATTAATTTGTAGATCTATGTATGCAATTAAAATCATTTCTTCTATTAATAAAGGTTTAATTTAGTTTTGTAAGAAAACTATAAGACTTGGTGGTCTTATTACTAATTAATTCAAGGCACACATCTTGAAATATACACAAATTGCAAAACAGTTGTGGCAGCTGTTTCAAGTTTCCCTTCGGGATTTGAGCAGCTGAGCATTTCCATCAGCTGTGCGATAACAAAATATTGCTGTAGAAAATTCTCCTGAACACTATCTAGGAATGCTTGCCCCTCTCCATCCTTTACACCACCACTATCCCAGTCTATATTTGGGTAATTAAAGTCCCCTATTATAACTATTCTATAACGTCTGCATCTGTCTGTAATTTCCTTGCAGATTTCTTCCTCTACATAATTCCCACTAGCTGGTGGTTTATAGACTACACCGAGCAATGTAATTGCATCCTTTTTGTTCCTTAACTGTAGTCAAATTGATTCTGTCCTTGAACCCTCTGGGACATCCTCTTTCTCCAGCACTGCAATGCTCCCTTTAACCAATACCGCCACCCCTCCTCCTTTTCTTCCTTTCCTATCTTTTCTGAACACCTGTACCCAGGAATATTTAACAACCAGTCCTGCCCTTCCTTGAGCCAGAGTCTCTGTTATCCCCACTATATCATATTTCCACATTGTAATCTGCACTTGTAATTCCTCAATCTTATTCACTGCACTTTGTGCACTTACATACAAGCACAATAGCCCTGATTTAGATTTCATGACTTTCTCCCCTACTCTGACTCCACCTATTAACTTCTTATTCTCTATACTGATGCTATCTATCTCTCCCAGTATTTTGTGCACCCTGGTATTCCTCTCTAATACTCTTTCCTGATTCCCACACCTATGCTGTGTTGATTTAAAGCTGCCCCAACAGCACTAGCAAAACGCCCCACAAGAAACTCAATCCCAGCTCTGTTCAGGTGCAACCAGTCTGGCTTGTACAGGTGCCATCTTCCCCAGAGCCAGTCCCAGTGTCCCAGGAATCTAAAGCCTTCCCCCCTGCACCATCTTTCCAGCCATGCATTCATCAACTTTATACTCCTATTTCTGTACTCACTTGCATGTGGCACTGGGAGTAATCTGGAGATTACTACATTTGAAGTCCTGCTTGTTAATTTTCTACCACCTCCCTAAATTCTGTCTGCAGTACCGCATCCTTCTTCCTGCCTAAGTCATTGATACCAATGTGGACCACGACTTCCAGCTAATCACCCTCCCCGGAAGAATGTCCTACAGTCGTTTGGTGATAGCCTTGACTCTGGCACCACGGAGGCAACAGACCATCCTGGACTCATGTCTACAGCTGCAGAAAAGCCTGTCTGTTCCTCTAACTAATGAATCTCCCATCACGATTGCTCTTCCTTTCTTCTTCCTCCCCTGCTGTATGGCAGAGCTGCTCATGGTGCCACAAACCCGGTTCTGACTGCACTCCTTTAAGGAACCAGCCCCCTCACCAGCTTCCAAAACAGAAAACAGATTTGTGAGTGGGATCCCAGGGGATTCCTGCACTACCTGCCTGGTTCTCTTGGACTGCCTATCCTTCATCCATTCCCTTTCTGCCTACAGGCTCCTAAGTTGCAGTGTGACTACCTCTCTAAATGTGCTATCCGTGTAGCTTTCAGCCTTGAGGATGTGCCACAGTGACTTCAGCTGGCGCTTAAGCTCTGAAGCCTGGAGCTCAGGTACCTGCAGCTGGCAGCAGTTCCTGCACATGTGGTTGTCTAGGACAGCGATAGCGTCCATGACTTCCCACATATTACATGACACACATTCCACTCGACCAAGCTGCCCTGCCATATCTTAAATTTATTTTACTTTGGTTTACTTATATTACTGTATTATATTGGTCCTGACTTTCCCTTATTCCTGGTGTTTCTCACTTAAATTCAAGTACAGTTACTTCTTTAAAAATAATACAATAATCTCATTTACAGCAATTTAATGATAGTCCCTAACTGCAGTTTCTTACCAACCAATGAACTTATGGTTTTCCTGTGATGTCACTATTTGTTTTTACTCACTTTTCTTTCAAACTCACCGTGGTCTGGTTCTGAGCAGCTGACTGGTGTGCTTCTCTGACTCCCAGGTAAGTGTGGGCCTCAAGCTTCGGTCCTGGTTTATATTCTCCCACTCCGGGCTGCTTCCTCCCAGTTTTGCAGCCTCTCCAACTCCCAGGTAAGTGATGTAGGCCTCAAGCCTCAGACCCGATTTATATTCTCCCGCTCCAGGCTGTTTCCTCACTGCCTCTCCAACTCCTGGGACCACTTGAATGTCAAATAGCAGAAGCAGCATGCAATGACAGTGCTAAGCAATCCCACAGTCAATGGATCAGGTCAAGGTTCTGCAGTGTTGCCACAGCCATTCATGAATGATGGTGGACAGTTAAACAACTAACTGGAGGAGGAGGCTCCACAAATATGCCCATCCTCAATGATGGGAGAACCCAGCAAAAGACAAGGCTGAAGCATTTGTAAAAATCTTCGGCCAGAGGTACCTAGGGGATAATCCATTGTGGCCTCCTCTTGAGATCCCCAGCATCATCAGCCAATTCTATTCACTCCACATGATATCCAGAAACGGCTGAAGGCACTGGATACTGCAAAGGCTATGGGCCTCGACAACATTCCAGCAGTAGTACTGAAAACATGTGCTCCAGAAATTGCCGCACCCCTAGCCAAGCTATTCCAGTACAGCTATGACACTGGCATCTACCTGGCAATGTGGAAAATTGCCCAGGTATGTTCTGTCCATAAAAAGCAGGACAAATCAATCTCGGCCAATTATTGCTCTCAGTCTATTCTTGATCATCAGCAAAGTGTTGGAAGATGCTTTCAGTGCCTTCAAGCAGCACTTGTCAGTCAATAACCTATTCACTGATGCCCAGTTTTGGTTTTGCCAGGGCTGCTCAGCTGCTGACCTCATTACAGCCTTGGCTCAAACATGGACAAAAGAGCTCCTGAGGTGATGAGAGAATGACTGCCCTTGACACCAAGGCAGGACATCATTGCAGGAGTTCCTCACTAGTGTTCTCGGCCCAACCATCTTCAGCTGATTCACCTCCTTCTATCATAAGGTCAGAAGTAGAGATGTTAGAGAATCTAACCTTCTCCCCTTGGCATTCAGTGGCATTACCATCACTGAATCCTCCAATATCAACATCCTGGGGGTTACCATTGACCAGAAACTGAACTGGACTAGCTATATAAATACTGTGGCTACAAGAGCATGTCAGAAGTTGGGAATCCTGGAAAGAATAACTCACTTCTGATTCCCCAAAGCCTTCCACCATCTACAAGTATTTTCCATTTGCCTGGTAAGTGCAACTCCAACAGTACTCAAGAAGCTCAACACTGTCCAGGGCAAAGCAGCCCACTTGATTGGCACCCCATCCACCACCATAAACATTTACTCCCTCCACCATTTTGCACAGTAGCAGCAGTGTGTATGAAATACAAAATTCACTGCCACAACTCACCAAGTCTCCTCCAACAGCACCTTCCAAACCCACAACATCGACCATCTAAAATGACAAGGGCAGCAGATGCATGGGAACGCAACCAGCTGTAAGTTCCCCTCCAAGTGACATGCCAGCCTGACTTGGAACTGTATAACTGAGTCAGAATCCCTTCCTAACAGTACTGTACCACATGGACTGCAGTGGTTCAAGAAGGCGGCTCATCACCACCTTCTCAAGGGCAATTAGAGAAAGGGCAACATTTGCTGATCTAGCCATTGATATCACATCCTGAGAAATAATAAAAAATGTGATAAAATGGGCCTACAGCTTTTTAAGGCACTTTGTGTAAAACTGGGTTGCCATGAGAACTGATGTTGCTGGGTCTGCTGTGCTCATGAAAACCAGATTTACTTGCTGCCTATTTGTGGTCCTTGAAGGGACTCCAGCAGATGGCCCTCAAAAAGCTAAGTTTTAAAAACATAAATTCTACCTTAAAGTAGAGTCAGGGTGCATGGTTGTTTCCTCTGCCTCTGGCCGGGACACATAAGCTGGTGTGAATGTATTTCTAGGCAACATAGTCCAAATGAGAATTTAGATTCAGTTGGCACAGCAGAAACATGTTTTAATGTTGATGACAATTAAAACAAAATAACTAGGTGGCAAAGGGGATGTTGTAACTCATATAAAACAGTGCAGGAACATTTGAAAAGGGGTTCTAGATGGTCAAGACAGTTCAATGGAAACAGTTTGCATTGTGCTGGAACTTCAGATCAGTCTCATGTTGATCATTGGTATCAGTTAAAGGTCTGTGGAACCATGGGCTGAAGAAGTTAAGGAGGCACTCAAGCAAATTAGTAAAGCATCAAATTAATGTAGAATCATTATTATGTGGAGGATTTCAACTGTCCATGTACTGCCATAGTCTGGCACAGGCAACAGAGCAATTTAGCAAGGAAATCATCAATTATTTCTTGACACAGATTGTTAGGGAATCTGCCACGGGTAGAACTTATTGGATACAATGTTCAGTAGTGAGGAGCAGGTGAGGGGAACATCTTGGAAATAGTGATCATATCATCTTTAAACTTGATGAGCTATAAAATAAGGGATAACTTGATATTTGTATCCATACTTAATGAAGAAAAATATCAATGACATGAATACTTGGAGGGGTGGATTAAGATATCTTAATAACCTTTATAAATGTAAAAACACAGATTATAGATTGGTACCTTTTCACAGGTGCTGATGCTGCCTCCTGAATCTTCTGTTTCTCACTTGCTCACTCACCACTGCCATGCCTGTGCTCTGGGCCAAATGGACCTTAGCCTGTACTCAGTCTCTCACCCAACCCCATCATCCCCACCCAACTCCACTATTTAATTTCCTAAGTGGTCTCAGTTCCAACCTTATACCTCAGTGGCCCCAATCCCTCCTCAGTCATACAAAAATGTCCTTGTGTTTTCAGTCCCAATTTGTGCCCGTGATATTTTTTCCATCTCCCTATCCCAAAGCTGCATGCTTCTAAGCTCCCCCCATCCTGAGTGTTCAAGGATCCTGTTAGTACCTACAATTGCTTTCTTCTTAGCTTCTCCCACCCCAGCCAATAATTACGCTTAGTATTATGTACAGGAACTTGCAGAGGTTAAGTCAAGGCATCAGAGGGAATGCACAAACCTCCTAACAACCCATCAATCCAAACCTTCAAGATCCACCCGCCCCTCATGTGGCAGAGCCTCCAGATCGGGCACTGCATTTATCAGCCACCTTGGAATCTTTTGACTCGGAATAGATGCAAGATATCCTCAATCCCAAGGGTCTGCATAAGAAAGAGATTGCATAATACTATCTACTCTGCAATAATCTTACACCGCTTCCAGTCCCAAATCCATCCTCAGTGCTCGAGCAATCCAATTTCCCTCAGAATTTCCAACATCAGTCCCATTAAACTCCTGCCATCCAAGTTACCCTCTAGTCCTCAGGGAACATCCAAATCACAGTGAGCTACTAGGAATATCAATGAATGCTTCCAAATGGCTTCCCCTATTTCTTTAAGCACTCTAGATAAAATGAATCCTGCTTCACTATCGATTTTAAATGAATTAACTTTGAATAATGTCAAGACATATGTTATTTCTAATTTACTAATTTTACCTTGGTACCTATCCCATAAAACTAAGATTCTTCATTGTCTTAAGAAATGCAAACAAATCCAAAATATTTAGCTAATCAATCATTTTGTTATCTTTGGTCTTGACTTGTCAGACTTGTCCTTAATTGATTCTTGGTACCATTTTCTATTACCCATTTTACCTAAGCCATCTTTGCATTCTTTATTCAATTCACAAGTATTTTTAAGCTGCTATTTACTTCTACTTTGCTGAAAATGTGACTGTTTGCATATTGTAAAGCCATATTGTCCAATACTCTGCAAACCAGGGAATAGAGAACTTTTCCCTTACAACATTGGCAAACCACTGAAAGTTTTCAGGACTTTTCAAATGCCAGTCTCATTCAAAGGCACTAGGACAAATGCTGTACTCTATATCAAATCTGGAGAATATGACATTCTTCTCAATTTCCACACAGCAACAGATCTGCACAGGATTACCATAACATATGCGATTCTTACTCATACCAACAATATTCTTGAATTGTATGCTGACCGCTTCACTGATATCGGCAAGGCTGAAAGTTGTTATGTGCAAGCTGCTTGTAGACCCTAATGTGCCCCCAGTCATGCATCAACTGCGCTGAATACTATTTCCTGTTTGAAAGCATACAGAGAAGGAACTTCAGCACCTACTTGACCTAGACGTTATTGAGAAAGTTGGGGATGAGCCTCCCCTTGGGTCTCACCCATACAAGTCATCAGGAAACCCAGGAGTGAGAACCAGATTAGAATCTGCGTTGATATGCGGTCACCACACAAAGAAATATAATGACAAAGACACTTGGCACCGACAATTGATGATATCATGGAGAAAGTGAATGGTGCTAAACACTTTGCTGAACTTGACCTCAACCCAGACTTCCACCAAACCCAACTTGCAGAAGAATCAAGGCATCTTATAGTATCCTCCTCTCACACTGGACTTTTTCAATACAAGGGGCTTCACTTTGCAGTCAAATCAGCAGCTGCAATATTTTGGCACATGATTGAGTCTGTACTTCAAGGACCTGAAGGCACTCTGAACATCGGTGATGCCATTCTCATCTATGGTCACGCTGAAAGTGAACTCGAGACATGCCTAAATGCATACCTACAATGTCCTAGAGAATGTAACCTCATCTTGAACAAGGACAATTGCTTGTTTAATGGAAGTAGAATTGAATTCTTTGGTCATTTGATCAACGGTGAAGGGGTATCACCTGATCCTTGGAAAGTTGAAGCTATATCGCAAACACTGCAGATCCTACAAATGTGCAAGATGTCCTGAGTCTATAGGAATCATTACATACTGTAGTCACTTCATTCCAGACTTCACTATGTAATCTGTCCCTTTACATGATTTGAAAAAGAAACTACCAAGTGGGAGTGGACAAAATCACACAAAAAAGCTGTAGATCATATCAAACAATGGTCATGAGTAAGTTGCCTATTTCAATGCTGAGAAAACTGCCCAGCCAGTCATGGATGCAAGCCTGGTTGGCTTAGGTGCAGTTTTTGTGCAGAAAGACAAGGAAAGCAACACATCAACAGTTGTATGGCAAGCAGATCACCAACATTTGTAGAGCAGCAAAAAGAGAGAGAAGCAATCTCAATCACATGAGGTGTCATACTGCCATCTCTACATGTATGGAAAGAGAGTTTGAAGTAATATCTAATCATAGACCACTTGTAAGTTTATTCAACAATCCACTTAGCAAAGCTACTTGAATAGCGCGTTGGATACTCAGGATCCAACAAGACAAGTTTCATATTGAGTATCAGCCAGGCAAACTCAACCCAGTGGACTATCTTTCATGACATCCGTTGCCGATGGTTAGTCCTAGCAGTCTTGAAGAATAGGTTGTTGAACAATACCTTAACTATGAAAGCCTAAATGCGATGCCAAAGTTGTTAAAACTAACTGATATCAAAGTGGCAGCAAAACAAGATGAGATGTTGCAACTATGTATAACGGCTATGGAATCAGAAACCTGGAAAGACATAATTAAGAAAGCATTTAAAAAATGAAATCGTTCACACACCCATAAAGTCATCGCAATATTCGAAATGTTGCAAGTACATCTGATCCCGTGTTACACAGCAACTGTATTGTTATTCCATAATCACTGAGGGAATATTGTCGATATGGCACAAGAAGATCACAAGGGAATTGTCAAAACCAAACAACTCCTTCAGGAAAAGGTATGGTTCCCAGGAATTGAACACACGGTAGAGCTCAAGATCAATCAGTGTTTGCCATGTCAAGCAACCACAATGTTAAATCATTGTGATCCTCTCAAGATGTCTTAACTACCTCCAGGAGCATGGATTGAAGTTATTGTTGATTTGCAGATTTTCCTACTGGTGAACACCTTCTTGTTGTCACTGATCTCTACAGTAGATATCCAGTAGTCAAAATAGTTATGTCTACTTCAATGAAAGTAGTCAACCCAAGGCTTGATCGGATTTTCCTTTCTGTTAGAATATCTCAAATGGTGAGAGATGACAATGAACCCTCATTCCACAGAATTCAGTAAGTTTGTGAACTAATTGTGTTTCACTCATTGAAATATCACACCCTGTTGGCGAAGAACTTATGGGGGAGTCAAGAGGTTTATATGTACTTTGGAAAAAGTGATATGTCCAGCTGCAGCTGAGAGCAAGCCATGGAAACAGGAGTTGTATCGCTCGTTTCACAATTGTAGAACAATCCTCATTCAACTAGTGGAAAACCTCCAGCTATGCTGATCTTTACATGACCCTTGTGCACACATCTCCCTGAGTTACCCCGTGGAATCAATGATCAACACATATGCCAATACAATTGAGAACAGAAAGCTTGAATGAAAGTAAAAATTAAACCTGAAATTTAGAGTTACACCGCTAAAACCAGGAGAAAAAATGCTCATGAAATGTAATGATCATGTTGGAGAGCAAACAACCCACTATAACATCCAGCCATTTGTTGCAACCAACTCAAAAGGATCAATGATCGCTGCCAAGCACGGTTCACACATAATCACAGAAAATGCACCATTCTTCAAAGCATTGAAAACTATTTACAAGCATTGAATCTGATTTAGATATCGACATCTCAGATGAAGAATGTGCATTAAATGAGATTACACCTGATATCAGATAATATCCAACTTGTGAGAGAAAATGTCCATCATGCTTAAATGTTTCATGTTACTGAACAAATATTTCACCTAATTGCATATGACTGAGTGCATTAATAAATTAATACAAAAGATAGAATATGTAATGATTTTACTGATGAAGTTGAATGTTCAAGTTATGCTAAAGTTTATTGTTTACACTTTTGGAAACAAACCATTGAGACGCACTGGGCGGAATTTTCCAGTCCTGCCAGTGACAGATTTCATGGCAGGTGGGAGCGGAAAATTTGGAGTGAGGACTCCCGCCGAAGGAAAAACGAGTCGGAATTTTCCTCTCACTCCTTTCATGGCGGGATGATGGTGGGTCAGCTTTTCCGCTGATCCACGTTGGGAATGCCATTTGCATGCATTAGCATGTCATGAATACTCACTAAAAGTGCTACTTGACATGCCACACTAGCAGGAAATTACAGTGGGCTAAATCACGATCGGATATAAGTGGCGTGCAGCTGTCCACCCTCACTTCACTTGTGACTTCCAGGTGAATGCAACATTCAAAGTCTACCTGCCACAGCACTGCTCCTGTTCCTCAGTGATACCAGTGTTAACCTACATTGGTGGGGGTATATGGTGGGATTGCCTCAGGTGTTGAGCTGGGCTGCTCACTGTAACTGTCTTGGATGTTGAGCTGGGCTCCTCACAGTGGCTGCCGCACAGCTCCAGCAGGGCAGCATTGGGTACTGCAAGTCTCAGGCAGGGCTGCACTCTAAAACAAAGACCAGCATGGCTGGGGAAGATGACAGAGGCATGAGGGTGAAGGGGCTTGGTAGGGTTGGAGGGGGATGATGATGACAGAGACATAAGGGTGAAGGGAGTTTGGGAGGATTAGAGGTGGGGGGTTGAGGGGGGGCAGGCAGAGGGAAGATTGGAGCTGGAGATGCTGCAGCCTGACATGGAACAGTATACCACAGATAGAAAAGTGGGTGGATGGGATCCGATTTGCATGAAGAGGGGGGGATGCACAGGCTCTAGAGTATGGGGTGGGGTGGCTAGTGTGGCACAAGAAGGAAAGGTTGCACTCGTGAGTGGTGTGGGGGAGAAGGCTTGCACATGAGGGACAGGTTGCACAGAGACTCATGGAGTTGGGGGTGGAACAGAAATGGTCTTGTGGTCATTCATTAAGGAGCCGGAGAGCTGAGTGAAGGACAGTCATGGTCCCTGGACTGATGCCAAGAGGTTGGAATGAGAGATTAAAGGAAGCTCTGGGGCTCTGGGGACCTTGTAGTCAGGATCAGATATTAAAGGAAGTCCTGGGACTCTGTGGGTCATGTTACAGGGCTATGCATGGCACGCATGTCATGTTCCCACACCAAGGAGGGGCATGGCCTTTGTGCTCAGTGAGGATCAGGCACAACTTGGTGTGCAGGACATGATCATTGTCTTACAGTCAGTGGTGATGGGGGTGCCTGGCTCGGTACTGGGCTGTAGGTGGGATGATTGTGGTCAGGGGAGGTATCTGCAACCTGTAAATGGGGAAAATGTAATGGGGAGTGGGGGGGGGGAGCGGTACTCAAAACCCTGCTAGCCGGGGCGTCCCTTTGTATGTGACCTGGCACAGAGCCTCAAGATGGGGAGGGTTGAGGTCCACATGGGGCAAGGGGACATCAACCATGATAGGTTCAGTGGGAAGGGCAAGAATGTCCGCAACAATGACAAGGGGATCCAGGGTTACTAAGGGAGGCTGGAGAATCACTGGAGGAAATTGTACCTGCACATCGTGATAGTCCAGGAAGATCAGGGGAGCTGAACACTAATAGGGGGAGAGTCAAAGCTAGTCTCAAAGTAAATATGCAGCATCACCATCTTGAGACTCTGAAGTTATGACACGGTTTAAAATTGAATTTGGAAAATAATCTGCAAGGGAGGGGGCTGAGGCAGTGTGGGAGGACCCCAAAGGGGACACCTTCACACTGCTTAGAGTACCAACATGGAAATGGGGTCTGAGCTGATAGAACTCAGGGAGAGTTGGAGCAATTGGAGCTACTGACATTTGGAGTGCTTTAACATGAGACTGCAGGAGTTATTGGGTTCACAATGAAGTTGATGAATTGGAGCATTAACAGTGAGGAATGTGAGAATAGAAGATGCAGCCAACCCTGAAGGGAGCACAGCTGCTGGATATCTGCAAGATGATCAATGAAAGCCTCTTGGGTGCTTTCTTCAATTGACATGGCTAACAGGTCAAAGGGCATCCAGTCATTCCAAAAATGCAGGTTATGCATAATCAGTAGACCAGACAGTACACCAGATCAGTGCATTAGGTAAGATTGAACATATCATGGATGTGCTCAAGCCTCTTCCAACATCTTTGGGATTAAGGAGTCAAGTAGCTGGGGTGGCGTCTTGGTCACCCAGATTTGTGAGGCAGTGCCTCAGCTGGAATGCTGGATCAGGAAAAGGGGAGTAGTGTAGGCACAGCTCTAGGGCGTGACTTTGTGGTAGCCATTTGGAGCTCTACTATAATTGCCCATTACTCTTTGGCCTGTTGGATCTGTTCACAGGGAGAAGGGGGATTGAATAATGAAGCCTGCGCTCAATGCTGCCTTCTTGACGGTGGTGATCCAACTGAGGAGGAGAAGAAGGGCCCAGCGTCGTCTAGCACAGCTTTGAGAGGAGGCCTAGCCTGAGGACCATGGTCCAGGGAAGCATCAGCAAGACCTGGAGGATGAGGAGGTCAGGCCCAGCGTATGGAGGTGACTCGCACAACCAAGGGTTTGCTTAAGACACCGTTCCTATCTGGAGATGAGCAAGAGACAATGCCGTGCGCATCTAAGCATGTCAAGAGATGCGATAGCTCATATCTGTCACGTTCTGTGGGAGGAGTTAACGCCACATGGTCTGGGAGGACATCCCCTGCTCAGACCCCTGAAAGTCACCACCACATGCAACATTTTGCCAGCAGGGCGTTCCAGCAATCCACAGGGGACCTATCTGGCATCTCTCAGTCCTCAACACATAAATGTATCGAAGTGGTGACAGATGCCCTCTACAGTAAGGCTCATCATTTTGTAGAGTTCACACTGGATGAAGCTAGCCAAGCTGATAGATTCCGGGGTTTTGCTGCAATCCCTGGCTTCCGTCGAGTATAGGGTGCAATCGATTGCACACATGTCACTTTAAGAACTCTGTGGCAGCAGCCCCTGATGTTCATTAACAGGAAAGGGTTCCACTCCCTCAACGTTTAGCTGATGTGTGACCATCAGAAGCATGTTATGCACATTTGTGCCAGGAACCCTGGGAGTTCCCATGACTCATACATCCTGAGTCACTCCCAGGTGCCTCACATTCTTGAAGGGCTGTGATGCTTACAGGGCTGGCTGCTTGGTGATAAGCCCTACCCCTGAAACAATGGTTCATGACACCCGTGCGTCATTCTCAAAATGCCTTGGCAAAGAGATACAACGCAATGCATAGTTTGATAAGATACATCATGCAGCAGACCATCCTGAAGATGCGCTTCCGGTGCTTGGACCACTCAGGTGGGGTTCTGCAGTACTCTCCACAGAGGGTGCCCTGCATCATCATGGTCAGTTGCGGCCTTCACAACCTGGCACTGCAAAGGGTAGATCACTTGCCAGACAGAGACATGGAGAAGGCTGAGAACTCCTCGGCAATGAGGACCTGGAAGGGCAGGAACCTGAAGAGGGCAATGATGTGGAGCTTCCACGTGAGGATGTGATTCAAGCTGCAAGATGCAGAAGGCGTGCCCATGACACACTGACAGCCACAAGGTTCCAGGAAGAATAAAGTGCAGACAAGGGGTCCCAAGCACATTTCTCCTGTCCCTTAGTGGCATGCTGGTGATCTGAAAGGCCTTTGTAACCATGCACATTGAGAGCAAGGCTAACATTGGGCCTTGGTTCCCACAATCCTCATGTTTCACCAGGCCCTAATCTTTGGGAAGGTCAGCAGCCAAAGCTGTGTGTAACTGTTCTGGGAAGTGAAGCTCGCCAGCACAAAGCCTGCATCAAGTGGACTTGATGCAATCGTGGCCTCCTGAATGAGACACTTCTTGTTGCCAGAGAGATGCGCACGTGCCTGGAGAGACCATCACGTCTGCAGGCTTTGTGCTTTAGCACAAACAGTGAAGAACAGCTATTTGATGGTGAGACAACATGAATGGTAACCCTCCAATGCAATTGAGCACACTTAATTCCATGGTGTCTTTTAATGAATATCCCTTCCTAAAGCAATTTTCAGTCACTTCCAATAAAAAGGTTGACACATCTCCCTGACATTAGACAAGAGGAAAGTAACTAACAAGAGTCAGCTGGACATCACATGAATGTGAGGGTCACAAAGGGAGGTGATCACGGAGTGGGAGTTTGGGTCACCCTTGCAATAAGAGGCCACCTAGATGCATATGCACGATGCATTCAAATAACAAGACCATTGTCATGAACCGCAATGTACTTACAAAGGTGCATGATATATGCAGTTAGTGAACACCCTTGACCCAAAAGTGATAACAAGGCTTCTTAATCTTTCTAATTCTGCTGCTAAGTCTTGGTGGATCCCTGACATCTGTAGCACTGGAGGCAGCCTGCTCACTGCTACGCCATGTTGTCTTTGATGACTTTGGCGGAAGTCCTCTGGAGGGCTGAGGCCTGGAGGGCTCTAGCCTGCTAGGGTTGCCTGCCGTGGGTCAGTTGCACCCTCCTTGGCCTGTGCAGCTGGAGGTGATAGGTTCACAAACAGAGGGGATTGGGATCGGCTGAACCTCGCGGAGTCACTGAGTGGGTGGTCCAAGGGTGTCCAGCTGCTGGTTGCCCCCGCTTTAGGTGCCCAAGGGCTGCTGCCTGATTCCTTGAGGAGAAGAGAAACTTGGAGGGATATCTGGGTACCCCACACCCCTTTTGCCTAGCCACTGATGGATTCCGCCAATGCCTTAAGTGATGGAGTGCAGGTCCGAGCACAAATCCAGCAAAGCCTACTGGACCAAGGTCTCCAAGGCGGCCGGCATCCCTCCCATGGTGACCTCAATGCGCTTGCACGTCAGAACCACAACATCAAACAGAATGAGGAAGCACTCTTCCATCCTTTGCTCAAGTCTGTTGACTGCCTCTCACAATTCTGCCTAATGTTCTACCGCCTGCCTTTGCCACTCCAGCATTTTTGTGACAGTTGCTTCCAGAGGCTCATCATCTGTTTCAGACACAGCAGGTGGCTCTTCTCTAGCAGCCTTCCGAGTGCCAGAGACCTGGACTATTATTGCCTCTGCATGCTGCGGAGAACAGTGAGCTGTTTGAGCCTAATCAAGATCTATGACATACTGGGTGTGTCTCTGTGCTGGTGGAAGGTGCAGGTGAACGCAGTGGCGTGTCTTCTTCAAATGGCTTCTCAGCATCCTCCTCTAAGGTGGTCTGGGGGCTGGGACTTATCTTGAATGTGCTGGTCTGTCTGGACCTGCAACTGCCTGTAGGAGAGAGAAGATAGAACAGGCTGAATTCTACATTGCAAATCACTCACTGTGAATGCCAGAATGCAATCAACTCACAGAGGGCTCATGCATACTGGCTTGCTGGGAGAGGCCAATCTCACCTTCACTACAGGAGCGATCTCTGACCTCCCCTGCCAACTCAGTGCCATCCTTCTCAAACTTGGAGGGATCCTGGATGTTGGCTGTCCCTCCTCCAACCCGAGATCTCTCCATATTGCTGTGGGCAAGCTTGGCTTACATGAAGACAAAGGAATGGGATGTGATGAGATGGGGTGGAGCAGAGGCTGGGGAGCATGCCTGTCTGTTTTATGTGCTGAGCCCTCTCCAGTCAAGGCTGAGGATGGTGTTTGTGCAGGATGATAGATGAGATGTTGCTGAATCGGCTTTCAATGATGATATCTCCCATGCTAATATTTTTGAGATACGAGTTGAGTTACACTCTGAGTGCATAATGTCGTAATAAGAGTCTGCATTTGGAGTGAGCTGGATGATAACTTATCCTGGTGGTGTGGGTTAGATCATTCATTTTCTCCCTGCACTGGATGGCGTCTCTCAATGTCCAACATTAGACGTGATTCCGCAATTGGACAACATTTGCTAAATAATCCTCAATGTGATAAGAATTACGCTGTCAACCAATTTAAGGTTGTTAGTCAGGCTCACAGTGTTGTGCATTTGTGTGTACTGGAAACTACACATAGTAATACACAGGACCCTGTTCTTTGCAGACAAAAAGAAAATGCACACACATTGCGCCTGTTTCAGCTAAACAAAGTAAGTGACAACCATTCGCTGGTTCATTCCCAAGGCAATGTCTAGACCAATCAGAGTCAAGCTGCCTGGCTTAAATTTCAAACAATGCTTGGCAGTTAACTGTAGGTCAAAATTAACTGTACATTCTCCATGGCAATGCCTCTACCAATCAGAGCATGCTTGTATGTTGTTTCCCCTGACATTGATATCTCTTGCAAATTGTCCTGTGCAAGGCAAAAAGCTTCAACAAAAAATGTCTCCTTTTTCAGTATTACTCAAGTTCTGTACTACCAAGTGACCTTGTCTCTCATTTACTAAGAAGGGGAGGAATATAATAGAGCAAAAATTGTATCGTACATTTTTTCGACTTAAGGCTACGATTCCTGTTACATATTTGCTGGTTTTGGACTTCCAGAAGTCCTTTGACAAGGTGCCACACAGGAGGCTACTCAGTAAGATTAGAGCCCATGGTGTTAGAGGCAAGGTACTAGCATGGATAGAAGATTGGCTGTCTGGCAGAGAGTGGGGATAAGGGGGTCCTTCTCAGGATGGTGGCCGGTGACTAGTGGAGTTCCGCAGGGGTCAGTGTTGGGACCACAACTTTTCACTTTATACATTAATGATCTAGATGAAGGAACTGAGGGCATTCTGGCTAAGTTTGCAGATGATATAAAGATAGGTGGAGGGACAGGTAGTATTGAGGAGGCTGGGAGGCTGCAGAAGGATTTGGACAGGTTAGGAGAATGGGCAAAGAAGTGGCAGATGAAATACAACGTGAGGAAGTGTGAGGTCATGCACTTTGGTAGAAAGAATAGAGGCATAGACTATTTTCTAAATGGGGAGAGAATTCAGAAATCTGGAGTACAAAGGGACTTGGGAGTCCTAGTCCAGGATTCTCTTAAGGTTAACTTGCAGGTTGAGTCAGTAGTTAGGAAGGCAATTGCAATTTATTTCAAGAGGACAAGAATATAAAAGCAGGGATGTGCTGCTGGTCAGACCACATTTAGAATATTGTGAGCAGTTTTGGGCCCCATATCTCAGGAAGGATGTGCTGGCCCTGGAGAGGGTCCAGAGGAGTTTCACGAGAACGACCCCAGGAATGAAAGGCTTAACATATGAGGAACATTTGAGGACCCTGGGTCTATACTCGATGGAGTTTAGAAGGATGAAACTTACAGAATACTGAAAGGCCTGGATAGAGTGGATGTGGGGAAGATGTTTCCATTAGGAGGAGAGACTAGGACCCAAGGGCACAGACTCAGAGTAAAGGGAAGACCTTTTAGAACAGAGGTGAGGAGGAACTTCTTTAGCCAGGGAGTGGTGAATCTATGGAATTCATTGCCACAGAAGGCTGTGGAGGCCAGGTCATTGAGTGTATTTAAGACCGAGATAGATACTTTCTTGATTGGTAAAGGGGTCAAAGGTTACGGGGAGAAGACGGGAGAATGGGTTTGAGAAACTTATCTGCCATGATTGAATGGCAGAGCAGACTCAATGGGCTGAATGGCCTACTTTCTGCTCCTATGTCTTATGGTCTTATAGTCTTTCTGTGTATCTTAGATGTTTCATTTATCCTAAAACAATACGGAGATGACTCTAGTTCTAAATCCAAACAGGTTTATATACAGAACTTGAAAACTTCTCAGAACAGGTTTTGTATAGACACATGAGGCAGCATATTACGGTGGTGGGGGGCGGGGTGCGGGTAGGAATGGGAAATAGGGATGGCTTGGCAGTGTGAAGCAGACTCACTCCATGTCAGCTGCGTCCGCAGCCATAATGCACTGGGGAGACAGTCCTGCCCTCAGGAATTGCCAGCCAATCGGATTAGGCAGCAGCTCCAGCAGCGCCAAGAGCACATTAGTGGGCACTGCCAAGACTGCAAGCAGGCCCTAGAAGAAGGTCCATTGATCCCGGATCAAGGTAAACCCTTGGGTATTGGACAGGGCTGGTTTGGATATCTTAAGGAGAGGACAGGGGAGTTGGGGTGGTGGCTTTTACAGAACAGGTGGACAGGGAGAAATGGGGGTACTATCTTAGAGAGGCTGCCCGCTGGTGTGCAAAGGGCACCAAAGATTGGTTGAAGGTGCCTCCCCCCCTACCTTAAAGCAGCTTATATTTCACCCGTCTCCTATTTTTACTTAGTTCTGTTGAAGAGTCATGAGGACTCGAAACGTCAACTTTGTTCTTCTCTGCCGATGCTGCCAGACCTGCTGAGTTTTTCCAGGTAATTCTGTTTTTGTTTTGGATTTCCAGCATTCGCAGTTTTTTGTTTTTATCCAGTTTATTATTGTTTCACAGAGGTCGGAAGGCTGAAAAATGATGCTGATAATTCCCTTTTCCAGTAGGGCTGACTTTCATGATGAGATAGGCACGTGGAGATGAAGTAGTCTTGAAGGTGAAGGTACAGAACTTCAGAAGTTTCAGTAGAAACAGTGTAGATGGGGGCCAGGCATTCAAACCTGGACAGAGCCCTTGTTCTGTGCGGCTTCTTGGTAGACAGAAGATGGCAGGCTGATCTTTGCAGCTCCACAAAGCAATATTACATGTTCCTCCAGCTCAGGGGGAGGGGGGAGGGGGTGATGTCACATGCCACCCACCTCTCCACTTTGGCTTTGACAAAGGGAGTACATTCGGGGTTCCTGAGTTTGTTAATGTTCCAACAATTAAGAATTGCAAAGGAAGATTTCAGGACTCTTTGTCCTAGCAAGCTAGTAGACTTCAGTGGCTAGGTCTGGCTTATGAAATGAAGATGGCCTTTGTATAGCTCCGTTGAATTCGGTCTCTGCAGTCCACAGGGGTTATTAGTGTCCCTTCAGAGATAATGAGGTGCAAATGTCTTCAATGCTGCCAGATTAGCTCTTATACACACATGTATATAAAGGTCTTAGCTCCTTTACAATTCCCATATACCAGCAGAGGGAGACTAGAAGAAGACTGAAGGAATCCATGTTTTAACAGCAAGAGCAGTTCTGATTCTGAATGCTTCTTGCTGAATTCTTCTCTAGTTCCCCCAAGAACTTCACACCTGTCTTCAGGATGTTCCAAAGCTTTCCACATGCCATGACCAGATAGTCCATGTTAGTGATGATGAGGACACTGGTAAACCTCTTCTGCTTTAAAATTGAAGAGTAGCATTTACATCCACTCAAGAGGGCTTTCGGTTTAGGTCTCATCTAAAAGATGAGGCTGAGTCCGTCAACATCCACTCCCTCAGGTGTCAAATCCCTCAGCCCCCATCTCCCTGAGCGTCGACTCCCTCAACATCAACTCCTTCAGTGTCAACTTCCTCAGTGTCTGACTCCCTCAGCTTCAGCTCCCTCAGTCCACAACTCTCTCAGTGTTGACTCCTTCAGCTCCTGACTCCCTCAGTGCCCAATTCCCTCAGTGACTGATCCCTCTGTCTCCAACTCCCTCAGTATCGACTCCCTTAAGTTCAACTCCCTCAGTACCCAATTCCCTCAGTGTCGACTCCCTCAGTCCCTGACTCACTCAGTGCTGACTTCCTAAGGGCCCATCACCTCCACTGATAAGGCATTCCCTCATTCCTGTGTTGAACTGTCTGCCTCAATCAGATGCTTAAACTTGGATTATGTGCTGAAGTCTCCAGGGTGGGACTTGAACTCATAACCTTCTAGAGTAAGTACTGGCTCATAGCCTTGCCTACCATGGCTTAAATTTGGTTAGGTTTAGTTTGACAGAAACACAGAAAGGTTTCTTCTCAGTGCACTTGGGTTTCCTGCTAAAATAATTTTAAACACTGGGCGGAATCGTCCAACGTTTGCACTAAGTGCGGCAGTGGGCAGGAAAATCGACATTTTACCACCAGTCACAATAGCAGCTTTTCATGCACTAACATCCCAAACCTGCCGCATTAATTATGCATTCCCAGGATACACAGTTTAGATGGTGGGCGGGCTCCCATTTGCCCTCCATGTCATCACCTCACCGTTTCATCATGCCAGGCACCACGTTTAAAGTACAGCCGTGCTCTGTGCTTCCAGCCCAGAACTACAGCAAAGAAGACATGGCCCCAAAAGGCAAGAAGACTGCAGACCTCAAGTGCCTTTTGGACTCTATGGATGCCCGCTGTGACGTCCTTTGTCCCCGCTCTGGACACAGGAGGGACAGCAGCATTAGCACTCCGGCTTGGTAGGTGATGGCAGTGGTGATCAATGCAAAGCTACACAGATGGGATTGGCCATCCAATGCAGATAGAGGATGAATGATCTCATCTGTGCAGCCAGGATGTGGCAATCATCTCTTCACTATAAACTCACATACTCAAGCCCATCACACATTCAATAGCATCTCACTCATTGCCAGTTTAAGGGACATCACTACCCATTCTCATACATAAACCCTCACATGCCCCTCTGGCCTCATCTCCTCTGAAGGCTACCTCCTCAGTCCTCACCATCTTAAAGCCACTTGCACAGATCTACATGTGCCCCCACATACATCCTGGGATACCCTCTTCCCCAGTACAGCTCTCGTTCTGCCACCTCTACCCTTGCCTGAGGCCATTTCTCCCTCTTCACCAAGCAAGCACGAGCCCCGCAGCCATTGAAAAGCCACCCACATATGGCTGATCTGATGGTAGTGACCTACCCATGAGCCCCCTAAAAGTGATGTGGCGCTGTCTTTGAAGCCTGGCACTGATGACTGCGAGTACTGAGTGCCGACTCCGAAGCAAAGTAGGCAAACAAACCTTGAAGCTCCGAGTGAAGTGCAGCTGGCCAAATGCATGCCTTATATATGCTGTTGTGAAACATGTCAGTGGGAAAACACAGGAAAACAATGAGGTTCCCAACGTCTGATGGTGGGAAACGCGGCCCGCCATCGATGGGTTGAGTGGACGACCGCAAACTGGTTTCACGACATCGTGAATCAGATTTTTGGCCTTCTCTCCATATTGTCCGTGCACGCCACCGAACACGCCCAATGTCAGCGGGCACCGAAAATCCCGGCCACTTACTTATTTTGCCTGGAATCAAATATTTCTACAGTTCAAATGGTGCAAACATTTTTATTACTTCTCCAATAAACATATATGTAATTATGATGAATAGATACCTTTGTTTTTAATATTACACCAAAAATCTAATTATTCATGCTAGCATATGCTACCATTTTAGTAATGTGACAAAATTATTATTCACCTGCCTGTGCTTTTTCTTTATTCATTCATGGGATGTGGGCATTGCTGGCTAGGCCAACATTTATTGCCCATTCCTAATTCAGAGGGCATTTAAGAGTCAAATGTATTGCTGTGGGTCTGGAGTCTCATGTAGGCTAGACCACAAGATTTCCTTCCCTAAAGGGCATTTGTAAACCAGAAGGGTTTTTACAACAATTGACAATGGTCATCATTAGACTTTTAATTTGAGTTTTTTTATTAAACTCAAATTCAACTATCTGCTATGGCAGGATTAGAACCCAGATCCCCAGAACATTACCCTGGGTCTCTGGATTACTAGTCCAGCAACAATACCGCAATGCTATCACTTCCCCTCAAGCTGGCATATTGTCAGCTGCCTCTAGTTTCAATTTATCAATCAGTAATCCAATTACAGTTCTCAAAAATAAGGGTTCGAAGGAGAGACAAGTAAAATAAATTGGCTCCACTGCTCAAACATAGAACACAAGATTTAAGGACGTTTGTTAATTCTATTCAAAACGTCAATCTGCAAACGTCGGAAAATAAAATTATAATGCTTGTGACATGCTTGAGAAACAAACCAAGAGATGCTGCAATTGCACTCAAATTATTGTAGAATTTTTGTAAATCTTATGTCTCTCTTCAAACAATATGCAAACAAATGTTGCTAATGTACCTGAAAATCTGTAGAGTTTAAAGCCCTTATAAAGCAGAAAGAAAATGGTCCAATGTATATCTAAGAGGTGTGAGGAGAGAATCGATGCCATGTCAAAGAAGGAGCTATTAGGAGGGTTGATCAGCAATTTTTAACTTCTTGATGACTGAAAATGATTCCATTCTCTCCTGAAAATATCGCTGGAAATGATGCTTATAATCATATCTTTTGAAAAATGTGTTTCATTGCATTTATAAAGTGTTCTTAGATGTGGATTAATTCATCATACAGAAGGTCCTTGAGTATGTGACCAAGTGGAGATGCCTGATCCACTGAAGCTACCTCTGTTACATTAGCACCAACACAGCTGTGAGCTCTGCCTTTGAGAGGATTGCTACATTTGTGATTTTGTCCTGCCAGGATATACCCATCAGGCATTATTTCCATCTTCGGTGGCTATCTAGGGAGAATGTTTTTGGTGTCATTAGAAATGATTTGATAATAAATTAGATATTGAAATATGGACTAAAATAGGGCAGCCACCTATCTTATGTCGTTTTTGGGTGGGCAGCTAATCTGCAAATGCTAATGAGTCCTGGCTGTTAAAATTAACTGGAACTTCCAGTTCCATGCAGAAAGTCCAATGCCTCTTTCCTGCTATCTGCCCGAGGTTTATAACGCCTCTTTGACATCTTATTCAACTCAGAGGTGGGTCCTATCGTTACACGCAGGGCCTCAATCTTCAGAGCTAGACAATGGGCAGTACAGACTAAATGTAAGAAGATTAAATAGCCTATGGCAGTGACCACCATTGACATACCTCAGAAAATATCTAAGGCAGCTAGTTATCAGAGGTGAGCAGAGGAGACAGCTATTGTGAGCAGTAATCTGTTGGACCAACAGGAGATTAACTGAAGGTCAGCTAAGCAGAGCTTTGTCGAAGTTAAAACTTGTATTAACTCAGATTTATATTTATGCCAATTAAATATAATAATTGCCTTTTGGAGAAACAAATATAGAGCAAACATGAACTGGCCTCTTGTGTGCAGCAAGTTAATAATGAGATTAGTTCTCATCCTGGATATACTCATCCATTTCATTGCTTGAACAGATTAATGTTGCGGGCTCAATCATTGACTTGAGAGGGGTATTTACTGTATATTTTAACAAGCCCCAAAGATAACAGTGAAAATAACACTAAATATTATTAAATAAATATCAATTTAATATTTCAATTTAGTTACAAATGTTTTTCTTTCATTAAAATGCATTAAAGTAAGCATGTTTTATTAAAAAATCAATCTCATTAACAGTTTTTCTGGTATACTCCAAGTAAAACTGAAGACAATTTATTTTAGCCTGAAGTACCAGGAGAGAATCAAAAAGATAATATTTGTATTGTTTCTATTTTTTATTTCTCAGAACTTAACTGTAAAGTTGAATATAATGTCTGCATTCCAAGGCTTTCTAGCGAGGTGAGCAATCTTATTGCTTTTTAATTGTCTAATTATCTAAACATGATTGAATGGTACCATGAATATCCATGCAGATTACTTCTCATTTTCTGAAATTTGACTTAGCATTTTGTGTCAAATGAAGAATGATCACACATTTATGCAGCAGATTGACAGAAAGATGACAGGGTTTTCTACAATTCTAATAAGGGTTTACCAGGAGCAAATATTACTTTGGAAAGAGGAAATGGGTGAGGGTGGAGGGGTTGGGGGTGGTAGGGTGGGGGCAGTGCAGTGGCTGTATTGTAGTGAGGGAGACAGTGTATCCTAACAAGTTACATTCAAATATACCAAAGGAAGCAAGCTTGCATCTCACAACACATCTGAGCAATGCTACTGCAGAGGGAAGCTTTGGGAAAACAATGCCGTTTAACAGGCATCTATACATAAGTTAATGTAAGACATAAACTTAGATGATTGTTCTTGTCAAGGCTAGATTAACAGAAAACTAAATCTCTGAAGGTAACAGCAGCAGAGACAAACCCATGTGAGCAGAAATGCCATGGAATACCTTTGCACCAGGAGATTGAGAACAAGAGGTCACCAATTTAAGGTGACTGGCAAAAGACATGAGGGAAACTTCTTTTACTGAGTGAGTGATTTGGATCTGGAGTACATACCTGAGAGTGTGGTGGTTACAGGTTCAATTGTGTTTCTTCCAAAAAAAATTGAATAATTATTGAAGGAGACAATTTTTTGCAGGGCTGTGGGGAAAGGTAGGGGAGTGGGGCTAGTTAAATAACTCTTTCAGAGAGCTGGCATGGACACAATGGGATAAATGGCCTCCTCCTGTGTTGTAACCATTCCATGATTCTATTCTACGATGTGGATTTTCATGGATGTACTATAGTAATGTGGGGAGGCAAAATAAGGTTTGGAGGTTACTTTCGCCAGTTGAAACAATTAGAAGTGGCCTGGGATGAAATGCACTGTGAAGGCTCTGTAGCTAGTGGCATAGTAATAATGGATGTCAGAATATCTACAGAGGACTTTTCACATGATCTAGGCAAGGGAAGATCTTGAGTACAGATATGTCTTGCAGCCAGCAATGCATTCCCCGTCACATCCTCTTGGAGTTTCTGTTACACCTATCCCCATCCATGCTATTCATGAAAAGAAAAGCAAGATCTTGCATTTATGTTGTGTCTTTCATGTTTTCAGGATGTCCCAAAGCACTTACCCCTCTGACTCTGAGTGCCCTGCAGCCATTTCATGCTCAAATGAGAGTTAAGTGGTGGCAGGCGGAACTTCTGCCCCTCACCCATGAGGAAATTTCGCCTTAGAGGGCTCTTGGCCACTCCAGTCTCTGCAGCAACAGAGCTGCAGTGGACAGAAAAGGAAGCTCAGGGGAATGTCAGAGGTGAAATCCGGGGAGCCGAGGCCCAGCTAAGTTCAAGGGGTGGTAGGGTGGGGAGAGTAGGGAAGGCCTTAGGGGTGGGGGGTGGCAGGGGGGGGGGGGGTGGTGGCGCTTGAAGGGGATGACTGGGGTTTAGGGGAGAGGCCGGGGGCAGTGGTTTGGGGTGGTGAGAGAGGTCAGGAGGCCACTGGACCTTAAGGAGGAGGGGCGCCCAATTTGAGAAGGGGGCTTCTGATGGAGGCAGCTCCCACTGCTCGAGATATAAGCCTGTAGATTTACGGCCTTCTGCTATGTCAGCTCAATCCTCCCACCAACCAAAAAATTGAGCCTGGCTAGGAAATGGCCCTTAAATGGCCAATAATTGGCCACTTAAGGGTCTCAACTGGGTCAAGGATGGGCTTCCCGTCTGAGGCCTTGCCTGCCCCAGTGTAAAATTGCTGTGTGGTCGGGGTGGGTGGGAACCCGGAGGGAATCTCTTCCCTTCATTTCATGCTCTGCCCCACTCCCCCCGCCTAAAAACCTGCTGATGGGGTAGCGTAAATTTTTGGCTATCGTCTCAAAAAGCCTGCATGATAAAAGTTGACAACTTATAGATAGCAAAAAGAATTGCATTAATTTTAATAATATTAACATTGATTGCTAAATCAAAATGATATTTTTACATAGATTACGCAAAAGGTCTTTATGCCAAAGTAAAAGGCCAACTGGAAGATCACACATGTCATGTAATGGTTGGAGATCTAATTTCCTAGTCTCTGATTACCCTTCCTTCTCTGGGTGTCACAAATTATGATAACCAGAGGTCAGCCTTCCAATTTAGCCAATCACTCCTGTTCAAATCTCCTGCAGTCCAAGGCTCACATTATAATTCATGTACATACTGGCAGTAATGTCACAAAACAGAGCCTGATGTGAAAATATAATTAGGTCCAACATAACCATTTGGTATATGTATCCATTGGGAATAACACATATATGTAATGAGATATGCAGAGAGTTAATAACCCATGATTACAGCAAGTTTAGTTATTCTCATTATCATAATTGAGTTATAAAAGACAGTTCTCAATCCGCTGACCAATACTATATTGGCTTGGGATTAACCAAAATTGGCTGCCCACAACACACTAGACCAATGTAAAGCCAAGTGTGTTAAGATCTAGACTGAATATGATTAATAAATCCAATCTGCCATATTATGATTTAGGAATTGCTCTCTGGCTAAAATTACTTGGATTCATGTCCTACTCATTTCTGTTTATGTTGGGGTGCTGAAACAAAAATTTTAATGTCCGGCTCAACCTATGTGGAAAATTGTCTGCATTCCTTGACATTAGCAATTTTACCCCAGATAGGGCCTGCATGATATTAATTAGACAATGAAATGACCACCATTCTGCTAAAAGAAGCAGAAGATGCAATGGCTGTGACCACGGTCTGATCAAGCTTCTTTCCAAGTCTCTATTGATCTTACTGTGTCAGCCAATGGGTTGGAGGCAGGACATATTTGCACTGGCTGCAATCCATTTTTCCTCTCGCACAACACTTGTTAGCCTGTTCCCAGCCAATTTCACAATAAACTTAGCATGATGATAAATATTTATAGCTTCACACTGGTGTGCTAAACTTGTGGATTGTAATGGCCCACTGACTTTTAACCCATAATTTTGCTCCTGTATTTCCACAGATGAACTAAAATGACAAAGCTCCCTACATATTCCCTATGCATGCTTCAGCCATATTTGTGAGTCACTCCAGGGTGAATTTTATTGGGGGAGGGTGTGGGGACTCCTCGTCCCCTTGCAAAAAAAGTCAGTCGGCACCTAGCTAACTTCAAATCTGGTTCCCCAGCAGCGATAATACATTGGGGGCAGCCTTAATGAATTGAGAGTGGGACTTCAGCCCCTCAGGGACAGAAAGTCCTGCCCTCAAGAGCTGCCAGGCAATCTGATTGGCTGGCAGCTCGGTGGTCCCAGCAGCACCAGAACACAACAGTGGCCACTGCTGGTAGTACAAGGAGTTCCAAGAAGAACTGAAGATGTCTGCCACATTTAAGGAAAGTCTGGTTATTTTGGGTTGGGCAGAGATTGGAGATCACAGAGAGGGTGGAGGGGTGTGTGGAGTCGAGTTTTAGAGGTCATGGAAGGAGGCACAAATGTGGGAGGGGGGGAGCGCGGTGTGATGCCCTGATGGACACAGAGGACACAATGAAACCTATTGGGCTCCTCCTGCCTTCCCCAGCTACACGTATTATAGCGGTGGAGGCAGAATGAGATCCCTAAGTGCCCATTAATTGGACCGGTAAGAGCCTCAATAGGCCTAAGGGCGGGTGGACTGCCTGACACCTTTCCTCCCTCCATCTCCCCATAATATGAGGGACAGAATAAGGGTGGGCAGGAAGGCAGTGGGCTGGCTACCCACTTAATTTTATGTGCCCCCTTGCCTTCAAATATGCCGGTGGGTGACTGCAAATTTCACCCCTTAGTTGCTATTCAGGGCAGCACAAATACTGCTGCCTTTGTACCAAAGGTTGAGTGGTCATTCCCTATTGTAGAGCTGTTTAATTCACATCACACTGTACAATCAATGTGGTGACCTAATTTAACATGGTGATAAATTAAGAGGCGAAGTGCATAAGTTGTCCTTTTGCACTTGAGCATTCACTATGTCTAAGTAACTTGTGTCTACCAGACAGAGGCAGTGCAATTCCACCCATCATTTCATTAGCTGCTGATTAACTCCCTGGTACTGCTAGGTGTTTGGCTAATAGAGACAAATTGATGAATAGACCTTTAACATTTCCACTAATGTATCTCAATTAATAAACTTCAATTGTATTACACAAATTTCTGCGTAGGAAGGCTGTGATTATTGTTCTACATTTAGGTTGAGGTTCCCTCACTGTGTCAACACTCTCATGATGCTTTCTTGTAACTCCAACAATCCTACAGAGTTACAGTCTGTTATCTCTGTAGATTTTAATAGATATTCACAGCCCCTGGTGACCTAAAAGCTACAAAGCTTCACCAATTGGGAATTCAACTCTTTTTGAAAGAACAGATTAAGCGATCCTTACTGATGTCCAATATTTTATTTAAATCTCCCGCAGCACAAAGATTTTATGTGAGATCAATGCAATAGCTTTTCCTACATGCACAGTGGGAGATCTTTCAATCACAGTGCCATCAAAGCTAAGATTTTCTGTCTAGAATTTAATTGGGAAATGTTTTTGGAGGTGTAAGTCACAGTTTTCATTTTGAGAGGTTTCATTTCTGGCAACTGAAATATTCAGTAGGCTTCGAAAATTGATACTCTAATCATGTCTTGTAATGGGTCTCTTCAGTGCTTGAAATTAAAATGAGATGTATTTTGGCTTAATAACTTGTACCGAATTAGAAGCATTTTCCCTCTTTAATGCTTTGAAGCATTAATTCTGTGTGTGCTTTTTTAAGATGTGCAAGTTAGATAGGGAAAGGCATATGTATCTATAATAGTTTTGTTAACAAACTAGAGGATTTCAAAATCTATATATAGCCTTCCAAAGAAAAGTCCTGAAATGTAGATTGCCATATGTTTGAACAGATTAGTGCAACAAACTGTAACATTTTCATTGGCCAGTTTAGCAAATGCTCTAGCAAAACTTAATCAAACCTTCATTCCATTCTCCTTATATTAATATTCCAAGTAGTTTGACTTTAAACTTTTAAATGAAAGAATGTTTCCTGACAGTGATTTTTTAAAAATATTGTCGTAAAGTAACATAAAAGCAAGATAGCTTTGTCACAATACAAATATTTCAAGATAATACTTTTGTAAGATCCAATTGAATATGAAAACAAATATAAGTATAACAATTTAATAGGGATAACCTTTGACTTGAAATCGGAATTGATCTGAATTAGCGTGATCTGAATGTGCTCCTAAAGATATTGAGACCCAAAATTTATCCTCTCTTGGCGTGTCTCAAAAATATTCATAGATATGTCCCTGTCATGAAGCTATTAACGTATATAACATTGGAAATTAGTTTTTTTGAATTGAGAGTTAATCTGTGGATATTTCTTAATTGGGTTAAAGCCAGCTAGTCTGGGTGCTTTGATGTATACTAGTTTTGAGATGTAAGAGAGGTAGAGTGCTTTTGCATTTTGTTGAATAGACCATTCAAGAAGGGGAGTGAAATCCGGCACCTAGCTAGCAGAGACCAAGCAATGTTTATAAAATTGGTACTATGAAAGGGGTTTTATTGTTAGAAGAAGTAGAGTTCAAAGGGACTGGTGATACAATGAGAACTTACACTCAATGAGATGTGCTGGGTATAACCGATAGCAGTTTTGTGTGTGCAGGGCAGAGGCATGTAAGGTCAAAGCCTGTAAGCCTACCACTTGTGTCTGGAAAGTGAAAGGAACCTCATTTTGAATTCATAAGATGAAAATGCTTTGCCTGGTGTCTGCTTAAAGTCTATGCATTGCTGTTGCCTTAGTGGAGATTAGTTTGGTAATTTGTTAAAAGTTACAATAATAATTTGTAGCCATGTGTATATATTTAACTTGTGTAAATTAATAAATGTCGGGAACTGGAGGTCTGATTCCTGAATTTAGAGCTGCATCTTAAACATACCACTTAAAAATATAGGTTATGACAGTTGCTTAAAGTTTCCTTCTGGGATTTTTAAATAACTCTGCTTTACCAACTGCTGGGTCATAACAGTTCCATTAAGGAAACAATCATCACACTTGTCTGCTGTTTTAAGATGGTATGTAAGACCAGAACATCATAAGGGTATTCTCCTTCATCAGCACCTTCTAATTAACCCATGACCTCTACCACTTCAGTTCAGGACAAGGGCAGCAGGTGCATTGGAACACCACAGCACACAAATTCCTCTCCAAGTCACACACCATCCTGACTTGGGACTACCATAGATCATGTTGACCCGGCATATAAGACCACCCCCTTTTTGGTACCAGAATGCATTTTTAGGGATATATTCAACATTTAAATAGGCCTCCTCATTTTTCAGCATGTTCAGGGCTATACTCGTATTAAGAGTCAGCCTCATTATTCAGCTCAGAAATACATGTTTAGGGTTAAACCCACCTCAGAGTCAGCTCACGTGATCAGGCAGGAAGTGTTGCCTAGAATTTGCCGGAGTTTAAGACAGAGCAGACCGAGCTTGGTGACCAATGAACAGAAGTGGGTCCTCCTGCAAAAAGAATGAATTACAAATCTGGCTTGAAGCCAAAATTTATAACGTTTGCTAACTTGTCAAATAACTGTGCTGTAGCGAGGGAATTCAGTGTTAGTGAAAAACTGGTGCAATAATGGAAGAAGGAGCCTGCCCTGAAGATGATGCCTAAGACCTAATGTACCATGAGAACACAGATCAGGAATTGGTCTGATCCTGAGAAGCATGTATTGGAATAGTTCCTCAAAAATCATCCGAATGGTTATATCGTCACCAGAAAGGTAATGCATATATGCACTTAAGTGGACCAAATCAAATCCTGAGTCCAGTGAAGATTTCAGAGCAACAACTGTGCAGCCGCTTTATGGAATGAAATGTCTAGTGTTGTAGCAAAAGACGAAGATTGCTCAGAGACTACCAAACAACCTCAGTGTCAAAGTTACCAGTCTCCAGCAATTCATCATCAGACAGCGACAAAAGTATGAGTACCCATCATGTCACATCAGATCAATGGGTAAAATGCCCAGAGTGGCATCCTTATAATGATGCCATAGCCAAAATTACCCAAGATGAATTTGATAAACTCTTTGCGTTAGATGCCAAAAAAGATGAATTTGATGGATTTTAAACATTATGATTGTGGTTCAAGCTATCCTTGTTGAATTATTTCATTCAATAGAACATGACACATTGATTTAATTTGATTACTGGTTATTTTTTCACATTTCAAAACGGCGACCACCTACACCGATGTCAGCGGTTCACATTTTATACTCAGCAGGTAAGTTGACCACTGTTTTTGGAAGGATTTTTCAAAGCTTCAAAGATTGACTTATATGCTGCATTTATGGTATATCTCCATTCCTTCACAGCCACTGCAAAGCTTCCTACTTAACAGCGCTGTGAGTGTACCTGCAGTGCATGGACTCCAGTAGTTGAAGAAGCACTACCTGCTCAATGGCAACTCGGAATGACCAATAAAGCAATGCTCACATCTCAAGAACGAATAAAGAATTTTGGCAATGTATGAATCCAGAGAAGAAAGGGGCAAGAAAGAAAGACTTGCATTTTTATAACATCTTTCACAACGTCATGACATCCCAAAGTGTTTTTACAGTCAATGGAGTAATTTTGAATGTAGCCAGCATTGTAATGTAGGAAACCTAGCATTAAATTTGCACAGAGCAAGTCATAGTTAAAGTCATCACGCTGTCACTGTGCACGCCAGGCACGCTGGTGAGACAATGGAGATCTGCATCATGGTGTCTTCATCTTTCAATGATCAATGGGGACTCCAGTTTTGAGGCTCACATCAATGAAGAGACTACACTAGAATGGTTGCATAATCTGAAACTTTCACCCCAGTGCACTGCACTCTTACCTTCGTCTGACACCCCAGACTCTGCATGGCTGCTTGACCAAGGTGCATGGCACCTCTCAAGCTCCAAGGCCTCCTGCGCATACCGGGAGAGGATGAGGAGGTGTGGGGGTCCTCCACCAGTCCATGGCCTCTCAATATTGTTATGGGATGTCTTCTCCTGAAACAACAAAGGACCATTGATTAGTCCACTCTCTACCTGCAGCGCCATTGCAGCCTGGCCAACCCCAGATGAGGAGCACCTTGAATGGCAGATCAAGTCTTGACCCTCAAGGCACAAGGCACTCAGTCAAAGCAGCCAGGGCTTACCCCCTCAGCCAGCTGCAGCACGATGGACAATTGGCACTCACACTCTAACACCCCTGAGCTCCACGGGAGGATGGCCAGCCCAAAACAATTGAACTCACTGACCCATGCCAACAAGGTACTCACCCTTCCTGGCCACAGCAGGTCAGTGAAGCACCTTTGGCACTACAGCCACATCCACTGCACCATGTCATGGCTGGTTACCTCGGCTGCCACCTCCTCTCATGTCCTCTTGGTGAGGTGCAGTGGCCTCCTCCTCCCATCTCCAGGGACAAGGCTGTCTGTTCTGGCAGCCACCTCCTCCAGGAAGGCAGTGAGGCACTCGTCGGAAAAATGGGGGGCCAAATGCCCACCTGACCTGCCCTCCCACCTGGTGTTTGCTGAAACTCTGGACTCCATCCTTGTAACAGCAGACAGATGCCCTTCCCTGGCAGCCTTTCTGGGGCTGCCTGGGCCAGTTTTAAACAGGCTGCTGGGCTGTCATTGGACCTAATGGCCGACAGGCCCCATCCCCGCTTGGCATTTCCCAGCCAGTGACGAGCCACGTTTCACGCTGAACGAGCTTTAATTGGCCCGCTAGCATGAAATCGTGGCCCAGCCTCAATCACGGGCAATGGTCAGCTTCCTGGACGCCCCCACCTGCTCCTGCTGAACCCGCCCAATGAGGGCAAAATTCTGCCCAGTATGGTTATTTTTTCCAAAGATTACCAGTAAAATTTATTGCTATGAGAGATTTTTATTATCAGCAAGGCAAAGTCCAAAGACATAGTGAAACAATGGGAATTTGCATTCAATGGGGAATATATGTATAAAGGAGCAAAGGCTGTGTGTAAGGGAAGGCGTTTTTAAGATCTAACAAGTGTCAAAAGCCTTCAGCATCTATGTCTCAAGCTGCTGTTTTCAGAGAATTGAAGTTAAGAAAACTGACTGTGAATTCAACTGTTTCAGGCATTGTGTGTCATTGTGCTTGGGTCTCTTAAAACCTATGTGTCTTACTGTTGCCTTAACAAAAGTGTAACTGGGAGTTAGATTAAGTAGGGGATTTAGGAGTTATTATAGTGGAGATTTGTAGATTTATGTACATATTTAAAATAATTTCTGTTATTAATAAATGTTTAATCTAGTTTTGTAAAAACCTATAAGACCTGGTGGTCTTATTACTACTGAACTCAAGGCACCCATCTTGAAATTTATACATGTTGCAAAACAAGTTGTGGCAGTTGTTTCAAGTTTCTCTTTGGGATTTTTACAACTGAGCACTTACCATTGGCTGTGCCATAACAGCCTAAAAGGAGGACAGAGCAGTAGAAATGCAGGAGATGGTTGGTGAAGGAATCAAGAATTTGGGGCATAGACAGCTAAAGGCATGGCCTCCAATGGTTGAGTGATTGGAGGTGCACGGGAGGTGTACAGAGAAAGGGAGGGATTTATCCATGGAACAATTTGGAAACTGGGATGAGTATTTTAAAATTGAGGCATTGCTAGACTGGGGCAATTGGAGGCAGTGAGCACAAGGGTGTTAGATGGATGAGACTTGGCATGAATTAGGGTACAGACAGCAAGGCTTTGGGTGAGCTCAAGTTTACGGAGGGTGTCAGGTGGGATAGTTGAGTCTAGAGATAACAAAGGCATGGATGAGGGGTTCAGCAGCAGATGAGTTGAGGCAGAGGCAGAGACAGAAGGAAAAGTAGGTATTCTTAGTATGGAGAGGCTAGTAGGTCAGAAGATCTGGTCAGGATCAAATAGGACACCAAGGTTAAGAATGGTCTGTTTACTCTCACATACTGACCGGAGGGAAGGCTGGAGACAGTGGCTAGGGAATGGAGTTTGCACCAGAGACTGAGGACAATGGCAGAGGTCTTCCCAATATTTAATTGAAATAAATTCCTGCTTATTCACTTTTTACAGTGTGCTTACACATAATATGACCATTGTTTCACTATTTCTGACATTGCAACAGTGACTACACTTCACATTTGTTGTAAAGCACTTTGGGACATCCTGAAGTCACAAGAGGCACTACCTAAAATGTAAATGTTCCCTCATGCTATCTGGAGAAATGTTTAGTCTCACCATTTTTAAATAATAGAACTGGAAGAATTTGTCCAGCCCTTCGCCAGGCATCCCATTCAATGGTAGGAATCTAAACCTCAGGAGAAAGGGAAACCAACTTTATCCATCCATCTCGTTATAACAACATCTTCTGCCAGAGAGTTTAGAAGTGATCTTGATGGCTGTTGTGATAAAAATGACAATTTTGCCTGCTTCACATTCATAATTAAAGCAAGCAGCCCAAGAGCAGGAAAGAATATTGGGTATCAGCTAATATGTGATTAGTATATTGTAAACAAAATAAGACATAATGGTGTTGCTGTTATAGCCATTTATAAAATGCATTTCACGACATTGCAATCCTTTTTTTGAAGTGTAGTCACTGATGTACTGAAAAGGAAGCATAGAATCACAGAATGCTACAGCACAGGAGGAGGTTCTTTGGCCCATTGTGTCCATGCTGGCTCTCGGCAAGACTGACTCAGCCAGTCCACTCTCCAATTTTGCACCAATTTGCGCAAAGGAAAGTCCCACAAACAGCGCTGAGATATTGGCTTGAATCTTACAATATGGGCAGCAGTGAATGACTCAAGTTGCTGCTGTGCCTCAGGACCCTAAGGGAGTCCCGATGCGTGCACAAGTTTACGCGGGAAGTTTAAACTTCTGATTGCCCGTTTTAGGCATCCTGGACTGCCGCATGATTCCCAGTGACAGTGGGGTCAGATCCAGAGAGACGTGGGCTGTTTGCCTTATACTTACTCTGTTTTTTACATGAATTTACAAGAGCTTTTCCAAGCAGTTGTTCAAGACCACAGTTCCAAGTAAATTTGTGCTCAACACCTCCCTCTGATACTGTTCAACCCGACAAGACTCAGCAAATCCCCGATATTGCTTAGAACTGCCCGATACAGCTTATCCCCTCCCAAGAATGCTCAACCCCTCCCCGGCAATGTTCACCCCCTTCCTGACAATGTTCACTGACCCCTCCCGACACTGTTCATCCTCCTCCCATACCGGCTCTCCCGACTCACTTTAAGGAATCCGGGGTTCAGTCCAGGCACTGTCAGAAGAGTCAGCATTGTCGGGGAGTGCACAGGGAGGGGGAATGAGCATTGTTCAGGATGAGGGGGGGGGGGGGGGGGGGGTGGGGGGTTGGGGGCGGAGGGAGAGGTGGGAAGGGGGTGTACATTGTTTGGTGGGATGAGGAGGTGGTGAGCATTGCTGGCAGTTAGAAGGAGGGGCTTTTGGGGGGGGGGGAGGTGAACTTGGTCGGAGGAGGAATGGTACGGGGTTAAACAATGTCGGGGGGTGTCTGTGCAGTGTTGTCGGTGACATTTAAAAACCCTACGAGTTGGTGAAGGACAGGTCTTAAGGGATGTGTCTTAGTCCACGATGGAAAGGGGGGGGGGGGGGGGGGCGTGGCTTCAGTGTAGTTATCTTCACCATTTGGCCTCCTGACCCTGCTCATCACTGGATTCAAACTGGAGTCAGGACCGGAAGGTCTTAAGGCTCTAGCCTATAAGTGTAAGTGGGCAGTTTAAGTTGCAGTTGGCGGCAGGAACACACGAAAGATCTCGGCCAATCTGTTTTAGTGATGTTGGTTGAAGAATAAATTTTGCAAGGACAGAGAACTCACCTGCTCTTTTAAAAATATTTGCCATGGGGATCTTTATATCCACCTGAGAGGCTGATGAAACCTCAGTGCAACATTGCAGCTGAGAGATGGCACTTCCAACATACGAAAATCTCTCAGTACCGCACTGAAATGTCAGCCTGTTACATAACTCAAGTTCTTCGAGTAAATCTTGAACCCACAACATAAGGATTTATGAAACAGGAACAGGGAGTAGACCATTCAGCCTCTCAAGCCTGCTCCACCATTCAATAAGATCGTGGCTGATGATCTTTAGTTTTGATTTCCACATTCCCATCTAATCCTAATAACCTTTGATTCCCTTGCCTAAAAACAATCTATCTACCTCTGCCTTAAAAAATATTCAATGACCCCCACCTCCACCACCTTCTTAGGCAGAGAGTTCCAAAGTCGCACAACCCTCTGAGAGAAAAAAATTCTCCTTATCTTTAAGCTAAAAGGGTGACCCCTAGTTCTGGACTCACCCACAGGAGGAAACATCCTTTTGATATTCACCTTGTCAAGGCCGTTCAGGATCTCATATACTTCAATCAAATCACCCCTCATTCTTCTAAACTCCAGTGGAAACAAGCCCAGCCTGTCCAACCTTTCCTCATAAGCAACCCACTCATTCCAGGTATCAAACTCGTAAAACTCTTCTGAACCGCATCTAATGCATTTACATCCTTCCTCAATTAAGGAGACCAAAACTGAACACAGTGTTCGAGATAAAAAAGAACTGCGGATGCTGGAAATCCAAAACAAAAACAGAAACAGAAATACCTAGAAAAACTCAGCAGTCTGGCAGCATCGGTGGAGAAGAGCACAGTTGACATTTCGAGTCCTCATGACCCTTCACAGAACTAAGTAAAAATAGGAAAGGGGTGAAATATAAGCTGGTTTAAGTGGGCAGGCCGGGGGGGGGGTGGGGGGGGGGGGGTGGTGGTTGTTGGGAAAAAAGCTAGTAATAGGTGGAGATAACCAAAAGATGTCACAGACAAAAGGACAAAGAGGTGTTGAAGGTGGTAATATTATCTAAAGGAATGTGCTAATTAAGAGTAGACAGCAGGACAAACAAGGTACAGATAGACCTAGTGAGGGTGGAGTGGGGTGAAGGAATACTAAAAGGGCTAAAGGGTAGAGATAAACAATGGGTGGAAATACATTTAAAAATAATGGAAATAGGTGGGAAAAGAAAAATTTATATTAATTATTGTAAAAAACAAAAAGGATGGGGAAGAAACAGAAAGGGGGTGGGGATGGAGGAGAGAGTTCATTATCTAAAATTGTTGAACTCAATATTCAGTCCGAAAGGCTGTAAAGTGCCTAGTCGGAAGATGAGGTGCTGTTCCTCCAGTTTGCGTTGAGCTTCACTGGAACAATGCAGCAAGACAAGGACAGACACGTGGGCATGAGAGCAGGGCGGAGTGTTGAAATGGCAAGCGACAGGGAGGTCTGGATAATGTTTGCGGACAGACCGAAGGTGTTCTGCAAAGCGGTCACCCAGTCTGCGTTTCGTCTCTCCAATGTAGAGGAAACCGCATTGGGAGCAACGAATGCAGTAGACTAAATTGAGGGAAGTGCAAGTGAAAACCTATCTGTGCACAATTATATGCTTTTTCTTTAAGTTTGATACTATCTTTAACCACAGATGGTGTGTCCGTACCTTGGACTTTTTCCTACTTGTTGGAATGTAACAATTCTGTGTATTCTAAAATATCCTCTTAAATGTTTGCCACTGCATCTCTATTGACCTATCCCTTAACCTACTTTGCTAATTCACTTTAGCCAGCTCTGTTTTCATGCCCTCATAATTGCACTTAATTAATTTAAAAAACACAGTCTCTGAACCACTCCTCTCTCCCTCAAATTAAATGTAATATTCAAGCATATTATGGTTGCTGTTACCTAGGGGCGCCTTCACTATGAGATCATTAATTAATCCCATCTCGTTGCACAATACCAGGTCTAGTGTATCCTGCTCTCTGGTTGGCTCCATAACATGTTGTTCCAAGAAACTATCCCAGAAACATTCTATGAACTCCATTAGTACCATATCACTCACAGGAATGAGGAAATAATTGTTCACAGTTGCAGGATAAATTCTGATGGATAAAAATCTGTATTTTCCGGCCAGTGCCATGGCTCCGATGTTGGGCTTGGATGGGGATTCCAAGCCCACCCACATTGTCAGTGCACCTGCTGGCAAAACATTCCAGGAGGCAAGCTCCTAGTTAGTCAACTCTGGAACCTATTAAAGACGGTAAATGGGATCCTGATGCTGTTTGCCCCGAGAGCTGGCAGCGATGCCTGACTGGCAAACCCACAGGGAGACGTGGTGCTGCTGAGGCAGGCAGGAAAGCATAGGGGAATATAAATATGGAGGTGCCCTCGGTTGCTTGTATTGGAGTTATAAATTAAAGACCCTGAAAGCCAGAGAGTGATGGGGTTTGGGAGGGAGAGTTTGGGAGGCTTATTCACAGATGGGCCTTTCATCCTCACAGCCTCCCTGTCGTTGGGGCATCGAGCCTACCCATTCCCCCATCTGAGCAAACCAATTCCTAGGCTAAGGCATAGTCGTTTACTCTGAGAGTAATTACAGTAGTTAGAATAGGAGAAACTATTATGCTATCCAAGTAACCATGAATAATCTAAACATACAATTGCTACTAACAACCATATGAAATTCAATGTGAGAAATACTTTTGCTGCCACAGCTTGTTGACAGATAGATAACCCATAGACACAGTTATTACATAAACCTTCACTCTCAGTAATGGGATCTCCAATGAATGTTCTTTCAAAAAGAGTTATGTGTCCATGGAGCTAACAAGTCAATGAATGAAAATATTTCAAATAAATAAAAACTGTTGGGCAGGATTTTCCTACACTGGTGGAGATGGGTGGGGGGGTGGTGGTGGCGGTGGAGTGGTTTTGAGACCTGACATCAGGACCAAAAGAAGGCCCAAAGCCCACAATCACCAGGACTTACTCAGTGATCTTACCTAATTGGCCACAGGATTAAAGGCTGGCTCCTAATGCTGCTAGCATGCTCATAGGGCTGGCTGCTACAGAAACTTGGCAGCCCCACAGAAAGAGGTGGGCACTGTTGAAGCAGGTTGGAGACAAGGGTGCCTCAAAATGGAGGGGCCCTCAGATAGGAGTGTAAAAATTAAAATTTAAGGAGCTGTGAATGATAGGGGATCGTGGGGGTCATTGGGATTGGACTTCCATGCCCATGGCACCACCCACCCCAATCTGGGCCCTGATGAAGTTGACAGTGTCCACATATTGGGGGAGGGGGGGGCTGTGGGGGGCCTCTTCACCATCATCAAAATGCCGGTGACTCCATAAAATGGTCCATAATTGAAGCCTTAATTTGCAAATCAGCTGCCTGCCTCTGCGGATCACCTTCAGTCTGCCATTGGGAAACGGTGGATAGTAGACTAGTGGCAATGTTACAGGACTGGTAACCTAGAGGCTTGATCTAATACCCTGGAGATATAAGCTCAAATCCACAGCAGCTTGGGGAATTTAAATTCAGTTAATTAATAAATCTGCAATTAAATGCTAGTCTCATTAATGCTCATCATGAAACTTTTGGACTGTCATTAAAAACCCATTTGGTTCACTAATGACCTTCAGGGGATGAAACCTAGGGGAGAATTTTCTCCCTGTCGGGTGGGCCAGTCGGGAGCAGGCGCGGGCGGGTGCAGAGCCGATCGCCGCCCGTGATCAGCTGCGCACCACCAGTTAAGGCCCGTCCAGCATGATGCACGCCCAGTAGCACTCAGCGCTACCTATGTGGGCAGGGGGAGGGGGGAAAGTTGGGGCCTGCACTCTTTCGTACATGCGTTCGAAAGAGTTCAGAAATCTCCCTGGACAGCTTCGTGCCTCAGGGAGATTAAGTGCAGTTATAAAGTTGTAAAAAAATTAAAAAGTAAAATTATTCAGACATGTCCCCTGATGTGACAGTGTCACATGTGGCTGAATCTTCAGCTCGGCAAGCAGGGGCAGGGCCCGCTTGCCGAGGCATAAAATACTTGAGGGGTTTAGGGAAGATATTTAAACTGGCAAAGTGAACGAGGTGCAGAATGATATGTCTCTCTTGAAAGGGCAGCATTAAACATGTCTGGAAGGAGTGCAAGCAAAAGGCCTTGAACATATAACAGACTACTTCTTCCACTGTCAAAGCTACCCCAATATTGGAAATTAGCTGTCAGCAGCTGTCACATAATTTCAAAAGATGGAATATTCAGAAGGCCACATTCAGGGTATGCAAACCATCCCATTCGATTTTCCTCTCTGTGCTCCATTTAGACATACAATATGCCCAAGAAAAAGGTTGAAAATCTACATTAATAATTTTGTATAAGTTTTAGTGATTTCCTTGTAATTATTTCAAGTGTTACAAGTATTATATTTAGGGCTCTATCATTGGCTAATGGAGAAAACAAAATGGTGGCTTAAATACTTTCAAAAGTAATGTTTGAGCTATTTCATTACTTCCATTTCCTCTGCTTGTCAAATGTTTAATGATTTCTGTTTTGGTATTTGTTTATTCTGCATAGGTAGCTTCCCTACCTGTCCTGTTCATTATTAGCTTAAGAGAACCTGATACCGTTATGAAATCTTCAAAGTTTATGAAGCCCCCATTTCTGTTCTAGATGAGATCGGGCAACCCACCTAACCCAGATGCAAACAGATGCTCTAACATTTTATTAGCACATACACAAAAAGGGAGGAGAAAGAGGTAAAATTTTTTGAAATGTAACAATATGAATGACCTTTATGGATCTAGTTAAAAAGAGGGCAGACTAATCGAATGGCAATGTGTGGCTTGTCAATTTCATCTTGTTCTCACATTAGCAATACAGGCCATCCACTCATTTACTATTTGTTTACTAAGTATTACTTAATGCATTATTTAACCATGACCATTGCATGTTAGAGTAACATCATGCTTTAAGGTTTCTAAACCACACCAGGCCCTGGAGTGAAGTACTTTCAAATGTTTAGTGGAAGAGACCTATAATTTGGCATTGATTACAGTTTTAAAATTATTTATCAAGATGAGGTAATTTAATTCTATGAAGTGAAGCATTTTCTCAGCCCCTGAGTATAAAGCAGTATTGGAGTAAGGGAGATTGTGGTGTAATGGGAATATCGCTGGGCTAGGAGTCCAGAAGCCCAGGCTAATGCTCTGGCAACATGGGTTAAAATCCCACCATGGCAGCTGGAGGAGTTTAAATTCAATAAATAAAAAAAAAATGGAATTGAAAGCTAGTCTCAGCAATAGTGACAAGAACTATCATCAATTGCTGTTTTTCTAAAAACAAAACTGGTTTACAGATGTCTCTTAGGGAAGGAAATCTGCAGCCCTTACCTGCTCTGGCCTACATGTGACTCCAGATCCACAGCAATGTGGCTGACTCTTAAACACCCTCTGAAATGGCCAAGCAAGCCACTCAGTTCAAGGGCTATTAGGGATGGGTAACATATGTTGGCTTTACGATGAAAGAATTAAAAAAAATAAATCCTTTGTCAGGCATAAATTCAGTCAGCTCCCTTGAATGATTGACCAAAAACTTGATGAGATGGGGGAAAATTAAATTCCCTAATTGTTATGATCTTCTCTTAAAATTTCAATACCTTGTAACATATCAGCATGTACTTTCTGTTACCATACTTTGTCTTTTTCAGTGAGCTTACTTAATTAAAGACAATTAGAGTTGAATTTCTGGGCAATAACATGCTGTAGCATCATTTGCAGTGGGAATTATCATGACAGTGCTCCAAGTTACTGCACTGGGTATTTTCGAAGGCTGTCAGGGATAGATGGTTCATTCT
The DNA here is from genome assembly GCF_017639515.1 of Carcharodon carcharias. Lineage (NCBI taxonomy): Eukaryota > Metazoa > Chordata > Chondrichthyes > Lamniformes > Lamnidae > Carcharodon > Carcharodon carcharias. Next base: position 103,054,152 of record NC_054471.1, on the reverse strand, counting down.
GTTCATTAGTGATTCAAGCCTGGAGCTCCAAATTGCGAAAATTGTTTATCCAATAATAAAAATTGTTGCCCTTATTTCGTCCCCATTCTGAAACTCTCTTTTCCAATTTCTTGAGGGTCAGAAGGCATAACAAACAGCAGCAGCAGAGCAGCTCCTAGTCATCTTTAAAACAGGCAAGATCCAATTTTCTAGGCAATTTTGAAACTACATGAGTAGGCAATTCACTTCATTTAGACCCAATTCCCTTAATTACATATGGTTATGAAATACATTATTAGACTTATTCATATATTTATAATCTCGCACTTATATTTAGCAAGTGAATTCTTAGGTTTTCTCACAGAGACATTCAGAAAATCCGTTCTCAAGTATGCACGTTTATCAACCATATGCTCGGAAAATGTATATCCAGTCATTAACATTCATTGAAATTCCATAAATACATTTGGGAAATATGAAACCTGCACCAATTGTAAAAAAGTATATGTAATTTCCAGACTGCTTTTCGCATACTAATATTTTTATTAGTTGCCTTCATTTATGTATCCCCCTGTTCATATACTTCATGGGCAGAATTTTGCTTTTGGTGGGCGGGCTCGGCGGGGGTGGGTGGGGATGGGCAGGGGGGGTCGGGAAGCCTACCGCGATCGGCTCCACAACACGATTTCATGCTGGTGGGCCAATTAAGGCCCACCCAGCATGAAAAGCGAGCGGCAGCGCTGAATGCTGCCTGTGCGGGCAGGGGGAGGAGGGCGAGCGGCGGCCGAGTGCGAACTTCGCGCATGCGCGGGAGAAGGCGCTGCATAACCCCCCTGAGGCACGGAGCTGCCTCAGGGAGATGAAGCATTTTTTAAAAAAGATAACAAAGTAAATGAAAATGTTATAAAACATGTCCCCTCATGTGACTCTGTCACATGAGCAGGGTCATGTTATTAATTAAATTTTAAGACTTTCATTTTGTTATTATTTGCTTTTGGAAACCTCATCCCACCCGTGGCTGAGGGGAAAAATTTAATTTAATTTATTATTTAATGGTCTTATCAGGCCTTTCTCTTGTTGGTGGGCGCGCTGCTGACTCTGGCGCACGCCCGCCGACTGAACTATTGCGCAACTGCATGTTGGCGTCGGCTGCCATCAACGTGCATCTTTTCACGTTCGAGCGGGTTGGGGGCGTGCTGAACAAAAGTCTCTGCCCCTTGAAATAGGTCTTTGATCTGAGCTGGTTTCATTTATGAAATTCTTTCTCGGAATCAAAGCTTAATTCTCCTCTTCCTGAAATTTACCTTAAAAAGGATAATTTCTAACATGTCTCTGAATTCATTTTGATTGGGACAAGCTGATATTTATTGACATTTGAGACAGTGCCTATAAGTGTGCAGTGATAGATACCACTAAAGCTTTTCATCACAAAAGCAGCTGCCTCTGCTGACAATTAGTTGTTCACTAGTGTACAACTGTAAGATGCCATCGCACCAGTTGAAAATTAGTGTCACTAATCACCCTGTAGAAAAGCATCAGTTCACAGCTTCCCTGGTCTTTTAGTTGGCAGGTAGGCTGCCCAGTGTAGAACTGAGCCACACGTACATACGACTTAGGAGCAGGAATAGGCCATTCGGCCTTTCAAGCCTGTTCCACCATTCGATAAGATCATGGCTGATCTAGGTGCCCGCCCCCCCGATAACCCTTGACTCCTTTGTCTATCAAAAATCTGTGTAACTCTGCCTCGAATAAATTCACTGACCCAGCCTCTACTGTTCTCTGAGGAACAGAATTCCACAGGCTAATGCCCCTCTGAGGGAAACAAATTCTGCTCAAATCCATCTTAAAAGGGTGACCAATTATTTTTAAACTATGTCCCCTCTAGTTCTAGTCTCCCTCACAAGAGAAAACATCCTCTTGGCATCCACCCGGAAGGCTGCAGGTTTGTATCCCGACTCACTGACTGATTATCTTACTGCATCGCGATAGTTTTTAATACATATTCTAATTAAAGTGAGACCTCTGTGATAGGGTAATTTTCTTCCTTTTTATTGTCATTATTCATTATATGTAATTTTTTTAAATGAATGAGCAATGTACCCGAAAGGAAATTCAGAGGAGCAGCACAGAAAACTGATGTGGAGGGAAGAAAAAGCAGAAAACAATATGAGATCCATATTCATCCTTATATCATTGCATTCAATAGATTTTTATTCTCAGTTCAGACATGTTTTGAGAAATTAAATAATGTTTCCTTATGTGATCTTACGATCTCCTATTCACTACCGGCCATCAAACTCATTTGTGAGACAACTCTGCTTTCATTTATACATTCCTGGCTTTATTCCTCCTTTGATCCATATTCATGATGTCCCGTTCTCTCTGTGGCTTTCTCATAAGTATTCATGAACTTTCTTCACAGACAGAGGCTAATGTTGCTGAATTTATGAGTTGACTCCCCTCCATTTCTTAGATTCACTAATTGTATTCATGGACCTGCTCATATTTATGAGGCTATTCTGAGATCCACACCTATTCTCATGTTAATTGAGTTAATTTTCAGATTCATCTGCATTTAGATATTTATGAAGCTCAGTCTCAGAGACAGTTCCAACTTATTGAAATTCATATAATATAGTATCAGATATATCAATAAGTTAATATTAATGAAACCTTTTCTCTCACACACCTTTTCTATTAATATTCATAAGCCTCTCACACCTATTCACAATTGATGTATAATGACAGGCTTTGGGACGGCTTTAGAAGATCTTTTGACAGCTGGTCTTCTCATATAGATTCAAGTTTGAATTATGAACTTATTATTCAAAATGAAACTGGATGGTCTTTATGGGTAATTCATGCAGGTCATGTGCAAGCTGGTCATCACTACCTAATCATTGTATAAAGATCTATTATCTGGTTGATTGAGCAGAGACAGTAATGAAGCACTTCTAGACTACGCCAAAACATTTTTAATGGCTATTGGTTTTGTAATTTTTTATCATGAAATAGAAACTAAAACAAGAATTCATAATTAAAGTCATCAGAGACAATTTTCAATATTGACTGCAAACCTTTAAATAATAAACTTGCTGTGTTGTACAAGATACACTGCAGCAACTCGCCAAACTTCCTTCAAAAGCACCTTCCAAACCCACGACCTTTGGACAAGGGCAGCAGATGCATGGGAACGCCACCACCTGCAAGTTCCTCTCCAAGCCACACACGATCCTGATTTAGGACTATATTGTCATTCCTTCACTGTCACTGGATCAAAATCCTGGAATTTCCTCCGTAACCAGCACTCTGTATGTACCTGCATCACATATACTGCGATGTTTCAAGAAGATGGCTCACAACTACCTTCTTCTGGGCAACAAATGCTGGCTTTGCCAGCAACATCCCATCCCATGAATGGATAATACAAAAATAAGTTTCATTAAAGCCCATTGTAAATACCTGTTGTATCTGTCGCTGGTGGTGTTGTGCTGTACATATACAATAATTAAAGTTTTAGACTATGTGGTGCACATGGTTACTATTTTACTGTCAAGATTGCATTCAGGAAGTGATAATTTGGCCAATGGATCCCCAAAATCAGTACAAAATCCTTTCTGAAGATTTTTCATTCATCATTTCCTTTCTTAGCAATTAAAAAGCCTAATAGTTTTAAAAAAGAATAAAATAATTCAGTTACATATTTCACAATAACACAATGATTAATTTATTCATTGAATTGTTTAATTGTGTCTTTTAATGCCTTCATTGACGCTTTTGCTTGAAGAGCTAATCCTCTCTCAAAACCTGGGGCTTAGACGTTGCTCTTGGCTCTGAGTGGAATTTGGATTGTGGTGTCTGCGTCATTTCCCAAGGTACAACAGATCTTTTTTATTTATTCTAAGGATGGGGCTTTTTTTCCTTAGCTTCTATCACTTTCTATTCAGCTTTCAAATCATCCTGAAGAACAAGTGGATACATTTCAAAAGGTTTACTTTGCTAAGATTTACAGTGACTTTTAAAAAAAAACTAAGGGATGTGTATGTGTATGTGTTTGTGTGTATGTGTGTTTGTGTTTATTTGTGTTTGTGTGTGTGTGTTTGTATATATTTCTGTGTGCATCTGTGTTTGTGTGTCTTTGTGTATATGTTTGTGTGTGTTTTGTGTGTGTGTGCATGTGCATCTGTGTGTATTTGTATGTTTGTGTGTGTGTGCATGTTTGTGTATTTGTACCTGTGTATATGTGTGCTTGTGTATGTGTTTTTTTGTGTGTATGTTTGTGTGCGTGTTTTGTGTGTGTGTGTGTATATGTTTGTGTGTGTATGTGCATCTTTTTTTTAATTCATCCACGGGACATGGGCTTCGCTGGCTGGGCCAGCATTTATTGCCCATCCCTAGTTACCCTTGAGAAGGTGGTGGTGAGATGCCTTCTTGAATTGCTGCAGTCTATGCGTTGTAGGTACACCCATGGTGGTGTTAGGGAGGGAGTTCCTGGATTATGACCCAGTGACAGTAAAGGAACTGTTATATTCCAAGTCATGATATTGAGTGACTTGGAGGGGAACTTCCAGGTGGTGTTGTTACCATCTATTGGCTGCCCTTGTTCTTCTAGATTATAGTGGTCATGGATTTGGGAGAAGCTGTCGAAGGAGCCTTGGTGAATTCCTGCAATGCATCCGGTAGATGGTACACACTGCTGCTACAGTGCATCGGTGGTGGAGGGAGTGAATGTTTGTGGATGTGGTGCCAGTCAAACGGGCTGCTTTGTCCTGGACAACGTTAAGCTTCTTCAGTGTTGTTGGAGCTACAGTCATCCAGGCAAGTGGCGAGTATTCCATCACACTCCTGAATTGTGCCTTGTAGATGGTGGACTGGATTTGGGGAGTCAGGAGGTGAGTTAATCGTCGCACGATTCCCAGCCTCTGACCTGCTAGCCACAGTATTTATGTGGATATTCCAGTCTGGTTTCTGGTCAATTGTACCCCCCAGGATGTTGAAAGTGGGGGATTCAGTGATGGTAATGCCATTGAATGTCAAGGGGCGATGGTTGGATTCTCTCTTGTTGGAAATGGTCATTGCCTGGCACTTGTGTGGCACGAATGTTACTTGCCACTTGTCAGCCAAGCCTGGATATTGTCCAGGTCTTGCTACATTTGGACATGGGCTGCTTCAGTATTTGAGAAGTCGTGAATGGTGCTGAACATCGTGCAATCATCAGCGAACATCCCCACTTCTGACTTATGATGGAAGGAAGGTGCTAGGTATGACTCCAACCAGCAGAGAATTTTCACCCTGATTCCCATTGATTCCAATTTTGCTAGGTCTCCAAATACTGCCTTGCTGTCAAGGGCAGTCACTCTCACCTCACCTCTGGAGTTCAGCTCTTTTATCCATGTTTAAACCATGGTCAGGAGCTGAGTAGCCCTGGCGGAACCCAAACTGGGCATCAGTGAACAGGTTATTGCTAAGCAAGTGCCGCTTGATAGCACTGTTGATGACCGCTTCCATTATTTTACTGATGATCAAGAGTAGACTGATGGGGCAGTAATTGGCCACGTTGGATTTGTCCTGCTCTTTGTGTACAGGACACACCTGGGCAATTTTCCACATAGCCGGGCAGATGCCAGTGTTGTAGCTGTACTGGAACAGCTTGGCTAGGGGTGCAACAAGTTCAGGAGTACAAGCCTTCAGTACCATTGCTGGAATATTGTTGGGCCCAGAGCCTTTGCACTTTCCAGTGCCTTCAGCTGTTTCTTGATATCACATGGAGTGAATTGAATTGGCTGAAGACTGGCATTTGTGATGCTGGAGACCTCTGGAGGAGGCCGAGATGGATCATCCACTTGGCACTTCTGGCTGAAGATTGTAGCAAATGCTTCAGCCTTATCTTTTGCACTGCTGTGCTGGGCTCTTTCCTCATTGAGGATGGCAATATTTGTGGTGCCTCCTCCTCCAGTGAGTTGTTTAATTGCCTACCACCATTCATGACTGGATGCGGCAGGACTGCAGAGCTTAGATCCGATCCGTTGGTTGTGGGATCCCTCATCCCTGTTTATCATTTGCTGCTTATGCTGTTTTCACGCAAGTAGTCCTGTGCTATAGCTTCACCAGGTTGACAGCTCATTTTTAGGTTCACCTGGTGTTGCTTATGGCAATCCCTCCTGCACTTTCCATTGAACCAAGGTTGATGTGTGTGTGTGTGTGTGTGTGTGTTTGTGTTTATGTGTATGTGTTTTTTTGAGTGTGTGTTTGTGTTGTGCTTATGTGTATGTGTGTGTGTGTGTGTTTGTGTCTGTGTGTATTTGTGTCTGTGTGTGTAGCACAGGAAAAAGAGTACATGAGAGAGCAGAGTCAGAATAACAGAGAAAGATGTTAAAAAAGATTTATTTTTCTTGTTACTACAAATTAACGAAGAAGTACCAGAGATAAGGTACCTCTTTGGAAAGGGTGCCAGGGCACTTTTGAGAGAGGTAAGGCACCCTTTGGGATTGTTAGAATTAAACATAATTCTGCCTTTTTTTATGCAGAAACTCATTGCAGCTGTCCAACTGTTAAAGAACTGTCCAGCTGTCAAGTAACCATCCAACTGTCAAAGAATTATCCAGCTGTCAAAGAACCATCCAGCTATCAAAGAACTATCTAGCTGTCAAGGAACAGTCCAGCTGTCAAGGAACTGTCAAACGACTATCCACCTCTCAAATGACTGACAAGGACATGCCAAAGCTGTCAAGGAAATGTCCAAGGGCAGGATTTTGAGGTTGCCGTGCATGTGCGATCGACCAGGCAAAGGACCGCCACCTGCGATCAGCCACCTGCGATTTCACACTGGCTGAAGCATGGAGTGAAAGCTCCCTGAAGGCACAGAGCTGCCTCAGGGAGATGAAGAACTTAAAAGCAATAAAGAGAGATTTTAAAATCCGGAAAACTGTCCACACATCAGAATCAGTTACCTGAACATATACATGGGGCAGAATTTTCTCTTCCCGCCCCCACACGCCAACGTGTGAAATGACACGCAGTTTCATCGGGCATGTATCCCAACATCACCGGGTGACATTCCAACCTGCCATTCTGTGGGTGTGTGCTGGAGGCGGCTGCGCACTCACTGAACTGTCAAAGGCCTGTTGAGGCCATTAATAAATCAATTAATCAAATTGACAGGGCTGCCCGTCCAACCTTAATATTGACGGGCAGGTGAAGAGCCAAAGCGGCCTTTGCATTTTTCATGAAACCTCAGCTACAGGCGGGATGAGGTTTCATGATGGGTTTATTAAATTAATAAATATTTTTTAAAACATTTCATAAACATGTCCCAGCTAAATGATTTTCAACTTTCTTTAATTTGAACTTTGAAACTGAACTTAATCTCCCTGAGGCAGATCCATGCCTCGGGAGATTTCTATGCTCTTTCGTATGCATGCGCGAAAGAGCACAGGCCCTGATTCTCCATCCTCCCCCTGCCCTCACAGGTAGAGCTGAGCGCTACCGGGCGCGCATCACACTGGGTGGGCCTTAATTGGCTTGCCTACGTAAAATGGTGGTGAGCAGCCGATCACAGGCGGCAATCAGCTCTGCACCTATTCCCGACCGGCCTGCCTGACAGGCAGAAGGTTCTGCCCATGATGAATATTCCACCCATACATTTTTAAAAATTTATTCATGGAAACCTCATACTGCCCTTGGGTAAAGCTTCATCAAAAATGCAAAGTCCGCCTGGCAGATTCGCCCATCCTCCAACTGTAAGGTTGGATGGACCACGAAAAATCAGGGACAATTAGAACTTTAACGGGCTTAATTGCCCTCTTAATTATCGGTGGACATGCTTCCGGCTTGTGCGCTTGCCCACTGACCAAATTATCGCCCGAGCATGGGATGACGTCAAGATGCTCGCCTGATGTCATCACACGCTATTTTACCCTTGAGCAGGTTGGGCACATGCCTGCACGCCAGCTAAAAATTCTGCCCCGCGGATACTAGGTGAGGTAAGTGAGTGATGGGTTCGGGTTATGGGTTGGGATGAGTTGCCATTAAGTTGATACGGGAGTATGAGGGGCCATGGGGTGGGGGTATGAGTTGGCATACATTGGCATGGATGAGGCATAGGGACTGTGTAGGGGGCATGGGATGGCATAGGTTGGCATAGATGGGGCATAGTGTGTTTGTGGGGGCCAGGGATTGAAGGCTGAAGGGCTTTTTTTTGTTTTAATCTTTTAGTTTATTTATTTAAACACAGTCCTGGTGCACAGAGGCAGGTCTTCTGCCCAGCCTGCCTCTGCACCCGGCAGCCTCAGCACAATTTTTATTTTTTTAAATTCACTCACAGGATGTGGGCTTTGCTGGCTACACCAGCATTTATTGCCCATCCCTAGTTGCCCTTGAGAAGGTGGTGGTGAGCTGCCTTCTTGAACCACTGCAGTCCATGTGGTGTAGATACACCTACAGTGCTGTTAGGAAGGGAGTTCCAGGATGTTTATGTGACTCTGTCAGATTTTGTTTTTTAATACTTTTGTGAAGCATCTCTGGGTTTTCTTATTACATTTAAGGCACTTTATAAATATAAGTTGTTGTTACTCTTGTTAACTTTTAAGTTTGTTTCTGTTAAGACAGTTAATAATCTAATAAATAGAGGCATGACAGGGCACCTTAGTCCTGTGCAGTGCTCTTCCTGCTCCAGGTGGAAACTGCAGGATGCTCCTGTGTAGTAAGTGTCATCTGCTGGAGGAGTATGAGCTCTGGGTCTTGGAGATTTTGCGGCAGCTTGCATTACTGTGGTGCATCCATGAGGCTGATGGCTTCTTGGAGAGCATGTTTTTGGATGTGGACGCCCCACAGCGTATGGGCATGGCGGTAGAGAGGAAATGGATGACCACCAGATAGTCAAGGAGACCCAGGCAGGTAGCGTAGGAGTCCCTGGAGTGCATCTCACTCTCCAGCTGGTATTCAGTTCTGATTACTGACAAGAGTGATAGTTCCACTGGGGAGTGCAGCAAAATCCAAGTCCGTGGCATCATGGCTGGCTCAGCTGCACAGGGGAGCTTGTGTGAGGAGGTTTAAGGGTGGTGGGGCTGGTGGGGGGGAGGGGGATGTTGGAGGGCAGCGATGCTGGTGGGCTGGTGGTGGGGGAGTTGAAGATTAGGAAAGCAATAGTGATATGGGGTTCTATAGTTAGGGGAATAGATAGGTGTTTATGTGACCCCAGACATTAATCCAGGATGGTATGTTGCCTCCCTGGTGTTAGAGTCGAGGATGTCATTGAGTGACTGCAGAACGCTCTGTGGGGGAAGGCGAACAACCACTGGTCATGTTTCATATCGGTACCAATGATATAGGTAGAAGGAGGGTTGAGGTCCTGCAGGCAGAGTTTAAACAGCTAGGGACCCAAAAGGAAAATACAGTTTGGACCAATACTCATATTTCCCAGTTTTTACTGATGCCCCATTTTAAGGTATACAAGACCAGTTCAGACCAGTATTCTTACTTCCCAGCTTTTACTGTTTTTTTTGTTCTGGAGAAGAAGAAGGACCTCAAAGATTGTAATTTTAGGATTAATCCTGACGTCACATGCCAGTGATGAGCAGATGAATGTGTGGCTGGAGAGACGGTACAATAAAGAGGGCTTTAGATTCTTGGGAGGTTGGGACCAATTCTAGGGGAGATGGAACCAGTACAGGGTGGAGAGGTTGCACCCCAACAGTACTGGGAGCAATTCTTATGAAGTGGTTTGCTAGTGTTGTTGGGGAGGTTTAAACTAATTTGGCAGGAGCGTGGGAACCAGAATGTAACATTAGAAAGGAAAAACAAGGTGCACAAAGAGTTTGGAGAGACTGATTGCACTAGAGTAAGAAATAGTAGGTATTAGTTGGGGTCAGAGTAAGAGGGAAAGCAGTAAGGTCTAAATTAGGTTTACTGTGCATGCCTGATAATGTGTGGAGTGAGGTAAATAAGGCTGGTAAGCTAAAGCCACAGATAGCCCATGGGAATAGAATGCTGTGGTGATAACAGAGACCTGGCTCAATAAAGGACAGGACTGAATACTAAGTATCTCTGGGGACAAGGTGTTCAGGAAAGATAGGGAAGGAAAGGAAGAGGGCGGGGTGGCAGTATAGATTAAGGAGAATGTTACAGCGCTGGAGAGAGAGGACGTCCTAGGGAGGACAGGAAAATGGTGATTAAACCGAGGGAGATGTAAAAAGGGCTGCTGATTCGTCATCATGCATCTTACATTATCAAACACAAAGTCAACATCTCCCCCACTTTGTGCAGCGATAGTTTTATTCCATGGGGTAGATTGTCTGTATGCGAGACCATTGTCATTGAGCTAGTAGTCAGCAGAGCGAGCCTGCTACTGCCCAGTTGAAGTGGCCAAAGATCCAAAGCATTTTCACTGATGGAAATAAGTTCCATAAGCTGCTACAGCTGAATAAGCACTGATGGACAACTCACCGACTGCAGGGAATAAGAAATCTGGCATTTCCTTTATGCAGCTGAGCTGGTTGAAGTAAGTGAAAGTTAGGGAGGGACAGCAAAGGTAGGGGAGCCTGGGGCAGTCAGGGGATGGGGGAGGTTGAGGGAGGGTAGGTGGGGGGTGGGGGGGGTGGGGGTTGGAGGAACGGTGCAGCGGTGTCTGGGGCCTGAATTTCACAACCAATGCCTAAATCAATCAGTGTCAAGCAGAGAAGATCAGAGCATGCATGCTTCATCCAAATCAGCTGTCAAATGGAAATCGGAACAAATGTACCAGCCAAACTGGTTCCAGTTGAGACAAGTTAACCCAATGCCGGTTGAAAATAATATTGGGCTGTACCTTCCTTCTAGTGTCAGAAAGTGATGGCCCGCAGGAATTAGGAGAAATAAATACATACTTTCCTGCCCTTGAAAATTACTCTGACGTTTCCAATTGCTGGAGCCACTGGGGCCTGCATGGAAAGACTCCTCACAGGCAGTGAGGTTGGAGGGGTGGGGGTGCGGATTGCAGGGTGGATGGTTGGGGGCCGGAGATTGCTGGGCGGGGTGTTTGGAGGTCCGGAGTGGGGGAGTGTCGGAGGTCGTGGGCTTGGGGGTGCAGGGGATGCTGGAGGTCGGGGGTGGGGGTTTGGTGGTCAGAGGTTCATGGGTCAGAGATTGGGGTTGGGGTTCAGAGGTTGGGGGTGGGGAGGGGGTCAGGGGCCGGGGGTTGTGGGTGAATCCTTGTGGGGGGTGTTTGGGGGTGTGGGCAGAGACTCTGGGGTCAATCTGGGTGTTCGCAATAGTTATCCAGAAGCTAGAAGAGGTTTTCATTCTTCTAACATTTTTTGAGTTACTATTGCTGTAACCCTGGCGGAACCATCTGAAGTTTGTGAGTTAAACTGCATTTTCAGATGGTCCCCAGAGCAGGGCAATTGCCCAGAGGAAGGTGAAAACCCTTACCTAGGAACATCCGAGAATGATTCCCCAGCCCACGTTTGGGGAAGCCCCAAATCCAATGCTGTGGAGCTCGGAAGTTACGGCCCATACCAGCTGTGACCAATTGAGCTGGTTAATTTTACTGGATCAATTCATTCCAGTGGAGGCCATGGGCTGTATTTTATACACCCCTGTTGGGTGTGTTTTTGTATTGGAGGACACTTAAGATAGAGTCCATCCCACCACCTTCGTAATATGGGGAGTGGGCGGGTGTTGAAATGGGCAGCCCAGCAACCATATTTAAATAGCTAATCAAGGGTCAATTACACTTGTGACCAAGCCAATTGACACTGATAATACATTGCCCACGCTATAAAACCTTTGGGACGGAATTTTCCAAGCCCGCTGGTGGTGGACGTGATAGGTGTTGTGCACGGAAATTATGGCGGGACTCAATTCACGACGGTGTGAAGGCAGCCGGTCTTCTGCTCACACAGCAAAGGTGGAGGCAGCCTGCTGACTGCTGCACCCTGTCTATGATGACTTTGGCGGGCATCCGCTGGAGGGCTGAGACTTGGGAGGGCCCCACCTGCTGTGTGGCAGTGGCACCCTCCTCGACCTGTGAAGCTGGAGCTGCGGAGTTCACAGGAAGAGGGGAGTCCGATGGATCGGTCACTCCCAGAGTCACCTAGCTGGATGTGCATCTGCTGATCTTCCTCCCTGTGGGTGCCTGAGGGCCCCTGACTGACTCCGTGAGCAGAAGGGGTAGCTGGAGTAAGATCTCGTGTCCACGCTGTTGGAGGCCAACTATGGCATCAGCGATGGAGTTAAGCCCGTGCAGCAGTGCAGGAGCAACATCCTGGACCAAGGTCTCCATGGCGGCTGCCATCCTGCCAGAGATGACCTCGGTGCATTGCAATGCCAGCGCTATCACCTCAGAGTGAAGACGGAGGGACTCCTCCATCATGCCTTGCAATCTGAGGAGTGCAGCGGACGTACCTTCCTGATACTCCCGAGCTTGCCTTTGCAGCTCCAGCAACTGTGCCATGAGTCCAGAGGCTCGTTATCTGACTCAGACTCAGCAACGTTTTGGCCTCCAGCAGTCCTCCGAGTGCAGGGGACCTGGGAAGCCCTTGCCGCCGCCTGCTGTGGATCAGACAGTGGGATGTGCTCATCAAATTGTGATTCTGAGGCTACTCTAAAGCCAGGTCCCACCGAGGTGTGTGTCTCTGCGCTGGTGAAGGGTGTGGGTGAGCGCTGTGATGGGACTTCAAGGAAAGTGCCTCCAGATTCCTCTTCAGAGGCTTCTATGGGGCTTGATTGGAGGCCCTGGGTCATGGACTCTGTCAGCTGTTTGGCAGATGTGTCTGTGAAAGCAAAGGGAGATAATTAGTATAAGGCAGTGGCCTGTGAAACAGGACACATCACTCACAGCATGGTTGTCTGATGGATGTTGCATTACTGAATCCTCACTTGGTAGAGCACCAACAACCTCACTGTCAGCACAGGACTGATCCCGAGTATTCGCTGGCCAGCTGGATGGCTCTGTTTTCAAATTCTGTCAAAACTTTGAATTCCGGCATCCCTCCACCTGTCTGCGACCTTTCCCTCCTGTTGTGAGCCAGTTTGTCCTGCATGGATAGAGATGGGGAGAGTGTATTAGGATGCCTGCTGGGCCAGGTGATAAGTATGCCTGGCCTGTGTGGGTGGTGAGTGGCCCCATGGATGGGACGAGGACAATGACGGTGTGTGTGAAAGAGTGAATGGTGATGTCCCTTGAACTGTAGATGTGTGATGGGTTTGTGAGTGTGTGAGTTGGGACTGATGAAAAGAGTGACTTACCCAGGCGGAACGGAGGAGATCATTTATCCTTTTGTGGCACTGGGTGGCTGTCCTCCTCTGCAGGACATTTGCACTGAGCACCGCTGCCACCGCCTCCCAAGCCAGATTGGAGACTTTGCTGCCCATCCTGCGGCAAGAGCGGGGGGGGTAGTGCACACCCTGGTGAGCCTCCACGGCATCCAGCAGTCGCTCAAGGGACCTGTCATTGAAGCTGAGGGTCTGCAACCTCTTCTCCTTTGCTGGCCATGTCTCCTGGGCAGCGGTTGTGAGCTGGTGGTGATGAGCACTTTGCTGGCGGCTGCCTTTTAAAAATGGCAGCTGGTGTGATGCAACAGTGGGGTGATGACAAGTGAATGAATGAGAGCTGGCCGTCATGGAAATGGTGTGTTTCGCCGGAGTGAATATATAATGAAGGGGGCTCGGGAAGATACGGCGTGAAAACATGCCACTTTCGTCAGCGGGTAGGAGTCAATTTTATCCACCCGCTACCGCACTTAATGCAAATCTGGGAAAATTCAGCCCTTGGTGTGGGCAGTCAGGTGGGAGTGGGCAGCCCAATTTTTAAAAATAATCTTTCCTAAGGGCGGGAAAGAAGCGGGGTTGTATCTCCGGGGACTGCCCTTTGTATTTTGGGGGGCGGCCCCCTAAGAAAGAACCCCCCCTTTCTTACTATCTGCCCCAGCCTTAAACCCACCAGTGCCTCCTATCTCCCCGTACCCCTCCCTGCCCAAACCCTCTCTGCCCAAGACCCCGGACTTACCCATTTCTGGGGTTAAATGGGCCTCCTTCCTCTTCCTCTTGCAGTTCTGGTCATATCCACTAATGTGCTGCCAGGTCTGTTGGAGCTGGCGGCCAATGGGATTGGCCAGCAGCCCCTGGGGGGTGGAGCTTCCTCCTCAGTGAGGGGCAGAAGTACCACTCAATCGTTGTTTAGCCCGCCTGCAGCGCTTGGTGGTTGTGGGGCAGGCTGGCTTCGAGTGGGTCGGCTCCATGTCATCTTTGCTTCCATCTGCACCTCCCTAATATTCAGTCCCAAAAGTATCCAAAACTTGCAAGAGAGTAAACCTAAATTAATTCACCCACTCGATTTTATTTATATAATTACTGCTAATAGGTGAACAAAAATGACCTAGGTGTTTTTGTGTGCTGTGGATCAGTGAAGCTATAAACATGGCTGCATTGTGGTGATGTTGGAACACAAAATCACAGTTAAATAGTAACAAACAAATTACACACTGTGCAGAAACCAAATAAATAAGAAAACTCAGTTAAAGTGCAAAAATGTTTATTAGAGCTATCAAAACCCAAAATTTAAACATTATTTATATTAATGAGATATGTTCACTGGAGTTTTTGATCAATTCGAGGTGTGTAACTTTCTTGACTGTCCTGTGTGGCATTGGTTTCTGGTTTGTATGGGCTATTGAAGACTCCTTCTATTTTGGGGGGGGCCAACATTTCAAGGTCCTGGTGGTGGTGGGACAGCAGCAGGAATGGGCGGTAGATGCTGTACTGGGATAATCGTCATACTGGCTGCCCCCCAAGTCCCAACCAGCAGTGAGGACAAGGATCAGCTCAATATTTCAACTCTAATCACTCATGTGATTTGACATTTTGATTGAGTTTGAATTAAAACAGTGCTGATGTGCTCTATGCATGTCCATTTGGTATAAGAAATTTGGCATTGTTGAATTAAACTATCCACGTTTTCAATACTCCTTCATCACCTCTACTGCTTTCAAAGTTTCATCCTTTGCATTTTTCTTTGACTCTCCACCTTTTAGGTGGATGTGGGCTGTGGAAAAATGCATGTACGGTATCGTGATGCAAAAACCTCCAGAATCTGTGGAAAGCCGCAAAAACAATTCTCAGGTTGTGGTTGTAATAAGTGATCATAAAGTATTTATAAAAAACCAAACAAGGAGGTTTGCAGCTTATTTTTCCAGATCCACTTCCATGTCTTAGTGTTCAATATTGTTAAGCAACAAAGGGTGGTCCATGTATTTATCAAATGCTCTCATGAATATGGAAAGGCATTGCCTGATTTGGAGACATATTTTTAACACACAAAACATTTAACGCTGCCACGTGTGAAATCTGTGCAATTTGCTAGGCACGCTGTCTGTTTTCCAGGGTTAAATTGGTGACTCGCCAATCAGGTACGTGGAGGCCACCAATCACTGTCACCCCATCCGCAAACGCTTTCATCCATCCCAAATATGGCAGAGTTAAATTAGATAAACAAGCCATGCCTGAACTCTTAAAGTAATTTTGTGGTTAGTAAGGTGTGCCATTTTTTTAGGTGGATGTGGGCTGTGGAAAAATGCACGTACGGTATCGTGATGCAAAAACCTCCAGAATCTGTGGAAAGCCGCAAAAACAATTCTCAGGTTGTTGTTGAATTTTCTGGCTTTATCCAAAGACAAGTTATTTCCCTTAGCACAGCTGCACTGCCACATGGAATAATGGAAATATTTTTTCCATTATTAGGGTTTGAAGATTCACCTAGCTTAAAATCCACTTCAGAATTAAATTTGAGGAATTATAAAATTATAGGACTGAAGTGGATTAACTGGGTTTGTATTGTTATACATACCCTTTCAGGAGTTCTTGCAGTGAATTCAGGATGCATAAATTGCATTAAAAGTAAGTGTAGTAAGGATATGAACGAGTCGCTCTAGGAATATGAAGTCATTGTTCCCAGGGTAAGCCATAGCATAACAAGAAACCTTAATGGGCTGGATCCTACTGCTGCAAACCAGGTGGGCTACCCTTCTACGTGAATGTAAAATACAGCATGAGAACATCAGGTCGACAATCCAACATCTTCACTCCAGTCTTCAATATTATGGAGCAAACGGGCGTGGAAATTGGAACATCTCTCGCCATTTAGAAATAACCGATTGACAAGCCATTGAGCCTGTGACCGACCCCATTGTTCCCAATTTTTCATTGCCCACCCATTTTTTGGGCATCAGATGAGAAAAAGTTTGGGAGTGCTTTACGCCAGGTATGAGGCAGCGGTACAAGGGCAGAAGAAAAGGCCTGCCGATGGGACCATGGCTGTATGGTGAATGTGGCAATGTTTGTGTGTTTATTGTGTGTTTTGAGCCTGCCATAAGAAATATGGAGGGATTGAAAGGGTAGGCAGCCTCTAAATTAGTGGCCACGACTAACATCCTGTTCACTGCATAACCCCTCTTTTTTAAAAAATTCATTCAAGGGGTGTGGGTGTCACTGGCTCAGCATTTATTGCTCATCCCTTGTTTCAAGAGTCAACCACATTGCTGTGGCTCTAGAGTCAGTAAGGACAGCAGATTGCCTTTCCTAGTGAACCAGATGGGTTTTTATCAGCATTAGACTTTTAATTCCAGATTTTTGTTGAATCCAAATTGCACCATCTGACACAGTAGGATTTGAACCCAAGTCCCCAGAGAATTACCCTGGGTTATTGGTCCAACAACAATACCACTATGCCATCACCTCTTCTTATGCTTTCTCTCATGTGGTGTCCTGGCCTAGATGCCCAATATTGAACACTGAGCCACCCTTTTGCACCACTAATTGGTCGCCTTCCTGTCGGGCAGTTGCTAACTGACCAGCTGGATGCTTGATTTGCTGTGCCGAGACAGTGGGTGGAGCACTCAGTTTTTGTTCTGCCTCCTTCACCCAGCTGAATACCGCAAACCCCAGCCCAATGTCCCCTCCCTCACCAAACACTGTATAGTTGAAATGTACAATGTGTTCCTAAAATGTATATGTGAACGTGAACTCAAGTCAATGCACATCATTTGGTTTTGTTTTCGGTTTATCGAATTTTGAGTGTTGCCTTATTGCCTGGCACAACTCTATGGTTGCCAAGTAGCATTTGGTGGCCGGCGTTGGGATGTCATTTGCCTGTGAAAGCATCATTACCAAACTTCATTATATCTCCAAGCACTGCCCACATGTTCCTCAGTCAGGCTTTCTAGAAAGCATTCAGGAAAGATTAGACGATTTTTTTCTCCTGTAACTCAAGGGTAGTGTGTATAACTGTAACAGCCCTGCCACTTGTCTAGCTAAGACCGTTTATAGATTGGAGTTCAAATAACTATAGTGTAACTGTGAAGTGCTTTAGTAAAAAATATGCTTGTTATTTGAACAAATCGCCATGATGCCTTGAGAGGGTGGGGACAGTTTGATGGGAAAACCACTGGTTTCTGCTAAAACTTGCTTTCACAGAGAGCACTATCAAATTGAACAAAGATATAGGATGGGATTTAATGGCTGTGGTGCTGGGCCATCCTCCCCAATGTGGCCATTTTTTCCAAGAGCCCATCAGGCAGCCAGCTGCCTGCTGTCAGGGTTCCCAGGTCCTGCAGGATGATGTCCTGCCTCCAAGAGCTGCCGGCCAATCAGAGGCCAGCAGCTGTTCCAAGCCAGCTGCATCACTGAGGGAGTATGGGGAGCCGCACCGGGGCCACTGGGAGAGCACTGCAGGCAGGGCCCTCAAAGGTGCCTGAGCAGAGGAAGGACTCCCCCCGCTCCTGCTCCAGCCCCACCCCAATCATCCCCTAACCCCACTCTCCACAACCTCCCAGTCCAAAAAGTTTCATAGCAATTTCCCACATGGCGTACGTGCCCCCCCACCCCCCCCCCACCACCCCCCCCCCCCCCCCCCCCCCCCCCCCCCCCCCCAACCACCACCACCACCACCACCACCATCACCACCACCACTGGGTGAGGCCCTTAAGAGGCCAATTCAGGGCCTTAATTGGCCTAGGGCAGGAAAGCCGACCACGACATTCCCCGTCCTGGACTGAATGTGGTGGTGGGGGTGGGCTGCTGGGGGCACTCCACACAGCCCATACCCGGCTCCCAGCCCTCTCCGGGAGTGGGCGGGTTATTAAGTTCCATCCATTATGTTCAGAAATGAAACATCTGTGTTTGAAATTTGTTAACAGCCCTTGAGAATTAGCATGCTTTGACCACTTCAGGTAAGGTACTAACAACTATAGCCTTGGGGCTAAAGACACAAGCTCGTATGGAAGCATGTCAATACAGCCAAGGCCAGCCAACCATCAGAGGGTAAGGAACCTCCCCCACAAATACCCCTATTGATGGACACTGACTGAAGGAAGCTTAAAGAAAATTGGTACTGTCCAGGCAGGAATTTTCAAACAAAGGACTCAGCTTCTGATAGGGTTTTTTGGCCTAAAACAAACAGTAATTGGTCTGTAAACCACTGTCAGTATACTATCTTGTTGCCCCCCTAGAACTAAAGTCTACACACAATTTCTCACAAATCTTGAATATTTTTGATTGACTTAATATTAAGCCACTCTCCTCTCCAAACTCTGGGCACATTTTATACAATTTTGACCATTGTAATATCTCATCTAAAATTCATTTAAATACTTGTTAATAGCCTATACCACAGGCTCATGTAATCTATTAATTATGTAATCTATTTGGGGGAGGCAGTGGCACGCTGGTAATGTCACTGGACTAGTAATCCAGAGGCGCAGGCTAATGTTCGGGGGCACTGGTTTGAATCCTACCACAGTAAATGATGACATTTAAATTCAGATCCATAAAATCTGGGCCTGGATTTTTCCTATGACAGGCGGGCTGGGTGGGAGCGGGCAGGGGCAGAGCCAATTGACTGCGCACCGCCATTTTATGCAGGAGGGCCAATTAAGGCCCGCCCAGTGTAACACTCCTGTGCGGGCGGGAGCAGAAGAAAGAGTCGGGGCCTGCGCTCTTTTGAGCATACACGTGAAAGTGTGCAGCAATCTCCCTGAGGCACGGAGCTGTCTCAGGGAGATTGAGTGGCTATGAGAATTAATAAAGAATAGATTTAAAAATTTATTCAAACATGTCCCCTCATGTGACATGAGTTGGGACATGTTTGTAAAGGTGGGAAAATTTATGTATTCATTTTATAAAAGCTTCAGGAAACTTCATCCTGTCTGTGGATGAGGTTTCCTGAGAAACGTGAAGCCACTTGGGTTTTTCTCCTCCCCACCAACCTTAAGATTAGACTGGCAGCATTCTGAACTACTTTAATTACTTCCTTAATGGCCCTAATAGCCACCTCCGGCACGCACCTGCTGAACAAAAAAATCGAGATGACGCGCGATGATGTCGATACGCATGCCCGATGTCCTCGTGCGTCATTTAACACGTCGGCGTGTCAGGCCCACCCCACTCGCCGACCTGGAAGTAAAAAGCTGATCTCGGTAACAGCGACCATGAAACCATTGTCGATTGTTGTAAAAACCCACCTGGTTCACTAATGCCCTTCAGGGAAGGAAATCTGCCATCCTTACCTGGTCTGGCCTACATGTGACTCCAGACCAACAGCAATGTGATTGACTATGAAATGCCCTTTGAGATGGCCTAGCAAGCCACTCAGTTGTACCAAGCTGTGAGGCTTGCAGAAAGGAATTAAACTGGATGGATCACCCAGCATCGACCTAGGCACCAGAAATGACAACAGCAAACCCAGCCCTGTCAACCCTGAAAAGTCCTCTTTACTTGGTTTGTACCAAAATTGGGAGAGCTGTCTCCCAGGCTAGTCAAGCAACGGCCTGACATAGTCATACTCACAGAATCATACCTTACGGATAATGTCCCAGACAACACCATCACCATCCCTGGGTATGTCCTGTCCCACTGACAGGGCAGGCCCAGCAGAAGTGGCAGCACAGTGATAAACAGCCATGAGGGAGTTGCCTTTGGAATCCTCAACGTCGACTCTGGACTACATGAAGTCTCATGGCATCAAACATGGGCAAGGAAACCTCCTGCTGATTACCACCTACTGCCCACTTTCAAATGATGAATTAGTGCTCCTCCATGATGAGCACCACTTGGAGAAAGCAGTGAGGGTGGCAAGGGTGCAGAATGTTCTCTGGATGGGGGACTTAAATGTCCAACACCAGGGGTAGCACCACTATGACTGAGCTGGTTGAGTCCTAAAGGACTTAACTGCTAGGTCTGTGGCAGATAGTGAGGCAACCAACAAGAGGGAAAAAATCTGTCTGACCTCGTCCTCACCAACTTACCAGTAGAAGATGCAATGTCCATGACAGTATTGATAGGAGTGACCACCACACAGTCTTTGTGGAGACAAAGTCCCATCTTCACATCGTGTTGTGTGGCACTACCAACGTGGTAAATTTAATAGATTTTGAACAGATCTAGCAACTCAAAAGTGGGCATTCATGAGGTGCTGTGTGCTATCAGCAGAAATGTATACAACCACAATCTGTAAACTCACGGCCTGGCATAGCCCTCACTCTACCATAACCACCAAGCCTGGGGATCAACCCTGGTTCAATGAAGAGTAAAGTAGGGCATGCCAGAAGCAGCACCAGGCATACCTAAAAACCTGGTGAAGCTACAACACAGGGCTACTTGCATACCAAGAAACGATGGACAGAGCTAAGTGATCCCACAGACAATGGAGCAGATCTAAGCAATGCAGTCCTGTCATATCCTGTTGTGAATGGTGGTGGACAATTAAACAACTCACTGGAGTAGGAGACTCCACAAACATCCCCATCCTCAGTGATGGAGGACCCCAGCACATCAGTGCAAAAGATGAGGCTGAAGCATTTGCAACAAACTTCAGTCAGAGGTGCTGAGCGGATGATTCTTCTGGCGTCCTCCGGAGGTCCCCAGCATCACAGATGCCAGTCTTCAGCCAATTCGATTCACTCCACGTGATATCAAGAAAGGCTGAAGGCATTGGGTCCTGCAAAGGCAATGGGCACTGACAATATTCTGCAATAGTACTGACGACTTGTGCTCTAGAACTTGCTGTGCTATTAGCCAAGCTGTTCCAGCTGAATCTTTGAGGCGTAAAATGCGTCCCAACGTCATGGCGCGTCACTCAGACTTAGTTCGGCAGGTGCGCTCCGAATCGGCTATGCCCCCGTCGAACTGTCAAAGGCCATTTAACTCTCAATTAAAATAATTAACAGAGCTGCCCATGCAACCTTAAGGTTGGCGGGCAGGTGAGGAGATCAGGCAGTCTTCACATTTTTTATAGAACTTCATCTATGGGCAGAATGAGGTTTCATGAATGATTTAAAATGTTGACAATTTTTTATTGAAATTAATGCACATGTTCCAGCTCATGTGACAGTTTCACATGAGGGGACATGTCATAAAAATGTTCTCGCCACTTTATTAAACTTTTTGGTCTTGAAATTAATCTCCCTGAGGCACCCCATGCATGCATGAAAGAGCGCACTCCTGACTCAGGGAAACCCCGCCCGGCCCGCACAGGGAGCGCACAGCACTTCCGGGAGCATGTCACGCTGGGTGGGCCTTAATTGGCCCACCCAGGTAAAATGGCGGCGCCCACCTGCACCCACTCCCTCTCCGCCCGCCCGACAGGCAGAAAATTCTGCCGCTCGACATTCAACGGCATTGCCATTGCTGAATCCACTACTATCAACATTCTGGAGGTTACCATTCACCAGAAACTGAACTGGACCAGCCATATAAATACTGTAGCTACAAGAGCAAGTCAGAGGCTGGCAATTCGGTGGATAATAACTTCCCTCCTGATTCCCCAAGGTCTGTCACCTACAAGGCACAAGTCAGGAGTGTGACAGAATACTCCCCACTTGCCTGGATGAGTAAAGCTCCCACAACACTCAGGAAGCTTGACACCATCCAGGACAAAGGAGTCTGCTTGATTGGCACCCCCTCCACCAACATTCACTCCCTTCACCGCTGACGAACAGTGGCAGCAGTGTGTACCATCTACAAAATGCACTGCAGCTACTCACCAAGGCCCCTTGTACAGCACCTTCCAAAGCTATGACCACTACCATCTAGCTGGACGGGGCAGCAGACACATGGGAACACCACTACATGCGAGTTTCCCTTCAAGCCACACACCAGTCTGACTTGGAAATATATCGCCGTTCCTTCACTGTCACTGGGTCAAAATCCCAGAACAACCTTCTTAATAGCACAGTAGGCGTACCTACACCACAGTTTCTGCAGTGGGTCACATTGGAGGCTCACCACCACCTTCTCAAGTGCTATTAGGGATGTGCAATAAAAATGCTGGACTAGCCAGCGATGCCCATGTCCCATGAAAGAATTTTTAAAAGGAGTAGCTTTATTGTAGGCCAGAACTTTGAGGACCCGCAATCACAGTCACATTGCTACTCTGCTCTTTTTTACTTACTTTAATTTGTTTTTTATTATTCATTCAGGGGATATGGGCTTCACTGGCTGGGCCAGCATTTATTGCCTATCCCTAGTTGCCCTTGAGAAGGTGGTGGTGAGCTGTCTTCTTGAACCACTGCAGTCCAATTAGTGGATATTTTCCAGGTCTTGCTGCATTTGGTCATGGACTGCTTCAGTATCTGAAGAGTCATGAATGTTGCTGAACATTGTGCAGAGAACATCCCCACTTCCGATCTTATGATGGAAGGAAGGCCATTGATGAAGCAGCTGAAGATGGTTGGGCCTGGGACACTACCCTGAGATACTCCTGCATTGATGTCCTGCAGCTGAGATGACTGACCTCCAACAACCACAACCATCTTCCTTTGTGCTTGGTATGACTCCAACCAGCGGAGAGCTTTCCCCCTGATTCGCATTGACTCCAGTTTTGCGAGGGGTCCTTGATGCAACACTGGGTCAATTGCGGCCTTTATTTCAAGGACATTCACTCTGACCTCAGTTCGGGAGTTCAGCTCCTTTGTCCATGTTTGAACCAAGGCTGTAGTGAGGTCAGGAGCTAAGTGGCCCTGGCGAAACCCAAACTAGGCGTCAGTAAGCAGATTATTGCTAAGCAAGTGCTGCTTGATAGCGCTGTTGATGACCCCTTCCATTACTGATGATCGAGAGTTGACTGATGAGGCAGTAATTGGCTGGGTTGGATTTGTCCTGCTTTTTGGTGAGCAATTTTCCACATAGCCAGTGTTTGAGCTGGACTGGAACAGCTTGGCTAGGGCTGTGACAAGTTCTGGAGTACAAGCCTTCAGTACCATTGCTGGAATATTGTCAGGCCCATTGACTTTGTAGTATGCAGTGCCTTCAGCAATTTCTTGATATCACGTGGAGTGAATTGAATTGGCTGAAGCCTGGCATCTGTGATGCTGGAGATCTCTGGAGGAGGCCGAGATGGATCATCCACTCGGCATTTCTGGCTGTAGATTGTAGCAAATGCTTCAGCCTTATCTTTTGCAGTGATGTGCTGGACTGCCCCATCATTGAGGATGGGGATATTTGTGGAGCCTCCTCCTCCAATGAGTTGTTTAATTGTCCACCACCATTCACAACTGGATGTTGCTGGACTGCAGAGTTTAGATTTGATCTGTTGGTTGTGGGATCGCTTAGATTTTTAGGTATGCCTGGTGCTACACCTGGCCTGCCCTCCTGCACTCTTCATTGAACCAGGGTTGATCCCCTGGCTTGATCATAATGGTAGAATGGGGGATATGCCGAGCCATTAAGTTACAGATTGCGTTCGAGTACAATTCTGCTGCTAATGATGGCCCACAACGTCTCATGGATGCCCAGTCTTGAGTTGCTAGATCTGTTCGAAATCTATCCCATTTAACCACACAACACGATAGAGGGTGTCCTCAATGTAAAGACGGGACTTTGTCTCCACAAGGACTGCGGCGTGGTCACTCCTACTGATACTGACATGGTCAGATGCATCTGCAGCAGGCAGGTTAGTCAGGATGAGGTCAAGTATGCTTTTCCCTCTTGTTGGTTCCCTCACCATCTGCCGCAGACTCAGTCCAGCAGCTATGCCCTTTAGGAGTCAGACAGCTTGTTCAGTAGCGGTGCCACCGAGTCACTCATGTTGATGGACATTGAAGTCCCACCAGAGTACATTCTGCACCCTTGCCACTGTCAGTGCTTCCTCCAAGTGGTGTTCAACATGGAGGAGCACTGATTCATCAGCTGAGGGGGTGGGGTGGACAGTACATGGTAATCAGCAGGATGTTTCCTTTGACCTGATGCCATGAGACTTCATTGTGCCGCCACTCCTGCTGGGTCTGTCCCAGCTGCACATTTCTCACCCGATGTTCTGACTCAGGCCTGGCAAGAAAAGTGCAAGGCATCAGGTTCACGAGGCCTTCAGTGCTTGACAGCAGCATCAGGGGAAGTGAAGCCACACCCCCTTTTTACGGCAGGATCGTGGGGGTGGGGGTGGGGGGAGTCACATGAATGGTTTCGTGGGTGAGGGCCGGGGGGCAAAAGCAGGAGTGTGGCTTCTCCAACTGGTGGCAGGATACCTGTCAGGAACATTGAATCCAGCCCCTCGAGTCTGTGTGTGTTTTATTTCTTGATGTGCAAACTGGAAAGGGAAACAAAAGTTTTCCAACCAAATGAATGTGAATTGTTTATTGATTAATGATGCTTTTTGTTTACAGCCCATTTAGAACTAACATCAAATCCAGTTTATTATCTTAGCTACATGTCGTCGCAAAATCAAATCTTAATTTCCAAGAGTACACTAAATCAGAGCGTTTAAAGGACATTTTTTTCCAAAGCCGCTCTTTACAAAAATGTTTAAAAATTCCTGGAATGTGTCAATATGCAAATTATAAATATTGGCCTCAAATAGCCATTCAAATACCCAGAGCTGAAGCACTGACATTGCATTGTTTACCTCTGATTTGAATATGTTGCAGGCTGTCCAGGATTAGCTGCAGTCCAGGTGTAATCCAACATGACATCGTTAACAAGGTTTGTCAGAACTGCCACTGTTGATATTGACTTTGGTATTTTGAACCACAGATTAGTGATATTGGGTTTGGGTTCTGTGATCTGCCAAACAACACATTGCAACGAGGGATGTCTGTTGAAGGGCAGAGCAGGAGTGATGCATTTCCTGTCAAAATGGAAAAAATAATAAAAAGTGAACCAGGGTAAATTTACATCATGAACATTCTAGTGGTCAGTTTTAGAATTGAGTTATTAAAGAGTTAAGAATGCATCACTTGCCTCGTCTCCTATAAGCCAAAAAAAAGGAAAAGTATTGTGGATAAAATAAGCACTATAGGACTAATTTTATAATAGATGTGGAGCCTTGGAAAATGTGGTTTTACAAATGCTGAAACAGATGTATTGTGTAAAAACTGGCTGTGGTGTGCAACAGCAAAAGGGGTGGATTGGAACATCGAGATTGGAGAAGGCATCAGGCCGAAGAATTTACGAGTGCCATAGATGCAGGAACAAGTTGAAACTTTCAAAAAACTTGGCTGATTTAATCAGTGTTGAGACAAAGACAAAGGAAGGCACGGTCAGTAGAGTCTGGTCTGCAGTGGACAATGAAAGGATTGAAAGCCAATCAGATGAGCTGAAATTGGCTTTTTGGCTGAATATGGTCGGGGGACAACAGGCATGCTGACATCATGGTAATTGGAATGCAGCCAAGAATTTGAGAGTCAGAGTGGGAGAAGATCTGGACTGAAGTCAGAGTAAGGAGTGACCTGGTCAGACACTGGAAGGCACGCAAGGAGAAGTTGTTGGTGGATTGACCACCCAGGATGAGATCCAGCATGCAGGGATACTAAGCAAAAACAGAAAATGGTGGAAGAACTCAGCAGGTCTGACAGCATCTGTGGAGAGAGAAAAACAAAGTTAATATTTTGAGTCTGTATGACCCTTCTTCAGAGAATTATTGTTTCCTTTAACTTGAAAATAGGGCTAAGTAAAGACACCACCATGTGTAAGTGGAAACAATACACTCCATGTCTGTCATTGTTCTGAGTGTGTATTCACCCTAAGTAATTGACCTACAGCACTCAATTTCCTAAAAAAGCATTTCCAGGGGTGAAGCTATTCACTGGGACCACTCATTTGTGAAACTCCCCCTTGTCCCCTTATATGGTAATTCCCAGCCTGCAGCTGGGAATTTCACAAAGTGAAAGTTTGGATCAGAGAATCAGACAGGATGGTCAGCACGTCTTAAATCTTGGCTCTTCCGATTTCACAGTGATTAATTTTAATATGCA
Organism: Carcharodon carcharias; assembly: GCF_017639515.1. Lineage (NCBI taxonomy): Eukaryota > Metazoa > Chordata > Chondrichthyes > Lamniformes > Lamnidae > Carcharodon > Carcharodon carcharias. The sequence continues at coordinate 103,027,960 of NC_054471.1, read as the reverse complement.
TAAAATCATGAGCACCGTAAGTCAGGCACAATGATCTCCAGTTATATAGAAGCAAAATATAATGGGTGCTGGAGATTTGAAATAAAAACAGAAAGTGCTGGAAGAGTCCTATTGGGCTCGAAATGTTAATTCTCTCTCTCTCTCTCTCTCTCTCCACAGGTGCTGCCAGACCTGCTGGGTTTTTCCAACATTTCTTGCTTTTATTACAATAATCTCCAAGTCTAATTCTATAACCTGCATTCCTGTTGAGTGAGGCTTTGCACAGGGAGCAGAACTATGCAAAATGTACCCCTTTTACAGCTGATTTAGGTTTGATGCTCATTGTTCCTAATGTTTACCGGTTTGATAGTGCAGTTTTCATTATAGCAAGCATTTGTCATTAATGCACCAGTGTAGAATCACATCTCGAATAATGACTTGGCATATTGCAAAAACAGAAATAAAGAGAAAAAAATCTTGAATGCCAGGATTAAAGCCCTGATGAAAGACCTTACTTTCCTTTATCAAACGAGAATTAATCCCCCTTTAGTTTCCCACAGTTCCTGCTTATATTATTAAACAAGAATACTTGTAAAAAATTGGCATAAAAATAATCACTCAAATCATTAAGTCGTAATTTACCATTACATAAGGAAAGAAATATGTTATTGGAATCATTACTGTCTCAACTTTGAGCTTTTTGTTTTACATATACTGCCCCAATTCAAATTTTTTGTTACATTTTAGGTTAAAGGAAAATGACCTAGTCTGAGAGCAGGCAGTCACTTTATAATTGCAAAATTGTTTGAAGCTTATTAACTATTCAAGGACATTATCCAAGCCATTATCTTCGGGGCTACATCAGGCCATTAAGTATAAACAAGGGAATATAATTGCAAATACTGGTATAGAATTATCACAATTATCTCAGTATGTGTTCAAGTACTTTCTAATGAGTGCATTTTAATTGTTCCTTTTGTTTCTCATTAATGAAAGATGCAGCTCCATTAAATCCCCGTGAAATGTTACCTCATCCAAATATCAGCCACAAATAGGAAGAAATTTCGGCTTTCCATGATAAGCAATTTCAGATTTGGGTGGCTACCTAAAATGTACAAGATAATTACATAGTTGGAGACACACTGAGTTCAGTTATCTTGAGAATCAATAACTTTGTCATGATTATCATATTTCCCTGAATTGTTCACTAGAAGTATGATCTTGTTTATCAAAAAAAATGATTTTCTCTAATATGCAGGATATTTTCTCTTACCTCCTGTGACAAAATGCTTATAAATCAGAAAATCAAAATAATAGGTTGCTCTTGGGATACATAAAACATGGTGATTTTCTTTAGATTACTCACAAGTGTTGCCAAAACATTTTAAATTGATATCTCTAGAATGTAAAAACAGAAATCAATACTTTGTTGAAAAGAATCAACATTATATGATATGCCCATTATAAACACTTGTTTTCTACATGGCTAATCCAATGGTTTTTATTGTAAATTGATCATAGATGAAAAAATATACAGCTGGGAAGTTAATGTAAACACTTCCAGGTCACTTAATTCCTCCCTGAAAAATCTGTGCCAAATATTGCTGCATGATGTTGAAATAATATGAGGGCCAATAATAAAAATTTATATTCTCAATTTCAAAGAAACTTTTGCACTGAGCTAAGGAAATAAATGTTTGGTTCTTTTTCTTCCCTTGTTGTTAGCTCAGGGAACGGAACACTTTCTTATTCCCAACACTGAGGGAGTGAAATTCAACATGTTTATGCTTGTCCTGCTTGTGTAAAATGGACATTGAGGGCTGAATTTTTGCTTCCTGACCCGTCAGGAGTGGGTGGATCAGAAAGTCATGGTAGGCCCAGAAATTGGGATTCCTGCACACGCTGTGGAGTTTTAATGTCACCAACTGGTTCCTTGCCCGGAAGCCAAGCTTGATTTGGTGGGGGTTGGAAATGGTAGAGGGGTCGCAGGTGAGAAAATGGAGGGGTGGATCACCTGAGCCGCGGGTTTTCAAACACCAGTAAAAATCAGTAATACTGGCACCAGTAACATTAGAGTTACATTTTAAGGCACACAGGACGAGCTTAGGCAAATTTTGCTGGTGCCTTTCATTTCCAAGGTTTTTTTTTGGCTGGGGGTAGGGTGTCCCATGGGGCAGGCAGGTGTGAATCAGTGGCCAGGTCGGGGTGTGTGTCTTTGATCGGAGACCTCATGCTGGGACTGGAGGCCTGGGGGGTGGTTGGGGAGGGTGGGGTGCTTGGGGAAAATCAGGACGGGGAAGGAGGTGGGTGGTGGTGTTGGGCTGCTGAGGCTTCTCAGACATGCACCTGGATTCAGGAGGTCAGTGTAAAGGCACTCACCTCCTGAATCTGCCAAGTTGACACCTGAATAATGCTGCGCGTTTCCTGGGCGACCAGAGTTAAAGTTGAAAACCTGAATAATAATGAGCCTCATTAACAAACATAAGATATGAGCATGCCTCCTTGAAGTTGATTGGTCACCTGTTCACCTTCCAGCCTCGGTTAAAGCAGGAAATGGGTGGATTGAAGCTGGGCTTGGATCGGGAAACATTTTTTCAGGCTTTAACACTCCAGCCGACCCATAATCCACCATTTTTTTTAGATTAAAACTCCACTCCAAGCACCTGAATTTCACATCATGATCTGTTGTGCCTAATCTGTACCGGAAGTGCCTTGGATGCCTTGTTAACTTGAGTGATTCATAATTTTAATTTGACCTGCCAACAGGAATCCGACATTTTGACAGCCTGCCCCATTTTGCTTTCTGGTGAAGTTTGGCCTAATCCTGTCAGCTTTCCACTGGCTGGGTTAAAATCACCTCTCAGTTTTGCAGGATGCCCACATGAAACATGGAAATCAGAGTCCTATTATGGTTCTAGGACCTCAAATGCAAAATAGAAGCATGAATGGGTAGCGTTTGCTGGTCGTACCCGGCTGTGATTTGCGGCTCAAAGAATCTGCGGCAGGCCACTCAACAAAAACACAAGATACTTTCAATGTGTTTTACCGGCTCCTTCTTAATCGGCCCACAAAAAAGGAGCTCTGACACGCTGCTAGCTTGTTCATGGCCTCCCATCCCCATCTCCCAGCTGGCTCCAGTGGACAGCTGACCAATTTTCCACCGTCTCCAATCAGCAAGTTTCCGTGGGGCACCCATTTGACTGGCAATATGGTTGGGAAAGGAATTTGGGATTTGCACATAGGGCCAGATTTGGAGGATTGCTGAGACCTCGGAGGCTTCTAGAGCCAAAGGAGGTTGGGGAGTCATGGGAGGGATTCTAACATGAGGACCAGAATTTTAAATTCAAGGCACTGGTGGACTGGGAGCCGGTGTGGGTCAACACTCCGTGAAGTCCCTTGGCTTTTGCATTTCAACAAGGCTAAATGCATCAGCACAGTCTAAAACTTCAAAACACCAGGATCTTTATTCAATTTTTCTTCCCAATACAGCATGAATATTAATTATGCATGGTATGACACAAGGTTCTGCTTTGCATTAGTTACCATTGTAATCTGTGATTTTATCTTGCAATTAACAGCAAAAGGCACAAGGCTACACTCTCCAGCAACCATCCATGAAACTACCTTTTAAAATCCGGTTGGTTGGCTTAACTATGTTCAAGAGCTGAGTTAATTTTTAATCATGACCTTCACAACAACTTTACCGATATAAACAGCATAATGATTGTTGGCATTATAGTTAATTCTTTATAAATGTTATTCGATATTCCCTCCAGTGAACTGGATGATACAGAAATAGGTTTGCAGACTTCTTAAAACAAATACCTCGCATCATTTTCAGGAGACTCATTGTTCCACAATGGCCCAGATTTTGCATTGAAAACACCCCTGATGCTAACAGCTTTCACCATTATTATGAAGCAAATCAAACAGCAACTTCTAGAGTCTGCACGTACATGGTTAAATGCAGATATCCAAAGTTGCAGTCTAAGTTCCAATGCTCCTCCACAGGCTGCACTATAACAATAACTCACTGACCGATCTGACATTGAAATCATTCAAGTTTCTCTGCTTACCCAACAGTTATCACTAAACAGGCTAAAAAAAGTTGGGGCTGGTGCATTCAGGAATAAATGAATTTTTAATGGCATGATTAGTCTTAATCATCTCAGCTCCAGGACATCACTGCAGGAGTTGCTTAGGGTAGTGTTCTCGGCCCAACCATCTTCAGTTTCTTCATCAATGACTATTCTTCCATCATAAGGTCAGGAGTGGGGATGTTCGCTGATGATTGCACAACGTCCAGCACCATTCGTGACTCCTCAGATATTGAAGCAATCCATGTTCAAATGCACCAAGACCTGAATATGCTGACATGCGGCAAATAACATTCACACCACACAAGTACCAGGCAATGACCATCTTCAACAAGAGAGAATTTAACCATCGCCCCTGGATGTTCAATAGCATTACCATCATTGAATCCCCCACTATCAACATCCTAGGAGTTACCATTGACCAGAAACTGAACTGGACTAGCCATATAAATATTGTGGCTACAAGAGCAAGTCAGAGGCTAAGAATCCTGCGGTGAGTAACTCACCTCCTGACTTCTCAAAGCCTGTCAACCATCTATAAAACACAAGTCAGGAGTGTGATGGAATACTCTCCACTTGCCTGGATGAGTGCAATAACACTCAAGAATCTTGACACCATCCAGGACAAAGCAACCCCCTTTATTGGCACTCCTTCCACAACATTAACTCCCTCCACCATTGATGAATGGTGGCAGCAATGTGTGCCATCTACAAGATGCACTGCAGGAATTCACCAAGGCTCCTTGGGCAGCACCTTCCAAACCCACCACCACTACCATCTAGAAAGACAATGGCAGCAGGACACCACCACCTGAAGTTTCCCTCCAAGCCACCCACCATCCTGACTTGGAAATATTTCACCATCCCTTCACTGTTGCTGGGTCAAAATCCTGGAACTTTCTTCCTAACAGCACTGTGGGTGTACCTACACCACATGGACTACAGCAGTTCAAGAAGGCGGCTAACCACTGCCTTCTCAAGGGCAATTAGGGAAGGGTAATAAATTCCTAGCCAGCGACGCCCATATCCCACAAATGAATAAAAAAAATTACTGCCAAAAAATCTTTCTGGCCCTGAAATTTTAATTTTATCAATTCCTTCAGAACTTAATTAATGTTGAAGAATACAATTTTTTTTACTACTTCACTCTTTCTCTTCATCTCTCTCTCTCATAATCATATTTTTCTTTTGACATTTTTATTTTGCTTCCTGTGGATGATTTAAATCTAATTTATACTTGGTCCATATGCCAGGGTTTAGACTCTGTGAGTCTCACTGAGGATCTGTCTGATTAGTGGAAGAGCCACATGGTTACTCACTCTGCTCCCTCATGCCACAAAACCCCGTAGAGGGTGCCATATTGGATCAGATGCCCAATGAATGCAAGTCTCCCCTCAAAGGTCGGCAAAAGCTCTGTGGGAAACATGTCAGCATAGTGAATGGCGCATGCTGTTCCTTCAATGCAAACCATAAAATCCGACCCATTATGAATGAATTAGTGTGGCATGCCTCAAACATGTCTCTTCATACCCACATATAATAAGCCATCTTTAACTGGACTACATTTAGGGGATTATCATCTGGGCTTCATTGTGGCAAAAGAATATTCTGGCTGTTTGAAGAACAAAAAATACCTAGCATCCTCTACCAAGGCAAAACAAGGAGAAAAACTTCTCCTATTTAAAACCTTTTCCATCACCTATGAACTAATAATTGTAATCAAATAATGTGACTAGCAATTATTCCTGAGTTTTATCATAACAAGATAGAACTGATGTCCTTCACAACCACAAAGATAGATGCAGAGAATCTCCATCATTAACCTGATCAAGAAAAGGTGCAGAGAATTTTTCAAATGATGTGGACATCCACTTTTTGACGGGCATCTGGATGTGCTGGCGGAGGGCATGATAGATGATTTCACTCTTAGCCTGCTTATTTATGTAATTGATATCTATTAAGAGTAGCAGTAGCCTGGGACTAATCCAGCCATAGCTTCTTAAAGCCTTCTTATTGCTCTTTTCAATTCTAAACCATTTTTCCTATGCAGTTTCATACTCTCTTCTGCACATTTGTAAGGTCGCTGTAGTGTAAAACCTGTGAGGAGTGGTGACTCTCAGTGTCACAGGTAGTATGGCTGTCCGTGCTGCTGTTCCTGGATTGGGGAGCACATCATAGTCACAGCCAGTTTGCTGAGTTTCAAGGTGCGCCATTGCTCCAGCTGGCTTTGTTATAGCACACTCATTTCTGGGGTTGTATCTAGTGCATGTCATGACCCTTCTATGCCCTCTGCACTCCCGGATCACAATGTCCTTTTCCTCTTCATGCTCCGCTGTGATGTATGTTGCAGTTGTTGCTACCTCTTGCTTTTGAACAGAAAGATCCTCTGTACTTTCCGTGGCCTGTGTCCATTTCCCTGAACCTTTTTTCTTCTTGGTTAAGCTCAGTAGCTCCACTTACGACCTGGAGTAAAATACATGCTTTACATTGTGTAAAAATGTAGCCAAGGATGCGTGCCATTCTGATGCTATTGGAAATACAAAAAGGCTGAGTTACTTTGCCTGAACACCAACAGAGACCCACTTTGGAGCAATCTTGTGAACTAGACCCAAATCAATTTCTGCAAGATATCTAGTTGAGAATGACAGCAAATAGGAATGCAAGTGGAGGGAGCAGTGCCTGAAAGCCAGTATACTGCTACTGTCCTCAAATCTAATTTTATCTTTTAGCTACCCTGATGTTCCCATGAATTTTAATTTGCTACAATCTTTCTTATATGGAGGGGTCAGAATGAGCCCAGCAACTCCTGACAACTGATTACTGCCTGGTCGATCCCCATTTCAGTCTTTGATGTAAAAGCACTGTTTGTAAAATATTTAAATTACAACAGAAATAATCGGCTGCTGCCTGTAAACTCCACTTACTTGGATTAAAATAAGTTTTTAGTCCTGTGAGATGTCAACATTTGCAACAATACCAAAAGTGTTGATAATAAAATGATGCACTGTGTTTGAAAAGCTATTGGAATAGTAAATATAGTGCTAAATTGGAAAAGTATAAATAGTGGACACTATGTTAAAATTTTCAATGCTCCTACCAGGTCATACTTTGAGGTACTGGTGAAGATTTCTTGGTCCGTGTGCAGACTGAGCACTACACAACCATGGGATGCTGGAGTGGCAATAACCATTGATATTGTTGGAGAAATGTAACAGACCCCAGCATCTTTTAAGTATTTTGTTCCACAGGACTCCTGGAAATAACTTCTGCAAAATCAGCTAGTTTCTCTGTCAATTTGGTAACCTTAATTATGTTGCTTCTTCCGTTGCACGAGGATTTCCAGTCTGATGTGTTTTGAAAAATACAAATACATGAAACAGCAGCTGCAAAAACAATAATACATTTTTACAATTTGCTATACCTGTGCAATTATAAACTATAAATGAAATGAATTCAGAGCTTACGATGAGCAGTTAGTTACAGAGGGAGGAATTTAATGTCTTCCACCCCTGGGAGCAAGCTGAGAAGCAGGTCGTGGGAGCTGTTCATGGGGTGACAAAATGCGGGGTACACAGCAGGATGTCCCAAAGGCCTTTACAGACAATGAAGTACATTTTAATGTACAGTCCCTGCTCTATTGTAGGGAACAACACAGCCAATTTGTGCACAGCAAGCTCCCAAAGACAGTAATGTGATAATGAACACATAATTTGTGAAGTGATGTTAACTGGTTGATAAGTATTGGCCAGGTTACCAGTAAAACCACCCTGCTTTTCTTTGAAAAGTGCCATGTGATCTTTTATGTAAACATGAGAGGGGAGATTCGGCCTGAGTTTAACAAGTCACCCAAAAGACAGCACCTCTGACAGAGCAACATTCCCTCAGAACTGAAATGACAGCCTGCTCTGCCCAACTCTCTGGAGTGAAACTTGAATCCATAGCCTTCTGTATTCTGTAAACACAACAACAAAACTGATATGAGGAGTGAAACTGGAACTTGGCAATACTGTTCATACAAGAGTATTACTACCACTACTGGATTTTTAAACATTTATACTTTCATGGAATGTAGGTATCGCTGGCAAGGCCACTAATTGCCCATCCTACTTGCGCTTGAGAAGGTGTCGTCGAGCTACTTCCTTTAACTGCTACAGTCCATGTGATTTACAATGCTGTTAAGTTGGAAGTACCAGAATTTTGACCAAGTGACAGTGAAGGATCAGCGATATAGTTCTAAGTAAGGATGGTGCGTGGCTTAGAGAGGAACTTGCAGGTGGTGGTGTTTCCATGCATCTGATGCCCTTGTTCTTACAGGTGGTAGAGATCACAGGTTTGGAAGATGCTGCCAAAAGAGGCTTGGTGAGTTACTGAAGTGCATCTTGCAGATAATACTACAGCCACCGTGCACCAGTGGTGGAGGGAGTGAATGTTTAAGATGGTGGATGGGCTGCCAATCAAGTGAGCTGCTTTGTCTGCATGGTGTTGAGTATGTTGAGTCACATCTGACTTGTACCTTGTGAATGGTAGATAGGCTTTGAGGAATCAGAAGTGGGGTCATAGAATTTACACCTTATTACCTGCTCTTCTAGCCACTGTACTTATGTGGCTGACCCAGTTAAGTTTCTTGTCAATGGTAACCTCCGTGGGCGATTGATGGCAAAATATTTGATGATATTAATGATGCTACCTGTCAAGAAGAGGTGGTTAGACATGTCTTGTTGGAGATGGTTATTGCCAGGCACTTAGAAATGTACTTGGCACTTAGGAGCCCAAGACTGAATGATGCCCAGGTCTGGCTCCATGGGGGCATGGACTGTTTTGTAGTCTGAGGAGTTACAACTGAAACCAAATACTCTGCAATCATCACCAAAGCTCCCTACATCCAATCTTATGGTGGAGGGAAGTCGTTGATGAAGTCGTTGAAGATGGACATTACTCTGAGGAATATCGCAGTGATATCCTGGAGCTGAGATGATTGGCCTTCAAAAGCCACAACCAGCTTCCTTTGTGTGAGATGTGACTCAGCCAGTGGGCAGTTTGCCCACTTCCTTCAATTTTGCCAGTGCTCCTTGATGCCACACTCAGTTAACTGCTGCCTTGATGTCAAGCACCGTTATTCTCACTTCACCTCTGTAATTCAATTCTTTTATCCGTGTTTGAACCAAGACTGTAATAAGGTCAGGAGCTGAGTGATCCTGGCAGACCCTTAACTAAACATTGGTGAGAAGGTTATTGCTGAGTAAATGCTGCTTGAACTGCCAAAGATACCTTGCTGATGGGACAGTTATTGACTGGATTGGATTTGTCCTGCTTTTTATGGATAGCATATACCTGGACAATTTTCCACATTGTTACATAGATGACAGTGGTGTAGCTGTACTGAAACAACCTGGCTTGGACTGCATCTAGTTCTGGAGCACAATCTTTGGGCACTGCATTGGAATGTTGTCAGTGCCCATAACCTTGCCGTATCCAGTGCCTTCAACTATTTCTTGATATCACGTGGAGTGAATCAAATTGGCTGAAGACTGGCATCCATGATGTTGGGGACCTCAGGAGGAGTCCAAGATGAGTCATCCACTCGGCACTGCTGACTGGATAGTTCAACCTTATATTTTGGACTCATATACTGGGCACTGCCATTGTTGAGGATGGAAATGTTCATGGAGCCTCATCTTCCCATTGTTAATTTATAATTATCTCTAGGAAATAAATATATAAGGCAATGGCAAACCACCACTGACAAAAAAGTACCAAGAAAATGGCTCAGGATGAAGCATCAATAGGACCCACCAATGAACCGAGGATCTGCCTTCAGGCAGAGCACGCACACACGCACACACACACACACACACACACACACACACACACACACACATTTTAACTGTACATAATGGATAAAAGAAGCCAAAATATGCTGTAGTTCATACATCTCAATTTCCCCATGTTGCCATATTTTTCATTTATAAAACTAAACACCTCAGTTAATACCATTTGCACTCGAAAGAGTAAAATTCTCATGAGTACAGTGAAACTATACTGTGTTATAGGATTTTGGAATTTACATATAAATTGCACATTTATATCAGTTATGCTTGAGTCATAACCGTGCAAGAACATTAGACACATTGGACTTTGACTATGGTTGGAATATGTCAGCAATTTTCACTCTGGTTGTTTGTTGATGTGTTTTTAATCAGTTGGATATATTTATTCACATATTCAAGAGGTCAGAAAAGCTTAGCTAATTTAGAAAAAAAAGAGAAGAAATTAGAAAAAATAACCAAAGTTATGGTAAGATTAACCAATCAATTTTTCCCCCAGCCTTTATACAAAGCCAAAGGATTCTGCAGCTTCTCCTATCAGCAAACCTGGTTTAATTTTAGCACGTTGCTTTGAACTGCTGAACAAGGCTTGATTCCCCTTAACCATTTTCCCCACTGCAGAATTGACTGGTGTCTTTAAGCCATTTGAGGTATCACCTTCTCAGAGCACCTCCATTATCATGCTGATGAGCAGGAAACTGATGCTCCTGTACGATGCATATATGTGGATTCTAACTACTGGCCCATAATCAAGTTAAATAAAAATGCACCACAGTGACTTTAGTTCATTGGGAGGTAGAGCTGATGAATATTTTTGGTAAGAGCTATTTAGAAAAATGAATGGGAAATAATTATAATTCATGTTACATAATTAAACTGCTATTTGGAATTCCAGGTGATTCCCAAATCAGCTTATAACATTATGGTCGTGGTCTAGGGAGATCACAATTCAAAACTGTTAGAAAATAAAGATGCTTCATATGGAGCTAAATATGGATTTGGAAATGAAACTGTATACTTTCAGTTACTGTAGGCATATGATTGAATCAGCCTAAGAAATGGCTATTATGATCTTCTACCATTCAGGGGCAAAAACAGGTTTGATTACAGAACAACAAGACTACATGGTTACTTGAGAAAAGAGGTCCCCAGAGAGAAGAACTGAGCTAAACTTGACAACTGTTCACACATTCATCTCTTAAAAATCCAGGACTGAGGACCTGAAGAGTTGCAATTTTGGCTGTTGAATTTTTCGTGGAGGGAAATAGAGGAGGGAGAGTAAGACAAGGAAGGATAGAGAGAGAGGGAACGATATGGGGCTGGAATTATCCCAGGTTTTGCACTAAGTGCCGTAGCAGGTGGGTAAAACATTGTTTTAACCATCAGCTGCAATGGTGCCTTCTCACGCCCTATCGTAGCGAAACCGTCGCATTAATTATGTATTCCCAAGAAACACACCATTACGATGGCAGGTGGGCTCCGATTCACCTGCCATGAAGTCACCTTGCCAATTCCTCATGCCACATTTAAAGTACAGCCACATGCACGCCTCTCAAGTGCTTCCAGCCCAGGACTGCTGCAAATAAGACTTGGCCTGAGAGATAAGAAGATTGCAGCCCCCAGGTTTAGTGACGTGTCCTCAAGCACCTTTAGGATGCTATGGAAGCCCGCCATGATGTCCTCTATCCCGCTCTGGCTGCCGGTGGGGCAACAACATTACCTCTCCGGCTTGATAGTTGATGGCAACGATGATCAGTCTCAATGCTGCACAGAAGAGGTTGGCCATCCAGAGCATAAAATGGATGAATGATCTCATCCATGCAGCCAGGGTATGGCAACCATCTCATCACTCTAAACTCTCACACTCAAGCCCATCACAGAAACACTGGCATCTCACTCACTGCCAGCTCAAGGGACATCACCATCCATTCTCATACACACCCTCACATCTCCATCTGGCTTCATCTCCTCTGGAGACTGCCTCCTCAGCCCTCGCTGCCTTGAGGCCACTTGCCACAGATCAACATGTGCCCTCACGCACATCTTGGGATACCCTCCTTCCCCAATACAGGTCCTGCAGCTTCTTCCCTTGCCTGAGGCCATTTCACTCCCCCACCCCCTTCCCCAAGCAAACCTAGCTCTGCAGCCATTGAAAAGCCACCCAGTTATGGTTGATCTGGTAGGTAGAGACCTGACCATGAGCACACACCATGTCCTTTGCCCCCGTCCCCACCCCCTGCAAAGCCTGGCACTGATGACTGCAAGTGCTGTCTGAAGCAAGGTCAGCAGGCAAACCTCGAAGTCCCGAGTGAAGTGCAGCTCGCCAGGTGCATGTCCCTGATGTACAGTTGTGAAACACGTCGGTGTGCTATCACGTCCACGCACACATGGGCGGACAATCCAGTGTGGGTAGATGAGTCGGGCAGGCTAGCCTTGTACTGATATGCAAATAAATTACAATGAGGTTTCCAACATTCGATGGCACGAAATTGTGAAATCGGTTTTTTCCCTTCTTGCCATTTTGTCCACCCACCAGCGGGCATGGGAAATTCTGCCCAGGGTACCATTGTTTTGCTATCTGACTATCTCTTGATAAATTGGAAAAGTGCACAAAACAACATTATTGTGTTTACCCTTAGCAATGAGGGGAAACGATCCAACATGTACCTACAGCGAGTGAAGTTCATACTGTCAGCACGGTGGGACATGTGGTTTGTTTTTATTATTTTTATACATTCGCTGCATGGGCTGTAGCTCAGAGCAGAACCATAGATGGCAATGTGAACTGAGTGTTTCATGAAAAGGGGAAGTTGAGAATTTAGTGAGAGTGAAAATCCAAGGAGTGAGTAGATTAAACTGAAAATTAGTCTTAACATTCAGAATATGACTTTGAACTTTGAAAACTGCAAGACAGTTAGCAGATGACAATTAACAGTACAAATCAGGTTAGCAATGAGCAGCTAAGCAGTTAGCATTGGATCATGGACAGAGCAGAATTTTGAACTTGGGAAGCTGGGACAGACAGGGGAAGAAGAGTCCTTTTTGCCAACACTTGTGCTTTGTTAAGCTTAAGGTATTAAGGCCATGAAATTTGATTCTGTAGCATGGTGAACTCTGAAAATCTCGGCTGAACCACTTCATGCCTCTTCTGGCAACGCATCATGGCTGTAAGGGTGCCATAGGCGCTATGCCTATGGAAGCGTGCAGAACAGGCAGATTGTGACATCAAACAGCATCACACACTAATTTGGCTCCTGACCTGCCATTTTGGGCATTGTAGGCCCTGTTAACACCCTCTCCTAATATGTGTTCAAATGCATGACAGACATAGACCCTGTACACCAGGATAGGGGTCTTCATAGTCTTCCCTCTTACCAGAGAGCAGCAGAGTAATTAAGTGGCTTTGCCAGCTAGCGGGATTTCCAATAGTGCAGGATACAACTGACTACCCACACATGGCTTGACTGGCCCGACATATTAATGGGGAGATGACTGCAACCACAAGGTCTACTACTAAATGAATGTGCAGCGTGACCATGCAGAGAGAATCATGTTGGTGTATGCCCACAGTCCTGGCAGCTATAACAATACATTCATCATGTGCAAGCCACTCATACCCTGCATTTTCACTCAATCATAACAAGCCAGAGCCTGGCTTTTAAAAAAAATTCTGTAACGGACGTGAGCATTGCTGGCTAGGCCAGCATTATTTGCTCATCCCTAATTGCTCTTGAGAAGGTGGTGGTGAGCTGCCACTTGAACCACTGCAGCTTATGTGGTGTAGGTGCACCCACAGAGTTGTTATGGAGGAAGATCCAAGATTTTGACCCAGTGACAGTGAAGGAATAGTGATATAGTTCTAAGTCAGAATCGTGTGTGGCTTTGGGAGGAACTTGCAAGTGGTGGTGTTCTCATGCATCTACTGCACTTGTCCTCCGAGGTGGTAGAGGTCGCAGGTTTGGAAGGTCCTGTCAAAGGAGTCTTGGGGGGTTGCTGATTGGTGACAAGGGCTACCCATTCTACACCTGGTTCGTGACCCTCCGCTTGTCACCATCAAGACATGGACAATGAGGGCCATGCTGCCACCAGATATATTGTGGAGCAGACTATCAGCATCTTCAAGCACTGATCCTGTTGAACGATCCTGTTGCCTGGACCACTTAGGGTCAGGGAGAGCCTTACAATACTCGTCGGATCATGTCTCCAAATTCATGGTGGTCTGTTGTGTCCTCTACAACCTCAGTCTCATGAGGGTGCAGCCCTACAGGCATTTGAAGGATAGACTGTTAGTCTGCAGGTCTCACAGGGAAGTGTTAGGAATGTCATGTTTTATAAATGGTTAAATTTTAAACCGTCTGTTTAATCCCAAGATAAAATGGAGTTGGGGCTTTATAAGATGGTTAATGAGCATTTCTGCCTGGATACAAAGCCCATGTGATTCATGTTGCAATGGAGATGGGACTTAAGAGGGGAACAGGACATAGAACGCCATTGCAGTTGGTTTGCAAAGTTTGGGGTCCCTGACCCCAAAGTTTACCTATGATACCCCTGAACCTCACAGAAAGGTCAGTTTGAAAGTATCTGAGGAGAAAGAGAGATATAAGGCAGCCACTCTTTATTATTCACCACACAGAATGTATGCGGAGTTCATGCTCTGACTGAAGAAACCAAGATCCCGAGGATTTAAATATGGCTGTAAAATTTGCCTAGCCTCGGGCAAAGGGAGTAATCTCCAGGATAACTCTCTCCATAAAAGTCAGTTTAGGGATTAGAAGTTATCCAGCTGGAAATGCAAAAAGATGTAGGGCATTGGGAGCTGAGAATAGCTTTGGATTGATTCCTGGGTGAAGTCCACTTAAAGGACAGACTAAAGTATAAATGTGGAAGGGGATTTTTGGTCACTTTAAAGTTAAATAGGGGAATATTTCTGTTGTTTAGAGTATAAGTTGCTGACTGAAATAATATTTGGTCAACTTTGCCTTTAGTTTGTATGTTACAGTAAAAATCTTAAAACTTGAAATCTTGTCATGTGACCCTTCCAGTAGGTCACTGGAAATTTAAATATCTTTCTAAAAGTTGTCAGTATCTGTGGAGATCGTAACAAAATCACTAAGAAAACTTATCAAGGAGACTTGAAGAAAAGTTTTGTCCAGCATGTACTTCATGAAAAGACGTTCAATTTTAGATCAAATATCAAACCTGAGCCTTGGGAAAATTAATATATTGAAGAAATTTGCTAGGTTGTGTAGCTGTTTAGCTACTTCTGACTTTTGCTGTAATGTTTAGCGTTTACTTGCATTGCTGCCTTAATGAACTAATTTGAAACAAATTATTGATTTTGTTTTTATCTTGATTTTTAGCAGCAGCTTGTTTGTGTATTCCCCGGGAGTTTCAGATTTAAATTGATTTATAAAATTACCTTTGCAAAGATTTTTTGATTTACTTAAAGTTCAGAGAAAAACAAGTCATTGCAGAAGATGGAGCCTCAATGAGCTTTGCTCAAACATGGTGACCCATTTAATGGAATTGATTAAAGAAGAACTGGATGCAGAAATGAGGATAAGTAACTTCAGATTTTACAGAAAATGAATTGTGTTAATATTTTTAAGTATGGAAACATTTTAGTCAGTTATTTATTGGTTTTTCTGCAGAAAAATAAAATGCTGCTTGAAGTAAAATTGTGGGCAGAGGTTTCATGCTAAGGGTAATCAGGATTACTTGCTGTTGCCCTAGAATGTGCCCGAACAATCCCAGGAATTTTGATGTGCTGTTGCATTTAAATGGTTTGTTGAGCTAATAATTTGTGCAAGTGAGACTCAATCAGCCATTTTGCTTCCAATTTGTGACAACGAAACAGAAATCACTCATTAAGATTGACAAGTGGCCAGTCATGGGGCTTTTGAATGGTTAAGCAATCGGTTACAAAAAAATCAAAACAGTAACAAACCCAGAAGGGCAAAAAAACAGTTTGGACCAGTGGTCTTATTTCCCAGTTTTTGGTAGGCAGAATTTTTTGCCTCGCGGGCGGGCGGTGCTGGAGCAGGCACGGGCGGGCGTGGGCCCAATCGGCAACTCCGATCAGGTCCACGCCGCCATTTTATGTGAGCAGGCCAATTAAGGCCCGCCCAGCATGATGCGCTCCTGGAAGCCTGTGCGCTCCCTGTGTGGGTGAGGGTTGCCTGAGTTGGGAGTGCGCCCTTTCGTGCATGTGTGCAAAAGGATGCAGAAATCTCCCTGAGGGACAGAGGTGCCTCAGGGAGGTTAGTTTTAAATTCAATAAGTGTAATAAAGTGGCAAGAAAATTTTTATGACCTGTCCCCTCATATGAAACTGTCACATGGGCTGGGACATGTGCATTAATTTTAATCTAAAAATTTCTGAAAATTTTAAATCATTCATGAAACCTCATCCTGCCCATGGATGAGGTTCCATGAAAAATGCGAAGGCCACCTGGGCTATTCACCTGCCTGCCAAACTTAAGGTTGGACGGGCAACTAACTGATTGCCTTAATTGCTTTTTAACAGGCCTTAATAGGCCTTTGACAGTTCAGCGGGCATGCAGCCGAGTTGGCTACACGTCCACCGAACTGAAGATCTAAATAACACGTAGCGACGTTGGGACGCACGTCCGACATCAGCCTGCGTCATTTTATGCCTCGGCGAATGGGTCCCGCCCCCACTCACCGAGTCGAAGATGCTACCCAGTGTGTTTTTCTTTCTGGGATTGCATAATTGTTGTGAATTTACTGACAAAATAGTTTTAGCATCTATAAGTAAGTATATCCCACAGAGAAGAAGGATGCAGATCTTTCCACCTTTGAAATTCTCCATGGTCAACTGGACGACCTTGGGAAAATACGACACATGAATAATGCAGTTCAAAATAACTAAGGAGATTTTCAAGTACAGAATCAGGCCCTGTTTTACTACATTAAAGGGTGCTGCAGAAATGCAAGTTATTGTTCGTCTTCCTCCTTCAATAGGAAAATAGAAGTGGCTTGAGCGTAAAATGTCCTGACATCATTGTGCACTCGTGTGATATTTCGGTTGGTGGGCGCGCTCCTGAGTCGGCAATGCGCTCAACAACAATTAAAAGGCCAATTAAGGCCATTAAAAAGTTAATTAAAATAAATTTTTCATTGCCTGTCCAACCTTACTGTAAGGCGAAAAGGCCAAGCGGCCCTTGCATTTTTTTGGAAACCTCATCCATGGGTAGGATGAGGTTTCCAAAAGCAAATAAAAATAAAATAAAAACTTTAATTTTTCATTAATAACATGTCCCTGCTCATGTGACAGAGTCACATGAGGGGACATGTTTCATTACATCTTTATTTTTTAAATTATATTTTTTCATATATCTTCATCACCCTGAGACAACTCTCTGCCTCAGGGAGATTATGTAGTGTGCGCTCGTTTGCATGCATTGACGTGTAGCTCACCTGGCTCGCCCTCCACCCCCACCCACAGAGGCAGCGCTCAGCGTTTCATGCTGGGTGGGCCTTAATTGGCCGGCCAGCATGAAATTGCCTTCAGGGCCTGATTGTAGGCAGTGGTTGGCTTCCTGACTGCCTCCATCTGCCCCTGCCAAGCCCCCACGCCAAGTGCAAAATTCTGCCCATGGAATACCTTAGAATTCCTGAAATTAGAGTGAAGGCTAGAACATCTAAACTATTTGCCTGATTTCAATTTATCATTCTAGCCAACTACTGTTAGCTAGAAACCAATGAATTTCAAAAGCCATGAACTCTCACTCGTTTTTTTTCCGGCATTAGGCAGGAGCGAGTGGGGGCAGTCGCAGAGCCAATTAAAGCCCACCCAGCGTAATACGTGAGCTGTAGCGCTGAGCACTACCTTTGCAGGCAGACGGAGGAGGCAGAATTTGGTCCAGCAATCTCCATGCCTCAGGGAAATTGAAGCTCTTTTGAAGAAAATAAATGAACATAAAAAAAAATTAATGAGACATGTCCCCTCATGTAACTGTGTCACATAAGATGGGACATGTTTTTATTTTTCAGAAAAAAATTTTATTTAAATTGTCAAAGCTTGAGGGAACCTCATCCCACTCATGGATGAGGTTTCCCAAAAAATGTAAAGGCCATTTGGCCTTTTTGCCTGCTAGTCATTCGTAAGGTTGAATGGGCAGTGTAAACTTGAAATTAATTATGTCGTTAATGGCCTTAATAGGCCTACTAATTATCGGCGGGCAGGCAGCCAACTTCGGGGTGCGCCCACCGAATGAAACATCACAAGACAGCGTGATGATGTCGGGACGCATGCCCGATGTCATCATGCGCCATTTTACTTGCTGGCGTGTCGGGCCCGCCCCCGGAAGCTGACTGTAAAATCCTGGCATTGAAAATTCTAGATGTTTAAGGAAATTATAAGTGTTTCAAATCAAGCATTTGTGGGGACCCTACAATCTAATTTAAAGAAACAAAAAATCTCCTCAAAATTGAAATAAAAAACATTTTTAGTGTGCATTCCAGTAAGGAAGAAAAATAAAGCTTCTTTGTTCTAGCAGAACAATTTTAAAATAAATCGGTCTCTATCAACAAACATTAGAGTTTTGTAACAATATTGTATTGTGTTTTCTTGCTCCAGTGGTTCAAACTGTCAGCAATACTCTACTCAGTACAGCATCGTCATGTAAATGACATATTTTTATGAGAACTTAGTGACGTATGTGATAACTATATGGCAGACTCTGACAGCAGATTGACTGTGATATTTTACTCTCACGTCTACAGAAAACAACTACTCGACATGTTTAAGTGGAAAAATGTTAGTCTTCTGCCCAAGCATTTGGACAACAGTCAAATGACATCGATATGACCATTTCAGTTTCTGAAAGAAAGCATTTTATCCTTATTGAAAATAGAAGGATTATAGATGAATAAGACTGCCTTTCACTGTCACCAGCAGTCATAGTTTTTCAATGCTTATAATAATAGCAGACGACACTAAGGTTGGAGGAGTTACAGGTAGTGAAGAGGATTGTCAAAGGATACAACGGGATATAGATCGGTTGGAGACTTGGGCGGAGAAATGGCAGATGGAGTTTAATCTGGACAAATGCGAGGTAATGCATTTTGGAAAGTCTAATACAGTTAGGAATTATACAGTAAATGGCAGAACCCTTAAGTGCATCGACAGGCAGAGGGATATGGGCGTACAGGTCCATAGATCACTGAAAGTGGCAACGCAGGTGGATAAGGTCATCAGGAAGGCATATGGCATGCTTGCCTTCATCGGCAGTGGTATTGAGTATAAAAGCTGGGAAGTCATGCAGGCTTAGTGGGCTGAAGGGCCTGTTCTTGTGCTGTTCTTTTCTTTGTTCTTTGTTCTAACTAGTTTGTACTGTGCAAATTGTGTTCCCAAATCATATATTCTGGTTGCAGTCTTTATGTTACTGTTGATAGATAATCATGTTAGTGGATAGCATAATTAAAAGGGGAGGCAATGGCATAGTGGTATTGTTGCTGGACTAGTGATTCAGAAACCCAGGGTAGTGCCTGGGGACCTAGGCTCAAATCCTGGCAAAGCAGATGGTGAAATCTGAATTCAATAAAAAAAATCTGGAATGTAAAGGAAAAGTACAGCACAGGAACAGGTCCTCCAAGCCTGTACCAATCATATTGCCTGTGAAACTAAAACAGTTTGCAATTCCGGGGTCCGTATCCCTCTATTCCCATCCTACTCATGTATTTGTCAAGCTGCCTCTTAAACACCACTATCGTACCTGCTTCCACCACCTCCTCTGGCAGTGAATTCCAGACACTCACTACCTTCTGTGTAAAAAACTTGCCCCGCACATCTCCTCTAAAGTTTTCTACTCTCACCATAAAATCTATGTCCCCTAGTAATTGACTCTTCCACCCTGGGAGAAAGCTTCTGACTATCTACTCTGTCCATGCCACTCATAATTTTGTAAACTTCTATCAAGTCGCCCCTCAATCTCCGTCACTCTAGTGAGAACAATCCAAGTTTCTCCAACCTCTCCTCATAGCTAATAACCTCCAGACCAGGCAGCATCCTGGTAAACCTCCTCTGCATCCTGTCCAATGACTCCATATCCTTCTGGTAATGTGGTGACCAGAATTGCACGCAATATACCAAGTGTGGCCTAACCAAGGTTCTATACAGCTGCAGCATGACTTCGATGCACTTAAGGGTTTTGCCATTTACTGCCTACATAACTGTTCCTCAATCTCCCACCGGCAATTGGGAGGCCTATAGTAAACCCCCAACATTGTGACTGCGCCCTTCCTATTCCGGAGCTCTACCTTTATTGCCTCCCTGCATGAGCTCTCCAAGGTGTCCTCCTGTCGTACAGCTGTGATATTCTCCTTAACCAGCAGTGCAACTCCCCCACCTCTTCTACATACCTCTCTATCCAGCCTGAAACATCTAAATCCTGGAATGTTTATCTGCCAATGCTGTCCATCCTTCAACCAAGTCTCTGTAATAGCAATAACATCATAGTCCCAAGTACTAATCCAAGCTCTAAGCTCATCTGCCTTGCCTGTTATACTTCTCGCATTGAAACAAATGCATTTCAGACCCCCAGTCCCAATGTGTTCAGTAATTTCTCGCTGCCTGCTCTTTCTCGTAGTCCTACTGTCGATATTCACTAGTTCCCTGTCATTTATTTCACCTGCTTAAAACTTAAAAAATGTCCGGAATTCAAAGTATAATGATGACCATGAAACCATTGTCGATTGTTGTAAAAACCCATCCCATCTGGTTCACTAATTAGGGAAGGAAATTTGTTGTCCTTACCTGATCTGGCCTACATGTGACTCCAGACCCCACAATAATGTGGTTGACTCTGAAATGGCCTAGCAAGCCACTCAGTTCAAGGGCAACTAGGGATGGGCAATAAATGCTCGCCCAGCCAGTGAAGCCCATATCCCATGAATGAATAAAAAAAAATTTGACCATAAGAAGGCGAGTTGCATAATAGTATAAAAGTTTCTATTTCCAAATGATGCAGTTGCTAGACTAGAATGGCAATGTAATGAGAGAGGAATGCCTCATTACTGTAGGAATATTATTGAATAACAATTTTGAAACAGACAAATCTGTCTGTTTCATAACATTTAAGCCGAATAATGATGTAGGCTATGTGAAATGCTTTGATTTCATGGCAATAGCCCCGACATTACAAATAGCCTGAAATGTTTATTAATTGATTTATAAAGGTTTTTCCTCCTTTTGCTTTTACTGCTTTGCAAAGTAATAGACTTTCATAAGATGTTTTATTCTTAATAAAGATGTTTAGAACACAGCAGGATAGAGGTTATGAAGTCATGAATATTTCATGAAGTGCAGTACAGTATTTCAGAATTAACTTAATATTGTTTCCTATGCATTAAACTTTGCTTCTGAATTTACAGACAGCTTAAAACAACATTCAATGGAATCTACCATCCAATTAACTTATCTTCCTGATCACCATAGTGCTCACAGGAAGAAAGCTTTCCTTGAGATGTTTCCTCATTGCACAGCTTATGAACACCAATCTCCTCCTATCTGAAGTAAATCGAGCTCGCAGTTGAATAAAAATCAAATTCAAATTATGTGATGTGTGTTACACTTGTCTTCAGTCCTAGGACATAGAAAATACAATGTCAAAATCTTTGTGATTATGGATGACAATTTTTACTGCCAGCCACAGTAGAAGTTCAGTTTTCAACTCAGTTGTTGCCAATTTTTGCAAGGAAGGGCATTATGACCTGGCTAATATTCACACTTTGAGATTAAAGCAAACTTGAAGCTCTTTGTTTTATGTGTTTTGATTATTCACATAAGAACTTGATTCTTCCCCATCTAGCAGAGTTTTGGCATTTATCAATGAATCAAGTCCTCTCAATCAATGTTATACAACCATGTGACATCCTGGGGTGGTGACTTTGATTAACTGTCATGTCTGGATTGAAGACCTGGGTCCAGCCAATGTAACAGACAGGGTCAATGAGTCTTTGTGGTCCTTTGACAAATGGCTCTCTGACTGGGAATCTCCAGTCGTGTTGTTATAGTTGGCTGCCTGGGGTTGACAAAGTACTCAGTCTGAAATCAGCAGAAATACTATGATAGGCCTGGCTCTGTACTAACACTTGCCATGTAAGGAATGAGTAACCATGTTTGTAGAGCGGTGGCACTATGAGAGTGTAAAATTCCAATGCTCCTGTTGGCATCGGGTGGGTTCAGCAGTGTGAGTGGACACTATGGGGAAAAGGCCAAATAATCAGTTTCGCGACGGCATGAAAACAGAATGCAATTGTCGGCTCTGACTGTCAGTGGTGGACCATGTTTCCTGTCATCAGACGTCAGGGACATCATTGTAATATAACTGCATATCATTATAAGCCCAGCTCACCAGAATCATCCCGCCATGCTGGATCATCCGATCACACCAACATGTTTCATAACTGTACATAAGCGAGGTGTGCCTGTGGATCTGCATTTCGCTCGGGACTTCTAGGTTTGTTTGCCTACCTTGCTTCGGGCAGCACTCGTGGTCATCAGCGCCAGGATTTGCTGGCAGCACCACATCATTTTCAGGGGTCTCGCGGGCAGGTCTCTACCTACCAGACCAGCCATAAGGCGGGGGCACTTTTCAATGGTTGCAGGGCTAGGGCTTGCTTGGGGAAGGGGGAGAAGTGGCCTCAGGCAAGGAAAGAGGCTGCAGGGTAGGGTTATAGTGGGGAAGGGGGGTATCCCAGGGTGTGTATAGGAGCACATGTTGATCTGTGCAAGTGGCCTCAAGAGGGTGAGGGCTGAGGAGGCAGTCTCCAGAGGAGATGAGGCCAGATGGAGATGTGAGGGTGTGTGTGAGAGAGTGAGTGGTGATGTCCCTTGAGTTGGCAGTGAGTGAGATACCAGTGAATGTGTGATGGGCTTGAGTGTGTGAGTTTAAAGTGATGAAATGGTTGCCTTACCCTGGCAGCACAGATGAGATCATTCATCCTCTATCTGCATTGGATGGCCAACCTCTTCTGTGCAGCATTGGCACTGATCACCACTGCCATCGCCTCCCAAGCTGGAGTAGTAATGTAGCTGCCGCTCCTACAGCCAGAGCGGTGTAGAGGACATCATGGTGAGCCACCACAGTGTCCAAAAGGCACCTGAGGGCGCATCACTAAACCTGGGGGCTGCAGTCTTCTTGCCTGTTGGGGCCATGTCTACTGTGCAGCAGTCCTAGGCTGGAAGAACTGAGAGGTGAACGCGCGGCTGCACTTTAAATATGGAGCATGGTGTGATGAAGCAGCAAGGTGACGGCGTGGCGGGCAAATCGGAGCCTTCCTGCCATTGAAACGGCGTGTTTCTCAGGAATGCATGATTAATGAGGCAAGATTGGGACAATACAGCGTGAGAAGCCGCATTGCGGCCAATGGGTAAATTGTTCTTTTTCCCGCCAACTACCACACTTAGCGCAAATCTGGGACAATTTCGCCCTTGGAGTGCATGGGATGTACTTACAAGAGTGTTCAATGATGATGAGCTTTGGTAGGAAGAATGAGGAGAGGCAATATCCACTCAATAATACAAGTTTAAAGATGCAGAAACTGAGAGACCTGGATCAGTATGCACACAAGTCTTTGAATGTAGCAGGGCAAGGTGTGAAGGCTGTTAAAAATTCATATGGGATCTTTGACTTTAAAAATAGTGGAATTAAGTAACAAAAGCAAGAAAGTTATGTTATAAAGCAGAGGTTAGGCCCCAGTGCGATTACTGTGGTTAGTTCAGGGCACAGCATTTGAGGAAGGGTGTCAAAGCTTAGAGAGGGTACTGAGGAGGCTTATTAGTGTGGTCCCAGGGATAGGGGGCTTGAGTTATATAGGGAGGATGACAAAAGTGAGGTTGTTATCCTTTGTGCAGAGAAGATTAAGTGGACATTTGATAAAGGTACTCAAGTCTTGAAGGGTTTTGATTGAGCAACTGAAGAGAAACCGCTTCCAGTGACTGACTAGTCAGTAACTGTCGGACACAGATTTACGATAATTGGCAAAGGTCATGGATGACATGAGGAAAAATAAACACACTGTGACCTGGAATGTACTACCTTAAAGATGGAAGAAATTCAACAATAATTTTCAAAAGCGAATTGGATTACTACTTAAAGGGAAAATAACTACCGGGTTATAGGAAAGATATAGACAAAACTTCCAATGCAGCATCCAAAACCCTGGGGGCCCATGGTCTCTCATGGCTGGCCATTGACCTTTCTTTCCCAGGTCAGATTCAGTTGCAGAACAGATCCCCACATGTGCTGCAATCACAGTGCGCCTTTAACAGGCACAGGTTAGCTTTATGCAGCACCAGTTACCAATGATATTGGGCACAATGCTGATGTGTGCAGGCAATGAACAGCACAGTAAGCAGTGGGCACACACACACACACACACACACACACACACACAAAAACACTATAATTAGCAGGCTGCACAAATTTGGTGTGCTGCATCTGGCAATTCCACTCGCCAGATATAGCTTAGTCATGCATTGTGATCTTTGCACCAGTGTTAACAAAATTATTGTGCTATGATTCTAAGATTAAGTAGCATCATTTAGCAGAGAATCAAGGGTATGGGGACAAGGCAGAAAAGTGGAGTTGAGGATTATCAAATCAACCATGATCTGAATGAATGGCGGAGTAGACTCAGTGGGCCGAATGGCCTACTTCTGCTCCTACATCTTATATTGTTATAAGCATCATGACCAAGATAGTAGTAAAATCACCAATGTAACAGCAAGATTTAGTGACTCTCAATTTTCATTGTTCACTGCCAAATAGAAATTTACCAAAAGTAGTAACCCCACTATATTTGAAAGTGTTACTTTACTCATTATGATATATAGGGCAGAATATTGCTTTCAGCGTGTGGGGGCGGGCCTTAATTGGCCTGCCCGTATAAAATGGCGGCACGCAGCCGATTGCAGGTTGCAATCGGCTCCGTGCCCACCCGCACCCACCCGCACCCACTCCCGAACAGCCCGCTCATCATAGGAGAGATTCTACTCATAAGTTATCTGCAAACGGGGTACAGGACAACTCCATAGTCTGAGCAGGGAGTTGAGCTCAGAGAGTTTGCAGGTCAGATATCCAAACCTACGCAACTGCACAGTATGTGCGACACATCCTATTTTCAAACATGGCCTCCCTGCTGGAAGTGTGGAATTACAGATTCTTCCCTGTGGTTTTCTAAGTAATTACTGATCATAAAATAAATGTTGAACAAATTAAAAAAAACTTAGTTCTGATGTTACTACAAGCCCATGTTGTTTACACAATCCCCCACTACACACACTGTAAGCATTTCTTATAAATCAGTGTAAGAACACCAGCCTTGATCTTCCACCTGCAACTCTGGTGAAAGTAGGGCAGGGATTTTCATCTGTCTGAGGATACTCTCCTGATAAACTTCCAGGATCGGGTCATTTAAATAATGCTGGCTAGCTTCCTGACCTCTGCCAGGACCCTACCTGAGTGTGACTAGAGATTGTCTGCCACAGACTACTTAAGGCGCTAAGGCTTTTACAGCAGAAAGTAGGCAAGCCCTCTTGTGTTAATTAATAAATTAAGGTCAAATGTATACAGATGAGGGGGACAGGGGAGGGCACTCTTTTGATAATTGCTTGAGCACACATAAAGTAACATTTCTGGAGTACATTATCTCCCCTCAAAACAATATTTTAATTTAATTTTGATAAGTTACTTTTAAAGTTTTTTTGTTACAGTACCCCTTTAAGGGATGGTTCATTTGTTAATTAGTGTGGTAATCTGAGGTGCAATACACCTTTGAGAGAATGTGAGCAGATTGACCACGTGATTGTATTACCCCAATTGTTGTGTATCACGGTCTATAATATTAATCAGTAGTTTAGAATAGGGTCTGGTTTGAGAAGCACACATGTGTTGGTGTCTGTTACTTGTGTTAATAAACAGCATGTGCTTCATCTTACATTGGTCTCTGCATCTGCATCATCTTGATTACCAACTTACCCACCAGTAGATAGGCGTGCAACCATGTTTGCTGAGCAAAGTGACCCAACAGGAGGAACTTAACCATTAGATTATTTGATTTTACTCAAAAGAGTATAAAGAGACATTTAGGGAAGAATTTCCCCCCGGTCAGGGGGGGAAGTGCAGGAGCGGGCATGGGTGGGTGCACCTCCGATCGGTGCCCCAGATCGGGGGTGCGCCGCCATTTTACGTGGGCGGGCCAATTAAGGCCTGCTCAGCGCGATGTCTCCATGCACTCCCTGTGTGGGCGGGGGGTGGTGGGAATTCCCTCAGTCAAGAGAGTATTCTTTCACGCATGCGCACGAAAGGGTGCACTCATCTCCCTGAGGCTAAGAGCAGGATGATCCGTGCCAAATTTAAAAATTGTATTGGCACAAAAATAACATTTCTCTGACATGTCCCCTCATGTGGCACTGTCACATGAATTGGGACATGTCCATCACTTTAAAGCATACACTTATTAAACTTTTAAAAACTCTCATGAAACCTCAAGGTTGGACGGGCAGGTCCATTAATTATCTCAATTACTTATTAAATGGCCTCAGTAGGCCGTTGACATGTCGGCAGATGCACAGCTGATTCGGCTGGGCTCCTGCTGACCTGAAAATTGGAATGACGTGGAGTGATGTCGGGAGTTCCGCCTGACATCATCCCGCGTCATTTTGCGTGTTGGTGAGCGCGCCCCACCTCCCACTCACTGACCTAAAGATCCTAGTCTTAGGGTCAGTGGTAGGGATTGCAGAGCTAGAGGTTATACATTTGTAATGCTTCACTTTGCAATTGAATCGAAAACTGAGTACAGCTTGACTCCTGGGCTCCTCCTCCACCAATTGGCTGTCAGAAGTTTGACATAGTAGCAGAGAAGGTTGCCTAAAGGTGAAGGTTGGCAACTAAGAAAAAATCTTTTCAGACAGAAGATTGCAATCTGAGAAGCTGTTGTGAAGAATGACTGAAAGCAAATTTAGATTGTCAGGGTATGATTATCCACTGATGTTCTCTGAGTCTGGTGGTCTGACCAGTGGAAGAATGAAGTGGATATATGAATAGGGTTATGTCCCTACCAAGGAGGAAACAAGGTCTGGACTTGGCATTGTTGCTTCCTCACAAAAGCAAAATCAGAAGCAAAGTATTTAGTGAGCTGGATGTTCATCAGTTGTATACTGAGGAAGGCTTAAACTCCAATAGGTTTCATAGATGAAATTGGCTAGAGAGATGATCTATTGGTTGCCGATGAGACATGGTCAGACTTTGAGAGATTTCAAAAGACAGTCATTCCATCCAGGAGAATATCATGGGCTTTAACAGACTGTTTAAAATATTGCAGAAATTCAATCTGGAGATTCCTTAATTGTTCAGTGTTCAAATATGGGCAGGCTCCAGGTCTTAAGAGGGATTTGATTCCTGCAGTCCCCCTTCTAGAGGAGATGTCTGCTGCCATGAAAAAAAATCCTAGGGAAGAAATCATTTCCAGCAGACTTGATGGCGCAAATTGGACATTGCATGTTATAACAAAGGATGGGGGACTCTGTAAAAAGGATGAAAATATGTACAGGTGGTGCAACCTGCTTCTGGACCAGGTCACTTATCGTTTGTATACATATCCACTTTAACATTTGACACCATAGAGCCAATGTTGTTGCTTTAATGGCATGGCTCCTTTTGTAGAGTATTGCCATTCAGACTCCAAGATCAGGAAAGTATCCTTAAGGCTGAAGGAAATCCCTGGGCTGCTCTAGTTCCACCGGAGTCTCTAGCAATTGATGTTTAATATCAAAGAATTGGAAGAAATGTCACAGTAATAAAAACAATTCTTTTTTTTCTGAGCTTTTTTGGAGTACTTTCATTTATTGGTTACATTGGAGATGGGAAAAAAGTTTGACTGAACAGAGAAGTAGTAAGCAGGAGGCCATGTTATGAAACCTCCAGTAATATGTCCAACCAAAGCTGGCGACCATACCTTTGTGTCATGCTGACTTTAAAGCACCAATGTTTTTCTCTGCAACTCCAGAACATAAGACAGCAGAATGAAGATTGACAGTGAGTAAAGGTTTATGGATTGCAGTTGCCAATGGATTAGCACAGCTTAGAAACATTATAAATGAAGTGAGATCATAACCAATGGTTGTGAGATAAGGAAGGAAGACATCTGGAGAGTTGAGCTGTAAAGTGTATATCCTTCGTGACTGATGTGATCTTAGTGTTGGCTGAGAGTATGTTCAAATTAATTTAACCCATGATGAACTGTTAAGTCTGACTGCAGTTGATTTAATTCTTGGCATGCAGGCAAAGGACTGCAGCCTTAAGTAATAGTATAAAACTTCATTTCTGAACATATATATTACTGCAGTTACCATTTACAACTATCTCAACACCTGCAGATTGGCCTTCATTATATGTTTTAGTCTTCTTGAAATAGAATTTTAAATAAAATTATGCAAACATTTTAAGAACTGCAATGGGAGAAGACTACAATTTGGCTATCTTTTGCCATTTGTTTCTTCATTATATGAAATATGATTTTCAGAGACAACTAATATAATTTTGGTTCTTCTAATGGGACTGTTACTCTGTTATAATGGTGTAGTCCTGTCTCTTCATTCCTCAATCTGACTGCTTTGACCAATGGAATATCTTCAGCCACTCTATCATCTCCCAATCATACTCTTCAACATTTTAATTTGTTATGGTGGAAATGGAGCATAGTATGTACCATTGATTTTGTGATGATGATAACCAAGATCCACTGCTTCCCCAAAAGTGATCAAAAGAAAAAACCTTTAATTTATACAACACCTTTCATGACCACAGGACCTCCCAAGTCACGTTACAGCTAGTGAAGTACTTTTAAAGTATACTTGCTATTGTAATGTAGGAAACACAGTGGTCAATTTGTGCACAGCAAGCTCCCACAACCAGCAATGTGATAATGCCCAGATAATCTGTTTTTATGATGTTGAGTGAGGGATATATTTATTTGCCATGACATCAGGAATAACTTCATTGCTCTTCCAAGCAATAATGCTACAAAATCCTTTATATTCACCTGAGATGGCATACAGGGTCTTGATTTACTGTCCTCCAACACTGCAGCCATGTAGTATTGCATTGTCTGTCAGCTTTGATTTTTCTGCTCAAGTCCTGGAGAGGGACCTAAACCTACAACCTTCTGACCCGGGCAAGAGTGCTACTAACTAAGCCATCGGTTTGGACTTTCCGGTAATGTAGTCTCCTTGAAATAAATAATTAACTTATTTTACTTATTCTTTCATGGGAGTTGGGCATCACTGGCAATGCCAGCATTTGTTTCCCATCCCTAATTGCCCTTGAACTGACGACATAATGATGGCAGATTTCTTTCCCTAAAGGGTGAAACCATATGGCAATTGATGATAGTTTCATGGTTACCATTACTTTGACAAGCTTTATTTTCCAGATTTATTAACTGGATTTAAATTCCACCAGCTGCCACAGTAGGGTTTTGAACCCATGTGCCCAGAACATTAGGCTGGTTCTCTGGATTACTAGCCCAGCGACATTACCACTACACCCTTGTCCCCCCTCGGTTTATTGTAGATATGCCACTAATGTTGCCAATGCCTGCTGTTGTATTAGTTAAAGGAAGCCTCCCTGAACCTGTAAGCTTTGTGAGGGCCAGCATCATTGTCAATGCTCACTCAAAATGGATGGACATATATGAGGTGACCCCACTCGCCAATGGGAAAATTCTTCCCATTGTTCCCAGGAAAGGTCCCACATATTCAGGGTCCAGTCCCATGGGTATAATGGAGCTGTCTATGGCAACTTTTGCAGTTGCTGACATTGCACACAATTCTTCACTAAACTTTATATTTCACCATCCATCCCAGGCCATCGTTGATAGCTGCGAGCTACAGTCTTATTTTGGGATATTCCTGGATGTGCATTGTGTAGTTCAATTAAAAGTGGCTCCCTTCCCTCTGGAGGTACTATCAATCTGGCTCCCTGCAATAAGATGCCATCATGGCTGGTTATTTCATGTCTTCTGTTATAGTACATTTCATATGTCAGGTACAGGCTCTTGTGACCAGCCATGTAACATTTGTTCTCATACTTGAGGAAGAACTGGATCCCGACCTGTCCAGTCTCTGATCTGTCGGACTGGGACATCCTCATCATTTTCTTGTAAAGGCAAACAACTAAGTGCATTGGAAGTTGTGATTTATTTGCCAGGCCTATGTTAGAAAGTGTACTTGTATGCTGCCAGGATTAAAGTCCTACTAGTATTTCTGTGTCTTCTTTCCACGTGTCTTCTCCTTTCTAGCACTGACTTTAATCCTGGCCTTCTTTTTGACTTCACTATTGGTAAGACTACTCTCAGGTACAATCTCGACTTGAGTGAGCTCAGTGGTTGAGTCTCCCAGAATTTCATCATCTGTTTGCTTCTTAGAAAATTCTGTGGCTGCTTTCCAAGCCTCTTTGGCTTCAAGCAGCTGATTCTCCAGCTCTTCCAACTCTTCTCTGCCAACTCATCTTTCAGTTTGTTCAGAGAAGTTCTGAATTCTTTTTCTTTCTCTTCATACTTTTCCGGAGGTATAAACTTAGACCTGAGGGAATCTTGTCGTGTGTGAAGTCTTTCAACAAGTTTTCTTTGCCTTTCGGAGTTTGCTCACCACCTCGTGAGCTCTGTCAAGGTCTCTTTGAGTTTCTTCTGTTGTTCTACCATGCCTTGGCTTATGACAGCCTGCATTTCTTCAGGTTGTTGGGTCCTTACACACGTCTTTTTCAAAGCAAAATTTCTTTCTGGAATCTCAGTTGTCAGGAAGATGTATTAATATTATTGGAATTTATTGTAAACTAGTGGTATTTGTGTCTCTATGTTTGTGTGTGTGTGTGTGTGTGTGTGTGAGAACGGGACTTAATTGGATTAAAGGCAGCTAGTCTGAAGGCTTCAATGTATTAGTAGATGAGCTAGGTTTGAAATGTTTATTGGGTAAACATGGGGGAAGTTTAAAATATGAGGTGTAAAAGAGCATTTGCATTTTTAAATAAACCAGACTATATTGTTTTCAAAGGAGGAGTGAAATGTGTCACCTAGCCAGATGAAGTTCAGAAACAGTGGGCAGCGTTTTGCCCTTGGTGGGTGGGATCAGTGGGGAGGGGTGCCCGCGATTGACAGCACTCCACGATTTTACATGGATGGGCCAATTCAGGCCCACCCAGCATGATATATGAGTGGCAGTGGCAGCGGGTGGGGGGGAGTCCGAGCAGGCCTAGGGCAAACTTCACACATGCACGTGAGAGAGCACAGAATAATCTCCCTGAGGCATGGAGCTGCCTCAGGAGATGAAGAATACATTAAACAAATTATTGAACATCAGAAAAATTTAATAAGACGTGTGCCCTCATGTGACTCTGTTACCTAAGCAGGGACATGTTTTTAATTAAAAAATAAAGTTTTATTTTATCTGTATTTGCCTTTGGAAACCTCACCCCGCCCATGGATGAGGTTTTCAAAAAAGTGCAAAGGCCGCTTGACCTTTTCGCCTGCCCATCAACCATTAGATTGAATGGGCAGTGAAAAATTAAAGTCAATTAATAACTTAATGTCTTTAATGGGCCTTTTAATTGTCAACAGGCGCGCTGCCTGCTTTGGCATTTGGCCGACGTCATCGCGCGTCATTTCACACTCTATTGAGTCAGGCACATGCCCACCCGCGAGTTAAACATCCTGCCCAGTGTGTTTATTTTTCTTAAAGTTTATTGGTAAAATTAATACTATGAGAGATTTTTATTGTCAGAGAGGTAAAGTCCAAAAACATAGTGAAACAATGGGAATTTGCATTCAAAGGGGAAAATATGTATAAAGGATTGAAGGCTATGTGTAAGGAAACGCATTCTAAGACCCAACAAGTGTGAAATGCCTTCTGCATCTATGCCTCAAGCTATTGTCTACAAAGAACTGAAGTTAAGGAAACAGACTTTGAATTGGATTGTACAGGGTATCATGGCCTGAATCTTCTGGTCAGCGTGCGGGGGCAGGCCCTGCTTGCCGATGCATAAAATGATGCACGGTGATGTTAGGTGCGCATCCCGATGTCATCGCACGTTGTTCAG
Organism: Carcharodon carcharias; assembly: GCF_017639515.1. Classification (NCBI taxonomy): domain Eukaryota; kingdom Metazoa; phylum Chordata; class Chondrichthyes; order Lamniformes; family Lamnidae; genus Carcharodon; species Carcharodon carcharias. The sequence goes on along the minus strand of NC_054471.1, from coordinate 102,995,939 downwards.
GTCTTCAGTTCGGCGGGTGCACACTGGAGTCGGCTATGCACCTGCCAAACTGTCAAAGGCCTATTAAGGCCGTTTAACTATAAATTAAAATAATTAACAGAGCTACCCAACCAACCTTAAGGTTGGCGGGCAGGCGAAGAGCCCAAGCAGCCTTCGCATTTACCATGAAACCTCACCCATGAATGGGATGAGGTTTCCTAAAGCAAATTAACTAAAAACTTTATTTTTGAATTAAAAACATGTCCCAGCTCATGTGACAGAGTCACATGAGGGGACGTGTTTTTTAAAAAATTTTACTATATTTATTAATTTTTTTAAAAAGCGCTTCAATCTCCCTGAGGCAGCTTCATGCTTCAGGGAGATTGAAGCCCTCTTTCGAGCTCATGCAGGTACTGCACGCCAGCCTGCTCTTCCTCCTCCGCCTGCCCACACAGGTAGCGCTGAGCACTGCCGCTTGTGATCCACGCAGGGCAGGCCTTAATTAGCCCCTACCCCATGTGAAATTGTGGAGTGGAGCTGATCACAGGTGGCGGTTGGCTTTTCGTTTGCTCCTACCCGCTCCCGCTGAGCCCACCTGACGAGGGATAAATTCTGGGCCGGGAGTCAGATTAATTAGGAGATTTTAAAGTTAATATAATAGTAATTTGTAGACATATGTATGTGATTAGAATAATTTTGTCTATTAATAAATGTTTAACCTCGTTTTGTAAAAACCTATGAGGCTTGGGGGTCTGAATTCAAAGCCCACATCTCAAAACATACAAATTGCAAAAATATTTGTGGTAGTTGTCTCAAGTTTCCCTCTGGGATTTGAACAACTCAGCATTTACCATCGGCTGTGCCATAACAAAGCTGGGCGCTCTTTGTGAGATATATTTGAAATTCCTTGATTGGGTTGGAGTTGGTGAACCTTCAGGTTACAATTACAAGAAGCACTTTGAATTCCAGAGTTGGTGTGAAGTTTATTTGAAGTGGTGAGACTGCAGTATGGCTTTGGCAGTTGCTAAAGCTTGTCTGGGAGTTGAAGTTATAACTGTGGCTGGTTTACAAATGGTAACTAAAGCTAAGTTAATGGAATTGGCAGATAAATTACAATTGGGATTATCTGCAAAGGTGAAGAAAGCAGATATAATTGAAGGTATAGCATTTTAAGTTGGAAGTGACACTAGTGAGACACAGCTGGAGGTGGTGAGACTTCAGTTAGAAATGAAGAGGTTTGTATTTGAACAAGCAAAAGAATTGAGAAAACTTGACTTGGAGGCAAACAAAAAGGAAAAAAAGAATTGGAAATGAAAAAAAAAACTGGAACTATAGGCAGCAGAAAAAAATGGGAAAAAGGGAGATTATTTCAAAAAGAAATGGAAATGAGAAAACTTGACCTCCAGAGGGAAAAGTTAACAATGGAAAAGTGAAGGAAGGAAAGATGCTCAGAGTATCAGCTTAAAAAGCTGGATTTTAAAAAGGAGACATCAGATGCAATGGAAATTTCTGATGATGAAAAAAACCTTCAACCTAAAACCCAGTGGGGAGATGTTTAAATTTGTACAAGCTCTTCCGAAGTTTGAGGAAAGAATTATGGAAGCATTCTTTATTTCATTTGAGAAGATAGCTAAACAGATGAAATGGTCACAGGAAACAGGACATTGTTGTTACAATTCAAGTTAGTGGGTTGAGCACATGAGGTTTATGTTTCACTGTCAGAAGAAATGTCGGTGAATTATGATGTAAAAAAAGACTATTTTGAGTGCATATGAGTTGCTTCCTGAGACATACTGGCAAAAATTTAGGAATATGAGCAAAGAGGCTGAGCAAACTTAGATTGAGTTTGAAAGAGTAAAACAAAGTAATTTTGACCAGTGGATGTGGGTGTTAAAGATAGAGACTACATATGCAGCTCTTAGAGAACTAATTATTTTGGAAGAATTTAAAGTAGTGAGAACTCATGTGGAGGAACAGAGGGTTCAGATGGTAAGACAAGCAGCAGAAATAGCTGATGATTATGAGTTAGTTCATAGAGCTAAACCTTTTTTGTCACCCTTTTAAATCAGAAAAGGATAGAAAGTGGGAAGATGTAAGGAAAGTGGGTAATCAAGGAAGAGAATGAGTGGGTGGAAATTTGCAGGGAGTTTTCTCTCTGAATAAAAAGGAAGGTGCTGAGGGTAGAAGTGACTTTCGAAAATTGGGTGTTTTCATTATAATAAGGTTGGACACACAAAATCTGTGTGCTGGAAATTGCAGGGAAAATTTGTTGGAATTATAGGGGTGCAGAAAAGTTCTGGAAGTAAAAGTACTGTGGGTCCTGAGGTTCAGGCACAGGTAAGACAGGGAGAATCAGTGATAGGTAAAGAAGTGGGAATGTGTTCACAAATTACCTAAGAAAATTTGGAGGAACAGGTTGCAGAAATGTGTAAAGATTTTGTGTATGAAGGGAATGATTTTCCTTATGCACAGGGTAGAATAGGTAAAGATGTTAAAATTTTAAGAGGCATAAGGGCTAGTCAATCCTTAATGTTGTGGGATAGTGCCATTTGATGTTCAGAGGGAGTATTGCAGGAACAGGTGATAATAAGTGGGGCTCATGGAGATGCTAAACCTATTCCATTGTGGAAGGTAAATTTAATGAGTAAGTGGAAGACAGGTGAGGTGATTGTTGGAGTAATGGAAAAATTGCCCATTGCAGGTGTTCAATTTATTTTGGGTAATGGTATAGCTGGATCACAGATGTAGGTGATGCCTATGGTAGTTGAGCAGCCCGTGGAAGTATTTTCAACAGAAGTGTTGTAGAGAAAGCATCCTTGATTGATTCCAGATTGTGTGATAATGAGATTACAGGCTCATTGGTTGAAACAAGAAAACAGGAAATTCAAAGGGGGAAGCTGTGGAAACCCAATTAGCTAACACTCTGTTTGATAACATTGTTCAAGTGGAAAGAACAAAGGACAATTCAGCTGAAGTGTTTAACTCAAAGCAGTTAGTGGAGTTATAGAAAAAGGATATGTAAATAAAACATGATATCAGACAGCTTACTCAGAAACAGAAGCAAAATGTATTCCAGAATGTTATTACCTTAAGGGTAATGTTTTAATGAGAAATGGAGGCTTTATCATACTTCAGCAAATGAAAGCTGGAGGGAAGTGCATCAGATTGTAATACCATTTGGATATAGGAATGAGATTCTGAGGATAGCTCACGAAGTTCCAATTGGGGACATTTAGGAATTAGAAAGACACAGGCGAAGATACAAAAACATTTTTATTGGCCTGGATTGCATTGTTATATAATCATACTCTGTGGAACATGTCACACATTTCAGGTGATAGGGAAACCATAAGCAGTGATTAAGCCAACGCCTTTAATTCCAATTCCAGCATTTGAAGAACCTTTTACTATGGTCATGTTTAATTGTGTAGGACCCCTCCCTAAGATGAAAAGTGGAAATCAGTACTTACTGACAATAATGGATGAGTCTACCAGGTTTCCTGAAGCAATACCTTTGAGAAATATTACAACAAAGAAAATTGTGGAAGAGTTAACTAAATTTTTTACAAGATATGGTTTACCTAGAAAAATACAATCAGATCAGGGTTCAAATTTCATGTCACAACTGTTTAAGAAAATAAGGAACAGTTTGAGGATAAAACAGTTGAATTCAACATATTATCATCCTGAGTCACAAGGGGCTTTGCAAATATAGCATCAAACACTAAAAACTATGATGAAGGTGTATAGTCAGGATTATCCACAGGATTGGTATGGGGGAATTCTATTGTTGTTTGCTTTTAGGAACACTCCTAATTCAACAACTGGTTTCAGTCCTTTTGAACTAGCTTATGGTCATGACTTAAGGGGACCACTGAAATTGATTCATGCAAAATTGATGGGTCAAAATTCAGAAGCTACTCTCCTGGATTATGCATCAAACTTCAGAGAGAGACTGGACCGAGGATGTGAGTTGGCAAGCGAACATTTAAAGATATCACAGCAAGTGGTGAAAATTAAAGCAGATAGGAAAGCTACAACTCATAGTTTTATTGCTGGGGAGAAAGTGCTAATTCTGTTACCAGTACTGGGTGACTCACTAAAGGCAAGGTTTAATAGACCTTACAGGATTGCAAAGAAATTGAGTGAAGTAAATTATTTAATAAATACTTCAGAAAGAAGAAGCAGGGGTGTGTCATGTAAATATGCTTAAAACGTACTTTGACAGGGAAGATGACAAAAGGTGGTGTTAGTGGTGGCAGATAATGAGAAGGAGGTAGAATTGCAGGATTCTGAAATAGATCTTCCTATAATCAAATTGGATAATAAGGTGGTACTTGAAAATTTAAATGTAATATTGAGTTACCTTCCAGACAAGTGTCAAAGTGATTTGGAGAAGCTATTGCAGTCATGCAAATTTAGTTATGGGACTAAGTTGGGGAGGACAAATTTAGCTTTACATGATGTGTCTGTAGAAGTTTCATCTTTGCTAAGGCAACATCCTTATAGGCTAAATCCAGCAAAGTTATCATAAGTACAGAAAGAAATCAAATTCATGTTTCAAAATGATATCATTGCATCTAGTTGCAGTAACTGGAGTTCGCCGACTGTGTTTGTAGCAAAACCATATGGAACACAAACTCTGTGTGGACTATCAAAAGGTGGTTGCAGTGAAAATTCATTCATTCACAGGATGTGGGCTTCACTGGCTGGGCCAGCATTTATTGCCTATCCCTACTTGCCCTTAAGACGGTGGTGGTGAACTGCCTTCTTGAACCCCCGCAGTCCATGTGGTGTAGGTACACCCACAATGCTGGTATGAAGGGAGTTCCAGGATTTTGACCCAGTGACAGTAAAGGAACAGCAATATATTTCCAAGTCAGGATGGTGAGTGAGTTGGAAGGGAACTTCCAGGTGGTGGTGTTCCCACCTATCTGCTGCCCTTGTCCTTCTAGGTGGTAGTGGTCATGGGTTTGGAAGGTGCTGTCTAAGGAGCCTTGGTGAATTCCTGCAGTGCATCTTGTAGATGGTACACACTGCTGCTACTGTGCGTCAGTGGTGGAGGGGGTGAATGTTTGTGAATGTGGTGCCAAACAAGTGGATTGCTTTGTCCTGGCTGGTGTCAAGCTTCTTGAGTGTTGTGGGAGCTGCTCTCATCCAGGAAAATGGGGAGTATTCCATCACACTCCTGACTTGTGCCTTGTAGATGGTGGACAGGCTTTGGGGAGTCAGGAACTGAGTCACTCATCGCACGATTCCTAGCCTCTGACTTGCTCTTGTAGCCACAGTATTTATATGGCTAGTCCAGTTCAGTTTCTGGTCAATGGTAACCCCCAGGATGTTGATAGTGGGGGATTCAGTGATGGTAATATCATTGATCGTCAATGGGCGATGGTTGGATCCTCTCTTGTTGGAGATGGTCATTGCCTGACACTTGTGTGAATGTTACTTGTCATTTGTCAGCTCAAGCCTGGATATTGTCCAGGCCTTGCTGCATTTGGACATGAACTGTTTCAGTATCTGAGGAGTTGCGAATGGTCCTGAACGTTGTACAATCATCAGCGAACATCCCCACTTCTGATCTTATGATGGAAGGAAGGTCATTGATGAAGCAGCTGAAGATGGTTGAACCTAGGACACTACCCTGAGGAAGTCATGCAGTGATGTCCTGGAGCTGAGATGACAGACCTCCAACAACCACAACCATTTTCTACTGTGCTAGGTATGACTCCAACCAGAGGAGAGTTTTCTCCCTGGTACCCATTTACTCCAGTTTTGCTAGGGCTCCTTGATATCACACTCAGTCAAATGCTGCCTTGATGTCAAGGGCCGTCATTCTCATCTTGCCTTGGGAGATCAGCTCTTTTGTCCATGTTTGAACCAAGGCTGTAATGAGGTCAGGAGCTGAGTGGCCCTGGTGGAATCCAAACTGGGCATCAGTGATCAGGTTATTGCTAAGCAAATGTCGCTTGATAGCACTGTTTATGACCCCTTCCATTACTTTACTCAAGATCGAGAGTAGACTGATGGGGCATTAATTGGCCGGGTTGGATTTGTCCTGCTTTTTGTGTACAGGGCATACCTGGGCAATTTTCCACATAGCCGTGTAGATGTCAATTTTGTAGCTGTAGTGGAACAGCTTGGCTAGGGGCATGCCAAGTTCTGGAGCACAAGTCTTCAGTATTATTTCTTTAATATTGTCAGGGCCCATAGCCTTTGCCATATCCAGTGCTTTCAGCCATTTCCTGATATCACCTGGAGTGAATCAAATTGGCTGAAGACTGACTCTAAGTTATCTGCAAGCCACTTAGTTGTAACAAACAGCTACAAAGTCACAAAAAAGGAATGAAACCAGATGGACCACCAAGCATTGACCTAGGCATCGGAAACGACAATGGCAATCGCAGTCCTGTCGATCCTGCAAAGTCCTCCTTATTAACATCTGGGCCTAGTGCCAAAATTGTGAGAGCTACCTCACAGACTAGTCAAGCAACAGCCCGACACAGTCATCCTCATGAATCATACCTTGCAGATAATGTCCCAGACTCCACCAGAGTCTGGTACATTATGGAAAAATGGAACAATGATACTGCTAAAATGTGCATCAAAATTTAGCGTATGGTTGCTCCATTGACTGAACTATTAAAAAAGAAAAAGAGGTTTCAGTGGACACAGGAGTGTCAGAAGTCATTTGGCAGTTTAAAAATGGTATTAACTTCGACACCAGTTTTGGCTGTGCCCAATTACGCCAAGCAATTTAAGTTGGACATTGATGCAAGTGATATAGGCACTGGGGCTGTGCTGTTACAGAAGATGGCACTATAATTGAAAAACCGATAGGGTATTTTTCATGGAAGTTGAATGTACAACAGAGAAGATATTCAATGATCAAGATGGAGACTTTGGGTTTGGTGATAGCGTTGCAGCATTTTGAAATTTATGTGACAAAACAATTCATCAGAAACAATTGTTTATACAGACTATAATCCTTTAAAATTTCTGGACAAATTTTGAAACAGAAGTGCAAGGCTATTCAGATGGAGTTTATTACTACAACCATTGAATCTACAGATTATATATGCATATATGCATCAGGATGAGAAAATCTTTCTTTGTCAAGTGTTTGAAGCTTAAAGGGAAAATTGGACATTAAAACCTGGACACTGGACTGGAATGATTTATGTTGATACAAAGGATTTGTGTATATATTGTTATGTTAATGCATGCATCTGGCAATGTAATAGTGTAATAAGTTTAGGAGGTAATGTAAGAAGGGTTCAGAAAATGAAGCCATCCTTTTAAATTATGACTGTTCATTTTTCAATAAGGAGGGGGATGTCAGGAAGATATAATAATCTTATTGGATTTATTGTAAAATAATGGTATCTGTGTCTTTGTGTGCCTACGTGTGCGTCTGTGTGTAAGAATTAATTGGATTAAAGGTAGCTGGTCTGAAGGCTTTGATGCATTAGAAGGTAAGCTAGATTTGAAATGTTAAGTATGCAAACATGGGGGAAGTTTAGAATGTAAAGTGCAAAAGAACATGTTGCATTTTTAAATAAACCAGATGATATTGTTTTCAAAGCAGGGTGAAATGTGTCACCTAGCCAGGCAAAGTTCAGAAACAGTGAGCAGAATTTTCCCTCGTTGAACGGGCATGCGCCCGATCTGAACGAGCGTTAAATGACGCGTGGTAACATTGGGCGAGCATCCTGATGTCATTGTGCATGCAATATTTCATTGGGCGGTTGCGCACATGAGTTGGAGCCATGCCCACCGTTAATTAAAAGGTCAATTAAAGCCCTTGATGACCCAATTGATGGCGATTTAATGTTGCCTGGGCGATCTCATGCTCCACGGGGACTCCTCCACAACAGAGGCCATGGCATGCAGACCCTCATGTATCTCCGCCAGATCCTTCTATACACCCTGCTGGACCTCCAGCACCTGGTGCCAGATGGACAACCCCAGAGGCCCATCATCAGCCTTTGTCTGAGCATCGTCCTCTCCCTGGCAGTCCTCCGACTACCAGTGCCCTGGGCACTCTCTGCCTTCGCCTGCACCTCAAGCGAGTGTGAATTGCCCTCACCAATGAGCACTGAGATATTAGCTGCTGAACTAATGGCCACCGAGGTTCTGGCATCTGCGGTGGTGCCTATTTCAGAAAGTGGGTGTGACGCAGGTGCTTGGGGAGCACGGTGGTGCTCTGGTGTCAGGAGTAGCTCCTGGGGGTCCTGCACTACGCTGCTTGGTGGGAGATCTAAGGGAGAAGAAAGACATGTCATTAGTTTAAGTTATGACACTGTCACTGTGCATGTCAGGCACCCTGGTGAGAAAATGGAAATGTGCATCATGGTGCCATCATCTTTCATTGGTCAATGGGGAATCCAACCTGGAGGCTCCCTTCAATGATTAGACTGCACAAGAATGTTTGAATCATCTGAAACTCTCACCTCAGTGCACTGCACCCTTACCTTTATCTGACACCCCAGCCTCACCACGGCTGGTTGATTGAGGTGCATGGCACCTCTTGAGCTCCAAGGCCTCCTGTTCATACCGGGAGAGGATGGGGAGGTGTGGAGATCCTCTGCCAGACCACGACCTCTCAATATTGTTATGGGATGTCTTCTCCTGAAAGGATAGAGGAGCATTGATCAGTCCACTCTCTACCTGCAAAGCCATTGCAGCCTGGCCGACCCCACCTGAGGAGCACCTTGCAGGGCATGTCCAAATTGTGGTGCAAGGCACTCAGTCAAAGCAGCCAGGGCTCAACCCCTCGGCCAGCTCCGGCATGACTGACAGTTGGTTCTCAGACTCTAACACTCCTGAATGGTCCAAGAGGGATGGTCAGCCCAAAACAATTCAACACACTGACCCATGCCATCATGTTATTCACCCTTCCTGAGCACAGCAGCTCATTGAAACACTTGCAGCACTGCACCCAGATGCACTAAACCATGTCATGGCTGCTCACCTGGGTGGCCACCTCCTCCCATGCCCTCTTTGTGAGGTACGTTGGCCTCCTCCTCCCATCTCCGGGGACAAGGATGTCCCTTCTGGCAGGGTCATCCTCCTCCAGGAGGGCAGTGAAGCACTCATTGGAAAAATGGGGCACTGAGTGCCCAGCCGACTTCACCTCCTGCCTGATCTCTGCATCCTTGTTTGCAGCCATATCGCTGCAGCAACTCTGACGTGAGCAGCCTCCCTGAGGCTGCCTGCAACATTTTTGAACCAGCCACCAGGTCGCCATTACATCTGGTGGTCAACAGGCCCCCATTCGCCCCTTCTCGGACGTTCTCCAGCTGGCGTTCATGCTGGGTGGGCCTTATTTAGCCCGCCAGTGTGAAATCGTGGTCCAGCCCTGATCGTGGGTGGTGGTCAGCTTCCCGTCTGCTCCCACCTGCCTTCACTGAGCCCACCCAGCAAGGGCAAAATTCTGTCCATAGATTTTAAAAGATCCAGGCAAAGAAACACGATACCCTGAACAATCCAATTCAAAGTGAGTTTCCTTAACTTCAGTTCTTTGTAGACAGCAGCTTGAGGCGTAGGTTTTGAAGGCATTTCACACTATTAGATCTTAGAGTCCTAGCCTTACACACAGCATTCATTCCCTTATACATGTTTTTCCCTTTGAAAGCAAGTTCCCATTGTTTCACCAGGGGCAGAATTTTATGGCAGTGGGATTTTACGTTCCTGCTGAATTCAATGGGGTTTATAATGGTTCGCCGCATTTTACGGCCCTGTCCCTTCTGAAACGGGGCCATAAAATTCTGCCCTATGTGTCTTATTATTGCAGCGATTGCTGGGTTCCCCAGCATCCAGGGTGTTATCATTGCACACATGTGGCCATCTAGATGCCAGTGGGTCATCTGGGTGCCTTCGTCAACAGGAAGGGATTCCACTCACTGAACATCCAGATAGTTTGTGACCACAAGACAACAGATTCTGCAAGTCTGTGCAAGGTACCCTGGCAGCTCCCATGATACTTACATCCTCAGACAGGTGCCAAACCTGTTCACTGCACCAGCTCAACTGGATGGATGGCTGCTGGGTGACAATGACTATCCATTGAAAAGGTGGCTAATGCTGCTTCTCGGGCACCCAAGAGCAGAAGTAGAGTAGAGGCATAATAGAATTAATGCCTCTACAAGGGAGCCACCCTTGATGCCGGAGAACCAGTGGCCATCAGATACAGCTGCTTAACACTCCCTCTCTGCACCGGGCACCAGTGCAGATACTAGCACCTCGGTGGGCATTAGATCATTGGCTACAATGTCAGTGCACAGTGGTCTGCTGAAGATGAGATCCAGATGACTGACCAGTCAGAGGTGCATGTCAATATCTTCCAGAACGGGTGTCACTGATAGTGATTGCATGCTGTGCATTCCCCAATCTGGCTCTGGCAAGGTAGGAAGAAATCTTGAGGCAGCTTTACAGACCACAGGTGATGACTCCAGGGGTGCATCAGAAGAGGAGCACAGTGAGGAGAATGCTGAGGGCCTGGAGTCTGACCTCTGGAACCTTCAGGGAGGCAGGGACACCAGGGAGGCTTTGATTCAACACCCCTTCATCTCGGCTGCCAAGGCTCTGCTTTCACCTCATGCCAGGGGTGCCGTCTCCTTACTGAATGTTTGAAATGACCTGTTCAATTGAACCCAAAATCCACTCAGTGCCTGTGCAATAACGTTTACAGCCATTCATGTCCAGCATGAGATACTGGAGTATCCTGCACCTACTAAACAAGTGAAGCATATTCAGACTATTAACACTAAAGCAAAATTTATATAATGTCAGCAATCACAGAAAATGAACATAACAATGTAAGGTGTTAACAGTCGCACCAGTAAACAAATTAACAAAACATGGCAGAACAGAAGATCACCTGTGAACAGTCCCTCTTGTGCTCACGGTGCCTTAAACTTCTGCTTGAAACTGCTACATCTTGGTGCCCCCCCATTCCCCACTGGCAGCGACATTGGAGACAGCCTGACAACTGTGCTGTCCGTTTGGCCTTGATGACCTTGGTGGTCATCATCTGGCCATTGGAACTTGTGCTGGCTCTGCCTGAGAGGGAGCATCCAGCGCCATGGCTGGGCACTCCTTAGTCATCGCAGCCTCATCAGCTGCCATGGTCACTGGCAGAGGGGCAGAAGAGCTGATGCCATTATAAGCCCATACAACCATAAGACATAGGAACAGAAGTAGGCCATTTGGCCTATCGAGTCTGCTCTGCCATTCAGTGAGATCATGGCTGATCTGATAATCCCCAACTCCACTTTTTTGCCTTTCCTCATTACCCTTGATTCCTTCACTGATCATAAATCTGTCTTTCTCAGTCTTTAATATACTTAACAACCCAGCCTCTACAGCCCTCTGCAGTAAAGAATTCCACAGATTGACTACCCTCTGAAAGAAGAAATTCCTCCTCATCTTTGATTTAATTTGGCGCCCCCTTCCTCTGAGATTATGCCCTCTGGCCCTAGACTCTCCCACAAGGGGGAACAACCTCTCATCATCTACCCTGTCCAGCTCCCTAAGAATCTTATATGTTTCAATAAGGTCGCCTCTTATTCTTCTAAACTCTCATGAGTAGAGGCCCAATCTACTCAACCTCTCCTCATAAGAAAATCCCTCCATGCCCAGGATCAATCTAGTGAATCTTCATCCAGAGCATCCTGAGAGAAGCCCCCAGAGAAGACAAGAAGCTTGTGCGCCAACATGGGGTCGGTCTGGATCTTACTGCTCACCACTGATGGACAGGCACTTAGCAAAGATACTAGGTGCCTCACTCATTTCTCACACTGGTAGTGACCTCCTGTGGTCAGTGTGTGTGTGTGAGGGCTTGCAGGTCCGAGTGCAACTCCAGGAACCCCGATTCTGTTCCTGGAGTTGCCAGTCTCTCAATGGAGGAGGCAGTGCACTTGGTGCTGAAGGTCAGCGCAGTACTCATACTCCACATGGACTCCTCCACAACAGAGATCATGGCACCCAAACCCTTAGGAATCTCTGCTCGGTCCTCGTGAACATCCTGCTGGACATCCAGCATTTGCCACCTTTTGGATGGCTCTAGGGGTTCATAATCTGTCTTGGACTCAGCCTTGTCCTGGTATCCAACAGTCCTCCAACTGCCGGTGCCCTGGACGCACTCTGCCTGCGCCTTCTCCTCACGTGCGTGTGCCGTGCCCTCACTGGTGTGCACTGACATTGTAGCCAATGATCTAATGCCCACCGAGGTGCTAGTATCTGCACTGGGCCCCAGTGCAGAGAGGGGGTGTTATGCAGCTGTATCTGATGGCTAAAAACAAAAAACTGCGGATGCTGGAAATCCAAAACAAAAACAGAATTACCTAGTTCCGCTGAAGGGTCATGAGGTCTCGAAACGTCAACTCTTTTCTTATCCGCCGATGCTGCCAGACCTGCTGAGTTTTTCCAGGTAGTTCTGTATCTGATGGCCACTGGTTCTCCGCCATCAAGGGTAGCTCCTTGGGATCCTGCAATCGTTGGCTGGATGGCTATTCTTGGGGAGGAAAACAACATGTAATTAGTATTAGTCATCACTCTGTCATTGTGCATGCTAAGCAGACTGGTGAGACCATGGAGACCTGCATCATGGTGCCATCATCCTTCAATGGACAATGGGGACTCCAGGTTTGAGGTTTCCATTACAAATGAGACAACACAATGTTTACACACTCCACCACATGTGTGCGCTGCACTTACCTTCATCAGAGATCCTTCCCTCTCCATGAATGGTGGAACAAGCTGGGCACAAGCACCCATCTCGTTCCTCATCAATATGAGCAGGTTTGGGGGCCTCCGCCTGTCCTTGACCTTTCGATGTTGTTATGAAAGGATGGAGAAGCATTGATTAGTCCACTCTCTACCTGCAGCCCATTGCCGTCTGGCCAACCCCTCCTGAGGAACACCTGGCAGGGCACATCTGAGTTGTGGCCCTCAACCCACAAAGCAATCAGGCCAAGCAGCTAGAGCTTACCGCTTTGGCCGATATTGATGTCATTGACAGCTGGCACTCAGTCTCTTACACCCCTGGGCACCAAGGGGAGGACAGCCAGCCATTAACACTTCTCCACACAGAACCATACCAACTCAGTGCAGCAGACCGTTGAACATTTTGCAACACTGCACCCATGTGCAGCACACAATACCATGGCCACTGACCTGGGCTGCCATCTCTGCTCATGCTTTCTTGGTCAGTTGCCATAGCCTCCTCTTGCCATCCCTGGGGATGAGGACATCCCGCCTCACACTGACCTCCTCCACAAGGATTCCCAGGCACTCAACGAAGAACCAGGTGGCTGAGTGCACACAGAACTTGCCCTACCACCTGCCATGCCCAGCAGTTGCAGATGGCATTGCAGCTGAAAAGAAATGTTTCATCAAAAAACTCCAAAGCTACATAGTGTCCCCTAGCAGCCTTCAGGGAGCTTCCTCTGCTGCTTTTAAATCCCCGACCAGGTTGCAATTGGACCTGGTGCCCGACAGGCTCCGGCCCCTCCCCCACCCTTCCGACCATTGAGCAGACGCATTGAATGCTGGGCAGCCCTTAATTGGCCACCGAGCGTGAAATCGCATTGGAAACTAGGATTATACATCTGCTTCCGGACCCGCTGAATTGACGTGCATGCGAAGCATGAAATTCAGGCCCATGTGTCTTAATCTAACAGCATTCACAATGACAGCATTTCACTGTTGCCAGCATATGCACAGGTTTATGCAATGGTGTTGCACGTGGCATTCACTGAAAATGAAGTATGTTGTACTCGTCTCAGCTGTTCTGAAATGAAATAATTCTGATTGCTTGACATACGTTGATCTTCATCTTCAGTTGAATACTGTGCTAACTCCATTACCAGCCTCCTAAGTCTGCTGAAAGAAATTCCAGTCTCTCAAATATGAAACAAGACATTTTAGTTAATTATTCTGTTGCTAAAAAGTGTGATACTGAGATAATTATTATCAAATCAATGGTGAGGTGCTGGATAGAACATTTCCTGTTTTTAAATTTAATCTAATAAACCTATATTGTCTGGTAGAGCTGCAAAATTCTCTACAGCGACCTGGATTTCTTGCAAGTGTAGACCAAGGGCACGATATTTAGCAACAAAGGATTCCGTAAAAAATGATATAATCTTTGCTTGGAATCAAAGAACTTGCTGTCTTTCCTAAACAGCTGACACTGATGCTCAGTTTATCAGTTCAGTGTGGTTGCTAAGAATAATCCAAGCAATCTGCTATTAAAACACGGCCTTGCTTGACACTGTTGGAGACTGGGAACAGGTCAGATGTATGCCTGTCAATAATTCATTTGCCCATCATATAATTAAATTACAAATTTGGTACCAAAGACCCTCTTGCCACATTGCGCACAAAGATTGTGTAATGGTCCAAGTTTTATTTGCGGTATGTTATATGGATTTTGCTCCTAACATTTACATATTAGCATGGAACCATTAAATTCGCAGCATAGAGGAGGCCATTTGGCCTGTCATGACCGTGCTGTATCTTTGAAAGAGCTGTTGTGCTTAGGCTCACACCCCTCCTTTTTGTCCACAACCTGAAAGTTTCTCTTTCACAAAGTATCTGCTCCTGTTAAAATTATTTATGGAAGCAGCTTCCAGGCAGTGTTCTGGATCCTGGGAACTCTGAGTGAAAAAAGTTCTCAATTCCTTTCTAGGCTCTTAAAATTGTTAACATAAGATTTAACCTGTGAATTCTGCTTATTGACCCAGTAGCCAGAGGGAATAGCCTTTCTCTTTCTACTCTTTAAAATTCCCCATCAGCTTGGAAACCTCCATTAGGTCCCTCACCTTCTCTGTTTCAAACAGAACAGTCCTAACATTTCCAATTTCTCCTCATAACTGAAACTCCTCATCATGGTAACATCCTTGTAAACATCCTTTGTAGCCTTTCAAAGGCTTTTGTATCTTTTCTGAAGTCTGGTATCCAGAATACTCCAGGGGAGAATTTTCTCGCCGTCGGGCGGGCTGATCGGGAGCGGGCGTGGGGCCGATCGCTGCCCCCGATCGGCTGCGTGCCACCATTTTACATGGGTGGGCCAATTAAGGCCTGCCCAGCGTGATGCGCGCCTGGTAGAGCTCAGCACTACTTGTGTGGGCGAGTGGAGGAGGGAGAGTTGGGGCCTGCGCTCTTTCACACATGCGCATCAGAGAGCGCAGAACTTTCCCTGAGGCACAGAGCTGCCTCAGAGAGATTAAGTTCATTTGTAAAGATGGAAAAAATAAAAAAAAAGTTATTCAGACATGTCCTCTCATGTGACAGTGTCACATGAGCTGAGACATGTTTATGAATTTTCATTAAAAAATTTAATTAATAAGCACTTCATGAACCCTCATCCCGCCTGATAAATGTGAAGGCTGCCTGGGCTCTTCGCCTGCCGCCAACCTTAAGGTTGGGCAGGCAACCCTGGCAATGACTTTAATGAGTTGATTAAGGCCTTTGACAGTTCGGTGGGCGCGCAGCCAACTCCGGTGCGTGCCCGCGAAAGGAAGATCAGAATGACGTGCGGTGACGTCGGGACACAAGCTCGACATCACTGCGTGTCATTTTATGTGTCAGCGTGCAGGACCCACCCCCGCATGCCGAACAGAAGATTCTGTCCCAGATATTTATAAAATTCCAGCATGATCATTTTGCTTTTATATTCTATGTCTCTACTGACTAACTCCAAGTAACCCATATGCTGTTTAACTATCTTCTCAGTTAGTCCTGCCACATTTCAACAATGCTGCACTTAAAAACAAAATTTGGATTGCAATTTAGGCAAAATGTACATTTGACTGTTTCAATTCTATGGTAGGTTTCATAACATGACCTATCGGGAAATATGTAAATGGAATCTTCCAGTTGTTGCAATACATGTTTGTGTTTGCAAATTTCATCATGGGCCACCTTTTGAAAGAAGGGTTGCCTGTGTTTGTAGATTCTACTAAGGATGTTATCACTCTGAGATTCCTTTAACCGTTCTTTGAAATCTTTCAAGACCTTTGTGAAATTGTTATGTATAAGATATTGTACAATTTATCAATGGATTTTAAAAATTCATTCACGGGACATGGGCGTCTCCAGCTAGGCCAGCATTTATTGCCCATCTCCAATTGCCCTTTAGAAGTTTGAAGGTAAGAGTTAACATGAGATTGAAAAAACAGTGCAACATGCTGGGGAACACCCATTTTCAGACTGCATATAAAATAATGAGCATTGTGAAGCAATAATCACCACGATTGACTTGATGTAACTGACTTGATGATCCTGGGCACCCTTGTGCAGAAGTACATTGATTACCGTGTGAATTTATTGATCAAGTAAATGCTTTGAAAAAGAAAATCACTGTACATCACACTTAAAACGAATTGCCGACTAAATTTAGGAAAACACCAAGACGGATGCCAAATTGATAGGATGCATCACACTGGTTTATGATCAGGTCAGTGAAATTCCAGTGTTTTGAATGAAGCTATGTGCAGGTTATCTTTTATTGCCAATCGGCCCTGTAGCGATCAGATGAGGGGGAATCGAATGGCACTCCTCTTTTCCCTCTTCATTTGACCACAATAGGTTGTTTCTTGTTTGAAAAGAATATAATTGCAAACTCAGTGGGCAGAATTTTGCCCTTGTCGGGTGGGCTCGATGGGGCGGGCGGTCCGCGATCGAGGCCGGAAGGCAATTTCACGCTGGTGGGCCAGTTAAGATCCGCCCAGTGTGAAGCGTGAACAGCAGCGCTCGGTGCTGCCTGTGCAGGCGGGGGGAGGAGCGCGAGCTGGGCGAGTACGAGCTTCATAATCTCCCTGAAGTACAGAGCTGCCTCAGGGAGATGAAGTGTTATAAAAAAAATACAGAAAATCAAAATGTAATGCAACATGTCCCCTCATGTGATTCTGTTACATGAACAGTGACATATTGTTAATTAAGTTTTAATATTTTTATTTTATTTTTATTTGCTTTAGGAAACCTCATCCCGCCTGTGGATAAGGTTTTCTAAAAAGTACAAAGGCCACTTGACCTTTTACCCTGCCTGCTAACTGTAAGGTTGGACAGGCGGCAAAAAATTCAACTTAATTGATAATGTAACGGCCTTAAAAGGGCTTTTAATTGTTGGCGTGTATCATTTTACGCTCGACTGGGTTGGGTGTGCGCCTGCCCACCAAGCAAAAAAAAATTCCCCTTGGAATAAAGGACCGAAGGAATGGTGGCTAAATTTGCTGATTACACAAAAATAGGTGGGTAAGTAAATTGTGAAGGTGATGTGAGGAGGCTGCAAAGTGACATAGGTAGGTTAAGTGAGTGGGCAAAGATCTGGAAAATAGAGTATAATGTGGGCAAAGGTGAAATTGTTCATTTTGGCAGGAAGAATAAAAAAGAAGCTTATTATCTAAATGGTGAGAGATTGCAGAGCTCTGAGATTCAGAGGGACCTGGGTGTCCTAGTGCATGAATCATAAAAGGTTAGTATGCAGGTACAGCAGGTAATCAGGAAAGCTAATAGAATTCTATCATTTGTTATGAGGGGAATTAATTACAAAATTAAGGAGGTTATGCTTCAGTTATACAGGACATTGCTAGGACTACACCTGGAGTATTGTGTACAGTACCAGTCTCCTTATTTAAAGAAAGATGGAAATGTGTTAGAAGCAGTTGAGAGAAGGTTCACTAGACTAATACTAGACTAATGGGCAGGTTGTTTTATGAGGAAAGGCTTGACAGGTTAGGCTTGTATCTACTGGAATTTAGAGGAGTAAGGTGACTTAATTGAAACCTTTAAGATCCTGAGGGGCCTTGACAGGGTGGATGTGGAGAGGATGTTTCCTCTTGTATGAAAATCTAGAACTAGGAGTCACTGTTTAAAAATAAGGGGTCACTCATTTAAGATAGAGGTGAGGAGAATTTTTTTTTCTCTGACAGCTGTGAGTCTTTGGAATTCTCTTCCTCAAGAGGCAGTGGAAGCAGAGCCTTTGAATATTTTTAAGGCAGATCTAGATATATTCTTGATTAACAGGGGGTGAGAGGTTATTCGGGGTAGACAGGAATGTGAAGTTGAGATTACATTCAGATCAGCCATGATCTTATTGAATGGCGGACCAGGCTCAAGGGGTTGAGTGGCCTACTCCTGCTCCTAATTCGTAGGCTCATATGTGTTTTAAAAAGTCTATTTTTAAGAATTCATTTCAGCTTTCCAGTCAGCACATCCTCATGAGTGCCCCAAGAGCCTGTGCCATTCTGCTGTTCTCCTGCTACATCTTTGCAAATAGTAGGCTGGAACCTAAATGTGCCAAATAATGGTCGAGATTCATAGTTTTCACAAAGGCTTGGGTGGGGTGGGGTGGGTCATTGGTGGCTAGGGTGGAGTCAAAGCATCAAGCTTCAAAGATCTGGATGCTAAATGTTATTTCTGCAATAGGACCTCTTACAAATGGAGTCTGGAAGTTTCTCCCACTGTGGGGAAAGTGTTGACACTCTGCCTGCTGCCTGCACAGCACAGCTACACTGCTGACATTTCCAGTGCTTCAAATGTGCTGGGTGCACAAAGATGGACACCTGCTGTGTGCAGGGAAATTGGAGATCTCCCTGACGCTAGAAATTTCCTTAGGGTGGCACAGACTGGTGTAACTGCAGGGACAATTAGTCAGTGGTATTTTTTATGTTGGTGATGATTATTTGGTGATCAACATATTTATGAAGATGACGTAAGGATGGAAGGATACATTGTTGGCATTTCTTGCATATTATGACAAATGATGTCCTATATTGTCCTGTGACCTTGCCTGTATATATATATATATATATATATATGTATATATATTGAAATGTCCACTTGTGACTGGGTTGGAGTTTAAAAATAGGGAAGTCTTGTTACAACTGTACAGGGTGTTGGTGAGACTGCACCTGGAGTACTGTGTACAGTTTTGGTCCCCGTATTTAAGGAAGGATATACTGGCATTGGAGGCAGTTCAAAAGAGATTCACTGGGCTGATTCCTGGGATGAAGTGGCTGACTTATCAAGAACGGCTAAACAGGTTAGGCCTTTATTCGTTAGAGTTTAGAAGAATGAGCAGTGATCTTATTGGAACATACAAGATTCCCAGGAGGCTTGACAGGCTAGATGTTCAGAAGATGTTTCCACTAGTGGGTGAATCTTGAACTAGGGGACATAGTTACAGAAAAAGGGGACACTCATTTAAAACTGAGATGCAAAGGGATTTCTTCTCTCAGAAGGTAGTGAATATCTGGAATTCTCTACCCCAGAGAGTTGTGGAGGCTAGATCACTGAAAGTATTTAAAGAGGAGATAGATAGATTTTTGAAATATGGGGAAGTTGAGGGCTATGAGGAGCTGACATGAAAGAGGAGTTGAGGCCTGGAGCAGATCAGCTATGATCTTATTGAAGGCATGGCAGGCTTGAGGGACTGAATGGCCTACTCCTGCTCCGATTTCTTATGTTCTTATGTTCTCATGACTGTTCAGCTTAGCAGTGGTAGTTAGATTATCATTTGCCTTTACATGGGTTTTTGAGGACACTGACCTACACCTGACTTTTAAATTTTGGTTGAAAATTTGACAATCCAGAAGAAGATTCATCTATCATTGAGCTGAGGTTTGTTGTCTAACCTGATTTAAATTTAAGCCAGCAAAAGCAATCTTGTAGCATGCTCCATCTTGCAAAATGATGGTGCACTACGAATTGGACATTTGATGTAGGTACCTTTGCCTGTAATTGTTTGTTCACTCCATGTCACAATGGTATATTGTTGTTTGGATTTTTGGTCGATATGCCAGGCCAAGAGAACCTGGAACTGTTAAGGAATCATTTCTGGTCCCTTTTCTCTAGATTGATGAATGTGAATCGAAAAGCAGCTGATCAGCCATTTGGAACGTGCCAAGCGTTATGATTTTCGTAGAGGCCAGTAACGAGTGTGCTTATTTATTTAATTATTTTTCATCCAGAAACCCAGGTATTTACTGAAATAATTAAGCCATGAGGTCCATGGTTTAAATCAAAATAATTCTACTAAACACAAATGAATAACTACACTCTATTTTAAATGCTCAGTTATGTTAAATATATTAAAAGTATAATGAACACAAATACTTATTTTCTAAACAGAACATCCTAACTCAAATTTCCTTCAACACCCATTAGACTCACACTGCATAACTCAAGTCAGATATTCATCAAAATTGGGAAGATTAACCATTTGGTCTGAGTGCTGCTTCAAGGGTTCGCATAAAGGTTCAGATTTTTTGGGTCGTCTGCTTACTTCTGGCAAGGTTTTCCCTTCAAACCTCTTCCAGCCATCATGGTTGCAGGCTTCCAGTTCATCACAGGTGTAGCTAACTTCACAAGTGCAGCCACCGCAGGTCAGAACTCCTGTTTCTAATTTTCTTTAGCTTTGGAATCTTGTATCTAGAACTTTTTCTTTCTCCCTCTCTTTTTGTTTCTCTCTCCCTCTCTCTTTTTTTATCTCTCCCTCTCTTGTCTCTGTCTCTGTCTCTGTCTTCTCCTCAATTTGGCTATCCCAGAAGTCTAACTCACTGTTGGGAATCTTTTAAGTAAACTCTTTTAGCCAGCACACCAAACTTCAAATGAACTCTGCTGGAAATTAGATGCCCCTTGTTCTGCAGCCAGGTTGTTCTAAAAACTTAAAAACCAGAGCCAAATCCACAATCTACTCACCCCTTTAATTAAGTTCTTGTTGAACCTTTGCTATTCTGTTTTCTTTTTTTCCTCCTAGGCAACCGGGTCATATGATCATTTTCTGAAAGCCACGTGCTTTACCAGAAGTCTTTTATAAGCCCTAGGGAAATCCAGTTCAGAAATGGACCATCACTCAACATAAAATATGTTTTCCCCAAAAAATGCATGGGCCATCACACAAGAGATATAGCTGTTTCAGTACAATTTCAAGCAGCCAGAACTTTGGGCTGCCCATTTGCAGCTCAGAGTCTTTCATCACCTCTTCATTACTTGTCTGTCATCAAATGATTTTCAACTCTATCTGCTCTCTCAAATGTGGCAGTTGTGAATGAGTGGTTGTTCACCAAAGCTATCACAATTGCTCATGCATCTTGATCAACTAGCACCAGAAACTTGAGATGACTGGAGGTATAACTGGCTGTAATTGATGTTTCAAGTATGCTCCAAATAACAACTGTTCCTTCTATTTTAATGAGCACACAGGTCCTGTCTCATCCAGAAAATTGGCTACTTTAGTCGTCATGCACTAGCTGACAGAAAATTCCCTCCACCTGAGGCTTTTGCTACTGACTGCCCTTTCCTGGTTTAGCTAATTAACTGTCTCAACTACAGGTAAGAGTTAGTTAAGCCAATGCTTGGCCTAAATAGCCAAGTGGTTATGGGACTGGGCTTGTAACCTCAAGATCAAGTGTTCAAATCTCACAATGGCAAACTATGTAATTTCATCTGAAAGAGATGGAAACCAGTTTGTACTCGAAAGAGTTACACACTTTCATTTTCCAAGACCTGAGAACGGTCGTGCTCGGACCCGACGTTATTTTGGGTCTTGAGGTGGCCCAGGTGCGTGGTGGTCTTCCGTCTGAGCGTTCCCCTGTTCGGACAGAATTCCACATTGGCCCCAAGCCCCGAACCCTCCCTCGGGTGCTGGTGCCCCGCAATATGAGCCGCCTCGGGGACATGACCTCTGTGCCTTTTGGCACGGCAAAGAGAGGCTTTTTGTACGGACTGCTGCTGCACACCTTCCATTTTCTCGCCCTTGTCCGTCGACCGGACACGCCCTGGCGTGCCTTGTTGCCGTCCGGCGGCGGAGGCTCCCGATGGGAGGCCCTCTACGGAGGTGTCCTCCCCCTTTCTATCGGGGACCTGGGTTGGAGGGTGTTGCATGCAGCAGTCCCTTATAATAAGAGGATGCATAGGTTCACGGACTCTCAGGACACGTGCCCTTTTTGAGGTCTTGTGGAGTCCGTGGACCATGTATACGTAGGGTGTTGTAGGCTGCACTCCCTTTTTAGTTATTTGAAAAACCTTTTATTGATGTTTTGCTTGCACTTCAGCCCCACGCTCCTGATCTATGGGCACCCGGTGCGGAAGGGGGTCGGGAAGGAGGAGGACCTCCTCGTGAACCTGCTCCTGGGCCTGGCCAAGTTGGCCATTAACAGGTCCAGGCAGCGGGCGATCGACAGGGGAGTCCCGCCCGAATGTTTGTCCCTCTTCCGCGGCTACGTTCGCTGCCGGATGTCCCTGGAGAAGGAGCACGCGGTGTCTGCTGGCACTCTCGAGGCCTTCCGTGCTCGGTGGGCACCGCGGGGACTGGGGTGTTTTGTTGACCCCTTTAATCACATTTTGATTTAAAGTTTGTAAGTTTCCTTTAAACTTTGTCCTTGGTTTTACAGCTGAACTGAATTAGGGGCTGTGCCTGATTTATCCCAATTTTGTTGATTTGGTTTTCATTTAAAAGATTATCAAGAGTTCAAATCTCACAATGGCAAACTATGAAACAATGTAACTTCATCCGAAACAGATGGAAACGGGTTTGTACTCGAAAGAGTTAAATCTTCTTTGGAGGGTGTTGCATGCAGCAGTCCCCTATAATAAGAGGATGCATCAGACCATTGCAGCGTCTGCTGCATGTCACCAATGAGGGACATAAACTATTTTGATAGTCAGGCTTTATTTGCATTGAGCTAGTGAACTGCCTATGCACTTACAGCACCAACAGGTGGCTCACCATTTTGGCAAGTGGCAGAGAATCTAGTGGGCCACTCACAAGGGATTAAAGGGCAAGGGATTAAAGGGGAAGCCAGCAACAGGCTTCTCATAGCCAGACTATCCATACCACCCTTCTCCTCAGCTATTCTTCCAAAATCTAAACCTCCTCTGCACCCATCTTTTGCTTCTTTACCTGTTGCATTACCACTCACTATTGCCATGCACCACCTCATTCCTTTCTTGTCATGTAATCACTCCCACCCTTCACCCTATCATAGATATTCCCTTTTATTCTTTCCTTCCACTTCCCACTTTTCCATTGCCTTCATACTTATTAAAAATTGTTAATCTCTGACATCTTCCGGTTCTCATGAAAGGTCATCAATCTGAAACATTAATGCTGTTTCTTTCTCCATTGATGCTGCCTGACCAGTTATGCATTTCCAGCATTTTCTGTTTTATTTCAGATTTTCAGCATCTGCAGTATTTTGATTTTTGTTTTACCTCTTCAGGGGTACTGGTTCTTGCCATTTCCTATTGTGATCGGGTCCAGCACATGTTGGATGCTACATAACTGCCCCAAAGTGGCATCTGGGTCCTAACAACATCACTGGATCCTCAAGTACATTGAATAATGAGGCCCATGCCTGTTTCCAATGGCAACACTGGCTGATTAAATTGAAGCCTGCTCACCAATGTCCATGAAGCTGGAAGAAAGCTAGTTTTGAAAATTTGATCTCATTGCTGCCCCACACTTACCAAAAAAGTTGGGTTGGAAGAAAGACCAAAATCAGGACCTATGACAAATGGCCTTCCTTCTGATTGCTGTAATGTATTGAATGTCTTGTTTAGCTTACCGTACTTTGCAAGCCAGTGCATTATAGGATCACAGAATCCATGAGATTTTTTTCACCATCGGGGAGGGTTGGACGGGGGTGGGAGTGGGTACACAGCCGATCACCACCCGCAGCTATTTTGCATGGGTGGGACAATTAAGGCTTGCCCAGCGTGATGTGCATCCGAAGCACTGAGTGCTCCCTGTGCGGGTGGGGAGTGGTAGGCTGAGTCTGGGCCTGCGCTGGCACAGAAATCTCCCTTGGGCACAGAGCTGCCTCAGGGAGATTAGTTTGATTTTTAAAAATTTTAATAAAGAAGAAAAAAATTTAAGACATGTCCCCTCAAATGACAGTGTTACATGAGCTGGGACATGTCAATGAATTTTATTAAAAATTTTTATTAAACTTTTATGAAACCTCATCGCGCCTGTGGATGAACTTTCATGATGAATGCAAAGGCTGCCCGGGCTCTTCGCCTGCCTGCCAACCCGTTGGATGGGCAGCTCAGTTAATTAGCTTAATTGATATTTAAATGACCTTAATGGGCCTTTGACAGTTTGGCAGGCGCGCAGCCGACTCCAGTGCTTGCCCTCCGAACTCAAGATCAGAATGACATGTGGTGACATCAGGACACACACCCGACATCACCACGTGTCATTTTATGTGTCGCTGAGCTGGCCCCACCCCCACTCATCAACCCGAAGATTCTGGCCCATGTTTTTTGTTGTTAGTTCTGTTACTGCAATAAAATAACCAAGAGCTGCAATGTTCAATCACCTCCATGCCTATATTTATCGACTGTACCAATATTAAAACATAACAAATTGGCATCAAGGATGACGGACTTTTGCGGTATGGCTACTCAAAGTGAAACAGCTAGCAAAAGAAAATTACTAGTAAAAAGAAAAAGCATGCCTATTCTCCCGGAGTGCTCCCAAAGTTCAGACAAAAGAGATCTGCAAGGCAAAGATAAAAAGACAAAAAGGGAAGAAATCGCTGCTGTGCTTTTCTGAACAGGAAAGAAGTTTAGGGGAAAAAAAGCTTGCAGAAAAAAAGTGAAGCAGCCACACTTTCAGAATAAAAAGAGACCCACGATTGCGGGGATCCCAAGAAAGCATGGGAAAAATACAGTGACAGGGCCGCTGGCTGTAGACAGCCTCTGAAGTTCCAAATATACAGGACACGCAGGGTTCAAAATCAAGAGACAGAGAGAAGAACATGCTGCAGTTTTAAAAAGTTTAAAAGCTTACAGAATGAGAAGGCCCACAATTGCTGCAAAGCTTGCCAAAAAAACCGAAAAGTGTGTAATAAACCATAGAGTCATAACCGGCAGTAGCTAACAACCTGAATTTTAAAAAAAGTTTATTGTCTTCAAGCAATAGCAGCTTTTAAAGGGGTAACTGCAAAAAAAAGAAACTGCAGTGAACAAAAAGTAACTGACGAAGAAGAGAAAATTAAAAGGCAGAAAGTGACTATACTTACTGGACCTATGGGACATTTCGATGAGACTGTGGAAGAGTAGATCTCCTACACTGAACACTTTGTGTTTTTTGTCCTTGCAAATGGAATTGAAAATGATAGAAAGGTGGCAGCATTCTTAAGTGTGATGGGAGCTAAAACCTTTGGCTTATTAAGAAGCTTGGTGCAGCCTGACAAACCTGACACAAAATCAAGTGAGGACATTGTAAAACCTGTGGAGTTGAATTTTTCCCCTCCGTCACTTGTCATAGCAGAACGATTTAAGTTTCACAAAAGGAACCAAGAAGTGGGGGAAACAATTGTGCAGTATGTTGCAGTACATAAAAGCTCACTGGACATTGTGAATTCACATAAGTACTGAACGATACCCTCCATGACAGGTTGGTCTGTGGCCTTCATGCTGAAGCAATACAGAAACACCTCCTGACAGAGGCTAGCCTCATGTTGCAGAAAGCCATAGAGATTGCAGTCTCCATGGAGCTGGCTGAAAAAGAAGCACAGCAGCTGAGTGCATCAACTCGAGTACATCACGTGACAGCTGAGTATGCACACAAGATAGCAAACAGCAAAGAATGTTACCATTGTGGAAAGTGTGACTGTAAAAACTGCCTGTAGCAGTGAATCAGAAAGGCAAGCCAGAGAAAAAGGAATCTGGCATCTGGCGTAACAAGAAGAAAAGTCTGCATGTTGTACAGCAGGGACGGAAGGACCAAAGTGACACCATCAGTGGGAGGTTGTTCACAGGGCTACTGGGAAACGCCACTGCTGGAGGGCCAACCAATACGTATGGAGCTGGATACAGGGGTAGCGGTTTCTCCAGTCCCAGATGTTGTGTATAAGGAGAAGCTTAAACATCTTCCCTTGACATCCGCAAATATCGTTCTGAAAACATAGGTAGAGGTTCCCCTGTATATGATGGGCAGAATGGAAGTTAAAGTGGAACTAAATGGACAGGCTGCTAAGCTACCACTGTTTGTGGTGAAAGACAACTACCCAGCTTTAATTGGACGGTCATGGCTTGAGAAGATGTGGTTAAACTGAGAAGAAGTACACAGCATTGCAAAAGAAGAAACTGGCCTGACAGCTGTTATAAAAAAACATGCTGTTGTTTTTGAATGAGTTTTGGGAAGCATGAAGGGAATCACCGTAATATTGAATAGTTAAGCTGACTCTCATCCAAAATTTATGAAGGCCAGAACCGTGCCTTATGACATACGACCAAATGTTGAAGCTGACCTGGAGCATCTGGTCAAGATAGGATTTTGGTACCCGTATCCCATAGTGAATGGGCAGCACTCATCATTCGAGTGCTCAAGAAAGATGGCTCCACAAGCATCTGTGGAGTTTTTAAGGTTACTGTTAACCCCATGTTGTGTGCTGAACAATATCCTCTTCTTCATAGTGAGGAGCTTTTTGCTGGCCTGGCTGGTGGACAGAAATTCAGCAAACTAGATCTATACCAGGCCTACTTACAAATGCACATTGATGAGAAGTCACAAGAATATCTGACCATCACAACACACAAAGGACTGTACCGATATTGCCATTTGCCTTTTAGAATAACATCAGCTCCAGCCTTGTTTCAGAGGGCCATGGACCAGACCCTGAGTGGCTTGCCTGGAGTTTTGATAACAGGCAGGGCTGATCTCAAGAACTTGAATACCATCATTCAAAGGCTATAGGAGTAAGGCATACAGGTTCGCAAAGACAAATGCGAGTTTTTTCAGCCCTCTGTGGAGTATTTGGGGCACATCATTGATGCTGCTAGGCTTCACAAAGCAGCCTCCAAGGTCAAGGCTATAGTGGATGCTCCAGTTCCTCAGAATATCAGCCAGCTTCACACATTCTTAAGGCTGCTGAATTATTGTGGGAGATTTATTCCACAGCTGGCAACCCTGCTGAAACCCCTGCATGGGCTTCTATATCAGAACACAGCCTGGAAAAGGACAGAAGCTGTGATGCTGAGTTCAAGAAGGCTAAAGCAACACTGACAGATTCTGAGGTACTGACGCACTTTGATCCCCTCCTTACCTGTACATCTTGCATGTGTTGCATCGCTTTATGGCATTGGGGCCATTGTTTTACACATAATGCCCTCAGGTGTAGAGAGGTTGATAGCATTCGCTTCACGGACTTTAAGCAAAGTGGAGAGCCAATATGCTCATATCGAACGCCAAGCACTGGGAATCGTTTTCAGAATCCGGAAGTTTCACCAGTACCTGTTTGGGCAGAAATTCACGCTGTTGACTGATCATCGCCCACTCACCTCAGTATTGGGTCCATACACAGGCATCCCTTCTTTAGCTGCAAGCAGGATGCAACATTGGGCATTGATGTTGGAGGCTCACACATATGACACCAAATATCGAAAATCTACTTCGCATGGCAATGTGGATGGCCTTTTGAGGCTGCACCTCCTAGTCAGCCATGTGGACACTGCTCAGAAAGACATAGTTTACTTTGCACATATGGAGAACACACCCTTCACTTCATTCCAAATCAAGAAGGCCACTTGAGTGAATGCAACATTGCCTAAAGACGTTGTGATGCATGGCAACTCTTCCCTGAACTTCTGAGGCTCACCTGACCCTCACACTTACTTTTCCATGAGGATGGACTTATCCGTCACTTCAGGATGTTTGCTTTGGGGCATGTGAGTTATTATTCCACCAACAATGAGGAAACCAATGCTGGACCACATGCATGTTGGACACTGTGGAATAGTCCACATGAAAGAGATTGCAAAAAGCTACTTTTGTTGGCCTGGCCTGGACCAAGGCACTGAAGCCAAGGCAAGATCCTGTTCTTCAAGTCAGGGTGTGAGAAACATGCTTCAATTAGTATCCTTCCATCTATTGAGTTGGCCAGAAAACCCTTGGCAGCACATTACGTCGATTTCGCTGGATCATTTGAAGAAACAATGTTCATGGTGGTTGTGGATGCTCATCCCAAATGGCCAGAAGTTTCAGTGATGTAATCTACTACAGCTGAGAGAAATGTTCAGTCGTTACGGGTTACCAGAACAACTTGTGACCAACAATGGGCCTCAGTTTGGCTCGCAGCAGTTAGGGAATTTTTTGAGAAGTGACAGAATTCATCACATCACTCAGCACCATGTCACCCATCCACCATTATTAGGTGAGAGATGTGTTCAAACCATGAAACATGCTTTAAGTTTGGCACAAGAACACTCTTCCATTCAAAAGCATCTGGACACCTTTCTGCTGACATACCAAAACACGCCACATGCCACAATTAAAGCATCTGCAGCATTCCTCCTAATCGGACGGCAACTGCACACTTGTTTTGATCTGCTGAAACCAACAAAACCACGGCAAGTTGTGTAAGATCAACAGCACAACCAAGTGGAGAGAAGAGCACAAAGATCAAAGTCAAGAATTTCCTGTTCAGGACAAGAAGTTCTAGCTCATAATTATGCTACTAGAGCTAAATGGGTTCCCACTACAGTGATTGTTCAGACAGGACCTGTTTTGTACACAGTCCAAACTGTGAATGATCTCACCTGGCAGAGACATGTTGACCAACTGTTGCCAAGTCAAGCACCAACTAAGGATACATCTCTTCCGGAAGAGCCATCTCCAAGTTAAGGAATGCTGACTCCAGTCTCATCTCCTCAGTCTAGCTCGACTGAAGTTGTCTCACCCTCGCCTCGCACAACTTAGGCACAATTTCAGGTTCAGCTACAAGTTCTAAATTGCCATTAGTCTCTGATGAACATTACCTTGTAGAAGCACCAGAAGTCTGCTGTAACTCACAGCAGGAGAGGAGACCTCCTGAGTGCCTGAACTTATAAAGTCAGAGACTGGAGATGGGTTCAGCGGAAATAGAGGCAGTCTGTCCTCTTTCCCTAGTTCAGAAAATGTTTCCTTAATTGACATTTCCAACAAGGGGGGAGGAATATGTTACCACAGTATCACAGAATCTTTACAGCGCCAAAGGAGGCTATTTGGTCCATCGAGACTGCACTGGCTCTCTGAAAGAGCATTCCACTTAGCCCCACTCCCCTGCCTTATCCCCATAAACTTGCACATTCTCTCTTTTCAGGTAGCAATCCAATTCCCTTTTGAATATCTCAATTGAACCTGCCTCCATTACCCTTTCAGGAAGTTTGTTTCAGGCTCCAACCACCCTCTGGGTGGAAAATATTTTCCTCACATCACATTTACTCTTTTTGCCAATTATTTGGAATCTGTGCCCTCTAGTTCTTGATGTTCTCTTGAGTGGGAACAGTTTCTCACTATATATCCTATCCATACCCGTCAGGATCTTGAATACCTCTATTAAGTCTCCTCTCAGCCTTCTTTTCTCCAAGGAAAAGAGCCCCAGCCTCTCCAGTCTATCCTCATAGTTACAGTTCTTTATCCCTGGAATCATTCTTGTGAATCTCCTCTGTGCTCTCTCCAAAGCCTTCACATCCTTCCTCAAATATGGTGCCCAGCAGTGGATGTAGTACTCCAGATTAGGCCTAATTAGTGCCTTATACAAGTTCCACATGACCTCCTTACTTTTGTACTCAATGTCCCTATTAATAAAGCTGAAGATATTATATATGCTTTATTAACTGCTCTCTCAATATGTCCTGCCATCTTCAATGACCTATGTACGTATACACTGAGGTCCCGCTGTTCCTGCATCTCCTTTAGAGGCTCTCCCTTTATTTTATACTGTCTCACTATTACTTTCCTGCCAAAAATGAATCTTCTCACATTTCTCCCCGTTGAACTTCATCTGCCACACGTCTGCTCAATTGACTAACATGTCTATGCCCTTTTGAAGTTCAGGACTATCCCCAACACAGTTGACAATGTTTCCAATCTTCCTATCATCTGCAAATTTTGAAATCATGCCTTGCACACCACAGTCTAGGCCATTCATATATATCAGGGAGAGCAAGGGTCCCAACATTGACCCCTGGGGAGCTCCACTACAAACCTTCCTCCAGTCTAAAAAACAACCATTTATCACTACTGTCTGTTTCCTGTCACTTAGCCAATTTCTCATCCAAGGGCCCGTTTTCCCTTTTATCCTATGACCTAGAGTTTTGCTTGCAAGTCTGTTGTGTGGCACTGTATCAAATGCCTTTTGAAAATCCATATACGCCACATCAACAGTGTTTCCTTTATCAATCTTCTCTGTTACCTCCTCAAAAAACTCCAGCAGGTTAGTTAAACATGATTTTCCCTTGATGAACCAATGCTGGCTTTCTTTAATTATCCTACACCTGTCTAAGTGACTATTGATTTAATCCCGTACTATAGTTTCCAGAAGTTTCCCTACCACTGAGGTCAAAATAACTGGTCTGTAGTTACGAGATTTATCCTTACACCCCTTTTTGAACAAGGGTGTAACATTCGCAGTTCTCCAGTCCTCTGGCACCTCCCCTGTGTCTAAGGAAGACTGGAAGATTATCACTAGTGCCTCTACAATTTCCACTCTCACTTCCCTCAGTACTCTTGGATGCATCTCATCTGGTCCTGGTATCTTATCTATTTTAAGTAAAGAAAGCCTTTCCAACACCTCCTTCCTCTTGGTTATAAGTTCTTCTAGTGTACCAGTTACCTCCGCTCTCACCTTGGCTTGGGTAGCATCTTCTTCCTTTGTAAAGACAAATGCAAATTATTCTTTCAATACCTCCGCTATTTCTCCAGCCTCAACATGCTGAACGTTTTTTGTCCCTAATCAGCTATACTCTTTCTTTTACCACCCTTTTATTATAGGAAGCCTTGGGATTCCCTTTTATGTTCACTGCCTTTTATGTTTTCATGCTCTCGCCTTGGTTTTCTTAATAGTTTCTTCATTTCCCCTCTGGTCTTCCTATATTCAGCCTGATCCTCCACTGTATTTTCTACCTGACATCTGCTGTACATGCGCTTCTTCCTTTTCATCTTTACTTCCATCTCTCTCGTCATCCGGGACGCTCTGGATTTATCTCCCCTCCAAGGGAACATACTTTGCCATTACCTGCCATACTTTTACTTTGAATGTGGTCCATTGTGCAGCCACTGTCTTTTCTGCCAATATTGGATTCCAACCCACTCCACTCAGGTGCATTCTCATCCATAAAAGTTGGCTTTCCCCCAATTAATTGGCTGTGCTTTGGATTGTTCTCTGTCCTTTCCCATGATTAGTCTAAACCTAGACCCTAGAGAGCCTCCCACTGATATTTGATCCACTTACACCAACTCATTCCCCAGAACCAGGTCCAAAGGTACATGTCCTCTTGTTGGACTGGAAACATACTGCTGCAGAAAATTACCTTGAACACATTCTAGGAGCTCTTACCCCTCCGGTCCTTTTGTACTATTCCTATCTCAGTTTGTATTTGGAAAATTGAAGTCCCCATTATGCTTTCTCTATAATGCTTGCATCTTTCTGTAATTTCTTTGCAGATTTGTTTCTCCACATCCCTTCCACTAGTTGGTGGTCTATATACTACACCAATCAATGTTATTGCATCTTTCCCATTCCTTATCTGTAGCCAGAGAGATTCTGCCCTTGACCCCTCTGGAACAACCTCTCTCTCTAATACTGTAATGCCATCTTTAACCAATATTGCCACTGCCCCACACTTTTGTTCCTTTCCTGTCTCTCCTAAACACCTTGTCCCCCGAAAAATTTAATACCCTGTCCTGCCCTTCTTTGAACTAGGTCTCTGTTTTTGCAATAATATCATAATTCCATTTGTCAACTTATGCCTGCAGTTCACCAATCTTATTAATCACACTCTGTGCTTTCACATACATGCACATTAGCCCTGATTTAGGCTTTTACTTTCCGCTTATTCTGACCCTATCTAATGCATTACTGTTATCTACTCTAATTCTATCAAACTTTCCAAGTATTCTACTTACCTTGATACTACTCTGATATATCCTCCTTATCAGTTGATACTTCTCTACTTCCCACTGTCAGTTTTTCTCCTCTCCACTCTGAATTTCCCCTCAGATTCTCATACCCCTGCCAATCTAGTTTAAAACCTTTCCAGCAGCACTAGCAAATCTCCCATTGAGGACATGAGGCCCAGTCCTGTGAGGGTGAAACACATCCTTCTTGTACAGGTCCCACCTGCCCCAGAACCGATCCCAATGCCTCAGAAATCTAAAGCCCTCCCTTCTACCACATTTCTCCAGCCACGTGTTGAACTGCTCAATCTTCCTATTCTTATGTTCACTAGCATGTGGCACTAGGAGTAATCCTGAGATTACTGCTCTTGAGATCCTGCTTTTTAATTCCCTTCCTAACTCCCTAAAATCTATGTATTGAACATCTTGTTTAGCTTGCCATACTTTGTAAGCCAGTGCGTTATGGGATCGCAGAATCCATGTTTTTTGTTGATTCTGTTATTGCAATAGAATAAACAAGAGATGCAATTTTCAATCATCCCCACGCTTCCATCAGTATTGATTAATCTTTAAAAAGTTATCAACCATACCAATACTAAAACATAACAGTTAAACATAAAGGCTTGAATTTAATCAGGGTGGTGGCTGCCCTGCCCCGAAAGCCTAGGGTCAACCCCTTCTCGGCCATTCATTTGTGGGACACGCGGCTACATTTCTGGCCAATTAGGCAACTAATTAGTTGTCACTGGGGCTTCCATCCATTTAAAAGATGAGAGACTGCCTCCAAAAGCTGGTGGCCAATCGGAGTTGTCCCATCATTGCCACCAGGAGCAGTGGCAACTGCTGAGGCTATACCCAACTGAGAGGATGCCATGGAAGGACATCTCATGCAATGAGATAAGTGGGATCAGGGGTTGCTGGAGCTAGGCAGACAGGCCCTGATGGAGGTGGTGGGGTGGGGAGGGGGGGGTGGGGGGTTGGGGGGGGGTGGTGGTCGTAAGGACAGGGGTGGTGTTGCCACGGACTCGGATTGCCACCAGGAAATGGGGTGCAGGGCATCACCTAAGCCTGCAGGGAGAGTTCCAATGATCACCAGACAGCTTCCCCACCTGCCTCTGACCTCTGGTAAAAGGCAAGCAGCAATGGGAAGAGAGCCTTAATTGACCACTTGAGTTGCACAACTGTTCACCTTCCTCACTGCTATAATAATTCCATGATGGCGGGAAGGTGATGGACACTCCAATCCGCCCTGCCTCCCAGTCCGTTCCTAGACAACTGGTAAAATCCAGTCCAAAGTTACAATTTCACTATAAAACTGTCTCTGTTAACTTCCTAGCAAGTCAAAATTATAATCATGAAGATTAATTGAGATGAACCTAAAGCATTAGGAATATCCCAGAACTGTTTTTCATGGCAGTTTACTAATCTCCTCCATCAGTTGCATTGAAAAGAGCAAAAAAAATCAGAGTGCATCGATTTCTTCAGTGGCAGGGTTAAACCTTTTCCTAATCCCTGAATAAGTAGAAACCAATATAATGAGACGAGGAAACATCTTTTTCTGGAAAGATGATCAGCAATGACAAAAATGTCAGTGATCTCATAAAATTCAAAGGGTAAAATAATTTGATGGGGCTGCACCTTTCCTTACAGGATAGCATGTGGGGCACACCTCCCACCATATTGAGCTTGTTTCCTTCATAGGCATCCCTGGCATACGCCAGAGGTATTTAAACAATATTCCTGTGCTGGAGCAGCCCAATCTATTGTTTGTTAAATTGGCCTGCCCCAAAGCCTGACTCACCATGTGATAAAATTATTCTGTTCTGTTAGCACTTGTGGTGCTAACAGGTAACAAGGACCCTTCGGCAGTGCTATAAAGGTCTTCTCCATATGCACAAGTAAGTTGCTGTCCTGGCGTTTTAGGCTGTTGGTTATCCCGTGGGTATTTTTGGTCTTTTTTCCTGGTACTGGGCTGCATTTGGCTACCTTTGAAACAGTCATAGGTGATCTGGTAGGGCTGCCCTTGGAGCTAGAGGGCCAAGGGAGAACAATCAAAAACTTAGGAGAGGGCAGTAGGAGCGAAGTGAAGAGGAAGGAGGAAGGCAGTGCACGGGAGGCCGAAGCCAGAGTGGGTCATCAGCAATGCTCCCACTTTTCACTGTCTCAGGCTCCTTCACCCCACAGAGGAAGTATCTGCATTCAGAGCTCAAGCCTCACATCAGGGCATGGACAGCACTGCTTGAGGTCAACAAGATCACTGAAGCTCTTAATTCTTATTTAATAGTGTCCAGATGCAAGGAGAGTGGTGATATTTTTACCTTGATTTTTCTTGTGAGGTCGTTGGTCTTATTTTGGCTTTGCAGCCACATCCTGGGGGCTAAGCTTCCAGCATTAACCTCTTCATCATCCCTTGATCACTGGTAATGGAGGTGCTGTCTGGAGGGCTTTCTAGTCCTGGGGTGGGGTGGTAACAGGATATCCAGTCTGCTGCCTGCCTCATCCAGCAGGTTTGCTTTAGTCATCGTGCACTGGATGACAGAAAATTCCCTCCACCTGAGGCTTTTGCTACCAACTGCCCTTCCCTGGTTTAGCTGAAGCTATCTATCTTATCTATCTATCTTAGCTACAGGTAAGAGTTAATGAGGACAATGTTCAAGTTCGGCATGCATTGGTCAAGCAGTGGCAGTCTATTGCAGCACCCACCCACTCACCAGCAAGAGGCATAGACCATTTTGATGGTCAGGCTTTATCCTTATTTGCGTGGTGAGGTGCCAGTGCACTTCAATCACTGATAGGTAGGTCACCATTTGGCCAGGTTGCAAGAAACCCAATGGTGCTTCCAGAGCACACTGTCTGAAAGCAAGGAATTAAAGGGGAAGCCAGCAGTTGGCTCCTATTTACCAGATTTTCCATACTTTTCTCCCCCTTTCCCTGAAGTTCTATTAAAGGTCCAGCCAAGAGATCCTGTCCAAATGTCTGACTGTTCAGTTCACAGCTACAATTACTTCCACAGGTTTCAGATAACTGAAACTTTTCATTGCCAGGATCTACACAATCTGTTTAATAAATATTTGATTATTTCATGCATCATGCTAGCACACCAGAAAACAGTTTTTAAAAAATATTCACACAGATGATCTATTTGCTCAAAACTATTGTAGCAACACTCTCATGAATTGCTTTGGTGTGGATATCTCTGTTCAAAGTCAGACAAAATGTTATGGATAATATACAGAAAACATACTGAGAGGTAGTGATTTGTGAAACAAATTGCTGAGTGCCAGCGGGCTACATAACTCAAAGATGTTCATATTGTATAGATTGCTTGCACCTTGATGTAGTGTTGCTATTTGGATCTGCAGAACCAAATAATGAGGAGTCGGTGTGATGTGGAGAAAGGTGGGGAGGCAGTGGCGTAGTGTAGTGGTAATCCAGAGATCCAGGGTAATGCTCCGGAGACCTGGGTTCACCACGACAGATGGTGAAATTTAAATTCAATATTAAAAAAACATGGAATTAAAAGTCTAATGATGACCATGAAACCGTTGTCAATTGTTGTAAAAAGTGAACCTGCTGCTGAAGGAAATCTGCTGCTCTTACCTGGTCTGGCCTCCATGTAAATCCAGAGCCCACACAGCAATGTGGTTGATTCTTAAATGTTCTCTGAAATTCCAAGCCCCTCAGTTGTATCAAACCACTAAAAAGTTAATAAGGAATGAAACTGGATGGACCACATGGTATTGACCTAGGCACCAGGAACAACTACAGCAAACTCAGCCCTGCCAACCATGCAAAACCATCCTTTCTAATATCTGGGTGTTAATGGCAAAATTGGGTTAACTATCTCACAGACTAGTCAAGCAACAGCCTGGCATAGTCAGACTCACAGAATCATAACTTACAGATCATGTCCCAGACACCACCATCACCGTCCCTGGGTATGTCCTGTCCCACCAGCAGGACAGACCCAGCAGAGGTGGTGACACAATGGTATACAGTCAGGAGAGAATTGCCCTGGGAGTCCTCAACATCGACTCTGAACCCCATGAAGTCTCATGGCATCAGATCAAACATGGACAAGGAAACCTCCCGCTGATTACCACCAACTGCTCTCCCTTAGCTGATGAATCTGCTCCTCCATGTTGTACACCACTTGAAGGAAACACTGAGGGTGGCAAGGGTGCAGAATGTACTATGGGTGGGGGACTTCAATGCCCATTACCAAGAGTGGCTCGGTAGCACCACTACTGACTGAGCTGGCCAAGTCCTAAATGACATAACTGCTATACTGGGCCTACAGTGGGTGGTGAGGGAACCACCAAGAGGGAAAAAACACTTGACCTCATCATCACCAACCTGCCTGCTGCAGAGGCATCTGTCCATGACAGTATCGGTAGGAGTGACCACCCCAGAGTTCTCATGGAGGCAAAGTCCCATCTTCACATTGAAGATACCCTTCAACATGTTGTGTGGCAGTACCACTGTGCTAACTGGGATAGGTTTCAAACAGATCTAGCAACTCAAGACTGGGCAATCATGAGGTGCTGTGGGCCATCAGCAGCAGAATTGTAATCAGCCACAATCTTTAACCTCATGACCTGGCATACCCCCCACTCTACCATTACCATTAAGCCAGGGGGCCAACCCTGGTTCAATGAAGAGTGCAGGAGGGTATGCCAGGAGCAGCACCAGGCATATCTAAAAATGCAGTGTCAACCTGGTGAAGCTACAACACCGGACTACTTGCACACCAAACAACATAAGCAGCAAGTGATAGGCAGAGCTAAGTGATTCCATGATCAATGGATCAGATCTAAGCTCTCCAGTCCGGCCACATCCAATTGTGAATGGTAGTGGACAATTAAACAACTCACTGGAGGAGGAGGCTCCACAAATATCCCCATCCTCAATGATGGGGGAGCCATCATTTTGAACATCAGTTCAAAAAATAAAGCTGAAGCATTTGCTACAATCTTCAGCCAGAAGTGCCAAGTGGATGATCCACCTTAGCCTCCACCTGATGTCCCCAGCATCACAGATGCCAGTCTTCAGCCAATTTGATTCACTCTGCATGATATCAAAATGGCTGAAGGCACTGGACAGTGCAAAGGCTATGGGACCTGACAATATTCTGGCAATAGTACTGAAGACTTGTGTTCCAGAAAACACTCTTGCCAAGCTGTTCCAGTACAGCTACAAAACTGGCATCTACATGGCTATGTGTAAAATTGCCCAGGTATGTCCAGTACACAAAAACCAGGACAAATACAACTCAGCCAATTAATACTCCATCAGTTTACTCTTGATCATCATTAAAGTGATGGAAAAGGGCATCAGAAGTGCCACCAAGCAGCACTTGCTGAATAATAGCCTGCAATAACGCTCAGTTTGGGTTCCACCAGTCACTCAGCACCTGCCCTCTGCAGCCTGGTTTCAAATGCCTCCAGAGGTGAGGTGAGAGTGACAGAGTGACTGGAATCATTTGACTGAGTGTGGCATCAAGGTGCCCTAGAATCTACAGGAATCAATGGGAATCAGGAAGAAAAATCTCCACTGGTTGGAACCGTACATAGCACAAAAGATGTTGGTTGTGGTTGTTGAAGGTTAATCATCTCAGCTTCAGGACATCACGGCAGGAGTTCCTCAGGGTAGTGCCCTAGGCCTAACCGTCTCCAGCTGCTTCATCAACAATCTTCCTTCCATCATAAGGTCACAAGTGGGGATGTTGGCTGATGATTGCACAATGTTCAGCACCATTCGTAACTCCTCAGATACTGAAGCAATCGATATGCAAATGCAACAAGACCTGGACAATATCCAGGCTTGGGCTGACAAGTGGCAAGTAACATTCATGCCATGCAAGTGCCAGGCAATGACCATCTCCAACAAGAGAGAATCTAACCATCGCCCCCTTGACATTCAATGGCATTACCATTGCTGAATCCCCCACCATTAACAGCCTGAGGGTTACCGTTGACCAGAAACTGAACTGGTCCAGCCATATATATACTGTGGCTACAAGAGCAGGTCAGAGGCTAGGACTCCTGCAGCACGTAGTTCAGCTCTAACTCCCTATAGCCTGTCCACCATCTACAAGGCACGTGTCAGGAGTAGGATGGAAAACACTGTATTTGCCTGGATGAGTGCAGCCTTCACAACTCTCAAGAAGATTGACACCATCTAGTGTTACAAAAGTACAATAATTTTTATAATATTTTTCTGGTTTGTTGTAAAGTACGTTTATGAGTGTGAGTGTAGATGGTTCTGTCTGTGTGACTTAATTACATTTGGAGTTAACTAGACTGCAAACATGAAATTATCAAAAGAAGCTAGGTATTTCAATATACTTGAAATGCTACTGAGTAAACATGGATGCTGTCTTAGCATCTATGGTGTGAAGGGAATTTGCATTTTTAGATAAGTGAAGGGATTGTTTGGATTTCAAAGGAATGTTAGTAAGTTTACAACTAGTGAGATAAGCAAGGCTAAGCAACGTGTTTATTTTTCCCAAAGGTTACTGACAACATTGGTAACATGAATGTTTTTATATTATGGGAAAGGTACAGTTCCAAAGACATATGAAACAATGGAATTTACATATTAAAGCGAGAGAAACATATATAAAGGAGGTTAAGAGACTTGTTGGGGGCTGTGTGAGATCTAAGAGGAGCATGTGAAACAACCTTGAAGGAACCTCCAGCCACTTGTGCATAAGCCTGTTGTGTCCAGTAACTAAAGTTGGAGAAAGCCATTTGGAATTCCACTGTCAAGTGGGTACTGAGTTAACTTGCTGGTTTTTTTAAAAGTCTAAAATCTATTTTGGACTATTGCTCTAAGAGAGGTGTGTAACTGGGAGTCAGGTTAATTAGGAACTTTAGGGATTGTTATTGTATTAAGTAATTGTAGTCTTATGTATGTGTTTGAAATATATTATTTTGTTAAATCAATATTTTAATATAATTTTTTAAATCTCTAAAGGTCTTAGTGGACTCATTAATTCTGAATTCAGTGTACATATCTTCTCATAATAAATATAAATTGCAAAACCGTTGTGATAGTGTGGCCAAGTTTCCCTTGTGGATTTGGTCTGCCTGGCACACTTCATCTGCCATGTTATAACACCAAGACAAAGCAGCCCACTTGATTGGCACCCCATCCACAAACATGCACTCTCACCACCACCGTGGCAGCAGTGTGTACCATCTACAAGATGCACTGCAAGAACTCACCAAGGCTCCTTAGACAACAACCTCCAAACCCACAATCACTACTTTCTAGAAGGATAAGGGCAGCAGATACATGGGAACACCATCACCTGGAAGCACCCCTCCGAGCCACTCACCATCCTGACTTGGAAGTATATTGTTGTTCCTTCACTGTCGCTGGATCAAAATCCTGGCACTCCCTCCCTAACAGCACTGTGGGTGTACCTACACCACATGGCCTGCAGCGGTTCAAGATGCAGCTCACCATCACTTTCTCAAGGGCAATTAGGGATGGGCGATAAATGCTTGCCTAGCCAGCGACGCCCGCATCCCATGAATGAATTAAAGAAATTACATTAGACACTTGAATTTTTGTCCTGAATAACATTCACAATGGCTGCTCTATGCAAAATAGAAAACAGCAAAGAGAAACAGAGTAATATAAAATAATGAACAAAGATTGTTTAAGAAGGGTCATAAAGAGAGAGAGACTGTTTGAGTGTAAAGAGAGAAATACACCAGGAAAAAGAGGGAAGCATGTAAAACTTGAAGAAGGAATGCAACTGACAATGAGAACTGTGACAAATTTGGAGAGAGATCTAATAATAAGATGACCAAAAGAACACAGAATGTGTAAAGGTAAGGTACAGACACAAAAACAGATAGGTGGTCAGATAATTGCTGGGAAATTCAGCATGTCCTTATTTACTGCAAATATTATTAAACTAAACTCCTGACTAATTTTAGAACATGTGAAGTCTGAGAACAAGTAGCAGAAATGATATCAAACTGGCTCCAAAACAGAGAGTAGGGGTTAAAGGGCATTACTCAGACTCCCAATGAGTAGGAACAGTGCCATTGGAGTTGATGATGGGGCAAATGCTGTCCACCATTTACATGAATGAGTTGGATCTGTGAATTGTAAGTACAATATTAAAATCTGAGATGACACCAAGGTGTATTTAATACTGAGGAAAACTGTAAGAAAATACGAAAAGACATCAATTCTCTTACAAAATAGGCAGGCATATTGGTGGCAATGAATTTCAATATAGTCAGGTTGAGATGGTACATTTTTGTACAGGAAACAAGGAGGCCAGCTACTTCCAAAGTAGAGTCCATTATTAAGGAAGAAATAGCAGGACATCTAGAAAGGCTTAATGCAATCATACAGAGTCAACATGGTTTTGTGAAAGGGAAATCATGTTTGACAAATTTGCTAGAGTTCTCTGAGGATACAACAAGCAGAGTTGATAAAGGGAAACCAGTAGATGTAGTGTATTTGAATTTCCAAAAGGCATTCAATAAGGTGCCACATAAAAGATTATTGCACAAGATAGGAGCTCACAGTATTGGGTGTAATGCATTAGCATGGATTGAGGATTGGTTAACACACAGAAGACAGAGGGCTGAATTTTGCTGTCGGTGAGCAGGGGGCGGGGCCCGCTCACCAATGCGCAAAATGATGTGGGATGACCCTAGGGGGAATCCCCGACATCATCCCACCCCATTTAAATTTTCAGGAAGGCGGGGGCATAGCCAAATCAGCTGTGTACCCGCCGAACTGTCAATGGCCAATTGAGGCCATTGACAGGATCATTAAAACAATTAAAGGACCTGCCCGTCCAACCTTAAGGTTGGTGGGAGGCCAGGAGCCCCAGCGGGGAAAAGAAAAAACGTGAAACCTCATCCACTGGCGGGATGCGGTTTCATGTAGGGTTTAAAAGAAGTGTAATAAAACTTTTGTGAAATTTATTAACATGTCCCATCTCATGTTACATTGTCAATTTTTTTTTCTATTTTTCATCTTTTTCAAAGTGGAAGCAATCTCCCTGAGGCAGCACTTAGCTTCAGCGAGATGTGTGCTCTTTCGTGCGCATGCGCAAAAGAGTGCACTCTCACTTTTGGGGAATCCTGCGCATAATGGTTCCTGCTGCACACCATGCTGGGTGGGCCTTAATTGGCCCGCCCACTTAAATGGCAGTGGGCCCACTTCTCCGGTGAGGATCGGCTCCACATCCGCCAGAGATTGGATCGGGCCCACCCACCTGGTAGGCAGAAAATTCTGCCCAGATTGTCAGGGTTAATGGCTCTTTTTCAGGTTGGCAAGATGTAACTAATGCAGTGCCACAAGGATTAGTCCTAGGGCCTCAATTATTTACTATCTATATTAATGACTTGGAGGAGGGGCCAGAGGGTAATGTATCCAAATTTCCTGATAATACAAAAATAGGTGGGAGGGCATGCTGTGAGGAGGGCATAAGGAATCTGCAAGGGGATATAGTCAGCTTGAGTGAATGGGCAAAAACTTGGCAGATGGTGTTTAATGTAGGGAACTGTGAGGTCATGCACTTTGGTAGGAAGAATCAAAAGGCATACTATTATTTAAATGGAGAGAGACTCCAAAAAAGTGCAGCATAGAGGGACCTGGGTATTCTTGTGCATGAAACACAAAAAGGTAACATGCAGGTGCAGCTAGAAATTAAGAAGGCAAATGGAATTTTGACCTGTGTTGCTAAGGGTTTGGAGTTTAAAAAAAGGGAAGTCTTGTCACAACTGTACAGGGTGTTAGTGAGGCCGTGTCTGGAATATTGTGTACAGTTTTGGTCCCCGTATTTAAAGAAGGATATACTGGCATTGGAGGTAGTTCAAGAGAGACTCACTAGGCTGATTCCTGGGGTGAATGGGGTTGACTTATCAAGAACAGCTAAACAGGTTAGGCCTTTATTCATTAGAATTTAGAAGAATGAGGGGTGGTCTTAGTGAAATGTACTAGATACTGAGGGGGCTTGACAGGGTTGAGAAGATGTCTCCACTATTGGGGAATCTCAGACTAGTGGGCATAGTTATAGAATAAAGGGGCACTCATTTAAAACTGAGATGTGAAGGAATTTCTTCTCTCAGAGGGTAGTGAATGTCTGGAATTCTCTACCCCAGAGAGTTGTGGAGGCTAGATCACTGAAAGTATTTAAAGAAGAGATAGATTTTTAAAATATCGGGGAGATGTGGGCTATGAGGAGTTGGCATGAAAGAGGAGTTGAGGCCTGGGACAGATCAGCCATGATCTTATTGAATGGCGGGGCAGGCTTGAGGGGCTGATTGGCCTACTCCTGCTCCTACTGCTTCTGTTCTTAAAGTTACCTTATTCAGAAACCAGCCATTTTAAAATCTATCTCCTTTGATTTGTTATGTGCAAACATTAACTTATATCATTAAAAAATCATTCGGCCCGCAGTGACAATCAGAGTTGGATTGCCCAGAAGCTAGAATTGGTTTTAATTCTTCTAAATTTTTCTGGGTAACTGTTGCTGTATGACAGTTGGAACCAGTCAAATTTTGCAATTATAAATCACATTTTTGAATGGTTCCCAGCACAGGACAATTGTCCATTGGAAGTTTGGATTTCCCGGTCAATTGTGAATGCATCTTGGGGTACTCCTGCCCAGATACACTGCCCTGGAGCTCAGAGGTCACAGCTCATTGTCTTCCTCTAGATTGCCATACAGTATCTAGGTCTTTGTGATCTCCTTCTCTGTGACTGCCCTTAAACTTAAATTGACATAAATTGCATCTTAGACAAAAGACTCCAGATGCTGCAGGCTGGATCTCTGACATGGCTGAACAGAAGTTAAACCTGTCAATCAAAGAAATCACACATCTATTTACCAGATTGAGGATTGGCTAACTAACAGGAAAGAGAGAGTCAGAATAAATGGGTCATTTTCAGGTTGGAGTGCCATAGGGATCAGTGCTGGGGCCTCAAATATTTATGATCTATATTAATGACTTAGCAAGTACAGTGTATTGTAGCCAAATTTGCTGACAGTACAAAGATAGGCAGGAGAGCAGGACATGAGAGGACATAAAGACCTGGATTTTCACCACAATGGTGACCCTCTCCGTCATAGAAAAAATCCTGAAAATAGACAAAATTTCTAAGCCCCACCCTAGAACTCGCATTTCCTGCCTTCGCAGGGGTGGAACTGGAGTCGGGCAGGGTTTCCACATGTGTGACTTGCAGAGGCAGCTGGCCATTTTAACCACTAGCTGTCTCCACTGAAGTGGGATTTTGGAAGAACAGGAGTGTGGAATTCCAATGTGCAAATTAGAACAGGTAAGAGGAGGTCTGAATTTGGTGGATGCATTTGGATACCCAGGGTAGTCCTTTGGATAGTGTCCTGGGACACCTTTGAGACAGGTAAGGTAACCTTTGGGAGAGGTAAGGCACTCTTTAGGATTGTTGAAAGTGGACATATTTATGCTCTTTTTACACACAAAATCAGTGGAACTGTCAAGCTGACAAAGAGCTATCTCAAGGATCTGTTCAGCTGCCAAACCTGTCAAAGCTATCCAGGACATGTCAAAACTGTCAAGAAGAAGAGTCATATTGGACTCAAAACATTAACTCTGTTTCTCTCTCCACATATGTTGCCAGACCTGTTGAGTTTTTTCCAAAATTTTCTGCTATTATTTCAGGAAGCGTCAAAGCTGTCCAGGAAATGTCAAAACTGTTCAGGAAGTGTTAAACCTGTCAAAGCCATCAAGGAATTGTCCAAGGATACTAGATGAGTTGGCACAAAGGAGGTAAGGCCAAAAAGTGATGGGTGGGGAGCATGGGTTGGCATGAGTTGGCACTAAGTTGGCATGGGGGTATGGGGTGATGGGGATGGGCAGCATAAGTTGGCATGGATGGGGCATAGAGAGTGTGTAGGAGGGTGAGGGGTGAGGGCTGGGGGGATGATTTGTGTTTTATTATTATTTTTTATTTAAACACAGTGCCAGAGCACAGAGGCATGTCTTGCACTTAGCCCACCTCTGCACCCAGCAGTCCCTGCTTGTTCCAGGACCATCTACCACAACTCCTGTTTCAGTCCACCGCATCCCACCCCCCAACTGAAAATTTGAGCTGTCGGTGGACATTTTTAAAGGTTAGGTTCGCCAAGCTGGGAAATCTCTAGCGACCCAGGGACGAAAGCCTGGGCCTAAGAGTCTGCAAAGGAATATAGATAGGTTAAGTGAGTGGGGAAAAATTGGTATGTGGAATTATAGGGTGGAATTGTCCCAGGTTTGCACTAAATGCGGTAGTGGGCTTGAGAAACAACAGTTTACCCCCTATCTGCAGTGGCTGATTGCTGCGCCGTATCACCTGCTTCCCGTGTAATAAATTATGCAGCCACAGGAAACATGTCAGATTGATTTGCTCGCCATGCTGTTACCTTGCCACTTCCTCATGCCGGGTGCCATATTTAAACTACAGCCGTGCACACCCTTCTCAATGCTTGCAGCCTAGGGCTGCTCCAGTGAAGACATGGCTACATGGCTCCAAAAGTCAAGAAGGGTGCAGCCCCCCAATTCAGTGACGCATCCCTGGGATATCTTTTGGATGCCATGGAGGCCCAACGCCATGTCCTCTACCCCCGCTCTGGGTGAACACCAGCAAGCATGACCACCAGTCCAGCTTGGTAGGCAAAGGCAGATGTGGTCAGTGCCAAAGCTGCACACAAGAGGTTAGCCATCTAGTGCAGAAAACAGGTGAACTCATCCATACAGCCAGGGTAATTCAACCACCTCACTCTAAACTCACACACTCACAAGGCCCTCACACATTCACTGGCATCTCTCACTGCCAGCTCAAGAGAC
Source organism: Carcharodon carcharias (assembly GCF_017639515.1). Classification (NCBI taxonomy): domain Eukaryota; kingdom Metazoa; phylum Chordata; class Chondrichthyes; order Lamniformes; family Lamnidae; genus Carcharodon; species Carcharodon carcharias. The sequence goes on along the minus strand of NC_054471.1, from coordinate 102,951,218 downwards.
ATCACCACTCACTCTCTCACACACACCCTCATATTTCCATCTGGCCTCATCTCCTCTGGAAATCACCTCCTCATCCTATCTATGGCTCCACTCAGCACAGAAGCACCCCTGGTATCCTTCTCATTTGGCCTGGCATGAGAGGTCCCAGACCAGGGGGTGAGGTGCCGCACATCAAGGTCTTCACTCCATTTGAAAGTTGCATGTTGGCGCTGGCTGGATGGGACATGGACTGTTCCTGTGGCAATGGTGAGGTCAGTGGCAAGAATCCATGTGAGGATCCTGCACCAGATCATCCCTCTGTCAATGCTACTCTGAGTCCACTGTTCTGTGTATAATGTGGCTGCCAAGCATTAATAATCTCCACCTTCTCTCCAAGGTACATCTGCCACGTCGCCCTCAGGCAATCTTGACCCCAATTCCATTGCCAAGAGCACATCGGATGAGGACCCTGAGGACAGCATCATTGAAGACACATTATGGTGCTCACCCACACCCTTCACCTGCGCAACAAGACACACTTCGGCAGGACTTACATGCAAAGCAGCCCGGGATCACAATCTGGTGAGCACAGCACACAAACGTTTCCACAGCAGGTGGAGGCAGGGACATCCGAGGTCACCAGTGCTTGGAGGGCTGCTGGAGGCAAGGAATCTGCTGAGTCTGAGGCAGATGATGAGCCTCTGGACTCGGTCCTCAATCAGTGGTTGGAGCTGCAAAGACAATCACAGGAACATCAGGATGGGATGTCTGGTGCACTCCTCAGATTACAAGGGACAATGGAGGAGTCCATCTGCCTTCAGTCTGTGATGACAGCACTGGCATGCCGATGCACTGAGGTCAACATGTGTCCTGTATCGCTGTGCGGGCTGAACTCCATCAATGATGCCATTTTTGGCCTCCAACAGTGTCAACGCGAGAGGGGTGTGGGGCAGCTCGATCTCACTCCAGCTTCCCCTTCTCCTCAAGGTGTCAGTCAGGAGTCTTTGGACACCCATAGGGAGGAGGACAAGCTGCTCGACACCCCAGGGCTATCCACCCAGATGACACCAGGAATGTCCATCCCCTCTTCCTGTGACCCCGTCATCTCCAGCTCCGCAGGCTGAGAAGGGTGCACCTGGCTCACAGCAGGATACCTAAAGAAGGCTGGGGCCCTCCAGGTCTCAGCCCTCCAGAGGACACCTGCCAAAGGCATCACAGACAGGGTGTTGCAGTCAGCAGGCTGCCTCCACCTCCGCTGTGATTGTTAGGGGAGCACCAAAATATAGCGGCAGGATTAGAAAGGTTAGGAAGATGTAGTTGCACAGCCTGGGCACATGTGTTAATCACTTGTACATAATGTTCACTATTGTAAATAAACTCCAAAGAATGTCTCTTCGCCTATGGCTCCTTGTAATGGGGAGCAGTGTTTGTGTCATTCAGATGTGAAACCTTGGATCCTGCACAAGATTAGGGCAAGTATCTCAGTCCAGAGCCTCTTCCCTGTTTTGTGTAACCTTCAGACCAAAGTAATGGTCCAGCCTCTCACTCACTGGACACATTACTGATGTCTGTACCTTGATGGTGCTTGTCATTGCTGCCAGAATGTCGTGGCAGGAGTCCCAGATTTCCGTCATTCTCTCTGTGTGCAGTCAGCACCTTTGAGTTGGGGCTGGCCCCCATCTATTCAGCATCTGTGACCGGTGATGCTATGCTCCTGAAGGGCTCAGGAGCTGATGGTGGACAAAGGATCAGATGCTTTTAAAGTTTCACGGCTGTGTCTCCATGATATGATTCTGATCACAGAGCACAAGCCAGCTGTCCTCAGCCAATCAGGAATCAGACATTCACAAAGGCTGTGTGAAGATCTATGGGGTGTCCTCACTGCATGTCATCATCAACCTCCTGGAATCCAGTGACTATTAGGGCCTCCACTGCATCTCCATGACATGAACCTGAGCACTGAGGGTGTGTGTGCTGCCATCAGCCACATAGGAATCAAACATTCACAGATGCAAGGTGAGGATGTCAGGACTGTCCTCACTGCATCTTGCCATCATCCCCCATGAATCTTGTGGCTGTTAGGGCCTCACGAGTGCGCCTGCCGCGTTTGGCCAGTGCGATAGCTTCGTTGCCGGCATTATTACCTTTGAGGGCCTCATCATCCTCATGGCCTTCAACTTCCTCCTCACCGAGGGAGACGTTTAGCTCTCCCATCTCCTCCTCAGCCAGGTCCTCCCCCCTTTGTAGCGCCAGGTTGTGCAGCATGCAGCAAGCTACGATGATGCGCAACACCCTGGATGGATTGTAGTACAGTGTTCTATCAGACCTGTTAAGGCATCGGAACCTCATTTTTAATATGCCTATCGTTTGCCCCACCAAATTCCAGGTCACAGCATGAGCCCTATTATACCGTCGCTCTGCTGCAGTCTGAGGCCGCTGCATGGGCGTCATCAGCCACGTCCTCTAAGGGTAGCTCTTGTCCCCGAGGGGCCACCCCTGCAGCCTCTCTGGACCCTTGAAGATATCAGGAATCTGAGGATGTAGGAGTTGTGGATGCTCCCTGGGAATCGTACGCAGACGTACGATGCATTTGTGGTGGTCACAGACCCCCTGAACATTCAGCGAGTGGAAACCCTTGCGGTTGAAGTTGTTGACTGCTTGTTGGCCCTCCATGACCCCGGTGTCAAATCACGTAGTAGGTGGTATATGTGACTGACCAGTTCCCTAGATATGCGCAGTCTTTGGCGACACTGGCTCTCAATCACCCGCGGGAATGACAAGCGCTGTCTATAGACCCTGGGTCTAGCAAGGTGTCCACGAGCGATGGCTCGCTGTGGATCTTCAGCTGCGTGCTCAGGAGACCCTGTTGTACCTTCATCTTGAGGGTGAACAAAGGCCTCTGTCGCATTTTTCGCCTTCTCTGCTCTCTGTAAGCCATGAGGCATACCACTAAATCACCAGGCTCCTTGATACTGGTGTTCTCCTCCTACAGGGTCAAAGAAAGAGACGTATGGATTAGCATCGTGTCTGAAGGCCCCTTCACACATGCAGGAGAATGCTGGCCACCACTTGGAAGTAATGCGCTTCATTAATGTCCCTTACAACCTCCGCCCCACTCCACTTGACTGATTGGAGGCAGCTTTGGCCACTGGACTGCACGCTGTGCTCTCAGCTCAGGCACAGGCATTCTCCTAACTCACACTGCAAGGCTGCACTGTTAGCTTGAACCATGGGGGAGACTGGTCCAAACTGGGCTGTGTGCACCTCCATCAGTGACTGCGCCATGGCCACCTTACACAAGGGGATTGTACAACTTACCCAGTCGTCCGATTGTTCTGCAGCTCCTAAAACACACATTAATTTGCAGTCTGTACCTGAGGGGTGAAACATTCTGGAGCAGTTAGTGACACTTTCATGCTTTTGCGTTGCTTGAGTGGGTAGGAAAGATTCAGAGGTCCGACTCCAAGTATGTCAATGGAGCTGCTGCTGAACAGTCTCAGCTGCAGAGGAATGCTGCTTTTGACCAGCTTTTCCAAGTGTGTGGCTGCTTCCCTCCCCTACACCCCCCCACTACTCCAGCATGTGCTTGCACACTTCCTTCAGTCTCTGCTGTGTTGCCCCCAACCCCTACCTTGCCTGACCTGCACTGGAGCCCTTGCCCTGGCACCACACTGAAAGCCAGTGGAGAAAAAGCGGCTTGCCTATGCCTCCCACCCCCACCACAGAATGTGCAGTGCCTCTTCCTTGATGTCCTACGGGCGTTTCTCGCGAGTGCTGCACGATGTTGTGCACACTCACCTCTGAGTTCCCCTCAAAGTTTAGCTCGCCAGGTGCACACCTTTTAAAGGCAGTTGTAAATCACACCATTCTGAAGCCATGCCAACATGTGCTGTAAATTTGACGTGGGGGGATGATTCTGGCATATGCGTACAATGATGAGATGCAAATGCATTAAAATTAAGTTCTTGACTTTGGACAGTGGGACACATGGCCTGCCAGTGACAGATGGAGCAGATGATCTCAGACTGCCTCATGACAGCATAAAACTGATTTTTGGCCTTCTCGCCATGTTGACTGCTCAGCTGCAGAGGAATGCTGCTTTTGACCAGCTTTTCCAAGTGCGTGGCTGCTTCCCTCCCCTACACCCCCCCACTCCCCCGGCATGTGCTTGCACACTTCCTTCAGTCTCTGCTGCGTTGCCCCCAACCCCTACATGACACCTGCCGCCAATGGGAGCGGAATATTCCAGCAATAATGTGGGATAATGTGAGGCAGTCCACTTTGGGAAGAATAGAAGAGCAGAATATTATTTAAGTGGAGAGAGACTGCAGAATGCTTCGGTACGGAGAAATCTGGGTGTTCTTGTTACTGAATCACAAGAAGTTAGCAGGCAAGCACAACATGTAATTAGGAAGGCAGATGGAATGTTGGCCTCTATTGCAAGGGGGATGGAATACAATAGTGGAATAACTGAATATACTATGGAAGTCTTGATGCAACATTTATAGGACATTGGTGAGGCCACACCTAGAGTACTGAATACAGTTTAGGCCTCCTCATTTAAAGAGGGATATTCTTGCACTGGAGGCAGTTCTGAGAAGGTTCACTAGGTTAATCCCTGGGACAAAAGAGATCTTATGAGGAAAGGTTGAACAGGTTGAGCCTAAACCCATTAGAGTTTAGAAGAATGAGAGGGGATCTTATTGAAACAGGTAAGATTCTGACAGGGCGGAAATTGGAGTTAATGTCACAATTACATCAGCCGTGATATTACTGAATGACAGAGTAGGCCAAAGGGGCTGAATGGCCTACTGCTGCTCCTATTTCTTACGTCCTTGCAGCATAGAAGGAGAACATACAATCCATGGTCCCTTTGTACGCTCTTTAGAAGAACATAAGAACAGGACTGGTTGTTCATCCTCTCAAGCCTCAGTCAATGAGAACATGGTTGATCTGCATTTTAACTATCTTGGCTCTGTATCGTTCTATACCTTTATCTAGCAAAGCTCTTTCAATCTCAGGTTTAAAATTATTAGTTGAGCTAACATCTGATTTTGTGGCTATAATGCGCTGCAGACAGGTTTTACAAGGACCAAGTGGGAGCTCTGTCCCTCACTGGGCTGCTGCAGAGACAGCAAGAAGAAGACTGGAAAGGCCCAGGACTCCCTGAAGCCAGTAAGTCCAAGGTCTTGGTCAGGGAGTGTTTCAGTTGGTCTGGGAGGGGCGATTGGGATGGTGTGACTTTGGTTTAAAGCCGGGTGGGCGGTGGTGGTGTGGTTTTGTAGGAAGGAGGGGCATTTCAATCTTAGGGGGATCGCCCCCGACCCGCAAAGAGCAGCCCCCCTTCCTTCCCACCGGTTGAAGGTTCCTTTTAAAAAAATTGGGCTGCTTGCTTGCCCACACCAAACACTTCATCAGTGTATTATCAGAATTAATTGGCTTGATAACAAGCCTAATTTTTAAAAAATTCATTCACAGGATATTGGATTCACTGGCTGGGTCAGCATTTATTGCCCATCCCTATTTGCCCTTGAGAAGGCGGTGGTGAGCTGTCTTCTTGAACCACTGCAGTCCATGTGGTGTAGGTACACCAACAGTGCTGTTAGGAAGGGAGTTCCAGGATTTTGACCCAGCGACAGTGAAGGAACGGTGATATATTCCCAAGTCAAGATGGTGAGTTACTTGGAGGGGAACTTCTAGGTGGTGGTGTTCCCATTTATCTGCTGCCATCCTTCTATGAGATAGTGGTCGTGGGTTTAGAAGGTGTTGTCTAAGGAGCCTTGGTGAATTCCTGCAGTGCATCTTGTAGGTGGTACAGACTGCTGTGCGTTGGTGTTGGAGGGAGTGTATATTTGTGAAGGTGATGCCAATCAAGCGGATTGCTTTGTCCTGGACAGTGTCCAGCTTCTTCAGTGTTGTAGGAACTGCACTCATTCAGGCAAGTGGTGAGTATTCCATCACACTCCTGACTTGTGCTTTGTTGATGACTGAGGAGTCAGGAGGTGAGTTACTCATCGCATGGTTCCTAGCCTCTGACCTGCTCTTGTAACCATTTTATTTATATGGTTAGTCCAGTTCAGCTTCTGGTCAATGGCAACCCCCAGGATGTTGATAGTGGGGGATTCAGTGATGGTAATGCCATTGAGCATCAAGGGGTGATGGTTGGATTCTCTCTTGTTTGGAGATGGTCATTGCCTGACGCTTGTATGGTGCGAATGTTACTTGCTACTTGTCAGCTCCAGCCTAGATATTGTCCAGGTCTTGCTGCATTTGGTCATGGCTTCAGTATCTGAGGAGTTGTGAATGGTGCTGAACATTGTGCAATCATCAGCAAAAATTCCCACTTCTGACTTTATGATGAAAGGATGGTCATTGATGAAGCAGCTGAAGATGGTTGGGTCTAGGACTCTACACTGAGGAACTCCTGCAGTGATGTCCTGGAGCTGAGATGACTGACCTCCAACCACAACCATCTTCCTTTGTGCTAGGCATGACTCCAACCAGTTGAGAGTTTCCCCCCTGATTCCCATTGACTCCAGTTTTGCTAGGGCTCCTTGATACCACACTTGGTCAAATGCTGCCTTGATGTCAAGGGCAGTCACTCTCACCTTACCTCGGGAATTCAGTTATTTTGACCATGTTTGAACCAAGGCTGTAATGAGGTCAGGAGCTGGCCCTGGCAGAACCTAATCTGGGCATCAGCGAGCAGGTTATTGCTAAGCAAGTGCCACTTGATAGCACAGTTGATGACCCCTTCCATTACTTTACTGATGATCAGGAGTAGACTGACGGGGCAGTAATTATCCAGGTTGGATTTGTCCTGCTTCTTGTGCACAGGACGTACCTGGACAATTTTACACATGGCCGAGTAGATGTCAGTGTTGTAGCTGTACTGGAACAGCTTGGCTAGGGGCACGGCAAGTTATGGAACACAAGTCTTCAGAACAAATGCGGAATATTGTCAGGGCCCAGAGCCTTTGCAGTATCCAGTGCCTTCAGCCATTTCTTGATAGCACGTGGAGTAAATCAAATTGGCTGAAGACTGGCATCTGTGATGCTGAGGACCTCCGGAGGAGGCTGAGATGGATCATCCACTCGGCACTTCTGGCTGAAGATTGTTTTGAATGTTTCAGCCTTATCTTTTACACTGCTGTGCTGGGCTCCTCCATCATTGAGGATGGGGATATTGTGGAGCCTCCTCCTCCAGCGAGTTTTTTAATTGTCCTCCACCATTCACGACTGTATGTGGCAGTACTGCAGACCTTAGATCTGATCCGTTGGTTGTGGGATCACTTAGCTCTATTTATCATTTGCTGGTTATGCTGTTTGGCACACAAGTAGTCCTGTATTAAAGCTTCATCAGGTTGACACCTCATTTTTAGCTATGTCAGGTGCTGCTCCTGGCATGCCCTCCTGCACTCTTCATTGAACCAGGGTTGATCTCCTGGCTTGATGGTAATGGTAGAGTGGGGGATATGCTATTTGAGTTGTGTTCGAGTACAATTCTGCTGCTGCTGATGGCCCAGAGCACCTCATGGATCCCCAGTCTTGAGCTGCTAGATCTGTTCAAAATATATCCCATTTAGCACGGTGGTAGTACCACACAACATGATGGAGGGTATCCTCAATATGAAGGCGGGACTTTGTCTCCCCAATGACTGTGTGGTGGTCACTCGAACCAATACTGTCATGGACAGATGCATCTGCAGCAGGCAGGTTGGTGAGGATGAGGTCAACTATGTTTTTCCCTCTTGCTGGTTCCCTCACCACCTGCCACAGACCCAGTCTAACAGCTATGTCATTTAGGAGTCGACCACCTTGATCAGTAGTGTTGCTCTCGAGCCATTCTTGCTGATGGACATTGAAGTGCCCCATCCAGAGTACATTCTGTGCCTTTGTCACCCCAGCCTCAGTGCTTCCTCCAAGTGGTGTACAACATGGAGGAGCACTGATTCATCAGCTGAGGGAGGGCGATAGGTGGTAATCAGCAGGAGGTTTCCTTGCCCATGTTTGACCTAATGCCTTGAGACTTCATGGGGTTCGGAGTCGATGTTGAGGACTTCCAGAGCAACTCCTCCCACCGACTGTGCCGCCACTTCCGCTGGGCCTGTCCTGCAGGAGGGATATCCAGGGATGTTAATATTGGAGTCTGGGGCATTATCTGTAAGGTGTGATTCCGTGGTGATGACTATGTCAGGCTATTGCTTGACTAGTCAGTGAGACAGCTCTCCCACTAGCCCCCAGCCCCCAGATGTTAGTAAGGAGGACTTTGTCGTGCCAACAGGCCTGCGATTGCCATTGTCGCTTTAGTGCCTAGGTTGATGCCGGATGGTCCGTCCGGTTTCATTCCTTTTTTGTGTCTTTGTAGTGGTTTGTTACAACTGAATGGCTTGCTCGGCCATTTCAAAGGGCATTTAAGAGTCAACCACATTGCTGTTGCATTACGGCTGCCATGGAGTCACGTGCAGGCCAGACCAGGTAAGTACGCCAGATTTCCTTCCTTAAACCAGATGGGTTTTTACAACAATCGACAATGGTTTCATGGTCATCATTGGGCCTTTAATTCCAGATTTTTCTAATAGAATTGAAATTCCACCATCTGGGATTCAAACCCGGGCCCCCAGAGCATTACCCTGGGTCTCTGGATTACTAGCCCAGTGACAGTACCAGTACACCATCACCTTCCCAAAGTTTGGCCAAACGTCATCTTGTGGCTGGGTTTCAAATTTTGTTTGGTAACGCCCCCGTAAAGCACCTTGGGAAGTCTCACTATGTTAAAGGGCTTATATAAATGCCTGTTGTTGTCGTTATTTAGCAGGTGAATTTAGTTTGATTTCAGGATAATTTAAAACTAGCCTTTTTTTAAAATAAAAATAGGAAATACTAGAAATACTCAATAGGTCTGGCAGCAGCTATGGAGAGAGAAACAAAGTTAACTTTTCAAGTTGATGAACATTCCCCAGAATTGGAAAATGTCAGAAGTGCAACAAGTTTTAAGGAAGTATAGAGGCAGCAAAACAAGTGAGGGGAGGACAGAACAAAAGAGAAAGTCTGTGATAGAGTGAAAGGTCGGAAAGACTAAATGACAAAAGATATGATGCCCAAACCCAGGGCGGGGGGATGGTGTAGTCCATTGGGGTTGCATTCTGACACCAAGAGGGTTCTAACCCTTGACCCTGGGACTGGAACTCCGATCCCAAGGGGTGGGGGCGGGTGGGGGGAATTCTAGTGCCCGACACCCTGAGGCATGGTCCAATATCTGACCCCAGCAGTGGGATCTGATCCGCAATTCTGGGTAGGTGGGTGGTCTAGCTAATTCCAAGTGAGTGGGTGGTGGTGGTTGGTATTGAGATGGAGGGGGCTGAGGCTGGCAGGGATGGGGGGGATGGGGTGCAGGACGACCTCTGTTCCTCAAGCAGGGGGCCCCACAGGAGTGCTGAAAAGGCACTTGACAAACCTTGCAGTCTGTCCTCATCTCACCGCAGCTGCCTGACAGCAGGTTGGCTTCCCACTCCCTTGCCTGTTTGAGTAAAGTTAGGATGTTGGCCAATTGGAACCCGGTGCCTGACACACTTCCATTTTTTGCCCATTTTAAAATCCAAATCCCATCCACTACCTCCTGCTCAAATTTTCCCTATGTTTCTATTTATAAAGCCAATCCCTTATGCTTTTAAATGGTCTTTTCAACTTGCCCCGTCACTTCAGAGACTTGTGTATGTATACACAAGCTTCTTAATTCCTGCGGCACCTTGAAAATTTTACAATTTAATCTGAATTGCCTCTCCTCATTCTTCCTCACAAATTTTATCACTTGGGGAGTCCAGAGAAGCTGGAGCTGATCCCCCTCAAGCAGGGAAGCTTAAGGAGAGACTTAATAGACGCTTTCAAAATCATGAAGGGTTTTGAAAGAGTAAAGAAGGAGAGTTGTTGTGGTCTAGAATACATGGCCTGAAAGGACGGTGAAAGCAGATTCAAAAGGGAATTGGATAAATACATGAAGGAGAAAAATGGGCACAGTTATGAGGAAAGGGTAGGGGTGTGGAGCTGATTGGATAGCTCTTTCAATGACCCAGCATAGGCATGAAGGGCCAAGTGACCTTTCTCAGTGCTCAACAATTCTACAATTCTAAGTTACAATTCTCACATACCACTCAGCAATGATCAGCTTTTATATTATTTATATTATTGTGTTTACTCTTTTGCATTATTTGGAATTCATATTTGACTAACCTTGTTGATTAACATTAATTAATGATGTTAAATCCTGCAAATTGGTCAGCTGGGTCATGTACATGGTTATGACAAAGCCAACAAATTGTTAGCTTTCAAGTTAATTTATGCTGATCTCAAAATACCACACAGAAATCTTGTTTGCAAGCTGGCTTTACCATTAATTGTGTGCGTAGAGGGATAGGTTGGAGATTTCAAGTAACATTGTGGCTAGTGAAAAGTCAAACAATAAGATATAGGAAATGGAGTACCAGTAAGCTTTATTCCATCAGAAAATGAATGAAGGGGAAGTTGGAAGAGAACTTTGCATTTGAAAGCTGAATCCTTTTCAAACAGTGAGAAAGTCGTGCCCATGACTTCAGGGGTTGTTTTAATTGATTAATCTCAGTCTCCTGCTCGTTTGTAGCATAAAATTGCCAAGAAGAAAAAGTATTTTATGGCAACAAGCTTTATGTACAAATTAACAGCTTAACTTCATCATCAAAGAGATGGAGACTTGGGTGAGAGTTCGACTTCTTAAGCAGCTGTGAAACACTCTTTTGTGAAGTTTTAGTCAACATTAAGAATCTTTGGCCATCCCTGCAATATACTGCCTTCATTTAGAGGTGAACAGTAATTTTTTTTTTAAGTTTGCATGTTTAGACCGCTCACAAAAGAAATGTAGGTATATGATCTAAATATGTGAAAAAGCATCTACTGTAATACAAAAAATAATACTTTATACAAGTGCCCCCATCACAAAGTCAAGAATAGTCTTGATTGTGGTTCCATTTTATACACTACCCATCCTTACAGCTTTGTAGTGACATCGCAATTTGATCTCAATTGGTGCAAAATAATGAACATTTTGTGATTTTAAACCTGTATCCTAAATGATGGGGTAAGATTGTTCAAAGTAATTTCATTTTGGTGGTTTGGAGCAAAAAAGAAGAGTTTTAATCCAACTATCTGGACTGAAATCACCACAGGGCCCAGAAATAATTAGACATTGAGTCAAAATGATCGAACAATCCACTACATTTTTAAAAGCAGTTTTCTATCTCAAGTCATTTCCAAAAATATAGTACTGTGTGCTAATAAATAGATGTTATCATGAAACATAAAATGTATTTTGAACAAGTTAGCACCAGTTTTTATTCTCTCCATCAATGATTACTCGTGTAATCATAATAACATTTCTGCCCCAGTCCCATTGACATCTGTAGCTCCACCATTTTCGTGGAAATAAACAGCAAATGAGGCAGCTTTTTGGAAAGAGAGAAAGATAAAGAGGGAGACAAATCCATGTTATGCATGAGCATTTCATCCAATTTTTATTTACGATGTAATGACAAGGATATTTGACCTTTTTACCAATTTTCTCCTCTACATCAAAGTCTATGAATTTCTTTTGGATGTTTGTGGGTTGTGATTGCCCAATGCAAACAAATTATTTCTCTCCTTTTTGAGGACATTTTGACTCCTGCTGATATACCTCACCGTATACTACATGTCTAAGCTTAAATATTGACTGTTAGGCTTTTCAAATTTGGTGGCTGTGGGTGGGGGTGGGGTGGTGCAGGTGGGGGTGGTTTAGCATCATACCAAGTTCAATCATATCACAATGGCACCCAGAGAGCAGAATTAGAGCTTGTTTTGCCAATTTCTCAGGTGCGAACTAGTGGTCTAACCAGGGTGCTTAAAGGGCCATTGGAGGCTGCTGATGACAAAGTAAGTGAACCTTTAATACAGCAATGAATACAGCAATGATTTGGGTTTTTGCCAGTCTGAACTGATGCCTCTCTGATTCTCCCCTCAGGGCCACCTGAGGACTGTGCCATCCAAGCCTAATGATATAGCGTTGGGCACAATCATCAAGCTGCATTGGGATGTCTGATTGATGCCTGCAATTACCCCTGGATTTCATTCACAGTTTCCAGCAGGAATCGCTGGAGTGTGAACTCTGGCTGATTTTGGTTTACCAAAACCAAGGATGCTGAGGTTAATTGTAATATCCCTGCCGTTGCCTTCAACAGCGCATCAGAAATTGAAAACTTAGTGCCAAATAGTTAAGGGCCATTTTCTGATGCTAGCCAATGAGCACTGAGTCCAGCTATCACCATCAACTCAGCTGAATTTGTACATGGATTGCACAGATGAAAGGTTGTGCTTATTCATTTTAACTACCCAATCCTCCCACCACTTTCATTTTACGGATTTTTCTTTCTATCTATATCCTTTTCCCTTCATACCTGAGAGAAAGCTAAAGCATCTCAGGCTCTTAAGAATTTCCACACTCCTGATTTTTCAGGAAAAACTCTATTCCAATCAATTCTGTACTGAAATTCTCAAACTTAGCAGGAGATATTAATTTTCACCAAATGCCTCCCTTGAGAAATCAAACCAGAAATGAGTGCTTTATTCGAGATTACTTCTCATTATGAAACAATACAAATCAGTCCCTGGTACATTCCTTCTGTTGGGTTATTTTGCTCAGTGATCACGGTTGCATGTCTATCTACTGGTGAGTGAGTTGGTAAACAAGATACTGCAGATGCAGAGACCAACGTAAGATGCTATTTATTAACACAAGTAACAGAGCACCAACATATGTGTGCTTCTCAAGCCAGACCCTATTCTAAACTACTGATTAACAATGTAGCCCATGCTACACAACAATTGGGTAATACAATCAGGTAGTCAATTTGCTCACATTCTCTTAAAGGCCCCCTTTACTCAAAAGTACAATTTACAATCTTTACAATATATCAACTATTCATATAAATAAACTATTTACAAATTCGGTCTCTCTGGAGGCTCTTCAAATGTGTTGAACATCGTAGTTCTATGACTTCGGATGGCTTATCCAAGGCCTCCCTCTCAGGAGTTATCTGTCCACTAAACTCTCCAGTAGGAACCTGGAAGTTTGTTTCTTCGACTCCCTCAGGCTCAACGGATCCTATAGGCACTTCCAAACCAATGGAGTTCCTTCCACATGTGGCATAGACTCCAACAGGAATGCTTTCAAGCTCTTTTGGGTCCAATTGCATGACTCCTGCCGGCCCTCCCCTGCTAGTTCAACAATGTGAAGGTCAACTGTCAGGAAGGTTCTCAAAATCAGAATGTATGGCAAGGCTAAATTCAACATGGTATGATCAGCTTCTTGTTGTGTAAAAAAAAATTTGGGGTCTTGTCAGTAATTCCGCTTTTTCTTCCTACATGTCTTCTTTTGATAGGTTTTCTTCTTGGCAGAGCTGACTTTAATCTTGGCCTTCTTTTCAATTTCCCCAGGCTAGGCTCAGGTTTAAGCTCAATTTGATTGTATTCGGTGGTTGAGTCTTCCAGCATTTCCTCATCTGTCAGCTCCTTTGAAAACTCAGGGGTCTCTATTTTTAAAGTTTCTTGGCTTTCACATAGCTGATTTTTCAGCTCTTCCATTTCTTTTTCATATTTGTTAGTTGTTTCCTAGAGAGTTAAACATTGTGTTTTCTCGCTAATTTATTCTTCATCTCGGCCAGAGATATGCTGAATTCTTTCTGTTCTTCCTTATACCTTTTTAGTGGTACAAATTGGGACCTGAGAGAATCTTGCAATTTGCAAAAGTCCTTCAACAGGTTTTTTTTTCTTTTTGGAGGTTACTGATTTCAACTCGAACTCTGATCTGACACATCACCTCTACGAGTTCATTTTGTTGAGTCTTTACATACTCCTTTTTCCAAACAGTAACATTTCCTGTTTCTGATTGAGATTTCAGTAGTCTGTCAAGATTAATCTCTCTTAACCAGTTTCTTCCGAGGAGACCCAGTCCTCTGCCTGATTCACTATTAGGGGTAACTTAACAGACTAAATTCCATACTGTACTGGAACCTTGCATATACCTCTTACTCTGTCCTCCCCAGTATACATCTTTAAGTTAGCATCTGAACTTTCCAGATTTAGTGAGTGGCCTCCTTCACTCAAATATTTGAGCTTATGTTCCCCTATAACTGTTGTGGATGCCCCTCTGTCCACCTCCATTTGGATGCGTTTCCCATTGACTTTCACTGGCACGTAGATTGGCTCTGTTTTACCCATTTTTAAGTTGTGTAGTGAGTAAATATCTGACTCTGCTTCTTCTGGTTCCTCTACTATGTGGATTTCATGATTTCTACCTTTTTGCATAAAGTTTTGTCTTAATCTGTCTTTACAATATCACATAATCCGCCCATTATGAAGGCATTAGAAACACTCAATTCTTTTAAATTGCCGTTCGCTTGCAGGTTGCCTGGTTCAATTTTTCCTGTTATTATTGTGGGTTTTCTCTGTTAAACCATTGCTTTTTGCTGGTCTATTAATGGTGGCTTTTTCCCGTCTTTCCATGGAGCCGTGTGCTTCCATGACATTTCTAACCGGTGCTTCCTTGCCGACGTGAAGGACGGTGCCATTTTGTGCTCCATTGATTGCTTCTGAGTCCTTGACTGTGCTCTCCATTGTGAGCTCCAACTCCAGCACCTTGCTGAAGCCTAAATTCATTTCTGACAACAACCTTTTTTGGATGGTGTCTTCATTAATCCCTCATACTAATCGACCTCTTAACATGTCATTGATTGGTGTCCTGAACTCCCAGCGCTCTGTCAGTTATTTTAAGGCTGCTACATAGCCAGCGGCTGTCTCTCCAGGTACATGACACCTCGAATCAAGGGTTTTGGCTGAACGTGGCTTTTCACAAGATTTACCAATGTAAAGCTCTTGGAATCTTGGGTGCTGGGTGTCATTAGACTATGAGTTAGGCCGTATGTTTTACTGCCACACATCAATAAGAGGACCGCTCGCCTCTTCTCCTCCCCCGATATGTCATTGGCCAAAAAGAAGAATGCGAGGTGTTCAATATAATGTGATCAGTCATCGGTGGTCTGAACAAACAGTTCAATATGACCAAACTGTGGCATAGTGGAGGGAGATAACTTCGACGACTACAATGAAAGATGTTCTTACAATCACCTTGCAAGGCATGACTGATTTACTTCTGTTGAATTTCCATGGCTTTCTTTGGTATCGTTGACTGGTTGTGTTTTGCCTCATCGCCAGTTGTTATGTTTCTTCTGTCAGGTTGCTTTGCTTAGTGAACACGGTTGCACACCTATCTACTGATGAGTGAGTTGGTAATCAATATACTTCAGATGCAGAGACCAATGTAAGACGAAGCACATTTTGAGTCATCATGACCTTTCGACAGAACTGTCAAAGGGTCTTGAGGACTCGAAACGTCAACTCTTTTCTTCTCCGCCGATGCTGCCAGACCTGCTAAGTTTTTCCAGGTAATTCTGTTTTTGTTTTGGATTTCCAGCATCCGCAGTTTTTTGTTTTTATTTTTGTTTTTATCTAAGATGAAGCACATGCTGTTTATTAACACAAGTAACAGTCACTAACACATGTGTGTTTCTCAAACCAGGCCCTATTCTAAACTACTGATTAACAATGTAGCCCGCGCTACACAACAGTTGGGTAATACAATCATGTGGTCAATCTGCTCACATTCTCTTAAAGGTGTATTGCACCTCAGATTACCAGAGTCCCCTTCCTCTTTTTCTGTATTATGTTAAACACAGGATCTCATTGTGGCTTATTTACTGACAAATACACATTCTGCTTGTACAAATGTAAGTGGACTTTTGAGAAAGGAATCTGATGTATTCTTCAATGGTCATAAAAGTTTTCATTCCTGAGTTACTGGGCAGGTTTAATTTAACTTTTCCTTATCTAACTTCTCCTAATATCAGAATAGGTTCACCCAAGTCACAGCTATCAATTATTCTGTAGGTATTCCCAATTTCTTAATACAGTCATACATTAATTTATAAAACTAAATTAAGAGCATGCCGAAATTCTCATAAGTATTACTCACTGCACAATAACCAGCTTTGATGCCCAATGCTGTGAAGTCCAAGGGGATTTTCACAGAGCTGTAAGCAATTTCAGACAAGATGTGAACAATAGAACATATGTACAGGCAAGTTGAGAAAATAAAGATAATTGCAAATCGAAGAGCATAAACAATTTAGAGTGGTAAAAAATTTTTATTAAATGAAAACTCATGCGTGACATAACCAGTAACCCTCGCTGAAAACATTGGAAAAAAAAATCATCCTTTCTGATAATAGAGCTATTGGGATCTTTCTAATCAGTATGGCATGCATAAATTATTTCCTAAGGGTTCAGTAGCATGTGAATAAAGAGTCATTTTTTATGGCATAGTGCTGGTGAGATCTCAGTTTAATGATGAGTTAGTAACCTAAATACCATGAAAAAAATTATTGGGGAACTGTAATAATAGCTATTGTATTAATATAGGTGATACATTACATTTTCAAACTTTGTTCCAATTGAATATGAAATGAAACGTTTGTGATGCTTGACTGTGTATAGATCATTATTGTTTTCTCATTATTATTATTCTAAAAAAGTTGCTTTGTTCATTAATGTTTCCTTTCTCTCCTGCACTGAATGGCAGCATGACTTGGTAATGTATATAATATGTTACAGATTTTTTCATGCTCAGTAGTCTGCCCGAACTGCTCCACCTGCATCTATTTGCTTATTTTCTCCCAATGTTACCCCCTATAGGCACAATGTCGCATTATCTGCCTCAAGTGTTATCTTGCCCTCATCAGCCTGATCCATTTGTGCCTCTAAAATCAAGATCTTATTCTGAATTTCATGGCTTTCTATCCTGGTTCCAATTGCGACAATATTGGACCAGTAAGCCTCCTATGATTTTCCCATATTAGTTCTTATGAAGTCTCTTACCAAAATAACCCCATTTTCACCTTTACACGTTGTTTCCACACTATTGTTAATTAACTTAATATTGCCTCAGGTGTTGCAGTTCTCACATTCCGGGGGCGACATTCAATTTTTTCAATTTTTAAAATCTTCTTTATTTATGTTTTTGCCACCATAAAATTGAGCACTAAAGTTAAGTAGCGGTCAGTAGCAGCCCTGCTGAGCCAGAAGTTGCTGGGCACAGATCCCATTGTCAGGACTTAAGCACGCAAATATCAAGCCTGAAATTCCAGTGCAGTCGTGAGTGAGTTCTGCACTGTCAGAGGTGCCATCTTTCAGATGAGATGTTAAACAGAGGCCCCTTCAGCTCCCTGAGGCAGACGTAAACGATCCCATGCCTTAATTTACAGACAAACAGGCGGGTTTCCAATAATACTGTCTCTTTGTGACATCCAGCAGAATTCTCCGTGCCGGTTGGCATGGCGGGCAAGAATGGCACTATGGCGGGAAGGCCAAAAATCGGGTTTCAGGCTATCGTGAAACCAATTTGCAATCGTGCACTCTGCCCATCTATGGTCACTTTATATAAGGTGTCCCTAATGCGGGCCGTGTTCCCTGTCGCCACTTGTCGGGAATTCATTTTCATATATCTGCATATCATTATGAACCCTGCTTGCTGGAATCATTCCCCTCCCCATGCTAGATCGTCCGCATATGTTGCATGTTTCATTGCAGCATTTCTGTCAAGCTGCATTTCAAGGGGAATTTGAGGTGAGTGCACAGTAACGTTGCGTAGCGCTCGCAAGGGCCATCTGTTGGACCTTAAGGTTGAGATGCTGCACAGTCAGGCAAGGGCATAGGCAAGTCGCTTTTTCCTGGCTGGCTGACAGTGCGGTGCTGGGGTAAGGGCTGCCCTGTGGTTGGGCTGAGTCGGGGGTGGGGTGGGTGGCATGTGCAGGGGCTGCACTGTGGTTGATGGTAGTGCACAAGCATGTGATGGGGCGGGGAGGGGTGGTGGGATAGTAGTGAAGCGGCCATGCATTAGGGACACCTTGTATAAAGTGATCATTCCTCCACAGCTGTGCCTGTTCAGGCGCAGCCGCATTGACATGCTTGGGCCTTTAGCTTATCTGCCCACTCACACAATGCAGAGGCCTGAATGTGCCTCCAAATGCTCCAGAACTTTTCACCCTTCAGGAACAGACTGCAAAGTCATGAGTGCTTTAGTGGACTGCAGAACAGTTGGACGACTGCGCACGTTGTCCAATCTCCTTGCTAAAGCTGGCTGTGGATCACTCACTGGTGGAGGTGTTCACAGCCCCTTGCAATGTCATCATCCCAGTTTGGACCAGTCTCTCCCATGGTTCAAGCTACCAATGCAGTGCGGGTTAGGAGAATGCCTGGTGCCTGAGCTGAGAGCACAGCAGCAGTCCAATGGGCAAAGCTGCTGCCAATTGGTCTGGTGGAGTGGGGTGGAGGTGGGTGGGGTTTCAGGCAGCCATTCAGCACTCTAAAACTCTGGCCATCCAAGTAGTTGCCAGCGCTCCCCGGGATGTGTTAAGGGGCCTTCAGACTTAACCAAGCGAGGTTCTTAGTTAACCCATGCACCCCATCCTTCAGGAGGAGTACACCAGGAGCATGGAGCCTCTTGAACTAGTTGTATGCCTCATGGCTTACAGAGTGTAGGGACAAAGGAGAGGAGAACGATGGAGGCCCCTGGTTGGACAGAGGGAGAAGCAGCAACCTCTGGAAGATTGGGCAGCTGGGGCTCCTACACATGCTGCTGAAGATCCACAGTGAGCCATCGCTGGTCAGCACCTAGCTAGACTTAGGGACTATAGACATGCAATTGTATTCCTGCAGATGACCGAGAACGAGTGTCGCCAAGGACTGCGCATGTCTAAGGAACTGGTTGGTCACATCTGCCAGCTGCTGCCGGACTTGCCGCCACAGGGACATGGAGGGTGTCCACTGCTCGTGACCGTGAAAGTGGCCACGGCACTCAGTTTTTATGCCAGTGGGTGCTTTCAGGGCTCCACAGGTGACCTCTGTGGGATATTGTAAGCTTCCATGCAGAAATGCATCCGTGAGGTCACGGATGCCACCTTCATGAAGGCACACTACTTTGTGCATCTCGCCAGGATCTGGAAATCCAGGATTCAAGAGAACTGGGATCTGCCCAGATCGTAGGTTTCCCACAGGTACAGGGAGACATCAACTGCACTCATGTGACACTCAGATCTATGTGAAAACTAATGGTCAACTATATCAAATGCAAGGGCTTCCACTCACTGAATGTGCAGCTAGTGTGTGGCTACCACAAATACATCCTGCTGGTATGCGCACAGTTCCCAGGGACTGTTCACGACTTCTATATCCTCAGTAGGTCTCAGATCCATGACATCCCCCAGGGTCCACAGAAGCTGCAGGGTTGGCTCCTTAGGGACAAGGGCTACCTGCAGAGACTGTGGCTGATGACACCCGTGTGGCAGCCTCAGACTGCAGCAGAGCGACGGTATAATGAGCCTCATGCAGCAACTCACAACTTGGTGGAGCAGACCATCGGGATGCTGAAAATGTGGTTCCAGTGCCGGGCCGGGTCTGGTGGAGACCTGCAATATAGTCCGTAGAGGGTGTCAAGCATCACCGTCATCTGCTGCGCCCTTTACAACCTGGTACTGCAATGGGGAGAGGAGCTGGCTGAGGAGAAGATGGAGGAGCTGCACATCTCCTCTGACGAGGAGGGCGTCGATAGGGATGAGGGTGAGGAGGCCCTCAAATGCAAGGATGACGGAGATGAGGCCATTGCACTGGCCAGACAAGGCAGGTGCACTCGGGAGACCCTCACAGATGCCAGATTTGTAGAGGATGATGATGACATTGTCATGAGAGTATAATAATGTTTATAATATTTTTTCTGGTTTATTGTAAATTAGGTTTATTGGGGGGGGAGGTGTTTTTCTGCCTGTGTGTGATTTAATTACTTTTTGTAGCCAAGCAGACTGCAAGTTGAAATTATCAAATGAAGTAAGGCATAGAGGTATCCTTAATATGCTAATGAGTAAACATGGCTGGGTCTTAGCATGTAAGCAGTAAAGGGAATTTGAATTTTTAGATAGATGAAGGGGGATTTGAATTTCAAAGAGGTTAATGAGAAAAGTAGCAACATGAAAACAATTATATTATAAGAAAGGTAAAGTTCCAAAGGCATATAGAAACAATGGAATTTACATATTAAAAAGGGAGAAACATGTATAAAAGAGAATGAGGCTGTGTCAGGGGAAGATATTGTAAGATCTAACAGAAGGGTGTGAAGCCTCCAATATTTCTGCATATGCCTGCAGTCTACAGAAACCAAAGCTGGAGACAGCCATTTTGAATTCCACTTTCCAGCATTTTTGTTAATTTGCTTGATCTGTTTAAAATCTAAAATCTATTTTTGGGCCGTTGCCTTTTGGATGGGTGTAACTGGGAGCCAGGTTAATTAGGGATTTTAGAAGTTCTTATAGTAGTAATTTGTAGACCTATGTACGTGCTTGAAATCTTTTACTTTGTTAGTAAATATTTTAATTTTAGGTTCTTAAAACACCTCTGAAGTCTTGGTGGACTTATTACTACTGAATTGAGTTCAACATCTCGAAATAAATACGAATTGTAAAACCATTGTGATAGCAGGATCGAGTTTCACTTGTGGATTATATCTGCTTGGCACACATCATCTGCCATGTCATAACAGTATGCCGTGAGGAGACACCATAAATCCTGCAGTGCACATACCCTCTGTGTTAAGGCTCATGTCAAGAAGACCACAATGGATGCCCATAATCCCTACATTCCAGGAGGATGATGATGACATGCAGTAGGGACACTTCATGGATCCTCACGTAGCTTATGTACATGTCTGACTCCTGTCTGGCTGATGACAGATGGCTTGCGCTCTGTGAATAGGGTCATATCATGGAGATGCAGTGGGGAAACTTTAACTTCTCCTGATCCTATGGCAGCCTTCATGAGCTGAGCCCTTCAGGACTACACTGTCACCGGACACAGATGCTGATGAGATGGGGGGCCAGCCGCACTTCAAAGGTGCTGAGAGCACACAGAGAGAATGACGGAACTCTGCCACCGGCCCAGTACATTCTGGCAGCAATGATAAACACCATCGAGGTGCAGGCATAACTGATGTATCCAGTGACAGTGAAGGTGCACCATTATGATGCTGGGAAGATTGCACAAAACACAGGGAAAAGACCCTGGACTGGGACACGTGCCTTTATCTTGTGCTGGGACCAAAGTTTCACATCTGAGCGACATGATCACTGCTCATCAGAACAAGGAGCCGTAAGCAAGGAGACTATTGGGAGTTTATTGACAATAGTGAACATTATGTCCAAATGACTAACACCTTTACCCGGGCTGTACAACTATATCTTCTTAACCTTCCTAACTCTGTCTTTGTGCTCACTGCACATCCACAGTGGAGGTGGAGACAGCCTGCTGACTGATGTGATGACCTCAGTCGACGTCCTTTGGAAGGCATAGACCTGGAGGGCCCCGGCCTGCTTTTGGGGTCCTGCTATGATGGGATTGGCACCCTTCTTGCCTTGGAGCAAGAGCAGCTAGGGTCACAGAAAGAGGTGATTCGGTTGGGCTGGACGCTCCTGGAGTTACCAAGGTGATGGCCCTGGGGTGTGCACCTGCTGATCCTCCTCCCTATGGGTGCCTGAGGGTCCCTGGTTGACTCCTTGAAGAAAAGGGGAAGTTGGAGTGAGATCAAACAGCCCCGCACCCCTCTTGCGTTGACATAGTTGGAGTCCAACTATGGGGTCAGCAATGGAGTTCAGCCCACATAGCAGTGCAGGACAGATGTCCTAGACCAAAGTATCCATGGCGGATGCCATCTTGTCAATGTTGACCTCAGTGCATGGGCATGATGGTGCGATCACATTGGGTTGAAAATGGACGGACTCCTCCAAAGTGCCTTGCAATCTGAGGAGTGCAGCTGCTATTCCTTCCTGCTGTTCCTGTGATTATCACTGCAGCTCCAACAACTGAGGACCGAGTCCAGAGGCTCATCATCTGATTCAGACTCAGCAGATCCCTTGCCTCCAGCAGTACTCTGAGTGCCGGCGACCTTGGATGTCCCTGCCTGCACCAGCTATGGAATAGATTGTGTAGGGTACTCACCAGTTAATGAATCTGAGCCTGCTCTACATGTTGGTCCCACCGAGGCGTGTGCCGCTACGCTTGTGGAGGGTGTGGGTAAGCGCTGTGATATGTCCTCGACGGTGCTGTCCTCAGGGTCCTCATCCAAGATGCTGTTGGCGTTGGAGTCAGGGCCAAGTTTGCCTGAGAGCAACGTGGCAGATGCGCCTATGAGAGAAAGTGCAGATTATTAACGCATGGCCGCTGAGGTACACAGAACAGCTGACTCACAGTTGAGTTGCCAGATGGATGACCTGGTGAATGATCCTCACTTGGATGCTTGGTGCTGACCTTGCCGTCACAGCAGGAATGGTCCACTTCCTCTCCAGCCAGCTCTAATGAGTGGTCGTCAAAGGGACTGAGGACCTTGATGTCCAGGACTCCAACACCCAGACTGGGAACTCCCCCTTCTATTGTGAGCGATCTTATCCAGCATAAAGACAGGTGGAGAGAGTGTGGGCAAGGCCATGCCAGGCCAAATGAGAAGGGTACCAGGCATGAGTGTGTGCTGAATGGACTCATGGACAGGATGAAGAGGTGATCTCCAGGGGATTGAGGCCAAATGGAGATGGGAGAGTGTGTGTGAGAGAGTGAGATGCTAGCGAATGAATGATGGCCTTGTGAGTGTGCATGTTTAGAGTGATGAGATGGTTGCCTTACCCTGGTGACACAGATTAGATCATTCATCCTCTTTCTGGCCTGATTAGCCGATCTCTTGTGGGCAACGTTGACACTGACCATCACTGCCACCACCTCCAAAGCTAGTGTGATGAGATTTCTGCTCCTCCTGTGGCCAGAGCGGGAGTAGAGGACATCACGATGGGTCTCCACGGTGACCAAAAGCCATTTCAGGGATGCATCACTGATTCGGGGCACTGCAGTCTTCTTGCGTTTTGAGGCCATGTCCACTGTACAGCAAGTCCTGGGCTGAAACTACTGAGAGGTCTGTGCACGGCTGCACTTTAAGTATGGTGCCTGGCAATAGGAAGCGACAAGGTGATGGTGTGGTGGGTGAATCGGAGCCCACTGACCATCAAAATGGTGTATTTCCTGGGAATGCATGATTAATGAGGTGGGATTGGAATGATATGGAGTGAAAAACTGACACTGCAATCAGTGGATAAAACTTCCTTTTCCTGCCTGCTACTGCACTTAGTGCAAATTTGGAACGAGTCTGCCCATAATCATAAGCTTTACATCCTCCTTTTATAAGGATTATTTGCTGTAATGTTGAGCAACTTCACCTTCCTCTATGATGCAGACTTCATTATCACCATAGTTATCTTCTGTTTCCTTCTCTTCCGAGCTATAATTTTTGAGAACATTTGTACTGTAGCTTGCTGTCTGTACTCTGTGACATACATTACAAACACTTTGTCCAAAAGCTTAACCTTTCTTAAATTTCATTCATTCTGAAACTCTTTTTCAACCTTTGAAGACCAGCTTCAAATGCTCTTTACAACTTCCTTCAATTTTCATTCTTCCTGAGAACATTAATTCAAACTTCCAAATTTCAGTGGGTTAAGTATGACCTTAAATACCTTCAGTTTCATCAAGGAAGCCCTCTTTTAGAGAATATGACCATTAATAACATCATATGTCTTTCATTCAATTGACCAGATGCATATTCAACAACTAGAATGAACAGAGTTTTAATTAGTTTGCTATAACCTAGAGATTTCCTCCTTGTTTTCAAAGTCCTCCATGGCATTGCCCCTCCCTATCTCTGTAACCTCCTTCAACTAATTACGGTTTTATCTAATGTGTAGTATACCTTTTAGAAGGATGTTATAAGGGAAGATCACATGGTCTTCTGTAACCAATAGAGGAGTAGAACGGGCTACCTCTAGTTAGTAGTCTGAGTTAGCAAGGAGAAGTATGAAGACAGGGGTTGAGTTGAAAGCACACAAGTGTAGCTGCTGGGTACCTTTGTAAATAAACAGGATATGTTTCACCCAAGAACCGACTGCTGATCAACCCTGTCCATTGTACCAACTTGGCCATCCCAAAACAAGTGTGCAACCTAGATCACTAAGTCCCAACGAACTGGTGACTAGGATCCAACAAACTGACGATGAGGAAAAAACAAGAAGAAAGTGAGAAAAAAGCAAAAATACAATAAACTGGTTTCAAGAAAAAAACAAGTTAATGAAAGAAATCAAGAGAAATGAAATCGGGTGTACCTCACATAGTAATTGCAAGCAGAATTTATGCCCTAGTCGTCAAAGCAATCCCTTCACAGAATGCCTCAATTCAGCAAGGGTGATTGGTCTCTTTACATTGAACACCTCACGTTCTTTTTCCAAGTGAAAGACATTGTGGGGGAAGAGAAGAGGCGAGTGATCCTCTTATCCACGTGTGGGAATAAAGCCTATGGATTGATTTGATGTTTGATGGCACCCAATGCCCCAGATTTGAAAAGTTTTGATAAACTGGTGGACATCGGAAAGGGTCACTACCAGCCAAAGCCCTCAGTGAAGATGCAACAGTTCAAATTTAATTCAAGAAATAGAGCCCCAGGATAGACAGTTGCTTGTTATGTGACAAGTTTGAAACAGTTAACAGAACATTGTGAATTTGGTACATCTTTAAATGACATGCTCAGAGATCGTATAAATGAGGCCACAATTCAGAAGAGATTACTGTCCGAAACAAATTTGGATTTTAAAAGGCACTAGAGATAACACTGGCCATGGAAAGCACAGTAAAGGATTCAAAAGCAATACAGGGAGCACAAAATAGCGCAGTCCTCCACATTGGGTGGGAAGCCCTAGCCAAAAAGGACGCAATATGCAAGACTCTGCCGAGAACCAGGAAACAGCCAACACTAGCAGGAAAATAAAAATAAATCACTTACAGCAAAACCAAGGAATAATTACAACAGAGGTGGAAACAGAACCTTTCAACGACTGGTTGTTTAAAAAAATTGAATATTTTTATTGTCATCAAAACGGTACCTAATGAGACAGTGCAAGGAGCGTATCAGGCAGACTTTCAAACAAAAGAAAAATCCCCATGAGATCTACAAAGTAGAAGAGCCTGAAGCAACAAATTCAGATATTTATTCATTAGTTAATTTGAAGGTTGAAAAAATAGAACCAATATATGTAACAGTGAAGGTAAATAGCAGACCTATTAGAATGCAAGTAGACACAGGAGATTCCACTACAGTGAACACACCTTCAAATATCTGAAATATGGTGAACATAAATTAAGTTTGGAAGAAACTGATGCCAGATTAAAAACTTACACAGGTGAAGACATCCAAGTCAAAGGCATAAGCAGAGTAACTGTGCATTATGGGAGCCAACTGGTAAACTACCCTTGATGGTGGCAGCAGGTGAGGGGCCAAGTCTCCTTGGATGAAACTGGCTGAAGTAGATTAAGTTAGAATGGGATGAAATTTTCTAGCTGAGAACAAGTGGGTTACCAGAGCTACTACAAAAATACACCTCAGTTTCAACTGTCACAATTGTTTTGCAATTTGTATTTTTATTTCAAGATGCATGCCTTGAATTCAGTAGTAATAAGTCCACCAAGTCTTAGAGGTTTTTACAAAACTGAATTAAACCTTTATTAATAGTAGAAAAGGTTTTAAGCATGCACATCGGCCTAGTAATTAGTCCTATAATAATTCCTAACTCCCCTAATTAATGTGACTCCCACTTACACCTCCGTTAAGGCTACAGTGAAACAAAATATATTTCAACAGACCCTGGCAAAGCACACAATACCCTGGAGAGTGATATTCACAGTAAAGTTTCTTAGCTTCAGTTCCTGTAGATGGCAACTTGATACATACAGGCTGGAAGGTTTTCACACTTGTTGGATCTTAGAATTCCTTCTTCTTATACATAACCTCATCTCTTTTATACATGTTTCTCCCTTTTTAATGTAAATTTCATTGTTTCAGTATGTCTTTGCAACTTTACTTTTTCCATAATATAAATGTTTCATAATACTCACATTATCAGTAATCTTTGGGAAAAATAAACACATTGTTTGGCTTAGCCTCTGTTGGCTAGGTGTAACACCTTACCATCTCTTTGAAATTCATGACTCTGGTTTATCAAAAATGTAAATGTTCCTCACATTCTAAAACTCCAGCCATGTTTATGTATTTAGAATTTCACCTAGTTTCTCTTTTGATAACTCAAAAGCTGTCTGCAATTGGATTAAATTGAACTGAATTGAATTCAACTGAACTGGACTAGCCATATAAATACTGTGGCTACAAGAGCAGGTCAGAGGCTAGGAATCCTGTGATGAGTAACTCAACACCTGATTCCCCAAAGCCTATCCACCATCTACAAGGCACAGGTTAGGAGTGTGAGGGAATATTCTCCATTTGCCTGGATGAGTGCAGCTCCCACAACACTCAAGAAGCTGGACACTGTCCAGGACAAAGCAGCCCACTTGATTGGCACCACACCCACAAACATTCACTCCCTCCACCACCAATGTGCAGTATGGTATGTGCCATCTACAAGATGCAGGGATTCACCAAGGGTCCTTCGACAGCACCTTCCAAACCCACAGCCACTAACATCTAGAAGGACAAGGGCAGCAGATAGTTGGGAACACTACCACCTGGAAGTTCCCCTCCAAGTCACTCAGCATCTTGACTTGGAAATATATTGCTGTTCCTTCACTGTTGCTGGATCAAAATATGGAACTCCCCTCCTAACAGCACTGTGGGTGCACCTACACCACATGGACTGCAGAGGTTCAAGAAGGCAGCTCACCACCACCTTCTCAAGGGCAACTAGGGATGGGCAATAAATGCTGGCCTAGCCAGCAAAGACCACATCCTGTGAAAGCCTAAAAAAATTAAAACCCCCACACACACAGCCTCACACAGAGAAACTAATCCAAACTCCATTATTAACCTACCTTTACAATAAATCACAATAATATCATGAAAGTTATTTTATTTGCATGATAGAGAATCAGAGTTAATGTGGAATGTAATGCTCATGGTGGTGGACCTATTCACATACTAGAGAGCCTGTGGCAACCCCACTGCAGCCATTTCCCAGAGCAACACCTGGATTAAATCCTATTGGGATTGCCAGAAAGGCCCCGATGAGAGACATCCATTGTAAAGGGCAAGGTGGTAGCTTCCTTGCCACCAGTGGGTCCCTCCATTAGGTACATAATGCTTGTGTTTGGAGGGGGAGACATGGGGGGGAAGGGGTGATGCCCCTTCCCATCAGGCCTCAGGCTTATTCATAGGATTTCTTGGTGGATTGCTCACATGGCATGATCATCACCTAGTATTGGTTGAATAGCTGTATTAACGGGATAGGATCCTTAAGTGGCCACTTAAAGGTCCCAAATGGCCTCTGGACAGGAAGACCATCCTTGGCCCTGCTCCCCCTGGACTTAATTGGAAGAAATCAGGAAGGCAAGGGAGTCTCCATTATGTACCTTCCTGCCCAATTATACAGCTAGCCTTTGTCTCCCAGCCCACTTCTGTGGAGGGAATTAAATTTCACCCTGTCTTTCGCATCAGTGACCTTTCATCAGTTCTGATATCAACCTGTATTTTTTGCTAACTAGTACGAAGCCATGTCCCCTTGTTCTGTTCTTGCAATTTACTTTCAAGTAGTTGATTGGTCCACGCAAATCAAGATATTTTCCCCAACCTCTTTGTTTGGACAATGTGGTAATTATGGTTTTATTTAGTATTTAATGTACCTTTAAGAATAACACTTGTTAGGGAAGATCACATGATCTGTAGTAGCCAATAGGAGAGTAGCACGGACTATCTCAGCAGTTGCTGTAGAGATAGGGATGGGGAAAAATTTTCAGGTTGGTGAGAGGGGGCAGGGCCCACTTGCCGATATGTAAAATGACACGGTGACATTGGATGGGTGTCCTGATGTCACCGCTTGTCATTTAGATTTTCAGTTTGGTGGGCATGCAGCCAATTCAGCTGCGCGCCCACCGAACTGTCAAAGGCCTATTAAGGCCATTTAAATAGTCATTAAAACAATTAACAGGGCTGCCCGTCCAGCCTTAAGGTTGGGGGGCAGGCGAAGAGCCCATGTGGCCTTCGCATTTTGCATGGAATGAGGTTTTATGAAGGTTTCATTAATTAATTAAAATTTTTTATCAAATTTCATGAACATGTCCCAGCTCATGTGACACTGTCACATGAAGGGACATTTCTTAAAATATTTCCTTTTCTTTATTTAAATTTTAAACCTTAAACCAATCTCCCTAAGGCACCTCTGCCTCAGGGAGATTTCTGCCCTCTTTCCTGCACATGCGCAAAAGAGTGCAGGCTCTGACTCAGGGAACACCCCTCCCACCTGCACAGGTAGCACTAAGTACTTCTGGGTGTGCGTCACGCTGGGTGGGCCTTAATTGGTCCATCCATGTAAAATGGTGGTGTGACCCCAATTGGGGGCGGGGACGATTAGGTTCATGTCCGCCCCTGCCCACCCGCCCCCGCACAACCACCAACCCCCCACCCCAACAACCTTGGAGTTGAAAGCATACCCGTAGTTGCTGCTGAGCATGTTGTAAATAAATTTAATGTTCCCACCCAAAAAGTGGGTGGAAACATTAATACAACTCGGTCACTCTACAGCAGATAAGAATTTTTCTCTTGACATGAAGTGGTGAAATTACAAGATTATTCCAAGGATCAAAAAATTCTTCGTGATGTATCACAATCACTCCCATCCTTGTTAAATACATATCACCGAGCATAGAGCTAAAATAGTTCGACAGCCATTTAAAGCCACCGGCTTTATACAAAATCTGTTCAAATGTCTGTTTGAACCCAAAGTATCTTTTTCTGTTAATTTTTGGATCATCCTTTTCAGTGGTTCCAGTGGTACAAATAGATATTTAATTAGTTGGGGCTATCTAAATCCTTACTGGAGCTTTCAAGGGTTACTTCTCTGAAATACAAAGCTTTCTAAAATAAAACGAAACTGTCATTTTTCCAATACAGTCATCACGATTTCTTTATTTTATGAAGAGATTACAACAACTATTCTTGTTTTAACTTTGTAAGTGCTCAGATGAAAATAAAGCCATTTGTGCCCTTGTTCATAATTTGCATGATGTTAATTGTTGAATTATAAGAATTGACAATTCTTTCCCAACGTTCTGCACCTTACATTTACCACCTCCAAAACTAATAAGTGAACATGCTGGCATTGAGTTTCAGTTTAGTTTCCATCCAGAAATCAGTGCAACCTGGGTGGAAGTGACCGAAATAGCACTAAATTTAAAATGATGTGAGTTACGCAGATATAAAAACAAAAAACTGCGGATGCTGGAAATCCAAAACAAAAACAGAATTACCTGGAAAAACTCAGCAGGTCTAGCAGCATCGGTGGAGAAGAAAAGAGTTGACGTTTCGAGTCCTCATGACACTTCAACAGAACTGAGTGAATATAAGGAGAGGGGTGAAATATAAGCTGGTTTAAGGTGGGAGGGGTGGCGGTGGGGGTTGGGTGGGGGGAGAGAAGTGGGGAGGGGGGTAGTGTGGTTGTAGGGACAAGCAAGCAGTGATAGGAGCAGATAATCAAAAGATGTCACAGACAAAAGAACAAAAGAACACAGAGGTGTTGAAGGTGGTGATATTATCTAAATGAATGTGCGAATTAAGAATGGATGGTAGGGCACTCAAAGTACAGCTCTAATGGGGGTATGGTGGAAAGACTAGCAGGGCATAAAAGATTTAAAAATAATGGAAATAGGTGGGTGGGAAAAGAGAAATCTATATAAATTATTGGAAAAAACAAAAGGAAGGGGGAAGAAACAGAAAGGGGGTGGGGTTAGAGGAGGGAGTTCAAGATCTAAAGTTGATGAATTCAATATTCATTCCGGCAGGCTGTAAAGTGCCTAGTCGGAAGATGAGGTGCTGTTCCTCCAGTTTGCATTGGGCTTCACTGGAACAATGCAGCAAGCCAAGGACAGACATGTGGGCAAGAGAGCAGGGTGGAGAGTTAAAATGGCAAGCGACAGGGAGGTTTGGGTCATTCTTGCGGACAGACCGCAGGTGTTCTGCAAAGCGGTCGCCCAGTTTACGTTTGGTCTCTCCAATGACACTTCTCTTCCCTTCCTTGACCTTCTGTCTCAATCTCTGGTGATAGACTGTCCACCAATATCCATTACAAGCCTACCGACTCCCACAGCTACCTTGACGACAGCTCCTCACACCCCCCTTCCTGTAAGGACTCCATCCCATTCTCTCAGTTCCTTCGCCTCTGTCGCATCTGTTCTGATGATGCTACCTTCAAAAACAGTTCCTCTGACATGTCCTCCTTCTTCCTTAAACGAGGTTTTCCACCCACGGTGGTTGACAGGGCCCTCAACCGTGTCCGGCCCATCTCCCGCGCATTCGCCCTCACGCCTTCTCCTCCCTCCCAGAAACATGATAGGGTCCCCCTTGTCCTCACTTATCACCCCACCAGCCTCCGCATTCAAAGGATCATCCTCAGCCATTTCCGCCAACTCCAGCATGATGCCACCACCAAACACATCTTTCCTTCACCACCCCCCGGCAGCATTCCGTAGGGATCATTTCCTCCGGGACACCCTGGTCCGCTCCTCCATCACCCCCTACTCCTCAACCCCCACCTATGGCACCTCCCCATGCCCACGTAAAAGATGCAACACCTGCCCCTTCACTTCCTCTCTCCTCACTTCCAAGGGCTCAAACACTCCTTTCAAGTGAAGCAGCATTTCACTTGCATTTCCCCCAACTTAGTCTACTGCACTCGTTGCTCCCAATGCGGTCTCCTCTACATTGGAGAGACCAAACGTAAACTGGGCGACCACTTTGCAGAACACCTGCTGTCCGCAAGAATGACCCAAACCTCCCTGTCGCTTGCCATTTTAACACTCCACCCTGCTCTCTTGCCCACATGTCTGTCCTTGGCTTGCTGCATTGTTCCAGTGAAGCCCAACGCAAACTGGAAGAACAGCACCTCATCTTCCGACTAGGTACTTTACAGCTTTCCGGACTGAATATTGAATTCAACAACTTTAGATCTTGAACTCCCTCCTCCATCCCCACCCCCTTTCTGTTTCTTCCAACTTCCTTTTGTTTTTTTCCAATAATTTATATAGATTTTTCTTTTCCCACCTATTCCCATTATTTTTAAATCTTTTATGCCCTGCTAGTCTTTCCACCTCACCCCCATTAGAGCTGTACCTTGAGTGCCCTATCATCAATTCTTAATTAGCACATTCATTTAGATAATATCACCACCTTCAACACCTCTGTGTTCTTTTGTTCTTTTTTCTGTGATATCTTTGATTATCTGCTCCTATCATTGCTTGCTTGTCCCTACAACCACACTACCCCTCCCCCCACTTCTCTCCCCCCACCCAACCCCCACCCCCCCCCACCTTAAACTGGCTTATATTTCACCCCTCTCCTTATATTCACTCAGTTCTGTTGAAGTGTCATGAGGACTCGAAACGTCAACTCTTTTCTTCTCCGCCAATGCTGCCAGACCTGCTGAATTTTTCCAGGTAATTCTTTTTTTGTTTTGAGTTACGCAGATAACCACTTAACCTTCAGTTTGTCCAATCCTTCATCCTGCTTCAAAAGTTAATTTGCCTGAAGCATTCCCATCGACAAAATTGGCCATGCCCCCAGGTTGCAGGGGCTTGAGCGTGCCCCTTAGCAAAATCTCCAGGCTGCTGTGTTCAGGTTATACCGCACAGCACTGCATTTATTGCAGATAGAATCTTGGATCTTCCAGTTTCAGGTAATTAATGTCCAATGATGCAGTTTCTGAAGACAGCAAATTACAGGGGAATCACTCCAGGTTGAAAATAATTTTTTAAAAATCTATGTAGAAAATTCACATGAAAAATCTTATGCCATCTTGTATTCCTTTGGTAAAGTTTTGTTTTAAGTTTACTCTCCGATTCCACAAGCCTATTGTTATTAATTTAGAACATAATTATTGTGTACCTGGGTGGTTGCTGATGGCACAAGTATTTTGACTGAGTCTAATAAATTATGTAGGCAATGTTCTTATTACACAATGAGTGAACACTACTGGATTCTATCTTTCTTGCCTTGAGAAACAATTGCCTATATTGTCTTACAACGCTCCATTTCTTCACATATGACAGTGATGAATTCTGAGTCTCCATGCAAAGGAAACGTATTGTAATATAATCCCAGTGTATAGCCCAAGAATGTAATTATGATTCATGGATATTTTGGTGTGAAGTGACAATAAATGACAATGTCATACATGGTTGTGACCTGCAAAATAGGATATATATCATCTTGTATATCTTACAGCGCTTGTTCTGTGTATTAACATAAATTGAGGTTGGTGACACTCTTTATTTAATACAGTATTATAACTGTCATTTATCACTGGACTGGAACAGCTTCTCCATTCACTGTGACAGAAAGGCTTGAGGCTCATATTAATATTAGAACCATTCTGGAAAGAAAATGCTCGATTGGAGTTGTCTTCTCTACCCTCCTCAAAAACACAGCACCATGTTAAATATCTTAAAAAATTGAAATAGTTAGTTAGCTTCTAAAGTTCCTTAACCTACATAATCCCAAATCACTGTGTTATTATTCAGAATGACTTGGGGAATCCACCTAAATTCATTATTACTAATTGGTTTAGCTGGCATTGCCAGCAGGTGTGAAGGAGTTAATTTTGTTACTTCACTGAACTGAGTTTCCAGTAAGGAAAGCATTAGCCTTGGTCTAAATGATGCTCATTCACAGCCATTTGGTGGCATTTAGCTGTGCAAGACAGCTATCATGGAGCAGCATTGTTGCCATCACCTGCAATGAGGATTGCAGCTATTTCCTCAACTATCACAAATAAACCAGAGATTAAAAATACACTAACTAATTGGTCCCACTGGTGAAGGAAGATAGAAACATCTCTTATTGACTTTAAAATTTCAGTGGAACAAACCCTGATACCACCCCCCAACAAGGCTAATTAATATTCGTAGGCACTTAGGAACAGACAAACAGGAATAGGCCACTCAGCCCCTCAAGCCCATTCTGTAATCCAACAGATCATTGCTAATCTGCATCATAACTCCATTTACCTGGCTTGGTTCTGTAGCTCTTAATATGCCTGTCTAGCAAAAACCTAAATAAACGTTTTGAATTTACCCAGAGTGTGGTGAGAATGTGAAACCTACTACCACATTGAGATGATTAGTGTAAATTTAAGAGAAGGTTAGATAAGCATGTGAGGGCAAAGGGACAAGAAGGTTATGCTGATAGAGTTAAATAAAGACGGTTGAGAAAAGGCCCATGTGGAGTGTAAACCCTGGCATGAACTGATGGGTTGAATGATCTGTTTTTTTGTGCTGTAGATTCTGTGTTGTACAATGTATAAAGATGTGACTCAGTCCATCAGCTTATGTCCTCTGGTGTTTCTCAATAACAACAACTTACATTTATATAGAATCTTTAACAATAAAACATTCCAATATATTTCACAGGAGCTTTATAAAACAAAATATCACACTGAGACACATAGGAGATATTAGGTCAGATGACCAAAATCTTGACCAAATGAGGTAGGCTTGAAGAAGCGTCTTAAAGGAGGAAGGTGAAGGAGAGTGATGGAGAGGTGTAGGGAGGATTTTCCACAGGTTAGGTCCCAGGCACTGATGGTGTGGCCAGCAATGGTGGAGAGATTGCAACCTGGGATGCTTAAGAAGCCAGAATTAGAGAAGCAAAGATAGTTAGGTTACACTGTTACAAGGAGTGGTGGATGTGAAAGTGGGGGAGAGGTCTCCTGAAAAAATTTGGAAAGAAAATTTTGTGAGTTCTGCTCTCATCATCCCATGCCACCCTTCTTTGCCTCACCTGCATCCTCCTAGACAGTAAAGTAGGTGTTTTCTAATTGGTTTGCGAGACATAAATAGTCATTTCCTTACCCAATCTAGCTGGATAAATAAATTTAACCCCCTCAAATACTGCACTTTAATAAACAAATACCTCTTCACATGGGGAAGCAATGGCGTTGTGTTATTGACGCTAGACTAGGAATCCAGAGACCCAGGGTAACGCTCTGGGGACCTGGGTTCAAATCTGGAACTAATAGTCCAGGGATGACCATGACACCAATGTCAATTGTTGTTAAAAACCCATCTAGTTCACTAATGCCCTTTAGGGAAGGAAATCTGCTGTCCTTACCTGGCCAGGTCTATATGTGACTCCAGACTCACAGAAATGTGGGTCGACTCTTAAATGCCCTCTGAAACGTATCAAAAAAAGGAATGAAATTGGACAGACCACCTGACATCGACCTAGGCACCAGAAACAACCCTGCAAAATTCCTCCTTACTAACATCTGGGGATAGTGCTAAAATAAGGACACAAACTAGTCAAGCAACAGCTTGATGTAGTCATCCTCACGGAATCATATCTTACAGAAAATGTCCCAGACATCACCATTCCTGGGTATGTCCTGTCCCACCAGCAAGACAGACCTAGCAGAAGTGGAAGCACAGTGGTATACAGTCGAAAGGGAGTTGCGCTGAGTCCTCAACATGAAGTCTCATGGCATCAGGTCAAACATGGGCAAGGAAACCTCCTGCTGATTACCACATACCACCCTCCCTCAGCTGATGAATCAATGCTCCTCCATGTTGAACATCACTTGGAAGAAGCACTGGGGGTGGCATGGGTGCAGAATGTACTCTGGTTGAGGGACTTCAATGTCCATCACCAAGAGTGGCTCCACTGCTGACTGAGCTGGCCTAAATGACATAGCTGCTAGGCTGGGTCTGCAGCAGGTGATGAGGGAATAAACAAGAGGGAAAAGCATACATGACCTCATCCTCACCAACCTGTCCACTGCAGATGCACCTGTCCAGGATAGTAATGGTAGGAGTGACCACCTTGTCCCGCCTTCACATTGAGGATGTCTTCCATCGTGTTGTGTGGCACTACCACCATGCTAAATGGGATTGATTTCGAACAGATCTAGCAACTCAAGGCTGGGCATCCATGAGGTGCTGTGGGCCATCAGCAACAGCAGAACTGTACTTGAACACAATCTGTAACCTCATGGCCTGACATACCCCCCACTCTACCATTACCATCAAGCCAGGGAATTAACCTTGGTTCAATGAAGAGTGCAGGAGGACATGCTAGGAACAGCACCAGGCACACCCAAAAATGAAGTGTCAACCTGGTGAAGCTACAACACAGAACTTCTTGCATGCCAAACAGCATAAGCAGCAAGTGATAGGCAGAGCTAAGTGATCCCACAACCAACAGGTCAGATCTAAGCTCTGCAGTCCTGCCACATCCAGCTATAAATGTGGTGGACAATTAAACAACTCACTGAAGGAGGAGGCTCACAAATATCCCCATCCTCAATGATGGGGGAGCCCAGCACATCAGTGCAATAGATAAGGCTGAAGAATTTGCAACAACCTTCAGCCAGAAGTGCCAAGTGGATGACCCATCTCGGCCTCTTCCAGAGGTCTCCAGCATTGCAGATGTCAGTCTTCAACCAATTCAATTCACTCCACATCAAAAAAGGAATGGCTGAAGGCATTTGATACTGCAAAGGCTGTTGGCCCTGATAACATTCCAGCAAAAGTACTGAAAACTTGTGCTCCAGTACTTGTGGCACCCCTAGCCAAGCTGTTCCAGTACAGCTACAAACATTGGCATCTACCTGGCTATGTGAAAAATTGCCCAGGTATGTCCTGTACACAAAAAGCAGGACAAATCCAAACCAGTCAATTACTGCCCCATCAGCCTACTCTCCATAATCAGTAAAATAATGGAAGGGGTCTTCAACAGTGCTATCAAGTAGCACTTGCTTAGCAATAACCTGCTCACTGATGTCCAGTTTGGGTTCCACCAGGACCACTCAGCTCCTAACCTCATTAAGCCTTGGTTCAAATATGGACAAAAGACCTGAACTTTTGAGGTGAGGTGAGAGTAACTGCCCTTGACATCAAGGCCTCATTTGACCAAATATGGCATTAAGGAGCCCGAGCAAAACTGGAGTCAATGGGAATCAGGAGGAAAACTCTCCACTGTTTGGAGTCATATCTTGCACAAAGAAAGATGGTTGTGGTTGTTAAAGGTCAGTAAGCTCAGCTCCAGGACATCACTGGAGGAGTTCTTCAGGGTAGTGTCCTCGGTCTAAACATCTTCAGCTGCTTCATCAATGACCTTCCATCCATCATAAGGTCACAAGTGGGCATGTTCACTGATGATTGCACAAGGTTCAGCACCATTCTTGACCCCTCAGATAGCAGTCCATGTCCAAATGCAGCAAGACCTGGACAATATCCAGGATTGAGCTGACAAGTGGCAAGTGGCATTCCTGCCACACAAGTACCAGGCAATGACAATCTCCAACAAGAGAGAAACTAACAATTGCCCCTTGACGTCCAATGGCATTACCATCTCTTATTCCCCCCCGTCAGCATCTTGGGGGGTTATCGTTGACCAGAAACTGAACTGGACTAGCCATACAAATACTGTGGCTCCAGGAGAGGGTCAGAGGCTAGGAATCCTGTGATGAGCAACTCACCTTCTGATTCCCCAAAGCTTGTCCACCATCTACAAGGCACAAGTCAGGAGTGTGATGGAATACTCCCCAATACTCCGCACTTGTCTGGATGAGTGCAGCTCCCACAACACTGAAGAAGCTTGACATCATCCAAGACAAAGCAGTCCGCTTGATTGGCACCACATCCACAAATTTTCACTCCCTCCACCACCGACGCACAGTAGCAGCAGTGCGTACCACCTACAAGATACTCTGCAGGAATTCATCAAGGCTCCTTCGACAGCACCTTTCAAACTCACAGCCATTACAATCTAGAAAGATAAGGGCAGCAGATAGATGGGAACACCACCACCTGGAAGT
Source organism: Carcharodon carcharias (assembly GCF_017639515.1). Lineage (NCBI taxonomy): Eukaryota > Metazoa > Chordata > Chondrichthyes > Lamniformes > Lamnidae > Carcharodon > Carcharodon carcharias. The sequence goes on along the minus strand of NC_054471.1, from coordinate 102,914,184 downwards.
TCCCCTCCAAGTCACTCAGCATCCTGACTTGGAAATATATCGCTGTTCCTTCACTGTTGCTGGGTCAAAATCTTGGAACTCTCTCCCTAACAACACTGTGGGTGTACCTACAACACATGGACTGCAGTGGTTCAAGAAGGCAGCTCACCATCACCTTCTCAAGGGCAGCTAGGGATGGGCAATAAATGCTGGCCAGTCAGCAAAGTCCACATCCCATGAATGAAATAAAAAAAAGGGCAGCTGAAACCAAAATATCATAAACAAATTTACAAAAAATGTATTTTTGAAAAGGAATATGTGTTTTTTTTCTCCTAATGGAGAAATTAGACATTCAACAAATATGTAATCAGTTTTTCAGTGTCAAAAAGTTTTCTTGGCAGTGACTATGTGTTTAGCCTGCAGTAATAGCCTAGTTACACTTCACTCAAAAAGGTCTAACCTATTCAAGGGTTTTTGCAGCAAGACAAAACGCTGTGAAAGGCCACGTTCTCATCAGTTCAGTGATTTCTACTTGATTGCAGTATGGGAGGACTTCAACAATGCATCCTTTGAGGAAGAAAAGCATCAATTAGTAGCAACCTCTGAACTCCCATATTTAACTCTGCATGTGCTGAATCCAGAAGTTGCTGTCAGTTTCAGAAGACTAATGATGGCAAACATTGACAATTGTGCTGCCATTAACACCCCAAAATCCAGGGCATTGATTGCTGTTAACTAGTCCTGGCATACTCTCTGGATGCCTATGGAAAAACTCAGTTCACTGCGGCAGGTAATGGATTTTCAGTTCATTATGAGGGTGTGCTTCCTGCACATTTCTGCAGTGGTTCAAGAGGCAGTTCACCATCACCTTCTCAAGGGCAGTTAGGGGTGGGCAATAAACGCTGGTCTGGTCAGTGACACCCACATCAATATGAACGAATATAAAGAAGATTGGAGGCTAATGCACCCATTTAGAAACCAATAAATGGGTGTCCATAACTGAATTTTTATGCCATTAACCCAGGCTAACACATCCATTAAAACTGCAGAGGGAGAAATTTGATACACTGGAGCTCTGCATTTATACAGTAACAATTCTTACAGTCATTTCTAAGCCTCTTTCCTTTTTAAGTTAGTTGAAGTAAATCAAAACTGCAATAAATTGTGAACAGGATGCCAATTTATTTCTGTCACCTTGACATGATAATATCTCTTTGTTGTACAGTAATAATTAGGATTGCAAATTAATAATAGAGTATGGTTATGGGGGTGAATTCTTCCAACAATATTTATATTAAAACACCAAATCAGATTTCTCACCTAAACTGACCACCCGCCACTTTGAAATTAGTTCTTGAATATCTGAATGTAGGTGTTTCACACCTTCAGGTTCAGATGATTTTTTTTTTCTTTTATTAAAGGCTGTCTGTATTCTCAGAGGAGCAGAGCAGTCAGCATTTTCTATATCCTGCTGTCAAGACAACTCATATCACAACAGCTTAGGAAATTATTTTATAAACTAATGGAAAAGAAAGAACTTGACAGAGTTTTGCTTGAGATGCTACCAAGTTGAATTCAAAGGACTGGGGATTCAAGGTGAACTGTGGGAACAGAAAAATCATTAGCTGCCAGGTAGAAAACACTAGGTGCTTGTTAGGGAAGTTATGTCAGGGTAGGGTAAAGGGAATAGGAGCACTCACTACTGTTTCCAATTTATATAAGTATTTGGACTCAGAAACTTAACACAATGGGGAGAGATTTTACAAGCAAGTAGAGGCTGGTTTGGTTGCATACGGAGAATTAAATCCCCAAATATGACATTGGGATGGGTTCATCCCACCCTTTTCCGGGCCTCACTGGGTGGGATTGAAGGTAAGTGGGGAACCTCCATGAAGCTGTCAGATAAGGCATTTCAATATTATAATAGGCAAATAAGTATTGAATTTAACCTTCAATACTGGCTTTAACAACCAGCAGACCTGTTTCTGACCTGTCAGCTTCAGCTTACTAAGGTGATCGAGGCTTTTATCAGTGAAAGTGAAGGGCTCCAGTTGTGGCTAGATGTGAGTGCTGCTTACAGCACTTCTCTCGGAGAGTGCTTTCAGTGCTTGATATATGATTTTCCCTCAGCTCCTTGCTGTCACCCTTCAACACAGCATGGGAGCAGCTTATGCAATGCCAGCTTCCATCTCTGATGAGGGGCAAGAACAGAAACAACATCAGCACCAAGAGCAGCTGCCTTCTCCTCAGTGACATACTACTCCAAAGGGCACAGGGGTTGGACACAGAACAAGAGAGGAGCCCAACACCAGGTCTCCGGTCAGAGGATCACGATATGTCAGCAACAATGCCTCAGGAGGCTCAGACTTTCTTGGCAGGTCATTATTGAAATCTGCAGCCTCCAGGAAAAAGATCTCCTTCCCAGTGGACACACATTGCCGGTGGCCACCAATGAGATTTAAAGAAAACTTCACCACCCACCCTGCCTCCCGATGGGTCTCTCTCTGTCCCTGTGATTGCCTGCTCTCTTTTCCTGCAAGAAGAGAAAGTAAAGAGTTATGAGTGTAGAAACGGCTTGTGTGGGTAAGGGGGAAGGGCAACATCTGTGGAGGGTGACCCTGAGGCAAGGGTGTGAGATGACAATAAGATGAGGGCGAGGGTGAGTATTGGTTGTTCAGATGGGGATATGAGGAGGTGCCTGGAGAGAGAGAGGAATGAGTGGAGTTGGAAGGTATGTTAGGCTGAGGAGTGCTATGCTGGAGAATGCTGGGGAAGTCAGGCTATGGGAATTAGCACTTGAAAGCATGTTGCCCTTCACCTTTCCTGCTCTCCTGAGGTTCTGAATCCTCTTGGTGCACTGCCTCCATATATTGGGGATAACCACACTCCTGCTGCTGACTTCCTTGGCCACTTCCATGCATGCCTGCATAATTGGAGTTTGTCCTCTTCCTAGTCTTTGGGAGGACTCATCTGACTGCAGCTTCCCAGATCCCTCAGCAGGATCTCCAGATTCAAATGAGATATCCAGGGAGCAGCCTTCCCAGAGTAGACCAGGCTTGCGTTTGCTAGAGTTTAGAAGAATGAGGGGTGATCTCAATGAAACTTACAAAATTGTTAAGGTGCTAGACAGGGTAGATGTAGAAAAGAAGTTTCCCCTGGTTGGGGTTCTAGAACCAGGCGACACAGTCTCAGAATGAGGGGCAGGCCATTTAGGACTGAAATGAAAAGGGATTTCTTCACTCAGAGGGTAGTGAATCTTTGGAATTCTTTACCCGGGGGCTGTGGAAGTTTTATCATTGAATACGTTCAGGACAATGATCGACAGATTTCTAGGTACTAATGAGATCAAGGGGTATGGGGTTAGTGTGGGGAAAATGGTGTTGAAGTAGGCAATCAGCCATGATCTAGTTAAATGGCAGAGCAGGCTCAAAGGGCTGAATAGCCTACTCCTCTTTCTATGTTCTTATATTCCTATGTCTCCTCTCCATTCCTATTGGTTGCTGCAGCCTTAAAAATTCATGTCCTGTTAAGTCTATCTAATCCATGGATGGAATTTTACAGCAGTAGAATTTTACTTTACCGCTGAAGTCAGTGCAGCTTAGAATGGCTCGCCACATTTTACGGCCTTCTCCCCATTGTGACGGGGCCATAAAATTCTGGCCCGTGTGGGTCCCTTTAATTAGAAACACTCCTTTGACAGATTCAACCTCATTCCATCTGATATCTTTGATTGGGCAAGGAACATTGGTGACAGGATGATAGTTCCATGGCTCAGTTAACGATCCTTGCAAAGACTGCTACTTAAACAGAATGGTCCCTGACCCACTCTTGGTGCTGGCGTTTCAGCAGGGACTAAGTCCAGAAAATAATGCCCAACCTGAGATTTGTAGATGGCACTAAGATAGGACGGTAGTCAATTCTGAGCAGCTCAGGAAATGAAAAATGAGTTGGATAAAATGTATTAGTGGGTGGTAAAATGGCTGATGAAAAGTTTAACATACTGTACATAGGAAGTAAAAATGAGCAATGTATTTACATATTGAAATAGCTAAGTATGAAGGTGAAAGAAACCTAAAGAGACCTAGGAGGTCCTAATAGACTTGACACAGAATATGTTCAACTCCTGCAGGTCTGCAATCAACTAGGAATGTTGAACTATATTTTTGTAATATGCCTTTAAGGGGTATCAGCATGACAACACTAGAAGGGAAATCTATTATGTGATCCAATCATAAGTTTCACTTTTGCTTGGGCAGAGCACACAAAAACAGCTCCAATGCCTCCAAGATTTATTCCTATGTTTACCTGAAAAATTAGGCAAGCTGCCGAAGCTTTGTGTCTTGCACTCATCAGGACAGATATGCAAGAGTATCAACTGTAAAAGGGACAACAATTTAATACTGCATGAGAAAAGAATGCTGATTGGTTGGCAAGTGGAATCTTATTGGTAGAAGCTTTGCCATGGGGAATGCACAAGGGAACAGTTAACTGCCAACCGTTTAAATTTAAACCAGGCAGGTCAACATTGCTTGGTCAAGGCATTGTCATGGGGAATGAACCAGAGAATGGCTGTCCCCCAAGCTTTTGTTTAGTTGAAAAAGGTACAATGTGTGGACATGGTCCTTCTGTCTTGCAAAGGACAGGGCTCTGTGTATGAATATATGTAGCTTCTAGCACACATAAGTGAACCACACTGTAAGCCTGACTGATAATCCTAAATTGGCTGTCAGAATAATTCTTTGCACAATCAGGATTATTTAGCAAGTGTTGTCCAATCACTGAATCACATCTAATGTTAGACATTATGTTTTGAGTTTTGCAAGAAGTACTTTGCCTGTTGTGAACAACTGAAGAGACACACTGATTGTTATAATATGCCAGTTGTTGGTATGTACAGCTTACATTCCTGGCATCACACCAGCACTGAAATTCAGACACTACATTATTCATTTTTGTGGTAGATAAAGTGTCTTTTTAGCTTGGTGGCAGTGTCTTGTTAGTGGTGAATACCACTCATGTTGCTGCTGCATCGTAGTGGCCTGAAATGGCCAGCCTCACCTGTTTATCAATTTTTTCAGACACCTTACCCATCCAGGGTAATCTGAGGTAGAGTGTGCACTTATTAGCACCGAAAGTGGCAGCCTTAGGCCCATTCATGGATTGGTACGATATACAGCAAGCAATGATCTGATCAGGGTAGCCATTTTCCCCCAGGATGGCTCTGATGTGCCCTATTTCAGCATCAAGCTTGCACGGTGAGCAAATGGCTCGGGCTGTATTTATGAGGTTGCCAATAAGGCCAATCTTATAGTGTGTAGAACAGTAGGAACCCAATTTGTATATTCACAAATGAAGGTAGGCTTTTCATAAACAGTAATGGAGAATCCATGGGCAGATTTCTCAACCATCACATTAAGGAAAGGGAACTCATTTGACTGCTCCATTTCAAATGTGACTTTGAGCACAAGATGGAACCCATTAAGGTCTGTAAGGAAATTCTTACATGTAACTGTGGATTCAAATATAGCAAACGTATTATCTATGTATTGAAAATATGCAAGGGTTGGATGTTAGGTGTCATTCCATTGAAAATGCGTTCCTCGTGGAATCCGACAAAGATGTTTGCAAGAGCTGGACCTGGAGTGGATCCCATGGCGACACAATCTATTTGGGTATATATGGGGCAGCATTTTGTCAAGTGGGTGTGGCAGGCGGGCCTGGGAGCGGCTGCAATCGGGCCCCGAACGCGATTTCATGCCAGTGTGAAAAGTGTGATGAGGACTCAATGCTGCCGCGATGGGAGCAGGAGGAGGGCAAGTGCTAAGGTCTGTGCACGCACAGGGGAGCGTGCACTGAAAGCTCCCTGAAGGCAGGGAGCTGAAGAATTGTACAATCAAAAAGAAAAATATTAGAAATGTTAAAAACATGTTCTGTCATAGAACTCAGTAACAATAGCAGAAACATTGGCCAGAATTTTTAGCTAGTCGGGCGGGCACGTGCCCAACCTGGCTGAGTGTAAAATGACGCGCGATGACCTCGGGCGAGCGTCCCGACATCATCAGGCACTTGCACGATATTTCAGTCGGCAGGCCCACGCAGGAGTCAGCAGCACACCCACCGACAATTAAAAGGCCTATTAAGGTCATCAAAGAGGTCATTGAAAGAAATTTTTCGCTGCCCATCCAACCTCATGGTTGATGGGCAGACGAAAAGGTCAAGCGGCCTTTGCATTTTTTAGGAAACCTCATCCACAGGCGGGCTCAGGTTTCCAACAGCAAATAAAATCAAATAAAAATTTTAACATTTCATTACTAATGCGTCCCTGCTCATGACAGAGTCACACGAGGGGACATGTTTTATAACCTTCTTAAAATCTTTATTTTTAATGTTTAGAACTCTTCATCCCTGAGGCAGTTCTGAGCGAAGTTCGTGCTCGGCCCACTCGCCCTCCTCCCCCCGCCACCAGCATGAAATCGCGGTCCGGCCCCGATTGTGGGTGACAGTCATCTCCCCAACTGCCTCTGCCTGTCCCCGCCAAGCACCCGTCCTATGATGGAAAAATCCTCCCCATAATAAAAATTATATCTAAAAATTTTTACATTTTTAATTACTGTTGGAAATCTCATCCCGCCCGTAGTTGATGTTTCATTAATAAAATCCAAAGGCTGCCTGGCTGATTCTCCCGCCCGCCCGCTAACTGTAAGGTTGGACCGACAGTGAAAAATTGCTTTCAATTACTTGATTAAGGGTCTTAATAGGCCTCTTAATTGTCGGTGGGCACGATGCTGAATCTCAAGTGTGCCTGCCGACCAAAACATCGCCCGTGTGCACAATGACATCGGGATGCTCGACCAACGTCATCACGCGCTATTTTACGCCTGTTTGGGTCGGGAGTGTGCCTCCCCTGCGGGGCATAAAATCCTGCCCATGGTGTCATTAACACTGAACACAACGGCACGAGTTGCTGAGTTTATAAGTTCAATGGATACAGATTCAGACAATGGTGCTGTATCTAGATTGCCATGATATAGTGACACGATGCAAATGTCTATGGCTTCCTTGAGTATTACATTGGTGAAATGGCTGGAAATGGTGAATGGGCACATAGACACAACATTGCTATCGATATGGAAGTCCTGTGTGGTTTTCACAGAGGTGAAGAAATCCTTCATCATGTATGTAGAAAACTTGCTCAGAACTGGTTATAGCAACTTGCCCAACCATTTGGCTAATGCACCTTGCTCAGAACCAGTCACTGTTAACTCTCCATAACATATCAAACCAAAAAGACTTTCTGCCTATCACACAAATGAGAAATGTGGTAAATGAATTTCAGTGTCAGTGTGATGCTATATATGTAGGCCATATGCCCCCAATGACTGGCAGATTGTATCAAACAAGATGCCCCTTCAGCTGTCCGCAACAGGCAAAATACTAACCACACCCATCCAGCTTGCTAAGCTAAAAACATGGGCCAGGGTTTTCCAGCCCCATCATGCGGGAGCAGCCACAGGAGGTTCGGCGGCCCAACCAAAAGTCCATTGACTTTCTGCAGGGCCGGATGATCAGAGCAACAGGTGGGGCTGCAAAATCCTGCCTATAGTGTCCAACGTTAGATGTGATTCCATGATTGGACAGCACTTGCCAAACAATCTTGATTGTGGTAAGAATTACACTGACAATAGATTGAGGATTATCAGTCAGGCTCACAGCGTGGCTCACTTATGTGTGCTAGAAGGTACATATATACAGGGCCCTGTCCTTTACAGACAGAAAGTGCATGACAATGCATTGTGACTTTTTCAACTAAACAAAAGCTTGTGGGGGGCTGCCATTGCCTGGTTCATTCCCCATGGCAATGCCTTGATCAATGAGAACCCCCCTATTGCAATGCCTTGACCAATGAGAGTCAACCTGCCTGGTCTGAATTTAAATGAAAGCTTGGCAGTTAACTGTGCCATGGTGCATTCTCCTTGACAATGCTTCTACCAATCAGAGTGCACTTGCCAACCAATCAGCACTCTCTTCCCATGCAGTATAAATTGTTGTTCCCTTTACAATTGGTATTCTGTCCTGATGAATGCAAGATGAAAAGCTTCGACAGCATGTCTCTTTTTTCAGCAACACTCAAGTTCTGTACTACCAAACAGCTATGTATAGCTATTCTCATGTGCCTAGTCTTAATAAGTGAACTCAGAATGTGTTTATCAAATCCCTTATGAGCAACTGGTGGCTTGCGTTTTGTACAATAAATAAGCCCAAGGTATTATATCATTATAAAAACATGGCATATATAAGCAAAACATAAGTATATGTCAGAGGAAGTCATGAGCAAATTGTATATTGCATTGGTCAGACCTTGAGTACTTGCCCAGTTGTGATCAATGAGACACAAGTTTTGGAGGCAGCACAGAAGAGCCATGAAGCTGATCCCTTGTGTCAACTTTCAGAGTAATGTGGAAAAACTGGAGAAACTAGGGGTTTTTTAACCTCAATATAATTTATGGGAAATCTAGACCTACAAAAAATTACTTCAAAGTACATCAGGAAAGTAGTAGAAGGGAGTACAGGTTTAAATTTAGGCATGGATTGCTCTCCACTTAGTCCAATCAACACCTGAAGTAGACTTCAAGTTAGAGTAGCAGAAGGCAAAATCCTGGAATTAATTAAAAATCATTTGGATACTGCAATAAGGATAAGATCTTCTGGATGACGAAAGGAAGAAAAGGCTTGCCTTCCTCTTCCATATTTATCTGATTCTTGGTCTGTGCTACTAACCTCTCCTTCACATCTGTCAATTGTCCTCTAACATCTCCGCTGAAATGTCAAGAAGGACAAGGAGGAATAGTTTACCGTTGTCACAGTCACATAGGACATCCTTTGTGACTTTGATAAGAATGATGTCCAAACTGTGGCAGGGGTGGAAAACTGATTGGAGAGATTTAAACATGGAGTTCCGGGAAAGATGGGCACCGATTTGGGAAAAAACAACTTATTCAAGGACTTTGGAGAGGAGGGTGAGGCTGGAACTTGGGTGTTATTTTGTAAGCACAGTGGGGTTAAGGGTTGTCTTTTTTTGAGGAGAGGGTGATAATGGCAGAGTTAAAGAAGAGAGGGACTGTCTCTGAATAGAGAGAACTGTTAACAATATCAGCTAACAATGGTTTAGGAAGGGAAGTTGGGCGGCCAGCAATTTGTTAGGAACAGGGTCTAGCGGATCTCTAGGACAAGATGAGCCCAGAGAGGACATGAGGGGAGATAGGAGAGAAACAAGAGAAAGGTGTGGTTTCAAGGTTAGGGCAGGGAGGCATTGAAGAAGAAGTTTGACATAATGAGGTAGTGGGCGAGAAGAAAATAGCAGAGGCATCTGCTTGGATCATCTCAATCTTAGTGACCCAGAAACCCACGAGTTCCGCACACTTAAGTGTTGGAGGAGAAGTTGGAAAAAATGGGTAGAGGCATTTTAAGGTTTGCTGAAGAGAAAAGAAGCCAGGTGTTATCTTTGCATATCAGATTGATCATGGAATAGAGATCATTGCTTTGGCAGACGACAGGAGGACCCGGTGGAGCCTTATGTGGTCCATCTAGACCTAGCAGCGGCTGAAGGGGATGGAGATAAGGGTCATAATAGGGGAATAGCCAAAATGAGAACATTGACAATCACATTGTCAAGAATGGACCTTGCGGAAGCCTTACAACAATAGGCTGTGTAGAACCTATTGCCATGGGTTCCTTGTCATGTGTTTTAACGGCCAGGCAGTTATTCCCACTGACTTCCCAGCCCAAACGGAAGGAACGTCAGCAAATGTCATCAAAGTCTGCGTGAATTCCTTGCTGTCATTATCTTTCTGAAAATATCTTCAACCACCGAAGCCATGCAGTGTCCGCCCCGGCACTTTAGTGCATACACCACATCCATGGCCTTCACCGTCTTGTGCTTGGCGTGCTCAGTGTAGGTGACCAAGTCCCTGATAACATTTTCACAGAAAACTTTCAGGACTCCGCGAACCTCTTCGCATATGAGACAGGAGATGTGTTTGCCACCCCCCATGGCGAGCCAGCCGCTGAATAGCTGGCTTAGTAATACCCTGGATATTATCGCAAGGACATTATGGTGCCATTTGGCTCCACCTTTGCTCAGTCCCTTACCACCTTTCCCTCTATCCGACATTATCTACAACCACTGACAAACAAGCCAGCTTCCTTTCTCCCTTGCTGTCATCTGACCTTTCAACCCAAAAGAGGTACAACCAACTCCATTATCAGGATTTAATAAAGACTCATTACCTCAGATAAAATGTAAAGGGATGTTTTAAGAATTTTCAGGATGAGACTGCATGCACAGTTCAGTTTTCAGACGCACGTATGAAGCTGGTAAATAAGGAACTAGTCAGAATATAACATTCAAGGCAGTTATAGCTCTTTTACAATATTGAGTGAAGACTCTTGGTGTTAGGAATGTTTCGCTCTATAACAATAAACTGCCTCCAGTTTCTTAACAGGAAAATTATGGATTTGTCCATGAATGAATGAAACCTGCATTTGTCAACCAAAACAGATTTTACGTAATTCTTTGAAAATCTCAACTAGGGGAGATGACCTACTAGTTGCACCAAATGATGTGTGATCATGGTGGAGATCCTAACATTGGGAAATGGAATATAGCAGACAACAGTATTTAGGTGGCGTCAGACGTAAACTAAGAATATTTTGAAGATTCCCCCAAAAATCAAAATTATGGATGTTGAAAAGAGGCACATTCTTTTCAGCTTTTTAAAAAAATGTCAGAAATATTGCTGTTGTAGAGTGAGCAGTGGCAAAAATGTAAGAATTTGTATCAAAATGCCAAATACTGTATAACCACTCATTCTAATTCATTTCTGGCCATAGCCAATAGCCTCAAATGCTGCATTTTCAATGCTACAACAGAAATATGGATGCCCCTGAAAAGTAAGCTCCAAGCTGTGTTTTGTAACAATTGGGGATTTTTTTTTGCTAGTTCACTCTTTTAATGTTTGTGAACTATTACATAAATACTCAGCGGCACTACCCATTTAGATTTTAGTTGTGACTCGAAGCCAGCTTTTGATGCCAATTACAAAGAGCCAAATGTCAAGATGTCACAGTATGTTAAAGCGTACAAGCCTACACAGCCACAAGCGGTTTCTTATTGTGGGAATGGCCATAGGTCTACTGATTACTGTTGCAATTAGGGTCAACATCGATGCTGTAAAATTTTTTAAAAACCCACAATGCTTAGTTCTGTACAACATTTGTGTTTCGTGTTGTTGGTAACATCATTCATTTCCGATGCTGACGTAATCCAAAAGTTTGAATAGTTAAAGAAACATCAAATCTTTTATTCTTTTATTGTCTCACCCAATTCTCCATTCTCCCCTTATCCCCAAGAATGTGAGCATTCCGATGAGTAGGTGGGGTAAATGTACTAGGAAGATCCCAGATTCGGTCCCTGACTGTGGTGAGTTATACAACCACAGCTGTGCTGGTGATGCAGCTATTAAAATTGTCCTCAGTACCACTCGGCAAGGACAGAAAATTTCAGACTATGTTCCTTCTCCTAATTACTATTCAGGTATCCTATTGAAAATCAAGTGGGCCTCAGGCTTCTGTAGACATTTTACCTGCCGGCTGTAATGGCGGCTTTTCACGCTGTATCGTCCCAAACCCGCTGCATTAATTATGCACTCTCAGGAAACACGGCGGTTCCATGGCAGGTGGGCTCTTATTCGCCCACCATGCTTTCTCCTCACCGCCTCATCATGCCAGGCACCATGTTTAAAGTGCAGCCGCACACAAACCTCTCAGTACTGCTGCACGGAAGACAGGATAGTCCCAAAGGGCAAAAAGACTGCAGCCCCCAGGTTTAGTGACATGTCCTTTGAGTGCCTTTTGAATGCCGTGGAGGCCTGGTATGGTATCTGATATGCCCACTCTGGCTATAAGTGGGGCAGCAGCATCACCAATCCAGCATGGGAGGCAGTGGCAGCTGTGGTCAGCACCAAAGCCCTGCAAAAGAGGACAGCCACCCAGTGCTGCTGCAGGGTTAATGGCCTCCTCCGTTCCACAAGGGTAACTCACTTTTCCCATCACTCTCAACTCACACACTCACAAGCCCATCACGCATCCACCTCAAGGGATAACAGCACTAACTCTCACACATGCCCTCACATCTCTATCAGGCTCATAACATCGTGAGCTCACGTCCTCAACCCATCCATCTCTCCGCACACCACACAAACATTCTATGCTGTGCCATGCGTCCTGCTCACACTCTCTCCATCTGTTTCCCTGCAGGAGAACTGGCTCACATCAGCAGGGAGAGGTCCCAGACTGGAGTGGAGTGGCCCACATTAGGCCCCCTCACTCACCTTGAGGAAGGTGCCATTGCACTGACCGGTGAGGATGTGGACCCTGCCTGCGGCAATGGTGGGGTTGGTGGCGAGCACCTTTGTGAATATCCTGAGCCACATCATCCCTCTCTCAACGTAACTGTGAGTGCTCTCCCTCCTGCTTTAGATTCTGCTGACACGCACTAATTATCTCTACTTTGGTTCACAGGGAGCTCTGCCAAGGGACCGACACCCTCAGCCAGCCAATCCCTCAGCTCCATCCGCGTCCTCATCTCCAACCAAGAGGCCATCTCCTCCATTGAAGAGCTGGAAATAAGCAGCATGGAAGAGCCATCATAGTGTTTCCCCACACCCTCCTCCAGTGCAGAGACACACACATCAGTGGGACCTAGATCTAGGGCAGATTTGCATTCATAATCTGGTGGTCACCGCACAGACACATTTCTGCAGCAGGAGGAGGCGGGTTCAGCCGAACTCCCCAGCACTCAGAGGACTGCTGGGGAAGAGGCATCTGTGAGGTCTGAATCAGATGATGAACCTCTGGACTTGGCCTTCCAACTCATCCTGGAGAGTCAGCAGAAGGCGGGGGAACATCACGCAGAGCTGTTGGAAACCCTCAACAGAGTGGCACATGAGTCGGAGGAATGCCTCTGCCTACTCCCTGATGAAGTGGTGCCCACATGTGCATGTATGGAGGATGTTGAATGCCATGGAGACCCTGGTCCAGCAGAATGCGGAGACATGCGCAGACCTATACTCTATCATGGTAGCCATGGGTGAGTTGGTACAGTGACAACGCGAGAGGGAAACAGGGCACCTCGATGCCCCTCAGGTGCTCCTTCCCCTCAATGAGTTAGGCCAGGGCCCTCAGGCACCTGAAGGGAGAAGGAGCAGCAGCTGGACACCTCTGCGCCATCCGCTTAGGAGTCTCAGAGGCTGTCCACTGCTTTCGAGTCTCCTTTGCCTGTGAGACCCTCAATCTCATCCTCTGTCACCAGAGAGAGAGCAGCCGGCCAACGAGTGATTCTGGAGAGAGAAATGTGTGTGTGGCAGGCCCTTTCAGAGCCTCGTGCAAGCACTCCCATGCATACTGATCCTTCCCACTTTGCACTCATCTCAATGTCCTGAGCATTTTCAATGCTGCCTGCTGGGGTTTGCTTTCAGTTGTCCATCTGAGTTTACCTGCATCTCTGCCCACCCACTGATCGCACTCCCATGCAGCACATAATCTCACCCACCACAACTCTCATTTCACTTTAGATTTGGAGAGCACGGTGCTAATTGGGTTTTACTTCTGCTCCCCCATCCTTTACCCTCCCCCAGTCACTCATTTCCTTTTCCCCGTCACAGTTGACACCCCCTCCCACAGCATCACCTTCCACCCTCCCCTCCATGACCTACCAGCCACAAACCTTTTCCTTCGGGGATGCCCAGGTGAACATGCACATTCCCTTCCTTCTCGAAAATCCCACCCCCATCCATCTCCCCGACCTCTTCCTCCCCATCCCGAGGGCCCATGCCTGCCTCCGAGTCCCCATCAATCACCCTCGCCATCTCTTCTACCACTACTGTTCAACCCTCACCCTCTCGCCATGTTCACCTGGACATCCCCTTCTCCAGGTCCCTTCCCCCCCTGAACCCCATCCCCCCATCCGAACCCCTTCCACCCCCCCGGAACTACCCCCACTTAATTCCTCCCCCTTCCTTACTCCTTCAGACACCCTTATTTCTTCTGTAGCCTTTGTTCTTCCCCCCTCCTGACTCCTTCCTCCAGCCTCACTTCTTCCTCCAGACTTACCCTTTCCGCCTTCCAGACTCCCTCATACACCCTTACTTCTTTCTCCATTCTGACTCCCTCCTCCATTCTTACTCCTTCCCCTCTCCACACACCTTCCTCCCCCCAGGCTCCCTCCCCTCTATGCACTCCTTCCCCCCTCCAAGCTCCTTCACTTACACCTTCAACCCCTCTTACACTTACCTCCCTAGTATTTTTTTTATTCCTTCATGGGCTGTGGGTGACACTGGCTAGTGACTAGCATTTATTCCCCATCCCCAATTGCCCTTGTTCAGAGGGCATTTAAGAGCCATGCACAATGCTGTGGGTTGGAGTCACATGTAGGCCAGACCAAGTAAGGACAGCAGATTTCCTTCCCTAAAGGGCATTAGTGGACCAGATGGGTTTTTACAACATTTGACAATGGTTTCATGGTCATCATTAGACTTTTAATTCCATATTTTTATTGAATTCAAATTCCACCATCTGCCATGATGGAATTCAAACCCAGGTCCGCAGAGCATTACCCTGGGTTTCTGGAATACTAGTTCAGTGACAATACTACTACACCATCTTCTTCCCCATTACCCCCTCCTCCCCCATACTTCCTCCCCTCTCCTAACCACCACCCCCCCCGATACCTTCATTCCCCTTCAACCTCACCTTCCCCAGCACCTTCACCCTCCCCCTCCCAACCTCACTTCCCGACACCTTCATTCTCCCCTCTCAACCTTGCCACCCCAATACCTTCAGCTTGAATAGCATTTCAATGGAATCATGAAGCAGAATTTTTGCTTGTGGGTCCCAACCCTGTGGGAAGGTCAGGAACCCAGGAAGGCAGAAACCCAAGGAAGATTTTTGGAAGAAGCCACCACTGGGAACCTCATTCAATTAAGGGCAGCTGGCAAGCTTCTGAGTCTGGAGGGCCAATAGGAGACTTCCCAGTGCTGAAAGATCAGCAGCCCCACCTTCAGCGGTGGGTGCTGCTAAAGTGTGTAGGGCGTTGTCGGGGCACCTCAATTCCAGGTCACCGGAATATGGAGAATTTAAGCAGGACTACATGGGCTAGGGCTGTTGGATAGGAGGGGAAAAACCCATCAAATGAATGGGCACTACCATGGTTGTGGCTGTTCATTACCGTGGTTTCTTCCACATTGAATGAAGCTTCTGGCTCTTGTGTCTACCTGGCCTGCTATTGAGATGCTGCCACCATTTCACAAAGAGCCTCCTGACTCAGTGAATACCCCACGGACTGGCTGGAAAATTCCAACAATGTTGGGAGAGTGCCCTTAATTAAGCACTCAAGGGACTTAATTGGTGACTGATCGGATAACTATTGCTGCCATTGCCTCGCCTCCTGCAGAATCTTGTGGAGGCAAGAACATGCCATAGAGCCAGACCAATGGGAATTCCCTCCTATTTTCAGCTCCCCCCAACCAGCCCCCAATCCCATCACCAGACCTGGCTCCACCTGACCCTGAAAATTTATCCCACAGAATCAGAGAATGAAAAAATGATATACCATAGATGGAGGCCCTTAGGCCCATCATGCCAGTGCCAACTTTTTGGAAAAGCTAATCAATTAATCCCACACCTTTGCTCCTTGCCCAATGATCTGAAAAATCTTTCCTTTCAAGGAACTCTCTTGTTCCCTTTTGAAGGTTGCCGGATCGGCTTCCACCATCCATTCATTTAATGAATTCCCGATCATAATGTGTCTCTATGTAACCTTTTTGATGTTGCCTCTGCTTGTTTTCCCAATTACTTACGTGTCTTCTAGGGCTGAATTTTACAGAGGAAGCTGGCTCCTAATCACCGGTGCAAAAGTCCAGGGTGGGTTTGCACTTGCTTGGCCAGCTCAACCTGAAGCCATTAATAGCCATACCTGGCTTGAGGTGGACATACTGCCCCCATTGGGGATGAATTCATACCTCCATTCAAATGGCCAGCAGGTTTCCTGATTCAGCAGAGCCATCAGGAGCCATGGCTACTGCTGGAATTGCAACAGTCCCTGAGGAAGAGTTGCCGATGGAGCCCAGATGAAGATAAGTCTGGGGTCTTGTCAGGGTCATTTTGGCATGCCCCAGCGAAATGGGTTTTGGGTTGGGTTGGACATGGCAGGGGGAATGGGGAAAACAGGGTGGAGGAATAACTTGCGTGGTGGGGTGGTGCGCTTGGGGGATTACACCTTCAAATAACACTTGGGGCCCATAAAAGGAGTCAATGCCTCCTCTTACCCAGTCACTGGTCTGTCAGGTTTCAACTAGCAGGCTGCTCATTGGCGCCATGCTACCTTGCAGTGGGTAAAATCTCAGTGTTGGTGGAAGGAGCCTTCGATTGGCCCACAGGTGAGCACGCTGCCCGCCACTTCCCTCAGTGCTGGTAAAATCACAGCAGGGCCTTGTGGGGATGGGGATGCAGAAGGCACTGTGCCACTGCCCAGTTTTACAGCATGTCCCATTACCAATCAAACCACGGGGTCCTATAAAATTTCAACCCTAGTTACAGAATCTTCTATCACTGGAAATACTTCCTCCTTAGTTACTCTATCAATACTTTTTGTAATTTTTGTTTCTCTATCAAATTTCCTCTTAGCCCTTTCCCTTGTAGGAAGAATCAATCCAGTTTCTCCAGATTCTTCATGTAACTCATGTTCATCATCTGTGATACTGTAGTTATTATAGTTTTGATAAACATAGGACTGTAGCTTTAATAATAATCCTGTGTTGTAAGATCACACGATCTGTGTAAACCAGTGTGTTAGCAGAGGGAGCAACCTCTAGGAGGGAGTTCTTCTTTAGTTACAGAGTTAGATGCACACATATAGCTACTGCTGCTGTCTTGTAAATAAAGTTCAATGTTTCCATCAAGAAAAGTTGCCTGGAAAATCAACTCTATAATAGGTACCATTCTAGAAAGTTTCTTCTGTAGCCTTTTATTCCTGAAGGGATATAAATTCCTGTGTGATACTTCAACCACCTGTCAGAAATGATCATACATTGCTATTGATGCTGAGATTGTCGTTTACTCAAAACCCAGCTTCCACTCCCTGCAGCTGGAGGTAACTGTGTACTGCAAAACGCTTTAACGTTACTGTGCCAATTGTAGAGATTGCATTCATTCTGCATTATGTTGTGACGAATGTGTTGTGTGCAGTGTGGAATATTAATCGTTAGTTTCATTGGTTGTTGTAATGCTGTGCTTAGTTTTTAAAAAGGAAAATGAAACAGCTAGAACTGCAAAGACACTGGGCAGAATTTTCTGCCTGTCGGGCAGGCGGGTCCAACACAATCTCCGGCCCCACTGCCATTTTAAGGTCTGCCCAGCGTGACGTCCGGCGAGAAACGCTATGCGCCTCCTGTGCGGGCATGGGGGGGATTCCCCAAAAGCGATACTGCATACTTTCACGTATACGCACAAAAGGACGCACATCTCCCTGAGGCAAAGTGCAGCCTCAGGGAGATCGCTTCCACTTTGAAAAAGATTAAAAATAGAAAAAAAAAATTCTCTAACATGTCCCCCTCATGTTACAATGTCACATGGGATGGGACATGTTCATAATTTACACTATAACTTTATTAAACTTTTTACAACCCTGCATGAAACGTCATTCCACCGGTGGATGAGGTTTCAGGTTTTATCTATTTGCTGCCAGGGCTCCTGGCCTGCCCAGCAGCCTTAATGTTGGACGGGCAGGTCCTTTAATTGTTGAAATGATCCTGTCAATGGCCTCACTTGGCCATTGACAGTTTGACGGGCCCGCAGCTGATTTTGCTGTGCCCCTGCCTTCCTGAAAATTTAAATGGAGTGGGAGTTCCGCCCGACATCATCCCACGTCATTTTACGTGTCAGTGAGTGGGCCCCGCCCCCTGCTCGCCGACTGCAAAATTCTGCCCACTGTGTTTTAAAATGGCTGCAGAAGTCACCTGACCTACAGACTGGCTGAGTTTCTAGAAGTGTACGAACATGGATTACCAGGGGTCATGCCTAGGCAGTTCCCAAATGGATTTCACACCTGCCATTGTCTGAACTCCCTGCAAAATGTAACATCAATAGGCTACTAGACTTCCTGCCTTCAAAAGCTGCCAGGAACAAAGAAGGACTAACAAAACTCATAATGGAAGGAGGGTGTTAAGGACCCCCTATCTGTTTCAATGGCATCTTGATAGCTTTGACAATGGGAGATCAAAACTCCTTCATTAATATAGATTGCCCTTCATTTATGCCTACAGCAGCTGTCACATGATCAGAACCCCACTTGTGAAAATCATTCATCTGTTTATCTGTTTATCAAAAGCTTATCTGTTTGTTGCAGAAAAATAAAGGAATCCGCAGAAGGCATCATTAGTTTCCAAAAAAGACTGCAGAATGTAATATCATCACTTTCTCTCTGCTATTCTCAAGTTCAGCACCCTTTCTTTGTTACATTTTGGAATACATCACAGAGATAGAGAATTTTAATCAAGAGGAACTTCAAGTGTCATAACATCTGCTTTGGAAAAATACAGATTGCAGTTTAAAAGAGATTGTCTCCAGAAAAACAATCAGCTTAAATCAGCAACACCAATAGAATTTCAAGACTACTCAAGGAATGAGGAAATGTATGTTCTTTCTTTTCTTATCAATTCCACCTTCTACAACCTGTAATTTGTTCAGTCTTGCATGTTAGTGTGTGTCTGTGTGTGTGTGTGTCGTGGGATTCAGGACATATTTTATCTTTTTAATAAGCCCTGAGTGAGTTTTAACAACAGAACGAGTTCCTTACTTGCTAATTCTCAATCTGGCAGGCTTATTTCTCCATATAGCTTTACATACGGTCAAGTACATATTGGATTGAAAAATCAAAACTTCTTTTAAAAATTCAAACTCTGCTAGAGGCACAGGAGTGGGAAAGAGAGAATTATTCACTACTGCAGATTTGGCCATAAGAGTTATCATCACTATGCAGGCAAATGATATTGCTAATCAATGGAAGGAAGTGAAGGTGGTGTGCTGGGAGACTGGGGGGTTGGGGGGGGCGGGGTTGGGGGGGCGGTGTGGTGTTGTTGTGGGGAGGCGTGGGGTGGTAGGTGGGTGGCTGGTATTTTAACAGGGCGATGCAGTTATGGCACTGGGGAATTTTCCCAGTGGTGGGCTTTGAGGCAGATTGGCTGCCCACCCCAAGGAGGCGGGAAACAATTTTGCATACCTAAAAGCCCTATTAATGGTCATTCACAAAGCCAAGGGCATTTTGTCGATGGTGGTCTGCCCTCCTTACCTCCCCGCCCCCACATCCGTGTGAGGAGGCCACCTGCTTGCTGGAGGCAGCCATTCTGTGGCAACCTGGGCCCAGAGATTCCATGGCCAGAAGATGGGCCCATGGACAGGGAAGGCACCCTCAATGGTCTCCGTGACCCTGCAGAGGTGTTTTCCGTCTAACCCTCGGTCCCCTGAATTTTTTGTTTTGAATTGACTCACCTGTAGGTGCTCTGAGATCGCCTATCTGCTCAGCAGCGTCCACCTCTCCCTGGTGGGGTTGCTCAGGCTTCAGACCCACTGTCTCTCTGATTGGGCTGCCAGCATCAGGAACCCACCCATTGTCCTCAACTATCCAATTAGAGGCTGCCTATTGGAAAATGTTTGAGCCCTTCCCAATTCCGCAAGTGTGGTCTTGGTACCCCTTTCTTGCCTAATCTTCTGGGCCTGAATCTTCTGGTCCGTGTATGGGGGCAGGGCCTGCTCGCCAGCATGTAAAACGATGCACGGTGATGTTGGGTGTGCGGCCCGACCTCACCGCGCGTCATTTCGATCCTCAGTTTGGCATGCAGCTCCGTGCCTCAGGGAAATTTCTGCACTCTTTTGCGCACATGTGCGAAAGAGCACAGGCCTTGACTCTCCCTCCTCCCCCCAGCTACACAGGTAGCGCTAAGTGCTTCTGGTGCATGTCACACTGGGGAGGCCTTAATTGGCCCAGCCACGTAAAATGGTGGTGCACAGCCAATTGCGGGCGGCGATCGGCTACGTGCCCACCTGCATCTGCTTCCAAACTGCCCTCCTGATGGGGAGAAAATTCTCCCCCAGGATCTCAATGCCTACAGTAAAATTCAGTTCCCATTTTGGGACGTGAGCACTGTGGACCCCAAATGAAATTGGAGAACAGTTAAGTACAGCAATCAGTCGGCACTGCTTCAAAGAACTGTGTTGGAACATCAACAAGCCATATGTTGGATTTCGAATCTTGGGTAGCAGATGACTGTTAAAAGCCAGGATATACAGCATTCACCAATTTTGTTATAAGAATTTTATTAAACTATTACTACCTCATCAACCATCAAGGAAATACTATTTATTCCTGCAGTGAATATGGGGATAACTCTCCTGCTCTTCTTAGCAAGAGTACCATGGGTTCCTTTACATCCGCCCAAGCAGGGCAGATGGGGCCTCGGTTTAACATCTTATCAGAGAGAAGACAATTTTAGCAGTGCTGAAGCTGTTAACTCTTAATCAATTCAAGGGACCATGCCTCTCTTCATATTTCATCTAATTGACTGTTCTTGATGTGAGTGCCTTGTGCTACAATGCAATAGAACCCATTGGGACATGACACCAATTCTGACATCCATATATATGCAGGTTGGCAAGCTGCAGGAGCCTGGTGAGCATCTCCAGGTAGTTCACCTGCAAAGCAGATTTGAATTCCAGATCGCTGTGTCAGGACCTCAGGTATGTCTTGAAAAAGGGATGGGAAGCAATCGGGAGGGAGAAGGGGAAAATGGCAGGATGAGCGGGGAGGTGGAAGGAGGAAAAGACAATGAGCAGTGGCCAATTGTAGCCCCTGGCTTTAATTGAGTCAACCAAAAAGCAATTTATGGCATTCATCCCATCTGGTCCATTATGGCTCTCTGTAGAGCAAACTGGTCAGCCCCATTCCCTGCTCTATCCTTGTAGCCCAGCAAATTTATTTCTTTCAAATGCCCATCCAAGTTGTTTATGATATCATTGATTGTTTCCATTTCCAACACACTTGCAGCAGACAGTTCCAGGTTATAAGCATGTAGCCCTTAGAGATCACCCATTGTTCCGTTGTAGTTTTTCCTACTAGTTTTTGGTTCCATTTTACCCTCACCAGATCCCTTCTCATCCCATTGAAATTAGCCCTCTTCCAATTTAGACATTCTACATTAGATTAGCCTTGCTTTTCTGTATCACTAGTCTAAACCTTATGATGCAATGATTGCTCTAACCCAAGTATTGCCCATTTGGCCTACCTCATTCCCCAGCACCAGATAGAGCAATGCCTCAGTTCTAGTTGGACTAAAAACAGGTTTTAATTTTGACTAAAGTTTATCTGTGAATTTTCTTTAGAACTCAGTAAACATTTTCTTCGTGACAATTACACTGACTTCCATTCTTGATGTGTATGTCAGGCTGTGTATGTTACTTTGTGTGCAATAAACATTAAGCAATTCATGGCAATTAATCAATTCAGGGAAAACAAATGGGATATTACATCTTTATGTTGTTTAGAACCTGCCTCTACTCTGTAATGGAGCCTATATATCACATAATTACTTCAGGAAAAAAAATAGAGAGTTGTTATTTTCCCATATGGTGTATTCTTTGGTGTTTAGTTTATAGCTCAGTTAAGCAAATTATGTTTCTGTGAGGACTCTTATATCTCTCAGACATTATTAAAACCAGTTTCAGCTCAATTGCCATTGATTAACATTGCAAATTTACAAGGAAAAGTGTGCAGATATCTGCTTCAACCACCATCTTATTAAGATTTCAATGGTTCAACCCTCCTATTCCCACTGTTAAATCACTGTTACAATATAAGGAACAGTGGCAAATGGAAAATGGGGACAATACACAACAGTTTAACATTGACAGTGAGGCCACTAAATCAGCAGAAACAAGTGGAAACTCCAGGCTTCAGTATCCATGTAACTAAGTGCCTGTAAAGGTCAACAGCCACAAACATGAATGAAACTAACTCCAAGCATTGTAGAAATTAAGGAAAAATTTAAACAAATGAAACAGCAGCCACCTTATAAGCACCTTTAATGTGACAAAACATCCCAATGCACTTCGCCGGAGCTTTATAAAACAAATTATGATCAAATACTTGGTCAAAGAGGTAGGTTGCAAGGAGTGTCTTAAAGGAGAAAAGTGAGTAGAGAGGCAGAGAGGTGGGAGGAGGGAATTCTGGAGCTTAGGTCCTAGACAACTGAAGGCAGGACCACCAATGGAGGAGCAACTTATTGGGATTGCTCAAGAGGCTGGAATTAGATGTGCACAGATATCTTGGAGGGTTGTGGGGCTGGAGAGATGGATAGGGAGGGGCGAGGCCATGAGGGGATTTGGAAACAAGGATGGGAATTTTAAAATCAAGATGTTGCTTGACTGGGAGCCAGTGTAGGTCAGTGAGCCCAGGGGTGATAGGGAAATGGGACTTGGTGCAAGTTAAGGCAGAGTTTTGGATGACCTCAAGTTTACTTTTATAACACAGTCAATTAATTTTCTGGCTCATGTATGAGGAGCATGTGACAGTGGAACTAGTTAAAGGGCAGAGGCTCACATCCCAGCAGTCTATCCTGCAATTGATTACTAAGATTGATAAAGTGCTACAACAGGGAGAGTGGCAGTGGCTCCATAAGGTGCACAAACCTGCTGTCCTCTCTCAGGATGACAGCATTCATGCTCCCATCACTGTCATTCCATCAGTACTTGTGCTGTTGCCTGTCAGCCAGCCAGCCCAGACTACAGCCACCCATGCTGAGGTGGTACAGCCAAAAGCTGGGTTTTGTAGGGCCAATGGTGGTCCTGCAAGGCCACTTGCAGTCTTCCCCACTGAAATGGCCTTCCATTGGGCATGCTGCAACCAGAGGGATGGCATTGTGGTACTAGGTCAGGCAAAGACGCATTGAAGGTAGGCACTAAGGGACTGCACAAGGGTGAATAGTTGACCTTTGTATGCAACATGACAATGTTTGATTCCCAATGTTGCTGTGGAATGTTTGTTTAGTGGTGGCTTTGATTTCAGCATTCTGACCAAACGATGGTCATAAACAGAGGGAAGGTGAATTTGGAATTGGGATTGCATCCACTGGTACCGCAGGCAAATGATTTGATCATGGACAGCCTGGCTGGAAAGGGAATGTGTTGTTGCCTCCTCCCTTCCTCCTTCTCCTCTTCCTCCTCTTCATGTTCCTCCCTCTGCTGCTTCTTGCCCTCAGCTGCTCATCATTTACCTGATGGCAGGGGCTGTGCCCTCATGATGTTGAGGTTGTGTAGGATGCAGCAGATCATGACAAATTATTACATGCACTCTGAAGAGTGCTGCACGGCTCTCCAGAGTTGTCTTGGCTATGGAATTGTTGTTTAAGCCACTCCAATAGTCTATTTGATCATATTTCATTTGGCAGCATGGCCTTTGCCAAATGCTTGCTGCCCATGTGTGCGTGGGTTACGCACCAGAGTCATGAGGGACTCAGTGGACAGCCTTGTCACCCAGCAGCCACCTTTAGGTTTATTGTGGTGGCTCAAATGTTGCTGGCACAGCAGATTGTTGCTGGATGAGGCCAATCATGAACTGCGGCCAGAGTACTGAGCAGTGACTTGAATATGGCCGCACACCAGCTGCACGTTGAGGGAGTTGTCAGACAGCTCAGGGTTAACATGCAGCGCTTGCAAAGCGCGTGTGTGCAGTCAATGGCACCCTGCACCATGGGGAAGCCTGCAACCCTGGTGACGCCAAGTGCTCACTCCACCTACTTCTTTTTGGCAAGAGGGAATAAAATGTATTAATCTGTCTTGGAATTCAAAGCCTCTGTGAACTTTCTTAAGTGACAGTGGATGGTAAACTGGAAAAAGGTGCAAATATTGCTTGCTGCAGCTGGAAGGAGCCATTAAAGTTTGCAGTTACAGTCACCATCACAGGCAGTGGCAATGTTGTCCTCACTCTGATTTGACGTTATAGTTGTGGCTATAGCAGGCTGCAGATTTCAGTAAGAACCTCCTTAATGAAGCATAGATGTCTGACATTATTTCACCCCAGGTTCAGGTAGGAGTGTTGCTCCCTTAACAGTCTGGGCAGGTATCACCTCCTGCTGAGAGCCCTCCTTCCCCTACACTTCCTCCCTCTTCCAGAAGCCTGCCCTGCTCTATGTTGCCTCTGCTCATTCTTCTTGTCATGCTGTAGGTCAAGGGCGATACAAGATCCTGCACCTATTTCTGGTGGTCTGAGAAGAATCCTTGAAAGCAGAACTAAGGCCTTCAACATGTGCCACACTGCTCACTGTAAATTCCTACCCATTCAGCCTATAGCTGAACTTTTGGAGTGGTGGGGGGCGGGTGGGGGGGGGTGGGGGGGCGGGTGGGGTGGGGGGAGATTTTAGATACCAAACAGGGCTACCCTCACTTGCAGTACTTTATGCAGCATCAGTTCCAACAGAAATCAAAAGTTGTCGGGGTGCTGTTCATCTCACAGGCAATGTAATCAGGTTTATTACTCCTTTCAGCAGTACAGCTGCAGATAATTTCCTTTAAATGCCAGCAGCTTCTAACAGCTGCTGGTTTTATTCAGTTCTTTGACACCTTCAGGGCTCAACTTGCTGCACTCATTTTAGAAGAGGATTGCCTCTGCAAATGCAACAAAGCCAACCCCCCCTCACATCACTGGCAAACACGGGCATGGCTTATCCACACTTGGAAATAAGGCAGAAGTGTTACCTGCATTGGAATTTTCATCAAGACCGACTGCTGAGAATGTCTCAGAAGGAAATTAGTCTTAGATCAAAGAAGGAACATAGGCATATATGCATCTGCAATGCCCAATCAGACTGGCTCAGCCTGGCAGTCAAACACCGAATTGAAATCGCCATTCTGTAGAAATCCTGTAAGAATTTGCTCATTAAGGAATCAGCCCATTCTCTCTCAACAAAAACTATTTACTTTATACCATGTTTTAAAAGAATAGCATCAAAGTCTGCCTGATTTCTTCATTTAACCACATATGAACAGATGTCAGACAACTAGTTATTTCTAGAAGTACATAGAATTGTACGTCACAAACAGGCCATTTGACCTAACTGGTTTGTAATGGTGTTTATGTTCCTCATGAGCCTTTTCTTACCTTATTTCATCTCACCCTATCAGAGTATCCTTTTATTCCTTTCTCCCTCAGTACTTAGCTAACCTCCCTTTAAATGCATCTATGCTATTTGCTTCATTCCTCGTAAGAGCAGAATGGATTTTTCCCAAGGAGACCAGGAACTTCCCCAATGCCAGACAAACCCTTCTGACCTTGGAGCAAAGGGCAGGGTATGGACATGTTGAAAGAAAGATCCACCCATGGCTTTCCAAACCAAAATTTAAAGGGTCAATTGAATCGGGTGGAAGCTACAGTAATTCTCCGCTGCTGCAAATTCCTGGAATTTCTGGTTGAAGTAGCTTCCTCACATTGCAATGTGCCATGCTGGAATTTCAATGATAGGTATTTAAAGTCAGGCAGTCCAACACAGGATATGCTATATATTTTATATTAACTTATATGTTTATGTGCTTATAGAGATTCAATTGGGATATATTATGTGCTTTCCATGTTGGACCAGTAACTTTTATTTTTCATAATACACCTTTTATTGTAATGTGTTTGAAAGTACCACATCTTAGGCTTGTTATCAAAACTGAAGTCCATGGCCAGGATTTTTAGGACTGTGGGGTTTCCCTTCTGACCATCCAAAGAGTTGGCAGGAACACATCCCCACTGGCACTGTCTGCCCCGCAGCAATTTCACATTCCAACAAGTGCCATTTGGTAGGAGGCCGGACTCCCACCCCTCACTCGAATGGAAGTCCCGCCTTACAGAATTGCCGGTCAACCTGATTGGATGTCAGTTCTCTAGTCCCTGCAGTGCCAGAAGCTGCAGTGGACAGGACTGGGACTGCATGCATTCACTGAAGCTTAAGGGGGGAATCATCCCAGATTTGCTCTAAAGTGCGGTAGCAGCTGCGAAGAACAATGATTTACCTGTTGGCCGCAATGGCAGGTTTTCGCACTGGATTGTCCGCATCCTGCCTCATTAATTTTGCAGCCACAGGTAACTTTGTCTCGCTGGTGGGTGGCCTCAGTATCACCCGCTACACCATTTCCTCACTCCAGGTGCCATGTCTAAACTGCAGCTGTGCACACAGTTCTGAATGTTTGTAGCCCAGGACTGCTCCAGTGAAGACATGGCCCTGAAAGCCAGGAATAGTTCAGTGACCTGTCACTGGAATGCCTTTTGGAGGCCCGCCGTGATGTCCTCCACCCCGCTCTGGCCACAGGAGGTCCAGCAATCTCACCGCTCTGGCTTGGGAGGCAGTGGCAGTGGTGGTTAGTGCCAATGCTGCACAGAAGAGGTTGGCCATCCAGTGCAGAAAGAGGATGAATGATCTTATCTGTGCTGCCAGGTAAGACAGCCATTTCTTCACTCTAAATTCACACACTCACAAGGTCATCACACGTTCACTCACTGTCAGTTCACGGGATATCACCACTCACTCTCTCTCACACATCCTGACATCTCCATCTGACCTCACCTCCTCTGGACACTGCCTCCTCAGCCTTCATCATCTTGAGGCCACCTGCACAGATCAATATGTGCTTCCACACACACTCTAGGATACGTCCCTTCCCCAATACAACTCTTGTCCTGCAGCCAATTCCCTTGTTCTACTTTTCCCCCTTCCCCAAGCAAGCCCTAGCCCTTCAGCCATTGAAAAGCCAACCCCACCTTATGGCAGGTAGCGATCTGCCCATGAGACCCCCTGAAAATGATGTGGTGCTGCCTGCAAATCCTAGCGCTGATGACTGTGAGTGCTGCCCAAAGCAAGGTAGGCAAACGAGCCTCGAAGTCCCGAGCGAAGTGCAGCTCGCCAGGTACAGTTGCGAAACATGATGATCCAACGAGGGGGGGATAATTCTGGTGATCGGGGCTTATAATGAGATGGTAAAGTATTGGAATTAGGTTCCTGACATGCAGAGGCAGGGAGGGTAGGGGAGGCCTGGGGGAATGGGGGTGGACACTGGGAGTTTGGGGTGTTGGGGAGATGCTGTGGGGAGGGAGGACCTGTAATTGCCCGACTTTAAGGGGAGTATGCCTGAAATTAAAAGGGGGCTGCTGATGTAGGTGCACCCCCCTTCCTGCCCAAGGCCTGAACCCAATTATTTTCGGGCTTTCCCCATACCACAAAACTCCTCCTACCCCACATGGATTGCGGCACTTCAAGAAGGCAGCTCACTACCACCTTCTCAAGGGCAGCTAGGGGTGGGCAATAAATGCTGGCCCAGTCAGCAAAGCCCACATCCCGTAAATGAATAGAAAACAAAACATTTAGTGTAGAAAAATGTGAGGTCATACATTTTGGTAGGAAGAATAAAGAGAGACAATGCAAGATAAAAGACCAATTTTAAACAGGCTGCAAAAAGAGAGAGGCTGATGTTGTTGGTGCACAAATCTTTAAAGGTGGCAGAACAGGTTAGCAAAGCAGTTATTAAAGTATATGGGATGCCTAGGCTTTAAAAGGAGAGGCGTAGAATACAAAATCAGGAAGTTATGCTAAAATTTTATAAACATTTGTTCTGCCCCAGCTGGAGTATTGTGTCCAAATTTAGTCACCATAGTTTAAGAAGACCATGAATGTGCTGGACATAAGAGATTCCCCAGGATGAGGGGCTAGAGTCACCTGGATAGACTGGAGAAGCTGAGATTGTTCTCCTTAGGGAAGAGAAGACTTAAGAGGAAATTTTGTAAATGTTTTTTAAAATAATGAAAAGTTTAGATAGAGTAAATAAAGAGAAACAGTTTTCAATGGCAGAAGGTTTGATAACCAGAGAGCACCAGATCGATGGTGATTGGCGAAAAAAATCCAGAATCCTTTTATGCAATGAGGGGTTAGGATTTGGAATACGCTAGCTGCCTAATGGGGCACTGGTCTAGATTCAATAGTAGCTTCCAAATGGGAATTGGATAACTATTTGAAGGAGAAAAAATATTACATGGATATGGGGAAGGAGTAGCAGTATGGGATTAACTGGATTGTTCCTCAAAGGACCCAGCGCAGACTAGATGGGTCAAATGGCCTCCTGCTGTTTGGCACTATTCTATGGTTCTTACCACATTAGATTCTTCAAATTCGTGGAGACTTTACAATCTAATTCCCAGCTTTTCTAGCCAGACACGCCCGAGCATGAACTAGCACGAGAAGACATCGGGCGAGCATCCTGTATGATATTTCAGTCAGCGGGTGCACACAAGAGATGGAAGCACACCCGTTGATGATTAAGAGGCCTATTAAGGCCCTTAAGCTGGTAATTAAGTTGAGTTTGTCGCTATCCGTCCAACCTTCTGTTTGGCGAGCGGCAAATAGGCTAGGTAGCCTTTGCATTTTCTGCAAAACCTCATCAATGGGCGGGATGATATTTCTGTAATTAAATTTAAATAAATAAAAATGTTTGGACAGGATTTTACTAATCACCATGTTAAAGTGTGTGAGTTGGCTGTGCGGACATTTTTTCCAGATTTTTAACATCTTTAATTTTGTTTTTAAAAATCTTCAGTGCCCTGAGGCAGCTCTGTGCCTTCAGAGAGCTTTCAGTGAGTGCTGCCCTGTGCATGCGCACATTTCAGCATTCACGCTTCTCTCACCCCCACCACGGCAGCGCTGAGGCTTTCAGTGTGCGTTTCAGTGGCCCAGTCAGCCAGCGTGAAATCGCGGTACAGGCCCACGGACTGATTTGTAGCTGCTCCTGGGCCCGCCCGCCGTGCCTGACCGATGAAGAGAAAATCTTTCCCATTCTGTGCGCTCCAGACAAAAGGGTTTTTCACCTACTTTTTCCTTTCGATGAATAAGATACCTTTGAGATTGGAAACTCCCACCTGTGGTACATCCAGATTGTACAATCCCAGCAAACGTGTCCTTGGCAATCATGTTTGCCTCAGTAAAACCCTGAGGTCATAAAATTCATATCATAGCACCAGAAGCCGACTGCCTTCCCTGGGGTGCATGCTGCCGTACTGGTTGACATAATGCCCATTGTCCTAATTTGGTCCACACAGGTCCATTCAACAATTTCATTCATCACTCACCAAAGATCAAACATTCAGAAGCAAGAAAAGGCCAGCACAAGCATTATTTAAAGGACCAGGCACCTAACCTACCAGACTGCTACCGTCTAGAAGGACAAGGGCATCAGACATATGGGAACACCATCATCTGGATGTTCCCCTCCAAGCCACTCACCATCCTGATTTGGAAATATATCGCTGTTCCTTCACTGTCACTGGGTCAAAACCCTGGAACTCCCTCCCCAACAGCACTGTGGGTGTACCTGCACCACATGGACAGCAGCAGTTCAAGAAAGCAGCTCACCACCACCTTCTCAAGGGTAACTAGGGATGGGCAATAAATCCTGGCCTAGTCAGCAATGCCCACCTCCCATGAATGAATAAAAATAAAAAGCCTGCAAGTGAGATGAATTTGAAGAACTTCTGCGATTCCTATTTCTAGAGGTATTGTACTGAGTTCCTGGATTTGACATGGACTATTGCTGCATTGTGTATAAGATAGGAACATACCATTTTCCTGAATGTTCTCAGCGATGTCAGATGCCATTGGCTGGGTTGCAGATAATCCCATGATGCGCAGAGCCATCCCCTTCCTAGGGCTCAGGAGATGCGGGCTTCACTGTCCCTTGTCAGTTCTCCTCTGCTCCCTTCTATTTTGTGCCAACATATGCTGCAAGATAGAGGGTGGAATACTGGTGATTGAATAACACTGGTTGTGTGTGGTGCCTGACATAGCTGAATAGCCTAAGGTACATGAAAGCAGTGCGATGTGGGTGTGAGGCCAACAACTAAGACAGTGTGGTTGATGATGGAGTGGTGGTCATGTCACTGGAGAGAATCAGGTTAATGCTCTGGGGAGATGGGTTCAAATCCCACCACAGCAGCTGCTAGAATTTAAACATAAATTCAATTAATAAACATCTGGAATTAAAAACTTGCCTCAGTAATAGTGACCATGAAACAATCCTCGATTGTTGTAATAATCCAACAACTTCACGAATGCCTGTTAGGGATGGAAATCTGCTGTTTCTACCCGGTCTGGCCTGCATGTGACTTCAGACCTACAGTAATGTGGTTGACTTTCAACTATCCTCTGTTCAAGGGCAATTAGGGAAAAGCAACAAATGCTGGCCTTGCCACATCTCATCAAAGAAATTTTTAAAAAATTGGTAGATGTGTGAGGGTGAGGTGGAGCACGTGTGTTTTATGTACGAGCCCTGAGTGCCAGGGACTGCTGGCTGAGTACTGGGGGTGGGCTGCATTTAACAGCGTTTGGTGGATAAAAGATGTCATGTGAAGATTCATTCACTGACTTTAAGTGCCTCCTTGAAGTATTGCTGCCATGCTGTTGAGTCCAAACTCTGGAACTTGACTTTTCTGGCCACCTGTCCTCATTTCATTCTGAGGGAGCCCCCTGGCCCCCTGGGCCTTATATCTACCTCCACCATTACAGCCTCCAGGTCACATCTGTACTCCTGGAGTCTCCTCTCTGCCCTGCTGTTCAAGTTTCTTTATTTGGAATTGCAATAATAGTATTCGGCAGCAGCCTCCTGTTATTCAGTGCAGCTTCCCATTAAGATGGACAGACTACCTTTACAAACAGAAATCCAGTTGCATCCTGTGCCATTAGCACAAAGCTGCCCAACTCCCTGCAGAGGGTAGTGGCAGCTGGCAAACCAGGAACCACAGCTATTGGGAAAGTGAAATGGCATCACCAAATTTGCATGCTGCCTACACCTATTGGAACCAGCGCAAGCAGGAGATGAATCAAGAAACCTCAGCCCGTGCCTAAAAAACCAAGCAAGTCAATTTTTAGCCTCATCTCTTTTAGCCTTTGATTCTCTGTGTTAATTATCTTTGCAGTTTTCCACCAAGCAATATGTAGAGCTATTTTGACGTGAGCCAGAAAACACATTCTTCTCATTTCCCTCCCTTTATCTGCTGACATCTGTGCTCATCAAAGTCAGATGTTATTGCTAAATTCAGTTGTAGTATCCAAATTCCTTTATTTCACATCTTGCGCTTCTGCTGTGAGCCTCAGTTATGTCACGTGCTCAATAGAATCCTTTCACTATTCACAATTACCCAGTAAAATCCTTCTAGAGCAGAGTGCTACAAATTAAAAACTATTTCTGAGGTAAATTTATTTATAAGGAATACATTTTTACTCCTTCTTCACAAGCACTGTCTAAAGGAAACTTTCCCTGTAAATAAGCCTGTAATTACTTAGACTTTCCCTCAATAACATCCTCAACCACAATCTGATTGAAACTATTTCAGATACACTATCGAAAGGGACAAAATACAGCAACTTTTATACTCTTTCTGTACTTGGCTGGAACTATAAATAGAATCACGTTCTATGCTGCGCATGCCAAAAGAGCTATTGGCTTATATCTTAGCAATAGCCCATAGGGGTTTAAATTCTATCAGAAGTCATCATTTGACTTTTCTTTCAATCAATTCTCCATGACAAGGAAACAAAATATTTCATGTAGAGAAATTATTCTGCAACAAAAGATGAGAGCCATGCACATTTTTTGGCACCTGGTTGCCAGAATGCTGTTTCAGTTATTCCCTTATATCATTTAGTATTTTTGGATAGCTGTATAATTTTATCATCATTAAAATAAGACAAAAGCTAACTGATGTATTTTTTTTTAAAATATTCTTTCACCAGATGTGGGCACTGCTGGCAAGGCCAACCTTTGTTGCCCATCTTTAATTGCCCCTGAGAAGGTGCTGGTGAGCCATCTTCTTTAACTGCTGCAGTTCATCTGGTGCAGGTACACTCACAGTGCTAGTGGTTTGGCACAACTGAGTGGCTTGCTAGACCATTTCAGAGGGCAGTTAAAAGTCAACTGCATTTCTGTGGGTCTGGAGTCACATGCAGGCCAGACCAGGTGAGGCTGTCAGATTTCCTTTCTTAAAGGACATTAGTGAACCCATGGGTTCTTACAACAATTGATGATAGTTTTCATCATTACTGAGACTAGCTTTCAACTCCAGATTTCTTTTTGTTATTATAAGTTATGGGACAAAAAAGCTTAACTTACTGACACTGAAAAAATATAGGGGGTTATTTATGAGCCTGCTATGCTTCACTCATGTCTGTTCATAGAGCATAACAATTGTAAAGTCACAAATCACATCATATGTGACTGTGACAAAGGAAAACTATTCCTCCTCCTCCTTCCCGACCAGTCTGCAGCCTTTGACACAGTTGACCATACCAACACCTGTCCACCATCTTCCAGCTAGTTGGAACTTCTCTCATTCCATTCTTATCGATCCAGTCATAGACAGAGAATCACCTGCAATGGTTTCTCTTACCGCTCCTGCACCATCACCTCTGGAGTCCTCCAAGGATCTCTCCTTGGCCCTTTCTATACCTCATCTGGTGACAACATCTGACGGCACCCAGCTCTACTTCACCAACATCTCCACCGTCTCCAAGTTATCAGACTGCTTGTCTGGCAGAATTGGGTGAATCGAAATGTCCCCCAACTAAATATTGGAAAGACCCAAAGTCATTGTCCTTGGTCCATGTCAGAAACTGCATTCCCTAGTCACTGACACCACCCTTCTCTCTGTCAAGTGCCTGAGGCCGAATCAGACTGTTTCCAACTTTGTTATTACATTTGGGCCATAGAGCGTCTGATCACATATCCATGCAATAGCTAAGATGACCTATTTCTATCTCCATAAAAACACTCAACAGAATCCCTGTCTCAGCTCATCTGCCCCTGAAGTCCTCATCCATGCCTTTTTAACTTTTGGATTGGCTATTCTAAAGCAGTCCTGGCCAACATCCTACCTCTACCTTCTGTAAACCTCAGGTCATTCAAAACTCTGCTGCCCCTATCCAAACTTGCATCAAGCTTGCATTAGCTGCCTCAGGGAGCTGAAGAATTTAAATTCAATAAAAACAGATTTTAAAATCAGGAAAAATTGCCCATGCATCAGAATGAGTCACCTAAGCATATGGATGCTGAAATTTGTGTCCATTTTTATCTTTTTTTAAATTAATCTTGGAAACCTCATCCCACCCTTGGATGAGATTTCCTGAAAAATGCAAATGCAAAGAATCAATGGAGACTGACTCACCCTCCTGCCAACCTTAACGTTGGATTGGCAGCAAAAAAATCCGATTTAATTGCACTGTTAATGGGCTTAATAGCCCTCTTAATTGTTGGCGAGCGCGCGCTGCCAACTCTCACGTATGCTCACCGACCGAAATATCGTGCGAGTGCACGCTGACGTTGGGACACTCACCTGACATCATCACGCACTATTTTATGCTCGAGTGTGTCAGGCGCATGCCCACATGCCAAGTGAAAATATCTGGCCAAATTGTTTGAATGTGACATGTTTTTTTCATATGCCTGGGGGCAGTTTAAAGCAGCTCACACCTAAAGCAAGTGGGAGCCTTATTTAAGTAGTGAGTGGAGACATTCTGCACATGATTTTCCAAATACTCACATGATGGATAGTCTTAGTTTGGCAATACTATGCTGGTGATTGCTCAGGACTGGGAAATCAATGGAGGCAATTTAGAGAACAAGGTAATGCGGAGGAAAATTCGCATGAAACTTGGTGTCGTTTGCTTTCATTTTATTTTGATGCCAGCACAATTACTGGCACCAAAGCCTTTTCCAATGGAAATCCTCCCATCTTCAGATGTTTGGAAGAAGAGGAGGGCCAATAAAATGAGGCTTGGCAGGTCAGACTTCACAAGAGGGATAGTTGTAGACAGAGAACATATTGTGCTTTGGCAAATGATTATTGTGTATGGAGGCTGCAATTCCCAAAGCAATTTAGGACTGCAGATCTGGCATCACCATTATGATATGTGAATGCCTGATTAACTGAAATTTTGGCTGTTCTCTCTGAAG
Organism: Carcharodon carcharias; assembly: GCF_017639515.1. Lineage (NCBI taxonomy): Eukaryota > Metazoa > Chordata > Chondrichthyes > Lamniformes > Lamnidae > Carcharodon > Carcharodon carcharias. The sequence goes on along the minus strand of NC_054471.1, from coordinate 102,880,074 downwards.
TACCCCGATTACCATTGGCCACATTTCCTCATCCTATGCCCCATGTGTACCAATTAAGGGATATTAAGATGAGGCCCATAACACCAGACTTCTGCTCCATTTGCTCATGCCCTGTATTCCAGGTGGACAGAAAAGGTTCCAGTTTGAAGTAAGCAGGTCCCTCATTGAAATATTTATGAAATGTGAGAGCAATGTTCCTAAGTGAATTAATGCTTCCATTAAAATAACAATCAAAGAAATTTCACGTGCATGCACCAAGTCACCAAGTATTCATACACTGATATTACATTCTATGGTTTCAACCCAATAACATTTCACTACAATTACTGTCTTTGACTGTGATTATCTATTTTATGAAACAAAATAATTTATATCATAAATTGGACCTCAAATGGGACCTAACATCAAAAGTGAAGGATTGGCACCAGTTAGGAATACAGAACATTCCTCTTAGCATCTCAACATTCATCAATATTGGATGTGGAGTAGGGCCATTCACAACAAAGCGGTGATGATCCTATTTCCTTCATCTTTGCTGGTTCAAAACCCTGAAACTCTCTCCTGGAAGAATATTGTAAGTGCTACATTGGATGTAGTGGTCAAAGCTAAAAGCTCACCAGTATCTTCTAAAGGGTAACTGGGGACAGGCAATAAATGGCAGCATTGCTAGTGATGCCTGCATCCTGAGAATCAGTTAAAGGGAACATTTATTTTAGCATACTAATGAGTAGGAGGTTAATCCCTCGTGTCCTATGAAGCGCAGACATCAACAAGACATAGTTATTGACACAGTGTTGAGTTTGAGATAAGCCTATACCAATGGTGGTGCAGCTCCCAAATATTTTTCTGTTGGCTGTTACCTCAAGGAATTTCTGCTAGAAGTAACAGTGGCTTAGAATACATGCAACTGATGCACTTCCTCCAGAAACCCTGCTGAGTCCCTTTTGGAGAAATAATATAAAGCAATGGGCACCTCTTCTTGTTCCCTGGCCCAACAAACTTCAGTTCTTTTGCCCTCTGTGGGCCCATCTACTTTCTTTCCAATGGGTTCCCTCCTCTTCAGGTGTTCTGCTGCAGCACTGTCATGGCTTGTTCCTCAATTTTCTCTTGGTGGCAGACATCATGCCAACAGGTTGCCCTACATAGATGATGAGCCCTGAAGAAACTGGGCTAATTTTACATGACTTTCTACCAGGAAACTGGGTTAGGTCAGTATGATGGTCAGAAGTTCTATCCCTGCTCCCTCCAGCGGTATGTAGAAAATCCAGGCCATAGAAAGTATATGCTGCAGATTCATTTGTACCATATTCATGTTACATATGAGGACAAGGCTCAATGGTGTATAATAAATAATGATCACTGCTGTGTTCTGTAATTGTAAGCACTTACTATAGTAACTGATGATCATCACTAGATTTTTGCTGTCTAACACAATGTGTTCCTTGAGTCGAGAGAGGTTATAATTTAGAGACTGAAATTGTCTTGTACCCTGGATGATCTTCAGTAGCTGAAGTGGAAAAAGTGATTGAAAAGTGTAAACTACTGTGAAGCGACTTGCAGCAGTGAATAAATAACCTTAGAGTTTCAATTGAAAATGTTGAAAATTATCATCTCACCTCCCTGAGTCTGACACTGCAAATGATTTCAGTTGTAAATCAATATGGGAGACTCCAGGATTATAACAGGTTCTGTGTTAAATTGTGTTGTGATGGTTGTTGGAGGGTGGATTTGGGGGTGGTGTGGGGTGTGTGGGGGTGCGGTAAATCACTGAAATTTAGCAGTTAATGTTCCTCAAACAACATTGAATCTCCATCTTGAATGACCCTCCCACTTCTTGACATGTGCCACCTTATCATCAGCGACCTGAGGACTTTGGGCCCTTTCCCTTTAATCCCTGGTTTTCATGGCTGGGCGGTCTACTCCGCCACAATGTAATAGCAAAGAGCTCCATTAGCACATTCTGTTCATACTTCTTAAGTCTCCCATTTGACACCATGAGCAGGACAGGCCTCCACTGGATACTGGTAAAAATTGGATGCCCTCCCAGGCTTTGCATTCTCATATGGTCCTTTCATAATATGCACGGCACAATTCAGTTTGATGGCTCCATCTCTGACAGTTTTGAGATCAAGGACTGAATTTTTCGCTGAGTGGGTGGGCACACGCCCAACTCGCTCGAACATAAAATGCCACATGATGATGTCGGGCAAGCATCCCGATGTCATTGTGCACCCAAGCGATATGTTAGTCGACGGTTGCACGCGGGATTCAGCAGTGTAATTGAATTAAATTTTTTGCTGCCTGCCCAACCCTTTGGTTGGTGGGTAAGCGAAAAAGCCAAGTGGCTTTTGCATTTTTGGCGAAACCTCATCCATGAGCGGGATGAGGTATCGAACAGTGAATAAAAAGAAATTTAAAACTTTTGACGCTTATATTTAACATATCCCTGCTCAGGTGACAGAGTGACATGAGGGGACAAGTTTTATAACATTTCAAAAATCTTCATTTTTTATCTGTAAATTTTATTTTTATTTATCTGTGCCTCAGAGAGTTTTTCAAGCGCGCACCTGCGTGCAGGAACCAAGTTCACGCTCGGCCTCCTCCCCCCACCCCACATACAGGCAGCGCTGAGCGCTGCCACTCATGCTTTACGCTGGGTGGGCCTTAATTGGCCCGCCAGCATGAAATTACAGGCCGGCTTCCTGACCGCCGCACCCCCCTATCCCTGCTGAGCCTGTCCTACGAGGGAAAAATCCTCCCCCAAGAACAGGTTGAAACGGGGCTGCATCTTAGCCCCTATTCCATTTTATATATTTTTCTTTGTCCTACTGACCTCACTACCGACCTGGAAGGAGTTTACCCCTACACACACAATCAGATGGGAAACTCCTCAACCTATCAAGGCTGAAAGCCATGACAAGTGCGCAGCATGTCCTGATCAGAGAACTTCTGTATGGTGATGATGCTGCTCTGGTTGCATTGACAGAGGACCAGCTCCAAAAGCTCATGTTTCATCTCTCCCATGCCTGCCTCATGTTCTCTGTTACCATCAGTGTCAAGAAAACCTGTAGCTGTGGGACAAGGGCAGGAATTTGACGTCCCTGTCGGTGTCAGGCATCATGGCGGGCATGAGCGGACAATATGGCAGGAAATCAAAAAATTTGTTTCATGCCGTCGTGAAACCAGTTTGCAATCGTCCACTTCATCCATCCATGGCGGGCTGCATTTCCCACCACCGGACGTCAGGAACGTCATTTTAATAGGTCTGCATATAATTATAATCCCTGCTAGCTAGAAACATCCCCCCACACTGGATGATCTGGGCAAGCTGACGCGATTGCATGCCAATGTGTTTCACAACACATAAGTATATAAGTGGCATGCACCTGGCAGGCTGCACTTCACTCGGGACTTCGAGGTTTGTTTCCCTACCTGACTTTGGGCAGCAGTGGTGGTCATCAGCGCCAGGCTTCGCAGACAGCACCACATCACTTGTAGGGAGCTCATGGGCAGGTCTCTACCTACCAGACCAGCCATAAGGCGGGATGGCTTTTCAACGGCTGCAGGGTTAGGGCTTGTTTGGGGAAGGAGGAAGAAGAAGTCTCGGGCAAGGGGAAGGCTGCAGGGCTAAGGCTGTACTGGGGAAAGAGGATAACCCAGGGTGTAAGTAGTAGCACATGTTGATTTGTGCAAGTGGCCTCAAGACAGTGTAGGCTGAGGAGGCAGCCTCCAGAGGAAATAAGGCCAGATGGAGATGTGAGGGTGTGCCTTGACCTGGCAGTGAGTGAGATGCTAGTGTATGTGTGATGGCCTGGTGAGGATGTGTTTAGAGTGGTGAGGTGATTGCCTTACCCTGGTGGGTGAGTTCATTCATCCTTTTTCTGCACTGGATGGCCAACCTCTTCTGTGCAGCATTGGCACCGACCACCACTGCCACTGCCTTCCAAGATGGAGTGGTGAGATTGTTGGACCTCCTGTGACCAGAGCGGGAATGGAGGACATCATAGCGGGCCTCCAAAAGGCATTCCAATGATGGGTCACCGAATTCTTCCTGGCTTTCAGGGCTATGTCTTCACCGGAGCAGTCCTGGGCTGTGAACATTCAGAACTGTGTGCGCGGCCGCAGTTTAGATATGGCGCCCGGAGTGAGGTAACAGTGTGACGGGCGATTCAGAGGCTGCCCGACGTATTTCCTGTGACTGCATAATTAATGTGGCAGGAAGGGGATAATACGGTGCAAAAAGCCACCATTGCGGCCAGCGGGTAAAATATCCTTTTTCCCGCCACTACTGCACTTGGTGCAAATATGGGACGATTCTGCTCAAGGTTTTGTGTCACCGCATGTTATCAACCTCAACAATGTACCGCTGGAAGCAGTCAGTAAATTCTGTTACCTTGCATCTACAGTGACTGACAACCTGCGTGTTGATGAAGCGTTTAGCACAAGTATTAGAAAGACAGTCACCAACACTGGCTGTCTAACAAAACAGGCAAGGAAAAACAACCGACCCACAAGACCAAGATGCTTATATACAAGGCCTGTATCCTCAGCACATTGCTGTTTGGCAGTGAAGCCTACACCTACATATTACACCTACCAAGAACGTAGGCTCAATAACTTCCATCCCCGGTGTCTACAACACATTCTTGACCACAGATGGAAAGACAAAGGGCAGAATCATCCCAGATTTGCACCAAGTGCAGTAGCGGGTGGGAAAAAGGATGCTTTACCTGTTGGCCACAATGACGGCTTTTCACACCGTATCGTCCCAAACCCGTTGCATTAATTATGCATTCCTGGGTACACATCATTTCGATGGTGGGCGAGCTCCGATTCAGCAGCAAAGTAGACGTGGCCCCGAAAGGCAAGAAGACTGCAGCCCTCGAGTGCCCTTTGGATTACATGGAGGCTCACTATGATGTCCTCTACCCCAGCTCTGGCTTCAGGAGGGACAGCAACATCATCACTCTGGCTTGGTAGGTGATGGCAGTGGTGATCAGTGCCAATGCTGCATAGAAGAGAATGATGTCAAAAGGGACTTGAATTCCCTCAACATCAATCATGACAATTGGGGAAATTTTAGCTGACAATCAGTGCAAATAGTGACATCAGCTGTGGGTAAGAATTCATCGCCGATGATGACATGTGGTTTCAGAGGCTGCTAAAGCAGACAACAACCCTGCAAACAAGGCATCAGCAGAGATTATCCCACACCACTGGCAAGGAATAACTTCATGTGTGGCACTTGTGACAGACTTTGGGTGGAATCACCCCAGATTTGCACTAAGTGCTGTAACGGGTGCAGCTTTTCATGCCGCCTAATTATGCAGCCACAGGAAACATACCATCTTGCTGGCAGGCAGCCTCTGAATCGCCCATCACACCATTACCTCACTCTGGGTGCCATATCTAAACTGCCGCCATGCACACAATTCTCACAATGTTCACAGTCCAGGGCCGCTCTGGTGAAGACATAGCCCTGAAAGCCAAGGGTTCAGTCACCTGTCACTGGAATGCCTTTTGGAGGCCCGCTATGATGTTCTTCATCCACTGTCTGGGTGCAGGAGGTTCAGCAATCTCACACTCTGGCTTGGGAGGTGGTGGCAGTGGTGATCAGTGCCAATGTGCACAGAAGAGGTTGGCCATCCAGTGCAGAATGAGTTCAAATGATCTCATCAGTGCTGCCAGGGTGAAGCAACCATCTCTTCACTTTAAACTCATACAATCACAAGGCCATCACACATTCACTGGCATCTCACTCACAGCCAGCTCAAGGAACATCACCACTCACTCTCTCACACACATCCTCACATTTCCATCTGGCCTCATCTCCTCTGGAGACTGACAGCTCAGCCCTCATCATCGTGAGGCCACTTGCACAGATCAACATGTGCCCCCACACATACCCTGTGTTACTCTCCTTTCACAGTACAGACCTCACCCTGCACCCTGTTCCTTTGCCTGAGGCCACTTCTCCTCCTTCCCCAAGCAAGCCCTAGTCCTGCAGCCATTGATACGTCACCCCTGCCTTATGGGTCCTCTGGTAGATGGAGACCTGCGCATGAGCCCCCCCGTAACAGTGATGTGGTGCTACCTATGAATCCTGGCGCTGATGACTGTGAGTGCTTCCTGAAGCAAGGAAGGCAAACAAACCTCAAAGTCCTGAGCGACGTGCAGCCCGCCAGGTGCATGTCACTTATATACAGTTGTGAAACATGTTGGCGTGCAATCACAGCAATGTGCCTAGATTATCCAACATGGGGGATGATTCTGGCAGGCAGGAGTTATATACAGATCTATTAAAATGATGTTCCCTAAGTCTGGCGGTGGGAAATGTAGGAGTGGACGATTGCAAACTGGTTTCACAACGTTGTGGAAACGATTTTTGGACTTCCCGCCATATTATCCGCTCATGCCCACCATGATGCCCAACGCCAATGGGACTGGAAAATTCCAGCCTTTGCCTTTCCAGAATCAGCTCATTCAGCCATCAAAAGAAGTGCAGCAGATGATCTCATCTGACTTCACCAAAGTTCTGAGGATTCATTCCCATCAACTTTCACAGATGACAGGGTGCCAACAAACCCCCACTTGACAGTAAATAAGAGTCAGTAACAGAGCAAGGTAGACGAAAAGGAGAAGTTCTGATTAGGCCAGTTTTCAGTGAGACCAGGCAGAACTGCTTGTGCTCAATTTCACCCAAATGTTACCATCAGTAGAAATGTGCTGGGAATTCAACCGTAGATAGTCCTAGGAAGATTTAAGTGTACTTCAATATCAATTCCTCAAATTGCTGCAGTGGTATTAACAACTCCAGCTGTGATAACCTTTCCACCCTCTTCTATGAGGAGCAATTACCATTTCTTGACCATCCTGTTTTCAGTTCCTGTCCTTTTTTGAAGACACCGATTTCTTTGATAACTGGAAAGGTCAGGTGTGGATTTTTGTCTCTTCTATAATCTTTCCACTCCATGCTCAGCATCTATATAAAATGTTTGCTTGAAATGCTTCATCTAGACATATGAAATATGCACTTAATTTCCGATATGAAATGGCTTTGAGGAAAATGTTCTTCGTTTACATCATTTTCCTGAATTTACTTACCTCATGTAGAGATGTGAAGCATGTTTGAATTCATAATTCATTTTTCTTTCATATTATTTGCAGCTGCCCCTCAACAGCATTTGTATGTACAAAGGGTCAACAAAGTATGTGTATCTGTGTATTTAATACTAGCTGAACCCTTCTGTGCGCCCAATGCTAGCCAGCCTGGGGTTGCCTGAGATACTTGGAGCCAGTCACAAGTTATAGGTTGGGCTCATTAAAAGTCTTAATTTAAATGGTATGATGGAATATTCTTTTAATGTTTGAAGTGCCTGAACAGTGGGCAGAATCTTCCAGTCCTGTCAGTGGCCAGTTTTGTGGCAGTCAGGAGTGGAAAATTCAGAGGGAGGCTGGAAGTCAGAACTGAAATTTTCCCCTCACCACTTTCATGGCGGGATGATGGTGGGTCGGGTTTCCCGCTGATCTATGTTGGGAATGCCATCTGCATGCATTAGCATGTAATGAATACTCATTAAAAACACTACTCGCCGAAATCTCATTCCCCCTCCCAATTATGTGCCACACCAGCAGGAAATTAGACCGGCTTGAATCACAACCGGGTATAAGTGGCATGCAGCTGTCCGCCCTCAATTTGCTCTTCACTTCGAGGTAAGTGCAACATTTAAAGCCTACCTGCTCCAGGTCATCGCCGATGCTAAAGCTGCAGTGTTAGACCAGACTGTTAGGGCATCTCATAGTGAGAGCCTGGGATGAGCGTTAGGGCAGCTCAAGGTTGTTGTTGTGCTGCTCCAGGACGAGGGCACTCATAATGCGCCTTGGGTCTCAGGCAGGCTTGCACTCTAAAACAGAGACCAGCTTGGTGTCCGGGGAGGGTCGGGGGTAGGTAATGACAGAGATGTGAGGGTGAAGTGGTCGATATGTTGGTCTTGGTTGGGTGGGGGATACATTTGAAGAGCGATGGCAGGCAGAGGGAACATTGAGGGTTGGAAAGCTGGAGCCCAACATGGAAGACTAGAACGCAGACACAGAATGGGGGCAGAGAGGGGGTGGGTGGGTGGGTGGGTCAGAACCATTTGGCAGGAAAGGGAGGGGATAGAATGGTCACACAGAGCCTCATGAGTGATGTGGGGTGGGGGGGGGGTGCTGGTGGGAGAAGGCTTGCACATGTGGGACAAGTTACACAGAGACTCATGGAGGTGGAAGGCAGACAGTGATGTGATCTGTCCTGAAGGAACCGTGGAGCTGAGTGACAAACAGTCATAGTCCAGGAACTGATGCCAGAAAGTCGGGCTGTGAGATTAAAGGCAGACCTCGGGCTCTGTGGACCGCCTAGTCAGGCTTAGAGATTTAAGACAGTCCTGGGACTTTGCAGGCCATGCTACAGGACTATGCATGGCATACAAGACATGGTCCTGCTCCAGTGAGGGGCAAGGTCTTGTGCTCAATGGAGATAAGGCACAGCTTGGTATGAAGGTTGTGGTTATTGTCTCACACTTATGTGAGATTTGGTGCTGGTGGTGGGGGTGTCTGGCTTGGTACTGGGCTACAGATGGGATGGCCATCGTCAGGGCAGGCACCTGCAGCCTGTAAATGGGGAAACATAATAAAGGGGGGATACTTGGAGCTCTCTTGGTGGGGGGTGGTGGTGGGAGGCCTGCTGGTGGGGTCACCTCAGTATATAACCATGCACGCAGTCTCAAGATGTGGAGAGTCAGGTCCACATGGGGCATGGGACATTAAGTGTTGCTTTCAGCAGGGAGGTAAGAATGTCCACAACAATAACTATGGCATCCAGGGTTACCAGTGAAGGCTGCAGAATAACTGGAGGGAGGTCTACCTGCACATCGTGGGGTTCCAGGATGATCAGCGGGCCACCAATGGTAAGAGAGGGAGGGTCAAAGTTGGTCTCAAAGTAGAAATGCAGCCTTGAAGTAATGATGCAGATTAAAATCAAAACTGGAAAAAAATCCTCCACGGGAGGGGCCTTAAGCAGTGTGGGAGGAGCCCACAGCAGGCTCAGTAGACTTGCAGGAGGACCTTCATATTTGTAAGGTTCCCAACATGGAGGTGGTCTCACCTGATAGAACACATGAACACTGTAATGAGAATGCAGATTTGGGGCCATTGACATATGGCGCACTTTAACTGGGAACTGCAAGTCATTGGAGTCACAGTTAAGGTGAATAAAGAGAGCATTTAAAGAGAGGAATGCGAGAAGGGAAGATGCAGCCAACCATCAATGGACCACTGCTGCTGGATATCTGCAAGGCCATCACTGAGGTGCATTGACCAATTGCATGTTTCACGGGCCAAAGAGCATCCACTCATTCCAAAAGAGCAAGTTTGGCATCATCAGTATATCAAATCCAGCATTATGTGAGTGCCTTTAGTGAGGGTGAAGTTAGCATCACTCTGCTCAAGCCTTTCCAACCTCAATGGGATTGAGATGTAAAGTTGCTGGAATGGCTTCTTAGGCATCTAAATCTGTGAGGTATCTTTCTGGTTGAGAGTTGGAGGTCTACTATAATTGAGCATTTCTCATTAATCAGTTTGATCTCCCCTTACACAGGAGGAAGGAGTATTGCAGGATGGAAGTTGCACTCAATGCTACATTCTTGATGGCAGGGCTCTGATTGAGGAAGTGAAGAAGGGCCCAGCAACTGCCTGGCTCATCTTTGAGAGGGGGCCCCAGCTTGAGGATCTTAGTCCATGGGAGCCCCAAGGAGAACCAGAGGATGAGGAGGTCAGACACAGCCCACAGAGGTGACTGGCACAACCAATGGCATATTTGGAGATGAATGAGAGGCAGTGCCATGCACATCTACATTTGTCAAGAGATGTGGTGGCTCCTATCTGTCACATTCTATGGGAGGATCTATTGGCTCACAGACTGGGAGGCCACCCCCTGCCAGTGCCCCTGAAGGTCACCACCACACTCAAGTTTTTTGCAAGTAGACCATTCAAGGGATCCACATGGGACCTGTGTGACACCTCACAACCCTCAACACATAAATGTGTCAAAGAGGTGACGGATGCCCTCTACAGTAATGCTCATCATTATATGAAGTTCACAATTACACCAACCAGACTGCTAGATTTCTTGGATTCGCAGCTATCTCAGTCTTCCCTAGAGTGCAGGGTGCAATCGATTGCACACATGTGGCTTTAAGGGCTCTATGGCAGAAGCCCTTGACCTTCATTAACAGGAAAGAGTTCCACTCCCTCAACGTTCAACTGGTGTGCAAGCATCAAAGACACATCATGCATATGTGTGCCAGGTACCCTGGGAGTTCTCACGACATTCAAGTGCCACAGATATTCGAAAGGCCGCAGCGCTTACAGGGTTGGCTGCAGGGTGATAAGGGGTACCTGCTGAAAAGATGGTTCATGATCCACTTGCTTCATCCTCAAAGTGCCTCGGAGGAGATATACAATGCGGCACACTGTGCAACAAGGTCCATTATAGAGCAGTCCATTGGCATCCTGAAGATGAGCTTCCGATGTCTGGGCCGCTCTGGTGGGGCTCTGCAGTACTGTCCAGAGAGACTGACCTCCATCATCATGGTCTGTAGTGCTCTGCACAACCTGGTGCCTCAAAGAGGAGATCATTTGCTAGAGGGAGACATGGAAGAGGCTGAAAACTTCTCAGATCATGAGGACCTGGAAGGGCAGGAACCTGAAGAGGCCAATGACAGGGAGCTTCCACGTGATGAAGCCCTTGAAGCAGCACGACATGGAAGACATGCCCGTGACACACTAATAGCCACAAGATTCTAGGAAAAGTAAGGTGCAGGCAAGGGAAACTGAGCCCATATCTCCTGCCCCTTAGTACATGCAGTTCCCTGAAAAGCCTTTACATTGAGTTCAACATCTGCATGTGGCCTTGGACCTGCAGTCCTCATTGATCACCTACACCATGGAAAGATCAGCAGCCAAAGCTGCATGTAGCCACTCTGGGAAGTGGACAGCAGCTCTCCAGCATAAATCCTGCATCTACTGGACTTGATACATTCGGGGCCACTTGAATGAGGCACTTCTTGGAGTGATAGAGATGCGTACGTGGCTGGAGGTCTTGTGCTTCAGCACTAACAATTATGACAGATTATTGTTGATGAGGCACCATTACTAATAACCCTCCAAGGCACATGAATACATGTAACTCCATGGTGACTTGTGAGGAATAAATATTGCACTATCAAAGTGCAGACACTTTCAGTAAAGAGCTGGACACATCTCCCTGCCATTACACAAGGAGCAAGTGTAAGGAGCTCACTAAACACACATGAGTCTGAGGCACAAAAAAGCAGCCATGCATGGAGTGGGAGCTTGGGTCACCCTCTCATTAAGAGGGTACAGAAATGCATTCAAATAATGAGACCATTGTCATGAGCAGCAAATGCATTTACAAAGATGCATCATATACACAGTGAGCGAACACCCATGCCCCTATAGTAAGGTCAATGTTTTTTAATTTTTATAACCCTACCACTACGCCCCTAGGTGCATCCTCAACATCCACAGCAGAGGTGGAGGCAGCCTATTGACTGCGATGCCCTATTGTTTGTGATGATGTTGGCAGGCATCCTTTGGATGACAGAGGCTTGGAGGGCCCCAGCCTGCTTTGGATCTCATGCTGCGGGTCAGGTGCATCCTCCTCGGCCTGTGCAGCTGGAGGTGGTGGGGTTACAGGCAGGGGGTTTAGGGATCAGTTGGACGCTCTCGGAGGGAATTGGGTTGATGGCCCTGGGGTGTCCAGCTGACTGTCCTCCTTGTGGGTGCCCGAGAGCCTAACTTCTGAAGGAGAAGGGGCACCAGGAATAAGGTCTGGGTGCCAAACCCCCCTTTTGCATAGGCCCTGATGGATACCACCAATGCCTAGAGTGATGGAGTGCCAGTCCTAGTGCAAATCCGGGAGAACCTGTGGGGCAAAAGTCTCCAAGGCGGCAACCCTTCCCATGGAGACCTCGAGGCACTCGCATGTCAGAGTCACAACATCAGACAGAACGCGGACAGACTCTTCCATCCTTTGCTCTGGTCTGTTATCTGCCTCTCACAACTCTACCTGATGTTCTGCTACCTGTCTTTGCATCTTCAGCATGTTTGTGACGGCCGCTTCCAGAGGTTCATCATCTGACTCGGAGACAGCCAGTGGCTATTCTCCAGCAACCCTTCAAGTTTTTTTAAAATTCATTCACGTGATGTGGGCTTTGCTGGGGCTGGGCCAGCATTTATTGCCCATCCCTAGTTGCCCTTGAAAAGGTGGTGGTGAGCTGCCTTCTTGAACTGCTGCAGTCCATGTGGTGTAGGTACACCCACCGTGCTGTTAGGGATGGAGTTCCAGGATTTTGACCTAGCGCCGGTGATGTATTTCCAAGTCAGGATGGTGAGTGACTTGGAGGGGAACTTCCAGATGGTGGTGTTTCCATCCATTTGCCGCCCTTGTCCTTCTAGATGGTGGTGCTTGTGGGTTTGGAAGGTGCTGTCTAAGGAGCCTTGGTGAGTTCCTGCAATGCGTCTTGTAGATGGTACACACTGCTGCTACTGTGCATTGGTGGTGGAGAGAGTGAATGTTTCTGGATGTGGTGCCAATCAAGCAGGCTGCTTTGTCCTGGATGGTGTAAAGTTTCTTGAGTATTGTGGGAGCTGCACTCACCCAGGCAAGTGAAGAGGATTCCATCATACTCCTGACTTGTGCTTTGTAGATGGTGGACAGGTTTTGGGGAGTCAAGAGGTGAGTTACTTCTCACACAATTCCTAGCCTCTGACTTGCTCTTGTAGCCATTGTATTTATATGACTAGTCCAGTTCAGTTTCTGGTCAATGGTAACTCCCAAGATGTTGATAGTGGGGGATTCAGTGATGGCAGTGTGCCAGAGACCTGAGCTGTCACTGCCTCTGACAGTGCAGAAACATGTCAGTGAGGTATTCCCAGTATGTGACCCCTAGCCTAATCCAGATGTGTGACCCACAGGAGTGTGTGTGTCTCTGCGCTGGTGGAGGGTGCAGGTGAATGCAGTGACAGGTGTTCTTCAAATGGATCCTCAGCATCCTTCCATGAGGTGGTCTGGGGGCTGGGGCTTATGTTGGATGTGCTGGTCTGTCTGCTGTTGCCTGTAAGAGAGACGGAAGATAGATTTAGTTCATGAGCAGGCTGAATGCAACATTGCCTGTTACTCACTGTGAATGTCAGAATGTGATTAACTCACGGAGGGCTCATGCTTACTGGCTTACTGGGAGAGGCTGATCTCGTCTTCACTACAGGAGCGATCTCTGTCCTCCCTTGCCAACTCAGAGGCATCCTCCTCAAATTTGGAGGGATTCTGAATGTTGGACATCCCTCCTCTGGGATCTCTCCTTCTTGCTGGGAGCAAGCTTGGCCTACATGAAGACAAAGGAATGGGATGTAATGAGAAGGGGTGGAGTAGAGGCTAGGGAGCATGCATGCCTGCTGTGTGTGCTGAGCCCTCCGCAGCCAGGGCCGAAGATGTTGTTTGTGCAGGCGGATAGATGACATGCTTCTGAATAGGCTTTCAATGCTGATATCTCCCACAATAGTATTGGGTGAGACCACTGAGCCATGTGACACTTTGGGTGCATAATGCTGTAATGAGAGAATGAGTTTGGAGTGAGCTGAAGAGTGACTTACCCTGGCAGTGCAGATGAGAACATTCATCCCCTTCCTGCACTGGATGACATTTCTCTGGCAGTTGCCACGGAGCTGACCTCCTTCACAAGCGCCTCCCAGACCGGCAATGTGAGGTTGGTGGACCTCCTGGATCCATCCCTGGGAAAGGGAACATCCTGGCGCTGGCGGGCACCTCTAATTAAATCCTCCAGGGAACCATGGCTAAACCTTGGCGCACTCCTTTTGTTTCTTGGGGACATCCCCAGAACTTCAAACCACACAGCTGAGCTGCAGAGAGTTATGTGCGTGTTTGGGTGGCATTTAAATATGGCGCCAGGAACTTCGACCCCATGAGGTGATGGCGGGTGGACATTTCAGTGCCCGCCCCGCCACGTGGTTCAGTGAGCAACTCATCTATGCATAATTAATGAATTTTCAAGTGGAAAATTGGGCGTGAGAACCTGACCTGTCAATTAGCGGGAAACTCGCCGCTAATACCGCCCACCACCACACTTAGTCTCCAGATGGAAAATTCCACCCTGTGCTTCGTATGATCAGATAAAATGGATGCAGCCTGCCTTTTTCTTAAATGAATATGGTTAGGTTTTTATACTGTTGTTTACAAGTCATTTCTTCGCTGTTATATTGTGCCTGTGGCAGAACGAAATGTTGTGAAAATTCTTTTGAGTCTTTGGGAGATTTCTTAAAGTCCCCAGGAATGCCATAGTCATTCTTTTTAAACTCTTTGAGAGGAGCAATATCCATCCCTATGAATGCACCTCTCTATTTGTGGTACTGACAGAGGAAGAGGAGGGGGATCATGGAACAAATGGCGGAAGTGTATTTGGAATCTTAGACGCACAGACAAGGATCCATCCTTACATCACCATCTGCATTTGCCATGCCAGGCTCTCATACCAGGACATATCCCAATATGACCTGTTTCTCTCAGCCAACGCTGTTGGGTTTCTCAACCAATCACAAGTTATGGTGTGATGACAACTTTTACCTGTCAAAGATTTCTACTTAAAGGAGCCCTTGGCAGGGGTCAAACTTGCTGCACTCCACAATCTTTGTGAAGGCAGACGAAGAATGGGAAGAATGTTCTCCGGATCTCTGACTCTTTCCTGGAGGTATTGCTGGAGGCAGTGATTGCCAGAAGGGAAATCCCATTTTTCACAGAGTGAAGCCAAATGTCCAAACCAAACATGTCCGGCTGAAGTTCGCCAAGATAGTGAGTGTGGTCCCTTGCAGCTGGATACAGTACCTTAAGAGGTTTTCTGACCTAATTAGAGCAGAAAATGTGAGCGGCATCCCACTTTCCGATGTTAAAGTATATTCTCCCGCACTGATCTCCTTGGAACAGCAGACCTTGCAGCTCCAGTCATTCCTCCCTCTCCAGGTATCTCCTCAAACCTCCATCTTAACAGTCAATGCTCACACTCACCCTCATCTTATTGATAGTTTGCACCCATCCCCCAGAGTCACCCTCCACAAATGTTGCCCTTCCCTCCTTTCCCACTGTCACTTTCCACTTCTCACACTCATAACTCTGCTTTCTTTCACTGCAGGAGAAGAGAGTGCACAGCTCCAGGGAGGGGCAGAGAACTAGGGTTGGGCCAGCAATCATAACAATGTTGACCACTGCAGAGGAACAAGTATTAGAGATAGACAGGGTGGCACAGACCACTAGGCATATGTGATGGAGGGATGCAATCTCCCAAGTACCTGATGACAGCAAAAGATAAAACAGTCTCACTAAGCACTTAACAGTCACTCATGCAGAATTGCCATTACCATTAACTGAAATGCCATGATATGGACAATGTAGAGCTGGAAACCTTGCCCCATGTCAGCAATAATTCATGTTACAGAGGAGTTTCTGGGGTACTCAAAGGACGGTGAGCATTCTGGTGCTGATCTATCACGCGACTCAAGCAATCCCTCCACTGGCACAGAAACAGCACTGCATTAGAGATAGCTAGGTTATCACATGGTGAGGCACAAGTCACATATGGCTGAGATGAGGGGAAATTTCTTCATTCAGAGGATTGTGAAACTTTGGAATTCTCTACCCCAGAGGATTGTGGATTGCTGAGTATACTCAAAGCTAAGATAGGTAGGTTTTTGGTCTCTCTGGTAATCTAGGGATTTTGGGGAGCAGGCAGAAAAGTAGATTTGAAGCAGAAGCTCACCTATGATCGTATTGAATGGCAGAGCAGGCTTGAGGGGGGCCATGTGTTCTACCCCTGCTTCTTTTTCTTATGACCTTCTGAACAGAAGGAGGTACAGCATTGGACAGACCCAACTCTAGGGTCCAGGACACTCTGAGCTCTGCTCAGCTGGATATAGATGCTGAGCATCGGAAATCATCGATGATAAGGAAACATCTGGAGTACCAACAAGAAACGTGTGCACTTCTGTCAACATTTCCATGGTGAGAGAATGGAGGAATCTTTACAATTTTTTACAATGCTGGTTTGCGTTAACATAAGTAGTTAAGTGCTTTCCACTTTGTAGTTTACTAACACATTGGTCCTTGGGTGATGCAAAGTGAGGAAGATTTCCTGTATGATTTTGTGTGACCACCTGGAAATTGATTTTGCACTTCCAGCCAGCAGAACACAATGCACTGACTCCCTCCATACAATCATATTCCTCATTCTTTATTACACGCTCTCCCAGACTGCTTTTTAAAAAGCTTTCATAAACATTCATCAGCCTTACTGATGGTTGAGTCGTGTTCATAATTTATTTTATGTACCAAAAATCAATGAGATACGAGAACAGCTCCAACATATACATCTTGTAAAAATATTACCTTTAATCCACACAAGGTTGTAAACATGTTGTTCACATACCGTGAGATTTTTTATATTAGCAATTTAATTCAAATATTCGTATTAAAAGGAGTCTTTAAAATGTCACTCCAGCAAATTATCTTTAACCATTTGTGCATTTGGTTTCTTCAGTTACCGTTCACTTTCACAGCAGTTTATTGTGTTATTGATAAAATCTGCAAAGTAGTTCTTAATTTAAAAAATGAAATAGCAATAATGCTTCTTGCATTTGTTATGATCTTGGTAGAGACCAGTAACTTTTTTTTAAAGTAGACGAAATTTGGAATCCCAGTTACTTACTAAAAGAATAAAGCCTCCTCAAGATGCCATGGTTTTAAACAGAAGAATTTTTACTGTACAAGAGCCAACAAAGCAAATGCTAAATACTATCTATTCTATACTCTAACATCCAGAATGAACATGAGTTAAACATGAATTAACAGGCAAATTGTTGTCAAATATAAACTACAAATTGCACACGGAACGGCAGATACAACTAAGAGTTCTTATGAATTGGCTCAGCAGTTGACTTGATTTTGGTGATCACACTCAGTCACAAGGCCCTTCAAACTCTGTCTTTCTCATGAAGAATTTCAGCTCTGATCATTCTAGGAGCTAGCCTGATCTCCAGCCGACAGCAGCGTGCAACCAACCTGAGTTCCACAAAAGGCACATATCTGAAGAACCTGTTCAATTCAGTCTGGGGGGTATGGATCCACCAATGTTATCTTCAAGTAACAGGAACAGCTGCAGCAACTTGTTCTCAACTTCTGGATCGAGTTACCGTAATCTTCAATCTGCTTCAGCTTGCTTATACTGCACCATTGGACTCATCAACTGCTTGGACTGATTTGTGTCCTTTTATATCTTTTAAACAGGCTCAGTTTGCCAGAACTTTTGGTTTACAAACATCAGTTTTTTGTTGTTTCCTTAGAAGCTGGAACGGCCAGGTTCCTTTCTATGTTTACCTATGTTATTTCCCTTTTCAGCTCAGTGTCTGTTTTAGTTAGGGACGGCCGCAAAGTATACAAATTAAGTTTAAGTCCACAGGCCAGGATATTCCAGTCCCTCCCACGGCAAGAATTGTCATGGGTGGGACAGAAACCTTGATGGATCAGCCAAAGGTCCGTTGACTTCGGGCAAAACGGGACCAGAAAATCCCAGCCACAGATTCTGTCACATGAAAAAGATTAGCCCTCTGAGGGATTAGCAATCTTGGGACATGGTGGATTCATCTGAAATTCTCCTCCTCACTATTTCGGGTGGAGTAGGTCAGCATTTTCATAGAATCTTAGAATAATATGGTACACAAGATGGCTATTCGGCCCATTGCGCTGGCTATTTGAAAGGGACAATTTGTCCACTGCCTTGCTGTTTCCCCATAATCTCCTTTTTTCCCTTTTCAAGCACATATCCAATGTCCTCCTGAAAGTTATTATTGAAGCTGCTTGCGCAACATGTTTAGTTGTGCATTCCAGATTATATCAACTCAATTTTGTCAAAAAGGGTTTTCTCTTCACTTCTGGAACTTTCTCCAATTATCTTAAAACTGTGTCCTCTGGTTATCAACTCCCCGAGTAGTAGAAACAGTTTCTCTTCAGCGTGAGCTGGTGTGTTTTGGTAGGAGGAATAAGGAGGCCATCTACTCCTTAGAAAATAAGAGTATAATTGGGGTACAGGAGCAAAAGGATCTAGGGTTACATATACACAGAGCATTAAAAGTAGTATCACAGGTTAACAAAGCCATAAAAAATGCAAACAGAACATGAGGGTTCATTTCTGGAGGAATAGAAGTCAAAAGCAGAGAAGTTATATTAAACTTCTTTATAACACTTTGGTTAGACCATACTTGAGTGCAGTTCTAGTCTGCATATTACAAAAAGGATATTGAAGTAATGAGTAAACTACAAAAAGATTTACAAGGATGATACTAAGTTGAGAGGGTACCAGGAAAGCTTTGAAAAGACTGAGAGCTTACATGATAGAGATCTTGCAATTTTTGGAAGGGTTTGGTGCAGTAGACATAGGGCTAAATTTTTAGTTTTGTTCGGCACGTGCAATTGGTGGGCCCAGAAGCGGACGGGAAATGGGCCTTTAGCTGCAACCGGTCCCCCGACTGCGATTTCATGCTGGTTGGCCAACTAACGGCCAACCACTGTGAAACATGCGCTGAGAAATGCAGGAAGAGGGCGGGCACTGACCTCACTGAGGGCATGGGCGAGTGCTTCTCGTGGCAGACAGCTGCCCCGGGGAACTGCAACCCTCCACAGAATAAAGAAAACAACAAAAGTGCTGCAAAAAAATGTCCATGCAGCACAATCAAGCACCTGAAAGCACACCTCATAAAAAAAAACAGTCCCCAGATATCTCTCTTTATTTTATTTCTCCATCCCCTGCCTGGGAGAATGGCCTGTCCGCCAACCGCAAATGTAGATGTCAGTGGGCTGCGTGAGCCCGCCAAACGAAATATCGCACGGCTGCGTGGTGAAGCGGGACGCTCGCCCACTGTCATCTTACACTATTTCCTGTCCATTCAGGTCAGACGTGTGCCCATTCATGGCACCTAAAATTCTGGCCAGAGAGAAATTGTTACCATTTGTGGGAAAGTTCAATGCCAGATAGTCACTAAAAAATCTAATAAGGAATTCAGGAAGAACATCTTTATCCAGAGAATGGTGAGAATATCGAGCTCACTTCCACATGGAGTTGTTGAGGGGAATAGCATAGATGCATTTAAGGAGAAGAGTGACCGATTAGAGGGAATGGGATAGAAGGATCTTAAGTGGGGAGATGAAGTAAATTGTAAGAGGAGCCTCATGTGGAATATAGTCATGAGCATAGACCTAAGCCAGGACTTTTGGTGCCTGCTGGCATCAGGTGTGTTCAGTGGCGTGAGCGGACAATATGGTGAGAAGGCCAAAAAATCGGTTTCACGATGTTGTGGATCCAGTTTGCAATCGTCTGCTCAGCCTGCCAATGGTGGGCCGTGTTCCCCACCATCGGGCGTCAGGAACCTCATTGTAATATATCAGCATATCATTATAAGGCCAGCCCACCGGACTCACCATCCTCTGGATCGTCCGGCTGCACCGACGTGTTTTACAACCGCATACATAAGGTGTGCGCTTGGTGGGACGCACTTCACTCGGGACTTCAAGGTTTGTTTGCCTACCTTGCGTTGGGCAGCACTCACAGTCATCAGCACTAGGTTTCACAGACAGCACCACATCACTTTTAGGGGGGCTCACGGCAGGTCTCTACCTACCAGATCAGCCATAAGTGAGTGGCTTTTCAATGGCTGCAGGGCTAGGGCTTGCTTGGGGAAGGGGGAGAAGTGGTCTCAGGCAAGGGAAGAGGCTGCAGGACGAGTGCTGTACTGGGGAAGGAGGGTAACCCTGGGTGTGCGTGGGGACACATGTTGATCTGTGCAAGTGGCTTCAAGATGGTGAGGGCTGAGGAGGCAGTCTGCAGAGAAGATGAGGTCAGATGGACATGTGAGGGTATGTGGGTGAGAATGGATGGTGATGTCCTTTGAGCTGGCAGTGAGTGAGATGCCAGTGAATGTTTGATGGTCTTGAGTGTGTGAGTTTAGAGTGATGAGATGGTTGCTATACCCTGGCTGCATGGATGAGATCATTCATCCTCTAACTGCATTGGATGGCCAACCTCTTCTGTGCAGCATTGGCACTGATCACCACTGCCATTGACTACCAAGCTGAAATGGTAATGTTGCTGCCCCCTCTATGGCCAGAGCAGGGGTAGAGGAAATCACAGGGGGCTTCCACAGTGTACAAAAGGCACTCAAGGGCTGCAGTCTTCTTTCCTTTTGGGGCCATGTCTTCTTTGCTGCAGTCCTGGGCTGGAAGCACTGAGTGCGGCTGTACTTTAAATGTAGTGCCTGGCATGATGAAGCGGCGAGGTGATGGCGTGAGAGATGAATCGAAGCCTGCCCACGACGGAAACAGCGTGTTTCCCAGGAATGCATAATTAATGCAGTGGGTTTGGGGAGATTACAACATGAAAAGCCGCCATTGCGGGCCGATGGGTAAAACGTCATTGTTCCTGCCCACTACCACATTTAGTGCAAATCTGGGGATGATTTTGCCTCTAGTTGCAGGGCACATGGATCAGCAGTGGATCCCTGGTCCTCACAAGAAAACCTTCAGATTCCCCTGCTCTGGGCCTTCCCCCCACCACTGAATTCAGCTCGGATCCAACCCCACCCAATGCTGTCTTCTACCACCAACTTCCCCCACCCATGGCCTCCTCCACCACTTACCTTCACGCTGGGTACCATTTCCTTGGGTTTCTGGGGAAAAACCTCTTTTCCAATATTTGACCTTCTTCTCATTCCCAGGTGATAATGTGGCCTGGTGGATGATGCTGAGGTCAGGGAGTTAAATTGGCTGCGGGACTCATGTTGCCACTGTAATGGGCATTTTTCTTCTACCCACCTCCCTCCATCCCACTTGCATTGAGTTAAAATAGGGCCTTAACCCTCTTATCTGCAGAAAGGTTTTGTCTTGCGTTTGGTGAACAAGTCCCCTTGTCATATGGCACAGCATTGTATTGTGCTGAACCTCATTTGGAGGCACTGAGCTGAAAGATTTCATGTATCATCGACCTAATGAATTCCTCTACTGTTTTGATTCACGCTTTCTTTTACTTTTGGATCCTAAATGCGAGTCATCCTTAAACATATGTCATCGTTTTAAGTTCAAAATTTGATTATAATAGCCTCCTTTAAGTGAATAAACCCATATTCCTTCAACCCCTCTTCCTTTTTGTATCGTTAACATTCTTATTCCACTTAATTTCATAAAATAAATGAAATCTCAGGATTCTCACTTCGCACATTCTGACGCTCTTTTAATAGCTTGTGCCTTTTCTATCAGCTGGTGTCTTGAGCATTGCTCTGGTGGTTATATAATATCTTTATAATGCAACCTTAATTTATCAGGGAGCTCATTTTCAGGATGTTGCCATCAAGATGATCTGGTTACTCGCCAATTCTGCTTTTCTTTTCCATCAATTGGATTAGAACTGTGAAATGAAATACATCTTTCCATGTGTGCTGGAGTTGGGGGAAAATCCTGAAGCTTTATTTCCATTTATTTTTACTGTTCTCTCTTTCTCATTTACAGTGAGGAAAGCATCCACTTTTGTGGATATTACACTTGCGCCACTTTGTTCACATAATCTTGTTTACCTCACTCTGGCATGGGCCAGAATTTTACCTTCGTCAGGTGGACTTGGCGTGAGCTGGTGGGCGGTGGGCAGGGAGCTGACTGCCGCCCACAATTGGCTCCGCACCGCAATTTCACATGGGCGGGCCAATTAAGGCCAGCCCTGCGTGGATCATGAGCGGTAGCGCTGAGCGTTATCTGTGTGGGCAGGGGGAGGAGGGGCAGTGGGCCTGGTACGCAGTTGGCACATGTGCACGAAAGAGCGCTTCAACCTCCCTGAGATTGAAGTGCATTTTTAAAAAATTAATAAAGACAATAAAAATTTAATGAAATATGTCCACTCATGTGACTGTGTCACATGAAATGGGACATGTTTTTAATGTCAAAAGAAAATATTTGTTTAATTTGTATTAGCTTTAGGAAACCTCATCCCGCTCGCAACACCACCCCCTCCCCGACTGGCTGACACCCTCCCACCAACCGGCCAAGACCCCCTACCTGCCAACTGGTCAACCCCTCCCCCCACTCCCCCACTCACTCCCGACTGGCCAGCTCCCAAGTCCCCAACCCCCACTAACTGGCCAACCCCCCCCACCCCAAATCCTAACCACTACCTACATTTTCCCTGGCTTGAAAGTGGCTGGACCTTTAATCTCACTTATTTATGGAAGCCGGTGTCATTTATGCCCTCCTTTAGTCTGATTCTGCAGCACTCGATGGAAGGCCTCAGGGGCACACTGCCTTGCACAGCCCTTGCCTAGCCTGAGTCGGAAGGTCGGGCGAGACAGGATCGAAAAATTTTCAAGGTAGAGAAACAAGAGCAGAGTGGAAATCTGATTCTGATTGCCACTCCGCAGAAGGTCAGGCCCAATATTCCTATTCTTATAAAACAGGGCATCCTCTCATTAACCATGAGTACCTCCAGAGGAGATTCATGAATGAATATTATAAAGGAATTCTTGAAACACTTGCTTTGAAGGAAAAGAAAGACTTGCATTTATGTAGCATTTTTCACAATCACCGGACATCTCAAAGTGTTTCACGACCAATGAAGTACTATTTTTAAAGTACAGTCACTGTTGTAATGTAAGAAATGTGACAGCACCGACCCCCCCTGCCCCTCAACCCCCCCACTGAACAATTTGTGCAGAGCAAATTCTTACAAATGACCAGCCATGTGATAATGACCACAGTGATGTTGGTTGAGGATAAATACTGGCCAGGGCACTGGGGATAGGTAGCTCGCCTGCTCTTCATCAAAATGGTATCATGGGATCTTTTATATCCATCTAAAATTACAGACAGGAGCTCAGTTTAATGTCTCATCTGAAAGGCAGTACAGCACTCCCTCAGTACTGCACTGGAGTGTCAGCTTTGATTTTTGTGCTCAGGTCCTGGGGCTGTATTTTACATGTCCCACTGGGTGTCTTTTGGGCATGGGGGCAAGTGAAATAGGGCAGATGCCCACCCTACCATCTTCCCACTCAGTCCCAAACTCACACCCATAACATCGCCAAAATCGACAACCTACCCACCATATTCAAATTCGAGCTTGTTATCAAGCTAATTAACCCTGATAATATACTGCCCATGCCACGAAACGTTTGGCACGGATAGTCGGGTGGGAGCGGGCAGCCAATTTTAAAAAACTTCTTCATAGGGCGCGAATGAAGTGGGGGGAATTTTACTCCTACCCCACTCCACCACGGGATCCCCCTCTTTGGGTTCCGCTTTGCCGATCGCCAGGTGCCCCCACCACTAAAATTGAACCTTTCCTTCCTTCCTCCCACCCGCAGCCTTCATCCCACCCTCTTCCCTCCCTCCCCTGACCCCCCTCCCTGACCTACCCAAACCCTCCTTGCCCAAGACCCCAGACCTACCTGCTCTGGAGGTCCATGGGCCTTCTTTCTCCTTCTCTTGCAGTCCGGGGAGTGGCCACTGATGCGCTCTTGGCATTGCCAAGACTGATTGCCCAATTGGCCAGTAGCTCCAGAGGGTGGGGCTTCCTCCCCAATGAAGGGCTTGGCCCTCGCTTAGCCACCCTGCAGTGCTGTAATGCTGTCCACCATCTCATGACTCCCCCCCACCACAACCCCTGCCAACCTGTAATATTCAGCCACTGGAGTGGAACTTGAACAGTGACCTTGTGACTCAGAAAGGACGGTGCTACCAACTGAGCCACAGCCAACATTTAGTACCACTTGAGGCGGTGTTACATGAATATATTTTTCCTCAAATGCATCTCAGTAAGGATTGTACAATGTTTGAAGAGCCTCGATGTCTCTTGTCCTGCTCACAGACACCATAGGACTCCTGTAGAGGGCATCATGCTGGATAAAACACTGGGTTAGAACAAGTTTGCACTCCAAACACTATAAACGCTTTGTGGCCAACTATCAGCGAGATGAATGGAATGCAAAGTTCCTTCAGCCTTGACCGTGAAATCCATACCATTGTTCATAAAAGATTGCGAGAATCATATTTATCATCTTCCTGCATCAACACAAAAATTGGTCCATTTAGGTGTTAAAAACCTTATCATGCTTCCTTTGACCTTTGTGAAATTTATGTACAATCTTAATAGGTTACTGCACTTAAAAGAGAATAGCTTGAACGAACATTAACCTATTCACAAATTATATCATCCATAGTCCTATTTAGCCAAACATATTAATATTTAGTTTTTCAGAAACAATTTTGTTATCTGGTGTTTATCTATTAGACTAGCTTCTTTATTAAAGTAGCAAATATCAATTGACACAGGGATGGTTTTGAAATAAGGCCCTCTAGTGTCAATGTATGCCAAAATTAAAAGCACACAGCTATAAGTAACGCATGCAAAAGTAATCCATTGTTAGTTAATTCATTTAAAAACAGACTGAAATACCCAGCTAAAAAAAAAAGATTGAAGGTTAGAGATATCAGTGAACAACTTTTCAAAAGAATTTGTTGGTCCACCTAATGACATCTTCGACTGGTACCAGATCCAGTAACTTGTTGTCTCTGCCATGCCTTATTTATTTCTGCTTCCGATTTCAATACCTGGAATCAAGTTCCAGGCCAGAGACCTGAATATAAAATTTAGGCTGACACTCCAGTGCAGTGCTGAGGGAGCACTGCTCTGTCGCGGGTGCTGTATTTCAGATGAGACATTAAAATGAGGCCTCTTAGGTAGATGCAGAAGGTCCCATGTGGTGTTATAACAAAGAAGAGAAGGGGAGGTTTGGCCAATATTCATTCCTGAATCAACATAAATGAAATAAACATTGCCTGGTCATTGTTACGTTGGTGGTTGTGGGATTTCGCTGTGTACAAATTGTCTGCCATATCTCTTATATTATATCGGAGATTACATTTGAAAACTACTTCATTGTCTGTAAAGTGCTTTGCAAAGCTTTCTTTTTTTTCTGGGTCTAGAAGTTGGTTTAATCATGTTATATACTTAACTAATATAAAATTATATATATATTTATATGTATATATTTGTGATTCCTTGAAATTAATAGCGTTACAGAATGATCTTGTGTGCTTATTCTATGCTGTGCGTTATTAAAATATTGTTACAGCTCCTGAACTGCTTGATACTTGAGGCAGAATGATGTAGCCTGTTATCCTTAGTTAATAATCTGATGTTTTGGTAGATTACCTTAAAGAGTCAGGGAACTTTACCTTCTCACGAGTTTCACTCATATTTAATCACCAAACTCAGGCGATTGAGCTGTGGATTTGATCCATCATTGAGCAATTTTACAAGGTGTGTGGGACCAATGTGTTCACAGATCAAATGCTTTTCTCTGGGTCCACGGGTAAACTGTTTGCTTTGGTTGTGCTTAAGAGAAAAGCTATCCCTGGGTGGAGTACATGGATGAAAAGCAAGGCCTTGCAGGGGATCATATGTGTGTTTTCTGACTATTTGAAATAATGGGCAGAATTTAGCCCTTGGCTGGCTTGCAGGCCGCATTGGCTCGGCGGTGGGGTTCGGCTGCCTACCCGCCGCCGAAACGAGGCCCGCCGCCATTTTGAGTGGGCCAGCCAATTAAGGCCCACCCAGTGGCGGGCTTCCTGTGCGGGGGGAGGGATTCCCCAACTGTCAAAGTGCGCTATTTTGTGCATGCGCGTGAAAGAGCGCACTGCTCCGAGGCAAAGTCCTGTCTCAGGGAGATTCATGAGAGGTAAGTAAAGTCTAAAAATAGATAAATATCAAAATCATTAACATGTCCCCCTCATGTGACAATGTCACACGAGATGGGACATGTTAATAATAAACACATAAAATTTATTACATTTTTAAAAAACGGACATGAAACTTCATCCCGCCAGTGGATGAAGTTTCATTAATAATCTGCAGCCCAATGGGGCTCCTGGCCTGCCCGCCAGCCTTAAGGTTGGCCGGGCAGGCTGTTTAATAAGGTTAATTAGCCTGTTAATGGCCTTAATTGGCCATTGACAGTTTGGCGGGCGGACAGCTGATTTCGCTGTCCGCCCGCCTTCCTGAATATTTAAAGGGACCGGGATGATGTCGGGTGTTCCTCCCGACATCATCCCGCAACATTTTCCCCTCAGCAAGCGGGTCCCGCCTCCAAATCTCCGACGGGAAAATCCTGGCCAATAAATGGAAAATCAGGGTGTTCTGCTAAAACCTTGTTATGTTTCCTACTTGATGCTCCTCTACTAGCTGTGATCAGGCAATCCTGTAATCTAAACTTAACTAGAGGAAAATCTGCCCCCAAAGGTTTCTTTTCACTTTTAACCAGGGACTGTAGATGGTTATCGATTTAGCTGATTTAATTGTACAGGTACATAAGGCAGAATTTGGCTCTTGGTGGGGGTGCTCGGTGGGGCAAGGCGTGAAGCCGACCACTGCCCGTGTTTGGCACTGCACTGCAATGTTACATTGGTGAGCCAATTATGGCCCGCCCATTGTGAAACATGAGCGGGAGCGCTGAGCGCCGCCTGTGAGGGGGGCAGGGGGAATAGTGCGAGCCAGCCGAGCACAAACTTCGCACATGCACATGAGTAAGCACTTCATAATCTCTCTGAGGCATGAAGCTGTCTCAGGAGGACGAAGAGATATAAAAAAAATTCAAAAAATAAGGATGTAATAAAACATGAGCCCTCATGTGTCCGTCAAATGAGTAAGGATGTTATTAATGAAAAATTAAAGTTTTTAGTTTATTTTTATTTGCATTTGGAAATCTCATCCTGCCCGTGGATGAGGTTTCCAAAAAATGCAAAGGCTGCCTGGCCTTTTCACCTGTCCATGTTAGTTGGGTTGGACGGGCAGCAAAACATTTACATTAATTGATAAATTAATGGTCTTAACAAGCCTCTTAATTGTCGGTTGGCGTGCTGCCGGCGCCGATGCATGCCCGCCAACTGAACTATCACATGACTGCGCGTTGATGTCGGCACGCTCGGCTGACATCATCGCGCATCATTTCACGCTCAAGCGGGTTGGGCATACGCTCGTTCGCCTAGCGAAAATTTCTGTCCATAGTCACTGGAGTGGATCAATCCATCATTCCTTGTCTAGGCTGTACTTATAGTTGCACTAATGCATTTTTGGCTTTAGGTAAAGGTGCCTTGTGAGAACCGTTTCATTAAATTATGTGGTGTTTTTCTTGCCTGGGTATTCTGAGTTCTATAATTAAAAAGATTGTTGTATATGAAGCTTACTTATTTATATAATGTGCATCATTTTTCTGTGTAGTTTTCAATATCTTTAAACTTGCACTAGTAATTTTCAGGTTTAGACTTAGTAGGGAGAGAGGATTAATACTGCCCTGTTGTGTGAATGTTCATCCAGCCAGGACTTCCAAAGTCAGCCTACACATATTCATTCTAGTGCCAGAAGCTCACTCGAAACAGAGCTCAGAAATTGTAAAGTTATTGAGATGGCATGAGGGAAATCTTTAAGGCATGTGTCCATTTATAGAAGCCAACATTTGTCTTGCCTTTTAAAAGGTTGTAAGTATTTGTCATGTGTATGTTAGCCTTTTAACAAGGTGCTTGGGGTGTAAAATGGCAGGTAATAGCCATTGTTTAGGAAAATGAATATGCAGTCAGGATTCCGAGCTGTGGACTAATGATACAGCAGTACATCATGTGATCCACTTGTTTGAAAGCTGACAAAGTAGAGGTGATTTTTCATGAGTTAGAAGTAAAGAGTGTTGTCCTATTTTGCATTCCTGGCACTCTTTCCAGAGGACAGCAGTGTGGTGTGCATTGAAAGCAGTAATGGACAGACTCAACAATTTGTGTGCTACCAGCTCAGAACAAACATAAAAGAAGATGGTACATTCACAGAAGCCGCCAAGATTATCCAACATTTCCTTTTATCAGTTACATGGATGAATACCACAAAGTGTTGCCAAGAAACCTGGTATTGCTGGTCTGTGTCAAGACCTCACACAACCCTTACAGGTCTTTCGCTGTTTATGGTGAGAAACTTGTCTGCTGTATTTGCTACATACTTCAAAAGTATTTCATTGGTTGTGAAGCACTATGATGTACAGAGGATACGAAGGGCTTTATAAAATGTGAGTTCTTTCTTGCTTGCTTTCTTTCATTCTTGCTTTCTTCCTGTCATCATTACTCTTGTATATTAAGTCTTGCCATACTCACATCTTCAAGGGGCTGCACACACAAATGCACAATGAAACCTAACTGCAGAGACA
This sequence comes from Carcharodon carcharias, assembly GCF_017639515.1. Taxonomy (NCBI): domain Eukaryota; kingdom Metazoa; phylum Chordata; class Chondrichthyes; order Lamniformes; family Lamnidae; genus Carcharodon; species Carcharodon carcharias. Next base: position 102,851,682 of record NC_054471.1, on the reverse strand, counting down.
CAGTCATTTTCTGCACCCAGGATGAATTGAGGCTTCAGCACATCTCTGTTAATGTATATGTGCCCTTTCAACCTTCAACATTGCAGGACTAATTCTCACCATGCAATGTGCTTAATACAAAGGAATAAACCAGAACTGGGGAAGGATTCTGAAAAGATTAGATCATTACTCCCTTGGAAGTGGTTACATCTGACTGCCTGTAAGAGCAATTAGGAGTAACGGAAGACAAAGGCACAAACATCATTTGAGCTTTTTATGAGTAACATCCCATTTAAGTTTCTTCCTCTCTTTCCCTTCCACATAGGTGTACAAAACTACCAATATGCACTGTTATTGTCTTGCAATATGAGTCCTGTTCAAAGGTACTTTTTAGAGGTAGCAATGTAACATTTCTGTAACAGTTTGGAGGCTGATAACTCAATGAGATAAGATTATGGTGCATATGGATTCCACCACTTGTTCCAGGGCAACACAGAAAGGCAAATGCTTATTTTATTTTTTTTTCAATCAGATCTCTAACACAGGATAGAATATAGAACGTCAAAAGGGGCTGGGCATCCCCAGTGGTAATAAACAGGTTCTGGAGTTTCAACAGCATGTGGCAAGTAAGCAATGACAATGCATAGTGACACAGATTCTCACCAATGCACGAAAAATAAGGTGCCCTCCCACTAACCCCGTAAAATCCTGAGGGATCAGTGCCAAGGACAAGAGTTTTGATCCATGGATTTTCGGAAGTCACAATATTTAGACAGATCATGCTTTAACTATCTGGGCAGAGTGCTTTGTAAATCACACTGGCTGTCTCTTGGCCACAAATGAGTCCCCAAAACTACTATTCAAAGAAGTTAAGAAAAAAAACATGCAAGGCTATCATGTAGAATTTATTGCAGTTTCATAATACAGGAGAGCTTGTTGGTTCCACTTTTAACAAATCCATTGAACTTTACCACCTCATCTTTAGTATCTCAGTAAACTATACAAATGGTATAGGATCTCATCTCCCTGCCCCCATCTGTAACATTCGTCAGTAGATGGCAGGCTTGCTACATGAGGGATCTTCTGCTGCTGCATTCATGGATTGTACTAAATACAGACTTTGCATGGTAAATTTTAAAATACAATGTATTATTTTGAATATCGTCTACATGTAAACCCATAGTAAAACAAAGAGGATTTTATTTTCATTGCTGATTATCCTCTTATGGGGTTATAGGCATCGTATACGTGAACAATGCAGTGAACTAGCTGGAATATTTCTTATATTGAAATCATTCTCAAGGTTTCTTATCAGAATTCTAGTGAGACCCACGATCGATTTCAGCACTAACATATTCGGCAATAAACAATGCAACCTGTTTTCATCATCAGTTAGCTCATCAATGTATCACCTGAAGTCAGAAAACTTAACAGCAAGGTCAAAAACTAGGTAGAATATAACATGTTTGCCACATAGACTTTTGCTAGTTTAATGTCTCAGTCTTCTCTTTCAAAATCATTTACTGCTCCAGGGCCTTCTGGGACCAAAGCTAACCTCAGGCTCCTTTACTCCATTACTAACCATTCCTTTAAACTCCCTCTCTCTCTCCTGCATTTTCTACACTTGCCTCCAACAAGGCCAGGGATCACAAATGTTTTTTTCTCGCTAAAACTGAGGCCGTTTGTTCGGATAACTCTGCTACTTTGCCCCTTCTTCTTGTTCAAGCCAAACCTCTCCTGCAACGATCCCTCTAACTTGTGTTAGCTGTGTGTGGTCTATTTGTTGGACTGTATGGCCCAGGCCATAAGGTTGATGTGCAGTTCGGTGTGTGCACATCTTAAAAAGGAATATGGTTTGTGCCCTGCACAGCATATTCCTGATTGCTGCACAGACATGCAGCTTAGAGGGAACATTTTTCCTCAGCTTCTCTCCCTTATTCTAGCCCTCAGTCTCCTTTTCTCTCCAGTGTTTCTTCCATCCTCCCATGTTCTCCCCAAGAAGTTTATCTTATCCGTCAGACCTAACTCCTGCTCCCACAACCACATTCCCACTAAACTGCTAACAACCCAATTTGCTTCCTTGAATCCATGCTGGTTGGTATCCTAAGCACTTCCATCCCATCCAGCACTATACTCCTCCCTTTCAAAGCCATCATCATCATCACATCCTATTCAAAAACTCATTCTCAATCTCATACCCTCATTACTTACTGCCACAACTCCAACTTTCTTTTCCAGCTCTAAGTCTCCATTTCTTTTGAGTTTGCAATTTCTAACCCTTTAGCCTGTTGATTTGGCATCCAGTCTTGGATGAGTCATTATTTCCTCCAACAATTATCCTCAGTTCTCATTTCTAATCACCCCTCCAAATCTCTCCTTTTTTGACTCAACACCTGTTTATTTTCTCATGACTCCATGAAGTGCTTTTGGACAGTTTTCTATGTTAGAGGTGCTAACATAAATCTAATTACAACAGTGGCTTTAGTAGTGTATTAGTTGTTAAGTTCTAGGAAGACACTATTAACTGAGTGTGTTTAAGGCAATTGAAATTATGGGTAAACATAGAAAATGACAGCTTTAGAATTGCTGTCCAAATTCTTAAAGGTTTCATATGACATTCCTCTATCTGCTATTTTAACATAGGCATTAATCTAGGGCAGAATTTTATGTCCCATGGGCAGGTGCACGCATGACCCGGTTCAGTGTAAAATAGTGCGCGATGACATCGGGCGAGCATCCCAACATGCTCGTGCGATATTTCGATTGGTGAGCGCGCAAGAGTCAGCAGCGCGCCCGTCAACAATTAAGAGGGCGATTAAGCCCATTAATCAATTAATTAAGTCATATTTTCACTGCCCATCCAACCTTACGGTTGGCAGGCGAATTGGCCCAGCGACCTTTTGATTTTTTAGGAAACCTTATCCATGGGCAGGATGAGGCTTCCAACATTAAACAAAAAATATAAAATTTTAAACATAGTTTTTAATATGTCCCTGTTCATGTGACTGAGCCACATGTGGGGACAGGTATCCCTTATTTTTTAAATTTTTATTTTTAATTGTGAAATTCTTCAGCTCCCTGAAGCATTTCTGTGCCTTCGAAGCACTTTCAGCGCGCGCTTCCCCACACATGTGCAGACTTTAGCGCTCGTACTCCTCCCGCCCCCACCCCGGCAGCGCGGAGGCTCTCAGCCACTGTGAAATCCCGGTCGCGGCCCGATCCTGGGCGGCGGTCTGTTTCGTGGCCGCTCTCAGGCCTGTCTGCCGCACCCACCCGACGAAGGGAAAATCCTGCCCCTAAAGAAGAGTTAATAGATTTTTAAAAATAGCAGAGGAATAAGTTAAGTACCCATGTACTAAAGTCAGATTCACATCAGCTTGTCAGTAGGGATGGGGATGTTCATTCTGAGGGCATGATTTGCTGGGTTAGATTTGATCAGACTATGAAAGAAAGTTAACTGCCTCAATTTCAAGATAGTTGCAGCTATTCCAAAACTTGTACACTCCTGCAGCATGAGCCCTTATGAATAATGACAGGAATGATGGAGATTTGAGGTATTTACAGCATTCCCTGTAACACCAGGTAAGGTGAAAACTGCTATTTTATTAATATACAATTGGATGATATCTGAATTTCAAAGGCAGAAAATAGAATTTGCAGCAGAGAATGCTGGGGTCAATGACAAGAATAGGTGTAGAGGAACATTGGTTTTATTGTAATTTTAAAGATAAAAAGGCTAAGCCTATTGAGGGATTGCAAATAATTCCTTTAATGCTGCACTCTGGCCAAGTACCAGTGCACGGGCTTTGAGAATCCATAGCCCCCAGTGGCTGAAAATAGAGCAGATGCATTTTGAAAAGAAAGAAGGACATGTGCGGTTAGGATTTATTTTATTTTGTGCTCTTGAGCTCAATGTTCAGTGCTCTTTTGACTCATTCATGATTTGATGATTAGATGCATGTTAAATTCAAATGGCATGGTTAACACTCAGATAATAGTGCACAAAGGATAAAAACGTCCAATGCATTAACTGGCAACTTACAGAAGGACTGAGGAGCAAAGATATCTTTCCTTCTGAGATAAATCTCCCATTGCTACTAATTATAATCCTAAACTTTAAAGTCTAGCCTACAATTTACAAATATATGAGTTTTTAAACCTATTTTAAGTCAAGCATTTAACAGTTTACATGTATATTACTACTTTCTGGAATTGCATGGGGCTTGCCTTCTCAATGGAGGTTCACTGACCCTGCAGTTCTGCTGGGGGGTTGTGTTCAAAAGGGGTGTAAGCCAAAGATCGGACGATAACACTCCAGTGCTAATTTGGCAACCTTTGATTTGAACTCAACCCTCTGTTTGGCACACAGGGTCAGCCAAGATCTGCTTTACAGGATATAGGCAATTTAAGTGCACCTGTCTTCAAAGTTCTTACTGGTGTTGTGGAGGCATTGGACTTCAAAATCCAGTTACAGACAGTGCCAGCTTCAATTTGCAATATTGGAATGGATCCAAAGCCATCATTGATGCTCAGTTGTGCTGTGCTTACACTGATCAATAGGCATAGCCAAGACCTCCCTATGGCATGAATGGAATAGCATAACACAATGTTTTGGTAGTAGTTATCTCTGTAGTATAAGAGTGTTCAGCATAGCAAGGGTTAATGTGGGACTGGGGAACAGTACCACCGACAGTATGATGTGGAGAAACACATGACAGTAGACAGAGTTGTATGGAAAGAGTCAAGAGGTCAGCGTGAAGTTAACTCCTGGTTATACTTTGTACATATGTAAATAGTTACGTGTTTCCAATAAACACTACCATTCAACTTTATAAGCCTCTGAACCTCTGAGTGAGACCTACTGAGCAAACTTGTACAACAATCTCCAGGTCAGTCAGTCAGGGGATTTTAACTGTCTCCAGTCAACAGGAAAAGAACAGGATTTTCCCTTCGGCGATTTGGGGGCAGGGCCCAGTCGCCAAGGGGAAAATGACGGGATGACGTCGGGAGGAATCCCCGACATCATCCCCGTCCATTTAAGTTTTTAGGAAGGCGGGCAGACAGCGAAATCAGCTGTCCACCCGCCGACCTGTCAATGGCAAATTGAGGCCATTGACAGGCTAGCTAAAGTACTTAAAGACCTGCCCGGCCAAGCTTAAGGCTGGTGGCAGGCCAGGAGCCCCTGCGGGCTTCTGATTATTCATGAAACTTCATCCACTGGCGGGATGAAGTTTCATGTCCATTTTGTACAAAAATAATAAAGTTTATGTGCTCTTTATTAACACGTCCCTCTTGTGTGACATTGTCACATGAGGGGGACATGTTAATAATTTTTAAATGTTTCTATTTTTAAAGTTTTTCCACTGTCATTATTCTCCCTGAGACAGGACTTTGCCTCGGGGAGAAGTGCGTTCTTTCACGCACATGCGCGAAAAAGCACACTTTGACAGATGGGGAATCCCACCCCCCCACACAGGAAGCACATAGCGCTTCCCGGTGGGGATGGCGCTGGGCGGGCCTTAATTGGCCCACCCACTTAAAATGGCGGCGGGCCCCATTACATTAGCGCGGGTCAGCTGCACGCCCGCTGCTGAGCCGGTGGGGCCCACCCGCCATTCAAGGGCAAGATTCTGCCCAGGGAGTTGTTAAAATGGAGTGGCACTGTTTCCCACCCTGTTTTCATTGATCTGCGATTTTAATGCTGCTGCTATAGGCAACAGATTGGACTTCCACTGAATTCAAGTAGCAACATTATTACAAAAACACATTAAACTGGAATCTGCTGGTCTTCTGCATCATAAATTCAGGGCCAAGGTTTCTGCATCATGAAACATTCTGCGTAGGTGCGCACAAGGCCACTGTGATGTCAAAGTTGAATGTACTGATAGCTCGTATTACCATTGTTAGTGCAAAGCAAATAGAAGTCTGGCTTTGCAGGTCATTGCAACCCAGTTAGCCATCATCTTCCAGTTGAGTTTGATCCTTTCCCTGATTGCCCCTTTGCCCATACCCAGCTTGCAGACTTGTGGCTGAGCAACTGAGATCAGTGTAACTCTTTATGCAAGGACATCCTCTGCTTTCTCTCTTCCTTTGGCTCCACTACAATCTACCAGCGAGGAAATTTGATTAAGATGTTCTGTGAGGGTTCTAAACATTTAGGTAGACAGGGAGCAACTTCCCATTGGTGGAAGGGCCCAGAACCAGAGGACATTGATTTAAGGTTATTGGCAAAACAAGCAACAGTGACACAAGGGAGAACTCTTTTACCAGCACTGGTAAGGACCTGGAACGCACTCCCTGAGTGTGTTGCGGTGGCAGGTTCAATTGTAGCTTTCAAAAGGGAATTTGATAATTACTTGAAGAGAAAAAAATACTGGAGGGCTACAGGAAAGGACAGGAGAGTGGGACCAGCAGAGTAATTCTTACAGAGAACCAGTATGGACACGACAGGCCAAATAGTCATCATCTATGCTGTAACCACTCTAAGATTCTATGATTTCTATGTCTCTAAGATTCAATAATACCAAACATTGATTGCTACATCCCTGCTTTTTGACAAAAATAATGATCCACTGGAATATCAAATGATGCCACTCACCATGAGTTTCTCTGTACGAACAACTCAAACTTTCTAGATCGCTCTCTCACACCAAGTACTCTCACTAAACCATATCCCACAAGGAACAGAGGAGAAACCTGTGAGTGCTGAACCTTTAATCACATCAGGCCTACTGACCTTTAACCACAATGATACAACTGTGAGCAACCTCATCTCCATTTCACTCAGGATTAAAATCCATGCAGCACTTAAATTTAACAAGGGCCCCGAATTACACTCATAGATCCTGCTTTAAATGTGTTTATGAGCCTCCTGCCTCACCACAGCAGGAAACCTGAATGGCCCAATAACCACTGCTGTAAAAATGATGTTAGGTGGATTTTGACATTTTAACCTGTGTACTGACATTCTCCAGCCTGTCATGATGGGATTACTATTGAAGCCTGCACCATCCATTTTAATTTCTTCTACTTTAAGGACTATTCATGCACAACCGTCAATTTCATGCTTCCTTTAATGTGGTCCTTCTGAAGGAAGCTCTCTGGACTAAGAAGTGCTGTTATTTAATTCACCTAAAAATGAAAAGCATATGACGTGCACGTATCTTGCTCCAGCGTTTTCCCTTAGAGAGATCTTAGCTCAGTCTGACAACTAATTATGGTGACAGATTATAAATTACTTATGGGAGCCTTTGCTACCTATCCCTATTTCTTTCTATCCTGGGCCTTAATATAGTTTGAAAACTTTTTGGACCATATCTTCTCCTTTGGGAGACAGTTTGGGCTTCCCTCTAAATTGTATTTCTTCAGTTCTTTTTGGGCACTGGCAAAGGTTGATCAGATGTGGCATCCTAAGAGGCATCAGCCCCATGCTACCTGAAATACATGGGGTAGAAATTGGTTTTAGAAGGTAGTGTTAAAACGGCTGGATTGCATTGGTTTTCTGCGCTGAGTTTCCGACCCTATATCCTCCCATTCACCAGAGCCTCCAACTTCCATTTTCCTAACGTCGCTCGTCACCACTCCTACCTCAGTTTATCTGCTTCTGAAATCCTCATCCGTGTCTTTATAACCACATGACTTGGCTATTCCAAAGCTCTCCTCACTGATCACCCTGCTGGCATCCTCAAGAATCTTGAGCAAATTCAATACTCAGCTGTCTGTGTCTTTACTCAGATCAAGTCCCATTAACCCACTACTCCTGTTCTCACTGGCCTACAATATCTCCTGATCAGGCAATATCTTGATTTTAAAACTCTCATCCTTGTGTCCAAATACCTCCATGGGTTCACCCCTCCCTATCTCTGTAACCTCTTCCGGTTCTGCAACCACTCTATGTTGCTCCAATTCCAACCTCTTGAGCATCCCTGATTTTACTCACTCCACTATTGGCAGCCATATCTTTATCTGTCGAGGCTTGACACTGTGAAATTCCCTCCCCAAACCTCTCTATCTCTCTCTCTCTCCTCCTTTAAGGCAGTCCTTAAAACTTAGCTGCTTGAGCAAGTTTTTGGTCATTTGACTCGTATCTCCTTATGTGACTTGGTGTCAAATTTTGTTTGGTAATGCTCCTATGAGCACTTTGGGACATTTTACTACGTTAAAGGCACTATATAATGCAAGTTGTCTCATTTTTGTTATATGCCTCACTTGATATGTAGTCCCAAGACTTCAATAGAGCTGAATATCATGTGGGCCATGTAATAGGTAGTCATAATGTTTACAGCTGTTTCTCTCTTTGGCCCAACATAGATTTCAACCCCAAATAGCTCTGTCATCTGTGGGAGATTACTCTGAAGCGTGAACAGTTTAGGTATCCTTAGAGACACACTGAGCAGTTGCACATTCACTTCTGCACATAGGAGACAGAGGGTAGATGGAGTTTACCTTTCCCACAGGCTCCATTTCATATATTCAAGTTGGCAGTTCTTTCCTTTTGACTTTACAAGCTAGATTTTCTGCACCTTCCCCTTCATACCTATATAGACAGGTTAATTGAGTGTGCTGAAATTAGGCAGATGAAGTATAATGTGGGAAAATGTGAGGTTGTCCACTTTGGTGGGGAGAATAGAAAAGCAGAATATTATTTAAATAGCAAGAGACTGCAAAATACTGCAGTTCAGAGGAATCTGGGGATCCTCATTTTTGAATCACAAAAATATTAGTATGAAGGTACAGCAAGTAATTGGGAAGGCAATGGAAATTTAGCCTTTTTTGAATAAGTGTGGAATATAAAAATAGGGAAGTCCTGCTGCAACTGTACAGGGTGTTGATAAAACCACAAATAGAATAGCGTGTACAGTTTTAGTCTCCTTATTTGAAGTGGACTTCAAGCTTCAGCTTACTTGCATTGGAGGCAGTTCAGAGAAGGTTCACTAGGTTGATTCCTAGTATGAAGAGGTTCTCTTATGAGGAAAGGCTGAGCCTTGAGGGAAGGACCTATACTCACTGGAATTTAGAAGACTAAGAGGTAATTTTTATTGAAACATATAAGATTTTGAGGGGGCTTGTCAGGGTAGATGCTGTGATAATGTTTCTCCTTGCTAGGGGGCACAGTTTCAAAATAGACCTCCCATTTGGAGATGAGGAGGCATTTCTTCTCAGAGGATTGTTAATCTTTGGCATTTTCTCCCCCAGAGAGCAGTGGAGGCTGTATTGTTGATATATTCAAGGCTGGGTTAAACAGATTTTTGATCTACAAAGGAGTCAAGCGTTATTGGGGACAGGCAGGAAAATGGAATTAGGTGCAATCAGATCAGCCATGATTTCACTGAATGACAGGGCAGACTTGAGGGGCCAAATAGCCTACTCCTGCTCCTATTTCTTACATTTTTATACAGCCATTGCAATTACCAACTTTTACAAACATTTTCAACATTAAGACGTCAATAGATTATTTCTTCCTGGGTGGTAACAACTTCTGTTTATGTTTTTAAGTTGGAATTGCCCAACTTTCAGGGGCTGTGTCACCTGAGGTTCCTCTACCTTCCACAAAACCGTACTTACTGCTCAAGTGACCAGGGAGCAAGTTTAAATAAAATAACCATAAACCGGGCTCACAATTTCTGATCAACTATGTTCCTCCCTCAGCATGTGCAGCCATCCTGGGAGCACAGAACACCAGGATGGGAATATCAGTCTGCAATATGAGCATAACGTTCTCTACATGTAGTGTCCTTATTGTCAGGGGGTTGCTATTCATTGTTCATGATATAACTATGAAGAAAGGCAAGAAGACAGATCCCAAGAACCACTTTAGCTGGCACACAGATAGAGAGGCAATCTCATTGAAAGTTACAAAATTCTTACACGGCGTGACAGTATAGATGTAGATAGGATGTTTCCCTGGCTGGTGAGTCTAGAATTAGGGGACACAGTGTCAGAATAAGGGGTAGGCTCTTTAAGACTGAGATGAGCAGGAATTTCTTCACTCAGAGGGTGGTAAATCTTTGGAATTCTCTACCCCAGAGAGCAGAGGAGGCAGTGTTATTGAATACATTCAAGGCTGAGTTAGACAGATTTTTGATCTACAAGGGAGTCAAGGGCTGAGGGCTTGGAAGCTCAATCATTGAGCAGGTTCAAGACAGAAATCGAAAGATTTTTGGATACTAATGACATCAAGGGATATGGAGATAATGCGGGAAAGTGGCGTTGAGGTAGATGATCAGCATGACCTAATTGAATGGCAGCGTAGGCTCAACAGGCCAAATGGCCTACTCCCGCTTCTATGTTCCTCTGTTTGTAACCTATGTAGTTGTTATTATTCTGCATCACACGCTAGCCAACTGAGCTAACCGAGCATTTCTATGAACATTTCTAGATGCCCTTTACTTCAGTAAGTGTCAATGTTACAAACTGAAACTGATATGGAAGTTAGAGACTTTCCCTTAGCGATCAATACCTGACAATGGATTATGAATCCGCAGAGTTTTACTGCACAGATTGACACCAGTTGGCCCACTGTGCCTTCCCCACTCTCTGAAAGTTATCAGTTTAACTCCCCAGCCCTGTCCTTTCCCCATGCCCTTTTAAGTTTTTCTTTTTCATACATTTATTTACTTTGCTTATAAAAACTATTATGGATTTGGTTTCTATTCCTAGGTCTGGAATATGGCATTCCTTGTCCTACCTGTAGGTTTTCATCCTCAGTAGGCTAAATAGATGTTAGATTTTTACAGGATAATCCATATCTGCACCCCTCGAAAGCTAGGAAGTGGGGAGACATTGGTTTAATGCTTTTTAATTATATTACACAGGCCACCACTTGACCCTGAGATCGCTGATAGACACACACACACATATACAGTGTTAATATGCTTATGCTGGTCAAAGCTAGGAGTTCATTGCCCTGAGGTTTTGTGTGTTGCACTGTTTAAGGTGTTTGCAATGTCCTGTTACCATGATGGTAACGGGTTGGAATTTCTGCTTTGGCAATAATTGTGATTCTGGAGCAAATAGCCTCTGTTTTTCAAAGTGGTGTAAGACACCCCCTTTCTGGTCTAAAAGCTCTTGTCTCTGCTCTTGATATCGATGGCACACACCAACTTGGATACCATTTCGTTAAATGTGAAACCCTTTTATTAAATCTCTAAGCAATAGTACTACTCACAATGACACTGGTTACGTCGGAATCCCACGAGCTCGGGTCCGCCTCAGGTGGTCAGTCCTTCAACTGATCTCCCAACGTGATTTCGGAATGGCTGACGAGGCCACTCTACTGACTGCAGTAACAATGTCCTTGAGGGCTGTGTCTTTATACACCTTCTTGAACCTGTCCCTTGAAATATAAGGCCTTAAATCAGACCATCTGATTGGACTATTAAGCCCAGTCTGGGCATCCAGGGCTACCCCTATGTGGTCATATCCTGCCCTCAGCAAGGGCGGGGAGGAGGTGTCTCAAGGTGCATGCCAGCAATGGGTGCAATCACAGTATCTTGGGGCAGGATGTAGGCCATTCACACACTCCCAAGTGGCCATTGTCTAGTTCAGTTTCTGTAGACGAAGTGTCTGTGACAAACCACCACCTCAAGGGCCTGTCCTCACGTGTGTGTGTGTGTGTGTATTGCACATGTGTGTGTGTGTGTTTAGTTGAAACTGTCTTAGCAATGCCTTCGGTCAAAACTCTTCTCCGTAGCTCCATCTTCTTACCCCATGAGGCAAAATGCCCTCAGGGCACCACAACCAGCTTACATTTATTAATGTGAAAGAAATAAAAGTATGGTTACATGATACAATACAAATTAAATGATGCATTGGCTTACAGTGATTATCTTCCCAAGCTTCGACTCAAACATCTTTGTATTTTGCTGAGTGCAAAATCTGAAATAAACCAATACAAGCCGCGTTCCTTCAAATGGTAATGCTTCCTAACTAACAAATTTGCTTTAAAAGACAGTCCTTAATGTATTTAAGAGTGGTAATCATTAAAGCTTGATTAATGCAGCTGAAAATGAATTTAGCACAAAAATGAGCAACTTAAATCAGTGTCAATCTACCATCTGTGCACAAACTGACTTTAAATGACTAAAAATGATTTTTAAAAAATATACAAAGCTATTTTCTAGTTAGATTGTGAGACAGTAGTCAGTTACTTAGTAAATTAAAAGTAAAAACAACATTTTAAATATTTCAATACCTATCTATTAGTGTCCTTAAAGGGTGCCTAAAGGATTTAGATTAATTTTTGGAATTCCCTTGAAGGTCTGCAAATGAGCACAATCAGCTCATTCATAATTCACCTTTGGGGCATGGCCAGTTTTGTGGTACAGGGCTTGCTTTCAGCATGATATTTTTAAAATGAGTGAAAAGGATTGCGGAAGCTTAAATGGAACTGAATGCAATTTGCATTTAAAATTCAGTGATCTTTTGTAACCGTTATACTGCTATCAATGAAATTACGCCGAAAAATAAAAACAACAGAATCGAGTGAAAACTCCAGGCCAACATGTCAACACCTTCTGCTATTTTTGAACTTAACCTGTAGCACGTTAACCCATTAAGTCACCTTCTAAGTTATGTTATCCTACTTTGTGACACCTGCGTGACATGATCATTGCTTTTCCCACAGTCTGTACCTTGATATTCAAACCTCCCTCAACCAGTCTATTGTAAGCATCCTGATCATTTCCTGATTATCTGGCTTGATGCTCAGAACACCTTATTGTGTCTGTCCTTGAAGATTATTAGTCTATTAATGTTTGTTCACAGGTCTTAATCTTGACCTGATAATGACTTCTTGGAACCTGTTTATGTTACCAATTTTTAAAGTAAAAGTATCTTTAATATTTGGAAATGTGTTGTGAATATCTAGTTCATGGTCCATGTGTTTTAGAATATACCTTTTCACTTTAGAATATAACTTGAAGTTTTAAGGTCTCATCTGTAGGAAATGGAGTCAATGCAATATAAAGTATCCGGGAGGTTATTATACTTTAAAGGCCAGAATAGAAGAGATAGAGCTATCTAACAGAAGGTGGAGAAGCTGAAACAATACATGACCAATCTGAAACAGAAACTGAAAATGGAAACAGAGAAGGGAAATATAGAAAGGAAATTAAGGAAACAAAAATTGAACCTGAGGTTCAGGAACCAAAATTTCTGGGACTAAAACCAGTTGAGGCTATGTTGGGATGCAGCTTGGAACTGGTGTGCACAGTTTGCAGCTCACTAGAGAGAAGATAGCCAAAGAAAATGACAGTGAGATAGACCTGCACTGTAAGCAGGGTACAAAGCTTTTATTTTCATCATTCACAATGTGGAATGCAGGCAAGGCTTAATCTCAGGTTGAATTTTATGAGGGAACAATAGATAGATGATATTGCCTAGTTTGAAACCAGTGAAAGGATCTGCAATGGTCCCCACAGAGTTTTCTGGCAAAGAAAGCAACCAGTAGATTAGCTTGAAAGTATTGAAAAGTAACCAGAACAAGGGACTGACGCATCCACAGTCAATAGCTGGTAAATGAATGTTTTACCTTTGGGAATATCTGGAGCTGAGGAGAATCAAAAAATATTTTCCAGAGGACTAAGGCATATTTATGGTCATTCCCGAGAGAAGTAAATAACTTTACGATGTCATAACATATGAGGGATTTCTTGCGGGATGTAAAAAGTAAACCTAAGGGCCTACCCAATGTGTTTATAAACTGTTGCGTTAACTTAATCGTATATGCTTTGTTTAATTTGTTCTATATGCAATAACGTTTGCTTTTTTTTTGTTTAAAAGTGTGAAATGTGGCAGCATAGTCCGATTGGGTAAAACAAGGTGTTCGGATTTCTCTTTAAATATGAATGGTCCCTAGTTGGATCATAGTGAGTATTTAATAAAGTTATTAGAATGTTTTGGATCTTCCCCACCTGACCAACACCTGTCCACATTACTAACCCTTAAGTAAAGCCAAATTCCCCAAATGTCTTTTTTTCCATCCTTTTGGAGCCAATATTAAATTTACACTTTCTCCTTATTGAATGAGCAATCCCATTAAAATAGATGTACTCTATCTGTTGCATCAAAATACAAAACACCACATTTAGATCCTCTCTTAATGCACTCCATTTCAGTGAAGAGAACTTGAGTTTCTTAGGCCTGAATTTTATCTTTGGTGGATAGGCCCGATCGGCGGGCCCGGGAATGATCGGGAAACAGACAGCCAGCCACAAATGACCCCCGAACGCAATTTCACGCTGGCTGGCCAATTAATGGCTAGCCAGCCTGAAACGTGCACTGAAATGCTCAGCACTACTAGGGTGTAGGTGGAAAGAGGGCGGGCAATGACTTTTCTGCAGGCACGGGCGAATGCTGCAAGAAAGCTCCTGAAGGCAGAGAGCTGCCTCAGGGCACTGGAGACCTGAAAATACTAAAATAAAGTTTTTAAAAGCTGAAAAAAAGAATCCATGCATCACAGTCAATCACCTGAAAATATAGCTGATAAAAATGCTGTTAAAAAAAATTTACTTTTATTTTATTTCATCACGGAAACTTTGCCCCATCCTTGGATGAGGTTTGATGAAAAATGCAAAGGCCGCCTGGCTGATCTGCCCATCTGCCAACCATAAGGTTGGACAGGCAACGAAAAATCGGAGTCAATTGCTCCATTAATGGGCTCAATTGCCCTCTTACTTGTCGGCGGGTGCCCTTCTGACCTTTGCTTGTGCCTGCCAAGTGAAATATCATGCGATGATGTTGGGGCGCTCGCCCGATGCCCTCTGACGCGATTTTTCGCCCAATTGGTTGGGCGCACCCAACTGCAGGATGTAAAATTCAGCCCTTAATGCTACTTTCATAACTAAAACGCCTGGGAGTGAAATTGGGCTTGGTAGCACCCATTTTTGGACACTATGGCCTGGATTTTCAGAGCCTCTCAGTTGTTGTGAAAATGATGGATGAGTCCAAAAATTGGAAGTCCTGCTCCCGAACTTGGCACCTATCATTTTCTCAGGAGGCAGGAATGAGTACTGGTCACGTTTCGCGCATATGCATTTCATGAAGGAAATCAGCAGCTGACTCCGCTTGTGTGATTTTGGTATGAAAGGTGTCTGAAACCTGATGTGCCCAGATTAGGTCTGGTAGGAGCAGGGGGTAGGCAGAGGGTCATAGGATGGCATTAAGGGGGAGGGACCATTGGGATGGGCAGATGGTCATAGGGTGGCATGAAAGGTGTGAGGAGCCAAGGGGGTAGGCAAAGGGGCATAGATTGGTATGGAGGGTATGAGAGGCCGGGAATGACATGGCATGGATTGTCATGGATGGGACACGGGGAGTGCTTGGGGGATGAGGAGGTGTGAGGAGTAAGGACTGGAGGGCTGCTTTTTGTTTTCTGTGTATTTTTAAACTTTGATACGTGCTGGTTCACTAAAGCAGGCCTTCCACCGAGCCAGCCTCTGCACCCGGCACCCTCTGTACTTGTTCCAGGGACATCTGGCCTGACTCCCAGGGAATCCCACCACCTCGGAACAAAAGTCCAACCTCTGGGGCCACTATCTCCCGGGTCAGGTTTCAAATTTGGGAAATGTCCTGACTCTGCACTCCTGATCCAAGAGTAAAAATCGAGGCCTATGTGATCCCTTAAGGTTCCAAAATGGCGTCCATGGCATGAGCACTCATTCATGACACAAAATGTACCACATGCCACGTTGGTTACCTTGGTGCATCTAACGTCTATTAGAGGTATGCAGAGCAGGCAGATCATGACCTCAATCAGAGTGCAGTGCTGAAGTTATGTCAGCGCTGCTATTCTGGAGCTCCACCCTTCAGCTCACTCCCTCTCTTAACCTTCCATAGGTGAACAAGCATTCAAGGGTATGAAGGACTGGCACCCCACCCCCATAGTTATGGACAGGAGAGAGTCGGGCAGTTCAGTTTCTAATCATGGTAACCCCCAGGTTGTTGATTTAATGATGTTAATGCGATTGAATGTCAAGGGGCGATAGTTAGACTCTCTCTTGTTGGAGATGGTCATTGCCTGGCACTTGTGTGGTGCGAATGTTGCTTGCCACTTGTTAGCTCACTCCTGGATATTGTCCAGGTCTTTCTGCATTTGGACATAAGGCATAGAAGCAGAAATTAGGCCATTCGGCCCATCGAGTCTGCTCCGCCATTCAATCAAAGCTGATAAGTTTCTCAACATTCTCCCGCCTTCTCCCTGTAACCTTTGATCCCCTTACCAATCAAGAACCTATCTATCTCGGTCTTAAATACACTCAATGACCTGGCCTCCACAGCCTTCTGTGGCAATGAATTCCATAGATTCACCACTCTCTGGCTAAAGAAGTTTCTCCTCATCTCTGTTCTAAAAGGTCTTCCCTTTACTCTGAGGCTGTGCCCTCGGGTCCTAGTCTCTCCTACTAATGGAAACATCTTCCCCATGTCCACTCTATCCAGGCCTTTCAGTATTCTTTAAGTTTCAATCAGATCTCCCCTCATTCTTCTAAACTCCATCGAGTATAGACCCAGAGTCTTCATACGTTCCTCATATGTTAAGCCTTTCATTCCTGGGATCATTCTCATGAACCTCCTCTGGTCCCTCTTCAGGGCCAGAACATCCTTCCTGAGATACGGGGCCCAAAATTGCTCACAAGATTCTAGATGTGGTCTGACCAGAGCCTCATAAAGCCTCAGCAGCACATCCCTGCTTTTATATTCTAGTCCTCTCGAAATAAATGCCAACATTGCATTTGCCTTCCTAACTATCGACTCAACCTGCAAGTTAACCTTAAGAGAATCCTGGACTAGGACTCCCAAGTCCCTTTGCACTCCAGATTTCTGAATTCTCTCCCCATTTAGAAAATAGTCTATGCCTCTATTCTTCCTACCAAAGTGCATGACCTCACACTTGCCCACATTGTATTCCATCTTCCACTTTGCCCATTCTCCTAATCTGTCCAAATCCTTCTGCAGCCTCCCCGCCTCCTCAATACTACCTGTCCCTCCACCTATCTTTGTATCATCTGCAAACTTAGCCAGGATGCCCTCAGTTCCTTCATCTAGATCATTAATGTATAAAGTGGAAAGTTGTGGTCCCAACACTGACCCCTGCGGAACTCCACTAGTCACCGGCCGCCATCCTGAGAGGGACGCCCTTATCCCCACTCTCTGCCTCCTGCCAGACAGCCAATCTTCTATCCATGCTAGTACTTTGCCTCTAACACCATGGACTCTTATCTTACTGAGCAGCCTCCTGTACGGCACCTTGTCAAAGGCCTTCTGGAAGTCCAAGTAGATAACATCCATTGGTTCTCCTTTGTCTAACCTACTCATTACCTCCTCAAAGAATTCTAACAGATTTGTCAGGCATGATCTCCCCTTGATGAAACTGTGCTTACTTTGCCCTATTTTACCACGCATTTCCAAGTATTCTGAAATCTCATCCTTAATAATGGACTCTAAAATCTTACCAACGACCGAGGTCAAGCTAATCGGCCTGTAATTTTCTGTCTTGTCTCACTCCCTTCTTAAACAGGGGGTTACATTAGCAACTTTCCAGTCCTCTGGGACCCTCCCTGACTTGAGTGATTCCTGAAAGATCACCACTAATGCCTCCACTATCTATTCAGCTATCTCCTTCAGATACACCCTTCTGGGGTGTAATCCATCTGGTCAGGTGATTTATCCACTTTCAGACCTTTCAGTTTTCCTTGCACCTTCTCCTTGGTAATGACCACCATACTCACCTCTGCCCCCCGACTCTTTTGAACTTTGGGGATGTTACTCGTGTCTTCCACCGTGAAGACTGACGCAAAGTACCTATTCAGTTCCTCTGCCATTCCTTTTTTCCCCACTTCTACTTCTCCAGCATCATTTTCCAGCGACCCAATGTCCAATTTTGCCTCTCTCTTACCCTTTTATATATCTAAAAAACTCTTGCAATCTTCTTTTATATTACTGGCTAGCTTACCCTCATATTTAATCTTCTCTCTCCTTATTTCTTTTTTAGTTGTCCTCTGTTGGTCTTTGTAGGCTTCCCAATCCCCTGGTTTCCCACTGCTCTTCGCCACATTGTATGATTTCTCTTTAGCTTTTATGCTGTCCCTGACTTCCCTTACCAGCCATTGTTGCCTTGTACTCCCTTTAGTATGCTTCTTCTTCCTAGGGATGAATGACATGGACTGCTCATGCCCAGTATCTCACCTTTTGTACATCCCACCTATATGCTCTCCTCTAGATTACACGCAGTTGCCAGTATCTGAATTGGTGGCTGGAAGTGTAAGGTCGAGTGATAGTGTCACTTCATACTCATTGTCTTCTTTGTTTTCTTACTCTGTCTCCACTTCCATGGCAGGTTGCTATTCTTGAGTACCTGAAAGGAGAAGAGGACAAGAGTGCATCTTTCATCATCAGGAGCTTCCCTGTCAGGAGAGACTGCGGGATGAGGGAAGGAGGATTAGGCATGCGGATAGCTCCACCTTCAATAGATTCATCATTTCCAATGGCCACAGCCTCAGCAATCATTCTTCCATAAATGACCAGCACCTTCTCCTCCATGGGATTTAGAACACACAATCATGCCTCTCCTCCTCTGGTTAGTTCCTCCTGTCCCCATTTGTAGGCCACCTTCTCCTGCAAAAGAGAGGAAAATGTGTCAGCGAGAGTGCTGAAATCTGTTTGGGTGATGTGGTTTCATGGTTAAACAGCTGGCTGAATGCGCAAGCTGTGTGATGTGGTTATAAGGTTTGCACCAGTACTAAGTGTGTGAGGGTGAAGTGAAGCATATGAAGGTTAGATATGAGTCCTGATTGATAGTGTGCAGTGAATTGTGCAGTAGCTGAGGCTAATGGAGAAGTTGGGATACAGCACTGTTTATATTCTGTAGTCTGACCAATATCCATTAACTCTCAGTTTTCTGTCTTAAACCAATTTCTTATCCATGCTACAATATTGCTTTTTAATACTTACTCCTTAATTTATCAACAAGCCTTTCATGCAGCCCTTTATTAAATTATTTTGAAAATCCACATGTACACATCCATTGTGTTGCTTATGTTAATACATTGTTCTTTTCTTAAATAAATCTATTAAATTCATCAAATATGATGTGACTTTTATGAATCTAGGCTGGTTTTCCTTAATTAATCATTCTCTTTCCAAATGAGTATTCATTTTATCCTGTTTAAAGGCTTCCAAAACCTTATTACTGAAGTTAGGCAGACCAGTTTACAGCTACTACATTTCTCTCTTTCTCCATTTTTGAACAGCGACCTTGGGTTTATTTCCACAGAGTTGTGGAGACTCTGCAAGCCTTTAAATGGGCTAGGTGGTACCTGGATTTGGAAATACCCCCGTTTCTGACAAATCCCATTTTCACTGGTAGGAGAAAGGAGGTGGGATCTGAATCACATGAAGGAAACCTGAACTCAACAGGGCCATATGAACTCAGTGATAAGTTCAAACAAGCCCCTTTGCCATTGTGGAAAGGGCCTTCACTCACAGTGTGGAAATCACAAATTTTTAGAATAGCCTTAAGTGCTTGTGAAGGGCAGATAAGGTCTTAGACCTGTCAAGCTGTGAATTTATTGAAATCCCAGTCC
Organism: Carcharodon carcharias; assembly: GCF_017639515.1. Taxonomy (NCBI): domain Eukaryota; kingdom Metazoa; phylum Chordata; class Chondrichthyes; order Lamniformes; family Lamnidae; genus Carcharodon; species Carcharodon carcharias. Next base: position 102,832,123 of record NC_054471.1, on the reverse strand, counting down.
TTTAAAAATTAAAAGGTAGACTGCTATGTCAGTAAGAGTTGAAAAAAAATGTTCTAGCGGTTACAACAGCTGTTGGTTGAAATTTCCCCAAGTGATATCATTATGTCATTTTTAATGGTTCACTGCTTCCCAAAACCTACAATTATCTCAACAAGGTGTATTAGCTTTACAGCTTGATTGACGGCTTAAAGAGTTATTAAAGGATTAACTGTCTTTGATGTGAGGTTATGATTACAGTTCGGTTAGTTTTTATGAAGTATTAAGTACTTGAGGGGTTTTAGAAGTTTTGAAAAGGCTTTCATGAAATGGAAGTTTGTTTTTAAATATAGTGATATTAATAGATATTTAGACTTCTATTTTATTTCACCTCGACATGGGTCCTGAGGTCTGCCCATGGTGGATACTGGGTGAGTTGGCACAAAAGCTGTAAGGGCAAAGGGTGATGAGGGAGAGAGCATGGGTTGGCATGAGTTAACATTAAGTTGGCAAAGGAGTATAAGGGGCCATGGGGGTGGATGGGGGGCATGAGTTGGCAAGGGGGCATGGATACAGCATGCGGTGTGGGTGGGGGATGATGGTGAGCGAGGGTGAGGGTTAGATGGCCAAAAATTTGAGAAAACAACTGGGACAGAGTCCTGGAGAACCAAAGTGAGCTTTTGCTCACCTCAGACTCAGCAGTCCCTATGGCCGCATCTGATCTGCGTCCATAGCAGTGGGCCTCACTCCACACTGGAGTGAAAATTGGGTCTGATGGCACTTTCTCCTGAGGCGGGTGAGGCAAGTAGGGAAATTTCACCTCAGGGGTGAAAATCGCCCCTGTTCACAATCCTCCAGTCTTCTGAACCAACTTATATATCTAAGCATGTTTGCAAGATTGTACTCTAGGCCTGATTTTAACTCATTTAAAACACATTCACTTACACATGGCTAAAGCCAGGCCCATTTCTCAGAGCCTCTGCTAGTTCCTCTTTAATTTTCTTCAACAGTCGAGAATACATACCATCAGAGCTCAGTCCTGTTTCCACTTTAATTTTCAGTATTTTTTTCAGTCCCACTTCCTTATCTCTGAGTTACCTTGACTAATTGTTGTACACCTCCTCATCTTACTATTACAGTTCTTACAATTCTTTTCATAAAAATTGAATCAAAGCACCCATTCATTACTGCTCACACTCCTTCATCCTCTATATGACTTTTTTTTGACTCTTGATCATTTCCGCAATCTTTAAAATCTATGGCCGGACATTTCCACCCTGTTGACATTGGAAGCCATGGCGGGGAGGGGGTGGGGGATAATATGGCGAGATGGCCAAAAATTGGTTTCACACCATTGTGAAACCAGTTTGCAATTGTCAGCTATACCCATCAATGACAGGTTGTGTTTCCCACTACTGCATGTCAGGAATCTAATTTCAATACTTTAGCATCTCATTATAAGCCCTGCTCACCAGAATCATCTCCCCACACTGGACCATCCAGGCACGTGGCTGTGATTGCACGCCGACATGTTTCACAACTGTACATAAGCAATGTGCACCTGGAGAGCTGCACTTCGCTCAGGACTTTAAGGTTTGTTTGCCTACCTTGCTTCAGGTAGCACTTGCTACTCAGTGCCAGGCAGCGCCACATCACTTTTAAGGAGGCTCACGGGCAGGCCTCTGCCTACCAGACCAGCCATATGATGGGGGTGGCTTTTCAATGGCAGCAGGGTTAGGGCTTGCTTAGGGAAAGGGGAGAAGTGGCCTCAGACAAGGGAAGAGGCTGCAGCGTGAAGGCTACGGAAGGAATGTACCCCAGAAGTGCGTGGGGGGCACGTTGATCTCTGCAAGTGGCCTCAAGTTGATAAGGGCTGAGGAAGCAGCCTCCATAGGAGATGAGGCCAGATGAGATGTGGCGGTATGTGTGAGAGAGTGAGTGGTGATGTCCCTTGAATTGGCAGTGAGTGAGATGCTAGTGAATGTGTGATGGCCTTGTGAGTTTAGAGTGATGAGAACATTGCCCTACCCTGGCAGCATGGATGAGATCATTCATCCATTTTTTGCACTGGATGGCCGACCTCTTCTGTACAGCATTGGCACTGACCACCTTCGCCACCGCCTCCCAAACTGGAGTGGTGAGACCTCCTGAGGCTAAGGCGTGGATAGAGGACATTGCAATGGGCCTCCACAACATCCAATAGGCATCCCAGGGATGCATCACTGAATCGAGGGGCTGCACTCTTCTTGGCTTTTGGAGCAGTCCTGGACTTCATGCATTTAGAAGTGTGTGCACGGCCGCAGTTTGAGGAAGTGATGAGGAAGGTGTGGCGGGCATAACAGAGGCTGCCCGCCAGTGTGACGACATGTTTCCCTTGGCTGCAAAATCAATGAGGTGGAAATGGGACGATACGGGGTGAAAACCTGCCATTGCGGCCGAAGGGTAAAATTACTTGTTTTCTCGCCCACTACTGTATTTTGTGCAAAACTGGGACGATTCTGCCCTATATCTATAAAATCAGACAATATCCTAGCTGATTAGAACTAGAAAACACTTCTAAAATACATGAGGAATGAAGCTTCAAATTATAGGCCTGAGAGTTTTCCCTCTATTGTTGGAACATTTCAAATGTTTTGATAAATTCCTATTCTGGCAATTAATTCCAGAATCATCGTGATTCTAGTGATCATAGTGATCCTTCAGAAGAAAATGTAAAAAAAATGAAATAGAATTGTGAGGCTGCAAAGACTGTAACTGGGTTAAGACCTCACACTATATTTTTATGAAATATATAAAAATATATATCCTCATGGCTAATTCCTAAAATTTTAAAACTGGACAATGGCCTTTTAAAATGACTGAACTGTGACCTGAAACAAAAGAGCTATTAGGGCAGTATCATAGAGACTTGTACCTCATTATCTCTGAAGAGACACTAATGACCGCTCTGGACTGCAGAGACCAAATTCAAAGGAAATTAGACAAAGGCCATCTTCATTTCATAAGCCAAGCCTGGCAAACCAGAGCCGAGCCATCTGCTAGAACAAAGGATCCTGTAACCTTCTTTTCAAATTCTTAATGGTTGGAACATTAACAATCTCAGGAATCCAAAGGATTATACGCCATTTGTCAAAGCCGAAGTGGGGAGGAAGAAATCATGTGACATGACCCCCCCCCCCACTAGCTGGGAGAACCAGTTATTCTGCCTTGCCAAGCTGCAAATCAGTCTGCCATCTTTCCATCCACCTAGCAGCAGCACAGAAAAGGGGCTCCGTCCAGGTTTGATTGCCTGGCCCCCATCTATACTGTTTCCACTGGAACTTCTGCACTATCACCTACAAGACGGAGTCACCTCTGCGTGCCTATCTCATCGAGGAAGTCAACTCTACGTGAAAAGTGAATTATCCAGCATCAGTTTTCAGCCTGCTGCCCTCTGTGAAGGAATATTCAATTGGACTTTGATTCTGGACTCTGGACACAGGTGAAACAATAACTCTCTTCTTTGTTGTCTTTGCCCTGTAAATCTTTCTTTGTCTATCTCTCTTTTATTATATGAAAGCACACGGGGCTACGTTGTGACACTCCTCTCACATTTGAGTGTGCACAAATAAACTAACCCTCTGAGTTTATCCTATCTTGAGTTTGCTATGGGGTTATTCATAGAAATTGGATCACAACCAAAACTGAGGAGGTTGGGAAATACGGTACCTCTTATAAAAGGGGAAATCAAATCTAAACACCTTTCTGTTTACAGATGGGTGATGAAAGGTGAACTCATGGCTGTTTAAAAAAGCTCGCCCTCCTCTCCATAATGGTGCCAGTTGGTTGATATTCATACTGGCTGTCTGCCAGTGATTTCTCCTCCTCAGCAGTCATATCTTCTGGTCTCTCTTCCATGTTCAACCCCCAGAAGTTTCAGCATACCAGCAACCTGCATGTAGATGCCTCTCTCAATGACAACATTATGCAACATGCAGCACAGTATCACTGCCTTCAACATCTTATCTGGGGTGTACTGCAACCCTTCCTCTGAGTGATTCAGGCAATCGAATCACTTGCCTAGAATTTCCATGGGGGCTGTCTGATATTTTGACAGAAAATCAGCAGATATACCAGGAAATGGCATAAAACAGCCCATTTTGGTCAATTCTGTAGGTTTTCTAGGAAGTTTCTGCACACTAACAGTGGGAGAGCCCACAATAAATTTTGCTCCATCGTTTCAAACACTGTTCAGTTAACATGCTTAATTTTGGTGCAAAAGCTACTGTAGCATTTTTCTGTCCTGGTGTTTCTGATAATTACTGGCTTCTCAGCCAAGGTCGAAAAGGATATCCAGAATGCCCAAGAGCCTGTCCGGTTTGATACCTGAGTGGAACAAATTCTGAATTCTGGATTTCTGCTGGATGCATAATTCATGGGCTCTCTTAAGGTATCCAGCAGTTATATTGTAGAACACCCTCCAAGATATACAAAGACTGCACATCTGTACACTCAGCAAGTTAAATTCTTGTTTATTTCTACTCAGTTTTTAATTTGTCATTTTGGATAAATCTCAATCAATTTGTCCCAAATTGGCTCTTCTTTCATAATTTGCTTGCGAATTAATTTTCCCCCCATTCTCAGACATCCATAATCATCTTAACATCAGTTACATAACATCAGTTTTCTTCGTCTTCACAAATAGCTGGCTTCCATTTTGTACATCCAGCTTCCTCTGATCTTCATTTAATTCATATAACATTTGGGATTGGATATCCTACTCTCTTGCTTGTGTTAATTCAGTTGCATTTGCTGTGGAATACTGACATGTGGCCCATAAATCATTTCTTGCCTCCTTCCATTTTGGCCACTAGTTCTGAAATCCCACCTAAAAAAAACTTCCCCATAATGCAACTTGCATGCATAGAGGCAATCAAAGAATTTGCATCTCTGAATTTATATATTAAGTGTCATTTGGTAGTACAGAACTTGCATGTTGCTGAAAAGAACAGAGATATCTAAGCTTTTCGCCTTGCACTCATCAGGACATTCACAAGAATACCAAAATAAGGGGGAAAGCAACAAATTATACTGTATGTGAAGAGAGTGCTGCTCAATGCTCAAAACAAACCTTAAGGTTGTTGGGCAGGCGAAGAGCCCAGGCGGCCTTCGCATTTTTCATGGAACCTCATCCATGGGCGGGATGAAGTTTCATGAAGGTATTTAAAGTTTTATAAAATTTTTTAACAACATTCATAGACATGTCCCAGCTCATGTGACATTTTCATATGAGGAGACATGTCCTAAATTTCTTTACTAGCATTTTCAGAACTTAAACTAATCTCCCTGAGGCAGCTCTGTGCCTCAGCTAGATTTTTGCACTCTTTTGCATGCATGTGTGAAAGACCGCACTTCTTGACTCAAGAAACCCCACCCCCCGCCCACACAGGGAGCGCTCAGCACTTCCGGGTGATCATCCTGCTGGGCGGACCTTAATTGGCCCATCCACGTGAAATGGCAGCACCCAGCCGATCGCTGGGAAAGTTCTCCCCATGGGGACACCACCACCTGGCAGTTCCCCTCCAAGCCACTCACAATCCTGACTTGGAAATAAACTGCTGTTCCTTCACTGTCATTAGGTCAAAATCCTGGAATTCCCTCCCTAAAACACTATGGGTGTACTTGCACCACATGCACTTGCAGCAGTTCAAGAAGACAGCTCACCACCACCTTCTCAAGGGCAATTAGGGATAGGCAATAGATGCTGGTCTTGCATGCTATGGAAAAATAAAAACAAATCTCCCACAAGTACTGTGCTGCTCCCTTCTATTATGCGTCATCTTGAGCTACATAAGTGGAGTTAGTAATTTAGTAATTTTGTAGCACTGTGGTTGGAATAATGTGCCTCCCATAGCTGAATAGTTGGGGATATGTGGAGTCAGTTAGAGGTATGCATAAGACTGACAGTGTTGGTAGATGTGTAATGTTGAGGTGGAGTATCTGGATGTTAGGTTTGAGTTGTGAGTGCTGAGGGTTGATTGATGGGAATGTGGTGCATTGAGCAACATTAGAAGCTGGTACTTTGGATACGTGTCATTGGAAGATGCATTCACTGACCTCAACCACACACGTGAGGTGATTAGAATTCTTGCAGCACTGCTGCCAGGTCCTCAGGGTCAGACACCAGGGCCAGAATTTTCAGCTCCGCGGGCGGGAAAGGGACCACCGACCGTGATGTCACACTGGCTGACCATTAATTGGCGTGTGCTGAAAAGCTCAGCACTGCCGGGGAGGGGTTGGGAGGAGGGCAGGCGATGATGTCAATGCGGGCATGGGCAAGCACTCCACAAAGCTCCCTGAAGGCAGAGAGCTGTCTCAGGGAGCTGAAGACCCGAAATCCAGGAAATAAAGTTTTTAAAATCGGGGAAAAATGTCCAAGCATCACAATCAGGCACCTGACCATATAGATTATAAAAATTGCTGGCCACAGATTTCTATTTTTAATTCATTTAATAATGGAAACCTCCGTTATCAGATGAGGTTTCATGAAAAATGTAAAGGCTGCCTGGCCGATTCGCTCATCCGCCAGCTGTAAGTTTGGACAGGCTACGTAACGTGACAGACAATTGTGTCATTAATGGGCTTAATTGCCCTCTTAATTGTCAGAGGGCGCACTTCCAACTTTTGCACGTGCCCGCCGACCGAAATATCGCGCGAATGCAGGATGATGTTGGGACGCTTACCTGGCGTTATCTCGCGTGATTTCACATCTGATTGGGTCAGGCACATGCATGCCCGATCGGCATAAAATTTAGACCCAGGAATTCACCTTCTTGGCCACCTGCTCCAGTTCCTCTTGAGGGCCTCTTGGTCCCCTGTGGAACTGTGGCATTTCTCCTTTCGCACATCTCCATCATTAATGCCTTCAGCGCCGTCTCTGTCACCCTGGAAACCACTCTCTGCTCTTACGTTCCATTCCCACCTTTTGACTTTCACAGACATTATTCACTGTGGCTTTCCTTTAAGAGGTCCTGATGGCCTCTAAGAAGAGTTGGCCGGTTGCACCATATTCTCTCGGCACAACACAGTATGGCCCCTTGCCGAATGCAGAGGCAGCTGGCAGAATGGAACCCACTTGGCCCCAGGCTACAATCATGGTAATGTTCAGAAATGAACCCTTAGATTTTGACATTCAGTGAGAACTTGAAACGGCCACTGATAATGTTGTAACTGAAAACCCTGCAGTAAACCATAACGTTTTGGCAGCTATTATGTATAAACCCAGCTCGATATTAACACAGATTCTCAAATACTGAATGGACTATTCATAATTTATATCCTAAATCTTTTACTGATGCCGGAGAAATAACAGCTAGGTGCTTTGCAAAAGGAATTTCCTAATTATATACATCTGCTTATTGATTCACAGTTGCTTTTACATTAGCAATAATATAAATGTGCACAGCCACTGATTATACTCTCATCAGCAGGATAGGAATACTCATTATCTATGTTCTTTGCTTCTAATATATTGGATACACTTATTAGTGCAGTGCTAAATATTACAATTGACAAAATGAAGGGCCCTGCAGTAACACTGCAGGAGTTCTGCCAACTGGTTTCAATAAATCTATTGAAGGTGAACTGATTAGTGAAAGAATAAATTCTCTCCAGTTTCTTCTTTGCAATGAACGATAAATGTGGATACTCTAGTGATCAAAAGAGGACTATTATGTTGTAAATAAGGAAAGCAGATCTGATCAGGCCTAAGGATCTTATAATTCCCATTGTCATACTGATCTTAAAGTGTAGTCACTTTTGGGCTCTTCCTTCGAAGGCTTAGCAATTTATTCCCCACCTGAGTTTGAGCCATAATTGCCTAACAATTTTTGGAGGTTACCAACACTGAGTAATTCAGGAGAATGGATCAGTGATCATTTCATGATCATTTCATTCACATTACCGAACTACTTTTAGGGAAGTGACTCCTATGTCATATGGTATTGAAGAGGTCAAGTAAACTATTTGTGTATTATTGCTAGAATTATAGCTCATTGTAAGGGTGAGATAGCACACAACTTTCCAATTGAGGGCATTATGTTAGGGGGAGGCGGTAGCATAGTGGTATTGTCACTGGGCTAGTATTTCAGAGACCCAGGGTAATGCTCTGGGGACCTGGGTTTGAATCCCACCAGGGCAGATGGTGAAATTTGAATCCAATAAAAATCTGGAATTAAAGTCTCATGATGACCATGAAACTGTTGCTGATTGTCATAAAAACTCAGTTAGTTTATTTGCCATCCTTATCTGGTCTGGCTTGCATGTGACTCCAGATCTGCAGCAATGTGATAGATCAAGGGCAATTAGGGGCGGGCAATAAATGATGCCCATATCCCACGAATGAATAAAAAATAAAATAAAATAGCTTCAAGATGTAGAAATCTGTCTGACAATGGTCCTCCAGCACCAGACTTGATTTAGGAAACCCAATGAGTGCAGGAAAGGACTGTCAGAGATATCAGGTGGTAAAAACATCATGCAGTCTGATCCTGCATTGATATATTCATCAACATCACCTAATATCACCTAATCCAGTCTTACTTTAGGTGTGCCCTCTTTGCTGGGAACTTTCTTAAAATGTCCACTGATCTGTCTCAGGGCAGAACTTTGTCAGCACTGAGTCCTACCTTGGACCACTATGTGATTTCCCAGCTAGCTGGCATCAATCAGAAGGACATCTTTAAGACCTGAGGCCACATCCCAGTAGCAGTAATGTGAATAGGACATGCGCTCCTACAGATTTTAAAGTCCTGAGTGAAAATTGGTTACGTTCTCAGAATCTTCCAGCCTGTGTGTAGCTGCTCTGGTTCTCCCCAGTGCCAGTGATAATGACATGGTGTTGTGAGGTATTGGCTTGCTTAGGGAACACAATGTGTTCTATCATTCACAAGAGAAAAACACAACAGAATAAAAGGTAAAAATGTTACCTTAAGTAAGAAATTTCAAGCACTGCTTTCATTGAATTATATTTTCAGTAATGTTACTGAAGTTGAGTTTGTGCATGTGTGATAGTTGCTTCGAAGAATGACACCAGTTTTCAACAATATATCAGCCTTAATGTAATAGATGAGAAAGGTGCTTCACAGTAGCATAATCAAATAAAATCTGGCAATGATCCAAATGAGGAGACACTAGGGCAGATGATCAAAAGCTTAGACAAAGAGGGTAAGTTTTAAGGAGTGTCTTCAGGGAGGAGAAAGAGGTGGAGAGGTTTAGAGAAGGAATTCCAGAGCTTACATTAAGGCAGCTGAAGGCACGGACACTAATGCTGGAGCGATTAAAATTGAGAGTGCGCTAAATGCCAGGATATCCTAATCTTTGAAGGCTGTGGGACAGGAGGAGATTACAGAGATAAGGAGGGCCGAGGTCAAGGAGGGATTTGAAAACAAGGATGAGAATTTCAAAATGAGGCACTCCCGGACCGGGAACCAATGTAAGTCATTGAAAGTCGTTGAGACATGAGTGATGGGTGAACACAATGGATTTCACAATACACCCGCACCCCCTCGCCCATCCCCTCTCCCCGCCCAACCAGGCACATTTTTGGTGGGGATGGGCATGTAAATTATGATGAGTGTTAGCCTACTGCCTTCCTGCCCAGGCCCCAACATGGGACCCATAATAGGGAAGGCGGGCAGGTGTCAAAATCGGCAGCTCCCCTGCTATTTTTAAATAAATAATTAATGGCAGTTGAGCTCTTAACAAGTCAATTGACCCAAACAATACGCTGCCCAAGCCTTAAAACAGTTGGCATGGGCAGGAGGGTGAGATTCAGAAGACCAGTTTTTTAATAACTTTGTGGAAAAGGTGGGAAGGAAGGGGGGCTCATCTTTTGGGGGGTGCCCTGTGCACATTTGGGGCATCACCCCCAAGATGTTACCCCCCACCCGCCATAAGGTTCAGTCCTTGGTGTGCATTTCAGATGAGCTGAAATATACAGCAAAGAGCATTGGAGTATCCTCTTCATGATAGAGAGCATGTGTAGCCTAGCTTAGGGTCAAATAGGATTCCAAGGTTGGGAATGACCTGCTTCAGCCTCATGCAATAATGAGGGAGAGGGATGGAATTGATGGCTAGGGAATGGAATTTAAGGTGGGGACCAAAGACAAAATGGGCAAAAAGTTTCATTGTGCCCAAAAGCAGGTGCAGAGATCACTATACATGATTGATCCACACCCGATAAAAGTAATACAGCAACATGCAAACCCTGGGCTGCCTACTTATTATAATGAGAATATAATATAGCCCAGTGCTAAAAACACTGTTGTGTGGCTGCATATACTTCAGCAGGGTAGCCAATTTCAAGATTGACACCAGTTAAAGTCAGCCTACACCTCTTAAAGGCCAGGTGCATTCTGGCTGTAAGTGATGGTGGAAGTCATTGTGGAAGAGTTTTTGAGCAGAAGAAGGAGTGGAAATGCACAACAGGCCAGAAAGTCTGTTGCAAGCTTCTCTAATGCAACACTGGAGACCTTGGAGCAGGAGGTGCATAGGAGGAGAGAGACTCTATTCCTTCATGGGGTCAGAAGGCCCTCCAGATAGTCATCATGGTCGATGCCAACAGTCTAGCCAGGAGAAACTGGAGACGACATCGCAAAAAGTTCAATGAGCTCACATGAGCACTGAAGGTCAGTTCATATGCCTTTTCCTTACAAATGAATGATCTGTCTCACACACACAGCTTAATTCACTACATCCCCTTCACTCACATCTCAACAGTTTTTATCAAGCACAACTCAAACCCAACATTCATTGCCTCCTGTCACTTTCATACATTTAACACTTCTACAAGCCTCACCTTCACATCTCACAGCTTGCAAACACTGCCAGCTATTGAACTGTGAGAGGTGCAGTACCCAAATGTTGCATCACACTCACTGACACAGTTTCCTCCCTCTTGCAGGACAAGGCCCATAATTGGAGGCAGCAGCACCTCACAGGTAGGGGACAGCTATGGCTGCATGTCCTTACCTCCATGGAAGAGACAGTGTTGCCAATGTTTGGTGCAGCCATGACTGTGCCAGTGGCTAACAATTGGACTGAAACCATAGTGGGGTGATGGTAAGTTTGCACTTAATCCATTTTCTCGCATCCCACTTCACTCCCATTCACGAACCACAAACAAGTGTTCCACAGCCAGGGCAGTGAGAAATGATGGCTCTATCCTCTTATTAATCCATATCCTGGAGGTAACTTGAATGGAAAAATACAGTACAACTTTCAAAAGACAATCAAGAAGCAAAATACTGCAAATACTGGAAATCTGAAATAAAAATGATAAATACTGGAAATACTCAGCAGGTTATGGCACCATCTGTGGAAAGAATCAGAGTTAACATTTCAGGTAAAAGCTAAATACTGCAGATGCTGGAAACCTGAAACAGAAAATGCTGGAACAAATCAAGTCCATATGAGTCATATGGACTCGAAATGTTAACTCAATCTTTCTCTCCACAGATGCTGTTAGACCTGTTGAGTTTTCCCAGCATTTTCTGTTTTTGTTTAACGTTTCAGGTCTCTGGCCTTTCATCAGAACTGGGAAAGGTTAGAGATAGATGCAGTAGGTTTTGAGCAAGGTGTAGGTGGGAGAATGACAAGAGGAAGGCCTGTAATAGGGTGAAAGTCAGGTAAGGAAATATGTCAGAAGAGTTAGTCTTCTAGGGCCAAAGCGAATGGTGATGGAGCAAGAAAATAAACAAAGAAACACATGGGCCAGAATTTTTCGCTTGGCGGGTGGGAGTGCGCCCGACCTGACCGAGCGTAAGAATGTTGCGTGATATTTTGGTTGGCAGGTGCGCATGGGAGTCAGCAGAATGCCCGCCAACAATTAACAGACTTATTAAGACCATTAAAGTCCCAATTAAATGTAATTTTTCACTGCCCCTCCAACCTTACAGTTGGCGGGCAGTAAAAAGACCAAGCGGCCTTCGGATTTTTTAGGAAACCTCATCTACAGGTGGTGAGGTTTCCAATAGCTATTAAAAATTAAATAAAAATTTTAACATTTCATTAATAACGTGTCCCTGCTCATGTGACAGAGTAAGGCGTGGGTGCGACAAGGCGTGACAGAGTCACATGAGAGGACGTGTTTGTTAACATTTTAAAAGTCTTTATTTTTAATTTTTTAAATCTTCATCTCCTCAGGGAGCCTTTCCTGTGCGCACTCATGTGCATGTGTGAACTTGCGCACTCACCCTCCCTTCCCACCACCACCACACCCCCCCCACCACCCACCCAATGCAAGAAGCGCCGCAGTGCTCATTTCATGTTGGGCGGGCCTTAATTGGCCAACCAATGTGAAATTGCGGTTGAGGCCCAACCGCTCCCACCTGACTGGCGATGATGTGCCTAGAGCAGGTGTGCTGGTGACTGAAAGAAAAAAACAAAACAAGCAAAGAAAAGGAAACAAAATGGAGCAGACTATTTGGTCTGAAATTGTTGAACACAATATTGAGTGCAGAAGGCTGTGATTGAAAGATGAGGTGCAGTTCCTCAAGCTTATGATGAGCCTCACTGGTTTAGTGCAGTAATGTCCGTGTGTTGTAAGCGTTTGAAATTTGGTATTCTTACATTTGTCCTGATGAGTGCAAGGATGAAAATCTTCAGCAACATGTCTCTCTTTTCAGCAATACTAGGCTCTTTATAAACTTCATGGAAAGTGATTAATGTCAGTGCATAGTAGACAGTTACCATACTAATAGAGTGTTTCTGACTGCAACCTGTATATGACTTTCCCTGATGAATCAAATATTTAAAAATATCAAATTCCATATAACTTAATTACTCCTTCAGAAAGAAAATTGATTTACTTCTGGAATCATAAGAATCATGCAAATTATTTGAACTGAAACGAGTAGAATTAGACCGGATCTTTCATATCAAAAGTTTTTCCATTTACTAATTCCCCCAAATGTCAGACTTATTAATGTTAACATTTACCTTTCTCGGTTGGAATTCTTTGCACTTTGCATTCACACAACATCAGAAAAGCACACAAAATTAATCATCCTGAGAGCATAAAACTAATTAATTTGTTGCATTGCCTACTTTTCTGAAGGAGGTGAAAGGTTTATGTCCTTTCAGTTGCTGTATCCATAGCAACTCCTTCATATGACTGAAAATCTGGTTATGCAAGGCTTCTCTGTATAATAGATGCAAACCCCGATAGGCAGAAAGGTGTAAGAAATTACTCTGATATTTCTTAGGATATTAATGTTGCATTAATTAGTTAAAAATTCATTTATATGTGTTACTTTCTGCTTTAAAAGAGAAAAAAATGCATAAATCTTGGAATTTCTCCCTTTCTTTAATACCTGTTCTTGATAATTACCTTTCCCAAAAATGCACAGCAAACTGATCTTTAAACAGACCTCATTTCTAGTATGATGCATTTTGCATACACCTCAGTGCAAACGCTTGTGTGTGTATGCTGTTATCCAGGCTATTTGTATTTCTAACATAACCAAGAAGTAAGATGTTAAAACCATGCTATGTGCAGATTACCATATGAATATTTAATGTATTCACATCAAAATCCTTGATGCAGCCCGAAGTCTATTGCCTTTTGCTCTTGTCATAGTCAGGTAACACACCTCAGGCCTAAACGCTACTTCATAATGTGCTAAATTGCTCCCTGATAAGCAACCCAGAAGCTGGAAATTGTTACAGTTTCTACTGGCTGAAGCGTTGGCTACCTTTATTTCTAATGTAAACAGTTGAGAAGAAGAAACCTAGGAAAATACTTTATGGCGTAACTGATCATTTACAATCTGTATGACCATGATGACTGTTCGGAAGAATCTGTTCAGCTCCTTCTGGTTAATTCTTGAAACCAGCCCCAGTTTCTAGGTGTTAAGAAAGCAGCATGGCTATGGAATACAATACATTTTTGCTCAATGGACAATGAACAAAACTTATAAATGGTGACTAGGCTTACCATTTATACAGGAATCTCTTTGTTGGAGAAGATGGGTCTGAATTTACATGAGACACAATCCTAGCAGTTATGGTGGTATCATGTGCACTGGTGCTTCTAGTGCTGACCCCACAAAGTATATGTGGTCAGTGTGATGCCAACTCATTGGCATATCTGTTCCACTCGAAGGGCATCACAGTTACCCGATAGCCTACAAAGGCCTGGCACTCTAGCACTGCTGCTGCCTGGCGGGACCTTTCTTCAAATCCTTGATCTTGACCTGAAACACTCTGTTTCTCCCTCCACATATGCTGCCAAACCTGCTGAGTATTTCCAGCATTTTTCGTCTTTATTTCAGATTTCCAGCATTGGCAGTATTTTGCTTTTACTTAAATAATGGGCTGTGCCACACAACACCGAAGGTCATTACATTCATGCATGAACACGCTATTGAGAGGCTGCATGCCTCAGCAGAGGCCCCAGCTTCATGTGAGGCTAGCAGCTAGCTCTTACAGGTAACCTGCACTGCTTAAAGCCAAACCGTACTTCTTAAAAGTGAGGAGTACTCTGTCTGCAGCAGTGACTAGAGGTGGTGTAAGAAGGATGGAAAACCAGGAGGAAACTATAAAAATGGTGTAAAAGGCCAGGGCGCATGCCCTTAGGTTATTAGATGTTGCACCTTGATGCAGAAGATGGACAGGGGGAGAGAGGTCCTTAGGGGGCTACGTGGCTCTCCAGAGAGATACTGGGAAGGCAGCGCGAACAGTTAGTCGCGGAGTTCCATGTCACTTGTATGGAGTACCAAAAGAAGTTTAATGATCTCACAAAAGTTGTCAAAGTCAGCGAGCACTTCCTCAAATGTCATTTCTCACCAACTGCATGGTCAGCCTCAGTCACTGCTGAGTGACTGAACACAAGAACACAAGAGATTGGAGCGGATGTAAATCATGTGGCCTGTTGAACCTGCTGTGACATTTAATATGATCATGGCTGATCTTGGAGTCCACTTTCCTACCCAATCCCCATTTCCCTTGATTTGCTGAGAGATCACTAATCCTTCTATCCCAGCCTTAAATATATTCATCAATGGACCATCCATAAGCCTCCCATGCAGAGAATTCCAAAGATTCACAACCATTTGAGTGAAGAAATTTCTTCTCATCTGAGTCCTAAATGATTGTCCCCTTCTTTTGAGACTGTGCCTGTGTTTTAGATCCCCCAGCCTGCAGACACCTCTCAGTCTTTACCTTGACAAGCCTCTTCAGAATCTACGTTTCAATGAGATCATCTCTCAATTTTCTAAATTCCAGATAATATAGGCCCAATTTACTCAGCTTCTCATCAAAGGACAACCCTCTCAACCTAGGGACCAATCTAGTGAACTTTTGCTGTACTGCCTCCTTCCTTAAATATGGAGACAAAAATTGCACACAATATTCCAGAGTCTCACCAAAACTCTGTACAATTGGTAGCAAGGCTTCTTTTTTTCCTGTACTCTAATCCTCCTGCAATAAAGGCCAACATGCCATTTGCCTTCTTAATTGCTTGCTGTACCTGTATGCGGAGTTTTTGCATTCCTTGTATGGGTACACCAAAGTCTCTCTGATCATCAACACTAACAGGTTTTGTGCCTTTAACAAGATATTCTGTTTTTCTATTCTAATGACCAAAGTGAATAACTTCACATTTCCACATATGATACTGCATCTGCTGTCTTGTTTCCTACTCACTTAATCTGTCCATATTTCTTTGCAGCCTCCTTGTGTCCTCCTCACAGCTTACATTTCCACCTAGCTTTGTATAATCAGAAAATGTTAATACATTACTCTCTGTCTCTTTGTCTAAGTCATTGGATTTAGGATTCATTACAATATGGATTGGAAATAGCTGAGGCCCCAACACTGATCCTTGTGGCGCTCCACTAGTCACAGCCTGCCAATTTGAAAATACACCATTTATCTCTACTCTTTAATCAATCCTCTATCCATGCTAATATATCACCCCCATCTCCATGAGTCCTTATCTTGTGTATCACCCAGGGTAATGCTGTAGTGGTGCAGATTCGAATTCCACCATAGCAAATGGTGAAATTTGAATTCAATAAAAATCTGGAATTAAGAGTCTGATGATAATCATGAAACCATTGCCGATTGTTGTAAAACCCCATCTGGTTCAATAATGTCCTTTAGGGAAGGAGATCTGCTGTCCTTACCTGGTCTGCCCTACCTGTGACTTCAGACCCACTGCAATGTGGTGGACTCTTAAATGCCCTCTAAACAAGGGCAATTACAGATGGGCAGTAAATGCTGGCCTAGCCAACGACTCCCACATTCCATGAATACATTTTTTAAAAAATTTGTGCACTTTATTGAATGCTTTTTAGAAATCCAAGTATACTACTTCTACTGGCTCCCCTTTATCTACCCTACAAGTTACATCCTCAAAAAAACTCTAATAAATTTGTCAAATAAGGTTCCCCTTTTGTAAAACCATGCTGACTTGTTCTAATCATGTTTTGCTTTTCTAAGCACATTGTTAAGACTACCTTAATGATAGATTTCAGCAATTGCCCAGTGACTGATGCTGGGCTAATTGGCCTGTAGTTCTCTGTTTTCTTTCTCCTTCTTTTCTTGAATAGCGGTTACATGCATTAACTTTGAATCTGCTGGGACCATTCCAGAATCTAGGGGACTTTGGAAAATCATAGCCAGTGCATCCACTATCTCTGCAACTACCTCTTTTAGAATTATAGGATGTAGGCCATCAGGTCCTGCGGATTTGTCACATTTTAGTCACTTGAGTTTCTCTAGTGCTCTTTCTCTGCTGATATTAATTACCTTAATTTCTCCACTCCTATTAGCCCATAGGTAACCCTTTATTTCAGGTATGTAACTTGTGTCTTCTACTGCAAAGACAGGCTCAAAATATTTTTTCAACACCTCTGTGATTTTCTCATTTCCCATGGTAATTTCTTCTGTGTCTGCTTCTAAGGGACTAAAGTTTACTTTAGCTACACTATTCCTTTTAACATACTTGCAAAAAATCTTATTATCTGTTTTTTATATTTCTGGCTAGTTTGCTCTCATTCAATTTTTTCCTTTTTATCAACTTATTGATGGACCTGTGCTAGTTTCTAAGGCACTCCCATTTCTCAGATTTATTACTATTCTTTTGACATTCAACCCCTTTGTTCAACTACCGACAATCTCTATCAACCAAGACCCATCCATACCCCACTTCATAGCCTCACCTCATCCTCACACACTTAGTACTGCTGCAAGTTTCACACCCACATCTTACAGCTTGCACACACTGCCAGCTATTCAATCATGACAGCCCAATCACCCAAATACATGGTACCACACTCATTGACACAGTTTCCTCTCTCTTGCATGACAAGGTGGCTCAATATACACAGCAGTAGTGACCCAGAAGTTCTCAAGGGCATGCTAGATGACCATCTGCAATCTCATCTACTGAAAGTCAGCAGCCTTCATCAGTCATGCTTCAGTCATTGGGGTAGCTCTGTGTAGCAGCACTAAGACAGGCAAAGGCAGCTGCAAGACAGGCACTAAGACAATTCACAAGGGTAATTAGCTGAGTATTGCATTGAATATTAGATGTTTTGTGTGGTAATGTTGGTATTGTATGGTGAACATGTCATGACTGCTGCCAGGATAGCAGGTAGTCACCAGCATGATGTGCTGGGCATCGCCGCACACAAACTGCACATTCAATGAGTGGAAATCTTTGCGCTTTCATTATATCTCAGCATTGAGGTGTGGCAACCATAAAGCATGTGCAATTGATGGCACCCTACACCTTGAAGAAGCCCCTTATCCTGGCAAAACCATGCGCATACTCCTCCTGCTTCTCTCTGTTCAGAGAGAAGACAATGAAGACTCCTCTCCTGGAGTACAGAGCCTTCGTCACCTCCCAGATGTAGCAATGGACAGTGAGCTAGGAGATGGTTACAATGTCACCTGAAGGGTCTGGCCATGGAGAAGCTGAAGTCTGTGGTCGCTTTCACTGCCATTGGCAGTACTGCCCTTGTCCTGACCTGAGGCTGAAGGTCTTATTCCAGGAAGTGACAGAGTTCTGTGAGCACCCACTTCCCAAATTGCAGGTGTTAAACACACTGCTCCTGGCTTAAATGGAGACGGAAGTGCTCCTGGAAGAGCCTGGGTGGGGAAGGCCTCTGCTGAGAGCCCTTCTCTCCACCAACTACCACACCTATACAATTCTTGTCTTCTTACCGCCTTTGGTCCACCTCCCTATAATACTGCAGCTCAGGGGGGACTGCTACCATGACTGAACGTACAGGTGTTATAATGTGAGTCCTTATGGACACAAACAATGCCTCCCCCATGACATGCAGCATCTCTCTCTGTGGGCTTTATAAACTGACACCAACTCCTCAAACCATCCAGCATTTCCACACACTGAAACAGAGCCAGTGGAAAGTCATCAGCATCTAGTCTGCAAGTTGCTGATAATCCCTTTGAGTGTTGCTGGCAGTGGGGGAGGGGAGGTGGCGCAGGGGTTTTGGCGGTGTGGAGGGGTGAAGTCCTTTATTCAGCTGAATGCACATTCAGCTATGTGTGTATACAAGATGTCATTAATGTCATTTTGTGACTAAATCTGCACCTGTAGCACTGAAACTACCAGCACTTCGGAGCCAAATTTTGCAGTTTGTTTATTTTTTTGCAGATGTAGCCCAAGTTAGAACTGAATAATAACTGAAAAAATATCAGTAAAAATTATACCTGTCCCTTTTCCACTTGAGGAGAGGACATTTATGAGGGGTGTTCATGCAAAATGTCAAATAGAAGCTGAGACTGCATGATTGTTAGGACTGGGATATTAAAGGATTTGTAAAATAGGTCAAGTAGGTACTATGTACTCAACCTTGTCCTGAAATCTCCCAGTACCGACCTCATGTGATTTAGTACTCATCAAGGTGAAGAGTGTCAGTGCTAGGGCAATGAACAGTTTTATGATTTGCAATAATAGTAATCAACGCACTAATGTTTTTCTACAAAATTCAATATGACATGAAATGTATTAATGCCTTCATTAAAATAATGGACAAAGAAATTACATATATTGACAGGGGCATTGTTAATTTCAAGGTAACTGGAGTATATTGCAAGCATCATCTTGCCACAAACATGGGGCAGAATTTTGAGGTTGTCGGGTGGACGCGGTGGACGCGGTGGGCGGGCCCAGAAGCGGCCGGGAAACGGCCCGCCACCCACGATCGGCCCCGGACCATGAAAGATACGCTGAAATGCTCAATGATGCTGGGATGGGAGCGGGGGGGGGGGGGAAAGGAGGGTGAGTACTGAAGTCAGCGTGGGCGTAGGGGAGCATGCAATGAAAGCTCCCTGAGGGCAAAGAGCTGCCTCAGGGAGTTGAAGCATTTTAAACCATCAAATAAAGATCTTAAAATGTAGATCAAAATGCCCACACAATGGACTCACTCACCTAAACGTATAGATGACAAAATTTCTGCCCAAGCATTTTTATTTTTTTAAATTAATATGGGAAACCACATCCCGCCCTTGGATGAGGTTTCCTCAAAAATGCAGAGGCTGCCTGGCTGATTCGCCCACCTGCCAACTGTAACCTTGGATGGGTAGCAAAAAGTCCAGGTTAATTAATACATTAATGGCCTTAATAGGCCTCTTAATTGTCAGCGGGCGTGTTGCCAACTCTTGCACATACCCACCAACCGAAATATCGTGTGAGTTCGCCAGATATCATCGCATGCTATTTTACGTTCAGGCCCACAAACCAAGCAAAAATCCTGCCAATGGTATAATTTGTCCAACTGGTGTGAGATCTCCAAGCAGAGAGATTGGATTAATGTCGGTCATTAGATAAGGACCTTAATGCCATGGTAGCCATTTGGCTCTTAGGCACTGTCCTGTCTCAGATGTTAGACTAGAGCTAGCTCTAATTTCATGTCAGAATATTGGGTACAGTTGGGCATTAAACCAGCAGCCTAATGACAGTTACAACAATAGCTCACTGCTATGCTCCATCATTGACTACGCTCTGGCCAGGGGGGGAAATTTAACCTACAAAATATGTATGGGGTTTGAAGAGGACTAAAGTCTTAAAAATCAAAATCCCAACCCAACATGCCCACTTCTGGCTATGATTGAGCAGGAATGTGGCCAAGTGACCAACCCACTCCCAGGAGGAGGGCCTCATTGTCATTTAGCTTTTCAATGTTAACTTTAGTTGGTTCCTTGAGCTATGAAGAACATGGCTGCTGCATGCAGGTGAAACCCTAGCAGGTTCAGGAATAAGTACCTTTACACCTATCTCCTGGATCCAGCATGCTTGCTTGAGGAACCCCTATGATTATCCCCCACACTTCACCCCATTCCCTTCCACATAAAGCCTCCGATTCCACCAGGCCCTCCCCGGCATCTGAACTCCCCCACACACAAGGCCGCAGATCTACCCCACCAGGGATTCAATCCATCCTTCGAGGCTCTCAACATCCTTCCCAAGCCTTTGATCTTGACTCAAATCCTCAATCTCAACTGCAGACCTCCAATCCACCCCAGGGCCCCCAATGTCCCTCCCACCAAAGCGGCCAATCCTCCCCACCCAGGCCTCTTAAGCAGCCCCTACCCTGGAACCCTCCCAACCTCCCACTTAGTTACTGATTCTGTAATCGCCCGATCTCTCCCCCAGGCCTCTGACTTCCACCTCCCTACAGGATAGATCCGCTATACCCCACTGACCGAAGCCCCTTCACCCCAGTTGACTCCGTCTACACTTCTCCCTCCATCCACCACCCCCTGCTACCCCAGATCAATTCCCTATTGTTTACCCTAACCCCAAGCCCCCATTCCCTGCACAGATTTTCCTGGTCCTGCAGCCACCACGAATAGGCCAACTTGAAACCAGGCCTGTCAATCAGACTTAACTTCCAGGCAGAAAATCAATCAGTGAGGTCAGAAGCATGCTAATGGAATCCTCAGTGAGTGAGGGAACCCTGACTTCCGTGTTCCCCATAACATTCTGATCCACCTGTGCCGGGAGATCAGGTAAGTGCAAATCCAGGCTCTTGAGCTTGTTGGTTAAGTAAGAAGGAAGTGGGTTGGCAGGGACTAACAACCCTACGAGCGTATCTCAGCACAAGGAGTCTCTGGCCTAATCCAGCCCTCCCTCCTCGATGGATATTCTAAGTGCAACAGATCGAGGAAGATTGGGCACTTGGGGCCATACACCGGTACTGGAACCTGTCTGCTGTTTTACTCAATTAAATTGATCGAATAAGCTCTGGTACAAGCATGCAGTCCTCTCAAAACAATTTACCCTTATTGATGGTATCCCATGTAATCCAATAACAAGAAATTCTACCACAACATTGGTTACATTTTGGTGAAACATATAAGACACACATGAATGATGCAGCTTTCAGGTGCTTTGTTTGTCGGAATTAATAATTTCAGCGTCAACTTGAGGTCCCCAGCATCGCAGATGTCAGTCTTCAGCCAATTCAATTCACTCCATGTGATAAAAACAAAAATAAAAACAAAAAACTGCGGATGCTGGAAATCCAAAACAAAAACAGAATTACCTGGAAAAACTCAGCAGGTCTGGCAGCATCGGTGGAGAAGAACAAAATTGACGTTTCGAGTCCTCATGACCCTTCAACAGAACTAAGTAGAAATAGGAAAGGGGTAAAGTATAAGCTGCTTTAAGGTGGGGGGGTGGGGGGAGAGAAGTGGGGGGGTGGTGTGGTTGTAGGGACATGCAAGCAGTGATAGGAGCAGATAATCAAAAGATGTCACAGGCAAAAGAACAAAGAAGTGTTGAAGGTGGTGATATTATCTAAAAGAATGTGCTAATTAAGAGTGGAGAGCAGGACGAGCAAGGTAGCTCTAGTGGGGGTGGGGTGAAATAAACCATGGGTAGAATACATTTAAAAATAATGGAAATAGGTGGCAAAAGAAAAATCTATATAAATTATTGGAAAAAACAAAAGGGAGGGGGAAGAAATGGAAAGGGGATGGGGATGGAGGAGGGAGTTCAAGATCTAAAGTTGTTGAACTCAATATTCAGTCCGGAAGGCTGTAAAGTGCCTAGTCGGAAGTTGAGGTGCTGTTCCTCCAGTTTGCGTTGAGCTTCACTGGAACAATGCATCACACTCCATGTGATATTGGCTGATGGTGCCAGATACTCCAAAGTCTATGAGCCTTGACAATATTCTGACAATAGTACTGAAGACTTGTGCTCCTGAAGCAATCTGTTCCAGTAAAGCCACAACACTGGCACCTACCCGGCTATGTGGAAAATTGCCCAGGTATGTCCTGTACACAAAAAGAATGAAAAATGCAGCTCCTACAACACTGAAGAAGCTGTACATTGTCCAGGATAAAGCAGTCCACTTAATTGGCACCACATCCACAAACATTCACCCTCTCCACCACCACCACACAGTATTAGCAGTGTGTGCCATCTACAAGGTGCACTGCAGAAATTCACCGAAGCTCCTTAAACAGCACCTTCCAAACCCATGACCACTACCACCTATAAGGACAAGGGCAGCAGATAGATGTGAACACCACCACCTGGAATTTCCCCTCCAAGTCACTCACCATCCTGACTTGGAAATATATCGCCGTTCCTTCACTGTTGCTGGGTCAAAATCCTGGAACTCCATTCCTAACAGCACTCTGGGTGTACCTACACCACAGGGACTGCAGCAGTTCGAGAAGGCAGCTCACCACCACCTTCTCAAGGGTAACTAGGGATGGGCAATAAATGCTGGCCCAGCCAGCAATGCCCACATCCTGTGAATGAATTTATAAAAAAATCCAGCTTGGATAATTTCTGCCCTATCAGTCTATTCTCGATCATCAGCAAAGCGATGGAAGGTGTTGTTGACGATGCTATCAAGTGGCACTTACACAGCAATAACTTGCTCATTGATGCTCAATTTGGGTTCTGGCAGGGCCACTCAGCTCTTGACTTCATTGACCTTGGTCCAAACATGGACAAAAGAGCTGAACTCAATGGCATGAGGTGAGGCTAATTGATCTTGACATCAAGGCAGATTTTGACCAAGTGTGGCATCAAGCAGCCCTAGCAAAACTGAAGGCAATCAGAATCAGGAGAAAAACTCTCTGCTGGTTGGAGTCATATCTAGCACAAAGGAAGATGGTTGTGGATGTTGGAGGTCAATCATCTCAGTCCCAGGACATCACTGCAGGAGTTCCTCAGGGTAGTGTCGTAGGCCCAACCATCTTCAGCTGTTTCGACAATGACCTTCCTTCCATTATAAGGTCAGAAGTAGGGATGTTCGCTGATGATTGCACAATGTTCAGCACCATTGTGACTCCTCAGATACTGAAGCAGTCCATGTCCAAATGCAGCATGATCTGAACAAGATTAAGTTTTGGGCTTGTTGCAGGCAAGTTGAGAGAGAACTGCCGAAATCCCCGTTTTCTTTCCAACTGTCCACAATCAGTAAGCCTTTGAGAGAAAGATGTGCATGTGTGTGTTTTAACCTCTATGTGGACAATTTCAATAACCAGCAGCAAGGTTTTCATGGGTTTAAACAAAGATGTTTGTTTATTTAGGCATTCACCCAAAATCTAACATTACGGCACTCGCACAATCACATACACAAGGACACTCAAGGAAAGAACAGTTAGAGAGAGTAGTGCATTTTTACAAGCTATATAAGAAAAGTTGTACATAATTCCACATGGTGATCTTGTTCTAACGAAAATGTGTTGCAGACTTGGTGAAAGTATTCACTCCTGAAGTGTGATTTAAGTGAATTCAACAGCTAGAGTAATTTCAGGATTTTCTGAAAGAGATGGATTTTCTGCAGGTCACGAAGTAGCTGCTTTAGTTTCATTACCAGGAAGTCAGTTTGCTATATTGGTGGATCAGAAATGGAACAGGTGATGTTACAGCCTCCAGTGCTTTAAGGCACAGATGGTATTGCCTTGACTGCTGCTGTATCTCTTTTTCTGCAGACAGTATTTAAAGATGAATAGGGCACAAACATGGCTTCCCTACCATGTGACTCCCCACAATTGTCGTTTCTCTTCCAAATATGGTGGTGGATATAAGTTGATGAGTCACATCCTGGTTTATTGTTTTAAGACATTCATCCCGAGAGGGTGAAGGGAATCTTTGTTTCAAAAATACCCATTCAATTCAGGAATGTCTTTTGGTGGTCTCAGGATATGTGTAATCCATACCTTTAAGCCTGGAATGTACCTTTTGTTTCTATTGGACAGTGACTCCACTCTTGAATACACAGGGCAGGTTGTCTAACATTCAGTACCATCTTTGCAGCATGTTGTCCACTTTTTAAAGGAAAAGTCAATTTCAAAGAGTCTGCATTGAATAACATTTGCATCTTAAAAGTTAGGAATATAACTTGTCATTACTGAGCATGATGGATAATAAGTGGCAGGTAATATGTACATCACAAGTGCCAGAAAATAACCATCTCCAACAGAAAGTAACCTAACCATCTCCCCTTGATATTCAATGACACTACCATTGCTGAATCCTGGGGGTTACCATTGACCAGAAACTGAACTGGAATAGCCATATAAATACTATGGCTACAAGAACAGTTCAGAGGCTTGGAATCCTGCACTGAGTTACTCACCTCCTGAACTTCCCAAAGCCTGTCCACCATCTACAAGGCACAAGTCAGGAGTGTGATGGAATACTCCCCACTTTGGATGAGTGCAGGTCCAACAACACTCAAGAAGCTTGACACCATCCAGGACAAAGCAGTCTGCTTGACTGGCACCCCACCCACCACCTTAAACATTCAGCCCCTCCACCACCAATGCACAGTAACGGCAGTATATATGATCTACAAGATGCACTGCAGCTCCTTCGATAGCACCTTCCAAACCTGCCACTTGACCTCTATCATCTCTAAGAACAGGGGCAGCAGACACATGGGAACACCACCACCTCCAAATTCCTCTCCAAGCTAGGACAGAGAAACTAGAACATCTATAGTGAATGGTTAAATTGAGGGCAGCAGAGCAAGAGTGAGAAAAGGAGGGAACACTGACATTTTAAGGAACAGAACAGTTGCAAGATTTGAGAAGACCACCAAGATGTTGACAGTTATCTAAGAATGTGAAACTTGGAGAGCCATGATCGCTGACATTGCAAAATACGGCACCTGAAGCCAGATATCCAAAGTTCCTGGAGCCTATCACACAATGCCTGTCTGCAAAGGAGCCTTGTCATGAAGCAGGCAAGTAGAAAGCAGGCTGCTTTAAACAGTGGCAGAAAACAGCCTTGGCCAAGAGTCAGAAGACATATCAAATGATCATTTCACAACAGCCTTACGCAATCTCTAATAATTGACACATTCACTGAAGAGCTTGCAAGATCCAATGCACAAGAATCATTTGCTTATGTTCTCAAAACCCTGGACAAACAATCCATGACGAGGATTGCCTAAAGTGTTACATCAGGACCCAGCTATCTCTCTTCAATTATCTTGTCCTAGCTCTCAGTGGCAGCGCATGTTATCAGAATGTCCGAATCAGGACTGGCCAAACAGGAGCTCTACTCAGAGCTTTGCCAGGGAGCCCATTCACATGGGGGGCAAAGGAAATAATTCAAAGGCAATCTCAAAGTCTCCACAAAGGTATGCTCTATTAATATCAACACAAGGGAAGCAGATGTACATTCACAACCAAAATGGTGATCCATCATCAAAAATGTTGTCAAGACCTTCCAATCAACACTGAGAAAGAACAGCAAGAGAAACAAAGAGGGCAGCTGCTCGAACCAACAATCTGTCACTATCTCTACTGACTAACAAGTACTATCTTCAATGTTGGACTGCAAGGCTAAAATAGACTTCATAAGCCATCTGCAAATCCATAGCCAGCATTGACAGCTCCCTCAAAACCCACAAGGAAGAATCATCCTTGACATGAAGGATCGCCAATGATTTTAATTTTACCCCATTGCAGTGTTGAACTATCAGGTAAGCAAATGTTATGCATCCTAAAAGTTTCCCATGTGCTCCTTCTAAATCAGGGCTTCCAAAACTGTGGGTGGTGACTGTTACAATCCAGTTAGGGGTCAGTAACTTTTCATTTAAAGTAGACAGCAACTCACCCAGATGCCAATAACCACAGTGAGTCACAAATTTTGGTAAAATTCTGTTTCCTTGCTTCTAACATCTGTCATAGGGAAGGTGTTAGAGGCTATTGTTAAAGACATTATAACAGGGCACTTAGATAAATTCAAGGTAATCAGGCAGAGTCAACATGGCTTTGTGAAAGGGAAATCATGTTTAACCAATTTATTGGAGTTCATTGAAGACATAACAGGTGCTATACTTACATTTTCAGAAGGCATTTGATAAGGTGCCTCATCAAACGTTATTGTAGAAAATAAAAGCTCATGGTTTAGGGCATAACATATTGGCATGGATAAAAGATTGGCTAGCTAACAGGAAACAGAATAGGCATAAATTACTCATTTTCTGTTTGACAGGATGTGACGAGTGGTATGCCACATGAATCAGTGCTGGGGCCTCAGCTCTTTACAATTCATATAAATTACTTGGATGAAGGGACTGATGGTATGGTTGCTAAATTTGCTGATGACACAAAGGTAGGTAGGAATGGAAGTTGTGAAGAGGATATAAGGAAACTACAAAAGGATACAGGTAGGTTAGGTGAGTGGGTAAAAATCTGGCAAATGGAGAATAATGTAGTAAAATGTGAGGTTGTCCATTTTGGCAGGACAATGAAAAAGAGGCATATTATCTAAACAGTGAGTGATTGCAAAGATCTGAGATGCAGAGGGACCTGGGTGACCTAGCGCATGAATCACAAAAGGTTAGTATTCAGGTACAGTAAGTAATTAGGAAAGCTAATAGGATGTTATCATTTATTGTAAGGGGAATTGATTACAAAAGTAGGGAGGTTATGCGTCAGTTATACAGGGCATTGGTGAGACCACATCCAGTATACTATGTACAGTATTGGTCTCCTTATTTAAGGAACGATGTAAATGGATTAGAAGTAGTTCAGAGAAGGTTTATTAGTTTAATACCTGGAATGGACAGGTTATCTTACGAGGAAAGGTTGGACAGGCTAGGCTTGTATCTGTTGGAGTTTAGAAGAGTAAGAGGTGACTTGATTGAAACATATAAGATCCTGAGGGAACTTGACAGGGTGAATGTGGAAAGGAAGTTTCTTCTTGTGGGAGAATCTAGAACTCAGGGCCACTGTTTCAAAATAAGGGGTCATCCCTTTAGGACACAGATGAGGAAAGAAAATTCTCTGAGGTTTGTGAGACTTTGGAATTCTCTTCCTCAAAAGGTGGTTGAGGCAGAGTCCCTGAATATCTTTAAGGCAGAGGTAGATAGATTCTTGATAAGCGAGGGGGTGAAAGGTTATCGGGGATAGGCAGGAATATGAGGTTAAATGAATTATTGAATGGCGGCAGAACATGCTTGAGGGGGCGAGTGGCCTTCCCCTGCTCCTAAATCGTATGTTCATATATTCCCTCAGGAAGGATTCCCTGAGGAATGATTTCCTGAAGAAGAATTTCAAAGATCTACCTTCTGAATTCCCTCAAAAGCTGCTCTGACTCAGACTGCCTCAATGACTGTTTACCTCCCAATGGTTCAATCTCTCCTTCTGAGATTGCGTTCCACAGGATTCACAAAGTTACATGCCTATCACTAATTACTAGCACAACTCAAACTTGTTTCAAACTGCTAGCTTCACTAAGCTGGCACTGTCCCTGGGTTTCTTCAAAATCCAGTCTCTTGGCTGTATTGGGTCCCAAGGCTTCTTCTGAGCCCAAAATGCCTTGCATGGAACAAGTGACCTTCTGCCACCTTCTCAGCTTGCCAGGACATTGCTGAGCACTAAATGCCTGGAGCCTGCTAACATCAGTACCCTTACAGTGCCAAGCCTTTTCCCTGCTGCAGAATATTCTGGGCGGAATTTGCCTTTGCCCCCCCCCAGCCCACAACTTTCTGGATGGAATTTTCTGTGCCTGCTGGTGCCGGGTGTCATGGCAGGTATGAGTGGACAATATGGCAGGAAGGCCAAAAATCAGTTTCACGATGCCATGACATCAGTTTGCAATCGTTCGCTCCACCTGTCAATGGTGGGCCACATTTCCTGCTGCTGGATATCAGGAACCTCATTGTAGTATATTTGCATTTCATTATAAGCCCAGCTCACTGGAATCATCCCCTCACACTGGATCATCTGAGCACGTCGAGCTGATTGTACACCGATTTGTTTAACAACAACATTTATAAGGCATGCAGCTGGCGAGCTGCACTTCGAGGGAAACTCACAGGTGAGTGCACAGTAACATTGCGCAGCACTCACGAGGGTTGCCTGTTGGACCTCAAGGTTGAGATGTCATGCATTCAGGCGAGGGCACAGGCAAGTCGCTTTTGCCTGACAGGTCAAGGGCAGCACTCTGGTTGAGGCGGGTTTTGGGGGTGTGGGTGGCAATCGCTGCACTCCCGTTGATGGCCGTGCATTAGCACGTGCGAGGGGGTGGAGGGAAGCGGCCACGCATTAGGGAAATCTGTACAAAGTGACCACTCCTCTGCAGCTGAGACAGTTCAGGTGCAGCCACATTGGCATACTTGGAGTCGGGCCTCTAGCTTATCTGGCCACTCAAACAACACAGAGGCATGAAAGTACCTCCAAATGCTCCAGAACTTTTCACCCCTCAGGCACAGACTGCAAACTAATGTGCGTTTGAGTGGACTGCAGAACAGTTGGACGACTGTGCATGTTGTACAATCTCCTTGCTAAAGCTGGCCATGGAGCAGTCACGGGTGGAGGCGCTCACAGCCCCTTGCAATATCATCATCCCGGTTTGGACCAGTCTCCCCCATAGTTCAAGCTAACAGTGCAGCCTTGCAGTGTGGGTTAGGAGGATGTCTGTGCCTGAGCTGAGAGCACAGCATGCAGTCCAATGGGCAAAGCTGCAGCCAATCGGTCAGGTGGAGTGGGGCGGAGGTGGCTGGGGTTTTAGGCAGCCATGAAGCGCACAAAACTCTGGCCATCCAAGTGGGGGCCAGCACTCTCTGGGATGCGTTAAGGGGCCGTCAGACTTAAACATGAGAGGCTGTTAGGAAATCCAAACTAAACCGCATATCTCTCTCTTTCATCCTGCAGGAGGAGTACATCAGGACCTTAGAGTCTGGTGATCTTGCTGTATGCCTGATGGCCTACAGAGAATGGAGTCAAAGGAGAAGAGAGCAACGGAGGCTCCTGGCTGGGAAGACGGAGGTGTACACTCAGGAAGAAGGGGTGGCTGGGGCTATTGCACACGCTGCTGAAGAGCCACAGTGAGCCATTGCTCATTGGCACCTAACTAGACCCAGGGTCTATAGACACCACCTTTCATTCCTGCAGATGACTGAAAACCAGTGTCGCTGAAGACTGCGCAATGTCCAGGGAACTGGTCAGTCACATCTGCCATCTGCTGCAGGATTTGGCGTAATGGGGACATGGAGGGCATCCACTGCCAGTGGCCGTGAAAATGACCATGACACTCAATTTTTATGCCAGTGGCTCCTTTCAGGGCTCCACAGGTGACTTCTGTGGGATATCACAAGCCTCCGCCCACAAATGCATCCATGAGGTTACGGATACCATTTTCGTGAAGGCATACAGCTTGGTGCATTTTGCCCAGTACCAGGACAGCCAGGATGCAAGAACGCAGATCTCAGGTTTCCCAAAGGTGCAGGGTGCCATTGACTGCATTCAAGTGGCGCTCAGATCGCCATGGAAACAAGCAGTCAACTATGTCAGCCGCAAGGGCTGAATGTTCGGTTGGTGTACAAACAACCACAATATGCAGGGCTGCGTATTGTTCCCATGGAGTGTCCACGACTCTTACATTCTCAGTCAGTCTCAGATCCTTGATGTCTTCCAGGGTCTGGAGAGGCTGCAGGGTGGGCTTCTCAGGGGCAAGGGCTACCCACAGAGGACGTGGCTGATGACACGCGTGTGGCAGTCTCAGACTGCAGCAGAGTGAAGGTATAACAAGGCTCATGCTGCAGCTCACACCTTGGTGGAGCAAACCATTGGGATGCTGAAAATGAGGTTCTGATGGCTGGACTGGTCTGGTGGAGCCCTGCAATACAGTCCACAGAGGGTGACATGCATCATCATCGTCTGCTGTGCCCTTCACACACTGGCGCTGCAATAGGGAGAGGAGCTGGCTGAGGAGGAGATGGAGGAGCTGGATGCCTCATCTGATGAGGAGGATGTCGATGAGGATGAGGGTGAGGAGGTCCTCGAAGGCGCCCATGATGGCAATGAGGCCCTCACACTGGCCAGACGAGGCAGGCATGCTCAGGAGACCCTCATAGCTGCTAGATTCATGGAGGAATTTGAAGACATGCAGTGAGGAGACCCCATACATCGTCACATTACATCTGTGACCGTTTGACAGCAGTCTGGCTGATGGCAGCGCGCATACTCTCTGTGAGAATATTTCCATCATGGAGACACAGCGGAGGCCCAATAGTCACTAGATTGCAGGAGGATGATGACGACATGCAGTGAGGACACTCTATAGATCTTCACACAGCCTCTGGGAATGCCTGGCTCCTGTCTGGCTGAGGGCAGCTTGCTTGTGCTCTGTGATCAGGGTCATATCATGGAGACGCAGCTGTGAAACTTTAAATACACCTGATCCTTTGTCCGCCTTCAGTACCTGATCCCTTCAGGAGCACAGCGTCACCGGTCACAGATGCTGAAGAGATGGGGGCCAGCCCCACCTTAAAGGTGTTGAGAGCACACGGAGAGAATGATGGAATTCTGTGACGCCTGCCCACGACATTCTGGCAGCAATGGCCAGCACCATCGAGGTGCAGGCATCAGTAATGTGTCCAGGGAGTGTGAGGCCGGACCATCACTTTGGTCTGAAGGCTGCAGAAAACACAGGGAAGAGGCCCTGGACTTAGACACCTGCCTTTATCTTGTGCAGAAACCAATGGTCACATCTGAGTGACATGAGCACTGCTCATTATAACAAGGAGCCATAGGCAGGGAGACATTCTTGGGAGTACTTTTACAGGAGTGAACATTTTGTACAAGTGATCAACACCCATGCACAGGCAGTGCAATTAATTCTCCTTAACCTTCCTAACCCTGCCACTACGTCTTGGTGCACACCTGACATCCACAGCGGAGGTGGAGGCAGCCGGCTGACTGCTACCCCCTGTCTGTGATGAAGTTGGCGGGCGTCCTCTGAAGGACCAAGACCTGGGGGCCCCAGTCTGCTTTTGGAGTCCTGCTGTGTGGCAGTGGCTCCCTCCTTGGCCTGTGGAGCTGGAGCTGCTGAGGTCACAGGAAGAGGGGATTCGGATGGACCAGACACTCCCATAGTCACCTGGATGGATGGCCCCAGAGTGTGCACCTGTTGATCCTCCTCCCTATGGGTGTCAGGGGCCCTGGCTGACTCCTTGAGGAGAAGGGGAAGCTGGAGTGAGATTGAGGTGCACCACACCCCTTTCATGCACACACTGTTGGAGGCCAACTAGTTTGTCAGCGATGGAGTGCAGCCCGCACAGCAGCGCAAGGATGATATCCTGGACCAAAGTCTCCATGGCGGCCGCTGTCCCACCAGTGTTGACCTCAGTGCGTTGGCATGCCGGCACTATCACCTCAGCCTGTAGGCAGACGTACTCCTCCATTGTGCCTTGCAATCTGAGGAGTGCAGTGGACATCCCTTCCTGATGTTCTTGAGTTTACCTTTACAGCTCCAGCAACTGAGATATGACCGAGTCCAGAGGCTCGTCATCTGACTCGGACTCAGCAACTTTCTGGCCTCCAGCAGTCCTACAAGTGCTGGACACCTGGGTAATCCCTGCCCCCGCCTTCTGTGGATCAGAAAATGCGATGTGTTCACCAGATTGTGACCTGAGGCTACTCTGGAACTAGTTCCCACCGTCTTGTGTGTCTCTGCCCTGGTGCAGGGTGCAGGTAAGTGCTGTGAAGGGTTCTTTCAATTGTGGTTTCAGCAGATTCCACTTCTGAGGTGTCTTTGGGGCTCTATCGGCTGTATGGCAGATGTGCCTGCGAAAGCAAGGGGAGATAATTAGGGCATGGCACTCACAGCATGTTTATCTGATGGATGTTGCACTGCTGCGTCCTCACTTGGTACAGCCCCACCGACCTCACCATCAGCACAAGAATGGTCCAGATCCTCGCCAGCCAGTTTTATGATGCTATTTTCAAAGTCTGTTAGAAACTTGATGTTGGGCATTCCTCCACCAGTCTGCAGCTTCCCCCTCTTTTTGTGTGCCAGCCTGTCCTGCATGAATACAGATAGAGAGATTGGAAGCAGGATGCCTGCCAAGCCAGATGATAAGGATGGCTGGCATGTGTGGGTGGTGAGTGATTCCATGGATGGGATGAGGACAATGAAGGTGAGTGTGAGAGAGTGAATGGTGATGTCCCTTGAACTGACAGTGAGTCAGACCCCTGTGGATGTGTGATGGGGTTTGTGAGTGTGTGAGTTGAGAATGATGAGAAGAGTGACTTAGCCTGGCAGAACTGAGGAGATCGTTCATCC
The DNA here is from genome assembly GCF_017639515.1 of Carcharodon carcharias. NCBI lineage: Eukaryota > Metazoa > Chordata > Chondrichthyes > Lamniformes > Lamnidae > Carcharodon > Carcharodon carcharias. Next base: position 102,799,587 of record NC_054471.1, on the reverse strand, counting down.
TCTGTCGGTACTGGGTGGCTGTCCTCTTTGCAGGGCTTTGGCACTGACCACCACTGCCACCACCTCCCAAGCTGGATTGGCGATGTTGCTGCCCCTCCTGCAGCCAGAGTTGGGGTAGAGGACATCATGGCGCACCTCCACAGTGTCCAGTAGGCATTCCAGGGATGCATCACTAAATTGGGGGGCTGCAGCCTTCTTGCCTCCCAAGGCCATGTCTTCTGTGCAGTAGTCCTGGGCTGGAAGTACTGAGGAGTGCACGCAGCTCCGTTTTATATATAGCGGCCAGCATGAGCAAGCGGCGAGGTGATGGTGTGGTGGGAGAATGAGAGCCCGCCCACCATTGTTTCCCAGGAATGCATAGTTAATGTGATGGTACAGCGTGAAAAGCCACCATTTTGGCGGGCAGGTAAAATGTTCTTTTCCCAACTGCTACCACAATTAGTGCAAATCTGGGACAACTCCGCCCTCTGTCTCCCAGCCAACACACAGGTAAATTAAAACCAGAGAACCGCCTTAAACTCCACTCATCTCCATACCGACTTAGCCTGCTCTGGTCTATCACTAAGCTGACCTCCAAGTCAATTATTCTTCCTTTACAATTTCTCCAGCTAAGTAGACCCAGTTGCTGTTCTTTGGCTTTTGCTTTTCTAATTGTTAACCCCTTAAGCCAACCTTTTAAGTGTAATAGGCGCCAAGCTGTTTTAGTTGCATTTATCCTATTTTCCACAGTTAAAGTTTAATCTTCTCAGGGCTATATCTCTAAAGTATTAGCATGAACCTTGAACTTGATTTTCATGACATGGCCCATACCACGCCCCCACCTCCGTCAATAGAGTCACGAAATGGAATTTTGGGGTTGCAAGCACTGAACAGAAATGGCTGCTGCGGAGCTCAGACTGAATGTTGAAAGCTGCACGGGCCCTCTAATCGCTTGCGCTTTTTTCTACTGGTGGGGGTGGCCTCTTTGACAGATCTCTGAGGCCTGATTCCTGCAAAAAGGCTATGAAAGAGCAAGTGTTTTAAAAAAAAAACCTGTAGTTTAAACAATTTTTACTGTGCTCAGCCCCACTTCCCCCTCATCCTCCCCACTCAGCAATTTTAGGCAACCACCCCCGCTCTGCCACCCCAACTCAACCACTCTCATACTCCCAAAATTTCTTTCTGGGGTCATGCCAAATGTTGGGCATTAAAGTGGGGTCACACGGGGAAAAGGTTTGGGAAGCGCTGCTTTAAATGTTTCTCCAATGGAAAAAGGAAGTGAGTTGAATACATACAATTGTTGCCCCTTTGTTTGGAGCTGGTTCAGTATCACTTTGTGCGGAGACAGTAGATGATCCTATAGATACAGTACCATGGGTATTGATGTAGTGCTGGCTGTGCCAGATACTATGTGACAGATCAGCAGCCATTTGAGTGGAATTGACTGGGTGTTACAGGTATAGCATTCCTCGAAGGGCAAACCATCATATGCTATTTCCCTACTATTTGGCACTCTTTCAGTCTGCCTTGAGATCCATATTGGAATAGACAGCTGGACAGAATGAGGACATTGAAGCTCTGTGGTATGGATGATTGCATCCGACTCAAGTGTGATGAATCCAGACAAAACAAACAGATTGGACACTAAGATACCTGGAGCCTTGGAGATTGCAAGAAGAGGACCCTGAGCCAGGCAGCCTGCAGTACCTAGAGGACAGTGAGAGAGGAGGACCCTGGGACAGGCAGCCAGCAACACCTAGAGGAGAGTGTGAGAGGAGGATTCCGAGCCAGGCAGTCAGCAGCACCTAGAAGAGAGTGAGAGAGGAGGATCCTGAGACAAGCAGTCAGCAGCACCTAGAGGAGAGTTTGAGAGGAGGATTCCGAGCCAGGCAGTCAGCAGCACCTAGAAGAGAGTGAGAGAGGAGGACCCTGAGACAAGCAGTCAGCAGCACTTAGAGGAGAGTTTGAGAGGAGGATTCCGAGCCAGGCAGTCAGCAGCACCTAGAAGAGAGTGAGAGAGGAGGACCCTGAGACAAGCAGTCAGAAGCACCTAGAGGAGTGTTTGAGAGGAGGACCTTGGGACCAGTAGTCGGCAGCATCTAGAGGAGAGTGTGAGAGGAGGATTTCAAGCCAGGCAGTTAGCAGCACCTAGCACCTAACATCACAGGAGAAATATAAGTTCATTGGTTGGTGTTAAACTGCTGTTAGGGGGGTGTCATCAAGAAGCTGAGAATTAGAAAAACATATTCTTTTTAAAAGAAGGGGCTACTTACATTTAAGTAAGAAACACAAGCAATAGGGAAATCAAGTTAAGCCAAGGCCAGGTAAAATAAAGTTGCATAAGTAAACCAAAGTAAAATAAAGTTAACTCAAGGGAAGTAAATTGAAATCATGGCAGGACAGCTCGGTCATGTCGAATGCATGTCCTGAAATATATGGGAAGTTAGGGACACTGCCAGTGTTCTTGATGACCACATGTGCAGGAAGTGTCACCAACTGCACAACATTGAGCTCCATATTTCAAAGCTACACCTGAACAGGACTGCAATGAATATCCTCGCAGGGAGATTTGCTATTGTGTTGAGGAGGTGGGGCGGGGGTGGGGATTAAAGTAGATTGGCAGGGGGATGGGAACCTGAGGGCAAATTCAGAGCAGGGAACGGGAGGTGGAGAATTAGTGAGTGGCTCTGAAAGACAGAAGAGGCACAGATTAAAAAGTGTACAGCATAGGAATTTGGCAGTGTTAAAAGGTAATTATGTCAATACAAGGGACATAGTAAAGAAAGCCAGTGGACTGAGGGCACAAATAGACAGATAACAGCATGATATTATTGCTATAATGGAAAAATGACTGAAGGAGGAGTAAAATGGCAGCTCAACAGCCCTGGATATAGACTTTTCAGGCAGGATAGGGGGCAGGATAAAAAAGATGGGGGTGTAGCATTATTGGTTAAAGGATCAATTACAGTTGTGGGGAGGGATGATATACAAAGCATCAAATGAGGCCATATGGGCTGAGCCCAGAAATAAAAAAAGAGGCAGCCACACTGCTAGGAGTGAACTATAGCCCCCCCCCCCCCCCCCCCCCCCCCCCCCCCCAAATAGTGGAAGGGAGTTAGAAGATTGCTGAGTGCAAAAACAATAGGGCGGTAATCGTTGGGACTTCAACTATCATAATATCAATTGGGATATGAACAGTGTGAAGGCACAGGAGCTGCAAAACTCTTGAATTACATTCAAGAGAACATTTTTAGCCAGCACGTAACAAGCCCCAGATTTAGTTTTAGGAAAAGAAGCTGGGCAAGTGGATGAAGTAGCAGTGGGAAACAATTTTGGAGATAGTGACCATAATACAGTAAGATTTAGCATCATTTTGGAAAAGGGCAAAGGTAGAACCGGAGTAAAAGTTCTAAATTGGGGGAAGACAAATTTTACAAAGCTGAGAGGAGAGCTGGTGAGCGTGGACTGGATACAGCTATTAGAAGGAAAAACTGTGTCAAATCAGTGAGAGGCATTCAAAGGCAAGATTCCATGGGCACAGTGTAGCCATGTCCCCACAAAGAAAAAGGGTAGTACTGCCAAACCAAGAGCCCCCTGGTTATCCAAAGCATACAAGCCAAGATAAAGCAGAAAAAGAAAGCTTATGACAACCACAAAAGACTTAATGTTTTAGAATGCCTGGAGGAGTATAGAGAAAACAGGCGTGAAGTAAAAATGGAAATTAGGAAAACAAAGAGAGGATACGAAAAAATATTGGCAGATAAAATCAAAGAAGATCCTAAGATGTTTTACCAGTACATTAAGAGTAGGAGAATAAGTAAAGAAAAAGTAGGGTCTATCAGAGGTGTACATGGTAACTCGTGGGTTGATGCAGAAGATATGGGCAGGGTTCTCAATGAATAATTTATGTTTTCACTAAGGAGAGAGATGATGCACATGTTCTAGTTAAAGAGGAGGAATGTGAAATCTTAGATACAATAAGCTTGGTGAGGGAGGAAGTACTGGAGGGACTGACATCCTTGAAGGTGGATAAATCACCAGGACCAGATGGATTGTGTCCCAGGCTGTTGAAGGAAACCAAGGAAGAAATAATGGATGCTCTGAGGATCATTTTCCATTCCACACTAGATACAGGTGAGGTCTCAGGGGAATGGAGGTCTGCGAATATTGTACCATTGACATAGGATAAAAGAGCGTGAGGAGAGCGGAGGAGACACAGGGTAAAAGAGCGCGAGGAGAGCAATGGAGACACGGTAAAAGAGTGCGAGGAGAACAACGGAGACACGGTAAAAGTGCGAGGAGAGCGACGGAGACACAGGATAAAAGAGTGCGAGGAGAGCGAGTGAGACACAGGATAAAAGAGCGTGAGGAGAGCGGCAGACACACAGGATAAAAGTGAACAAGGGACCGGCGGAGACACAGGATAAAAGAGTGCGAGGAGAGCAGCAGAGACACAGTAAAAGTGAACCAGGAGAGCAGCGGAGACACAGGGTAAAAGTGAACGAAGAGAACGGCGGAGACACAGGATAAAAGTGAATGAGGAGAGTGGCGGAGACACAGGATAAAAGTGAACAAGGAGAGCGGCAGAGACACAGGGTGAAAGTGAATGAGGAGAGCGGCAGAGACACAGGATAAAAGTGAACAAGGAGAGCTGCGGAGACACAGGATAAAAGAGTGCGAGGAGAGCAGCGGAGACACAGGATAAAAGTGAATGAGGAGAGCAGCGGAGACACAGGGTAAAAGTGAACCAGGAGAGCAGCGGAGACACAGGGTCAAAGTGAACGAGGAGAACGGCGGAAACACAGGATAAAAATGAACGAGGAGAGCGGCAGAGACACAGGGTGAAAGTGAATGAGGAGAGCGGTGGAGACACAGGATAAAAGTGAACAAGGAGAGCAGCAGAGACATAGGATAAAAGCGAACGAGGAGAGCGGCAGAGACATAGAATAAAATGAACGAGGGGAGCAGTGGAGACACAGGATAAAAGAGTGCGAGGAGAGCAGCGGAGACACAGGGTTAAAGTGAACCAGGAGAGCAGCGGAGACACAGGGTAAAAGTGAATGAGGAGAACGGCAGAGACACAGGATAAAACTGAAAAGTGACGTCAGAGGAAAGCTGTGACCTGATTGGTTAGTAGGAAACCTGCACCAAATTTGAAAAAAAAATACTGCAAAGCTAATTAATAAATTAATTAACTAAGTCAATATGGCTGGGCAGGTGATGTGCTGTAGCTGTATGATGTGGGAGCTGGCAGATCCCATTGTGAGCCGCAGTGACCAGATCTGCAGCAAGTGTTCATTGCTGGAGGAACTCCAGCTCAGAATTGATGAGCTGGAGTCCAAGCTCCAGACACTGCGGCACATCCGGGAGGGGGAGAGTTACCTGGACACTTTGTTTCAGGAGGCAGTCACACCCAGTAGATTAAGTACCTCAAATTTGGTCAGTGGTCAGAGTCAGCAGGGTGTGACTGCAAGTGAGGCAAGTAGAGAGATCCTGTGTTCACGAACAGATGAGCCTCAGCTCCTGACCTTGTCCAACAGGTACGAGGTACTTGTTCCCTGTGTGGATGAGGAATAGGGCTGAAGGGGGAATGAGCCAGCTGACCATGGCACCATGGCACAGGAGGCCATTCAAGAGGGGGGAGCAAAAAGACAAGTGGTAGTTGTAGGGGATTCTATAATTAGGGGAATTGATAGTATCCTTTGTAAGCAGGATCGAGAGTTCTGCATGGTATGTTGCCTGCCCGGTGCCAGGGTGAGGGACATCTCTGACTGTCTTGAAAGGATTTTGGAGAGGGAGAGGAAGGATCCAGTTGTTGTGGTCCACGTCGGAACAAATAACATAGGTAAGACTTGGAAAGAGGGCCTGTATGGGGATTATCAGGAACTAGGAATTAAATTAAAGAACAGGTCCTCAAGGGTTATAACCTCGGGTTACTACCCAAGCCACATGCAAATTGGCATAGGGACATGAGGATAAGGGAAATAAACACGTGGCTAAAGGAGTGGTGCAGGAAAAAGGGATTCCATTTCATGGGGCACTGGCCTCAGTATTGGAACAGGAGGGATCTGTACCGTTGGGACAGTCTCCACCTGAACCGCTCTGGGACCAATGTTCGAGCGAAAAGGGTAAATAGGGTGGTCAACAGGACTTTAAACTAGAAAGTTGGGGGGAAGAGAAGGGTAAAACTCCAAGAAGTATGACTAATGGGAAACAAAGCAGCAGGTTAGCATGTTTGGGGGTGGAACTTCATGGAAAATTACGAAAAAACTGAAAAGGAAGGAGAGCCCAGGACAGGCTATTAAAGTCTCCAGAACACAAAATAGGACAGAGTGTTTGGAAAGGTCTCGGAATCTAACTTCAAGCACAACAGATAAAGGGATGACAGTGAGAAGGGGGACGGGAAATACAGGACTGAAGGTGTTGTATCTGAATGCACGCAGTATCTAAAATAAGGTAAATGAGCTTGTGGTGCAGATTGAAATTGGCAGGTATGATGTGGTGGGCATCACGGAGACATGGCTGCAAGGGGATCAGGACTAGGTGTTAAATATCCAAGGATATACACCCTATCAAAAAGATAGGCAGGTTGGCAGAAGGGGTGGGGTTGCTTTGTTAGTAAGAAATTAAGTTAAATCGATAGCAAGAAACACCATAGGGTCAGATGATGTGGAATCTGTGTGGGTAGAGTTGAGGTAAAAAAACCATAATGGGAGTTATGTACAAGCCTCCGAACTGTAGTCAGGATGTGGGGCACAAGATACACCAGGAGATAGAAAAGGCGTGTAAGAAAGGCAAGGTTACAGTGATCATGGGGGATTTCAATATGCAGGTAGACTGGAAAAATCAGGTTGGTAGTGGATCCCAAGAAAAGGAATTTGTGGAATGTCTACGAGATGGCTTTTTGGAGCATCTTGTGGTGGAGCCCACTAGGGAACAGGCAATTTTAGATTTAGTGATGTGTAATGAGGCAGATTTGATAAGGGAGCTTAAGGTGAAGAAACCCTTAGGAGGAAGTGACCATAATATGGTAGACTTTACCCTGCAATTTGAGAGGAAAAAACTGGAATCAGATGTAACGGTATTACAGTTGAATAAAGGCAACTACAGAGGCATGAGGGAGGAGCTGGCCAGAATTGACTGGGAGATGAGCCTAGCAGGAAAGACAGTGGAACAGCAATGGCAGGAGTTTCTGGGAGAAATTTGGGAGACAAAGCAAAAGTTCATCTATAGGAAGAAGAAGTATTCTAAAGGGAGGTTGAGGCAACCATGGCTGACAAGGGAAGTCAGGGACAGTATAAAAGCTAAAGAGAAAGCATAGAATGCGGCAAAGAGCAGTGGGAAACCAGGGGATTGGGAAGCCTACAAAGACCAACAGAGGACAACTAAAAAAGAAATAAGGAGAGAGAAGATTAAATATGAGGGTACACTAGCGAGTAAAAAAAAAGATTGCAAGAGTTTTTTTAGATATATAAAGGGTAAGAGAGAGGCAAAAGTGGACATTGGGCTGCTGGAAAATGACGCTGGAGAAGTAATAATGGGGAACAAAGAAATGGCGGAGGAACTGAATAGGTACTTTGCGTCAGTCTTCATGGTGGAAGACACAAGTAATGTCCCCAAAATTCAAGAGAGTCAGGGGACAGCGGTGATTATGGTGGCCATTACCAAGGAGAAGGTGCTAGGAAAACTAAAAGGTCTGAAGGTGGATAAAACATCCTGGACCAGATGGATTACACCCCAGAGTTCTGAAGGAGATAGCTGAAGAGATAGTAGAGGTGTTAGTGGTGATCTTTCAGGACTCACTAGAGGCAGGGTGGGTCCCAGAGGACTGGAAAATCGATAATGTAACCCCCCTGTTTAAGAAGGAGTGAGGCAAAAGATGGGAAATTATAGGCTGATTAGCCTGACCTCGGTCATTGGTAAGATTTTAGAGTCCATTATTAAGGATGAGATTTCAGAACACTTGGAAGTGCATGGTAAAATAGGGCAAAGTCAGCATGGTTTCATCAAGGGGAGGTCATGCCTGACAAATCTGTTAGAATTCTTTGAGGAGGTAACGAGCAGGTTAGACACAGGAGAACCAATGGATGTTATATACTTGGACTTCCAGAAGGCCTTTGACAAGGTGCCGCATAGGAGACTGCTCAGTAAGATAAGAGCCCATGGTGTTAGAGACAAGGTACCAGCATGGATAGAAGATTGGCTGTCAGGCAGGAGGCAGGGTGTGGGGATAAGGGCGTCCTTCTCAGGATGGCTGCCGGTGACTAGTGGAGTTCTGCAAGGATCAGTATTGGGACCACAACTTTTCACTTTATACATTAATGATCTAGATGAAGGAACTGAGGGTATTCTGGCTAAGTTTGCAGATGATACAAAGATAGGTGGAGGGACAGGTAGTATTGAGGAGGCGGGGAGGCTGCAAAAGGATTTAGACAGGTTAGGAGAATGGGCAAAGAAGTGGCAGATGGAATACAACGTGGGTAAGTGTGAGGTCATGCACTTTGATAGGAAGAATAGAGGCATAGACAATTTTCTAACTGGGGAGAGAATTCAGAAATCTGGAGTGCAAAGGGACTTGGGAGTCCTAGTCCAGGATTCTCTTAAGGTTAACTTGCAGGTTGAGTTGGTAGTTAGGAAGGCAAATGCAATATTGGCATTTATTTCGGGAGGACTAGAATATAAAAGCAGAGATGTGCTGCTGAGGTTTTATAAGGTTCTGGTCAGACCACATCTAGAATATCGTGAGCAATTTTGGGCCTCGTATCTCAGGAAGGATGTGCTGCCCCTGGAGAGGGTCCAGAGGAGGTTCACAAGAACGATCCCAGGAATGAAAGGCTTAACATATGAAGAACGTTTGAGGACTCTGGGTCTATACTCGATGGAGTTTAGAAGGATGAGGGGGGATCTGATTGAAACTTACAGAATACTGAAAAGCGTGAATAGAGTGGATATGTGGAAGATGTAATTTAATATAATTTTTTGAGGAAGTAACAAAGAGGGTTGAAGAGGGTAGTGCAATGGATGTTGTCTACATGGATCTCAGTAAGGCATTTGACAAGGTCCCACATGATAGACTGGTCAGGAAAGTGAGATCTCATGAGATACACAGTATGGTGGCAGGTTGGATGCAAAATTGGCTCAGTGACAGGACAAGGGTAATGGTCAATTAATGTTTTTGCAAATGAAAAATGGTTTCCAGTGGTGTTCCACAGGGCTCAGAGTTGGGGTCCTTGCCTTTTGTTGTTTATATTAATGATTTAGACTTAAACATCAGAGGCATGATTGGGAAATTTACAAATGACACAAAAATTGGCCGTGTACTTGGTAGTGAAGAGGATAGCTGTCAACTCCAGAATTATATCAATGGTTTGGATGAGTGAGCAGAGAATTGGCAAATGTAATTCAAATCAGAAAAGTGTGAGGTAATGCATATGGGGAGGGCAAACAACGCAAGAGGATACTCAATAAATGGGAAGTTATTGAGAGGGGTTGAGGAACTGAGAGACCTTGGACTGCATGTCCACAGGCCCTTGAAGGTGGCAGAACTGGTGGACAAGGTAGCTAAGAAAGCATATGGAATGCTTTCCTTTATTGGGTGAGGTGTTGAATACAAAAGCAGGAATGTAATGATGGATCTATATAAAACTCTTGTTGGGCCACAGCTGGAATTTTGGGTACAGTTCTGGTCATCACATTACAAGGAGGACAAGAGAGTGCAGAGGAGATTTACAAGAGTGTTGCCAGGGCTTGAAAATTGCAGCTATGAGGAGAGATTTGATAGGCTAGGGTTGTTTTCCTTAGGCCAGAGGAAGCTAAGGTGTGACCTAATTGAAGTGTACAAAATTATGAGGGGCCTAGATAGGGTAGGCAGGAAATATTTGTTTCCTCTAGCTGAGAGGTCAGGTACCAGGGGGCATAGATTAAAGGTGATTGGTAGAAGGATTAGAGAGGATATGAGGAAAACTTTTTCACCCAGAGGATGGTGGGCATCTGGAATTCACTGCCTAAGTTGTTGGTTGAGGCTGAAATGCTCAACTCATTTAAAAGATACCTGGATCTACATCTGAAATGCTGTAACCTGCAAGGCTATGGATCAGGTGCTGGAAAGTGGAATAAAATGAATGGCTAGTTTCTTTTTTCTCTTTTTGGCTGGTGCAGATGTGATAGGGTTGAATGGCCTCTTTCTGCACCGTTACTTTTCTATGGTTCTATGAGTCACAGTCATGGGATGTATAACGGAAGCCTTGGTGGAGCCTATGGACTTGGCCAGAAGGAAAACCCACTGCAGGGAACCCTGGAATGTTGTGCCGGTGTGCAGCTCAATCAAACCCCTCTACGCAGCTGAAAGCTATGGACTCTTTCCCAGTGTTAAGCGATTGTGTAAACACCAAATACTGAACTACCAAACTGCATTTGTAGGAAAGGTTTGTGAGGCCCAACTGGACTCCGTGACTGAATATGCCCTTGAGCCGACAATGAGGTTGGACCTCCTATAACTCTATATGCTTCAGCACTTGCCTCACCTCTGTCCTTGTGTCTCTTCACTGAGTATACCCTTGTGCAACTCATATTTGACCCCCATGGTGTAGATGTACCTATGTTGATATTTGCCATTGTAGGAGCAAATGGTTAAAGATTTTGGTAGGGCTTAGACTGAATCTGCACACAGTTTACTTTAGCACTTAGAGGCTACAAATAGATCATAGTCCCAGTTCTAACTCTAGGGTGATGAGTGGTGAGGCATGTTGGAAATTCATTCCCCTGCTCCAGAAGTAATGCACAGGCTATTTTAACCTGACAAATTTAATTCGCAACAATCAACTTTTGACCTGGATTGGGCAGGAAGATTTCTCTGCATTGTCCAGGTGATTGATCACCTTCTTCTGAGATACAGAGATTAAGCATTCTGGCCTGAAAAGCCTATACAGTGGCAGACAATGTGATAGCTTGCTACTCAGCCACTGCTACCCTAGAACAGTCCCCATCTCTTCCTCAGCTTCAAAGACCTTGCTCTTTGTCGTGCTGCACAATATCCCTCAATACTTCTTCCTCTCCCTCCATGTCCATACGTCCAAGAATCTTCCTTCCTTCCTTAGGCAGTCCCTTGGGATTGAAGTTGACTTGCTTCCAATCCAATGTGATGGGTTCTGTGATGGCTGATAAATCCAATGTGCAATCTGCAGACTCTGCCACAAGAGGGTGGGTGGTGCTTGAAGGGCCAGGCAGAGGAGGTGTTTGGAGGTTTGTGTGCTCCCTCCAAAACCTCAACTTTGCCTCTGTGTGCTCCCGACAAAGTCTCCTGATATGTTTGGTGCCTTCCTGAATAAACCTTTTTTATTTCAGTTGGTCACAAGCCAGAGATTCCCATGAGTCGGTGGGTATGTTTGATCTTCAGGGATGCTTTGAGGACATCCCTAAAGTGTATCCACTCTCCTCCTGGGAGATTCCTGCTTCGGGGGTCTATGGTCAGGCATACGAACAACATGTCCTGCCCAGTGCAGCTGGCTAGCTGGGTTTGAGTGATTAGTGCTACGATGCTGGGCATGTTGGCTTGGGAGAGGATATTTCTGTTGGATTGTGTTTCTTACTACTAGATTTGGCAGATCGTGCGAAGGGACTGTTGGTGCTAATTCTCCAGTGATTAGAGATGCCAAGTCTCCAAAATATGTAGCAGCATGGGGACCGCTGCTGGCCAGGAAACCATAACCTTTACTCTTGGCTTTGAGATCCTGGTCCTCAAATACTCTTTTCCTCAGTCGGCCGGAGGTGATGGCGAATTTTGTAGCCTATGTCTGCCTTTGTCAAGAGGATACTCCTAAGGTTATCATTGCCTCATCCCAGAATGCTACCATTTGGTGCACAAGTCCTTTAGTGATGCTGCTCTGCTCTTGGCTGCGCCTCACTGCTTCCTACAATATAATCTCTAGAGAGAGATGAAGGTAGATTTATGAGTGCATTAATACATTTTGTCAATCCATCTTTGCAGCTGAAAGTAATTATGTGGAAAGCTGACTGGTGTGTGTTAGCTTTGAGACTGCCTTTGGAAATCAGGGAAAGGTAGCATGACTATGAACATGCAAGCTAACACATCCTTCTCTTGTAGTTCCTCAGGGGGAATGCCTCCTGCTATCTCCATACTGATTTCAGCCACACTCTTTGCAATGGGGGAATTCAATCTATTGATGGTCTTGGAGGAGCCATTAAAGATATGTGCTGTATTGAGGCCATTTCTGTGTAAGTTATTTGACTTAATATTATGGCAGTGCCTGTCCATCAAGATACAATTTAGGTTTCCTGTACATTACAGACATACGTAACATTATGAGACCAGTTATTATTTTTGAAAAAAAAATGCCTTCATTACAACATCTTTACACTATACAGGATTGCGTGTGATTTTTGATCACAATATTTCCAATACTTTAAGCAAACAGAGTGAATAAATGTGAAAAGAATGCAGAATAAAAGTTGAAACATTTGCAGTTTGATTTACATCATAAACTGAAATATATAAACAAGTTACTTATTATCAGAGTTATTCACGAATCTTTCTCACTTTCTTCCATGTTCTTTAGGACCCTGAGCTACCCTTGATATTCGCAGTGATTCATGCAAGACCACCTTAGACCAAAACCATCTTGCTTCTTATTCCTCCTGTTAAGAATAGCGGAGGCTAGGTCAATATAACCTATGCTTTTTTAAATGTTGTGAGCTGCCAGTGTATGTATAATCTGATTTTCACACAGCCAGCTGTGTTTATAGTTGATTGCGATGAGTGGAAAAGGAGAACAATATGTTCGAAGGTGTGAGCTTTGTTGTAAGTGATCAATTTGGTCTGTATAACTTATTAGAAAACAACAGAGAAAGACTGTTCAGCACACACACACGAGAACACGAGACACAAGAACATACGAAACATAAACAAAAATACCTGGAAAAACTGGTATTTTCCAGGTATTTTTGTTTTTGTTTCAGATTTCCCACAATCCGCAGTATTTTGCTTTTATACAAGAACATACAAATTAGGAGCCCCTTGAGCCGGATCTGTCATTTGATAAGATCATGGCTGATGACTCATTCTCCGTTGTTCTCTGGAGAAGGGAATGCCAAAGACTAATGACCCCTCTGAGGGGGGAAAAAAATTCTCCTCATCACAGTCTTAAACAGGAGATCCCTAATTTTTAAACTGTGTTCCCCAAAGGGGAAACATTCTCTCAGCATCCACCCTGACAAGTCTCCTCTGGATCTTATGTGTTTCAATAAGATCACCTCTCATTCTTCTATGGTTTAGGCCCATTCTGTTCAAACTTTCCTCATAAGATAACCCCTTCATCCCAGGAATGAATGCCACTAAGAAACAACATCTCCTGGCCGAGGATCCTATCATTCATCAGACTGATTCTAATAGGACAACCAGGGAAAATCCCATCACTTCTGTAGTTATGAAAGCCTTCTAATAAAGGTAAAAAGATATCCTACTGATCTGTGCTATAATTTCAAATATGATCCCCAAACATCATTCTTCCTGCACTCATCCATTGAGCAGTGGGATTAACCTGCAGAAAGATAAGCTGTTGCCTGCATGCACCATTGAATTATCAGTGGTCTACATGCGTTGATAGGAAGCGAAATTCAACCTGTGCTAAAGCCTTGTGCAAAATGGGCAGTGTCTGATATGTGAGTGCAACAGTAACAGCAAGAGGCACCAGCTTGTGCCTCCTCCGATTATAATTGTCAAACTGATAGCGCTATTGCTACATTGCATTACCAGCTTGCTGACTGGAGGGTTGGGGAGGCTGGGGCGGGTAGGTGGTGGTGGGGTGGAAAATCAATTGCCAGTGACACTACTTGAAGGCAGCTTTAAAAGAGGAATTGCACTTTGGTAGTTTTCAACCCTGGCTCTCAGTTATTGATTTGCAGGATAGATGGTAGTGAGGAGAAGCCCTCGAAGCTGTTGCAGACTTTGACTTTTGCTGTCCCTCCTCCTCATTGTCCAGCAGACTGAACAACATGCCCAGGCTGAGAGACTAAGTGTGAGCACAAGCCCCGGGCAGAGATTGTTCTGCAGCTCCAAAAACACACCTGCATAATTTATTTAGCTCCGCTGGAACAAACAAACACAAGAAATAGGCCTAAAAGCCCACTGGCAACTAACCAGAAACTTGCTTGAAGACTGCTGAGGATCCCTTTAAGTAACATTGTGGGCGATTTGGAAGAAGGATCTTTCACCACATACAAGACCATAAGTTACAAATGCTTTTAAGCCCCTGGTGCTTTCTGATGGGTGTCCCAAATGACTAAAAGTTACCCAAGTCAATATGGCATCTAGTGCAAATCCAGTGCGCTCAGTGTGTCAGATTGCCACATGACATTCACAAGTCTTACACTGATTTTAATGCTGGTTAAACGGACATCCATGAGTTGAATTTTTAACACCGTAATGTCCCATTACCTTTCATATTTTTACTTTCTAAGTTCTATAGAAGAAAAGGAAAGAAAAATATCACTGAAAACCAGATGACCTAAATTCTGCTTCCCAGTGTGTCAGGATAGGTTTCTCATTCAAGTCTTGATTGCTCTTGCTGACTTCTGTTCAGGCTCTCTTCTGCTGTCAAGACTATTTTATGTTCAACTATGTCATGAGAGCTAGTGACAAGTGCCGACACTGTTTGAGATATGGAGAGCATAATGCGGTTTAAGCAGTAAGTGACCTTGAGTGAAGACTTGTCATTTTGTCTTTATTTATTAATTTTTTTTCCATTTTAATCATTGAATGGGATGTAAAAACCCACAGGGGTTGTTTATTCTTGTCATCACACCAGCTTGGGAGCAACTAAATGCACATCAGATTTACGAGCACTTTGAAGATGCCTCACCTTTTGCGGTACCTATGTCCTGAAAATGCCAGAGCCACTATCCAACAAAGAGTTTAAACTGTTAACAAATTCCTAGCTCCTCAACTTGGCACACATTCTGCACTGTGCTCCATGTCCTCTGCAATTGTATAATAATGCTGCACTCTATCCGCTTCAAGCCCCCAAGAAAACTGTAAAATTGCTCAGATGCAGACCACAATCTGGGGGCAATAATTTTTCGATGCAAAGTCTGATGGCAGGGAATAAGGTAAATTTGGGGAGTCAAGGTGGGGGTAAGTACTCCTGCTGCTCCTGGCCCACAAGCAGTGCTCTAAAGATACTTGACTTTTCCTTACAGCTGTCCTTGCCTCCCTATTGAGCAGCCAGATTTCCAAAGGCCTGAGAAACCTGGCCATCCAGGGTTGAACCTGCCAAGTTCCTGGGAGTGGATTGGCTGCCAGCCCCATCTCACCTCTGTTAAACCCTGAAGAGAGAGACTGGAGCTGGGTGAGGATCCGGTTTCAGATTTTACAAATGTTCACATCCTACCCTCTCCGAATCCACCTTTTTTTGCGGGAGGGTTGGTGGGGGATGGTGTTAAGGTTATTTCCTGTATGTCTCAGTAAGATTCTTCAATCTGATTGGTGAAGAGCCTTGCCGTTGTTATATTTGCTCTCACATGCCCGTTTCCCTGTTAGAGGGCACCACTCTGGATTAAGAATGGGGGGTTGAATTTTCAATCCAGGGTTGGGAACCCAACACCCGGATTGTTTCAGTGTCTCGATCCCACCCCTATTTTGTTATACAAAGGCCCTAATTGTGCTCAGAGCGAGTTTAGCGCTCAATTAGTTGAACTGGGCACTAGCAGAGGGCCAACGGCACAGAACAAGAACCTGACCACTCACTCATCAGGTCATTAATCTGTTCCGCTCAATTGTTAGCAACTTTATGCCACCGCTTGAGCACCTCAGTTAGACTTTCCCTTTTTTCAAGACTTTGGGCAGGATTTTCTGGCCCCACGAGTGGCGGGCATCATCACGGGCGGGACAGGAAAAGTTGGAGAGCAACCAGTAATCAATCGACCACTTCCCAAGTTTTCCTGTCCCGGCCACAACGATGTTCACTACTGGCGGGGCCAGAAAAACCCTGGCATTTAAATCAGCAGCAACATTACATAATAGCTAAAACAAAAACAGAATGACCTGAAAAAATTCAGCAGGTCTGGCAGCATCAGCGGAGAAGAAAAGAGTTGACGTTTCGAGTTCTCATGACACTTCAACAGAACTAGGTGAATCCAAGGAGAGGGGTGAGATATAAGCTGGTTTAAGGTGGGAGGAGTGGCGGGGGGGGGGGGGCGGGGTGTGGGGTTGGGTGGGGAGACAGGTGGAGGGGGGTGGTGTGGTTCCAGGGACAAGCAAGCAGTGATAGGAGCAGATAATCAAAAGATGTCACAGACAAAAGAACAAAAGAACACAGAGGTGTTGAAGTTGGTGATATTATCTAAACGAATGTGCTAATTAAGAATGGATGGTAGGGCACTCAAGGTATAGCTCTAGTGAGTGTGGGGGGCATAAAAGATTTAAAAATAATGGAAATAGGTGGGAAAAGAAAAATCTATATAAATTATTGGAAAACAAAAGGAAGGGGGAAGAAACAGAAAGGGGGTGGGGATGGAGGAGGGAGCTCAAGACCTAAAGTTGTTGAAGTCAATATTCAGTCCAGAAGGCTGTAAAGTGCCTAGTTGGAAGATGAGGTGCTGTTCTTCCAGTTTGCGTTGGGCTTCACTGGAACAATGCAGCAAGCCAAGGACAGACATGTGGGCAAGAGAGCAGGCTGGAGTGTTAAAATAGCAAGCGACAGGGAGGTTTGGGTCATTCTTGCGGACAGACTGCAGGTGTTCTGCAAAGCGGTCGTCCAGTTTACTCTTGGTCTCTCCAATGTAGAGGAGACCGCATAGGGAGCAAAGAATGCAGTAGACTAAGTTGGGGGAAACGCAAGTGAAATGCTGCTTCACTTGAAAGGAGTGTTTGAGCCCTTGGACCATGAGGAGAGAGGAAGTGAAGAGGCAGGTGTTACATCTTTTGCGTGGGCATGGGGAGGTGCCATAGGTGGGGGTTGAGTAGAGGGTGATGGAGGAGTGGACCAGGGTGTCCCGGAGGGAACAATCCCTACAGAAAGCTGCCAGCGGGGGTGAAGGGAAGATGTGTTTGGTGGTGGCATCATGCTGGAGTTGACGGAAATGGCGGAGGATGATCCTTTGAATGCGGTGACTGGTGGGGTGATATCTGAGGACAAGGGGGACGCTATCTGTTCCTGGGAGGGAGGAGAAGGCGTGAGGGCGGATGCGCGGGAGATTGGGCCGGCCACGGTTGAGGGCCCTGTCAACGACCGTGGGTGGAAAACCTTGGTTAAGGAAGAAGGAGGACATGTCAGAGGAACTGTTTTTGAAGGTAGCATCATCAGAACAGATGCAACGGAGACAAAGGAACTGAGAGAATGGGATGGAGTCCTTACAGGAGGCGGGGTGTGAGGAGCTGTAGTCAAGGTAGCTGTGGGAGTCGGTAGGTTTGTAATGGATATTGGTGGACAGTCTATCACCAGAGATTGAGACAGAGAGGTTAAGGAAGGGAAGGGAAGTGTCAGAGATGGACCATGTGAAAATGATGGAGGGGTGGAGATTGGAAACAAAATTAATCAATTTTTCCAAGTCCCGACGAGAGCATGAAGCAGCACCGAAGTAAGCATCGATGTACCGGAGAAAGAGTTGTGGAAGGGGGCCGGAGTAGGACTGGAACAAGGAATGTTCCACATACCCCATAAAGAGACAGGCATTGCTGGGGCCAATGCGGGTACCCATAGCCACACCTTTTATTTGGAGGAAGTGAGAGGAGTTGAAGGAGAAATTGTTCAGTGTGAGAACAAGTTCAGCCAGACGGAGGAGAGTAGTGGTGGTGGATGGGGATTGTTTGGGCCTCTCTTCGAGGAAGAAGCTAAGGGCCCTCTGACCATCCTTGTGGGGGATGGAGGTGTAGAGGGATTGGACGTCCATGGTGAAGAGGAAGCATTTGGGGCCAGGGAACTGGTAATTGTTGATGTGACGTAAGGTGTCAGAGGAATCATGGATGTAGGTGGGAAGGGACTGGACAAGGAGAGAGAGAAGGGAGTCAAAATAATGAGAAATGAGTTCCGTGGGGCATGAACAAGCTGACATGATCGGTCTACTGGGACAGTTCTGTTTGTGGATTTTGGGTCGGAGGTAGAAGCAGGCCATCCAAGGTTGGGTGACTATCAGGTTGGAAGCTGTGGGAGGAAGATGCCCAGAGAAGATGAGGTCAGTGACAGACCTGGAAACAATGGCTTGATGTTCAGTGGTGGGCTCATGGTTCAGGGCGAGGTAGGAGGAAGTGTCTGCGAGTTGACGCTCAGCCTCCGCGAGGTAGAGGTCAGTGCAACAGACAACAACAGCACCACCCTTGTCAGCGGGTTTGATGACAATGTCAGGGTTGGACCTGAGAGAACGGAGTGCAGCAGATTCAGAGACAGAGAGAGTAGAATGGGTGAGAGGAGCAGTGAAATTGAGACAACTAATGTCGTGCCGCCAGTTCTCAATGAAAAGATCAAGAGAAAGTAAGAATCAAGAGGGAGGGGTCCAGGTGGAGCTAGAATATTGGAGGTGGGTAAAAGGATCCATAGAACGGGGAGAGGACTCCTGCCCAAAGAAGTGAGCCCGGAGACGAAGACGGCGGAAGAAGAGTTCAGCATCGTGCCGAGCCCGAAATTCATTGAGATGAGGGCGTAAGGGTATGAAACTAAGTCCTTTGCTAAGCACTGAACATTCAGTGTCGGAGAGGGGAAGGTCAGGGGGTATTAGTGAATACACGGAAGGGGTTGGGATTGGAACATGGGGTGGGGACGGAGGGACAGGCAGGGGTGGAGGGTCCTAGATGGGTGTTGATGTCGATGAGTTGTTGGAGCTGGCGTTCCTTAGCACTTGAGAGAAAGAAAAAAAGTTTCTTGTTGAGGCGTCGGGTGAGACGAAGAATAAAATGAAACTGGTGGCATGTGCAGCTTTGAAAAAGGGTACAGTGGTGCTGCTGGAGGGAGAGGTCGAGTGTGTTCATATGGCGGCGCATGGCACTGAGTGTGGATCTCAGAATGTGATGGGAACAGCAGTCCGAGAAATGTTTTATGTCCCGGAGATACCTGTAATCCTGTGTGGGTTCGAAACATGAGGGGTGGAAATTCAGTTGAAATCACGTGGGGTAAGTCGGAGACAGAGACAGTCACTGAGAAAGGAGATATGGCTGTGAAAGCGGGTTTTTGTAAACACCTTGTCAAACACCAGGAGAGAAATGGAAAGCAATGAAGGTGAACAAGGCAAAAGAGAGATACGGAAGACGAACAAAACATCTTCAAGGTAGGCATTTCATGAAGAGGAGTGGCAGTCAATTAAACACAGAGATAAAAACAAAAAACTGCGGATGCTGGAAATCCAAAAAAAAAACCAGAATTACCTGGAAAAACTCAGCAGGTCTGGCAGCATCGGTGGAGAAGAAAAGAGTTGAAGTTTCGAGTCCTCATGATCCTTCAACAGAACTAGGTGAATCCAAGGAGAGGGGTGAAATATAAGCTGGTTTAAGGTGCGGGGGGAGTGGGGGGGGGGGGTGGTGGTGCTGGGGAGAAGTGGGGGGGTGGTGTGGTTGTAGGGACAAGCAAGTAGTGATAGGAGCAGATAATCAAAAGATGTCACAGACAATAGAACAAAAGAACACAGAGGTGTTGAAGTTGGTGATATTATCTAAACAGATGGGCTAATTAAGAATGGGTGGTAGGGCACTCAAGGTGTAGCTCTAGGGGTGGAGGGGCATAAAAGATTTAAAAATAATAGAAAAAGGTGAAAAAGAAAAATCTATATAAATTATTGGAAAACAAAAGGAAGGGGGAAGAAACAGAAAGGGGGTGGGGTTGGAGGAGAGGCTCAAGACCTACAGTTGATGAATTCAATATTCAGTCCAGAAGGCTGTAAAGTGCCTAGTCGGAAGATGAGGTGCTGTTCCTCCAGTTTGCGTTGGGCTTCACTGGAACAATGCAGCAAGCCAAGGACAGACATGTGGGCAAGAGAGCAGGGTGGAGTGTTAAAATAGCAAGCGACAGGGAGGTTTGGGTCATTTTTGCGGACAGACAGCAGGTGTTCTGCAAAGCGGTCGCCCAGTTTACGTTTGGTCTCTCCAATGTAGAGGAGACCGCATTGGGAGCAACGAATGCAGTAGACTAAGTTGGGGGAAATGCATGTGAAATGCTGCTTCACTTGAAAGGAGTGTTTGAGCCCTTGGATGGTGAGGAGAGAGGAAGTGAAGGGGCAGGTGTTACATCTATTGCATGGGCATGGGGAAGTGCCATAGGTGGGGGTTGAGGAGTAGGGGGTGATGGAGGAGTGGACTAGGGTGTCCCAGAGGGAACGATCCCTACGAAATACCGCTGTGGGTGGGGGGGGTGGGGTGGGTGGGGGTGAAGGGAAGATGTGTTTGGTGGTGGCATCATGCTGGAGTTGGCAGAAATGGCAGAGGATGATCCTTTGAATGTGGTGGCTGGTGGGGTGATAAGTGAGCACAAGGGGGACCCTATCACGTTTCTGGGAGGGAGGAGAAGGCGTGAGGGCGGATGCGCGGGAGATGGGCCGGACACGGTTGAGGGCCCTGTCAATGACCGTGGCTGGAAAACCTCGGTTAAGGAAGAAGGAGGACATGTCAGAGGAACTGTTTTTGAAAGTGGCATCATCAGAACAGATGCAACGGAGGCAAAGGAACTGAGAGAATGGGATGGAGTCTTTACAGGAAGCTTGGTGTGAGGAGCTGTACTCAAGGTAGCTGTGGGAGTTTTGTAATGGATATTGGTGGACAGTCTATCACCAGAGATTGAGACAGAGAGGTCAGGGAAGGGAAGTGTCAGAGATGGACCACGTGAAAATGATGGAGGAGTGGAGATTGGAAGCAAAATTAATCAATTTTTCCAAGTCCCGACGAGAGCATGAAGCAGCACCGAAGTAATCATCGATGTACTGGAGAAAGAGTTGTGGAAGGGGGCCGGAGTAGGACTGGAACAAGGAATGTTCCACATACCCCATAAAGAGACAGGCATAGTTGGGGTCCATGCGGGTACCCATAGCCACGCCTTTTAGTTGGAGGAAGTGAGAGGAGTTGAAGGAGAAATTGTTCAGTGTGAGAACAAGTTCAGCCAGACGGAGGAGTATAGTGGTGGATGGAGATTGTTCGGGCCTCTGTTCGAGGAAGAAGCTAAGGGCCCTCAGACCATTGCTGGTGGGAGATGGAGGTGTAGAGGGATTGGACGTCCATGGTGAAGAGGAAGCATTTGGGGCCAGGGAACTGGAAATTGTTGATGTGACGTAAGGTGTCAGAGGAATCACGGATGTAGGTGGGAAGGGACTGGACAAGGGGAGAGAGAAGGGAGTCAAGATAACGAGAAATGAGTTCCGTGGGGCATGAACAAGCTGACACGATCGGTCTATCGGGACAGTTCTGTTTGTGGATTTTGGGTCGGATGTAGAAGCGGGCTGTCAGAGGTTGGGTGACTATCAGGCTGGAAGCTGTGGGAGGATGATCCTCAGAGGAGATGAGGTCAGTGACAGTCCTGGAAACAATGGCTTGATGTTCAGTCGTGGGGTCATGGTCCAGGGAGAGGTAGGAGGAAGTGTCTGCGAGTTGACGCTCAGCTTCCGCGAGGTACAGGTCAGTGTGCCAGATAACAGCACCACTCTTGTCAGCGGGTTTGATGACAATGTCAGGGTTGGACCTAAGAGAACGGAGTGCAGTAAGTTCAGAGAGAGAGAGATTAGAATGGGTGAGAGGAGCAGAATAATTGGGACAACTAATGTCGCGCCGATTGTTCTCAATGAAAAGATCAAGAGAAGGTAAGAATCGAGAGGGAGGGGCCCAGGTGGAGGGAAAATATTGGAGGTGGGTAAAAGGATCCATTGAACAGGGAGAGCACTCCTGCCCAAAGAAGTGAGCCCAGAGACGAAGACGGCGGAAGAAGAGTTCAGCATCATGCCGAGCCCGAAATTCATTGAGATGAGGGCGTAAGGCTATGAAACTAAGTCCTTTGCTAAGCACTGAACATTTAGCGTCAGAGAGGGGAAGGTCAGGGGGTATTGCGAATACACGGCTGGGGCTGGGATTGGAAGATGGGGTGGGGACGGAGGGACAGGCAGGGGTGGAGGGTCCTAGATGGGTGTTGGTGTCGATGAGTTGTTGGAGCTTGCGTTCCTTAGCACTTGAGACAAAGAGAAAAAGTTTCTTGTTGAGGCGTCGGATGAGACGAAGAATAAAATGAAACTGGGGGCACGCGCAGCTTTGAAAAAGAGTACGGAGGTGCTGCTGGAGGGAGAGGTCGAGTGTGTTCATATGGCGGCGCATGGCACTGAGTGTGGATCTCAGAATGGGACGGGAACAGCAGTCCGAGAAACGTTTTATGTCCCGGAGATACCTGTAATCCTGGGTGGGTTCGAAACATGAGGGGTGGAATTTCAGTTGAAATCCACGTGGGGTAAGTCGGAAATGGAGACAATCACTGAGAAAGGAGATATGGCTGTGAAAGCAGGTTTTAGTAAACACCTTGTCAAACACCAGGAGAGAAATGGAAAGCAATGAAGGTGAACAAGGCAAAAGAGAGATATGGAAATCTTGTTGCAGAGACGAACAAAACTTCTTCAATGTGGCAGTCAATTAAACACAGAGAAAAAAACAAAAATCTGCGGATGCTGGAAATCCAAAACAAAAACAGAATTACCTGGAAAAACTCAGCAGGTCTGGCAGCATCGGCGAAGAAGAAAGGAGTTGACGTTTCGAGTCCTCATGACCCTTCAACAGAACTAGGTGAATCCAAGGAGAGGGGTGAAATATAAGCTGGTTTAAGGTGGTGGGGGAGAGGGGATTTGGGTGGGGGGAGAGATGTGGAGGGGGGTGATGTGGTTGTAGGTACAAGCAAGCAGTGATAGGAGCAGATAGTCAAAAGCTGTCACAGACAATAGAACAAAAGAACACAGAGGTGTTGAAGTTGGTGATATTATCTAATCGAATGTGCTAATTAAGAATGGATGGTAGGGCACTCAAGGTATAGGTCTAGTGGGGGTGGGGTCCATAAAAGATTTAAATATAATGGAAAAAGGTGGGAAAAGAAAAATCGATATAAATTATTGGAAAACAAAAGGAAGGGGAAAGAAACAGAAAGAGTGTGGGGTTGGAGGAGGGAGCTCAAGACCTACAGTTGTTGAACTCAATATTCAGTCCGGAAGGCTGTAAAGTGCCCAGTCGGAAGATCAGGTGCTGTGCCTCCAGTTTGCGTTGGGCTTCACTGGAACAATGCAGCAAGCCAAAAACAGACATGTGGGCAAGAGAGCAGGGTGGAGTGTTAAAATGGCAAGCGACAGGCCTGCTTTTCCCTCCGTCCCCACCCCATCTTCCAATCCCAGCCCCAGCCGTGTATTCACTGCACCTCCTGACCTTCCCCACGCCGACGCTGAACGTTCAGTGCTTAGCAAAGGACTTAGTTTCATACCCTTACGCCCTCATCTCAATGAATTTCGGGCTCGGCACGATGCTGAACTCTTCTTCCGCCGTCTTTGTCTCCGGGCTCACTTCTTTGGGCAGGAGTCCTCTCCCCGTTCAATGGATCCTTTTACCCACCTCCAATATTCTTCCTCCAACTGGACCCCTCCCTATGGATTCTTACCTTCCCTTGATCTTTTCATTGAGAACTGTCGGTGCGACATTAGTTGTCTCAATTATTCTGCTCCTCTCACCCATTCTAATCTCTCTCTCTCTGAACTTACTGCACTCAGTTCTCTTAGGTCCAACCCTAACATTGTCATCAAACCCGCTGACAAGAGTGGTGCTGTTGTCTGGCGCACTGACCTGTACCTCGCGGAGGCTGAGCGTCAACTCGCAGACACTTCCTCCTACCTCTCCCTGGACCATGACCCCACGACTGAACATCAAGCCATTGTTTCCAGGACTGTCACCGACCTCATCTCCTCTGGGAATCTTCCTCCCACAGCTTCCAACCTGATAGTCACCCAACCTCGGACGGCGCGCTTCTACCTCCGACCCAAAATCCACAAACAGAACTGTCCCAGTAGACCGATCGTGTCAGCTTGCTCCTGCCCCACGGAATTCATTTCTCATTATCTTGACCCCCTTCTCTCTCCCCTTGTCCAGTCCCTTCCCATCTACATCCGTGATTCCTCTGACACCTTACGTCACATCAACAATTACCAGTTCCCTGGCCCCAATCGCTTCCTCTTCACCATGGATGTCCAATCCCTCTACACCTCCATCCCCCACCACGATGGTCTGAGGGCCTTTAGCTTCTTCCTCGAAAAGAGGCCCGAACAATCCCCATCCACCACTACTACTCTCCTCCGTCTGGCTGAACTTGTTATCGCACTGAACAATTTCTCCTTCAACTCCTCTCACTTCCTCCAAATAAAAGGTGTGGCTATATGGGTACCCGCATGGGCCCCAGCTATGCCTGTCTCTTTATGGGGTATGTGGAACATTCCTTGTTCCAGTCCTACTCCGGCCCTCTTCCACAACTCTCTCTCCGGTACATCGATGATTACTTCGGTGCTGCTTCATGCTCTTGTCGGGACTTGGAAAAATTGATTAATTTTGCTTCCAATTTCCACCCCTCCATCATTTTCACGTGGTCCATCTCTGACGCTTCCCTTCCCTTCCTTGACCTCTCTGTCTCAATCTCTGGTGATAGACTGTCCACCAATATCTATTGCAAGCCTACCGACTCCCACAGCTACCTTGACTACAGCTCCTCACACCCCTTCCTGTAAGGACTCCATCCCATTCTCTCAGTTCCTTCGCCTCCGTTGCATCTGTTCTGATGGTGCTACCTTCGAAAACAATTCCTCTGACATGCCCTCCTTCTTCCTTAACCGAGGTTTTCCACCCACGGTTGTTGACAGGACCCTCAACCGTGTCCGGCCCATCTCCCGCGCATCCGCCCTCACGCCTCCTCCTCCCTCCCAGAAACGTGAAAGGTTCCCCCTTGTCCTCACTTATCACCCCACCAGTCACCGCATTCAAAGGATCATCCTCCACCATTTCCGCCAACTCCAGCATCATGCTGTAGGGATCGTTCCCTCCGGGACACCCTGGTCCACTCCTCCGTACTCCTCAACCCCCACCTATGGCACCTCCCCATGCCCATGCAATAGATGTTACACCTGCCCCTTCACTTCCTCTCTCCTCACCGTCCAAGGGCTCAAACACTCCTTTCAAGTGAAGCAGCATTTCACATGCATTTCCCCCAACTTAGTCTACTGCATTCGTTGCTCCCAATGCGGTCTCCTCTACATTGGAGAGACCAAGAGTAAACTGGGCGACTGCTTTGTAGAACACCTGCTGTCTGTCCGCAAAAATGACCCAAACCTCCCTGTCGCTTGCCATTTTAACACTCCAGCCTGCTCTCTTGCTCACATGTCTGTCCTTGGCTTGCTGCATTTTTCTAGTGAAGCCCAACGCAAACTGGAGGAACAGCACCTCATCTTCCGACTAGGCACTTTACAGCCTTCTGGACTGAATATTGACTTCAACAACTTTAGGTCTTGAGCTCCCTCCTCCATCCCCACCCCCTTTCTGTTTCTTCCCCCTTCCTTTTGTTTTCCAATAATTTATATCGATTTTTCTTTTCCCACCTTTTTCTATTATTTTTAAATCTTTTATCCCCCCCCACCCCCACTAGAGCTATACTTTTATGCCCTACCATCCATTCTTAATTAGCACATTCGTTTAGATAATAGCACCAACTTCAACACTTCTGTGTTCTTTTGTTCTTTTGTCTGAGACATCTTTTGATTATCTGCTCCTATCACTGCTTGCTTGTCCCTACAACCACACCACCCCCCTCCACTTCTCTCCCCCCACCCAACCCCCCCTCCCCCCCTCCCACTTTAAACCAGCTTATATTTCACCCCTCTCCTTGGAGTCACCTAGTTCTATTGAAGGGTCATGAGGACTCGAAACGTCAACTCTTCTTCTCCGCCGATGCTGCCAGACCTGCTGAGTTTTTCCAGGTAATTCTGTTTTTGTTTTGGATTTCCAGCATCCGCAGTTTTTTGTTTTTATTATTATTAGATAATAGCTCCCTGCTGTACCTCCAACAGCTATGCACTAATGTGCCCAGATCTTTCGCTCTTCCTGTCCTTACTTTTGAAAATGTCATTCTGTCCCTCTCCCGCCTATTAACAAGCTCTCCAATGAGATTAACAGCAAGTTCTTGGAGGCGTCCAGGTTGACGCACTCCCTAAACACTTGCTTTGAAAAATTGCAGCATGTCACAGAGGCACCGGAAGACTGGCTCGCAATTCAAGAGCACACCCGCACCCAACCTCAGTCCCACGGGGTGTTGAAAATCCTGCCCTGAGTGGCAGCATGTAGCCACTCTAAAGACTGTGAAAAGTCTGCAGGCAGCTGTTAGCACAGTGAATGGCGAGTGCCGTTCCTTCACCACTGATTGCCAAATTCTGGGCCACAATTCCGGGCTCCTGTGAATTTAGTGGCAAGATACCTTTTGCATTTAAGCTGATTTGTTCCAGTCACTCAATGGAAGAAGAAAAACAGACCTGGGAAGAAAATTTTAAAACGCTTTGCCCGATTAAAAAGGATGGGACAACAATCAGAATTATTACACTGTGAGGGAATTTCCAAGTTCAGTATAATTTATTTCCTTAATGCATAATTTTTCTCAGATTTGCCTTTCAAATAATTGCCAGGAAATTCTGTTTCTGCTCTTCTGCTTTACTGGAAGTGGGTGAAAATCCCTTTTACAACATTGGTACTATTACCTTACCTGGGAAAGATGTTAAATGATGTCTGGATTCTGCATGGCTGAAACAGGGCAATGGTCCTCTAATCATGGTGAGGTGTGTCTTACTGTATCATTCCTGCGAACAACGCAGCTGGTGCTATGTGTTTTTTTGTATTCGTTCTTGGGATGTGTGTATCGCTGGCTAAACCAGCATTTTTTAAGCACAGGAGGAGGCCACTCGGCCCATCTTGTTCATGCCAGCCCGAGCACACCCAGGTGCCCTTTCTAATTCCACCTGCCTGCACCCGGCCCATAGCCGTGCAGCTTCCAAGCACTTAAGATGCAGATCCAGGTACCTTTTAAAAGAGTTTAGAGATTCTGCCTCTACCACCAATTTGGGCAGCGAATTCCAGACACCCACTACCCTCTGCATAAAAAAAGTTCTTCCTCATGTCCCCCTTACACCTTCTGCCACTTATCTTGAATCTATATCCCCTGGTTCTGGAATTCTATATCAAGGGAAACAATTTTATCCTGTCCACTCTATCTATTCCCCTCATAATTTTGTACACCTCAATCACCTCTCAGTCTTCTTTGTTTTAAGGAAAATAACCCCAACCTATCCAATCTCTCCTCGTAGCTACACTTTTCAAACACTGGCAAAATTCTTGTAAACCTCCTGTGCACTCTCTCCAGAGCTATTATGTCCTTTCTGTAATGTGGTGACCAGAACTGCGCACAATACTCCAGTTGTGGCCTCACCAGTGTTTTATACAATTCCAACATTATATCCTTCCTTTTATATTCTATACCTCTGCCAATGAAGGGGAGCATTCCATATGCCTTCTTTACAACCTTGTCTACTTGAACTGCTGCCTTCATGGACCTGTGTACTTGTACACCAAGATCACTCACTTCATCTACCCCTCTAAGTATATTTCTATTTATTGTGTAATCCCTGTCACTGTAACCCTAAATGTATGACCTCACACTTCTCTATGTTAAAATCCATCTGCCACTTTACGAACCACTCCACCAACCCATCTATCTCGTTTTGGAGATTATGGCTATCCTCTACACTATCCACGACTTGGCCAATCTTTGTGTCATCTGCAAATTTCCCAATCATGTCCCCCACATTCATGTCCAAATCGTTAATATTTAACACAAACAGCAAGTGTCCCAACACCGAGCCCTGTGGAACACCACTTGAGACAACTTTCCATTTGCAAGGGCATCCATTGACCATTACCCTTTGCTTCCTGTTACAAAGCCAACCTTTTATGCAGTTTGCCACATTACCCTGAATCCCTTGGGCTTTTACTTTCCTGACCAATCTGCCATGTGGAACCTTGTCAAATGCCTTGCTAAAATCCATGTACATAACATCCACTGCGCTACCTTCATCAACCCTTCTTGTCACTTCCTCAAAGAATTCAGTCAAATTTGTGAGGCAATACCTTCCTTTAATAAATCCATGCTAGCCATCTCTGACTAATCCATGCCTTTCCACATGACAGTTAATCCTATCTCTCAGGAATGTTTCTCATAATTTGCTCACCACCGATGTAAGACTAACTGGCCTATAATTGTTTGGCATTTCTAAAAAATTATAAACAATGGAACTACGTTTGCATTTCTCCAGTCCTCCAGTACCTCTCCTGTATCCAGTGAAGATTAGAAAATCATCCTTAGAGCACCTGCTATCTCCTCCCTGACTTCCTCCAGTAGCCTCAGAAACAATCCATCTGGCCCTGGCGACTTAACAACTTTCAAGGATTTCAACCCTTCGAGTACTTCCTCTCTCTTTATGACTATCCCATCCAATATCTCGCAGTGTTCCTCCTGGACTACAATATCTACAACCTCCCTTTCCTTTGTAAACATGGAGACAAAATATTCATTCACAACCCTTTCTACAGCCTCTGCATCTACACACAAGTTTCCATCTTCATCTCTGATAGGTCCCACTTTTTCCTTAACTAACCTTTTAACATTAACATATTGGTAAAACATCTTTGGGTTATCTTTAACTTAACTTGCTAATCTTTTTTCATGCCCTCTCTTTTATTTCCTTATTTCCTTTTTTACTTCATCCCTGCACTTCCTATATTCATCTAGGCTATCTGCGGTGCTTAGTTCTTTGTGCCTATCGTACGCTTTCTTTTTCTGTTTGATCTTCCCCTGTATTCCTCTAGACAACCGGAGGGTCTAGATTTGGCAGTCCCACTCGTATTTTTGTAGGAGACATGTCTACTTTGTACAGTTAGGATCTTGCTTTTTAGTGCTTCCCACTGTTTTATCCTCCAGCAGTGCTGTCCAGTCCACCTCAGCCAAGTCCCTGCTCATTTTTGCAAAATTTGCCTTCCCCCAGTTCAAGACTTTTACTCCTGCCTTATCTCTGTCCTTTTCCATGATAATGCTAAATCTAACTGAATTGTGATCACTGTCCCCGATATGGTCGCCAACTGTCACTTCACCCACTTGCCCTTCTTCGTTATACCAAGACTAGGTCTAGAATTGCATCTCCTCTCATTGGGTTTGTCACTAATTGTTTGAAAAAAATTTCCTGGACACACTGCATGTACTTTTCTCCCTCAGTGCCCCTTATATTGTTTGAATCCCAATTGATATAGGATAGTTGAAGTCTCCTAATATTATTGCCCTCTTGTCCTTACAAGCAGAAATTTGCCTACATATTTGTTCTTCTATCTCCCTTTCACTATTTGGGGGTCTGTAGCATACTCCCAGTATAGTGACTGCCCCTTTTTTATTTCTAAGCTCAATCCATAAAGCCTCCTTTGTTGGCCCATTTAGTATATCATCCCTTCTCACAACTGGAATTGATTCTTTAACCATTAGTGCTACCCCGCCTCCTATTCTATCATATCTGAAGACTATATAACCAGGGATATTAAGCTGCCAGTTTTGTCCCTCCTTTAGCCAGGTCTGCATTATGGCAATGACATCCTGCTGCCATGTGGCTACCTGTGCCCTTAACTCATCTACCTTGTTTGTAATACTCCTTGCAGTGAAATATAAACAGTTTAACCCTGTCAATTTCCCTTGCTGGACACTTTGTAAACTTTGCTTCTCCTGTCTATCACAATGTGCCTGGCTAATATTCTACCTCGATTTTTCTGATCTGAATCTGACCTATTTGATCCTACTCCTGGGATCCCATCCCCTTGCCACACTAGTTTAAATACTCGCCAACAGAACTAGCAAAAGCCCCCACAAGGACACTGGTCCCAGCTCTGCCTGGGTGCAGCCTATGCAATTTTTACAGGTCCCACCTTCCTCAGAACCGGTCCCAGTGCCTCAAGAATCTGAATCCCTCCCAGCTACACCATCTCTCCAGCCACATGTTCATTTGGTCTGTCCTCTTATTCCTGCTCTCGCTAGCACGTGGAACTCGGAGTAATCCTGAGATTACTACATTTGAGGTCCTGCATTTTAATTTATCTCCTAACTCCCTGTACTGAGCTTGCAGGTCCTCATCCCTTAGTTTACCAATGTCATTGGTACCAATGTGTACCACGACCACTGACTGTTTACCTTCCCTCCCCAAAATGTCCTGCAGCCACTCCATGGCATCCTGGATCCTGGCACCAGGGAGGCAACATACCATCCTTGATTCACGCGTGCGGCCACAGAAGCGTCTGCCTGTGCCCCAAACTGTTGAATCCCCTATCACTATAGCCCTGCCACTTGTTTTTCTCCCGCCCCTCTGAGCAGCAGAGCCACCCACGGTGCTGTGAACATGGCTGTTGCTGCTTTCCCCTGAGAGGCCATCTCCCCAAACAGTATCCAAAGCTGTATATCTGTTATAGAGGGGGATGACCACAGGGGAGTCCTGCACTACCTTCCTGAGTCTTTTACTGTTCCTGATGGTCACCCATTCCCTTTCTACCTCTGTAATCTTCACCTTCGGTGTGATCACCTCGTTAAATATGTTCTCCACGACTTGCTCAGCATTGCGGATGCTCCACAATGAGTCCACCCACAGCTCCAGCTCCGAAATATGGTTAGCTAGAAGCTGCATTTGGACACACCTTCCGCACACATGGTCACCAGGGATGCTGGAAGGGAGAGAACAGTCTCTGAGATTCTTGAGTGGATGACCCAGGGGTATCCAGCTGCCGCTCCTCCTCCCTTCAGGTGCCCAGCGGCACCTTGGGGAAGGAGAACCTGGCAGGGTGTCAAGGTGCCCGCTTCCATCTCATGTTGTGACTGCAGAAACTCACCCATGGCTACTACAATGGAGTGCGGGTCTGAGCGCATCCCTGCCTTCTGCTGGACAAGGGTCTCATGGCGTCCACCATTCTTTCCATGGAGACTTCCATACGTGCACATGTGGGCACCACTCATCAGAGAGCAGGTGGATGCACTCCTCTGATTCACGTGCCACTTTGTCGAGGGCTTCCGACAGTTCTGCATGATGTCCACCCCACCTTCTGGTGACTTTCCATGATGAGTTGGAAGGTTGAATCTAGAGGCTCATAATCTGACTTGGACCTCACAGATGCCCCTTCCTCAGCAGTGCTCCGGGTGCTGGAGAGCTCGGCTGAACCTGCCCCCTCCTGCTGCAGGCACGTGCCATGCAGTGATCACTGGATTATAAACCTGAGCCTGCTCTAGATCTAGGTCCCACTGAGATACATGTCTCTACACTGGTGGAGGGTGTGGGTAAGTGGTTCAACAGTTCTTCCAGGCTGCTTATTTCCAGCTCTTCAACCGAGGAGGTGTTCTCTTGGCTGGAGGTGACGACATGGATGGAGCTGAGGGACTGGCTGGCTGAGGGTGTCAGTCACTTGGCAGAACTCCCTGTGAACCCAAGTATAGATAATTAGTGCATGTCAGCAGAGTCAAAAGCGGGAGCACTCACAGTTGCGTTGAACATAAGAACACAAGAAATAGGAACAGGAGTAGACCATTCGACCCCTCGAGCCTGCTCCATGGCTGATCTTCTTGTGTTTTGATTTCCCTTTCCCAGCTAACCCTGATAACCTTTGATTCCCTTGCCTAACAACAATCTAACTCTGCCTTAAAAATAATGACCCCGCCTCCACCACCTTCTGAGGCAGGGAGTTCCAAAGTTACACAATCCTCTGAGAGAAAAAAATTCTCCTTATCTCTGTCCAAAAAGGACGATCCCTAATTTTAAAACAGTGCCCCTAGTTCTGGACTCACCCACAAGAGGAAACATCCTTTCGACGTCCACCTTGTCAAGACCATTCAGGATCTCAGATACTTCAATCAAATCACCTCTCACTCTTCTAAACTCTAGTGGAAACCAGCCCAGTCTGTCCAAGCTTTCCTCATAAGACAACTCACTCATTCCAGGTACCAATCTAGTAAACCTTCTTTGAACTGCCCCTAATGCACTTACATCCTTCCTTAAATAAGGAGACCAAAACTGCACACAGTATTCAAGATGTGGTTTCACCAATGCTCTGTATAACTGAAGCATAACATCCTTACTTTTACGTTCAATTCCTTTCGTAATGAAAAATAGCATTTTATTAGCCATCTTAATTACTTGCTGTACCTGCATACCAACGTTTTGTGACTCATGTACTAGAACACCTAGATCCCTCTGCACCTCAGAATTATGCGTTCTCTACTTAAGAAGTACAGAGAGTAGATGAGCGAGTGATGATGTGGTGCAGAATCCTCATGTTGCTGTTTGCCGCTGACCTCACTGTTGCCGCAGGCACGGTCCACATCCCCAGTCAGTGCGATGGCACGCTCCTCAAAGTGAGTGAAGGGCGTAATGTGGGCCACTCCATCCCCAGTCTGGGACCTCTCCCTGTTGATGTGAGCCAGCTTCTCCTGCCTAAAAACAGGTAGAGAGAGTGTGAGCAGGATACATGACACTGCATGGAATGTTTGTGTGGTGAGCGGAGCCATGGACGCGATGAGGACACGAGCTCGAGAGGATATGAGCCTGATGGAGATGTGAGGGTGTGTGTGAGAGTTAGTGGTGTTGTCCCTTGTGGTGTGAGATCCCTGTGGATGTGTGATGGGTGTATGAGTGTGTGAGTTGAGGATGATGAGGTGGTTGACTTACCTTGGTGGAACGGGTGAGAGCACTCATCCTCTTCCTGCACTGGATGTCTGACCACCTCTGTGCTTTGTTGGTGCTGATCATCACTGCCACCGCCTCCCAGGGCGGATCGGTAACTCTGGTGGACCTTCTGCGACCAGAGAATTGGGTAGAGGACATCACAGTGGCTTTCCACTGCGTCCAGCAGGCAGCCCAGAGAGGCATCATTAAATTTGGGGGCTGCTGTCTTCTTTGATTTTGGAGCCATCTGTTGTTTGCAGCAGTCCTGGTCTGTGGACATGAAGTAGGCTGAGCTCTGGTGCGCTTTGAATATGGCATCCCGAGTGAGGAAGCGCTGAGGTCATGACATGGCAGGCAAATCCAAGCCTGCCTGCCAGTGATCTGATGTGTTCCCTGTGAATACATAATTAATGAGGCATCAGATATGAGATGATAGGGGCAAAAAGCTGTCATTGCGGCCAATGGCTAAAACTTTCTTTTTCCCTCCCACTGCCACACTTTTTTGCAAATCGGGGACGATTCTGCCCATCGTCTAAAATGCTGGCATGTGACAGCACCCTCTTTAATAGACACCTGTATTCACTGATAGACCACAATCATCCTCCTACAACACAGATGAGTTTATTTTTCTGGCTATTTTCCTGTTGTGCAAGTTTTCAACAGTAGTTCTTTGATAAGCTTTACACTTCAAACATTGACCTTGTTGCATGTGACCATGCTATCACCTGGTAAGATTTTCCTTGGTGCGAAATGTGCCCTTTAAAACAGATTCTCATCTAATATTTTCCTTGTTTGGCAAAACAAATGAGGCTGAAAAGATAAAAATGATCAATGAAATATGTTAAGGATAAACTATAAAGTATATGGGAAGATGTTAAATTAAAATGTTTTTAAAAGGACTAAGAGAATAGGGAAGAGAAAACAGCGGGACAAATGGGTGAGTACCCAAAAAAGAGAGCATGCAGAGGGGCACATCGGGGCACTAACCTAGTAAAAGTTCAACGAGTCAGGGACAAGTTCTGGGATTTTAAGTGTTTTCGGTGAGTTAGGGGCATATCTGGGGAGCCCTATCTTCTGCCAAGGAGACCAGAAAGCCCGATTAAATAGTCCAGACACACCCAGAAATACTCTGCAGCTACACTGGTAACCTGTAAGGTCATTATTCAGATAAAAATGAGTTTCATCTTCTGATGTGCAGGCCACCATCAGATATCCACTTATGCCTCACCTTCATCTGGTGCACCTGGCCTTACCAGGTACGTCACCACTGTCCAAATGCCAAGTCCCAAGGAAATCCGGACACACAGAAACTCTAACTTCCTGGTCTTGTCGCCTCCCCTCACTTCAAAGATCTTTTGGGCAATGCTCCAACATGTCCTTTCAATAGATCCAAAAACACAAGTCGGAACTTTCTGGCTGTGCTGCTGGACTCATGAAGAATTTCTGGTAGGATTTTGCCTGAACAGCTGCAGATTTTTGAGGGCCCCTTTTTTTTATATAAACATCGAGTCTGTTTTAGGCAATTAATCTAATAGCGCTTGAGTTATTTCATCTTCATTATTATTTTACATTGATGGTTTTTATTTTAAGAAACACACTACAGTTCAGGCAAACACCAAACTGGGTACATGAATTCATGTATATTCATTGTCATCCTTCCATCTACGATGATGGGAAATGCAGTAAACACTCCATTTCAGATTGGGTGTCTTCATATGGCGCATCTTTGCTGACGGCTGTAGAGGCCAATCCTTGAGAAGCAGGTTCGGCCACAAGTGCTACACATGAAGCTTCTAAGTTCATTGTGGGTTGTTGTTTTTGGCATTGGTGCCTGCTTCCAAGCCGCTGTAGCCACTGGTCCTCATGGTAGTGCATGCCAGCCCACAGGAGAAGTCACCATTTTCCTTTGTCATCAGCCAGTGACTCCCAGGCACAATAATCAATGAATAGGGCCTTTGTGTCACACTTGCAAGCATCCTTGAAGCAGAGCTTTCATATATTCATATATAGTTTTATGGGTTAATCTCAAGGAAACATCACAAATTCTTGACGAACCAGGGGTGCAAGCAGTTCAGTAATAAGACATAGGGTAGAATTTTACGCCCATGGGCGGGCATGTGCTCGAACCGATTGGGTGTAAAATAGCACATGATGGTGTCAGGCAAGCGCTCCGACGTCATCGTGCAGTCATGCGATATTTCAGTTGGTGGCCGCGTACGAGAGTCGACAGAGCACCCGCCGACAATTAAGGCCATTAATCAATTAATTAAGTTATTTTTCGCTGCCCATCCAACTTTACAGTTGGCAGGCAGGCAAATCGGCCAGGCGGCCTATGGAGTTTTGAGGAAACCTCAATAGGTTTCCAATAATAATTTAATAAAAAATAAAAATGTGTGGGCAGAATTTTTATCATCAACATGTTAAGGTGAGCGATTCTTAGTGTGGAATTTTTTTCCGGCATTTTAAAATCTTTATTTAAGGGTTTAAAATTCTTCAGCTCCCTGAAGCAGTTCTCTGCCTTCAGGAAGCTTTCATTCTGCGCTCCCCTACGCTCGTGCTGACTTCAGCACCCGCCCTCCTCCTGCTCCCACTCCAGAAGCTCTGAGCTTTGCAGCGCGTTATAGCAGCTGACTGGCTATTAATTGGCCAGCCAGCATGAAATCACGGTCGGGGGCTGATTGCGGGCGGCAGGCCGTTTCCCAGCCGCTCCTGGGCCTGCCTGCCGTGCCTGCCCGACGACCTCAAAATCCTGCCCATAGGGTTGATGACATGGCATCACAAGAATCAAGATCAGCCTGCAGAAGCAGATTCAGGCTGAATTCAATAATACTACCACTTCTGAAGCCAAAAAGCTTGAAAGCCATATGATGAGTATCATGGGCTCAAACAGACAGCACACAATTGCTATCTGCACCTGGGACTGTAAGAAGCTGTTCACTGAGAACTTGACATAAATTGGCTCTGAATGATTATGAATTGGTGTTAATCTTGCCAGAATGGATTGTGGATAATAAAAATAGTACTTAATTTTTGTGGGTCAATTTATTTGCAAACCCAGGAATAAATTTGGCTGTGTGCAAGAAGCAGAAAATTGTGCAAAAATGAAATTTAAATTTGCAAGCAGCCAAAGAGGCTGAATAGAGGAAGAAAATTGTTGCAGTCTTTGGGAAGAATCAAGAGGCATCTTAACACACTGGCAGAAAGGCCAGGAAGTGACAGACAAAATACAAAGGAAAGGAAACCAATGGGAAGGGCTGAAGCTGTAGGGAAAATGGAGCTGCAGACCAATTATCTAAAGGCCTGAAAGCCAAGTTAGAAATAAATTAGTGTTAGGAAAGTATAATAATTTTCATATTTTTCTGGTTTGTTGTAAAGTAAGTTTATGAGTGTGTGTAGATGGTTTTGTCTGTATGATTTAATTACGTTTGGAGTCAGGTAGACTGCAAGCTTGAATTTATCAAAAGAAGTTAGGTGTAGAGATGTACTTGAAACGCTAATGAGTAAACATGAATGCTGTCTTAGCATGTATGGTATGAAGGGAATTTGCATTTTTAGATAACTGAAGGGATTGTTTAGATTTCAAAGGGATGTTAGCCTGTTTACAACTAGCCAGATAAGCAAGGCTGAGGAGTGTGCTTATTTTTCCCAAAGGTTACTGACAAGATTGGCAACATGAAAGTTTTTATATTATGGGAAAGGTACAGTTCAAAAGACATATAGAAGAATGGAATTTACATATTAAAAACATATATAAAGGAGAATGAAAGGCTATGTTGGGGGCCATGCAAGGTCTAACAGGAGTGTATGAAACAGCCTTCAAGAAGCCTCCTGCCATTTGTGCATAAGCCAGTTAGGTCCAGTAACTAAAGTTGGAGAAAGCCATTTGGAATTCCAATGTCAAGTGGACATTGTGTTAACTTGCTGATCTTGTTTTAAACCTAAAATCTATTTTGGACTGTTGCCTTAAAAGGGGGTGTATAACTGAGAGTCAGGCTAATTAGGATTTTTAGAATTTGTTATAGTGTTAAATAATTTTAGTTTCATGCATGTGCCTGAAATCTTATATTTTGTTAATAAGTATTTTAGTGTAAATTTTAAAATCTCTAAAGGTCTTAGTGGACTCATTACTTCTTAATTCAGTGCATACATCTTCTTGTGATAAATACAAATTGCAAAACCGTTGTGATAGTGTGGCCAAGTTTCCTTTGTAGATTTTCTCTGCCTGGCACACATCATCTGCCACGTCATAACACTAGGAAAAACTGTCCAGAAACATCTTCAAATTGCTAACTGCCTCATTTTATACTCTTTAAATGAATTACCAGCTATAACTGCTTTCCTACCAATTTACTATGTACCATTTGCACTAATGATTTGCATATTGTGTGGTCAAAAATTTTAAAATACTGTGTAGCATGAAATTACCTCATCCTGGCCTTATTTTAATATTCTAATATCAGACTTAAAGGGCGGAATTTTCCGTGCCCCCATGGTAAAATTAATGGAAGGCTGGGGTGGGCAGGGGTGTGGTAGTGAGTTGAGGTGAGGGCTCCAAAAATCTGTTTCATTCAGGCGTACGTTGACATCAGGATCTTCCGCTCTTGCCCGCCATGGTGGGCCAGCATGAAACCGATTTGCATCCGTTAATAGGTTGCAGATGAAGGCCTGATTGGAATCATATCCCCATGCCCAATTGTCCGTGACGCCAGCGGGAAATCATGCTGGTCCAGGACACACCTGGACCAATGGGGCGTCTACATATTGGTACTTACCTTAAGAAGGGCTAGGACTGCTCTCAGAGTTCAGGATGGAGGTGTCCAGCAACCATGGACCTTGAAACATGTAACTGTGCGTGGGGGGAGCATCTATCAGGTGGATCTTTCAGCTTCAGTGTCTTCAAGGAGTTCCACCTTCCAGCTTCAGAGTGTTCCTGAATGTACATCTTCTTTCTTCAGAGTGTTCCTGGAGGTCCATCTTCTTTCGTTAAGATGTCCATCTTCTTTCTTCAGAGTATTCCTGGAGGTCCACCTTCTATCTTCAATGATGGGTCAGTTATGTTCGGCTGCCTTTTAAAAATGGTAACTGGATATAATGGTGGGGCGCGAGCCATCCAGCTGCCCAGCTCTTTTTCCTAGTCCATTACACCTCACGTGGACTATTTTAATGTACATAATGGATATTGGAACCAGTGTCTTTTCTACAAAACTGAATGTTAAGCCACTTCAAAGTAAACCCGCAGTGCTAGTCTGATTGTAAATGCTGTGAGAGTGCTTTCATAATCATATTTTCTTTACGTGTGTAGAGTAGTGGAAAAATGTAGTGTTTGTGATACAACTCCATGTTGCCATTTGTTTAATGACCTCTGGCAACCCACAAGGTAAATAGTTTTTAAACAATACCGAACTATGTTCAAGTAGAGTTTTTTTGCAAGAAATTTTGTATCAGGTTGGCATAATGTAAGATGAAAAAAGTGACCTAAGTACAGTGTATTATTTAAAATCTAGAGACACATAAATCACTTTTATTTGATTTTGATTTAGTTATTTTCTGCCCCTATATGCACTGACTGATACCAAAGATAGGTCCCCGCTTAGCAACAGGATAATAGTAAACAGTTAACAATCTTCTAAATTTCCTTTTTAAATATATTTTTCATGGGATGTGAGTATTGTCCATCCCTAATTGCACTTGAGAAGGTGGTGGGGAGCCCCCTTTTTGTCCTGCAGGCAAGCGCATGCCTGGTCTGACCGGTAGTAAAATAGTGTGTGATGATATTGGGTGAGCATCCCAATGTTATTGCCCATCGTGCGATATTTTGGTTGGCAGGCATGTGTGAGAGTTGGCCATATGCCTGCCAACAATTAAGGCCCTTAGGCAAGTAACTGAAAGCTATTTTTCGCTGCCCATTGGCAGGTGAGTCGGCCAGGCAGCCTTTGCACTTTTTACAAAACCCCATCCATGGGCTGGCTGAGGTTTCCAACTGAAAATAAGAAAAATAAAAAAATGTTAACATAATTTTAGCATATCCTTCTCCATGTGACTGAGTTACATGCGGGGACATGATTATGTCACTTGTAAAATCGTTATTTTTCATTTTAAAATTTTTCAGTTCCCCGAGGCAGCTCTGAGCATTCAGGAAGCTTTCAGTGCGTGCTCCCCCGTGCATGCGCAGACTTCAGCACTCGTCCTCCTCCCACCCCCACCCTGGCAGCGCTGAGGCTTTCAGTGCATGTTTTGTGCCAGCTGTCATGCCGGCCAGTGTGGAATCACGGTCGGAGCCTGATCGCAGGTGGTGGTCCATTTCGTGACCGTTCCCGAGCCTGCCCGCCGTGTGTGCTTGACGAAGGGAAAATCCTGCCCCATGTGGTGTTGATATGCTAGTGCCTTTAGGTAGGGAATTACAGAATTTTAACCCAGCAACAGTGAAGGGATGGTGATATGGTTCCAAGTCAGGATGGCATGTGACTTGGAAGTGTACATGCTGGTGGCAGTGTTCCCATGCCTCAACTGCCCTTGTCCTTCTAGGTGGGAGAGGTTTGAAAGATGCTGTCCAAGGAGCCTTAGCGAGTAGCTGCAGTGCTTCTTGTCGAGGCTATGCACTGCTCTGTGCACCAGTGGTGAAGAGAGTGAAAGTTAAAGGTGGTGGATGGGGTGCCAATCAAACGGGCTGCTTTGTCCTGGATGGCTCAAGCTTCTTGATTGTTGTTGGAGCTGCACTCATCAGGCGAGTGGAGTATATTCCATCACACTCCTGACTTGTCGACAGGCTTTGGGAGTCAGGAGGTGAGTTGCCCGCCTCAGAATTCCTAGCCTCTGACCTGCTCATGCAGCTGCGGTATTTATATGGTTGTTAGGTTACAAATATACGAGGTAGGGGCAGGAGTAGGCCACTTTGCCCGTCGAACCTTCTCCGCCATTCAATAAGAGCATGGCTGATCTGATTTTAACTTGAACTTCACATTCCCTCCTACCCCCGATAACCTTTCACCCCCTTGTTTATCAAAAATCTATCTAGCTCTACCTTAAAAATATTCAAAGACTCAACTTCCACCACCTTTTTAGGAAGAGAGTTCCAAAGACTCAATTTGTACATAATGGTTAAATGAACTTGTGTAGTCTGGCTTTTCGATTAGTTTTTTACCTGTTTAATTATTTGGGAGTGGTTACTCAGTGTTAATTATAACTATGAAGCAATTTTCCTGAGGGCTAACTGATTGTGCCATGTAGGAAGGGGCATAGAGGAAGAGCAGCAGCTCCAAGAAAATTCTGTGATGCATTGAAATAACACACCTACTTAATTGCACTAAACTGGAATAATTTCACATGGAAGGTCAATCTGGGAGTGAAGACACTGTGAGCATGGTTCCAGATGTTCTGCTTTGTGCATTACCAAAGATCACTTTCATTATCAAATTCATCTTATGTTGAAGCTTCACCAACTGTTTTGCTGCATCTCAATCAATCTAAGCTTCTAACAATTTATAACATTCTTGATCCATTAAATGCAGTGTTTTGCACCAAATATTTAAAGCCAACTAACTTGAAATCTAAGTTATTGCTACAGTTATTTAAAATGTTAATTAAGAAACAGTGGGAAATCATTTAACATGGTCCAAACAAATGACATCCTGATGATAGAATGGTTCTCAGTTTGGGCAACAGGTAGAACAGC
The DNA here is from genome assembly GCF_017639515.1 of Carcharodon carcharias. Lineage (NCBI taxonomy): Eukaryota > Metazoa > Chordata > Chondrichthyes > Lamniformes > Lamnidae > Carcharodon > Carcharodon carcharias. Next base: position 102,759,173 of record NC_054471.1, on the reverse strand, counting down.
CATCAGGCCACCTAATTATGCATGTTACAGTAGTTTTAATTAATGGTGTAGGCACCGCTGAGGTCAATCAGCAAATGGTCATGTCATTAAAAGATGATCTTTGATCATCAATATGGATCTGCTCCTTCATTTTCAGTCATTGTGGGTGGAAGAACCAGAGACCTATATGCAGGAGAAAGGTCTGTCTTCTATAGTCGGAGATGCAGAGCGACTAGGGCCAGGATTTTCCAGCCCCATCACGGGCGGGACCAATGGCATCGCAAGGCAGGTGCCAGCACACCAAACAGAATACACAACAAGATAAGTAATCAGGAGACAGGTCCATTAAACTTCCAATCCTCAGCAGCCTGAGGATGAAGGACAGAAATCGTCCTGGGACAGTAAGCATTCTTTTAAGACAGGACACATTTAAGTAGTTTTGGGAAATGGGTGGATCCAGGTGTCCATATTTAGGAGCCTGACACTAAATTCAAGGACTGAAAGGGTGGTGTATGTGATCAATGGTATATGTGAGCTCAAAAGAATATCTAGTGTAGCCCAGCATTATTTATAATAGTCATAAATTTTCTCCACAAAATCTGACAATTGGAAGTAGCATTGTAGGATAAAGAGACCAATTTTTATGGTGGATTAAATTACTTTAGTAGTACAACAATATTGATAGCTTATCTTCTTTTCTAAAAGCTGTCTCATCTTCCAACACCTTAGCAAATAATGGTCTTTGGTCCTTTGGTTCTTTTCTGATATAAAATATTTGTCAATCTGGAAAAATAGATAACATTTCATTCTGGATGCATGATTAGAAATGTGGATGGCATGCAGTTTTAATGTTAAGCTCTATCTTTCAGGACATTCCAAATGTAATTTAATGTCTGAAAAGCTTCCAAAGGTTCTGCATCAAACCAAAAGCAGAAAAGTAAGGAATTGACAGCACATTGTAGCCATGTTCTATATCCTTTGAAGTTACAGTGTTTATCTGTGATAAAGGATTCTGGACAAGGGGAAAATTAATCTATCATTGCCTCTGTTACCTCAGTATGTTCCTTCACTGTCAAGAATTTTCTAGGTTTCAGAAAAAAGCCACAGCAGTCAGTGGTGTCATCGAAAAGGGGCTGTCCACGTCTGAATTTGACATAGTGAATGTGGTTTTCATACCTTCCTTTGAGATTAGCGTGAAATAGTGGAAAGATTCAAAGGCTGATGACAATCTTGCCATGAAATGAACACTCCTTCCACGGCCATAACTATCTTTATACCAGCCAAGATGTTGGTTAGTTTTATACAGCAGGAGGGTTTTATGAGCTTCCACATTCAAAGGGAGAGAATCAACGCCCACTGTAAATGAGTACCGCTCCAGACGTCAATCCAGGATTCAGAGCTGGAGCTCCAGTTCCCACTCACCCGGACTTTTTGGTGTGGGATCTGAATCTTGCACCTTCTGGTCAAAGGTGGTGAGTGCTACCACTAAGTCAAAAGCTTATTTTGACACAACGATAATGAGGATTGATAAAGCCTAGAAGAATTCAAAGAAAGTAAGTGAACAATGCCCATGTTAAACTATTGCAAGTATTGACAATTATTTGCCCAACTTTCACTCTGAACCTCTCAAAAAAATTTCAGACTCTAACAATGTCATCAGTTATAGGAACAGCAGTTGCATGATTCAGGAGGATGTCATCAACAATTATGGATCTACATTTTAAGAAAGCAAATTCTGCTTCATGATCATAATGGACTTGAAGAAAATTTCTTCAGGCCTATAAAAAATTGTTGGTTTGAACCCAACAAAAAAGGAAGTTTGGGGACCGGTGGTTCTAACTTGAGAATCCATCAAAGGATACTCAGTCGTTTGAGTGTTACCATTGATGTTAATCAAATTAAATCCAGCACTGACAGTTCATGGTGAAATCGCATTGCATCAGTCATGTTGATAATTGTTTATTTCTCTGGATACACATTTACTGTGCCACCTAATCTACCTGTCTGCAGCATCAAAACATGGCACGACAACCGCATCCTACTTCCTATATCACATTTCAGCATCAGATTTTTTAATTCACTTGCACTTCAATGTTACATTCTTTGACTTGGTTAAATTTCATACTCAACTAGTCACAGAGTTACACAATGAAATCAGAATCTACAAATAATGCAAATAAAGTCATTCAAATTTCATCCAGAAAAAATATTTAAAATTGTTTCAGTTACTCTAGTTCTCAGTAACTGAAATGTGGGGCTCAATGTGCAATGTGGGTTCAGGAATCCAAGATCCGGATAATTTCCAGGTCCCAGCCCTGCTGCTTCTGCTTTGCTGATGGGACAATATTTTTTATATGCAGGTCCCCGAATTGGGCCTGTGGCAGACTCGGCACTAAGTTAGTGGTGCCAAGCAATGGCTGGAGGCAGGAACTGACTCAGGGAGGTGAATCTCAAAGGTAGATTGCAGCCATGACTGGGCTTGCTGTTGCCTTGCAGGGTCAAACAGTGTGGGAGAGTAGAGGGCCTGCAAAATCACAGTTCAGGCAATTATCCAAACAGTCAGTCATAATGTTCTTCATCTGCTCTGCTTTGTGCCACCTCAGTTAGAATTTCCCATTCTTTCAAAACTATAAATCAGCAGCAACAATACTTACTGCTGTGCTCCTGACAGCTGTGCGCTAAGATGCCCCAACTGTTCGTCCTTCCCATTCTCCGCTTTGAAAATTTCCATCCAGCCCATTAATAAGTTCTTCAAGAAGCTGAACAAATAATTAATTGGAGGCAAGTGGATTGCAGGCTCACCCCACCTAATCCTCGCTTTGAAAATGGCAGCGCATTCCAGACAGGTCAAAAGACTGACATGCCATCCAGAAGGGCTATTTTCAAAGTGCACTCAACTTGTCCTGGTAAGCAATTCCAACTTCAGCCCATGATAGTTGCACATTTGTGAAACTGCTAGGATTGTACAACTTGGCTCTTTAGCTTATAGTGGTGTTTGTGGAAGGAAACCTAGCTTGTAGCGGTTGCCATGATACCGTGAGATTATGGGCAGAATCATCCCAGATTTGCGAAGTGTGGTAGCAGGCGGGAAAAAAGTTATTTTATCCACCAGCTGCAATGGAGGCTTTTCGTGCCACATCATCGCATTCTTGATGCGTCCCACCTTATTAATGGTGTGTTCCTGGAAACACATTGGATCGGTGACGGGCAGGCTCAGATTTGCCTGCCACGCCATGACCTTAGTGCTTCCTCACTCCTGGCACTATACTTAAAGTGCACCAGAGCGCTGCCTACTTCATTTTAATAGATCAGGACTGCTCCAAGCGACAGATGCCTCCGAAAGCAAAGAAGACGGCAGCCCCCAAATTGAGGGATGCCATTCTGGGACGTCTGCTGGATGCAGTGGAGGACCGCTGCAATGTCCTCTACCCCAGCCCCAGCAGAAGGAGGTCCACTAGAGTCACCAATCTGACCTGGGAGGCAGTGGCAGTGAGTGAGGAGTAATGTGGTCAGCGCCACTGGAGCACAGGGGAGGTCAGCCTTCCAGTGCAGGAAGAGAATAGTCTCATCCGTCCTGCCAGGGTAAGTCAACCACCTCATCACTCTCACTTACACACTCCCAAAACCCATCACACATCCACAGGCATCTCACACCTTAAGGGACAACATCACTAACTCTCACACACACACTCACATCTCCATCAGGCTCATATCCTCTAGAGATTTTGTTCTCATCCTGTCCAACATTCCACGCTGTGCTATGCATCCCGCTCACATTCTCTCCATCTGTTTCCATGCAGGAGAAGCCTGCTCTGATCAGCAGGGAGAGGTTCCAGACTGGGGTTGCAGTAGCCCACATTAACCCCTCACTCACTTTGAGGAGCGTGCCAGACTGGTGAGGATGTGGACCCTGCCTCCGACAATGGTGACATGGGCAGCGAACACCCCTGTGAAGATCCTGCACCACATCATCCCTCTGTCAAAGTAACTGTGAGTATTCTCTCTCCTGCTTTTGACTCTGCTGCCGTGCACTAATTATCTCTACTTTGGTTCACAGGGTGCTCTGTCAAGTGACCAACACCCTCAGCCAGCCTGTCCCTCAGCTCCATCCACATCCTCATCTGCAGCCAAGAGGACACACCCTCTGTTGAAGAACTGGAAATAAGCAGCCTGGAAGACCCATCACAGCGCTTACCTACACCCTCCACCAGTGCAGAGACACACACCTTGATGGGATCGAGATCTAGAGCAGGCTTGGGTTCACAATCTGGTGGTCACCGCATGAACACGTGTCCGCAGCAGGAGGAGAAAGGTTCAGCCACGCACCCTGGCACTCAAAAGACTGCTGGGGAAGAGGCATCCCTGAGATCTAAGTTAGATGATGAGCCTCTAGATTTGGCCTTCCTATTCATTCTGGAGAGTCAGGAGAAAGCATGGGAACATCATGCAGAGCTGTTGGAAGCCCTCAGCAAAGTGGCACACAAGTCAGAGGAGTGCATCCGCCTGTTCTCTGATGAAGTGGTGCCCACATCTGTACTCAATTGTGGTAGCCATGGGTTCTTGCAGTCACAATGCGAGAGGGAAACAGGGCACATCAATGTCCCTCTAGGTACTTCTTCCCCCCACGGAGTCAGCGGGGGACCATTGGGCATCCGAAGGGAGGAGGAACGGCAGATGGACACCCCTGGGTCATCCACTCAGGAATCTCAGAGGCTGTCCTCTCCCTCTGAGTCCCCTTTGCCTGTGACCCCTTCAACCTCATCCTCTATCACTGCAGAGGGAGCAGCTGGCCCACAGGAGGACAGACAAAGCAAGCCGGGGCCCTCGAGGCCTCGGTTCTCCAGAGGACGCAATCAAAAGATATCAGAGGCAATAGGGCCAACTGTTTCACAGGCTGTCTCTACACCGCCTGCAGATGTCAGGGCAGCACCTAGAAGAAGCGGTAGGCCTGGAAAAGTTAAGAAATTCTGATCTCAAGTGGTTGCATGGGTGAACACATTTTGTCACTTCATAATCTGGAATAATGTGCAATTTGTCTTTCAGCTTCATTGACAAGCTTCGCGAGTCCTCCCACTGCATCCCTCCCACTAGCAGTTCAGCTTTATGCAGCCAGACCATGAGTGATTCTGGAGAGAGAAATGTATGTGTGACAGGGCCTTTCAGAGCCTCGTGCAAGCACTCTCCCACACATGCAGAGCCTTCATCCATCACACTCATTTCATTGTCCCGAGCCTGCTGGGATTCTCTTTCAGTCGACCATCTGAGCTGCCCTGCACCCACCCACTGATCACACTCCCATGCAGCAGCTGCGCCGTCTAACACGAGGCTCTGCTCATTTTTGATTTCAACAACAATGGTCGTAGGCAGTTTTTGATCAGCTCCCCTGTCCTTTCCGCTCCCCCATCACTGCCGACCCCCTGACATCACCTTCAACCTCCCCACCATCGCCTACCAACCTAAACCTTTGTCTCTCCAGGGTGTTCAGGTGAATGAGCACGTTCCCTACCTTCCTCAGAATCCCACACCCATCCACATTGATCTCCCTAACCTTCTCCTTCCCATCCCCAGGGCCCGTCTCTGCATCCAAGCTCCCACAAATCACCCTCACCGTCCCTCCTACTGCTACCCTCACCCTTCCACCCTTCTAGCTCCCTCTGCCCCCTCTCATACTCATCATTCACTGCTACCCCATCCACCTTCAGGTCACTTCCCAGGAGGCAGTCATTGACTCCACAGACTTCCCCCACTTTGCATGTTCACCTGGACATCCCCCACCCCTTACTTCCTTCTCCTGCCAGACACATTGCCCCCTCCAAACTCCTTCTTCTCCCGGATACCTTCCCCCCCTCCGGATTCCATCCTCCCCCCTCCAGACACCTTCCCCATTGTGAACTTCCTCCTCCCTCCTGGACGCCTTTCCCCCTCTGAACTCCCTCCTCCCCTGGGCAGCTTCCCCCCTCCAAGCTCCCTCCTCCCCATTGGATACCTTCCCCCTCAGAACTCCAGCCTCCCCCATGACACCTTCCCCCTCTTTGAGCTGTCCCTTCCCCCTTGGACACTTGCCCCTCTCTGAACTCCCCCTTGCCCTGGACACCTTACGCCCTCCAAACCCTCTCCTCCCCCCGGACACCTTCCCACCTCCAAACTCCCTTGTTCCCCCACCCCTGAACTCCATCCTCCCCACAGACACCTTCCTCCCTCTGAACTCCTTCCCCCCTCCAAACTTTTCCCTTCACCGAACTCTCTCCCTTATACCTTCCTTCCCCCTTACACCTACCTCCTCACTTTCCACATTCCCCACATTACACCCTCCTCCCCCGTACTCCTTCCTCGCCCCTCCCAACCTATCCACTCTCTGACAACTTTGTTCCCACCCCATTCTCACCCCCAGCAACAACTTCATTGCTCCACCGCCACCTCACCACCCTACCCTACCTCGGTACACCTTCCTCTCCCATGAAATCTCGAACTACCTCTCCCTGCCCTTCACCGATCATCTGTTGTAGCCCATGGCCAAGACCATGGTGTTCGGAAGCAGGCCCGAAGCATCAACAGAGACCTCGCACCTTCCGAGAGCTGCTTCACGACGGAACCATGTCCATGAGAATCCACCCAGCAGGTGACGCACGTTCCTCCACGGTCCGGTAGCTGAAGGGTTCCTGCATTTTCTGCTCCTCGGATGTCCGCGGTGTGAGCAAGGCCCTATTGGTACGTCCCGACTTCTGCATGTCACACTTGTCCAGACGTGTTCTTAGCTGGTGTGTTTCCCGTGTTACATGGGAATGATTCCGATCGGGCTTTACTTTGCATCCCAACAGTGGGATGCAAATCGGGATCACGCTGGCCTCCAGTGGGATTGGTGTTTCGCCATGGTGGACACCATCGGATGATCCCACTGTGATTTCACACTTGCATGAAACTGATTTTTGGCCTTCTCACCATATTGCCGCCTCCCCGCCAGCCATGACACCCGGTGCCAACAAAGCCGTAAAATTCCAGCCTACAAATCATCAGATGTTTCATATATTAGAGACAATATGTAAATACAAGTTGGTGCTGCCATTGTACTACTGGCAAGAGAGGTAAAATGAAAGACTTGCATTTATATAGCATCTAATATGTGTTCTTATATGTGTCCAATGCACCATAAAAGCCCATGGTGTAGTGGATAACATATTAGCATGGATAGAAGATTGGCTGGCTGGCAGAAAGCAGAGAGTATGCATTAGTTGGTCTTTTTCTGATTGGCAGGATATGACTAGCGGCTTCCCACAGGGCTCTGTACTGGGGCCTCAACTTTTTACAATTTACATCAATAACTTAGATGAGGGGAGTGAAGACATGGTAGCTAAATTTGCAGATTACACAAAGATAGGTAGGAAAGTATGTTGTGAAGACGACATGAGGAGGTTGCAGAAGGACATGGATAGGTTGAGTGAGTGGGCAAAGATCTGCCAAATGGAGTTTATATGTGGGAAAATGTGAAGTTGTTCACTTTGGCAGGAAGAACGAAAAAGTAGAGTATTACTTAAATGGAGAACGGCCGAATAATTCTGAGGTGCAGAGGGATCTAGGTGTTCTAGTACATGAGTCACAAAAAGTTAATATGCAGGTACAGCAAGTAATTAAGATGGCTAATGGAGTGCTATCTTTTATTATGCGAGGGATTGAACATAAAAGTAAGGATGGTGTGCTTCTGTTATACAGGGCATTGGTGAGAAAGCAGCTCGAATACTGTGTGCAGTTTTGGTCTCCTTATTTGAGGAAGGATGTAAATGCATTGGATGCGGTTCAGAACATGTTTACGAGTTTGATACCTGGAATGAGTGGGCTGCTTATGAGGAAAGGTTGGACAGGCTGGGCTTGTTTCCACTGGAGTTTAGAAGAATGAGGGGTGATTTGATTGAAGTTTACAAGATTCTGAACGGCCTTGACAAGGATGTAAATGGAAGTTTCCTCTTATAGGTGAGTCCAGAACTAGGGAGTATTGTTTTAAAATTAGGGGCCGTCCTTTTAGGGCAGAGATGAGGATAAATTTTTTCTCTCAGGGGGTTGTGCAAATTTGGAATTCTCTGCCTAAGAAGGTGGTGGAGGTGGGGGTCATTGAACATTTATAAGGCAGAGGTAGATAGATTCTTGTTAGGCAAGGGAATCAAAGGTTATTGGGGTTAGATGGGAATGTGGAAATCAAAACACAAGGTGATCAGTCATGATCTTATTGAATGATGGAGCAGGCTTGAGGGGCCGAATGGTCTACGCCTGTTCCTATTTCTTATGTTCATGACCTCATAGCATCCCAAAGTGATTTGCAGCCAATGAGTACTCTTTGAAGTATAGCTATTTTTCTCGGAAATGCGGTTGCCAGATTGTGCACAGCAAGCTCCTGCAAGCAGCAGTATAATAAGGACCGGATATAGTTGAGGAATAGATTTGGCTGGAATATCCCTTTGAAATAGTGAGATGGTTATCTTTTTCATTTAATAGAGCAAACAGGGCCTCAGTTTAATGTTCCATCCAAAAGGCAGCAGCTTCTTCAGTGTGGCCTGGGCTATCCACAGGGTGTTCACCCAATGCCCTAAAAGAGTGTTGGTGGAAACCTTGGAGAAATGTTATAAACAGTCACTTATGACAGGAGATGGGGGAGCCACTGTGGCAGTTCTGTGCCTATAGCATTGTCTTATTTGTCTGTCAAATTTTGGTTCATATTTGCAAGTTTCTGTGTCACATTTGATTCTGATTTATTTACATTTCATATTCATAATATTGCAACAAATTATAGCTGAACAGGTAGGGAAGGTATCAATCACCATGTAACATGAAAGCATGAAAGAATGAAAGCCAAGGGTTATGAATTAACAATGGGCTGTCAGCAACAGCTACTGATAAAAACGTTGAACCCATCAAATTATCCAATAAATATTTGAACACCTTTCCACTGACATCTTAGATTCACCATTAACGAGAAGCTGCTAATGAACATATGGTTTTGAACATAGAAAAGACTTTAAAAATTTACAACAGGTTTAAGAATATGATAAAAATTCGCTCGCATAATAGCATTTTATGCATTAAAAATGCTTCTAACTTTTTCTGAAGTAATTTCCCTGCATAAAGCAAGCAGGCACAACACTCAAAGGGTACTCTGAGGCCATTTTCATATTGTCCTGGGAGAGTAAGGGTGGTACTCCACTCTGAGCTGAGCTTCCGAACCCATATCTTTTCCATCACTGAGATCTACTTCTATTGCCATAAGATTGCCTCGGCTCACATTGCCAAAACTCTCACCCATGTTTTTGTTATCTCTAGTCTTGACTATTCCAATGCTCTCCTGGTCTAGTTTGCTACATGACTGTGAAAGTAAAAAGAATATTTATGTGTAGGAAATGGAAATTAGGTAGGCTAACATAGAGACTGTAGGGTCAGAATGCATTATATTCTTTTCAACCAATGGAAAGTTGGCAAAGCTTTCCAAGCCTTTGAATAGATTATTTTTCAGTGTCTCCACAGTCCTCAACTGTCCCCTGAGTATCTGCTAAATATTAAACTTCACTGCATATGAAGTTTAAAAATACATGCATTCAAGAATTCAAGGACTAAACCGTGCACACAAGCATAAAGCGCTTCATTCATAAATAGCACACTGTTTTAAAAGCAGTAATTAGTATGGAAACAAAACCTGACCATTTCCCATTTTTGCTCAAACAAAGCAGTTTTCCCAATTTGGAACGTAAGGGACAGTAGCAGCGTGGACACAAAGTTGGCTGAGTGACAGGAAACAGAGAGTAGTGACAAATTGTTGTTTTTCAGATTGAAGGAAGGTATGGGGTCCCCCAAGGATCAGTGTTAGGACCACAGCTTTTCCTGATCCATACTGATGAGCTAGACTTGGATGTGCAGGCCGCAATTTCAAAGTTTTCAGATGGCACAAAACTTGGAAGTTTTGTGAACTATGAGGAGAATAATGATAAGCTTCAAGAGAAAAAAAAGGCAGGCTGGTGGACTAGGCAGACATGTGACAGATGAAAATTAATGCAAAGAAATGATGCATTTTGTTAGGAAGAATGAGGATAAAATACTAAAGCAGAGGGACATAGGTTTATACGTACACAATTCATTGAAGGTGGCAGGGCAGGTTGAGAGAGAATTAATCAGGTATACGGTTTCTTGGAGCATAAATTGCAAAAGATAGGAAGTAACGGTGAATCTTTAGAAAATACTGGTCCTGTCTCAGTTGTAGGACTGTGTCCAATTCTGGGCATCACACTTTAGGAAGGACTTGAAGGCAGTGGAGAGGATGCAGAAAGGATTTATGAAAAAAGTTCTGGGGATGAGAGGCTTCAGCTACATGGATAATTGATGAAGCTTAGGTTCTTTGCCTTAGAGAGGAGAAAGTTGAGAGGAGATTTGATAAACGTGTTTAAAATCATGAGGGGTCTGGACAGAGTAGATAGAGAGAAACTGCTCCATGGGCAGAAGTGTCGAGAAGTGTCGATAAGATGATTAACAAAAGAACCAGAGGTGACATGAGGAAAAGCTTTTTTATATAATGAGTGGTTAGGATCTGGAATGCACGGCCTGAGAGTGTGATGATGGCAGATTCAATTGTGGCTTTCAAAAGAGAATTGGATAATTATCTGAAAAAGCTAGAAAAGAGGAGAGGTTGGGGGAGTGAGGCAAGCTGAGCTGTTCTTGTGGACAGCCAGCATGGACACAATGAGCTGAATGGCCTCCTTCAGTGCTGCAACCATTCTGTGATTCTATGATTACAAAATCCTATCCCTAACATGCCCATCATTTCATAGTTCAGGAGCCTGCAAACAGAATTGTATACTGGTTATTTTTTTTTTTATTAATTTGTTTACAGGGTGTGGGCATCACTGGCTGGGCCAGCATTTATTGCCCACCCCTAATTACCCTTGAGAAGGCGGTGGTGAGCCACCTCCTTGAACCATTGCAGTCCATGTGGTGTAGGTACACCCACAGTGCATCAGGAAGGATGTCCCAGGATTTTGACCACGACAGGGAAGGAACAGTGAAATAGTTCCATGTCAGGACAGTATGCAACTTGGAGGGGAACTTGTAGGTGGTGGCCAAGAAATCTAGCCGCATGGTGCTTGTAACTAAGTTCCCAATACAGCAGGCAGGTACACACGTACACTTCTGGCAGATGGTAGCCACCCACCATATTGGTTTAGGAAATCACACTATTGACCGGAGTGCATGCTGAGAGCAATCTAAATAAGGAATAATATACTTAAATTAGGATCTGGTGTTTCTTGCAGGCCCACTTTCTTATTTTTGATCACCCCAGTGCAATAGTCACCACCTGCTGACCTCACTCAGCACAATGTGCTGCCAACTAGTGGGAAGAACCCCTCTCCAGCAATGTCTAATGTTCCTAGGTTTGCTGACAATACAGAGTTAGGTGGGAAAGTGAGCTGGAAGGAGGTTGCAAGCAGTCTGCAAAAGGAGTTAAGCAGGTTGAGTGAGTGGACAGGGACATGACAGATGTAGTATTGAAGGGATATATATGAATTTGTTCATTTTGGAAGGGAGAATTAAAAAACAGAACATTTTTTAAATGGTAAGAGACAGGGAAATGTTGGTATTCCAAGGCAGCTGGCTGTCCTTGTACACAATCACAGAAAGTTGACATGCAGGTATTGCAGAAAATTAGGAAAGTTGATAGTTTGTTAGCCCTTTTTAAAAAAGCATTGGAGTATAAGAGTAAAGAAGCTTTGCTGCAATTGTACAGGGCCTTGGTGAGGCCACACTTGGAGTACTGTGTATAGTTTTGGTCTGAGAACCATAGAGTCATTGAAAAGTTATGGCGCAGAAAGAGGCCATTCAGCCATCATGTCTGCGCCAGCCATAAAAAGAGAATAAAAGAAACTAGCCACTCATTTTTAATCCCACTTTCAAGCAACTGGTCCATAGACTTGCAGGTTACAGTATTTCAGACAGAGGTCCAGGTACCTTTTAAATGAGTTGAACATTTCAGCCTCACCCACCAATTTAGGCAGCAAATTCCAGATGCCCACCAGGCTCTGGGTGAAGTTTTTCCTCATTCTTACCTGAGGAAGGATGACCTTGTCTTAGAAGATGTGCAACAAACGATTACTAGACACATCCATGGGATGAGGGGATAGTCCTATGAGGAGAGATTGATAAAATGGTTTCCATGTTCCCTGGAACTCAGGAGAATGAGAACTGATCTCATTCAAATGTATAACATTTTTAAGAGATTTGAAAGGATACTGGCCAAATGTTTCTGCTGGCTGGGGAGTTAGGATTCACAGATCCAGAATAGGGTCAGCCATTTACCACTGATATTGGGAGGAATTTCTTCACTCAGGGTTATGAAGATGTGGAATTCTCTACCATAGAAGTCTGTGGATGGTCAGTTGTTACGAATATTCAGGATAAAATTAGACAGATTTTTGAATACTAAGGGAATTAAAGGATATGGGAATATTGCTGGAAGGTGGAGTTGAGGTAAATGATCATCTATGATTGACTTGAAAAGTTTTGCAGGCTTCAGGGGCAAAATAGTGTACTCCGCTCCTATTTCTTATGTTTTTAAAGGGCTGGTTAGTTGTTGCTGGCTTGACCATTTCTGGCCACTTGACTTCTAGACATTTTCTGCTGTGTTGTGTCACTCTGGAAAGTTCACCTTGTCTACAGTGAGAGCTTTTTTTATCCCTTGCTCTTGTGCTGTTGTTGCTCTTTGTTTTAGAAACAATCTGGCTGCATAAATGAGTGGGTGCCTTTGGGGCTGGAGGACATTACAGGGCAGTAGAAGCTGCCAAAAGCAGGAACAGGAGGCCACCGAACAGGAGGTCATAACCACAGAGGATCTTCAGAGAATACTTAAGGAACATCGAATTTACTGAGGAGCAATATATGAGGCATCTCCTGTTTTACCCAGGAGGCTGCAATTAAGTTGAGGCAGCCATGCATCCAGCCTCAAACCAGAAAAGGGACAGCACTGCCTGTGGCTCTTAAGGTCACTGTAGATCTTAGCTTTTGTGCTAAAGGCTCTTGTCAGTCTGCAGCAAGTGACATCATTAAAATCTCACAATTCACAGTACACAGATGTATCAGGAAGATCAGCGAGGCTCCAGGATAACCATCTGCAATGAAAACAAAAATTGCTGGAAATATTGAGCAGGTGAGGCAACATTTGTGGAGAGAAACAGCGTCAACATTTCAGCTTGATGACCTATCATCAGAACCAACTCTGCAACTCTGTCCTTATTGACAAAGCAAAGCAGGATGAGAGAAAGCTAGAAACAAAAAGATAAAAACAAAAAAACTGCGGATGCTGGAAATCCAAAACAAAAACAGAATTACCTGGAAAAACTCAGCAGGTCTGGCAGCATCGGCGGAGAAGAAAAGAGCTGACGTTTCGAGTCCTCATGACCCTTCGACAGAACTGAAGGGTCATGAGGACTCGAAACGTCAGCTCTTTTCTTCTCCGCCGATGCTGCCAGACCTGCTGAGTTTTTCCAGGTAATTCTGTTTTTGTTTTTGAGAGAAAGCTAGGTTTGGCCTGCATGTCACACCTTCCCAGCTGAACTGCTTTGTAAAATCAGGTGCTGCAAGAACAGGTGTAGTGGTTAGTATAACTTTCAAGATGTCAAATGCAGCCTGACACTCCTGTGTCCATTGGAATAAGGACATAACCATTCAGCCCCTCAAGCCTGCTGTCATACAGCAATAGTAACCCAGAAAAAGTTAGAAAAATTAAAACCAATTCTAACTTCTCGGTAATTATTGTATTGACCTCCCCTGATCCCCAACAGGTCCTCCGACTACCCCCCAGCCCTCGCTACAACCCCCCACCGGCCCATGGGACCCTCCCTGGCTGCCCCTATGGGACCCCCGACTACCTCACTGTTACACCTGATGCTCCACAGGACTCCCCCCAACACGTCCTCCCAACTAACACCCCACTGCCTGACCACTGCCCCCACCCCTCCCCATCCCTCCCCAAACCCCATCAAATCCTACCCACTTACCTAACAAACCCTCCTTCTTCCTGGCTTGAAATTGGGACCCTGGACCTTCAAACTTACCTGATTTACAGCAGCCAGTGCTGTAAAAAATGAGATGTGGCCTCCTTACATCCGACTGCATCTGTTGACTGAAGGCCTTCGAAGCATGCTGCATTACACAGTTCTCACTTGGCCTGCATTGCAAAGTCAGGCGAGAAAAAATCCTTTCAATCCTGAAACCAGAATCGGAGTGGCAATCCAACGCTGATTCCCCCTCCAGGCCCAATGATTTTTTTAATGATATAAGTTATTGTTTGCACATAACAGAGCAAAGGAGATAGTCTTGAAAATGGCTGGTTTCTGAATGAGGTGACTTTAAGAACATAAGAAATAGGAGCAGTTGTAGGCCATTCGGCCCCTCAAACCTGGCCCGCCATTCAATAAGATCATGGCTGATCTGCCCCAGGCCTCAACTGCTCTTTCGTGCCAGCCCCTCATAGCCCTCTACTCCCCAATGTTTCAAAAATCTATGTACCTCCTCTTTAAATACTTTCAGTGATCTGGCCTCCACAATTCTGAGGTTGGGAATTCCTGACATTCACTACCCTCTGAGAGAAGAAACTCCTTCACATCTCAGTTTTAAATGAATGCCCCTTTATTCTGTAACTATGTCCCCTAGTTTGAGATTCCTCCACTGGTGGAGACATCTTCTCAACATCTGTCAAGCCTCCTTAGAGTCTTGTACATTTCAATAAGATCACCCCTCATTCTTCTGAAATCCAATGCATAAGTGCCTAACCTGTTTAGCTGTTCTTGATTAGTCAACCCTTTCATCCCAGGATTCAGCTGAGGGAATCTCTTTTGAACTGCCTCCAATGCCAGTATATCCTTCCTTAAATATGGGGACTAAAACCACGCACAGTACTCCAGGTGCAGCCTCACCAACACCCTGTATAGTTGTAACAAGACTTTGCTTTTTTAAAACTCCGACCCACTAGCAATACAGGCTAAAATTCCATTTGCCACCTACTTGCTGCACCTGCATGCTAACTTATTGTGTTTCATGCACAAGAACACCCAGATCCCTCTGTGCTGCACTTTTTTAGAGTCACTCTCCATTTAAATAATAGTCTGCTTTTGGTTTTTCCTATCAAAGTACATGACCTCACACTCTCCTACATTAAACTGCATTTGTCAAGTTTTTCTCCATCATTCAGCCTGATCTTTATTCCCTTGCAGATTCCTTATGTCCACATCACAACATGCCTTCCCACCTATTTTTGTATCATCAGCAAATTTGGATACATTACACTCTGGCCCCTCCTCCAAGTCATTAATAAAGATAGCAAATAATTGAGGCCTTAGGTCTGATCCTTGTGGCACTCCACTAGTTATGACTTTCCAACCTGAAAAAGACCCATTAATCCTGACTCTCTGTCTTCTGTATGTTAACCGATCCTCAATCCATGATAATACATTACCCCCAATACCATGAGCTGCTATCTTGTGCAACAGCCTTATTGAATGCCTTCTGGAAAGCCAACTACATTACACCTACCAGTTCCCCTGTATCAATTCTGCTTGTTATGTGCTCAGAGAACTCTAGCAAATTTGTCAAACATGATTTCCCTTTCACAAAACCATGTTGATTCTGTTTGAATGCGTTAAGCTTTTCTAAATGTCCTGCTATTTCTTCCTTAATAATGGACTCTAGCATTTTCCCAATGACAGGTGTTAGGCTGACTGGCCTATAGTTTCTTGCTTTTTGCCTCCCTCCCTTCTTGAACAGGGGTGTCACATTAGCTCTCCAGTACTTTTCAATAATCCACTCAGTGGAGCAACTACACTGCTGAAACTTGGCATGAATTTCTGATAAAATCCACTCATGCCCAGAAATCGCAAAACTTCGCGTTTTGCTATAGGCACTGGGAACTCTACAATAGCTTTTAAGGTGGGGGGGAGGGGGGGTGGGGAGGGGGTGGGTGGTGTGGTTTGTGGAAATAGACCAGGGAAGACAAATTTGGTTTTGCATGATGTTGATGTGGAGGATTTAATTTCAATAAAGTAACACCCATTTACATTAAATCCAGTAAAATTAGCTCAAGTGTGGAAAGAAATTGAATTTATGCTTGAAAATGACACCATTGAGCCCAGTAACAGTAATTGGAGTTCACTCATTGTAATGGTGCCAAAACCGAATGGGCCACAAAGACTATGGGCAGAATTTTTCTGTTGGCGAGCTGGGAGCGGGGTCCGCTCACCGATGCGAAAATGATGCAGGATGACATCGGGAGGAACCCCCAACATCATCCCGCCCCATTTAAATATTCAGGAAGGCGGGCGGACAGCGCGATCAGCTGTCCAAAGGCCGACCTGTCAATGGCCAATTGAGGCCATTGACAGGATCATTAAGCCAATTAAAGGCCTGCCCGTCCAACCTTGAGGCTGGCAGACAGGCCAGGAGCCCCAGCGGGCTTCTGATAAAACATGAAACCTCATCCACTGGCGTGATGAAGTTTCATGTCCAAGTTTTTGTCATATTTATTAACATGTCCCATCTTGTGTGACAATGTCACAAACGGGGGGACATGCTAATAATTTTTTTATTATTCTATTTTTGAAGGTTGAAACACTGTCAACGATCTTCCTGAGGCAGCACTTAGTCTCAGGGAGATGTGCGCTCTTTCACGTGCATGGGGTGGTGCCATAGCCCATGCCCACGCAAAAGATGTAACACCTGCCCCTTCACTTCCTCTCTCCTCACTGTCCAATGGCCCAAACACTCCTTTCAAGTGAAGCAACATTTCACTTGCATTTCCCCCAACTTAGTCTACTGCATTCGTTGCTCCCAATGCAGTCTCCTCTACATTGGAGAGACCAAACGTAAACTGGGCAACCGCTTTGCAGAACACCTGCGGTCTGTCTGCAAGAATGACCCAAACCTCCCTGTCGCTTGCCATTTCAACACCCCACCCTGCTCTCTTGCCCATATGTCTGTCCTTGGCTTGCTGCATTGTTCCAGTGAAGCCCAACGCAAACTGGAGGAACAGCACCTCATCTTCCGACTAGGGACTTTACAGCCTTCCGGACTGAATATTGAATTCAACAACTTTAGGTCTTGACCTCCCTCCTCCATCCCCACCCCCCTTTTGTTTCTTCCGCTTTCCTTTTGTTCTTTTCCAATAAATTATATAGATTTTTCTTTTTCCCTCCTATTTCCATTATTTTTAAATATTTTTAAATCTTTTATGCTCCCCCCACCCCCACTAGAGCTATACCTTGAGTGCCCTACCATCCATTCTTAATTAGCACATTCGTTTAGATAATATCACCAACTTCGACACCTATGTGTTCTTTTGTTCTGCCGTCTGTGACATCTTTTGATGATCTGCTTCTATCACTGCTTTTGCCTACAACCACACCACCCCCCTGCACTTGTCTCCCCCCACCCAACACCCCCCCCCCACCTTAAACCAGCTTATATTTCAACCCTTCCTGGGATTCACCTAGTTCTGTCAAAGGGTCATGAGGACTCGAAACGTCAACTCTTTTCTCGTCCGCCGATGCTGCCAGACCTGCTGAGTTTTTCCAGGTAATTCTGTTTTTGTTTTGGATTTCCAGCATCCGCAGTTTTTTGTTTTTAATAGCTTTTACTTTTGCATCTCATGGGCCACTTGACCATGTCCAACTCTGTGGCCTAAATATGTAATTTCTGCTTTCGCAAATTCACTTTTAGCCAAAGTTACAACCAAATTGCTTCCTGTAGTCATTCAAACAGTTGCTTTAAATGTGGTAGATGTTCCTCTGTTTGACTGAACACCACTGAGGCAGCACAATGGCTCAGTCCTTCAATCAATTTGTTGGTCTCTGAAATGTTGCTGGTGCATTTTCCATACCAAATGGCATTACTCTGCATTGATATAAACCATCTGGTGTCACAAAAGCTGATATCTCTTTTGCCCTTTCTGACAAGCGTACTTGCCAACATCCTCACAGCAAGTCAATTTTTGTGATAAACCCTGACTGTCCCACTTTCGATACATTCCTCCAATCATGGAATAGGATACGAAGCTGCCTTTGTTACATTTACTTTGTGGTAATCAATACATATAGGGCAGAATTTTGCCCTTGATGGGTGGGCTGGCCCCACCGGCTCGGTGGCGGGCTGGCAGCCGATCACCACCACCGAAATGGGCCCCGCTGCCATTTTAAGTAGGCAGGCCAATTAAAGCCCGCCCAGCGCGCTGCCCAACAGGAAGCCCTATGCACTTCCTGTGCGGGTGGTGGGGGATTCCTCAACTGTCAGAGTGCACTCTTTCGTGCATGCGCGTGAAAGAGCGCACATCTCCCTGAGACTAAGTGCTGCCTCAGGAAGATCGTTGACAGTGTTTCAACCTTCAAAAATAGAATAATAAAAAAATTATTAGCATGTCCCCCCGTTTGTGACATTGTCACACAAGATGGGACATGTTAATAAATATGACAAAAACTTGGACATGAAACTTCATCACGCCAGTGGATGAGGTTTCATGTATTATCAGAAGCCCGCTGGGGCTCCTGGCCTGTCTGCCAGCCTCAAGGTTGGACGGGCAGGCCTTTAATTGGCTTAATGATCCTGTCAATGGCCTCAATTGGCCATTGACAGGTCGGCCTTCGGACAGCTGATCGCGCTGTCCGCCCGCCTTCCTGAATATTTAAATGGGGCGGGATGATGTTGGGGGTTCCTCCCGATGTCATCCTGCATCATTTTCGCATCGGTGAGCGGACCCCGCTCCCAGCTCGCCAACAGAAAAATTCTGCCCATAGTCTTTGTGGCCCATTCGGTTTTGGCACCATTACAATGAGTGAACTCCAATTACTGTTACTGGGCTCAATGGTGTCATTTTCAAGCATAAATTCAATTTCTTTCCACACTTGAGCTAATTTTACTGGATTTAATGTAAATGGGTGTTACTTTATTGAAACTAAATCCTCCACATCAACATCATGCAAAACCAAATTTGTCTTCCCTGGTCTATTTCCACAAATTGTTTTGTGTGACTGCAACAGCTCTTGTAAATCACTCTGACAGTTTTCTGCAAGGTAACATAATATCACATTTAGATTAAGCATTGTCCAATTTAATCAGAGGGAGGTCCATTTCAGAATCTTTCATTTCTGTTTCCTACAACTAACAGTATCTCCTTCTGTTTATCTTTTCTGTCAAAGTACCTTTTTAGTATGTTTATGTGGCACACTTGCTGACTCTTTCTTCTACCTGGGGTATTCACTACATAGTTTACTTCACTCGGTCTCTTTTAAATCTGGTAAGGTCCACTAAACCTTGTCTTCAATGGTTCACTGGCAACAATACTAACAGTTTTTCCCCAGCCACATAACGACGAGCCTTTGCCCTTTCATCTGCATTTGCCTTCATCACTTGCTGTGATATCTTTAAATGTTCCCTAGCTAGCTCAATGCCCTATTCAATCTTTCTCCGAATTTTGTCATCTAATCCGAGTGAGTTGTTTCAGAACTTTGGCTCAGTAACTTCTCTTGAATCAGTTTGAGTGGTCCCCTTACTTCATGACCATAAACTAATATGAAAGGACTGTTGCCTCATTAGGGTCATCCTTAATGGCAAATAACAAGAATGGAATCCCAATCATGTGGATAGTATTGGCTATATGCTCTAATCACAGTCTTTAAAGAGTCTTGATGTCACCTTTCTAAGGTACCTTGTGATTCAGTGTGATGGGCTGATGATGTATATTGCTTTATTCCTAGGCTGTTCTTTAGCTCTTTAAACAACTGTGAACCCTGATCCAACTGTATTTCTCTTGGTAACCCATATATTGTAAAGAACTTGGTTAACTCCTCTACAAACACCTTTGTTGTGATTTTCCTTAAAGGCATTGCTTCTGGAAATCTTGTGGACACATCCATGATTTCAGTAAGTACTGATTCCCATTTTTAGTCTCAGGAGAGGTCCTACGCAATCAATCATGACAGATTTTAACTACATCTTTGTGTAGTTCATGCCGATAGATATGTTTTTGTGTCTTAGCTTGAGTTTTCCTGATTCTCAAATATCCAGCCTTTGGGATTTCATGAGCTACTCTCAAAATGTCATTTGGTATCCAGATGGTAACACTACTTGGTGCACAATCACTCACTTTTCATTTGCAGGGACATGAAGCAGTTTGCACTTCCTCAGTAACACATTGTCTTTAAGGTAATTACACTTTGGAATGTATTCTGTTTCAGTTTCAGAATAAGCTGTCTGGCATAACTGCTTTAAGTATGGATCCTGCTGCTGTAATTCCACTAACTTCAGTGAACTAAACACCTCAACCTCATCCTCTCTAATCTCTTCCTGAGTAATCATTTCAAAGATTGATCCAGTCAACTAAGGTTCAGTATCTTCCCCCTATCTTTTAGATTCTTCCTCTTCCTGTTTAAGTTTGAGTGCCTGTGATCTCATCATCACACAATCTGGAAACAATCCAGGATGATCCTTCTGTAAAACCTCTGTTGATTGCATCTCAACAGGTTCCTCTACTACAGTAGGCATAGTCAATATTTGTGCTCCAGCTATTTCATTCCCTAGGATAAATTAGACCCCTGCAATGGGCAATTTCTCCAACACTCCAGTAGTCATCTCTCCTGTTTTCAAATCACTCTTTAAATTTATTTTATATAATGAAATAGGCTTGAACCCACCATGAATTCCACAATTACTTTCTCCTGCAATAATCCTTCTGGACAGCAGATGGCACTATCCCATAACATTAATGTCTTAAGATCTTAACAGCCTTTCCTGCTCTTCATGGAAAACTTTCCCTTTGCATATAAAATCTAGCCGTTCAGAACTTCCTTGGGTAGGTTGTGAACACATTCCCATCTCTCTGGTTAATACTGACTCTTCCTTTTTCACCTGTACAAGGGCCTGTCTTGCACTTGGGTTTCCGAGCCTACAGCACTTTACTTACAGAACTCTTCTCAGTCCCTATCACTGCAATTGTCTCCCATTTAACCTCTAACAATTTGATCTTGTATGTCCAGCCTTGTTACCATGTCAACATACTACTTTTCTCCCTTCACCTTTGTCTCCTACCTTTCCATTTTTAATCGACTGGTGTCCTTGAACTGGCTCCTTGTTATTATTACATTTACCATCACTAGGTTTTCTATACCTCCAATTCCTTTGCTGACTCCTTTATGATCATTTTTCCCACACTCAACTATCTGTGTGAAATATTATAATTATCAGCAAAAACAGCAGCTTCCCTGATCATTTTACTTTGTCTTTCATCTAAATATGTTTTGATAGTTACTGGAACACCATTTGTAAATTCTTCCATAATCATAGCCTCTCTTACATTTTCAAAAGTTTTGTCTAGCTTTAATGTCCTATACCATTGATCCCAGAGAGTTCCTTTTTCTCTTGCAAACTCTGTAAATGTCTGATTACATCTCTGTCTTACAGTCCTAAACTTCAACTGATAAGCTTCAGGGACGAGCTCATAAACATTTAGTATTGTCTTGTTTAACTACCTTGTCATCTGCAGATTGCTCCTTTGATAAGCCAGCATACACATTCATTGCTGCACCTGACAAAACACCCTGTAACACTATAGTCCAAGCATCTCTTAGCTAATTAAATTTTACAGATATCTTTTCAAAAGAGGCAAAATATTTTTCAATTCCATCCTCTGTAAGCTTCAGCACTAACCAAAGATTTTTAGTTAAATCAAATTCCTCAAAGGAATCAAAGTCACCATCTGAATCATTATCTCTCCTTTCTTCCTTTCTTCTAGCTCCACGTTAGATAATTCATACTGTTTGGCTTCTTCCTCTCTCTGAAGCTCTCTACCTCTTTCCTTCTCTCTCTCCTCAATTGCTACCTTCTCCCTCTGAAGTTTAAGTTCAAACTTCTGCATTTCTATCTCTTGCGATCTCTTCTTTTATTTTCCTGCTCCTCTTTTTTCCCATTGAAGCTTTTCTTTACTTCTATTTCTTTTAATCTGCCCTTTTCCTCCTCTTTCTACTTTCTACCTAATTCAAATGTTCTCATTTCTCCTTTTCTCCCAATTCAAGTCTTTTCAGTTCCATTTCTTTTTCCAGTTCAAACTTCTGCCCTTCTCTGTCTCTTCCCATATCAAGCTGTTTCATTTGCAGCTGAAGTCTTACTACCTCCAGCTATGACACACTGAATTCAGGTCTCTCCTGCTCTAGCTTTACATGCTGAATAAGTACTCTAACCATATCAGCCTTATGAAATGCTGCTTTTATGTCTGTCTGCACTTCACCTGCTAACTGTCTCAGCTGAGTTTCAGTCAGAGACTTCAAATACTCCACAGTTATATCTTCCGATCCCAGAAAAGTCTTAGCAATTGCCAAAACCATGTTGCAATCCAACCACTTTAAAACCCCTCAACACAAAACACTCGAGTTCAATATTATGCTCCTACTCATATCCTTTAAATTCACAAATCCCAATTCAGTTAAAGAATTTTAAATCTTGCACAAGCCCCCAAATTTGTTATGACTTACTGATCGTAACTTTTCTTTTGTATATTGAAAACGAGGGGGAAGCTACTGATCCCAGAAGCATAGAACTCCAGTAACACTTTTAGGATTTTAAAATCAAAAAAATTATTGAGAAGGGTAAAAAACCTTAAACTCACAAGATTAAAATTACACAGTTGAAATATTCTTACAAAACATTCCCCAAAAAAACCTACTTGTTCAGAACACACAAGTAAACTACTTGGCAACAGCTTCCTTATACACTTTAAGCATAAAAATCCAGTAATACTAACCAAGGCAAAGCCTGCTGCTGCTTTACTAAAGTATACCATACAACTTCTCACTGTCTTTCACTCTGCAGTAGAAATCTAAAGGAAGTTCAGAAACAGTCTGTTTTCTGAAAACAAAGAATATTTCTCAGCACAAAGCTGGTCTCAGGACATTTTCCTTGAATATTTTTTCCCCTTTCATCCTAGATTCCATTGTTCCAAGCACCTCTTTGAATTCAAATTTTCCAAAATATAAAATTCTTTCACATATGCCTATTACCTCCATTTTGGGTCAAATGAACTTATGAATCCTTTGTAAAACTCCCTTTGAAATTTAGCAGCTGAAAAGCCAAGTCCTTACCTATCATCTAATGCAAATTTTAAAATCCAACTTATTTATTTGTCATTCCAAGTTCACCACAGCCTCTTATTACAAGTACATGCATCTAACACCTTTACCTTTCATCTCTCAGTTCCCACAGACAAGCTGCCTTTAATAACCTTCCCCTAGTTTAATTACCCATGGACACACACATACACAGCCTTCTTTACAGAATCGCACCATATTCCCAAAAATGTTTTTTTAAAAAGAACATTGATCTTCACAGTGGGGAATTATAATCCTAGCCACTTTTTGGAACAATCCCAGATTAGATGATTCCACTCAACATTGAGAAAAACAGATCCTAAAGACGCTAAATGGGGCTGAATGATCCCAAAAGGAAAGAAGCTTGCTGAGATTATTAGTTTGCTCCAGAAAGCCTTTTGAGCAAGTTTCAACCGTATTATAATATCCTGGATAATCCGGGTATAACTTCTCAGTAATGCATCTCCTAGCAAAGAGGGATGGAGTGGGTTCATGAGTTAGATGTACAGAGGACTTTGTGAACCAGTATAAATGCTAAACCATAAAGATATTTATTCAAGAACTGAACATCAATTCAGTGTGGTGAAAACAGTCAATTTCAATGCTAAAAAGGTTTTAGGAAAAGAGAGAAATACAATCTTATTACTAATAGAGAATCCAGCTTTTAAATTCAATTACTGTTAAAGTAAAATATTTTAAGTAGGATATCCATCAATTATTAAAGTAACATTTAGCCAAATTCCTGAATGAAGACTACAGAGTTAACACGATGATTCTGTCCCAGTTAAGAACAGAACTTAGTGTGTCACAGCTGGAGGTAGTAAGACTTCAGCTGCAAATGAAGCAGCTTGATATGGAAAGAGTTTGCAAAAGAAAGGTGTTATTCTGCAACGTTATGTGTGTATCTCTCTTATCAGGGATTCTCTTATTGCTTTAAGGAGAGACAAGCCCCTACATGCAGAGTCCTGTGATCAAGCACTGTGAACTTTATTTAACCTTTTTTAAATAAATGAATCCTTTCAATTTTTTAAGCTTTAATTTATAGGAAAATAACTCCTTTAACCTTATAAGCCCTCATTATGGCTAGGTTTCTTCACAGCGATTCCTCAACAAATAGCCAAGTTGACCAAGGTTATCAACAAAAGTGTTTGGTGACCAAAGAAAAATACCATTCCTGTTACAAAGAATTTCAGAATTTTCACATAGTCTTTGGGACAATATTCCACATTAAAGAGCCCAGTAAAGTGATGCATGCTCTGAATTAATGGACACTGTGCTCAGAGTGTGCTTGATGGATTCAACGCATTCCAGTGTGGTCAACCAACCTGAAAAGTACTTGTGAAATTGTGCACAAACTGTGCGTAACCCTCACTAATGCCCTAAAAGAATATTTTAAATGGGGCTACCCGATAATGCAACTCATTAGTGCTTCAGTCACTGAATGCGTGTTTTCAAATGTCCCAATAAAGTAAAAAGCTTTTTTGTGTGAATGATCCCAATTGTTCCCAAAATCACACAACTTGTCTCCTGTCCTGTGCTTTGGCCTCAACTTTGACCTCAATTTCTACTATCTCTCCATTCAGGAAGCCAGAAGCCCTTAACCCTTTATTGGCTACTGGCATCCAAAATTCCATCCCAATTTTACCTCTTCCCCAGTTTTTCTTTAATGATTTGTTTATGGGATGTGAGCATTATTGGCAAAGCCAGCATTAATAGCCATCCTTAATTGCTCTTGAGAAGGTGGTGGTGAGATGGCTTCTTGAGCTGCTGCAGTCCATGTGGTGTAAGTACACCCACAGTGCTGTTAGGGAGGGGGGGTCCAGGATTTTGCTCCAGTGACAGTGGAGGAACAGCAATATATTTCAACGTCAGGATGGTGAGCGGCTTGAAGGGGAACTTGCAGGTCATGGTGTTCCCATGCAGCTACTGCCCTTGTTCTTCGAGCTGGTAGAGGTTGCCGGTTTAGAATATGCTGCTGATGGAGCTTTGGCCAATTGCTGCTGGCGGGTTCCAACACACTTCTGACTTGTGCCTTGTAGAACAGGCTTTTGTGAGCTTCAGTGCTGAGCTACCTGTCACAGAATTCCCAGCCTCTGGCCTGCACTTATAGCCACAGTATTTTTATGAGTGGTCTGGTTAAGTTTCTGACCAATGGTAACCCTGAGGATAATGTTTATGGGGAATTCAGCAATGGTAATGCCATTGAATGTCAAGGGGAGGTGGCTAGATTGTCTCCTATTAGACATAGTCATTGCCTGACACTTGTGTGACACGAATATTACTTTCCACTTGTTAGTCCAAGCTTGTATGTTGTCCAGGTCTTGCTGCATGCAGGCATGGATTGCTTCAGTACCTGAGGAGTTGTTAATGGTACTGAATACTGCAATCATCAGCAAACACCCCTACTTCTGACCTTATGTTGGAGGAACGTTCATTGATGAAGGAACTGGAGATGGTTGGACCTAGGACACCAAACTAAGGAATGCCTACAACAATGACCTGGGACTGAGATGATTGGCCTCCAAGAAACACAACCATCTTCTTTTGTACGCATTATCATTGCAATATGTGGAAAATTTTTCTCCTAATTCCCATTGACTTCAATTTTGCCAGGGCTTCTCGATGTCACACTTGGTCAAATGCTGCCTTGGCGTCAAGGGCAGTCACTCTCACCTCTGAAATTCATCCCTCTTTTCCATGTTTTTGACCAAGACAGTTATGAAGTCAATAGCTGAATAGCCCTGCCAGAATCCAAGGAGCATTGGTCAGCTGTATAAGTACCGCTTGACAGTACTGTTGATGACACTTACCTTTTAAAAAATTCGTCCATGAGATGTGGGCGTCGTCGCTGGCTAGGCCAGCACTTATTGCCTATCCCTAATTGCCCTTGAGAACTGAGTGGATTGCTAGGCCATTTCAGAGGGCATTTAAAAGTCAACTGCATTGCTGTGGGTCTGAAGTCACATGTAGGCCAGACCAGGTAAGGATGACAGATTTCCTTCCCTAAAGGGCATTGGTGAACCAGATGGGTTTTTACAACAATCAACATGGTCACTATTAGACTTTTAATTCCAGATTTTTTTTTATTGAATTCAAATTTCACCAGCTGCCATGGTGGGATTTGAATCCAGGTCCCCAGAGCATAACTCTGGGTATCTGGATTATTAGTCCAGTGATAGTATCACCATGCTATTGCCGATGATTGAGAGTGGACTGATGGGGCTGTAATTTGCTAGATTGTCCAGCTTTTTGTTCTCAGGACATGCCTGGGCATTTTTCCACACTGTCAGGTAGATACCAGTTCTGCAGGTGTACTAGAACAGCTTGGTTAAGGCCATGCCTAGTTCTGGAGCACATGTCTTCAGTATTACAGTGAGGTCCCAGCCCTTACCCCATCCAATGAGTTCACCTATTCCTTGATATAAAATGGAGAGAATTGAAATATTTGAAGACTGGAATCTGTGATGACAGGGTCCTTGGGAGGAGGCTGAAATAAATAATTGACTTGGCACTTCCGGCTGATGATGATTGCAAATGCCTCAGCTTTGTCTTTCGTACTAATACGCTGGGCCACATAATCGTTCAGGATAGGCATATTTGTGGAGCTTCCTGCTCTGTTTAGTTGTTGAATTTTCCACCATTATTCAGTACTGGATATGGGAGAACTGCAGAACTTTATCTGATCATTGATTAGAACAAAGAACAAAGAAAAGTACAGCACAGGAACAAGTCCTTCGGCCCTCCAAGCCTGCGCCAATCATATTGCCCATCAACTAAAACATTTTGCACTTCTGGGGTCCATATCCCTCTATTCCCATCCTATTCATGTATTTGTCAAGCTGCCTCTTAAACACCACTATCGTACCTGCTTCCACCACCTCCTCTGGCAGCGAATTCCAGAAAATCACTACCCTCTGCGTAAAAAACTTACCCTGCACATCTCTTCTATAGTTTTCTCCTCTCACCTTAAATCTATGTCCCCTAGTAATTGACTCTTCCACCCTGGGAAAAAGCTTCTGACTATCTACTCTGTCCATGCCACTCATAATTTTGTAAACTTCTATCAAGTCGCCCCTCAATCTCCGTCGCTCTAGTGAGAACAATCCAAGTTTCTCCAACCTCTCCTCATAGGTAATAACCTCCAGACCAGGCAGCATCCTGGTAAACCTCCGCTGCACCCTCTCCAATGCCTCCATATCCTTCTGGTAATGTGGCAACCAGAATTGCACACAATACTCCAAGTGTGGCCTAACCAAGGTTCTATACAGCTGCAGCATGACTTCCCAGCTTTTATACTGAATACCCCTGCCAATGAAGGCAAGCATGCCATATGCCTTCCTGACTACTTTATCCACCTGCTTTTCCACTTTCAGTGACCTGTGGACCTGTACACCCAGATCCCTCTACCCGTCAATGCACTTAAGGGTTCTGCCATTTACTGTATAATTCCTACCTGTATTAAACCTTCCAAAATGCATTATCTCGCATTTGTCCGGATTAAACTTCATCTGCCATTTCTCCGCCCAAGTCTCCAACCGATCTATATCCTGTTGTATCCCTTGACAATCCTCTTCGCTATCTGTACCTCCTCCAACCTTAGTGTTATCTGCAAACTTACTAATTAGCCCAGTTATATTTTCCTCCAAATCATTTATGTATACTACAAACAACAAAGGTCCCAGCACTGATCCCTGCAGAACTCCACTAGTCACAGCTCACCATTCAGAAAAGCACCCTTCCATTGCTACCCTCTGTCTTCTATGACCAAGCCAATTCTGTACCCGTCTTGCCAACTCACCTCTGATCCCATGTGACTTTAACTTCTGTACTAATCTGCCATGAGCGACCTTGTCAAAGGCCTTACTGAATCCATGTATATAACATCCACTGCCCTTCCATTGTCGATCATCTTTGTCACTTCCTCGAAAAACTCGATCAAGTTAGTGAGACACGACCTCCCCTTCACAAAACCATGCTGCCCCTCACTAATACGTCCATTTGCTTCCAAATGGTAGTAAATCCTGTCACGAAGAATCTTCTCCAATAATTTCCCTACCACTGACGTAAGGCTCACTGGCCTGTAATTTCCTGGATTATCCCTGCTACCGTTTTTAGACAATGGAACAACTTTGGCCATTCTCCAGCCCTCTGGGATCTCACCCGTAGCCAGTGAGGATACAAAGATTTCTGTCAAGGCCCCAGCAACCTCCTCCCTTGCCTCCCTCAGTACTCTGGGGGAGATCCCATCTGGCTCTGGGGACTTATCCACCTTAATATTCTTCAAGACGCCAAACACCTCCTCTTTTTTGATCTCAACATGATCCAGGCTATCTACACACTCTTCCCTAGAAAAATCAACCACTAAGTCCTTCTCCTTGGTTATGGGATCACTTAGCCCTGTTAACACCATCTGCAGTTTAGCACTGTGTAACTTCACCAGGTTGGCATCTCATTTTTAGGTGCAGGTAGTGCTGCTCCTGGTATGCTCTCTACACTGATCTTTGAAGTTGATCCCTTGGCTTGATGATTTGAATCATGCTTTGCTTTGTAATACCAAAACAATTGCAAGCACAATTTAAGCTCAGATTGTCGACGGAAACTGCAACCAATTTTCTATAAACTCCCAGAGCCTGAAAATGAGTGGGGTTAGTAAACTCAGCTTTTATGCCAGGACCCAAGTTACCCACGATCTTCACCACTGACCTGGTTAAAGTTAGCAGATGACCCATTATTCTGTAGCCCTCACACCTGTAGGAGCCTCAACCGCCAAAAGAAAGTTTATTTGTAGGGAGGTCAAAACAATTTTGCCATAGGAGGAACTTTCCGGGCTCCAGCTAAGTTGTCCAAATTCCCGAGGTGAACTCCACAACTGCCATTGGTGTGGGCTGAATGGTTCTTTTGTCTGGATGCAGCAGTATCTGATTCCTCAGCATTAACCATTGTAGGAATGCAAAAACTTCGAATGTTGGGAGTCACTCTCTACCAAATCCCTTCCATATCGATGACCTTGTTTGGGAAGGAACATAGAAACAAGAGTGAACCATTCAGCTCCTCAAGGCTGCTCTGCTATTCAATCAAATGATGCCAATCTTCGCTCAATTTCATTGATAAAGGAGCCACAGGCTTCACCCAACCTCCCCCCACCACCCCACCCCAACACCTCCCCACTTCCAAAAAAAAAACACAGGAATCTTCCAGGCAAGGTCATAACCCATAACCTGACATATTCACATCTCAACTAAATTTGGGGCCCTTCGATCGCCATCTAACGAGAGCTTAAGGCCGGAAGATTTTCAGCTCATTATTGTGTTAGATTTCTAAATAGAAATAAAAGGAAACACACTAATTGTTAAACATCCATCTATTTGCTTATCTCAAGTTGTTGGACTGCCTCAGAGGTAAGAGAAAGCATTCATGTTAGATTCAACTAAAGATACATGAAAAAATATGATCAATTCCAAGAATTCCTTTTGGAATAATTTGGAAGAGAAATGAAATGTTTTCATTGGCATGTGAGGCACAAGAAATGCAAAATGTAATAATTTTGTTAAATTATCAACCATAGTTCCAGGTTTCTGATTGAGACTAAGGCCTCCAAGTAAAATAATTAACAAAGGTTATCACAGAGTGTGATGGGTCCAGCTCCAAATTGACATTTTGTGGCTAGACCATTTATCAGGCTTTTGAGGTACATTTTGGAGGGAGTCACAAGTATAACATTTTGTTGGTGGCCCCGTAAATTTTGCTCAGTTTGTGTGTTGACTCTGTTTTCTGCCAGAACCTTTGCACTGGCCGGTTGAGTTGGAATAATACAAACCTTTGGTCTTTGTATCTGATAGTTTGAGGAGCAGGAACCCAATATAATCCAGCACAAGGAAGTATGATAATCACGAAGTGCATGCAGGCATAAATATTCAACTTCTTTTCTTTGTTTTTCAGTATTCTTGTGTGTGTATGCACGCCTAGGGACTGAAAACCCACTCACGCCAAGATCACATTGAGCTGCCAGTTTATCCAAACTCAGGAGTTGGTCACCAATGTTCCCTTTAAGCCGTGTAGATGCACATCCACACATCAATTGGGAAGGCGCAAAGAACAAATGGGCCACGCACAAGCAGGATGCAAGCATGCGCAATCTTCCTTCAATCTGAAATGGACAGCGCAGTGGAGCAAAGAAATTAGAGCAAAGACCGACGATTACCTAAAGGAGGTCCTCCTGGCATCATTACAGTTGAATTTTGGTTGCTTGCTTCACTCTGGAGGTTGAAACCGTGGCAGTGTTTCTTCTGGGGCTTGGGAAAGTCAAAATAAAGATGGACATGCCTATAAGCCTCCTTTCTAAGGGCGTTCAATCTAATACCAATCTGTCCTGCTTCTTTGGTGATCCAGACCAGAACATCTGATCTAATTCACAAGAAGCCCCTCAACCATCATTCAGCAGGTGGCTTAGTGGGCATAGTGCCCCCCGATCCTGTCCCGACTCGCTTCCTTCCAATGTAATCCCACTGAGGTCACAGCAAAAGCTCAGTGAAAGGCCTAGAGACCTAAAGCCCCAGTACTTTTGTGTGCATACACACGTCAAACAATTCTCGATATAATGTCAACGCGTAGTTCATATAGGAAAATGGTAAATATGGAAATCCACTAAGACTTTAATCTGAAAAGTTTGCTCTTTTCCCCCATAGATAAGTTTCAGTTTCATGTGCAGGGACTGCCGCTAGGCTGGAGCATCTGGTCAATTTAATAATATCTGAACTAAGCAGATGGTGGATTACCTGTCACTTGGTTTACAATTTTCTCATTCAGGGTGATGTAGAAAAGTGATAATGGGAAATCCTGGAAGAAATTATTGTTTAAACCTTCAATGACTCAGAAGTGTATTGTGGCATACAGCATTCCACCTCATTAATCAGGCCTGGAAAGACTATTATTAAGAGATTTTCATAGTGTTGTTGGAATCTCTGGGGTATGCACAATATGGTCAAAGCAGATACTATTTGTTGACAGCTGCCTTCCTGTATCTCTGCTCACCTTCTGCTCTGTTTTTATTACGAATTCACAGTGCTACTTTCCAAGCCAGAGTACCAAGTTTTTACTTTGTGGAATTTATCTATACCAGTGAGACCACATTCCTGATTTGTTTCCCTGGCGTCAAAGGCTACTCATTTGAGAATATATAAGTATTATACACTTAACCTGAAGGATGTTTTGCAGATTTATTCACTTGTGTACACAGCTGCTTATATTGATTTCATGAGACTTTCCCAATTATTAATTTCCAAATGGTCCTGAATCCACCACAAGTATTTCCTCAATGAAGCCTGCTTCTTCAGCTAAAGTTAATTATTTTTCTAACCCAAAAATTACTTCCTACACAAACAACCATCCTTCAATAGTTGGGTGCTTCTCTTGCAATAATTGAACTTAAGCCATAATTTCAATCAACTAAATGTAATGAGCAAAGTTACCTTTATCGCAGTGGAGGTAAAGCAACAAATTGTTTTATATGAACATGAACAGCCATTTAGCAACTTGAGCCTGCTTTGCCACACAGTAAGATATTGTTGGTCTGTGGCCGAACTCCATTTGCCTGCCATAAAAACAAAAAACTGCGGATGCTGGAAATCCAAAACAAAAACAGAATTACCTGGAAAAACTCAGCAGGTCTGGCAGCATTGGCGGAGAAGAAAAGAGTTGATGTTTCGAGTCCTCATGACCCTTCGACAGACCGTTCTGTTTGTGGGAGCTTGCTGTGCACAAAAATTGGCTGCCATGTTTCCCGTATCACAATAGTGACTACTCTTCAAAAAATACTTTGTTGGCTGTAAAGCACATTGAGATGTCTGGTGGTTGTGCAAAGTGTTATGTAAAGAGACATTTAGGGGACACTAGGTTGTAGAGTTAGAAGCTGTACATTTGTAATGTTCACTTTGTCAATAAATCTAAAACATGGTAAAGATTGACCTCTGGTCTCTTTCACTGACTGAAAGAGGTTTAACAAACAGAAGTGTTTCTTAATTTCACCCCTGAAAGGTCTGCCTCTAGCTTTTAAATTAAGACCCCTAGTCCTAGATTTCCCCCAACCAAGGGAAACAGGTTCCCCCTATTTAACTCATCTGTTCTATTTAATACCTTAAACTTTTAAGTCACTCCTCAAGACTTCTAAATTCCAGGAAATACATCCCTAGTTTATGTAATCACTTGGAATTTCAGCTATGATTCTGGTAAATCTAACATGTTTAGTACAAAGGTGTGGTGCCCAGAACTGCTCACAGTATTCCAGATGTGGTCTGACCAGGGCTTTCCATAGCTGTAATATAACTTCAAACCACTTTTATTCTATTCCTCTAGATATAAAACCAGCATTCTATTAGCTTTTTAGATTATTTTCTGTTAATGATCTAAGTTCCTGGTCCCTAAAGGTCTCTGGACTTCCACAGTTTCTAGTTTTTCACCATTTAGAAATGACTCTGTTTTATCCTTTTAACCCATAATTTTTCAGGGATGGCTGAAGTCCCTCCATCGGGGCCGAAAACAGGAGGCAACACTTAGGATGGTGGCCGTATCCAGAGAGGAGTATTCCTTGTGGTGACCATCAGGAATACCTAAGGATGGTGGCCCTCTCCTAAAAGCTGCAGGCCCAATCAAAGGTCCGGCAGCTCAACAGCGCCACTGCTAGCGGTGGCCGCTGCTGAGGCTGCAGCTGCAAGGAGAGGGTGCCTCAGTGGCCGATGTGCCCTCAAAAAGGGCTAAGTGGGATTGGGGGATGCTGAGGCCAGAAGAGAAGGCCCTGGCAATTGAGCATTGGGCATTCATGGAGCGTAAGGGTGCTGTTACTGTGGGGGTGGCCTTTGCTGTCATTGAGTCCTTATGAGGGCCAAATGGGAGGGCCCACACCTCCCTAGGGCCTGTCCCAAAGAGCTGGTAAGATTCCAGTCTTCATTCCAAAGTGATTACCTCACAAGCAATCCATGTTCAATTGCAGCAAGACCTGGACAATATCCAGACTTGGGCTGACAAGTGACAATTAACATTCGCACCACACTAATGTCAGGTAATGACCAACTCTAACAAGAGAGAATCCAACTATCACCCCTTGATGGCATTCCTATCACTGAATCCCCCACTATCAACATCCTGGGGGTTACCATTGACCAGAACCTGAACTGGACTAGCCATATAGATACTGTGGCTACGAGAGCAGGTCAGAGGCTATAGGAATCATGCGACGAGTAACTCACCTCCTGACTCCCCAAAGCATATCCACCATCGACAAGGCACAAGTCAAGAGTGTGACGGAGTACTCTCCACTTGCCTGGATGAGTGCAGCTCTCACAACACTCAAGAAGATGGACACCGTCCAGGACAAAGCAGCCCATTTGGTTGGCAACACATTCACAAATATTCACTCCCTCCACCACCTATGCAGAGTGGGAGCAGTGTGTAGGTGCACTGCAGGAATTCACCAAGGATCCTTAGACAGCACCTTCTAAACCCGCGACCTCTACCGTCTAAAAGGACAAGGGCAGCAGATAGATGGGAACACCGCCACCTGGAAGTTCCCCTCCAAGTCACTCACCAATCTGACTTGGAAATATATTGCCGTTCCTTCACTGTCGCTGGGTCAAAATCCTGGAACTCCCTTCCTAACAGCACTGTGGGTGTAACTACAGCAGTTCAAGCAGACTACAGCAGTTCAAGAAGGCAGTTCACCACCACCTCCTTAAGGGCAACTAGGGATGGGCAATAAGTGCTGGCCTAGTCAGCAAAGCCCACATTCTGTGAATGAGTAAAAAAAAAAAAATTGCTTCCATAGAAATCCATTTGCTACAATTTTTCTCATTCATTTAATCTATCAATACCCCTTGGTAATTTTATGCATCCACCTAAACTGTTTGGCAAATTTGGAAATGTAGCTTCCTATCCCATCATCTAAGTCATGGATGAATGCAGTGTCTAGCTGAGGCCACAAGACAGCCCCTTGTGGAGCACCATTAGTCACATCATGCCAATTAGAGCATCTGCCAATTGTCCAACCTTTGTCTCCTGCCACTCAGTCATTTATTCTATTATTTATTTTACTTCTTAGGTTGTTGTAAGTTTTTTTTTTATTTTTCTGCACACTAACCTGCCCTAAAACATTGAAGAAAATTTTAAGCATTTACTGCCTCAAGGTTATACAAGCCAATAGCAGTATGGGAAGCAAAAAGTGGTACATCTTTCACACTGTGCATTGAATTTCCAATCTCACCAAAATCCCAACTTTTACACTCTATTTACCATGCACTCCATTTACAGCCACTCTGTGCTACTATTTTTTGATGCTGACTGAACTGTTTGCAATAACAATTTGCATTTATATAGCAACATTAATGTGGAAAAACATTCCAATGACACTTCTCAATGGTGCATTAAAAAGAAAAACTAGAGAATGCCATTTAAGGTGGAGAGTCAGAAAAGCTTGGGAAGGGAATTCCAGGATATGTAATGCAGGCAGTTGAAGCGGCTACCATCAATGGTGAAACAGGAGCACAGGGTCAGAGGAATTGAATGTTCTGGGACAGGGGGGCAGGGGGGCTGTGTGGGCAGAGGATGGGGACTGGGGGATGTGGGCATTGCGGGGGGCGGGGTGGTTGGCAGTGGAGGAGGGTGGAGTTACAGGGCTGCATAAGGCTCTGGAGTTAGGCAGGTGGGTGGTGAAGAAGGGATTGCAACGTGATGATGAGAGTTTTAAATTTGAGACATTGAGGGCCTGTGAATCAACGTAGATCAGCAAGGATGGTGCAGAACTGGGGACATGAAGGAACTCATTGGACCATTGCAGTCCTCAACCCAGTTCCAGTACAAAGGAGCAGCAAATGTGGATTCCATAGAGGATGCTTATGAACTAAAACTGTTGAAGCAACAAATCAAGCAAGAGTTTCTCAGAGATACCTAAGGTTTGGAACATCTTTCTGGCCTTCCTCAATATTACAATGGAGATAGCAGCTCCAGGCACTTTCCAAAGCATAAGAAATGGAACATATGTTGCCTTACACTTGAAAAATAAGCTGCAAAACAATTACCGCCATCCATTATTTACCAAAATCAAAGCAAGTATTAAAAAACAACAAATGCTGGACACCAGATTCTCCACATTTTTGCCCATTCAAAAAGCCAGAGACACAAAACTTCTTGTGTCCAATTAGTATTCACTGTGCATGTTACTTCTTCTTGCTATAACCTATGCTTTCTGGCATCTCCATTATCTCAGTTCTATCCATTTTATCTTTTGTCAACCCACCCTCGTTATGTTTCTCACTGAAACCTAATTTTACTTCCTGATTTCTACCTCTTCCCAAGTCCACTTTCCACCCCAGCTCCAGGTCCAAAGCAACTTGACTTGCTGATGTCCATCCTAGTCTTCTTTTCTCACTTATCGCCTCTGAATATTACACCCTTGCCTCTGCAGCTTTTGTTTCTCTCTTATTCTGAGATACCTAGAGTCTTCAAACATACGGTGAAGCAAATCTGAATTCATCAGTGCTAACTTTCCATTGCAGAAATCTCCTTTCTTGACAAATCAGTGTTCTCCATGAGTGATGCTACTACTTTCTTTCTGTACAAAATATATGGAAACATTACACTCATTCACCGGGAGTCTCTCTTTCATTTACTATGTTACCTGGAGTCAGTTCCCAGGGGCTCTTTCACTCTTCTGGGGAAACATTGGTACGATGCTGTTTTCTGGGGTCTT
Source organism: Carcharodon carcharias (assembly GCF_017639515.1). NCBI lineage: Eukaryota > Metazoa > Chordata > Chondrichthyes > Lamniformes > Lamnidae > Carcharodon > Carcharodon carcharias. Next base: position 102,723,314 of record NC_054471.1, on the reverse strand, counting down.
CATAGCTCTTCTGCTGAAGTTAAGGCCAATGAGCAGGCTTACACTTGTTCCGTTGTGTGTTTGGTGCCCACATGATGTTCTTCAGGGTTTGTCTATTTTCCCTAAGTAAGCTACTCAAGACTGTAGTTCATTAAAACCATTATTACTGGTCGGGTATCATTTATCCGTAAATCTGAAAACTGGAAGCATCCAAAAGCCCCACTTTTTTAAAATTTCATCAACGTTTAGCATGGGAGCCTAATTGTTGGTCTGCACTGCTTACTTTGCGATTTTTGTGTTGAATATGTCAAAAAGAGACTTATTTTTATTATTCAGCGACACATCTCAAAAAGAGATATATGTCAAAAAGAGACATTATTATTCAGCAATACATCTCACTTTAGCCATTTTATTTACTTTAGACTATAGCTAGCCTAGGCTTAGGCTATTGTAATGTAAGTTTAAATGCAGTATCCAAAAACCAAAACTATCTGAAATCCAAAATGCAATCAGCCCCGAGGATTTCGGATAGGGGAACTCAACCTGCGTTTATTTACAGCTCTCTACACATCTTAGGAAACCTGCACTGGACTTCTCCTCTCTCCAGCTCTCTGTTACTAAGTCATGTGCCATTGCATCATAGTTACATCAGCATCAGATGTTTATGGTGTTAACCCTTTACTCCACAATACCCACAGAGGTACCCCAATCTGCCGCACCTCCCTCCGCCACTCCCTCCTCCATCCTTTTCAAGAATTTGGCAACCACCTGTTAGCAATTTCAAAGACAGGCAGAGAGTGGACTGGGGGAGTTCCAGAGCGCACTGAAAGAACTGTCTAAAGCTACATTAAAATTATTTAATTTGCCTTAACACTCAACTGGTATAGGGTGTTCAATTATTTCAATACATGCTTTCTTATTCTCTCTCTCACTCTCTCTGTTGCAGGATTTATCAGCGACTATCTTTCTGCCTCTGTTTTCATGCTGATATTAAACTGTAGCTTTTGTCACCTTATTATTGGTTAATATTTATAGTTCAAATTAGTACAATCCTAATAATTTACCATGAAACTTGCAATAACAGAGGAGAAAATCAACTGACAGCAAAAAACTAAAACTCAACATGAGCCTCGGAAAGCAGTTTTTTCCTACCTGGTTTACATTTTAACAAATGGACAACCTGCTCGGAAAACAGATAGCTGGAAACTTTATTCTGTACAGTTATCAGCTAACTGTCAAAGTAGAGCAGCATAAGTTCACTTTTAATAAGTATATGTATGTATAGATTCCTGAGGCAGAATATATTCATTTGACTGAGATTTGTATGAGCCAGGCAATATGACCAGTAAAGGTGTTCCTAGTCATCGCTTTAAACATGAACTGTGCCCATATGGAAGCTTCTGGAACTGTCATATATTTTTTAAAAATGGACACTAATATTGTGATTAAAATGGCTGCCATGGGCCAGGTGACTTTTGCAAATTCAACACAGTCTACCTCAACCTTCCGGAAAGGTCTTATTTAAATCACTCGGGTTGGTGGCCTCCCTCTTGAATTGACATACCCATAGAGAACTCCTCTGTGGAATTCACACCTGCCATTGTTCGTGAATTACTCCAAACTCAAAATTAATGGACTTCCAGATTTCATGTCTCCAAGTTTGCAATTTAAAAAAAAGAAAATTGCAGAAAACCAGATAACCACAAATAGGCATAATATATCCCAATCGAATAGCAATGACTTTTAGCTTTAAACCATTCTGGGTGGACAATGGCAGTTGAACATGTAACTGAAACTGGCTTCTGATACCAAAATTCTTTATTATCCCAAGAATGAAAGAAACAGGCACTCTGTGAAGAACACCACTGCAGAATTAGCTGCAGAGCAAGGCAGGAAAACCTAAATCTTTTTAAAACTTGGGGGCTGTTACATATTTAAAATACCTCCTAGCCTGATTCCTAATCCAAGTTTACCTATAAAGACATTTGACCTCCTGGTACAAAAAAACACAAGTACCTAATTTTGTGACCTGCTGATCATTCATCTTTTCCAGGGAATGCTGCAATAACCCTGATATCTGATTCCAGCTATTTTGGACCCATCTAAACTTCCAATTGAGTGGAAAAGATTCATTTTTCTAATGGGCTTACAACAACTGCGCCCTTCCAAGATGAGCCAAATATGCAAACTGTTAACTATTCTTTTGTTTACAACTTTCAAAAGTGCACTATTCTCTCTAACTGTACTTTCTTCCGAATGTATGTGTGTGTGTGTGTGTGTGTGTGTGTGTGTGTGTGTGTGTGTGTGTATGTGAGTGGTTGAGTGAGTAACGTAGCTTTTAGGCTTTTGAAGTGAATGCATGACTAAATAATCCTGTTTGTTTAAACCCATAATCTTAGTTCTAATCCTGTTAAAAAACCTTGTTGAAGATGAATCAGCAACTTAGCAATTTATCAAATCATCAAAGTTAATTTTCACCTTATTCCAGCATGCAGCAAAAATTGAGCAATTTAAATAAATTCAAGTTATACATTGTGGATATTATTTCCAGGTTCAGTCAGTATGTGTGCCAGAGGTGCATGGTTAGGGGATAATTTGTATGCTGCAGTGGATCTCAAAGGGATAGTAAGCTTTTTTGAAATTTGATTGCTGATACCCTTCCAACAGCCCTGGGAAATGCTAGTGAGCTGTTATAGCAAAGGAAGTGTAAGAAAGTTTGAGGCCTGCTGCAGAACACAGTGGGGGCTTCCAGTTACCCCTCCCAATGGTCTTTAGGTGAACTCAAAGGGGAAGGAAGTTCAAAATGCACAGAGCTTAAAAAAGACAATGAAGGTGGCAAGAGGAGGTGGTGGGTACGAATATGTTAAGAAAGGACCCTCCTGCATCATTATAATATTAAAAAGCAGCTCAGAACTGTTTCAGGTATGCATTTCTGTGCATGCACCCAAGGCCCAAAATAAGTACTTGTCATGTGCAAAAGATGTGGACACCATAACTGCAGGTTTCTATGCTTTCATATATGCCTTATAGGATGAATTGGCTTGCATGGAATATTCACAACATTAAAAATGGTCTTTTATCTTGTATAACAATTCTTTTATGGAGATGATAAGGTTAAGAGAATATTTATGCATCCATAAAACATAGTGCATTTATTCACCTTACTACAGATATCGACCATGAAATGGTTTCTACCTTCCAGCTCTGATGTATACATGCTGAATTATGAGCACCTGTATCTAGCCTGAGACTTGAGTGGAATACTGAGGGGGTACTGCACAATTAGATGAGAATTAAACCAGCTCCCTGTCTGTCCTTTCACATGGAGGAATAAGATCCAAAATATTCCTTGAAGAGTGAGGGATTTCTTCCCAATGTCCTGGCCAATATTTATCCCCCAACCAACATCACTAAAACAGATTATCTGGTCATCAGATTGCTGATGTTGGACCTTGCTGTGTGCAAATTGATTGCTGTGTTTCCTTCATTACGAGAGTGATTACACTTCGACATGTACTTTATTGTTTTAAGCTATCTTAGGGTCATGAAAGGTGCTATATAAATGCAAGTTCTTCCTTTACCAAAGTAAAACTAGCCTTGAAAGCATTTCAGAAGGACTGATGTGAAGCTTTTGTTCCATTAGGCGATACTATAATTTAAAATGCGGATTACATAAATATCATACAGGAAATTTTCCTGGGTTTACACTTGGGCATTCTGGGTGCATTAAATGTCAGAAAATCAGGCAGTTCCAACTGCCACGCCTATAGGAACCTGCCCGGTTTTCTCTGTTCTAGCTATGTATACTGTAAAAGCTTATCAAACACCAAAAAGTCATTTTGCCTAATATATTTTGATCTAACATTAACATCAATAAATAAGGTTTAGAGAATTTAACAATTAAAATCCATTACTTATGACAATCAAAGATTTTCTGATAACCACAAAGATTTGGAAACATTATAGCTTTCTCTTTAATTAGGTTTACGCATAATCTATATAGAATATTTAATTGGTGGCATGGAATCGAAAAATAAACTTCAAATTTTTTGGATGCAAGGAGAGCCTATTTATCTGAATTGCAAGGTAAGGAAACATTTTATGGCTGAATTTTATGGTGACCACATTCTTTCATCTCATCATCCCTACATTCCTCTAGCTGCTTGTTTTACTTGTTCAGTGAATTGCAATACACTCGGGATACCTTTGAACTCTTCCTAGCTTCTGTTTGAACTTCTAAAAGGCACACATGCTTATGGTATTAAAAGCCTGAAGTACGGCACTGGAGACACTTCTGATTTGTGACCCTGATTTTTCCTGCAGCAGTAGCTTGGAATAACCTCTTGCATTCGTGTTTGTATTCAAATATGTTCAACCTACATTCATTCCGCTCTGTCTGACAGTTCTGTAGCAAATATCTTACAATATTCATCATCCAATGCTACAACTTGGTATGAAAGTGCCCCCAAGTTCATTTGCGTTTGCTTGTCAATCATGCCGCTCCACACTCACTGCTCATTATAAGTATAACCCAGCTCTCATGGCCCTTTGGCTGTCACTAGTGGGCTGTTGAGGAATAAGTAGTTTTAGATGGAGGTAGATGTCAATGTTTATCATCAAAAACCAAAATGTTTTCAGCTACCAGTGCGTGCATACCGTAGTGAGCGGCATAACTTCACAGCACCTAGGATAAGAAAAAATGTGCTATCCATCATTACTTTGTGAATTTGGATGTGTTCAATGACCTAGAGAAGGGCACAATTTTAATCCCATCAGCCAAGTGAGAACAGGGACATCAATTGGACCCCAAAGTAATTTTAAAGCTGGCAGATCACGCATGATCATGTACCTGTCAGTTGAACCTGTCTGGCAGGCAAGAACATGTTAAGAAGAGGCCCAGGTAAGTTCCAATGTTTCTCTTTTTGTATAAATTCCTTGTGGGACAGGAGGAGCAGAGCTTCCCTGCCGTGAGTTTTCCTCCCCCCCCACCAACAACAATACCCACCGGACTCCCCACCTGAATGATTTTCTTCATGTCGGGGAAAGTTTTTTTGGTCCCAGTCATGGCCCCTTGCCGCACAAAATCCCATTCCCATCCGCCAGCCGGATTTGAACAGGAGTCTTTCCTCCCTCATGATGATGGAGCCCAAGATTTAAAATCACTCAGCCTCAAGCACATATGGGAACCTACCACCAGAACTAGCTGCAGCCCCTGCATGCTACGCTCATGTCCCGAGTTATCATTGAAGCTTAACGAATTTCCAGTCTTACATTTATGATATGCACAAGCTGAATAGTAAACTTTAGGAATTTGAAGAATTTGCACTTCCAGCACTTTGTTTAGAATTTCTCCCTTGTACAGGTTGGTGCAATGAATATTAATGGACAGAATTTAGGTCAAATTGTGTTGAGTCTGTTAATGTTTTGCTAAATAACAACTAAAGGTACTTGTGAAAAAATGCTTCATCCTCTGACTTCCATAGGATTCTCATCCATGATGTTGCCCATCAGAGTAGGGGTCCAGGGGAGGGTGGAGTAGCACCAGAGATTGATGGAAAATGCGGGTGATAAAGCGCAAGGCTCCAATCCCTATGGGGCCAATGCCAGTCACTCCTTCCCACCTGCTGAATGCAAATAGGTTTCTGTGGCACTGAATGGGCAGGAGGATTTTACAACCTGCCTGAACATTGCTACCGTGGGATTAATCCCAGCTCCTGTGTGCCATGCATGTATAATTGATTACTTTTGTATGTGCAACAGGATGACAGCAGCATCCAGTGCTTCAGCGACAGACATTAAAGAATTAAAACCAAATGAGCAGTGATCAGTCTCAGAGGCTGGAAGACCGAGCAAATGGACCAGAGGCACCGGAGAGCACCTTAAGTTTATTGTATCATAACAGAATGAGCTGGCTTGGCCTCTGAAGGTGAATACGCCAGAAGCCTCAGTTGACTGCCCATCTCTGCTTTCTGATGAAAGGAGACATCTAGGCACAGCCCATCATCTGCATTACACCACCAGTGGCAGTGAAAGTCATGTCTGTCTCGACTTTTGTGGCACAGAACTTGCATTCCCAAACAGGAGGCATTTCTGGGGTCAGCTACTTTGGCATAGACACCTGCATTAAAGAGGGGCCAGATCCTTAGCTTGCCATGATAACATGTAGGTAGTGGTGATTTGCACAGTTGTGCAATCCGTATTGTATTTATCAGTATAAATGACAATGTACTTACCTGGCAGGGGAGAGACCTTCATCGCGTTTCTGCCAGGGAAAGAGCAATGGCTATAACCAGTCAAACCCCTTACCATGGGGTACCTAACACCATACGAGTCATGGTGAAGGGCAGCGAACAAGGAACAGGAATGGATAGGACCTTCTTCACCAAGAGGATCCTATTCAAGCTGTGTGGTTTCGAGGCTGCGGAGATCTACTGCCTACAGGATTTCCCCAGCGCTGGTTTCTTTGATGTGACCTTCAAGCACGTGGCAGCTTGTGTCAAACTCCTGAAGGTGTTTGAGGAAAAGAAAGACCTGCCAGAAATGAAGATCCTGACGGCGGAGCCGCTCTTTGTTCTACCGTTGCATCGTGAACGGGTTGCGACGGTACATCTGTACAACCCCACGTCCCTGTCGCTGACATGCTCACCTTCCTTACCAGGTACTTCGATAAGGTTGGGAGCTGCACTGAAGTTAAAGATAATTTGGGGATCTGGACATGTAAACGCCAGGTTAAGGTAACGCTCAAGACCGACGGTAAGGGAGCCGTTTTCCACCCCCCTTCCAGATTCGCTATCGGGGGAAGCCGTGGGTACCTTGGCTACGCTGGGCAACCCAAACTTTGTCGCTCATGCGGCAAGTCTGGTCATGTGGCGGCCAACTGCAGTGCTGTCCTCTGCAAGAACTGCAAAAAGGAAGGGCACCAGACAAAAGATTGTAAACAGGCTAAGTGCTGCAACCTGTGTGGCGAGGTAAGTCACCTCTACAAGACCTGCCCTAAACGTTGCCGTACTTATGCACAGGCAGCTAAAGCCAACGAGGGGGAAGCAGAAGAAATGCCTCGTGTCACTCCAACCACCAAGGCCCCCAGGGAGAACAACGGGACAAAGGAGGACACAGAGAGAGACAAGGTGGAGGAAAAGATTGGGGCAACAGACAGCCAATCAACAGCACTGCCCCCTGAACCTCCCACTCCTCAGGAGAGCAAATCAATGGAGGAGGAGGAGGCAGCAGTGGGAAAGCAACAGGGGGAGTGGCAGCTGGTGAAGAGAGCAAAAAGGAAGAAGGGGCAAAAAAGAAACCAAGCCTCTTCCCAGACAAGAGTCAAGAGGCGTCTCCTATCCGACACAGATAACAAGAGCAGCAGCTCTTCGGACGAAGAAGTGCCAGGGCGGCGCCAACAGAAGAAGTGGCAAAATGCTAGGGAGTTGGAGGACGAGACACCCAAGCTCCAGAACATTGGAGAAAATGAGGAGACCAGCGCACCCCAACTTTGCCCACAACCTGAAGAGGCCAGTGCACCATAACCCCAGGAATCTGGGAACAGTGAGGCGCTCAGCGCACCCCAGCTCCGGGAAGCCGGGAGCAGCAACGCCCCAGAGGGGGAGAGGATTGGAGAAGCTTCTCCAACAGAGGACATTTCAAACCCCGCTCTCTGCACAGACCCCCAGCTGCCACCTGAGCAGAACACCGCAAATGGGGAGGTTCAGGACGCTTTCCTCAGCCCATCCCAAGTGAAGCAATTTGAGCACACCGCGGGCATGAAGGAACTCTCAGAGACAACAGGTTTGGTAAGCGACTAACTGCTTTAAAATGGGTGTAAAGATTGTATCCATAAATGTGCGTAGCATTAAATCTACTACGCGATGTGTTGGACCTTGGACTACCTTGCCAAGGTCAAAGCTGACCTGTTGTTTCTGCAGGAGTGTGCGATACCGCACCTCAGCTCCTACAGGCAATGGTCACAATGGTGGTCCCAAGGGCCATCGATCTGGTCGGGAGGAAACGACTCTCGTTCCTCCAGCCTGGGTATTCTGCTGCGGGGAGGCAGCTTCACCGTCTCCCAGGTTAAGGAGATGGTGGGCGGGCGCCTCCTCGTAGCAGATGTAATGTACAAGAATGCTCCACTCCGTTTAATTAACGTCTACGCCCCGTCACAAGGGGCTGAGCAGCTGGAGGTTTTTCAGCAGCTCCCACTGCTGCTGGCGACCTCCAGACCGGTCATTCTGGGCGGTGACTTCAACTGCATCATCGATGCGGCTGGACGATCCGGCAGGGCCGACAGCAGATTGGACGCTACGTCCAGATCTCTGATGGAAACAGTAAAGGATGCCAAGCTGCACGACGTCTTCATCAACCCTGCAGATGGAGCGCAGCGTAGATACACCTGGTCACGGCCAGACGGGTCCGTCTGTTCCAGAATAGACTTCCTGTTTGTGTCCCGTGCATTCACAGTCAGATCCACCGACGTCAAGCCGGTGTTCTTCTCTGACCACTGCCTCCTATTGGCTGACTGTCACTTAGAGAAGGACCAGAGGGTTGGCAGGGGGGTATGGAAGCTAAACGTGCAACTGCTGACCCCAGAGAACATTGAGCAGCTCAAAAGGGATTACTAAGGTTGGAGAACCATGAAACCCCTCTTTGAGTCACTGACACACTGGTGGGAAGCGATCAAGGGAAACATCAAGAGGTTTTTCGTCCTCAAAGGCACCCAGAAAGCTAGAGAGGAACAGAGGGAAATGTCCCGACTCCAGAAAAACATGCAGAATCTGCTCTGGCTGCGGTCAATGGGGGTCGATATCAAGGAGAAACTCCAAGAGGTGAAGAGCCAGCAAGCCTCGCTCTTTGCCTCGGAGGCCTCCAAGATCATCTTCCGTTCCAGAGTTCACTCCGTGGAGCAGGATGAGACATGCTCACGTTTCTTCTTCCAAAAGGTACACAGAGAGAGCTCTGTGATTAGCAGCTTGAAGGAAGAAGTTGGCTCAGTAAAGTCATTGCAATCTGACATTTTGAGGATTAGCAAATCCTTCTATGCCAGATTATATGACGTGAAGCCCACAGACAGCACGGCCTCCCAGTCCTTCCTGTCCTCTATCACGGAGGTCTTAGATGACAGTACATGGGAGAGTCTGGACAAAGTGCTAACTCCTGACGAACTGACTGAGGCCCTTGAGTCCTTCGAGAAGAGTAAAACTCCCGGAAGCAACGGCTTGCCGGCGGAGTTGTATTTGGCTCTGTGGGACTGGATCGGCCCAGACCTGCTAGAAGTGTACGAGAGTATGGTCCTGGCTGGCAGTATGTCAGAATCCATGAGGAAAGGCATTATCACCCTCATCTACAAGCACAAGGGGGAAAGGGAGGAAATTAGAAATTGGCGACCCATTTCACTGTTGAATGTGGGCTATAAAATTCTGTCCAAGGTCATCGCCAATCGGGTCAAATCCGCTCTGGAATTGGTGATTCACCCTGACCAGACCTGCACTGTGCCAGGCAGGAAGATCTCTGACAGCCTCGTGCTGCTCAGGGATACGATTGCTTATGTACAGGACAGAGGTGTGGATACCTGCCTCATCAGCCTGGATCAGGAGAAGGCCTTTGACAGAATATCGCACATCTATATGGTGGATGTGCTCTCCAAAATGGGGTTTGGGGAGGGAATTCGCAATTGGATCCAACTGCTCTACACTAACGTCAGTAGTGCAGTCTCAATCAATGGGTGGGAATCAGATAGCTTTCCTATTAAATCTGGAGTCAGGCAGGGCTGCCCTCTCTCGCCTGTTCTTTTCGTGTGTTGCATAGGACCCTTTGCTGAGTCCATCAGGAAGGATCCGGGCATAAGAGGAGTGACGATCCCAGGTAGTGGAGGCACTCAGATCAAAGTCTCCCTATACATGGACGATGTCGCCGTCTTCTGCTCGGATCCGCTGTCGGTGCACAGACTGATCCACATCTGCGACCGTTTCGAACTGGCCTCGGGAGCCAAGGTAAATCGTAGGAAGAGCGAGGCCATGTTCTTTGGGAACTGGGCTGACCGATCCTTTGTCCCCTTCACTGTCAGGGCTGATGGCCCGAAGGTGCTGGGGATATGGTTCAGAGGGACCAGGGCACGCGTTAGAAACTGGAAGGAGCAAGTGTCTATGGTGAAAAGGAAACTGGGCTTGTGGGAGCGACGCTGCCTCTCCATTGCGGGTAAGAACCTGGTCATCAGGTGTGAGGCACTCTCGCTGTTGCTGTACGTGGTGCAGGTCTGGCCCATTCCACACTCCTGTGTGGTGGTGATCACCCGAGCCATCTTCCGCTTTATCTGGAGGTCGAAAATGGATCGTGTCTGCAGGGACACGATGTACAAGCCTCTAGATAAAGGGGGAAAAAATGTGCCCAACATCGCCCTCATACTGATGGCCACCTTTGTGTGCAGCTGCATCAAGCGGTGCGTAGACCCTCAGTACGCAAACACCAAGTGTCACTACATGCTGAGGTTCTACCTGTCCCCGGTGTTGCGAAGGATGGGTCTGGCCACGCTGCCGCGGAACGCTCCAAGTAGTTGGACAGTGCCGTACCACCTGTCCCTCGTGGGAAAATTTATGCAAAGAAACACCTTCGACCACAAGTCCATCAGGCAGTGGTCGGCATGTAACGTCTTAAAGGCCCTGAGGGAAAAGGAGAGGGTGGATCCTGTGGGATGGTTCCCTGAGCAGACTGACAAAGTCATTTGTCAGAATGCCTCATCACCAGAACTTTCCAACAAACACCAAGATGTAGCTTGGCTGGTGGTGAGAAAGGCCCTCCCTGTTAGATCCTTCCTACACGCCAGGAGTCTCACCCCCTCTGCACGTTACCTTCGAGGTGGCTGCGTGGGGAAGAGACCGTTGTTCACCTCCTTGTAGATTGTGTCTTTGCAAAGAAGGTCTGGAGAGAGATGCAGTGGTTGCTGTCGAGGTTCATCCCGAGCAGTTCTGTGACAGAGGACTCTGTGCTCTACGGGCTGTTCCCAGGGACACACACCGAGACAAACATCAACTGCAGCTGGAGGATCATCAACTCGGTGAAAGACGCTCTTTGGTCTGCCCGAAACTTGTTGGTTTTCCAGCGCAAAGAGTTGTCCCTGACCGAGTGTTGCAGACTGGCACTTTCCAAGGTCCAGGACTACGTGCTGAGGGACACAGTTAAGCTTGGGGCAGCTGCCACAAAGGTGCAATGGGGAAGGGTCGCTGCCTAAGACCTTTCTGCCACAGTGCACTGGGGGGCTGGGAACTGTAAAGAGCCCCTCAGGCTGTACAGATTAAAATGTATGTCTGCCAATGATTGAAATATTCATTGATTTTTCTGATACACCTTGTGTTTCATGTTGTAAAAGTTGAACCTGTTTGTATTTTTGTAATGGTGATTTGAAATGTTTCGAAATGTTTTTGAAGATTTATAAATAAAGTATATTTTTGCAACAAAAAATAAATAAATAAATGACAATATGCATACATTTGAACATTGCATTCTGATACCTCAATAGACAGAGCTTTTACTCCATGATCATCTAAATTCTAAGATAAAAGCAAAATACTGTGGATGCTGGAAATCTGAAACAAAAACAAAAATTGCTGGAAAAACTCAGCAGGTCTAACAGCATCTGTAGAGAGAAATACAGTGTTAACATTTCGAGCCTGAAGGAGAGTCACACGGACTCGAAATATTAACTTAGTCTTTCTCTCCACAGATGCTATCGGACCTGCTGAGTTTTTCCAGCAATTTTTGTTTTTGTGTCATCTAAATTCTGTCTGACAATCATCAGAAAGTTGCATACCTAATTACAGTTTTGAGTGAATGTTCACAATAGCTCCATTCACAGACATTCATGTATGCCCCAAGTATCCATATGAAAAAAGATATTGGTTATTTGCAGCAATGCTAGCTAATAATACCATGATGCAAACTCGATCATAGCAGGATGCAACTACAATGAGTCATGGGAGAAGCAAGATGATCTTGCACAGATGTTTTAATTCTTTAAACAGGTGTTTGAAAGGCTTAGAGGATGGTCAAGAGAGAGTTTCCAGAATTTATGATTAAATCTGCAGGGTACTGATTTTTTCTGTCATCTGTATGTGATGTGATTGAGTGCAAGCATTGGCAGTGTTCTAGCTGTGGCTCAGTGAAAGCATCCTTATTTCTAAGCCAGAAGGTTGGGGGCTCAAATCCCAGGATAGCCACTTTTATGCACAGTATAGGTTAACACTCTAGTGCAGTATTAAGGGAAAGTTGAGATGATGGCTTTTGAGTCAGAAATTAAAAGGATGTCCTGTTTGCCTTCATAGATGGATGAAAATGATTCCATAACGTTCTTTCATAAAGAACAAGGGATTTCTCTCAGCATCCGGTTCAATATTTACTCCTTAATCATCGTCACTAAAAACCAGATTATTTTGTCATTAGTTTTCGCAGTTGTGGGACCTTGCTGTGCACATATTGGCTGTTGCGCGTCCTACATTAAAACAGTAAACAGATTTCAAAAAGTACTTAATTGACTGGAAAGTGCTTCGGAATGTCCTGAGATCAAGAAAAGCAATGTATAAATACAAGCCTTTCTTTCTCTGAAATGTGTGGCATTCAGCAAACATAGCTTTTAGCCCTGATGAAAAGGGCCCCTTGCAATCTGTAAGTGAAGCACACTGTTATATTTGTGTGGTATTACATGCACTGAATGTGTTCAACACTCTGCTTGTTGCCTTGTGCTTTGTGTACTATAGTAATCTGCATTACAAAAACAGAATTACCTGGAAAAACTCAGCAGGTCTGGCAGCATCGGCGGAGAAGAAAAGAGTTGACGTTTCGAGTCCTCATGACCCTTCGACAGAACTTGAGTTCGAGTCCAGGAAAGAGCTGAAATATAAGCTGGTTTAAGGTGTGTGTGTGGGGGGCGGAGAGATAGAGAGACAGAGAGGTGGAGGGGGTTGTAGCGACAAACAAGCAGTGATAGAAGCAGATCATCAAAAGATGTCAACAACAATAGTACAATAGAACACATAGGTGTTAAAGTAGCGGGTTTTAGTAAACACCTTGTCAAACACTAGGAGAGAAATGGAAAGCAATGAAGGTGAACAAGGCAACAGAGAAATCCGGAAATCTTGTCGCAGAGAGGAACAGAACTTCTTCAAGGAGGTAGGCATTTCTTGAAGAGCAGTGGCAGTCAATTAAACACAGAGATAAAAACAAAAAAACTGCGGATGCTGGAAATCCAAAACAAAAACAGAATTACCTGGAAAAACTCAGCAGGTCTGGCAGCATCTGTTTTTGTTTTGGATTTCCAGCATCCGCAGTTTTTTTGTTTTTATCTCTGTGTTTAATTGACTGCCACTGCTCTTCAAGAAATGCCTACCTCCTTGAAGAAGTTCTGTTCCTCTCTGCGACAAGATTTCCGGATTTCTCTGTTGCCTTGTTCACCTTCATTGCTTTCCATTTCTCTCCTAGTGTTTGACAAGGTGTTTACTAAAACCCGCTACTTTAACACCTATGTGTTCTATTGTACTATTGTTGTTGACATCTTTTGATGATCTGCTTCTATCACTGCTTGTTTGTCGCTACAACCACACCAATCCCCTCCACCTCTCTGTCTCTCTATCTCTCCGCCCCCCACACACACACCTTAAACCAGCTTATATTTCAGCTCTTTCCTGGACTCGAACTCAAGTTCTGTCGAAGGGTCATGAGGACTCGAAACGTCAACTCTTTTCTTCTCCGCTGATGCTGCCAGACCTGCTGAGTTTTTCCAGGTAATTCTGTTTTTGTTTTGGATTTCCAGCATCCGCAGTTTTTTTGTTTTTGTTTTTAGTAATCTGCATTACTCTGACGTAATTCCTTAATAAAAAGAGTAGATATGGTGGCTGACCATGTAACCTTCTTGCAAGTCTCATGTGCCAGTGACCCAGTAGGCACTCTGTCCATACCAGGTGTGTCCCACACAATCCTTGCTGCAGGTGGGTGAATGCTTGAGGTGTTTTCTGTCATTTCTGCAGAACCCCTTGATGGTACAGAACCCATACTGAAATGAAAACCTGTTTCTATGCCATTGCAACAAGTGAAACTTTATTTGAAGTGTTGCATTTTTTCTTATTTTATGGGCACTTGTTATTGGGGCAGTTGAGTCACCTTTATTTTTGTGCAACTAACGGAGCAGGAAAGGTTAAGCTGAAAGGGACAAACAAGACAAAAATATTTTGGATTCTGAAATGTGACCCTAAAACACTGACGTAAGTCTTGCAATCCTATGTAATTAAAGAGAAGCTAACTTGTGGCGTCACTGTCAAGCATTGGCTTGAGCTATTTTTGTTGTCTCAGTTGTCAATGTTATTTGAAGCAGTTTGTCAGATTTTGGTGAGTTTTCTAGGTTGATGTGCACATCTGCATCATTCCTCCAAGCCCTCTGATGACTCCCTGCCAATAATGTCTTCCATTACTTTCTCAAAGAGAGGAATTTTGAGAGGGCCATTGTCAGCATGGAGTTGGTCATGTCTTTCGGATGTCAGCTTCCCCTGCGGGGAGAATAGTACATTTTGAATGTGAATGCAATGTGCAACCTGCAATATGCAGCAATTCCATGAATGGTACAACACTGTTAACGTGTTGGACTTCAGAAGATACTCATATTTAAATTCATAGCAGTCACCATCCTTGCCAAAGGGGAGTCAAGATTGAGTGTCCTATTTCAACCAAAAAGGGCTAGAGGAGCAAGAAATGAGATGAAATGAAAGAGTGGAGAGGCAGAGAAGGAGAGAGAGAAACAGGGCGAATGTGGAGGAGGAAGAGGTGAAGTTAACAGAGGAGTAGAGAATAGCAAGGGAAGAGGGAAGAAAGGAAGACTTGTATTTAAATAACACTTTTCATGACCACTGCACATCTCAAAGCACTTTGCAGCTAATGAAGTATTGTCACTGTTGTAATGTAGGAAATGTGACAGCCAATATGCACAAACCAAGCTCCCACAAACAACAATACAGGCACAGTGTCTCAAAACCAACTACGTCGGGGCCGAGTCTTTGCCAGATTTCAGGTCAGGCCAGTTTTCGGGCCAGGCAGTTCGGGCTGAGTTGGGTTGTAGAATGTTGAGAGTATATTTTTCAAGTAAGGAATACAAAGGGCAGCTTTTGAAAGAATTAGAGACAATGCTGCATGATAAGCCAGGGAATTCTTTGGAGCTGCTTCATCTCCATCAGTGCTACTTTACCGGAAATGTGACAGAAGCTCTGTTTATGTAAATAGGGTTCCTGCTGCACTTCAGTGAAGTGCTGGTCGTGGAGTGGAAGCAGCTCCAAGGGATTTCTCAGCTATACAGTTAGACCGAAGTTGTTGATAAGGAGGGAAAGTTTGGTGATGGCAGCTAAAAAAAATATCCAATTTTTGGACATGGCTGGTTTTGGCATTGCCGGATTTGAGGGGCTGTATCTGTGTAATGATGATCAGATAATCTGCTTTTGTGATGGGGTGAATTTTGGCCAAGACATTGGAGACAACTTCCCTGTTCTTTGAATAATACCATAGGATATCTTATATCCACCGGAGAGGACTGACTGGGCCTCCGCGTAACATCTTACCTGAAAGACAGCATCTCTGACAGTGCAGCAGCACCACAGTGTCAACCTTGATTTTTGTGCTCAAGTCCTGGAGTGGTACTGGAACACAACCATGCAGCTCAGAGGTGAGGATGCCACCAACTGAGCCGTGGTTGACAATTGACAAAGCGAGGTGGTAATGCAGGTGTGGGAGGGGACACAGAGGGTGGGTGTGCACGGGAGAGAAGGAAATGGGGCAGATTAGGACAGGAATGAAGTGAGGAGAGCCTGCAAGCATTTTCAGGGAGAGGTTATGTCAGTTCCTCTTCACTCCTTACCCTAATATTTGTTTCCAGTGGGGATGGTGGTGGAGAGGCTGTGGGATTAGCGAGACACAGGTGAATTTGGATGCAACTAACTTTTAATAAATTTTAACAAAGCCTGCGAGAAAATGCTTTTCTTGCAGAGGAGCCTAATAGTCCATGCAATTCAATTCCTACAACCTTTTGTCTCCCTTAATTATTAGACCTATCATGATTTTGCAATCCAGCAACAGTTATATGAGCTGATCTATAATCGATTGAAAGTTCCATTTAGGAACAAGACAACTGTGTCAAAAAATCTAAAGGAGGGGAGTTATGTCAAGTATTGCTTTCCACACATTGTAATAGACATACAGGAATTATTCAGGGGCAGTTCAATTCCTGCTTGGTCGGTGCGGCTACCACCAGCAACAACTAAAGAACCAAATGTGACAATGCAGTTAGACATCGGGGAAGCATCAAATAAATCAACTCAGTAGTGCAAATTGGCCATTGTTTGTAAATTCAGCTTGAGCTTTGCAACATTGTGACAATAAAGGAGGTTGACAAGAAATACTCATTTCAGTTCACAGGCGTGATAACTCCTCGTGGCTTTATAGATGGAGTGTGATGAGGTAACAAAATGTTTAGTTTGGGATTGCAAGGACACCACACATATATCCACAAGGTGGGCCAGACACAGAGGAAGTTCCAGAGATGGTTAATCAGATGATATTGTGTTAATATAGAATTTGTGAAGTTCCATTAGTTTTGATGCTTTAGAGAGATATCAGCAATGATCAGATCAATGTACCATGGCCAGAATTTAATGGCATCCCCTGAGGTGAGTTTGGCATCAGTAGGGGCATTTAATCAAGTGGGAAGCCCGAGGATCAAATCCTGTCAGGTCCCTCGTTATGCAGTGTCTGATTAACCTGGCACCAGGAAGTGGAGGAGGGGTTATTGAGAGCCATCCCTCTACCCTTGCTGCTGTCTCCCTCTGCCCCTCCCCCATTACTCCCCCAGCCTATGATTCCCCCCATTCCTGCCATCGCTCACATATGGCCCGGGTCCCACGCGATCCTGGGCCTTGATGTTGGCGATCAATGCACAGCTTCCAGTCTCTGATTGGTCAGCAGCTCTCTTGGCGGGGGAGGGAGGTGGGGTGTGGGCGGAATTTCAGCCCTCCAGGGTCCTTGATTCTGAAGGACGCTAGCTGCTGCTCTGATTGACACTTAGTTTGGCGGTCTTCCGAAAATAGGCAACGTAGGGCCCTTACCAGCTCTCCAGTCAACAAGCAAGATCCTGTAACCTACACTGAATCCTGCCTCACAGTACTGTACCAGAAAGCAAGTCATCTACAACATATGCTATGAATGTCAAGGTAATACTGTTAACCCAGATAAACTAAGTAACACTATTTCATAGTAAATATTGAGCGGGTTCATTCCAGATTTGCTCTAAGTGCAGCAGCAGGCTGGTAAAACGACATTTTACCCATCGGCTGCAATGGCGGATTTTCACGCAGTTTTGTCCCAAACTCAGTGCATTAATCATGCATTCCTGGCAAACACGCTGTATCCATGGTGGGTGGGTCTCATTGTCCCGCCACGCCATCACCTCGCCGCTTCATCACGCCAGGTGCCATATTTAAAGTGCATTCGCGTGCACAGATCTCAGTGCTTCCAGCCCATGAATGCTGTAAATAAAACATTGCTCTGAAAGGCAGCCCCCAGGTTCAGCGACACATCCCTCAGCACCTTTTGGATACAGTGGAGGCTCACTGGGATCATCCACTCGGCACTTCTAGCTGAAGATTGTTGAAAATGCTTCGCCTTATCTTTTGCACTGCTGTGCTGGGCTCCTCCTTCATTGAGGATGGGGATATTTGTGGAGCCTCCTCCTTCAGTCAGTTGTTTAATTGTCCACCACCATTCACGACTGGATGTGGCAGGACTGCAGAACTTAGTTCTGATTTGTTGGTTGTGGGATCGCTTAGCTCTGTCTATCACTTGCTGCTTCTGTTGTTTGGCATGCAAGTAGTCCTGCGTTATAGCTTCACCAGGTTGACACCTCATTTTTAAGTGTACCGGTGCTGCTCCTGGCATGCCCTCCTGCACTCTTCATCGAACCACGGTTGATCCCCTGACTTGATGGTAATGGTAGAGTGGGGGTTATGCCAGGCCATGAGGTTGCAAATTTGTGTTTGAGTACAATTCTGTTCTTGCTAATGGCCCACAACGCCTCTTGGATGCCCAGGCTTGAGTTGCTAGATCTGTTCGAAATCTATCCCATTTAGCATAGTGGTAGATGGAGGGTATCCTCAATGTGAAGGCGGGACTTCGTCACCACAATGACTGTGCTGTGGTCACTCCTGCTGATAATGTCATGGATGGATGCATCTGCAGCAGGCAGGTTGGTGAGGATGAGCTTAAGTATGCTTTTCCCTCTTGTTGGCTCCCTCATCACCTGCTGCAGTCCCAGTCTAGCAGCTATATCACTTAGGATTCAGCCAACTCGGTCAGTAGTGGTGCTACTGAGCCAGCCTTGATGATGCACATTCAAGTCCCCCACCCAGAGTTCATTCTGCGCCCTTGCCATCCTCAGTGCTTCCTCCAAGTGGTGTTGAACATGGAGGAGCATTGATTCGTCAGCTGAGGGAGGGCGATATGTGGTAATCAGCAGGGGGTTCCCTTGCCCATGTTTGACCTGCTGCCAGGAGACTTGATGGGGTCCGGAACCGCTGTTCAGGGCTCCCAGGGCAACACGCTCCTGATTGTATACACTGTGCCGTCACCTCTGCTAGTTCTGTCCTGCCAGTGGGAGAGGACATGCCCAGGGATGGTGATCGTGGTGTCTGTAAGATATAATTACATGAGGATGACTATGTCAGGTTGTTGCTTGACTATTCTATGAGACAGCTCTCCCAATTTTAGCACTAGCCCCCAAATGTTGGTAAGGAGAACTTTGCTGGGTCGAAAAGGCTGAGTTTGCCGTTGTCATTTCCGGTGCCGGTAAGATGATGAGCTTCTGAACTCGGTCACATCTCAGTTGCTGGAGCTGCAAAGGTAAGCTTGGGAACATCAGGAAGGGATATCTGCTGCACTCCTCAGATTGCATAGCAGAATGGAGGAGTCCATCTGTCTTCAGGCTGAGGTGATAGCATCAGCATTGCAACGCACTGAGGTCAACACTGACACATCAACACTGGCAGGATGGCAGCCGCCATGGTGACCTTGGTCCAGGACGTCATCCTGCACTGCTGTGCAGGCTGAACTCCATCACTGATGCCATAGTTGCCCTCCAGCAGTGTGTAGGTGAGAGGGGTGCTGGGCAGCCCAATCTCACTCCAGCTTCACATTCTCCTCAAGGAGTCAGCCAGGGGCCCTTGGCACCCATAGGGAGGAGGATCAGTAGAGTTAACTCCCTGGGCCTTCCATCTAGCTGACTCCGGGAGTGTCCGGTCAATCCAAATTGCCTCTTCCTGTGATCCAGGAAGTTCCAGCTCCACAGGTCAAAGACGGCACCACTACCACACAGCAGGACCCCAAAAGCAGGCTGGGGCCTTCCAGGTCTCAGTCCTTCAGAGGGCACCTGCCAAGATCATCACAGACAGGGAGTAGCAGTCAGGAGGCTGCCTCCACCTCCGCTGTGGAAGTCTGGGGAGCACCAAGCAGCAGGGTTAGGGAAGTTCAGAAGATGTAACTCTTTCGAGGACAAACCCGTTTCCATCTGTTTCAGATGAAGTTACATTGTTTCATAGTTTGCCATTGTGAGATTTGAACTCTTGATAATCTTTTAAATGAAAACAATTAAATCAAATCAACAAAATTGGGATAAATCAGGCACAGCCCCTAATTCAGGTCAGCTGTAAAACCAAGGACAAAATTTAAAGGAACCTTACAAACTTTAAATCAAAATGTGATTAAAGGGGTCAACAAAACACCCCAGTCCCCGCGGTGCCCACCGAGCATGGAAGGCCTCGAGCGTGTCAGCAGACACCGCGTGCTCCCTCTCCAGGGACATCCGGCAGCGAACGTAGCCGTGGAAGAAGGACAAACAGTCAGGCGGGACTCCCCCGTCAATCGCCTGCTGCCTGGACCTGTTAATGACTAACTTGGCCAGGCCCAGGAGCAGGTTCACAAGGAGGTCCTCCTCCTTCCCGACCCCCTTCCGCACCGGGTGCCCATAGATCAGGAGCGTGGGGCTGAAGTGCAAGCAAAACATCAATAAAAGGTTTTTCAAATAACTAAAAAGGGAGTGCAGCCTACAACACCCTATATATACATGGTCCACGGACTCCACAAGACCGCAAAAAGGGCACATGTCCTGAGAGTCCGTGAACCTATGCATCCTCTTATTATAGGGGACTGCTGCATGCAACACCCTCCAACCCAGGTCCCCGATAAAAAAGGGGGAGGACACCTCCATAAAGGGCCTCCCATCGGAAACCCAGTACCATAACCACTTGGCTATTTAGGCCAAACTCAAGTTCAGAAGATGTAACTCTTTTTTTTTGAGTACAAACCCATTTCCATCTGTTCCTATTCAGATGAAGTTACATTGTTTCATAGCTTGCCATTGTGAGATTTGAACTCTTGATCTTGAGGTTACAAACCCAGTACCATAACCACTTGGCTATTTAGGCCAAGCTGCACAGCCTGCGTACGGGTGTTAATCACTTGTTAATCACTTGTTCACTATTGTCAACAAACTCCCAAGAATGTCTCCCTGCTTATGACTTCTTGTTCTGATGAGCTGTGTTCGTGTCACTCAGATGTGAAACCTTTCTGCACAAGATAAAGACAGGTGTCTCAGTCCTGGGCCTCTTCCCTGTGCTTTGTACAGCCTTCAGACCGAAGTGATGGTCCGGCCTCACACTCCCTGGATACATTATGGATGCCTGCACCTCGACGGTGCTTGTCAATGCTGCCAGAGTGTAGTGGGCAGGCATCTCAGAGTTCAGTCATTCTCTCTGTGCTCTCAGCACCTTTAAGGTTGGGCTGGCCCCCATCTCTTCAGCATCTGTGACCAGTGACGCTGTGCTCCTGAAGGGGTCAGGTGCTGAAGGCGGGCAAAGGATCAGATGCTTTTAAAGTTTTATGGCTGTGTCTCAATGATATGACCCTAATCAAGGAGCAGGAGCGAGCTGCCCTCAGCCAGGCAGGATTTAGATATTCTCAGAAGCTATGTGAAGATCTATGGAGTGTCCTCACTGCATGTCATCATCATCCTCCTGCAATCGAGCGACTATTAGGGCCTCCACTGCATCTCAATGTCAAGAGCATTATCACAGAGGATATATGGACTGCCATAAGCCAGACTGGAGTCAAACTTTCACAGATGCAATGTCTATGGTGTCTCCTCACTGCATGTTGTCATCATCCTCCACAAATCTAGCAGCTATGAGGGTCTGCCAAGCCCGCCAGCCTTGTCTGACCGGTGTGAGGGCCTCATCGCTATCATCATCCCCTTCGAGCACCTCCTCTCTCTCACCACCGTTGAGGTCCTCCCCATTGGAGGAGACCTCCATCTCCATCTCCTCCTCAGCCAACTCCTCTCCCATTGCAGCGCCAGGTTGTAAAGAATGCAGCAGGTGACAATGATGTGTGACACCCTCTGTGGACTCTATTGCAGGGCTCTACCAGACCAGTCTAGGCACTGGAACCTCATTTTCAACATCCCGATGGTCTGTTCCACCAAGTTTCGAGCTGCTGCATGAGCCTCATTATACCTTCACTCTGTTGAAGTCTGAGGTTGCTGCACATCAGCCACGTCTTCTGCGGGTAGCCCTTGTCCCCAAGGAGCCATCCCTGCAGCCTCTGTGGATCCTGGAATACGTCAGGGATCTGTGACCGACTGAGAATGTAAGTGTCGTGCACACTCCCTGGGAACCGTGCACAGACCTGCAGGATGTGTTTGTGGTGGTTACAGACCAGAGAATGGAAACCTCTCAGTTGACATTGCTCACCGCGTGTTGTGATGGAGACCTGAGCACCATGTGAGTGTGGTCGATCGCACCCTGCACCTTTGGGAAACCCGAGATCTGGGCAAATCCAATCGCTCTTGCGTCCTGGCTGTCCTGTTCTGGGGAAAAATGCACAAAGTTGTGTGCCCTCGTGAAAATGGCATCCGTGACCTCATGGGTGCATTTGTGGGTGGAGACTTATGATATCCCACAGAGGTCACCTGTAGAGCCCTAAAAGGACCACTGGCATAGAAATTGAGCACCGAAGTCACTTTCACATCCACTGGCAGTGGATGCCCTCCCCGTGGCGCAAAATCCTTCAGTAGTTGGTCAATGTGATTGACCGGTTCCCTAAACATGCGCAGTCTGCGGCAACACTGGTTCTCGATTATCTGCAGGAATTAAAGGCGGCAGCATCTATAGATCCTGGATCTAGCTAGGCACTGACCAGCGACAGCTCGTGTGCAGGAGCTCCAGCCACCCCTTCTTCCAGAGACTGCTGCTCCTCCCTCTGTGCAGCCAGGTGCTTCTGTTACTCTCTGTCTTCGTTCTCTGAACACCATCAGGCATACAGCCAGTTCACCAGGTTCCATGATCCTGATGTAATCCTCCTGCAGGATGAAAGAGAGAGACATGTGGGTTAATATGGGTGTACTAAGAACCTACCTTGGTTAACGCACCGCAAAGAGCGCTGACCACCACTTGGATGGCGAGTGTTTAGTGCGCTGTATGGTTGTCTGAAACACCACCCACCTCTGCCCCACTCCATCTGGCTGGCTGGCAGCAGCTTTACCCATGCATGGACTGCATGCTGTGCTCTCAGCTCAGGTGCAGGCATTCTCTTAACTCACACTGCAAGGCTGCATGGTTAGCTTGAACCATGATGGAGACTGGTCCAAACTGGGATGATGACATTGCAAAGGGCTTTGAGTGCCTCCACCAGTGACTGATCTATGACCATCTTTAGCAAGGAGATTGTACAACATGTTCAGTTGTCCAATTGTTCTGCAGTCCATTAAAATGCTCATTAGTTTGCAGTCTGCGCCTGAGGGTTGAAAAGCTCTGGAGCACCTGGTGACACTGGATGCCTCTGCATTGCTTGAGTGGGCAAATAAGCTAGAGGCCCGTGTCTAATCATATCAATGTGGATGCCCCTGAACTGTCTTAGCTACAGAGGGGAATGGTCATTTTATACAAGGTGTCCCTAATGCGTGGCCGCTTCCCTCGCCCAAACCCCCCCACCAACCCCACACATGCTTGTGCTCTACCTTCAACCTTTGCAGCCTTTGCATCCCTCCCCCAATGCGCCTCATATTGGAAGTCCAATAGGCATCCCTCGCGAGTGCTCCACAACATTGCTGCGTACTCACCTCCAAGCTCTCCTCAAAGTGCAGCCTGCCAAGTGCATGTCTTTTATATGCTGTTGTGAAACACATTGGCATGCAATCATGTCAGAGTGGGCGGACAATTCAGCGGGGGTGGGTTGAGTCTGGTGGGCTGGCCTTATGATGATATGCAAATGTATTACAAGAAGGTTCCCAATGTCCAATGGCGGGAAACACGGCCCACCATCGACGCGCTGAGCGGACGATTACAAACTTGTTTCACAACATTGTGAAACCAATTTTTGGCCTTCTCGCCATATTGTCCGTTCACGCCACCGAACATGCCCGATGCCAATTCTGCCCTAAGTATGGTAGCAGGCGGGAAGAAAGACGTTTAACCCATGGCCACAGTGGTGGATTTTCACGCTGTATCATCCCAATCCCGCATCATTAATCATGTATTCCTGGGTAACATGCTGGTCACTCTCATTCGTCCTCCCTGCCATCACCTTGGGCCTTTCATAAACCGGGCACCATATTTAAAGGCCGCCCCTAGCACTTTTTAAGGGCTAGGAAGCTGCTGCAAATCGATGGCTGCCAAAGGGAGGAAACATGCTGCCCCAGTTTTAGCCACACCTCCCTTGAGCACCTACGAGATGCTTTGGTGACCCGTCGCGATGGCCTCTACCGCTGCTCTGGGCGAAGGCCAGCAAGAGAGGTCAACAATCCAGCTTGGCAGTGGTGGTCAGTGCCAACGCCCTGCAAAAGAGGACAGCTGCCCAATGCTGCAAGAGGATGAATAGTCTCGTCCATTCTGCCAGGGTAACTCACCCTTCTCATCATTATCAACTCTCACACTCACAAACCCATCACACATCCACAGGGATCTCATACCTCAAGGGAAAACACCACTAACTCTCACACACACACCCTCACATCTCCATCAGGCTCATATCCTCTGGAGCTCGCATCCTCATCCTGTCCAAGACTCCACTCACCACACAAACATTTCACAGAGTGCCGTGTGTCCTGCTCACACTCTCTCCATCTGTTTTCATGCAGGAGAAGACTGCTCATAGCAGCAGGGAGAAGTCCCTGACCAGTGGTGCAGTGGCCCACATTCGGCACCTCACTCATTTGAGAAGTAAACTGGTGAAGATGTGGACCATATCTGTGGTGACGGTGGTGAACAGCAATGTGAGGATCCTGCAGCACATCATCCCTCTCTCAATGCAACTGAATGCTCTCTCTCCTGCTTTTGACTCTACTGCCATGCACTAGTTATCTCTACTTTGGTTCACAGGGAGCTCTGCAAGTGACTGACACCCTCAGCCAGCCTGTCCCTCAGCTCCATCCAGGTCCTCAACTCCAGCCAAGAGGACACCTGCTCCATTGAAGAGCTGGAAATAAGCAGCCTGGAAGACCCATCACAGTGTTTACCCACACCCTCCTCCAGCGCAGAGACAGACACTTCGGTGGGACCTAGACCTAGAGCAGGCTCAGGTTCATAATCTGGTGATCACCGCAGACACACATCCGCAGCAGGAGGAGGCAGGTTCAGCTGAGTTCCCCGGCACTCGGAGGACTGCTGGGGAAGAGGCATCTGTGAGGTCCGAGTCAGATGACAAGCCTCTGGATTCGGCTTTCCAACTCATCGTGGAGAGTCAGCAGAAGGAAGGGGAACATCACGCAGAGATGTTGGAAACCCTGAACAGAGTGGCACGTGAGTCAGAGGAGTGCATCTGCCATGTTGTGCAAGATTCTCACGTAGCCATTCACCACCATTGCTGCAGGCATGGTCCACATCCTCACCAGTCAGCCCGATGAAGTGGTGCCCACATGTACACATATGGAGGCCTCAATGGGAAGGATGACAGATGCCATGGAGACCCTGGTCCAGCAGAATGCCGAGATGTGCACAGACCTGCACACCATCACGTATAAATGGGCGAGTTCCTGCAGCGGCAATGTGAGAGGGAAATGTGGAACCTCGATGTCCCTCCAGGCATTCCTTCCCTTCAAGGATTCAGGCCACTCCCTTGGGCAACTGAAGAGGGGAGGAGAAGCAGCTAGGCACCTCTGGGTAATCCACTCAGGAATCCCAGAGGCTGTCCTCGCCCTCCAAGTCCCCTTTGCCTGTGACCTAACCTGGTCCTCTGTCACCACAAACCAGGAGAACAGCCAAAGGCTGCTCAGAGGACTCATACCAAAGACATCTGAGGCAACAGGGTCCACCATTGTATAGGCTGTCTCCATCCTACTACGGATGTCAGGGCAGCACTAAAACTGGTTGGCCTAGAAAAGTTAAGAAATTCTGATCATGTGGTTGCATGGGTGAACATATTCTGTCACATTATAATCTGAAAATATATTCACTTCCACTGAATAATGTGTAATGGTGTCTTTTAGCTTCATTTAGAGGCTTTGCAAGTCCTCCCCCTGCATTTTCTACCCCACAAACAGTTCAGCTGCTCGCAGCTGGACCATGAGCGAATCTGGAGGGAGAAGTGTGTGTGTGGCAGGGCCTTTTGGAGCCTCATGCAAGCACTCTCCCACGCATGTGGAGCATTCAGCCACCACACTCAATTTACAACCCGAGCATTTTCAATGCTGCCTGCTGGGATTCCCTTTCAGTTGTCCATTTGAGCTGACCTGCATCTCCACCCACCCACTGATCACACTCCCATGCAGCACCTGTGCCCTTCGTACATGAGGCTCCGCTCACTTTCTAATGTAGAAACCATGGTACCGGAGAAGTATGTTTTCTGCTCCCCCATCCTTTCCCCTCCCCCAGTCACCCAGGTCCTTTCCCCCATCACTGTGGACCCCCTCGGCATCACCTTCCACCTCCCCAATGTCACCTGCCATTCAGAACCCTTTTCTTTCTCAGATGTCCAGGTGAATGCACACGTTCCCTACCTTCCCGGGAATCCCACCCCATCCACATTAACTTCCCTGACCTCCTCCTTCCCAACCCAAGGGATCGTGTCTGCTTCTGAGTCTGGGAGCTGGGAGTTGAAGAGAAGTGTGCGAGGAGCCGAAAGTTGAAGAGGAACACGAGAGGAGCCGAGAGTTGAAGGGGAGCTGGGAGAGGAGTCGGGAGTTGAAGAGGAGAGCGAGAGGAGCTGGGAGTTGAAGAGAAGCGCGACAGGAGCTAGGAGTTGAAGAGAAGCATGAGAGGAGCTGGGAGTTGAAGAGATGTGCGAGAGGAGCCAGGAGTTGAAGAGAAGTGTGAGACGAGCCAGGAGTTGAAGAGGAGCTGGGAGAGGAGTTGGGAGTTGAAGAGGAGAGCGAGAGGAGCTGGGAGTTGAAGAGAAGCGCGACGGGAGCTAGGAGTTGAAGAGAAGCATGAGAGGAGCCGGTAGTTGAAGAGATGTGTGAGAGGAGCCAGGAGTTGAAGAGAAGTTCAAGAGGAGCTAGGAGTTGAAGAGGAGCGCGAGAGAAGCCACGGGTTGAAGAGGAGAGCAAGAAGAGTTGGGAATTGAAGAGGAGAGCAAGAGGAGCTGGGAGGTGGAGAGGAGCTGGGAGAGGAGTTGGGAGTTGAAGAGGAGAGTGAGAGCTGCATGGGAGTTGAAAAGAGGCGCGAGAGGAGCTGGGAGTTGAAGAGGAGCTGCAAGAGCAGAGGTGACTGAGGGAGTTCAGTGAGTAGGGAACGAGGTGATCCTTTGAGTACCGTGAGTACCGCCCAGTAAGCATTTCCTACTTTTATTGCTTATAGTTTTTAAGGTCTTATTTTGTGGTTCATTGTTCGTAAGGGCTATATTCTGTAACAAAGAAGAGCAGGGAAGAAGGGCCAGAGAGTAATTGATATTATTTGATATTAAGTATCTTCCAAAAGGTTTAATTTAATTTAAAGGGGCAAGTCATGGCAGGAGAGCTCAAAGCTGTGGTGTGCTCCATCTGCTCTATGTAGAATGCTGGGAATATTTCTAATTCCCGGGCCCAACATGTGTGTGGGAATTCTCTCTTTCTGCAGCTCTTGGAAGCCCGGATTTCAGAACTGGAGCGGCAGCTGGGGACACTGTGGAGCATCCGCGAGGCAGAGTATCATGGATAGCACGTATAGAGAGGTGGTCATATTGCAGGCTAAGAGCCTACAGGCTGGGAGGGAATGGGTTACCACCAGGCAGAGCCAGAGGACTAGGCAGGCAGTGCAGGAATCTCCTGTGGCTATTCCCCTGCAAAACAGATATACCACTTTGGATACTGTTCAGGGAAATGGCCTCTCAGGGGAAAGCAGCAACAGCCAAATTCATTGCACCATGGTTGGCTCTGCTGCACAGGGGCGGGGAGTAAGAAGTGTGGGAATTCAATAGTTATAGGGAATTTAGTTGTAAGGGGAATAGATAGGCGTTTCTGTGGCCGCAAAAGAGACTCCAGGATGGTATTTTGCCTCCCTAGTGCTAGAGTCAAGGATGTCTCAGGGCGGCCACAAGACATTCTGAAGGGGGAGGGTGAACAGCCAGTGGTCATTGGTATAAAAAAAAGGGATGAGGTCCTATAAGCAGAATATAGGGAGTTAGGAAGTAAGTTGAAAAGTAGGACCTCAAAGGTAGTGATCTCAGGATTACTACCAGTGCCACATGCCAATCAGAGTAGAAATAGCAGGGAATATCAGATGAATGCATGGCTGAATAGATGGTGTGAGTGGGAGGGTTTCAGATTCCTGGGACATTGAGACCGGTTCTGCGGGAGGTGGAACCAGTACAAACTGGACGGGTTACACCTGGGCAGGATCAGGAATGATGTCCTAGAGGCAATATTTGCTAGAGTAGTTGGGGAGAGTTTAAACTAAAATGGCAGGGGGATGGGAACCTATTCAATGAGTCGCAGGAAGGGGGATCAAGGACAAGAACAAAAGACAGAAAGGTGAATAAGAAAAGTGATAGGCAGAGAAATCAAGGGCAAAAATCAAACAGGGCCTCAGTGAAAAATAGTGGGAATGGGACAAGTAATGTTAAAAAGACAATCCTTAAGGCTTTGTGCCTTAATGCAAGGCGCATTCACAATAACATGGATGAATTAACCACGCAAGTAGATAAAAACAGGGATGATATAGTCGGGATTAAGGAGACATGGCTGCAGGGTGACCAGGGATGGGAACTGAACACCCAGGGGTATTCAGTATTTAGGAAGGACAGACAAAAAGAAAAAGGTAGTGGAGTTGCATTGCTGGTTAAAGAGGGAATTAAGGCAATAGTGAAGAAAGATATTAGCTCCGACAATGTGGGATCTGTAGGGTAGAGCTGAGAAATGCTAAGGGACAAAAGATGTTAATGAGTTGTCTATAGATCTCCAAACTGTAGTGGTGATGTTGGCAATGGCATTAAACAAGAAATTAGAGACATATGCAATAAAGGAATATCTGTAATTATGAGTGACTTTAATATGCATAAAAATTGGGCAAATCAAATTAGTAACAATACCGCAGAGGAGGAATTCCTGGAGTGTAAAGGGCATGTTTTTCTGGGCCAATATATTGAGGAACCAACTAGAGAACAGGCCATCCTAGACTCGGTATTATATAATGGGAAAGGAATAATTGGCAATCTAGTTGTGCAAGGCCCCTTGGGGATAGGCGACCATAATTTGATAGAATTCTTCAAGATGGGGAGTGACATAGTTGAATTTGAGACTAGGGTCCTGAATCTTAATAAAGGAAACCATGATGGTATGAGGCGTGAGTTGACTACGATGTATTGGAAAATGTTACTTAAAGGGATGATGGTGGATAGGCAATGGCAAATATTCAAAGACAGCATGGGTGAATAGCAACAATTGTTTATTCCTGTCTGGCGCAAAAGTAAAACAGGAAAGGTGGCCAAACCATGGCTTACAAGGGAAATTAGAGATAGTATTAGATGCAAGGAAGAGGAATTCAAATTGGACAGAAAAAGCAACAGGCTTGAGGATTTGGAGCAGTTTAAAATTCAGCAAAGGAGGACCAAGGGATTGATTAAGAAGGGGAAAATAGAGTAAGAGAGTAAGCTTGCGGGGAACATAAAAACTGACTGTAAACGTTTCTATAGGTATGTGAGGAGAAAAAGATTGGTGAAGGCACAAGTAGGTCCCGTATAGTCAGAAACAGGGGAATTTATAATGGGGAACAAAGAAATGGCTGACCAAATAAATACATACATTGGTTCTGTCTTCACAAAAGGAGACACAAATAAATACCAGAAATGTTGGGGAACACAGGGTTTAGTGAGAGGGAGGAACGGAAATAAATCAGTATTAGTAGGGAAATGGTGTTGGGGAAATTGATACGATTGAAGACCAATAAATCCCCAGGGCCTGATAATCTACATCCCAGAGTACTTAAGGAAGTGGCCCTAGAAATAGTGGATGCATTGGTCTTCATCTTCCAAGATTCTGTAGACTCTGGAACAGATCCTATAAATTGGAGGGTAGCTAATGTAACCCCACTATTTAAGAAGGGAGGTAGAGAGAAAACAGGGAATTATAGACCAGTCAGCCTGATGTCGGTAGTGGGGATAATTCTAGAGTCCATTATAAAAGATTTAGTAGCTGAGCACATGGAAAACAGTGGCAGAATTGCACAGAGTCAGCATGGATTTATGAAAAGGAAATCATGCTTGACAAATCTACTGGAATTTTTTGAGGATGTAACTGGTAGAGTTGATGAGGGACAGCCAGTGGATATGGTTTATTTGGACTTTCAGAAGGCTTTCAACACAGTCCCACATAAGAGATTGGTGTGTAAAATTAAAATGCAAGGGGTTGGGGACAGTGTATTGAAATGGATAGAAAACTGGTTGGCAGACAGGAAACAAAGAGTAGGAATAAACGGGTCTTTTTCCGAATGGCAGGCAGTGACTAATGGGGTACCGCAGGGTTAGGTGCTGGGACCCCAGTTATTCACAATATATATTAATGATTTAGATGAAGGACCTAAATGTAATATCTCCAAATTTGCAGATGACACAAAGCCGGGTGAGCTGTGAGGAGAATGCAGAGATGATGCAGTGTGATTTGGACAAGCTGAGTGAGTGGGCAAATGCATGGCAGATGCAGTATAATGTGGTTAAATGTGAGGTTATCCACTTTGGTGGCAAAAACAGGAAGGCAGATTATTATCTGAATGGCTATAAATTGAGAGAGGGGAATGTGCAAAGAGTCCTGGATGTTCTTGTACACCAGTCGCTGAAGGTAAGCATGCAGTTGCAGCAGGCGGTAAAGAAGGCAAATGATAAGTTGGCCTTCATAGCCAGAGGATTCAAATACAGGAGCAGGGATGTCTTGCTGCAATTGTACAGGGCCTTAGTGAGACCACAACTGGAATATTGTGTGCAGTTTTGGTCTCCTTATCTGAGAAAGGGTGCTCTTGCTATAGAGGGAGTGCAGCAAAGGTTTACCCGACTGATTCCTGGGATGGTGGGACTGACATATGAGGAGAAAATGAGTCGGTTAGGATTATATTCGCTGGAGTTCAGAAGAATGGGGGGGATCCCATAGAAACCTATAAAATTCTAACAGGACTAGACAGAGTCGATGCAGGAAGGATGTTCCCGATGGTGGGGGAGTCCAGAACCAGGGGTCACAGTCTGAGGATACAGGGTAGACCATTTAGGACTGAGATGAGGAGAACTTTCTTTACCCAGAGAGTGGGGAGACTGTGGAATTAGTTACCACAGAAAGTAGTTGAGGCCAAAACATTGTTTGTTTTCAAGAAGGAGTTAGATTTAGCTCTTGAGGCGAAAGGGATCAAAGGAAATGGGGAGAAAGTGGGAGCAGGCTATTGAGTTGGATGATCAACCATAATCATAATGAATGGCGGAGCAGGCTCGAAGAGCCGAATGGCCTACTCCTGCTCCTAGTTTCTTTGTTTCTATGTTTCTGCTCCTTCCTTCCCTGAAGTTTTATCGCCCCCAAACTCCTTCCTCCCCCCAAAGTCCTGCCCCCCTCCAATTTCCTCTCACCATCCAGAGTCGTTCCCCACTCCAAACTCCTTCTCCTACAACTTTCTCCCCCCCTACAACTACCTACCCAGTTGCCACATTCTTGCCTGTTACACTCTCCTCCCCTGTACTCCCTCCCCCCTCTCCCAACCTCACCCCCTGATACCATTGTCCCCACCTCTCAACCTCACCACCCCCACACTCTCTGGTACACATACTCATTCCAGTCAAACATAGACCTTCCTCTCCCAGCCCCCAGGTACACCTTCCTCTCCCACTCACAGCTGGACCTTCATCTCCACCCCCTTGCCGATCATCCATAGCCGACCATAGCCAAGACACTGATGTCCTGAAGCAAACTCTCAAAGGTGACTTTCCATCTTCAGTGAACTGCTTCGCGGTGGAACCATGTCCATGAGAATGCACCTAGCAGGTGATGCATGTTCCTCCAGAGTGCGGTAGCTGTCAGGCTCCAGCATCTTCTGCTTCTTGGATGCCCATGATATGAGCAAGGCCCTAACGGTATGTCCCGACTTCTGCACGTCACACTTGTCATGACATGTTCTGCACAGGCGTGTTTTCCCGCTGACATGGGGGATAAATTTGATGTGGGGGATGATTTCAGCGAGCAGAGCTTATAATAAAATGCAGAAGTATGAAAATGAAGTTCCCGATGTGCAGCAGTGGGAATCACAGCCCACCATTGATGGGCAGAGAGGATGATTGCAAACTGGTTTCACAACGGCGTGAAACTGATTTTTGGCCTTCCCGCCATATTGTCCACTCACACCTGCCATGCATCTGACGCCAATGGGCACGGAAAATTCCGCACATTATATATTGTGATTGCAAATAGTAATAAAAATATACTTTTTAAATACAAGTGAAAATATGTCCTAGTTTTCACATCAATCTAGTATTCGTAGATATTCTCAAGGCAGCATTTTTAGGACACAGTATGATGGGCATAGTGATATATGTATGTACAACATCTGTCGGGATCTAAGAGGACCCAAGGAGGAAGCTAGCATAGATGGATAGCAGGAGCTATCCTTTTCTGGGGGATAGGGGGGAGGTTTGAATTTGGTGAACTTGGACAACTGGAGATCAATGGCGCTGGGCTTTCATTTTTTTGTTTGGTACCAATCCTGCTAATCCTGTGCAGGCTTATTTCTCTACAAGATGGGCTCTTATAGTTTCCTAGTTTTCAGTGGGTATCTTACATCATTTGGTCTAACTGATTCATATCCCATGGTGCTTAATCTGTTTACATGTGGTTGAACAAATAGAGTTTCATCAAAGTGGCCGTGTTACAGGGCATACATATGAACATAGGCACATAGGTACAGGAGTCGGCCATTTAGTCTCTCGAGCCTGTTCCACTATTCAACGTGAAAATAACTGACCTGTGTTGTAACTCCATATGCCCAGCCTTTGCCCAATGTCCCTTAATACATTTGACTAACAAAAATCTATCAATCCCAGTTTTACAATTAACAGTCGATCTAGCATTAACTGCTGTTTGCGGAAGAGAGTTCCAAGCTTCTACCATCCTTTGCATGAAGAAGTGTTTCTTAATTTAACTCCTGAAATATCTGTTTTTTTAGACTATGCCCCCTAGTCCTAGACCAGTGAAAAGAGTTTCCATCTGCTCACGATGTTCCCTTTAATATCTTGAAAACTTTTGATCAAATCACCCCTTAACCTTCTGAATTCCAGGAAATAAAACCTTAGTTTGCTTTATTTCTTCTTGTAGCTTAACCTTTGGAGTCCAGGTATCATTCTATTAAATCTACACTGCACTCTTTCCAAGGCTAATATATCCTTGCTAAGGTGTGCTGGCAAGAACAGATGGGCCCTAACCTTCATTCCCTTTTATTTTATTCCTCTAGATGTAAAGACCATCATTCCATTAGCCCTTTTGATTATTTTCTGTTCCTGTTCTTGACATTTTAATAATCTATGTACCTCGAGCACCCAAGTCTCTTTGGCCCTCCAGTGTTTCTAGCTTTTCACCATTTAAAAAGGACACTGTTCTATCCTCTTTGAGCAAAAAGTGGATGACCTTCCACTTGCCTACATTGAAATCCATTTGCCACAGCTTTGCCCATTTACTTAATCTGTCAATATTTTTTTTATAATTTTATGCTTACAACATTGCTTATCTTTGTGTCATCAGCAAATATGGATATAGCTTTCTGTCCTATCATCTAACATGTTAGTGAATACGGTGAGAATAGTTAAGGCCCCAACATCTTCTTGCTGCCACCATTTAGTGTTTTACCAGGTTTTGAATCACAGCTGGACCTAGCACACCTGAGGTTTGAGCCAATGTTAATTCCTTTGCGATATCTGGAATCTTGCAATCACACCTTAAGTGTGCTCAGTAATCATAGAATGATACAGCACAGAAGGAGGCCATTAGGCCCATCATGCCTGTGTTAGCTCTTTGGTAAAACTATCCAATTAATTCCACTCCCCTGCTCTTTCCCCATATGCACATATTTATTTTTTCGTTTCGACTATTTATCCAAGTCTCTTTTGAAAGTTATTATTGAATCTGCTTCCACCGCTCATTTGGGCAGTGCATACCAGATCACTACAGCTCACTGCATAAAAAAAGCTTCCTCAAGTTGCCTCAAGTTCTTTTGCCAAACATTCTTCCAAACTGCCTATGCCTCCCAGAGTCTGCTACTATTCATATCGTTGTTTACTCCATTTCTTAGTTTCTTGTTACCTGCAAACTGTAAAATTATGTCCTGTACCTAAGTTCAGGTCATTAATACATATCAAAAATAGGTAGTGGTCCAAATATAGACCCTAAGGAACACCATTCCAATATGTGAAACAACCATTCGCCACTAATCTATGATTTCTGTCCCTTAGTATATTTTGCCATCTCTATCCCTTTAAATTTGCTAACAACCCTATTATGCTGTATTTTGACAAATACATTTTAAAAGTTCATGGAGACAACATCAACCAGACTACCTTCATCAAGTCTCTCCACTACTTCATCAACCAAATTCAATCAACTTAGTAAAACATGATTCCCTTTAACAAGGGAACAAGTGGTGCAGAATGTTATTCGAGTGGGGGGAGAAAAGAGAAATGTAGTAGTAATAGGGGGTAGCATAGTTAAGGGAATAGATACTGTTCTCTGCAGAAAAGACAGGCGTCCTGAAGGCTGTGTTGCCTACCTGGTGCCAAGGTTAAGGACATCTCCTCTGGGCTGGAGAGGAACTTGGAGTGAAAGGGGAAGGATCCAGTTGTCGTGGTCCATGTAGTACCAACAACATAGGTAGGACTAGGAAGGAGGTTTTGCTGAGGGACAATGAACAGCTTGGAGCTAAATTAAAAAGCAGAACCACAAGGATAATAATCTCCAGATTATTACTTGAGCCACGTGCAATTTGGTGTAGGATTTTTATGATAAGAGAGGTAAATGTGTGGCTCAAAGATTGGTGCGAGAGAAATGGGTTCCGATTTATGGGGCACTGGCACCAGTATGGAGGAAGGAGAGAGCTGTTTCATTGGGATGGGCTTCATTTGAACCATGCTGGGACCAGAGTCCTGGCAAATTGTATAACTAGGGTTGTAGACAGGACTTTAAACTAATTAGTGGAGGGGGAGGCTTCAATTGAAGGGAAGTTTGAAAATCAAAAAGAAACGAGAGAGCAGAGGTGCAGCGTAGTGAAAAGGTGAACGATTACCAAAGTGTGACAGGAAGGGGCAGAAAATATAACCAGAAGAGTGCAGCAGAAATTAGAACCAGAATGAGTAATAATGGTAAAAAGTCAAAGCTTAAGGCTCTTTATCTGAATGCATGCAGCATTTGTAACATGATAAATGAGTTGACAGCATAAATAGAAATAAATGAATATGACTTGATAGCTATTATAGAGACGTGGTTGCAGGGTGACCAAGGCTGAGAACTCAATATTCAAGGGTGTTTGACATTCTGGAAAAATAGGCAAAAAGGAAAAGGAGGTGGGGTAACTTTGTTAATAAAGGAAGGTATCTGAGTAGTTACATAGGTGCAATAGATCGTGAGGTGAAATCAGTTTTGGTGGAAATAAGGAATAGCAAGGGAAAGAAGTCACAGATGAGGGTTGTCTTTAGGTCCCTGAAGATTTGCCTCACTATAGGATAAAGTATAAATCAGGAAATTATGGAGGAGTGTAAAAAGGGCACTACAATCATCATGGGTGATTTTAATCTGCATATTGACTAGACAAATCAGATTGGTAGGTGTAACATGGAAGACAAATTTGTAGAGTGCATCAGGGATTATTTCTTAAGAGCATTATGCTGCAGAACCTACCTGGGAACAGGTTATTTTAGATCTAGTAATGAGGAAGGATTAATAAGAGATCTTGTAGTTAAGAATCCTCTAGGGGGTAGCAATCATAACATGGTAGAATTTCAAATTCAGTTTAAGGGCGAGCAACCCAGGTCTCAAGTCAGTATCCTCAACTTAAATAATGGCAATTACAGAGATATGAAGAAAGAGGTCTGGGAAAATAAACTAAGGGGAAGGTCAGTGGATGAGCAGTGGCAGACATTTAAACAGATATTTCATAACACTCAGAAAAAATTTATCCTGGTCGAAAAGAAGGACTCGATGAGAAGGATGAACTACCCACAGTTAACAAAGGCGGTCAAGGAGAGTGTCCAATCAAAAATCAAGGCATACAAAGCAATCAAAATTAGGAGTAGGCCAGAGGGTTGGGATTTTTTTAGGAAGCAGCGATGGATGACTGAAAAACTAATAAAGAGGGAGAAAATTGATTATGAAAGTAAATGGCAAGAGATATAAAAACAAACAGCAAGAATTTTTATGGGTATATAAAAAGAGAGTGGCTAAAGTGAGCATGGGATGAAGGACAAAGTATTTGACAAGCTAATGGGACTAAAAGCAGATAAGTCGCCAGGACCTGATGGCCTACATCCAAAGGTTTTAAAGGAAGTGGCTACAGAGATATTGGAGGCATTGGTCAAAATATTCCAGAGCTCACTAGATTCCGGGAGGGTTCCAGTGGATTGGAAAACTGTGCATGTGACACCCCTGCTTAAGAAGGGAGACAAAAAACAGGAAACTGTAGGCCTGTTAGCCTAACATCTGTCATTGGGAAAATGCTGGAGCCCATTATTAAGGAAGAAATAGATGTACATTTAGAAAAGCTTAACACAATCAAACAGAGTTGGCATGGTTTTGTGAAAGGGACATCATGTTTGACAAGTTTGCCCGAGTTATTTGAGGATATTACAAGCAGAATTGATAAAGGGGAACCAGTAGATGTAGTGTATTTGAATTTCCAGAAGGCATTTGATAAGGTGCCACATAAAAGGTTATTGCACAAGATAGGAGCTCAGGCTATTGGGGGGAATAAAGTACATAATTATAAAGTGCACAACAGAAGTTCATAAATAATAAAGTTAAAATTATTTAGACACATCCTTTCATCCCGCCCATGGATGAGGTTTCCTGAAAAACGTGAAGGCTGCTTTGGTTCTTGGCCTGCCCACCAACCTTAATGTTGGACGGGCAGCACTGTTAATTATCTAAACTACTTCCCTAATGGCCTTAATAGGTCTTTGACAGTTCGGCGGGCACGTAGCTGCCTCCAGGGCGCGCCCACGTAACAAAAGATCTAAATAACGGGTGATGAATTTGGAACGCAGGCCTGACGTCATCTTGCATCATTTTGCACATCGGCATGTCGGGCCCGCCCTGCATGCCAACGTCAAAATTCTGGCATTGGGTCGTTTTCAGGTTGGAAAGACGTAACTAGAGGAGTGCCACAAGGTTCAGTCCTAGGGCCTCAATTATTTACTATCTATATTAATGACTTGGCGGAGGGAGCAGAGTGCAATGTATCCAAATTTGCCTGCGATACAAAACTAGGTGGGAAGGTATATTGTGATGAGGACATAAGGAATCTGAAGGAGATATAAACAGGTTGAGTGAGTGGGGAAAAACTTGGCAGATGGAGTTTAATATAGGAAAGTGTGAGGTCATGTACTTTGTTAGGAAGGATCTAAAGGTAGACTTATTTAATTGGAGGGAGATTCCAAAAAAGTGCAGCACAGAGGGACCTGGGTGTTCTTGTGCATGAAACACAAAAGGATAGCATGCTGGTGCAGCAAGTAATTAAGAAGGCAAATGGAATTTTGGCCTGAATTGCTAGGGGGTTGGAGTTTAAAAATAGGGATGTCTGGTTACAACTGTACAGGCTCTTGGTGAAGCCGCACCTTTAGCACTGTGTACAGTTTTGGTCCCTGTATTTAAGTAAGAATACACTGGCTTTGGAGGCAGTTCAAAAGAGATTCACTAGGCTGATCCCTGGGATGAAGGGGCTGACTTATGAAGAACAGCTAAACAGGTTAGGCCTTTATTCATTGGAGTTTAGAAGAATGAGGGGTGATCTTATTGAAACGTACAAGACTCCAAGGGGGCTTGACAGGGTAGATGTTGAGAAGATGTTTCCACTAGCAGGGGACTCTTGAACTCAGGGACATAATTACAGAATAAGGGACACTCATTTAAAACTGAAATGCAAAGGGATTTCTTCTCTCAGAGGGTAGTGAATGTCTGGAATTCTCTACCCCAGAGAGTTGTGGAGGCTAGGTCACTGAAAGTATTTAAAGAGGAGGTAGATAGATTTTTGAAATATCAAGGTGCTGAGGAGCTGGGGCAGATCAGCCATAATCTTATTGAATGACAAGGCAGGCTTGAGGGGCCAAATGGCTTACTCCTGCTCCAATTTCATATGTTCTTGTGTCCTTATTAAGTGTTTGATCCTTTCTATAGTTTAAAGTTGCAAAGGTCTGCAGGGAATGTTGTGCCAGATCCTAACTTCGAGGTTTTTGCCAGAAATGAGTAAACTAGTAAACATTTATTTCCCTTGGAATACAGCATGACTTAGAGAATGAGCAGATCGTCATGCAAAGTAGGGCAAACTGCTGCGAGCTGCAGGTGGAGAATAAGACACAGCAGGAGGCCTATCTGCCCAGAGTGTTTCAGGGAGTAGCTCTCCTGTCTGAATCTCAGCGAATTACAAAGTGTGGCTTCATTAGGGACATCCTCACTGAAATCTTCTATCTTCAAACGCAACTAAAAGCTCAAAGCAGGGTGAGTACCGCATTGCCAATAGCTGTATAGGTCACTATTAGCATGAATTTTTATCATCTGGTTCCTTATAGGCTGAAGCTGGAGATATTTACTGTTCACTATTGTGTAAGGGACATCACTGAGGTTCTCTCAAATTTCTGTCAAAGAGAGCTAACCATATTTCATTCTTTTTTGCGGCTTTTCTGGGTCCGCAGCCTTACCCATGGTGTAGGCTGTCATTGACTGTGCACACATAACTTTGCGGTCACCACATGTCAACTCTACCTATTATGGGAACGGAAAGAGATTCCATCTGCTCCATGTCCAGCTGGTGTTTGATCATACGCAGCGAATTATGCATGCCAATGTCTGGTATCTTTGCAGCAGTCATGGTGCCTTCATTATGTACCACCTTCATTTGAACCACCATGGCAAACTGAGATGTGGCTATACTAGGTAACAATGTTCCAGTGAAGCTCAACGCAAACTGAAGGAACAGCTCCTCATCATCCGATTAGACACTTTACAGCCTTCTGGACTTAACATTGAGTTCAACAACTTCAGACCATGAACTCTCTCCTCTATCTTCATTCCTTTTAACCCCCTTTTTTCAAAATTCATTTTTTTTAATCCACTTATTTTTATTTGTTTATTTTTTATTTATTCATTGTTTTATCCTTTTTTTAATTCCATTTTCGATCCTTTTTTCCCACCTCAGCCCCCTCCCCCCCACCCCACCCCCACAAGGGCCATCTGTTACTTGTTCATGTTGTTCTTTGCAGAGTGCTTACCCTTGTCCTGCTATTGGCACATTCTGCTTCCTGACCTTAATGCCACCATCAGCACCTCCTTTAGCCAGTATCACTACCATTAACACCCCTTTGTCCTTTTGTCCATGACATTTTTGTCAATCTCTCCTTTGCCCCCACCTAGCACTGGCCTTCTATCCAGTTTCACCTGCTCCACCCACCTAAAACTATATAAATTTCATAAAAACAAAAAAACTGCGGATGCTGGAAATCCAAAACAAAAACAGAATTACCTGGAAAAACTCAGCAGGTCTGGCAGCATCGGCGGAGAAGAAAAGAGTTGACGTTTCGAGTCCTCATGACCCTTCGACAGAACTTGAGTTCGAGTCCAGGAAAGAGCTGAAATATAAGCTGGTTTAAGGTGTGTGTGTGGGGGGCGGAGAGATAGAGAGACAGAGAGGTGGAGGGGGTTGGTGTGGTTGTAGCGACAAACAAGCAGTGATAGAAGCAGATCATCAAAAGATGTCAACAACAATAGTCCTTGGCTTGCTGCATTGTTCCAGTGAAGCCCAACGCAAACTGGAGGAACAACACCTCATCTTCCGACTAGGGACTTTACAGCCTTCCGGACTGAATATTGAATTCAACAACTTTAGGTCGTGAGTCCCCTCCCCCATCCCCACCCCCTTTCTGTTTCCCCCTTCTTTTTTTTTCCCAATAAATTATAAAGATTTTCCTTTTCCCACCTATTTCCATTATATAAAAAAAAAACCCACTAGAGCTATACCTTGAGTGCCCTACCATCCATTCTTAATTAGCACATTCGTTTAGATAATATCACCAACTTTAACTTTAACACCTATGTGTTCTATTGTACTATTGTTGTTGACATCTTTTGATGATCTGCTTCTATCACTGCTTGTTTGTTGCTACAACCACACCAACCCCCTCCACCTCTCTGTCTCTCTATCTCTCCGCCCCCCACACACACACCTTAAACCAGCTTATATTTCAGCTCTTTCCTGGACTCGAACTCAAGTTCTGTCGAAGAGTCATGAGGACTCGAAACATCAACTCTTTTCTTCTCCGCCGATGCTGCCAGACCTGCTGAGTTTATATAAATTTCATTTCATTTCTACTTCTCTGTAGCTCTGAGTAAGGGTCATATGGACTCAAATGTCAACTCTGTTTTTTCTCCATGCATACTGTCAGACCTTCTGAGTTTTTACAGTATTTTCTGTTTTTCCTTCAGTTACTACACTGGTTCTCTCTGTTCAGATGGGACATTGCAAGGTATTCAGTCACAGTATCCTTAATTACTGACTCTGGTAATTTCCTGACAGTAGATGTTAGCCAAATGTTAGCCTATTACTCCCTGCTTTCCCTTTTTAAGCTGTTTTAAAAAGCAGAATGACACATACAATTTTCCAATCTAAAAGGGTCGGTTCCCATGCTGAGAAAACGGGAAGATTATAGCTTAGGGCATCCACAATATTCTCACCTATTTCTACTAAAAGCCTGGGATGGAAACTATCTGGCTTTTGGGATTTGTCAATCTTTAGTGCCATTAATTTCTTCATTACTGTTATTTTGCCTATGCTAATTTTGGTGAGTTTCTGCCCCTGATTTGATATTAGTCTAAAGCATATATTTCCTCTTCCTCTATTGTAAATACTTACGCAAAGTAATTATGCAACATGTCCACCATTTCCTTAACTTTATTTACATGATCACAGTTATCAGTTTTACTGTGGACAGTTTCTGTTTCATTACACGAAGTCAACCTCACCTAAATCTAGTATTATAAAAAATGTTTTCCATTTTTCCTTCTAAACACTACATTAACTTGACCATATTATGATCATTGTTAGATAGTTGTTCATGCACTGTTAAACCATTAATTAAATCGATCTTATTTTCATTACTAAACCTAACATGACATGCCCCCTTGTTAGTTCCAAGGCATATTGTTGCAGAAAGTTATCCCGAACACATTCACGAAATTGCCTAGCCTTATCTCATAAGCTAATCTGCTTATCCCAATCTATATATGATTGATGCTGTAACCTTACAACATGATACACTTTGCATTTACCTGCGAGTTATGCTGACAGTATTAGCTAAATTTGGATAGGGCCTGTATTCTCTACAACTTAGAAGAATGAGAGGCGATCACATGGAAATATATAAAACTCTTAGAGGTCTTGACAGAGTAGATGCTGAGAAACCATTTCCCTGGCTGGAGCGTGTAGAACTAGGGGTCATGGTTTCATCTTAAAGGGTTGGATATTGAGGACTGAGATGGGAATTTATTCAGTCAGAGGGCGGTGAATCTTTGGAATAATAAACAGTGGCTCAGTTGGTCAGTTTATTCAAGATTGAGGTTAATGGACTATTGGTCACTGAGAAAGTTGTGATGATGAAGAAGTTCTGCCATGATCTTGTTAAATAGCAGAATAAGCTCAATGGATCCATTTACCATAGCTTTGTCTATTCAGTTAACCTGTCAACATTTCTTTGTAATTGTATGCATCTATACTGCTTACAATGCCACCTATCTTAGTATTATTGGCAAATTTGAATGTGTGACTGTTTATTACATCATCTAAGTCATCAATGAATATAGGGAATAGTTGAGCCCAACATCACAGATCCTTGCAGAACCCCAATAGTCATATGCAGCCAATTTGAGTACCTGCCCATTAACCCTCATCTCTGTCTCTTGCCACTTAGCCAATTTCCTAAGTAACATCCATAGATATTCCCCTGTCCGTTATTTTAGTTAAATATTCAATCAAGCTCATCAGGCATCACCTGCTCTTTACCTATGCTGGTTGTAATGACTTGACGGAGCGGACAGGTTTCAACAAGAAACAGAGAAACTTTATTACAGATAGCTTTTCAGGTGCTGCATACTTGATCAGGATAGTTGTCAGAAAGCCCCATCCCCCCGGATTGTCCGCGCTTAGGGCTCATTGGTCGGAGCCTCCAAGAATATCATATGATGCCTGATAGACAGCAGGAGGGGCTGTGGATCAAATAGCCTATTTCCACCCCTGTTTCTTATATTCTCAGGTTCTTATGTAATTAAGCCTAACAAACCGTCATTCTGAGCAGGCACCTTCTCCAGGCAGCAATTTGGCAGCATGAAAGGAACAGTCACAATTCTGTATTTCTAATAATACTTCTCTCTGACCCAAGTAACTTAAGTAAGATTGACAGTAATGTATAGGGTATTGCTATAATGAGTAAGAAATATAAGAATATTGCATAGCCAATCCAAACTGGCGAATGGGTAACAGCTATATTTTTATAAAAACAACCTGATCAAGAATTTTTTTGTGGAAAAACAATTAGGTTTTGTTG
Source organism: Carcharodon carcharias (assembly GCF_017639515.1). Taxonomy (NCBI): domain Eukaryota; kingdom Metazoa; phylum Chordata; class Chondrichthyes; order Lamniformes; family Lamnidae; genus Carcharodon; species Carcharodon carcharias. The sequence goes on along the minus strand of NC_054471.1, from coordinate 102,681,056 downwards.
ATAAACTTAAATTAATAAAGCAAGATAAGCATGTGTTTCAATTATATGTGCTTAAAATTATTAAAAGGCACATATATATAATCTATATTACAAGTTATTTGAAGTTTCTTTGCGTGACAAATTGAATTGGTTCTTTAATAAGCATTTATTGCTGCCGACTGCCCTGTAGGGAAATGTTACCAATATTGAAATATATAAATACTTGTATTTAAGGCAATTTAGAGATAGTTTAAGGCAAGTAAAAGATTGCAACTTCAGGAGCTTTAGAAAGACTCCCTGCACACAACCTTAGGGATATTTTATGAGAGCGATTTGTCTGTACCTGCGATATTCTTGTGAACTTGGTCTAAGATTTTACATGAAGAGTATGGGGACTAAAATATTTTCCAGTTGATTTAAGGGATATGAATTGATTTGGTGGAATTTTAGATGAGAAAAGCAATTTCGCTTCTATCACTCGGGGTTGCATCAATCTAGAAACATAAATGTAGACAGTATAGTAGCTATGGCACCTGTCACTCCAGCAGATGGTTTGGGGTTCAACTTTCATTGCTTCCTATCATTTAAGCTTGCATGCCACTGCCTGGAAGCAACATTTGGCAATCCGAGGCTGAGCTCTGAAATAAAAGGCTGATGTACAGCAGGATGCTGTTGCTCAAAGTAGAATGATGCTGGGCATGGCTGGCACATCTTGAAAAGGAATGTTGTGCTAATTATTAGCAAGATACAAAATCAGCAATACAAATATGTTCTTGCTGATTTCCCTCTCAAGTGTAATTCAGTACTTAGAGCCAATTGTATTTTAACACTCCGAATGAGCCATTCAGGCCAGATTGTTAGCTTCCCTCAGTTTGATCAAGCTAACAGGGCTACTAATGATAGATACACAATTGCCCATGCTTCATTTTAAAGTCCATAGAGGGAGATTTCCTCAGGGCAAAAATGAACAGAAAGAATTTCCACTTATTTGGTGCTTTGCATCACCTCAGGATATCCCAAAGGCCCTTTTCAGCTACAGTGAGTTACTTTTTGAGGTGTAATTATTGTTTAATGTAAAGAAATGCAGCAGGCAAATTGTGCACAGCAAAATCCCACAAGCAACAATCTAATTTTCAGTGGTGTAGGTTGAGGAATAAATATTGGCCAGGGAACAAGGAGAACCTAACCCCCCCCCACCACCCCATAGCCTCTCTCCCCCCACCACCTCATTCCCCCATCCCCCATCCCATGTTCTTCCATAAATATTGCCAAAGGATCTTTCACATCCATCTACCTAACAGAGCCGATAGGGCCTCAGTTAAACATCTCTTCCAAAATTTGGCATATCTGACAGTACAACACACCCTCGATACAGCACTGTGGTGTCAGCCTAAATTGTGTGCTCAAGTATTTGGAAAGGGACTTGAATCTATGACGTTCTTGACTTAGAGGTGAGAGCACTACCATTAAGCCAAGGCTGATACCTGGAATTTTAAACATATTTTTTAAATCAAGTTTATGACGTAATTACGCAATGCACAAACAACCATTTCCATATGACCTTTATTTACTGAAACATACAAGTTAATTATCCAATGGACAAATTTGGCCAGAATCTTATGAAGGCAATGAGGGTTTTGGCCACCGGCTGGAGAGATGGCTAGAGCCCTGTGTCACCTCTTTTTGGAAAGTCCTGCTGCACGTTGTTCCACTCAGGCACTTGACAGGCCAGCAGTGGACCTTCCCCCAGGATTAAGGGGTAAGAGGTCCCGCCAGCAGTGAGCTGCCAGCCAATCAGATGCTGGCAGCTCTATTGAATGGCAGCCCACTGGGGAGGCAGTAGATGCTGACACCACTCAAGGCTTAATACTTAATAACTGGATCCCAAGTCAAAGATGTGTAGTGGTGCAAGGGGGTTTGAAGGGTGGGGGTCAAGGGGTGGGGGGTGTGGGGTGGCGGTGGGGTGGAGCTGTGGTGGTGGGTGGGTGGAGTTCAGCAGCAACGTCCATCTCTTTCCTGATGTCAGGTTCCTTCTTGATCAGGTTCTGAGTGCCTTTGAACAAGGGATCCCTGGACATGAGTTTACTTGTCATGCTTCCCGCATGACAAGTTCCCTGTTGATAATACTGGCGGCAGCGGGATGAGGCCCTTAAGTGGCATTAATTGTCCATTTAAATACTTCAATTGGTAGCGAGGCAGGAGGATCATCCACAGGCCTTCCTGCCTCAGACATAAATCAGGTGGAGGCAGGAAGGGGGCAGGTCCCTAGCCATTGCCACCTGTCTGATTAAATGCTGTGCCACCAAACTCACCACAGGGCATGAGATTCCACCTGTTGATTATATATTCATATTTTTGGATAATCAATTGCATTGAAGGTTTCTTTGGCAGTGCATCCTAAACCTGTGATCTTCACCACCTAAAAGAATAAAGGCAGCAGGTGGATGGGAACAGCACCACCTTCAACTTCTCCTCCAAGTCATCCACCATCCCGACTTGGACATATATCACCAATCCTTCATCAGCGCTGGGTTAAAATCCTGGAATTCCCTTTCCAACAGCATGTGGGAATATCAGCACCATACGGACTGCAACGATTCAAGAAAATGGCTCATCATCACCTTCTCAAGGGCAATTAGAGATAGGAAGTCAATGCTGGATTTGCCAACAGCACCGACCTCCTGAGAATGAATTTTTAAAATTAGATTATTCTAACTCTTGGGTAAATATTTTTTGATGTGATACAGGGATAGCAGTTCATCTGCTACTACACATAACAACATTGTAAATGCACTTAGAAGAATTCTTTGATTCTGCATTTTTAACAAAATTGTGATAATCAGGGTACATTTCAGTACTCCTGGCTCAGAGCTTGAAAAATGAATGGAAAGCTTTGGGAATTTGAAAAATAGAGTGTTGTAGGAAAGTAGGCCCTTTGTCAGGGTAGGAGGGGTAAAGAAAGAGGAGAAACAGACTGTTCTAGAGAGGGTGAAAGCATTTACTGAGGGGAAGGTCCTACTGGGGGTGGAGCAAGAGAAAAAAAGAAGACCCCAAATTGCACTCTCATGTGTTCCAACAGGAGAAAAGTAGGGAGATGAGCCCTGGTAAATGGAAAGGATCTTTACTGAGAAGAGGAAGGATGGTTGCTGTCTGGGCTTCACTGACTCACTTTAAAAGAAAGTGTGCGTCATCCCACTGACCACAAGCAGCAATGGATTTCCTAGTATTTGATTTTGAATCTTTGGTCAGGAAATAGTAATTAAACTGAAATGGATTTACATCAGGTTAAGTTAATGCTGCATATCACAATGCTATACTATTGTTAAAAAAGGACAACTTCTTAAAGCAGTAAAATTTAAAAAGCAGGTCTGTTAATACCATTGCTGTTACTGAAGAAACATTTATAATTATTACCTTAAACTTACTCTTCATTAGTGGTTGTTTGTCATTTGGCACATACTTTTCCATAGTGTGCAAGGCAGCTGTTGGCTGTGAGCACATTCAAGAAATAGTGCCATGAAAAATCGTACTTTGTCTATGCTATCAAATGAATTCAGTAAAATGACCAGTACATGACTGTATACATTTTATCATCGAAAACTGGGAAATAAAGTTCACACAAAAGGTCAGTCATTATCATCCATCTCAGATGTAGGTTCATGTCTAACTCCATTATGTTTTGACTCTGACAAATAAAATCTGTTTTATTTTAAGCAATGGCTTCAACATTACTGCACTGTGCCACATAAGAAAATCTCTATCAGATGCAAATATATTTTCTGTTATACAAACATTTATTATAGCAGTTTTGAGAAATAAACATTTGAGCAACCTATTTTGGCTCCTTAGAAGAAGACTCTAACTCTTGTAGCGATGGTGACATATCATGACATATTGTAAATACCTACATACACAGGTCTAGAGAGTGCACTATTTTTTCTCAGGCAGTTGTACATGCACTTACTTACCATACAAATGATTTAAAATATTAATTCAAAGATACCTTGTGGCTCATTATTTGCTATACCCATGTTTTGCAGGAGAGTACAAAAGAGCAACATCCATCTTAATACTCATCACATTATATAAAGCAATAATGAATTCATATTAAATTGGTATCTCCTGTTACAGACTCAATGACATTGCTCTATAATTGCATAGCTGACAAGAGCATAGTTAATGAGCAAACACAGAACATTGTTTGTATGTGACAACAGTAAGAAAACCAATTCAACAAATGGGCCATGAACAGTTCTCAACTTTCTCAATGATATTTTTTAATAACAATGAATACTTTTATATGTGTTTTGTATGTTGGTGTACATGAATAGCAAGCATATGTTTAGGATCTCCTTTTTTAATCATTGACATTTATTTGGTACTTTGCCCATAAAGTGATTGTCCAGGATGAGGCAGCTCCAAGGTTTATTTCCAGACCAGTCAGAATTCTTTTTAAACTGAGAGGAGCCACAGGGATACTTTGTCTACATCAATTGTATCACTAAGCGGGGGAAGAACTGAAACAATGGGTCTTTACTGGGGTTGAAAATTCACATTCTTCACTTAAAAAAATATAAAACAGACCAAGAGACACAACATAGAAATTACATAAAAATATAAAGTACATTTGTTTTACGTAGGTACTAAATCTGTCTTATAGTTAGGGGTTGCTTTTATGGATGATTCTTTTTGACATGCTCTACTGAAGTTCCAATACATTGAACATCAATGAGTAAGGTCAGTTAACCTAAAATCAGTGGTGGGGAAGTGAATGGAAACCAATTTCATGGAAAAAGGAGACTTCCATTTGGAAAGGCATAGGTTAATCGAGGAGGACCAGCATAGATTTATTAAATGCTAATCATGCCTGAGGAAATTGATTGAATTCTTTTTTGAGGTAACAGAGAAAGGAGGTTGATCAAGTTGGCATGGTAATTGTTGGATGTATGGAATTTGGAAGGCACTCAACAAACCACACAGGAAGCTTATTAAAAAGATGGAAACCCATGAAAATTAGCAGAAAGTGGCAGGATGGATATGGGATTGACTCAGTGACAAGAAGCAAAGGATGGTGGCGGTGAATGAATTTTTTAAAGAGGCAGTTTGCTGTAGTGTTTCCCAAGGGCCAGCTTTGGGTCCATTACTCTCTTCCATTTTTACAAATGGGCTAGACTCAGCCACACAGGGTAGAACTATAAGGCAGAATTTTCCATTTGGCATGTGGATGCATGGCCAACATGCCGGAACATTAACTGACGCGCAACGATGTTGGGGCATGCATTCCGACATCATTGTGCTGTCTTACGATATTTCGTTCACCCGCCGATAATTGATAGCCTATTAAGGCCATTAGCCAGGTAATTAGCCAGAATTTTATGCTGCCCATCCAACCTTATGGTTGGCGGGCAGGCAAAAAGGCCAAGCGGCCTTTACTTTTTTTAGGATGAGGTTTCCTAAAGCTTTTAAAAATGAAATAAAAACTTTTTTTGAAAAATAAAAACATGTCCCATCTCATGTGACACAGTCACGTGAGGGGACATGTTTCATTCAATTTTTATTGCACTTATTTATTTTTTTAAAAAGTGCTTCAATCTCCCTGAGGCAACTTCGTGCCTCAGGGAGATTGAAGCACTCGTTTGCACGCATGTGCGAATAAGTGCTGGGTTTGACTCTCCCTCCTCCCCCACCACCATCCCCCACCCCCAACCTGCACAGGAACCACTCGTGATCCACGCTGGATGGGCCTTAATTGGCCCGCTCACGTGAAATCGCAGTGTGGAGTCAATCGCAGACAGCAGTCGGCACCAGGACCGTCCCCGCCCACTCCCACCAAGCCCACCCAATACATGGAAAATCCTGGCCATAATGTTTACAGATGATGCAACACTTGTCAAACAAATAGTTAATAATCAGATAGCTACAGACTTCAGGATGACATAGGCAAGATAGTGAAATGGGCAAAAGCATATGGCAGATGTGGTCCAATGCAGAGAAGTTTGAAATGATGCATTTGGGAGGGCCAATATGGAAAGGCAGTATGTTATAAATGGCACAATTTTGAAAATGTAGATAATCAGAGATACTTTGGTGTAAATATACACAGATCCTTAAAGATTGCAGAGTTAGCTGATAAGATGGTTATTAAAACATATGTGTTACTTGGCTTTATGAATAGAGGGATAGAATGTAAAAGCAAAGAGATCATGCTGGTTAGGCCTCAGATGGAATATTGTGGACAATTCTGGACACTGCATTTCAGGAAAGATCTAAAGAGGGTAAAGGGGTACAGAGGAAAGGGATGTTACCAGGGATGAGGGACCTTCAGTTATGAGGAAAGGTTGGAAAAATTAAGACTGTTCTCCTTGAAATAGAAAAGACAAAGACACGACCTGTGTAGGCCTGAGGCTTACATGAAATATAAAGTGTTTTTTTTACTTTTTTAAATAACATTATCTGTCTTTAATTTTCTTTTAACCGTAAATAATTGCTTAATAGTGGTCAAATAAGGATTGTTGTTTTCATACATTGCTTGGTATTGAGTTATACATTCCTGTTTGTCCAGAATAGGCTCCGAAACTAGGTGAGACTCTGCCCCCTTATGTCTGACAGAGGTTTTCAAGATGATGAGAGGCTTTGATAGAGTAGACCCAACAGAGGTAGTGGCGCAGTGGTATACAGTCTGGAGGGAATTGCCATGGGAGTCCTCAACGTTGACTCTGGACCACATGAAATCTCATAGCATCAGATCAAATACAGGGAAGGAAACCTCCAGCTGATTGCCACATACTGCCCCATCTCAGCTGATGAATCAGTGCTCCTCTATGTTGACCACCACTTGGAGGAAGCACTGAGGGTGACAGGGGTGCAGAATGTACTCTGGGTGGGGGACTTCAATGTCCATTACCAAGGGTAGCTCAGTAGCACCATTACTGACCAAGCTGGCTGAGTCTTAAATGACATAGCTGTTAGACTGGGTCTGCAGCAACTGGTGAGGGAACAAACAAGAGGGAAAAGCATACTTGACCTCATCCTCAACAACCTTCCTGCTGCAGATGCATCTGTCCATGACAGTATCAGTAGGACTGACCACTGCAATCATTGCAGGGACAGCGCCCCGCCTTCACACTGAGGATACCCTCCATCATGTTGTGTAGCACTACCACCATGCTAAATGGGATGGATTGCGTACAGATCTAGAAGCTCATAACTGGACATCCAATAAGGTGCTGTGGGCCATCAACAGCAGCAGAAGTATCCTCAACCACAATCTGTGACCTCATGGCTCAGCATATCCCCCACTCTACCATTACCATCAAGCCAGGTGGTCAACACTGGTTCAGTGAAGAGTGCAGGAGGGCATGCCAGGAGCAGCACCAGGCATACCTAAAAATGAGGTGTCAACCTGGTGAATCTGCAACACAAGACTACTCGCGTGCCAAACAGCGTAAGAAGCAAGGGATAGACAGAGCTAAACGATACCACAACCAATGGATCAGATCCAAGTTCTGTAGTCCTATCACATCCAGTCGTGAATGGTGGTGGAAAATTCACTGGAGGAGGAGGCTGTACAAATATTCCCATCGTCAAAGATGGAGGAGCCCAGCACATCCGTTCAAAAGATAAGGCTGAAGCATTCACAACAACCTTCAGCCAGAAGTGCCGAGTGGAAGATCCATCTCAGTCTCCTCCGGAGGTCCCCATCATCATGGATGCCAGTTTTCAGCCAATTCAATTCACTCCATGTGATATCAAGAAATGGCTGAAAGCACTTGATACGGCAAAGGCTATGGGCCCTGACAATATTCCGGCAATGATACTGAAGAACTGTGCTCCAGAACTTGCTGTGCCCCCAGCCAAGCTGTTCTAATACAGCTGCAACACTGGCATCGACCCAGCTATGTGGAAAATTACCCAGGTATGTCCTGTACACAAATAGCAGGACGAACCCAACCTGGCCAATTACTGCCCCATCAGTCTACTCTCAATCATCAGTAAAGTAACGGAAGGGGTTATCAACAGTGCTATCAAGTGGCACTTGTTTAGCAATAACATGCTCACTGATGCTCAGTTTGGGTTCTGCCAGAGCCAGTCATCTCCTGGCCTCATTACAGCCTTGGTTCAAACATGGACAAAAGTGCTGAACTCCATAGATGAGGTAATAGTGACTGCACTTGACTTCAAAGCAGCATTGGCCACAAAGTGGCATCAAGGAGCCCTAGCAAAACTGGAGTCAATAGGGGAAAACTCTCCCCTGGTTTGAGTCATAACTAGCACAAAGAAAGATAGTTGTGGTTGTTGGTGGTCAATCATCTCAATTCCAGGACATCATTGCAGGAGTTCCTCAGGGTAGTGTCCTCAGCCCAGCCATCTTCAACTGCTTCATCAATGGCCTTCTTTCCATCATAAGGTCAGAAGTGGGGATGTTCACTGAGGATTGCACAATGTTCAGCACCATTCGTGACTCCTCAGATATCGAAGCAGTCCATGTCCAAATGCAGAAAGGCCTGGACAATATCCAAGCTTTGGCTGACAGGCAGCAAGTAACATTCACACCGCACAAGCGTCAGGCAATGACCACCTACAACAAGAAGGTATCTAACTATTGCCCCTTGACATTCAATGGCATTACTGTCACTGAATCCCCCACCATCAACATTCTGGGGGCTTACCATTGACCAGAAACTGAACAAGACTAGCGATATAAATACTGTGGCTACAAGAACAAGTCAGAGGCAAGGAATCCTGCGATGAGTAACTAACCTCCTGACTCCCCAAAGTCCATCCACCATCTACAAGGCACAATTCAGAAGTGTCAACTCCCCACTTGCCTGGGTGAGTGCAGCTCCAATAACACTCAAGAAGCTTGACACCATCCAGGACAAAGCAACCCACTTGATTGGCACCTCTTCCACAAACATTAACTCCCTCCATCACTAACAAACAGTAGCAGCAGTGTGTACCATCTACAAGATGCACTGCAGGAACTCACCAAGGGTCTTTAGACAGCACCTTCCAAACCCACAACCACTACCATCTAGTAGGACAAGGGCATCAGACATATTGGAACACTACCACCTGCAAGTTTCCCTCCAAGCCACTCAGCAACCTGATTTGGAAATATATCACTGTTCCTTCACTGCTGCTGAGTCAAAATCCAGGAACTCCTTCCCTAACAGCATTATGGTGTATCTAAAGCACATGGGCTGCAGTGGTTCAAGAAGGGAGCTCACCACCACCTTCTCATAGGAAATTAGGGATGGGAAATAAATGCTAGCCCAGCCAGCATTGCCCATATCCCATAAATTAATTTTAAAAAGATAGCTGTGTAAGGTAGATGGCATTAACAGGAAATTAACGATACATGTAACAATGGTGCTAATGTATCGTGGGTGACTTTAATCTACATATAGGGTAAAATTTTATCTCGGCGGGTGGGCACGCGCCCGACCTGCTTGAATGCAAAATGACGCTCGTTGATGTCAGGCGAGTGCCCCAACACATGCGCCAAGATCACGCTCACCCAACTCGCACTCACACCCCCTGCCCACCTGCAGAGGCAGCACTGAGCACAGCCGCTCGCATTTCATGCTGGGCATGCCTTAATTGGCCTACCAGCGTGAAATTGCCTTCCAGCCCCATTCGCAGGCGGCAGTCAGACCGCCACCGCCGAGCCTGCCGACATGGATGAACTTCTGCACATAGACTGGGCAAGCCTAATTAGCAATAATGCTGCAGCGGATGAATTCCTGGAGATGGATTTTTAGAGCAGTATGTCAAGGAACCAAGTAGGGAACAAGTTATCCTAGATTTGGTATTAGAGTTACACAGTGATAGAGTCATAGAGGTCTAAAGCACATAAAAGGCCCTTTGGTCCATCGAGTCTGCACCGGTCAAACAAGTACCTAACCATTATAATCTCATTTTTCAGCCCTAGGCCCAAAGCCTTGTATACCATGCAAGTGCACATCCAAATACTTCTTAAATATCATGAAGGTTTCTGCCTCTACCACTCTTTCAGGCAGAGTTCCAGATTCCCACCACCCTCTGGGTGAAAAAATTCTTCCTCACATCCCCTCTAACCCTCCTGGCCCTTGCCTTAAATTTATGCCCCCTGGTTCTTGATCCCTCCACCAAGGGGAAAAGTTCCTTCCTGTCTACCCTATCTGTGCCCCTTATAATTTTATACACCTCAATCATGTCCCCCCCTCAATCTCTTCTGCTCCAAGGAAAATGACCCCAGTCTATCCAATCTCTCCTCGTAACTAAAACGCTCCAGCCCAGGCAACATCCTGGTAAATCTCCTCTCTCAAGTGCAATCACATCCTTCCTATAATGTGGATTCCAGAACTGCACACAATACTCTAGCTGTGGTCTAACCAGCATTTTATACAGTCCCAGCATAGCCTCCCTGCTCTTATGTTCTATGCTTTGGCTAATAAAGGCAAATATCCCACATGCCTTTTTAACTGCCTTATCTACCTGTCCTGCTACCTTAAGGGACCGGTGGACATGCAAAACAATGTCCCTCTGATCCTTTGTACTTCCCAGGATTTTACCATTCACCGTGTATTCCCATGCCTTGTTTGTCCTGCCTAAGTGCATTACCTCACACTTACCCGGATTAAATTTCATTTGCCACTGATCAGCCCATCTGACCATCCTGTCTATATCCTCCTGTAGACTAAGACTATCCTCCTCACTATATACCACCCCACCAATTTTCGTGTCATCCGTGAACTTACTGATCAACCCTCCTACCTTCAAGTCTAAAACATTTATATATACCACAAACAGCAAAAGACCCAACACCAAATCCTGTGGAACCCCACTGGAGACAGGCATCCAGTCACAAAACACCCTTCCACCATCACCCCTTGCTTTCTTACACTCAGCCAATTCTGAATCCAATTTGCCAAATTGCCTTGGATCCCATGGGCTCTTACCTTTGTTATCAATCTCCCATGCGGGACCTTATCAAAAGTTTTGCTGAAGCCCAAGTAGACTACATCAAATGCATTGCCCTCATCTACACACCTGGTCACCTCTTCGAAAAATTCAGTCAAATTGGTCAGACGTGACTTCCCCTAAACAAAACCATGCTGACTGTCCTTGATTAATCCCTGCCTCTCCAAGTGTAGATTAATTCTGTCCCCCAGAATTGCTTCCAATAGTTTGCCCACCACTGAGGTTAGACTGACTGGCCTGTAGTTCCCTGGTTTATCCATGGGCAAATCATAGGAAGATGCAGTATAACATGGATAATTGTGAAGTTATCCACTTCAGTAGGAAAAAACAGAATGGCAGGGTGTTATATAGATTGGGATATGTTGATGTACAAAGGGACCTGGGTGTCCTTGTACACAAATCTCTGAAAGCAAGCATGCAGGTTCAGAAAGCAGTTGAGAAGGCAAATGATATGTTGGCCTTCATTGCGAAAGGACTTGAGAACAGGAGCAAGGATGTCATATTGCAGCTGTACAGGGCCTTGATGAGACCACACCTGGTGTATTGTGTGCTGTTATGGTCCCCTTACCTAAGAAAGGATATACTTGCCATAGAGGGAGTGCAGCGAATATTTGCCAGACTGATTCCTGGGATGGCAGGATTGTAGAATGAGGAGAGACTGTGTTCACTGGAGTTTAGAAGAATGAGAGGGATCTCATTGAAATGTATAAAATTCTGACAGGGCTGGAGAAGCTGGATGCAGGGATGATGTTTCCTCTGGCTGAGGTGTCTAGAGAAAGGGGTCACAGTCTCAGGATATAGGGTAGGCCATTTAGGACTTAGATGAGGAGAAACGTCTTCACTCAGAAGGTGGCGAACCTGTGGAATTCTCTACCACAAAAGGCTGTGGAAGCCAAGCCACTGAATATATTTAAGAAGGAAGTAGACTTCTAGACTGTAAAGGTGTCAAGGGGTATGGGGAGAGAGCTGGAGCATGGCTTTGAGAGAGAGGATCAGCCATGGAGCAGGCTCAAAGGGCCAAATGACCGACTCCTGCTCCTATTTTCTATGTTTATTCCCTCTGGTGAATGAATCAATAACCAGTGTTCATAGATTCAAAACCATTGGTAAAAGATCCGGAGGGAAAGTGAGAACATTTTTCACTCGGAGAGAGCTGCGGTGATCCAGAATGCTCCTACCTGAAAAAGTACCAAAAGCTGATACGATAAATAATTTTACGAGGAAGTTGAACAGGTACTTGAGGATGAGAAATTTACAAAGTTCTGGACAAAAATCTGGGATGCGAGACTTCAAAGAGCTAATAGAGACACCATGCAGGAATAGCCTCCTGCCCTGCAAGTTCCTTTGATTTTAGATTCTAAGTAGCTTGATTGTCTTCACGTCAAAGTGCAAGAGAAAGAAGAAAACCAATATTTATGTATGAAGTACAGGCAAATATTTATTTTTTCCACTAAAAATTAGATGTCACTTCGCATGGATGAAAATCTTAGTTTCCATAGTTACAATGCTTCCTTAATAATGCATATCTTGAGACCAGAGTGACAGTAATAATTTGCTCAATAGAATTTGGCTTGAAAAGGAATTTACCTTGATCTTTAGCATCTCCACACGATATCTTTTAATTACAGAGATTTATTGGAGTAAAGATATAATTACATATGTATGTGTCTTCCTGTTACCGCAGATTCAATGGTATAGAATCCTTGGGCGTGGCGACATAGAGAGGCAGGCTCTTCTCTTTAACACTGAAGTGTGAGTACTTGGCAGAGTGGCAGTGCTTGAATTCATAATAAATGCAGTTGCTCCAAAAGCCTTTTTTATCCTCAAGGACTGGAAAGGAAAATCTGCCCCAGACTTTCTATAAACACTAGTAACTAATCAGCTTAAAGGCCAAACCAATTAAGGACTAAAAACTGAAAAGGGTAATACTCTTGTAAAGACTATCTATAAAAGATTATAAATAATGCCCTTCTCCTAGGTTTTGTTTTTATGCATATTTGATCATTTAGCAAATTGTTACTCAACAGTCATTTCCTACGCAATGGTTTCCCTTTTCCAAGATGACTCCAAGTTAAGAATATGAAGTCACTCACAAGAACCTAGATTGGCATTGCTCGTGAGTATGCCTCATGTGTGGAACTTAGAAGACCTTCGGACGTCAAGATGGAAAAACCAACTTACATTTATATAGCATTAATACAGTAAAACTTCCCAAGGAATGTTATTTGACAGCATTTGACATCCAGCCACATAAGGAGATATTAGGACAGGTGATCAAATGAATTTTCAAAGAGGTATAATTTAAGGAACAGCTAAAGAAGGAGAAAGAGGTGGAATGGCAGAGAGTTTTAAGAGGGAATTCCAGAACTTGTGGCCTAGATTGCTGAAGGCATGGTCGCCAAGATTGGAGCCAAGAAATTCAAGATGCGCAAGAGGCCAGAATTGGAGAAATGCAGTGGTCCTAAGGTCTCTTGAACTTGGGTAAGTCAAATTGAGCCTGAAGAGAAAGTGTGCAGTTTTTAATTGGGAATAAAATATTCTACTTATAAGGGTTTCTCAACAGTTTGTTTTGGCATTGCATTTTCACAAAGGTCAGATAAAATAATTCTATAACTACCTGGCTGTCACAGGTGCCTACCTAAAATGATGCAGAGCCAGAAAACTTGAGCTATGTTGTGCTATTCTCAACTTATTTTTGTTGCTCTATGAATTGATTTTATGCAGGCATATGCCATGTAATGAAAAAAGAATCAATTGTAGTTTTAGAAAGGGATGGGAGTTTATTGATGTGTGGCAGAAATAGAAAATGTAGAGTAGGCTGAATAGACTAAAAAGGAACAATTATTGAGCGCTAGTTGGGTTTTAATCAGCCTAAGATCAGCAAAGTGCATTGAGTCTCAATGTGGGGCGACCCAGAAGTGAATACTCTTCAGCCTCACTTGGTGAAACCAATCATGCAATCTTCAACATTTAGCTAACTCATAACTCAAATTGATCAGTCTACAAGTACTGAATTTGAGGAATATTATCTTCTAGCATTTTATGGAAATTCTTTGGTAGTTATATCAGTTAATGTAATTCAAAGGGCAGAATTTTCCATGCCCAATGGAGTCGGGCATGACCGGTGGTGTAATCAAACAACATGATGTGATCGGTTTCACAATGGCGTGAAGCCAGTTCACGATTGTCCACTCATCCCGCCGATGGCAGGCCACGTTACCCACCGTTGGGACGTTTCCCAACGTTGGGAAACTCATTGTTATACATCAGCATATAATTATCAGGCCAGCCTGCCAGAACATCTCCCCACCCCCACCCCAGTTGGATCGTCCATCCACGTCGGCAGGAAAGCACGGCACGTGTTTCACAGCAACACATAAAAGGCGCGCACTTGGTGGCCTGCACTTTGAGGGGAACTCGGATGTGAGTACACCGCAAAGTTGCGCAGCGCTGCCAAGGTCGCCTGTTGGACTTCAAGCTTGAGGGGCATTGGGGGGTCGGAGTTAAGGGTAGCCCAGCTGTTGAGGCGATCTAGTTGGGGGGGGAAGATGGGGGCAAGGACCGCACAGCCATTGAATATAGTACGCAAGCATTCGGGGTGGGAGGGTAGGGTGGGCGAGGGAAGTGGCCATGCATGAGTGAAACCAGGATAAAATGACCATTCCTCTGTAATTGAGAGTTCAAAGTGCAGCTACATGATTGGAGTCGGGTCTCTTGCTTCTCTGCCCACTCAAGCGGTGAAGAGGCATCAAAGTGCCACCATGCTCTAGAGCTTTTCACACCCCGCACCCCCACCCCTAGCCACCACCCCCGCCCCAGACTGCAAAGTCATGAGAATTTTAGTGGACTGCAGAACAGTTGGATTACTGCGCAAAGTGTACAATCTCCTCGCTAAAGCTGGCCATGGAGCAGTCACTGCTGGAGGCGTTCACAGCCCCTTGCAATGACATCATCCCGGTTTGGACCAGTCTCCCCCACGGTTCAAGTTAACAGTGCACCCTTGCAGTGCGGGTTAGGAGAATGCCTGCGCCTGAGCTGAGGGCACAGCATGCAGTCCAATGGGCAAAGCTGCCGCCAATCGGTCAAGTGGAGTGGGCGGAGGTGGCTGGGGTTTCTGGCAGCCATGCAGTGCACCAATCTCTGGCCATCCAAGTGGTAGCCAGCATTCTCTGGCTAGTATTAAGGAGCCTTCAGACTTAACCAGGACAGGTCCTTAGTACACCCATGCTAATCCACGTGTCTCTCTCTTTCATCCTGCATGAAGAATACATCAGAAGCATGGAGCCAGGTGAACTAGCTGTATGTCTGATGGCCAACAGAGAGCAAAGACAATGGAGGAGAGAGTGACTGAGGCTCCTGGTTATGCAGAGGCAGGAGCAGCAACCTCAGGAAGAAGGGGCCGCTGAGACTCCCACATACGTTGCCTAAGAGCCACAGCGAACTGTTGCTGGTTGGTGTCTAGTGATGCCCATGGTTTATATACACATTCCAGCAGATGACCGAGAACAAATGTCGCCGAAGACTGTGCATGGTCTAGGGAACTGGTCAGTCACATCTGCTAGCTACTGCAGGGTTTGGCGCCACGGGGACAAGGACGGCAGTGACTGCCAGTGGCCGTGAAAGTGAAAGAGGGTCTCAATTTCTATGTCAGAGGCTCCTTTTAGGGCTCTAAAGGTGACCTCAGGGATATCACAAGCTTCCACCCATAAATGCATCCATGAGGTCACAGATGCCATCTTTGCGAGGGCACACAACTTTATGCATTTCGCCCGGGACCGGGACAGCCAGGATGCAAGAGCGATTGGACTCGCCCAGATCTTCCCACAGGTGCAGGATGCTATCGACTGCACTCACGTGGCGTTCAGATTTCCATCGTAACACACGGTCAACTACATTAACCACCAGGGGTTCCATTTGCTGAATGTGCAGCTGGTGTGCAACCACCACAAATGCATCCTGTAGTGTGTGCATGATTTCCAGGGACTGTGCATGACTCCTAGATCCTCAGTCAGTCACAGATCCCTGTAGTCTTCCAGGACTCTCTGAAGCAGCAGGGAAGGCTCCTTGGAGACAAGGACTACCTGCAGAGGAAATGGTTGATGACACCCATGTGGCAATGTCAGGAAGATGTATTAATTCTTATAATTTCATTGGAATTTATTGTAAAATAGTGGTAAGTGTGTGTGTGTGTGTGTGTGTGCAAGAGAGACTTAATTGGATTAAAAGCAGATGGCCTGAAGGCTTTGATGTAAATATGGTAAACATGGGGGATGTTCAGAATATAAGGTGTGAACGGACATTTGATTTGTAAATAAACCAGACTAGATTGTTTTCAAAGAAGGGGTGAAATGTGTCACCTAGCCAGGTGAAGTTTAGAAACGTTGGCTGGGATTTTCCGGCCCCGTCGCGGGTGGGACCCACCGTGGGTGAGGCAGTGGCTCAGGCAGAAGTCCATTGACTTGTGGCAGGACCAGAAGATCCCAGCGGGGGGCGGGTGTGGAAAATCCCACCCAATGTGTTTATTTTTCCCTAAGATTACTGGTAAAACCTAGTGCTATGAGAGAATTTTAAAGTCCAAAGACCTAGTGAAACAATGGGAATTTGCTTTCAAAGTGGGAAAATATGTATAAAGGAGTGAAGCCTGTATTTCAGAGAGATGAAGAGATATATAAAAAAATAAAGAAAGTAAAAATGTAATGAAACATGTCTCCTCATGTAACCCTGTCACATGAGCAGGGACATGTTATTAATGAAAAATTTAAGTTTTTATTTTATTTTTATTTGCTTTTGGAAACCTCATCCCACCCATGGATGGTGTTTCCAAAAAAACACAAAGGTCATTTGGCCTTTTCACCCATCTGTCAATGATTAGGTTGGTCAGACAGTGAAAAATTTACATTAATTGATAACTTAATGGTCTTAACAGGCCTTTTAATTGTCGGGGGGCGCACTGCTTGCTCCAGTATGTGGCCTCTGACCGAGATACCACGTGACTGCGTGTTGGCGTCGGCTCGCTCGGCTGACGTCAACACGGGTCATTTCATGCTTGAGTGGGTGGTGCACGCACCCACCGAGCGAAAATATCTGTTCCATGTGTCTTACTATTGCCTTCACAAAAATGTAATTGGGAGTCAGATTAACTAGGGTATTTAGAAGTTATAGTAGTAATTTGTAGATTTATGTATGTGTTTAAAATCATTTCTCTTATTAATAAATGTATAACCTTGTTTTGTAAAAACCAATAAGGTCTGGTGATCTTATTATGACTGAATTCAGGGCATGCATCTCAAAATTCATACAAATTGCAAAACAAATTGTGCCAGTTGTTTCAAGTTTCCCATTGGGATTTGAACAACTCAACATTTACCATTGGCTGAGCCATAACAGGCAGTGTCAGACTGCAGCAGAGCAAAGGTACAATGAAGCTCATGCTGCAACTTGTAATTTGGTGGAGCAAACCATCGGGATGCTGAAAATAAGATTCCAGTGCCTGGACTGATGGGATGGAGCCTGCAATTCAGTCCGCTGGGGGTGTCACGCATCACTGTTGTCTGCTGCGCCCTTTACAACCTGGCGCTGCAACGGAGAGAGGAGCTGGCTGAGGAGGACATGGAGAAACTGGAGGTCTCTTCTGATGAGGAGGATGCCAATGGAGATGAGGGTGAGGAGGCTCTTGGATGTGACGATGATGGGGATGAGACCCTCGCATTGGTTAGGTGAGGCAGGCACACTTGGGAGGCCCTCATAGCTGCTAGATTTGTGGAGGATGATGACAACATGCAATGAGTGACTCCCAATATATCCTCACATTGCATCTGTGAATGTTAGACTCCAGTCTGGCTTATGACACTACAAATACCCTCTGTGAGAATTGTCCTGTCATAGAGATGTGGTGGAGGCCCTAATAGTCGCTTGATTGCTGGAGGATGAGGACGGCTTGCAGTGAGGACAATCCATAGATCTTCACACAGCCTCTGAGAATGTCTGACTCCTGTCTGGCCGAGGGCAGCTCACTTGCGCTCCGTGACCAGGGTCAAATCATAGAGACACCACCATGAAACCTGAGAAGTACCTGATCTTTAGTCCGCCTTCAGCACCTGAGACCGTCAGGAGCACAGCGTCACTGGTCACACATAAAGAGATGGGGGCCAGCCCCATATTAAAGGTGCTGAGAGCACATAGAGAGAATGATGGAACTCTGTGACACCTGCCCACGACATTCTAGTAGCAATGACAAGCACCATCGAGGTGCAAGCATCAGTAATGTTTCCAGCAAGTGTGAGGCCAGACCATCACTTTGGCCTGAAGGCTGCACAGGGTATGGGGAAGAGGCCCTGGACTGAGATACCTGCCTTTCTCTTGTGCAGAAAGGTTTCACCTCTGAGTGACAGGAACACTGCTCATCAGAACAAGGAGCCATGGGCAGGGAGATATTCTTAGGAGTTTATTGACAATAGTGAACAGTCTGTACAAGTGATTAACACCCCTGCCCAAGCTGAGCAACCAATTCTTCTTAACTTTCCTAAATCTGCCACTATGTCTTGGTCCCTGGACATCCACAGTGGAGGTGGAGGCAGCCTGCTGACTGTAACGCCCTGTCTGTGATGAAGTCAACCCTGCAAAGTCCTCCTTACCAACATCTGGAGGCTAGTGCCAAAATTGGGAGAGCTGCCTCACAGACTAGTCAAGCAACAGCCTGACATAGTCACCCCCACAGAATCATATCTTACGGATAATGTACCAAACACCACCATCACCATCCCTGGGTATGCCTTGTCCCATCGGCCCAGCAGAGGTGGTAGCTCAGTGGTAGTCAGGAGGGAGTTGTCATGAGAGTCCTCAATATCAACTCCGGACCCGATGAATTCTCATGGCATCAGGTCAAACATGGGCAAGGAAACCTCCTACTGATTACCACATAATCCCCTCCCTCAGCTGATGAATCAGTGCTGCTCCATGTTCAACACCACTTGGAGGAAGCACTGAGAGAGGCAAGGGCACATAATGTACCCTGGGTGGGGGACTTCAATGTGCACCACTAAGAGTGGCTCGGTAGAACCATTATTGATCAAGCTGGCCGAGTCCTAAATGACATAGCTGCTAGACTGGGTCTGCAGCGGGTGGTGAGGGAACCAACAAGAAGGAACAACATACTTGGCCTCATCCTCACCAACCTTCCTGCCGCAGATACATCTGTCCATGACAGTATCGGTAGGAGGGACCACTACATGGTCCTTGTGGAGACAAAATTCCACCTTCACATTGAGGATACCCTCCATCCTGTTGTGTGGCACTACGACTGTGCTAAATGGGATAGATTTCAAACTGATCTAGCAACTCAAGGCTGGGCATCCATGAGGTACTGTGGACCATCAGCAGCAGCAGAATTGTAATCAACAACAATCTGTAACCTCGTGGCCTGGCATATCCCCCACTCTACCATTACCATCAAGCCAGGGGATCAACCCTGGTTCAATGAAGAGTGCAGGAGGGCATGCCAGAAGCAGCACCAGGCATACCTAAAAATGAGGTGTCAACCTAGTGAAGCTATAACATAAGGCTACTATGTGCCAAACAGCATAAGCAGAAAGTGATAAACAGAGCTAAGCAATCCCACGATCAACGGATCAAACCTAAGCTCTGCAATCCTGCCACATCCCAGTCATGAATGGCGGTGGACAATTAAACAACTCACTGGAAGAGGAGGCTCCACAAATATCCTCATCCTCAATGATGGAGGAGCCCAGCACATCAGTACAAAAGATAAGGCTGAAACATTTGCTACAATCTTCAGCCAGAAGTGTTGAGTGGATGATCCATCTTGGCCTCTTCCAGAGATCCCCAACATCATAGATGCCAGTCTTCAACCAATTTGACTCACACCATGTGGTATCAAGAAACGGCTGAAGGCACTGGATACTGCAAAGGCTATGGGCCCTGATAATAATCCGGCAATAGTACTGAAGACTTGTGCTCCAGAACTTGCCGTACCCCTAGTCAAGCTGTTCCAACACAGCTACAACACTGGTATCTACCAGGCTATGTGAAAAATTGCCCAGGTGTGTCCTGTGCACAAAAAGCAGGACAAATCAGCCTGGCCAATTACCACCCCATCAGCCTATTCTCCACCATCAGTAAAGTAATGGAAGGGGTCATCAACAATGCTATCAAGCGGCACTTGCTTAACAATAACCTGCTCACTGGCGCTCAGTTGGGGTTGCGCTAGGGCCACTCAGCTCCTGACCTCATTACAGCCTTGCTTCAAACAAGGACAAAAAATGCTGAACTACCAGGGTGAGGTGAGAGTGACTGCCCTTGACATCAATGCAGCATTTGACCAAGTGTGGCACCAAGAAGCCCGAGAAAAACTAGAGTCAATGGGAATCATGGGGCAAACACTGCACTGATTGGAGTTATACCTAGCACAAAGGATGATGGTCGATGTTGTTGGAGGTCAGTCATCTCAGCTCCAGGACATCACTGCAGGAGTTCCTCAGGGTAGTGTCCTCAGCCTAACCATCTTCAGCTGCTTCATCAATGACCTTCCTTCCATCATAAGGTCAGAAGTGGGGATGTTTGCTGATGATTGCACAATGTTCAGCACCATTCGTGACTCCTCAGATATTGAAGCAATCCATGTCCAAATGCAACAAGACCTGGACAATATCCAGGCTTGGGCTGACAAGTGGAAGTAACATTCACACCACACAAGTGTCAGGAAATGACCATATCCAGCAAGAAAGAATCCAACTGTCATCCTTTGATGTTCAATGGCATTACCATCACTGAATCCTCTACTATCAACATCCTGGGGGTTACCATTGACCAGAAACTGAACTAGATTAGCCATATAAATACTATGGCTACAAAAGCAGGTCAGAGGCTAGGAATCGTGCAGTCGAGTAACCAACCTCCTGACTCCCCAAAGCCTGTCCAACATCTACAAGACACAAGTCAGGAGTGTGCTGGAATACTCCCCTCTTGCCTGGATGAGTGCAGCTCCCACAACACTCAAGAAGCTCCAGGACAAAGCAGCCCGCTTGATTGGCACCACAACCACAAACATTCACTCCCTTTACCACCGATGCACAATAGCAGCAGTGTTTACCACCTACAAGATGCACTTCAGGAATTCACCGGAGTATGCAGCTGCTAATCCTCCTCCCTATGGGTGCCCAAGGGCCCCAGGCTGACTCTTTGAGAAGGAGTGGCTGGAGTGAGATCGAGCTGCCACGTACCCATCTCGTGTACACACTATTAGAGGCCAACTATGGCATTGAGCCCGCGCAGCAGTGCAGGATTGACATCCTGGATCAAGGTCTCCATGGCGGCTGCCAGCCTACCAGTGTTGACTTCGGTGCAATGACATGCTGACACTATCACCTGAGCCTGAAGGCGGACAGACTCCTCCATCGTGCCTTGCAATCTGAGGAGTGCAGCGGACATCCCTTCCTGATGTTCCTGAGCTTGCCTTTGCAGCTCCAGCAACTATGACATGACTGAGCCCAGAGGCTTGTCATCTGACTCAGACTCAACAAATTTCTGGCCTCCAGCAGCCCTCCTGGATACCTAGGAAGTCCCTGCCTCCATCTTCTGTGGATCAGACAGTGCAATGTGCTCACCAGATTGTGATCCCAAGGACACTATAAGGCTAGGACCTATTGAGGTGTGTGTCTCTGTGCTGGTGGAGAGTGTGGGTGAGTGCTGTGATGGGTCTTCATCACAGTGCCTCCAGATTCCTCTTCAGAAGTTTCTTCGAGGCTTGATTGGAGACCCTGTTGGCCATTTCCCCAATGTGCCTGTGGAAGCAAGGGGACATAGTTAGTGCATGGTAGTAGCCTGTGAAACAGCACACATCACTCACAGTATTGTTGTCTGATGGATGTTGCATTGCTAGATCCTCACTTGATAGAGCAGTGCCGACCTCACCGTCAGAACAGCGATGGTCCAGATCCTCGCCAGCCAGCTGGATAGCTCTATTTTCAAAGTCCTTGACCTTGATTGCAGGAATTCCTCTCCAAGTCTGCAATCTATCCCTGTTGCTGTGTGCCAGGAATGTGTGAGTTGAGAGCGATGAGAAGAATGACTTACCCTGACAGAACGGAGGAGATCATTCATCCTCTTGTGGCACTGGGTGGCTGTCCTCTTTTGAAGGGCTTTTGCACTGACCACCGCTGTCACCACCTCCCAAACCGGATGCTGCTGCCCATCCTGTGGCTAGAGTGGGGGTAGAGGACATCACGGTGAGCCTCCACTGTGTCCAAAAGGTGCTCGAGGGATGCATCATTAAACCTGGGGCTGCAGTCTTTTTGCCTTTTAGGGCCATGTCTTCTTTGCAGCAGTTGTGGGTTGGAAGTACTGAGAGATGTGTGCGGCTGCAGTTTAAATATGGTGCCCAGCTTGCTGAAGTGGCGAGGTATGTGGTTGAGAGCCTGCTCGCCATGGAAACAGCGTATTTCCCGGGAATGCATAATCAATGCGACGGGTTTGGGTCAATACAGCGTGAAAAGCTGCCATTGCGACAGACGGGTAAAACAAGATTTTATCCACCAACTGCCGCATTTAGAGCAAATCTGGGATGGTTCCATCCTTTGACCCTTTTATTTATTCCAGTGAAGTAACTAATATTGTTCTCAGCTGCATGGAAGATTTTATGCTTCCCTCATCACCTTCTGTCACTTATGGCACTGTATTTTTGGTCAATAAACGTCTGCTATTTTGACGTTTCTTATAAAAATGTTGCCTACTGAACATGGCATCTCAGTCAGCCTGAAGCATCCTGAGCCAACTTGACTGATGCTCTCAACCTTTGCCACATGTATTGAAACAAATTATCAACAGTTGCAAAGACAGAAGTCCCACCGAAGCTGGAATATCTGGAATATAAACACAAAATGCTGGAAATTCTCAGTAGCCCAGGCTGTGGAGAGAGAAACAGAAGACTGGGTTTTCCAGCCCCGGCATGGCAGGTCCCAAGCGATGGATGTGTCAAGCTAGGCAAATGTCCATTGACTTCAGCAGGACTGGAAAACCCTGCTGGCTGGCAGGGCCGGGAAATCCCGCCCAGAGTTAATGGGCCAGATTTTTTCCCGAGTTTTGGGGCTCTGATGTTGGAAACAATGGGGCTTCTGAGCCCACACATGCCATCAGTGAAACTGGCAGGGCAATCCTTTTAATTGGCCACCTCCACGCTCACCATACTATTAAGGAGGGTGGGAGATCTCTTGATATTGCAGGCCCAATCTAGAGCCTCAGCAGCCTGCACAGGGCTCAACAAAGAGATACTTTCACTGGGTTGCTCATCAAAATTCAAATAACCAGCATCTAGACCTGTAGGTGCATCAGCCTGGAGGAAATCCTCTCAGTTGGACCTGCCTGGGCCGCAATTGTGGCATGGAGCCTCTGGCTCTGATGGCCCACACCCTAGGCCTCTCATAGGGAGGCTACCTCCATTGATCTGGCAGATGATGACTGAGCCAGATCGCTGTCGGTAAAATGGCGGAGAGGCCACAAAGTCACCCCTAACTGGGGCCTCAATAGTGACAATTGGCTGCCCACCTCTTGTGGAATAAGCAGCCAATATCACAAACCACCCCTAGGAAAGATCCCCGGTGATGGAAATGTGTTGGGAAGCCACTCCGGTGGGGGGACCTCCCTATTTTCCCAGCAATCACCCTCAGCTTCAAACCTGCCGCGACAAAGCTTGCAAAATTCAGCCCCAAACAAATTCAGAACTGGAAAATGTTATAGAACATACAAACAGTCCAGTGGGAATTTAAAAAAAATATAAGAAATGCAATCAGAGACTATGAGAAAAGATGGGTAACTTGCATCTGACTGTCCCAAGAAAGAAGAGGACACCAAAGTCAAGGTGAAAGAGGAAGTAGTTGAGATGCTGAATGGGCTAAAACTGATAAAGTGGAGGCATTATATAGATTGGCTGAACTTAAAGTTGATAATTCACCAGGATGGGATGGGATGTATCTGAGGATACTGAGGGAATTAAGGGTGGAAATTGAAAAAGTATTGGCCCTAATCTTCCAATCTTCCTTAGATATGAGGGTAGTGCCAGGAAATTGGAGAATTGTAAATGTTATACATTTATTCAAAATAGTGATAGTTAACCCAGCAATTATAATTTAACCTCAATGGCGGGAAAACTTTTAGAAATGATAATCTGGGCCAAACTTAATGGTCACTCATAAAAATGTGGATTTATTAAGGAAAGCCAGCATGAATTTGTTAGAGGCAAATCACATTTAACAAACATGTTTGAGTTTTTTGATGAGGTAACAGAGAGGGTCAATGAGGCTAAAGTGGTTGATATGGCGTATATGGACTTCCAAAAGGCGATTGATAATATGCAACACAATAGGCTTGTTAGTAAAGTTGAAGTCTATGGAATAAAGGGGACAGTGGCAGCAGAGGTTATGACTTGATATTGAGTCTGGGGAGTTGTGAAGCCCCTCATGGATAGATTGGATACTGTTCCATTAGCTTCCATTGAGCTTCATTAGAAAGGTGCAGAGCACTGAAATTAGAGAGGGAGCGGAATGTAGAATTAAAATAGCAAGCAACTGGAAGATCAAGGACATACTGGTGGACTAGGCTGAGATGTTCGGCAAAGATTTGTAAGCTTCTTAAAATTCTGTCTGTAACATTTGCTAACTAGAAAAAAAGGTCACCAGCCTGAAGCATTAACTCTGTTTCTTGCTTCAAAATGTAGCCTGGCATGCTGAGTATATCCAGCATTTTCTCTTTATAATTGGCAACTGTTGTTGTTTTGCCCTTCAGGCAGTCATTGCTTTTCTGCTTGGTTCTCCTTCCCACTCTTCTTATATCTTTACACTATTGGGCAGAATTTGACATGCCCCTGCAGTGAGTTTGCAGGTGGGGTGTCCTTAAAATTCCTCTGGTGGCCTTCCGCTGCCCACCTGCATGCCCCTGATCTGTCTGAAATTTTATGGGAACAGGGGCCAGATGAGGCCCAGCCCTCACTGCAATTGCGGCCATTAAGTGACCAATTAATGGCCAATTAAGGGTCGCTTCCTGCTGGGCTGCAGTTTTGAGAACAGTGGGAAGAAGTCAAGGGTGGGGTGGTGGGTGTGCGGGTGGGTGGGCAGGGATGCAGGTGGGTTGGTGGGGGCTTACTTCCAGGCAGGTAAGTCTCATGTGGGAAAGGGATGTGGCACATCCCACCCTTTCCCAATCAGGCAATGCTCCCAAGGTCTAGATCGCCTGGGTGCTTCTTCCTTCCCCTAGTCTTTCCAATCTACCCCTCATCCCAAATGCCCCTCCCACCCTTCCCACCCCCCCCTGCACCGGGGTTGCCCCCCTGTCCCCAATCATGTGACCCCCCTGTACTAACCTTGGTTCTGGGCTCCCGACTCTTAGAATTTGGGGACTGCCTGTTGCCCCAGCAGTGGCCACCACCTCCAGTGGTGCTGATGGGACCACAGAACCGATGGCCAATAAGATGGCCAACAGGTCACTGGGGCAGGACTTTCTCCTGGGTAAGGGGCAGAACTCCAGTCTCCAGTCAATTAAGGCTCCATTGAGCGATAAGCGACAGCAGGGACTGCCTACTTTTTTGGTGGAGGGGCAAATCATCCAAAAAATCCTGTCCTTCGTTGCTAACTTTCTTAAAGGGAAAGGCGACCTCTCCTTTAACTTTTTTCTTAATGAAACTGATTTAAAAAATACCCCTCCATTGCTCTATTCTCTTTTACTCTTATGGTCAGTATTAAGGTTTCAGGGCCTGTACTATTATAAGACCTTTGGGAATGGTGGTTAAACTCAGAAAGACAGACCATAAGGATATCATGTCCTATGTGACTTCTAACCTCGCTTGCTAAAAGTTCCGATGGCTCCTGTAGACACAGTTGTGAATAGCTGAGATGTTTGAGCTGTTTGGATCAGGGAGATTTCAAGTTTCATTCCATGTTCTATGCTGATCGCAATGAAGTAACACTAGGAACAGTGCAATTGATCTTAGTGGTTCTGAGCTAAGGAGAACTGGATTCTTGCTGTGAATTGCTATCTTGCATTTGACATGGGAAGTGGTTCTATGGATGTTGGGTGAGAACAGGAGAATAGACCTTTTCCATAATATAATAATCTCAGCAATACTTCTTTAAACTTACACACATAAAAAAAAAATGATTGCTTTGTAAAAGCACCTGAGAGCAATATGCACCCGTGCAGCAATAGCACAGCAAGAAACCTCCATTTTCAAAAGCAGAGGTAGTGAGGATAGAAATGGACAAAAATAGAAGGCAAGATGAATTAATCAGAGTAAATGTTTACACAGAACTGGTATTATCTGATTTTTAGAAGCTTCTGTTAATTCACAAATTGAAAGTTCTGGCTGAATCCCTGATGATTAGTATGGTTTTGGCATTGTCATTCTATTAGAGATTCTGCTGCCTATGTTATCAACATGTAGCATGAACCCTGCAAACACTTTGGGGAGTGATTGGTCATTTCTAAAGCTCTAGACAGGGTCAGGCACAATGCATTAATAAACACATTAGCAAAGGTATTTTTGTGGTTAACTAGTTTCCACTTAAATTATTCTGTTTATGTTGTAATTAATTGTAAATCCTCTAACATTTGTTTTCCTATTAGTTCAGAAGTTCCTCAGGGAACTCTCCTACCCTGTTACCTTAATTATGAAAGCTGTATAAATGGCTGAACTGTGTTGCTCATACATTTTTCTGTGTTCATTTTTTTGTGCTCATTTTTATGTTTACATCTTGCCTACCAGGCTCTTGGAGACAAAGCGACAGTTCCTGGTTTAAATTTTTACCTGCTGAGCATTTTACACACTAACTTGGTTGGCCCTCCGTATCACTTATTTGCGGTCATTATCTTCCCTTTATACATGTCAACTTCCTTTATGGCAGGTACATACTAGGTGCAGTTCAGTATGGAGTAAGTATAGAATTAGTAAATGGGATCAGAGGAAAAAAATGTATGAGTGAACAGTTTTGTTTTTATTCATTGTCAGGATGCGGGCTTTGCAGGCTAGGCCAGTTTTATTACCCATCCCTAATTGCCCTTGAGAAGGTGGTGGTGAGCTGCCTTCTTGAACCACTGCAAACCATGTGGTGTAGGTACACCCACAGTGCTGTTAGGAAGGGAGTTCCAGGATTTTAACCCAGCAACAGTGAAGGAATGCCAAGTCAGAATGCTGAGTAGCTTCGAGGGGAACTTCCAGGTAATGGTGCTTCCATGTGTCTGCTGCTCTTGTCCTTCTAGATGGTAGCAGTCGTGGGTTTGGAAGGTGCTGCTTAAGGAACCTTTGTGAGTTTCTGAAGATGGTACCATCTTGTAGATGGCACACATTGCTGCCACTATTCATCGGTGGTGGAGGGAGTGAATGTTTGTGAAAGGGATGCCAATCAAGCAGGCTGCTTTGTTCTGGATGGTGTCAATCTTCTTGAATGTTGTTGGAGCTGCACTCATCCAGGCAAATGGGGAGTATTCCATCACGCTCCTGACTTGTGCCTTGTAGATGGTGAATAGGCTTTGGAGAGTCAGGAGGTGAGTTATTCATCACAGGACTGCTAGCATTTGACCTGCTCTTGTAGCCACAGTATTTAAATGACTAGTCCAGTTCAGTTTCTGGTCAATGGTAACCCCCAGAATGTTGATAGTGGGGGATTCAGTGTTGGTAATGCCATTGAATATCAAGGGACGACGGTTAGATTCTCTTTTGTTGTAGATGGTCATTGATTGGCACTTGTGTGGCACAAATGTTACTTGCTACTTGTCAGCCCAAGCCTGGATATTGTCCAGGTCTTGCTGCACTTGGACATGGACTGTTTCAGTATCTGAGGAGTCACGAATGGTGCTGAAAATTATGCAATCATCAGCGAACATCCCCACTTCTGACCTTATGATGGAAGAAAGGTCATTGATGAAGCAGCTGAAGATGGTTGGGCCCAGGACACTACCCTGAGGAACTCCTGCAGTGATATCCTGCAACTGAGATGACTGACATCCAACAGCCACAACCGTCTTCCTTTGTGCTAGATTTGACTCCAATCAGAGGAAAGTTTTCCCCCTGATTCCCATTGACTCCAATTTTGCTAGGGCTCCTTGATGCCACACTTGGTCAAATGCTGCTTTGATGTCAAGGGCATTCACTCTGACCTCAGCTCTGGAGTTCATTCCTTTTGTCCATGTTTGAACCAAGGCTATAATGTAGTCAGAAGCTGAGTGAACTTGGCAGGAACCAAACTGAGCATTGACAAGCAGGTTATTGCTAATCAAGTCCTGCTTGATAACCCTGCTGATGACCCCTTCCATCACTTTACTGATGATTAGAAGTAGACTGATGGGGCGGTAATTGGCCAGATTGGATTTGTCCTGCTTTTTGTGTGTTGGATATACCAGGGCAACTTGCCACATTGCTGGGTAGATGCCAGTGTTGTAGCTGTACTGGAACAGCTTGGCTAGGGGTGCAGTAAGTTCTGGAGCGCAAGTCTTTAGTGCTGTTGCCAGAATATTGTTAGGGCCCATAGCTTTGCACTATCCAGTACCTTCAGCTATTTCTTGATAACACATGGAGTGAATCCAATTGGCTAGAGATTGGCATCTGTGATGCTGGGGACCTCCGGAGGAGGCCGAGATGGATCATCCACTCAGCACCTCTGGCTGAAAATTGTAGCAAATACTTCAGCCTTATCTTGTGCACTGATGTGCTGGGCTCCTCCATCTTTCAGGATGGGGATATTTGTGGAGCCTCCTCCTCCAGTGAGTTATTTAATTGTCCACCACCATTCACGACTGGATATGGCCGGGCTACATTTCTTAGATCTGATCTGTTGGGTGTGGGATTGCTTAGCTCTGTCTATCACTTGCTGCTTATGTTGTTTGGCACACAAATAGTGCTGTGTTGCAGCTTCACCAGGTTGACACCTAATTTTTAGGTATGCCTGCTGCTGCTCCTCGCATGCCGTCCTGCACTCACCATTGCACCAGGGTTGATCCCCTGGCTTGATGGTATTGGTAGAGTTGGGTACATGTCAGGCCATGGGGTTACAGATTACATTTGAGTACAATTCTACTGCTGCTGATGGCCCACAGCGCCTCATGGATGCCCAGTCTTGAGTTGCTAGATCTTTTCGGAATCTATTTAGCACAGTGGTAGCGCACAACATGATGGAGGGCATCCTCAATGTGAAGATGGGACTTCGTCTGCACAAGGACTGTGCAGTGGTCACTCCTATCGATACTGTCATGGACAGATGATCTGTGGCAGGCAGATTGGTGAGGATGAGGTCAAGTATGTTTTTCCCTCTTGTTGATTCCCTCACCACCTGCCGCAGACCCAGTCTATCAACTATGCCCTTTAGGACTCAGTCAGCTTGGTCTGTGATGATTTAATCTTGAAGTGTATCAGGTGTTGCCTCCCTGTAAAATTGCACATGGAATTCTGAGACCAGTAATAAGCATGAAAAGATGTCATAGACAAAAGGACAAAGAGGTGTTGAAGGTGGTGATATTATCTAAGGAATGTGCTAATTAAGAGTAGAAAGCAGGACAAGCAAGGCATAGATAGCCCTACTGGGGGTGGGGTGGGGTGAAGGGAAGGGGTCGAAATAGGCTAAAAGGTAGAGATAAAACAATGGGAGGAAATACATTTAAAAATAATGGAAATAGGTGGGAAAAGAAAAATCTATATAAATTATTGGAAACAAAAGTGGGATCAGAAAGGGGGTGGGGATGGAGGAGAGAGTTCATGATCTAAAATTGTTGAACTCAATATTCAGTCCGGAAGGCTCTAAAGTGCCTAGTCAGAAGACAATGCAGCAGGCCAAGGACGGACATGTGGGCATGAGAGCAGAGTGGAGTGTTGAAATAGCAAGCGACAGGGAGGTGTGGGTCATTCTTGTGGACAGACCAAAGGTGTTCTGCAAAGCGGTCACCCAGTCTGTGTTTGGTCTCTCCAATGTAGAGGAAATTGCATTGGGAGCAACAAATGCAGTAGACTAAATTGAGGGAAGTGCAAGTGACCCTGTGTGTTCCCTATCAGAAACCAGCTGTGTTTCTCCACAGAAGGGACTTTAGGTTATTCATTATTCAACTTGTTTGTGACGATATGCAGCAAGTCATGCAGATCGGTGCTCATTTTCCTGACAGTAGGCTTGATGCTATCATGTGCACCAGTCCTCACTACTCTCTCTGATCCACCCAGGCCATCAGCTCCATCTTCTCACTGCCCTGAAATGACAATTATCACATTTCCTCATAAAGACCTAAGTGTTGAAGAAAAGGTTTCAGAGTAAGTTGCTTCAAGCAAAGTTTCTCAATATTATACCTCAAGTTGTATTTTACAGCCTGAAGCTTCTCATTTGGTCTCTATTAGGTTGATTTAAACGTCATTAATACAAGAATTATTCCTTTACATCCCATTAAGTTTATTAATGCTTAAATTAGAAATTCACAGCTTATGTCTCTAGGTTATATTAAAACCAGCATTCTATATTTGTAAGGGATATTGCTTGGCAGAATTTTCTTCTGCTTTTGTGCATTCACCTAGCTCAATAATTTAAAGTTAATTAAAAATTTCCAAGCATTATATGTCCATGCCATTTTCTTGCTTGAAGCTTTATTTCCTAAATCAGCTTTGGAAAGGACTGGGTTGTGAAAGAATGTCATAAACTTCAACCACAGAGGAAGCCCAGCGCACAGTATATTCAATCCTCTTTAGCTGAAGCCTATCTGTCCCTTAATATCAATGCCTGTTTAGGTATAGCCTCGGCAAATCTTCATTTGAATTCATGACCTGTTTTTCCATGCACAATTACACTCATCTATAACTTGCCTATAGTATATCAAAGCTATAAACGTGGAAATTTGTACAAGGCTACAAGGTCGATGGGATGGGGTGGGGAGAGTGCTGTGTGTTTAAGAATTTTCTGTTCAATCTCCCCTAGACATTTGCATCAAATCTTTAACAGGATGACAATGACTCACCATAAAATAATCTGAAGCAGAGCTGCCCCATTATCTCACATGGTCTACCCCAAAGGCTTTCTGCCAACGGTGATGGCACACTTTCAATATGCCCATTCAACCTTGGGTGAGTGCATTTCAGTTACATGATATTGAATGAGAAACATCACACCATGTATTTCAGTCATTAACACTGTAGAACCACTGGATAGCCGGATTGCTGGGTAGTTCTAACATGTTAAACCTCCTGTGGCAAATCACACGATAGGCCATAATTTGCTTTCACAGGGTTTCTAACAACATCTGCCATTATTTAAACTTCACAGTTTAAGGTTTTTCTAATTTTCTGCATGGGAAATTGCTGAAAGTATGAGCTAATAATGATGCAGCGAGGGAAACAGGTTGCAAAGCAGCGAATGCCGGGAGGTTTGGCGCTATTGAGGGCCATAACGGAAGTAATAACTGCTGGGGAGCTGATTTATGC
Source organism: Carcharodon carcharias (assembly GCF_017639515.1). Taxonomy (NCBI): domain Eukaryota; kingdom Metazoa; phylum Chordata; class Chondrichthyes; order Lamniformes; family Lamnidae; genus Carcharodon; species Carcharodon carcharias. Next base: position 102,649,663 of record NC_054471.1, on the reverse strand, counting down.
TGGAATGCAGAGTTATGGTTTGCCTTCAATGACTCTGGGGGTCCCAAGCTGATGGCCCCACCGAGATCTGTCAGCGTGAAAATATGGGCGAATTGCCCTGTAATTAGTATTTATTCTGAGTTATTTGGGCATACTCCTAATAGGGGTGGTGCCTGCTCAGGAGTGCAGCACTTTAAATCAACACGGGTGTTAAAATAATGCTTTTGTACCTTTGGTATTGCCCGCCCCTGCCCCCCAACCGTCACCCCCCGACCTCGGCTCTCCTCAACTCCACGGCACCCCTGCTCACCTCACCCCTACTTTCCTCACCCTGCCCCATCATTACCCCTCTCCTCCTCACCCCGCCTCCATTTTTACCCCTGCTCTCCTTACCCCTACTTTCCTCACCCTGCACCCATCATTACCCCTGCTCTCCTCACCCTGCACCCTTCGTTACCCCTGCTCTCCTCACCCCACCTCAATCATTTCCTCTGCTATGCACACCCCGCCCCTATTGTTAGCCCTGCTAAGCTCACCCCTCCCACAACATTATCCCTGCTCTCCTCACCTCTCCCCCCGCCAACCCCCCTGCTGTCACCCCTGGCTCTGCTCACCACCTCCACCCCCCTGTCATCCCAGCTCTGCTCCCCGCAGCCCGCTCCCTACCCCTGGTCACCCCTGGTTTTGCTCAGCGCCTTCCCTCCCCCCATCCATCTACCCTTCCAACTCCCTATAAAAACAAAAAAACAAAAAAACTGCGGATGCTGGAAATCCAAAACAAAAACAGAATTACCTGGAAAAACTCAGCAGGTCTGGCAGCATCGGCGGAGAACAGTTGACGTTTCGAGTCCTCATGACCCTTCGACAGAACTTGAGTTCGAGTCCAAGAAAGAGTTGAAATATAAGCTGGCTACCCTGTCAACCTCCTCAGGTATAGAATGACAGATAAAGGAAGGAAAGAAAGATCAGATTAAGAAAGAGACAACAAGTTAAAAATAATTATTTAAAATAAATGTTAAATCTCCAATGATAAAATAAAACCTGAGCTATTCCTAGGCGGATTCCTAATCACTATGGCATGCCTTCTTTCTTGCAATGCTATGTTAGTCGTGACCTGCTATGATTAGTCGGCTTCTGAAGACCCTAGCCTTACGCAGGCATTCACACCTCATTGAGGTGCTGGGTGGAGTCAGCTGGTCTAGCTGTCACTGGGAGAGAAGCCTCCAATAATATCTGCCAATGTGAGGTTAGCTAGCTCCCTCCAGATGCTGAATTGTGGCTGGGAAGGTCCAGAGCACCTCCCGTCGGTCTGATCTCCTACCTGCCACCTTCCCCTTGGTCCCTTTTCCTTTCGAACATTAGCTTGCAGGAACCTGGCGGTAATCCCTCTGGTGCCAAAATAGTGCAGTCAGAAAGACAATATAAAGAAACAGGAGTTTGGCTGCCAAGCCAAACATCACAGTAGAAAAAGAGTCTTTCAGTCCTACAAAAATGAGAGGGTTGTTAATGCAAAGATGCAAATTATCTTGAAACTTAAGATGAGTGTGAAGCGGTTAAACCTTGATTCTGAACTAGCAAATGTTAATGGGGTAGCACTGGTGATCCCATATGGATCAATCCAAGCATTTTTACTGGTTTGTTGGCATGCAGGTTTGCAACCCCATAAATAACAACATGAAGTTTCATTCATGTAGCATTTTTAACATAGTAAAATCTTGAATATTGCTGAACAGAGAGACATATCTGTGTCCTTATGCAGCAAGACCTGGACAATATTCAGCCATGAGCTGATGCTGGCAAGTAACATTTGTAACTCTTTCGAGTACAAACCCATTTCCATCTGTTTCGGATGAAGTTACATTGTTTCATAGTTTGCCATTGTGAGATTTGAACTCTTGATCTTGGGGTTACAAACCCAGTACCATAACCACTTGGCTATTTAGGCCAAGCAAGATATAACTCTTTCGAGTACAAACATGTTTCCATCTGTTCCTATTCAGATGAAGTTACATTGTTTCATAGTTTTGCCATTGTGAGATTTGAACTCTTGATCTTGGGGTTACAAACCCAATACCATAACCACTTGGCTATTTAGGCCAAGCATTTGTACCACACAAGTCCAGGCAATGAGCATCTCCAACAAGAGAGAATTTAACTATCTCAGTTTCATATTGAATGGCATTATGATCGCTGAATCTCCCACTATCAACATCCTGGGGGTTACCAATGACCAGAAACTGAACTGGACTAGCCATATAAATACTGTGGCTACAAGAGCAGGTCAGAGGCTGGGAATTCTGCGGTGAATAAATCACCTCCTGACTACCCAAAATCTGTCCGCTATCTACAAGGCACAAGTCAGGAGTGTGATGGAATAGTCTCTGCTTGCCAGGATGATTGCAGCTCCAACTACACTCAAGAAGCTTGACACCATCCAGGACAAAGCAGCCCACATGATTGGCACCCTATCAACCACCTTAAACATTTACTCCTTCCGCCATTGATGCACAGTGGAAACGGTGTGTGTCATCTGCAAGATGCGCTTCTGGAAGGTGTGGCTTCTTTGACAACACCTTCCAAACCCGTGACTTCTACCACTTTGAAGAACAAGGCGATGCACGGGAACACCACCACCTGGAAGTTCCCCTCCAAGCCACACACCATCCTGACTTGGAAAAATATCCTTCATTATCACTGGGCCAAAATCCTGGAATTCCCTTCCTAACAGCACTGTGGGTATACCTACACCACATGGACTGCAGCAGTCCAAGAAGGCAGCTCATCACCACCTTCTCACGGGCAATTAGGGATGGACAATAAATGCTAGCCTAGCCAGCATTGCCCACACCCTGTGAAAGAATAAATTTTTAAACATTACAGAAACTTGATGTCTTGCACTCATCAGCACAAATGCAAGAATGCCAAATTTCAAGTGAACTTAACAATTTATACTACAGACGAAAGGATACTGATTTGTTGGCAAGTCGACTCTCATTGGCTGAAGCATTGCCATGGAGAAAGCAATGAGCAATTATAGACTTCCTATGCTCCCAGATAATTCAACAAAAGGCACAAAGCTTGAACATATCCCTTTGTTTGCAAAGAATGTGTCTCTGTGTATGAATGTATGTCACATCTAACAAGCATAAATGAGCCACAGTTTGAGTTCAAACTATTATCTTAAATGTTGTTAGTGTAGCTATTAGCACACTCTGGATTGTTCAGCAAGTGCTGCCCAAGCACAGAATCACATATAACAGCAGACCATAAAATCTCTCAAGGTGCTTCAGATGTGCACAATCAGAAAAAAAGATTTATTTTGAGTCGAAGAAGAATATACCTGAAAGGATGATGAGAGGCTTGGTCAAAGAAATAGACTTTAAGGGCCTTCCGAAAGCAGGAGAGAGGTAGAGAGGTTAAGGGAGAGAATTCCAGAATTCAGGGCCTTGATAGCTGAAGGCATGGAGCCTTCGGTGGTGAGCTATTAAGTCCACTGCTTCATTAGTTTCTTCCTTTTATGGTCCCCAATGCTTCATTTATTTATTTTATATTGCATGCTGGTCCATTCATTCAGTAATACACTGGGACATATAACTGTAATAATTCATTCATTATCTAAGTTTGGCTCCTATCAAGTGGTATGAAGCAAAGGTTGGAAAATGGAGCTGTGGCACATTCAGCCATTGTACTATTAAATGGCAGAGCAAGCCCCAGGTTGAATGGTCTACACCTGTTCCTAATAGTTCAGCTGATTTGTTGTTAACTATCGCTCTATTAAAATATTGACGTTTTAGCGCATTACTCTTCCAAGTTATTAATTCACTTGTTCTTACTGCCCCATTAACTTACTAATTTTCCATTGCCCACTTCTCTTTTAGTTCAGTAATTCACCAATGTCTGCTGACCCATTAATGTATAGATTTGTTGGTCTGCTCACCACTCTGCAAATTAATTCACTGCAACCTGCTGCTCCATTAATTTATTATTTGTGGGTCTACTGGTCTACGAATGTATTAAATCATTGCTGAATTCTGCTTCATTAATTTTCTAATGTTGCTGCTGTAATAATTGATCATTTTGCTGATGTTGGCTGCTCCATTAACTTTTAGTTCACTGCTAAATTAATTTATTAATTTGTTGATGCTATTCGCTGTATAAATTCCTTTAAATCAGTGTTTTTTTTTCCATTTATGGAATGTAGACTTCGCTGGCTAGGTCAGCATTTGTTGCCCATCCTGAACTGCCCTTGGGAAGGTGGTGGTGAGCTGCCTTCTTGAACTGCTGCAGTCCATGTGGTGTAAGTACACCCACAGTGCTGTTAGGGAGTGAGTTCCAGGATTTTGATCCAGTGACAGTGAAGGAATGGCAATATATTTCCAAGTCAGGATGATGAGCGACTTGGAGGGGAACATCCAGGTGGTGGTGTTCCCATCTATCTGCTGCCCTTGCCCTTCTAGATAGTAGTTGTCGTGGGTTTTGAGGGTGCTGTCTAAAAAGCGTTGGTGAGTTCCTGCAGTGCATCTTGTAGATGGTACACACTGCTGCCATTGTTCTTCGATGGTGGAGGGAGTTAATGTTTGTGGAAAAGGTGTCAATCTAATGGGCTTTTTTTTTTATTCATTCATAGGATGTGGGCTTCGCTGGCTGGGCCAACATTTATTGTCCATCCCTAGTTGTCCTTGAGAAGGTGGTGGTGAGCTGCCTTCTTGAACCATTGCAGTCCATGTGGTGTAGGTACACCCGAAGTGCTGTTAAGAAGGGATTTCCAGGATTTTTGCTGAGCAAAAGTGAAGGAACGGCGATATATTCCAAAGTCAGGATGGTGAATGACTTGGACGGGAACTTCCAAGTAGTGGTGTTCCCTCCTATCTGCTGCCCTTGTCCTTCTTGATGGTAGTAGCCGTGTGTTTGGGAGGTGCTGTCCAAGGAGCCTTGCTGAATTCCTGCAGTGGGTCCTGTAGGTGGTACATACTGGTGCTACTGTGCTTTGGTGGTGGAGGGAGTGAATGTTTGTGGATGTGGTGCTAATCAAGCGGACTGCTTTGTCCTGGACAGCGTCAAGCTTCTTCAGTGTCGTAAGAGCTGCACTCATCCAGGCAAGTGGGGACTATTACATCACACTTCTGACTTGTGTCTTGTAGATGTTGGACAGGCTTTGGGGAGTCAGGAGGTGAGTTACTCATCACACGATTCCTAGCTTCTGACCTGCTCATGTAGCCATAGTATTTATATGGCTAGTCCAGTTCAGTTTCTGGTCAATGGTAAACCCCAGATGTTTATAGTAGGGGATTCAGTGATGGTAATGTAATTAACATCAAGGGGCGATGGTTGGATTCTCTCTTGTCGGAGATGGTCATCGCCTGACACTAGTGTGGTGCGAATGTTACTTGTCACTTGTCAGCCCAAGCCTGGATATTGTCCAGGTCTTGCTGCATTCGGACAAGGACTGCTTTAGTACCTGAGGAGTCGCAAATGGTGCTGAACATTGTGCAATCATCAGTGAACATCCCTACTTCTGACCTTATGATGGAAGGAAGGTCATTGATGAAGCAGCTGAGGTGGTTGGGCTGAGGGCATTACCATGAAGAACTCCTGCAGTGATGTCCTAGAGCTGAGATGGCTGACCTCCTGCAACCACAACCATCTTCTTTTGTGCTAGGTATGACTCTAACCAGCAGAGAGTTTTCCCCCTGATTCCCATTGACTCCAGTTTTGCTAGGACTCCTTGATCCACACTCTGCCAAATGCTGCCTTGATGTCAAGGGCAGTCACTCTTACCTCAGCTTGGGAATTCAGCTCTTTTGACCATATTTGAACCAAGGCTGTAATGAGGTTAGGAGCTGAGTGGCCCCATTGGAACCCAAACTGGGTATCAGTAAGCAGGCTGTTGCTAAGCATGTACCGCTTGATAGCACTGTTGATGACCCCTTCCATTACTTTACTGATGATCAAGAGTAGACTGATGGGGCAGTAATTGGCCAGGTTGGATTTGTCCTGCTCTTTGTGTACAGGACATATCTGGGCAGTTTTCCACATAGCCGGGTAGATACCAGTGTTGCAGCTGTACTGGAACAGCTTGGCTAGGGGTGCGGCAAGTCTTCAATACTATTGCCAGAATATTGTCAGGGCCCATATCCTTTGCAGTATCCATTGCCTTCAGCCATATCATGATATCACGTGGAGTGAATCGAGTTGGCTAAAGACTGGAATCTGTGATGTTGGGAACCTCCGGAGGAGGCCGAGATGGATCACCCACTCGGCACTTCTGGTTGAAGATTGTTGCGAATGCTTCAGCCTTATCTTTTGCACTGCTGTGTTGGGCTCCTCCGTCATTGAGGATGGGGATATTTGTGGAGCCTCCTACTCCAGTAATTTGTTTAATTGTCCACCACCATTCACGACTGGGTGTGGCAGGACTGCAGGGCTTGGAACTGATCTGTTAGTTGTAGGATCACTTTGCTCTGTCTATTTGCTGCTTAAGTTGTTTGGCATGCAAGTAGTCCTGTTTTATAGCTTCACCAGGTTGACACCTCATTTTTAGGTAAGCCTGGTGCTGCTCCTGGCGTGCCCGTCTGCACACTTCATTGAACCAGGATTGATTGCCTGGCTTTATGGTAATGGCAGAGTGGAGGATATGCCTGGCCATGAGGTTACAGATTGTGTTCGAGTGCAATTCTGCTGCTGCTGATGGTCCACTGTGCTTCATGGATCCCCAGTCTTGAGTTGCTAGATCTGTTTGAAAGCTATCATATATAGCACGGAGGTAGTGCCACACAACACAATGGAGGGTATCCTCAATGTGAAGACGGGGCTTCGTGGTCACTCCTACCGATACTGTCATGGACTGGTGCATCTGCAGCAGGCAGGTTGGTGAGGATGAGGTCAAGTGTGTTTTTCCCTCCTGTTGGTTCCCTCACCACCTGCCGCAGACCCAGTCTAGCAGCTATGTCATTTAGGACTTGACCAGCTCGGTCAGTAGTGGTGCTACTGAGCACTCTTGATGATGGACATTGAAGTCCCTCACCCAGAGAACATTCTGCACCCTTGCCACCCTCAGTGCTTCCTCCAAGTGATGCTTAACATGGAGGAGTACTGATTCATCAGCTGAGGGAGGGCGGTACATGGGGAGGCAATGGCATAGTAATACTGTCACTGGACTATTAATCCAGAGACCTAGGGTGATGCTCTGGGGACCCTGGTCTGCCTACATGTGATTCCAAACCCACATCAATGTAGCTGACTCCTACATGCCCTTTGAAATGGCCTAGCAAGCCACTCAGTTGTAACAAATCGTTACAAAGGAAGAAAAAGGAATGAAAACGGACGGACCACCCAGCATCGACCTAGGCACCGAAAAAGACAATGGCACTCGACCCTGTCAAGTCCTCATTACTAATATCTTGGGGCTAGTGTTAAAATTGGGAGAGCTGTCTCACAGACTAGTCAAGCAAGAGCCTGACATAGTCATCCTCACAGAATCATATCTTACAGATAATGTCCCAGACTCCACCATCACTATCTCTAGATGTGTCCTGTCCCAACAGCAACACAGATCCAGCTTTGCCCTGTATGGTGCCAAGTTTCTTGAGTGATGTGGGAGCTGCACTCATCCAGGCTGGTGGGAGTATTCAATCATACTCCTGACTTGTGCCTTGTAGATGGTGGACAGGGGAGGTAGGAGGTGAGTTACTTGGCGTAGGATTCCTAGCCTCTGACCTGCTCTTGTAGAGACAGTATTTATATGGCTAGTCCAGTTCAGTTTCTGATCAATAGTTACCCCCAGGACGTTGATAATGGGGGAATACAGTGATGGTAATGCCTTTGAAGGTCAAGGCACAATGGTTAATATCTCTCTCAACATTTATGTAGCATGAATGACACTTGCCACTTGTCAGCCCAAGCCTGGATATTGTCCAAGTCTTGCTGCATTTGGGCAAGGGCTGCTTCAGTGTCTGAGGAGTTGAAAATCAACAGTGAAGATCCCCACTTCAGACATTATGATGGAGGGAAGGTCATTGATGAAGCAGCTGAAGATAGTTGGGCACAACCCTGAGGAACTGAGATGATTGGCCTTCAACAACCACAACCATCTTCCTTTGTGCTAGGCATTACAACTGTCCCAATTTTGGCACAAGCCCCCAGATGTTAGCAAGGAGAACTTTGCTGTTGTCATTTCTGGTGCCTAGGTCGATGCCAGGTGGTCCATCCGGTTTGTTACAATTGAGTGGCTTGCTAGGCCATTTCAGAGGGCATTCAGAGTCAACCACATTACTGCAGACCTGGAATCACATATAGAGGTATGATGGTCAGTAAGGATGGCAGATTTCCCTAAAGGATGCTAGTGAACCAGTTGGGTTTTTATGACAATCAGCAATGGTTTTGTGGTCAGCATTGGACTTTTAATTTGAGACTTTTATTGAATTCAAATTCGTGGTAGGATTCAAACTGGGTCCCCAGTTCATTACCCTGGGTCTCTGGATTAACAGTCCAGCGACAATACCACTACTCCACCACTTCCACTGCTCTTATAGAATATTAGTTCCATGATACCAACTTAGCTCTGTTATATTGCTCTTCAGTAACCTTTTGTTGGTGTCTGTAAGTGGACATCAGCATAAAGTTGGTGTTGACTTTCCTGCTGCCATTGTAATGTCACAAAGTCAACACATTTTACTCCTGATAACGCAAAGTTGTGTTTGCAATAAAACAATGTAACTTTCTGCAAGTTGAAATTACGCAATGCTCCGAGTTGGAAGTATAATTCTAATAATGAATTCAGTTAATTTAAATTAAGTTACATTGAAGACAAATGAGCAACCTGCAGCATATATTGCAATTTAAGTTTTTTAATTCATTTCATTACTTTTTAATCCACATGCTATTACGATAGAAGCTTCCATTGTTTATTGTTTTACAATGTACTATTGTCATTTTTGCCACTTAGGGTAAAATTTCAGCATTACACAGATCTTGATTTCCGATGCTATGGAGCAGAATCTTCTGCCTGTTGGGTGGGCCGGTCGGGAGCGGGCACGAGTGGATACAGTGCTGATTGCCGCCCGTGACTGGCTGTGCGCCGGCATTTTACGTGCGTGGGCCAATTAAGGCCCGCCCAGCGTGACACGCGCCCGGTACTGCTCAGCGCTACCTGTGCAGGTGGGGGGGGGAGGGAGTTTCGGGGCCTGCGGTCTTTTGCGCGCTTGTGCGAAAGAGCGCAGAAATCCCCCTGAGGCACGGATCTGCCTCACGGACATTAAGTTCCGTTTTAAAGTTTGATAAAAAGGAAGATAAAAATTATTCAGACGTGTCCCCTCATGCGACAGTGTCACATGAGCTGGGACATGTTTATGAATTGTCAAAAAACTTTTAATTAATTTAATAAAACCTTGATGAAACCTCATCCCGCCCGTGGTTGAGGTTTCGCGAAAAACACGAAGGTCGCCTGGGCTCTTCACCTGCCCGCCAACCTTAAGGATGGACAGGTAGCGTGGAGAATTAGTTTAATTAGTTTATTAATGGCCATAACAGGCCTTTGACAGTCCGGCGGGTGCGCAGCCGCCTCCGGCTCACACCTGCCGAACGAAAGATCCGAATGACGCGCAGTGATGTCGGGACGCACGCCCGATGTCACCGCGAATCATTTTACGCATCGGTGTGTGGGGCCCACCCCCACTCGCTGACATCAAAATTCTCCCCATGGAATCAGATTAGTTTTTAGATGAATTCCTTAAGTTTTTATTCCCAGCTGAAATTGAAAATGATCTCTTTTAACTAAATTCTTTAGAATATATGAAACACACTAGAGTTACACTCCAGTGGCGTGGTGGCTTTGTCAATGGGCTGGTAATCCAGAGATCCAGGATTCTGCTCTGCGGACCTGGGTTCGAATTCCATCACAGCAGATGGTGGAATTTGAATTCAATAAAGATCTAATGATGAAACAATTGTCGTAAAAGCTTACCTGGTCTGGCCTACATGTGACTTCAGATCCACAGCAATGTGGTTGACTCCTAAATGCCCCCTGAGAAAGGGCAATAAATACTGGCCTGGCCAGTGATGCCCACATCCCGTGAATGAATAAAAAAAGAGTATTGAACACACCTGTCTGCTAAAAGCTGATGCAAATGGGATGGCCTCACAACACCTTTGCACTACACTGAAACAAACTTCTCATATCCTTCCCTTGGCTTGAAAATTGTCCAGGTGCACCCAAAAGCAAATGGCTGTAAGGGTGTTGCATAATGTTACTCAATTAAGTCAGACATAGTGAAGGGAACAAGTTCTAGGGATAAATGTAGGGAATTTGAAATCAAAGGTCACTAGGTGCACACGATTTTTCATCTAACAAAATGGATGGATAGAAAACCCAGTGGAGCAAACTGAGTTCTGTGTCCAATTACCTGAAATGCAACCACAGTACTTTTCTTTTGCACCTGAAATGTTCCCCTGATGCATGAATTCTCAACATCCACCCAGAGAATTTGGTCCAACAAGGCTGTCCCTTTATGAATGATTTCAACAATTAGTGGCTGTTTCACTGATTAAGCTCATTATTGCATAGATAGAAAACCAACAGGTCCCCATCGGAAAGCTGCAGAATACCCTCATATAAGATCTCCTTGAAATATGCAATTCTATGGGTAATGGATTATCAAGGTTGCAAAGTATAAGATAATTGGTCCTCACAAACCCTTGTAACTATAAATGAAACATAAAGTTGCAAGATATAATCCCCTTATTATGTTCAACATCCATGGAGAATGCGCTTAAATTATAGCATTTACATATATTCGTGCAGAGCCCAGTTTCTATTTCTGAAAATTGGAACAGTATTGAGGAAACAAGCTGTGTCTTACTGATCCTTCAGAACAAAGTAACAATGAAATGTGAAGCAAATAGTTTTGTTGGCAATCATGCATAGACCAACACTTTTACAGTAAAATTATTTACACTACGTAATAGCTGAGAATTTCCACCATGTTATTGATGTATCTTAAGGATAGAATCAGGACCCATTTTGAAAGAGGAAAGAAATGCTTGCATTTATATAGCATCCTTGGGATGCTACAAAGCACCTTACAACCATTAAACATTTTTGAAGTGTAATCACTGTTTTAATGTAGGAAATGCAGCAGCCGATATGTACATAGCAAGATCCTACAAATAGCAATGCGATAATGATCAGATAACCAGTTGTAGTGATGTTGATTGAGAGAAAAGCATTGGTCAGGTCCCCAGGGTTAATCTCCTACTCTCCCTCAAAATGGTGCCGTGGATGGTAAGGCCTGCCTCTAGTCCCTGAAATATACCCCACCGAAAAGAAGGCAAACCAACAATAGGTAAGCATTACAAATACATCTGCCTTGGTTCAGTTATAGCACTCTCACCTCTGAGACAGGAGTTTATGTGCTAAGTTCCATTCAGAGTTTTGAGTGCATAACCTAGGCTGACAGTGCTGTACTAAGGGAGTGTTGCACTGTTGGAGGTGTCATTTTTGGGTGAGACATTAAAATGAACCCCTGTCTGCCTTCTCAAGTGTGTTAAACTTCCTACAGTCAGCAGGTATGGAGAAGTCCAGAAGTCAATCTTTACTCAGCTTTAGATTTATTCGCAAAGTGAGGCAATATAAATGTATAGCTCCTAACCCTAAAACCCACCCCAATAACTGTCCCTTTATCATCTTTTGAGTAAACAATAAACAAATGAACAAATCAACTCATTAACATGCCCTTAAAGGGGTACTGCAACTAAAAAAAAAACCACAAAGGAAACCTATCAGGTTAAAATAACATTCCTGGGCTGATGATGCAATTCAGTGGGGTCCACCGGTTGCAGAAGGTCTCAAGTTTACTGGACGACACTGCCTGCTCCCCCACCAGGGACCTCTGGGCACGGACATAACCATGGAAATGGGACAGGCAGTCAGGTCAAATGACCTCCTCAACCTCCCGCTGAGTATCTCTCTATATGTGTTCAAGTAATTATCTAATGAGTGCCCCCCATCTGTAGACACTTATCCTTAATTTATACACTTAACAAGGTGGATGTAAAGGGTCTCACAGTACAAATCGAAAAAGAACAGGAAAGTTCTCCAAACAGCAAGAGGTAATAAGTAGCCCACAACTTACATCACTACATCAGTTTATTTGATCATTATCACATTGTTGTTCGTTGGACTCTACTGCATGCAAATTGGCTTCTGTGTTTCCCTAGATTACAACAGCGACTATGCTTAGAAAAAAAAGTACTTAATTGCATCCAAGTGCTTTCGTGAGTAAGGCAGTTTATAAATGCTGTCTTTTCCTCTTTACAGTGACAATAATGGTCACCAAGGGGACTATTTCTGTCTTAAAGAGGTTTTACAGGTTGGGAGGGACACTGCAGTATTCTTTCAGATTATATGCCACACATCATATTTCCTGCAGAACTTCGCCATACAAAGAGGTTTAAACCTGGCTATTGTTTTGGTGGCACTGCTGATTACTTTGAAGCCAGACCTACTAGGAGGAGAGTATTACTATAATCTTCCAAGGACTTTTCACAGACAGCTGCACGGAGCATCAAAGCGCATCTCATAAATAAAATCATCTATTCAGGTTATGCTGTTGGCACCACTGCCTTACCTCCTGCTTCATCATCTCCAACTAAAGGAACACTCCTTCAATCTAGTACTCATCTTAGAACATGCCAATACTATATGTGCAAATATTCATCATGTGATTGAATGCCAGCACCAAATAAGTGCACCAGTAGATTACTCATGTGTTGCGTGAGATTTATGCCATTGCTTCCAACAAACGATGTGCAAAGGAATTCACCCATGAAAGTCTGGTATAAATATCTTCCCAGGCCAACAGGGGTGCCACTCATTTTCCATTGATGTAATAGCAGTGCACCTTACCACATTGATTTTTTAAGGCCAATTCTGCTCTGAGCAGCTTTATATCCTTATTTGTTAAGTCGTCATTTTCCAGTTTACAATTCAATCTAATATATTTGCCTGGAATTTCCAGGAGGTTTCCTGATCTACTGCTGTAACTTTAGTGGAACCCTGAGAGAAGTGGCCATTTATGTTGCTTTTCCAGGGTTTCCACCGATCTTCCACCAGAGTAATGAAGGGTCATCAGGATATACCACAAAATTGACCTTAATGGTCAGCCTATATGTGATTTGTGGTGTTCATAAGCAACAATAACTTATATAGCATTTTTAGCATAGTGTAATGGTTTCAAGTTATTGGAAAACTCCAAATTAATCTAAGGTGATGTGATCTACTGCTAGTAATTGGTTCAATTGATGCTTTTAGTCCACCAGTTGAATTTACACTGGATGTGACATTAATTCTGAATTTAGGCTTCAATCGAACTGGAATATGTCTTGACTATATATCACTGATGGGTCGCAGTATAAGGCCCATTGTCATTTGAACAAAGAACAAAGAACAAAGAAAAGTACAACACAGGAACAGGCCCTTCGGCCCTCCAAGCCTGATTTGATCATATTGCCCATCAACTAAAACATTTTGCACTTCCGGGATCCGTATCCCTCGATTCCCATCCTATTCATGTATTTGTCAAGCTGCCTCTTAAGCACCACTATTGTACCTGCTTCCACTACCTCCTCTGGCAGCGAATTCCAGACACTCACTACCCTCTGCGTAAAAAACTTACCCTGCACATCTCCTCTACAGTTTTCTCCTCTCACCTTAAATCTATGACCCCTTGTAATTGACTCTTCCACCCTGGGAAAAAGCTTCTGACTATCTACGCTGTCCATGCCACTTATAATTTTGTAAACTTCTATCAAGTCGCCCCTCAATCTTCGTTGCTCTAGTGAGAACAATCCAAGTTTCTGCAACCCCTCCTCATAGCTAATAACCTCCAGACCAGGCAGAATCCTGGTAAACCTCCTCTGCACCCTCTCCAACGCCTCCATATCCTTCTGGTAATGTGGTGACCAGAATTGCACGCAATATTCCAAGTGTGGCCTAACCAAGGTTCTATACAATTGCAGCATGACCTCCCAGCTTTTACACTCAATACCCCTGCCAGTGAAGGCAAGCATGCCATATGCCTTCCTGACTACCTTATCCAACTGCGTTGCCACTTTTAGTGACCTGTGGACCTGTACACCCAGATCCCTCTGCCCGTCAATGCACTTAAGGGTTCTGACATTTACTGTATAATTCCTGCCTGTATTAAACCTTCCAAAATGCATTACCTCGCATTTGTCCGGATTAAACTCCATCTGCCATTTCTCCATCCAAGTCTCCAACTGATCTATATCCTGTTGTATCCTTTGACAATCCTCTTCACTATCTGCAACTCCTCCAACCTTGGTGTCGTCTGCAAACTTACTAATTAGCCCAGTTACATTTTCCTCCAAATCATTTATGTATACTACAAACAGCAAAGGTCCCAGCATTGATCCCTGCGGAACTCCACTAGTCACAGCTCTCCATTCAGAAAAGCACCCTTCCACTTCTACCCTCTGTCTTCTTTGACCAAGCCAATTCTGTATCCATCTTGCCAGCTCACCTCTGATCCTGTGTGACTTTACCTTCTGTACCAGTCTGCCATGAGGGACCTTTTCAAAGGCCTTACTGAAATCCATGTAGATAACATACAGTGCTCTTCCATCGTCAATCATCTTTATCACTTCCCTTTCACAAAACCATGCTGTCTGTCACTAATACGCTCATTTGCTTCCAAATGGTAGTAAATCCTGTCACAAAGAATCTTCTCCAATAATTTCCCTACCACTGACATAAGGCTCACCGGCCTGTAATTTCCTGGATTATCCCTGCTACCGTTCTTAAACAATAGAACAACATTGGCCATTCTCCAGTCCTCTGGGACCTCACCCATAACCAGTGAGGATACAAAGATTTCTGTCAAGGCCCCAGCAATCTCCTCCCTTGTCTCCCTAAGTACTCTTGGGTAGATCCCATCTGGCCCTGGGGACTTATCCACCTTAATATTCTTCAAGACACCTAACACCTCCTCTTTTTTGATCTCAACATGATCCAGGCTATCTACACACTCTTCCCTAGACAAATCGACCGCTAAGTCCTCCTCTTTGGTGAATATTGATGAGAAGTACTCATTTAGTATCTCTCCCATTTCTTCTGGCTCCACACACAGATTCCCACGTCTGTCCCCGAGTGGGCCTACCCTTTCCCTGGCTACCCTCTTGCTTTTTACATATGTATAAAAGGCCTTGGGATTTTCCTTAATCCTGGTTGCCAGTGACTTTTCATGACCTCTTTTAGCCCTCCTGACTCCTTGCTTAGGTTTCTTCCTACTTTCTTTATATTCTCCACTGGCTTCATCTGTTCCCAGCCTTCTAACCCTTACAAATGCTTCTATTTTCTTTTTGACTAATCTCACAATATCCTTCGTTATCCAAGGTTCCTGAAACTTGCCATGCTTATCCTTCATCCTAGCAGGAACATGCCAGTCCTGAGTTCTTATCAACTGACGTTTGAAAGCCCCCCACATGTCAGTTGTTGATTTGATGTGATGTGAATCTACGTCAGTTTTTGAAAGCCATTAATATCATATTATTAAGGATTCTCATGAAAAATATTACGTTTAAATTCAAGTAAACCGTGTTTTTGTCCAAACAGTATCTTCATCATTTATACACATTTATCCTGCTGCTAATATTATCCATGTTACTCCACTAATATGAAAATAGCCATTTGCATCATTAACACAATTGAAAAAAAAAACAAACTGACGAACATTTTGTATGAATGCTCCACAGAAATGCTCATTTTGAATTCTCACTGAAGCTAGTGGCTTTCTGGCGAAAGAGGATGGGGCTCAATAATGTTCACATTATATCTGCTGTAATTATAAGTATTTTATAAGTATTTTCCATTATCTTATATTTTGTACTGGTCTGCTATTCTGATGTGGTTGGTGAGAAGATACGTAGTTATATATTGACTAGATATTTCCTCTGAGCTCCTTCTGCTACATCACTATAATTCGAAAGTAATTGGAGCTTGTGTAACAATTCTGGTGAAGTTACCATGGCGAAGTGGAGTCTGCTTTTAATAGACAGTGGACTTTCCAACTCAATATTAATTTACAAAGTAAATATAAAATATAATTTGCGATAATATTAATTGAAAAGTTATGTCAAGTGTAGAATTTTGATTTTGTGTATTGAAATATTATAAACATCTAGTTTTATCACTGTGGCGAATGACCTTTATCCTTGAAGATTTTTTTCCCCGATTAGAGAGGAACAGAGCGCTTCTCCATTTTTACGTATCCTGGGTCAGCATCACATAGCCCCCGAGGAGAAAGCACTCCTCCTGCGCCTCTTAAGAAAACAAACATATAAGGAAAAGTCATAAGGCAAGAACATTTGGCCAATCAAATACATTTCATAGAATTGTAGCACCTCACAATATAAAAACAACTGTACTAAGCCTCAAGCCTCCTGGCAGTGTTTGTCTCCATTTAGCAACCTAATCTAATCACATTCTCTCTTTATTATTTGTTGAAGGGTGGTCGAGTTATAGTGATAGAGTTGATCTGCAGATACTTCTTGGGTGGAAATTTAAAGTTTATTTACAATATATTCAGCAGCAACTACACGGGCAGTATCTTGCTCTTTGCGGGGGTACTCAGCGGCCCGCATCGGCTCCGCTCCTTGATTTTATGCGGGCCCGCCCTGCGTGGATCGCAAGCGGCAGTGCTCAGCGCTACATGTGTGGGCAGGGGGAAGAGGGAGAGCCGGACCTATCATGACGTTCGTGCTTATGCATGAAAGGCACAGAGCTGCTTCAGGGAGATTGAAGCACTTTTTAAAAAAAATTAATAAAGACAGTAAAAATGTAATAAAACGTGAGATAGGACATGTTTTTAATTCCAAATTTTTTAATTCCAAATTTTTATTTAATGTTTATTTGCTTTAGGAAACCTCGTGGATGAGGTTTCCTAAAAAATGTAAAGGCTGCTAGGCTTTTTCGCCTGCCCTCCAACCATAAGGTTGGACAGGCAGCATAAATTTGAACTTAATTAGCTTGTTAATGGCCTTAATAGGCCTTTAATTATCAGTGAGCACGCAGCCAACTCTGGCACGTGCCCGCCAAATAAAATATCGCGCAAGTGCGCAGTGATGTCAGGATGCACACCAACGTCATTGTGTGTCATTTTACGCTCGAGCGCGCATCCACACGCTGAGGATAAAATGCTGCCTCACATGTGCTTTCAACTCCAACTCTATCTCTACACTAACTGCTAAGGTAGACCACGCTACTCTCCTATTGGTTACTACAGATCATGCGATCTTCCTTAACAAGTTATATTCCTAAAGGCACATTGCACACTAAATAAATCCATAATTACTACATCATTCCTCTTTATTATGGCACTTTATTCAAGGAACATTTTCACGGAATTGGCACAGATGTAAGGGGCTGAGGGAGTCAGGAGTTCTCCTGATCGTCTGCTGCAACTTGACTCAAAGGTCTGTGGAAACACTGGAGAAATGGTGTTTGCTCATTTAATAAATTAGCAAATCATTTCACTATCTAAATCTGATAAGTAGGTGAGTTACAAAGGGGTGTTCTGTGCACCAAGGGCAAGATTTTCGGCTTGTCGGGCGGGCACAGTGGGCGGGCCCGGGAGCAGCCGGGAAACAACCCACGAGTGGCCCCCAGCCGCGATTTCACGCTAGCTGGCCAAATAACAGCCAGCCAGAGTGAAAGGCACGCTGAAAAGTTCAGCGCTGCCAGGGTGGGGGCAAGAAGAGGATGAACGCTGATGTCAGCACAGGCACCGGGGTGCGCACAATGAAATCTCCCTGAAGGCAGAGAGCTACCTTAGGACCTGAAGAATTTTAAATCCAAAAATAAAGATTATGAAATTCTGAAAAAAATGTCCTCACATAGGACTCACTCACCTGAACATACAGATAATAAAAATTCTGCCCAAACGTTTTTTTAAAATTAATATTGGAAATCTCATCCCGCCCTTTGATGAGATTTCCTTAAAAATGCAAAGGCTGCCTGGCCGATTTGCCCACCTGCCAACCATAACGCTGGACGGGCAGCGAAAAATCCATGTTAATTGAAACTTTAATGGCCACAATAGGCCTCCTAATTGTCGGCAGGCACACTGCCGACTCTCACGCACACCTGCCAACTGAAATATTGCGCATTAATTTACACCCAATCAGGTCAGGCGTGCTGCTCGCCTGCGGGATGCAAAATTCTGCCCCAATTTTGCCTGTGGTTCCTTTGTGTAAGATTTCAAATTCAGTGTCAAGGGCAGTTGTGTGGGCACATTAGAAACTGTGCCGAGCCCATTCACATTTTTTCCATATAGCCTCAGGTATTTCATCCACGTTGTGGTTTCTCTGAGGAAAATTGTTAATTTAGTGCCCATTAAAAACTTATTGCAAATATAGAAGAGTAGATCAAAGGCGGAGTTTCTGCTTTCGGTGCAACTGGGAAATAGCATCTCAAATTCTGCCAGTCAAGTTGGCCTCTTGTATATTCCCAATTGTAATCGCTCCACTATTGGTGGCTTCAATTACCTGGGCCACATGCTCTGAAGTACCCTCCCTGCAGCTTTCCACTCTCTAGCTCGCTTCCCTCCTTTAAGACATTTTTCAAAACGTACATCTTTAACCAACTTTTGGTCATCTGACTTAATGGAGATGATTTTCTCCTCATCAGTGGACGTGGCGGACAGACATGGGAACGGCTGTGCAATGGTCTGCTTCCCGTGATTGAGCCCCAACTGCGATTTCACACTGGTTAACGAATTAACGGCCAGTCAGCGTGAATTGCGCGCTGAAAGGCTCAGTGCTGCCTGGGTGGGGGTAGGAAGTCAGCGCATGTGCGCAAGTGCACTCACAGAAAGCTCCCAGTAGGCACAGAGCTGCCTCAGGGAGCTGAAGATTTATAACATTTAAAATAGAGATTTCAAAATTAAGGTAAACATGTCCCTTCATGTGACTCTGTCACATGAGCAGGGACATGTTAGGACTGAGATATAAAAAAAAATTATTTAATTTTTAATTAAAATTGGAAACCTAATCCCACCCGTGAATGAGGTTTCCTCAAAATTCCAACGGCTGCTTGGCTGATTTGCCCGCCGCCAACCACAAGGTTGGACGGGCAGAAAAATATTCCATTTAACTAATGGGTTTAACAGCCTTCTTAATTGTCAGCGGGCCCACTGGTGACTCCCGCGCGTGCCCACAAACTGAAATATTGTGCGGGTGCACAATGATGTCAGGAAACTTGCCCAACATCATCACGTGCTCTTTTTCTCCTGTTTAGATCAGGCATGCACAAGCCAGATGAGAGAGAAATTCTGTGCAATATCTCCTTAAGCGGTTTGGTATCATACTTTGTTTTATAATGTTCCTGTGAAACGTCTTGGGGCATTGCATTACATTGAAGGCTGGATAAATGTATGTTGTTGTTGTTGGTTTGGCTACAGTTCAAGTTTCTGCTAAAATTAATTTACATAATTACAAAGGTAAAATCTCCAATGAATCAATGAAATCAGGTAGTCTAATAGAACATAATTGTTTATTGGCTTTCTTTCCATTAAAAAGTGTTCCGTGATGTATTTAAGAGTGGTAATCTGGTAGCATTGTATTTTTTTTATTATTCATTTATGGGATGTGGCCATCACTGGCTAAGCCAGTATTTATTTCCCAGCCCTAATTGCCATTGAAAAGGTGGTGGTGAGCTGCTTTTTTGAGTCGCTGCAGTCCATGTGGTGTAGGAACACTCACAGTGCTGTTAGGGAGGGAGTTCCAGGATTTTGACCCAGCAACAGTGAAGGAACGGCGATATATTTCCAAATCAGGATGGTGAGTGGCTTGGAAAGGAACACCAGGTGGTGGTGTACCAATCTATCTGCTGCCCTTATCCTTTTAGATGGTAGGGTTGTGCGTTTCGAAGGTGTTGCCTAAGGAGCCTTGGTGAGTTCCTGCAGTGCATCTTGCAGATGGTAGACACTGCTGCTACTGTTCATTGATGGTGGAGGGAATGAATGTTTGTTGAAGTGATGCCAATCAAGCAGGCTGCTTTGTCCTCAATAGTATCAAGCTCCTTGAGTGTTGTGGGAGCTGCACTTAACCAGGCAACTGGAGAGTATTCCATCACACTCTTGACTTGTGCCTTGCAGATGGCGGACAGGCTTTGAGGAGTGAGGAGGTGAGTTCCTTATCACAGGATCTCTAGCCTCTGACCTGCTCTTGTAGCCACAGTATTTATATGGCTAGACCCGTTCAGTTGCTGGTCAATGGTAACCCCTAGGATGTTGATAGTGGGGGATTCAGCAATAGTAATGCCATTGAATGTCAAGGGGTGATGTTAGATTCTCTCTTGTTGGAGATGGCCATTGCCTGACACTTGGGTGGTGTGAATGTTACTTTCCACTTGTCAGCTGAAGCCTGGAAATTGTCCATGTCTTGCTGCATTTGGACATGGACTGCTTCAGTATCTGAGGAGTCACGAATGGTGTTGAACATTGTGCAATTAAATATTTATTGATATGGAAGTTTTCTAAAATGTTCCTGCACCTTCCTTGAGCAATGAAATCAGTGGAATCTTGCTAGTTAGTCTAAGAATATGGCCAGCTTCATGTGCAGGGTCTGATCAAGATCAACTGAATAGTAAAAAACAATAAAACATCGCAGATATCACAAAGGGTGTAACTCATTTATGTTCAAACACTTTGGGGAAGATTTTTCCCTCGCGTTCAGTGGGAGCAGTTGGGAAGCCGACCGTTGCCCGCAATCAGGGCTGGATCGCGATTTCACGCTACCATCCAATTAAGACTTGCCCAGCGTGAAATGCGAACGGCAGTGTTCAGTGCTGCCTGTGTTTGGGGCGATGGGGGGTGTGGGAGAGGGGTGTGGGAGGAGGGTGAGTGCGAAGTTTGGGTGTGCGCTGGAAAATCTCCCTGAGACACAGAGCTGCCTCAGAGAGATGAGCATTTTTCAAAATAAAAAATAAAGATTTCTGACATTTTATAAAACAAGCCTCCTTGTGTGACTCTGTATGGATGTGTTATAAATTAAATTTTAAAATTTTTATTTTATTTTTATTTGACGTTGGAAACCTCATCCTGCCCACGGATGAGATTTTCTAAAAAAATGCGAAGGACCCTTGGCCTTTTCAACTGCCTGCCAACCGTAAGGTTGGATGGGCAGCGAAAAATTTCTTTTAATGACCTTTTTAATGGCCTTAATAGGTTTTTTATTGCCGACTCCGGTGCCCGCCCACTGACCGAAATATCGCATGAGTGTGTGATGACGTTGGGATGCTCACCTGATGTTGTTGGGAGTCATTTTACGCTGGGTTGGGTCGGGCCTGCGCCCGTCTGACAAGCTAAAAATTTGCCCCTTTGCAATTTAATGACTCCTTATAATTAAATCGATAATAAAAGAGTTGGATTTCTCTGCAATGTATCGAACTGAGCTATAACATTCCATCACAAAACTTACTGACAGTGACTAACAGGGTCAAGTTTTCTTCAACATCTCTGCTTCCAGCTGTAGCTTTTTTAGCATGTTTCAATGTTATTTATTCCAGCATGGGAAAATGTCATTTCCAAACCACGGCTTGCTAGAAATGGAAATAAAGGTTCCCTGAAGTGCTTGGAGAATAGAATTAGGCAACACTGCAGTCATTCCTATCAACAGTCCCTGATTCAGTCCCCTTAATGCAAAAGATAAAACATTATTCCTTCCCTTACTATTTAATTTTGTATACATCTGCCTGCAGCAATTTACATGGTGGTTCTCTTTCACGTGGATACTTAAGTATTTTGCAGTGTAGAACAATATTAAATTCATAATGTGCACCAAGTCATTGAAAAACTGGAAATTGATTGTGCAAGTATTCATGTCATGTTGTTTTCTTTCTGATTATTAATTTCTCAACATGGCATGCCTTGTTGTCCGCTGGGAGGAGGGGGATATGTTTCTGCTCTTTACTGATCTAGTGGCAGAATTTGTATCTGTTTTGATGGCCTCATGGAAGGATCTAATTCCTGACAGCCTAGCGTTAAACTATTCAGCGTTATTACATAGGCAATGATTGGCCATTCACCAGGGTTTTTATTTTACTATTTACTGCTCTTGGGATAATGACAGGTGAGATCAAACAAAACTTTCTTTTTAATCAATCCTTCTGATTAATATTAAAGTACAGCCAGTTTTATAGATAGAGAGCCATGAAGTCTTTAATTCAGTAGTAGAGCTTGAAACTGAGATTGGCCAATTCTTTTCCTGCAGGATACTGGGAGGTTAATAATGCATTTCCATTGTGCTCAGTGGTTATTTGATGTGTCTCGTGGATTGAGTTCTCTTTACACTTTAGAATGATTGCTCTTATAACATTCTTGCTGACAAGAACCAGCTTTTTAGTCATTCTCTATTGTCTTTCTCCCATGGTCACACAAACTGATGTTAACCAACAGCACCTGCTATTTACCATGATTTCCCAGTCTCTCAAGGCTCCCTCATTTAGAACTTTCCAGGCAGCCTGGCTAATGCTTTTCAAATTTGGTCAGCCTTCCCAGCATGCAATTGAACAGTCAGTTTAACAGTTCCTTTATTGAGTTAACACTTTTAACCAAACTCAGCTCTTCTGGAAACTAATTAATCCTTGAAACTGCTGTTGCAAAGCCCAAAATTCTTGCTCCGTTTGTAAACACCCTTCCAATGTACACAATTTACAGTTCCTCCTAGCTGACCTCTGCAAAAAATTGAAGTAGTTTAGATGGACATGACCCACGCTTCACAAATCTACACTAACTCTCTTTGGTCAGCTCATACTTGATAAAATGTTCAGTCACTCAATCCCTGGTGATACACTCAGGGAGGATTTTATGGAGCCCACAAAAGTGGGAAACATGCAGGGTGAGTTAATTAGACAAAATCTAAATTTCCTAACAGCAGGGTTGAGATGCAGAGATAAAGTCAGCAGTGTGTTTGCAGCCTGTCAAGTCTCATGCCGGCCTGTTGCATATATTTGTAATATATTTGCATGCCATGAATAGTAATTAGCATAAATCACTTCTGAGTTATGCCCTATATTCAAGATAAAGTCAGAAGCGCAAAGGAATCTCATGGCAACTGGCTCATGTTCGGTTAAAGGTGGTGGACACAGGTTTTGTGCAGTTGTATGTAAGTTCAGCAGTTTTCCTTGTCTAACTCTACAGCAGAAGGGAGGGCGGGCAGAGAATGGTTGCTTGCTTGGAGGCTTGGAACTGGCAAGTATGAGTCGGTGGGTGGGGGTAGGGGTGGGGTGGGAGGTGGTGTGGAATGAGGTCGGGGGTATGGTGGAGTGAAGTGGGATAGCCTGGCATCCCTAGATGGAGGAGGGGTGGTGGGGAGAGTAAGTCAAGGTAAAAAAAATGAGGGGCCTATAAGGCACTGTCAGTAGTGTTCAAATGTGGATCCATCTCAGGGTGTTGGCTGACAGAGTCTTTACAGAGCTTGAAGTTCACAGTTATGTTGTTATAAGGATATAGGCACCAATCACTCATAAGGGATTGTATAAACACGTGTGGGTTCACTTATTTAGACTAGGCACAAGGGGGCATTTATATATTGCTAGAAATTTTGAAGACATCAGTAACAAAGCTGTGTGTGTTCTCTGCTTAATATCAAAAGTGAAACTAAGACTAGACCGTATGACACACTTCCCTTCTAGTGGTGTCATGCTGTTATCCTTTAAAGGCATATCACAACATTCAGCTACAATATTTAAATTATCCTGCTGAGAGTGATCTCAGACAATGCCCTTTAAAATGCATAGAAGAAAGGGCCAACTGAGCCTACAAGTTTGGCAATGTCCCACAGAGTGATGAGTACAGCACTGGACACTAACAGGAACATTGAATAAAGAGTGAACACAAAACAAAACAATGTTGTTTCTTCCACAATATAGAGAATGTCCCCAACTCCCCTGTAACCATCAATGCATGTCAACTATGAGTTGTGCCAGTACTTGAGCTCTCTGGCTAAGCTAATCTCAACAATTAACAATGATGCACGCATGAATAAAGTGAAACCAACATAAGTGAAATTTAATTTTGAAAACCACCCACCACCTTTGTGCTGTCAAGTCTTAAGCTAATGTTAATGGAGTTCGGCAGGAAAGTTGTGGCTGTGATGCAGAGCCTCCCTGTTTGACCAGGAGGCTCTTTAATAGCCCACCTGTAGCTGCAGCACTGTCATCTGATGGCGGGTTTCACCAATGAAAAGCATCCCCCCGTGGGAGAATTGCACTTATCTCCAGTGCATGCTGCTGGCTCTTTAAATTTTAATTGTAATGGCATTGGAAACAGGAGGAAGCAAGGCAAAAGGAAGTGGAACACACTTCCAGCCATACATTGGGGAACAGCATGCTGTTGACAAAATTACCCCCTCAATGTTGCTGATAGATTCAGGAGCAAACATTTTATGTGGCTCTCCAGACTGCTGGTCTGTCTTTGGTACTTTAACTCATCATATATACTGAGGCTTATGACTTAAAAGGCATAATTTTACATTACTGGACAGAGCATTCAGCTAAACTGAAAAATTTACATCTTGCACAGGAAGTAGAAGTAGCATTGACATTCGTGTCAATATAAGAGTAACATCTATGACTTGTACTGGGATTTCAATGATCAACTATTTTTCAACAACAGTGGCAGTAAAAATGAAAGGCTGGGTTAAGGAAATCAGGCTCATAAGTTGCCCCATCATGCCTTTTATATGCATGACTTAAAAACTGGGCCGAATGGCCTGCTTCCATTCAGTCAGCTCTTTGCAATTTTGTGTAATTCTTCTTTCTGTTTCCAATATTTGATTTTACTTTAGCTGTGATGATATATTTGTTCTCTTTAATAATTGAAAGTCATCAAGATTGAACAGCTAATATTCTAACATATTGAAATTTTAAGAACATGAGGCTTAATGAATTAAACTAAATGACTAAAAGTATGTTTAGTTTAAATGTTAATCTGCCTCAAGCAAAGACACTTTCTCAAAAGGTCATTTTTATAATATGATGTCGTTTTAGATGGATTTCAACGAACTTTGAAATTAACTTCTAAAATCAAGCAATTTTAAATACATTTTGGATCTTATTTCCTTAAAGTGAAAGATTTAGACTGGCCTTAATTTTTTATGCAATAATACAACAGATAGCAAATTAGCCTTTCTAACTTCTCTTAGGGCAGAATTTTTCGCACAATGTGTGGGCCCGTGCTCGACACACTCAAGCATGAAATAGTGCGTGATGATGATGTCAGGTAAGCACCCCGATGTCATCGCGCACTCATGATATTTCAGTCAGTGGGCACGTGCGAGAGCCGGCAGTGCACCTGCTGACAATTAAGGGGCCTATTAAAGCCATTAATTTATAAATTAAGTGCAACTTTTCACTGCCCGTTCAACGTTACGGCTGGGTAATCAGCCAGGTGGTTTTTGCATTTTTGAGGGTAC
The DNA here is from genome assembly GCF_017639515.1 of Carcharodon carcharias. Lineage (NCBI taxonomy): Eukaryota > Metazoa > Chordata > Chondrichthyes > Lamniformes > Lamnidae > Carcharodon > Carcharodon carcharias. The sequence continues at coordinate 102,624,196 of NC_054471.1, read as the reverse complement.
CTCATCCACGGGTGGGATGAGGTTTCCAACGTTAATTTAAAAAAATGTTTTGACATAATTTTTATTATGTGTATATGTATGTGAATGAGTCCTATGCGAGGACACTTTTTTTTCAGAATTTAAAAATCCTTATTTTTACTTTTAAAGTTCTTCATCTCCCTGAGGCAGCACTCTGCCTTTAGGGAGCTTTCATTTTGTGCTCCTCGTGCCTACGCAGACTTCAGTGCTCGCCCTTCTCCTGCCCCCACCCCGGCATCGCTAAACCTTTCAGCACGTCTTTCACGCTGGCTGGCTGGCGTGAAGTCTCGGTCATGGGGGACGATCGCGGGCAGCGGACTGTTTCCTGGCCGCCCACTGCGCCTGTCCACTGCGCCCACCCAATGACTAAAAATACTGCCCTTAGTATAATAAAGACTAATGTGCTGCTCATGAGCATCTATCTGCTCCAGATGCTGCTTATGGGATTCCCAACTTTATAGTTGCCTAATCAGGTCAGGTATATAATAGGATTCCTTTGGGCAGGAAAATGGGCAAGAATATTTGTGTCTAAACTCACTGAGCTTAAGAGATAACTGAGCCTCGTTTAGACTCAATTACTGGAGAACCAGCTTAAAGATATTCAGGTTTTTACATAGAAGTACATACGCTACAAGGCACAGAAACAGGTTATGCAACCCAACCAGTCCGTGCCAGTGTTTATGCTCGACTCAAGCCTCCATCTATCCTTCCTCACTTAACTCTAACAGTACAACCCTCTGGGCAGGATTTTGCCCCTGTTGGGGGTGAAGTTGAAGGGCGGGAGCGCACAAGCAGCCATTGGCCATAGACAGGTCGGCGGGTGCACAGCTGATTTTGCTGCCCCCCCACCTGACGTCACCGTGCATCGTTTTACGCGTCGGCGAATGGGCACCCCCACCGCTCACCGATGTGTAAAATCCTGCCCTCTATTTCCTTCTCCCTCACTTGCTTATCTAGCTTCCACTTACATGCATCTATATTGTTCATCTCAACTACTCCCTAAGTTAGTGAGTTCCATTTTCTTACCACTCTTTGGATGAAGAATTCCCAATTAGATTTCTTGGTGGCCATCTTACATTGAAGCCACTAGTTTTGCAGTTTTGTGGCCAGGATTTTGTTGGGTCGACAGGGGTCTCACCCTCCAGTTGGAGAACCAGCAGGGAATCCCTGCCAATTCTGGCACTTAATTGGCTGGGTCGGGCCTTCCCCACAATTGCGGCCCCTAGCAGTGGAAGCCACGCCCGCCGAGAGCGGCTGGCCAATCAAAGGTGGGCAGCTCATCATTGCCTTCAGCACCAACAGGATGAGTGGCTGCTGGTCAGGGAAGGTTCCCGAGGCCCCAAAGCCACAAGTGAGTGAAGGTGGAAGGGGGGGTCATGGGGAGGGGGTCGTGAGGTGGGTTCAGAGGCAAAGGCAACGGCCAGCTCTCTGTCAATGCCAGATTGGGCACAGAGTGCCTGATAGTGAGGCACCCCATGGGAGGCAGATGGAGCCAGCACTAAATAGCAGTGGGCTCAGGAATAATGGTGTCAATTAGCTCATTAAAGAGTCTAATTGACATTCTGCCACCACCGGCCAGGAATCCCGCATCAGTCCCTTCTGCCCTTCAACTTAACCGGGGAAGTTTTCCACGGCTGGGAGACTAACAAGGGGCCTCTCCCATGATAAAGCTGTTCCAGTAGTTGTCTTGATTCCTGTCACAATGGAATAGACAAAATCCACCCATCTGTCTACACCATTAAAACCTTTCATTATTTTAAAGATTTTTTTTCCGTCACCCCTAAGCATCTCCTTTTCAAGAGAAAATAACCCCACTCTGTTCGCTCTTTCCTGATAGGTGTAACCTACTGCTTGGATTGTTCTTGCTATAGCCTTATTGACTTGTGCACAACATTTAGTGATTTGTGTAGTTGTACTCGCAGGTCCCTGTGCTCATTTTCACAATTTAGATTATATTCAGAGCATAATGTGACCTCCTTACTTTTCTTACTATAATAGAATACCTCACACTTACCTACGTTAAAATTCATTTGCCAACTATATACCTATTCTGCAAGTTTATTAATGTCTTCTTGTAATTTTTGCAATTTTCTTCATTGTTGACTATCCCCCCAACACCCTCTCCCCAATTTGATGCAGTCCCAAATTTAGGAATTACGTTTTTGATTCCAAAATTTAAATCATTAACATAAGTGATGAAGAACAGTGATTCCAATGCTGATTGCCCTGGAGACATTTGGAAAATTATGATTCATACAACTGTGATTTTTTTCACTTATGGCTTTTAATATCCTGAGGTAGAAATCATCAGGCCCTGGAGATTTGTTTATTTTAAGCAACCAGTTATGTAACTTAAGTGCTCCCGCTTTCATTCACCTGTGCCCTTTGGCTGCTGCACCAGACCCGAGATCATCACGCCCATGTTCATCTTATTATTTTCCTCCCTCTTTTTACTCCCTTTTTCGCCACATCTTCTAGACCCTTCTCTCTTGATCTTTCTGTCTCTTTTACACTTCTCCCCGCTGAGGCACTCTGTCTTCCCAAATTTCTATCCCAACCCTTCAGTACTGCTTGAAATTTCCACTTTCCTGCTGCCATCCGAAGCTTGAATCTCTCTCATTAGATAAGCCCATAGATCCACTCTGTGCCTCTCTTGACATTTTCTGATGGGTCCATAGAGGCACTCGTCGCTACCTCCTCATGAGCAGCAACACCCAACTACCCCATCCTACTCTCTTGTAGTGTGGTGGCTCCGGCCTGATATCCCCAGTCTCCTGTCTGTCCAACTCACGCTTCCCAGTGCTTGATTCTATGGATTGTGCCAGTAGTCCAGCTATGAGTGTCCCCTCTCTGGCTCCTTTCCGAATGTCCATTCACTCATGAATGAGATTCTTGCATTCCATGAACTTATTGTGGGTGACTGCACCGACATCATGGCCTTGACAGAAAGCTGGGCTGAGGGTTGTTGATACTTTTCCCCTAACTGAAGCTTCCCTGCCTGGCTACACCTTTCAACACTTGCCTAACCCAGATTACCAGCCTGCTCATGTGGTTCTTATAATTATATCTCACCTTGGTCTGTCCCCTTACTCCTCTGGAACTTTCTCCTTCTTTGAGCATCTCATTTTATTCCACCCCTCCAACTTCTTTTCCCTTTTGAAAGCCATCACCTTAAACCCCTTTACCTTGTCCCCTCCACCCTCATCTGCAACAAGTGTGAGGAGCTCATGGGTTTTTTGTCACCAAGATTGAGACCAACCAGTCATCTGCCTTTGCCAAGTCCCCTTTCTATTCTTAGGCCAAACGTGCCCCAAAGTTCCCCCTGTCCTAGCTCTGAACCTTTAGCAGGATTTTCCAGGCTTGACACTGATGGGCATCTTCGCAGATGGGACGGGAAGATTTGGAGAGGCCGCTGACTTTTGGCAACTTTGTAAATTTTCCCATCCTGCCTGCAACAATGCTGGCCTGGGCAGGACTGGAAAATTTGCCCTTTATCTTTCTCTAGTTTCTTTCCTATCTGCCCTCATGCCCTCTCTAATTTCATCTTATTCATGAGACCCACTTGATTCTCCCTCAGCACTATTCCGAATAAACCTCTGACCTCTCAAATTCCCTTCCTGGTTCCCACATAAGCTGACATTTTAAACAGTTCACTCTCCTCAGGCACTGGCCCTCTCTCCACCTCCACCCCTCTCCTCAAAAAACAACCCTTGAACCCTTTGACTTTGTAAGCTGCCATCCCATCTCCAACTTGAACATATTGTCACCTCCTGAATCCATTTCCATCCCTCCCAGAGCTCCATATTCTATCCCCCCAATCAGATTTTTGCCCTTGCTATTGTCCTGAAACAGCTCCTATCAAAGCCTCGAGGAGACTGTGATAAAAGTATATCATCCATCCTCATGCTTCTTGACTCTATCTTAACCCCTATCTTAATCCACACCCTTCTGCTTGCTCATCTATATTACTTCTCATTCAAGCAACACCTTGATTTAAAAAAATTTATCCTTGTTTATAAAACCCTCCACGGCCTTGTGTCTCCTTACCTCTGTATTCATCTCCAGCTGTGCAGCCCTCTGAGCTATCTGCACTTATCTAATTCTGGCCTCTTGAACATCACCGAGTTTAATTGTTCCACGATTAGTCCTTGAGCCTTCAGCTGCCTAGGCCTCAGGCTCTGGAATTCCCTCCCTACACTTCCCTACCTCGCTTTCCTCCTTTAGGATTGATCTCTTTGAGCAAGCTTTTGGGCCTTTGACTTAATATCTCTTTCCGTGGTTAGGTGTCATTCTTTGCTTTTGTTTTATAATGCTCTGCGCAGTGCCTTGGGACGCTTAATTACATTGAAGGTGCTTCAAAAATATAAGTAGCTTTTGTTGTTGCTGTTTTTATTTTTGTTTACAGCTTTGTTATCACCGGTCCCTGGACGAGGTCCACCAGTTTGTTGTGGTCCCAGACAAGGTACCCCAAATTGTTATGCTTCCAGGTGAAGAGGGATGAGCTGGCTCCCTTTCTTTATTCAACCTGCTTGGTTAGTCACAACAAGGTTAATTTAAAAAAGATCCCTTCCCTGGAATCAATCTAACAAGGCTTTCTTGAGTCAAAGAAAGAGTGAGTTTATTTCTAAAATGTGAGAAAAAAAAATAAAAATGCAACACATACACAAAAATTAGAAATGAGAAATGAGTCCAAAAACAACAGTTAAAAAAAGATACATGAATCAATCTTTGGCTTGACTGTCAGGAGTAGATGCTGAAATGTTGCGGCCATGAAATTGGATGATTCCAGTAGAGCTGGCTTTGGCAGTTGAGCAGTTGGTTTGGAGATTCTTGGTTCTGCTGGTTAGCTGAAAGGAGTTGTCCTGTTTCCTTTTCGACTGTGGATTTGCTGTCTTGGCTTCCAGCAATCAGAGAGAGAGGACTTTTTTACCTACAAGACAGGGATGCCTTGTAGATGTTCTTCAGCTGTGACCTTCACAGTACACACTAGCACCAGAACAGAACACCAGACTAGCACACAGAGACCAGGGTTGCAGTTGGCTTTTTAACTCCTTATCTTGTGTATTCTGAAAGGGAAAAACAAACATTTCTTCCACCCAGAAACTGAATTCTTTCAACTCAGGCCCACAGTCTGGGATAAAACTCAACAGGAGATGGTTTCTGCTGAGCTGGTAATCAGCCTCCATTATCTCCACAACCACAGGAGTTAATAGTTTAGTTTTTGCATTGCATCTTTTCCTTTAAATTGTCTCTGTCTGAAGCAGTCCTTGACACCTTTATAGGTGCGACATTCCGTTCTCTGGACTGGTTGGTCAAGTGTAATCCACATAGGAATTTTCCAGCAAGTGGCTACTTTGCAGTCTCAGCCAGCTTTTGCTTGTATGTCCTTTTTAAAAAAAAACACACACATCTTACTTATAGGCTCAATATGCCCATAAGTAATTTGGATCTATGACCCGCTGTCATAACAGCCTTTAACAAAGTTGATCATACCATCCTCCTCCAATGACTCTCGCCCAGCTTGGCAGCACTGCACTCGATTGGCTGCATTCTTATTCATCTGAATATAGCCGGAGAAGCACCACTAATGGTTTCTCCCTGCTCCCACATAGTTGAATTCTGGTGACCCTCAAGGATCTATCCTTGGCCCCTTCCTATTTCTCATCTACATGCTGCCCCTTGGTGACATCATCCAAAAACACAACATCAGTTTCCATAAATACACCATGGCTCCCAGCTCCACCTCAGCAGTACCTCTCTCAGTCCCTCCACTGCCTCTAAATTCTGAGACTGCTTGTCTGATATCCATTACTGGATGAGCAGAAATTCCCTACAACTACACATTACAAAGACTGAAGCCAGTATCTCTGCTGCAAAGGCCACTCCCTCCCCACCGACTCTCCGGCAACTTTCTGAGACTAAACTCGACTATTTGCAACCTCAGTGTCATATCTGACCCCGAGATGAGCTTCCAACCACATATCCACAATGTCACAATGCCTGTTTCACCTATGACTCCATACCTATCTCAACTTCTTTGCTGCTGAACCCTCATCTATATTTTTGCTACATGCAGACTTGACTATTCCAATGTACTCCTGGTCAGATTCCCACATCCTACCCTCCGTGAGTTTAGAACAAAGATCAAAGAAAAGTACAACACAGGAACAGGCCTTTCGGCCCTCCAAGCCTGCGCCGATCATATTGCCTGTCAATCTAATCCATTTTGCACTTCCGGTGTCCGTATCCCTCTATTCCCATCCTATTCATGTATTTGTCACACTGCCTCTTAAACATCACTATTGTACCTGCTTCCACCACCTCCTCTGGCAGCGAATTCCAAACATTCACTACCCTCTACGTAAAAAACTTGCCCCGCACATCTCTTCTAAAATTTTCTCCTCTCACATTAAATCTATGTCCCACCCTGGAAAAAAGCTTCTGACTATCTACTCTGTCCATGCCATTCATAATTTTGTAAACTTCTATCAAGTTGCCCCTCAATCTCCGTTGCTCTAGTGAGAACAATCTGAGTTTCTCCAACCTCTCCTCATAGCTAATAACCTCCAGACCAGGCAGCATCCTGGTAAACCTCCTCTGCACCCTCTCTAACACCTCCATATCCTTCTGGTAATGTGGCGACCAGAATTGCACGCAATATTCCAAGTGTGTCCTAACCAAGGTTCTAAACAGCTGCAGCATGACTTCCCAGCTTTTATACTCAATACCCCTGCTGATGAAGGCAAGCATGCCATATGCCTTCCTGACTACCTTATCCAACTGCGTTGCCACTTTCAGTGACCGGTACGCCCAGATCCTACTGGCCGTCGATGCATGTAAGGCTTCTGCCATTTACTGTATAATTCCTACCTGTATTAGACCTTCCAAAATGCATTACCTCGCATTTGTACGGATTAAACTCCATCTGCCATTTCCCGGCCCAAGTCTCCAATTAATCTATATCCCATTGTATCCTTTGACAATCCTCTTCACTATCTGCAACTCTGCCAACCTTAGTGTCATCTTCAAATTTACTGATTAGTCCAGTTACATTTTCCTCCAAATCATTTACGGATACTACAAACAGCAAAGGTCCCAGCACTGATCCCTGCGGAACATCACTAGTCACAGCTCTCCATTCAGAAAAGCACACCTCCACTGCTACCCTCTGTTTTCTATGACCAAGCCAATTCTGTATCCATCTTGCCAGCTCACCTCTGATCCTGTGCAACTTTACCTTCTGTACCAGTCTGCCATGAGGGACCTTGTCAAAGGCCTTACTGAAATCCATGTAGATAACGTACACTGTCCTTCCATCGTTGATCATCTTTGTCACTTCCTCAAAAAACTCGATCAAGTTAGTGAGACACAACCTCCCCTCCACAAAACCATGCTGCCTCTCACTAATACGCCCGTTTGCTTCTAAATGGTAGTAAATCCTGACACGAAGAATCTTCTCCAATAATTTCCCTACCACTGATGTAAGGCTCACTGGCCTGTAATTTCCTGGATTATCCCTGCTACCCTTCTTAAACAATGGAACAACATTGACCATTCTCCAGTCCTCTGGGACCTCAACTGTAGCCAGTAAGGATACAAAGATTTCTGTCAAGGCCCCAGCAATCTCCTCCCTTGCCTCCCTCAGTACTCTGGAGCAGATCCCGTCGGGTCCTGGGGACTTATCTGCCTTAATATTCTTCAAAACGCCTAATACCTCCTCTTTTTTGATCTCAACATGATCCAGGCTATCTACACACTCTTCCCTAGAAAAATCAACTGCTAAGTCCTTCTCTTTGGTGAATACTGATGAGAAGTACTCATTTAGTATCTCTCCCATTTATTCTGGCTCCACACACAGATTCCCACCTCTGTCACTGAGTGGGCCTACCCTTTCCCTGGCTGCCCTCTTACCTTTTACATATGTATAAAAGGCCTTGGGATTTTCCTTAATCCTGGTTGCCAATGACTTTTCATGACCCTTTTAGTCCTCCTGACTCCTTGCTTAAGTTTCTTCCTACATTCTTTATGTTCTCCACAGGCTTCATCTGTTCCCAGCCTTCTAGCCCTTACGAATGCTTCCCTTTTCTTTTTGACTAATCTCACAATATTCTTCGTTATCCAAGGTTCCTGAAACTTGCCATACTTATCCCTCATCCTAGCAGGAACATGTCGGTCCTGAATTCTTATCAAATGATGTTTGAAAGCCCCTCACATATCAGTTGTTGATTTGCCCTCAAACATCCGCCTCCAGCATTGATTCCTCAGTTCCTGCCTAATATTGTTATAATTAGCCTTGCCCCAATTAAGCACCTTAATCCGAGGACTCCTGTTATCCTTATCCACCAGTACCTTGAAACTTACTGAATTACAGTCATTTCTCCCAAAATGCTCCCCTACAGAAACTTTGACCACCTGGCCGGGTTCATTCCCTAATACCAGGTCCAGTATTGCCCCTTCCCTAGTTGGACTATCTACATATTGTCTCAGGAAGCCCTCCTGGATGCATCTTATAAATTCTGCACCATCCAAAACCCTAGCACTAAGTGATTCCCAGTCAATATAGGGAAAGTTAAAATCACCAGCCACAACAACCCTAATGCTTTTACATCTTTCCAAAATCTGCCTACATAACTGTTCCTCAATCTCCCGTTGGCAATTGGGAGGCCTATAGTAAACCCCCAACATTGTAACTACATCCTTCCTATTCAGGAGCTCTACCCATATTGCCTCGCTGCATGAGCCCTCCAAGGTGTCCTCCTATCGTACAGCTGTGATATTGTCCTTAACCAGCAGTGCAACTCCCCCACCTCTTCTACATCCTTCTCTATCCTGCCTGAAACATCTAAATCCTGGAACGTTTCTCTGTCAATCCTGTCCTTCCTTCAACCAAGTCTCTGTAATAGCAATAACATCATAGTCCCAAGTACTAACCAAGCTCTAAGCTCATCTGTCTTGCCTGTTACACTTCTCGCATTGAAACAAATGCATTTCAGACCCCCAGTCCCACTGTGTTCAGTAATTTCTCCCTGCCTGCTCTTCCTCTTAGTCCTACTTGCCATATTCACTAGTTCCCAGTCATTTATTTCACCTGCTGACCTATTGCTCTGGTTCCCATCCCCTGCCGTACTAGTTTAAACCCTCCTGAGTGACACTAGCAAACCTTGCAGCCAGGACATTGGTGCCCCTCCAGTTTAGATGCAACCCGTCCTTGTACAGGTCCCACCTGCCCCAGAAGAGATCCCAATGATCCAGATATCGGAAACCCTCCCTCCTACACCATCTGTTCAGCCACGTGTTTAGCTGCTCGATCTTCTTATTTCTAGCCTCACTAGCATGTGGCACAGGGAGTAATCATGAGATTACAACCCTAGAGGTCCTGTTTTTTAACTTTCTGCCTAATTCCCTGAACTCCTGCTGCAGGATCTCGTCACTCTTCCTGCCTATGTTGTTAGCACCAATGTGTACCATGACCTCTGGCTGTTCTCCCTCCCCCTTCAGAATGTCCCATACCCAATCAGAGACATCCTGGACCCTGGCACCAGGGAGGCAACATAGCATCCTGGTGTCTCTTTCACGACCACAGAAGTGCCTATCTGAGCCCTTGACTATAGATTCCCCTATGACAATTGCTCTTCTGTGCCTTGACCCCTCCCCCAACCCCCCCTCCCCTGCCCCCACTGAACAGCAGAGCCAGCCATGGTGCCACTGCTCTGGCTACAGCTGTTGTTTTCCTCCAAATGGCCATCCCCCCAACGTATCCAAAACGGTATACCTGTTAAAGAGGGGGACATCCACAGGGGATTTCTGCACTGACTGCCTACCCCTTCTAGCGGTCACCCATCTATCTGTCTGTACCTTGAGTGTGACCACTTCTGCAAAACTCCTGTCTCTGACGCTTTCCGCCACCTAAGTGCTCCTAAGTGCATCCAACTGCTGCTCCAACCGATCCATGCAATCTGTCAGGAGCTGCAATTGGTTGCACTTCCTGCAGATGTAGTTGTCCCGGACACTTGAAGCATCACAGATTTCCCACATCCCATAGGTGAAGCACTTCACCCCAGCAACTGCCATTTCTAGAATTATTTAATAAATTAATTTAAATCTAATAAGTGCTTATTGACTCCTTATTAACTATACGTTCCCTAGCGCTAGATTTCTACTATAAATGCTAAAGTCTAAGAACAGTAATCACCTGCTTCTGGTCTAGATACCCTCCAGTTATTAATTAAGTGATTAATTTATTTGGTTTAATTAGTTTAACAATGTTTTAGTTTCAAATTCAGTGAAGATTCCCTACCAGCCAATCAGGTCACAGATTTACCGTGATGCCACTTTTAATTATTGTTTTAAGACCCGAGGTCTGCCCTCTGACTCTACTCCCTGGAACTAGGCCACGAATCCCCGAGGTAAGGTTTTTATACTCACCGCTCTGGAACTCAGCCTTCCGACTCTGCTCACTGGAGTTTAATTTCATCAAAAACTCTGTTGTCCATATCCTAACTCACACCAAACCCTGTTCACCCATCACCCCGTGCTCCCTGACCTACACTGGCTCCTAGCTAACCAAAGCCTCGATTTTAAAATTTTCATCCTTCTTTTCAAATCACTCCATGGTCTCATCTCTCCCTATGTTTGTAATCTCCTCCAGCCCTACAAACCTCTGACTTACCTGTGCTCCTCTAATTCCAGCCTCTTGAGCATCCCTGGTTTTAATCACTCCACTATTGGTGGCCAGGTTTTCAGCTGCGCAGGTCCAAAGCTTTAAAATTCCCTCCCTAAACCTCTTTGCCTCTCCACTTTGCTTTCCTCATTTAATATACTCCTTAAAACCTGCCGTTTCGACCAGGCTTTTTGTCAGCTGCTCTATTATCTACTTATGCGGCTTGGTGTCACATTCTCTTTCATAGTGCCTTAGTGAAGCACCTTGGGTGTTTAATTATGTTCAAGGTGTTGTATAAATACAGGTTGTTGATGTTGTTAAGTCCCATCCTTTATTCTCTTACTGTTTTCTTACTTATATTATATTACATCAAATACAATGTTCCTTTCCTTTGAGTCATTTGTAGGCTATCTTGTACCATTCATACGTTGTTCTCTTCTTCCCTTCAATAAGGAGAGATACAAAGTATTCATTAAACAAGTCTGCAATGTTTCTATTGCCCTTTATAGCCATATTTGCATCTGTCTTTAATGGGCCTCACATTCCCCTTTACCTTTCTCCTTCTCTTAATATATTTATAAAAGCAGCTTCTGATAAATGGGATCTTTCTTTGATCTGAAAGACATGCCAAAATGAAGAAGTGCTTGTGACTGCTAATCATTTGATGGGCCCTATCAGGTCAGTAAGCTTGTCCATGCCCTTCAAGGGATTAAAAGTTCTTTAAAGGAACTGGTTTTCCTTTTGTAACCACCTGCAATCGAATGGTACTGTGGAAGAAAACCAAAACTGACCATGTGGGTCAGTTAGTCGCCAGAGTGCTATTCCAACCTGGTTTTCTCCACTCTCTCACGCTCCCACCTTCTATTCCAGGAGGAAAGGCTCCTGGTCACCCATTCCTGTGTGTGTAAGCGATGGCTGGGCTGCAGAGCCCGGCACCTCGGCTGGTTTCCCTTCTTCCATCCTTCACAGTGCTGGGTCCAGGGGTTACCAGGGCAGGAATGAAAGTAATCCACTTGGCAGTGATGGAAGGGTGGCTGCAGTCTCTACTAGGAGTGGGGCACCTCTTCTGGTTAGGCTCCAGATTTTAATTTGGCCACAGCTGAGTTCCAGGCTCAATTCTTGTTCCCACCCTTGTGGGCACTTCCGCCCAATTTAAGATTCAGTTCATCCCTCCAACTGCTGCATCATGGCAATAGTGGGCCTCCTGTCACTGGTGCCGAACCCACCAGCACTTTTCCACATGGAAATAAACAGCTTCAATCCAGAAAATTGGGTCAAGGCACAGTGGGTTTTAGAGAGTGGGCAGAAGTCTCCACATGGCCTCCTTCAGCAGGAGGAGGGATCCTTAAAGTTCAGTTCTTAAGTGCCTTAGGGCACAAATTATTTGAAACATGTCTCTTTTGTGCCAAATATTTAATGTGGAATCCAAGGAAACATGCACTTGGCAGGGGGCTGGGGACATATTTCTGGCTGTCAGTCTTTAGGATCATTAATAGATGAATTGTTTACGTGTGGAAAACAATACAGAAGGATAATGCAGTTCTATAGAGCAGCCCTGTGATGACTTCAGTTTGTAAAGTTATTGTACAGCCAGAATAATCACAGGTCAGCATGTTAACAAGCAGGAAATTAGCTTCTGGGTCTCTCTAGACGAGTTTCAGTGTTGTACAAAGCTCTTTGCTAGTGCCACTGAATTACTGAAGCAAAGGGTTTGTGCAGCCAGCTACACGCCAAATATATAACCACCAGGACTTTTGCTTCTGTACACTGCCAACCTGCACTACTGCCCAATAAAGTGGGCAGGTGGAAAATTCTGAGGTTGGTGACCACAGGCATGGAAATCTCAGCCATTAAGCCTGGGTATCTGGGAAGATTTTGTTTTAGGCATTTTTTTTCAGGCTGTCAGTCCTAATGAGACCCAGAAGCTTGACACCTACCTTGGAGATCAATGCTATTCAGGAAATGGACCTTAAGAAAACAACTAATTGCTGATCAAGAAATGCCAATCAGAAGTTTCATAGCTATGCTTTAAAACCAATTAGAAAAGCATGTTTCACAGACAATGTGGCAGCGCACACAATGGGCGGAATATTCCGCATCCGCTCGCCGCCACGATCTTCCAGTCCTGCCGCAAGTCAATGGATTTCTGGCTGGGGCACTGTCTAGCCTGCGGCGGGTCCTGCCTGTGACGGGGCTGAAAAATCCCGGCCTGTGTGTGAGGTACTTGCTGAAAACACTGTCCATCTTTCGTGAAACACATTTAGACTAAGCTATTGGAGGAATAGTTTGATGGAGTGCTTATCACCAGTAAAAAAAAGCCACAACTGTACTATTTCTATCCATCATTTGTCTGTCAGTCGCTTATGACATGTGATGTGTTGAAAAGCAGGGAGAAGCTCTCAGCATTCTGACTAAGGCATATCTCTCAAACAACGTTAGCAAAAACTGAGTAAATGGCATTTATTGCTCATGATGTTTGTAGAACTTTACTGTGTGCAAATGAACTGGTGTAATTGCCTACATAACTATAGAGGTGACAGGAGGGATCGTCCGTGCCCACTGGTGTCGGGCATGTTCAGTGGCCTGAGTGGATAATATGACGAAGAGGCCAAAAATTGGTTTTGCGATGTTGTGAAACCAGTTTGTGATCGTCTGCTCCACCTGCCGATGGCGGGCCACATTTCCCACCATCAGACCCGAGAATCTCATTGTAATGTATTTGCATATCATAAAAACCCAGCCCCCTGCAATCGTTCTCCCCCTGCGCTGGATCGTCCACCTACGTCAGCGTGATAGCATGCCGGTGTGTTTCACAACAGCACATAAAGGCGCGCATTTGGCCGGCTGCACTTTGAGGGGGACTCAGAAGTGAGTGCACAGTAACGTTGTGGAGCGCTCACCCGTGTCGCCTATTGGACTTCAAGTTTGAGGCTCATTGGGAGTGGGGGGGGCTAAGGGCTGCCCGGTGGTTAAGGTATTTTTGGAGAGGAACACAAGGCCTGCCCTGTGGTTAAAGGTAATGCACAGGCACATTTGGGATGTGGGGTGGGGGAGTTGAGGGAAGCAGCCACATATTGGGGAAACCTTATATAAAGTGACCATTCCTCTGCAGCTGAGACAATTCAGGTGAGGCACATTGATATGTTAGGAATTGGGCCTTTCGCACCTCTGCCTACTGAAGCAATGCAGAGGCATAAAAATGCCACCAAGCGCTCCAGAGCTTTTCACCCCTCGGGCACAGACTGCAAGGTAATGGGCATTTTATCGGACTGCAGAACATTTGGGTGGCTGGGCATGTTTTTGCAATCTCCTTGCTAAAGCTGGCCATGGAGTAGTCACTGGTGGAGGTGCTCACAGCCCCTTGCAATGTCAGCATCTCGGTTTGGACCAGTCTCCCCCATGGTTCAAGCTAACAGTGCAGCCTTGCAGTGTGGGTTAGGAGAATGCCTGTGCCTGAGCTGAGAGCACAGCATGCAGTCCAATGGGCAAAGCTGCCGCCAGTCGATCAAGTGGAGTGGGGCGGAGGTGGGTGGGATATCAGGCAGCCTTGCAGCACACTTTTCTCTTGCCATCCAAGTGGTGGCCAGCAGTCTCTGGAATGCATTAAGGGGCTTTCAGGCTTAACCAAGACGATTCTTAGTACACTCATGCTAACCCACACGTCTCTCTCTTTCATCCTGCAGGAGGAGTACATCAGGAGCATGGAGCCTGGTGAACTAGCTGTATGCCTTGTGGCTTACAGAGAGTGAAGATGACAGAGAAGAGAGCAACTGAGGCTCCTGGCTGCACAGAGGGAGGAGCAGCACACTCTGGAAGAAGGGGTGGCTGGATGCCAAAAAAGAGCCACAGCGAGCCATCGTTGCTCAGTGCCTAGCTAGACCCAAAGTCTATAGCCGCTGCCTTTTATTCCTACAGATGACCAAGAACTAGTGTCGCCGAAGACTCCATATGTCTTGGAACTGGCCAGCTACCGCAGGATTTGGCGCCATGGGGACATGGAGAACATCCACTGTCAGTCCATGAAAGTGGCAGCAGCGCTCAATTTCACCACCAATGCCTCCTTTCAGGGCTCCACAGGTGACCTCTGTGGTATGTCACAAGCCTCCACCCACAAATGCATCCATGAGGTCATGGATGTCATCTTCAGGAGGGCTCACAACTTTGTGCATTTCGCCCAGGACTGGGACAGCCAGGATGCAAGAGCAATTGTATTTGCCCAGATCTTTGGTTTCCCAAATGTGCAGGGTGCGATCGACTGCACTCATGTGGTGCTCAGATCTCAATCACAACACATGGTCAACTATGTCAACCACAAGGGATTCCACTCGCTGAATGTGCAGCTGGTGTGCGACTAACAGAAACGCATCCCGCAGGTGTGCACACGGTTTCCAGGGTCCCCCTACACTCCTACATTCTCAGCTGGTCACAAATCACTCATGTCTTCCAGGGTCCACAGAGGCTGCAGGGATGGCTCCTCGGGGACAAGGGCTACCCGCAGAGGGCATGGCTGATGACACCCATGCGGCAGCCTCAGACTGCAGCAGTGAATATATAATGAGGCTCATGCAGCAGCTCACAACTTGGTGGAGTAGATCATCGGGATGTTGAAAATGAGGTTCCGGTGCCTGGACCGGTCTGGTGGAGCCCTGCAATACAGTCCACAGAGGGTGTCATGCATCGTTGTTGTCTGCTGTGCTGTTTATAACCTGGCATTGCATCGGGGAGAGGAGCTGGCTGAGGAGGAGATGCAGGAGCTGCACGTCTCCTCCAATGAGGAGGATGCCGATGGGGATGAGGGGAAGGAAGTCCTTGAAGGCCGCTATGATGGGGATGAGCCTTTTGCACTGGTCAGAAGAAGCAGGCGCGCTTGAGAGGCCCTCATAGATGCTAGATTTGTGGAGGATGATGACGACAGGCAGTGAGGAGACACCATAGATCCTCACATTGCATCTGTGAATGTTTGACTCTAGTCTGGCTGATGACAGCGCACATACCCTCTGAGATAGTGTTCCTGTCATGGGGACACAGTGGAGGCCCTAATAGTCACTCGATTGCAAGAGGATGATGATGACATGCAGTGAGGACACTTCATAAATCTTCACATTGCCTCTGAGAATATCTGATTCCTGTCTGGCCGAGGGCAGCTCACTTGCTCTCTGTGATCAGGGTCATATCATGGAGACGCAGCCATGGAACTTTAAAAACATCTGATCCTTTGTCCGCCTTCAGTACCTGAGCCCTTTAGGAGCTGGGGCACAGCATCACTGGTCACAGATGCTGAAGACATGGGGGCGGGCCCCACCTTTAAGGTGCTGAGAGCACATAGACAGAATGATGGAACTCTGTGACACCTGGCCACTACATTCTGGCAGCAATGACAAGCACTGTCGAGGTGCAGGCACCAGTAATGTGTCCAGGGAGTGTGAGGCCAGACCAACACTTGGTCTGAAGGCTGCACAAAGCACAGGGAAGAAGCCCTGGACTGAGACACCTGTCTTTATCTGGAGCAGAAAGGTTTCAGATCTGAGTGATATGAACATTGCTCATCAGAACAAGGAGCCATGGGGAGGGAGACATTCTTGGGAGTTTATTGACAGTAGTGAACATTATGTACAAGTGATTAAGACCCATGCCCAGACTGTGCAACTGCACCTTCTTAAAGCTTGGCCTAAATAGCCAAGTGGTTATGGTACTGGGTTTGTAACCCCAAGATCAAGAGTTCAAATCTCACAATGGCAAACGATGAAACAATGTAACTTCATCTGAAACAGATGGAAACGGGCTTGTACTCGAAAGTGTTACACCTTCCTAACCCTGCTGGTACATATTGGTGCTCCCCGGACATCTGCATTGAATGTAGAGTCAGTCTGCTGACTGCTGCACCTTGGCAAAAGCAAAGTACTGCAGTTGCTGGAAATCTGAAATAAAAACAGAAAATGCTCGAAAAATTCAGCAGATCTGACAGCATCAGTGGAGAGAGAAACAGAGGTAATGTTTTGAGGCCGCTCCATTTTAAGTCTGCTAAGACCTTGCGGGCGTCCTCTGGAACACAGAGAGCAGAAGGGCCCTGACCTGCGTTTGGAGTCCTGCTGTGTGGCAGTGGCACCCTCCTCGGCCTGTGGAGCTGGAGCTGCTGAGGTCACAGGAAGGGGAATTCGGATAGGCCTGAGTCATCTGGATGGATGGCCCTGGGGAGGGAGGGGTACACCTGCTGGTCCTTCTCCATATAGGTGCTCACAGACCCCGAGCTGACTCCTTGAGGAAAAGGGGTAGCTGGAGTGAGCTCGAGCTGCCCCACATCCCTCTCGAGTACACATTGTTGGAAGTCAACTATGGCATCAGCAATGGAGCTGAGTCTGCGCAACAGTGCAGGACCCATGTCCTAGAGCAAGATCTCCATGGCGGCCGCTAGTGTTAACCTCAGTGCATTGGCATGCCGGTACTATCAGCTCTGCCTGAAGGTGGATGGACTCCTCCATTGTGTCTTACAATCTGAGGAGTGCAGTGGACATCCCTTTCTGATGTTCCTGAGCTTGCCTTTGCAGCTCCAGCAACTGTGGCATGATCAAGTCCAGAGGCTTGTCATCTGACTCGGACTCAGCAATGTTCTGGCTTCCAGCAGTTCTCCGAGTACCGGGGTCCTGGGAAGTCCCTGCCTCTGCCTGCTGTGGATCAGACAGTGCGATGTGCTCACCAGAGTGTGATCCCAAGGCTTCTCTAAAGCAAGGTCCCACCGAGGTGTGTGTCTCTGCGCTGGTGGAGGGTGTGGGTGAGCACTGTGACGGGACTTCAGAGAGGGTGCCTTCAGATTCCTCTTCAGAGGTTTCTTCAGGACTTGATTGGGGGCCCTGGGTCATGGACCCTGTCATCTGTTTGGTAGATGTGTCTGTGAAAGCAAGGAGAGATAATTAGTGCATGGCATTGGCCTGTGAAACAGGACACATCACTCACAGCATGGCTGTCTGATGGATGTTGCACTGCTGGATCCTCACTTGGCAGAGCAGCGTCGACCTCACTGTCAGCACAGGAATGGTCCTGGTCATCACCGGCCAGTTGAATGGCTCTGTTTTCAAAGTCCGTGAGGATATTGATTTCAGGCATTCCATCAACGGTCTGTGACCTCTCCCTCTTGTTGTGTGCCAGCTTGTCCTGCTTAAATAGAGTGTAAGCAGGATGTGTGCAGGGCAGATGATAAGTATGCCTGGCATGCTTGGGTAGTGAGTGGTCCCATGGACGGGATGAGGACAATGAACGTGTGTGTCTGAGAGTGAATAGTGATGTCCCTTGAACTGGCAGTGCGTGAGGGCCCTGTGGATGTGTGATGGGTTTGTGAGTGTGTGAGTTGAGAGTGATGAGGAGTGACTTACCCTGGCAGTACAGAGGAAATAATTCATCCTCTTGTGGCATTGGGTGGCTGTCCTCTTTGGCAGGGCATTGGCACTGACCACCGCTGTCACCGCCTCCAGGCCGGAGTAACAAGGTTGCTGCTCATCCTGCGGCCAGAGCAGGGATAGAGGACATCACTGCGAGCCTCCACTGCGTCCAAAAGGCGCTCGAGGGACCCGTCATTAAACCTGGGGGCTGCAGTCTTTTTGCCTTTCAGAGCCATGTCTTCTGTGCAACAGTCGTGGGCTGGAAGCACTGAGATGTGTGCATGTGGCTGCACTTTAAATATGGCACCCGGCATGCTGAAGCGGGGAGGTGATGGCGTGGTGGGCGAATGAGAGCCCACCTACCATGGAAACGGTGTGCTTCCCGGAAGTGTATAACTAATGCGGCAGGTTTGGGATGAAACAGTGTAAAAAGCTGCCATTGTGGCCGGCGGGTAAAACAGCATTTTACATCCCCCCACCCCCGCTTTCACACTTAGTGCAAATCTGGGACAATTCCACTTTACATTTTAACAAGAAAACATTGTGAGGCACTTTGAAAGTTCCTGTGGGTTAAATGTGCTGCATAAATACAAGTTCTTCTTTTCTCTATTAGCTCAGTGACTTTAAAAGTTAAATTGCATAATGTTATTTTATATCACATTTAGAACTGTACCATTTTAACAATGGAATTTGGAGGGGTTTAGTCTCATTGCTTCTGTTAATATTAATCTCATTCAGAACTGCAGTGAATTGCAATAGTCCAGAAGCCATGGTTTGTGCTATGTCAAGCCTTTGTTGTTGCTTAATAAGATGGGGGTTAATTGTTGAATTTTGTATATTTTAAATCCCACTAGCTGATCTTTTTGAGTCACTTTTATGTGAAAAGCTATTTGAACTCACCACAAAATCAATTTCTTAAGATAGAAATCCAAATCATTTTTTCAGTGGTGCCAATATCTGTTGCATAAGCAGGGATCCACCTTCAAATGTCCTTTTAGCATTTGACCTTGGAACTTCTAAAGTATAGGTTTAGAAGTAAATTTACTGTAAGTAATTTAACTCTGTGCATGAATTCCAAATGAATTTTCCTACATCCTACTCTATTATTTAATCTTTGATCATAGCGATCAGTTTGACATTGATTGCTTGTGATAACTAATGACTGCATTGTGTATGATAATGTTGCAAAAGTTATAAAGCACTTGTAATGGCATGCATCAGAACAAAACACAGCTATTCTAAAAGCTTAACGATTTTGGACAAAAACATCAAATTGGTCAAACTCGTAGTTAATCAGAGAATAGGAGAACCAGGATGAATAATTTATGTGAAACAAACGACCAAATGGGTAGTTGTGTTGAAGCTGTAAGAGCTTTAAGAGCTCGTATGAGGAAAGATTGAGAATTTAAACAGTGTCCAATGACACATGCAGCAACATTATGTTTGTTCTTCTGCTTAAGGGGATTTGAATTTCCTTTAGCTTCCCACCATTTCTAATAAAATGATAATTATTATTATTGAATTCAGACCACACTCACTTACTCGATTTAAAAGGCCAGGTCTGTTTTTGTGTGTATTTCTAATCAAATCAATGTCATTATGAAGTTTTATAGCTGCAAATAATAGGGTAAAAATGTATTGGACTAGCAATTCAATCGTGTTTGAAAAATGGTGCAAGGGTTATCTGGAACTGTTGCTGGCTGCTCATTATTTTGTGCCTGGAGTGCAGCCAGAATTACACAAGCTATTTATTCGCTGCACCATTGTTTGGGGGTGTGGGGTGGCTGTGGGGTAATAAACTGAACATCTCTGATAGCGTTAAAAGGCAGTCAGCACTTCTTAAAAAGAAGGCACGCTTTGGCTGCAAAAAACAGGGCAATCTTTGTAAGGTTCAAAATTGCTGCAAGAGGCCCAGGGGGGACACCTAGGTTCTCAGATGCAGTATTGGAGGCCTTGATCCAGATTATGGGTAGGGGCAGTAATATCATGTGCCTCTGGAGGGGGTAGACATATGAAAAGCCCTCCAGATAACACTCCAGAGGAGTGTTGAGGAGGTCAGAGCAGGGAGATTAGCTCCAAGTTCATGTCTTCAATACCAGAAAAAGTTCAATGACCTCACTGTTACTGTTGGGGTAAGAATTTTAACTCTTTCCTCATTCCTGTAGCTTCATTACTCGCTACAGTCCCCTCCCTATTAGACTGCTCTCCTGTTAAGTTCACTTTTGTTACTTTAAATACAGATGTCAGTTATAACAACAGCATAAAATTGGATCTCTGTATTTAATAAACCCAGGTTGCACAATCCAACATGGGTACTCTGTCAAATTATACAATAAGATTCCATGTAATCACATGATTCGTTATTACTGAGTTCACAGTTCATTATAAGAGCTCATGTAACACACTGCAGGATTCCAGCCTGACTACAACAAACAGCAGTTTACTCAAAACACATATGAATTCTACCTTTGATCGCTACATCGCCTGCATGTTAACACTAAATCATAAAACATCAAAAGACAAACAATGGAGACTACAGATAATATGGAACCAAGAAGATACACTCATGTTTATTTCAATTCCTCCCAAGGACTCTGTTATCATGGTTCTATGGTCCATTTAAGCTATTCTATCACTTTATTACTACAAGGAGTGACTAAACAATATGGGCAGAATTTTCTGCCTGTCAGGCAGGTGGGCCCAACCCAATCTCCGGCGGGCGGGGAGCCGATCCCCACCGGAGAAGTGGGCCACGCCACCATTTTACATGGGTGGGCCAATTAAGGCCCGCCCTGTGTGACGTCCGGCGGGAAGCGCTATGTGCTTCCTGTGTGGGTGGGGGGATTCTCCAAAAGCAAGACTGCGCTCTTTCACGCATGCTTACAAAAGAGCCCACATCTTCCTGAGGCTAGTGCAGCCTCAGGGAGATTGCTTTTACGTTCAAAAATATTAAAATTAGAAAACAAAATCCCCTAACGTGTCCCCCTCATGTGACAATGTCACACGAGATGGGACATGTTCATAATTTACAATATAACTTTACTAAACTTTTTAAAACCCTCCATGAAACCTCATCCCGCCAGTGGATGAGGTTTCATGTTTTTATCTATTCCCTGCCGGGGCTCCTGGCCTGCCCACCAACCTTAAGGTTGGATTGGCAGGTCCTTTAATTGTTTAAATAATCCTGTCAATGGCCTCAATTGGCCATTGACAGGTCGGCGGGCCCGCAGCTGATTTTGCTGTGCCTCCGCCTTCCTGAAAATTTAAATGGGGCTCGGTGACGTCGGGGGTTCCACCTGATGTCACCGTGCATCATTTTACACGTTGGTGAATGGGCTCCGCCCCTGCTCACCAGCGGTAAAATCCAGCCCAATATCTGCACTATTCCAGCATGACAGACACATTCTCAGGACACCTCACAAGGCTGTCACGAACACACTTCCTTTCTTGCATGGGGCCATGCACAACATGAGGAAGGAGGTGGCAACTGAAGGAGGACACCCTCATGCCATGCAATGAAGACATGTTGGTTATCATAGCAAGGGGAGAGCCCTGGTTGCTGCAAGTGGCAATGCTGGAGGAGATGTCACATAGAATTTTTTTCACAAGTTTTCCCCTTTTCTCTTCTTCCTTCTCTTTCTCCCTGAACACTCTGCATGACCATCTGCAAATGCTTTCACCAGCCAGTTCTCCTGATCTGCTCTTCCTCCATTTTAAAAGATAACCCTTTTCCCTCTCTTTCATTTCAGGTGCTGGGAGTGTTGAGGCCTCAGTGCCATTTCAGGAGAGGGAGACCAGCCTTTGCAGGCATGCTGCATCCAGCAATTGAACTGTAGCAAGCATGACTTCAGGCACTGGCACCATTTGTATTTTAGAGGTTGTATTAGATGAGGGTCCAGGAGCATAACTTTATTGTGGAAAGACCAGCTTTGCATCTGTGCCCAGGTTCCTGACGGAAATGATGGCCCGGATCTTCCAAGCAGGGGCAATGATCGTTGGATTGCCATTGCGATTGAAAATCCCCCTGGCTTGGCCCTGCTGCACATCTCTACTGGGACCTGCTGAGCCCAGCTTCTACAGAAATGCGCAGCGCAGCTTCCATCAGGGGACTCCGTCAAAGCAGAGTAGAGTCAGGGGAAGGCAATTCAGAGGCTGGAGCATTTGGTCCTATGAGCCAGGCCTGTGGGGACACCCCTTGTTGCCAAGTGGGCACCCTTTGAGCTGCTGTCTGACTGGAAAAAATGGCAGCACAGAGGAGTTGGCCTTTAGAAAATATAGGTTAATAAATGAAAGTCAGCATGAAACTATTAAAGACAAATTGTGTTTGATTCAACTTAATCAAGTTCTTTGATGGGGAGGATTGATGATTCTGTTCAGGCTGATATTGTGTAAATGGACTTTCAAAAGCCATTTGAGGGAGCACCACATAATAGGCCTGTTAGCAAAATTAAAGGGACTGGCAGCCTAATACAGAGGGGGTGGTTGGTGGTGGGGGTAATCTGGGGGGTCAGGAGGTAGTCGGGAGGTGGGGGTGCATTCGGAGGGGTGGAAGCACAAGGTTGGAGGGGTAGACAGTAGGTGAAGGGATAGATGGAGAGTTGGGGGGTGTAGTGGGGGATCTAGTCGGGGTGAGGGGCTGTTTGCCGTGTCAGTAGTATAGTTAACTAGAAGTTAGAACTGGTTTTAATCCTTCTAACGTTTCCTGGGTAACTATTCTGGTAAGAGAGTCAGAACCATCTGAAGTATCTGACTTTAATTCGGAGTTTCAGAGGCAGGATAATTGCCCAATGGAAGTTGAAACTTCCTAGATAATTCCCATGCAGTGCTTGCATGGGGACTTCTGAGTGGTCCCCCAACACATCCCATAGGATACCTCTGGGGTTCAACCCTCCGGAGGATGGAAAGTCTGGGCCATTGTTTCTTTAGTTTCACCTTGAACCGTTGGAAGCATGGGCAGTTAATATTTAAAATGTTTGTCCACTGCTAGTGCAAGTTAATGGGTATAGAAAAAAAAATACATTGAACAGTTATAAATAATCTAAGTTAAGATATGGCTGAGCAGGCTGTGTGTATGAACTGCAGTATGTGGGATCTTATGGACAACAAGACTGTCCCAACTGGAAACATCTGCAGTAGTCTCTGTCTCAAATCTCTCCAGTTCAGAGTCATTGAGCTTAGTGCATGTCAGAGACATCCTGACATATAAAGGTGGGGGAGCAAATGCTGAATAATTCATTCCAGACTTCAGTGATTCCTCGTAGAGACAGAAAGGTTTAGGAAGGACTAATATGGGAAAATGGGGCTCCATTTCATGGAACATTGGCACCAGTACTGGAGCAGGAAGGAATTGTACAGTTGGGATGGGCACCACCTAAACTAGGCTGAAGCCAGGGTGCCAGCGGAAGGGGTAAATAGGACAGTCATAAGGGTTCCAAAGTGGGTGGGAGGGACTACAAATTAAAGGGAAGAGTGTAGTGTAACCATCAGGAATTGTGTTTTAGCCACTACAGAAAAAGGGAAAATTAAAAGATGTAATAAAACCAGGGGCAGAATCTTCCACTCAGCGAGCGGGGTCGAGGCCTGCTCACCGAGGCATAAAATGACCCGGGGAGGTATCGGGCGTGCGTCCTGATGCCACCGCGCTTTATTTAGATTTTCAGTTTGGTGGGCTCACAACGGGACTAGGTTGCACGCCCGCCGAATTGTCAAAGGCCTATAAAAACTAATTAACATCATTAAATAAGCTGCCCATCCAACTTTAAGATTGGCGGGCAGGCAAAGAGCCCAGGCGGCCTTTGCGTTTTGCATGAAATCTCATCCACGGACGGGACGAGGTTTCATGAAGGTTTTATTAAATTAATAAATATTTTTCGAACATTTCATAAACATGTCCCAGCTCATGTGACACTGTCACATGAGGGAACATGTCTGAATAATGTTAATCTTTCTTTATTTTAAAACTTTAAATCTGAACTTTATCTCCCTGAGGCAGAATGCGCACGAAAGAGCGAACTCCTGACTCAGGGAAACCACAACGCTTCCGGGCGCGTGTCACGCTTGGCCTGTCCATGTAAAATGGTGGCGCCCAGCCAACCGGGGGCTCCAGTCAGATGCACGCCCAGCCCGCCTGACAGGCAGAAAGTTCTGACCCAGGAGAGAGAAACAGGAAAAGTGTGAGTAAAACATTAGAGCAGAAGGACAGGTTAGGGCGTGAGTCCCAAACGTTTGTCTTTTACACAGATGCGTGGAATGAATAGCAGGCATAAATTCAACTTGGTGGATATAACATGGTAGTCTTTATGGAGACATGGCTGCAAGACAGTCAGGACTAGGAACTAAAACCAAGTTATAAGGTCCATAGAAAAGAGGGGAAATGGTAGTGAGCGGGGAGTAGCCTTAGTGATTAAGGACGAAGTTATTTCAATGAGAAAAAATGTTATAATAAAATGTAAGCAGGCCATAGAACTTTTATGGGTAGAATTAAGAAATAGGAAATGTTTTAAATCTGCAACAGGAGTTCTGTAAACATTCCCCAGTAGCAACATTAAAGTGGAAGGTTGTATAAGTGCTGAGATTAGACAAGCATGTAACAAAGGCAGAGTGCTTTTATTGTGTGATTTTAACTTTTATATAGATTGGCATAAGTAGACTAGCACATTTCAGAAAGGTAGTGAAATACTTAAATGTGTCCAGGATAGTTTTCTGCAACAATATGTCCTACAACAAACATAGGTGCATGCCTTGTTTCTATGAACAGAAAACATTCAAAAAGGCTAATGAAATGCTGGCCTTTATATCTAGAGGAATAGAATGCAAGGCATTTAAAGTCATGCTTCAGCTACACGAAGTCTTGGTTAAACCAAACCTGAGTACTGTGAGTAATTCTGAACACCACACCACGGGAAGGATATATCGGCCTTGGAGGGAGTGCAGTGTATATTTACTGGAATTATACCTGGGTTCCAAGGTTTACACTACAAGGAGGGGTTAAACAAACTAGAGTTATATTCCCTGGAATTTAAAAGATTTGAACAATCTTTGCAATATATTACGGGCAATAGATAGGTAGATAGAGGGCAACTATTTCTGCTGGTTGGGGAGTCTAGGACAAGGGAACATAGTCAAAGCATTGGAGACAGACCTTTCAGGACTGAAATTAGAAAACACTTCTACATGCAAAGGGTGGTAGAAGTTTGGAACTCGTTTCCACAAATGACAATATATGCTAGATCAATTGTTAACTTTGGAGAGGATTCTCCCCCAATTGGGTGGGGGAGGAGGGGGTGGGGTGTTGTGCGGTCGCGGGTGGGTGCGGACCAGATTGGTGCCCCCAATTGGGTCCGCCTCGCCATTTTAAGTGGGCAGGCCAATTAAGACCCGCCTAGCGTAATGATCACCCTGAAGCGCCCAGAGACTCAGCTGCGCACCCGCCGAACTGAAAATCTAAATGATGCACGGTGATGTCAGGACGCACGCCCGACATCATCCCGTGTCATTTTACGCCTTGGCGAGTGGGCCCCACCCCTGCTCACCGAGCCAAAGATTCAGCCCTTTAAACCTGAGATTGATAGATTTTTGTTAACTTAAGATGTTATGGGATACAGGGCAAAGGCAGGTATATAGAGTTAAGTTGCCGATCAGCTATGATCTCACTGGCAGAACAGGCTGAAAGGACTAAAATGGCCTCCTCCTAATCCTATGTTCCAGTTTGAGGGGAGCATGGGGGGGGTTTGAAATCCACATACCTTCAGGCATACTCATACTGTAAATCCAGCAGGAATATGATGGGATCGATATATTAGGTGCTGACAATCCAGTTGGTTTTCACATCTAGACATTTATTTTCATTTCATGTTGTTTCATCTGAAGCAGAACTTCTGTTTAACCCAAACATGGATCCCAACATCAAGGGATATGGCTGGGCAGGGAGTGGGGACAACTATCAAGCCAGGATTGCCCTTGCCCCCTGCTTGTTGGTATGATGGTAAACTGATAGGTTGACAATGTGTACCCGATGGCCACCTCATGGAAGTGGGGCCTGCCTCTGAGTCTAAGCCTGGATGATGGCTTGGACCCATCTCTCCCAAGATTTAAAAAAGATTTTGTAGTTTTCATTTGTCTTACACTCCCTCCTCATCTGATGGTCCATCCGAATTATGACTTCCCCTGATCCACTCACCGGGGGTAACTTTAATTTGTCTGGTCGGTTGTGCAACTGATGGGATTTGGTATTCTTTTGGGGGCAGAATTTTGCCCTCATTGGGCGGGCGCGGCGGGCGTGCCCGGGAGCGGTCACGAAGCTGACTGCCACCCGTGATCGGGCCCCAATATGGATTTAACACTGGCTGGCCAATTAACGGGCAGCCAGCATGAAACATGCGCTGCAGTGCTCAGTGCTGCTGGGGTGGAGGCGGGAGGAGTGCGAGTGCGGAAGTGCTCGTTGTAAAAGCTCCCTGAAGCAGGGAGCTGAAGATTATTAACCATAAAAATAAAGATATTAAAGATAATGAAAATATGTCTCCTCATGTGACTCTGTCACATGAGTAGTGACATGTTAAATATGAGTGTTAAAACTTTCAAATTTTTTTAAAATTACTGACCGAAATTTCATCCTGCCCGCGGATGAGGTTTCACCAAAAACGCAAAGGTCACTTGGCTTTTTCGCCCGCCCACCGAATGGTTGGATGGTCAGCAAAAAATTCAAGTCAACTAATTGATTAAGGGCCTTAATAGGCTGCTTAATTGTCGGCGGGCATGCTGCTGACTCCGGCCCGCTGCCTGAAATATCGCATGAATGCGCGATGATGTTGGGACATTTGCCCGAAGTCTTCGCCGGTCATTTTATGCTTGTTTGGGTCAGGCGTGTGTCCACCCGATGAGAGAAAAATTCTGCCCTTGATTTTTGCACCTCACCCAATTTCACTGCCCATTGAAGTCAATGAACAATATTGGGTTGGTGTAAAATCATTGGTCTGCCTGATCTCATGCGCAAAACTTTTCCCTCAACCGGCAGCCGGGCCCCAGGGCAGCCATGAAACCAATCACGATTTCATGCTGGCTAGTCAACTAATGGTGAGGCCTGTGCATGCACCAGGGAGCGCGCAATGACAGCTCCCTGCAGGCACAGGGCTGACGGGTTTTAAATACAAAAACAAACTTTTAACATATGAGATAAACACATCCCCACATGTGATTCTGTCACATGAAGAGGGACAAGTAAAAAAGGATGTTAAAAAATTTTTATTTTATTTTCAGTAACCGTTGGAAACCTCATCCCGCCCATGGATAAGGTTTTGTTAAAAATGCGAAGGCCGCCTGGCATATTCGCCTGCCTGCCAACCGAACGATTGAGCAGGCAGTGAAAAATGCGGCTTAATTAATTGCTTAAGGGCCTTAAAAGCCTCTTAATTGTCGGCAGATGTGCGGCTGCCTCTTGCGCATGCCTACCGACCAAAAGATTGTGAGAGTGCGCGATGCCATCACTCCCGTTTGGGTTGGGCATGCGCTTGCCTGGGATGAAAAATTCTGTCCCATGGGTTTAGTTAGTTAAGTTAAGATTGCCTCCACTTTGTCAGATCCATCCCAATGTTTACAATGGGATGGATAGCCTGCAGATTTTTGGGCCCTTTACTGTTTAATACTGGAAGCGGATAAACTACTTGCTGTTCAAAATGTTGTCTGTAAGGCCCTCCACAGTATTCTAATGCCAGTAATATAACACCCTTTTTATCCCAAAACCAATAATTGTAAAATTAAAGGCAATCTGTTCTACAGATCTGTAGACTCATATGTTTGTATTCATCTAGTGAATTGAGGCTGATTACATTCACAGAGAGTTTTATCAGTTTTATAAATGGCCTAAGTTATGACAGATGGATTTTCACATGGAAAAATAAAGTATAAAATGTAAACATGTGTAAGATATGAGGTGGCTATTTTTTTTACGCAGGCTAGTTTAGTTGGTGCAGCCTAACTCCAAAGAAACGTATCATGTCCTTTCCCTTAATGGAGGCACACCATTAATGGCTGTAAGGAAGGTTTCACTCACCCACAGTCTGATTTTCATACCACCATTAAATAAAATAATAAACTCAATCAAAAAATGAGGAATTAATCAGGGCGACATTTCTACACCATGGAAGGCATTCAGCAAACTGCAAGGCTTCACGACCTGGAATCTTACCCTCAGCTGGGACCAGGATTAGAGACAGGCCGTTGGCAAAAATAGCCCTACATGGCTAGTGGGCTTGGTGCCCAGCTTTATTTCCGCAACCCCACCCCCCACTTTTGCAGTCAAAGAATGGGGGGACTGGCAATGCTACCAAGCCACAGGGGATTCAGTAGCTGACATGGTTCCTTAACAGTTAAAAGTGTGCAGACTGTGTAAGGATATCCATCGTCCTGGTGCTAATACTGACAATGGTCCCAGAAGTGGCAGCATTGTCGCTAGTGGAGGGAATAACTGGCTGACCGCGATTAGTGTATATACCTGTGTAAAAGTCAATCTCATGTATCAGTTGACCCTAATTTTTCAGGGAGCATAGCTCAATATTTTCAGAATCAAAATATAATCCTAGAGATGTTAAAGATTCAATTTCGTTGTAAATGTTTAAATACTAATGAAAATGAATACCATTAAATAAATGCTTAAAACATTTCTATGTTTAATTTTTGTTTCTCTTTATTCAAATTATTAAAATGATCACATTATGAATGATAATTAATATGAAATCTTTAGGGTTGTTGGTGTTTATTCTATTACGGCTCTCTTTTTTGGATCTCACTTAGCTCCAATCAAGCAAGTATGTCAATCCTTCAAAAACATTACCCATGTATAAGTCAACCCCACAACATTTGGCCTAAAAATTTGGTCTCAAGAATTCGACTACTGTTCTAGATGCAGGAATCAAATGCTTTCAAGTTTACAATCATGCTCACAGAACAGCCCAGGGCATACAATAATGTTTTGCTGTACAGTCATGGAGCTTAGCTTTCTAAATTTTCGTCTTTCAACTTGTGTTACAATTTTGCTCCTTGTTCTTTAATCTTTCTAATCACATTATATTCTACATTTTGTCCCAGCTCTCGCTAGTCTTTATCAAAATCTTCCAGGCTGTCTAAACATTTATCACCCACGGAGCCTAACTACCGGTGTTTA
The DNA here is from genome assembly GCF_017639515.1 of Carcharodon carcharias. Classification (NCBI taxonomy): domain Eukaryota; kingdom Metazoa; phylum Chordata; class Chondrichthyes; order Lamniformes; family Lamnidae; genus Carcharodon; species Carcharodon carcharias. Next base: position 102,594,987 of record NC_054471.1, on the reverse strand, counting down.
GGTTAAGGAAAGCTAGAGTATATCTGTTATGATTGTATACAGTTAGATTAGTGTCTAAAACAGTCTGAATTAAGAAAGCTCAAATCTAAGTGTACTCAATGTGTTATTTATTCTCAAAATCAGGCTGTTGTTAATGACCTCTTTGAAGACTGCCACAGTTGGCAAAATTCTGTAGGTTTCTAAGGAGTTTATTCTCTTTACACAATGATGCCTCATTTTGACTTGGTTTTTTAACAGCTCTTGATCTAAGCTTGTAGTTCAGTGTGGGCATCTAATTATGACCACAGAAAGATGATAGAGCAAACTGTTCTCTTCCTCCCTCTCTCTGGACTGTATCAATCTACAGAACATTTACACTCCTGTAAAGCATCTTCGAGTGTTTTGTTATGTTAAAGTTGCTACAAAATTGCAAGTAGTGGTTGCTGTTGTTTTAGTCCTCCTTGTATTGAAATTATTGAACTGAATATTGGGCTGTAAATGTAGCTTGTGATTATAGAGGATGCAGGACCTACTTATTGGTGCGGCCTTTCTTGTTGAATCCAAGGGCATATGCAATGCAAGCTATAAATTTGTACCAATGATATAGTGCTATTTTGAGAGTGGTGTGACTACACAGATTGATGGCACACTGTCCACACATGCTGCTTTCGGAGAACATTCACAATCTCAGGTCATGGTGCACATATATGATATTGACATGTTTCAAGATGGTGCCCTATGACATTTTCTATAACTCCCGTGTTACATTTGCAGCAGCGTATTCTTTTTTCTTTTTTTCTTTTACAGGATGCTGGCTAGACTAGCATTTAATGCCCATCGCTATTTCCCTTGAGAAGTTGGTGGTGAGCTGCCTTCTTGAACCGCTGTATCCATGCAGTGTAGGTACACCCACAGTGCTGTTAGGGAGGGAGTTCCAGGATTTTGACCCAGTGATAGTGAAGGAATGGCAATATATTTCCAAGTGAGGATGGTGTGTAGTTTGGAGGGGAACTTCCAGGTGGTGGTGCTCCCATGTGTCTGCTGCCCTTGCCCTTTTAGGTGCTAGAGGTCACAGGCTTAGTTGGTGTTGTTGAGGGAGCCTTGGTGAGTTTCTGCAGTGCATCTTGTAGATGGTACACACTGCTGCCACTGTGCATCGGTGGTGGTAGGAATGAATGTTTAAGGTAGTGGACGGGGTGCCAATCAAATGGGCTGCTTTTTCCTGGATGGTGTTGAGCTTCCAAGGGGTACTAGTTTCCTGAAGCTACTTCTCCCAGGTGGTCTCACTTCCTTTTGCATTGCTCTGAGCGTTCGACTGTATATTTGTCAACAATGGAACATTCAAGCTGAAGGATCACCATTGAATAACGTAGAAAATAAGGGCAGCGTAAGCTACCAGGAAATATTGATAGCAAGATTACAAAAATAGGGCATTCTATGCATCCTCTGTGTTACCATCTCAAGTAAAGCAGGTTTCAGCCCAATTTTCAAAAAGTTTCAGGGGACTGATTTTCCTCCTAACTAGGGGGAAGGCAGGTAAATCTCGTGAGACATCACTGTATCACTGGTGGCCGTGCCTTCAGCTGTCCAAGGCCCTAAGCTCTGGAATTCCCTCCCTAAACCTCTCTACATCTCTTTAAAATGCTCCAATTAATGGCCAGCCAGTATGGAGCATGCGCTGAAATTCTTAGTGCTGCCAGAATGCAGTGAATGTGGAATGAAAGCTCCCTGAAGACAGAGAGCTTCCTCTGGGAGCTGAAGACTTCAGAAGTATTAAATAAAGATTTTAAAATCAGAACAAAAATGTCCAAGCATCACAACCAGTCACCTGAATATATACATTATAAAAATTCTGTCCATAGATTTTTATTTTATTTTATTTAATAATGGAAACCTCATCTGTCCTTGGATGAAGTTTCATGAAAAATGCAAAGGCCACCAGGCAGATTCGCCCATCTGCCAACCATGAGGTTGGACATATCACGAAAAATCAGGGATAATACAACTTTAATGGGCTTAATTGCCCTTTTAATTGGCAGCGGGCACATCTCTGACTTTTGCGCGCACCCTGCAACCGAAATATCACGCAAGCGCGGGATGACATTGGGAAGCTTACCCGACGTCATCATGTGCTATTTTATGCTTGAGCGGGTCGGGTGCGCGCCCACTCACTGCCCTAAGTGACAGATACCACCTCGACCAGATGCTACAGATCTCTCATCAATTCTCCCTAGACACTTGTCACATTGTGAGCCAACCAGTCTCACTGAACTCCGTCCTTCACACAAGGATTTCCAATCTCCACTCTCTAAGGACTCGCTTTGGAATCTTCTCCCAAATCGACGCTTTCTCTCTGTTGCCTTCTGCAAGGGTCCACCTCCAGGGTTTCAAACTCTCCTTCCAATGTTCCTCTCCCCTGGGTCAACACATGCATTCAAGCTGTCTGCCACACGGTATCTCCCAATGACTCAGCTGTCAACAGTACATCATTGTATCACATACTGATAGCAAAGAGCTACGGACCTTCAGCTACCTCCTTGGACCTTCTTTCCTATTGCAAGCTGTTGATGCTTTAAATCTGCTTCCTGCAGCTTTTGTCTCTTTAAGCATGAAGCTCAGAGCCTTCCTCTCTGCTGCATACTCTTAACTTCACTTAACAAGACCTTTCCCAGGTCTCTGTCCTTCCAATTGACTTAGGACTTCCACCTGTTTCACCTCCTGGATTTGTGGACTTTCTTCTTTAGCTTGGGACTTGCTATTTGCCCCCTTTGCTCCAGTATGTCTTTGGCAGCTACTTCCAACCAATTTTAGCTTGGGACTGGCTATCTGTCCCTTGTAGGTGGCTTCCATTTGGCAGCGGTCTTCAAACTGAATTCAAAACTACTGTTTCTTTAGTACTTTTATGTGTGCCTATGGGAGGGACCTGCCTCTCTGGGCCCCTGTTGCTAGGTAACAGCCCAGTTTCTCTACACTTGTTTGTTTAACTCAGCTGCAACAGTTGTAAACCTCTCATTAAAATGCAGGCACCTTTTAAAGTGGAACTATAACTCAATTTGACTTTTTCTTAAAACAGATACAGAAATACAAATCAAACTTAAGCTTTAAAGCTAAAACTCATTCCTAACTCCACAAATGTAAATATAACTTACTTAAACTATCTCTATTTCCTAACAACAATGTAATTTCATGTTAAAATAAATAGCTTAACATCTCTGTTAAAACAAGTGAGAGAGGAATTTCAGATGAACACATTTATGTTTGGTTGTTAATATCTCCATTGGCAGAATCGCAGGGCCTCAGGGTTGTTTGTAGATTTGGTACTTGACATATTCAGTTACTGTGGAGCAGCAATCAACCAAGTAAAAGGAACTCTGGGTTGCTATATCAGATAAGTGCAAGCAAGGGGATGTCATACTGTAATTACACTGTGTTCCAGTAATACAACATACTGAGTACTGTGCCAATCATTGAGATGCAGAGCGGATATTCAAATGTGGAAAGGGGAGGGAGGAGAAAGGGAAGGTTGATGCTTAATGTCAAGGAATTGAATTATGAGGAATGACTAGAGAAACTTGGCCTCAAGACTTGAAAATAATTGACTGAGAGGGGAGTCTAATGGAAGTGTACAAAATAGCAAATTCATGCAGAGAAAATAAATGTGGAGCGCGACTTCAAATTTAACTTGTGACCCTTAGGAGAGTTGTGACAAGGGACAGCAGCTTTCTGTAGCTGAATGAGGTAAATAGCAGCAGAATTACCCAGTGCACAAATATATTCACTGGTTCTAATGTTATTTCTGTAGCATTTTTGGCAGCTGTTCAAGAAAGCGGTTCACCACCACCTTCTCAAGGACGACTAAGGATGGGCAATAAATGCTGTCCATGCCAGTGATGTCTACCTTCCAAGAATAGATTTTAAAAATCTAATGCAAATTTGGAACTTTTGATTTGTGTTTCTACATAAAGTTAAAGAACAATGCAGTTTATTTTCTTTATCTTCAGTGCACAGTACTCCACTCTTATAATGTTGCTTACTCCTTATTATTATGATCGTCATGGTGCTTGAGCACTTGTGAGTCTCTATCTCAAGGGCATGAATTGTGCAGTGTTTCACTGCACAAAGCTGCAGAATCCCCCTACAATGTACAGGAGGTAAGACAAGTAGGTCAAGACAAATAGCCTAAAATATGTATTACCGCTTGTTGACCTTTACTAGGCAATTAACTCCAATTATTACCAAAAATGTAAACAAAATTACAAGCCTCATTCTTCTGATGCACTTTCTCTGTGACCTATGATCTCATTAGAATGTACACTGAAGATGTTTGTTATTAAGCCAGGTAACACAGATTGATCATTATCATTAACAACGAAGACATATCTGCAACATTACAAACTTAAACACCATATTTCATCAAAATGTAAAGTGTTGAGGGCGATATGGCTAATGCATTTTAATTTTTGATTAATTATCTTTTGCTGCAAATAACGGTAAGTAATTATTTAAAACAATAACGTAAATACCTTGGAAATATATCCTGTCAAAGTTAAGGTGCTCTGGGAGAGTCTCTGCTGTTAATGTCAATGCCTACAAGGTTTACACACAATTCTAGGGATGATAAATGTTTACATTGGTAAACAGTTTGGTAATGTCACAAAATTAATAAACGTCTTGAATTACTTGTCTTGCCATAGCACTTAGTGTAGTTTCTACAACAGCATCTGCAGTTACACTTGCCACAGTATGATTTTTATTTTGAATGTGGTATGTAGAATTTGAAACTCCTCAAAATAATAAATCAGTGACTGTTAATTGTTTTTCTTGATTGTCCTACCGGGACTTGGTGTTTCTCAGAGCTGGTCTGCTGGTCACAGTCTCAGCTCGAAAATAATACCAAAATAAACTTCTTAGACATTTTGCAGCATTGCTTAGTTTTTACGTTTACCCTTTAGTCCTTTTTTTCCGAGGTTTTTGTGCTCCTAGCGTTTAGCCTGACGTGGTCATTTTGGTATGCTGCTCGTGTTAGAGGTGACATTAAGACATTATTGTTTCAAGTGCATTGAGATTGGTCAGTTTTGTGTCATTCCATGAACAAAGTCATGTTACAGGAAATTCCCTGTGGTGATGTCATGCAAACCACAGCTTAAGGTTATTTAACATCTTAGGAAAAAAGGGAAGGTCTTTTCCGGTGGCTGGAATTTGATGTGACATGGATCTAGCCCATCAGTTGGAGAACTGGTGGGGAGGACCAAGAAATTTGATGCCCATCAGGCACTTGACTGGCCTGCGTTGGCCTTTCCTCAGGATTTAGGATGCCAGAGGTAGAAATTCTGCTCCCCCAGAGCTGCCGGCCAATCTGACAATTGTATTTCTCCTTAAGAAATCATTCTGTAGAAACTATCGAGGTATTTCCCTCTTGCCCATAACAAGGGAAATCCTGGCACACATTGTCCTGAATCTCCTACTTCCTGTGACTGAGGAAATCCTCCCCGAGACACAGTGTGGCTTTAGTCCTTCCAGAGGAACCTCCAACATAGTCTTTGCTGCCAGACAAATCCAAGAATAATGTTGAGAACAACACCAGGGGCTCTTCATTGCATTCATCGGCCTCACCAATGCACTTGACTCAGCAAAGTGCAAGGGTCTGCAGACTGAGATCCAAAGAATGGATGTCCAAAGAACTTCATCACAATCTTGTAATTGCTTCATGATGATATGACTGCAATTGTCTTGAGTGGGAGACCTGAAACAGACACCTTTAAAATCTGGACTGACATCAGGTAAGGTTGTGGTAGGCCCCACACTATTTACAATCGACCTGACAGTGACTATTCACCTCATCAAAGATCAACTGCCCTCTGGTGTCAGTATTAAATACCATCTAGATGGAAAACTCTTTAACCTCAGTCGCCTCCGTGCCAAAACTAAACTGACCACCATAGATATACATGATCGACAGTTTGCAGCTGACTGCAGTGTTTTTGCCCACTTATTTGCAAGCCACTCTTGACCTCTGCAATTCTGCATAGAATAAACTTGGCCTGTCCTTGAATGCTGCAAAAACAAAATTCATATATCATCCCACACCTGACCAGCCAAATATTCCACCTCCCATTTATGTTGAAGGAGAGACTCTGGAATATATTGAGCACTTCCCTTGGCAGCCACTTCCCTCAAAAGGCCACCATGGACGTGGAGATCCAACACCGGATCAGCTGCGCCAGCTCAGCCTTCTATAAACTACAGCAGCAAGTGCTTGACAACACAGACATCCGCAAGTCAATAAAATTCTTAGTATACAGAGCAGTTGTCATCACATCACTCCTGTACTGCAGTGAGGCCTGGGCTGTGTATCAGTGATACATAAGAGTGCTTAGAGATATTCCTTCAGTAATGCCTCTGCTGCATTCTCTGGATTCAGTGGGAGGACTGTCGAACAAATGCTAGTGCCCTGCTTGATGCCAGCTCCACAAGCAATCAGGCAAAACTCTTGAAAAATCAACTACGATGAATTGGACACTATGTCCGATGGCTGAAAATCATCTCCCCCACCAGGTCCTGTTGTCCAACATTCAAATGGCCAACATTCCAGGGGAGGACAAATAAAATGCTTCAACAACAATCTGAAGCTCTCCTTGAGGTGTGGAAACATTGCTATTAATGACTGGCAGGAGTTTGCTACCAAACGTTCAGAGTGGAGGCAACTTGTCCATCAAGCTGCATCACGCTTTGAGTTACAGTGTCTTAATGATGAGGCAGAGAAGGAAAGAAAAGGAAGCAAACCCTGCACTTCAGATCCAATGATCTCATGGAACTTTCTGCTCCATTTCTCCAAAGATTTGCAGGTTGAGATTCAGCCTGTTCAGTCACATGAAAACCCTTGGCTGAAACTCATGAACTGTGTAGATATCATCCTCGAATTGAGGGACAGCCAATTAATGTTCTCTAGACTTTACCAGGAATCGCTGCTGGATTCCTGGACACAGGTGAATGGGATAGCATTGGGGTCTTCAGAGAGGGGGCACAGGCAAGTTAAAGGCAAGGGATTGAGGTGAAGGCTAGATTTCAGCAGCTCACCCCTTTCACAATGTTAAGGGGCCTTAATTGGGCACTGAGTGCCTGACAGAGTTTGCTGGGTGGCCTTCTTGTGGCCTGGGAGAGCTGTGTGACTCCCATTTAAATCATGAGCCATCACTAAATCCCAGTTGGCTCATAAATAATTATTGTCAAGTGGCTCATTAATGAACCTAATTGGCATCCTTTCATAGGTGGCCCCTTCCTGCCTCTGATTTAATTGCAGAAGGTTTTCCACTGCCAGCAGATTGATATGTAGCCTTCCCAGCCACAATAGGCTGTATTAAATTCCACATTATATGTGCTATATATTACTCTGCATTTCCTATTTGGGAATGAATACTTTTTTTGTGCTTGAAGCTAACCTGATGGAGAAGCACAGACAATATACTAGGGGCAGTGAATTCTGATTTCTGTCTGTACAACAAAGCAATGGTCTGCATCATGAAATAAAATTGTAGTTCACAAATTCCTGCATTCTATTTAACCCACCAAATGATGGCTATTAGATTGTGCAATAAAGATTGCACAGTGACTAGAATGCAAAAGAACTTCAGTGGCTCTAAAGCCCCCTGTGAATCCTGAGATTCTGAAAACACACTCTATAAATGTATGTTCTTTCTTTCTAAGCAGTGTTACAGCCCCCAGAGAGACTGCAAACTTTTAAATAGAAATTTGAATTCCCAGTAACCGACTTAAATGGCTCACATGACAAGATATCAAGTTTTTAAGACTTTTACTGTAACAAATAAACAAAAATTAACAATAACTAAACATCACGTGGTAATCAACTAATGCTCTAAACTACAGAACAGGTATTCCTTATTAGTTTCTTAACACAACTGGTAACCCCATGCCCCATTTATACATTTTGCTGTACTCCCCGCAGAATGTTAGTCTTTACAGGGACCAGTCCAAAGTTACTCCCAGCTTCCAAAAGGCTCACTTCTCAACATTTTGCTGAGTCATAATGTCCAGTGTCCATCAAAAGTTATTTCCCTCAGTCTTCTGAGAATCCCCGAACTGACTTCCAGCAGCAAGGCCTACTGCAGTGATTCCTTCTTCCAGCCTGGCCAAAGTAAATCTTCCAGTGTCTTTAAATTTCCACGGGTTCTATTTCTTCGACCAAAGAGTGGGCTTATACGTGCATTCTGCCTGGTGGATAATGGAGAACCCTTTCTCCTTTTATCCACAATAGCAGTTTTTTTTTTCTCTCTCTCCAAAGTTTCAGAGTCAGTGGGCAGAATTTTCACCTGGGCGGACGGGCACACACCCGACCCACTCGAGTGTGAAATGACATGTGTTGACATCAGGTGAGCGTCCCAACGTCAACACGCAGTCGCGCAATAGTTTGGTTAGTGGGTGTGCGCAGGAATGGGCAGTGTGTCTGCCAACAATTAAAAGGCCTATTAAGACCATTAAAGGATCAATTAACTTAAACTTTTCACTGCCAGTCCAAACTTATGGTTGGCGGGCAGGCGAAAAGGCCAAGCAGCCTTTGCACTTTTTTGGAAACCTCATCCATGAGCAGGGTGAGGTTTCCAACATCAAATAAAAATGAAATGAAACTTCTCAAATTTCACTTATAACATATCCCTACTCATGTGACAGAGTTTTATGCATGTTTTATTACACTTTTCTAATGTTTATTATATTTTTTGAAAACTCTTCATCTCCCTGAGGCAGCTCTGTGCCTCGGGGAGATTCTGAAGCACACAGCTGCGTGCATGCGTTAAGTTCATGCTTGGCCCATTTGCCCTCCTCCCCCTAACCTCGTTGAGCACTGCTGCTCGCATTTTACACTGGGCGGGTCTTAATTGGCCTGCTAGCATGAAATCAGCTTCCAGTGTTGATCGCGGGCAGTGGTCAGCTTCCTGACCGTCCCCTGCTGAGCCTGTCCGACAAGGGTTAAATTTTGCCCGGTAAATCTGAGAGTCTGTAAGTCTACATAAAGCCAGACCAACTGCATCTGGCTTTGTGTTCATGGGTTAAATCTGGCACTTGGATTTCAATAAGATTTGACCTGGCCCTCGGTCCCACTGGCAACCAGGTCACATTGGCTTATTGTTGGGAAGAATTGGTAGAAGGCCACAAGCTCCATTTTACCTTGAATTAAAAGACACAGTTTAAAACATAACTATCTCATAAAACCTCACATTCATAACAGCAGCCATTAATAGAAGAGCAGAGGAGCTGGATGAAGTCTTGAGATCCAGAAAAGTGGAAGGTCTAGGAACCAAATGTGATTGTAGTTTCAAAGGTAGAGTTGTGGAAGGGCCATGTAAGGATTTGTTAATGAGAACAAGCATTTAGCTATCAATGGGATTTGAGAGTGAGTAGAGTCAAACATACAAGGATAATGGATGATCAGGACTTAACAGAGACAGGGTGTGGATAAGCTTATGTAGGATGAAACCTGGGCAATCAGTAAAGATAATAGTGTAGAAATAAAGTCTGGAAGTGACAGGAATGAAAGCGTGTTTTAACACTGGTGCAGTTAAAGTAAAGAAGAAAGCGAGCAATATCACAGAGGTAGAAATAGACATATTTGTTGATCATATGATGCAAGTTTCAAGTTTAGGGCTAAACAGTGCACGAGGGTTGTTTCCTATTGCGTTCAGCCTAAGCAAATGACCAGGGAGTGGGGGTTCATAGCAGAAGTCGGACAGGGTGATTTTGCTTTCGTCAAATTTTTGTTCATTCACAACTCGGGGTAGGATTGGCAGGCCAGGTGGTGGAACAGCTGGGAAAATTATAGGGGCCTGTGCCAGGACAACTCCCTGAGTCATGACAGCTGCTGAGCATGTTTCTCAAACCAATGCAAATACTTAAAGGCCCTATGAAGAGTGATTTTCTCAGGTCAACAGCATTTTGCCGATGGTGGAGTGGCTGCATGGGGTGGCTGCAACCATCGTGTGGGCGACCCTCCCTGCAGCAGTGCAGGGGCCAATTGGAGCTGGAGGACCCATGATCCAAAGAAGCGGCTGCAGACAGGGAAGGCTAAACCCACAGCCCCAGTGGGCCACCTGGAGGGGCCTGCCTGCTTGACCCCTGATTTAAAATGTTTAATTTGCCTCTCTCAATCCCTGAACTGGCAGCAGCACCCACCACTCCCGGGTTTTGGGGAGGGCGAGGGGAATACTTCTGAGGCTTCAGAACTGCCGACACTCTGGTTGGACCATCAGCATCTACATCCCACCCGCTGTCCTTCATTGGATGGCGAGTCTGGGTGTGGCCAAATAGGATGTAGCCAATTAGGAGGCCAGCTCCAGGCAAATTGCTGATCTGGTCTCAGGAGCAATGTGGGGATCTCGAAGCTCATGGTAAAATGCTACCCCTGATGTTAAACAAGCGGTCAGAGGGCTTTGATTTTTTGTAGCCTTGAACGTTTCCATGGCAATGCATCTGGGTCTGGTAAGGAGTGTTTCATGGAGACATTAGTAATGTGATGATGGTGGTGACAATGAAGTCAAAAAGTTCCTGGTGAATTAGATAGGACGTGGTGGCGAAAAGAATAATCGAGACCAAGGTAGGAGGGGTTTGGTAGATGGGTTTCCAGTAAGCTTGAGAAGGATAAAGTTAGCATAACAGAGGGATTAACGGTATATCTGGCAACATTTACTCATAGAGTCATAGAGGTCTACAGCACAGAAAAAAGGCCCTTTGACCCATCGAGTCTACGCCAGTCAATCAAGTACCTAACAATTCTAATCCCATTTTCCAGTACTAGGCCTCTTGCCTTGCATGCCATAGCACTGCAAGTGCACATCCAAATACTTCTTAGTGAGTTCCAGATTCTCACCACCCTCTGGGTGAAAAAATTCTTCCTCCCATCCCCTCTAAACCTCCTGCCCCTTACCTTAAATCTATGCCCCCTGGTTATTGATCCCTCCAACAAGGGGAAAAGTTCCTTCCTGTCTATCCTATCTATGCCCCTCATAATTTTATACACCTCAATCATGTCCTCCCTCAATCTCCTCTGCTCCAGGAAAAATAACCCGTCTATCCAATCTCTCCTCATAATTAAAACTCTCCAGCCCAGGCAACATTCTGGTAAGTCCCCGCTGCACTCTCTCTAGTGCAATCACATCCTTCCTAGAATGCGGATTCCAGAACTGCTCGCAATACTCTAGCCATGGCCTAACCAGCGTTTTATGCAGTTCCAGCATAACCTCCCTGCTTTTTTATTTTATGCCTCAGTTAATAAAGGCAAGTATCACAAATGCCTTCACTACCTTATCTACCTGTCCCGCTATCTTATGGGACCGTTGGACATGCACACCAAGGTCCCTCTGACCCTCGGTACTTCCCAGGGTCCTACCATTCATCGTGTGTTCCCGCGCCTTGTTTGTTCTGCCCAAGTGCATCACCTCACACATATCCAGATTAAATTCCATTTGCCACTGATCAGCCCATCTGACCAGTTTGTCTATATCCTCCTGTAATCTAAGGCTATCCTCCTCATTATTTACCACCCCGCCAATTTTCATGTCATCTGCAAACCTACCGTTCAACCCTCCCATATTCAAGTCTAAATCATTCATATATACCACAAACAGCAAGGGACCCAACGCTGATCCCTGTGGAACCCCACTGGACACAGGCATCCAGTCACAAAAACACCCCTTGACCATCACCCTCTGCTTCCTGCCACTCAGCCAATTCTGGATCCAATTTGCCAAATTGCCTTGGATCCCATGGGCTCTTACCTTCGTTATCAGTCTCCCATGCAGGACCTTATCAAAAGCTTTGCTGAAGTCCAAATAGACCACATCAAATGCATTGCCTTCATCTACACACCTGGTCACCTCTTCGAAAAATTAAATCAAATTGGTCAGACATAACCTCCCCTTAACAAAACCCATGCTGGCTGTCCTTTATTAACTCCTGCCTCTCCAAGCATAGATTAATTCTGTCCCTCAGAATTGCTTCCAATAGTATCCCCACCACTGAGGTTAGACACAGAGAGTTAAAAACAAAAAAACTGTGGATGCTGGAAATCCAAAACAAAAACAAAAACGGAATTACCTGGAAAAACTCAGCAGGTCTGGCAGCATCGGCGGAGAAGAAAAGAGTTGACGTTTCGAGTCCTCATGACCCTTCGACAGAACTTGAATTAGAGTCCAAGAAAGAGTTGAAATACAAGCTGGTTTAAGGTGTGTGTGTGGAGGCCGGAGAGAGAGAGAGAGAGAGAGGTGGAGTGGGGGTGTGGTTGTAGGGACAAACAAGCAGTGATAGAAGCAGATCATCAAAAGATGTCAACAACAATAATACAAAAGAACACATAGGTGTTAAAGTTAAAGTTGGTGATATTATCTAACGAATGTGCTAATTAAGAATGGATGGTAGGGCACTCAAGGTATAGCTCTAGTGGGGGTGGGGAGAGCATAAAAGATGTAAAAAAAAATAAAATAAATAAATAAATAATTTTTTTTCTTTTTCTCTTTTTATAATGGAAATAGGTGGGGAAAGGAAAATCTATATAATTTATTGGGAAAAAAAGAGAAAAGGAAGGGGGAAACAGAAAGGGGGTGGGGATGGGGGAGGGAGCTCACGACCTAAAGTTGTTGAATTCAATATTCAGTCCGGATGGCTGTAAAGTGCCTAGTCGGAAGATGAGGTGTTGTTCCTCCAGTTTGCGTTGGGCTTCACTGGAACAATGCAGCAAGCCAAGGACAGACATGTGGGCAAGAGAGCAGGGTGGAGTGTTAAAATGGCAAGCGACAGGGAGGTTTGGGTCATTCTTGCGGACAGACCGCAGGTGTTCTGCAAAGCGGTTACCCAGTTTACGTTTGGTCTCTCCAATGTAGAGGAGACCACATTGGGAGCAACGAATGCAGTAGATTAAGTTGGGGGAAATGCAAGTGAAATGCTGCTTCACTTGAAAGGAGTGTTTGGGTCCTTGGACGGTGAGGAGAGAGGAAGTGAAGGGGCAGGTATTGCATCTTTTGCGTGGGCATGGGGTGGTGCCATAGGAGGGGGTTGAGGAGTAGGGGGTGATGGAGGAGTGGACCAGGGTGTCCCGGAAGGAGCGATCCCTACGGAATGCCGAATAGGGGGGGTGAAGGGAAGATGTGTTTGGTGGTGGCATCATGCTGGAGTTGGCGGAAATGGCGGAGGATGATCCTTTGAATGCGGAGGCTGGTGGAGTGATAAGTGAGGACAAGGGGGACCCTATCATGTTTCTGGGAGGGAGGAGAAGGCGTGAGGGCGGATGCGCGGGAGATGGGCCGGACACGGTTGAGGGCCCTGTCAACGACCGTTGGTGGAAAACCTTGGTTAAGGAAGAAGGAGGACATGTCAGAGGAACTGTTTTTGAAGGTAGCATCATCGGAACAGATGCGACGCAGGCGAAGGAACTGAGAGAATGGGATGGAGTCCTTACAGGAAGCGGGGTGTGAGGAGCTGTATTCGAGATAGCTGTGGGAGTCGGTGGGTTTGTAATGGATGTTGGTGGACAGTCTATCACCAGAGATTGAGACAGAGAGGTTAAGGAAGGGGAGGGAAGTGTCAGAGATGGACCACGTGAAAATGATGGAGGGGTGGAGATTGGAAGCAAAATTAATAAATTTTTCCAAGTCCCAACGAGAGCATGAAGCGGCACCGAAGTAATCATCGATGTACCGGAGAAAGAGTTGTGGAAGGGTGCCGGAGTAGGACTGGAACAAGGAATGTTCCACATACCCCATAAAGAGACAGGCATAGCCTGGCCCCAACCGCTTCCTCTTCACCATGGACGTCCAATCCCTCTACACCTCCATCCCCCACCAGGATGGTCTGAGGGCCCTTAGCTTCTTCCTCGAACAGAGGCCCGAACAATCCCCATCCACCACTACTCTCCTCCGTCTGGCTGAAATTGTTCTCACGCTGAACAATTTCTCCTTCAACTCCTCTCACTTCCTCCAAATAAAAGGTGTGGCTATGGGTACCCGCATGGGCCCCAGCTATGCCTGTCTCTTTATGGGGTATGTGGAACATTCCTTGTTCCAGTCCTACTCCGGCCCCCTTCCACAACTCTTTCTCCGGTACATCGATGATTACTTCGGTGCCGCTTCATGCTCTCGTCGGGACTTGGAAAAATTTATTAATTTTGCTTCCAATCTCCACCCCTCCATCATTTTCACGTGGTCCATCTCTGACACTTCCATTCCCTTCCTTGACCTCTCTGTCTCAATCTCTGGTGATAGACTGTCCACCAATATCCATTACAAACCCACCAACTCCCATAGCTATCTCGACTACAGCTCCTCACACCCCGCTTCCTGTAAGGACTCCATCCCATTCTCTCAGTTCCTTCGCCTGCGTCGCATCTGTTCCGATGATGCTACCTTCAAAAACAGTTCCTCTGACATGTCCTCCTTCTTCCTTAACCAAGGTTTTCCACCCACGGTCGTTGACAGGGCCCTCAACCGTGTCCAGCCCATCTCCCGCGCATCCGCCCTCACGCCTTCTCCTCCCTCCCAGAAACATGATAGGGTCCCCCTTGTCCTCACTTATCACCCCACCAGCCTCCGCATTCAAAGGATCATCCTCCGTCATTTCCGCCAACTCCAGCATGATGCCACCACCAAACACATCTTCCCTTCACCCCCCCTATCGGCATTCCGTAGGGATCGCTCCCTCTGGGACACCCTGGTCCACTCCTCCTTCACCCCCTACTCCTCAACCCCCTCCTATGGCACCACCCCATGCCCATGCAAAAGATGCAATACCTGCCCCTTCACTTCCTCTCTCCTCACCGTCCAAGGACCCAAACACTCCTTTCAAGTGAAGCAGCATTTCACTTGCATTTCCCCCAACTTAGTCTACTGCATTCGTTGCTCCCAATGTGGTCTCCTCTACGTTGGAGAGACCAAACGTAAACTGGGCGACCGCTTTGCAGAACACCTGCGGTCTGTCCGCAAGAATGACCCAAACCTCCCTGTCGCTTGCCATTTTAACACTCCACCCTGCTCTCTTGCCCACATGTCTGTCCTTGGCTTGCTGCATTGTTCCAGTGAAGCCCAACGCAAACTGGAGGAACAACACCTCATCTTCCGACTAGGCACTTTACAGCCATCCGGACTGAATATTGAATTCAACAACTTTAGGTCGTGAGCTCCCTCCCCCATCCCCACCCCCTTTCTGTTTCCCCCTTCCTTTTCTCTTTTTTTTCCAATAAATTATATAGATTTTCCTTTTCCCACCTATTTCCATTATAAAAAGAGAAAAAGAAAAAAAATTATTTATTTATTTATTTTATTTTTTTACATCTTTTATGCTCTCCCCACCCCCACTAGAGCTATACCTTGAGTGCCCTACCATCCATTCTTAATTAGCACATTCGTTTAGATAATATCACCAACTTTAACTTTAACACCTATGTGATCTTTTGTATTATTGTTGTTGACATCTTTTGATGATCTGCTTCTTTGTCCCTACAACCACACCCCCACTCCACCTCTCTCTCTCTCTCTCTCCGCCCGCCAAACACACACCTTAAACCAACTTATATTTCTACTCTTTCTTGGACTCGAACTCAAGTTCTGTTGAAGGGTCATGAGGACTCGAAACGTCAACTCTTTTCTTCTCCGCCGATGCTGCCAGACCTGCTGAGTTTTTCCAGGTAATTCTGTTTTTGTTTTTGTTACTGAGGTTAGACTGACTGGCCTGTAGCTCCCTGGTTTATCCCTTCCTCCGTCCTTGAATAGCAGTACCACATTGGCTGTCCTCCAGTCCTCTGGCACCTCTCCTGTGGCCAGAAAGGTATTGAAAATTATTGCCAGCACCTCTGCTATCTCCTCCTTTGCCCCACTCAACAGCCTGGGATACATTTAAATGGGGCCTGGAGATTTATCTACTTCAAGCCTGCCAGACCACTTAGAGCCTCCTCCCTTTCTATACTAATTTCTTTAATTTTATCATAGTCCTTCTGCCTGATCTCCATACCCATGTCGGAAAAGATTCCATAACAACTTTAAATCTAATGGAATTATGATCACTATCTACAAAATGATCCCCCTTTGATACCTCTACCACTTGCCCGGCTTCATTCCCTAAAATTAAGTCCAGGACCGCCCCCTCTCTTGTAAGACCTTCTACGTACTGGCTTAAAAAACTCTCCTGGATGCTTTTTAAGAATTCTGCTCCCTCTAAACCTATCACACTATGACTAACCCAGTTAATGTTGGGGAAGTGGAAACCCCCTACTATTACTACCCTATTGTTTTTACACCTATCTGAAATTTGCCTATATATCTGCTCTTCTATTTCTCTCTGATTGTTAGGGGGCCTATAGTATACTCCCAGCAATGCGATTGCACCTTTTTTGTTTTCCAGTTCTACCCATTTGGCTTCATTTGAGGAGCATTCTAAGATGTCATCCCTCCTTACTACTGTAACTGATTCCTTGATCAATATTTTGATAGCTCCTCCCCTTTTACCTCCTTCCTGTCTCACCTGAAGACCCTATATCCTGGAATATTGAGCTGCCAATCCTGCTCCTCCCTCAATCATGTCTCTGTGACAGCAATAACATCATATTTCCATGTGTTAATTTGTGCCCTTAACTCATCTGCCTTATTCATCAGACTCCTTGCATTAAAATAAATACTATCCAACCTTGCCATACTCCCTTGTGCCTTAACTGGCCTATAATTTCTCTGCCCTTCAGACTCACTTGCTCTCTTTTCTAATTTTGGTTGAGCAAGTCCCCCTGCTGAACCACCTCTCAGGATCCCATCCCTCTGCCAAGTTGGTTTAAACCCTTCCCAATAGCACTAGCAAACATCCCTGCAAGGATGTTGATTACATTCCAGTTCAGGTGCAACCCCTCTGCCTTCTACGGGTCCCACCGCCCCCAGAAACGGTTCCAATGTCCCAGAAATCTAAAGCTGTCCCTCCTGCAACATCTCTCCAGCCACACATTCATCCGGACTAACCTCCTATTTCTATACTCATTAGCGCGTGGCACTGGAAGTAATCCAGAGATTACTACCTTTGAGGTCCTGTTTTTTAATCTGTTTCCTAGCTCCCTAAATTCTGCTTGCAGGACCTCATCCTCTTTCTACCTATGTCGTTGGTGCCATTTTGTACCACGATCTCTGTCTGTTTGCCCTCCCCCTTTAGAATGCCCTGCAGCCATTCAGTAACATCCTTGGCCCTGGCACCATAGAGGCAACCATCCTGGAGTCACGTCTATGGCTGCAGAAACGCCTATCTGTTCCCCTTACTATCGAGTCTCCTACCAATAATCAATACTGTCAATGTGATGGGGCAAGCAGCAGTATAACAGCTCAGTATAACTGCTGACGTGTGGATTGCTGGCAGCATTGACACTTCTGGTGAACCCAGAGAATCGGGGGATGGGCTAAGGCTGTAGATAGCAATGAACTGTTTGTGCAGTCAGTTGTTAGATTATCATTAGATGGAGAAATGAAATTGCTAAATGGAGAAATACTGCACTTCTCAATCTGGTAAGACAAATTTTGTTTGTACAATTACCAAATCAAATAAGTGGGATAATAATTTTTTCAATGTGTTATTTACTGCTACACGCTGTTTTCATGGATACGATGAGTTCCTACATGTTGCTTTCAGAATACCTTTTGGACCTTTTAGTGGGAGAATACGTTTCTAGTTGTATCAATAAGAATAAAGGTACAATGCTCTTAAACATTGTTTAGAACACAATAGTTGCATAGTATGCAGGAGGAATGTGCTCCTCTAATAAAACATGAATAAACTGAGGGACTGAAGCGTGGAATTAAAAATAATATTAGGGGTTATGTTACTGAGACAACCTAAATGCTCTGGGCTTTCTTACACTAGACCAAGTCATGGTAACGGATACAAACAGTGTGATAGTTTCAACTTAATGCATTAAATAGAAAATAAAGGCTTGCATTTATATAGCACCTTTCACAACCTCAGGACATCCCAAAGCCTTTTACAGCAATGAAGTACTTTTGAAATGTAGTTACTGTTGTAATGTAGGAAATACAGCGGCCAATTTACGCACATCAAAGTTCCACAAACAATCTGTTTTCAATGACATTGATTGAGGGATATATATTGGCCAAGTTCTAAAGGATAACTCAGCTATTTTTCTTTGAAATAGTGCCACCAGGGCTTTTATGGCCACCTGATGACAGATGGAGCCTCAGTTTAATGCTTCATCCACAAGATGATGTAGTGGCCATTGTTTGGGTGCCAAGGGAACCACTTGGGGGCCAAAATGGCAACAGATGCATGCATGCCCACACCGGGGAATCGAGTTTGACACAGGGGCTATCTGCTAATGACATAGCTGATTACTCTGATGTTTAACCTACCCACATGTGTGCAGCATGCATTCATTGAAAGTCATGTTGCTATGTGAAATTTGATAGAGCAGATCCTTGGCACGCTAAAACAACATTTCCGCGACCTGGAGGAGGCCTGCAGTACTCAGTATTGCAAGTGTTAAGAATCATGGTGGTCTGCTGCATGATGCACAAGCTCACCATCATGAGACGACAGCACTTGAAGGATTATTACTGCTTGGCTACTTCCACAACCTATCATTATCACAGTGGGGGGCTGGAAGTTCACAGTTTGATTGGCAGTTCAAAGAAGTTATTAAAGGGTTAGCTGTCTTTGATATTGGGTTATGAATACAAATGTTTGTTTGACAAGAGTTTAAGTACTTGAGGGGTTATAAGTGTATTGACTGGACTTTCGGGGGACTTTTCTTTTATGTAGTAAACTCTGGAATAGATATTTAGAACTTTATTTTATTTCACCTCAGCATTGATCCTGAGGCCTGCCCATGGTGGGTGAGTTTGCATGGTGGGTACGCGAGCAAAGGGTAATGTGTGGAGTCATGGGTTGGTAAGAGTTGGCACTAAGATTGCAGAAGGCTATAAGGTGGCATAGTGATTGACAAGGGGTCATGAATTGGCACTAATTTCGCATAGGGGCTATAAGGTACCATGGGGATGGGTTTAGGGCATGGTTTAGCATGGAGGGCATGAGGGGCCATTGGGAAAGGGTAGGAGGCATATATTGGTATGATTTGGCATGGAAGGGGCATGGAGAGTAGGTGTGGGGGTGAGGGAATGTGAGGGGTGAGGGTTAGAGGACTAAATATTTAACAAAACAACGGTGAAGAAGTCCCAGAAAACTTGGGACAGGCCTTTTAACTTTGACACTCGGCTACCCCTATGGCTGTCTCTGATCTGCATCTAAGGGTAGCAGGCCCAACCTCTATCCCACCCCCACACCCCACCCACCATCCCCCACACCCACTGGATGAAAATTGGGCCAGTGGGGACACTTTTCTCCAGGTGGCCACACCCATCTGGGAAATTTCCTGACTTGAGTTACTTGCCTTGGGAGTAAAGATCTGCTCTCGGCGCCTACTGCAAAGTAAGTTGTGACATTGGCTGTAGTAATTATGATTCTATTTAGTGTGTTCTGTACCTATAAGAATAATGCTTGTTAAGGAAGATCACATGATCTATAGTAACCAATAGGAAAGTAGCGTGGGCCACACCTCAGTAGTCAGTAGTTAGTAGTATAGAGATAGAAATGGAGTTGAAAGCACACATGCAGTTGCTGCTGGGTACCTTGTAAATAAACTTAAAGTTTCCACCCAAGAGGTGACTGCAGATCAACTCTACCAATAGTACTAACTCGGCCACCATTCACAACATTGGCCATCAGACATCCTATCATGGTTAGGTCCATTAGTGTGCAAACAGAGTTGGCCACCACTTCCATACAGGAAAGAATGATGTCACACACTACTCGAAACCCTGTGTCAAGTAGGTGCTGGGCTCCTCCCTGGCCCCTGACATTGATCGCAGGCTGTCTGGCAGGCTGCCAGTGCACTAAACATTTTGCTGTATGGACCCATCAGCATTCAGCTGGAAACTGTCCCATCAAAGTCCTCATCCGAGTTTTCTGAATTGGAAGCCCAGGTGTCACCTCATCTTCTGCTGAGCTGGCACCTGCGATATTCATGCCGCAGCTCAGGCAACAAATCAAATGTGCTCCAGTGATTCACCATTGGCAGATCCCAGCTCTAATCTATCCTCTAAGATGTTTGCAATATCTGCACCTGAGCTGATGGAGTGCAAGTACAAAATCAAGTGGCACTGTTGTGTGTTCATCTTGTCTTGATGTCTTCCAGTGCCTGACCAGGCTTCACCCTTTTAATATCTGAAAGGAAAAAGACACAAGGGCAAGGTGTTGCGAGGGGTGTGGAATAAAGGGAAAGGTAATATTTACACCAACTGCAGCTTGCAAATCGGAAGAGATTGTGAGGTGAGGGGGAAATGCCGTGTGCAAAGAACGATTGGATTTGGGAATCCCATCATTGATAGTTTTGGCCCTGCTGGCGGTTACAGCTTCAGCAATAGGCGTTCTATTAATGACCAGCACCATCTTCGCACTGGGACTGAGGATAGACCTGTTCCATTCCAGTTCACTTCTGCTGCTACTGGGTATGTGTCACCTTATTCCGTAAGAGAGAGGGAAGTGTCTCAGTGAATGTGGTGCAATGACATGGCTGTCATGGTTGAATAGCCGGCAGTGTGTACAAGCTGTGAGATGTGGGTGTGAAAATTCATCCCTAGGAAGAAGAAGCATACTAAAGGGAGAACAAGGCAACCATGGCTGACAAGGGAAGTCAGGGACAGCATAAAAGCTAAAGAGAAAGCATACAATGCGGCAAAGAGCATTGGGAAACCAGGGGATTGGGAAGCCTACAAAGACCAACAGAGGACAACTAAAAAAGAAATAAGAAGGGAGAAGATTAAATATGAGGGTAAACTAGCCAGTAATATAAAGGAAGATTGCAAGAGTATTTTTTTAGATATATAAAGAGTAAGAGAGAGGCAAAAGTGGACATTGGGCCACTGGAAAATGACGCTGGAGAAATACTGATGGGGGAAAAAGGAATGGCGGAGGAACTGAATAGGTACTTTGCGTCAGTCTTCACAGTGGAAGACACGTGTAATGTCCGCAAAATTCAAGAGAGTCGGGGAGCAGAGGTGAGTATGGTGGCCATTACCAAGGAGAAGGTGCTGGAAAACTAAAAGGTCTGAAGGTGGATAAATCACCTGGACCAGATGGATTACACCACAGAGTTATGAAGGAGATAGCTGAATAGATAGTGGAGGCATTAGTGGTGATCTTTCAGGAATCACTCGAGTCAGGGAGGGTCCCAGAGGACTGGAAAATCACTAATGTAACCCCCTGTTTAAGAAGGGAGTGAGGCAAGAGAAGGAAAATTACAGGCCGATTAGCCTGACCCCAGTCGTTGGTAAGATTTTAGAGTCCATTATTAAGGATGAGATTTCAGAATACTTGGAAGTGCATGGTAAAATAGGGCAAAGTCAGCATGGTCATGTCTGACAAATCTGTTAGAATTCTTTGAGGAGGTAACGAGTAGCTTAGACAAAGGAGAGCCAATGGATTTTATCTACTTGGACTTCCAGAAGGCCTTTGGCAAGGTGCCGTACAGGAGGCTGCTCAGTAAGATAAGAGCCCATGGTGTTAGAGGCAAAGTACTAGCATGGATAGAAGATTGGCTGTCTGGCAGGAGGCAGAGAGTGGGGATAAGGGGGTCGTTCTCAGGATGGCAGCCGGTGACTAGTGGAGTTCCACAGGGGTCAGTGTTGGGACCACAACTTTTCACTTTATACATTAATGATCTAGATGAAGGAACTGAGGGCATCCTAGCTAAGTTTGCAGATGATACAAAGATAGGTGGAGGGACAGGTAGTATTGAGGAGGCGGAGAGGTTGCAGAAGGATTTGGACAGGTTAGGAGAATGGGCAAAGAAGTGGCAGATGGAATACAATGTGGGGAAGTGTGAGGTCATGCACTTTGGTAGGAAGAATAGAGGCATAGACTATTTTCTAAGTGGGGAGAGAATTCAGAAATCTGGAATGCAAAGGGACTTGAGAGTCCTAGTCCAGGATTCTCTTAAGGTTAACTTGCAGGTTGAGTCGGTAGTTAGGAAGGCAAATGCAATGTTGGCATTTATTTCGAGAGGACTAGAATATAAAAGCAGGGATATGCTGGTGAGGCTTTATAAGGCTCTGGTCAGACCATATTTCGAATATTGTGAGCAATTTTGGGCCCCGTATCTCAGGAAGGATGTTCTGGCCCTGGAGAGGGTCCAGAGGAGGTTCACGAGAACAATCCCAGGAATGAAAGGCTTAACATATGAGGAACGTTTGAGGACTCTTGCTCGATGGAGTTTAGAAGGATGAGAGGGGATTTACAGGATACTGAAATGCCTGGATAGAGTGGACATGGGGAAGATGTTTCCATTAATAGGATAGACTAGGACCTGAGGGCACATCCTCAGAGTAAAGGGAAGACCTTTTAGAACAGAGATGAGGAGAAACATCTTTAGCCAGAGAGTGGTGAATCTATGGAATTCATTGCCACAGAAGACTGTGGAGGCCAGGTCTTTGAGTGTATTTAAAACCGAGATAGATAGGTTCTTGATTGGTAAGGGGATCAAAGGTTATGGGGAGAATGCGGGAGAATGGGATTGAGTAACTTATCAGCCATGATTGAATGGTGGAGCAGACTCGATGGGCTGAATGGCCTAATTTCTGCTCCTATGTCTTATGGTCTTATGGCTTGCAGCTAGTGCTGAGCATGTGAGGGTGACTTGAAAGATATCAATATTAGGTTGGAGTCCTGATTGATAGAGGTTGTTGGTAGGCCAGATGGGGGTGCAGTTAATTGAGGGGTGAATGAGGCTGGTGGTGCAATTGGTCGGAGATGGTATTTGAAGGTACATTTACTGACCTTGACTACTCATGTGCTCCTGAACTTCTTGCTGTATTACACTCAGGCTTTTGGTTCTTGAATCCTGACGTTGTCTCCCACAGCTATCTGCTCTCACTGTTTTTGGTCAGGAGTCTGGAGGGCCTCCTGCCCTTCTCCAGATTCAGGATATCTCTCCACTTTTCCGTCTACTCCACAAGGTCAGGCTTAGCTCTGCTGCTTCCCATTGTGAAAAAGCTGCTAAAGCTCACATTCGAACCAAGGCTGATAATGCAAGGTGCCTGGTGATCCTGGAACTATACTCAGGATTTACAGCCATCAGGAAATGATGGAAGGGAGATTAGTAAGAGAGAAAAGAAAATGAATGACATTTGAACAAAGTGGGCCCACAGATAGTGTAGCCATAGAACACAAATGTTTGGAAACCAGACAAAAGTGTAGGTACAAACTTAAGTCGTGAATGAGTTGATTTATTTCTTTGTCATCATGCACAGTGCCATTTTAACCTCCCGGTCAGGTGGTTACTTAATATGGGCTCATCCAGGTGAGCCCTATGACACCCAATAGCCTAGTCTAAAGCTGTGTGCAATTCAACAGAGAGAGAGCGAGAGAGGGTGAGACAGAGACAGATAGACAGAGAAAGACCTCAGTCAGCAAACTCTGTATAAAATAGAGAGGGTGTTGCAAACCTGTTTTTATTCTGTTGGATTCTTTTACTGTAAGATTTTCTGTGAGTGGAAAAAGGCAGCCAGATTTTGTGGTTTAAAGGATTATAGTAACCATTTGGTACTGGAATAAGATGAAATCACAAGATGAACAGATGAGGAAGGCATTCAACACAGCTTAACTCAAATAGTAAGAAAGAGCCTGTAATATCCCTGTCAGTGCATCATCCAACTGTTCCTTCAATTGTTCCAGGGCTTCTGTATAAACTGAGTGATCTACTGAGTAATCAATTCCATGTGTTATTTGCCTTTTTGTGAAGAACTTCCTGACATCACTTTAAATTTGCCTTTTGCTTCCACCTGTCACACTATTACAGTTTAATGTGAAGTATTGCTTTGCATTCAACTTTAACATACCATTTAGAATAACAAGGCTTTTGATTTTTACAGCCCATTTAACATAAAAATATCTCAAGGCTATAAGACACGAGAGAGTAGACATGGAAGCAGGGATGAAGAGATTAACAGGTGTCAAAGAGATGATTTTTGAAGGTGAAGGAAGAGATGGGGCTTCAGGGAAATTTAGGAAGAGAGTTCCCAAGAGTAGTACCAAGGCAACAGGAGGACCTGTCACCAACCATGCAGTGAGGAGAAAGACAGAATGCACGGAAAGTCAGTGTCAGAGTGGCAGTGTGTTTTGGAGGGGATTACATATATAATAGATTTGGACAAGACTGGGGAAGGATTGAAAGAAAGGGACAAGCATTTTAAAAGTAATATGTGGGGGAATTGGAGCTAATGTAGGTAGGTGTCTATGGGAGTGGGATTTAAATTTATTCTTTTCATGGGATGTGGGCATTACTGGCCAGGCCAGCAATTGTTACCCATCCCTAATTGCCCTTGAGATGGTGGTGGTGAGCTGCCCTCTTAAACCGCTGTAGTCCATGTGGTGTAGGTACACCCACAGTGCTGTTAGGGAGGGAGTTCCAGGATTTTGTCCCAGCGACAGTGATGGAATGGCGATATATTTCCGAGTCAGAATTGTGAGTGGCTAGGAGGGGAACTCGCAGGTGGTCATGTTCCCGTGCATCTGCTGCCCTTGTCCTTCTAGGTGCTAGATGTCACACGTTTGGAAGATGCTGTTGAAGGAGGCTTGACAAGTTGCTGCAGTGTATCTTGTAGATGGTACACACTGCTGCTACTGTGCATCAGTGATGGAGGGTGTGAATGTTTAATGTGGTGGATGGGGTGCAAGTCAAGCGGGCTGCTTTGTCCTGGATGGTGTTAAGACTCTTGAGTGTTGTGGGAGCTGCACTCATCCAGGAAAGTGGAAATTATTCCATCCCACTCCTGACTTGTGATTTGTAGATGGTGGACAGGCTTTGGGGAGTCAGAGTTGAGTTGCTCGCCTCTGACCTGCTCTTGTAGCCACACTATTTATATGGCTGGTCCAGTTCAGCTTCTGGTTAATGGTAACCCATAGGATTTTGATAGTAGGGGATTCAGCGATGGTAATGCCATTGAACGTCAAGGAGAGATGGTTAATTTCTCTATTGTTGGAGATAGTCATTGCTTGGCTCTTGGGTGGCGCGAATGTTATTTGCCACTTATCAGGCCAAGCCTGAATATTGTCCAGGTATTGCTGCATATGGACACAGCTTGCTTCAATATCTGAGGTGGCATGAATGGTGATGAACATTGTGCAATCATCTGTGAACATCCCCACTTCTGATGGAGGGAAGGTCATTGCTGAAACAGCTGAAGATGGTTGGCCCTAGGACACTACTCTGAGGAACTTCTGGGACTGAGATGATTGATCTCCAACAACCACAACTATCTTCCCCTTGTGTTAGGTGTGACGCCAATCAGCAGAGAGAACAAAGGCAGCAGAGTTTTGGATGAGTTGAAGTTCATTGAACATGGAGAACAAGAAGAGAATCAGAGTAATTAAGTATGAAATTACCAAAGGACACTTACTGGTTTCAGTGATGATCAGGCTGAGAGCTTATGTATCCCTCTTAATTAGTTCCTTGAAGCCTGAATTCTTCTGGTCTTTGCTCCTAACTCAGCGATTAGAAATCAATCTCATGTTTATTTACTGCACAGCTTCCAGAGCCTGAACACATCTCAGAGAACAGAAAAAGACAACTGCTCGAGATGTGCCCTCGCCAAGGCACTTTACAGTTTAAAAATTTTTCCTCCATTTTTGTATTCTACCGTTACAACAATCAGAGCTCCAGATTGATTGCTGCTTCTAGAGATTGAGCATACAGACCACTAAATCTACTAAAACCTATCAGCCTTGAAATTCCAATCCGGGATGGTACAGGACTTCCTTCTCATCCATTGTCCTGATATTAAGAGGGTCAGAAATTCCGGGTTCATCTTATTTTGACATTGTTAGGCAGAACAAAGTTATATGTGTCATCAGCAAATGGAAGTCCAGAAAATTCTTAGGGGTGTGCAAGGTTTGGGGGCTGGGGGAAACACTTCATAGAATGTCATGTGGGATTTCAAGCTGGTTTATTCTTAAAGCAGAACCAACGGGCAGCAAGAAATAGATGCAATAGCAACCAAGAAGATGGGAACTTGTACCTTCTTGGAGAGTTTTGCAAATATTATTCTGACTGAAATGAGGCATGGGGAGTGGGAAGAAAATAGAAGGTGTGAGTGACAAAAGATCTACTAAAACAGTAGCCAAGACCATGCGGTAGGAAGTGGTGCAGGGAGTGAATGGAAAATTCCTAGCCTCCAGAATCTCTCTCCAAAGCAGGCCAGCATTTCATACCTCTACAAGGTCATCAAAGGTAAGTGTTCTGGCTGCAATTTGCCATTACTATATTTTGTATATTTCTGATAGGAAACCTGCATTTATTTGAAAAGTACATTCACAAACCCAAAAGCATCGCTATGCAGGAATTCATCTGTTGTGATGTACCTGCTCCCACAAAACTTGAATTAAATGGATACAGCACCTTGCAATGCATAAATGCCCAGTGACATCTCACTACTTTGTGCAACTGAAGAAGAGAAGTGATAAGAATGTTCAAGTAGTTGTTAAATTATATGGTCTGTGGTGTGAATAACAAGTGTTCTTTGTTCATGCAGGAGGAGATTGCCAAGAAAGATAGGGTTGAATTTTCCCAGAATTGCACTAAGTGCAGTAGTGGGCGGGTAAAATGGACTCCTACCGGCCAATGAAAATGGTGGGTTTTCACGCCGTATCTTCTCAAACCCACTTCATGATATATTCACTACCGTGAAACACGCCGTTTCCATGGTGGACGGGCTCTCATAAGCCCGCTCACCATCAACCCACTGTTGCATCACATCGGTTGCCATCTTTATAAGGCAGCCGCCAGCAAAGCACTCATCGCCATCAGCTCATCACCGCTGCCTGGGAGACATGGCCAGCAAAGGAAAAGAGACTGCAGCCCCCCCAGCTTCAACGACAGGTCCCTTGAGTGACAGCTGGATGCCGTGGAGGCTCAGCGGGGTGTGCTCAATCCCCGTCCTGGCCACAGGATGGGCAGCAATGTCACCAATCCGGTTTGGGAGATGGTGGCAGTGGTGGTCAGTGTGAACACCCTGCAGAGGAGGACAGCCACCAAGTGCCACAAAAGGATGAATGATCTCTTCCATTCTGCCAGGGTAAGTCACTCTTATCATCACTCCCAACTCCCACACTAACAAACCCATTACACACCCACAGGGCTCTCACTCACTGCTGGTTCAAGGGACATCACCATTCACTCCCTCACACACACCTTCATTGTGCTCGTCCCATCCATGGGACCACTCAACACCTACACAGGTCGGGCATACTGATCATCTGGCCTGGCAGGTGTCCTGGTACACTTTCCCCAAGTCTATCCATACAGGACAAACTGGCTTACAACAGGAGGGAAAGGTCGCAGGCAGGTGGAGGGATGCCAGAATTCAAAGTTCTGACAGAATTTGAAAACAGAGCCATCCAGCTGGCAGGTGATAATTGGGACCAGTCCTGTGCTGATGGTGAGCTCAACGCTGGTCTACCAAGTGAGGATCCAGCAGTGCAACATCCATCAGACAATCATGCTGTGAGTGATGTGTCCTGTTTCACAGGCCACTGCCATGCATTAATTATCTCCCCTTGCTTTCGCAGGCACATCTGCCAAACAGTTGACAGAGTCCATGACCCAGGGCCTCCAAGCAAGCTGAGGAACCTGAAGGCACCCTCCCTGAAGTCCCGTGACAGCGCTCACCCACACCCTCCACCAGTGCAGAGACACACACCTCGGTGGGACCTGGCTTTAGAGTAGCTTTGGGATCTCAATCTGGTGAGCACATCACACTTTCTGATCCACAGCAGATGGAGGCAGGGTCTTCCCTAGCCCCGGCACTTGGAGGACTGCTGGAGGCCAGAACAGTGCTGAGTCTGAGTCAGATGACAAGCCTCTGGACTCAGTCATGTCACAGTTGCTGGAGCTGCAAAGGCAAGCTCGGGAACATCAGAAAGGGATGTTCGCTGCACTCCTCAGATTGCAAGGCATGATGGAGGAGTCCATCCGTCTTCAGGCTGAGGTGATAGCGCCGGCATGCCAATGCACCGAGGTCAACATTGGCAGGATGGCAGCCACCATGGAAACCGTGGTCCAGGATGTCACTCATGTACTGCTATGTGGGCTCAACTCCATCACTGATGCCATAGTTGGCATCAACAATGTGCACATGAGAGGGGTGCTAGGCAGCTAGATCGCAATCCAGCTACCCCTTCCGCTCATGGACTCAACCAGGGGCCCTCAGGCATCAATAGGGAGGAGGATCAGCAGGTGCATGCTCCAGGGCCATCCACCCAGGAGACTCTGGGAGTCACCGGCCTACCTGACTCCCCTCTTACTGTGACCTCGACAGATCCAGCTCCACAGGCCGAGGAGGGTGCCACCGCCACACTGCAGGACCCCAAAAGCAGGCTGGAGCACTTCAAGTATCGACCCTCTAGAGGACATCCGCCAAAGTCATCACAGACAGGGCATGCAGCTCCTCCATCTTCCCATCAGCCAGCTCCACTCCCCATTGCAGTGCCAGGCTGTAAGGGGCACAGCAGATGACAATGATGCATGACACCCTCTGCAGAATGTATTACAGGGCTCCACCAGACCAGTCCAGGCACCGGAACTGCATCTTCAGCATCCTGATGGTTTGCTCCACCAAATTACGAGTTGCTGCATGAGCCTCATTATAACGTCGCTCTGTTGCAGTCTGAGGCCACCGCATGGGTGTCATCAGCCACGTCCTCTGTGGGTAGCCCTTGTCCCCAAGGAGCCAACCCTGCAGCCTCTGTAGATGCTGGAAGATGTCAGGGATCTGTGAGTGACTCAGGACGTAGGCGTCGTGCACATTCCCTGGAAACCATGCGCACACCTGCAGGATGCATTCCTGGTGGTCACACACCAGCTGCACATTCAGTGAGTGGAAGTCCTAGCAGTTGATGAAGTCCACCCAGTGTAGCGATGGAGATCTGAGCACCACATGAGTGCAGTCAATCGCACCCTGCACCTGTGGAAATCCCGAGATCAGGGCGAATCCAATGGCCCTTGCATCCTGGCTGTCCCGGTCCTGGGCAAAATGCACAAAGTTGTGTGCCATGAAGAAGATGGCATCCGTGACCTCATGAGTGAGCAGCAGCCTTGAAAGGAGCCACTGGCATAGAAATTGATTGCCGGAGTCACTTTCACAGCTCCTGGCATTGGATGCCCTCCACGTCCCCTTGGCACCAAGTCCTGCAGTAAGTGGCAGATGAGAGCCACCAGGTCCCTAGACATGCGCAGTCGTCAGTGATACTGGTTCTCAGTCATCTGCAGGAATGGCAGACTGTGTCTATGTATCCTGGGTGTCACTAGACCAGCCACAGCTCACTGTTGCTCCTGGGCAGTGTGTGCCGGAGCCCCTGCTGTCTATTCTTAATGAGGTTGCTGGTCCTGCCTTTGTGCAGCCAGGAGCCTCAGTCTCTCTCCCCTCCAACTTCTCTGCTCTCTGTAGGCCATCGGGCATGCAGCTAGGTCACCGGGATACATGACTCTGACGTTGTCCTCCTGCAGCATGAAAGAGAGAGAGAGATGTGGTTATCCTGGCTGTACTTAGCACCTGTCCTGGCTCTGTATGACTGCCCCTTAATGTTTCCCGGAGAGTGCCCCCTTGGATGCCCAGAGATGAGAGTGCTGCATGGCTGCCCTGTCAACCTGTGACACGGGGGTCACTGGTCCAAACCAGGATGCTGAGATTGCAAGGGGCTATGAGCATCTCCAGCAGTGACTGCTACATGGCCAGCGTTGGCGAGGAGATTGTACAACGTCTGCAGTTCAACTGCTCCGCAGTCCAATAAAGTGGTGGAAGACTCAAAGTCTGTGCTGGGGGTGGGACGGGGGGATGGGAGGGGGGTTGCTGCCAAGTGCATGTCGCCTGCGTGCTGTTGTGAAACATGTCAGTGTGCTTTCCTGCTGACATGGATAGACAATACAGCGGGGTTCTAAGAGCCTGGCGGGTGGCTTTTTAATTATATGCTAATGTATTACAATTAGCTCCGCACCAACGCGGGAAACGCAGCCCACCATCCGTGGACTGAGTAAACAGTTGCGACCTGCCTTCATGCCATTGTGAAGTGGGTCCTGCCATATTTTCCACACATGCCACCTATCATGCCCGCCACCAGCGGGCTCGGAAAATTCCGTTCCCCCATACCAAAAATCAAAGACTCTGTATGCCAAGCTGGCAGATGGAACCAGCTACCCAGATTGTAGTCCATTTAGACGATGTTTTGGTGACAGGGTTCACTGAAAAAGAGCACATGGCAAACTTAGAAGAAGTCTTAAAACCTTTCTTGCAGGCTGGAGTGCATTTAAAAAAAAACGTACACGTTCCAAGCAAGGGAGTTAATCTACTTGGGTCACTGGGTAGATTCACAGGGCCTCCACCCAGTTGAGGAGAAAGTGAGAGCCATAAGAGAGGCACTTGCACCAAAGAACACCTCAGAGCTCAAATCGTTCCTAGGAATGATCAATTATTATGGGCGGTTCTTGCTCAATTTGTCTACGGAACCGGAATGCCTACATTATCTACTCAAAAAGAACCAACATTGGTCTTGGGAGGCGCCCCAGAAAGAAGCTTTCAAGAAGACCAATCAATTATTGCACTTGTCCAATCTATTAATGACCAGAGGAAAGAATTAGTGTTGACTTGTGACGCATCCCCCTACAGAGTAGGAGCAGTGCTCTTCCATCGAATGGACGACAGCATGGAATGGCCTATAGGATACGTTCAAGAATGCTTACCACAGTGGTAAAGGGATGTTCGCAGATAGAAAAAGAAGGCTTATCAATCATCATAGGTATCAAGAAATTTCACCAGTACGTAAACGGCCACACCACAAGCTGTTGCTAGGATTATTCAGTGAGGACAAGGTTATGTCACTGAGCCTCAGCAAGAATACAGCGATGGACTTTAATCCTGGCAGCTACGAGTATACTTTCATACATAGGCCTGGTAGTCAAATAGCAATCGCCGATGCACTTAGTTGTTTGCCTTTACAGGAAAAGGATGTGGAAATCCCAGTTCCACAGGAACTTATTTTGTTGTTACATTTCTTAGATTCATCACCGGCATTTGCTCGACAGATCAGAGACTGGACAAGTAGAGGCACAGTCCTATCCACATAGCGCACATTCAGGAATATCCTGAATGAAGACTGTAGTACACAGCTACCTATGGTGGTCTATGATGGATGGTGAAATAGAGAGAATTGTAAAGAATTGTGTGCAATGTCAGCAACTGCAAAAGTAGTTTTGGTGCTAAGGGTTCCCGTTTAGGTGAGAAATGGCATCTGCACAGCTTCCGACAATACAGTCTGCATTGATTTGCCATGCTGCTGTGGCCAATACTGCAGGTGTTATGTAAACATGCCAGAAATATACAGATGGTGGCATCAGTCAGCATTTTATGCTGATTTGACACACAATCTTTTTGTTTTATTCATTTGTGGGATGTAGGCATCGCTGACTGGGCCAGCATTTATCGCCCATCCTGAATTGCCCTTGAGAAGGTGGTGGTGAGCTGCCTTCCTGAACTGCTGCGGTCCATGTGGTGTAGGTACACCCACAGCACTGTTAGGGAGGGAGTTCCAGGATTTTGAGTCAGTGACAGTGAAGGGACGGCAATTTATTTCCAAGTCAGGATGGTGTGTGGCTTGGAGGGGAACTTCCAGGTGGTGATGTTCCCATCTATCTGCTGCCCTTGTCCTTCTAGATGGTGGCAGTAATGGGCTTTGAAGGTGCTGCCTAAGGATCCATGGTGAGTTTCTGCAGTGCATTTTGTAGATGTGCACACTGCTGCCAGTGTTCGCTGGTGGTGGAGGGAGTCAATGTTTGTGGATCGGGTGCCAGTCAAGTGGGCTGCTTTGTCCTGGATGGAGTCGAGCTTCTTAAGTGTTGGTGGAACTGCACTAATCCAGGCAAGTGGGGAGTATTCTATCACAGTGCTGATATGTGCCTTGTAGATGGTGGACAGGCTTTGAAGAGTCAGAAAGTGAGTTACTTGCCGAAGGACTCCTAGCCTCTGACTTGCTCTTGCAGCCACAGTATTTATATGGCTAGTCCAGTTCAGTTTCTGGTCAATGATAACCTGCAGGAAGTTGATAGTGGGGGATTCAGTGATGGTAATGCCGTTGAATGTCGAGGGGGTGATGGTTAGATTCTCTCTGGATATTGTCCAGGTCTTGCTGTATTTGGACATGGGCAGCTTCAGTATCTGTGGAGTTGCAAATGGTGCTGAACATTGTGCAATCATCAGCAAACATCCTCACTTCTGACCTTATGATGGAAGAATAGTCATTGATAAAGCAGCTGAAGATGGTTGGGCCGAGGACATTATCCTGAGGAAACCCCTGCAGTGTTGCCCTGGAGCTGAGATGACTGACCTCCAACAACCACAACCATCTTCCTTTGTGCTAGGTATGACTCCAACCAGCGGAGAGTTTTCCCCGATTCCCTTTGAATCCAGTTTTGCTAGGGCTCCTTGATGCCACACTCAGTCAAATGCTGTCTTGATGTCAAAGGCAGTCACTCTGGCTTCACCTCTGGATGTCAGCTCTTTAATCCATGTTTAAACAAGGCTGTAATGAGGTCAGGAGTTGAGTGATCTGGCGGAATCCAAACTAAGCATCAGTGAGCAGGGTCTTTCTAAGCAAATGCTGCTTAATAGCATTGTTGATGACCCCTTCCATTATTTTACTGATGATCAAGAGTAGACTGATGGAGAGGTAATTGGCTGGGTTGGATTTGTCCTGCTTTATGTGGGCAGGACATACCTTATCTATAACTTTTGTTTGCCTTATCTAAACCTGCTATTTTACATAGGGTTACATGGGATTGCATAGCATTTACAGCACAGAAACAGGCCAATCAGACCAACCAGTCCATGCCAGTGTTTATGATCCACTCAAGCCTCCTTTCATTCTTCCTCATCTTAAATCCATCATTGTAACTCTCTATTGCCTCCTCCCTCATATGCTAGTCTAGCTTTCCCTTAAATGCATCCAAACTATTCACTTCAGCCACCCCTTGTGGTAATGAGTTCTGCAGTCTTTTTGCTCTCTGGGTAAAAAGGTTTCTTCTGAATTCTCTATTGGATTTCTTGCTCACTATCTTATGTTGATGGTGTCTAGTTATGCTCTTCCCCACAAGAGGAAACATTTTCTCTGTACCCATTTTAACAAAACCTTTCATAATTGTCACCCCTCAGCCTTCTTTTTGCAAGAGAGAAGAGATGAATCCTTTCCTGATATGTATACCCACACATTCTGAGTATCATCCTTGTAAGTCTTCTCTGCGCCTTCTCCAGTGCCTCGATATCTTTTTTGTAAAATGTGCTCCTGGCAACAAAGCTCTTCACCAAGAGGGCAAGGTAGTAAATTTGCCCCTATTTTGTCTGACTTGTTTTATAGTAGCTGAACTGTCATCGACGCAATACAGGAGACCACTCAGCCCATCAACCCCATTCCGGCTTGTTGTAGCGTGATCCACTCAGTCCTGTTTCCCCTCTCTATCCAGAGCCCAGCAAGTTTGTTTCCCTCAAGTGCCCATCAAAGTTCCTTTTGAAATCAGTCACCAGCTCTGCTTCCATCACCCGCTTAGGCAACAAGTCCCAGGTCATTGTCACTCGCTGCATAAAAAAAATTTTTCCTCATATCCTCCTTGCATCTCTTGCCCAAAACCTTAAATCTATGTCCCCTGGTTGTTTCCCTTCATGGGACCAGCTTTTTTGTTTGTCTACCTTTTCAAACCTGTCATAATCTTGCACTCCTCCAGCCATTCCCCCCTCAATCTCCTTCATTCCAAGAAGAGCAACTCCAACTTCTCCAACATAATTTATAGCTGAAACCCCTCATCCCTGGAATCATCCTGGTAAACTGGCCCAGTTAGTTTGATTTTTGACAGTAAATTTGGCCAGTTTACAGTAAGCTTCTGAATCCAGGTTCTTAATATAAATGGGAACATGAGGGGAACAAAGAGTGACCCCTGAGGTGGTCCAGGGAATGCTTCTGGTATCACTTGCTCCTTTTATCTATTACTCGCCAGGATTCAAATCTGAAAATAAATGTTTGCTAGTTTCGTCTAACTTGCCTTCTGGAGCAGTGTGTTTAACCAAGGTAGTTTTCTCGAGGAAATAATTAACAAGGCTGTATTATGTTCCTAAGGGATCATTTATGCAGCTCTAGCATGCAAACCTCCACCTTCTAAAGGGCAATTAGGAGTTAGCAATAAATTTTGGCCATGCCAGTGACACTTACATCCTGTGAATTAACAAACAAAAAGCAAGAATAAAAATAAAAATACCTGGAAAAACTCAGCAGGTCTGGCAGCATCTGTGGAGAGGAACACAGTTAACGTTTTGAGTCCATATGACTCTTCAACAGAACTAAGTAAAAATAGAAAAGAGGTGAAATATAAGCTGGTTTAAGGGTGGGGATGGGACAGGTAGAGCTGGATAGAGGGCCAGTGATAGTTGGAGATTGCAAAAAGATGTCATAGACAAAAGGACAAAGAGGTGTTGAAGGTGGTGATATTAGCTAAGGAATGTGCTAATTAAGGGTAGAATGCAGGACAAGCAAGGTACAGTTAGCCCTAGTGGGGGTGGGGTGGGGTGAAGGGAAGGGATTGAAATAGGCTAAAAGGTAGAGATAAAACAATGGATGGAAATACATTTAAAAATAATGGAAATAGGTGGGAAAAGAAATATCTATATAAATTATTGGAATAAAAGGGGGGATCAGAAAGGGGGTGGGGATGGAGGAGAGAGTTCATGATCTAAAATTGGTGAACTCACTATTCAGTCCAGAAGGCTGTAAAGTGCCTAGTCGGAAGATGAGGTGCTGTTCCTCCAGTTTGCGTTGAGCTTCACTGGAACAATGCAGCAGGCCAAGGATGGACATCTGGGCATGAGAGCAGGGGAGGGTGTTGAAATGGCAAGCAAGGTTGGCTACCACCAGTTTCAGTCTCCATTTTAAATTGAGGGACCTGTGCCTTCTTCTTTAACTAATTTTTAATATTTCTTTGAAAGCCCTTCACTCTGAAAGACAAAATTGCCTAGTTTTGACATCTTCTACAGAAATTTACAAATCTGCATGTAGTAATTAGTCTCAAGCATTGGGGCAAAAGGCGAACTTGAGGATCGGCTGCCTGTTACGCACAGCACCAAATATTCCTGAAGTACCTTACCGCAGCAGAACTGACTAATAGGTGCTGCATATGACAGGTGACCAATCTGATATCACCCATTTTGTGCCTCTGTCCGAGACACATTTCTACCCTTTGAACTTTTGCCTCAAACCCTCCCCTAAATATCTAACAATATTATGAAAACATTCAACTAATGCAGTGAAAGTTGTTTCTAACTCATGTTTAGTCCTTTAAAACTACAAGGGCAAGGACTCAAGTTGGGGGGGGTGATTTGCTAAGCTACACTTGTTCATTTAAGATCCAACTAACATTAATTAATGCCACATTTAGCTCTCACTTTTTAAAAGCGTGAATCTCCACATAAATGTTATTGATTTATTTAATTGGGAGGTCAAACATAATGGAGTTTGCTGATAAGCCTGATTATTGACTCAGTGAAAGCAGAAACAGGGGAATTACGTGGATTGATCTGGTGAGCAAAAAAACACGGGTCAAGAGATGTCCCGAATCTTAATTTATATGTATTAGGTGACATTATTGTGAGACAATGCAGCTGGTGTCGTGTTTATTGATAGTCATTCAGAAACATTTCATTGTTAATATTCTAACCATGTTTATTTTCTTCAGGTTTAAAATTGAGAATGTTAGGATGATTGGAACAGTAGACAATGTAAGGAAAAGATAACTTTTTCAAATTTATTTATCCATTTATGAAATCTTATCTCCACCACAGGGCAAGCAAAGTAATTGCTCATAATGCCTACACTGTTAAGCAGTGAACTAACCTTATGTAAATGCTATGGAACATGCCAGTTATTGATTTTCTTCTGGTTGCAGATAGAGCATTATAACTGATGATTAGCTTCAGACAGTTAATCGAAGTTGTGAGGTTCAATTCAACTTGGTGCAACTTAAAAGCTGCAGAAACAGTTGTAAATAATTCGCAGAACCCATGGAAAATGAAAATAGATGTCTGTCACTGGAAGTGCATCAGCTTCCTTTGGAATTGCAAAATCCTAACAATATTCAGCTAAAAGACTGTGTTGGAATACAAAATTATTTCTAGTTAAACTTGGATAAAGGCTATTCAGAGGCAGGTTCAATTAAGGCATTCAGAAGGGAGTTAAGTTATTATCTGAAAAGGAAAATTGTGCAGGGCTACGATAAAATAGGCAGAGAATTGGCACGATGTGAATTTCTCCTACGGAGAGCTGACGCAGACACAATGGGCCAAATGACCTACTTCTGTGCTATAACAATCCTGAGATTCTGTGAATTGAACTGATCTGAACATTTCTGTCCATGTGTTATCAGATTGGGCCATTGCTTCCAGCACTTCCTTCTAACTAAGCTGTGGCTCTATTCTATGATGGGTTCTGCTATCTTGGACTTGTCTCAAACATTAACTGGCAGTGTTGCTCCCCATTTAACATTACACTAACTGTGGGATATTTGAATTATTTTTACAGCAAATTGTGGTGTGAGCTGGATGATGAGGGAGCACAGCTGTCCAACTTAAGGCTTTTGTAACCATTATTGCCATTGTAGCAAGTTATGGTGCTTTGTGGAGAACTACAGAGTGAACCTAAAATTCTTAGGTTTTGTTTTGAAAACAAATCTGCAAATACAGGAGATCAAATGTAATTTTGCAACTGAATGGTATACTTGTGTTGGATGTGGGTTTCATGGAACAATGCATTTTGCAAATTAATACGTTGATTTCTAGCTGTAACTTTAGCAATAATAATCCAAGCACTGGTGTATCATGTGATAGTGTCACAAAAAGACATAGCAGTTCAGCGGTAATCTAATGAGGAAATTGATCTATAGTGTTGTGCTCAATTCTGCGGATTTCTGGGGATCACTCTTTAGGAAGGGTGTCAAGGCCTTGGAGAGACTGCGCTCCACGACAACTGTACCCGCCCACCGGACAACCTGCCCTCCCCTGCCTCCGGACTACCCTTCCTCGCACCACCCCACCCAGACCAGGCAACATCCCCAATCCTACCCACTTAAGTTGTACATTTACTTTCTCTTTGGCTTCTTTGTGGCTGAACCTTTAAATGTACCTGCTTTACCTCAGCTAGTGCTGTAACAAAGGGGACGTGGCATACTGATCCTCAACTGAGCTGCCCTCGGCTGTAGGCCATGGGAACCGGCAGCCCTGGAGGTGAACCCGCCCGGCCTGAGCCAAAAGCCTGGGCAAGATTGAAATGGCTGGATCTCAAGGTAAGTAATTAAAAGCAGAGTGGCAACCCGACTCGATTGGCACTCCTCCGGAAGTTACAGCCCCAAATATCACTGGACAGAATCATCCTGGATTTGCACTAGGTGCAATAGCGGGCAGATAAAATGTCATTTTACCCGACTGCTGCAATGGTGGCTTTTCACACCGTATCATTCCAAACCCGCCACATTAATTATGCATTCCTAGGAAACACATTGTTTCCATGGTGGGTGGGTTCTTATTTGCCCGCCACCCCATCACTTCATCCCTTCCTCACACCAGGCGCCATATTGAAAATCCAGCTACGCGCACACCTCTCAGTGCTTCCAGCCCATGACAACTGCACAGAAGACTTGGCCCTGAAAGGCAAAAAGACAACAGCCCCCAGGTTCAATGACGCGTCCCTCGAGCACCTTTTGGACACAAAGGAGGCTCGCAGTGATGTTCTTTAACTCCCTTCTGGCCTCAGGATGGGGCAACAACATCACTAAACTGTCTTGGGAGGTGGTAGCAGCGGTGGTCAGCACCAACACCCTGCAAAATAGCTACCCAGTGTTGCAAGAGGATGAATCATCTCTTCCATTCTGCCAGGGTAAATCATTCTTCTCATCGCTCTCAACTCACAAACCCATCACACATCCACAGGGCTCTCACTCACTGCCGGTTCGAGGGACATCACCATTCACTTTCTCACACACACCTTTATTATCCTCATCCTGTCCATTGGACCTCTCATTACACACACATGCCAGGTATACTTATCATCTGGCCTAGCAGGCATCCTGCTTACACCCTCTCCATCTCTATTCATGTAGGATAAGCTGGCACACAACAAGAGGGAGAAATCACAGACTGGTGGAAGAATGCCTGAAATCAAGGTCCTCAGAGACTTTGAAAGCAGAGCAATCCAGCTGGCCAGTGAGGATCTGGACCAGTCCTGTGCTGATGGTGAGGCCAGTGCCGCTCTGCCCAGTGAGGATCTTGCAGTGCGACATCC
This sequence comes from Carcharodon carcharias, assembly GCF_017639515.1. Taxonomy (NCBI): domain Eukaryota; kingdom Metazoa; phylum Chordata; class Chondrichthyes; order Lamniformes; family Lamnidae; genus Carcharodon; species Carcharodon carcharias. Next base: position 102,556,563 of record NC_054471.1, on the reverse strand, counting down.
ATCAGACAACCATGCTGTGAGTGATGTGTCCTGTTTCACAGGCCACTGCCATGCATTAATTATCTCCCCTTGCTTTCACAGGCCAAACAGCCGAGTACCTGGACTCGGTCATGTCATAGCTGCTGGAGCTGCAAAGGCAAGCTCGGGAACATCAGGAAGGGATGTCTGATGCACTCCTCACATTGCAAGGCATGATGGAGGAATCCATCCACCATCAGGCTAAGGTAATATACACACCGAGGTCAACACTGGTAGGATGGCGGCTGCCATGGAGACTACTGCACTGCTGTGTGGGCTGAACCCTATGACTAATGCCATAGTTGGCCTCCAACAGTGCATACGTAAGAGGGATGCGGGGCATCTTAACCTCGCTCCAGCTACCCCTTCTCCTCGAAGAGTCTCAAGGAGACAGAGGAGGGGGAAACATGGATAGAAACAAAAGACAGAAAAGTAAGAAGCAAAAGTGGAAGGCAAGAAAAACAAGGGTGAAAAACAAATGGGGTCATTGAGCAAAATAAAGCTAAGATGACTAACAAGGTTAAAAAGACAAGTCTAAAGGCATTGTATCTTACTGCGCAGAGCATTCACAATAAGGTAGATGAATTGACAGTGAAAATAGATATAAACGGTTATATTATAGCTGCAATTATGGAGACGTGGCTGCAGGGTGACCAAGGATGGGAACTGAACATCCAGGGGTATTCAATATTTAGGAAAGACAGACAATTATGGAAAGGAGTTGGGGTAGCATTTTTAGTAAAGGAGGAAATCAATGCAATAGTGAGGAAGGATATTGGCTCAGAAAATCATGATGTGGAATCTGTTTGGGTGGAGATAAGAAATACCAAGGGGCAGAAAACATTGGTGGGGTTTGTCTTTATGCCCCCAAACAATAACAGAGATGTATGGGAAGGCATTAAGCAGGAAATTAGAGATGAATGCGATAAGGGTACAACTGTAATCATGGGTGACTTTAATCTACATATAGATTGGACAAACCAAACTAGCAATAATACTGTGGAGGAGGATTTCCTGCAGTGTGTACTTGATGGTTTTCTAGACCAATATATTGAGGAACCAACTAGAGAACAGGCTATCCTAGACTGGGTATTGTGCAATGAGAAAGGATTAATTAACAATGTTGTTGGAGAGGAGTGACCATAAAATGATAGAATTGGTCATTAGGATGGAGGGTGAAGAAGTTGAATCTGAAACTAGGGTCCTGAATCTAAATAAAGGAAATTACAAGGGTATGAGGTGTGAGTTGGCAATAATGAAATGGGGAACCTTACTAAAAGGGTTGACAGTGGATTGGCAATGGTTAAAATTTAAGGAACATATGCATGCATTATGACAATTATTCATTCCTGTCTGATGCAAAAATAAAACAGGGAAGAAAGCTCAACCATGGCTTACAAAAGCAATTAGGGATAGTATTAGGTCCAAAGAGGAGACATATAAAATAGCCAGAAAAAGCAGCAAGCCTGAGGATTGGAAGCAGTTTAGAATTCAGCAAAAGTGGACAAAAAGATTGATCAAGAAGGGGAAAATGGAGCATGAGAATAAACTTGCAAGGAACATAAAATATGACTGTAAAAGCTTCTATTAATATGTGAAGAGAAAAAGATCAGCGAAGACAAACATAGGTCCCTTACAGTCAGAAATGGGGGAAATTATAATAGGGAACAAAGAAATTGAAGAAGAATTGAACACATATTTTCACAAAAGAGGACACAAATAATTTCCCAGAAATGTTAGGGAATCAAGGGTCTAGTGAGAAGGAGGGATTAAAGAAAATCAGTATTAGTAAATCGGTGCTTGGGCCCCAGCCATTCACCATATATATAAATGATTTGGATGAGGGAACCAAATGCAATATTTCCAAGTTTGCTGATGACACGAAATTGGGCGGGGTTGTGAGTTGTGAGGAGGATGCAAGGAGGCTTCAGGGCGACTTAGATAAGTTGTGTGTGAGGGCAAGCACATGCCAGATGCAGTATAATATGGATAAATGTGAAGTTATATGCTTTGGTATGAAAATCAGAAAGGCAGAGTATTATTTAAATGGTGAATTATTGGGAAATGTGGATGTATAGAGGGATCTGGGTGTCCTTGTACACCAGTCAATGCAAGTAAATAGTCAGATGCAACAAGCAATTAGGAAGACAACTAGTATGTTGGCCTTCATTGCAAGAGGATTTGAGTTCAGAAGTAGGGATGTTATACAGAACCTTGGTAAGACCACACCTGGAGTATTGCGTGTGGTTTTGGCCTCCCTACCTAAGGGAGGATATACTAGCCATTGAGAGAGTACAGCGAAGGTTCACTAGGCCGATTCCAGGGATGGCAGGATTGTCGTAAGAGGAGAGATTGGTTTGACTGGGCCTGTATTCACTAGAGTTTAGAAGAATGAGAGGGGATCTGATTGATACATATGAAATTCTAACAGGGCTAGACAGACTGGATGCAGGGAGGATGTTTCCCCTGGCTGGGGAGTCTAGAACCAGGGACCACAGTCTCAGGATACAGGGCAGGCCATTTAGGACTGAGATGAGGAAACATTTATTCACTCAGAAGGCGGTCAGCCTGTGGAATTCTTTACCACAGAAGGCTGTGGAGGCTGGGCCACTGAGTATATTCAAGAAAGAAATTGATAAATATTTGGATATTAGAGATATCAATGGGTATGGAGAGAAAGCGGGAATATGGCATTGAGAAAAGCCATGATCATATTGAATGGCGGAGCAGGCTCATTGGGCCAAATGGCCTACTCCTGCTCCCAGTTTCTACCTTTCTATGTTTCAGGGGCCCTTGGCTATCCATAGGGAGGGGGATCAACAGGTGCACGTCTTAGGGCCATCCACCCAGCTGACTCCACGAGTGCCAAGCCCATCTGAATCCCCTCTCCTATGACCCCAGCAGCTCCAGCTCCACAGCTCGAGGAGGGTGCCAGTGTCATACAGCAGGTCCCTGAAAGCAGGCCGGGCCCCTCCAGCTTTTGGCCCTCCAGAGGATGCCCACCAAAGTCATTTCAGACAGAGCAAAGCAGTCAGCAGGCTGCCTCCACCTTTGCTGAATGTCTGGGGAGCACCAAGACTTAGCGGCAGGGTTATGAAGGTTAAGAAGGTGTAGTTGCACAGCCTGGGCACAGGTATTAATCACGTGTACATCATGTCCACTATTGTCAATAACTCCCAAGAATGTCTCCCTGCCTATGACTCCTTGTTCTGATGAGCAGTGTTCCTGTCACTCAGATGTGAAACCTTTTTGCGCAAGATAAAGGCAGGTGTCTTTTCCCTATGCTTTGTACAACCATCAGACAAAAGTGATGGTCCAGTCTCACACTCACTGAACATATTACTGATGCCTGCACCTCAGCGATGCACCTCATCCTCCATGAATCTAGCAACTATGAGAGCCTCTCGAGAGTGCTTGCCTCATCTGGCCAATGCAAGGGCCTCAACGCCATCATCATTGCCTTCAAGCACTTCCTCACTCTCATTTCCATTGATGTCCATCTCATCAGAGGAGACCTCCAGCTCCTGCATCTCTTCCACCACCAGCTCCTTTCCCACTGTTTCAATTACTGGAAGGGTCCACAACTACAGTACACCAATTTAAGACAATTGGCAAAAGAACCAGAGATAAGCTGAGGAGAAATGTTTTAAAACAGCAAGTAATTAGAATTTTTTATCAGTGAGAGAAGATTCTATAACTGTTGTTGGAACTCAAACTATTGCTGATGTAAGAGGTTCCATTGCACCCCTGTCTGGCCTGCTTCACCTATCACTATACAGACTTGTATTGCTTACTTCTGTTGTGATTACACTTTTAAATATTCCCATACATTAAGCTCATTAGCACTCAACCCAATCTGTAGTAAATATTCACTTTTCAATTTAAATGTGAAGCTGCAGAATGCTGATGATTTCAGAATAATAACTTAGTGTAAATTTCTCTTACTGTCTTGATGTTCTTCCAACATTTGCCTTGCTTTAATTTAATTTTATCTCTTTTCAAGTGGTTTGATAAATAAGTCAACATAAACTAACTAGCTGATAAAATTTCAGGATGTGCTGCTCTCCCTTGAATGTAGATCAGCTTTAGACTCTGTCCTCCTTGTGGAAGAAAACTCTGTCAGAATAGGCTGTAAAACATTACTGTATAGCTATTAGGTATTTCAGTTATGAATACTTGTCCCACTGAAAATTAGGAGTTCAAGGCCTGTTGGGTGAATATGCGATCACAGTCAAGACAAACAACTCAATTGAGAACAGAACTGCACTGTGACATAACTGAAATCCTATTCACAAAATCAACAGTAAATATTCTATTACATTAATCACCATGAATGAAAAGTTGTGAAAAAGACCTGCGTTTATGTAGTGCTTTTCACAACTACCGGACGTCTCAAGGTGCATCACAACCAATGAAGTACTTTTTGAAGTGCAGTTACTTCAGTAATGTAGGAAACGTGGTAACCAATTTGCACACAGCAAACCCCCACAAACAGCAATGTGATAATGACCAGATAATCTGTTTTTGTGATTTTGATTGAGGGATAAATCTTAACCATTATGCCGGGGATAACTCCCCTGCTCTTCTTCTAAATAGTGCCAAAAGGATCTTTTACATCCAACTGAGAAGACAGATAGGGCCTCGATTTACTGCCTCATCCAAAAGACAGCACCCCTAATGGTGCAGCTCCCTCAGTGCTGCACTTGAGTATCAGTCTTGATTTTTATGCTCAAGGCCAGAATGGGACTTGATCCCAGAACCTTGTGATCCAGAAGCACATGTCCTACCAGCTACCAGCTGAACCACAGCTTACATCAAGAGAACCCTTTTACCACAACAACCTGTAGTTATCACTTCTAGTGTGATAAAATATCCCAATTAAGGCACTTGAGAGGAACAATAGCAAATCAAATTTGACATTGAGGCATGTAGGTAGATATTAGGGCAGATGACCAAAAGCTTGCGAAGGAAGTAGTTTTTAAGGAGCTTCAGAAAGTAGAAGAGTTGTAGAGAGGTGGAGATGTTTAGGGAGGAATTCCAGAACTTTGGGCCCAGTCAGTTGAAGGAATGTTTGCCAAGGGTGAAGCAATTAAAATTGTGATCTGCAAAGAGCCAGGATTGAAGGATCACAGATATCTCGAAGGGTTGCCGGGCTGGAGGAGATTACAGAGATAAGAAGGAGTCTGCTGGTGTGGAGGGGGCTGTGGGTGAGCTGGGCTGGGGGGTGATGCAAGGGGAGTGTGATTGAGCAGAGCCAATGGTGTCGGGGTGGAAGAGGATGTGGTGAGCAGGCCATCAGGTGCAGGGAGGTGAGGGGTTAGCAGAACCAAAGATGATAAGGGTTGGGGGGGTAGGGGGTTGGGGGGTGTTAGGGGGCAGGGGGGGGGGTGGGGGGGTTGTGAAATGGGCGAACAGAGCCAGGTGTGGGAGGGATGGAGTGTTAACAAAGCAGGGGGTGCAGGTGAGGCATGGGAAGGTGGCAGGCAGCTGAGCAGAGACATGGATTGACCAGTGTACAGGAGTGTTTTGACACTCTGCTGATTTAGATGGCTGTGCCCCTGAGCAGGCTTTACACCTGTTAGGAGCAACCCTAACTAAATGAGTACAAGTAACAGTGTAGTGTTGGACAAACAGACCAGGTATAAACATGCTGACAGACCCCAGCAGGAGCATCAGCATGGACTGACCCAGAGTCCAAAAAGGCTTACTGCAAGTTTTGGATTCAAGGGTGAGTCAACTCCCAGAACTTGCAGTGTCATTGATGCCAGCAGTAGTTGTGAATGTCTCAGCATCCACTGGTGGTAGGATTACAAGATCCAGCCAACAGCTTTGGTCTTTCCAATATTTAGTTGGAACAAAATTCAGCTCATCCAGTATTGGATGTTAAGTTCATTCTCAGGATGCGGTATTGCTGGAAAGACCAGCATTTACTTCCCATCCCTAGCTAGTCTGAGAAGGTTGTGGTGAGGTGACTCCTGAACTGCTGCAGTCTGTGTGGTGAAGGTGATCCCATGGAACTGTTAGGTAGGAGCTTCTGAGACTTTGACGCAGTGATGAAGGAACGTTAATATAAATTCAGGTTATGATGGCATGTGACGCGGAGGGAAATTTAGAGACCTTGGAGTTCTAATGACCTTGCTGCCCTTCTCTTTTTTAGGCAGTGGGTTTGGGAGTTCCTGCCAAAAGTACTGCCCAGTACTAGAAAAATGAGTTGGTATCTGGTGGGTGCTCCTCACAATTTGTAATCTTTAATTAATAGACCTTAGTGACAGAAAGTATAGTTTAATAAAGCAAGTAATCAATAATATGAAATGCTTCTTATCAACATGAGCTATCATGGAAAAAAAATGCTACTACCTTCATCTTAATCTCCAACTGAGTGTCTTCAAATGGATTAACATGCAATCAGTTTTAATTCAAAACGATTTGACATAATGTTGCATCTATTCTACATGAAAAATGGAAAGAAAATCTACAGGATAAATAATACACAAAGTGCTGTAATTCCCATCATAATACAGTAAAATATCAAAGCTTGTGGCTCCAGCCATTAGACTTTGAAATGGTGGCTTGAAGAGGACGTGATATGGAAATCATGATCAGGTGAAAAATTATTTAATGCAATAAATCATTATTTATCCACCATTTACAATTTAATCCAGCAAGTTTAACATGTCTGCCGCACTGGACTGTTTTTTTCTTCTGTCAGCCCCTTTACAATTGATTGAGCTTGCAATTACTTTATCTTTTAAAAATGATCAGACACAAAGAATTGTTAGCTGGCCTGAGAATAGGTTTAAACCTGAATAGTGATTAAGTCTTACTGGACTGCGCTACAGAAGTTAACGATGCTACATTACAAAATGTGTGCTAATCCTTTTCAATTATCATAGGATAGTTTAGAAATAAATCGCAACTAAAGCAAATACTGCAGATAGTGGAAATGTGAAATTAAAACACAAAATGCTTGAAATACTCAGCAGGCCTGGCAGCATCGGTGGAGAGAGAAACAATTAATGTTTCAGTTCAAGGACTGAAGGAAGATAGAAATGTAATAGGCTTCGAGCAAGTGAAAGAGGGGAGAGAGAGGAAGAACTAAAGGGAGGGCCTAGGTTGGATGGACTGAGACATTGACTGACAACAGATTTAATGTAGAATAAAGCAAAGGTAGTGGTAATGGTTGCAGTGAAGAAACAAAAGATTTGCCAAGAGTGGGTGTGAATGGCAGAATAATGAACAGCTGTGCCCAAAAGTAAAGTAAAGGCATGAAAAGCAAGAATGAGACTGGCACATGCAAAAAAAAAATGTGGGACAGAGTTCATGGTCTGAAATTGTTTGCGGGAGAGCAAGGAGAGAATTAAAATGACAGGCCAGCAGAAGCAGGTCATGCTTGGGATTGAACAGAGGTGTTCTGCAAAATTGTCACCCAGTATGCGTTTGGTCTCCCAATTGCAGAGGAGACTGCATTGTGAGCAGTGAATGCAGTGCATTAAATTGAACGTGTACATAAAACATTACTTTACCTGAAAGGAGTGTTTGGAGCCTTGAATGATGAGGAGGGAGGAAGTTTCAATTGGCAGGTATTAGATCTCCTTCGTTTGAATGTTAGGGTGTTATGGGAAGAGGGTGAGGTGTTGGGATGATTGAGGAGTGAATAAGGATGTCACTGAGAGAGCAGTCCTTTCGAAATTCTAACAGGGAAGGGGATGATGTGTTTGGTGGTTGCATCATGCTAGAGGTGGCAGCAATGGTAGAAGATGATCCGTTGGATTCAGAGACTGGTGAGATGGAAGGTGAGGACGAGGGAAACCCTATTGCTGCTCTGGGGGGGAGGGGGATTGGAACCAAGCAGGACTGTGTGAAATAGATTGGACACAGTTGCAGAGACACTGGGAGAATGAATGGAGTCCTTACAGGAAGCAGGGTGTGAGTGTTGTCTTTTCTATTTTACACGAACGCCAAGCACACAAAGAGAATAGGTAACTCAATCAAATAGGTTATTTTATTTGAAGAGGTTAAACTATATTCAACAATATCTGGGAGGCTAGTTAACACACTTGGTCTTGGGCTGCTCCTACCTTCTGCCCAATGACTACATGAGTATTTATATCATGTCCTGTCTGGTGTTGCACAGCAGTTTTAAATACGCCCCTTAAAGCTATATCACAACAGTGAGGATGTGTAGTTGAGGTAGCTGTGTGAGTCAGTGAGATTACTATGTGTATTGGTTGCTAGCCTATCCTCAGAAATGGAGACCTAGAAGTTAAGGAAGGGAAAAGTTGGAGGTGAACCATATGAAAGTCAGAGAAGGGTGGAAATTGGAAGCAAAGCTGATGAAGTTTCTGAGGTCCCAGCAAGAGCAGGAAACGGCACCAATACAGTCATCAATGTATCAGAAGCAGAGTTGAGGAAGAGGCCCAAGTAGGTCTAGAACAAGAAATGCTCCACATACCCTACAGAAGGCAGATTTAGTTGGGATCAAGACAGATACCCAGAGCAACACCTTCTATTTGGAAGGAGTGAGATGATTTGAAGGAGAAATTGTTCAATGAGAGAACAAGTTCAGCCAACTGGAGGAGGCTGGTGGTAGATGGGACTGGTTGGCTTCCACTTAAGAAAGAAGCAGAGTGTATTTTGACCATCCTGATGGGGGTTGGACGTGTAAAGAGAGATTGGATGTCCATACCCGAGAGGAGGCAGCTGGGACCAGGAAACTGGAAATTGTTGAAATGACATAGGGCATCAGAAGTGTCATGGATGTTGGCAGGAAGAGACTGGACAATGGGAGAAAAATAGAGTCAAGATGTGAAGAAATGAATTCAGTGGTGTAGAAGTGCTGAAACAATAGGTCTACCAGGGGAGTCCTGTTTGTTGATTATTATCAGAAATATTACGCAAATAAATCCAAGGTTTTATTTCAATTTTACTTATGTAATGACCCACATATTTCCAAAAGTCAAAATATTTTGATTGTGTGCCCTGTAGTGGTTTCATTGTAGAATTCTCCTGACCTATTATCAAGAAGGAAGGGGACGTGTTAATATTTCAGTAAATCCAGTGAATGTGTGTGTCCATCGCCCATAGTAATCTAACGGAATGTGCATATCTATTATCCCCAAGGAAGTTTTAGGTGCAGATTTGAGCCAGTGAGAGTTTGCCCATTTAAATCTGGAAACTGAAACGCATCTAAATGTTTATCCTTAATAGCCTTTTCAATTTGACATAAAGAAATTTTGTATAAGTACAAAACATAGATCTAGGTATCAGAGCAAGTGGGAAACAAACAACAGGGGAACAACAGCCTGCTTTATACCAGTCTTTCCATGCTTTACCAAAGAGCAGTTTGACCCCCAAGATGTTTTCATCACAAAGACTCGGGTGTTCTTCCTTCTTGTTCTGCCTAGTTCAATTCTTAGCCTTGTAGTTATAGCTAGAGTATCACTTGCAAATGTTTCCCTTCCTGCTCTTACAACGTTACCTCTGGTGACCCCCAAGGATCTATCCTTGGCCCGCTTCTATTTCTCATCTACATGCTGCCTCTTGGCGACATCGTCCAAAAGCTCTGCATTAGTTATTGCACGTATGCTGATGACACCCAGCTCAATCTCAACACTGCCTCTCTCAGCAACTCCACTGCTGCTAAATTATCAGAATCATCCCTTCGCTCCCTGTTCCAAACTTCATTGCTTAGCTACCAACTGACTCCCTCCCCCTGACAATAATCTGAGAGTAAACTAGTCATTTGCAACCTTGATGTCCTATCTGACCCTGAGGTGAGCTTCCAACCATATATTTGCGCTATCATTAAAACCACCTTAACATTACATCATCCAGCTTCACCCCGCCTGAGTTCCTCTGCTGTTGAAACCGTCATTCCTGCCTTTTTTTTTTTATCTCCAGAGCACTGCTGACCAGCCTCCCATGTTCTATCCTCTATACACTTGAAATCATCTAAAATTCTGCCTTTGGTCATCCTGGCATCAAGTCCCATTCCCCATCACATCTGTGCTTGATGATTTACATTGTTCTCCAGTCAAACAGTGCCTTTTTAAAAATTCATTCACAGGATGTGGGCTTTGCTGGCTAGACCAATATTTATTGCCCATCCCTAGTTACCCTTGAGAAGGTGGTGGTTAGCTGCCTTCTTGAACCACTGCAGTCCATGTGGTGTATGTACACCCACAATGCTGTTAGGAAGGGAGTGCCAGGATTTTGACCCAATGACAGTGAAGGAACGGTGAAATATTTCCAAGTCAGGATGGTGAGTGTCTTGGAGGGGAACTTCATGAAAATCATGAAAAGAACAGTCAATGTACTACAATAAAGCATCAATTCCCTGCTAAAAATGAGACTTGAGTACATAGGTGAAGGTTTTCATGGCGCTTCATCTGTGTGCAAGTATCCTAGGATTAAGAGCCATAGAGTAAAGTTGAGAACAGGCTTCTAACCATAATCTTCATTCATACCTTCAGTCCTGTTCATCAAAGACATGGGTCCTCTGTCAGCAAAAAGCTGCTGAGGCACTGTTAATGCAATGCTGATTCACCTCATCGACGTTTGCATTCTTTGATAGATAGCTTCCAAAGCATGTAAAATAGTCTACATTCTGTAGAACCATTCCATTGATGGTTATTAATGGGAGAGAAACTAAAGTGCACGTTGATAAAGCACCATAGTTTTGGAAACATCAATAGATTCTGAATAGATGGTAAGCTTCAAAAAAGCTATGCAGGATCATTTGAAGATCACTGACAGAATGGGCAATAATTGTACTGTCGTCAACATAATGAAGATCGATGATGATGGTGATGAGAACTTTCCTCTTTGCCTGTAAGTGCCTTAGATTGAAAGCTTGCCATCTAGTTTTTTTTTATTATTATTATTCATTCATGGGATGTGGGCTTCGCTGGCTGGGCCAGCATTGATATTTGATTTCTACATAATAGAATAGATTGGCAGAAGGTCAGGATAGAAAATTATAAGACAAATAGCAAAAAAAGGATCAACGTAATGACATAATCCCTATTTTATTCTAGTTTCAATGTGGGAGGATTCAGAGCTAGTCTCTTCCTTTCATGTTGTTGTGATAATTGAGACCAACTTTCGGGGGCATCAAACGTTTCCATAGACTATTGTCAGATTCCTAAGCCTCAGAAACATTGCAGAATCACAGTGTGAGTTTGGGCACTGCCTATAACTGGTGCACTGCAAATATTATGGCTGCAAAATTTGACTCTGTACACACAGCGAGATGCAACCACACACAAAAGTGACCATCAGAATGAGGGCTATATCGTACGCTTTCTCCTCCAATCACTTAAAGATTTGTGTATCATGTACATTTTCTATCTCCAAACAAAGCTGAGGGTGATTTGTGTGAGTTCCCCAGTGCAGGTGCTGAAATTTTCCCGCATCGGGCGGGCTCGTTGGGAGCAGGCGGGGGCTCGTGGAGCCTGCGATTGGCTCCGCACTGCCATTGTGCATGGACGGGCCAATTAAGGCCCGCTCAGCGGAATACGCAAGCGGTAGCAGCGCTACCTGTGCAAGCTGGGGGAGGGGGAGAGTCAGTTCCAGCGCTCTTTCGTGCATGTGCACGGAGCTGCCTCAGGGAGATTGAAGCGATTGTTAAAAAAAACAAATAGGGAACCTCATCCCGCTCCTGGATGAGGTTTCCTAAAAAACTTAAAGGCCGCTTGCCCTTTTCGCCTGCCCGCCAGCCATAAGGTTGGATGGGCAGCATTAAGTTGAACTTAATTACTTCATTAATGGCCTTAATAGGCCTTTTAAATATCTGTGGGCAAGCAGCCAACTCCAGCACCCGCCCACCGAATAAAACATCGTAAGACAACATGATGACATTGGGGCAGAAGCCTGATGTCATTGCACGTCATTTTATGCGCCAGCGTGTTGGGCCCGTCCCCACATGCCAACTGCAAAATCCTGGCCCAGGAGCGGAGAATAGGTGAGACCTGTGCCATTTACAGCAACACTGAGAGCACCTTGCACTTGGTGACCAAGTTCTTACCCCAAGTAGACAGAGTGTCTCTCCCACGTGCCCAGTTTTTGTTTCAGCACAGTTACTTGCTCTTTACAGTTTTGGTGCAAACTCCGGCCTCTACGAACTATACCCCCAGCACCTTCTAGTAGTCCGGCCTGATGGTGAAGGGGACAAAGGATCAGTTAGCCGTGTTCCCATAGAGCATGACATTGCCACAATTTACTTTGGCTCCTGAGAGCCAGTTCGAACTGATCGCAGATGTCCATCAGTCCGTGCACTGACAGTGGATCCTAGCAGAAGATGGTGATGCCATCCATGTACAGGGAGACTTTGACCTGAGTGTCTCTGCTGCCTGGGATTGTCAGCCCTCCTACACATACATGCTTCCTGATAGACTAGGCAAAAGGTTCAACATAACACACGAACAAGACGGGTGAGAGAGCAGCCCTGCCTGACCCCAGATTTGATTGGAAATCTTTCTGATTCCCACCCATTGATTGAAACTGTACTATGTTTTGATGTGATGTACATATACATTCCTGGACATATCTTAAACTACTGTCTATCACTATTCACCACAAGACAGGATGTGATGTATAATCCCATGAATCTGTAGACAGAACACAGCAGTCGGCCTACAGATCAGACATTTCTACATTGTCTCCTAGTTGTCATTATATGTTTATAGTCTTATCAAATTAAGAGGACACAATATTGTTTTACCAATCCTTCTCGTATGATCAGTATGTTTGCCATAAACACAAGAAAGCAACATGCTACTGATGTTTGCATAGAGCACCAGTAGTTTTGTTGCTACATGTGCCTATGTGGGGGCCACTTCCACCCACTTCCAGTGTGGTCTCTGCCAATCTGAATCTTGGGGATGGTGTTAATGTGGGCATCTTGGGTGTGATCCGGCAGGTGCAGAGTAGGCAGATCGAGACATCAGTCAGCATCTCATTCTGATTTGACATCCAACCTGCCATTTCAAACTCGCCAGTCCAGCTAATGTTAAAGTTGCAAAGCCAAACATGCATTCAGGGGTACAAAGGACCACACCCCTCCCAACACGCCCCACCAGAGCTATTTAAAGAGATCATCAACAAGTTGCATTGCTGGCTTCCCCCGTATCCAGGGTGCAATAGACTGTACACATGTGGCCATCAAGGCGCTAGCTGGTGAGCCCAGTGCCTTCGTCAATACGAAGGGCTTCCACTCCATGAACGTGCAGATAGTGTGTGATCATAGGGTGTGGATTCTATAAGTCTGTGCAAGGTACCCAGGCAACTCCCATGACGCTTACATCCTCAGACACTCCCAGGTGCTGTGGCTCTTCAGTGCTCCAATCCGGCTGGATGGTTGGCTGCTGGGTGACAAGGGCTATCCCCTCTGAAGGTGGCTCATGACGCCTCTCCGCCATTCAAGAACAGAGGCCGAGCAGCGGTACAATAGAAGCCACGGTTCCACAAGGGCTGTGGTGAAGAGAACTATCGGTCTTCTCAAGATGCGCTTCCAATGCCCGGACCATTCAGGGGCTGCACTCCAATACCCCACAGATCGTGTGGCGCTGATAATGGTTGCATGCTGCGCTCTCCACAATCTGGCGCTGGAAAAGGGTGACGCAGTGGACGAAGCAGATTTCAATGTCTTTGCTCCGGCTGCACATGATGAGTCCAGCAGTGAGTCCGAGGATGAGCATGCACAGGAGAATGCTGAGGGGGTAGATGCTGTTCTGGGCATACTCCAGGGAGGCAGAGATACCCGGGAGGCTTTAATCCTTCAGCTAACATGCCACAGATGGACCTCCAACACACGCCAGGGCTGCAGGCTCCATACTCGATACCTGAGAGCAACATTTGCCTGGTTAGGAGCATTAAGGGCCTTGTCAATAAAGTTTAATGTCAAACAAGTCACTGATAACATCATGGGTTCCTGTCTACTTGCAGAAGTAAGGAATCACCCTGAGCCATGTTCACATATCAAAATTTAATGATTTTACAAAATGACGTACAAAAAAATAATTACAAAGTTGTTACACATCACACAGAGTGGTCATGAACTAATAGCGGGGCAACATAAAACAACCAGTGAGAAACCCGTGGTGTGCCTAAGGTGCCTTAAGTTTACACTTGCGGGTGCTACGTCTAGGTGCTCCCCCATCGCTGGCACCGGCATTGGAGACAGCACGCTCACTGTGCTGTCTTGTTAGCCTCGATAACCTTGGCGGACGTCCTCTGGCCCGTGGAGCCTGTGATGGCCCCACCTGGGAGGGAGCAGCCGGTTCCACAGCTGGCATCTCCCCAGTCATCGCAGCTTCATCAAATGCAACGGTCATTGGCAGAGGGGCAGGGGATCTACTACCCTCACCCGGAGCACCCTGAGAGGAGCCCACGGAGAGGACGGGCAGCTGCTGCACTGATGTGAGGTTGCTTCGGACCTCCCTGCTCACTGTGGATGGATGGGACCGAGCTGGGATACTTGGTGCCCAAACCATCTCCCACACTGGTGCTGACCAGCTGAGGTCAATACTGCTGTGAGGACTTGCAGGTCCAAGTGCAACCCCAGGAGACCCTGATTGTTCTCCTGGAGGACCCTCTCCATGCGAGTCGCCACTCTTTCCATGGAGGGATCGTGGCGCTTGGCCATGAGGCTCATTGCATCGGTGTTGTTCCGCGTGGACTCCTTCAGCATGGACACCAAGCCAAACATAGCCTAATGTATCTGCACCAGATCCTCCCGCACACCCTGCTGGACTTCCAGCATTTGCTGCCTCAGGGATGACTCCAGAGGCACATCATCAGCCACCAACTGAACAACTGGTGAGTCCAATTGTTCAGGGGCCTCAGGTGTGGGAGGTAGCCTCCCCGACTTCTATTCCCTGCCCTGCTCCAGTGGTGCTGAAAGGAAGAACAAGGACATTTGATTAGTTAAAGTGGAGACAATGTCAATGTGCATCCCTGTTCCCCGGATCATTATGCGCTCACCCTTCCATAAGCAATGGTCAACTCATGTTGCCAGCTTCAATCACTGAGCATTCAGCAGTGCCATGGCTGCTGGGACATACATGGTGACCTCAGTGCTCGGCAATCATACCTCCCCGTGCAATCATACCTCCCCCAGCCTCACCGGTGGACCTGGGTGCATGGCGTCTCTCCAGATCCATCGCCTCCTTCCCGTCATGATGGCTAACTGGGCCTGGCCTCCACCAGTCCACATCCGCTTGGTGGTCTTGTGCGCAGTCTTCTACTGTAAAGGAGAGAGGAGCATTGATTAGTCCAGCCTGTCCCTGGATTCCCATCGCATCCCTACAGCCCCAACCAGAGTGGGACATTGCAGAGCTCCAGTGCTTCATCACCCTGCAGCTGCCTCACACTCACACCAAGCAGCCAGGGCTGACCCTCTCTTGCCCACATGCTGCCTCCATCACATTTGGCACCACATGGTCTAACTTTGCAAAGCAAGGAGGCACAAGCATGTGGAATGCCAAGGCCAGCAGATGGATTGGTGCCCTTCCACCTGGAAGCTCCCCTCCCTGCATGTCAGCACCCTGACTTTGACATGCTTCCCAGTTCCAGCCCTGTGCCTAGATGCAGATCCTTGAGTTTTCCCCCCATTCCATACTCTGGGTGTCAGTGTCACACATGCTGCAGGTGCAGAACCCATCCCAGCGCTATCCTGTCAGGGTGAACTAGCATGGGCAATATCTGCTGGCCCAGCCAGCGATGGAAACATACCATGAAGGATTCAATGCTGTAACTGTACTCAGAGTTGGTTGGGGGGGAGCCTTGTGGGGAGAGCCTACCTGCTATATTAAGTGACCTCTGCCAACATGGTACTCATCCTTCCTGAGTGCAAGATGTCGTTGAATCGCTTGCGGCACTGGACCCACTATCCTCGGGAGCTGCACTTCATGCTGGGCTTAATTGGCTCGCCCACATAAAGTGGTGGCGTGGAGCCGATCGCAGGCAGTGATTGGCTCTGCACCCACCAGCACCTGCTCCCCACCGGCCTGCCCGACATGGGGAAAAATCTCCCCTATGAATCAAAAACAGAAACTGATCAAAATGCACAACAGATCAGTTACTACTAGCAGCCAGTTAATAGAAAAGATAATTTAAGGTTTTAGATAGGTTGTGAAGCATAAACCCTACTTGGAGTGTGTTTACACTGATGTTTCTGTTTCTTTAATTTTGAAGTAGGTGAAGCAAGTGACTTTGCATCAACTTCCTGATGTTTTCCTTCATTCTAAGGACATGCTTTTCATTGGCAAAGTCACATCTGTCGCCCATCCCCAACTGGTCTTGAAAAGTGGTGGTGACCGCTACAGTCCACATTTTAAAGTAGCCACGGTGTTGTTAGAGATTTCTAAAATTTTGACTTGAAGATGAAGGAACACAATGGTGCAGGTGGAAATTCTGGAAGCAATGGTGATCCCGTATACCTGCTTAAGCCTTGATGAGTTTATACGTTGCATTCTGTAGATAGTGTACATACAGCCATGGTAGGTTAATGGAGGGAGAGGATGTTTAAGTCAGTAGATGAGGTGGCAAGCAAGTGAACTGCTTTGTTCTAGATAGTGCAAGCTTCTTGATTGTTGGAACTACATGCATTCAAGCAAATTGAGACTATTTCATCACACTCCTGACTTGTACTTTGTGAGCGGCACAGAGGTTTTGTGTGGCACAAGGTGAGTCACTCACCACTGAATATCTACCATCTGACGTGCTCCCACTAGGCCCTCACCCCAACTGAAGGATATCCCACAGGATATCAATGGTGGAGACGTTGATGACAATTATGCCATTTAACATCATTGTTCAAATAATCACCAATCGACTAATTCCTTATTGTATTGGAAGAATCATAGACTCAGATTTTGTATGTCCATAACTCTGACATTAGGATAAGGGCACAGCATTTTGAGGGATCTGTGCACAGATGCAACCTCTCAAGGTCTGAACGTAAACCAATGGCTGGAGAAAAACAGCTCTTCTCTTTGTCTGAGTTGTTGCAGATGACACAGTTTTGTTTTTATTTCAGGTTTCCAGCACTGATTATCTAAAAACAAGTTCTGAAATGAATTTGTGGTCTACATGGGGTGAGGGGGGAGGAGAGGGTGGGGTGGGGGCCGATGTGGGAATGCAGAAAGTGGTGGGGCGACAGGGGGATGTAGATCTGGGAATAACAAATAGGAAATGGGGAACTAATTTGCAACAGAAAGCTCTTGGATTTGATGAGGAAAAATAATTTATTTCCATTAATGCTGAACATTTCTACAATACTGTGTCTACCACAGTTATACTCTTGTTAAAGAAATATACATTAGACATTACTGCTGCAGGAAAACAGTAGCATGGCAGTAATGTCACTGGACCGGAAGTTTAGAGGTCCAGGCTAGTGCTCTGGGGGCATTAGTTCAAATCTCACCATAGCAGCTGGTGATATTTAAATTCAATTAACAATAATCTTTAAAAATCCAGAATTGAAAGCTAATCTTAGTGCAAGTAACCATGGAACTATTATTGATTATTGTAAAAACTGACCTGGTTCATTAATGCCCTTTAGGGAAGGAAAGGAAATCTGGCCTACATGTGACTCCAGACCCACAAGCATGTGGTTGACTCTTAACTGACCTCTGAAATGGCCCAGCAAACAACTCAGTTCAAAGGCAATTGGGGATGGGTAACAAATGCTGGCCTTGCCAATGGCGCCCACATCCCATGAAAACAGTAAAGAAAAAAATTGGTAGAAATTATCTTAATGGATAGTAAGTGATTTTGTGTTTGGGTAAATCTTCCAAACCCACGGCCACTACCATCTAGAAGGAGAAGGGCAGCAGACACATGGAACACCACCACCTGGACGTTCCCCTCACCATCCTGACTTGGAAATATATCGCTGTTCCTTTACTGTCACTGGGTCAAAATCTTGGAGCTCCCTTCCTAACAGCACTGTGGGTGTACCTACACCACATGGACTGCAGCGGTTCAAGAAGGCAGCTCACCACCACCTTCTCAAGGGCAACTAGGGATGGGTAATAAATGCTGGCCTAGCCAGTGAAGCCCACGTCCTGTGAATGAATTTTTAAAAATTATATGTTGGAATTGATATTTTCTATTATTTTGCATTGAGGTTTGGTAGATCTGAGAATAATTTACAGATATGACTTTACATTTTATTTGAAAATGGGAACAAGATTACAAATTGGGCTCTCTAATCCCTTTTGGTTACCATGGGGAGGCAGAACCCATTAGCAGTTTGAATACGCTGTATAGTTATTGGCATTGCAGTAACAGAAGAACATTCCTTGCTCACTTTGTGTTAATTGAATTGTCTAGCAACAACATATTCTGAATTATAATCGTTATATGGTTAGATGTTAATGCCATTTAAAGTGGATGGCTTTTACCGTTGTGCCTACTAGTGTCTTTTTTCTTCTAGAAATACTGCTATGTTGTTTAATGACTGATTAATTGATTCAGCCAAGCAAATCATGTTAGATCTTAAATATGTAAAGTTGATTATAAAAATAGAGAGCTACATTTCAGGTGGGATTTTCCCTGAATTGCATGAAGTGCCATGGCGGGCGTGAAAAAAGATGTTTTGCCCGCTAGCTGCAAGGTGGATTTTTGTGCCATGTCATCTGCTTCCCCCCTAATTAATTATGCAGCCACAGAAAACATGCTCTATCACTGTCAGGCGGCCTCTGAATCGTCTGCCATGCGGTCACCTCGTCATTTCCTCACTTCATGTGCCATATCTAAACTGTAACCATGCACACAGTTCTCAATGCTTGCAGCCCAGGACTGCTCCAGTGAAGACATGGCCCTGAAAGCCAGGAAGAGTTCAGTGACTCATTATTGGAATTCCTTTTGGAGGCCCTCCATTCCCGCTCTGGCCACAGGAAGTCCAGCAATCTCAGCATTCCGGCTTGGGAGGCGGTGACAGTGGTGATCAGTGCCAACACTGCACAGAAGAGGTTGTCCATCCAGTGCAGAAAGAGAATGAATGATCTCATCCATGTTGCCAGGGTAAAGCAACCGCTTCATCATTCTAAACTCACCCACTCAAGCACATCACACATTCACTGGCATCCCACTCACTGCCAAATCGAAAGAAAGCACCACTCACTCTTTCAGACAAACTCTCACATCTCCATTTGGCCTCATCTCCTCTGGACACTGCCTCCCCAGCCTTCACCATCTTGAGACCACTTGTACAGATCAAAATGTGCCTCCACACACACCCTGAAACACCCCCCTCTTCCCCAAACAAGCTGTACCCCTTCAGCCATTGAAAAGCCACTCCTACCTTACGGCTGGTCTGGTAGGTAGATACCTGCCTGTGAGCCCCCCCTAACAGTGATGTGATGCTGCCTGTGAATCCTGGTGCTGAGGACCGTGAGTGCTGTCCGTAGCAAGGTAGGCAAACAAACTGTGAAGTCCCAAATGAAGCACACATCACTATGTACTATTGTGAAATACATCAGCATGCAATCTCGCCAATGTGAGCTCATGATCCAGCATGGGGGGTGATTCCAATGAGTGGGGCTTATAATGAAGTGCTAAAGTATTGAAATTAGGTTCCCGACATGCAACGGTGGGAAACACAGCCTGCCTTTGACGGGCAGAGCGGAAGATCACAAACTGGTTTTACGACGGCTACAAATGGGGAAGGAAAATCCTGGCCTTTCTCTCAGAATTAAACTCACATAGATTAACTTGTCATTGGACAACTACACATCCCCTTGTATGTGATAACACCAGATAAGAAGCACAGGAATTACAACAGATATTAAAAAACTAACCGTGGCTCAGTGAGATCACTCTCACTTCTGAGTAAGAAGGTCATTAGTTCGCACTAAGTTCCTCAGGCTTGAGTATATAATCTAGGCTGAGCCTTCAGTGCAGTAGTGAGGGAATGTTGCACTGTCAGATATGCTGTGCATTGGATGAGAAGTTAAGCTAAGGCCTCATTTGCCTTCTCAAATGGACGTGAAAGATCTTGCGGTATTACAGGAAAGAAGAGCAGGGCTGTTCTCCCTCTTGCCCTGGCCAATATTTATCTCTCTACAAACATCAGTAAAACAAACTGTCTGGTCATCAACACATTGCTGCTTGTGGGATCTTGCTGTGCACAAATTAGCAGAAGTATGTTTCTTACTTTACAACAGTGATTATACTTCACAAGTAGTTAATTTGCTGTAAGGCACTTTGGGGTATCCTGGTGTTGTGAAAGGCATTTTTTTTAAATGCAAGCTTTTCTTTCTTAATAGCTTATCTCTTGCATTACACTTGCATTTTTGGGAACGTGCCATTGTTCTTCATATTATGTTCCTGTTTCTCCTGTTCATTTATTGGATGATTTTATTTTGTCATTGACTGTTAAACAGTTCAATATAATTAGTAGAAAAACTGAGAAACAGAGGGAAAGAGCCGAAGCTGGGAGTGCATTTCAGAACATTAATACAATACAGTGCAGAACAGTCAAAATGTACAGGCCGGGGCAGCCACATGGTGAGGCCAGGACAGCAGTGCAGGGCAGCTGTGCAACGCTGTGCAGAGCAGCCACCGTGCAAGGCAGGGCAGGGCAGCCGCACAGTGCAGAACAGGTCAGCCACAGCAAGCATTGCTACCAGTCAAATTAATATGCAGCTCCAGTCCAATCACATAAGCAAAGTAATGCAAATCTGTGCAAGGTTTCCACGCAGCTGCCATAACACTTTTATCCTACCCTATCAGAATCAACAATGCCACCAGTATTTGAGCCTTCCATGGCCATGACAGAATGGATACTCGAAAACAAGGGATGTCCCTTACATACATAGCTCATGGGACCATCCACAACTTAACAATCTCTGCTAAAAATAGGCATATTGAAAGCAATGGGACCAGCAGGATCATAACTCAGCTTCTCCCAAAATTTGGGGCTCCTGAAACAAACGTTTAGATACACAACAGGTCCAGAGACCCCCTGCTATGTGCCCCACAAAACGTATCCTGCATCACTGTAGTGTGCTGCATCCTGCACAACACTGCCTGCATTAGAAGGGTGCACAACAGCAGCAGCCCTCAGCAGATGAGAAAAACCAGGGTTTCTAAATTAATTATTCACTCGTCCATATGAGCAGATCTGGCAAGGTCAGCATTTATTACCTGTCCTTAATTGCCCTTGAGAAGGTGGTGGTGAGCTACCATCTTGAACTGCTTCAGTCCATGTGGTGTAGGTACACCCACAGTGCTGTTGGAATGGGTGTTCCATGATTTTGGCCCAGCGACATCCGATGAGGGCTGCTGCTGTTGTGCACCCTTCTAATGCAGGATACGTTTTGTGGGACACATAGCAGGGGGTCTCTGGATCTGTTGTGCATCTAAATATTTGTTTCAGGAGCCCCAGCGACAGTGAAGGAACGGTGATATATTTCCAAGTCAGGATGGCATGTGGCTTGGAGGGGAACTTGGAAGTGGTGGCATCTCTTGTGCCTGCTGGCCCTGTTTTTTTAGGTGGTTAAGTTCATGAGTTTGAGAGATGCTGTTGAAGAAGCCTAGGCAAGTTGCTGCGCTGCATCTTGTAGATGTTACACACTGCTGCTACTGTGACCCAATGGTGGAAGTTGTGAATATTTAAGGTGGTGCATGGCATGCCAATCAAATGGGCTGCTTTGTCCTGGATGGTGTTGAGCTTCTTAAGTATTATTGGAGCTGTACCCATCCAGGCAAGTGGATAGTATTCCACAAAGTGGGCAGGCTTTGGGGAGTCAGGAGGTGAGTTACTCGCCACAGAATTCCCAGCCTCTGGCCTGCTCTTGGAGCCACAGCTAAGTTCCTGGTCAATGGTGATCTCAGGATTTTGATGGTGGGGGATTCAATGATGGCAATATCATTGAAGGTCAAGGCAAGATGATTAGACTCTTTTTTTTTGAAGATTGTGATTGCCTGGCATTTCTGTAACCCAAGTACTTGTCTGTGTAGGGCTGGGGATTATTGATCTGGACAAGGTGACAGAGATAGGGAGGCTCAAGGCCATGAGAAATTTAAACACAAGCTTGTGAGTTTTGAATTGGCGGTGTTGGGAGTCTGGGAAGCAATGAGGCTCAGCAGGGTGGGTGAGCAGGAATTAGCACAGGATTGGATAGAGGCAGCAGGGTTTTGGACATGCTGAAGTTTTTGGAGAATGAAGGATGGAATGCCAGCCAGGTGAGCACTGGAATCAGGCAATGATGAAAGCACATGAAAGTTTCAAAAGCAGGCTGTCAGCCCAGTAGTATTATGGAGGTGAATTGGCGATCTTTGTTATGTTCAGTTTAAGGTCAAATAAAATTAATTTTAGACAATGGCCAGGGAAAAGACCAGAGTCTGTGGCAATGATACTGTGTATTTGGGTGCTAAAGACAATTGCCTTGATCAACCATTATTTAACTGCAGCTAATTATAGTTCATCCAAGACTAGATGCCAATCAAGCAGTCTGACAGCACAAACGCAATACTAAGAAGCAGCTGATGAAAGGGTAGAGCTGACTATCAATTGAATAAACATGCATGTTGATCTAATGTCCTTGGATGACTTGGTCAAGGGGCAGCATGAAAGGAGGGACCGGAGGGGTCAAACAATAGAGAGGCCCCAGAGGTAACCGTGTGGAAGCAGGAAGAAGAGCCAGTACTGGAGATGCCTCTGCTACAATTGGATTGATGAGAGTGAAAGCAAACAAAGGAAATTCCTCTGAGCTAGACAATGAAGGGGGGTGGCATAGTCATTAGTGTCAAACGGTCCAGACAGGATGACAAAAGATAGTGCAGCATGGTCACAATCACAGGGAATAAAGAGTTTCTATACAGTGGCAGAGGTGAAAATCTGATTGGCGATATCCAGGCAATAAGTTGCAGTAAAGGTGAGCCAAGACTTGGAAGGTGACATGTTCAAGTACTGTTCACACCTGAACAGAGCGTCTGTCACCTGCTTGACAAAAGTGTGGACAGCTGACTGGGAGACTCCACAAAGATCACCCACCAACCCTTGGAAAGAGCCGGAGGTATAGAAGTTGAGGCAGCCGTGACCTTCGACCCCAATGGCATGGGGTGCCCACCCACACAGTTGGTGCAGATCTCAGGCCCTAGCATCTGACAGATGGAGGTGACTGTCTCCCTTGAGAGACAGAGCCTCCTTCAGCACTGCACCTCAGACATATTGAGGTAGCTGCCTTGCCGCTTGTATACCCTAGCAACAGGATAGTGGCATCTTCTGCGGCCCCTTCTGCCTTGGACTTCCTGTTGGTCCTGTGCCCCTTGTTCCTGTGCCTCTCCTCCCAAAAGTGGCTCCCCAGAGGCTGAATGTGGACTTCTGGCCTCCTCCTGCTTCTAGCCCTCCCTTCCTTCTCAGAGGAGGTGCCTCCAGTGGAGAGTTCAGCTCCCATTCCCAGGCTAGGGGAAAGCTTCCTGAAACTAGCAAGGCCCCAGAAATGATGTTTACTCAAGAGTCCTGACCTGAAGCCTGTTACTCCTGTCCAAGCAGCTGTGTAGAGTTTTGAAGTATTCCTGCTCACACAGGCAAGTATCTGTAATTTTAACAATTAAATATTTGACAAATAACACTCATGATCCCACTCACCCCTCTTATCCCACCTGTGGATGAGGTTTATATAAATGTGTCCTACCCACCCGCCCGTTGGGCCTGTGTGACATCCTAAAGATCGCACAGGCCCTGAAAAATCCCCGATTATTGCTGCGTCAAGGCCTTAAGTGGATCATTAATTAATGGCCGGCGCGCATCTGAGAACATCGCTCGCCTGCCCACCTAAATATTGCGATGGCGCGCGGTGACGTTGGGAAACTCACCCGACGTCACCATATGTCGTTTTACATGTTGGTGTGTGGGTACCACCCCCACACGCCGATGAGAAAATTCTGGCCATAATTTATTTCATATTGTGTCATGATGTTGTTTGCTGTACGTTTTTATTAAAAAAATAACATAAGTGGGATCCATTTCTAAATCACTTCATACTCACTCTATTTTAAAGAATTGCTGATACAAGCACAAAATATAAATATGTAATCCCACTTCAAGCATAAATTATTCCCAGTTATTCATATAGCACTCAGTGCCTGGATGTTGTCAAGTCAGCATATGCTGGCACCATCTTTCTTGCACTAATAAGCTCTGCCAAGAATTCATGCTTTGTATAATTTTGACTCAGCTGCAAATTAAATAGGCACAGATATAAATGTAACTAATTTAGATATTCTTTATTAGCACTTAAAAATGTGTATAACCAAGTATAACCTATCTTCGCCCCATTTATTCATATCCAGCCGTAATTCAGTTATTTGTTTTGTTTCAGATTCTTATGTGAATTCTCTTTTCCGTTCCAGTTACAGGTCATGAAGAGTTGTTGGCGTTGCAATGAAAAGATGATAAAATTATATTGATTAAAGCTAAATGATTTGTAAGAAAAATATGTAAAATGCATCTTTATCTCCTGGTAAAGGATCAGGAAAATAATGCTACCCATTTGTTTCATGGGTCCCAATATTTCCATTATTATGGTCCAATTTCATATTTGTTTCTTCCATGCTTTTCAATCATATTCTTCCTGGCAATAAATGTTTTAACTGCAGTTATAACTTATATAGCATTTTGAGAAACATCCACCTTCTCCATCTCTTCCCCTTAACATTTTTAGGCCTTTTTTTGCCTCCAGCAATAATTTTCTCTTTGATTCATTAATATTGTGTTTCAATGATCTTCCTGTGTATTTATTCCAAAATCTATTATTCTTTGGGTGGAAAAGCTCCACCTGCCTTCCCTTCTTACTCTCAACTTATTGATAATTAACTTGTGTCTCCTGGCAATGGAATCCTTTACCACAGCAAATAATTTGTAGAAGAAAGCAAAGATTTGTCATGCATTGGATAATATTTTTCTTTACATTTTTTTTAATGTTACATTATGCGAATCATATAAGATCTTGAGGTGTCTTACAGGGTGGATTTGGAGAGGATGGTTCCTCGTGTGGGAGGTCTAGAACTAGAAACATAGAAAATAGGAGCAGGAGTAGATCATTCAGCCCTTCGAGCCTGTTCCATTATTCAGTAGGATCATGGCTGATCCTCTATTTCAACACCATACTCCTGCTCACTTCCCATACCCCTTGATGCCTTTAGAATCCGATAGACTAAGGATCACTGTTTAAAAATGAAGTGCCGCCTATTTAAGACAGAGATGTGGAGATTTTTTTTTCTCAGAGAGTCATGAGTCTTTTTGCAACACTCTTCCTCAAAAGGCGGTGGAAACAGAGTCTTTGAATATTTTTAAGGCGGAGCTAGATAGACTCTTGATAAGCAAGTGGGTGAAAGGTTATCATGGGTAGGTGGGAATGTGGAGTAGAGGTTACAATCAGATCAGCCATGATCTTATTGAATGGCGGAGCAGGCTCGAAGGGTCAAATGGCCTACTCCTGCTCCTAATTTGTGTGTTTATATGCTCGCATGTTCAAATTAAGATTAGTTTTGGATTAGCTGTATCAGTAAAAGAGTTTCTTTAGGCCAGAATTTCCTGGATTGAAGATGCTACACAGCTCTTTGTGGTGCTTCTTAAGCCATGCTTTCCAAAGGGAACATGTGCCAAAATTTCCTTTTCCACAATGTAAGGACTTGCATTAAAAGGCACAAATTCAACATAACCAATCAAGTTCCAAGGAAACTCAGGCAGAGCACTGTAAAGCATGGAGATTGTGAAGTTGGAGGCAAGCATCATAGTGCTCTCACTAATATTTTGAGAACATTTCTTTATTCTTCAGTAACAATTTCTATTTATATAGCATCATTAAAAGAATAAAAACATACCAAGGTGTTTCACGGGAGCATGATAAAACAAAAGATGACACAATGTCACATAAGGAGCTATAAGGACAGATGACCAAAACTCAGTCAAAGAGATAAGTTTTCAGGAGCACCTTAAAGGACAAAAGTGAGATAGAGGGACAGAAAGATGTACGGAGGGTATTCTAAAGCTTAGGGACTAGGCATTTGAAGGCATGGCCACCAATGGTGGAGCAATTAAAATCAGGGATGCTCAAGAGTCCAGAATTGGAGGAGCCCAGATATTTTGGAGGATTGTAGGACTGGAAGAGGTTACAGAGATAGGGAGAAGAGATGTGATGGGTGATAAGTAGAATGTGAACTTCCTCACATTTCGAGACATTCTTGTGAGACAGTAGTGGGTGCGGAACCCTTGCTAACTACCTTCCCTGTCACTCGAGGCCCAGCATACAAGCACCAGTTGGAGTTGTCTGTTTTCCTTGGCTCCCAGTTCACTAGTACAGCTCTGTCACACTTCTTGCAGAGTTACAGTGGTGCCAGCAGGAAAATCTAATGAGGTAAATCTGGACTACACAAGGCAAATTAAAATGTAGCATCTTACATTCAATGTGCATGCAGTGTACATTTTAATGATAATACTTAAAAATGTTAGCTATCAAAATAAAATTTAAAAAGTAAAATAGCATTTTACTTGTGCTTTTGTTAGGGGAAACTAAGATCACTTGAAGCATACAATTTTAGAATGATATTTCATTCAAGAAATACATCTGCATCCCAAAGGCTGAATTGCAGTGTGATTTAACATCAAAGTGTTCAAATAATTTTAGAATCTTCTTTTTCTGCACAGAACAGCTAAGAGCAGCTAAGAATGAATCAGTCTCCCAATGCATGGGTCGCCAATCAATAGCTTACAAACCACAAGGCTGTTTTGTTGATGAGGTGCAGCTCCCTTCCAACTTCAAATTGTGTGCCTACAGTGCTTTTCTTAAAATTTGTACATGGGATGTGGACATTGCTGGCTAGGCCAGCATTTATTGCCCACCTCTAATTGCCATTGAAAAGGCAGTAGTGAGCTGCCTTTTTGACCCACAACAGCCCATCAAAGGGGACTGCCAATGAGTCCTTCTATTGTTTTGCTGATGAATGATGATAGAGAAAAAATTGACAGGAATGGATTGGTCCCTATTTTAATAGACATGACATATCTATGCAATTTTCCATTTAGTTTTAGCTGTACTGGACTAGCTTGGCTTTGGGCATGGCTTGTTCTGGGGCAAAGTCTTCAGTACTACAACGGGGATGTTTTCAGTGCTCATAGCCTTTGCTGTGTCCTGCGAGCTCAGTCATTTTCTGAATACACATGAATTAAATTGGCTGAAGACTGTGAAGTTAGAACCTCACGTGGCGGCCGGAACATATCATCCACTCAGCACTTCTGGCTGAAAATGCTTCAGCTTTGTCATTTGCACTGACCTGCTAGGCACTCCATCATTGAGGATGGGGATTTTTTTGGGAGCCTCGTCCTCTGGAAAGCTGTATAATTGTCCACTAGCATTCATAAATGGATGTAGCAGAACTGCAGACCTGTGAATTTCTCTTTTGGTTATGGGATCACTTATATTTGTCTATGGCATGCTGTTTCTGCTTTTAGCATGCATGTAGTCCTGTGTAGTAGCTTCACCAGATTGGCTTCTAATTTTAGGTATGCCTTATGTTGCTCCTTGCCTGGTTTCCTACACTCCTCATTGTGCCAGGGTTGGTTTCCTAACTTCATGGTAACGGTGGAGTGAAGAATAAGCTAGACCATGACATTAGATTGTGGTTGAATACAATTATGCTGCTGCTGATGGCCCTTGGCCCTCATAAATGTATGTTTTGAGCTGTTAGATCTCTTCTAATCCATTCCATTTAATGGTAGTGCCACACAACATGATGGAAGGTACCCTCTGTCTGAAGACAGCACCTCATCTCCACAAGGACTGTGCGGTGATCTCTGCTCCCAATACTGTCAAAGACAAATGTATCGGTGACTGATGGATTGGTAAAGATGAGGTCAAGTAATTTTTCCTTTGTATTTGTTTTCTCATTACCTGTCACAAGGCCAGACTGGCAACAGTGTGCCTCAGGACTTAGCCAGCTTTTTAATTCCAGGTTTATATAAGGAATTTAATTTCCCAGCTGTCATGGTAGGATTTGAACACATGTCTCCGAGTCATTGGCCCAGCACATTTCCACCCATTTGTACCAGGTGTTGGCATAAACAGCAGTAGGAGCACTCCCCTTAGATTGGCAAAAATTCCCATCTGCTGTTGATTTGTTATAAGTCCCCGACACCGCCACCACCACCACCACCTTTGGGATCACCTCCTTCCCTCTGGTCACCAGGACAAAATTTTCTGACCAGCTCTCTCACTGACATGACTAATTTCCTGTCCTCCCACAAAAAAGCAACCTGAAGTGGGTTACCCGTTTGGCACTTGTAACTTGCTGGCAGTAGTAAAATGAGGCCTGAGCCACTTCTGGCTTTGGGCGGGAGATGCAGCCATTCCGCCAGTTCCCGCCATTTGGGGTGCGAATTAAAGATCAATCTCATCTGCATTCCCATTCCTACTATGTGCTAAATGAATAAACTGCAAGTTTCAGTGTGAACCAACCCCAGCACGATAAGGCATGAAAGCCTCAGCTAGCTCGGTATTGTCTAAGCTGAGCCTTTCATTCATTTCAAAATATTATGTGCAGTGTCTTTAAAGCAAATTGACCCTGCCATTCTCAGTAGCATTAATCTGTCAATGTAAAAGGATTTCTTAAATCTTTTCAAGGCTAACAAACCACTGAAGTAAAATTCTAATATTCTCTCGAGGTTTTACAGATTTATTTCAAAAATGTCAATCTTTGAGAACTATGATTCTTCTGTATCTTTCCTGATATTGTTTTAAATTATCCACAAGGTCATGGACTTTTTTTTCTGAAACCTATGCTTGTTAATAAAATGAAGAATAATACACATATATTTTTAAATATTTGTGGTTGATAGGTCTTTGACAGTATCCTCTTTATCATCCTCTTCCTCAGCGTAATTTAGAGCAAATGATTTTCAGGGCTGCATAAACCAATGCAAGCTCCACAAATTTGTGTTAAGTCCAAATGAACTCACTGAAATGAAAGTACTGGAATTTCAGTCTTGGGGTCTTGCTGGCTCTGGTTAATAACCAGAGTAGAATTTCAGCTGGGAATTTTTGTTTCTGTTTCAGTTTAGAGTGTGATTAGAGGGGCGTAAAGCAAGATAAAAATGACTTGAAGTCAAAATTTTCTGGACCGGGGCACAGCGCGGTGTGCCCAGTTTGTTAGACATTTTCCTGCACCCCAGAGCTCAATATGTGTAAGCCACTAAGTTGCTGAAAGTGCGTGCTGATACCAGGGATCTGGGATATTGGTGAATGATAGGACTAAAAATTAATCTCCTTAATCAGTGAGATTTAAGGATTGGGAATTACACAGAGGCAGGTCAGAGAAGGAGAATGGAGTGGTATGGAGAGAGGAGAGATGGTATGATCGTTCCCCCTTTTCCCACCTCTTGACTGACCGCAGCAAGATATATTTTAGTGAGGCAGTGTTTTAACACCTTGAGTCCTGTGATTCTGAAGATCAGGCACAAGACAGGCTTTCTCATACGTTTTAAATTAAAAGAAAGAATAAATGTTTATTTCTCAACACCCAAAATGTAATTGTAACAGCACTCACTCATTCATTCATACAAGAAATACATGCACAAGAAAAAGTGATTATAGAAGATATTGCATGCACTTAGATTTTCTAAAGAGTTCAAAAAGTCACTATTACTCATAGTTTTCAAAATAAGAGCCGGAAATGTTGCAGGCCTGATGACTACTTTTGTTTCACTGAAATCAATGGAGGTTGGAAGTTCCCAGAATGAATTCACAGCAGCTTACTCCTGGCCACAGTAACTTTCTGGCTTGGCTTTTGCTAATCCGTAGGTAAAAAGGATAACCACAGATTCTCTACCTATAAAGGTTCTAGGCAACATAATTTCTTTTGCTGGTTGCAATCTATTCCCTCTGTGGTCTCTGTCTCCTAGAATGACTGCCCTGGGAAGTCCAAGAAACACCAAGATCTGGTGTTCCTTGTGGATAATTTAAAACAATATCAGGAAAGTCACAGAAGGTGTTTCTTGCCATAAACTAGTTTATTTCGTATGACCACTGTATTGGAACATAAGAAATAGGAACAGGAGTAGGCCATTTGGCTCCTCAAGCCTGCCCCGCCAATCAATAAGATCGTGGTTGATCTGCCCAGGGCCTCAACTCCTCATAGCCCTCATATATCACCGATATTTCAAAAATCTATCTGCCTCCTCTTTAAATATTTTCAGTGATCTAGCCTCCGCAACTCTCCAGGGTAGATAATTCCAGACATTCACTACCCTCTGAGAGAAGAAATTCCTTCACATCTCAGTTTTAAATGAGTATCCCCTTATTCTGTAACTATGTCCCCTTGTTCATGTTTCCTCCACTAGTGGGAACATCGTCTCAACATCTAGCCTGTCAAGCGCCCTCAGAATCTTGTACGTTTCAATAAGATTATCCCTCATTCTTCTAAACTAATGAATATTCATGTTCCCATTGTCCACACAACTCGTTCTAATGATGTTAGCATGAACACATGATGGTTTGTACTCAGCCATTTACATCCCATTGTGATAGAATGGGTTTTCTTTACACACATTTTGTGGAATTGCAATTTGCAGACACTAAGTTTAGGCAGCAATTGTATCCCAGTTTCTGTAGACATTTTTTACAATAGTGCGTGTTAACTCCACAAGAAGATCTGTTGCATTCTAATATCTCTTCAATGGGGAATCCAAAAGTTCATTTACATTTTAACGTCCTAACCATGCAAGCACCCTGCATTCAGCTGTTGGCAGTTTCATACTTTTGAGAGGTTGCCTGACCTCCAGATTCCATCTTGTGTCAAAGTACATTGTCCTGTTACATTCTGTTTCTAAAAGTAATGTGTCCATCTTCTTCATAATTTTGTGGGCATATTACACAGTTGCAGCTGAATTCAATTTTAAGTCAATTAGAGAAAAAGAAGTAAAGAGAAAAAAAGAAAAAATTGATTATGAGACAGAAAAAAAAGTAACAAAACGGAAAAGTAAGTATTTCTTGTTATCTCCAACAATGAATTCTCCATGAAGAAATTAAACTCCTGCTTGTTTTTTTACTTTCTCACGAACAGAGGTTGATTGCATTCATTAACAAATATCAACTCATTTAAAGGGCAGTTACGTTATTGATTACTGGACTTAACTTTCACTGATAGATTTAATGGGTCATTCCAACTTCAGCTTACAAAACTTTCCAGCAATGAGACGATGAAGGTCCCATTAGTAGTGAACCGTGGTAACCAGTATTGTGGACCAGCGTTGGCAGCAAACGCTCCCATTCTGTTCTTAATACAATTTTTAGTAGTTATGCTCTGCATATTCATCAGAATATATTATATTTGTTAACCTGATACATAATGGTCTCCTTCTCACGCTAGTATGGTAGAAATAAAACCCATGGAAGTTGCACCTATAACTAGTGAAGTAAATTTTTCCTGATCGCTAGCTCTATCACAGAAACATTCTTGGACAAAATTTGACATTGAGCCACATAAGGAGAAATTAGGAATTGGGGAGGTGGTGGTGTAGTGGTATAAAAGCAATGTCACTGGACTAGAAATTCAGAGGCACAGGTTCAAATCCCACCCCCAGAGTGCCTGGTGAAATTTAAATTCAATTAATAAATCTGTAAACAAAAGCTAGTCTAATGATGACCATGAAACCATCACCAATTGTCATTAAAAAACCATCTGGTCCACTAATGTCCTTTGAGGATGGAAATCTGCTGTCCTTACTGGTCTGGTCCACCTGTGACTCCAGACCACAGTAATGGGGTTGACTCTTAAACGCCTTCTGGAATGCAAGCTACTCAGTTATACCAAACTGCTAGAATTTCTAAAAGGAATGAAATAGGCCAGACCACCCGGCATTGACCTAGGCATCAGCAATAAGAATAGCAAACCCAATACTGTTGACCCTGCAAAGTCCTCTTTGCTAATATCTTGGGCCTTCTGCCAAAATTGGTAGAGCTGTACCACAGACTAGTCAAACAACAGCCTAACCTAGTCATACCTTACGTATTACCAAATCATACCTTACAGACAACATCCCAGACACCAGCATCACCATCCCTGGGTATGTCCAGTCCCACCGGCAGGGCAGAACCATCAGAGGTGGCAATACAGTAGCATACAGCTGAGAGGGAGTCTTCCTGGGAGTCCTCAACATTGAATCCGGACCCCATGGTGGGCAAGGAAACTTCCTGTGGATTACCACCTCCTGCACTCCATCAGCTGATGAATCACCAGTTATTCATGTTGAACACATGTTGATGACTTATGTATCACCGCCCAAAGCACTGATTTTAACACCGTGGAGAAAATGCTTTCTGAGGCCTTGGAGGGACTAACATCTTACTATGAAGAAAACCACCTTCGCACAAACCGATCAAAGATGCAAGCATTCCGCCTCAGAAACCATGAAGCCAAACGCCAGCTTAAAATAACCTGGTGTGGAGCAACACTGACACATTATGAGCACACTATCTACTTAGGAGTCACCCTTGACAGATGCCTCACCTTCAAGAACCACATCGAAAAGACAAGGGCAAAAGTGAGCGCACAAAACAACATCCTGAATAAGCTCACTAACACAAAATGGGGAGCAAGCTTGAAAACATTGTGAACCAGTGCACTTGCTCTTTGCTATTCCACTGCCGAATACGCCTGCCCTGCATAGGAAAGATCTATTCATGCTAAGAAGATGGATGCCATTCTGAATGCAAGCTGCCAACTTATCACAGGTTGTTTAAAACCAACAACCACCAACAGCCTATATATCTTGGCGGGTATCGCTCCCCTGATATAAGAAGAATGGTAGCCAGCAAGAAAGAGTGACTCCATCAAACATCAGAAGAGAGGCACCCTCTACATGGTCATACACCTACACCCAGCCGCCTAAAGTCAAGGAAGAACTTCATGTACAGTGTTGTTCCATTACAATCAACCCCATCTGAAGTCCGCATCGCCTTGTGGAAAGATCAGCTCGCCAGTCTCGAACAGCCCCCAGTGATGGAAATTCTATTGGATGAAAGCCTTCCCCCAGGAGCTAATTGCAACTGGGCAACCTGGAAGTGCCTTAACAGACTTAGGACTGGTGTAGGTCGTTCAAAGGTGTCACTAAGCAAATGGGGATATACAACCTGCCTGACAACTTGTGAATGTGGAACTGAGCTACAGACTATGCAACATCTCCTGCAATGCCTATCGCTAGAGGAACCCTGTATTGTTGCAGATCTTGCTGAATTCAACAACAAGGCGCAAAAATGTGTCCAGTTCTGGCTGGGCCATGTATAGACTGTCCGTGGACACGATAAGAAGAAGATGTTGAACACCACTTGGAAGAAACACTGAGGATGGCAATGACCCAGAATATACTCTGGGTAGGGGATTTCAATGCCAAACAGTGGCTCAGGAGCACCACTATTGACTAACCTGGCCAAGTTCTAAAGGACATCGCTGTTAGACTAGGTCTGTGGAAGATGGTAAGGGAACCAACAAGAGGGAAAAATCTACTAGATTTTGTCCTCACCAATCTAGCTGTTGCACAGATGCACCTGTCCATGACAATATTAGTAAGAATGACCTTGTGTTGTCATAAAGCTTGTGTACTTAACTTCAGTGTTGCAACTATAACCGCTCTAACTCTAAACTATGTTGTGATTAACATTACGACATGAACAGTATGCATTAACAGAGTCCAAACTACCCCATCTGCCCCTTTCAAGTCTTTGAAATCAGAATTTTTGGCGGTTTGGTTGTCTTGTACCCCTGCCATGTGTCATTTGCCACCCGGTTGGGAGAGTGGTAGGATCTCGATGCTATTAATTTTGTTGATGGATTGTTGGTTGGAGCCAGGTGCAGGCATGGCTTCTTGTCCCTTTTCCATTGGTGAGTGTTGCATCACCCCTGTTTGGTTAGGTTACTGTGGTGATGGTTTGGTACCGTGAGTGGTGGTCGTTTCTTTCTGGGAGGATGGGAGTGGTATCTCTCTGGCTGTCGGTTGTGTGCCTTCTTCTTCTTCTTCCGCCTTTTCCAGCATCAGGAAGCCTTCTGGGATTGAGGAAGGGACTATCCTGTGGATGGAAGAAGTGTGTAGAGCCGGCTCACCTTTGTTGAGTAGTGTTTGTGTCGGGCTGCAATCTGCTTCCATTGGACTCCGTGTTTTCATCACACTGGCTGGTAGTTGCTGGGGCTGTGTGGGGCATTACCTCAATTGACTGCACTGTGGTTGCTGGCGGAAGCAAAGGCTCTGCTGGAAGCCCTTCTGGCTCTGGCACCACCGCCACTGAAGGGACTGTGGTAACCTCCTGCACTGTGGGTTGATCGGGCCTTGGTTCAGATTGGGGACCTGAAAAAGAGAAGAACAGGCCTGCTCAAGGAAGAGATGTTATAAACAAGGTGAACATTTGTTGCTGCTTTGTAGTTGGGTTTTTGGGAAGATGAGCTTCTGGCTGTGTGGGGATGGGATTATCTTCACATCTTCTGCCGGATGAAGCAGGTCGAGAGCTATGCAGGTGTCTCTACTGAGGAGGGAATAGGGCTGATTTTGCACAACATACATATCTTCTGTGATCTGTCTGTCGCCGTACCTTAGTGGTTCTTGAGTCATTCCAATGACTGGGAGTTGGACTCTCCCTGCATCATAGAGTGCTGTGTCCGTGGTTCGCACCCAGCAGCCTTGGAGCCACAGTTCTTCATCTAATAAGGCAGTCACGCCGGTGCCAACATCTAACATGAAATTGGTTAGATGGCCGTTTACTGAGATGTCCCAGTTCCTGAAGGAGGAGCCACATTGTCTGCTGTTGCCCAGGAAGAAGGGGTGTGTGTCTCCTGGGTCTGTGGCCTTGACTTCATGGGTAGATAGCTGATTGTCTGCGTGGTGCAGGTGGAGTCACTGGCATGGCCTGCTAAAGAGTCCCTGTTTGTGACAATGGAAGCATTTAGCATTGGCCAGACATTGATCCATCCTGTGGACGCACTTTGCTCCACAGTACTGGCACGGTCATTTGGCAAGGTGGTTGGGGGTTGGCTTACCCTGGCTTAGATGACCTCTGCACTTCTGTGGCTAAATATGGTGGACTGAGGTGTGGCTTCCCATGAAGTGCTCTCACCTCTAAGAATGGCCCGACGTTGGTCTCACAGCTTGGACAGCCTGAATGCCTGAACAGCCTTGTCAAGAGTGAGGTCTTCCTTGCCTTGGAGGAGGTTGGACAGCAAATCATCTAGCCGCCACGATTCTGTCTCGGATGAATTCTGATTTCAGATCTCCGCATTTGCATCCTTCTGCCATGTGGTAGAGGTCATTGAGAAAGGAATCGACTGGCTTATCTGGGTTGTTGTACTCTCCTGTTAAATTTGGCATGGTCCACAGTCTTGTTGGATCGCAGGTTAAAAAAGAGGTCCAAAGATTTTAAACCATCTTCAAAAGTAGCAGATGATTCATTTGTGTCTTGCCTGACAATGATATCGTCTGCCGTTGGCCCAATTGAATAATGTGTTAACTTGTTCTGCCTCCAACTTTTTATTTAATTCTGCAGTTGTGCTATATCTAAGGAACAATTTTTCCTCAGTAGCTCCAATTGTGAGATTGGTCCAGGCCATTACTAAGGCACACTCGGGGTGGCATTGAAAAATTGTGATCCATGGTCGAAATATTTTGCAGTGTGGGGGGTCCCTTTAAGAGATCAGAGGACTTCAAAATGGTGCTGCCTGTATTGCTGAGGAGAAGAGTTTCATGCACTTTGGACTTTAGGCGTGACTTTTAAAATGGCGGCAACAAGCCGGGAGGAGGAAGGAACTGAAAAATGGCCACAGTTGGGTCATACTCTGGGCCGGTACAATGGCTTCAGCCTGCTGTGGGTCAGATCTGGATTGGGAGTGAGGAAGTCTCGCTGGACGGGTGGTCGAAGATTTTGTGAGGCACTGGGCTCTGCAGTCCTGCCATATCCAGTCATGAATTGTGGTGGACAACTAAACAACTAACTGGAGGAGGAGGCTACAAAAGTATCCTCACCCTCTATGCTGGGGGAACCCAGCACATCAGTGCAAAAGACAAAGCTGAAGCATTTGAAACTACCTTTAGCCAGAAGTGCTAAATGAATGATCCATCTTGGCCTCCTCCTGAGGTCCCCAGAATCACAGATGCCAGTGTTCAGCCAACTGGATTCACTCCATGTGAAATAAAGAAATGACAAGGCACTAGAAACTTTAAAAGTATGGGCCCTGACAACATTCCGGCAATATTATTCAAGACTTGTGCTCCAGGACTAGCTGTGCATCTAGCCAAGCTGTTCCAGTACAGCTGCAACACTGGCATTTATCCAGCAATGTGGAAAATAGCCCGGTTTGCACTTTCCACAAAAATCAGGACAAATTCAACCAGGCCAATTACGGCTCCATCAGTATCTGCAATCATCAGTAAAGTGATGGAAGGGATCATCAACAGTGCTATCATGTGGCATTTACTCAGCAATAACCTGCTTATTGACGTTCAGTTTGGGGTCTGCCAGGGCCACTCAGCTCCTGACTTCATTACAACCTTGGCCCAAACATAGACAAAAGAGCTGAACTCAAGAGGTGTGGTGAGAGTGACTGCACTTGACATCAAGACAGCATTTGACCAAGTATGGCATTAAGGAGCCCTAGCAAAACTGGAGTCATTGGGAATCAGGGGGAAACCTCTCCTGGTTGAAATCATACCTAACACAAAGGGTGATGGTTGTGGTTGTTGGAGGTCAATCATCCCAGTTCCAGGGCATGGCTGCACATGCTCCACAGGGTAGTGACCTAGGTCCAACCAACTTCAGCTGCTTCATCAATGACCTTCCTTCCATCATAAGGTCAAAAGTGGAGATGTTCACTGATGATTGCACAATGTTCAGCAATATTCGCAACTCCTCAGATACTGAAGCAGTCCATGACCAAATGCAGCAAGACCTGGACAATATCCAAGCTTAGGCTAATTGGTGACAAGTAACATTCACCCCACATAAGTGCCAGGCAATGTCCATCTCCAACAAAAGAGAATCTAACCATCATTCTTTGACATTCAATGGCATTACCATTGCTGAATCAACGTCATCCCCCCAATATCCTCACCTCCCCAGTCGACATTCTGAGGGTTACCATTGACCAGAAACTGAGCTGGACTAGCTGTATAAACACTGTGGCTACAAGAGCAGGTCAGAGGCTGGAAATCCTGCAGCAACTAACGCACCATCTAACTCCCCAAAGCCTGTTCACCATCTACAGTAAACAAGTCAAGAGTGTGATGGAATACTCTCCACTTGCCTGGATGAGTGGAACTCCAATGACACTCATGAATCTCAACTCCATCCAGGACAAAGCAGCCCGCTTAATTGGCACGTCATCCAACACCTTAAACATTCACTCCCCCCACCATTGATGTACAATGGCAGCAGTGTGTACCATCTACAAAATGCCCTGCAACAATTCACCAAGGCTTCATTAACAGTACCTTCCAAACCTGTGACCTCTACCAATTGAAGGAAAGCGTAGCATATCAAGAAACACCACCACCTGTAAGGTCCTCTCCAAGTCATATATCATCCTGACTTCGAACTATATATAACTGTTCTTTCACTGGTGTTGGATCTAAATCCTGGAACCCCCTTCTTACCAGCACTTTGGATGCACCTACAGCACACGGACTGCAGCGGTTCAAGAAGGTAGCTCACCACCCCCTTCTCAAGGGCAATTAGGAATGGGCAATAAATGCTGGCCCAGCCAGTGACACCCACATACTGTGAATAAATAAATAAAAGAAAAGAACTTGGTCAAGGAGGTAATTTTTAAGGAATGTCCAGAAGGAAAAAATAGTAAAATCTGGGAAGAAAGAATACTGGCCTGACTGGTCTTGTATACCTTAAAATGAAACACCAGTATAAATTGGGAAATAAGAGTACTGGTCTGAACTGTTTTTTCCTTCCGTGGGTCTTTAAGGAGAAGAGAGAGGTAGAGAACTGAAGAAGTTTAAGGAGAATTGGGGAGCCTTGGGACTAGCCAGTTGAAGGCAGGGCCATCAATGATTGGGAAAAGGAAATCGAGGATGCACAAGAGGTCAGAATTGGAGGAATGCAGAGTTCTCACCATTGTAGAGAAGCAGAAATGGGGTGGGGTGGGGGCAGTAGTGTGGCACAGGAGTATATGGAGGGATTTGAACATAGAAACAGTTCAATGTATGGCAAATATGATCTTTACAATTATTCTTTACTGCAGAGGGAGGAGATATCACCTTAAGATAAATTTACTCTTCGTAGCTCTGTGCAACAGCTAAACTTGCTAATAATTGTTGTCAAAGAGCAACAGCTCTAATTTAGTCTCAAATATTTCAATTATTGTCTATAAGCCATAGATATAAATATGATTTGCACCTAGTATTGCAAAGGTTTGGTCATTTCTTGATTTACTTGAACATGCTACAATTGCATGGCAAGTCTGTCAGCATCTGAGAACGATTTGATGAACTCAAGCGTTAATAAATTTTCCCAGATACTTTAGGTGCTAAAGACCCCCCGAGGTGGCCAAGATGGGAACTTGAACTACAATTTTAGTTTCGCCCACCTACATAGAAGATGTCCTTGTTAAGGGTCCAATTAGCCTGCTCGTGCTCATTAAAGCAGCTGCTTGGCACTTTGATGGGTGGAGCTTCAATTAATAACTCTCCAGCTGAACAGGATTAAATAAGTCAATGTTAGGATTTTGAATGCTGCTTAAGCTTTCACTTTTTAGTTGCTGCTGGAGATGAGATTTCATTTGACAAGGTGCATCAGGAGAATTTCTAGAACAATTTGCAATTTGCCAAGACTTCAGTGATACCATCAACATTTTTTCCTGGAAATTCCCTCAGGACTTCATCTAAAAAGATTGAGTGCTGTACTACTTTCCCTTATATTGACACCTTATAGGAGTTAGCAGGAGACAGGGAGTGCTTGGTCATGGGGACCTTGGCAAAGGTCTCCCTTGCTCTGCAGGAGGAATGGGAAGAGGAGATGAGGTCAGGAAGAAGAGCACCAGCTGCTACTGGAGGGGGGTGCGTGGATGCTGAAGTGGGTTCCTGTGGGTACAGGACATCTCTGTCTCTGGAGCTCCTTCACTAGAACCTGTTCACCCTCTTCCTGAGATATTTGAGATGCCAGCCAGCACACACCAGACTTTCAAGGGAAATGGGTGCATTGAGGCCACATATACTGCTCCACGAAAATTGCTTCTAAATAACTGTTGACTGCATGCTAAGCCTGCAGGTGTCTGTTTTATTTCCTCTGGCAACATGTAAATTATAGTAATCATCATTTAGCCCAAAATGACAGGCAAAAAAATCCAGACTTTGCAAACAGACATGTCTTATTAGCGTAGCACCCACTTAGCACCTGTTTTCACCCTTACTCCAAAATAATCCCTCGAGTTTTATCTTTACAAGTGCTCAGAACTTTGCTTTATCACTCCAATATTTTGCTGTTTTTGTTTAAAGATTTCCAGCATTTGCAATGTTTCTTTTCAGTACCTTTTTATAGCCACATGTAATTCATATGAGCATTTTCATATTTTAACAAAAATCACAATTTAATTTAATGTCACATTCAATAACAATGGAGTTTTTCTAATTATTCTATATTCCAATTCTAGCCACAGTCAATTAGAGATATGCACCTGAGATTGAGATTACAACTGGCAATCTGTTTCTAAATTACATTTTGTGACTGCATCTGTAGCTAACTTGGCAGCTTTCAGAAACATTAAGATGCCGTGCATCATGCATACCTAGACAGTGCACATCAGCGTGAACTGGATAGATTAACTGCTTGCAATTTGTGTCAAATGATTACATTCCCATCTCTTGACAGTTGCAGCCCTGCATTGGATGAACATTATTCATCAGATGTCAGTGATAAAATTAGGTTCCTGAGTCTTCTAGCAAAATATAAATTCTGCTTGTTAGATCTTTTTTGTTCGGATTTGTTTTTTTGAGATGAGTGAGCAGAAGTATTTTCAATTGTGAATCGAGTTATACTATCCTGCTGCACCACAGCAGGCTCTTCACAGCTCAGCAGGGCATATTTTGCATTGCCCTACTGCACTGGGAGTCTTGATTATCACCAGCCCCCACCCACCCCACTTTGGGTTGGTGATTTTTTTTTGGTATCGCATTATGTGGGAAACAGTACAACAAAATGATTCAGGTGTGAAATCATAGAAATTTAAGGGACACCATCAGCTCAGCATATTTTTCCTCCAGTATTTATTCATGGGATATGGGCAATACTGGCAAGGCCATGTTGTTGCCCACCCCCAGTTGCCCCAGGACATATTGAGGCCTTGAATTGCTGCAGGAGGACCAAGTGGCTTGCTGGGACACCTGAATGAGTGTTAAGAGTCAACCTCGCAGGGGGTGATTTTCTGAATCACTTGCACCTTGTAGAAACCAATCGATTTTTTGGTCGATTGATTTCAGGCAGCAAAGTTGAGAATTACCCCTGGAATGTGGACTGGAGTCACATGTTGGCCAGAACACGCAGGCTGTCAGATCCCATTCCCTGAATAACATTACAGTGAGGCAGTTGGATTGTTTTTAATCAGCAATCAAGCTGCTTTCTTTAATGCACAAAATACCAGATTTATTGGGCGGGATTTTTCACTCTGGAGGCTAGGTGCAGTGGAGGGTGGGAAAGTGGTGTGTTTCCTGCCGGCTGGAATGATGGGTTTCCGTGTCAGATCGTCCACTTTTCAGCTCATTAAACATGCATGAACCGCAAGCATGTCACATCTCGTGGCAGGGTGGGCTGCGATTTGTCTGCCCTGCTAGGGCCTCATCAGATCATCTTTCCGGGTGCCACATTTAAACCGCATCCACACACATCCTTCATTGTCTGCAGTGTAGGACTGGTCAGAGTGAAGGCGCCTAAATGAAAGAAGCTGAGTGCCCCCAAGTTCAGTGACAATGCATTGATGCAACTTCTGGACACTGTGGAGGCACATCAGGACCCCAGTGATGGTGGAAGGAGATCCGCCAACCTCACCACTCCGGCTTGTGTGGAAGTGGCCAGTGCAGTCAGTGCCAACTCAACACAGAAGGGGATTGCCATCCAGTGCAGGAAGAGGATGAATGATCTCACCCAGGCAAGTCAGCCTTCTCCTCACCCTCAACTCTCCCACTCTTACAAACCCATCATGCATTCACAGGGTTATAGGAACCTCATACACTATCAGCACAGGGGACATCACTACTGATTCTCTCACGCACACTTTGACAACATCATCTCTTCTCACATCCTGTGCAGCTCGCATCCTCAGCCCTTACACAGGTCCACTCAGCTACCACAGAAGGCTAGCATCCTTACCATCTGCCTTGGCATCCATCCTGCTCACGGTCTGTCCATTTGTATTTATGCAGGAGAATATCACCAAAAACAAAAGGGACAGACCCCAGACTGTAGGGGGGTTGCCTGAGCTCAGACCCCTCACTCAGTTTGAAGAGAGTGTAGCAGAGCTGGCTGGCAAGGATCAGGACCATGCCTGTGCCGATGGTGTGACTGGAATCTCCCAAACCATTGAGGACCCATCACCGGCTCATGGTTCACCCGATGAAATTGTGAGTGCTTTGTAATGTATGTGACTATGCAGCCAATCACTAATTATCTCTTCTGTCTTAGACAGGCACCAACAGGAAAAGGAAGAGGTCCACAGTCAGGCAGCCCATCAGCCCCAGTCCCAGACCACCTTAAATGAGGATCCTGAGGGCCCACTGGAAGAAGACCATCACAGCGTTCACCTGCATCCTTCATCAGCATGAAGACGCATACCTTGGAGGAACCCAGCTGTAGAGCAGGCTCGTGGTCACAATCTGGTGAGCACAGCAGAGTCTGGTCCACAGCAGGCGGAGGGAGGGACATCCAAGGTCACCGACACTCTGAGGACTGCTGGAGGTCAGGATACTGCTGAGACTGAGTCAGGTGATAAACCTGTGGACTTGGCCTCACAGAGATGTTGGAGCTGTAAAGACAGACACAGGAATATCAGGCAGGGTTCTTAGATGCTGTCAAAAGATTGCAACAGACAATGGAGGAGTCCATCCGTGTTCAAGCTGAGGTCATTGCGCTGACATGCCAGCGCACAGAGGTCAACACTGGTAGGATGGTGACTGCCATAGAGACCTTGACCCAGGATAGGGCCTGATTTGCTTCCCTTGTACCTGCTGAAAGCCTCTCTTTTCCTTCTCGTCTCTGGTCATCCATGGTTCTCTGGGCTTGTTACTTCTTCCTATCACCCTAGAGGGAACATGTTGAGCCTGTACCCTCCCCATTTACTTTTTGAACATCCCCCACTGTTCCTCTGTAAATTTCCCCACAAGTAACTGTTCCCAGTCTACTTTGGCCAGATCCTGCATTATTTTACTAAAATCCACTATCCCCCAATCCAAAACAATTTTTTGCAACTTATCGATTTCTTTCTCCATAACAAACTTAAACTGTACCATGTTGTGGTCGCTATCACTAAAATGCTCACCCACCACCACCTCAGCCACCTGTCCGGCTTCATTCCCCAGAATTAGGTCCAGCAATGCACCGTCCCTTGTTGGACCCTCTACATATTGACCTAAAAAGTTCTCCTGTACACATTTCAAGAAATCCACTCCATTCCAAGCCCTTAACACTATGTCTAACCCAATTAATATTGGGAAAGTTGAAATCACCTAATATAATTACCCTGTTGTTATTGTTTTTACACATTTTCACAAATTGTGCACATACTTGCTCCTGAATTCCCCGCTGACTATCTGGGAGTCTATAATAAACACCGAATAATGTGGTTGCCCCTTTTTTATTCCTAAGCTCTACCCACAAAGCTTCATTCGATGCCCCCTCCAAGATATCATCTCTCCTTACTGCAGTAACGGACTCCTTAACTAATATTGCAATGCCTCCTCCTCTTTTACCCCCTCCCCTGTCTCGCTTGAAGATTCTATATCCCAGAATGTTGAGCTGCCAATCCTGCCCTTCCCTCAACCACCTCTCAGTGATGGCTACTATATCACAATTCCACATGTCAAACCTCACCCTTAACTCATCCGTTTTACCCGTAATACTCCTGGCATTGAAGTAGAGGCTATCCAGCCTTGCCTTACTCCCTTGAAGCTTATACTCCCTCTGACTTGATTGTTTTACTGTATTATGATGTATCCCTATTCTGCTAACATTCTGTGTCCCCTCCCCCTGCCGAATTAGTTTAAACTCCTCCCAACAGCAAACTCGCCCACAAGGATGTTTGTCCCGCTCTGGTTTAGATGTTGATCGTCCCGCTAGTACAAGTCCCACCTTCCCCAGAAACGGCCCCAGTGATCCAGGAATCTAAAACCCTCCCTCCTGCACCAACTCTTAAGCCACGTATTCATCTGCGCTATTCTCCTATTTCTGAGCTTGCTAGCACATGGCACTGGGAGTAATCCAGAGATTACAACCCGAGAGGTCTTGCTTTTTAGTCTACTGCCTAACTCCCTGAATTCTTGATGCAAGACCTCATCCCTCTTTCTACCTATGTCATTGGTACCAAAATGTACCATGACCTCTGCCTTATCACCCTCCCTCTTCAGGATGCCCAGCAGCCGTTCAGTGACATCCCAGACCCTGGCATCATGGAGGCAACACGCCATCCTGGAGTCACATTGACGGCCACAATTGCACCTATCTGTTCCCCTGACTATAGAATCCCTTATTACTATTGCTCTTCCTCCCTTCCTCCCCTCCTGTCCAGACAGGCTGCTTGTGGTGCCAGAAGCTTGGCTCTGTCCGCACTCCCTGGAGGAACTAGCACCCTCATCAGCCTCCAAAAATTGAATACCAATTTGCTAGCGGGACCCCAGGGGGCTCCTGAAATACCTGCCTGTTTCTCTTGGGCTGCCTGGTGGTCACCCATTCCTTTCTTTCCTCAAGTGCCTTCATCTGCGGTGTGACCACCTCTCTAAATGTGCTATCCACGATGCTCTCAGACTCGCGGATGCTCCACAGTGTCCCCAGCCGCCGTTCCAGCTCTGAAACCCGAGCTTCCAGGAGCTGCAGCTGGGCACACTTCCTATACACATGCTGGTCCCGGGTACTGGAAATGTTCCCGGCTTTTCACATGGAGCACGAGGAGCACACCACGGCTTTGAGCGCTCCTGCCATGACTTATCCCTTTAAATTAATCTTTTTAAATCAATTACTCTAGGGCCCTTCTTTCCTGATCCTCGTTACTGTGGAGTATACAAACTGTAAACCACAAAAAGACCTTAAACGTTAAGCGATTAAAGTAGTAAATACTACTTACCAGTGATTCCTTTGCGTTGTAGCCTCTACTGGTGCAGCACATTCTGAAGATTTAAGAAGTCGGATAGCAAGGAAAAAATGCAAAGAGCACCTTGTCCCCTATGCACCGAATTCCCGCTTTGCACCAAATTCTAAATACCCACTCTGGCTGTGCCCCGCTTTGTACCAAATTCCGAATACCCACTCTGGCTGTGCCCCACTCTGGATGTGGTCGCTTTCCTGTTCGTGTCCAAGCACACTGTAATGTGCTTCTAGATAGTCCCTTTCTTAAATAGAACTGACTTGACTCACTACTAGTTAAGCTTTAAATAGTAATTAACCTCTATTCAGGCCCTAATCAGCCTTCAGGTGATTGACAGTTCACTGTCGCACAGTCAGCTGAGTCAGCTACCTCACCAACCTTTTAACTAGATTACTGAACGTACAAAAACTAAGGAGAACTTAAAGAGAAAGACTTACCAGTTCAATTCCCGCTTTGCACCAAATTCCGAATACCCACTCTGGCTGAGCCCCACTCAGGATCTGCTCACTCTCCTGTTCCTGTGCAAGCTACAACACAAAACTACTTGCATGCTAAACAGCATAAGCAACAAGTG
This sequence comes from Carcharodon carcharias, assembly GCF_017639515.1. Lineage (NCBI taxonomy): Eukaryota > Metazoa > Chordata > Chondrichthyes > Lamniformes > Lamnidae > Carcharodon > Carcharodon carcharias. Next base: position 102,511,631 of record NC_054471.1, on the reverse strand, counting down.
ATAGACAGAGCTAAGCGATCCCACAGCCAACGGATCAGATCTAAGCTCTACAGGCCTGCCACATCCAGTTGTGAATGGTGATGGACAATTAAACAACTCACTGGAGGAGGAGGCTCCACAAATATCCCCATCTTCAATGATGGAGGAGCCCGCCACATCAGTGCAAAACATGAGGCTGAAGCATTTGCAACAATCTTTAGTTAGAAGTGCCGAGAGGATGATCCATCTTGGCCTCCTCCGGAGGTCCCCAGCATCACAGATGCCATTCTTCAGCCAATTCAATTCATTCCACGTGATATCAAGAAATGGCTGAAGGCACAGGATACAAAGACAATAGCCCAGACAATGGGCCCAGACAATATTCGGCAATAACACTGAAGATTTGTTCTCCAGAGCTTGCCGAGACCCTAGCTAAGCTGTTCCTACAGCCATAATACTGGCATCTATCCAGCTATGTGGAAAACTGGCCAGGTATGTCCTGTACTTAAAAAGCAGGACAAATCCAGCCCCATCAGCCTACTCTCGATCATCAATAAAGTAATGGAAGGGGTCATCAACAGTGCTATCAATCAACACCTGCTTAGCAATAACCTGCTCACTGATGCCCAGTTTAGATTCCACCAGGGCCACTCAGCTCCTGACCTCATTAAAGCCTTGGTTCAAACATGGTCAAAAGAGCTGAACTCTCAAGGTGAGGTGAAAGTAACTGCCCTTGACACCAAGGCTGCATTTGACCGAGTGTGGCATCAAGAAGCCCTAGCAAAACTGGAGTCAATGGGAATCGCGGGGAAAACTCTCCACTGGTTGCAGTCATACCTAGCACAATGGAAGATGGTTGTGGTTGTTGGACGTCAGCTATCTCAGCTCCAGGACATCACTGCACGAGTTCCTCAGGGTAGTGTCCTGGGCCCTGCTTCATCAATTGCTTTCCATCCATCATCAGGTCAGAAGTGGGGATATTTGCTGATGATTGCACAATGTTCAGCACCATTCGTGACTCCTCAGATACTGAAGCAGTCCATGTCCAAATGCAGCAAGACCTGGACAATATCCAGGCTTGGGCTGCTGAGTGGCAAGCAACATTCGCGCCACACAAGTGCCAAGCAATGACCATCTCCAACAAGACAGAATCCAAACATCACCCCTTGTTGTTCAATGGCATTACTATTACTGAATACCCCACTATCATTATTCTGGGTGTTACCATTGACCAGAAACTGAACTGGACTAGCCATATAAATACTATGGCTCTAAGAGCAGGTCAGAGGCTAGTTGTCGTGCATTGATTAACTCACCTTCTGATTCCCCAAAGACTGTTCACCACCTACAAGGCACAAGTCAGGAATGCAGTGGAATACTCCCCACTTGCCTGGACGAGTGCAGCTCCAACAACACTGAAGAAGCTCAACACCATCCAGGACAAAGCAGCCCATTTGATTGGCACCACATCCACAAATAGTCACTCCCTCCACCACCGACGCACAGTAGCAGCAGTGTGTACCATCTACAAAATGCACTGCAGAAATTCACCAAGGGTCCTTGAACAGCACCTTCCAAACCCACAACCACTACCATCAAGAAGGACAAGGGCAGCAGATAGATGGGAATAACCACCACCTGGAAGTTCCCCTCCAACTCACTCACCATCCTGACTTGGAAATATATTGCCGTTCCTTCACTGTTATTGAGTCAAAATCTTGGAACTCCCTTCCTAACAGCACCGTGGGTGCACTTACACCACATGGACTGCAGCAGTTCAAGAAGGCAGCTCACCATCACCTTCTCAAGAGCAACTAAGGATGGGCAATAAATTCTGGCCCAGCCAGCAAAGTGCACATCCTGTGAATGAATGAATAGAAAAAAAAAAAATGTGCCTCAGCTCTATGGTGTGTAGAACCAGCTCATAACACTCTCTGTCTGTTCTCTGCTCAGTACCAACATGAGTGAAGCATCTGCCTCAAAACACTTTGTGGTTGGTCCAGGCATCTGAGACCTGCATCAGAGGTTCCTTGATGTTGAGTCATGAGTGTGGAAGGTGGAGGTTGCTTTAGTCTCCCAGTGCTTCTGCATTGTAGAGTGCTCAATGTGAATCCTAGTTGATGAACTGTCGACGCGCATGGAGATGGGACAGCTTTCATGGTCCTACATGTACTTTCCATCAACCTTGAGTGTGCTTTACCAATGAACTCGAGCTCTGAGCCCTTATGCATCCCTGTCTGCCTGCAGCGTTATCTCATGTCCATGTGTACATCTGTACATCACCCCAAGATTAGTCCCCACCTTCCCATCTCCATGTTTTTGAGCTTTCGACCCTGTTGGCCCTTGCGTTTCCTGCTAGATGGTTAAAAGTGTGCAACATAGGAGTTTTGTTCAGAGGCCCCAGATGGTGGTATGGATGTGGGGGGATACAGTGCTGGGCCAAGAGATATAGCTAGTAACTCCCTGGCATTAACCTTCTGCCAGCTCTCAAATTGTCAATCGACATGGTTATGAGCAACTAACAATGGCACTGGTGTGCCTGGTTTCCATGTGCATATGTCAGACTGTTGGAATGAACATGTGGAGGCTTCAAATGGGATCAGAGCAAGGCTGAGTACATCTGATGTTTGCTCTTTATTATTAATGATTTGGGTGTTTAAGGACTAGATGGAGTGTCAGCATTTTTGTAAGCGCAAATGTCATTGGCTCGGCTTCAGGGGAAAATGGAAGATTCCAAGCGGAGGCATGTTTATGAGTGTCAGGCAAATATCAGAGTATGCTGATATATTTTGAGGTGCATTGAAAGGTAAGCTGAACTGTAGGCCGGCATCCTTCACTGAGGGTTACTGATGACTGTGTCCTGAGGATGTATGTGACACTGAGGACTGAGTGTGATAAAGAGGCACCAACACTTGTCTTGCATGAATGATTGACTGTGCGGAGAAACCGCAGTGTGGAACTAGAAGTGACCTGGCACACAAAGTCGATGTCTGCTGACTGAAGATTGACCTCCGTGAGGTGCCTTGTCAAAATGCAGGCATACTGCCAAGAGTGCAGTGAGGATTGCAGTGTTTCTCCAGCCTTGTGTAGGCTGCCGTAGGCAGTGGAATGTTACCAAGATGCTTGAAGAGGCTGCACCAAGTCAGCTAGGCTCACAAAACACCCCGTTGCATTTATTATCACATTGCAGAAAGGCCATATTCTCCCGAGGCTGCCTTACCTTCCAAGGATAAGGACATCGTGAGGCTAGAGTGTAACTACTAATGCAAAGATTGAAGTGCTGTGTTGAGCTGAGGAGGATAACAATGATGGTGGTAAGGTGGACCCAGCAAGAAGGGCATTGGTTAAAGAGGATTTTCATAAGTAATCCTGTTAGAATCTGATGGCTATTAGTGTTTCATGGTGCACACCTGCCTTCTTTGGCCCGTGCATCTTCCTCTGGGCCCTCAGCTTCCTCGCCCTCATTGCGCTCAACCCTCTTCATTGTCGGAGGACACAAGTGCAGTTGCGACTCCTCCCACAAGCTCTGAGAACCCCTCCCCACCACCCCCCTGGCAGTTTTTTTCATGGCTTCTTTTTTAACAGTGTCATTGGATTAGTTGAAGAATGGTGGTGCTGAGATTTTATGACCAGGCCAGCTTTGAACAACCACCATTGCCCCCCATTGCCCTCCACCACCAACTCTCAAAATCCCTCCCATTGTGCTGGAAGGGTCTCAGGCTCAGGTTTAACCTCCCTCCAATCACACTCTTTCCTCCCCCTCTAATCCCTGATCCCATCATGATAGTCATTGATATCTCTGCTCCCCCCCACCGCCAAATTGTTTATGTTGATGTCCCAATGCCCCATGCAGACTCCTTCCCATCTTGAGGCCTATTGCACTGTGACTTACAGAGACCCCCCCCATCAGACCTTCGAGTGTCCGCCCCTACACTACCGGTTCCCCACCTACAAGTGCAGATTCCTCCCCTGATTGTGACTGTGTCATCTGCAGCCCAGTATGAAGCCAGAAACCCCCAGGACCCAAGTGTGTGAGGGGCTGACTATGCCCTGTGCACCATGCTGGGCACAACTGACACATTACTAACTGGCCTCACTGGGCTGGGACATGGACAGTCATTCCAAGCACACACTCTGAATTGTGGGGCAGAGCCAAAGGACCATCTATGAATTCTGGCCCCAACTACCTCTCATACTCTTGCCCAGGACTGTCTGTGCTTTTGGGGGCTAAATAATTCCACTCCTCCAACTCTAGTAATATGTCGGTGTGCACCCTTCCCCAGTCTTCCCCTATCCCAGCCAGCTTTTGCCCTCCAGCACGTTCCCTTGCCCCGTCTTGTCTCGCACCCCTCCCCCAGTTGAGCTTTTGCACTCCGGCCCCTTCCAAACCCCCCACTTTACCACTGATCTGGAATGGAGATCCTTGACTCTGAACCCTCTTTGAGATCCCGCTAGTCTTGCCTGAGCAGCCTAAAACAAAGTCCATGCAGCCGCAGGCACAGCACATAGAAAGGTACGTGAACATGGCTTGAAGTCATGAATGGAATGGTGCTCGCCAAGTGCACGTCACTTATATCCGGTCGTGAATTATGCCTGTCTAATTAGCCTTTTGATCTGGAGTGTGGGCGTGATTCTGGTGAGCTGGCTTTTTAATGAGTGTTCATCGCACTTAAATATATGCAAATGCAGTTCCCAATGTGGTGTTACGGCCTACCCAACCTACCATGCAAGTCTGGAGCGGACAATCACGATCTATTTTTACACCGGCAAGAAACTGATTTTTGGAATGACTGACAAATTTTCCCGTCTCACTGCCATAATGCCCACTACTGGTGGGGCTGGAAATTCCCTGCCCAATGCACCCACAACCTGCCATTGTGATATAGGAAATCATGACCTGTGGGGTGCTTGCCCAGTACCATAATTACAACATTGCCCAGGACTACCTCTTTTCACCCTATTTTCCAATCCTTTAATATTAGTTGATTGTTTTTATTTATGATAGTTTCACTGTCTTCTTTTTTACCCTGTGGGTTCTTTATTTCTATTTTACAAAAACATTTGTAGGCTTGCTTTTCTAATTGTAGCTAGGAACTAGCAGTTGTTGTGCACTCTGATTTTCATGCCCTATGCCCTTTAGAAAGCAGCATCAACAAACATCATCATTACTACTGATGTTTTAGCTGTAGTGTGTACAGTAAACAAATATGTTTACATTATACATTACAAATACATTAGCTATCTAACTTATTCCAGAATAATTTTCTGTTGATAAGAATATTTCTAGCTATACAATTATAATGTTAAAGGAGAGTTTTATCACATCCTCAGGATATTTCAAATCACTTCACAACTAATGACTTAGAGTCACTAGTGTTAGAAAGGCAAATGGCATGGCAAGGTGTCAAGAACAGAAAAGGAAGAGATCAATTAATCTGTTTTGTTTTGGTCACATTGCTTGTGAGAGGAATGCTGACCGGAAAACGAAGTGAAACCCTAACTCATTTTCAAATAGTGCCATTGAATCTTTCATGTTTGCTGAAACAGACAGGCTGGTTCTCCATTTCATCCTATCATCAAACAACAAGATCTCCAACAAGGCTTGCCTCAATGGAACATTGGCTTAGATTATTTGTTTAGATACAGAGTGCAGCTTGAAGTCACAAACTCCTGATTTTGTAGCAAGAGTAGTACCAACCTTACCTAACTGACACTTACAGATTCTCTATGCTGTTTCTAGTCATTTTTCCTTTCACCAATGTTATAGTACAATTGAAGCAGGCATTGAAAGATTTGGTACAAAGGCAGAAGAAAACTGCAGACCTGCTGAGTGTTCATATGGTGACTGATCCTTTGAGTTCCCTTCAAAGAACAATCATTTAAGAGTCTGGACTATCTAGTTTCTTCCTTGTTTTCTTCATCATGACAGAAATTAAGGGCAGATGACTTCTTCGCTGCACAAAGGACTGAATTGTAATTGGCTGGAATGCGTGGGTTTGGGTGCAAGTGGGAGATTAAAACTGATTAAACTGATGATGCGTTGAGAAGCCGCTTCCAAGTTGCCAACGACATTTGAGCGTGTTAGACTATATGTGAAAATGGCAGGTGGTGGTGCAGTGGTATTGTCACTGGAGTGGTAATACTCTGGGGACCTAGGTTCAAATACTACTGTGGTGAAATTTGAATTTAATAAAAAATCTGGAATTAAAAGGCTCATGAAACTGTTGGTTATTTTATTAAAAATCTGCAATATAAAAGAAAATACTGTGGATACTGGAAATCTGAAAAGAAACAGTTTTTGTTATAAAAATCTATCTGGTTCACTAATGCCCTTTAGAGAAGGATATCTGCTGTCCTTACCTGGTCTGGCCTACATGTGACTCCAGACCCACAGCATTGCAGTTGACTCTGAAATGGCCCAGCAAAACACTCCGTTCTCAAGGGCAATTAGGGGTTGGCAATAAATGCTGGCCTAGCCAGTGATGCCCCCATCACATGTACGAACAAAAAAAAAGGTCTCCTTGCGACAGGTGCATTTTCAATACATCAGTCACTTAATTAGGTTGATATTTCAACATACTTTTGACTTTAATGTTAGATCCATGGGTTTCCTGGGCTCCCTGAAATTTGCCATTGAAAGCAAAATGAGTGCACAGTGGCAATGGATAGGGCTGAATAAATCTCATGAAAATATGCCAGGAAGTATTCAGTACTCACAGATACTTCCTCGCCTGCTAATGGGTGTTGTTTCGTGCACAGTGCGTTTGCTGAAAGGTTAATTTCTACACTTTAGAGGTCTGTTCTGACAGATCAGAATGTCACTAATGCTGCCTTAGATTGGATATCAGATGAGGACCGAGGTGACCAGTAATAACTGCAGCAGCAACAGTAACTACAACTTGGCAGTCACAGACCTTTAGCTGCACCCCAGAGAGGGACCAACAAAGAAGTGTAGCTGGGAGGCCACTTCCGCAAAACAGGGGCTACAGACAGACGCTCAGTTTCTTTGGCATATCTGAACATCAGTGTGTCAGAAGGTTCAGAGGGCAGTCGGACAGTTGCAGCCTGATAGAAGAAGACCTGCTCCCTGCTGGACCTTGTGGCTATGTATTATCTGTGGCCATCTATGTCACCACTGCCCTTAACACATTTGCGCTGGAACCCTTGGAAAAATGCATAACATTTACATCAGTTGAATAAACAACTGAAATGTAACAACACAACATTTTCTCAGGTATGCATGTGCATACCCTTGTGTGAATACAAATCTTTACTGTTTCCTTGTCTGCTACTCCTACATGATGCAGTGGCTTGAGTAGAGGTAGAGACAGGCTGTTCAGATCCCTGTTTTGACTGCTGAGATGCTCTTGGCCCATGCCCTCTGGGTTTTAATGTCTGTCAGGGCCAAGACTAAGAGTGCTCCATCTACACCTGAGCAGGGCCAACTTGGCCTCAGGACATGAGGCAGCATGTGAGACACTGACTGGGAAGAGGCAACGGATGAGAAGTGGGAGTGGTTTGAATAGAGTCTCCATTTCCATGCCTCCTTTTACTAATGACCTTCTCATGGCCAAGCCACACTTCACTGCTACCATCATGCTAGAGAACACTTGGTATAAGTCAGTATGGCCCTTTAAGGTAAAGATTAAGGTATTTGTCAACATATTTAAAGCGGCGGTGGTGTTGAAGACATACATGGAATCATTTGATTGGAGTGTGTGGCATGTGGTCATTTACTCTGGTCACTCGGTCCCTGAAAAAAGATGTCACCTCAGTGACCTGCGACGTCACCTCCCTCATGCATGAGATGCACTCCTTCAATCCCTCGGTAATCATGATGAGTCCACATTGAAGGCCTCTCAACAGCTCGCACATTCGCTGCTGCTGCTCTATACTTCCCTTCTTTATCGATGGACTTCGGGAACAGAACTATGCTCAGTTGAGCAGATCTTGGAGAAAGATACACGCTCTGACATAAATTCTCCACTGCCATTCCTGACTCCACCATCAGCTCCTGGCAAAAACATAACTCTCTACTGGTGTCACAATGACGTGACTTGTGCATGAGTGATATTAATCTTTAATTTCATCGACTGATCAAACATATATTGAACTGTTTAAAAAGGACTCTTACAAAGACACTGACTTGGTGGGTGCCACAAGTCACTTGCTGATGTCCAGAACTACTTCAAGAGGATTTACTGAAACTGTACTGGACCTCACATTTGCACTTCTATAAAGCTACCTCTCAAGTGGAGACAGGAAGTCTACCGAGACAATAGCTATATGAAAAGGTATTCTTCCTATCTCAAGATGAGATCATGGATCATTCAGAATTAATGGCTGGGACATTATAGGCCACGGGACAATAGCCACTGTCTGTTCAGGCATCAGCTAAGCAACTATCTGCTGAAATCATTATGGGCAGAGAGGTCATGTGACAGGAGTAACCATTTTCCGCATGTCTTTCACACAGCACACAAGCAGTCTGGAAAAAAGCTGCCGATGGAGCAGTAATGAGCCCCCTTCTCTTCCTCCCAAGTTAAGACACTATCTCTGTTACAGTTTAAAAATCCAGCACAGGGATAATGAACTTCCATCGAGTGGAACCTTAGATGCAAAAATTATCGACTTCTGGAAAAGATGGTTTATGTTTCAAAAAGAAATTTGTCTCCAGCAATTGCAGTTTCACATGCACTTCAACTCCTGGAATTTCAAGATCACTGTGGAGAAAGATCTGCCACAGCCACAGTTACCAGCAAAGGACTCATAACAATGAACTCTCTCCCTTGTTTTCTACCTTTTAGCACTGAATTTTAATTTGGCCGAAAAGGTTCCCACTGTGTAACTTATAATTTTGTGTGTGTGTGTGCGTGTATGTTGCGAAGGTCGGACATGAGTTTTACCTTTTTAAAATATCTTTATTAAAAAACCTGGGTGGGTTTTTAACTCAATAAAAACTAACCTCTTTGTGTCTGAAACTCAAGAAAACCTGCCAGCAATCAGCACATGAATGGTTAAGCACAGACCTTAAGTAAACACCTTCATCCTCGTTAAATTCACCACAAAACCCTTTTACGGTCAGACCTGTAGTAGTAACAGGGGAGTCCTCCTCACGTGGCCATAACACCAGTCCAACCAAAGTATGAGTATCTGAGTTGGTGCATAGTTTCCGTGAGGCCCATGATGGTGCATCCTCAGAAGCTCCTCCGAGGAATCGCAATCCAGGACTCCATCAACTTCAATTGTACTTGTGAAAGCCTCATGAGAAATAAAATATGTGTGGTGGCAAGGTAAAAATGATGCAAGCTATCATTATGAAAATGATTATATCTCACTCACTGTTGAAATCAAGTCACCATAACTTAGTGCCGTATGACATTTGGGTCACTGATATTGAATTGTGCCAGTAAGTAGCTGGGAGGTGCCTGTGTCCTCATTTTCCTTAACCATTGGCACCATAACTCCAATTATTTTCAGTGCTGGCTCCTCAACAGTTGTAAACTGCATGATATGTGGTCAGCCCCTTCCACTATCTTTCCCTCCCCCTGGTATTCTGTGTTCTCTTTTGCAAGGAAAGAAAGGACAGACCTATGAGTGAGTGTCATCCTATGAGTGAGTTTAATGAATTTGAAGGTGTCCACCCTTTGGATACAATGGATTTGATGAGGGATTTTGATGATGACGACAATGAGGGAGAGGCATGGCATTATTAGGATGAGGGTGAATGGTAGTAATGGGTGGATAGATGGGGATGTGAGGAAGGATGAGTGCATCTGCAAAATAGGTGGTTGTGGGGAGTAATTTAATGGAGCCGGTTTGAGAAGGCAGAGTGAAGGGTTGGGGCGATGCACACAGCAGGAGTTTTATGTCTTGAGTCTGTGAGCTGACTAGTTAAGTAAACTTGAATTGCATGCCTTCATATACACTTGTTAATTGATGCTTGCTATCAATAATGGAGAGAGACCAACATAAGAACAAACTGTGATTGTTTATTGCAACAGAAGACAGAGCACTAAATCCATGCGTGCTCCCACAACCACCTTCAGCTCTAAACTTACAGTTAAGCAGTTGCCCATGCTATACAATGATTGGTCAGTACTGTCATCTTGTTAGTCCACTTACATTCTCTTAAAGGTACATGGTACTCCACTTTACCACAAGAACGTATGTGAATGTTTCACTGTACTCACCTTTTCTGCCCTTCTTAGGCCATCAAATTGCTTTCAATGTTGAATCGATGAGCATTGCTGCCTGTTCCTTCTGCTGACCTCTTCGGAAAACCCCAGCCGCACTTTTTTGATCTCAGCTGCACACTTCTTTTTTCTGTCACTAGTAGAAAGTATTTCTCTCCTACCCTTTACAGCCCTCACCTGCATATCCAAGGAGCCATCACTGAAGCAGGACACAGCCTTTGCCTGACTGGGCTCCATTCTGACACTTCCAGTAATCTAATTCCAACTCCTCCATCTTGCCTGTTTGGAGTGTCCTGTCAAATACAGGAGTTGAGATCACATCATGTGACTCCACATCACACTTTCTGATGCTGATTGGACCAGAAACCTGGAAGTAAAATTATAAAGAGTGAAAAAGCCAACAAAAGACATGCTGCAATTACTACTTTGTTTCCTGACTCCCCTCGTGTCTCCACTGCCGGCTAATATAGAATGTGTGGGCTTTTCCCAGCACATTCTTCTCCTGTAGCAGTGTAACAATTGTTAAGCTATCTGAGTTTCCTCTAAGTTTAACGAAGGATCATTGAGCTGAAACGTTAATCCAACTTCTTCTCTCTACGGATGCTACTTGAACCATTGAATGTTTCCTGCATTTTCTGTTCTTGTTTCAGATATCCTGCTTGTGCAGTATTTTACATTTTCTTTTTTTGTTTTTTGTTGAAACTTACACAACCTTTCTCATTTTAGAGCTTTGCTGAGTTCAGCCATTGCAATTAAACCTGAGCACAACGAAGCGCTCACTGGAGAGATATACTGTATATCATGCCTCACTTTGACCCTTGTTAAATTGGATAGTTCTCACATCTTTGAATTCTAATAGTCTGCATAATCTGATACCCGGCAATAACTAGTAAATGCATTTTCAGCTATTGTTTCCAATAATATTTCTATTAAAACTTTCCCCTCCCACCTCCCCTTCCACACACCCCCCTACCCCCAACCCTGTAATTAAAGGATTTTTTTTATCAACAAATTTGGACAGCCATCCTGTCTCATTCACGTGGATTTTCCTATTGCATTTAGCAAAAAGAGCAGACTTTGTTTTAAATCCTAAATATTTATACCGTGAAGTCATGGATAGAAATTCTTATTCTTGTCACATTGTTGCCTTCATCAGCTTCTAAGTTTGAAATCGCAATGCAGGCTTGGCCCTGAGCTCAGAGAGGACTAGAAACTGGACTGTGGCCAGAAGAGGGTGCAAAGAGGGTGAATGGGCAATCTTTTACACCTCTGCCCAAGGCAGAGGTGATGCAGGCCACTAGCTTAATTATCATTGAGTTAGCGAACTGTTTGGGGATATCTATCACTCAAAGATTGAGCCACTACAACATCAGCAGCAGCCTTAGGCTATCTCGTTTAAAGGAAATGGGGTGATGAGTGGTAGGGGGTAGACACGGGGCGGAGGTGGGATGTTTGGAAAAGAAGGTGATCAGGATAGTGAGGAATTAAGACAAGGTAATGTTTTGCTGAATGAAATGGTATTGGTTGGCAGCAATTGGGAAGGAAAGCACGGAGGATGAGAACAGGGGTAGAGACAATCGGGTGGGGGGGCGGTTGATCAGGAGTAAAGGGAAGGTTGTAGCTGCCAGTGATCAGTGCAGTTTGAATGCAGAGCTAGGTGGAGCACCAAGTACATTTTGGATCTACAATTCCATATTTGAATCTTTCCAACCTTTTAATTGGCATTGCACTAACACGACCCTAATCAAAGTCACAAAATCCTTCGTGACTGTCAATGACTGAATACAACTGAATACTATCCTTGTCATTTTTCTTGGATGCACAAAATTGAAAACAATTTCTCAAAATCTGGCCTTACCAGCAATGTCCACAAGGCAAAAATAATCTGCCTTGGCCTAATGAAATGCAAAACTGAACAGTGAAAAACGTTAGACTCCGTAGAAAGATGCCAGTGGAGAGAATCGCAATTCAGTATTTGAAATACATGAAATTAGCTTTGCTGTTACACTGAACTGAGTAAACATTGTGCGTACAGCTTATTTAATAAAAGTGCCACTAAAGTTGAAATAATAACCTCAAATGTCATAGTTTTCCGTAACTGGGAAAAAAATCTCCTTAAGGCAAGCAAGCATATCCATATTGGAAGTTACGGTAAATTAGCTGCTCTTCAGCTGTTCAGCAGATCAGCACATTGGAAAGGCCAGCTCATTTTTCATTCCCTAAAACATCTGAAGCCATGTTATAAATGGCAAACCACATAGTCTTTGAATATTCAGCCAATCGAGTTAGCATCCAAGTCATAAAATATAAACAATGGAACTGCAAACATTCATAAAATATTAGATTAGCAAAAGTCATTGCATTTCTATTTAAATGCTAAAATTTGATTCTGTTTGAAGAATTTACTGTGCGAGCTGTGTGTATTCTTCAATATTGCAGTACTTGTTAAGTGCTCAGGGAGGAACTAGTTACTTATTGCTTTTCTCTGTCTTCTTTCAAGCCCTCTTACTCAAGGTGTCATATTTCTATCACCCTCCTCCTCCATCGGGCGGGAATGGAGTGACAGGATGATGAAAAAGGCAGTGCATCACTTCCTGACGGTGTTCAAATCACTGCCTTGCACTTTCATGGAGGCTTTGAAATAGACAGCCTAGCCTTCTGTCAGAAATAGGTGGGCATCCTCATTCACACCTATGTATACCCTACCATTTGATTCTTATCAGACAGTGGATAACCAACAGTCCGAAAGATTTAAAAAAATCTTAATGGCCCCACAGAAATAGGTTCTACCATGACGCCTGACTCCTCACTGCCTTCAGGCGTCTCCTCTCTCTCCATCCTACCTACTTAGGTATGGCTGGGTTCAATGGGGGAACCATTGGATTTTCATCCCTCCAATTGGTGAGCTGTTCAGAGTATATAATTTGAAATTTATTATTAATTCTTAATTCAGTAGCAGAAACAGAATTAACTTAAGTTAGTAGCTTGTCGGGTTGTTTTATATATTGCATTTATTAAGTATTAAGACCTGGATTTATGACTGATTTTCTGATCGTAAGTCATGCTGCTGAGGAGGGTAGCTAGCAGACACCATGACAATCGAGAGAGAAATCACCCAGAATTCTATTCAATTTCAATCACTATTTAATTGGCGCTGTCATGAAAGCGATTCAGGCCTCCAAACCTTTCCATTGAGTAGGATTCACTCAGTTGCCTCAACACCTTGTCTCACGTTACATCTACAATTTCATTTCTCAGCCTGCTCGTCCCTCAACAGCCCTCACATAGTGGCAGAGCTTTCAATATTTCAGTCCTACTTTTCGAAACTCCCTTCTTAAACAGCTTTGACTTTTGATTATGCATTCATCACCTATCCTACTTCCTCTACTATCCCTTGGTCCGTTTTCCATTAAGTGCCTTAGGACTTTCTGTCACTTGAAAAGTACAATAAAATGTATATTGTTGTCATCATTGGTGTTGTTTGTTAACTGTCACTGTTAAAAATTAGTAGTAGTTCCTGATGTAAAAACAGAAAGTGCTGGAAATAATGAGCAGGTATGGCAGCATTTGTGCAGAGAAAAACAGTTAACGTTTTGAGTCGAACATGAATCTCCTTCAGAACTTAAGGAAGGTAGAAATGAGATCGGTTTTGTGCTGTTGAAAGAGATGTGGGGCCAGAAGAACAAAAGGGAACATCTGGGATAGGTCATAGGGTGGGAGATATTAAATGACAAAGATGTCATGGAGCAGAAGGTAAAGGAAGTGATAATGGTTGTAGTAAAGAAACAAAGCATTTGCCCAGGGCGAGAGCGAATGGCAGAATAATTAACAGTTATACCCAAAAACAAAAAAGCAACAGCATGAAAAACAAAACTTACACTGGCACATGGCAAAAATAAAACAGAACCAAAATGGGGGACAGAGTTCATGGTCTAAAATGTCAAACTCAAACTTGAGTCCAGAAGAATGTAAAGGTGCCTCATCAGAAGCTTACGTTGAGTAATTTCTAATGAATTGTTAAACAATAATTTAATGAAGAATCATCACCATACCTTATTGTTTTTACATTTTAAGATCTAATCGCTGAGTATTACAATTTGTTTTGGATTTTCACTTGTACTTCCAGTTGTCTCTAGTCTGTCTGCTTTGCCTCTGGCCATTATGATTCTTTGTAGTTTTTCTTAATTGTCCACCTATTCACCTTAAGCTTGCAGCTACTCGGAGTTGCCAATTATTACTTTGCTGTTCTTGTTTTTTTTATTGAATTCTACTTATATTGCTTCTGCCACCTCTCCTCCTGCCCTAATGCACATTTTGATAGAATCACCAATAATTTCACAGCTAATAATGCTGCAGCTCATCCAAAATTAATTGATTTCTCTTTACAAATTATTTTACAGCATGTTTGCCTCACCTCCCGGCTTTTTCACAGCTATATTTCCATAATGCCAAAGATAGCAATATTTTTACTGAGGGCACACACAGGTACTTCAAATACCAATCATGGTTTAAGCGTTCCTTGCCAATGCAAGATGGCCATCGATACGTGTCTGTGCATGCATACTTGTCAGCCCATGTACAGAATCCAATGACGTCATTTGCAGGAGACAGAAATCCACCCTCATATACCATGACAGCTTCTTTTTGGCAGTCTTTAAACTTTTAAAAATAAATCTTATTTCAATACCTATGTATCCCCAAAATGATTTATATCATAAAAAAAACACAACTGGGTGGATCATTCCTCTGAACTAATTAATGGCTGGTCTGAAATTTCAAGCAATTCCACGCTTCCTGAGCCTCCCTAAGGTCTTCCTAAGTGCAGGACATCCAACATCAACAGCATATGCAGACATGGTAAAAAAGAGAAAAAAACCCTGCAGATTCACGCAGAAAAGGGAGAAGAAATTGTTGCTGTGTTTTTTCAAACAGGAGCAAAGTTTTACAAAGTACAAAAAAAGCAGCCATATTTGACAGTGAGCCCACCAAAATACAAAAAGCATGGGAAATTTAAAAACAGCACAGAAAAACTGACAATTGCAGAGACAGCCTGAGTGGAAAAAAATGGTGACTGCTCTTAAAGTGGCAAGACATTTAAAATATAAATACAAGAAAAATGGCTATGGACAGAAAATTAGAAGAGACCCCAGAGAGAGAGAGCAACTCTCAATGCAGGTCCATTGGAAACAAGAGACCCCAGAGAGGGTGCAACTCTATCGAAGGGCAACTGGAGACCCCAGAGGGAGGGCAACCTGAAAATAAACAGTTGATTGCCCTTCAAGATCAAATGCAAAAGAAATGTGTAACCATTCAACAACATGAAGAAATAAAGACTGCCTTAAACAGTAGAATGGAAGCACAGCAGAAGAAACTCTAAGAGGGCTCAGGGGAAGCCCTGGTAATTGGAGAGAGCGCAGGGTAGGCTCTGATATTCGGACAGGTCTCACAGGAAGCCCTGGGAGTCGTATATAGTTGGATACAGCCAAGAGACAGGAGCTTAGAGAAACTCCAAGGCAGTCACAGCTCAGTGAAGCTGGCCGTCTAGCAAAGAGCTGAAGAATCAGCTGAATGAAGCTAAAGAGGAATTGAAAGAAAAAGCCATATAAATTTCCAAGATGTGAGTGGTTACCTGGTGTAATAATTTCTGTAACTGGACCCTTGTTGTACCATGTAGAAGTGGAGGGCTAGATCACCCACAAACACTTAGATCATTTGAGAAGAAGGGAGATACCCCAACAAAATGACATTGTAGAACACGTGGTACCTGTTGAAATTGTTCAACCAAGGATAGACATATGAGATGTCTCTGTCGGAGTAGATAACACTGAACGGCTTGCGCCTAAAGAGGTACCTGATGTTGCTGTGGTTCCAAATAATGTGGATCCTGTAATAGATTTGAAAGTCATAGAACTACAATGTTCTACCTGCAGGAAACCACTGAGGGTCTGAACTTACAATTCTGTGACCTATGTATATATTTGTAATGTTATGAAGGTAGATGTTCTTGTAAATACAAACTGTACAAAAAATTTAAAGGGAAGGAGTGTAGTAATTGTAGCTTTAAGGAATGTAGTGACTGTAGCTTTAAGACTTATTGTGTTATATAGTGCCATGTGACAGTGTGAACGAATCAGTTCTAAGCATGGGGAACCTTAGCATGGGAGTTATTCTTCTAGTTGTGGAGCTTGATGGAAGCATGTAACTGCTACTGCAGTCTGTAAATAAAGTTCAGTGTTTCTAATGAGAAGCCTGTCTGTAAAATCAAGCCCATAACAGTCCCGCTTGCCACTGGTTCTTTCCAGCTGTGACTGTGAGATTTTGGGTGGGTGAACTGTGGAAGGAGGGAATTGTTAGAAGTGTTAACTTGATGCTGCTGGCACTGTAATATGTGCAATTCCAGGGCCAGTAATGACCGTGCATGTGCCCTGCTGCCCATTGCCCCCTATAAAGATGGCAACCATGCATACAACTGCGCATTGCACAAAATTGGCAGAAAATGCAGCCAACTAAGGAAGAAAGACTTGTATTTATTTAATACCCTTCATAACTACCAGAAATTTCTTTACATTAAGTACTTTTGAAGCGTAATCACTGTTGTAGTGTAGAAAGCACAGCAGCCAATTTATACACAGCGAGCTCCCAAAAGGTAAGGTGCTAATGGCCAGTAATCTGTTTTAGTGATGTTGATTGAGGGAAAAATATTGCCCAGGACACCAAGGGTTACACCCCTGCTCTAGTGCCAAGGTGTTTTCTACGTCTACCTGAGTGGGCAGATGGAGCCCCATTTTGACATTTCATTTGAAAGGCAGCACCTCCAACTGTACAACACTCCATTAGTACTGCACAGGAGTGTCCACCTAGATTTTTGTGCTCCAGTCCTAGGTTGGGACTTGAACCCACAACTTTCTGACTCAGAGGCAAGAATGCTATCAACTGAGCCATAACTGAAACCTCACTATAGGTTGAGATATGAAGCATGTGATCTTTAACAGGAAATATTAGTGTTAAGCAGTTCACTAATTATACTAATTACTAAGACTAAGAACAAGTGGCAAATGGGACCCAGTCCATCTGTAAGTTTAGCCTACTAATAGGTATGGAGTGATATTTTTAATTGCTCAAGGAGCAATTGGATCGGCAAGACTGAGTGAAAATGCTATAATGTCATTCATGTAGAAGAAAGCAATTTTTTGGATTACAGTCAACCCTTAGTTCCCCTAACACAACCTTCAAATTAACTTTTTTTAATTGTTCCAATGCACCAAGTGACAAATCCATTAGTTCCTGAAAGATCTGAGCATTAAAGGTAGCCACGTTGATTTCCACTGAATATAGTTAAAGTAAATGTAAAATTTTATTGGTTTAAATTCTGGAAAACTCCAATATACCCATTTTGCCCTCTCAGCATTGAGATGCCAGTGGAGCCCCCATTTTGTTATGATCTGCATAGAGAGCAATTAACTTTTTTAAAAAAGGAATCCCCACAGAACTCATGGAAAGAAAATCAAGGGAAAGATTTCACATTTTAAAGCTTTTACGGTACTATACCAACTATAATCAACATAATCCAAACATTAATTAACAGGTGAAGAATATTTCAAACAAAAAGGTAAATTTCACCTTAAATTGTTGATAACAACAAGGAAATGCATTTGTATTAGTTCCCACTTAAATGTGGGAACCTGTGCAACCTCATTGTCTTTCCAACTTGGCTTTCATTTGGTATGATCTCTTACTTCCCATCCAATCACTTTGGCCCTCAAGACACATTCACTAGCAGCCAAAATCCTGCCAAACTCCCTGGACACAGTTAGCGTCAATAAGGTGCACGTCAATGAATCCCTTCTCACTTGGGTCATGACAGTCCTGATGGCACAGAATCCCCAGAGGCTCCCTTCCCTGATCCTTTACATGGTTTACTGGGATCTGGAAACACTGAATAAGCAGTAATGGGTAATGTCCATTCCACACTCCCTCGCCTTTCCTGTCTTAAGTGTTCTGTCCTTTCCAACTTTATAATGTACACAGTAACTTCTCTGCTGTATTTTCACGATTCCTGCTTCAACACCAGTTCTGTTCTAAAACTGCTAAACAGAAAACTGTTCAGGTAGATTCTTGCTTGTTTTCTCTCATCTGAATTCTCAGTGTATTCTGAACTTGCAAACAGAAAACAGTGCTGACCCAACCCCACAGCAATTGGCTTTCTAGTTACTCTTTGCTTCTTAGCTGTTCATCCCCATGGTAACACCAGGCCACATGGGCATTTCTTGGAACCTAATGATGTCATAATCAGGTAAGCAATTAAATCTCTTTAATACTTCCCAGCCCATTTTGCTTTTAAAGGCATAATACACAAAAAGAAAATACATGACTCCCTAAGCACATGGGTCATCGTATTTCTGAAAGACAGGAAGAAAGCACTAGGGAGATGGAATTGTACAATTCACAAATTCACATAATGAAGGGTTTCATTGTTGAGGCTGCTGGGCCCTGTTATGGTAAAACTAGCTATTGGTCTGCAAAAATATACTGCTGATTGTGGGGAAATGTGAGATCCACATACAGGAGTGACTAGAGACTGAAACTAAGAGACCTTCCAGCGCAGAAGTCAAAATTTGTAGGCTGCATCTATTGATGCCACAAACCTAAGGGGAAGCACTTCCAATACATGTGCAGATGAAGTCAATGACATTATAGTCTGCAGCATGGGCCAATCTCACTGTAGTGGAGAAAAGCACAACAGCACTGAACATTAATATGACACTTTCCTGTTCCCTGGGCAGTAATGATTGAAAAAGGGGTGGCGATCTGTAACACTGATCTTCCTCTTCTTTTATGTTGTCCCCATGCTCCAATGGAAATAAGGCTGAAGGAGCAGTTCCCCTTCCTCTGGCTTCACTTTCTCCAAAGTTTTGTCCAAAGAGCACTCACTTCCAACAGCGCCTGAGTGAGCAGTTAGTTATGCAACCTCTCAACAATGATGGAAAGAACTTAGTCAATTTATGATATTCCCTGTGGCTCACTGTGTAAATGCAGTGTTTAGTGTGGATGTGAGTCATCCAGATCTATGGGCTCGTGCAGATCTATGGGCTCAATGTCAATCAATGTCTTGCTGGTTCATTGGCAGTATAAGTGAAATGCAACAAGTGGAGGGCATTTGCATGGCAATTGTCAGGTTTATTTTTTTCTTTCTCAGCTCCATCTGTCAATGTTATTCTTGAATTGTGATGTTTGCAAATGAGGCAGGCATGGTTCACATTGCAATAAACAACCTTCAGATACTGTGAGTGCATTAATTTCTATTAGTGAGATTACGTATCCAACAATATTAATATCTGCAAGAAATTCATATAAAGAGCCAATTTGTTACATCTGATAAATTTTTCCCAACTGCACATGTGCTGGCGGCTGTGGTGCAAGATTGTTCCAGCACCAGGCTAGTCACCGTGAGGAAAGTGAAATTTATAGCACATTGGGGTGTATTACAAGCATCAATTTCTAGGCTCATACATTTACCATTGTCCTAGAAAATATGAAATATCTTTATTAATATGATCACTGGGGCATGGGAATACAATAATATAGTGGTTATGTTACTGGACTAGTAACAAATGCTCTTCAGATATAAGTTCAAATCCCAGCTAGAAAATTCAAGCATCATTAATTAAATAAAACCTGGAATAAATACGAGCATCAGTAATGATGAACATGAAATTACCAGATTGTCATAACAATCTAACTGATTCACTAATGCTCTTAAGGTAAGGAGATTTGCTGTCCTTATCCAGTCTCACATATGTTTGACTCCAAAAGCAAATGTGGCTGACTCTTAACTGCCCTCTGAAATGATCTGGCAAGCCACTCTGTTATGCTCACCGCCACTTGCTCAAGAGCAATTAGGGACGGACAATAAATGCCAGCCTTCCCATGAACAAATAGGAAAAAATAGCCACATGTCGCATTAGTGAATCTTCTTTTGGAACTATTTTGTGACCTACTTTAGGCAGCCAATGACCACTGATCTGATTCTCCTTATTTTGGACAAATTTTATGAACAGCAAAATGAATACATAAGAATCTTTAGTGCGAGTAAGACATAAAAATGACTTGTAACATATAAATTTCAAAAGTTGCATGCCTTGCTAGAACATTTTGTTATTCGGAAGAAATATAAATGTATTCATTTAAGTGAACTAATTAAATTTTAGTTATAGTTACTGTGGCAATATTACCGTAACCTTTTTGCAGTTACTGTGGATGTTGTCAATTTATTTTTCTGACTGTGGAGCTATTGGGTATATCATTTGAGTGGCTGAATGGCAAAAGACGAGATCCCTGTGTATTGAGGCTATATTTGGAAATATGTCTGTGACTAAATATGTATCCTCTTTTATTCTGATTCTGAAAGAATGCATGGATCTTCGTGGGGGAGTAACAACTTATTGGCCAGGATTTTATGGCCTCTCCTGCCCAGCAGGATGTTATGGTCCCTCCGAACTAAATGGAAATTTAAATGGCTTTCCTCCTCTTCCAGGGGAGACACACTGGGTGGGGCCTTAAAATCCTGGCCATTAACTGTCATAATTGTACACATTTTATTGAATAAGATTTAAGGAATGCGTACGATTGTTGCAAACCTCTAACAAAGTGCGCTCAGGTATGAAAAACATTCATGTTTTAAATTGTAAATGAGAAAACCCTTTGACACATTTATTAGTCATTTTTTGTAGTAACTTTTTTGATTGTTGAGCTATTCTGTAATCTTCTGTGATATTAAGCTGTCATCCAGCATCAGCTTTCATTTGATACACAATGAAAACAACAGATTCCTTTTCATATTATTTCCCTTTTTCTATGTTCAGAAATGTATGCATCTCCAAAGTGCTGTTTTATCAATCAAAATCAACAGTGAAAAGATGTTTATTGATTGTACCAAACCTAACTGAAAACATTTTAGAAAAACTGGTGTTTAAATAAAATTGATTTGCTTATATAATGGCAGAATCCAAACATATCATGAGAATTGAAAACAATAATTCATTGAAACTTATACAAATATAAAACTGAGAATCTGATATTTTTCTCATGCATTCGGAGAAAGGGGGAATCAAATAAGCAACCTTACCTGTGCAGTGTATCAAATGGATGAACAGCCTGAATAAGGAAATGGGTAAATTAGTTTTAGAGAAGGTAAATGTAAAACAACAATCAAGATAGAGTGTAGGAATCACTGGGGAATATTGCCTCTATATTCAATGCACCATGTATTTCTAGAGAGGAGTATGGGTTGGAGAACTGGGGTTGTGGTATAAAGCCCAATATGTAATCTTAATCTAGCAAGTCCATACAAGTTGCAAAATCATAAATTATTCTTAATAAATGGCCATGCCATCTTGTTGCATATAGTACAGTAAGGAAATCAGAAATCTCAGCCCCTTACCATGTTACAGGTAATTTATTTACATGTAGATAAGTAACTGATTCCAAGTTGAACCATCTTCTTAAACTCCTCTCCCCTGTCTCCTCCACTCTCATCTCCAACAACAAGTGTGAAGAGCTAAAAGACATTGTGTTAGTAAGATTAGCGTATGCTGTTTAGCTGCCCCTGCTGATGCCTTCTCTTTCTCTAGCCCACCAGGTCAAACAGGATTTCCGCTGCCCTAGACCCTAACTCACATCTTGCTCTAGTTTCTCTCCACTTTACCTTCATCCCCTGTCTGAGCTGATACTTCCTCGATATTATTCCCAACAAACTGCTGACCAGCCAACTTCCCTTCCTTATCCCCATGTTAGCTGATGTTATTTATGGTTTGCTCTCCTCAGATACTGTGCCCCTCCCCTTTGAACCTGTCATCATTGTCCTCCCTTAAAATTCCTGCCTTTGATCCCCTGCTGTTGTGAATTATTACCCTATTCCCAACTGTCCTTTCTGCTTCAAAGTCCCTGAACATGTTGTTTGCTCCTAAGTCTGTGCCCATCTTTCCTGGAATTCATATTTGAACCCCTCCAAGCTGCTCTGCTACAGCACTAAAATGACCATTAGCAAAGTCTCAAATAACACCCTGTATGAATGTAACAGTGGTGAACTCTTCCACCTCGCCTTTTCTGACGTGTCTGCAATATTTGACACAGCTGATGCTTGGTCACACTATCCTCCTCCAGTGCCTCTCCTCTGATGCCTAACTGGGTGGGACTGCACTTGCTTGGTTCCATTCCAATCAATCCAGTCATAGGCAGTGAATAGTGTGCAATTGTTTCTCTTCTCACTCCCATAATGTTACCTCTGGTGCCCCCCTAAGATCTTCCCTTGGCTCTCATTTATTTCTCTTCTAGATGCTGCATCTCAGCTGCATCATTCAAAAACATATCAACTTCCCCAGTATTAACTGGGATAGTCTTAGTGTGAAAGGCTTAGAGGGGGCGGAATTCTTAAAGTGCATCCAGGAGAGCTTTTTGAGCCAGCACGTAGAAATTCCTACAAGAGAAGGGACGGTACTGTACTTGGTCTTAGCGAATGAAGCCAGGCAAATGCCTGAAGTGTCAGTGGGGGAGCAGTTTGAGGATAGTGATCATAACTCTGTAAGATTTAAGGTAGTTGTGGAAAAGGACAAAGGTGGACTGGAAATAAAGGTCCTGAATTGGGGGAAGGCCAATTTCAATTAGATGACAGGATCTGGCCTGCGAGCAGCTACATGTAGGAAAGTCTACATCAGACCAGTGGGAGTCATTCAAAAAGGCAATAGTGAGAGTTCAGGGCCAACATGTTCCTGTAAAGGTGAAGGGTAGGACCAACAAGTCCAGGGAACGCTGGATGTCAAGGGATATAAAGGATTGGATGAGGGAAAAAAAAGAGGCTTGTGGCAGATATAGAGGGCTGAAAATAGCGGAAGCCTAGAGGAGTACAGAAAGTTTAGGGGGATACTTAAAAAAGTAATTAGGAGAGCAAAGAGGGGGCATGAAAAAACACTGGTGGGCAAGATAAAGGAAAATCCCAAGGCATTTTATAAATATATTAAGGGCAAGAGGATAACCAGGGAAAAGAGTATGGTCCATTAGGGACCAAAGTGACAATCTGTGCGTGGAGCCGGAGGACATAGGTGAGGTTAAAATTATTACTTTTCATTTGTGTTCACCATGGAGAAGGACGATGTAGGTGTAGAAATCAGGGAGGGGACTATGATACACTTGAACAAATTAATATTGAAAGGGAGGAGGTATTAGCAGGCTTAAAAGTGGATAAATCCCCAAGCCCAGATGAGATGTATCCCAGGCTGCTATGTGAGGCAAAGGATAAGATTGCAGGGGCCCTGACACTACTTTTAAAATCCTCTCTGGCCACAGGAGAAGTGCCAGAGGACTGGAGGACAGTGAATGTGGTACCATTATTCAAGAAGGGCAGTAGGGATAAATCAGGTAATTACAGGCCAGTGAGTCTAACATCAGTCGTAGGGAAACTAATGGAAAAAAATTCTGAGGGACAGGATTAATATTCACTTGGAGAGACAGAGATTAATCAGGGGTAGTCAGCATGGCTTTGTCAGAGGGAGATCATGTCTAACAAATTTGCTTGAATTTTTCGAGGAGGTGACTAGTTGTGTAGATGAGGGTAGTGCAGTTGATGTAGTCTACATGGACTTCAGTAAGGCTTTTGACAAGGTCCCACATGGGAGAATGTTCAAGAAGGTAAGAGCCCATGGGATCCAGGGCAATTTGGCAAATTGGATCCAAAATTGGTTTAGTGGCAGGAGGCAGAGGGTGATGGTCAAAGGTTGTTTTTGCTATTGGAAGCCTGTGACGAGTGGTGTACCACAGTGATTGGTGCTGAGACCCTTGCTGTTTGTAGTGATTTAGATGTGAATATAGGAAGGATGATCAGTAAGTTCTCAGATGACACAAAAATTAGTGATGCCATAAATAGTGAGGAGGAAAGCCTTAGATTACAGGTTGATATAGATGGGCTGGTAAAATGGGCAGAGCAGTGGCAAATGGAATTTAATCCTGACAAGTGTGAGGTGATGCATTTTGGGAAGGCTAACACGACAAAGGAATACACAATGAATGGTAGGATCCATGAAAGGAGAGAGGATCGGAGGGACCTTGGTGTACATGTCCATTGATCCTTGAAGGCAGCAGCACAGGTAGATAAGATGGTTAAGAAGGCATATGGGATACTTGCCTTTATTAGCTGAGAATATAAGAGCAGGGAGGTTATGTTGGAGCTGTATAAAACACGAGTTAGACCACACTGGAGTACTGTGTGCAGTTCTGGCTGCCACACTATAGGAAGGATGTGATTGCACTGGAGAAAGCGCAGAGGAGATTCACCAGGATATTCCTTGGGCTGGAGTGTTTCAGCTATGAAGAGAGACTGGACAGGCTAGGGTTTTTTTCCTCAGAAGGCTGAGGGGAGACCTGATAGAGGTATATAAAATTATGAGGGGCATAGGTAGGGTAGATAGCAAGAAACATTTCTCCTTAGCGGAGGTATCAATAACCAGGGGGCATTGATTTAAGGGAAGGGACAGGAGTTTTAGAGGGGATTTTACAAGAATTATTTTCACCCAGAGGGTGGTTGGAATCTGGAACACACTGCCTGAGGGGGTGGCAGAGGCAGGAACCCTCACAACATTTAAGAAGTAGTTAGATGAACACTTGAAACACCATAGCATACAGGGCTATGGGCCAAGTGCTGGAAAATGAGGTTAGAATAGCTAGGTGCTTGATGGCTGACACAGACATGATGGGCCGACGGGCCTGTTTCTGTGCTGTATAACTCTATGACTCTGTTGAGATCCACATGCGCACTGATGATATTCAGCTCTACCTTGCCATTGGCTCTCTTGACATCTCTGCTCCCTTGGATTTGTCCAATATCTGCTATTGGATGGACAGAAAGTTCCTCCAATTAAATATTGGGAAGACTGAAGCGATTGTTTTCGGTCCCAGCAATTTCCTAGCCACCAACTCCACCTGTCTCCCTGACAACTATCTGAGCTTGAAGCAGACTGCCCAAGCCTTGCTGTTTTATTTTATCCTGAGCTGAGCTCCTGATCCCACCTTCTCTTCATCACAAAGACTGCCTAATTCCACGTCTGTAACATTGCCTGAGTTCATCCTGCCTCAGCTGTTCTGGTGCTGAAACCCTCACCCATGCCTTTGTTATCTAGATGTGACAATCCAATGCTCTTCTAGCCAACCTTTCATCTTCTACCCTCTAAACTTGAGCTTATCCAAAAGTTTGCTTGTATCCTGACTCTGAATCGCAATCACTCATCACTTTTGTGACCTACATTGGCTCGCAGCCCATCAAGGCCTCAATTTTAAAAATTCTCATTCTTGTTTTCAAATCTTCCCTTGGTCTCACCTCTCCCTAGCTCTGTAATTTTCTCCTGCCCTACAACTCTCTGAGATCTCTGTGCAGCACCAATTCTAGCCTTTTGCACATCCCTTATTTCTAATGCTTCGCCATTGGCAATTGTGTCTTCAGCAATTGAGACCCTGGCTCTGGAATTCCCTGCCTAAACCTTTTTCCTCTCTACCACCCTTTCCTCCTTCATACACTCCTTAACCTATTGCTTTTGGTTACCTATCCTCCTATCTTCTTTTCTGACCTAGTGTCAAATTTCATTTGACGACATCCCTATGAAGAAGCTTGGGATGACTTACGATCCTAAAGGTACTATATAAATGCAATCTGTTGTTATTGTTTTAACACACGACATTGTGAAAGTTTGCCTGCAGAAACTTTGAAATAAGATTGGATGTAGGATATGTTTAAAGTATTTTCACATCATCCACTTGAAACATATTGATTGGATTTTTAAAATCCTACCCTTTTGATCAATATATTGTATTTTTGTTCTTAGAAGCATTGATATTATGTCTGCTCAACATCCTTATGAACAAACATACTTAGCTAGATGGTCAATCATTGTAGAACCATTATTGGTTTTCTGGGGAGGAGTGCATTTTTTTACAGGAGAGATGCCAGGAAGGGTATTTTTGCCTTCCTGTTTAAAACCAAACACATTGGCATGCAATTTCAAAGTAACTAGTCATACACCATCCTGACTTGGAACTGTATTGGCATTCCTTCATCATTGCTTGGTCAAAGTTTGGGGACTCTGTCCCTGACAGCACCGTGGGTGCACCTACACCACATAGACTGCAGCGGTTCAGGGAAGGAGGTTCCTCACCACTTTCTCAAGGGCAATTAGAGGTGGGAAATAAATGCTTGTCTTGCCAGAATTGCTCACATCACATGAATCAATCAATTTTAAGAAAAGTAGGTGTGGTGAATTTTGATAACTGCCTTATATTGAAATGGCATCTCACCTAAGGTCGCTTCCGTGTATAAATCTTACTTGGGAACATGAGAATGTACAACACTAAAAATACCATTTTTGATCTGTCTGACCAGTCCCAGTGTGTAGGAAATATGATATTCAACAATGCCTTTTGCATCCCCCTATCAAGTCTCATCTCTAGGAATATAACGAAGGGCAGGATTTCTCGCTCGTCGGGCAGGCACATGCCTGACCTGAGTGAATGTAAAATGACACACGGTGACGTTGGGCGAGCATCCCAATGTCATCACACACTCACGCGATATTTCACTCAGTGGGCATGTGGGAGTTGGAGCCGCGCTCGCCATTAATTAAGAGACCAGTTAAGACTCATGACAACCCAACTGATGGCGATTTAACGTTGCCCATGCAATGAGCAAAAAATCGCACAGGAAAAATGGGCAGGCAGGCAGCCCACAATTTGCAAAACCTTACCCACAGGCGGGATAAGGAGGATCAGCAGCATTTTCAATGTGGGTAGTGAGGAGTTTTGGAGGTACTTGTCAGCTTAATCTCTGAACGGGGTTTCATTCGTAGCATTTCTAGTCTTCATTTCTGGGCTCATTGGTGTCTCCAAATCCTGAGGACCCGGTCTGTGTGGACCCTTCTGGGTATTGGACAGCCTTCCGTTACCCTGCTAATGGAGATTGTGGTCTCCACTGGAGGTGCCTCCTCTGAGGAGGAAGAGATGACCAGAAGGGGGAGGAGGCCACGTGTCCCAATGCAGCTTCCAGGGGAGGGACCTGTGGGAGGAGAGGCCCAGGCACAAGGGGTGCAGGGCCAGCAGGTAGTCCAAGTCGGAAGGGGCCGCAGAAGATGCCACTATCCTGCTGCCAGAGCTTACAGGCAATGATGCTGTTACCTCAATATATCCAACATGCAGTGCTGAAGGAGGCTCCGCCTCTCCAGGGAGACCGTGACCTCCACTTCTCAGATCATTGGGCCTGAGATCAGCTCCAACTGTGTGGGTGGACACCCCGAGCCAGTGGCTCTGAAGCTCACAGTGTCTCTCAACTTCTATGCCTCCAGCTCTTTCCAGTGCTCAGTTGGGGATCTGTGTGGAGTCTCCCAGTCAGCTGCCCACAGTTACGTCAAGCTGGTGACAGAAGCTCTGTTCAAGCGGGTTCTGACTTTCAGTCATTTCCATACAGGTGAGGTCAGCTGAGTGAGCCAGAGGCTTTGCAGTGATTGTTGGGTTCCCCCAACGTCCAGGGTGCCATTGACTGCACACATGTGGCCTTCAAGGCGCCAGCAGGTGAGCCTGGTGCCTTCGTCAACAGGAAGAGATTCCACTCCACGAACGTTCAGATAGTGTGTGATCACAGGATGCAGATTCTGCTAGTCTGTGCAGATACCCAGGCAGTTCCCATGATCCTTACATCCTCAGACAGTCCCAGGTGCCGAGGCTCTTCAGTGCTCCAGCCCGACTGGATGGATGGCTGCTGGGTGACAAGGGCTATCTGTTGGAAAGGTGGCCCATGATGCCTCTCCGCCACCCAAGAACAGAGACCGAGCAGCGGTACAATAGGAGCCACGCCTCCACAAGGGCGGTGGTAGAGAGAACCATAGGTCTTCTCAAGATGCACTTCTGATACCTGGACCGTTCAGGAGGCGCATTCCAATACCCTCCTGAGAGGGTGTTACTGATAGTCGTCACATGCTGCACTCTCCACAATCTGGGACTGGCAAGGGGGGACCCACTGGAGGAAGAGGATCTTGACACAGCTGCACAGGCCACAGATGATGAATCCAGTCATGAGTCAGAAGAGGAGTATGGTGAAGAGAATGCTGAGGGCATGGAGACAGACCTCAGTAAACTCCAGGGAGGCAGGGACACCAGGCCACCTTGATCCAACACTCCCTCAGCTAGGCTGCCAAATAAGCACTGCCACCTCATGCCAGGGCTGCCGCCTCCATCCTGGATCACAGAAATGACCCCTTCCTTGGCTCCGAAGACACACTTAGTGCCTGTGTAATAAAGTTTCGAGCCAACTACTTCCATCATTACATACTAGCATACCCTGCACCTACAAAATAAATGAAACATATTCAGCCCAGTTACACAAATGCAAATGTAATTTAATGTTGGAACTCACGTAGTATTGAATGAAACAATGTCCAGTGTTGGTAGTCACACCATTAAAAAAAAAACCAAAATGGGGGAACAAAAGATTACCTGTGACCAGTCCCTCTTCTGCGTAAGGTTCTTTAACTTAGGTTGCGAGTGCTGCGATTTGGTGTTCCCCCCTCGCTGGCACCAGCATTGGAGCCAGCTTGCTGATCCTGCTGTCCTGTTGGCCTTGATGACCTTGGCAGTCATCCTCTGGCCAGTGGAGCCCGTGCTGGCCCCGCCTGGGGGGGAGCAGCCAGTTCCACGGCTGGCATCTCCCCAGTTGCCGGAGCCTCATCTGATGCTATGGTCATTGGCAGATGTGTGGAGGAGTTGCTGCTGATATCCAGAGCACCCTCAGAGGAGCCCGCAGATAATAAAAATCTCTCATAGTACTAGGTTTTACCAGTAAGCTTGAGGAAAAATAGACTCAGTGGGCTGAATTTTGCCCTTGACGGGTGGGCAGCTAATCACTGCCACCGAAACGGGCCCCGCCGCCATTTTACGTGGGCAGGCCAATTAAGGCCTGCCCAGCATGACACCCAACAGGAAGTGTTATGCGCTTCCTATGCTGGCGGAAGGGGGATTCCTCAACTGTGAAAGTGCACTCTTTCGCGCATGCACACGGAAGAGCGCACATCTCCCTGAGGCAAAGTGGTGCCTCAGGGAGATCAGTGAAAGGCTGTGAAAGATTAAAAAAGAACAATTAAAAAATCATTAACATGTCCTCCTCATGTGAAAATGTCACACAAAATGAGACATGTTAATATAGTGCACGAAAACTTTATTAAACTTTTTAAAATCCGAAATCAAACCTCATCCCGCCAGTGGGTGAGGTTTGTTAAAAAATCAGTTACCCGCCTGCCCGTTGGGCCTGTGCGCCAAGCTGAAGTTTGCACAGGCTCCTCAAAATCCTCATCAGTTGGTGACTTAGTCGCCTTAACAAGGCCTTTAATTAATGGTGGTCGCGCGTCGCGCTGCATAGCGCGCCCACCGACCTAAACATCACGATGCCGCGTGCTGACATCAGGACGCTCGTTCAATGTCAGTGCATGACATTTTAAGCGCTGACCTGCGGGCTCCGCCACCCACACATCAGCTAGAAAATTCAGCCCAGTGTGTCTGAACTTCACCTGGCTAGGTGACACATTTCACTCCCTCTTTTGAAAACAATCTAGTCTGGTTTATTTAAAAATTCCAATGTCCTTTTGCACCTTACATTCTAAAATACCCCATGTTGAACATCAAAGCCTTCAGACCAGCTGCCTTTAATCCAATTAAGTCAGTCACACACACACACACACACACACACACACACACACACACACACACAGATACCACTATTTTACCAAAATTTCCAATAACATTATGAGAATTATTATACATTCCTGACATGGAGTGGTGCTCCTCAAGCTACATAACCAATTGTCTCTCTCTCTCTAATAGAGAAAGATGCTTATGGTCCTTTGTGGATTACAGTTAATTACTAATTATAGAGTTTAGTTCATATCTGTTGCACAGATTCACCAACTTCACACCGTTCAATGCATTTCAACGGTGAAGCAAATGGTGCTCACCCGTTGGTTTGACAGGAGAATCTGGGCCATGAACAAACTGCCTACCCTGTACACCTGACACTTTTTCGCACCGCCATTGCATTTCTGTGATTCTATTTCAAACTATATTCAAACACCCAATGGGATTTTCTTATTTTATTTAATTTTTCCTTCATTTGAGCAGCTGGTATAATGAACATCAGTATCTTGCCAAGTCTTTTGAAATTAAGTAAGCAGTATGACACTAAACATCCCAGCTTGCTGCTTGATGGACATTGAGACATATTAGGTTCATTTCCAGTGCTTGTCATTCTAATCTGAGATATTTTGATGTTTGTTAGTGTAGTAATTATGGTTTTATTTTGTGTGTAATGTACCTTTAAGAATAATATTTGTTAAGGAAGATCACATGGCCTGTAGTAACCAATAGAAGCATAGCACTGGTTATCTCTAGAAACAGTGTAGAGATAGAGTTGGAGTTGAAAGCACACATGTAGTTGCTGCTGAGTATATTGTAAATAAATTTAATGTTTCCACCCAAGAATTGTCTGCAGATCAACTCT
This sequence comes from Carcharodon carcharias, assembly GCF_017639515.1. Taxonomy (NCBI): domain Eukaryota; kingdom Metazoa; phylum Chordata; class Chondrichthyes; order Lamniformes; family Lamnidae; genus Carcharodon; species Carcharodon carcharias. The sequence continues at coordinate 102,480,881 of NC_054471.1, read as the reverse complement.
ATCAATAGTAGCAACTTGCCCACCCTACAACAAACTGGCAATGAGGATAAAACATTATTGAATAAAAGAAATCCAGTTAAAAAGAAAGTGGCACTGTACCTCGCTCAGTGGTTATAAGTAGCAAGCTCTGTTACAATCAAAGAAGTAATCCCCTCTTGAAATGCCACAGTTTGGGAGAATTGATCCTTTTTAACCAGCCACAGATGATTGGTCTCATTACATAGAACGCCTCACATTCTTTTTTCAAGTAAATGAGATTGTGGGGGAAGAGAAGAGGTGAGTGATCCTCTTGAGTACTTTTGGGAGTAAAACCTGCAGTCTGATTCGAAGTTTGATGGCACCCAGTGCCCCAGATTTGAAGAATTTCGATGAATTGGTAGACCTTGTGAAGGGTCATTTTCAACCAAAGCCCTCAGCCGCAATGCAGAAGTTCAGGTTTAATTTGAAAAATAGAACCCCAGGTGTGACAATTGCATACTATGTGGCAAATTTAAAGCAGCTAATGGAACATTGTGAGTTTTGTACAATTCTAAGCAACATACTTAGAGATCATTTAATGTGTATTCTGAAAGAAGACACTATTCAGAAAAGATTATTGTCCAAAGTAAATCTGGATTTCAGGAAGACGCTAGGGATAGCACTGGCCATGGAAAGGGCAGTAAGAGATTCAAAAGCAATACAGGGTGAACAATGTGGCATCGTCCTCCACATCGGGTGGAAAACCCCAGCTGGAAATGCAAGATTCTGATGAGAAGCAGGAAACAGCACCAGCTAGCTGAAGAATAAAGAAAAATAACTTAGCAGTGAAATCAAAGAATTATTTTAATAAAGGTGGAAACAAGCAGTCTTTTAGTGATTGGCATTTTAAAAAAATCGAATCCTACTATTGTCACAGAAATGGACATATGATGAGGCAGTGCAAGGAAAGATTCCAGCAGACTTGTAAACAAACAAAGAAGCCCAATGAAATCTACAATATAGAAGAGCTTAATTGAAACAACAAATTCAGACATTTACTCATTGTTTAATCTGAAAGTTGGAAAGACAGAACCAATATTTGTTACAGTGAAAGTAATTGGCAAACCTGTTAGAATGGAATTAGACACGGGATCTTCCACTACAGTAATTGGAGAACATACCTTCAGGTATTTGAATAATGGTGAGCAAAAATGAAGTTTAGAAGAAACAACTGCCAAGCTCAAAACATATACAAGCTTTCTATAATTAGAAATGTACCATAATATTAAAACATTAATTGTCAATGTTTTCTCTCAGCAATCATTGTGTGGAGTGTTGCAGTCACTGCGTCAATTGGATTACTGACCAGAAAGCACAACTGCACTCTTTCTGTGCCAAGGTAGGAATTTCTTCGTTTGGGTAATGTAGTGGCAGACTGAGTGCAGTGTTCAATTTTTCAACTGTGCAGTGTTTGTTTCTGTGTGTCTGTTAACTGTTCACTGTGTATTTTAGTCAAGCTTGGATGTGGCTACAGAGAGAAAGAGGACCTAAAGTGAAATCAAACAGCAGCAAGCTGGAAGATTGAGAGTGCAGTCAATTTACAAAGCACTTGTAAATAAAACTCCTGTTCAGACAAAGTAACTGCTGTGTCATCTCCGCATATCTCCAAGGCATAAAACACAACAGTGAGAATTCCCACTGATTTCATCCTGAGCCCGCTCCAATTTGTTTTTGGAGTTGGGGCTTGTTTGCCATTCAGGATTTGCCCTTGTATTGAGAGCTCAGCAGCAGCACTCAGGAAGGCGGTGAGGGGAATTAAAGAACCAGAAGATTCCCAAAGAGCTGAGAGACCTTCAATTTTTATAGACGTCCCATCTGAGACCGATGCCAACAAATGAATGTGATCCCAGATTTTTGATCACACACCATTGCTGCACTGGTGATTAAGGTGACATGGTCATGCCCAGCCTATCAGACTTTGACGTGCTCTCTATGCCATCCTCTGTGTTCACAGATTGGCAACATATTGAAGGCTTTGTGATTACAGATGACAAGAGGCAAAAAGAAGACCCTGCTTCTCCACTATGGAGATAAAGAATTGGAAAATATTTTTTGAGACACTGTGCGAGATGTCTATAACTCAACAATAATTGACTAACAACCTATTTGATGCTGCAATATAGGAAACAGCTATCTTCCAATACACCAGGAAGCAAACAGGACAATTGATTAATATTACACACGATGAAGGCGATTAGCAACCAAATGCAATTTTGTTGAACATGCCAAACGGGAAATAAAAATGCAAATAATCAAGGGTTGTCTCTCTAGTCAACAATGCAGAAAATCACTTGAAAAACAGAAAGCTGTCAGAGCTATTGGAGTTAGCAAGATTGCTATTACTTTCAGAATCCAGAGCAACTGAAGTTGAGGCTGCCAACAGTAACTATCACACACCAAGTTCAATTCAATTCAAGATGAACACTGTTCATTGCTCACATGCCCAGAAACCACCTGCAAAGCAACAAAAGCAGTCTCACAAACAGAATTGTGATTTGTTCAAACGATGTTTCCACTATGGTGGTGCTTACTCACACCTGACAGAGTGCCCTGCAACTGGAAAACAGTGTACAGCTTGTGTAAAACCCAACAATTCTGTCGTCCATCAGCAAAATCAACTGTTAGGACGAATACCACCAGATGGCTGTCATCTATGCATACCACAGCAAATAGGAGTGAGAATGTAGCCAATGTAGAAATGGATGATCTGGAGTATAATTTTGTGCTCGCTTTCAGACATAGCAACCAGCCACGTGTGGCAGTGACTGTTGGGCTGCTCGGAAGTAGATACTCTCATAGATACAGGAGCATCTGTCAACGTCATGGGACATTCAACAAATTTCACATCTGCCCCATCCTCTGCAAACCAGAGAATACAGGAATTTTCCCTTACATCAATGACAAACTACTGAAAGTTCTTGAAAACTTTTAAATGTCAGTTACATTCAATGCTGTGTTCTGTCATATCTGGGGAATGTGACACACTTAACAGTTTCCACACAGCAACAGATTTGCACATGATTGCAGTTACATACACAGTTCTTAAGTGTACCAGCGCATTCCTGAACTGGCTGCTTCACTTGTACTGGAAAACTGTAAGGTGTTACATGCAAGGTGCATGTAGACCTTATTGAACCGCCAGGTGCACCTCGCTGTCAGGAAGCAGAGAAGGAACTTTTTAGTTGACCTTGACATCATTGAGAAAGTTGGAGATGAGCCCACCCCTTGGGTCTCAATCATGCAAGTTGTCAAGAAACCCAAGTGTGAGAACCAGGTTAGAGTCTGTGTTGCTATGCGTTCACCAAACCAACTATACAACAAGAAAGATATTGGACACTGACAATCGATGATATAAAGTGAACCGTACTTAACACTTCACTAATCTTGACCTCAATGCAGGCTATATCAAATCGCGCTTGCAGAAGAACTGGTGCATCTTGCAGTATTCTCCACTCACATTAGACTTTTTCAATACAAGAGGCTCAACTTTGGAAGCCAATTTAGCTGCTGAAGTACTTCAGCACATGATTCAGTCTGCACTTCAAGGACTTGGAGGTAAACTGAACGTTGGTGATGATATTCTCATCTATGGTCACACTGAAAGTGAACTTGAGGTGCATCTACATTCCTACCTACAATGTCTTACAGAATACAACCTCACCCTGAACAAAGATAAATGCCTGTTTAATGAAAGCAGGATTGAATTTTTTAATAATTTGTTCAATGCTGAAGGACCTTGCCTGATCCACAGAAAGTTGAAGCCATTACAAATGCTGCAGATCCTACAAACATGCAGGATGTCTGCTTGAGCTCATCACATACTATAGTTGCGTATTCCTAATCTCGCTATGTCGTCAGCCCTCCTACCCAATCTGACAAAAGGGACCACCAAGTGGGAGTGGGCTAAATCACACAGACAAGCTATACACCATATCAACACAGCTGTCAGCAGGTTGCACTTCAACCTTGAGTAAACCTCCCAGCTAGTCATGGTTGCAAGCCCGGCTGTTGTGGGTGCAGAATGACAGGCAAATCACCCATCAATCATCACAATGGTAAGTAGATTACTAACACCAATGGAGCAATGTTATTTGCAAACAGAGAGAGAAGCAGTCTTAATCAGAGGGCATATCTTATCACTTTCATCTCTATTTGTATGGAAGTGAGTTTGAAATGATAACCAATCATAGTCCACAATATGCCTGTTCAACAACTTACATAGCGAACAACTTACTCAAATGGAGCACTGCATGCTCAAACTACAAGGGTAAAAGTTTTTGCTTGGCAGGCGGACGCACGCCCGACCTGACTGAGTGTAAAATGACGCGGGATGACATCATCACGCACTCACATGATATTTCGGTTGGCAGCAGGCCCACCAATAATTAAAAGGCCTTTTAAGGCTATTAAAACGTTAATTAAACTAATTTTTTTGCTGGCCATCCAACCTTATAGTTAGCGGGTAGTCAAAAAGGCCAAGCGGCCTTTGCACTTTTTTGGAAACCTCACCCTTGGATGGGATGAGGTTTCCAAAAGCAAATAAAAATAAAATAAAAAATTCAATTTTTTATTAATAACATGTGATGGAGTCACATGAGGTGACATGTTTCATGACATATTTATTTTAAAATTTTTTTCATATACCTTCATCACCCTGAAGCAGGGAGATTATGTACTGCGCACCCGCGTGCATGTATGAAGTTCATGCTCCCCCGCTCCCCCGCTTGCACTCCCCCCCACCCTCATAGGCAGTGCTGAGCACTGCCGCTTGTGTTTCATGCTGGGTGGGTCTTAACTGGTCTGCCAGCGTGAAATTGCCTGCCGGGCCTGATCACGGGCAGCGGTCGGCTTCCCGACCGCCCCTGCCGAGCCCACACGCAAAATTCTGCCCCAAGTGCATGAGTTCCTTGCTGAGTATCAACCAGATGAGCTCAACCAAGCGGACTATCTTTCACGTGATCCTTTGTCAATAATCAATCCTACCAGTTATGAAGAAAATGTTGCCGAACAACATCGAAACTAAGAGTAAACATCATGCAAAAGTCGCTAAATTTAGCTGACATCAAAGTGGCAACAAAACAAACTGAGGCACTACACCTATGTATGACAGCTATGGAATCGTGAAAGTAGAAAAACCAAGAGAGTATCTACAAACAAAATCGCTCACACGCTGCAGTGTCTTCACAATGTTTGAAATGAGCTCACAGTTGCAATCACGTTGGATCTCATGTTGTACAGCAACTGCACTGTCATTTCATAGTTACCAGTGAATTGTCAAAACCAACTGAAGAGGCACATCAGGATACATCGTGGGATTACCCAGGCTTGGCCAAGTTGTGGATATAAGTTTTAAAAAAATGTTTGCAGTAAAAAATAACTTGAATGAATATGACCTTCCGTCCAGGCCAGGAAGTTGATGAATGGTCTATGAGTTATATTGTAATAAACTGATAGCTTAACCTCAGGGTCAAGATATGCAGAATGCTAGGCACTGCATTTGAAGCGTCAGATAGATAAGGAAAGTACATGTTTGGAACATCGTTTGTGCTAACTGTCAGGGCATTGCATGATTGTTTTACAAATTCCTCCAGAACTACAGCGATGATGAGCAGGTCATTCTGTAATTATGCTGTTAACTCATTTGTAATTTGCAACAAATGGACATTAAAGATAAGAACATTGTGAGTAAAACTCTCTGCTGACTGGAGTCATACCTAGCACAAAGGAAGATGGTTTTGGATGTTGGAGGTCAATCATCTCAGCTCTAGGCCATTACTGCAGGAGTTCCTCAGATTAGTGTTCTCAGACCAACTATCTTCAGCTGCTTGATCAATGACCTTCCTTACATTATAAGGGCAGGAGTGGGGATGTTTTGCTGATGATTGCACAATGTACAGCAACATTTGCAACTCCTCAGTACATGTCCAAATGCAGAAAGACCTGGACAATATCCAGGCTTGGGCTGACAAGTGGCAAGTAAGATTTGTGCCACACAAGCGCCAAGCAATGACCATCTCTGACAAGAGAGAATCTAACTATTGCCCCTTGACCTTCGATAGCATTACCATAGCAGAATCCCCCACTATCAACATCCTGGGGATTAACCATTGACCAGAAACTGAACTGGACTAGCCATATAAATACTATGGCTATAAGGGCGGTTCAGAGGCTAGGAATCCTGTGGCGAGTAACTCACCTCCTGACTCCCCAAAGCCTGCCCACCATCTACAAGGCACAAGTCAGGAGTGTGATGGAATACTCTCCGCTTGCCTGGATGGGTGCAAATCCAACAACACTCAAGATGTTTGACACCATCCAGAACAAAGCAGCCCATTTGATTGGCACCCTTTCCACAAACATCCATTCCCTCCACCACAGGCGCACAGTAGCAGCAGTGTGTACCATCTACAAGATGCACTGCAGGAACTCACCAAGGCTCCTTGGACAGCACTTTCAAGCCCACGACCGCTACCATCTAAAATGACAAGGGCAGCAGATTCTTGGGAACACCACCACCTGAAAGTTTCCCTCCAAGCCATTCACCACCCTGCCTTGGAAATATATTACCGTTCCTTTACTGTCACTGTGTCAAAACCCTGGAACTCCCATCGTTACAGCACTGTGGGTGTACCTACACCACATGGACTGCAGCGCTTCAAGAAGGCAGCTCACCATCACCTTCTGAAAGTCAATTTGGAATGGGCAATAAATGCTGGCCTAGCCAGTGATGCCCACATCTTATAAATTAATTTTTAAAATGATGAGCTATCCCAAAGATGGTATCTATAACCAACAGAAACTGTGTAACTGCAAATTGCCTTTTAGAGCGTTCTGAAAGAGCATATTCTATATGCGCACACCAGTACTAAATAAAGAACTGCTACTGAACCTTCCTACAGTCGACTCTGTGTCGGGTGTCTTTTAGATACTCCACAACACCAACCAACTCCTTCAGGAAAAGGTATGGTTCCCAGGAATTGACCACATGGTGGAGCACAAAATTAATCACTGTGATTGCCCTACATGGCAAAAATGACAAATCCCTGAGATCTACTTGATGTCTGAACAACCTCCAGGACCACGGATTTAAGTCAGTGTTGATTGTGCAGATTTTCCCACTGGTGAACACCTAGCTGTTGTTTCTGATGACTACCGCAGATTCCCAGTTTTAGAACTAGTTAGATCGACCTCAAAGAAACCAGCCATCCCAATAGCTTAACCAGATTTTCACTTTGGAGCTCCTCAAACGGAGGAGAGGTGACAATGAACCAGCCGCATTTAACAAAAATGAGTCAGCCAATTTCCAGGCCACCTGGGCTTCACTCACCAAAACCAATTACACTCGGTTGGCCAAGAGCCAATGGAGGAGCTGAGAGATTTATGTGCACCTTGATAAAAAGTGACCTGTACAGCCACTGCTAAGAGCAAGTCATAGAAGCAAGTGTTGCATCATTTTCTTTGCAATTACAGTGATCCCTCACCTGTCCACTAGAAAGCTTCCAGATCCACCCACCTTTGTACATCCTATGTGCAATTGGCTTCCTGAGCTACTGCCCAAAGTTAACAATCAACACGTACGTAAACATGATCACAGACAGGAAGACTGAATGAAAGTGATTATGCTACAAAATAAACTACTTTCAGTTGGTGAACGTCTCAATGTACAGGACTGAGTGTAAAGTCTGTATTACTTTGTTAAATTAATACAAAAGTTTGCATATGTAATAGTGATATTTTGCCATAATTTGGCTTGAAGGGAAAGGGAAACTGAGAGAGGTGGAAAAGATTATTGCTGCAATAAGATCAAGCATTACTTGTGAAGTTGAAAGTTCAAATTATGTTTAAATTTATTTTTTACATTAATTACACTTTTAAAAACAAGGCATTGAAACACATTGTGACACAATAGCTCATTCTGTAAATTTTAATATGCTTCATGGAAAAGAAGGTGGCCTCTCATTGACCAAGAAGGAAAAGGATGTTGTTCATTTGGGGCTACCATACTTGTTCGAGTGAGCATGTGCCAGCAGAGGGAGTTGGAAAATAAAACAGCTGCATGATGCAGAACTGAATTTTGAGTCTTCTTACCAAGAATTTTACCCGGCAATATGCAGGCTTTTAAAATTCAAACTTAGTGTCACTTCTCCATTGCTTCTTAATCTTACACTGTTCCTGACTTTTTTGCAAACCTTGTATTAACTGGCTCTTGGTTCTTTCATTTAGGTTTTGAATAAACTGCTTAATGCTTCCTCCGCAGAGAAAATAAAAACCATTTGTTTTCTTTTAAAGCAAGTAGAACAGGGACAGATCTCATTTTGCTTATTTTGGTATTATTCCAATAATGCTGAATTCCCCTTTTTTTCCCCGTGATTAAATCCAGTTTCAAAATAAAAAAGTAATGCATCATCTGGAGCAGTCACCTGCGAGATGTTGTAAAGATCAATGAATTACCATTCTTTTTCTGTCACTTCTGGAATAAAGTCAGACATACTAGATGAACAGATGGAAAAAGACTAAAACTATGCGCTCTTTTTCCTTTTGAAAACCAGGATAAGAAAAAATACTAAGACTTTTTTAATTAATAGAATTAATTGCTGTCTCCAAGATATACACAGCTTGAAAATAAATCCATGCCATCTGATGTTTTTAGATTACCACATATTTATGCATTCAGTTATAATTTTCATTCACAAGTGAGTCAGAGCCACACTGCAAATGTTCAAGCAATTATGGAACTTTATACACCCATTTTTGTCTTGTGTATTATAACCATTCTAGTCTAGGCATAAAATTTACAAAACTGTGTAAAATCTATTTTTCACCAAGAGAATTAACTTACATTTTGTCAGGATTGCCAAGTCAGATAATATGTAATTAGCATGCCTTTCAGCTATATTCATGCCCTAATAGCATGACAGTTGTCATTTTCTCTGAGGCAACATTTCTGCAAATGCTATCTGTATCATTTCTACACAGCAAATACATTGCATTCACACTCTGAAGATTATGCATTTTAGAAAGGGTAGCTATAGCCTGAATATTTCTAAAGGCATCCAGTGCAAAACAAAATCATTAAAAGCACTCTGTGTGCTATTAGATATATGCAATTCATTTAGTTAGCTAAAATTGTACACTTTGACTGTATAAACAGTAATTAGGGTGTGACACATTGTCCTACGCAATTTTTAATGGCCTGAATTTTACCTTCGGTGGGCATGCGCGATCAGCGGGCCCAGGAGCAGTTGGGAAATGGGCCCCCAACTGCGATCGGCCCCCGATTTCGATTTCATGCTGGCTGGCCAATTAACTGAAATGCTCAGCGCTGCCTAGGTAGGGGCGGGAAGAAGGCAGGTGATGATGTTTCTGTGGGTGCGGGTGAACGCTGTGAGAAAGCTCCCTGAAGGCAGACAGCTGCATCAGGGAGCTGCAGACTTGAAAATGCCCAAATAAAGGTTTTAAAAGTTGAAAAAAAAATGTCCATGCATCACAATCAATCACCTGAAAATATAGCTGATAAAAATGCTGCCCACAGACATTTATTTTTATTCTATTTCATAATGGAATTTTCATTGGATGAGGTTTGATGAAAAGTGCAAAGGCCACTTGGCCGATTAGCCTGTCTGCCAACCCACAAGATTGGACGAGCCATGAAAACTTGGAGACAATTGTGCCGTTAATGAGCTTAATTGCCTCCTAATTGTTGGCAGGTGCACTTCCGACTTTGGCGCACATCCTCCGAGCGAAATATCGTGCGAGTGCGCAATGACGTCAGGACGCTTGCCCGACGTCTTCACGCACAATTTTATGCCCAACTGGGTCAGGCACATGCCCGCCTGCAGAATGTAAAATTCTGCCCAATGTTTCCAATTCTTTTAGTAATGCTTCTTATTCTGACTGGAAAGGCACACATTTCCACTGAAAGTCACTGGGTGAGAATTTGGGACATTTGTGCTGTTTTTGGGTGCTATGAATGGTCTTAGAGTTTAAAATTGTGGTGTGACATTTACGGGATGACTCACGCTGGATTCAATATTGGTGTAGCTGTTAGGGCACTCACGAGGTGAACATCTGAGGAATTATGCTGAGCAGCCAGATTATGGTATCAATTGATGTACAATGCTGATTGATGCCTAGGGTGCAATTTTGGAGCTCAACACTCCAGCCAAAGCTCTCCCTTAATCTTACACAGCTGAACATGCATACAGTGGTAGGAAAGATACCCCCACTGGTATTACTTGCAGCTTAGTTTCTGTATGATATCTTCTGGTCATTTACTACACTTCTACAAATGTTTGGTATTATCTATTGCTATTGTTTGGTATTATCAAGTTGCAAAAGTCTACAGGGAGAGGAGTTGCAGGTGCTGAACGACTCTTTGTTGACTTCACAGCTTTTGTACAAGCCAGTTGCTCCCAGTCATGGGTGAGCCAGTAGGTCTACCTCCTGGAATCAAGTATGACTGGGAGAATGAGCAGCGACCACGCGGAGTAGGGCAAGCTGCTGGAAGAGGGAGGAGGGGATGTGGGGGTAAAAAGGTTCTTAGCCATATGTACCCAGGGTAATTCTCCCACCTCAATCTCATGTTGTGTTGTAATATGCTTTAAAATGATGGCATGCTGCTATCTCATAAAGGCGACTGTTCACCATGCCATAACTGTACTTAATCTCGCTGCAAGGCGGAGCACTATGCCATTTAGAAGGAAGCACTGCTGTACACCATGTTGTGTGTGTTAATAATGATATAAAGGTGCCAATTGCTCATAAGGGATTGTGCAAACTTGTTGTGAGTTAATTTATTAATTCCAGATATACATGGACAGAAAGCTTAAGGGCATCAGCAGCAAGGCTGTGTGTGTGTGTTCTGCTCCAGGTCGAAGTGAAACTGAGGCTGGATCACATGACACACTTCCCTAAAAGTGATGGCATGCTGCTATCCCTTAAAGGCATTTTACAACATGGTAGGTTGTGTCTAAAATTCAATAAGGACATCGTCCTTGAAATCTGCCCCATGCTACAAACATAACTCAAAACTTCAGTGCAGGGCAAGGTGGCTGTGCCAGTGACTATGAAGTTAACCATGGTGATGAACTATTTTGTACCTAGCTCTTTCCATGCTGGAGATATTTTCAACCATATTGGGTCATGTCACTTAAATAAGCCCACAGAAATTCCTGACTTTGGAAAAAATAAAAAAAAATACTCTGGTGTAGCAAGCACTATTCTTTCGAAATTGAGATTGGGGTGAAAACATGCTTCAGGGTCACGGTAGAAGAAATGTTACTCTCCATCTTTTCCTGCTATAACTGACTCAAGAATTCTAGAAGTGAGGCAATTTTCATCTTTCTATCTATTAAGCCATTCATGAGGCAGTAAGCAGGCAAGTTCTTTTTTAAGAAAATCTTAAGCTCATCAGCTGAATAAATAGAAAGTTAGAGAGAAGATACAGGGCTTTGAGGGATCACATTTTGTGAATCAGTAGAGAAAACGTTCGAGGTTAATAACAGTTCAGAAAGCAATTGTCAAGGTCAATGGGGTAGATTGGCAAGCATCATCTTAGAAAGTGCTGAAGAAAACATTGATATGGTGAAAGAGAAAAGAGTTAGAAAGGCTTGGATCTCAGAAAAGAAACTGAAGAAAGTGTCCGAGAGTTGGAAGTGAAAGAACAAAAACACCAATGAAGATAAACAAATGTATAGAAAATTAAGCAATGAGCTAAGAAGAGGGGCTGACCAGGCAAGAGAAATTTGTGGGTAGAGAATTGCAGAAAATTGGAAGAATACCAAAAAAGGAAGAATGAGCTGGAGGAAGGTAGAGAAGTATTGTTTCCAGAACCTGAGGAAGCAAAGAATAAATGGAAAGAGTACATTGAAGACCTCAATGAAAAAAGTAGACAGATCCAAACCCAGAGAAAGAGGAATGCATTTCCCAGGATGATTAAGAGCCTGATCTGCTAGAGTGTGGAATATTTAAACCTATAAAAGAATTGAAGCCAGGAAAAGCAGAAAGATGTGATGGAATCCCTGCAGAAATGATAAAAAAAAGTCTTGGAAAGAAGGGAGCAAGAGAAGTGATTAACTTGTGGAAGACAATGAACACTAAGAGGAAATAGCCAGATGACATTTTGAGGAGCACAATGATTCCATTGGAGGAGACAAACATCACGAAATTTGAAGAGCATTGCACCATAACTTTTTGATTACACATGCATGCAAGGTAATGTTAAAGATCCTAGCACATAGATTGGAAGGCAGAGCAAGCCGTTACATTGGCTGTAATGAATTTGGGTTTTGGAAGGGTTCTAGAAATAGAGAGGCCATAGCTGTGATGAGAGTGTTGAGCGAACGAAGCTTGGATACCAGCAAGAAGTATATACCTGCTTTGTGGATTAAGAAAACGCTTTTGAGCAGGCGAATTGATGAAAGCTATTGAAAGTGCTGGAGGTGCTCAGAGTTGACAGAAAAGATGAGTAACTTTGTATATGGTGTTGTGTTCAATTGTTCTATGTTTGATTACATGAGCCTGTACACTATTGATGTTCACTGTGCTGGATTCCTTAAGCCTGCCTGGGTGTGGACTCAGAGAGAAGCAAACACAGCTGTAGAAAGGGCTGTAAACAAGAGCTGTAAACATGGAGTAGACATTTTAAAACACTGTGAATAAAACTTGTTACACGCATATAAACTGATGTGTAATCTGTGCTTGGATCTGAGATATAAAATATACAACACATGGGACAGACTGCTTCTATCAATTTGGTGAAATTGAATCTGGTGTAATCAGGGGTAGGTTGAGACTAGGCTATCTATGATCACAATAGCTCTTTAACATCTATGTGGAAGCCATGATAAATAAAGCAGTAGATGAATTTCAGGAAGGTCTCAAAGTAGGAGGTCAACTGGTGAAGGTAATGAGATTCGCAGGTGACCAGGCCCTAGTGGCTAGCGCAGCAGAAGATCTACAGATACAAATAGATTGAATGAATGAAGTGGCAAAAGCTTACAGAATAAAAATTAACATAAAAATATCAAAAGTTATGAAGATTGGAAGAAATAATGGTGGGAAAGTGGATGTCAAGATAAATGAATGTCAGAAAGATATAGTAATGTTATTGGAATTTATTGTAAAAAAGTGGTATCTGTGTCTGTATGGGTCTTTGTGTGTTTGTGTGTGAAACTTAATTGGATTAAGGGCAGCTGGTCTGAAGGCTTTGATGTTTTAGAAGATGAGCTAAGTTTGAAATGTTAAGTGGGTAAACATGGGAGAAGTTTAGAATGTAAGGTATAAAAGGATATTTGTATTTTTAAATAAACTAGACTAGATTGTTTTCAGAGGGGGTAAAATGTGTCACCTAGCCAGGTGAAGTTCAGAAACAGTGGCCCAAATTTTTCAGGTGCCAGGCGGGCTTTGTAGGAGTGGGTGGGGGCGGTCGTGGAGCCAATCACTGCCTGCGATAGGCTTCTTGTCACCATTTTACGAGGGCAGGCCAATTAAGGCCCGCCCAGCATGATGTGCGAGCCGTAGCACTCAGCACTACCTGTGCGGGGAAGGGGAGGAGGGACAGTCAGGGCCAGCACTCTTTCATGTATGCGCGCGAAAGAGCGCTTCAGTGTCCCTGAGGCACTTAGCTGCCTCAGGGAGATTAAATCGATATCGAAATAATTAAATAAATGGTGTCAAAATTTATTTAAACATGTCTCCTCATGTGACTGTGTCACATGAGATGGGGCATGTTTTGATATTTAGGAAATTTTTAAAATCTATTTAATAAAAGCTTTAAGAAACCTCATCCCGCTGGCCTTTTTGCCTGCCTGCCAGCCTTAAGGTTGGACGGGGCAGTGTTAACAATTACTTAAATTATTTTCTTAATGGCCTTAACAGGCTGTTTACATATCGGCAGGTGCGCAGCCCAACTCCGGTACATGCCTGCCGAACGAAATATCATGGGACTGCACGCTGACATCGGGCCACGTGCCCTACGTCATCGCGTGTCATTTCACTTGACAGCATGTCGGGTCTGCCCCCACACGCCGACTGAGAGGTGATTAAGGGATGTCGACCAAGAGGGAGAAAGAGAGTGATGATGTTAGACAACTTGAAGTTAAAAATTAGAGACTCCTATGAGCAGAGGAATGCATAAGACCACAAGGGATGGAGAAATGACCAGTGGACCTGCACTTAGGCAGATCGCCAGTAAAACTTTAGTTGCCTCAGGCCTACTTAATTCAACTTTTGAGTGGACCCTGTGACATGTGGCCATCGTTCTCACCTTGTTTAAATATTTAAAATGGGTTTATAGAAACTCAATCCAATTTCCATGTTCCAACTTGTATCAGACGCAAAGGCCTAGAAATTTGCTAGCATCCAGTTTTGGGTGCCATACCTGCAGTGAGCTAATTGGAGGAGCCTGAGACTTTGGAACTGGGACCTCATTATCATGCAGATGGTGCAATGGCAGGGACCCACACAGGTCCGTGCACCAATTTTCAGGCTTGCTGTGACTCTTAGATAGCATGTGCAGGAGCCCAGCCACCCCTTCTTCCTTAGGGGGCTTCTCCTTCCTCTGCACAACCAGGCGCCTCCATCACACTCTTCTCCGTTGTCTCCACTCTCTGTAAGCCACGAGGCATACAGCTAGTTCACCAGGCTTCATGCTCCTGATGTCCTCCTCCTGCAGGATGAAAGAGAGAGATGCTTGGGTGTACCAAGACCCTCTCTTGACTATGTTTGAAGGCCCCTTAATGCAATGCGGGGAGTGATGGTCACTAATTGGATGGATGACAGAGGCCAGGAGGAAGAATGACTGGACCTGTTGAGTAAAACTGAAGGTCTGTCAGAGTTTGGGGTAGAAGATCATGGCAGCCTGGTGTATTGTTGTGGAGTTTGGGGTGCTGTCACAGGGGATGGGGGGGAGATGCAATCAGGGAGGGATACATGGAGGTTGGAATCAGGAGTGAAACTCAAGTTCTCGGGACTCAGAGCATTGACGATTAAGGTGAGGACTAATCTTTTTATAATTACGAATCACTTATTATTTGTTTTCATGGAGACAGTCAGCATAGGAGCTGGCTGCCTCAGGTGCAAGCCAAAGTTGCAAGATGGAGCAGAAGCAGGCATTAGGCACCTTATTTGTATACGTTAATGGACTCAAACCTATTTCAGAGGTGAGTAAAGGATGCCTCTGGTTTGACCCTTACCAAAATGGCATCTGGCAGAGCCAGTACCACAAGTGTACCCGACATAAAATGGCATCTGCCAGACTGGGCATTATGGAGCCTAATTTCTAGCCGACTATGTTTTGAAAGCAAATTATTGTTCCAAGCATGGGGACACAATGTAATAAGACACTATCTAAATTTATAATCTTATATTACATCCAGGCAACAAATTCTGCTTTTCAGGCACTCAGCTTCTCTGCCAGTGCAGAATATATAAAAGGTTCAGCTTCCAAATGTTGAGTTTGAGCTCTGTTGACAGGAGCTGCTTTTACACCGTTTATTGATAAGGTGGTTTTCTATAAATCTAACCCAAATGGTAACAAATGATAAAGACTTCATGAACCTCGAGTGTTTCTATACCAGGAGCACTGATGTCTCACTGGCAGCAAACAGGTGACCAGATTGAAATTCTGGAGTTTTGAGGGTGGGGGAAAGTTTTTGGAAAGCTTTCCCTGAAATGACTGAATTAGCAGGATGGAGTCCACAACAAGGAAACATTAGGTGATTGTGGAAAGTGCTTGTTCCACACTTTCTCATGTTGTTTACTTCAAAGAATTCAATACTTGGACAAATTACCACCACATCCTTCATTGGTCGTCTGTCCTCACTGAAGTAAATTCCATTAGAGTAATGGAACTCACACTTTCAACAAATGGTTTAAGTTTACAATGATTTCTCTCAGTATTAAGTAAATTTACAACCATCATAGCTGTGTTATTTATGTTCAGCTTTCACTTCTGTTTTTTTTTTTAAGGACCTGCTAATAGATTTGCTGAATTCTATTCTGCTCATTCTTTTTACACAATTGAGCTCATTGCTTTCAACCTCAGTATCAGGGGCTGAACACAGCCTCCACACAACAGGCATTTTTCACGATAATGCTGTTAATTTGAGTATGTGCTTTTTAAAAAATATATTGTAACTATACTGAGGACACAGAAATGCCTCTTTTGTAATAAAATCATACGTGTATTCCCTTGATGCCAACTTCTGACCTTGCTGCTGCTCGCACACAATCAATTCACTTCTTCATTTCTTACAGTTATGTTTCCGGATTTTTCATCCTTTTTCTGCAGAAAGCATTTGGAAAAGCATTACACTGAAATGTCAGAGCTTTTTAAAACAAAATGCTTGCACACCAGTTTATTAGGAAGAGCTAAGCATTGAAGTTGTTTCCCCCAAAAGCAGAAAATAATACGGCTGTCTCACCATGTTAGGAAATTGCCGATCGCAGGCAGTCAGCCAGGGTTGTCTGGCTTCGGCCTTTCCCTATATCACCGAAGAGACAGGAACTACGGAGCTGCTCAGCTAAGATCATCTTCACCAGTGACCGAGGAATGCAACCCCTGAACAGCCAAAAGGAGACTCCTGAACCCATCAAAATCTTCCTATCTGCTCCTGGCCGATCTTTAAATTTGACCTACTGGCTCAGGGGCGTCCTTCTTGATGGATGAGCACTTGTTCAACACTGGCAGTCCTCCACTTCCATTCAAGCGAGGCCCAATTATAAAAATGGCTCAGATGTCCCGTGGAAGCCATCAGAAAGGCTGTGCAATCACCCTGCCCATTGGCTGCCCGATGTGCATCTGTGTGGAAATCAGCTCCCTCTCCCCAGGTTCCAAAAGTCAAAGTGGAATTTCCCACCAAGTGTTTAAGTTACTTGGGTAAAGATGATGATGATTCAGCAAACTGATCATTTTCTCTCAATCTGATCATGTAGTCACGCGGTGAGTGGGACCAGAAAATCCCGCCTCTTATTTTAATAGCCTGAGTATTCCATTGATAAGGATAGCAAAACTCACAATGTCCACCATCATTTTCAACTGAAATTTGAAACTGACAGCAAATCTGGAGTCCACACATGTGCAGTTAAATGTGGAGATCCAGAAGTTGCTGTCCGTGGATCTACACTTCTCCAGAGGGTGCATTAATGAAGTTTCCTGAGAATGCAATCAATTAAAAACTCACTGAAAAGATGATAACTTACCTTGTTAAAATGTTAGTCTCAGGTTTAAATCTTTGATAAAGAAAAACTCTGTTAAATGTGTACTGGGTATTTTACCATCATACTTAATTCATAATTACTGTTAAGTCACCTCACTGGTTGTGAAAGAATAATTTTATATTTATTGAATGCCAAATTTCTCCATTATGATCAAAAAGAATGCCTTTTTAAGCTAGTTTTTTAAAGTTTATGATATTCCAGCTTCTACCTTCATCTCATGTGCATTCTCCAATCATTTATTTTAAAATTTGAAATTAAAACTGAAGGAATTTTGTTTTCTTTTACTTCCTGGTTTGCTGTCTGTAAAAATACTTGAATTTTTTTTATTCATTCACGGGATGTGGGCGTCGCTGACTGGGCCAGCATTTATTGCCCATCCCTAGTTGCCCTTGAGAAGGTAGTGGTGAACTGCCTTCTTGAACCGCTACAGTCCATGTAGTGTAGGTACACCCACAATGCTGTTAGGGAGGGAGTTCCAGGGTTTTGACCCAGAGACAATGAAGGAACGGTGATATACTTCCAAGACAGGATGGTGAGTGACTTGGAGGGGAACTTCCAGGTGGTGGTGTTCCCATCTCCCTGTTGCCCTTGTCTTTCTAGATGGTAGTGGTCGTAGGTTTGGAAGGTGCTATCTAAAGAGCCTTGGTGATTGGCTGTTTAACTTACCTGATGACATCACTGCTGCTGGACGCCTGGAGATCCTCTTGAGTCAGCATCAGGTTCAAACTGACATTGGGAAAATGGAAATTGATGCCACAGAGCTCAATAGATCTTTGTGGGCAACTTTTCTCAAGGTTAGTAGCAAGCACAGTTGCTTCTCCACTGACTGCGAAATCTGGCCCAGTATTTAAATTGGGGCCTGAGAATATTGTAGGAGCTCAACATTATTTTTGTCTACTAGTGGATGAAGCATGTATTTGGTGTTGAATGACATAAGCATCAGTAACTTAAAGGGCCACAGAGCTTGATCAGAAACCAGAAGGAATTCTTTAAAAAGTTTTTACTCACAAAATTTATCCAGGCAACTGCTGCACCATTCACCCTTGCCCCCTCCCCCCCAACTCTATGATTGTCTCCCCTCCTTTAATTCATTCCTTATGGCTCAACTCTACAGTGGAGCCGCAAGATTCATCACCACTTGACTGGCAAAGAGCTTGTGAGTGCCCCTTTAGTATTAGAGAAGTGAAGGGTGAGCACTTACCTTTCATGGGTTCTTGGAGGCAGGGAATTGTATGGGCCATTCTGCTCCTGATGCAATCAGTCACGCAAAAACCGTCCCCTCTGTGTTATCTTCCATGTATCCTGATTGTTCCAAAGGCACTTTGTAATCCTTATGAAACTTCCCATTGTTATTCCTCTCCAGTTGACGCAATTATGACATACAAACATACAAAACAGGAGCAGAAGTAGGCCATTTGGCCCTCTCGAGCCTGCTCCGCCATTCAATAAGATCATGGATGATCTGTTTATATTTCTAATTCCACATTCCCATCTACCCCCGATAACCTTTGATTCCCTTGTCTAACAACAATCTATCTATCACTGCCTTAAAAATATTCAATGATCCCGCCTCCTCCACCTTCTGAGGCAGAGAATTCAAAAGTTGAGCAACACCCTGAGAAAAAAAATTTCTCCTCATCTCTGTCCTAATAGGGCAACCCCGAATTTTAAAACAGTGCCTCCTAGTTCTGACCTCATCCACATGAGGAAACATCCTTTCCATGTCCACCTTGTCAAGGCCATTCAGGATCTTATATACTTCAATCAAGTCACCCCTCACTCTTTTAAACTCCAGTGTAAACAAGCCTAGCCCATCCAACCTATCCTCATAAAATAACCTGCTCATTCCAGGTAATCTAGTAAGGCTCTTCTGAACTGTCTCTAACGCATTTACATCCTTTCTTAAATAAGGAGACCAAAATGTGCATGATATTCGAGATGTGGTCTCACCAATTAGCTGGTATTAGTTTTATTCCTTACTTGTCACAGTACTATTTACTCTCTGTTCTGCCTAAAGTGACCTATTTTGCGTTATACTATTAGCTTGTGTGGTTTTGTCCAAGATAAAGCGAACATTCTATTTGTCGGTTCTGAATGTATTCATCCTGTCAGAATCGGGAAGAAAAATGGAATTCTTTCCAAGGACTGAGCTAAGGTAATCAATCCTCTCAACAAGAGCATAAGCTTCTCTCTAGAGGGTTTTTGGACTCATTATGAGGAGGAAAGAGAATGTTAATCACTTTTGGGAGTCAGCTACTGGTAGTCTTCCCTGTCATCAGAAGCTGCAAGAGGAATGTTGTTTGCAGAAGTCTTAAGGCAGGCTCACTGAAGACACTATTGTGTTTCTTTATCTTAATAATGAGGTCCTGACTTAGGAAGGCTGAGCTTGCCTTAGGATCCCCCAGCATGCTTTAGATGCTTTTATATATGTATAGTAATTCTGTGTGGCAGTCTGTCTGTTTTTGCCTATTCACTAGCATTTCACAGCTATGTGGCGCTGTATTCATGAATTAATCATTGGGACAAATAATACCTGAAGAGCTGGGAAGAGGGCGCAGGACAGGACTTCTATTGAAATTTCCTGCAGTTCCTGCCAAAAATTGATGGTAAGACCTGTTTTAAATTATCCCAACAGGTTTCCCACTTTACAAACAGCTAGGTTGACAGGCTAGCTGTTTGTCAGGCTCGAAAGCTGGAGAGAAATTGGGGAGCCGTGGTTTGGAGGAAGGATGAGGTGGTGGAGATCAAATGCTGTAGGAGTCAAACATCGGGTAGTGGTGGGTGGTGATGGTCAGCCAATTGCAGGGTGTTTAAAAGGCAAGCTTTATGAACCAGGAGTAAACATTCCTTCTCCTCCTGGCCCATAAGCAGTGCAATAAAAGCACTTACTTCATCATAACATTCTTGCCTTCTTTCATCTGCTGGAATTCCTGGCTTGAATATGCCAAAAATAAAACATTACTTCAAATGGAGGCACGCAACAGGTTTCAATATTTTACTGAGCTACCCCAGCAGTTGAGAGTGGGTCAGTCACCCACCTAGTGTCTCATATAAACACACAACTGGGCAGCTTTGAGGCTGATTGGGGTTAGGGTGTTTCTTATATTTAATTCCAGATATGCCTCCCTCCCACCATGGGTACAAATTTAACCCCATGGAATATAGAATGATACAGCCAGACAAGGAAGCAATTTGGCCCATTGAATGAACTATCTAATCAGTCCCACTCACATGCCCTTTCCTCATGGCCATGTATTTTTTTTTGTTCCTTCGGATATATATATATAATTCTCTTTTGAAAGTTGCTGTTGAATCTGCTTCCATCACCCTTTCAGGCAGTGTATTCCAGATCATCATAACTCCTATGTGTGGAACGACATTTTCCTGATCTCACCTCCAGCCTGTTTTGACATTGGAAATATGATTGGATAATTTTTGGCTTGTTATTCCTCCATGTAGATAAACAGGATGTAGCAAGACCAAGATTGCATAAGAAACTGAAATACCATCTCACCACTGCAAGTCTGACTTGTCAAAATTTTTGAACGAATCTTGATTTAGGTGCCAAAATAGGTCAGTTAACGGCCAGCCAGTATGAAAGGCACGCTGAGAGGCTCAGTGCTAATAGGGTGGGGACGGGAAGAGGGTGACTGCTGAAGTCTGCGCATGCACAGGGGAGTGCGCACCAACAGCACCCTGAAGGGACAGAGCTTCCTCAGGGAGCTGAAGAATTTCGAATACAAAAATAAAAGTTTTACAAATGATATAAACATGTCCCCACTTGTGACTAAGTCATATGCAGAGGGACATGTAAAAACTGATGTTAAAATTTTTTTATTCTTTTCTTTAATAACCCGCCCGTAGATGAGGTTTCGTAAAAAATGCAAAGACCGCCTGGCCGATTCACCTGCCAACCGAACAGTTGAGCGACCAGCAAACAATGCAGCTTAATTAATTGCTTAAGGGCCTTAATAGGCCTCAATTTATGGCCACTAGTCGCGCGCACCCGTCAACCGAAAGATCATGAGAATGCACAGTGAAGTCGAGATGCTCACCCCAGGTCATCACACACCATTTCACTCCTGTTCAGGTCAGGCGTGCTCCCGCCCACAAGTCGAAAAGTTTTGCCCAGTGACATCTACGATAACTACAATTCAATTTTCTAAGTTAATCAGATTTGCTCACATCTCACAATTCCTAAGAATTTTTCAGCTCCCAGTGATAAATCATATGGGGGGATTTTCTTGGGTCAGCAAACATTGGAAATTTGGGTCAATGTGCCACGCCTGTCGGAATCCACCCGATTTCCCTTCCATTTAAAACACAGATGGACCTGGATCCACATCTATGCTGTGCAATCCATTCATAATTTCAAAGCCCTCCATCAGGTGATTGCTTCAAGTTCTAAAAAAAACAGCACCAACCTGTTCAATCTTTCGCGACAGCCATGATCTCTCAGTTCTGGCATATCCTTATAAGTACCCTTTGCAACTCCACCGGTGCTTCTACACCCTTTTTCCTTCCTTGTTTTTAAAAACTAATTTTACTGCTGTCCTGCATGGGAAGTTCAAAGAAAGGCTTTAAGAAATGGATCATTTGCAAACGGACGTGTCGGTGCAATTTGCATGTTAACTGCCTGGAAGCTAACCTTTACTGCTGTGAGTTTTCTTTTTGCCATAGATTTCTGAATCATCTTTGCTGGGGTTGTGCTCTCTATTGCCTGAATGTTCTTTTAAAAAAATAGTACCCAAATTTTTGCGCAGTAATTCCAAATACAGGGCAAGATTTTACTGGACCCTAGGTGGCAGGTTAGGAGGTTTAGGGTTTGGGGGGTGGGGGGCATGGTGGGGTGGGGGAGGGGCAGTAAAATGCTGGGGAGCCATGTCAGGGCAATACCCTTACGATGCCACCTGAGAGGCCCTTTCAGGGAAGGAAGGTGCTTCATTCTTCTGCTGGGCCAACCAGGCAGGCCCTGGCGATCAGAGGGAGATCATACCCTTGACCAAAGTTTCCACTTTTGCAGGCCTGCCACCAACTGAGGGCCAGCAGCAGACCATCCCGTCTCCATGTGGGTGCATGGAGGCAGCCTCTGGACTTCCTGGGGTATGGGGGGGGGGGGAGGCGGGGTGGGGGTTGAGCAGTGGAATGGAAGACTTCAAAGCCCGAGGATGGGGCTGCCAGTGGCAATGGCCATCCATGGGGTCCCAGTGTCACTGGTGGAGGGGCCTGCCTGCTTGGTCCAGGAAGAAAAATGAAGTGCTTTCCTTTCCTGTGAGGGCCTCTCGGGAAGCACCCTCTCATTATCCTTGTAGCCTCTGCAGCAGCCACCTTGGGGGCAGCTGTTAAGGTTTCTTAGCTGCCGGCCCTCTGATTGGCTAGGCAGCCTGGAGCATCCACCTGGCCACTATTCTACCTGTGTGGGACTCCCATTTGGCCCTTGGGTGTCTGGAAAGATCCTCCCATGGCCTCACCAATGATTTCTGCGAGAATAGAATTTTTTTTGGCTTATGGTCAAATGCCCTTGAGATATATCCTATTATTTATTTACTCTGTTAACAACTTCAAATGGACAGGAAGCTTTTCAGTGAATGAACAGCAATCACACTTTGTTTTCCCGTCTTCAGTCTTCCATGTTCTCCCTGCATCGTGAATGCAATCCAGTCTGAGCATAATCCTGAAAATCTATTTTCAGTTAAAAAAATCTTAATTCAAAGTCACAGTTGTACAACCTTTCAGCAAGCTATGTGATAGGACTTCAATTATTTGATTTTCAGTAAAATAGCATATATAATGGGAGAAAAGTCATGCTCGATCCAATTGTGTGAATAAGAATCATTTGTGAAAGTTTCATTTTCACTTTGTGAGTAATAGTTTCATTTTTATAGCTTTTAAAATTGATACTTTGAGAATTTTCAAAGCATGGATTTTCTGTTTTCTCCTCACATCCTGATAGAAAAATAAATCAAACAGATGTCGCAGTAATAGGCCAATTACAATATATTCTGTTGGTGAACTTAATCTTAACAATCTGTAATATTGTGCAGTGACAGGTTAAATGACAGTCAGTGGCTGGGGTTTTGCTCTTTTCAGTCTGATTTATTTTGATTTCCACACACATTAAAGGAGTCTCTAGATGTTAGTTTGCATATGATCCTTGCAGTTTGTTCTCTTGGTTTTTGGTTTGGGAACTGCACAAAGAGACTGTAGTGTTACAATCCCCAGCATCCTGATCAATATTAATCTCTCAGCCAACATCACAAGAAACAGTTTATCTGATCTTTACCACATTATTGTGTGCAAATTGGCTGCAACATTTCCTATATTACAACAGTGGCTACACTTCAAAAGCACTTCAAGATGCCCTTTGGGGCATCCTCCAGTCATGAAAGATGCATTGTAAATACAAGTCTTTCTTTTCTGACGAAATCAGGGGTCAAGTTTCCACTTTTGTGCTCAAAATGCACTTAAAACGCTACTGGTTATGTATACTTCAAATTCCCATTAAAATTAATTTGCATAATCACAAAGCTAAAATCTTCTTTGAACCAACAATTGGGTGGTGTAATCTTGTATAATTATCTCTTTTGTGTCTCTTTCTATTAAAAAGTATTCTTTGATATATTTTGGAGTGGTAACCTGGTGCAGTTTTATGAATACAGTTCAAAATAGGTTTAACACCAAAAGCAAACATTTTTAGTAAAGGTGCACCATCTGTGAGCAAACTGATTTAAAATCACTGAAAATCAAACTATACTGAATAATTTAATAGTTTCCTTGGAGCATATTTGTCAGCATCTTGGCAAATTAAATATGTTTTGATATGAAAACTCTTTTAAAGCATGTCTTCTAGTACCTGTATGCCAAAGAATGTGAACAGAATTTGAAGAACCTCCCAGAATAAGAGCAATTGGTGGAATCCTTAGACCTGAAGGTGTGGTCACTTTGGTAGACAGGGCCTGATTCAGGCAAACGGAATCTTGAACCAGTGTAAAATATTTCAGAAAATACTAACATAAGAGGTTTGGGTCTCATTGCTGTTTAAAATTTCCCATTCTTTTGCCCTGGGTTTGGCCAATGCCACACTAATTGCATTGGAATCCAGCTGCAAAACTAACAGAAACTTTGATCGGTGAAGCAAATAGAACAAACCATTGGGTGCTTTGAAGTAAAATATCTCAATTATGCATAGCTTAATGGGCTCTGAGTATTTCTGTGAGCTGCTATGGAAAGTTATAGATACATTTTTGATTGGGGAAGATTGTCCTCTGGTATGCTAAAGAAGCCAAGAAGCATGACAAAATATGATAGAAAGAGTGATCACAATGTCAGTGACTGGGGAGAATCTCAGAATAAAGGCCTCAGACCTAGTTCTCCCTCTTAGGAAAATGATAATAGTTTTCATATAAGAAATAAACTATTTCATATCTAAGGATCCAACAATTCTGAAAATTCAAGATGTATGCCAGTTTTAATCTTTCTTTTGAATCTCTGTCAGATACATAGTTATCTATTATCAATAAACACTTCATGTTCAATCACACAAGACTCAGAACCTCTACATGAGACCCACTGAACATACAACATGGTGGCAGCTGATGGAAAAATCCAGAACATCAGAGAAGCTGGATCAGAAATTTGAAACCTAGAAAGCTAAAGGAGCAGCATTCTGACCTGACTGAAAGCACCTGAAGTGAAGGCACAGGGAGATCACCTAAAAGAAGCTCCATTGCAGAACTGGAAGTGGAAAGGCAGAAGCAAAAAAACTCCAATATGCAAATGAGGACTCCACAAGTTCTTTTGGAGGTTCATTGTGAATGCCCATAGAATGCAGAGTCAAAGGACCTAGCAGGAGTGAGCAAAAAATTCAGTTCTAAGCCAGAACCAGTTTAAAAAGCACCAGTGTTGTAAAAAAAAAGTCCGAGTAGCCCGCTTTTGAAAGCAGTGCAGGCAGCCAGGTTCAGAGTCGACACCATGCCATATGGTGGCTGAGCTCGTTGTAAGAAGAGAAAAAAAAAGCAGAAGGTTTAGAAACCTTAACCAAAGCTGGGAATTAATTGTAAAACCCCTGACAATCCTCAGATAAATTTGAAGAAGTCCTGAAATCCCTCAATACATATTTTCATCTAAGAAGCAAGAAAATTTCAGAGAGAGTAAAATTCAACAAATATATCCAACTGCCTGGGGAACTGGTTGACTTTTTTTATAAACAAATTATACAGATTGGTTGAAGGCTGTGATTATGGTTATCTTAAGTCAGAACTCCTGGGGGGCAGAATTGCTGTCAGAGTGTTTGACAATGCCCTTTCCGATATACTACAGGCCAAGCAAGATCTGATTCTAGAAAAGGCCATCCAAATAGTCAGGTAGTCTGAAATCTGCCAGAAACACTGATCTATTTCATGGGGTGAAAGTGAGCCATGGTACAGAGCGACATCAACTGTTCAGCTAGTGAAATAACAAACGAACAAGGGGACCCCACTCCAAGGAAGGCAATACTCAAATAGACAACAAGGTGTTGAGAGACCATGTCAGCATTGTGAAGGTAAACAACCTCACAGGCGAGATGAATATGCAGCAATCTCAGTACAGCATTTCAACTTCAACTGCCTTGAACACGTCAAAAAGCTAAGACACCCAGATGGACAGTGGATCCCGATACAATCCATAAGATTGTAGTACCACACCAATAAGAGACCTAACCATGCTCCTTGGGTGAGGTCAAGGATGCTGGATTCTCTTCTTGGAATGCAGATATCTCAGTAAATGGTCACCTCACCAAATTCAAATTGGACACGGGAGCATTGTTGCAGCTCTCTCAGACAAGGAACCATGGCTGGTGACACAACGCCTAATGCCACCCATAACACAGCTCTATAGTTCAGGCAGCATCAGGCTCCAATTAAAGGTACATTGCAGGCAATACTCCAATACAAACAAAATGAATACAGGAGGCAATATTTGTAGTACACAATCAAGAATTTTCCCTTTTAAGCAGAAAAACCTGTGTCAACCACAACCTCCTTTAGAAAATTCCAAATTTTAAAGAGTTTCCCAAATTCTTCACAGATTAGGGCTTCAGAGGACCAGTGTACAGTATTACACTGAGAGAGGATGCCAAGCCTGTGCGCCTGTTCATGTCACAGAAAATGCCTCACCCGTTCATAAAGCAAATGCAGCAACAACTGGCCGAGATGTCCAAAATAGGGGGCATCTTCCCTGTCACTCAGCCGACCGAATGGTTTTCTGGAACGGTGCCAGTTCCAAAGACAAATGGGTCCATCCCTATCTGTGTCAACCTGATACAACTCAACAAGGCAGTAGTAAGAGAAGTCCCCCCAATGCCCTTGGTGGATGACCACCTGATCAAGCTTTCCAAAACCACAGTGTCATCAAAGCTTGATGCTAACAACGGATTCTGGGAACCCCCATTACACGGGAAAACCAGATTACTGACTACATTTATCACCCCTTTTGGTAGATTCTGTTTCAATTGCTTTCCATTCGGCATTATCTCAGCACCTGAGATTTTTCAATACCACCATGTCAGCCATTTTTCAAATCTTGGAGGGTGTCATCAGCCATATGGATGCTGTTTTGGTCCATGGCACAACCATGGAGGAACACAACAGGAAGCTCACGGCTGTCCTAGAATGCTTACAGGAAGGAGGGCACTGAAAGAGAATGCAAGCTCCCAAGACCTCTATTCGGTTGTTAGGACACATCGTCAACACCAAAGGCATCACAGCAGACTGCCAAAAAATTAAATCTATCAGTGAGTTCCCAGCCCCATCATCTATACCAGACCTCTAGAAGTTCCTGGGCACGGTGAGGCAGTTGGTGAAAATTTTACCCAACCTGGCGCAGGTCACAAAGCCCTTGCGACACCTTCTGAAAAATGGCCAGGCATGGTGCTGGGATGTGCACCAGGTGCAAGCATTGGGCACATCAAAGACACACTGCTCCTACCTGATATCCTGTCTCACTGTGACCCATCTGTGCCCAGTACTATAGCAGCAGATACCTTGACCACAGGCCTCGGGGCAGTTTTAGTTCAGGAACAACTGGTTGGATGTTGTTATCAGCATATTATGCAACTAGAGGCCTGTCAGATACAAAGATATGGTATGCAGTTATCAAAAAAGAAGCTCTTGCTTGGGCTTGTGGGAAGCTCCCTGACTGTGGCATTGGCTTGAAAGGCACCATTAAAATGGACCATAAATTACTGGTCTCACTGTTAGGTGAGAAGAAACTTGCAAAGTTGCCCCCGAAGTTCAGGGGCCAGAGTGTTCGGGTCAGCAAGCAGGGCCAAGCCCCGCTCTCCAATGCGTAAAATGACACGTGGTGATGTTGGGCGTGTGCCCTGACCTCACTGCGCATCATTCAGATCCTTAGTTTAGCAGGCATACACCGGAGTCGGCTGCGCGCCCACTGAACTGTCAATGGCCTATTAGGGCCATTTAAAAACCAATTAAAATAATTAACTGAACTGCCCATCCAACCTTAAGTTTGGCGGGCAGGTAAAGAGCCCGAGCGGCCTTTGCACTTATCATGAAACCTCATTTTGAAGTTTAATAAAATTTTTTAATGAAATTCACTGTCACATGATGGGACATTTCTTAAAACTTTATTTTTTTTTTTATTAACATTATTAAAATTGAAACTAATCTCCCTGAGGCTGTAAGGGATGGTGGTGCATGTTAGCTTCACCTCTGACTTCTGAGTGGTCTGAATCACTCCCACTCCCTGGGTTCTAGACCTTGGACCCATTTGGGGGTTGTGACAAAGTGCAGCAAACAACTGGTTTTGGTGCAAGTAAACTGGGTTTATTGAAATCACAAATGAACTTATAATATTAGAATTACACTGAGATTATACAGACCTACAAAGTACACTTAGTTAAGAATGGGGAACACACGGCATAGCGAGGAAAAATGATGCTATTAATTCCCTTACCCTTGTCCCACTCCCAAAACCTAACTAAATTGAATTAGGAGAGGTCAGGGATCATGCTTTACAGCAGGGTTCCTTGACAGTTCAAAATCCAGCCAGGTAAGCCGGTTGCAGTCTTGGAGTATGCTCTTTGTGACCTCTGGTACCTGCCACCCCCATGTGGTCCTGGTCTGTGGAATCTGGAAGGTTCTTCAGTTGGGTGGAGGGCACGGTGTGTGTGGTCGATCTTCATGGAGGGCTGCGGTTGCGGCCTTGTTGTCTTTGGTTGAGCCTGCCACCCCGTGCCCCTCGCCGTGATATTGCCTGTGGACCTGCAAATCTCCAGATCTCCTTCCTCTGCTTGGCTCAGCTCCTTGCTTAAACTCTGCTTCAGCCGCTCCCAACTGCTCACTGCCCAAAACTTCCCACCCTCTTCGTAACTGGTGGCCAAGTTATACTGTTTTATCGATTTCTTATCTGAAACCAAATCAAGGTTAGTTCTTTGTCTGACTTGGGCTTCTTCAGGTGATTGTTGTCACGTTGTTTTTAATGGGCTCGCACGATGTTTATCATTGTCTTCCTGTCCCCATAACTAGTCTTGAACTGAAAGCCATTGTATATGTGGAGTATTGATAGGTTCTCATTAATTGCATCGATTGCTGCCTTCCTGCCTTAGTAGTTAGTAGCGATTATTTATGTAAGATTTTGATGGGCTTTAGTTTCCTGTAAGATGAAGTCTTTCTCTGGGTTGATTGCTTTAAAGGGAAGAATGCATATTCTGTCTCCTCTCGTTGTCTGGTTCCAGGCAACAATCCACACTGCACTCAACAAGCCCAGGCATATCCAATCCCAGGCCTTCATGGACTGCAGGATTCTACACTTAACTCAGCAGTTGGGTCCTCTGACATAAAAGTCCAAAAGTTATATCCTTGTTGATGTTATGAAAAATGTGGGAATTTTGAGAACCCTTCAAGGCAACTCTGTGCCTCGGAGATTTCTGCGCTCTTTCGCACACATCTACAGGTAGCATGCCCCCGCCCGCACATGGAGCGCACAGCGCTTCCGGGTGTGCATCACATTGGGCGGGCCTTAATTGCCACACCCATGTAAAATGGCGCCGATCGGCTACACCCCCCACCCACACCCACTCCGGCCGAACCCCCCCAATGGGGAGAAAATTCTCCCCAGAGATTTCATTTGCATCTCATGAATTCACTTATGAAATGGTGTATAATCAAGGGGAACATCAAGCGACTGCAGACACACTATTCAGGGCCATGGTTGACATGCCTGCAACACATGACGTCAACCTGGTTGAGGAGCTCAAATTGTTCTCCCAATTGGCGAGGAGACAACTGTCGGCTACCTCAGGGAAACCTCAGCAAATCCACCAGAAGCAGATGTGAGATGAGGTGTGTGCCCTTATCTGTCAACAAGGGTGGTCACAGCAGAGACCAGGTGGCAACGTCAGTATGGTGGGCGGGCATATCAAGGACCATTGATGAAATGATTGCAAACTGCCAAGTATGTGTGCTGCACCGGAGAGATCCCTCATCCCCACACAGTTCATTACCTGCCTGTCGGAACAGTTGGGAATCAATTTATTCATCTTTAATGGCAAGTCCTTTCTCATCATGGTTGACTACCTCTCGAGGATCAAGGTGAAGCAATTGCACACGGAGACCACTGAGGCGGTTGTGAGATCCTTGAAGGAAATGTTTGTGAGCCACGGCATCCCAGGTCAAGTGGTGTCCGATAACAGCCTGCAATTCACAAATGAATATTGCACCTAATTTTCCATCAGTTACAGCTTTCAAGGCTGTACCTGATCCCCAAGGTGTCCACAATTGAACGGTGAGGCAGAAAGGGGTATCTGCACTATTAAAGATCTTCTGAGAAAGAACGACGACTTCTCCATGACCCGTTTAGCCTATGGATCCACCACACTTCAATGTGGAGTCCCATCTGAGCTCCTGATGGGCAGCAAACTCCACACTCAACGCCCAATGTTGCGAAGGAAACTAATCCCAGGGTTGACAGTCAAGAACTACAGAAACATTCAGAATCGAGAACAATTCTACAGGCAGTCACAGGCTTCCACCTACAATAGAAGGTACACCACTAGAAACCTGCTACAGTTACACATTGTGTGTAATCCAGTGTGTGGATCAGGGACCTTGAAAGAGAGGGCGTCATTGTCTGGAGAGACAATGACCAGCCAAGGTCATGCTTCATCTATATACCGGAAGGTACGGTCTGAAGGAACAGGAGGATCATCTTCGTCATCCCTCGAGGTGCACATCCTACTAATATACTTGAGCAAACTAGAAGAAGACAACCAAGTGATATGAAATACAGACTACAACTCAAACTTCAATTCAACAAAAGTTACTCAAGTCAACAGAGCCTACCACTCCTCTGAATCTGACCAGAATGAGATCTGGAAGAATCTTCAAGCCTCCAGACCATCTGAATTTATAAAGTCAGAGACTTGATGGGGGGGTGTAGTGTTGGGGAGGAAGGGTTAACACAATTGTATTGTAAATACATTGAGTAAAGTCTTGGGGGGGAAGTGTAATATAACAGCACCTGGCAGAGCAAGAGTTAATGTGTGAGTGGGAAACAGTACCGGCCACATTGTGATGTGAAGAGACACATGACCTGAGACTTGAGTCAGTTGTGGACTGGACAGAGACCTGTGTAGAAGTAAGCATGGAGTTAGCTCATAGCTGGGCTATACCTTGAATAATGTACATAGTTATGTGTTATCAATAAACATTTAATGCTTAACCATACAAGACTCAGAACATCTTCATGAAACCTACTGAACATACAACAATTCCAAGCAATATCTAAACAACGGCAAAATTTCAAAATCTGAAGATGATACAAAATTTGGTAGCATTGTGAACAGTGAGGAGGATAGTGTGGAACATCGAAAGGATATACACAAGTTGGTAGAATGGGTGGACAGGTGCCAGATGAAGTTCAATGCAGAGAACTGTGAGGTGATTCATTTTGGTCGGAAGAACATGTTAAGGTGTCCTCTTGGTCCTTGAGTTGCCTCAACAGTACCCACCTCTCCTGGTGGGGCTGCAGTTGTTTAAGAGCTACCAAACCTCTAACTGGACAGGCAGCGTTGACATCCTGCCCACCATCCTTAATTGGACATTAAAATTGTTGAACTAGCCCCGCACTGGTAAGTGCAGGCTCAGGACCCCTATTTCATCCTAATGTTGGGGTCCTGAAGCCTGTTAAAACCTATCCAATTTTTCCAAACATTGACCTTATAGGAGTAATCATTATCAATTATTTTGGTTGTGGCATTCTGAAACAGTGGGCTGGATTTTATGGGGAGGCCATTTTGCTCGCAACCCCACCACTGCACCCCCACCTGTAGAAGGTAAGTTCATCCCAAAGCGACTGACTTTAAAAAAGGCCTCCCCACAGCAATAACACGTTGCCAGCGGTCTAAATCAGCTGAGGGTTGGGTTTCTGCCCCTCAGTGGGATGAAGTCCCACCCTTGAGAGCTGCCGCCCAGCAGTCCCAGCAATGCCAGAACTCAATATTGGGCACTGTTAGGATTGCAAGCAGGCCCTGAAATGAGGAGGACATGGCCACCAGAGGGAGGTAAGTCTGGGGCTTTGGATGAGGAGGGATTGAGGGAGCCTAGTGAGTTGGTATGGGGGGAGGGGGGGGGTGGTGGTGAGGGAAAGGGGATTGAGGTGGTGGGCTTTGGAGTCCAAGAGTGAAGCAACAAAAGGGGGAAAACATCTTTTTTTGGGCGGTTGGGGGGTGCACTCTGATGCTCAAGGGAGCACACCCTGACTGATGTGCCCTTCTTTCCTGCCTTTTCAACAAAGTTGATTAAGAATACAACCCTCTCACTCTGACCTACTTGCCACTGCCCAGCATTTCCCAGTGGCACTGCTGGGACTACAGAACTACTGGCCAGCAGCTCTCTGAGGAGGACTTCCTTCCGTGTGAGGGGCTGAAATCTTGCCTTCAACCAATAAACGATGACCATGGGCAGCTATCATCAAAGAGGATGCTTTCTCCACAGATTCGTTGGGTGACAGGGTGGGAAACCCCATATGCTGTCAAATTCTGCACTATATGTTAGTTGCCACGGAAGCAATCACAGCTGTCAGCGGACGCCATTGTTGTGTTCATGAAATAGTTCAGCTGGCCCATGTTGCACAAAATGGTCTCCATGCTCTGCACGAAGCCTTGACAGGAGCTGGAGACAGACACCTCATTTAAAATTTTGTCGGCAGGCTATGCCACACAGCTGGCATCATATTATATGTCTGTCATCCTTTTTCAGTAGCTTAGGCCCCACAAACTGAGCATCTGATTCCTCTGCAGCACAACTAGTACGTGATCTCACCCTCGGACACACTGACACCCGTGGGATCTGATTCCCCCAGACTAGCTCCTGCACACTTGTGGATGGTGATTCTCCATGTGAGGACCTCACTGTGGCCCAGCCTCTGAAACATGCTGAGTGCCTGAGCAAGTTCCTTTTTTTTAAGGTCAGATTGAATTACACTACATCTTCAGGAGGGCCAAATTTTCTCTCTGAAATGACAGAGGCACCTCCATATTTTCAACACCTGAAACGTAAGGGAGGGACAAGAGTTAATTTTTCATTTGAAGAGAGAGCAGAGAGAAAAGTGGCTGGTGAAAGCACCTGCATTTAAAGTGAGATGAAGTAGGATGGGAGGGGAAAAAGAAGACTTGTGAAGATGGTTCTCATCCAGTATTGCCACTCACCAGCGCCATGACTTTGCCCCTGTCTATTTTTCTTCCACAGGGGAGAGGGTGAACAATCGTGCTCTGCCTCCTATAAAAGCAGTCCCTTATTTCAGATTGCGAGCAGCTTTCTTTTGAAAAAAAGAAGAGAGTGAGCATCTGACTGGATCTGAAGTGTTTAGTGAATGTGCCTGTCATGTTCCAACAGTTGCTATACAATGTGAGAGATGTGAGGCGTGGGGAAGTGAGGGTTGCAATAATGGTGAGCATGAGGACAAGGAGAAGGAGGCAGAGTGAAGTGGGTGCAGTGAATGAAGGAGAGTGAAGGGAAACAGGGAGTGGAGCATTATGAGTAAAAAGGTTATTCTTACCTTGACAACACTGAACCTAATCCCACATTTCAGCCACACCTTAGGAACTAAGCTCCTGGCGTTGACCTCTTCCACCAACTCTTTCATCTAGCGGTGAAGGTATTTCCCACAGGACATTCTGCCTCCTGTATTGAACAGGATATCCCTCCTGCTGCCCACAATCCGCATTAGGGCCTTCAAAAAAGCAGTGAGAAACTGGGAGGCCAGGCTGCAGCCTTTTCAGCCCTTTTATCTCCTTACAAGCATTTCCTTCTGTCTATAGACAGCATGAGCCTCACCTTCAAGTGGTATCAGAGATACCAAATTTCCCACTGCCATCCCTGCCCCCAAATAGGTGTGAACCCAATGTGTAACACAGGTAGTGCTGATCATGACAATGAGCTGCTGGTACCAATTTCATGTGATGCTTGTGACCATATCACCCAGCGAGTACAGTATACCTCCTACATGCCTGTTTGTGGGCACCATTGTCTTTCTGGGTCATTATTCTTTTCCTTACTTAAATATTATGGAGGTGAATAGCAACCATAGAACATATATTCTATGTCCCCTTTCTATCTTAGTATTTACAGGTTTTAAGACTTATATTAAAAGATTACCAGAAGAATATTTTAGTTAGTATTTAATATAGATTAAAATAACAACCATAGTCTCTAAATGTAGATCTAAATCTCATCACCAATAATTGTTTTGAAGTGTTTCCCCTATTAGATGCATATTATTACATTAACTCATCAGAATAGTTTCAAGATTCACTTAAAATTGAACACAATGGGGTGAATCTTACAGGCTGGCGGGGTGGTGTGTATTGCTGCCCCCACCACTGGCACCCCCAACCCCTACAGGAAGAAAGTCAGTCCGCAGCTTGCTGGCTTTAAAAGGACTGCCCTGCAGAGTTAATACATTGGGGAGGTGTTAACCAGGCAAAAGTGGGACTTTTGCCCCTCATGGATAGGAAGTGCTTCCCTCGAGAGCTGCTGGCCAATCTGATTGGCCAGCAGCTGAGTAATGTCAACAGTGCTAGAACGCAGTAGTGGCTGCTGCTGGGACTACAAGGGCATCCCAGGAAGACATGGACACTGGACTTAGAAAAGTCCGGGGTATTTAGTTAGGGAGGGATCTGGGGTCCTAGCGAGGGGTTGGGGGTGGGTTAGAGGGGGGTAGGTGATGGGTGATGGGTGTGGGGGTCAGGTTCTAGAAGTCAGGGGGAGGCACTAAATGGGGCGTTCCATCTTAGGAGGGGTGTGCCTCAGATGGCCATAGGTGACACCCGAAAGAAGGTGACCCCTGACTTTCTTCCCGCCTTTCACCCTGAATTGGGAAAGTAGCAGACTGGCCACTTTCCTTCCTCCCTCCCTCGTCCACTGTTTTATGGCGGAAGAGGCAGAAAGGGGCCCTTAAGTGGCCTTTAACTGACAACTCAAGGGCATCAATAGGCCAAAGGATGGGCAGGCAGTTTGATGCCTTACCAGCCCACAGAATTATGGGGGAAAGCCCAGGAATAGATATGTAGGCAGTGGGCTGGCCATGTGTTTTATTTTACGTACCCCCTCCCCACCCTAGCCCCCCGGCATTCATATCCACCGATGCGGGGTGGGGGCATAAAATTCGTCCCATTTTAACAAACCCATATGAAGCAGAAAACGATTCTTCCTTATCAGTGATTGAGGACAGAGTTTGTCTGCTCACAAAAATGGAGTTTCTGTTTCAACCAAGATAGATATTTGATCAAATTAAAGGTTTGTATGAACAAAATTCTTCATTATATAACTGATTGCTCGCCAACATGTGGAAATGCCCGTATGTATATTGTGATTACCTTTATTTAGTTGATGTAAAATAATGTTCATCTGGAATGGTTGTCAGTGCAGCCAACTTCTATTCCCCCTAGGGTATGCTTAATGGCCAATCAACATCTGCAATACTGCAGAATGATGAACAATAACTCACCGTATCATCCTCCTCGCTGACATACCTGCACCCGACCAATTTTCACAGAATGATGCATTAATGTTCGACACTGAGTGGCAATAAATTGTGTACAGATTGAAAATGACACCACAATCAACCGCTGAACAACGACCTACATCTTGTACGAGAGTGATTAAATTGAAAATGACCATTACTCTGATTATATGTGCTGTTATACTGCCGGAAACATTCTACATTTCTCAGAGTGCATTGAGACAAAGATTACATTATTTTTCATTCGCCGTTAACTTGTTTTGAATTTCCATTTTATTTTCTCCATTCCCAAGCTGGGATGGGCTGTGGCTGATGTCATTGAGTTTTCCATGGCCATCTTTAGTCCCACTGAATTGTTCAACAGGTAATATTATCCAAGTTGGTTCCAAATTCTCATTTCTTTCCTTCCTCCAGGATGGAATCTCCCTTCTCCACATAATAATCCATCTGTGTGAATGAACTCCCCTGTTTGAAGGATCTCTGGAGCTCAAGCCCTCTTGCAAGGATGAGGTGCTCAATCATTTAATTTGCTGCATGTATTAGCCTGAGAAAAAATGTTGCTTGCGATTCATAAGTTTCATTTTCGATCTTCAATGTCATGTGAAGCCATATGATCTTTCCGTGCAATCTTAGTGCTGCTGCCATTTCAGATGAAAAATGCTTACCTTAACACTAAGAAAGTAAAACTGACACTTCAGCCTCAGTGCTAGTCAATTCTAAGTTGTAATAGATTAGAAGGTAATGTAGAACAAGAACTTTCACTCTGCCTCTGCAGTCATTTTCTTTTTAGTGCCTATATATCCTTCCTGATGCCCTTCAACCCTTAGACTACCACGTTGCTAAACCCATATTCATGCAATCTTGATAAATTGATAGTCAGTGACCTGTTACCACAGATACACACTATTGCTAGATTGAAATTTTGCTTCTTTCATAGTAAGGAATGACATAACTCAGGTACATTGGTTTGGTCAACAATATTATATTCTCCCACACTACCATAATATATCCTGATTCCTCTGGACTCTAGGAGTGACACCCTAATACTTAAGATATTATGTATACTGTGACAGCAGTGATTTTTAAAAAATATGTAATGTGTCATGACACATGCTGTTTCTTGGTTGTCACAATACTAGATCTACAAGAACAACCCAGGGTTTGGATGTTGTATCTGGCCGTGTGCCCAAATGTGGGGCTAGACCATTCAAACCAAATTCAAGCAACTTGTGGGATTCACTTGTATATGTGTCTGACGGGAAACTCTTTTGTGTTCAAGGGGAAAAAAGCATAGGCCAGAATTTTATGTGCCACTATTGGACGCACATCCAACCTGAAGCAGACGTGGTTCCTGACATCATCGCGAAATTGTCCAATGTTACGGTCAGCGGGCGCACGCAGCAGTCAGAAGCACGCCCACTGACAATTAAAGTGGCAAGTAACACAATTGAACAGCCAATTGTTAGGAATTTTATGTGGCCCATGCAATTTAGCTTTTGCTGCAGGGGCAACATGGGCAAGCAGCCATCCCATTTTTAAGAGTTTCTCAATCCAGGGCGTGATTAAAGTCGCCCAGAGCTGAGCTAATGTGCATAGTTAGGAGTTTAGGTGACAATTTGTTGTTGGTTCATTCCTATAATGTAGTTTTTTCTCAGTATTTGCTTACAAGCTTTTTTTCAGGACTCTTTGGCTTTCAAACATTTTTGGAAGTTTTCTGCTGAGTGCTACTTCAGTGCATAAGACAGTGCCTTCTGCATTTCTGCAAATGGGGGTGGTATACTTAACTGGTCGGACCTCTTCTGAAGAGGAAGGGAGGGCCAAAAGGGAGAGGAGGCCAGGTGGCAGCAGGCAGTGCCCCAGAGGGCGACCTGTGGGAAGAGAGGCACAGCCGCATGGGGTGTAGGACCAGCAAGAAGTGCAAGGTGGAAGAGTCCACAGAAGACGGCATTATCCTGCATCCAGTGTCTACAAGCAGTGCTCCAGCTCCCTTAACATGTCTGAGGTACAGTGCCAAAGGAGACTCCGCCTCTCTGGGGAAACTGTAACCTTGATATGCCAAATGATTTGGCCGGAGATGTCCTCCAACTACATCGGTTGCCACCCTATGCCAATGGCTCTAAAGGTTACAGTAGCCCTCAACTTTCTTGCCTCCAGATCTGTCCAGGGGTCAGTGGGGGATCTATGTGGTGTGTCCCAATCTGCTGCCCACAGCTGCGTCAAGCTGGTCAGTGATGCTCTCTTCGGATGGGCCATGACATTCACTCATTTCTGGACAGATGATGCCAGCCAGGCTGAGCGAGCCAGAAGCTTTGCAGCAATTGCTGGGTTCCCACGGATCCAGAGTGCCATAGGCTGCACTCATGTGGCCATCAAGGCACCAGTGGGTGAGCTGGATGCCTTTGTGAACAGGAAGGGATTCCACTCCATGAGCATTCAGATACTTTGTGATTATAAGACACAGATTCTGCAAGTTTATGGCAGCTCCCATGATGCCTACATCCTGTGGCAGTCCCAAGTAGCAAAGCAGTTCATGATTGCTTGGCGACAAAGGGTATCCTTTGAAAAGGTGGCTCATGACGCCTCTCTGGCACTCAAAGACAGCAGCAGAGGAGAGATACAATAGGAGTCATGACTCCACAAGAGCAGTGGTTGAGAGGGCCATTAGGCTGCTGAAGGTGAGGCTCAGATGCCTAGATCAATTAGAGGGAGCACTGCAATATCCACCAGAGCATGTTTCGCTTATAGTCGTTGTTTGCTGCGCTCTGCACAATCTGGCTCTGACATGAAGGTCTCAATTTAGGATGAAGACAGCAAGGCAGCTGCACAGGTCCCAGAGGATGCTCAAGTAATGGTTCTGACGAGGAGCCGGGAAAGGCCCAGGGTGAGGATGTGGATGCAGATGCCTTCAGGAAGACAGGGATACCAGGGAGGCCTTGACTCTCTATTCATTCAGCTAGGCGTCCAAGGCATGGCTTGGAACTTAGGGCAAGGATGGCACCTCCTTACTGAACATTCCTTATGAGGCCATCCTCTGACCCCAATGTCCAATCGTTACCACCAAAATAAAGTTTGCAGCCCCTTCAGTCTGTCACAAGCTAATTCCGTGCCCAGCACCTATGAAGAGCATTCAGACCATGAAAAAAAACTATTTATCTATTGTTGGGAGTTACACAAAGTGAACATAAATTGATCTCATGTTAACAGTGACACAGAAAGAACATCTGACACTGATGCGACAGTCACTGGCAGAGGGGCAGAAGAGCTGCTGCCATCATCCAGAGTGCCCTGAGAGGAGTCCACCAGCATGAAGCCAGTCTGAACCTTGCTGCTGACTATTGATGGGTGGGCACCTAGCAGAGAGACTAGGTGCCTGTTCCAACTCTCACACCGGGCCAACGGAGTGCTCATGCTCTGTATGGAATCCTCCAGGACATGGCACACAGACCCTCAGGGATCTCCACCAGATCCTCACAAGTATCAAGGAATATAAAGCTAAAGGAGGTAAGGAGAGATGAGGAAGAGGAATGAGGTACAGATCAACCGTGATCCAATTGAGTGATCGGTAGGCTGGAGAGGCTGAATGGCCTCTTCCTGTTCCTGTGTTTTTTTTTCAATGTTTCTTAACCCTTATAATTTTATTTTAGAAGCAGTTAATTTAAACAGGAAAGAAATTTGCATTAGAGCACACAAGGGTGCTCTTCTAATGTTGAAGCATACACATTTTGGAGACAGATGCAAGAGCTTTACGCTGTATTGAACTGTATAATGCTTGATCTAGGAGTGCTTGATTCTGACACTGGAGCCTCATAAAACAAGGTGATAAGTGGGCTGACAAGAAAGGATAGAGGCAGGCAGCAAATCACCCCACCCTAACAGTGCAATCTTTTGCCCCGCAGGAGGCGAGGAAGGAGGCGCGAGGGCCTGGAAATTTACTGGGTTGACGTCGGGACCAATACCTGATGCCTTCCCACCTCCACTGGAAGTAAGGGGTAGGTAGGCCCATGATTGACCATCCCATCCTGCCTCCATCTGAGACCCATAAGCGGCCAATTAACAACCTATATAAAGGGCCCCTTCCCATCTCCGCTGCAATTTTCTCAGCTCCAGATGGGCCTGCTCTCATGCAGCCTGAATGACTGGCTAAACTGTGCAGGCTGTATTTCAGCTGGAGTGGGAAGGGGGGGTCCCTCGATCCGCATTAATCTGTGACGATAGAGGGCATGGACATAGGGCAGGGGGTGGTCACTAACAGCCAATCCCTTGCTTTCTGCTGATCCCCAGGGCCCCCCTCTACCTACGACCTGCACTCCACAAGCAGCCACCCGCCCCCCCACACCACCACACTCGCCAGCCCCCCCCACCCCCCAACCCTCCACCTCCAACAGCACTTAGTTTTTCCTGGGTCGCTCCACAATCCTGGGCCTTCAGGGGTGTTCTGGCAGTAGCCACAGCCTCCTCCTTGGCATTGCCCAGTGCAAGGTCTGCCAGCCATCTAAGTGGGTGGGATGTCGTATCCCAGCGTCCTCAGTTGGGAGGAAGGACTGTCATCGTACTCTTAACTGTTGATGGGCAGAAGATACAGTGGGCCTCCTTCCTAAGTGTCAGTGCAGGTGTCTCACCTCTTGATCAGGCAGTGCGCAAACACTCACAGAAAATGGAAGATTCTGCCCCAAGTATGAGGCCTGGGACATTCCCATAACTATCTGTCTAGGCCTAGTCAGTCCCTAACTGAAGCTGGCAGGAAGCTGCAGCTAGCAGGAAGATGGGAATACCCCAACATTGGGCGGCAGGAGGTTGCAGTTAGGATCTGAAGAAACGGTTCCTGGCACTCAGGTAAAATGGTGAGAGCAGGTTTGCGAATTAGTCCTGCACACATGAAAGTGGGGTTGCCCTGGGCAGAGTGGTTCTAAACTTTCCTTTTCTGGCTAAGATGAATGCTCCTGGTGCTTCTGACCCCTAACAAAAGACAAAAAAAAACATTTCCTGCCTGCAAACCTTCCTGCTTATGAACCTTCTTACTAGCCTGGCCTGGTGAAAGTATTCTGCATAGACTTTAGTTAAAATAGCAGTTGAGCCCAATTGATGTCAATGGACCTGACTGGCTGATGTCCCACTCACTTGTTCAGAAGAGTGGGTTAAAAGGGGAAGCTGTGAGAAGAATGTAGCTTTTCGTGAGTAAGCATCGGGGGCCATTTTAACAATTCCCCCACCCTCGCACAGTTTCCCCTAGGTGGGGAGTGTTAAAAATCACCTGTTGGGTGTCTGAAGCTTAGCAGTTTCATTACCCAGCACCAATACCCATCACTCTGATAAGTGCAAACATTTAAATATTAAGGAAACTTTCAGCCTAACTGCTAACAATTGTGTAGGGGGAGGGGGTAGTGGGGGAGGGGGATGGGGGTGGGTTTGTCAATAGCATGTTGTCCCTGACAGCGTAACCTGAACTCTGCACTGCTTCTGAACTCTTAGGCCAGAACAGACTTTTGGCTGGCTCACTGCATTTTCTGGTCTCGTCACTGCCACCGCGGCATGAGCGCAAAATTCCGGCCTTACTTTTTCCCATTTCCCATGTGATTACAATTAAAATTTAATGTGCCTATGGCACAGAGACACGTGCGAATCTGCAGGGTGGAAGCTTTTCATGGTGGAACCCTGCTGTCAGCTGACAGTGCTACAGCTAGGGATGGGCTATAAAAGAGCATCCTAGTCAAACCAGGAGACTCTGCATCATGGTCACAACTTTCCTGCCCAATTCCATTAGAACATAAGAATTAGGAGCAGGAGTAGGCAATTCAGCCCCTAGAGCCTGCCCCTGCCATTCATTACGATCATGGCTGATCTCATTTCAGCCTCAACTTCCATTTCCTGCCCTCTCCCCACATTAACATAAGACTTGATAGCACAAAGGTGGCATGGGTGTTCTCCAAAATTAAAATTTGCTTGTAAATACTTTACATTACATTGGTTCCACCTTATTCATGTGTGCATCATTCTTATTTGTTGAGACTAGCTTAGTCAGGAAGCTAAATAAACTCACACACCTCATGGTTTTAATGCATTGATGGCTACAGGGGAGTTAGGGACATTTCCTTTATTGTGAAAGAAGCAAGGTTTTTTCATTCATTCTTTATTGAATGTTCATGTTAGTGTTCAATGTTGTACCTGCACCTCTGTGGGACATGGCTGAACTTGTAGGGTCAGCTGGCCTTCCCTTTCATACATTAAGGACATTGTCCGAGATCACTCTCAATGGGGCTAATTGAAAAATTGTAGGTAAACTCAAAACCCTGTAAGGACTCTGCCAGCCAACACCCTGAGATGGACCCACACATGGAGAGTACCAATATTGCCCTCACTTTCTTAACTTGACTAACTGTCCTCACCACCCCTCCCCCCCACCACATCCAGGACGCCAGGGCTTACCCATTTCACTCCTCCATGCAACTGACCCCACCCTCTGTCCTTCCCTCCAACCGTCTTCCACTCCTCCGTGCCCACAGCCCAACTCCACAGCAACTCCTGTCACCACTGCCTAACCCTCGCTGACCGTGAGCCTCCATGCCATCTGCCATTCTCCTGCTCCCTTTCCTTGTGCCATAGAGCTAAATAAGGAAAACCTCTGACCTTACACACAACTGCACAGCACCTTTAAACAAATGTGAACCGTGTGCCACAAGATTCTCATGCGCTGCAGACTTTATCTTGAAGGTAGGATGTAATTTTTAAAGGTTTTATGCTTATGTGTATTAATGGCATGCAAATGGTTTGCAAGTATGAACCCACCACAGGCCGGCGTGAGGCTCGACACGCCATTGACAGTATTTGTGCATCTCAACCCACCATCAGGAAATCGAGGTTTCCTATCCCGCCTAATTAATTCACCCCACACACCACGTTTCCTGCTCTTGTGGGCTCTATAAAATCACCCCTTTGGATAGTCAGCAAGAATCCCCATGTAAAAGTCAGGATCCAGGTGGTGTTTATATTGCAGCTTAGCATAGCAGCTGCATTTACATATTACATTCTATGTTTAAGAATAAATAGTTGAGCCTTTAATTACCATAAACCTACATTGTGACATTGGGCGGAATCTAAGTGTGGTAGCGGGGGAAAAGGACATTTTAACCGCCGGCCACAATGGTGGGTTTTCATGCCATATCATCCCATTCCCACCTCATTAATTATGCAGCCACAGGAAACACGCTGTCTCACTGATGGGCAGCCTCCGATTTGCCTGCCATGCATAACCTCACCATTTCCTCATGCAGAGTGCCATATTTAAACTGCAGCTACATGCACACTTCTCAATGCTTGCAGCCAAGAGGGCAGCAGTGAAGACATGGCCTCAAAAGCCAAGAACAGTTCAGCCTCCCCAATTCAGTGATGCGTCCCTGGGATGCCTTATGGACCCCGTGGAGGCCCATTATGATGTACTCTACCCCCACTGTGGCTGCAGGAGGCCCATCAGTCTCACCACTCCAGCTTGCAAGATGGTTGCAGAGCTGGTCAGTGCCAACGCTGCACACAGAGGTTGGCCATCCAGTGCAGAAAATAGATGAATGATCTCATCCGTGCAGCCAGGGTAAGGCAACCATCGCATCACTCTAAACTCACACACTCACAAGTCCATCACATATTCACTGGCATCTCACTCACTGCCAGCTCAAGGGACATCACCACTCACTCTCTCACACACACCCTCACATGTCCATCTGGCCTCATCTCCCCTGGAGACTGCCTCCTCAGCCCTCACCATCTCGAGGCCACTTGCACAGATCAACATGTGCCCCTTCACACACCCTGGGATACCCATCCTCGCCAGTACAGGCCTCACCCTGCAGCCTCTTCCCTTACCTGAGGCCACTTCTCCCCATTCCCCAAGCAAGCCCTAGCCCTGCAGCAGTTGAAAAGCCACCTCCACCTTACGGCTGGCCTGGTGTGAGAATGGATTTTTACAAACTATTTTGGGGAATATTGTGTTGTTCTGTAAAGAAGGCTGTGTGTGTGTGTGTGTGTGTGTGTGTGTATGTGTGTTTGTGTGTGTACATGTGTGTGTATGCGTGTGTATGATTTAATTAATCTGGGCGAGAGATTGATAGAAGTCAGGTTGTCTGTTGGGTTTAAAACATGTGAAAGATAGAGGTGTTAAGTTTGAGGTACAAGTAAATGGGTTAGATCTAATATTTGCATTATTAGATAAGTTGAGAGTTTGTTTGAATATCAAAGGGGAGTCATAAGTAACAAGAAATATGTTTGCATCTTGCAGGAGTCCCATAAGTAACTAATAGTGGGAATATTATATTTTATTGAACTGAAAGCAACGACAAGATAGAGATAAAAAAGATTTTATATCTGGAAGGACTTGAGTTTCAAAGAGGTGTGAGAACAATGGAACTGGAGATGAAAGGGGGAAAAAATATTTTAGAGTTACTGCGGATAGCTGGAGAAGTGATTTGAGCTGTTGAGATAGCTGGAACTAAGCTGGGAGCTGATA
The DNA here is from genome assembly GCF_017639515.1 of Carcharodon carcharias. Taxonomy (NCBI): domain Eukaryota; kingdom Metazoa; phylum Chordata; class Chondrichthyes; order Lamniformes; family Lamnidae; genus Carcharodon; species Carcharodon carcharias. The sequence continues at coordinate 102,437,128 of NC_054471.1, read as the reverse complement.
GCTCTGGGCTGGGAGAGGATGAAGTTTGAATCAACCATCCAGTCAAGCCAGAAAAGCCTTGGGCTGCAACAAGCAGTTTTATTTTGAAGTGTATTCCACCTCAGAGTGGATGAGGGTAGAGGTCAGGTGGTATGCCTTTATTGAAGCTACAACAGTTTGCCTTGTGTAATATTACTGGACTTTTTTTATAGTTAACATCCATAAGGAAGTGTTGCCTGGAAGTGTTTATTTGTGGATTTGACCAAACAGAGAATGTGAATGTTTTGTAAGACTAACTTAATTGTGCAACAGTAACCTATGTGCTCTATTTTTCTTTTATTCTTGTTAATAAAAGCTTTACTTTTAATTTTTAAAATCCCAAAAGTGTTACTAGATCTAACTGCTGAGATCTTCTTCTTATTTTCAGAATACAAACAAAATGGTTATTCCCTCTGGAATTTGGTTTGCGCAGCAATTAATACCAGCTGTGGTCATAACACTGGTAGGTAGAGACATTCCCGCAAGCACCCCTAAAAGTGATGTGGTGATGCCTACGAACCCTGGCGCTGATGACTGCAAGTGCTGCCCGGAAGCAAGGTAGGCAAACAAACCTTGAATTCCCGAGCGAAGTGCAGCTCGCCAGGTGCAAGTCACTTATGTACAGTTATGAAACACGTCGGTGTGCAATCACGCCGATGTGCACGGGTGATCCAGAGTGGTGGGGATGATTCCGGTGAGCAGGGCTTATAATGATATACATGTGCTAAAATGATGTTCCTGATGCCCGCTGGCGGGAAACGTGGCCCGCCATTGATGGACAGAGCAGACAATCACAAACTGGTTTCACAACGTCCTGAAAGCGATTTTTGGCCTTCCCACCAGATTGTCCGCTCATGCCCACCATGACACCAGACACCAAAATTGTTTCTGTTTATTTCTTCATTTAATGTTTAATTAATCTATTTAGCAATTTATAGGTTAAGACACAATCTAGAGGCATGGCTATTCTATTGCCTTGTAGAGTTGAAGGAAGAGCATGTGAAGGCGATATGACACGGGAGGTCAAATACTCTACAGTGAAGAAGGCTGCTTGTTTGACCCCTGACATTGTTGCAGATATCGCACATATTAGATGCCTAAAGGCTTGAGTCATCAAGATGAAGGACTCACCCGCAGGACTGACCTGAGATGCTGAAATAGAAGAAAATTTCTAGTGTGAAGACTCAAAAAATGTAACAAGCAGATGAGCCATGATATTTCTCAAAGAAAACTGGTGACATTCTATATAGTGCTATAACTGAGAACTTAGGCTATGCAATGCCCTTTTACCAGGTACTAGGCTTCTACCTAAGGCTCTAAAATGGTGGGCAGGAACACACCATACGTCCAACTGTTTGTGGAATTTCATGGTAGCAGTAGGTGGTAGCACTCTCACCAGGAGCTCATGCCAGCAGGAGTTAAAGCAGAAAATAAATGATCTAGATGGCAATCCAGCACTATCTGCAGGGCCTGCTTGCCATTTTGGTGATTCAGTTGCCACATGCTGACCTCACACAGCACATTGGGATGCCAATCAATATGAATGTTGCCTCACCAGCACCACTTACAGGAATCATGCCACAATTATGTTACATATTTAGAAAATAATGTTTTTTTTTGTGGCATTGTGCACAGACTCAAGACCAAAGAATATTTTTGGTACACATTTATTAAAGGGAGGCAGATAATCAGGCCAGGAAAGCAGATGTATGTCTGCTACAGGACATATACAAGGAGTGCCAGACAAGTGTAAGAAACAATGTGAGGAGAGTGAGGGCTTCAAAGTCAAAGTTGGATTGCACCAAGGATGTGCTCTGAGCCCCTTCCTCCTCCTGACTGTCATGGATATTCTAACTGAGCAAGTGAGGCAGGGATTGCCATGGTCAATAATTTTGCAGATGATCTTGAGCTGTGTTCTGGGGAAGATAAGAACATGATTTATCATCTGGAGAACTGGGGAAAAAAGCACTGAAAGATAGGGTTTTGAAGATCAATAGAACAAAGGCCCACTATATGGGCTGTCAATTTGAGCCTGGAAAAGATGATCAGAGTGAAGGTGTAAAGATTATGGGTGAAGACTTGGAGAGAGAGAGTAGTTTCAAGTGCCTGGGATCAATACTGGCATAAGATGGGAGCATAGGAATGGAATTTAAGCAACAGATTAGCTCCGGTTGGAGTAATTGGAAGAAGTGCAGCTGAGTGTTATGGGATAGAAAAATATTGTTGAAACTGAAAGGAAGAATCTACAAGTAGTGAGACAAGCCTTGTTATATAGTGCAGAAACTTGGGAAACATCAAGAAGAGAGGAACAACAACTGGATGCAAATGAAATATGGATGGTGAGATGGATGTGTGGAGTAACGAGGAAGGATAAGATCAGGAACCAGCACTTCAGGGGTCAGTGAGGATTGTGGAACCATCAAAGAAAGAAGCCGAGATGAGATTGAAATGGTATGCTCATCTGTTGTGGAGTGAGAGGATATTTGATGAGGTGAGTAATGGAAAGATGGGGTCACAAGAGATTTAAACACAGTGGGATTGGAAGAAGAATAGGTAGCTGGCAGCAGGAGATGAAAAAGGATGAATAACAAGCAGTGTGCCAAGCCCAATTATAGGAGAAGCTGAAAGAAGACGAAAGGAGATATAATTCTGCTGCTGCTGTTTCTTGTGGTTGTTGAGTTGCTGTGTCTTGCAGACAGCACTTAAGGATAAATAGGTAGACCAACATGGCTGCCTTACCATGTGCCTTCCAAATATTGTATTGGGCTTACATTGATTAGCCATAACCTGGATAATAGTTTGCAGACATGCAGATTTAAGACAATCGAGGTCTTAGTTTCAGAACAACCCATTCAAATCCAAGAAACACCTTTTTTGGATGGTTCCAGGAGATGGTCAGTGACACCTGTAGCCTGCAACATGTCCTTTTGACCTTTTGAGACAATGTAACAGTTTTTGAGTCCACAGATCAAGTCAGATGATTCTTGGCAGCCATCTTGTGCAGTCCATCAGTGTCCATTTTAAAAAGAAAAGTCAGCTCCAGGAGATTTCACACTGAATAGTTTATGTTTTAAAGTTATGAATATGACATGCCTTTACTGGGCATGACAAAATAAATAAGTGATCGAAAACATCTCCAAGGAAATAAATAATGGAGCAGAAAGATGTCCAGGGTGAGGGTAATAAATAAAAAATAAAGTGTTTCCCATGACAAATAAAGATACAAACAGGCAAGATGGCATTGGGGGATGGCATGAAGAAATAAATGAGTGAGTATGAATTTGGTGGAGGAACATTCCAGATAGAGAAAATGAATTGAAACAAATAAACAGGGAATGGTGAAATATAATAAGTAAAGGATGGCTGAGGGTGAATAAGGGAGCAATACAATGCCTGAAAGGAGGTAAAATTAATTTAGGACGCCCTGGGTGAAGTAGGTATTATGATTGGTTTCTTAAAATTTCAACGAGATTTTAGCCATGTTTTTGGATGACATACAACTCCCTTCTAGACATTTCTTGTAGCAGACACGTGTCTGATTCTTCTGGTTCTGCCTGAATGATGCATTGTCAGTTCCTGATTTTTTTAAGGGAAATTCTCTAAATGTTCGTACTTAAACTGTTATTAAGAGAGTGTCTTTAAATGTGCTATGTCATTACAGTATGATATGGTCAGAAAAGAATAACTATCTAAATGAGGTTATGGCCATTTATCCACCAAACTAGAATTATTTCATCTTTTCATCCTATGTTGTATATTTTAATCACACAGGTCTATCAAAATTGTATATGGAACTCATTTAGCAGTAATAAAGAAACTTAAGTTATCTTGCTTAGACTGTTTCATTTTTGTAGTTTATCTCTGAGACACTTTAATAATCTATTATAGCACCACTCCTCCTTACCTCTATGCTGTAGGTCTTCTTGTTGTTAATCATTAATACTTGTACATTTAGTTGGTATGGAATTCTGAATTCCACCTAGCATTGTACAAGTATTATAATTGCTATATTGTTTCACTATGACAGCAAAAGCCCTTCTCTTCAGATCATTTTCATTTTCGTCCAGAAAAAAATCTCATTCACTAACGTGGGCTACAAACAGCAATATATTGTGCAGTAAATCACAAATTAAGTAACTGATATCTCCTGAAGTAGCATTTGACTCCATTTTCTCAAAAGTCGCCTGTTCTGCACAGTCCAGATAGATTAAATTATCTGTGAGTATGGTTTGGTGAGTCTGTGATAGAATATGTCACTAATCATATTCTGTCAGCCCATCTCTCGAACCAAAAAATAACAGAATGAATTTTTAATTCTATTCATAGTCCCTGGTAAAATATTGCCTCACTGTGTCTTTACAATAAGGTGACAAATTCATGTTTAAGGCAGTGCATCCTAACCAACTTACATGTAAAATTAATTGCCTGTCAGACACAATCAAGTACTTGCAGACAGTACCCTTAATTCCCAACATTTCTCTACATCATGGGCTGGAATTCTCTCTGCTGGCCTTATCGCTAATTAAATAAAACATAGAATTTAAATGATTTTTTCCAAACCTTTATTATAATGTGCTTATTCGAAAAACTCTGTTCAATCTTCTAATTCTAATATTTTTAGATACCGAGAAGCAATCGTTCCAGCCCCATGAGACAAGTGGAGCTGGAGAGGGGGTAAGTCGAAGACCTCATGCCTCTCCCCTCACCCCCTTGGGCAGAATTTTCAGGTGAGCAGGTGGGCACGCACCCGACCCGCTCAAGCGTAAAATGACACGCAATGTCAGGCAAGCACCCTGACATCATCATACACTTGCGCGCTATTTCGGCCGATGGAAATGGCGGAGGATGATCCTTTGAATGCGGAGGATGGTGGGGTGATAAGTGAGGACATCCTCCGCCATTTCCTCCAACTCCAGCATGATGCCACCACCAAACACATCTTCCCTTCACCCCCTCCCCCAGTCGGCATTCCGTAGGGATCATTCCCTCCGGGACACCCTGGTCCACTCCTCCATCACTCCTACTCCTCAGCCCCCACTTATGGCACCACCCCATGCCCACGCAAAAGATGTAACACCTGCCCCTTCACTTCCTCTCTCCTCACCGTCCAAGGGCCCAAACACTCCTTTTAAGTGAAGCAGCATTTCACTTGCATTTCCCCCAACTTAGTCTACTGTATTCGTTACTCCCAATGTGGTCTCCTCTACATTGGAGAGACCAAATGTAACTGGGCGACCGCTTTGCAGAACACCTGCGGTCTGTCCGCAAGAATGACCCAAACCTCCCTGTCGCTTGCCATTTTAACACTCCACCCTGGTCTCTTGCCCACATGTCAGTCCTTGGCTTGCTGCATTGTTCCAGTGAAGCCCAACGCAAACTGGAGGAACAACACCTCATCTTCCGACTAGGCACTTTACAGCCTTCCAGACTGAATATTGAATTCAACAACTTTAGGTCCTGAACTCCCTCCTCCATCCCCACCCCCTTTCTGTTTCTTCCCCCTTCCTTTTGTTTTTTCCAATAAATTATATAGATTTTTCTTTTCCCACCTATTTCCATTATTTTTAAATATTTTTAAATCATTTATGCTCCCCCCACCCCGACTAGAGCTATACCTTGAGTGCCCTACCACCATTCTTAATTAGCACATTCGTTTAGATATTTATCACCAACTTCAACACCTATGTGTTCTTTTGTTCTGTTGTCTGTGACATCTTTTGATGATCTGCTTCTATTACTGCTTGCTTGTCCCTACAACCACAACCCCCCTCCACTTCTCTCCCCCCACCCAACCCCCCCCCGCCCCACACACACACACCTTAAACCAGCTTATATTTCACCCCTTCCTTGGATTCACCTAGTTCTGTTGAAGGGTCATGAGGACTCGAAACATCAACTCTTTTCTTCTCCGCTGATGCTGCCAGACCTGCTGAGTTTTTCCAGGTAATTCTGTTTTTGTTTTGGATTTCCAGCATCCGCAGTTTTTTTGTTTTTTTTTGTTTTTTTTATCTTTAATTGGATGACAAGTTGGGAGGTGGTCAGTTAAGAGGCTGTCTCCCAAAAGATAGCTGAGATGGTCTCACTGCTGGCAAGTACAGGCTCAGGACCCTATATGGTCCAGATATTGGAGTCCTGGAGCCCACATCAGAGTCACAAAAGCTATAAACCAAAATGGAAGTCAATACATTTTCATGTAAGACCTGCCTAGGCAATTTCTTTGGTGAACTGAAGCATTTATAAAAGTTGATTTCAGCGTGTTTTTTTTATCACATCTAACTTCTTTGGAGACAAATATTAAATAAGCACATGTGTAACCATGAATCTTAGAAACCAACACCTCATTTTTATTGGTTAAGGAGAAAGGAGAAGGTAACATCTGATTGATGAGCATTAACAGCTTCCAATACACCTTCCCATCAATCCAATTGGTGCGAGGGCTTTAGGACCTGCTCTCTATCTGATGACAGGTACTATGTTCAGTTCTGTCCTCTAACTAATGTGACTGCCTCCAACAGCTGCCTGTCTTTCTTTCCAAATGATCTGAAAACATCCAATTAAAGTGTCAAGAAAACAACAAATTGCAATATTTTTCTTCTGGTAATAACCCTGACAAATTTTCTTATGTACTGGAAGTCAGGCTGTAATTGGATTAAGCACTAAAGTGACAGCAAGAGTCTAAAGTCAACAGTATGAAGTTGTTTTGATATGTTAATGAACCAAGAGGAACTTCAACTTCAACTGACTGGTGTACAAGGACACCCAGGTCCCTTTGTACATCAACATTTCCCAATCTATCACCATTTAAATAATTCTCTGCCATTCTGTTTTTCCTACCAAAGTAGATAACTTCACACTTATCCACGTTATACTGCATTTGCCAAGTATTTGCCCACTCACTCAACTTGTCTACATCGCCTTGAAGCCTCTTAACATCCTTCTCACCACTCACATTCCCACTTAGTTTTGTGTCGTCAGCAAACTTGGAAATATTACATTTGGTTCCCTCATTCAAATCATTGATATATATTGTGAATAGCTGGGGCCCAAGCATTGATCCCTGCAGCACCCCACTAGTCACCGCCTACCTTTCCAAAGAAGACCCATTTATTCCTACTCTGTGTTCCCTGTCTGCTAACCAATTTTCAATCCATGCCAATATATTACCCCCAACCCCATGTGCTTTAATTTTACACACTAACCTCTTATGTGGGACTTGATCAAAAGCTTCCTGAAAGTCCAAGTACACCACATCCAATGGTTCTCCCTTATTTATTCTGCTAGTTATGTCCTCAAAAAAACTCTAGTAGGTTTGTCAAATATAACTTCCCTTTCACAGAATCACAGAATCACAGAATCGCACAGTGCAGAAGAAGTCCTTCGGCCCATCGAGTCCGCACTGACACGTGAGAAACACCTGGCCTACCTACCTAATCTCATTTACCAGCACTTGGCCCATAGCCTTGAAAGTTACAATGTGCCAAGTGCTCATCCAGGTACTTTTAAAGGATGTGAGGTAACCTGCCTCCACTACCCTCCCAGGCAGTGCATTCCAGACTGTCACCACACGCTGGGTGAAAACAGCTGCTCCATATCCACCTTGTCCATGCCCCTCATAATCTTGTACACCTCGATCAGGTCACTCCTCAGTCTTCTCTGCTCCAACAAAAACAACCCAAGTCTATCCAACCTCTCTTC